>NC_087096.1:7500000-10000000 GCF_963855985.1 Ostrinia nubilalis | reverse complement strand
TAATGCTACGAAAGCCTTTGCGATGGTAGAGACTTTAGTTCGGTAATTTTAGAGCTTTTATGATTCTGGACAAAAGGTATTTTACGAATTGCCCATATCTAGCTAAAGTTACGTAATTTACGTTAGTTGGCGTGAAATTTATGGTTTTTATGCGTAAAATAAATTCTATATTGGTATTTTCTGTTTTTTTTTTTATATTGATCAAAATCTGTCTAGGGGTAGAAAAGAGTCTCAGGTAGTAAATTTTCAAGTGAAAATAACACTTTAGCAAGATTCAACAATAGGCTAATTGAAATCACCAGTTAATGAGGGCTATCGTTTTTATACTTAACAGTTGGCACCCCTGGCGATTGACAGGACCTTACTCTACAGAGGCGCCATCTTGATGAGTGGAAATGCGATAGTCCTCCTACCACTTAGCGCTCACCAGTTGGCGCCACTGTCTTCGCTACTAGCAAGTGACAGGACCTTACTCTACAGTGGCGCCAACTGGTGAGCGCTAAAACGATAGCCCTCATTGACATATATTTTGAGCTGTCAACTGTCAAACACAAATTTTGTTTGGCATAACGTCGAGCTATGACGTTACCAGTTCACGAATTCCATTGATTTCAAAGCTATTAAGCATAATTCTACAGCCAAATGAACACTCGGTTTTCAGGGCTATCATGGAGAATTTCTTATTAATATCTTATGATTCAAGGCGTCACTGACTAACTTTTCTCATACATACCTTTTGTAACACATCATCGATGTACCAATTGATTTCAGCCGCCGGCAGCGAGTAGTCCGATGTGCAATTCAAGAAGATCTGCTCTCCCGGCTTCAGCTCCTTCGGGGCGCCCGTGATTACCGGGTCCAGGTCTGGCATGGCTGCGGGCAAGATTGATGAATACATTACCAATACAAGATCCTATTAGGGTAACAAGTGATATTGCCAATTTGCACATTGTTACTAGTCTAATAATTCTAATTTGTGATTGAATTCTGTAGATGAGTCGCATCAGTAGGGTTTTTTTTTTTTGAAGGGACGCGCGCTGGTAGCTTGAAGAGCTTTTCCAGCTTCACCGGGCAAAGTGGCGAGTACAGAAGGTACTCTAGCCGTTTGGCGATCGTCGGTGCGCGTGCCGACGAGGCCGAGTGTGGGCTACGAATTTCTGGCATCTGTATGGCATCTCTTTTACGCAAAGCAAGATGCTAGTATGAGGGATGGTGACAGATAGACCCGAAAATACGAAAACAGCGTTTCGGAGAAGCCCCGCAGGTTCGCTGTTCTTTTTGTTTAAAAATCATCGAAAACTAAAGAACTAGAACTAATCTACTAAGAAGTAGAACTCTAATATTACTCTATTAGAACACACTTTACAATGACAGCGGTATCTAGGTATAATCACTTCAGAATATTGTGACCTGTCGCAATGAATAATTTAAACAAATGAAAATGTAGAGTTGGAACTGACAATGACAACCACATAACATTAATATCACTATAGCAGAATTCAATAGAGTGTATGAAACGTATTTTTTTTTGTTTGACCTAGATCTTGTGTTTAGCTATCTTTGCATTTTTTTCCATCACTATGATATTGTGTCCACGGTCAAACAACAAACTATTGGTATCGCAAAAATAAAAATTAACGCAGAACTCTCGCCTGGATTGAAAATAATGTATCTTTTTTTGGATTTAATGTATTATCATCATCATCATTATCATCATTATCTCAGCCATAAGACGTCCACTGCTGAATATAGGCCTCCCCCAATGTTTTCCATGTTGCCCGGATGGTACCTTTGTGATGTCTTCGCCAACCCGCCTGCCAAGCGTGGCGAGTATGGGAAATTTTCCCCCTAATGGAAAAGATTTAATGTGTGATTTTATCTATCTCATCGGTACCGTTTATATTTACTTGTCTTTAAGTACGATTACAGGACTATATTTTCCAATACTTTATTCACTCAAATCTTTCCTCCCCAAATAAAACGCGACCATTATCCAACTTCACCGCGATTTATGTTTACTTTATTAACGTTTACGTCCCCACGATAGCAACAATTGTTCAGTCGAACAAAGTTTTAATTGCATTTAGACGTATTCACGGAGTACGATACCGAAGCACTTTAGTCACTTAATACCACTGGGACTTATCTTTATCAGTCCGCTGTTATAATTCAACTAGCAAGTCAGTGATAAACTTAGATTAGGACGGCGTACCGTGCCGAAGTTGATAATCGATTTGTCACTGGCTTAGATGGGGTCTAAGTAATGTTTAAGTAAGGGAACAGGCAAAAATTAAGTCAAATTATGGTCTGAAGTTCGTATTCGTCTAGTTCTCGTTAGAAACGTGTTTTTCGATTTTTCACTGGTTTAGCTGGGGCCTAAGTGTTTTAGTAGGTACCTACTTACCCAATATTATACTAAGTATAGTACTAATATAAGTATGGGAAAGAGGAAAAATTAACTGAAATTACTAATCCGAACTTCGTCTTCTCTTTCGGGTTTAATGAAAGTTTTTAATATTTTCGTCATTCAACCTTCAATATGACATATTTCATGATCGTAGCGTATGATGAAAAACCTATAAGTATTAAGGCTGAGCTGCACCACCTTATTTTAACCGTGGCTATAACAATAACCGGTGTTTCTTATATGGAGTTAGACAGACTTTGACGTTTGTAAAAGTTAAAGTAAGATGGTGCAATCCAGCCTAAGAATCTTGACTTCTAGCACAGAATAAGTAATAGTACAGGTACAGAAGGATTACTCCGCAAGACGATTTAAATAAATGCGAGTCTTGCTACGACGCGATACAGTGGAATTCAGCTCGCACAGCACTACGTACCTACAATTTTATTCACCTACAAGTTTTGTCTCTTTCTATCGCGTGCCTCTGAACTCTTCTTACGCTGTTAGGGTTGCTGTCTAGTGAAAAAATAATTAATCTACTTATTTGTAATGAGGTACGTATGTAGGTAAGTATGCGTTCATTATGGAAAACCTTGGGAGAGGCCTTTGTCCAGCAGTGGACGTCATTTGGCTGAAACGAACGAACGAATTCTGAGCAGTAGTCATGGTAGGTTAGGTTCCTATACTATCCTAAGAATTATTGATTACCTACATGGCCAACATACCTTTCAGCATCTTTGGGAAGCGAAAAAAAAAGATAAATCCGGTAGATTTCTTTTCGAATTTTAACACCCGAACGCCGCACAATATTTCTTTCTCTTTATGTCCATTTTTAAATAATACTTCGATCATAGAATTATAATCATACTACAACGCACGCCAGCGTCCTGACGGGCGCGCGCGTGACACTCGACTGATATAATACCCGCCGGCGGGGCGCTTCGCTGTAGGTAATTATCGGATGTACCGCGCGGAGTGAGCCAGGCCTGCTTCTAGTAATAAATTATATCCAGTGTAGGTTTTAATAATCGACCTCATAATGCAATTTTTATTTCATATCGGCCCGTTATGAAATAAAAATTGCGTAGGTACATAGGACAAGAATGTAAAATAGTCACGTGCGTCTTTGAAAAGGTGACCTCTGCAGAATAATCGCACTAAAAAAGTGACAGTCGAAAAAAGTTACCTTGGATCTTTATTAACACTTTGAGCGGACGGCCTACGGAAAATATTATTTTAAATGTAGTCTTTTAGGTTATAATAAAGTTACTTGATCTTACGTTTTGTAGAAAAAGATAAGGCTCTTTAATTAACTAAGTACCCATTTACTTACATTATTATGTACCAGATATTAGTAACTATTTGTGTGATGGCCATCAACTTCTTAAAAAAATAGTTTTAACAAGTGGTTAAGGTACACGATAAAGAATTTGATATTCGTAGGACTTTATAAGATTTACAACGTTGGTTATTAACAATATTTGACATAAAAACGCTATGTGTGTTTGTATCCAGTGCCAGCTTGCATTTTCGAGCTGTCCTCCATACGAGTGGCGACTGTTTGCTACGTTACATCACGTGGCATGTCACGTACGTTCGCTTTTTGTATTATCTGCACACCTGCGATAAAACGCTGCGTGTACATTCTATGTCATATTCCAGCTATGTCCAAATCGGTGACATCCTACTAATGTATAAATGTGAAAGTTTGTGAGGATGTATGGATTTAGCTTTTTCACGCTAAAACTACAGAACGGATTTGGATTAATCTTGAAAGTATTATTCAAGGTACGAGTATACCAACGACCTCATAAAGGCGTTAGATGCAGGCTGCTATCAACCAGTCATTGTGGAAATCATTCCTATGCTCAGCAATGGACGTCTTATGGATGAAAATTACGATCATGATGATAGTATTATTGTTTATACGTCAAAATAACATATTACCTATAATTTACAACGAAATTGAGTTTATTGGCCAAATTACATGTTAGTCTTTCTGAGACAAAACTGAATTTCACTCAGCCGAAGCCGCGAGAAAAAGCTAGTATTTCTATCATATTACAGCTACGTCCAAACGTTCGGTGACATTTCGAAATAACTCTGGAAATAAGCGCTCCATTCCAATTTCTGTACAGAATTACCACCGTCAAAGTTCCAGCACTAATCCAAATTAAAAGCATTTGACGTCAAAAGGCTGCCGAGGAACGACGGTTATATAGGTTGTTTTATTTTCGTTTCGACTCGCTAACAAAAGAGCATGCTTATTTATTTTCTTGTATCGCGCTTGTATGTACAATATACTTGTTCGTACATTTATGAATAAAACATAAGTAAAATAATAAAGGGGGTGCTCCTTAAATTTAAGCGGTTGGGAACCGAATTGCTTTATATTGTTGGACGGCTGCAGGCTTGAAGCAAGAACCGAATATTCAGGAGATCGTCGGAGTGCCTTACAGGTAATTCATATTTGAATGTGAAGTGAAGAATATTTTGCTTTTAATTTTAGAACAGAGATCATCTAAGAATTTGGAGTTGGAACGGCTTTTTATTTTGTACGAATGGTAAATAAAAATAAAACTTTTGACTTGTACTGAGAGAATCATCTATCTATACTTATAATAAATCTGTAGAGAGGTCAATTCTGTACATGAAATATATTTTCAAAATAACTATCAGGGGGTGATTAGTGATCGATACTGATGCCAAAAATGCAATCAGTAAAATTTTTGTCTGTCTGTCTGTCTGTCTGTCTGTCTGTCTGTCTGTCTGTCTGTATGTTCCTTATAGAAACAAAAACTACTTGACGGATTTTAACGAAACTTGGTACAATTATTCTTCATACTCCTGGGCAGGTTATAGGATACTTAGGAATTCCCACGGGAACGGGAATTAGCGGGAAAATCCTTTTGTACGAAAAATCTAAACCGCTTAAGTTAGACTCTTGAAATTTGGCATGCAGGTACCTTAGTAAACTTAAAGCTTAGTTACAACAGGATATTGCAAAATTCCCACGGGAACGGGAGTTAGTGGGAAAAAATATTTGTATGAAAAAATCTAAACCGCGTAAGATAGACTCTTGAAATTTGGCATGCAGGTACCTTAGTAAACTTAAAGCTTAGTTACAACAGGATATTGCAAAATTCCCACGGGAACGGGAGTTAGCGGGAAAAAACATTTGTATGAAAAAATCTAAACCGCGTAAGATAGACTCTTGAAATTTGGCATGCAGGTACCTTAGTAAACTTAAAGCTTAGTTACAATAGGATATTGCAAAATTCTCACGGGAACGGGAGTTAGCGGGAAAAAACATTTGTATGAAAAAATCTGAACCGCGTAAGATAGATGAAGGGGGGGGGGTAAAACGAGATCCACGCGCACGAAGTCGCGGGCGGCCGCTAGTTCCTAATATATTTTGTAATGCTTCTTCTTAAATACTCTTCTAGAGTATTTTACAAAGGACCTTATTAACAACAAGTTATTTTTTTACAAGTTTAAATTAAAAATTCGTTAATTACAGTCACAGGTCACAGGAGTTAATTACAATCGCCAGTATTCTAACTCTACAGCTGTTTCATAGTAGCCCCTTTTAAAACTACGGCTATTATTTTTATGTTAGATGATAAGATGTTGTGTAGTATCCCAAAAGGGCAGCTTTTGGGTTGACATGCTGAGTTGGATTCGAAGATTCAATCTTCTCGAAATTACGCAAAAGTAACAAGGGGCAGCAAGGTTCTGGAGTGGGGGCCACGTACCAAAAAGCGCAGCGTGCATTGTCCACCCACAAGGTGGACCGACGACCTCACAAAGGCACCAGAAAGGCGTTGGATGCAGGGCCGGTGAATATGGAAATCATTGGGGGAAGGCTTGTGTTCAGCAATGGACGACCTATGGCTGAAATGATGACGATGATTTAGAAACTACAACTCACCAAGAACAGTCATTTGCTTCGTCTTCCTAGCGATCTGGAACTTGGGACCTTCCGTGGACACCTCACACGTGTATGTCGCTGTGATGCCAAGAGGTACAGGCATGACCTTCATCATGCAGGAGTCCTCTTGGCACTCCCCGCCTTGCACCATGATGCCTGTTACGTTGTACAGGCGTATGGGAGGCTGGGGACAAAAAGGTTTTAATTAGAACAATGATAACATGATATTATAGTAACAACCTAGTCTAACAGTGATATTTATGAGTATATTGTATTTTTTATATTTATACTACTGTAACCTCTTTTTTTCTCATAGTCTTCGAAAATGCAAAATTGGGTAAGTAGGTAGCGGCATTTAATAATTTCAAAACTTTTTTTAGGGAAGCTTCGATTTTAATAATGAGTCAATTGAATTGGTAAATGTTATGTCACAGGTTACTATTCCAATAAAAATCTATTAAGGATATCCAATACCCATTTTGAAAGCTCATTTAAACAATAATATTATATTTTATGTATTTTTAAACATAATGGTCTCAACTACCCAATTACTAGCAATGAACAACCAAACACAGTGGGTAATTAAAGTTTACGGTATTAATTAATCAGAAGTTGCTAAATTGCTAGTTTTTTAATCAACATCGATGACGTTGAGACACCGTGCTCGTAGGTGTGGCTGGTAGGCTTGTCTAATTAATTACTAGCTTGTCATAAATAACATTTCCACAGGGCCCTCTGAAGGTTATGTGGACAAAAAAAAACATTTGTTTATCATTACCATAGACAATCATTTATTTATTAGACAAAGCGACGACGTGACGAAGTTATAAATAAGTAAATAATCTCTTTCAGACCTGCAGCCGGGCTAGGATGCGCGCCATGATAAACTTTATCGTGGTAGGTACATTATTATAATACAGATTTTGATGTATGTTATCGTCTAAAATTGAGAAACATTTCAATAAGATTTTATCATGGCGCAGGCAGACCCTATGCCCTAGGCGTAAAGAACAAGATATTGTCAATATTCATTGTCAATTTTGTGAATTTGGAGACAGATTGTTGAACTGCCATTTTAGTGATGTCAATATTAATTTAGTTTGCGAAAATATTAAAATCGGCAACCATAAGAAGACAGATAGATATTCCTATAGCGATCTATAACTACATAGTTAAGGTGACAAAGGTTCTAACGTAACGTAAACACTAGTTTAAATTCTAAAGCGAATCTTGTTCGAATTTCCAAGAAGCCAACGAATAGTTCACATTCAATAGAATATGGAGTCAAACGCAATTTCAAGCTCTTGCAGTGACCGAGATTGTGGTGTAAGTTATGGTGGGTAGGTGGAAATACCAGCTGCTTCAAATATTTCAGTCAAATTTATGACTGGTTTGCCCTGCCGATAGGGAAAAATATGTTTGATTAATCTAATGAAACTTGGACTCGACTACGGATGTATTAAATATCCAAATTGCAAGAGTTCAATTGTTTAAAAACTGGGTCGTTTAGATTTCCATCTAATTTAAATTAAAAATTTTAGACAACTGTTGTCATCTAATTTAAATTTTAAAAAAACCTGTCTGTCGCTATGTATGCTTAGATCCTTAAAACTACGCAACGGATTTTGATGTGTTTTTTTTTAATAGGTAGAGTGATTCAAGACGAAGGTTTACATGTACCTACTACTTAGCACCCGTGCGAAGCCGGGGCGGGTCGCTAGTGATAAATAAAACAATGACTTAAACTTAAAATTCTAGTTTTCTAGTTTAGTGCAAATTTTTCTTAAAATACCTACCACTCAACACCATTTTCCCTCATATTTTTATTCAAATAGTTTTATAGTCATCGAAATGTCCTTGCATTTCCCAACCAAAGTATAAACTCCATCAAAAACGTCTGTTTTGGCAATGGAAATGCGTATTCTTCTGTGATGTTCTCAGAGAAAAGGAACACACTAAAAGTCGGACCACGCTTCGTGTGACCCAAATACCGGCACTTTTGTATTTGTATATTTTTTCTCTTATTTCGAGAGCGACGCAGGGACGATGCTGAACTCAAGTCGCATTTACACTACAATTCCCGTTAAAATCGACTAATGAAATTCCTAGATCTCACAATAACTGGACTGGAATTGTGATGTGCAGTGAGTGAGCAAATGATGGGAATTTAATTGTGAAATTAATTAAAGGAAATTTTATACCGAAAGCAGCATGCAGTCTGGCAAATATGGACGATGGAGATGTGCCAAATCTTATTACCAATATTATAAAGCATATCCTCGGTTTTATAAAATAAAGCTTAAGGACGAAACTCTACATACGAAATTTTTCAAACAATTTTGACCGATCTACTTTATGAGGCATTATTTCAAATGAAACTTATCATATTGTTGAGAAATGGTTTTCGGGACAGTCCAGAAATTCATTTAGTAGTTGCGCAACTCGGGTATTGCCCTAGAGAGTATTGTCCAAATAACCGATACTGGTAGTTTAAGTGACTTTGGGATTGTTCTAAGATCTTTAGTCCACGAGTATAATAGTTATAACAAAGATATAAACGTGTTGACGTTTAATTTCATAAGGTTATTTTGTAGTAATGACATACCTATTAATAAGGAATTTTTTAGCAAAATTGTTTTAATAGTATGATAATAATGATAGAATACGAAAGCTCATAAAATGTCATGCTAATCAGCATGCTTAAATTTTCGAAATAAACCTCGAATTAAAAGGGCGGCTGTCAATTATTATTTTAACATTATTCTGTTTCCAAAAGTAAAACTCAAAACGTATTTATTTATCAACCGTATTTATCGTGATCACATCTCGGCAGCGCTTTCAATATCGTTTTTATATGGATTACATCGGTAAAATATTCGTTCGAGAGGTTACAACAAATAGGATTAACACATTTGAGACTTATTGATACGTTTTTACGTTAAAAATACCTATTGAATTTCCGAATACCAGCGCTCATTCAGGTTTTTATTGTTAATAAAACGCAGTTGGCGGTTTTCTCAAGACTAACTTTTATTGCCATAGACAAAAAACAATAAACAATTGACCATAGATTATTTTGTTATTTTCACACCTGCCCTTAACAAAATAATCAAGTTAAAAAATTAGAAATCTTTAACTATACATACAAGACACTTTGTTACACTTTACCGAGTACACCATTATGCTAAAAAACTAATTTACTATTAAGAAACAGGAGAAATGCCTAACTTTTTCATAAAATAGTAATGCTTGATCGTACCTAAGCTTTTGGTTAAAATGTCAGCGGGCATTTCTGCTGTTTGAAGATAACATATAGCAATCATCATATTCTGTACAGCCTCTCTTACAAAATGGTACCTTATGTCGATGTGCTTCGACCTTCGGTGGAAAATTGGATTCGATACCAATTTTTGGGCGCTCTGGCTATCATTAAACAACATAATAGGTTCTGAACTTCCTACAATTTCAGCCAACAAATTCTTTAAATAAATAGCCTCTTTACTGGCCTCTGACATTGAAATGTACTCTGCTTCAGTACTTGATAGTGCTACATTTCTCTGCTTTCTACATTCAAAAGAAATTACTGAGGTAAAGCAGAACCCAGAATATGATTTCCTATCTGTCACATCTGAACCCCAGTCTGCATCTACAAAACCTTTAATAGAAAGATCATCTTTACTAAACACAAGACCATAGTTTTTAGTATGTTTCAAATACTTTAGTACTCTCTTTACATGTTTCCAGTGAGTTTCATTATAATTATTATTGAATTGACTTAAAAAGCTCACACTGTATGAAATGTCAGGTCTAGTCATTACTGCTAAATACATCAAGCTACCCAAAAGTTGCTGATAAGGACATTTATAACAATCATTTTCTGCCTTATCTAATTTAAGATTCATCTCCATAGGAGTACAAACACTTTTACATTGTGACATATTAAATTTCTCTAATAAACTTTCAATATACTGTTCTTGGTCAAGAGATATTACATTTTTGCTAATTTTGACTCTCATGCCCAAACATTGTTTTAACTGGCCAAGATTTTTAATTTTAAACTTTTTACTCAACTCTTCTACCAATAAATCCATAGCTGATTTACAATTGTAGAACACAAAAAAATCATCTACAAATAAAGCAATTATAACTTTTACATTTCCTTCAAATTTGGTATACAAACATGGCTCATACTTTGAATTTTTATAACCTAAACTCTGCAAATAATTATCAATTCTATCATTCCAAGCTCTGGAAGATTGCTTTAGGCCATAAATAGCACGCTTTAACTTTAATACCTTGTTATCTAACTGTTTACAATCACCAGCAATAATAGGTTTATTCATGTACACTGTTTCTTTCAGAAAACCATTAAAAAAAGCAGTTGTCACATCTAGGTGACACACATCTAAATCTAATTCTACAGCTAGTGCAAACAACAGTCGCAATGTGGAATACCGAAGCACAGGGGAAAATGTCTCATGATAATCTATACCAGCCTTTTGAGAAAATCCTTTGGCAACTATCCTTGCACGGTATCTCACATTGTTAGTACTGTCACACTTTTTTCTAAAGACCCACTTGCATTGAACCACAGTTTTGTCATATGGGCGATCAACTTCCTCCCAAGCGTCGTTGTCTTCGAAAGATTTCAGCTCCTCCTGCATGGCTGCTCTCCAGAATTTGCTTTAAGGTCCATTGAGAGCTTCTTCGAGTGTGATGTCTCCTGCATCAACTTCAGTTTGGTCCTCTACAAAACACAGATTATTAAAACCATATCTATCTGGTGCTCTTCGAGTTCTCTTTGGTCTCTCACATGCAGTACTTGGTATCATCTCTACTTCTGAGGTAGTATCATGAAAATCATCTTCAGTACTTACCGAAGAAGCATCTAGATCTGGTACATAAGAGCTGTCTCTGTCATATTCTTCAGAATATGAAGTCTCTGGTCTAATCTGGTCGTCTGACATATCTGGCCTGCACTCTGGTATTACTGGCACGTCCTCTGGTAAGGATTTACTTTCAACTACTACGTCCACGGTGTTCTTCTCTGGATGTTCCATGATAATGATGTCTCTACTTGTGGTCACAGAGTTAGTAGCTGGATCATATACCCGGTATCCCTTCACGTTCTCAGCGTAGCCGACGAGAATTAGCTGCTTCGCCTTCTTGTCCCACTTGTTGCGTCTCTCCTTTGGGATATGTGTCATCACAGTACTTCCAAAAACTCGCAAATGGCTCAAGTTTGGCTTCTGGCCTGTCCAGATCTCGTAGGGTGTCTTGTCATTCAATCCCGAAACAACAGATCTATTTCGGAGGTAAACCGAGGTGTTCACGGCCTCTGCCCAAAGCTTCTTGTCAAGACCGGCATCAAATAGCAAACACCTTGCTTTCTCCACTACTGACCTGTTCATTCGTTCACACAAGTCGTTCTGTTGTGGTGTGTAAGCATTGGTCTTCTGATGCACTATTCCTTGCTCTGCTAAGTACCTCTCAAACTCAAGACTACAGAATTCACCTCCATTGTCTGTCCTGATAGTTTGGATCTTTCTGTCTTTCTGTTTCTCAACCATAGATTTGAAATACTTGAACTTTACAAAAACTTCATCCTTTGTTTTTAGGAAATAAACAAATACCATCTTGCTGAAGTCATCCACGAATAAAACATAGTATCTTGACTTTCCAACTGATACACATTCCATTGGACCTCCAACATCTGCATGAATCAACTGCAGCACTCTCTCAGTTTTAGTGTGGCTCTGTTGAAATGGTAGTTTGGCTTGCTTGCCTTCACAACAAGTAATGCTGTCAGACT
Source organism: Ostrinia nubilalis (assembly GCF_963855985.1). Lineage (NCBI taxonomy): Eukaryota > Metazoa > Arthropoda > Insecta > Lepidoptera > Crambidae > Ostrinia > Ostrinia nubilalis. Next base: position 9,987,853 of record NC_087096.1, on the reverse strand, counting down.
TTGCAATCTTTGCATCTTCTGGAAATGAAATTCCATCTACTGCCTGTTTCATCTTGTTTAGGCTGCCACTGTTAAGGTGTCCTAAGCGTATATGCCATGTTCTGCTAGATATCACTGCTGGCACTGCTACTGCTGTCTCTTCTGTTTCCAAAGTATGTAATCTGTATACACCATCAATCAACTCAGCTTGGCCAACAAGTTCATTCTGCTGATTGTAGATACAGCAAATACCTTCTCCAAAAGTCACTCTGTTGCCATTCTCAATCAACTGACTCACGGAGAGCAAGTTTGTGGTCAAGTTTGGTACACACAATACGTTGGAAACTGTGATGTCATACTCAATATCGTTCACGACAGTCACGATATTCACATCTCCTGAGCACGTTACTGGAACACTTGTTTGGTTTGCGATGATAATTTCCTTCGTGTGTAACTTCTGTGATGCATTCACGATCAATTCTTGTCTCGCAGTCATGTGTCTACTGGCGCCGCTGTCAACGTACCAACTCTTTTGGTTGAACCTTCCAGTCAGAAATATAGCACTGAAAGCGTTGGATTGCTTTCTTTTGTTCTTATCCAAGCTCGGACACTGGTTTTTGTAGTGACCGGTTTGTTTACAATTGTAGCATTTTATCACTTTGACAGTTTTCGATTCTGACGTTTGCGGTTTCCCGCCATAACTGTATTTGTTGACGTTGTTATTTTTCCCTCGAGAATTATGATTATGAGTTCCTTTAGCTAATAATGCATTCTCGGATACTGGAGACGTACTTGCATCATCACTCATGTCCATCAGCTTCGTTTTGATAATGTCGGCGGTTATTTCGATACCTGAGTGTTCAATGGCCATAAGCATAGGAGCGTACCTTTCTGGTAGTCCCGCCAACATCAATGCACCAATCCACTCATCCGAAATCTTAAAGCCTGTTCCTCTTAGCCGTTGCCCGTTTTCTATTATTTGGGTGACATAATTAGTCATAGATTCGCAGTTTTCGAGGCGTATGTTGATGAGATTTTTCAATAGACTTATCTTTCTTGTGAAGCCTGAATCATCAAACATATTCTTCAATGTAGTCCAAAGATCATATGTGGTAGCTGCCTGCTTTATGTGAACATAAAGCGCCGGATCGATAGTGAGGATTAACTTTGCTTTCGGCTTCGAATCTTCAATTTTCTGGGCTGTAGTCGCCGTCGCCGCTAACTGTGTTGCAATGGCGTCCGCCATGCCTTCTAACACCAGCACATTTGACGCCGCAAAAGACCAGTCGTCATAATTTTCGCGACCTCTAAGTTTTGGAACGTTTGCTATATAGTTCGTCGACATTTTTATTCACTTTATACACGGAAATTATATACTTTCGCACTTTTTGAGTCTGGGCCCATAACCTGTTAATAAAACGCAGTTGGCGGTTTTCTCAAGACTAACTTTTATTGCCATAGACAAAAAACAATAAACAATTGACCATAGATTATTTTGTTATTTTCACATTTATTGGTATTCCTACTAAACGAATGGTACAGGGTAGCCCAGAAAGAAATTCATTTTTGAAAATTCAAGGAAAAAAAGTCTGTGTAATTTTGTAGAACTTTATTCATTACAATTCAAAGAAAATTAAATGAAATTTATTTTGAAATTTACCTTTATTAAATTACATCGTCCAGGAAATTGCCTTGACGCTTACAACATTCGATCAACTTACATCAAAATCTTGAAATGCGTTCGTTAGAATTACCTCGAAACCTATTTTCCATTTTTTGCCGAATGTTGAGCTTCAGTTGTTGCATGGTTATTGGATTATAAAAGTATACTCTATTCTTAAGGTAACACCACAAAAAGGAGTTTTCTGGAGTGAGATCAGGGCTTCCTGGTGGCCAGGAGATGTCACCCCTGCCTGAAATTATTTTTTTGTGAGAATATGTCTTTTACCATCTAAATGCTCTCATTTGAAGTGTGACACGTAGCCCCATCTTAATGAAACCAAGTGCTCCTGTCATAGCCTTGCGAATCTTGCCACTTTGAAATCAAAAAGCTTTTCAGCATGCCAGTATAGCGCTCTGAAAAATTAATCATGCTTTCGATGCAAATAACCAATTAAGCAGGGGTGAAATCTCATTGCCACCAAGAAGCCCTTATCTTATTCCAGCAGACTTCTGTTTGTGGGTTATGTTATGAGCAGAGTATACTCTAATAATAATCCAAAAACTCTGCAGCATTCATCCATCCTGAATCCATTTCGAGGTAACTCTAACGAAAGTTTTCCAAAATTTTTGTGCATGTTGACCGAATGTTGTAAACGTCAAGGGAATCACATGTACGATCAAATTTAAAAAAGAAAGTAAATTTAAAAATAAATTGCATGAAATTTCCTTTAAATTGCAATAGTTAAAGTTCTACAAAAATGTATAGTTTTCGTTTCCTTCCATTTTCAAAAGTGAATTTTCTTCTGGGCCACCTTGTATTTTTTAAGTAGGTCCACGTTTATCAGACTTTGATAACTTTTTATAGAATAAATAAATTCATAAAACATCATGAACTTCGCAAAGTGGTGTTTTAACAAAACCCATTTATTGGTATTCAGAAACACACTATTCAAAAACGATGCTTGCTTAACTGATGTAGCAAGCGTTGAATACAGCTCTGTGATTGGTTCGTGTGTCAACCTGTGCGTCCACGCGCACTGAGAGACCTCATAGTAATGTTTGTGAGTACGAATTACACTTAAAATTCTAATAAAAATGTAAATAAATTCAATTACCTTTTGGGAGGGGTTGTATCTAAATATCTCGTTCATGTCTCTGTACCACTTCACAGAATGTAATTTCTGGCCATCCATCTGGAAGTGGCAGCTGAGCACCGCTGGCCGGCGAGGGTCGGCGAACAGAGGCACCTGCAGCTTGGTGATCTCGTGCGCCGAGGATATCGCTGGGGACAAGGAGAAGAACTGTTCAAATCATTTGTTTATTAATATTGATAGAGCGTGAGACAAAAGACTGGCGATGTTTACCATCATCACTAAGGCTGGGTTGCACCATCTTATTTTAACTTTGACAAACGTCAAAAATCTGTTAAACTCCATACAAAAAGCACCGGTTATCGTTATAGTTACGGTCAGTTGGGTCAGAGTAAATACAAATGAGTAGGTCATCTTAGGAACGCACGGGCGCGGTTTGTATGTGAGCGCGCCAACACGTATGCGGCGCGCACGCACACACTGACAAAATTTAGCGGTGATTAGCGGTGAGGTGCGCCGAATTTAATTTCACACACAAACCGCGCTCGATGCGTTGCTATGAAGATGACCTACTCATTTGTATTTACTCTGATTGGGTGGTGCAACTCAGCCTAAGCATTTTGAGTTTAAGACAAAAGACTGGCGACGCCAGATGAAGCGCAGTTTTTTAAACAAAAGACGAAAGATTGACGAATATTAAAGTTCGAATTTCAAATGGTTTACAACTAGTAGGTAACAAAAGACTAACAACTCTAGTTGACGATGACTATTTCAAATAAAAACTAAATTCGAATTTTAAAACCTAAAATTCTGCCCCCCTAGACAAAACGCACTTATTGATCGAATCGAAAATCGAATCCGTCAAAACTCCATACAAAAAGGGGCTTTTCGACCACTTTTCGACTGGTTTGCTATTATAATTTGCACTTTGTCTAGATCCACTGATATATAATCGAGTTAAAGGTAAAGGTATACTGGCGGAGAATGTGGATTCGTATGCGACTTGGAAATCAAATGTTTCTATAATACCTACATATTCGCGTACACTTCACTGTGAATAGACCTATTTATTTTTGATAGAGCTACGCAATTTTGAAAATATCTTTGTTCTATTGTTAGGTTAATATTATGAGATTTTTTGCTTCACCAGGTCGCTACTTTGAATAATACATTTGATGTCATGCGAAACGAATCCAGACCGACATAAAGGTGCAAGAGAACGCTCACACATAAAAAATTACGGGAACGTTTTTAAAATTTATCAACAAAGTACATTTGAGTGTAAGCCAACATCATAAATTTGTCTCGAGTCTTAATAAATAAAAGTGCATCCAGCGGGTATATTCCTTTAAACATTTAAATTGCCGACAGTTTTCCCGCGATGCATTTTTACGGGCATACGTGACTAAAATCTTATTGTGAGAGGGAAGTATATTATAAAAGAAGATATTACACGTATAATGAACACAATAAATCGTGTAAAAACAAAATACCCAGCTCTGTGTAACTCAAATGTGGGAAATACAAAGCAGTTCAGCAAAATGAATGAACCTACGTGCTAACTTTAAATAACATTCAGACAGTTTTCGGGTTAGTTTAAGTTTACAATTTAAATGTATTGAATAAGTCTGAGCTACAATTTTAAATAAATTAGAGTCGACATTGTAAACTTTTGGCTTGAGTGCATTAAGCAAGGACCGGTGATGCATGTAGTAGTAAAGGAATCATGCAAGTCTATTTACATTTTACCTAATTTTAATCGTTCATTAAAAACCTTAGTAGGTACTAAATATTTCAGAAGATGTTGAAGAAATAGAAAATGGAGGAATTACTAGACAATAGACGGGCACAGAAGCCTTCTGTGAGAAAAGCCCTTCTTATCCTTATAATAATATGATGATTTTGTGAAGGATACATTTACAAATATTATATCAACATCGAGTTTATTTATGGATAAGGTACCATTTATTTTATACTTACTAGAAATATACTATGGAGGTAATGTATCAATTTAGATACGACCTAAATCAGGTTTATGGCCAATTTATTATCAAATTACCGAGTTACAGGCACATAACGAAATTATCTTCAAGCTGAAATGTCTAAAATTACTTTATCCTATTTGACTTAACTTTGTCTATGCTACGGAAAGTTTGAGTCGTGTTTGCTACGTCGTAGCAAAATGGTCGTAGCAAGATCTACGAGTTTCGCCGAAGACATAGTTTGGTGGTTTGGGGATAGGTACAGATTAATTTAGTATCATGTTTTTGCATTTATGTATGTTGAAGAAAAATAAGCAATTAGTAGAAAATAAATAACGATTAGGCGCAGCATTGGATAAGGTAGTCTATCGCTGGAAAGTAATGCAGTGACAGCTTTTTGAAAACAAAGGAAAAACGGTTTGAAACGATGACATTTTAAAATATCCGATCTGGTAAGGCCCAAAAGATAAGGAAACATGTAAAGTGCCCCAAGGGCTTTTTGACGTTCATAAGTGCCAAAATATTGGTCAAAACTGAATAAATATTTTGATTTTATCGAATCATTACATGCCACAAATGATTGGCCTTTTGATAAGATAATCCATCTTACTTAACATCTGCAGGTGCGGTCAAATATTGTTATGCATAAAAAAAATACAGAAAAAAATAATACGCCTTAAAAACCTAAAATTTTCGAGTTACAATGTCACACCTAACATGTAAAAAGTAAACACGTAATTTATCTTTTGTCTCAATTTTGCAGCTTCTAGCCCTTTCCGACGAAACTCAAGGGCGTAATAAACGCACAGGTCAATATTTGCCACGGCTAAGAGGGTTTGGTCAATACAAACACAGCGTTAATACGGCCACGCATCAAAACATTTTCGTTATACTTCGGTTATTGATACAAGCCACGTGTTTAGAACCAACAAATCAGCGGTAAATATCAATACTGTGGCTAATCAAAAGAGGTCAACATCCTAGGCATTTTTCCACCTTAATTTAAAAAGAAATTAAATTGTACCACATCTTTTTTTAAACAAGATAAGTAGCTAGACAGTAGCTGGAGGAAAATATAGGAGATCGGTGTTTAAGGCGTTCCATCTAAGATAGGCTTCAGAGTCAATCAGTGGAAGATAGACTGATGACATAACAATGATAAATTAAATTAATGATAAAATTTCCGCGCAATGTCATGGTCCCAAATACGAGACTAAAGGTAGAAAAGACTAAAATAGTTTAAAGTGGAATATCTGTGTGTAAAACCAACCGTCTCATTATATTAAAATATCGAATCTACAAGATATTACTGACATAAGATCAAACTTCTCCCAATAGAACACGTTCTTAGCGTAAGTATCATGACGCTATATCGCTAAGTTGTATTGTTACTGTGATAGTTGTACAAACCACAGACCACAAGATAACTTGTAGTCAGAGCGCCAAGTTCGATGACAAAGCACATAATCACTTTAAAAAAGTTTATCTCGCAAGATATTTTAGTGTCAATAGGCTAATAATCAAATAATACTTATGAGTAGATTGTTAAACTATGTCACGTTATGAGACCTAAATGCTAATGTGGAGAGGCAATAAAGTATTTAGTATCACGTCCCAATTAAATAAATGAAAAGACTTCCCAGCATCGAATACTTCGTTCGTTATTTTTCTTTCAAACATCAGTAAAAGGTAAAAATCAAACAAGTTTTTAATTAATCTTATAAAATCCGTCTGGAGCACTTCAAAGTATTAATGAGTTACTAATTAACTTTAAAATTAAATCTGATCTTAATTAATAGCTCACCAGTGAATTAGTAAATGGGAATCAACCAAACTTACGTCATTAAGTAAATACCTTTAAAGTAGATACGCTTTGAAAGGACTGCCCTCGGAGTTCGGAACTTGAGTGACAAGTTTACTTTGCTAAATAATGGTGATTATACTGTAATTTTCCCCTCTGAGGGCCTTTCAATAAAGCACTTTATCAAGATTAAATTCTGCTGGAAATAAAAAAAATTAAAACAACTATGTACCAGAAGGTTGTGATGCACTAGTAATTACCAGTTAACATTCTCATTAAATTAGTATAAAATGTTTCAACATGTTACGTAGTTGAAAAGTTTGCTCGAGCAAAACAGATTGCTCTTGTAAACTCTTACTTTACTAAAACATTATAAAATTATCAACTATCTTAACCACAATTTATAATAACTAGATACCTAAGATAACTTGTAAAAAGACCCAAAATAATCTTACTTTAGTATCAACACATCTTGTGTAGGTACATAACATTTTTGTTGAGTAATACAGGTACAAACTACAAAAAGTAAGCAAATAATAGATCCCTTTATCAAAAAGTTCCTCGCACCATTCGCCGGAAATCGTTGTGAAACATCTTTAAAGAGTTATTTACTGTAATATTCTTATATAATTTATTCGTGAAACGGAAATTCCAGTCCATTTACTCTCTACTTTAGCACTTTGGTTCGGCGGAGGGAAAGAAATGCTTTTAATAAAAGTAATTTTGGAACAAATTTACTTGATTTGCGCCGGATAAAGGTTGAATAATAATTATAGGAGCCCCCACTGAGTAATTTTCCTAAGTTGCTTTGCTGTGAGTATTTCGAGAAATCGACTGAAGGCAAATTATGTAAAGTCAGCGGCGATTCTCATTAATCTCAATAATTTGGCTCTGGCAAATAATCATTAAGTTGATAGACTTTATTTACACAATTTTGTTATGAAAAAACATAATTTCACGGTAAAGTTGTGTAAATAAAGTTGATTAAAATCATGTTTTAACGTATTCAAAATATTATCTTTAAATAATTTATAGATGAAGAGAATTCAATTTAACTACGTTTAAAGGTTTTCCTTTTCAGTGATATTTTTGATTAAAATGTCCTCGTTGTGAGTTTATAGATTTGTAAAAACCTATTAATGCAATATCGTTGGACTTATTCGTTATTGTAAAAGTTACCAGTAATTCTTATCTATTTAATCATGATAAAATAAACGAAATCAACTTTTCATTAATTACGGGACAAACGTGTGTCTTAACTTCCAAATAACCTAATTATAATCTTATCACACTGTATAGTCAGATAATTATTCTGATTCTTTTCTTTCAAACTTGCTCATGACTTTTTTAAATAAAATTTCTTTTATTTTAAATATCAAAATCGATGTGCACTAACATCTGATGTCCGGCACGAAGTCACAAAAATGCATATCGCCATATTTTTATACCACAAAATTTACTGTCGTATTAAAATACGAGTTCGCTATGCAGTTTCCAATATGCAATCTGATACTGCTAGCGTATTCTAGTCCCGTATTTTTTGTCGATGCAATATTTCTGCTCACGTATTTATGTGGACAACTGTACGCTATATTTAAAGATTGAGTCAGCAGTCTTTTCGGTCTTATCTTTCATAAAATTTGAGGGTTGCCTCGATTTCCCTAGGATCCCATCATCAGACCCTGAATGGTGACAATGGGACCTCATCGAACAAAAAACCACTTTTGGCATACTTAATTGTCGGAGTTCTGCAGTAATATTACATACAAAAAATAATCATACAGTCGAATTGAGAAAGAACCTTTTTTGAAGTCGGTTAAAAATTGTAAAATAATTATTCAAACATACGCTACTGAACTAAATATATCCAAAGCTAACTTAAATTAAAATTAGTCGGGCGTTAAGTCAATAATTTTACTACAAAGGGAGTGCGTGGGACAAAATGTAATTAGGTTAATACTGTAGAGACATATTGGAGTGCTAGTCTGGATGTTTGTCGGGACGCGTTTCAAGTAGAGCTAATTTCCATCACGTCCTTTGGGATGGATCGGTAGACACGCCACGGGCTTCCATGGAATTCAGTCCGAAATTGCCTATGACGTCATGACTGATCTGCATGAAAGTAAACATTAATTTTGTGTAATGAATTATGAGCTTAATTAACATAGTTAACCTACGCATGTAGCTGTTCGCAGATTTCGGTCCTTCTAAGAAATTGCGCGTTCAATGGCAGCTGTTTTGTTCCCACGACGAAATGTAGAAATAACAAAGTTTAGACCTCGGAGACTCATAATTAAGACGGCTGGATATAATTTCAAAATTTTATTTTTAAATTTTGTTGCTGTATTTTTTTTTTTAATAAACGGTAAAAGATATTTGTATGATGTCATAAGCTGCAGACTCATGGACCATGATGACGCTAATGCCAGGTCCCATTAATATCGGGTCTTTTACTGTTCTGCCATGGATGAAAGATATTCAAGAAGATAAAAACAACCTTTATCAATTAAAACGTTATGAATTGAATATACCATTAGATAAAATGCAATATTATGGGTATTCAATGTATTCAATGTGATCAAAGGAAGGAGGAAATTGTTATTCACGTATTCCCAACGATATTTTAATGCTGTTCCATCGGAACGTAATCACAGATACACGTGTATGCTCACCGGATCGGCGAACCCCTTTGCTCTTTTATATCTAAATAAAATTTCATTGGGCGATAAAAATGTGTAAGCATCCATGCGTGAACTGTGCGGGCATGCAATCGTTCAAATTTTCCGATCGAATATTCTTCCGAATTCCAACACTCAATTTCGATATTTTTTGCCGCGGAAGTTAGATTGGTGAAAAATTTTATGAACACAAATGGTATCGGTGGCAAAAATTGTCACCGTTCCTGGCGGTTGGCCAGTAACGTTCGATATCGCAGCATTTGTTCGCGGCCATAATTCTTTCGCTCCAGTTGGTGTGTCTCAAGGATAAAATAAATTGTACCACGGTGATAACCACGATTTGTTCATAAATTGGGGCCTTAATTAAGCGGCCGACCACAACATAAATAAGGAATGGGGCCCGCGATCAATACGGCAACTCATTTCTCACATATTACACCATGTGGTGAGCATAGCACGGCGAAATTGCTTTGCATACTTGATTGCATATTTCCAGAGCTATTCTTAACACAGCAGAACTTCGATGAAAAGGAACCTTGTTGCGTATTTCAAGTGAAATTTCATCGCAATTTCGTTCGACTTGATGAAATTCTGGAAATTAATATACGAAGTTATTCTATACATAATATTGAGACTCACTTTCATTATTAATTAACAGTGTAAACCATGAGCTAATTAATATTTTTATGCGAAGTGGCATGTTTTGTAAATGTATATAGTAGGTACGAGTATAAAACTATCCAAAGCAGCTTAAACAGAAAAGCGGTCTGCAATAGACAAGTAGGTATTGTATTTTAACAGGCTCTCGGACAGGTGGCAATCGTAACACTCGACAACCTGTATTTTTTTCAGCTCCGTGTCGATTTTTCACGTTACGAGCTCTATCCACTGTCACTTTAGCTTGCCAATCTAGTGGTTAGGTATTTCGATTTAGAAAATAAGCGTTGAGCAAAATCCTCTTTAGGTAGATAGCATGCTGATCAACTTTTTCATTCATTCATATGACATCCATAGCCTTTCCCAATGATTTACAAAGTAGCCAGTTGGGAGTAGGAGCGGCCTGCATCCAGCGCGTTCCTGCTATCATTACAAATCATCCCCTTATGTTCTTCTTGTGGACGTCCGTCCCTCACTGCGCTTGCTGATACGTCTCCTCCATTCTATTCTGTTCTATTATCCATTCATTCAGCTAGAAATTTATTCAGCGTAATGTGTACTCTGTCTATTGCCATTTCAGCTTGCTAATGCATCGGGCTACGTCAGCAACTTTAATTCGTTTAGGTAGGTACAGATCTTATTTCTGATTCGATGTCGTAAAGAAACCCAAACACAGCCCTAGTGATTTGAAAATTTTAAAAAATCCAATGGCAGAACTGAGTACCACAATTCACGAATATTGCCGCTAAACGATCGTTCATAAGCCGTTTAATTTTCGGCAGATGCGAATGTATTCGCATCTAGATGTGGGCTGCACTCGGCAACGAGCAATCGGCTGCATCGAGCGCGGATATGAGCGGCTGCCAAACCGACAGCTTGGCGGTGCGTGAGGGATATCACGTATGGGCATCATCACGTCATGCGAAAATTATTTGTACATTTATTTTTAAAGACTCATTTCTGTTGGAGCAGAACAACGTTAAATGATTAAGGCTGTGTTTACACGATGGTGATTTTTTTTTTCTGAAAACGCTTATACAAAACAGAGTTTTGGTGGAGAAACAGGTAAATAATAGGTTAATAGCAGCCGTATGTGGAAGTTAAGTGACCTATGTTCAAAATACAACTTATCTACTGATGAAAGCATACCATATCAAAATAGCAATATTGTTGGTAATAAAGAAAGTTACAAATAAAAGTAAAATGTTGGTAAACATTTTTAATGTTATATTGTAAGCGGAATCACAATACCCTCACGTCGCGCCGTCATCCATGATGGCGAAAAAAGCTCGACAGCTTTTTTCAGAATATCTATGAATATGTAATAAAACCTACAAAATGTTCCAAAATATTCTATTTGTGATCAAAGAAACTACTAAATATTAAACAGATATTTTTATCGTTTAACATGTTCCTTAGCAAAACATTATAAAAGTTGAATGTGAATTTCTCTCAGCAAGCTCGACATTCTGTTCGTGCATGGAAAATTGCTTGCATTAAAAATGCATATTAATTTCATTATCCAATCTGAATAATAACTCGCAGAGCTGTTTTTATGCCAGTTAACAATGTGGTATTGCTGAATTGGCTTTGTCTTTAAACCAATTTATTTTTATCTCTTGTATTTTTAATAGCAATTTAAGTTACATGCATGTGAAAAATACAAGTATGATTATGTTTGGAAAGACTTAGATCACAATTGAATATAGTGATATTTCTGAGATTGTCTTGAGAATGGAATATTTTTGAGTACTGCAGATTTATCACATAATAGGTACAGTGCCTTGTAAACGTAACATCAATAATATGAAGTTCCTTGATAAAGTTTATTTCCAAACATTCTTAAACAAATATTCCTGTTTTGCTCTACTAAAAATGTAGACACTTTACAGATCTACAATATTATTCCCCTTGAAATTCAAACTAACTTATCAAAGATGGCTCCCGGCTCTATAAACAATGACCCCATAAACTAAGGCAGTGTATTATTGTGAAAGTTTGCAAGATTCCTTTACTATTTGGATTTTCTATGGTCAAAACAGAACCACCGAATCTATTTGCTTGCGATAAATTGACATTAAACTAAGCAATAAATTGGAGTGCTACCGCCCTTGTACCTACAGTCAGCATCAAGTAATTCCTGACACACAAAGTGGCCAAAAAGTTGTAAAGACAACCATATTCTGATTGCAACAGACGTCATCATCATCATTTCAGCCACAGGACGTCCACTGATTAACATAGGCTTCCCCGATGACTTCCACATCGCACGGATGGTAGCGGCCTGCATCCAGTGCCTTCCTGCTACCTTTATCAGGTAGTCGGTCCAATTTGTGGGTGGACGTCCCACGCTGCGTTTTCCGGTACGTGGCCTCCACTTCAGAATCTTGAGGCCCCATCGGCCGTCAGTTCTGCGTACATATGCCCTGCCCATTGCCATCTTAAGTTGCTAATGTATGCAGGTTGCCAGGGACAAACTTGACCTTCACTGGTTGGGTTTTTATTGGCGGTCAAGCTGTAGATCCTGGCTACACAGGAGTTGCAGTGGTGGGAAAGAGAGGTGGGAATAGTTCTGTATGCAGGTTGTCATTTTGGGTGCTACGTTGCTACTTTGGGTGTCACGTACTATTTGGCGCTGACTGTAGGATGGCAACAAATCAAGCTATGCACTGTGCTATCTTAATGTGGTGGTAATACGTGCGATTTTTCTACAGTTTAAGGGCTCATACCCACGGCAATCCAGTTTTGTAGCATCCTGTAATGCAGGATCCCGCTAACCATACTCGTATGTTAGTTTGAAATTCGAATTACGAAATTCGAAAAGAGGGCTTAGTTTGAGTATAATATCAAACGTCGTCACCAGTGAGTGCGTAAATAAATGACATTAAATGTATAATGGATTGTACAGCGCCCCTAGCAGAAACTTTGAAAAACTAAAATTTTCATATATTTTTTTAATGCGCTCACTAGTGAGGACCTTTGATGTAAACTCACACTAAGCCCTTTGATCGGTTTTTTGTGGGAAACGGGACAAGCAAACGGGATTTTCGTGTACATACATTAAAACACGTACACTAAATGGGATCCTGGTAAAAAAGGAATGTCTGACTCTGTGCCGACTATACTTCGTGCTATTAAGCAAAATTGACAATTCCTATGCGGGCCGCACAGGGTACTAAGTTACTATAGTAATTAGTATTTTAAGGCCGCGTCCGGGCCGTAGGGACACACGCAATATCCTATAATTTAACACGTTCACTGATAACAGAAAATTGGTATTTTCAAATGAACTATATACCTACTTACTTACTTTTGAAACTACAGGACAGATTTAAAAAGAAATACGGTTAAAGATATAATATTTTCTCAAAAATTTTTATATTTAAAAAAAAACTTAATACCCATGCGAATCCAGGGCGGGCCGCTAATGATAAATAAATTTGTAACTATAGAATCCACGTACATAATTATTAATTACGAAATACAATAAACAAAAAAATATTCTTTGTTTTCTTTGCCAACAAGTAATAAACTTTATTAAAACGTTTCAATGGAGCCTCGAACTTGAAGCTTTTTTATCTACAAAAGACGAAAAAACCTGCTATATTACAAAATATACAATACTGTTTTAATAAATACAAGACAATTAACTATTAGATTCCATTATCAATAGTTGCGTTTACATCACAACTTAACCCTATCATTACTCGGATAGTAATTACTGCCAAATGGTCGGTCTGATCGGAACGCGCATTCATTAGGAATGCCTTAAAGAATGTTAGGGTTAATGGAAGGTATTTTATGGAAGGATATTTAATGGAAGGTATATTATGGAAGCACTGACGCACAGCCCTAGCTCATTAGGGAGGGATATTGTAAGCAACTAAGAAATTGCCTTTCATTACTTTAATGGTACAAAAAACTTGTTAACGTTATGATAGTGAAGTATGTGAATATAGTACAGGCGAGTTCATAAATATATTGAACGCCAATGTTTTAAAATATTGTTAGCGTTTTAACGATCATAATATTTCAATACAAACTCAAACATCACAAAAATTAATCATATTATAAAAACAGGTTTTGCCTGCGCTACAATATTTTGAAATATTAGCACGGCCAATGTAATTTATAAACTCGACTGTACCTAATTATCTTTCATAACTTTTTTTTTTTTTCAATAATAAACTATCAGAAGCAATATAATATTGTCTAACTTTTTAGTATTTTCAGACTGAGCTAGCCCAATTTTCAACCCTCGTATGTTGTAAAGTAACAAAAACGGTATCATCGGGCTTGTTAATTAAGTAACATCTCATTGCTAACTCAACCCAAAATGGCACTCTGATCGCAAAATTAAATGTGTTAATTCAATATCAATTAGGTAGGTATATTCACATACGAGTAACGTATTTGGAATTCGAAAAATAGAGAAACGTTGAGTAAAATATAGCTCATTTTCAACACCTAAAATTAAAACATGAAATTAAAATAAAAATTCATAAAATTCATTTATTTTTGCAAATAGGCTTTAAAAAAGCGCTTTTACACGTCCCAATATTAACCCTACCACTGCTTCGGGACAATAAATGGGCCAGTGCTGAGAAGAAGCAGCGCAAGAAACTCAGTCACTATTGTCAGCCTCCTTTTCAAGGTTTTACAGTCTTTAAAATATACAAATTATAGTCATAAGTATTAATGCGAGCTAGGTAGTTAAACATTCCAAACATTTTTATCCTTTATATAATCATCAACTTTATAGTAGCCCTTTTTCATTAAGGTGCTTTTGATATGTGCTTTAAATTTATGAATGGGCAATTCTACAACAGTTTGTGGTAATTTATTGAAAAGTTTAATACATTTCCCCATAAATGAATTACCAATCTTGTGCAGTCTGAAATTTGGAACGGCAAGTTTATTTTTGTTTCTTGTATTGAACTTGTGTAAATCACTCTTTCTAGTAAATTGCTCTATATTATGCTCGTTGTTGTCTCGTCCTCGATGATGAAAGATAACTAGTGTAGTCCCGGCTTACATCCTCTGGCGTCACACAATTTTAAAGCTAAAATAAAATATTTCTGAACGCAGTCGTACCTAGGTCCCACCACGCCATCTATACCTGTCAACTCATTCGGTTTTCCGTGTTTAATGGCGTCACGTTTGCGGTCGTGAAAAATTTGTTATTTAGTGTTTTTTGTACTGAATATTCGAAATAATGGAAATAAAAAGGAAAGGAGAACATAAACTTCCTCTACTGAAAAAGATTCGACGGTTGGAAAAGAAAATAATCAGTTTACCGGAATCCGATGACGAAGGTGAGGTTATGAAAAAATGAAGAATCTGTTCGAGGCTCTGGTTTATTGGTAATAAACTTACTTATAGCAACCATGGGGGTGTTCTGTGGGAACACACGAGGTTGGCGATATAAGTAGAGCACTTTTTTTGCGGCGATGTACGCATTTGTTGCATGACGCAATATGGCGGCAAGGCACGCTACGACAAAACAATACTTGTCTATTTATGCAACCACTGGGGTGTTCTGTGGGAACACACACGGTTGGCAATAATTACCAAGGGCATTCTTCGGGAATGCACGCAACTTTTATGCATGACAAGCTATGCAACTATGTTTTCTATGACGGACGCACACGTTGTCGGCAAACCTCGATGCATCCGGAGGGAATGCATGTAAATTTCGTGGTACAATGCAGCACAGTACCGGGAGCTTCCATTCTATAGTGTTTCTTTTACAGTTAAGGAGATTGAAGGTGAAATTGAAAGTGAAAATGAGAATGATCATCCTGAAACAGAATTCCTCGAGGATCTTATCCTTGACGAGGATTACAACAAAAAGGAGGAATTAGGGGATGAAGTACTGAATATACTAGGAGTGGCTCCCGCTCCAACCCCTAAGAATGCACTTCTGCTCAAACAAATTGCTGAGAGATGGTGCGAGATCCTGGAGAAAGGACTGAAAAAAGATGAAAAAGAAACAGTTACAAAAGACAATCCAGCCTTCCAGAATGTACTCAAGATGTGTGCTCAAAAACATAATAAGGAAGTTGCCGCTGCTCTAAAGACAGGGCTAAGAGAAGGGATCAAGTAATCGAAACCCGACAGAAACAAATGTCCACAGCCTTGGCCTGTGTAGGCCAGGCTGTACAGATGTGTATCGGAGATCATTAACAACTAAAACTGTATTAAGAAGCTGAATGAAGCGGGTTAGCAGCTAAGTGATTCTATAAGTTCCGGAAACCAATTGATGTAGAAACTTGGCACTCTCAACAATAAAAAATAACAATCTAAGGACTCATTACTTGAAACTGAGAATGGAGATTATTTGTTTGGTAATAATCTGATTGAAAAAATAAAAACTGCAAGGGCAGTTCAATAATCATGAAAGGAATTAAAGGTGATAGTGAATGAGAAAAAGAAGAACTTCATAAGGTGACCTGAAATCAGTGCTAAGAACGAGAACAATCGTGCTTCAAACTGGTGGGGCCCTCCTCGGATGTGATCACAGAGGCTCCAGAGGTCAGGCGGGCCGACATACAATCGTCAAAACCAGCCAGCAAGGAGACGAGGGTAAAAATAATGCTAAGGTAGGCAGAATCAGGTTTTATTCTTAACAATTGGAAGCAAATCACTAGTGATCCTGTGATATTATATTGTGTCCAGGGTTATAAATAATTACCTCAACAGGGGTCTCTACCCCTAAACAATAATTTGCTATTGGTAGACCAACGGCAGATTAAATTAAAATTTAAATTGTTACTCAGTACGAATGCCATTGAAACATGATGGTTACAAGTGATCGATTCTGTTCTCCAGTCTTTGTTATAAGAAACCAAATGGTACCTATGTTTCATTTTGAATTTGAAAAACTTAACACTTTTGTGAATACTGAACATTTTAAACTAGAGGATTATCGCACAGTATGTAAGCTTATACAGAATAATTACTACCTATTTAGTAACTTTAGATCACAAAGATGCATATTACCTGACTAATATAAATGACTGTTGTTAAAAAGTATTTAAGGTAAAGTATTTATTTATTTTTATGAAGGAAAACATTACTAGGTAAATGTTGTTGGACTTTAGAAAATTACAGCAAATTACAGCTGCTCTATGAGAGAAAAGTTGCATTTCAATTATTTATAATTGACAATTATCTGGGTATTGTTTACCAATATTACTATATTATGTTTTAATAATATGAACATGATTTGAGATCTTATCCACATAAAGTTTTATTGTTAACAAAGAAAAGTGTGATCTGATTCTCAAACAGTAACGTTAACTTCAGTAAGGTTTCTTTAATACAGTACAAATGACATTACTGTATATTATCTAACTAAAAGAAAGTAAATTCTTTAAATTGATTAAAAAGTTATAGTCAAAGGTGATGTTCACAATAAGTTCATGTGCCAAGTAAGCTCGAAGCTATATGTCTAGCCACAAAATATGGTATTTTATACACCAAATAATTAACTAAAATTTCTTGCAGTTAAAAAGTATAATGATAAAAATTAATACAAAATTTCTTTTAACAATCAATGTAGAGAGGCGGAGCAATAGTGTAAATGAATCTAAGAATACTATTAGAAAAAATACTTAAATATCCGAGATATTTAGTGATGCTTCTATGACAGTATGGGGAGCTTCATGTGGTACAAGTCTTACAGGCGTAGTATGGTCAGAGGACAAACTAGGCTCTCATATAAATGCTCTTGAGTTAAAAGCTGCCTGCATCAAAGTTAACAAAATACCAAATACTTCTTAGAATAGACAATGTTACTGTTATCCATATGTATAAACAGACTAGGTGGTATTCAATATCTACATTTACATAGCCTTGCAAAACAAATATGGCAATGGTGTGAATTAAGAGATATTTATAATCAGTTTATGTACATAAACACCAAAATTAATGTAATTGCAGTTTTTTGAATCAAGGAAAACACTAGGTAACATAGAGTGGGAAATTAATTACATTTTTAACAAATAACTTCAACCTTAGGAACACCATCCATAGATCTCTTCGCAACAAATACTAACAAGAAATGTCATTGTTTGGTATCACCGCGTCCTGACCTGGATGCATTTGCAATTGATGCATTTACACTTTGTTGATATCAACTGAAGTTTCATATTAATTTCCAACATGATCCTTAAAACCGGGGAAAAAATAGTTTTCAGATAAAGGGCATAGGGGTAGTTCCATATTGGAACACCATATTATGTTCATGAGATAGCTAGTTCACAAACCATCAATTTTGAAACTTACTAAAGATTTACTTATATTACAAAATTCCAAAGAACCACACCCTGTGCACAAGAACCTAGACTGATGGCAGGAGTATTATCAGGCAGGCCTTCATAAAATCTGGAATCAGTGAGATTATGAGATCCGAGATCATGTCAGTTTCTATATCTGTTAATACATTAAAACAATACCAACCATGTATTGTAGCATGGACTAAGTATGCACAAGAATTATGGCTATCAACAAATAAGCCAAGCTTTCCAGATGTTATTACTTATTTAACTAAAAATTTTCATGAGGTATTGTCATAAGCTAGTTTGAATTATATTAGATCAGCATTGTCATTAATTTTATAGGTACTCACCTCGACGAAACAGATGCAAATATCAAAAGATTGTTTAAAGGATTCTTTAAGTTAAGACCTAGTGCTCCTAAATATAATGATACATGGGATGTATCCACAGCTCTTAAGTATAGGTATTGAAATGGAATATATAAAATAGACTGCTATATTGTAATTTTAGCCACATGTCAAAGAATGCGAACATTAAATTTAATTGAAATAAACAACATAGTTATTAAGGATGATTGTGTAACAATTAAAATTGATAAATTAAATTAAAATTAATAAATTAATCAAGACCTCTGGTCAAGTCTGATACGTGTCAGCCATTTACATTACCTTTCTTTAGGGATAAAGTAGAGATCTGTCCTGCTCAAGCACTTAGTGATTAGTTTGGTGCAATAAAACATCTTAGAAAACCACACAAAAAGGTTTCCTCCAGCACAATCAGCTGTTGGATAGAGAAGTGCATGACAGAAAGTGGTATAGACACATCAATCTTTACCATACATTCATAGCATTAGGCACGCTACAACATCTGCAATGTTTAAAAA
Organism: Ostrinia nubilalis; assembly: GCF_963855985.1. Taxonomy (NCBI): domain Eukaryota; kingdom Metazoa; phylum Arthropoda; class Insecta; order Lepidoptera; family Crambidae; genus Ostrinia; species Ostrinia nubilalis. Next base: position 9,968,838 of record NC_087096.1, on the reverse strand, counting down.
AAAAAAAAAAAAAAAAAAAAGTGATAATATTGATGTTATACGGAGAACAGCTGCTTGGTCTGGGGAATCCACAAACAGTATTTTGAAGGTGTTACAATAGACTCATTATAAATAATAGTTACTTTGCAGTGAACATTTTTAGAAATTAATAATTTTATATGAATGCTATTTAGCTCATAAGAAAAATATGTCTGATTAAGTAGTGATAAGGGTAATAGTTACTAATTAATGAACGTTTGAATAAAACAATACTTTTTTTACTTGAACATGTTTGTTTAATTTTACAATTTGAACATGTTTGTTTAATTCTACAATTTGAACATGTTTGTTTAATTTTACAATTTGAACATGTTTGTTTAATTTTACAACTTTTATCTTTGAACATCTACACTAGTTATCTTTCATCATCGAGGACGAGACAACAACGAGCATAATTAATAGTCAAACGAACTTACCTGTACGTGAAGTTCGACTGTAATTATGCGAAGTTGTTGTCTCGTCCGAAGATGATGAGTCCCACCCAAACCCTTGGTTATTGTAATAATTAAGAGTAAGTAATTACAAAACGCCCCAGTTGTAAAATTAAACCTAATTACTTTAAACTTGAATGAGTTGACAGGTATAGATGGCGTGGTGGGACCTAGGTACGACTGCGTTCAGAAATATTTTATTTTAGCTTTAAAATTGTGTGACGCCAGAGGATGTAAGCCGGGACTACACTAGTTATCTTTCATCATCTTCGGACGAGACAACAACTTCGCATAATTACAGTCGAACTTCACGTACAGGTAAGTTCGTTTGACTATTAATTTTTGCGAACATATAAAAGGTTTTCATAAATGAACTGTGAAGCTACTGTCAGTATATTAATCTCCTTAAAGAATTCTCTCAAGGAAAATCGGGGTCCAAGGTTATAAATGGCCCGCACTGCTCTCTTCTGCAGAACGAACACAGTTTCAATGTCCGCAGCTGAGCCCCACAACAATATGCCGTATGACATTATACTATGAAAATAGCTAAAATAAACTAGCCTTGCCGTTTCAATGTCAGTTAATTGCCTTATGTTTCTCACTGCAAAAGCAGCTGAACTGAGCCTTGCTGACAAGGTTTCAATATGAGGACCCCACTGAAGTTTAGAGTCTAAAGTGATTCCCAAGAATGTTGTGGAACTTATGCTATTTAATGGTTCATTCTTCACCATCAATTGTGTGGGAACCTGCCTCACATTAGGTAAGGTAAATTTGGGATGTTACAGTTCACATTTACCACAATTACTTAAAATAATAATGAAATGAAGTCTGGATTTTTAACATGTTTTTACAGTATGGTAATAAGGTAACTAGCCAATTATTGTACCCGTAGGTATCAACTGAAGAGCCGATAAATATAAAAATTTAAAAAGGTCAAAATTTTGACTCTTTTTATCAAAGTGTGGGCAGACGAGATAGCATAGCAAAACAATTGAGTTATCATTGAATACTAAGTTAGCAACTTATTATCGCGCTCGTATATCGAATAAATAAAAACAAAAATCACGTGTACACAATGATCATCATCATCATCATTTCAGCCATAGGACGTCCACTGCTAGACATAGGCCTCCCCCAATGATTTCCACAAAGGTCGGTAGCGGCCTGCATCCAGCGCCTTCTTTGTGAGGTCTTCGCCTGTCCACCTTGTGAGTGGACGTCCTAAGCTACGCTTTCCAGTAGGTACGTGGCCTCCACTCCGGAACCTTGCTGCCCCATCGGTCGTCAGTTCTGCGTACTATGTGCCCTGCCCATTGCCACTTCAGCTTGCTAAACCGTCGGGCTATGTCAGCGACTTTAGTTCCTTTACGTAGGGTAATTCCAGGATACATGCCCCAGTGGGATAGGTGCCGCGATTTTAAGTACACTATGTTACAAGCAACTTAGCATAAAGTTATAGTATGTATAATAGAAAGGGACCTCCCCGTACCACTTTTCGCCTCGCAAACCATCAAAGAGTGCGTTCGTTTAGCAAGTGAGAGCAAAAATCTTCCGCGGCCAAACCTTAGCGAGCGTCGAAATAAAATTGGTAAGTATCTTTTAATGGATAATTTTTTTGTCAGCTGTAAAATGAAGCAGATTTTTATATAATTTGATAGACTATCTTATAAATTAGACGGGATAGTTATGTTTAATTCGATTTTTAGTGTTATTATATTTTTTATTAAAAAAGGCACCTATCCTATGCTAAAAGGATAGTTGCCTAATTTTTTTTGGGTAAGATGCCCTTAGAGCCATGTCCCATGCACCTAGGGGCATCTATCCTAACCTGCTCTTTTTGTCACAAGTAGCAAGTAAGTAGAAAAAAAGAATGTAGTACGGCTAACCTTAGGAAAGTAATAAATAGGGTGCCCTTCTGATCGAATTACCTCTTTTCCCGACTTCGGGTGGATGTACTATGTACTATTTTTAATAAAAAATATTAAATTTCATATTTAATTCATTTAATAACAAACAATCTTAAATAATTATACTTGGCTTATTTGATTTCAAAAAGCATTTGATCCTTAGAATTCAAAAACTGTATTAACGAGTCATCTATCCCTGCATCAGGCATCTATCCTTTGAAGCAATCATACTGTGAGTCTTCTATCCCCCACATTAGGCGTCTATCCCACTTTTTAGAGGTCAATTAAAATGCTATTTACTCAGAATCGGTATAGCTTAAACTAAAATAATTATAGTAATATCATAGACGAAAGACAAAAGTTTACAGATACTAAGATCAAATTGTTGATAAAAACTTACTGACTGAGTTACAGAGCTGTTTCAAAAAGTGGGGCATCTATCCTGGACTTACCCTATCTCCTCTTTTATGATTTGATCTCGTGAAGAAACACCGAGCATAGCCTTCTCCATAGCACGCTGTGCGTGCAACTTTGAGCTTATTTATAAGGCCCATATCAGAGTACATAATATTTTACTGTTATGTGGCTTACGCCCTTATAGGGATACTTAGTAGTCTATTGGGACCCTAATACTAATACAGATCGGAATGCATAATCGTGTGCGACATGAACATGCGATTAATTTGATATCCCTTAATTAGTGTTTGTAAATGTCAACTTAAGGTCAATCACCTATGACATGACCACGCAAAATAATATGCTATAAAACTAATTGCCCACTGTAAAGTTAGCTACTCATTACATTTTTGTAGTCGCATGATGTCACGTCTCTAGAGGGCTAAGTAAAATGTTTTTAGACAAAAACGGTGTACTAAATACGAAAATTATGCCCTCTTTATTACACTTAGGACTTAGCAAAAAGTAATTATAAAATACATAATTAAAACGTCAAAAACTTATGTTGAATTGTTAACTTAAGTGTAAAAACTAAAGTAACTCCTCGCGATACTTCGAAGAAACTAAATAAATGAACTTTTGGTGTAACATTATTTTGTATTCAAGTTGTGTCGCGGCCAAGGAAAGTTGAATTATTCGATACGATAAGTTGTAAACTATGTTATAGTTTCTAAGCAAGTTGTTTGGCCATTTTTCTCGGAGCAAATAATATGACTAAATTGGCTGCGAAGTTCTCTCGTAGCACAATCCAGTTAACGAAGTATTAATTTTGAAATTGGATTAGTTTATTAACTTTCTTTAATCATGTTTCTGACAGCAACTATTTGATAAATATAGGACTTTCGTATCTTATTTATGAAATCAACGAAAATTATTTCTCTGAAGCTGAAATAAATAAATAAAACGATAGTTATTCAGACATTTTTGCTGAAAACGCTGCCTCTAACAGCGTAAAATACGCTTGATAGGGCAAGCGAAAGGTCGTGAGTTCGAGTCTTACCTAGTGTAGTTAGAGTATAGCTTTCAATTTATTTTTTTATTAAATAATTTATACTGTGACATTTTTGTATGCTTAAATCTTTTAGTGCCGTAAATGAGCGCTGTTTATTTGTATAATAAGTAATCTTTCTTTTCAACTGATACAATGGTGTAAGTACAACAAAACAGTTCGATTCCAAAAAAACTTCTAAGCTACTTTATCAAAAACCAACATAACTACCATTTATGATCCCACAATAACAGTACAACAGATCTAATAAAAGCATAAACGTGTACATGACAATAACAAAGTTGGCGACAATAAAAACGGTGACAATTTGGCAACTGTACTCAGCAACTCCAAAAAAACATGGAACTAGAAACTACGAGTTGATGGATCGACCTGGTAACTCGATGGAGAACAACAATGATCCTCAATCATGCACTCGGTGTTATCGCTCACAGCTGTCACTTAAATAAGTCCTCCGAATATTCAACGTCACAAGTTGCAAATTGAATAACCGACGTAATTTGGATGTTATCGTTTTGTCAGTGTCTTATTTCGCGTTTGGAGGCTGGAAACGCGAGCTGCTAGGCATTAAAGTGTCTAGATCGGACTATGTCTCAGTTAGACTGTTTTTCGGTTAGATCATGTCTAGATAAGAGGTGGATTTGTGTAAAGCAATCGTTATCATTTGACAGTTCATAACGTAGGTATGATTATTCTGTCAAACGCTTTGTTTAACTGACTTTATCGTACGTTATGAACTGTCAAATGATTACGATCGCTTTACAAAATTCCACCTCAGACCATGTCTCGAAGACTCATCGAAGGAATGAATATTTGAGGTAAGCACGATGAATCAAAATCAAAATCAAAAATCAAAATCAAAAATATTTATTCAGTTTAGACCACAAGTGGCACTTATGAACGTCAAAATGTAAATAATAAAAAAAAAAGAAAAGGTAGCCCTTAAGGGGCACTTTACACGTCTCCTTTAATATGTTCTTTGTACATGTTATGTCTTTGTACATTTTTTGCTGTAAGTATATCAATGTGTTTGCATGCAAATCACCAATTTATCCATCTACTCTGGCAGTTATTTTGAGATTCTAGCGGGTATTCAAAATGGTTACTTTACTGTTCCAAGTCTCGTTCTCTAAAAGTTTTAAATAACCAACAACCATAGATATCATTGTAAATATACATTTGACGCCTACACAAAAATGTATTAAAGCCTCATGAGATGACGTCATAGAGCGAGCGCGGGAATGAACTCTGAAAATGGGGTGTCGTTGTACAGTGTGAGTCACGTTAAAGTGTACATATGAAAATAGATGAAACTAGACCTATTTTTATCGACAAAAAAGAGGTCAAAAAATTTTTGAGATTTTTTTTTAATTTTTTATAGAATTTTTTTTCTTCCAATTACTTATTGTTAAGAAAACGTAATAACTTTTAAACTAAGCGGTATATCCTGATAAAATAAAAACAGTAATAATGCTAAATAACAGGCGATACTAAAAAAATACATAAAATACACAAAAAAGGCCAACAAATAATAAAAAATGATACTTTTTGAAAAAAATCTGCTTTTAAATTCGTGTTTTTTTGGTTATTTGATCAATTTCTCCAAAAAATGCCCCTATAACAGGTGGTTTTTATTGCTTTCTATTATTCTCTATCGTATTATCTTTGTAAAACCAAAAATCGCATGTCTCTATCCCTATCACAACATTTGCTATGATCGTTTGAACAAAGGCCTGCCACAACATTATTCTCCGCTACAGGTAGAGACAATTTTAATTTTAACTAAAATGCTTATTTTACTTCGAAATCTTTTGTTTTTATATGAAATCTAACTTTTCTTTATCAAAATTACAAATCTAGAGCCATTTTCAGTTTCGTTGTTAACGAAGCGTTGAATGGCGCGCCCGGAGAGGCTTAGTTCAAACGATCATTGCAAACGTTGTGATAGGGATAGAGACATGTGAGTTTTGGTTTTACGAAGGTAATACGATAGAGAATAATACAAAGTAATAAAAACCACCAGTTATAGGGGCATTTTTTGGAGAAATTTATCAAATAACCAAAAAAACACGAATTTTAAAGCAGTTTTTTTTTCAAAAAGTATCATTTTTTATTATTTGTTGGCATTTTTTGTGTATTTTATGTATCTTTTTAGTATCGCCTGTTATTAAGCATTATAACTGTTTTTATTTTATCAGGATATACCGCTTAGTTCAAAAGTTATTACGTTTTCTTTACAATAAGTAATTGGAAGAAAAAAAATCTATAATTTAAAAAAAAAAAATCACAAAAATTTTTTGACCTCTTTTTTGTCGATAAAAATAGGTCTAGTTTCATCTATTTTCATATGTACACTTTAACGTGACTCACACTGTATTTATAATAGGACAGAATAGACACTGTAATGTATTATTTTTTGAAATATACATAAAATTGAAGCATTGGGAGCAACAAGGGCGTTCGGTACCGAAAGTCCGTTTTGATGTTATTATATCAAAACATGCACTGTACCATCTAGTTTAACATCCCAAAAACTGGTTTCGATCAGACGCTCCCTGATGGCGTGAGAATAATTTATGTCACAAGTGGCGCTACGCCCTTGTTGCACACAGTAACAAAAGTCCATTTAAATTCGACCTGTATGCAGTTTTTAAAAACTTATTAATGTAAAAAATGACTGAAGACTAATTTTGAGTCTTCCAGTGACTTGGCCCCCTTTTAGATTGATCCACGGATCAAGTCGCCAGACTGAATTTTCAATTATTTATTCCTCCGGCAAATGGACTCACTCTAAGATTCTAGAGTAGATTTGGATTGATTTGGTGTTTAATTTATTAACAAAAATATTGAAGGTTCACCCTTTTAGCTCTGGAAACTGCGGCAACCAATTTAAAAAAGAAGAAAATATTTAAAAACTCAATCCCGCGACTTGGTCCGTGGACCTAGCTAAAAGTGAGCCAAATGAGTGGTTGAAACTGGTCCTGACCTTCCATGCAGGCCTGGAGGATCAGGCTGGACCTTCCAGGCCAGTTGCAGCTGATTCGGAAGATTCCCTTCAGTCTAGTGAATATTTTGATAAATCTGATTAAAACACGAAAGTAGGAAAAAATATTAAGAAAGTTTAATATTTTAACGGTGATTGTAATAAATACACATGTTTGACTTACATTTTAATTAAAATTAATAAAATAAGTATTCAAATTATTATTTATTTTCCATAAAAAATAATAATTAATACTGGTAATGGTAAAAAAATGCAGCACATGCCATTCAGATACTCTTAAGTGAAAGAAAGTGACCTATTACAGCTTTGCAGCAAGTTTTAATACAATTATGTCTTAAAAAGAACCACACCAGGTACTGCAGGACTGAAAAACAATTTCATAAACGAAATACTATAAAGTTCAACTTCATTAACAGTTTAAGTTTATCAAAGAATAATAAAAGAATAGACAAAAGACAAAGATAAATCATATTTTAAATGTTTACATTGCTCTCAGCGCATTTTTTTTTAACCAGCTTCAAACGAGTTATAAAGGACCTAATCATTATACAATTTGTCGGCAACCGTCACGATTTACGAGCGAACTCTTTTAACTGCCTTATCATATGGAGCCAGATCTTTTTTATGTCTGAAAGCGTTATTGTTATTTTAGCGTAATTGTCGGTAAAGCCTACCCAAAAAGCACCATCTGCTTAACTCATAACATTTAGGCTGAGTTGCATCACCTAACTTTGACCGTAACTATAAAGTTAACCGGTGTATTTTGTATGGAGTTTGACAGATTTTTGACGTTTGTTAAAGTCAAAATAAGATGATGCAACCCAGTATTATCAAGTACTGTTGTATTGACGAGTGTTAGTCAAGTAAAAAAATGTATTTAGATAAAAAATACCAATCAAATTGAGAACCTCCTTCTTTTTGTAAAAGTTAGTTAAAAGAAGATGTTCGATATTTCATTATTTTGTAAATGTACTATGTGTGTGATTAACACAATATTACAATGTTATAATAATTATCTATTTTCTAAAAAAAGCTTTACCTATTAGCTATTATTACGCATCAGTTTTTCAACCTATTACGTAAAAAACAAACCAAACTTTGAGTTTAAAACAGAGGTGGGCGACAATACAGTTTTCATCACATAATGTTGCAGCCTAAAAATTAAATCCAAAAAGTTCCACACTTTCATGCGACATAAACAACCAAATTATCCGACACTGTTTCACGGCTCGTTACCCGTGTTTTATTCTGTAATTGATCGTATTTATTTTGACTACCATTACAGCTTTATGTATACGGAATGGCGAGCAACCCTTTGAAAAGAATAAACGGCCGTCATTAAAGTCGGTCGTTGCACACGAAAATTCTTTCATGTCTATTCAGCCGTTGGATTCCGAAGCTGTTTGAATGGTGCACCAGTGAAAATAATCGCCATAGTAAAGCACAATCGTTGACTGGAAGTCTGCCAAGCCGTCGCTCCGGACCGCTCTATGTGTTTCGGTCTGGGAATTAACAATTTGCGATGCAATCGACAGCCGCCGAGTTACCTGTCAGTGCCGGCTTCAGATAAATGATACATTGAATTCGACCCCTCAGAAACTTAATTGGAAATGAAAAATAAAAACACGGCTTTTTAGCCTCTCAGGGCTCGTTCCTACGGCAATCTAGTTTTGCGGGATACAGTAATCTCACAGAGTTGGACTGCCTTGTGAAAAATTTTAATTACAAAATTCGAAAGGTTCGTTTTTTTGCGGGGCTGTAAACGAGCTGTTCGTCTGATCGTTATATTAAAACACGTATACTACTGAACGGGATCCTGCAAAAACAGTTCCTTCAAAAAAAAGGGATGTCTCAAAGGGAACAAGCCATGCATCTCACCTGAAGGAGAGTATGATCAGGCCGAAGGTGGGAGCGAGATCACCCGAAATCCTCAAGCCAAAGAAGAACTAGCTATCTTACCGGAACATAGCAAAGCTATTAACATTGTTGTTATACTCGTAGCGACAGACTTGTGAGATAGTGGTAGCCAGGCAGACTTAGAACAAGCGCTACCGACCAAACCGAACAAAATCTGCCCTCACTGAAAATCGATCCCGCACCTCTGGGTATGAAGGTGGTCTTACCACTAGACTACAGAAGCGGTTAAATAAAAGGCAGTTATCTCTAACACGCTCATCTGTACCTACCATGAGTTTACGTTAGGTGTGCTCGCTAGCGAGTACGTCAAAAATCTCTATTAAGATTTTGTTTCTTGAAAGTAGCCGCTAGGGGCGCTGCACAATATGTCATACAATTAAATGTCATTTTTTTACGCAGTCGCTAGCGAGCACACCTAACGTAAACTCATGGTAAGCACACAGGACTGTCGAACGCTCGCATTGTCCACAACCTTCTTTTGTCTCTAATTTCGATGTGGCAATTGTTATTTGAATTAAAATTTGTTTTTCAGATCAGCATTCAATAGCAGCGAGCGAGGAACCGTTCACGATGAATAAACAAAATGTCGTCCTTAATGAATTCTTAATTAATTCCCGTTCAAAGTTAAAAACTGTGTTCTAATTATAATTGGCTCTCAGTAAACAATGAGCGGTATTGGCATGTGCTGAAAATCTCACGGTAGAAGAAAATTAGATTATCTAATATATAAAATTCTCGTGTCCCAGTGTTTGTAACTAAACTTCTCCGAATGAGGGTTTTCGCGATTGAAAAATCCGCCAGATGGCAATACGTAGACGGGAGGTCCAAATGCTGCATGATTGGTTATTTTTGACATGACATTGACAGATATGTCAAAATCCACAATAGGACGTAAGCTATTTTTCATACCCGGTTCTTCACGCGTACGAGGTTGCAGGCAAAGCTAGTATTATATGAAAATTCAGAAACGATTCCGCAAGGGTGGGATTACGAAAAATAAACATACAAAGTACTTGGCCTTGAGCCAAGCATTCCACGTCGTCAAAGAACGGACTACGTTTAATTCTGCTGACAATCGACAAAATTCCTGACGAAAATTAATACTGAGACGTTAACTGAGTGACTGTTTACGAATTAAATGCTCCAACAGCGTTAAAATGCTACGGCTCTCAATTATTACGGCAATAACCTTTCGCAATATTTTATTTGAACCATTCTTCATTTGCGTGTTAATTCAGAAAATAATTTAATTATAACGTTTTGGAAATTCGACGGACATTTTTAATTATGAATGTATGTGTTTTTCATTGAACCTCAGCGTGTTTTCTGTATATATGTTACGGTCAAAGTGATAAAAAAAGCTTAGGGGTGGCCCAAGGGCCACCCCCGCCGCACCTTAACCTATTTTTACTTTATATCAAAACATTATGTTATAGGCATCATGGAAAAGTAATATTATGCAAGAAACATTCCAAACTCATTATGCCAAATTATATTAATATATGATATCAAAACGTTCAAAAGTTTGGCTGTCCACGAGCACGTACACAAGATGTTGTTCTCTTTTATGAAATTTGTTAGTACTAAGGTTGAATTATTAAATAATCACTGTTAAGTGTGATTAATTTATCACTTTTACCGCGACTGTTGGTTATTATTCATAATAACCGGTTATTATTAATAATTTTCAATTTATCACATTAACCGTAACATATATACTCTTTTCAGGTAATAAGTAAAACAAATATTTTTTGTTTGGTAACTCAACTACTCAAAGAAATAAAAATACAAAGAATACTTACTAAGATTGCAGTGAAACAAAACATTTTAAGGATACCCTATTATTTGCGGATCACTGGTGTATGGTAAATATGTATTGAATTCACAAAAGTTACAGACACAAAAATTCTTTACAAGAGGTAGAACGGTTATGAAGCTTGCTTTCTGTAAATACAACAGCATTTAAGGAAAACAAGCTTTTGAATCAGTAGGAATGCAATCGATTCTATTAATCTTCACTGTATGCTTTCTAAACTTCATTGTGCATCTGTATATTAATAGTGAGACGAGAACAATAAGAGTGTCATCTTAGGCCTACATAGATATGCATGTAGTCTTTGTTAATAGCCTCAGACTGAGGCCGGTGTCAGATATGTAATGTTCAGAATATGATTATATTAGTTCAGACCTAATAATCTATCTATACTAATATTATAAATGCGAAAGTAACTCTGTCTGTCTGTCTTGCTTTCACTGAACTGATTTTGAAGAAATTTGGCATAGAGATAGTTTGAGTCCCGGGAAAGGACACAGGATAGTTTAGAATTTAGAATTTAGCCGCGGGCGGAAAGCTAGCCACTGGTTTTGAACATCACTGACATAGCCTAAAGTATACAAAACGGATGTTAAACTTTAAAAATGTTTATGATTTATACAATAATTGGAACGAATAAGTTATTTTAAAAAATGGTTCTGTAGTTTAAATTCATGATGAAAATAAAAACACTGAAAAGTAACTGTATCAACAGCAATTTTATTTCACCTTCACTGGTAGATGAAAACTCAACAAAGGTAAGAATTTATTGTAAACATTTCATGGAAGTTTTTAAAATAAATCAAAAGAAAAAGCTTAAAATAATGTCTGCCGCTCTCTCGGGGGAAATACCCTCGCTACCGATGGACTTGGCATAATAATAAGTTAATTCAGAAAGCCACCGACTTTTTCATTGCCATGCAATTCTATTCTTTACAACCAGTTTGGAATTTGGACTCAGTGGTTTGGGAATAGGTCATCAGAATGGAACTCTTGATGCTTTTTTTAAGTTTATAAATAAGAGAAAAAGGCAGTTGTTGACTTCTCTACTGACAATGTTTCTCAAAAGTGCCAGCAGATTATGTATCTAACATAACCATTACCTACAATAATGTTTTTGTTATATTCGTATTTAACATCATCATAATATTTTAAATTGCTTTAACGTCTAATTTTATTGTAAATTTAATTACAGATAGCAGGTATTGCGTTTTATAACATGTTATAGTACAGTCTGATATCACCTTAACGCAATTTTAATTGCTGGTAATGCCAATTTCGAGTAATATTACTTTCACTGTAAAATCTAGTGTGCAAGTTCAATACGCAAGCCGAATATAGCACTGTAATTCTTTTCAAATTATCATTAATCATTTAACAGGTATCTCGTGAACTGGTGAACCTTGCATGTTCCTTAATTTAGTTACAAACAACTAAGTAAGATCTAAATTGATTTTAAAACTAATTTAACATGTTATTGGATTCTCGTACGTCATGGTTGCCATGGAGTTAATGAATATCATGAACCAACTTAAACTTAGCTGTAATGTTTCGGTTGTATAAACTTGATCGCTGTTATTATAAGACCAATTTCTAGTAAGTGCTATAAGATTAAACGAACTCTGTTTATCTTTAGTTTGACAAATTAAGGAAGTCGAATAATCGAATCTAATAACAGACTTTCAATGAAAAGGACTCAAGATGTTGCGTAAGACCATCTTGATTAGATTATTTTGTCTCCACTGAAGGAATACGACTTTCTCTAATTTACAAATGGCAAATGGAGGAGAGGATGGCAAGCGTGGAGATTATAGCAAAACCCTCCACTAAAGTGGAGGAGGCTCATAGTTCAGCAGTGGGCTGTAAAGCGCTGTTGATGATGATGATGATGATAAAATGGAGGATTTGTCATGTATACACTCTCAACGCCGACTAGAGTAAAGGAGGTTTGATGTTCCCTTATTGAGACACCAAGCCTGTCGACAGCTTTATTTCAGAAGTAACATGTCGACGACTTGACTACTGCTTACATGTCAAAAGCCAACGACTTGTATCGGCGGGTTTAGTGTGTGGACTACATTAGTCGGCTATTACGAAATCCATGGGAAAAGTGGAAGTAGACTCTACACTGCCAGAACCACACGGCTATTATCCAAAAAATGTCCTAAGTTATTTTTAAAGGCCCACTTGGGAATACGTCTAATGTGATTAGATGAGATCTACGAAGATCTGCTGACAGTTTTTTTGCTTAGAAAAATAAGCAATCTAATCTAGTAATTTGACCTGAATTTGAAAAAAATATAAGTTACCCAGGCTTTTGGTGTAAAATCCCATTTTATCTCAAAATTCTTTGCACGACAGTAAAAAAATTTGCAAGCACAAATTGCGAACATAGCCCAGGTTTTGTAACATTTTTAAAGCTTGAGGCTGGACTAGAGCGTGTGCTTTTTGTAGGACGCTATCAGCTCAACAGAGCAGCATCAAATATGAACGAACCCCAATTTTGGAGCTGGCAAAATAAGGTCATTTCTCTAGCAACGATTCGACTGTGGGATGTCGTTCTACGACAGTACTGTTGCCAAAATTGGACAAATATTTGGGAAATTTCATATTTTTCGGATATCAAATTTTAGACGGAAAATTCAAAAGAAATAGGTAGGTAAATTTTGAATTAACGGAAATCACTCATTGCTGTAAAACTAGCTTTCCGATAAAGTCAGTTAAAATAAGTTTTATTTTCATTACATTCTTGAAAAAAGCGAAAGCTGAGGTTCAGTAAAGAAACATTAGTTCAGTAATTTTGGCCTAAAACGTAATGCACAGAAGTATCTGCACTTCAGGTATATCCTAGACTGTCACAGTGTCAGTAGTAACGAACCTTAACTGTGTTATCGAAACTCATTTTTTATTAATGTCAAAGTTTGTTGCTGACGCTCCCCCAAACAGTTTGCAGGAAGTACGTGAACAGTTTAGAGTTGGGCAGTAGTTCATCAGAGTCAGTTACAATGGATGTATAATTCACTGGTAAACTACCGTCTGTAGGAATAGGTACAATAGACTTACGCCCGTATTCACAAACATTACTATGAGGTCTGACAATGCGCGTGGACGCACAGGATCACACACGAACCAATTAAAGAGCTTTATTCAACGCTGTGTTCGATTTTCTGCATCTAGTCCAGTCAATAAAGCATTATAGATTTAAATCCATGGAACACAATTTTTGACTTCGGGACTTCATTTAGACTAGTTAGAAGGTGAACATAGCAAAAGTCCCCGCCCTTAGCCCTTGAGCCGGCGGGGAGAGGGGGGTTTAAAGGTACCACTTTTCGGTTTTTCGCTTAATCCTCGGAAACTATGCGTCCTAGTGACATGACTACTATGAACCAAAAAAAGCTTATTCAATTTGCTACAGGTGAGATAGTCAAGTTTTTCTATATCTTGTATAGTTTTCGCGGCATCAGCTCTAGAAGGTCTGTAATATTGAAAATTTGATTTTTGTCTTACATGTTTCCATCAGGAGAAAATCGACTAAATCAACATTGAGTTAATATTCTAGACATGCAGGAGCATGTTAAGTCTAGTTCCAGGGAGGGGACTGCACCGTGCGTATATTTAGACGAACCAATTGGAGCCACTTTTAACTCCTCATCACTCAAAAAGTACTGTGCATTAACACTTTAAATTTGGCTCATGTGTTGAGACTTACAAGGTAAACATCAGCTTCAAATTTCATAAATATACCTCAAACGGTTCTTTAGGTATTGACGTCTAAAAATCTACATGGCTGACCTATAAGACCAAATTCTAACCACTTCCAGATGACCTTGAAGGTTCAAATTTGGCATCCAGATAGGTAGTTGTGTAAATACAAAGGAACAAATAAAAAACCAGTAAATTTTAACATTTCAGGTGATAGATAGATTTTAGTGTCCTAAATGTCGATTTTTGAGAGTCAATACCTAAATAACCGTTTGAGGTATATTTATGAAATTTGAAGCTGATGTTTATCTTGCAAGTCTCAACACATGAGCCTAATTTGAAGTGTTAATGCACAGTGCTTTTTGAGTGATGAGGAGTCAAAAGTGGCTCCAATTAGTTCGTCTAAATATACGCACAATGCAGTCCCCTCCCTGGAACTAGGCTTAACATGCTCCCGCATGTCTATAATGTTTGCTTAATATTGATTTAGTCGATTTTCTCCTGATGGGAACATGTAAGACAAAATTAAAATTTCCAATATTACAGACCTTCTAGAGCAGATGCCGCAAAAACTATACAAGATATAGAAAAACTTGACTGTCTCACCTGTAGCAAATTGAATAAGCTTTTTTTGGTTCATAGTAGCCATGTCACTAGGACGCATAGTTTCCGAGGATTAAGCGAAAAACCGAAAAGTGGTACCTTTAAACCCCCCTCTCCCCGCCGGCTCAAGGGCTAAGGGCGGGGACTTTTGCTATGTTCACCTCCTAACTAGTCTAAATAAAGTCCCGAGGTCAGAAATTGTGTTCCACGGATTTCTCTCTACACCGTCGTTAAAGCATTCATTGACTGGACTAATCACTTAAGCAAGCATCGTTTGTGAATACGAGCGTTAATTTGTAAAAAAGTGTACTATAAAAAGTAAGATTACAATATTTTTCGATAATATCACTTTTTTTAATCGACAAAAATAGGTTTAAAGCACTTTTTTGAAGAACCTCCCAAATGAATGATTTCGATTAGAATGGGACTTCACGCCACTTGATATTACAGAGCACTCCAACACAAAAATATACCTAAATCTTTAAGTAGCAAATACTTATAAGTAGAACACTTTTTGCTAGTTCCATCGTGCTTGGCTTTGTTTTCCCATCCAACAGAGGGTCAGGTGGTTGGCAAACTTCCCCTATATTTCTACCCAAACTGACCCCTATTTCTATGAGGATAAGAACACCAAGCGTCTGTATTGAATGTGTATTACATTCTCCCTAAAAAGTTTGGATCGTTTATCGTGGGCATAATCATAAATCTGACGGCAAATTATTGGGAAGGGCCAACGAGTTAGGTTAGGGCAAATAGGCATAATAAGTCATGATTTACTCGAAAGAAACTTGCTCTTTATTATTTCACTTTTTCTATTGTCGTAATAGAAAACAAAACAATGATTACATTTGTTTTTGGCATTTATTGGACGAAGTTATTCAATTAATTACGTAGCAGAGCTTTCACGAAACTAACGCCCGTATTCACAAACGAAGCTTGCTTGAGTGAAGCAGCAACGCTATGCGAAGTCGAACCCCCCAGCGTTGAATAGAGGTCTGTAATTGGCTCGTGTGTGACACTCCGCCACTCGAGTATTGTCTATGAATAGGTTTTTGGGACCCTGTGCGTCCACGCGCACTGTGAGACCTCATAGTAATGTTTGCCTAAAAAGAGTGATAGCTAGACTAAAAGCCTTCAAAGCAATTAGCTACAAAAAGTAAGTAAGTAACCCTGTTAATGTCCTAGCCTACAGCCTAAACCCAACTATTAGGTAGGTAGACTATACCATATTTCACGACGGGCCCAGGGCAGATTGGAAGATTGGGTGTAAGGCAGGTAAGTGGCGAACCTTGTAGTCAGATGATATTAAACCGCACTAAGGTGTAGCGACTAAAAAAGTACTTTTTCCAAGTATGAAGATTCCTGAGACAAATACCACAAAATATTCGAAATTGTTACCCGTTTATTAACTATTGCTTAATTTGGTAAACACTACCAAAGCTAGAGCACTGGAGCGGCTCTGTTTTAAGAAAGCCATATTTCATCGTGTAACGCTCCTAATTCAATAGCTTGCGTATAACGAAGAAAGATTCACTCGTAAAATATTCCAACAAATGCGACCTAAAAGAGAAAAAATTGTTGAGACGTTCATGTATTATTAAAGTGAAATTTCAAAAGCCTGTAATGTACATCATCCTTTTATCAAGGGATTATGATCTGTCCGCATCTACTATGCATGAATGTCTGAAAGAATTATGTAGATAGAAGAAGGGTTGAAACAAAAATGTTATTTAAATCACACTACGATTTACGACTTTATTATGGAATCCATGTAGAATACATTCAACGGAGTTATTTTCATAAATCACGTTGTTCTCCGGCTGAGACAGAACTGTCTTACAATATACGGATGGCATAATATTAAGCTACATTGTGGTCTTATGTAGTTCTAATAAGAACGATTTTGCATCTGAAACGTGAGGTATTAACTGTTGTGCTGGCGATTGTACTTTTATTGTATGTTACGCGTTAGGTTCCTTAGATTTATAAGTCAAACATTTTGATTCTGAGTTTATAATCTTTTATTATTGAGCAATGAGCATTGAATAAATATTTACTAAGTTCAGTTGTACATCACAGATTATGTTTACCGTCAAAATTAAGATCGATTCATCAATATTATTTTCATTTTTTTACCTAACTATGTAAATGGTCTTCGCGTCTCGCATCTTATATTTATTTTCCTTTACATATTCTTTCTTCAGTCCGCTCTGTGTGAATTTCAGCCTGCTACGAAATCTTTAACGTGCGATATGCGAAACCCTTAATTTTATACAAAAAACATAACATGAATTTTCATATCCTCTATTAGAAATTATGGATTCCATAAGACCTGTAACGACCATCGAGAATTTGAAACCGAGCCAGATGTGGCAAAGTTTAATGGATAAGTTATCTAATTACGCTAACTTTTAAAATATAAAATGTCTCACCCAAAAGGTTACTTAACAGCCCCTGTGAGATCACCTCACGGTTAGTAATACGTGAATACCCAACTTTAACTGACTTAATCTCAAATTAAGACCGTGCCAGCTTGCTTATCTGCGATGTTTCTTTTCTAATTTAAATATTCCGCAGTGCTTTCTGGGAATAACAAGGTCTCTGTTTTTCTATCTTTTTGGCGTAACGTAGTGCCAAATCGTATCTCCCAGATTAGACTGGAACATTTCGTCGTTGTATTTTTACTTAGTAAATAGATAAACGTAAGGCCGTGTGCAGATGTGCGATTATCGCTTCTCGCGTTTACACATGAGCGCGCCAAAAGACGCGCGGAAGCGTAGATTTTTTTTTTCCACACGAAGCGTAGGTAGTAAAAAGGTTTTATAATAAATACAATAAGTGCCTAAACAAGTTAGAAACCTAATTATTTTTTTATTAAAGTAAGGATAATGTAAAGGTATAGAATAATTCTCGTAGTTTGACGATAACTTAACAGCAACTACGAGTAAGTATAGATTCATTTATTAATTAAACATGATTGCAATGGATATTACATCGTTTACTATGATGGTAACTGCATTGGAATGCGGCTGCTATTTCACGCTTGTCAGATGCATGTTTTAGCGCAAAGCGCGCTCGTATGGTAATCATTCTAGCATTTTATTAAGCGCTTCCGCAAAATTTTTGTCTGTAGGTTTTTTATAAGACATAAATCATTAAGATTTGTACAAAATTTTGTAATTTCGTTTGTAATAAAATAATTTCTTTTATTTGGCTTATGTATTTTATAGAAATACTTAATTGGTTATATGAAACATAAATTAAAAATATAAAGTCTGTGAAATCTCGTAGATTCTCGTAGATTACCCAATCTAAATAATTACGTTTGTTTGCAATTGCCAGATAATTTCCTCTTCATTTCAATAAAAAAATACAACGGCTCGTAAGTATAAAAGAAACATTAATAAAGCATTTTACTTACCGCACAAAGTAATCAACGATAAAAGCTTCATTTTCACGCTTTCAAACGACTTCGGCATTATTACATAATATACCGTCCGGTTTCACGTACACTGCTGTTAATAATCTAATTGCAGTCACATCATAAACAAATTAATACCACACCGCCAACAGCGTCCAAAATACTCTAAAACAATTTCACTTATGAACATTTTACTTTTTTTAACACAAAAAGTACAAAATCCTCTTTGATGAAGCACGAAAAAGTTTTGAGTCCGCAATCAAATTTTGAATTTCGAACGTTTGATGTTTACAAGTCACCGAATACGATCGCATTCCATATTAAAATGGCGCGCGCGGGCGGAGCGTGCGACCCGTGTGGGTACCGTCCGCAGAATGTCCTTGGTTTTTCGCGCTAGGTTCACGTCATGCGCAGTGTGAACTCACCCTAAAGGGTCCTAAAGTGGATTAAGTTTTTAAACTTTGACAATTGATAAAATGAGATCCAGTTTGTTAAGAAGGAATCGTTAAGTGAAAAGTTAAGAATTCCCTCCCGGCTTCCTTCACATCAATAAATTACAGCAACTCGTACTTATTATTTTCCGTAAACGTACACAAAAGTCATTCAAACGTCTAATTAAAAGCCTTTGGTAATGTTTTAATTAACTTGCTAATCTTCCTCGCGTTATTCAATACGTAATAAACAATTTGAGGAATTTATGATTAAGCATAAAAACATTAATCACCTTATTGCAATGTTTATTTTCTTTCTTTTATAACATTATTTTGTTTCTAATACATAATTATTTATTTTTCATTGCATGACATGAAACACTAATATTTTCACTATAATTTTACGTTAAGGAAAACCTTTTATTAGTTTTTATTATTACGTATGTTCTGATTTTGTCTTAATTATTTATTTATTTCGTTATTTCGAAACTTTCATCGATTTATTCAATATTATACTTCGAACTTCTCCATTCTTCTGAGTAAATTCATTGCGGGTTCGAAGACATTTAGTTATCCCCCGGGACTGCTCAACCTTCACCGGCCAAGCTGTAGATCCTGGCTATACAGGAGTTGCAGTAGTAGGTAGTAGTAGTAGTATAGTAGTAGGCTATAGTTTTCTATGTGACATGAATGTGTGAAAAACTTTGGCTAAGTTACACCATCTTACTTTAATTTTAACAAACGTCAAAACCCAGTCAAACTCCGTACAAAAAACACCGGTTATCATTTTAGTTACGGTCAAAGTTAGGTGCCTATACTCGTATAAGCCTCAATAAGTTTGCTCAAAATGGTGCCATATTTTTAAATACAAGTTTTGCTTTGTATTGTTTTTCCTTGACATTATACAAACATTTTTTCTTTCCTTTTGCCAAATGTGTTTGATGTGTTCCATTATTATTCGAATAGAAACCAATCTGACAAAGTGTTGAGTTATCAAACTACAATATTTTTCAACGGAAAAAGAGCAAGCAAAAAGCACTATAAAAGTTATATCGGCTCCGCTGAGCCTTTCCTGAAGACAAACATGTATGAAGGCGTAATATAATTTATTTACAATACGTCATTGTGGGTATAGCAAAAGAGTACAGCCATCTCACTAATAAGTACTATAATTAAACTTTATATTCCAGTGGTAGTCTACTGAAAGTCGAATGAGAAGTGATGTTTAGCTGTAGGTGGACCTTCGGTCGGTATACAGTTCATTATCATTACAATTATTTTTCTTTGTCTAAATCTCTATTTTTCTCCTTTTATTTTTACCCGACTGCGCCAAAAGGAGGGGTTATTATTAACTGTTTTCTCATGTTTACATCAAAAATTGTCCTCTCCCCGTTGGTGTGGAATTCCATTTTCATGATAGGTACGTATTAAAACTCTTTCAGTTTGTGATAGCGTAAAAAACAAATGACGGCCACCGTTTAGTCGTCATTCAAATTTTCCTTTACCCATTTGTCAATTTTTCGCAATGAGCGAGAGAGACTTGCTCACCCTACCGAAAGCGCCACACACGGCAAAGAAACTTGCCCCGTTTTCATCACACAAAGCTTAGTTGTTGCTTTGTTTTTCTTTAATATACAAACTCCTCACGTGCTAGCTTATTTCAATATACTGTACCTCGAACCCGCCTCGTAAACTTTGCCTACTTTACACACCTATATGATGCCGAAATTTCATAGGTGTCAAATAACAAAAAGTTAGTACGCACTTTGACCTCCCTCCGAAGAAGAAAAACGATTTATTTTGTGAGGATGAGAAACTTTCTTAGAGGTTTATACCTATTCCGGTGCTCATAAAAATGTCATGTACGATTCTTTTTTCACGCTTTTTGCCCCTTAGCAAATATGGTTCTTAAGGTGCCAATCGACCCGTGACTTTGACAGATGACTGAGCGACCCTTGTAGCTAAAAAGGTAAGTCGATCCAAAGGATATTTGTTTATTTTTATTTATTCAGACAAGTATAAATTAATGCCGTTTGGAATATTTACTACGTACTGCAGTGGAATTCAAAATACTTCGATACATAAGTGTAGGCTATTAAACGTTCCAATTTTTATCGTGGATAAAATAGCTGATTTTTATTGTTTGCTACCAAAATGTTGTGATGAAAATTATTAATTATTATAATATTTACTTCGAAATCTGGTCCTACTCTGTTTTTACATGGATAATTATGCCCCATTTCCGATAAAGAATGTTCAGCCTTGTTATTTAATTTATTTGGGCTCAGCCGATTTAATTAAAATGCATTTTTCCTACAAACCTTCATATATTTTTTATGGTCGTGTAATATGAGCAGACTTCCTTACCTAAATATTTGGTAGAGTTACCTAATGTCCGTTTTCACCATCAATCCTTAATTTTTAAGTGACCCCTATGAAAACAAAATTCCTGTTACCATAGGGGTCACTTAAAAAATAGGGATTGATGGTGAAAACGGGCATAAGCCCTATTTTTATTTTAGGTATTTAGGAGTAAAATTTTATGAACAACTGCTACTGCTACTAACTTACTGAAAAGGTTTTTAGATAGTTTTTTCTTAAAATGTACCAATAACTTAAATAAACAAAATAGTTATTATAACCTCTGTGTAAGAATTTACATTTTCTAATTTCTGAATCAATTAGGAATACGAGTAGTATGATGTTCACTTGCCTTTTCCTTGATGAACCAACATCCTGGAACTTTTTTTAGCAATGTTTCGAGAGCGGGTCTGCGTTGCCCGCCCCGCTCCCGCGCCGCCGCCGCTCCCGCCCCGCTGCCTGCTAAACTCGAGGCTGAAGCCTAAAGACATGGGACTTTCATACAAACTTCCAACCCCCGTTTTACCCCCTTAGGGTTTGAATTTTGCAAAATCCGGTCTTAGTGAGCACTTACGTTCTAAAGGGAACCTCCATGCAAAATTTGTGACTCCTAGCACTTGTGGTTTCTGAGATTTCGTGATAAGTGAGTAAGTTATTGAGTCAGTCAGTCAGTGACCTTTCGCTTTTATAAATATAGATCCTATATTCCTAGCTATGCAACTGCATACTACGCTATTACAGCTACATATGTATTTCAGGTAATTTTCAGCACCGTGACATCCACTTCATCGCTATGAATACTGATTACGTGCATTGATATGTACGTTCATTGAATAGCTGCGGTCACCAATCCAATTGAAACCACCATAAAGGGCTCCTACGCCAAACAATTTACATCTCTCTCACTCGTGTGTCACAGTAAGTGATAGAGACAGATAGAGTTGAGCTATCGAATTCGATTGCAGGATTTACTCGTATACGTAACCGTATCGTATGAAAAGCGGAACGAGGGTAAATAGTCGTTTAGCCTTAAAAACACTGTCCTTTCAAATCCTTGGTCTCTTTCGAAATAGCAGATAGTGGAAGGCTATTTCATGTTCCGGAATGGACGTACAACTCACCGACGTAGGTTTAAAATGGCCGATTGGTTTTTATGAACATCTCTGCAGCTATTTGATACTCGTGATCGAAATTTTTCTGTCCACCGCAACATGGACGCTGTTATAGATACAACAAAATAAAGTATTTCTTACTTGTGACAGTGATTAATTGCCTTTCTAAGCAATATGAGAAACTGACTGTACAATTCTGAAAACTCACATAAACATTAGAAATAATAATTCTTGATTTATTATCGCAAAAACCAGATGGATGATGGATTTTCAAATTTGTACTTAAATTAAATTTTATTTATCTGACATTTATAAGGAAGAAGAACACATAAAGAAGTAACCAAAAAAGTTATTAAATCAATATTACGTTAAAAATAGGGTAATAGTCCTCTTTGTACCAGAACCTGATTAAACAATACTGCTAAAAATAATTATTGTATCATGTTTTCAATAAACATAAGTCTGTAAATCTCTAGCAAACTTCTGTCTTCACTCCGGTTTATTAATATGAATGCGTTCTGAATATATCGAAATCGTTATAGAGCTTTAGTTTCACGAAAATTACTAAACTAGGGACTTTGTTTTGAAGTTAACATTCTATTCTTGAAGTTCTGTAATTATAGCAGATTACTGAAGCTTTTAGTTATTTATAGTTTCGTTTTAGTTTCTATACAGGGTGTTTTATACTAAATCAAACAAAAAGTATTGTATATACTGCTCACATGCCAACATCCATTCTCTAAAGAATGATTTAAATCATCCCCATACTAAATGACTGGTAGCTAATGACAATATTGGTAAGAGTGTTTTTTTTTGTCAATTTTTCAACTTCGTCTCTTGGAAAAAGTTGTTGCATATGAGCAGTGGAATCAAACCTTTTTTTTGCATAGATAAATATAAAAATAACACACTGTATAACTACATATTATAGCTTTCCAAAGTTCTACCAACTATCGCTCACATTAACCAAGAAAGGACATCAAACGTAACATACAGTGGCATTTCTAACACACGTTAGAGACCCCAGACATAGTAATATATGTTAGCCGAGAGCAGGGACTAAACGTAACGATGTTGGTGCGTTGTTCGAGCCATATATACCGGATTCTTCGCGAGTAAATCCGTAGTGGCGGAATAACATTAAGCATAGCTTTTGATCCTATCGCGGCCGTAAAGGATTTATGTCGAGAAGTGAACAACATCAATGAGATTTCACTTCGCATGCATGTGAAGTAATTTTATCATTCGTTTGGGTACTTTTTCTACGAAACACCTTTTTATGTACATTCACCAACAAATGGAGGTACACTATCATGATACATTTCTGAATTGAACTTTAAAATCTATTTAAAAAAAAACATAAAGATTCCATCTTCTTCTTATTTGTTACGCTCTTGGCAGAGCGGTCGTGGTCACGTTGAGGCGTTGTTCACATCGGTTGTAGAGGCGGATACAACTCTCCGCACGATCTCCCTCCATCTCTCTCTATTGGCAGACTGTCTGGTGCAGTCACATAAGCCGTCTCCCACTGCTGCTTTCACTTGGTCGGTCCAGCGCATTGGTGACCAGCCACGCGATCGGGTTCCTTCCACTTTTCCATAGGAATTGCAAAATTTTGTGGTTAGTTAATGTGAACCTTACCCACTAAAAACCTCCCACATTTTTTTTTACTTTTATGAAGCAATGACGTACTTATTCATTTTTATTTCGACGAAACGAAAATGATAGTCCATTTCGACAAAAAATATCACAATGATACCATAACAATCACAGATCCAATGAAAAAGTTCCCGAAATCAGACTAATTTCGCGTTCAGCTGTACGAAAAATGGTAACTTTATACAACATAATTACTATTACCGGGAAACCCCGAACAAAGTCTTTGTTAGCAATCCACAATTCCACATGTCAGTATACAAAGTTTGTTAGGTTGGCCAAACCTTGCCAAACTCCTTTGATCGCCAATGTTCGTTCGGAAGACGAAGCTAAGGCGATTTCGAAGTTTCGCCGACTTCTACTTATCGTGCTTAAATTACACACAGTTTATCTCGGAACAATAGCAAAACAAGTTGGAACTAGCTCTTTACCTATGCACTGGTTAAGTGGGCTAAGTCGAGGAATTCGAAATTTGAATAGATAAATGTTTGCTCGTTCAAAATGGAAGTGGGTTTCAAAAATAGGTTTTTAATAACGTTGTGGAAAATTCGGGGGTAGTAGTTATGCATCCATTATAATTAGAAAAGCCAGTTGATAACGTTTTGCTGGGCACAAAGTAGAGTGGAATTTATTTAAAAAAAAATTTTTCTTGTACAAGGAATTTAAAATTAAATATGTATATCGTAGTGTTTCCCTAAGTGGGGAAAGCATAAATAACCATCCCAAGATGTCTAGCATTCAACTTTCCCACTACCAAGGAACTAATTAAATCAAACATTAATATCGATGATATAGGTGGAATTCTTTGGGTCGGAAGCCTTTGTCCAGCAGTGAACGTCATTTGGCTGAAACAAACAAATGAATAGGTACGACCCAAAAAAAACTTGAAATGAAGATTAAACTTATATCCCAAATCAATGTGAAAACCAATTCAATTATGGCAAATGATGTCAAATCACAAATGTCGGATTATTTACATTCATCTATCAAAGTTCATGCATATTTGAACACCGTGTATTTAACTGTTATATTTGAATTAACTCAATCACACGAATGTTAACTGGATAAATACGTTATGGTGATAAATTGATGCTGTAACAACAGTAATTATTGTTTGAATGTAACAAAGCGTTTTAATTTAATTAATAACCATTTTAAGGCAGGATGTTTGTTTTCATACTGGCATGATATGGACATACATCCTATGATTATCAAGCGCTATCATGTTGTAAACAAAGTGCATAACTCATGTTGATTATGAATAGATATAATATGTATAACATGAAATGCAATTAAAACATTATAGAAAATCGCGTAGTCTGCCCTTTATTTCGATGCGTATCTTTTGTACTAACTTCTTTTTTCATTTACACAAAGTGACTTTTACTCTGGTAATTTATAAAAGAAAGAAGATGAAAAAATTCGACAAATAAAACGTTCATTAAATTCATTATTATGATGTCACACTGACTTTCAGACATTGTTACAAATGAGTAACAAAAATATCGTCTCATTGACACAAGATAATGCAAGCGCTTATCTACACGTAAATATCACACCAAAATCGAGCACTAACCCAAATATTTTCACACAGAAAAAATTTCACGCATTTTTCTAACCATAACTCAAAGTATGATAGAAAATCGTAGGGCATTAAACTCGGACACAGCATCTGTCGGTACAGTCCACTGCACTAAAGTGTACATTACTCCGAGTAAAAATCAAATAACGTATTGCAAGGCACACAGTCGGCAATAATCTTCGTTTACGTGCCTCCCACTGATCTTAAAAAGTCCGCAGTCGAGTCCAAGCCTGTTAAGATCAAGCAGTTCAAATAAAAGCAAAAGTTTAATTATTTTTTTATCTTTTTCTTGAAACTATTTACTGTGTTCCTCCAATTTGTGCTAAAAATCTATAGGTTACGCTTACCTGAGTCAATGCCTAAGTTAGGGGAGTGAGGGGAGCGACACGGGAGAGGTGACATTGACATATTACTACTTCTTCTTCTTTGGTTTATGGCGATGAACTTGCGTTTTTTCGCCACTGAGGGCACACTATTCCGCCAATGTCACGTGCGCAGCTTTTACACAGTGGTTGTTGTTATAAAAATAGAAAATTTTGTAGCTGCAATCTAAGCAAACTTATATACCTAAAACAAACAGACATCACAAATAAGACAACACAATACGTGAAAATAAAATATAAAAAGAACAAACAATTATGGGAGACAAAAAAAGGGATGTTGTTGTTGCAGTGCAGGTGACAAATTAGGGAAAAAAACAAAAAAAGTTACTTGTCACTCAGAGGGATAATTTAAAAACGTTTGCCAAACAGTACCATTCACCTACAAATTAATTTTGTTTAAGTTAATGAATTTAACAAGGGATTTTAAAGTGGAAGGGTTATTACACTTAATGTTAGTAGGGAGTGGGAATTTTTTGGGAAGAAAATCAAACAAGGAAGAGCCAATTTTCGGACAATTGAAAAATATGTGGTTGGTTGATCCCTCGTCTAAGCCGCACTCACATAGGGAATTATCTTTAATCCGCATTTTTGCAAGGTGAACCGGGGTACAAGCATGACCGAGACGCAAGCGACAGATAATGGAAACAGTCCTTTTAGATAAGTGGTGATATTTAAAGAACCAGGGTCTTGTGGGAATGCTCTGTTGGATGTCTGCATAATATTTTATCTACCAGCCAATCGTTTAGACTTTTCCCAGTGAGTATTCCACGATTTGTAAAGGTGACTGCGTGGCAGGGAGGAAGCGTCATGCGCATATAACTTGTAATGTTCCAACGAGCCAGTGGTTATAGCAATTTTGGCGGATGAGTCTACTGTTTCATTACCAGGAATTCCTCGATGACTTGGGATCCAGGCCAAAACGACTTTTAAATTCAGCTGATTACACTGATATAGGGCTTCTCGAATTTTGAAAATTATTGGAAATTTGGATTTGGATTTGAAGGGATTGGATAAAATGGATTGAAGACAGCTTAGAGAATCGGTGAAAATCAGAGTGTTATTGAGTTGATGAGAGATTATATAGCGAATAGCTTCAAGTATAGCAACAGATTCTCCGGTGAACACTGATGTAACAGGAGGACACTGTTATTTTGTATGCTGGGATCCATACTGCAGCACCTGTGCATCCACCTTCGTCCAGCTTAGAAGCATCAGTATATATCTTGAGCCAGCCTTGCCAGTGTTCGGAGACAATATTGATAAATTCTTGGCCTGCAGAACATGAATCTTTCGTTATACCAAAGTTTAAAATAATGGGAGGATGGTAAAGTAGTGATTCAAAGCTGTTGGAGAAAAGGGGATTCAATGTAATTTTTTCAATTGGAGCGGGGAGACGGTTAAATTTCTGGTAACTTAACAAGATACATGGCAAACTCCGGGAGGGGTCGTTGTTGATCAGTGAAGAGAGGAGGATTAATTTGTCATTTAATGGGTGAGTTGAATTTTGAGAAACTTTTAAATAAAATCTGTCACTGAGGTATTGTCTACGCAAATAGAGGGGAGGTTCCACGCTTTCAACCTGTAAACCGTTGATAGGCGAGGATTTCATAGCTCCCAGTATTATGCGAAGACATTTAGATTGGGTTTTAGTAATTTTATCGAGGACGGATTTGTTACAAGGGTCTAACAGAAATGAAGCATAGTCAAAATGGCTACGAACGATAGCATTATATAGTAGCTTTTGGGAATAAGGATGAGCACCCCACCAGGCACCCGAGAGGGCTCGAAGAATATTTAACCCTTTTTCTGCCTTTCCAAGGATATAGTTGAAATGCGGGATACCTGACAACCGGGTGTCAAGAACTAATCCCAAAAATTTTACTTGATTGTTGCAGGGAATGCTATCGCCGTTCAATGATATATCTAAATTTGGAATGGAACGTTTTCTGGTGAAGACAACGCAACTACATTTTTGAACAGAAATTGAGAGTCCATGGTCTGTCATCCAAGAATTAAGGTAATCTAATGCTGAGTTTAGACGAGAGCTTGCTTCGTTTATAGATTTGGAGGAGTAATACAGAGATATATCATCCGCGTACTGCAGTATGCTGCAGAAAGAGTCAACTGTTCTGTTTAGGTCGTATGTATAAACGCTATAGAGTAGGGGACTAAGCACAGACCCTTGAGGGAGGCCTTTCCATATTAAACGAGGAACAGAAGAGTCTTGGCATCTCACCGTTATTGATCTAGACATCAATGTGTTACAGATGAGACGTACCAGTTTCTCCGGGATACTCAGCAAGTGCAATTTTTGCCTGAGCAATGGGAGCAAAACGTTATCATACGCGGAGGCTATGTCCAGGAAAACACCAACAAGGAACTCTTTATTTTGGAAAGCTACTCGGATATCGGTTGTCAAGATGCTCAAACTATCAAGAGTGCTCATCCCTTTACGGAAGCCAAATTGGGACTTAGGCAAGATGTTGCTGGATTCTAAGAACCATTCTAGGCGGTTTTTAACCATGTGCTCCATTATTTTGAGAAGGACGGAAGAGAGAGCTATAGGACGGTAGGAATTGTGGTCTGAAGGTTCTTTTCCTGGTTTGGGGATTGGAATAACTATCTGTTGTTTTCAAGATTCCGGAAGAGAACCTAGATCAAGAAAAGAGTTAATGGTGTCGAGAAAGTAATGTTTGGCTTTTTCGGGGGATTTTAATATAAAAGAGTATGGGATTCCATCTACCCCTGGGGAAGAATCCTTTAAACCGTCAAGAGCCAATGACAGTTCTTCAAATGAAAAGGGCCTATCGAGGTTGTTTGTATGAGGAAGAAAACTACTGGGAGAAGGGAAGCTATCCATGAAAGGAACAAAAGGAGGCGCCAATTTGTCAGCGAAAGAATTTAACCATGTTGAGGGATCATTTG
Organism: Ostrinia nubilalis; assembly: GCF_963855985.1. Classification (NCBI taxonomy): domain Eukaryota; kingdom Metazoa; phylum Arthropoda; class Insecta; order Lepidoptera; family Crambidae; genus Ostrinia; species Ostrinia nubilalis. The sequence continues at coordinate 9,940,086 of NC_087096.1, read as the reverse complement.
AAGGAGCATTCATTGGTAATAAAGACCTGCGGTATCTTTTGATATGTTTCCAAACTATTGAGGAAGGAGTTCTTGGAGACATAGTCTCGCAGAACTTAATCCAGCCCTTTCTCTTCTTTTTGGCCAGAAATTTTCTGGTTTGCGCAGCAGTTTTTTGGTAGAAGATGTAATTCTCCATGGTCATTGAACGATTGTATCTTTTTTCAGCCTCTTTACGATTTTGGACACTAGCAGTACACTCTGCATCCCACCAGGGAGGTGATACCTTCCTAGATGGGTTTTTTGTTGGGATATGAGCATCAGCTGATGTCAGCAGGGTATTCACAAACTCCGAGTACACGTCAAGAGCGTTCTCGTTAGTGACATTAGGTAGGTCCTTCAGTTTTTCTCTAACCGACGCATAATAGCCTGACCAATCAGCGTTATTTAATTTATATTTTAAGAGGGGAGGAGGGCGATTTATTGGAGAATTATTATTCGGTAGAGAAATTAAAATTGGAAAATGGTCACTACCGAACGTGCTTTTAAGAACGCTCCAGGAAAGAATTGAGCTCAAATTAGGTGAACAAAACGAAACATCCACGGCAGACGCTGGGTTTTGAGACGGCGCGCATCTTCTCGTTGGACAGCCATTGTTCAAAATGCAGAGGTCCAAATCATCCAAAAGATCCAAAAGCAATGATCCAGGGGAGTCAGAGTGATATGAGCCCCATGAGACGTGATGGGCATTTAAGTCACCCATAATGAGGACAGGAGAAGGAAGGGATATAATGGCAGAGCGTAATTCATTAATAGAGGAAGAGTTAGGACGAGGAATATAAGCGGATAGAAAGAATATGTCAAATACTCGCACGGCCACGACATTAATGTCTTGACTGTGCGAGGGGAGAGGGAGTTGGGTATAGCGGAGAGAGCGCCTTACAAGTAAGGCACTTCCCGCGTAACCATCGGTTCTATCATCCCGGAGGCACGAGTAACCTGATACACGAAAGTGTGAACCAGGCACCAGCCATGTCTCCGAGATGGCTAGGACCGATGGAGAATATTTATTAATCAAAAATGTTAATTCGTGTTTTTTACGTCTAATGCTTTTGCAGTTCCATTGGACTACCTCTGTCGACATTATTATTGCAAGTTAACTGCGAGATTTGGGAAAGCTTTTGCGCAACGTTGGACGGTAAGTTGTTTTTACGGCCAGAAACAATTTGGAGGATAAGAGAGAGAACCAGGTCCAGAAGGTTCTCCTCTCCTAAGGAGGAAAAAGAGTCATCGCCTAAAGCGCAGCCATTGGGGAGGGTGGAGGCACAGTTGCCTATTATGGCTTGGTGTGCCTGTTTGTCATACCCTTTATTCAATGGCGTATGAGGACGGGATGGGCGTGGGATGGACTTTCTGTAAGAGCTGGATTGAGTGGAGGGAGTGGATTGGGGGTAGGAAGATTGAGGAGTGGGGTTGGATTTTTGGGGTGATGGGGATTTAGCAATGTCTGCATATGACCTACGAACTGGCGCAAATTGGGAGGAGGCCTGGGAGTAGGAGATATTGTCCTGAGACATGGTGATCTTGATTGCCTTCTGCCGAGAGTGCTCTGGGCAGGACCTGTTTAATGCAAAATGGGGGCCCTGACAGTTAATACAAGTAGCTTTGTCTTCCGTAACTTGGCATTCCTCAGCGGAGTGTGGTTGAGTGCATCGGTAGCATCTTGGCTTGGACCGGCATTGAGACTTGACGTGGCCGAAACGACAGAAGTTCATGCATTGGATAGTTGGGAGCTGGTACGTCTCAACTGGTAATAAGTTGTGGAAGCAAAAGACTCTTTCCGGGAGAACTTGACCCTTAAATGTGACTACGACTGTTTGTGTGGGGACCCAGGAAGTTTGATTATCTTGAACTAGTTTCCTATTGAGACGGCGCGCCTTCAAAAGGATACCGCAGCCGTCTGGGGTAGTCAAGGATTCAGCGAGTTCGTCCATGGTCCAGTCTGTAGGGATATTTCGAATGAGGCCCATGCGGGTCACGTTATAAGTTGGGATGGAAGCTACATATTTGTACATGGACAAAATTTCATTACTAAGAAAATTGTTAGCAGCAGTGGATGAAAGAAATTCGACAGAAATCCTGTTTCTGCCAATTTTTTTGACTCCGTCTAAAATAATTCCCTGTATCTTGTTACTCACAAGAAATTTGCCAAATCTCATGGGTTGTATATAAGCTGGGGAAGAAGGTTCATTTTCCACATGGGAAACGTGAACGATAAAGGGGCCTTTGTCCTGGTCGCTGTAGATTTTAGGAGCAATCACAAGTGAGGGATGTGTGTACACCGATTGATGATTTTGTGAAGATCCGTCTGTGTTTGTCCTCTTGGCGGGCTCGGAGTCAACCTCCGTATCTAGGCGGCGTTTAGTTGCCGTTTGGGAGAATAAGGGTTGGGAGACCTCCATTGTATCCGTCTGATCTGGAGGATCAGGCGGGTCGGGAGGACTAGGGTCCATTTTTGTTAAAACTTACCGAGAATAAATAAACTTATGTACCACCACCCTTGTTTTAGTAATAATTTAGCTTAAAATTGATTTTCTGTAAAAGATTACACTAGTAATTACACCAAAACTAATTGTTTTCCTGAAACACGTGTAGCCACTGACACTCGCGAGACGGATATTATTACGTGACAGAGCATACAAATCTGAAGTACATTTGAAGTCTCGATGACGTTTGACGTCAAAGTACCCACGCGTACCGCTCCCATACCTCAGGCACTAACTCAGTTAAGCACTATGGTCATATTTTGTTTTTTTAAATTTCTAAGTTACTATAATTTGAGTGTTAGGTACTAAGACTGAGTAGCACCATCTTACTTTGACAGTAACTATGACGATAACCAATGCCGAACCATGCCGAAGCGTGGCTCTCCGTGGGAGAGCCACGCTTCGGCATGAATGGGCCGGCTCGACCGGAGTGATACCACGGCCTCACAAAAAACCGGCGTGAAGCAGCGCTTGCGCTGTGTTTCGCCGAGTGAGTGAGGATACCGGAGGCCCAATTGGGGGGGAATGGGATTTAAAAGGTTGGCAGCGCACTTGTGACTTCACTGATGTTGCGGGTGTACATGGGCGACGGCAATTGCTTACCATCAGGTGATCCGTCTGCTCGTTTGCCTCCTATCACATAAAAAAAAAAAAAAAAAAAAAAAATGCTTTTTGTATAGAGTTTGACAGATTTTTGACGCAACCAAGCCTAAGACTGAGTGGCACCATCTTACTTTGACCGTAACTGTAACAACAACCACCGGTGTTTTTTGTATGGATTTTGACAGACTTTTGACGTTTTTTAAAGTCAAAGTAAGATTGTGCAACCTGGCCTAAAATTCTGAAAGTTGATTTCTATCACCTGTACTCTTAATTCTTGGCTAAATGTTTGTTTGTTGATTTCTATCAGTTGTAGGTAGGCACACTTAAATCTAGATTTGTCTGGATTAGGAAAATAAAGGAGAATAAGTGAAAGGCGAAACAGCCTTATTGTGTCTCACATCTCTCAGGCTTAAAAGCCAAATCGGATTACATAAATGTTACTTATACACTTATCTACTTGTATTCGTTTTCTTAAGTAGGTATTACTTGATCTTGAATCTTTTGATCTAGATTTACTAGAATCTTGTAATTATATTAAACAATACAAGAGCTGTGAGTTTCTTTAAGAGATTAGGTACTCATATTACCTCAAAAAGTATAATAGTTCGGATAATAAGTATACGGAATTCTCTAAAGAAACCATAGCGTCAACTATTCTTCCTAATTACGAATTCTCTTCTTCTTCTCTTATTTTGGCAATGACTTGGTTTTGAGAACCATTTCGCCAATGTTAGGAATTCTCATCCTATAATAAAAGATGGCAGAACATGGCTTTACGATTCTTGTTCCAATATTCTTAGGCCGTATCTTACAATCTCTACAATTTTGGTAAATCCGGGTCATGCATCCACCAACGAGTGTCGTGTCCGTTTCCACTGTGCTGTTCCAGCTGTGTTCACTTGTACGCCCGTTTTAAGGCCACAGCGAGAAAATGGGAGGAGACACGTCGTACGTTGTTCGCTTGTTTCCATTTTTAGCAAGTTTCAAGGAAAACATCGTGGAAAATTTCCGACGCGGTAAAGAGCCATCGCTTAGAGTAATGCGTCCAGGTAATACATCTGTTCCGGGGTTTAATGTGTTAGTAGTAATTCAGGCGGAAGAATTGTGGAAAGTTATAAATCGCGATCTTAGTTTTTAACATTGCTGTTGTTTTGTTTTTAAGTTACTAGTATTACATGAATAGTTTGTCTTACCTATTTAATTTTATACCATAATTTATTTATTAAGTAGTTTACTAGGTACCGTAAAAGTTAAATAAGTGACTTTAAAAGATGTCACGCTTCACGCCTTCATTCCAATATAATTATCTCGTTACTAAAGTTAATCAACTATGGATACAGCACTTTAGGTGTGAAAATAACAGATTTACAGAGGTACTATAACAATTTTAAGCATAATTTATATTATACAGTGAATTACACGACTTTATTACGTAGTTCAATAAAAATAATAGTCTGGATATTTTACAACATCAGCATTATCATCCAACTTCTGTTTAATCCCCTTATAATGGTTCCTGTTCATTTCTACGAGAGTCTTCAAAAACCTGTAATAGTGCACCGTTCGTTCATAAGCTTTTGTAGAGTTTTTCTTGTTGAATTTCTGCATGTAGTTTTTGTAAAGCTTGTCTGCGTGGTCTAGATCATACAGGTCTATGGTATCAATGTTTTTCGGCTCTGGCTTAGGTTCTATTCGATTTCGAAGTCCGTCTGTGGGTTTCGTGAACTCTCTGTGCAATTTTGTTATATCATCTACAAATAAAAACAAAAAAACAATCAAATTGCAGTCTGTTGCCATCACATACATTTTAGTTGAAAAATCACATCTTACAACTATTAACTATATGACACATTTTGATTAATGAGTCGTTTATGAATTTGATATGATTTCTATCATGATGAACAGTAACCACTTAGTAGATCTATTGAAAGTTCATTACATACTTTCGTCATTTACGAATATAAACCTTTATTTATATTAATAAATGACTACAGCAAGGAATCCATATTCTATATATATAAAAGAAAGTCGTGTTAGTTACACCACTTATAACTCAAGAACGGCTGAACCGATTTAGCTGAAAATTGTCAGGGAGGTAGTTTAAAGCCAGGAGAAGGACATAGGATACTTTTTATCCCGTTCGAAATAAAAAAAAGTCTGCTTATTTATTGCCATTAAGGCGGAACAAAGTTCGCCGGGTCAGCTAGTTTGTAATAAAAGTAAAACTTACCAAGAAAAAATACACTGCTAAAAAAATATTATAAGCTAGCTTTTGCCCGCGGCTTAACCCGCGTGAAATTTAGTTAGTCACAAATCGTCATAAGTTATAGCCTATATATTATTCTACATTACAAGGAACAATACTGTAAAGTTTCATCAAAATCCGTTCAGTAGTTTTTGAGTGAAAGAGTAACAAACATCCATCCAGACATCCAAACTTTCGCATTTAAGTATAATATTAGTAGGACAAATGGAGGCATACAGTTAAATACTTACATGGAGTGATATTTAATGCATAGTGTTCCTCAAAGTTGCCTTGGTTGATATCGGCATATTTATTTAAAACATAAATCGTATCGTTCCCCAAGGTATTTTCATTCAAAGTAGTTATTCTGTTTAAATTTTTAACAAAATTTCCAAAAGCGCGCTTTTCAGCTCTTTTACTTTTGTACACTTTATGATATTTGTCTTTGTAAAAATGGAATATTTGAGTCGCATTCTGCGAATTGTAAATAACTGATTCTACGTTGTTGAAAATAATCAACAGTGCTATGCTTACTGACAACATTGTTGTACAAACTGACTTTTAATTTGAAATTTCCAGCAAATTTCACAGATCAAATCAACGATAATAGTACACGGAGAAAAGTGTTTGGTTGCTTTTTACACAAAAAAGTGACTTCTGAACCGAGTGTTAATCTATAACCACAACAAGTTTAGTTAACAAAATATTAGTTTTTTTAATTTACACAACATGTTATTATTCTCTTTACCAAAGTTAGTAGTAACCTCCAGTTCGCAAGTCAATTTTACTGTGTAAGCAGTAACCAAACAATTTTTTTCAGTGTATTGCGACGTCTTCCATTATATCTGAAAGTTCCGATACTAAATCTGCTACAATCAGCGACTTCATCTGGAAAACATTCAGCGTATAATCAGCTAATCCGCCGTGAAATAACCGAATTGGAACTCAACATGACGTAAGTGGCAAGGTATTTACAGCTCTATATTAAATCTCCCGCTATCCGACATCGGATCGGGACAAAAGGAGATTTTCTCCAAAGTTCTAGGCCGAACGAGGAAAATTTACATCACAAACAAAAAGAGAAAGGGAACTTGCCAGACGTGAAATTACAACCGTTGGGATCAGGGCATGCTTCGGCTGAGTAATATAAGTGGGGGTTGACACCTCTCTTATTTATCACTCGCCTTCAGTTCGGCTTCCTGACCTTTTTAAATAGCGCTGATGAAATATTGACATGGTTTCCGCTAGTCCGAGTGTAAATGATTTATCTTTTTATACGGTGTCAGAATTAGTGAAAGGAAAAGTAAGCCTACCTATACAAATATAAGTGCTCTGCAGGGCACCGCTCTCAACCCAACTTTTTATTTCATATACAACAGTTGTCATTTATTTATGGCAGTTATTCTTTAATAGACTTTCATTTATTTACTCTATGACTTTTCAATACCAATAAATCGTACCAAACGCTTCTTTACTAAAAGAAAACAATGGGTAACTTTAGCTAACATTATTACATTCAATCCAAAACACACAAAACAACTCGACAAGACAAAAGTTCTATGTAAACCTTTCGATTTCTATTTATTTAGGTTGAAACCTCTCTAAAGTCATTACTAAAATCTACATTGTACAAGTTGGATGTTGATAAGGATATTAGTTCTTGCGAAACAACTACCAAGCGAAGCCGCGGGCGAAGCTAGTCAATGAGCATAGTTGAGAATAGAATCTCAAACTTTGCTGGTTCCTTTGGAACGTCTATTTAGAGAGGCGATTGGCAATGGAGGAAATTGCTGTCTTAGAACAACTTAAATTAAACATATTTAATTAAACGTGGACCGTAAAGTGAAACATCACGGCTGATAGGTTTGAATTGTTTATTATTTGATATCAAATACACAAAACTTAAAAATAAGTTTTTTTTTAAATTACTCTTCTTCAATGTGCATATAATATTAATAAATTAAACACCAAATCAACGAAAATCTACTGTTTAATCTTAGAGTGGGCGCAGTTGCCGGAAGAAAAAATATTTAAAAATTCAATCCGGCGATTTGACCCGTGGACCAAGCTAAAAGTGGGCCAAGTCACTGGCAGACTGATAGTTCCGTTAACCCCTCGAGCTAAGCTAAATAAGTATATACCTACGTATCTACTTGTGTTACAAGTAGGTTCACCACAATTAATAGTCTAGCGGCGACACCAACCAACTGGGCTATTGTCGCTCCTAACCTAGCATCAAAACTGGACGAAATTAAATTAAAAATAAGTGTTATACTAGAACAAGTTAAATTTTAATCAGCCGTAAAAATCTTATCGCACTAAAACCCAAACTTTCAAAGAGCAGAAAGGTCATTTCAGTTAAGCCACCCCATTTTACACTTCTAAGCCGACTTTATGTTCTTTTTACGATTTTGCAAACTAAAGCTAAAAGTGGATAATGAAATTTAATATTCATGCGTAAACTAGACACTGCTATCGTTACTGGGGTCGCGAATTTAATTTTGACCCTTTGATCTAATATAATATTCCGGGGTGAACTTTAACCGGGTTAAAGTGGTTACACACTGTAACACCTCTGTTTAGAGGTTAAAGGCTGCGTCTGACGTAGGGTTGCATTTCCATACGGGAGACAAAGTGGTATGGATTTAAAGAGCTAGTAATAAATTATGATTTCTGATTTTAAAATCATGAATCAACTACCATATTTAACATGGCAATTCAACAATCGCAACCGACAAAAAAGCCTTACCTTGGATTGCGCCATCTTCATTATCATCATCATCATTTCAGCCATAGGACGTCCACTGCTGAACATAGACCTCCCCCAATGATTTCCACAATGGCCGCTTAGTGCTACTACCTTTATGAAGTCGTCGGTCCACCTTGTGGGTGGACGTCCTACTTTATATTTGCTATCACAAACGTAAAAAGTCTGTCAAATTCCATACAAACATACTGGTTAAAGTTATAGTTACTGTAAAGTTAAGGTGATGCAACTCAGCCTTAAAATCCCAATAACTATTGAAATACATTAACACTATACAAGTACTAAGTATCATTAAATTAAAAATAACAAATCTCCTCTAATACTAGAAAGGAAACCCGACCTATGTGATCTCTATCCCTTTAATCTAAAAGTGCAAAATCCCTTTTAAGAACGTCCTTAAAAAGTCCCCTTTTCACCACAGCTTTAGTGGATACCATCCTTAGGTTGATGTTCCACTAAAACGTGCGAAGCAGTTAAGTGGTGAGGAAGATAAAAAATATGTTACAAAACTATTGCGTCAATCTAGAAAAAATGTGGCTGAGTGGATGAATTCTATATGCATTTTTTTTTTAATAAATATCCTTGGACATTTTACACTGCGCCTCTGGTCCCAAACTAAGCAAAGCTTGTACTATGGGTACTAGACGACGGGATAAACATACTTAAATACTTTTTTTTTTAAATACATACATATTATACATAGAAAACACCCAGACCAGTCACAGAAATTAAAATTCATCATTTCAATTTCTGACTGGCCGGGAATCGAACCCGGGACCTCTCGGCATAGTACGGACTACTCTGAACCACTACACCAAACGGCCGACAAATTTCATTCATTAATAGTAGACTAGTAGGTATTATGTGATTAATGATGATAAAATGATCAGTAAGGCCCAGAACAGATGGTGAAACGCAACTGCAACGAAACTGTAACTTTCTGATGATTCGTATGAATGAAACTGAAACTGAAAGGTTCAAATTGGTCGCGTCATGTGTGGTCTCTCAACGGACGCTATGGCAGAAACTTAAATGCAACTTAAAAGTAACTAGCAGTTGCAGTTTCGTTACAGTTGCGTTTCGCCGTCTGTTCTGGGCCTAACTAACGAATGTCTTCATTCATACGATCTGTTTAGTGTATCAATAATGCTACTATACTACTTTGAATATCTTGATTCTAATCCGGCAACCGCAGATATATACAACTGTCATGTAACTGCACAAAGTAAAAAATATAGCACACCAATTGAACCCTTTTAAAACCATCATTAGAGGTTTAGTCTTGATTGAGCGATCTCATTTACCCAATACTTTACTCTGCAGCTTAGCACATCTTAACTGGAACACCACCCTTAAGTACCTCCCTTACCCCGTAATCTGTTCGTGCCCCATCCAGAGCGAGGTGATTAAAATTCCCCTCATTAGGGATATTATTTGTTGGGCTCCAAGCATTAATGATACTCAATTTGTTCAATGCAAATCGATGGGTTCCAGCCAGGTTCGTTTTAAATAAATAATTTCCTATCCGATACACCAATCAACTAATGTTTACCGGTGGTAATACGAAATCGGTATTTGCACTGCAATTTAAAAAAAGTGAGCTTTTACTGGTTGGACCTAGCTGATTCAGAAAAAAGGCAATTTCTTCATGGATTTTAAACAAATACAGGTCAAAGAAAATAGCAGATCTTTTCTATTTAAGTAACTTCTTGTTAATAGTTATTGCGGAGAAGGAACGACAACTGAAGGGGTAAACGAGTTCTTGAATGGAGAATACGTCGTCTCTTCTATAGAACGCCTTCCAGCTAGGTGACACTCATGCGGAGGATAAGACGGTGAGTAAAATAGCATGTATGCTGCATGATGATGATGGTGATGACACTCGAGTGAGGCATCGGATCGTTGCTGTTGGTATTTTAGCTCAAAAATACCCCTGAACCGTGGCTGGCAATAGTTTTTTTCGAGGTAGACTCTAGGTCAAAACGATAACATACCAAGGTATAGCTGAGTGGCAGTCAACTTATACAATAAAAAGAAAATGATGTAGGTAGTTACTGTTTACATAAAAAAGTGATTTGCAAACTGGAGGTTACCTACTACTAACTTTGGTTACGAGGAATACCTAAAATGTTGTATTTAAACAAACTATTTTGTAGAGAACTTGGTTCGATCATATCTTAATACTTTTTTTTCAGAGAAGGTTTATCAATTAAATATCATTTAGGGACCAAGTATACATTACCTACTAGTATACATATAGTACCCTACACGCAGCGCCTGCTTCAGACCCTACTCTTTTAAGATTGGATTTCCACGTAACTAGAAAATAAGTTCAATGTTACTACATCTTACAAATGTGTGTTGTTTGTGTTAAGACGGACTTAGGGCAAACAATATAAAACTAGGGCAAGCTCTTTATTCTTGTTCTTTTGTCGTATGAGACAATTAATGAAATTACTGTTTGATACACCACAATGGAACTCAATTAGAGCATAATGTAATGACTAGAGATAGTACGGGATGTATGTTTTGTAGATTTAGACTGAGTTACAACATCTAACTTTAACCGTAACTATAAATAAATAAATAAATCTTTGGACAATTTCACACAGCGCCAGCCAGCCCAAATTAAGCAACTCAATGCTTGTGTTATGGGTGCTAGCTCAACGGATATACTACTTATATACTTTTTTTTTTAAATACATAAATATTATACATAGTCACACCCAGACCCGTCACAGAAATTAAAATTCATCATTTCAATTTCTGCCCGGCCGGGAATCGAACCCGGGACCTCTCGGCATAGTAGTCCGTTCTGAACCACTACACCAAACGGCCGACTATAACAATAACCGGTGGTAGGTATTTGTATGAAGTTTGACAGGTTTTTATTTATTTATTGTGCTATCAACATGAGATACCTACAGTATCAAACAAAAAAAATAAGCCAAAGGTCTTTTGAAACAACTATTAAAACTATTCCGATAATCGGCTGTCAAATAAATCAAACGGCAGATACCTACTCAACGCCACCAACAAAGGGCATCTTCAACTACACTACGGATAATGACAATCGAGATGTCAAATCTACTTACAATTATTATTAAAGACATTAATAATACTTAGCCTTTTTGATAACAATTATAAGCTTTATTATTATAAATCTTATTGTATGTAAGCCGTATTTACCTATAAAAACACGTCTTGTCATCATTACATGCATTACTTGTTTGTGTAAAGATATGTTGTTGGTAGATCTTTGTCAATAAATAATAATAATGATAAATCTAAGTCGTTATTTTATAAAAACTCTAAAGTAAGGAACTCACTTACACCTGCCTAGATGCGGGTGGCGCAGGGTCTGTTGTTGTGGAAATCCTTGGGGAAGGCCTTTGTCCAGCAGTGGACGTCATTTAGCTGAAACGAACGAACGAACGGTTTAAGTAAGGTCAACTACTACAAAAAAACTTTTCTGAAAAAGAAATAGGTATCTTACTTATTTTGTTAATTTTAAACCTTGTACATAAATGTGTGTAAAGTATGGAGCCTACAAGTTTGCTCGAATACATTGGCGAGAAGCTACCAGCACTCTCTAAATAATATTATTATGTACATTAATTTGTCTGCATATTTAAAATACTATTACCTTGCAAAAACCGAACTCCGGTAATTTCGGCTGGAGATAAAAAAACCACGAGTACTAATACATAGTCCAATATAAATATAGTTGAAGTGTTGAATGTATTGTGCCTTAACATTGTGCATTTCGCCATTCTAGCGCTTCGATAAAATGACAAGCTGACAAGAAGCGCAGCAACAGCTTGTATAATCCCTTTTGTTGGATTTAAACTCGTATGAAAGACCACGTTATATGTATAATGTTATAAATAATGATTTTTTTATCAATATTCGATTCATAATAAATAACAGTCTAATGTTCCATCAAATGATATTCTGTGCCGTATTTATAAATATCTCAGTTTTTACATTTTTATTTACGATGTAAGCGTAATAATAATATCTCATCCCTTTTTACACGCCATCAAATCTCATCGATGATTTATTGCTCGAATCGGTAGAAGATACAGCTAACGATTTAGTACTGGCCAATGAGCAGGCGCCAGGAAAATGCGATTTTATTTTTAAACTACTTACGCAGTATTAGAGAATACGGGACTATTCCCACCTCTCGTTCCCACCGCTGCAACTCCCGTGTAGCCAGGATAACAAAACTCTCCAAAACACAAAAATTTTCATAGCTAGCCATTAGCTATATTATTATTAATAAATTATTTTCAATAAAATAAAAAATAATGTTGTGGAAAATAATAAAATAATGTCATGGAGAAAAAAAACAAGAGTGTCGAAATTGATCGTCGTGAAAAACAAAACATTTTCTTGGTCGCCAGTATACGTCATCAAGGAGGTAGCCGTGTAAGTACGCCCCAATCAATATATCATCAACTTCGCTTTGAAATCAATTTTACAAACTTAGGTTGAGTTGCACCACCTTATTTTAACCGTAACAATAAAAATAACCGTTGTTTTATGTAGGAAGTTTGTCAGGTCTTTGACGTTTGTCAAAGTTAAAGTAAGATGGTGCAACACAGCCTTAGACGCGTCGCAACTCTATGGCAACTGCCATCCCAAGACTAATGATTCGCACGAACACAAATTCTTTTAAATAAAACCTCTGTTCTAAATAACGAAAAATAAATCCATGGATTTATATCATCAGTGAGAACCTGAATTAGCTCGTTAACAGAGATTGTGGGGCGGATGACGTCATCACAATTATTGGAGCTTAGTCAACCGGTACTAATAGGATCGCTTTTCGGATTGAATTATTTTATTATAGATACACTAGTATAAATTGATTGAGTACAACCCTTGTAATTCCATTTGCTAATGGTATTAAATATAAGTTCTATTTTAAGGTTGCCTTTATACATGTTGAACAACCTACATAATTGAGTTGAATATTAGATTTACTAATGACTGAGTTTCTTAGGCTGCTTCGTCTCAGCACTAGCTTATTTATTGTCCCGAAGCACTGGTAGGGTTTAAGTTTTACTGGGACGTGTAAAAGCACTTTTTGCAAAAAAAGCTTTTTATTCGATTATTTTTCGCGATTCTTTATTGAGAGCAACGTGATAATATTATTATTCTCCAAATACCTATTTCTCGTTACGATTTCTTTTTGTTTTAACGATCGAAGTAAATGCTCAGAAAATCATATTGCAATAATTCATTGCAACTTAAATATTCAGTGTGCTATGTTGCCAACTCTAGGTACTAAATACCATTTTTTCCCAAGTAAGAATTAGGTCATTCTGCGCTGGTCTTATACTTTTACATTTCATATAGAATTTTACAATGAAGATTTTCTTCAGCTTCAGCTTCAGCTTACATAGTGTGGGCAGGCCCCAGGTGAACCGACGATCTGGTGAAGGTGACGGGAAGTACCTGGATGCGCAGGACGTCATTAGGCTGAAATGCACGAAACATTATTTTACCTAATCTACTGTTAATTGTGAAAAATCTATAACGTTAAAATAACGGTATTGTTATATCCAATGAGCATTACGTCATAGCAAATACAGGGATGCGCGCCGGACGACACCGCGCGCTTTTGTGCTAAGTGATGAATATTGTATTTAAAATAAGGCAATATAATGTAAAAGTTAAGTATTCAGTGTTTAGAGAATAGATCTACCGGCCTCTAACACTATCTAATTTGCTACTTTTTCGTGATAACATGGAAGAACATAATATATTACGTTCACATACAACGTTAATTTAGATTATAATCGCTAATACTGCGTCGTTATTATTTTACACCCCTTTCAAGGCTCATAATACGTGACTTTTTTCACAGATGAGCAGACACGAGCGACGGACTAACACTCTATCGGGGCAAATTGATTTCGTGGAGGAAATATTGTAAATTTTCCAGGGGATAGGGCGAGAGCGCCGCACACTGGGTTGGAAATTTACTAGTCCATAAAAAAGTATGTACCTACTTTTTCGAACCGAAATGCAGCTTTCTTGCTGTAAAATATTTTCTGTGTGTTCTAATAACTACTTGTTAGGACTAAAAATGTAGATAGCATATTATACTCGTATATTTTATAGGCCCTATGTATGAACATAATGTGAAGTCTACCATGTAACGTCCTAAGCATCTATAAAATTGTTATTATGTAATTATTTTAAATGTTTTGTTGTTGGTATACCTAAATAAATAAATTAATGAAAGTAACGAAAAAATTACGATTATGTAAAAAAATGCTATGCTCTGCTCTGGGCTATTATTTTTAAGCAATTATTTAAAATTAATTTTAGATCCATGGCATCTATGGCGTGGTGTGCTTAACAACTATGTCTTCTGGTGTAGCAAGAAGGACTGGTGTGCTTTTTTTAGCTATTGTCATGTTTTTTTTCAAATAATACTAAAGTGTAACCATTCCAATCCAACCGCTTGTTGGTAAATCTTGTAATGTTCAGTCTATAAAGTTACGTGTACTTAATTACGCACAGAAAAAAACTGATGTGATTTTTTAAATGATTTTTTCATACTAGTGTAAGTGTAATTGGGGTTTAACCCACTGTGCACCGTCAGGCTTGTCGGTAAAACTTGCGATATATAGCGTAAACGCGGCGCTGCTGTCAGCCGGGCGAGAGAAGAAACTAACGTGGTTTTATCCGCGCACGTCGTACGTTGTTATTAGATGTCCCAGTAAAACTGTTCGCCTCCACTTTCGGTGCTAAACTGCAATATATCAACGTCGATAGCAGCTTTTCGATTAACATCAAATTGCATATCATTCTTGCCGATCACTGCCTTTTTTAATCCTACCTAATTTAATAAGATGTGGAAGGGCTTCACGATTGAAATTGCAGACTAGGTATTTATTTAAAAAAAAAAAAAATCAGCTGTAGTGTTGCCGAGAGTACTGGTCTCAAATTTCAGGCTAGGGGAGAATAAAAGGGACTTCAATTTTTCAAATCAAAACCCGGAATCGAATATATGAGTGAATATGATTTAAAACAAAAATCCATCTAGCGAGTTTAATAATTTACGGATATATTCGTTTTTCCAGCTAAAATGGTCGATCGAAGTTTAGACTAAAAGTTACTGAAAAATCAGAAAAGTGCATCCTGATCCGCGCTGAATAGGGATGTGTCACAATAACCCTGAAAATCGGGACACCTCGCGCATGTCGGGACACTTAGTTACCATTTTAGGTCTAGATCCCTTGTAATTCAGTTACTGAAGCAAAATATGCTAAAATATAACCTACCTTGATAATTTATATCCATTCACATTATTATTCTGTTTTTAATATCAGGGCAACAATTACAAAATTGCTTGTGTATTAAAATTTCATTATTTTTCTTACCCAATTCATTCCGTCCAACAAATTAACAATACAAGTGCCCAATAAAGTTATCTTTTCATCTGTTTTCATAAGTCGAAGTACTTTTAAATAATATTTGAGTAAAACCTTGTTTCTCAACAAAAACTGGAATGTTCTCGTTTAATTATTCCCATCATGAGTTTGTGCTTTAACTTCACAGTTAACTTATGCGAAATAATATTGTTACCCTAGCTTACATTGTGCCTACAAACGTGATTTGCTTTGCAACTTCACAGCGAGGAGCTTTAGGCGCTTGTGTTTATCGAATTTTCAGTTATTATCTATGTTTTAATAGTAAACAAGGTAATTTTTTTTTGTTTCTAAAGCAGAAAGTTTAAAAGTACCTAGGTAAAGTTCTGTAATTTCTTTGAATGATTTCTATAGTATAAGAAGCAAAAACAAATTAATCTGAAACTATAAATTTTAATAATAGAAGGTATTACAGGATTTAGTTCTGATGTTACCAAAGTCTACGTGTGAATGCAGTGCGACAAGGTTAGTTCAAGTACGCTCGAGTATCTATTTCGCTTACTTAGTGAAGACGTAATATCAAAAGGCATTAAATTTATTATGAGCTTTTGCTTTTGTTTTAGTGGTTTGTGTTTCGAAATAAACAACAGCTAACTGTTTCGTATTAGAACCTCGGCATATTATTTTTAATCATAACGACACTATTTTAAGATTTATAAGAAATAAAAAAAATCTCTAGACTTTTGTTATTTGTAACTTAAACCATTTTCATAAATTTTGTGGTATTTAAGTACAGAGCTAAAGCAAAATTCTTCATAGATTTCTATTTCTTACTACTAAAATGACTAGAAGCTTTGTACAAAAAATACCTGATCTCTAAATCTTGGCTCAGCCCAAAGCTCGGCTATTTTTAACTTAAAGCTTACTTTTGTAGCCATTAACGTCAAACATTAAACGTTATCTAACGAGTAAATAATAGAGTCTAGACTGTAATCTTCTATTGTGTGAGCTTTATTTGGAAGTGTTTAGTATAATAGATATAAATGTGGAATGTTTATGTATGTTATACTTTTGGAAATTTGATTTTTTTTTAATAACATTGAATGCTAGCGTATTGTACTCGATGCTAAAATAGATTTGGTAGGTACAATAAAACATTTAAGCATGAATGACGTTTTTATGGAAATTATACAGAGTTAAAATTAATACAAGATTAGGTACGCCAATCAGTTGGTTTTCATTTTAATACAGCCTTAAAATAAAATTGTCACATAATACTATCATTGTTTCAATAACACGGTAAAAAGCAGGAAAACGAGAACAATAACTATTGAAGCCGCAGTATTAAATTAACCGTTGATGTATACCCGCCGTGATTAACCCCTCGGCGCTCGGAGAATTACACGGCTACAGACGTCGCCAGAACTTTTCTTTAGGTGATAAACGCTCTCGCAAATTGCCCACATTTATTCAACGACGGAACCGCCGCTAATGTGTAACAGCCGAGCATTCTTGTGCACCCCACTTTATGTAAGGGCCGGAAGTGCCACGCGATAGCCGGGAAATAATTGGAAATTTTCGTAATCGGAAAAGTTTATCTCGTAATTGGGTTTCGCTGAATCCTCCACATATTATTGTTTTGGGGATTCCGAATTAAAAGGCCTGAAAGGATTGTTTCGAAGATTTAAACAATAGGCCTTTAGCGTTCAAAGTGTCTTAATTTTTGTATCTTATTGATATGCTACCGAAATCGTATCTGATTGCATCATTTTTGGAAAATTCACAATGAATACGATTAACAACGAAACGATTAAAGATCAACGAAGTAATTTACTCCCATTAATTTTATTATGAATTTTATAGATAGAGAGCAAACAAAGGATTTATTAAATTGTAATGCGAGCAACAATAAAAGAACATGGTAGACGAAACACAGTAACTTTGTCTTATTTTGATTGCATAGATAGATTCGTTATTGCAATAATGAATTCACTCAATATCGCTTAACATGAAATTATTACTGTTAAAGCGAGGATCACGGGAATGCAGTTTGCAAACCCCTTAACTGGATGCGCATCCATTTACACAATATTGAACCTTGCCGAACACTCGTCGCAAATGAATTGAGTCGCTTAAAAGCATTTTATGGTCCAACGCCAGATTATCGGATATATTCCGGGGAAATTAATTTAATTTGTTCAATTATGATTATCGAGTAAGCGATACGGACGTCGTTTTGGGCGAGCAATATTCGGTAGTTTTAATCGCTTCTGTAACATCGTTGGAAATGAGGCCATTTATTTTCGTAATACTTATCAACGCAATTTACAAATAAATATTTACGCTTAAAATCTGACCTGTGACGTGATTAATTATCGTGCAATATTTTAAAATAAATATCTCTGATAGGTTAAAAGGTTTTTAATTAAACGAGCTTTCTTTTGATAACGATAAAAAATATGTAGTCGCGATCTTTAATATAAAATGCTTGCCAAAATAAAAAAATAAATAGCTAGGCGTGTCTCGGAGGCCTTTCATTACCATATTCAGTTTCAACAATAAGATATTGAATTCCAAACGTCCTCAAGCTACGAGTTTTATCGAAAAAATGACACAGTTTTATTAAATTCGCTACAAAACATGGACAAATTTTCAGGGTTCAATTTACGACCAGCTGATTTCATTAGGTTTTGAAATTAATTATATGGTATGTTAACCCCTACTTATCGTTCTCTCAAAAAAGAAAAAAATTAAATATATCTGAACCATCATCATTAATCAACATTTCAGCCATAGAACGTCCACTGCTGATCATAGGATAATTTCCATATTGACCGGTTGGTAGTGCCCTATATCCAGCGCCTTCTTGGGATAAAATATTTCTGAAAACCGAAATACTCTATTAAAATTTTTGTAACCCTACAGTCGCCAGGTATAGCTAGTTGTATAAATAAAACATTTCAAATACGTATAAAATTTTGTACCGTCGGTACTTAGGCTGTGATCAGACCCAGAATATTCGGAATGCTGCGCAAAATATTCCTGCGCCGAACGGTCCGTGTGAAACCTCATTTCTCTAGAAATTTAAGCGCAAACCTTTAACGATATGATGGCCTAGTACGAAATGAGAAATTCCGTTCGGCTATCGAATTTTTCTTACGCCAAGACGTGAAACCTCCTAACGTTGCAGAAATTTGAAAATCTCGAAGCAAAAATCAACTTGACTTGTGAAAAATGCGTTGCGCTGCTCTTGTCTTGGGCAAAAGTCACGTAGCGCGGTCTCTGACGGCTATCGAGCTGGATCGAGAGCGGATAGTGTTTGTTGGAAATGGAGCTTGGATGAGTTTTAAATGCAGTTTTAGAGTGGCCACTGGGATAGATGTTGCCGATTGAAATAGTAGACGCTGTTATAATACCTCGAATACCAAGTCTGGTTTAGTTTATTTGTGTTATATCTGTGTGCATTGATGTTATTTGATTAGATAGGTACCCAAACTTTTTCAGTGTAAAACTGATGCATTGATTTTGGGAGCGTATCACTTGAGATAAACTAATTTTATAGTTTTTTTTATTATTATGTTTTGGTAGCTAAAAAGTCTAATGAAGTCAAAAAGAGAATGCCTTTTTGAGTATAATGAGTTTAATTAAAAGTTGTAGATACAACCTTTGTAAAGCCTTGGTGGTTAAATAAATTTCCTGTCTCATAATTTTATCAAAATTAACGTCCTTTCACAATTTTCCACTAATCGATTATCAAAAACACAAATCGCCAAAAAGAATATTAAAGATTCGGTTTAAAAATACAATAACAAATTCCGTGTGACCATTTTAGAAGAGCCGCAGAATAGCTATCTTACAAGGATTAGGTTTCTCCATTTCGAAAGAACAAAGGCTGTCTTGGCTTTTGTTTTTAGAAAGCATCGCCCTCTTACGTCGGCGACTGATTTTATTAGGCTTCAATACTATCAGGTGGACAATGCGATGCTTCAGATATTTTCTTTAAATTATTATTGCAAAACGAAGCGAAATAAAAGCTTTTTAGTGGAAATAAAAGACACAGAATACCTCTTCTTTATTACGTTTTCAAAATCTTTTGCTAATTTCATTACGCTTTCTTGTACTCTAAAAAGATTTAAAAGAGATTGTCTTTCTCTAGATATTTGTAACACAGAAAGTTAGTTTTGAAATATACCCAGATAGAATAGTTTTATGCTAGGTTATGTGTTAGGTAAAAACCTTGTCAAATAAATATTTAAGAAGTATTAAAATGCACAAATCAAAACCTATTAACCAACACAAACGTCTCATTTAACGCAACGGAAATTTGGCTCAAGAGTCGCATAAACAGAATGATCAAAGTGCTATGACATAGATCAGGTCGGAAGTCGCAATACGCTCAACTCCAAACATCATACTCGGAGTACTGACGCAAACAATTACTTAGGAGTTGATAATCGTTCACTTTACTAAGAACAGGATATTGGTCTCTCAAAGTTTTGCGTCAACAAAGCAGTTTGATGTAGTTCATTCGAGTTAGACAAGCGATGCCTCCGATATTTATTACAACTTCGCCGTCTGAATACAAACATAAAGTTCACAACTAGCTTAACCCTTTGGGAACTCTCGTCAACCGGAAATCTCAACAATTTGGGAGAAATTGAACGGTTCTGCATCATATAGGTAGATATAGTACAGTCAATGCGGAAAACTACATTGCAACGTACGAAAAAAGAACTGGTTTTTGTCCACGGCTATACTAGCGTAAAATTTGATTATCTATCCTTACCATAGTACGTCCATAGGTAGTCTAGTCTATCTGTTATCTATTCTCAAAAGTACAAACAAAGTTAGGTGCTGCCTAACTTTGCAGACTTTCTAAATTGGGATGTCAGATACCGGCCACAACTCAATAAGGTGTTTAGTAACCACTTGATAAAAGTGGAACATTGCCAAAATTTGTATTCACCTACATGCATATTAACGTCCGTAATGCACAAACGATGCTTGCTTAAGTGAAGCAGCAAATCGAACTCACAGCGTTGAATAGAGCTCTGTGATTGGTTCATGTGTCACCCTGTGCGTCCACGCGCACTGTGAGACCTCATAGTAATGTTTGTGAATACGGGCATAAGTCTGTGTGCATCTTCCAGTAATAAGTAGTTATTCATGTAAGAAACAAAAAAAAAATACGTTTACTTTTGCGCACCTCGCTTGGTATGTTTCGGCTCTGCGCCAAACCGCAAGGCGATGTAGCCGCAAAGCGTCTTTACATGCAGGGCGTAATGAAAAGGGTAACCCGATACCCAATGAACATACAGGTTGAATTTTCTTTTTTGAGTTCCTTATACTTTTTTCCCCTTTGAATATTCTACCTATTAATTATTTACTTTTCTTTTTTTTTTTTCAAAATTTCGATTGTGAAGTTTGAATTTTTTGTGGTCTAGCCAGTGGAAAAAGTTTAACTTTCGCATCTTAGTTGTTCTGGATACAAGGTACGATACGATAAGGTTTTGTGAAATAAACTTTTTTGTTACCCATTCGTAAAAAAAGAAAAAGAAATCCATTTATTTCTTCCTAAACAATAACAAAATGTTACTATGCCACAACTAGTTTGTGGTCACCACCACTGGCAACATTGCCGCGGCCATTGTATAGTGGCTTAATATTTAAGTGTGCGGTCTCTGTCTGTCTGCCAGCGACTGATAAATCCCCTAATCCTGAGACACGGTTGTGTAAATTTGATTATCTTCAAATGCCTTGCCATTGTTAAACCGGTATTGTTTGTAAACAAGTGTCGGAGACTGTAGGTACTTGGAAGTGATTTTCTGCCACTGAACTCGCATTTGGGTGAGGGAAAAGTTTCGAATAAGATACAGAGTTAATCTGTAATAATATTATAAATGGGAATGTAACTGCCTTTCTGTTTGTTACGTCTTCAGAACGTATAAACCAATTAAAATTTTTGCAATAAATAAATGCATACCTACCTACTTTTTCGTACTGCACTCTTGGCAGAGTGATCGTGGTCGTAACTACCTAGGAGAGATTTTAAACCCTAGATGAGATTCCTTGGAAGCTATAATTACAACTTTTTTAAGTTTACAAGGAAAAACATTAAAACTTCGACTTGTGTTAAGTAAGCCCATGACTTTATTCTACATTTTTGATTAGGAATAAAGACGGCTCGATTGTGTCTAATTAGATCAAATCTTACAAAATATACCGCTGTATTATTATGCAATCACAAACATGTCTATTAATTTAGGATTACCGCTGTAAAACTTCATTCGTTGAAGCTCTGGGTCTACTTTTGATTTCTTGGCTCCCAACGCCTGCCTTTCTTCTGGTGAATAATCCGCATACTTATTCGGCGCTACTTTTTGATTCCACGCATTTCTATTTTCCTCGTTCACATTCTTCAGAGTATCCAGAAAATACATATACCTCGTAAAATATTCTTCTCTATCTTTAAAGGTTTTTTTGTGTTTCTTGACAAAATCTGCGTATAAAGTCGGACCTTCGCGTAGATCATAATACCGTGGAGCTATCTGGGCTAAAGTAGTATTAAATATTGATATTCCAGCGTATAATATGACAAATGCTGCAGTATACCTCATTCTAGTAGGTAGGTCACTAACCAAACACTAATCGGTAACTGTTGTGTATAGTAATGAACCGCGAAATTAGTTATTACATCCAATATTGCGTTTCAATCGCATTTCGTGGTTGTTGACCAATTATAAGGATCATCGTTTGGTATTCATTACTATTAAACAATTCGGTTTAAACAGCAGCATGTTATAGATAGGTATCTATGAATCTGATATTGTCCAAAAGGACTTCCTAATTATTTCTTGCTTTTGATTTCTTTGTTTATTGTGGACTATGAGTAAGCATTAAAATATATTTTGCAAGCACTTTCTTTAAAAAAAAAACAATTTATTTTTATTGAATAGGTAGGCTCTGAAAATAATGGACTGGTTTGAAAACTCTTTCACCAGAATTCTACACTACCCCTGATGAACATAGGCTAATGGATGGCTAAATATATTCCGTGACAGACTGAAAAAGACTTGGGCGAAGCCACGGGAAAACCTTGTTTGATAATTAATTTACTTTTGAAGTACCCAAATGAAATAAGTAATGAAAATTACAATAAGTATTCTTCATCAATCTTTCCTCTTAGTATAGTCCGATCCGCTACCCAATTACGCTCTACCCTCCACCCGTGAACACACGTTCAGTATGTTTAGGCCCTCACCACAAATTACTTTGCAACAGATACATTATATCTGACGAAAACAGAATAGGGTAAATGACGTATAGCACAAATATAGCAAAAACAAAATAGCATCGACCCATCAAACAAGATTAGATTTGATAAAAAAAAACATGTCCGGACATATCGATATCCCAAAATTAAATTCGGCCATCGATATTCGATAACACACGCTCATATTTATGGAAATCAATTTATCACTCGTACCTCGATTCGAGTTTAATCAACCGAAATCACGCTCAATTAAATTAACGGCCATCTCTTTTTGGAAAGAACGAATTCCGAGGGACAGCCTGGCTTGAGAGGTATTCAATCTATGTGGGACGGTACCGTGCGCATTCGTGGAAGCCAATGAAATATCTCAAAAGGGCCTGTGCGTTGTAAAGGATAATCCACAAGAGACTTTGATGCTTGGATTTTGAGATGTTTTAGTAGCGGGATTCAGCTGCAGGCTGGGCAGCGACTGTAGCCTTTTAGGCGAAGAGGAAAGGCGGATATCTTCAGCGCTGGAGAGATGTCGAATTACTGAATTTGAAAGCTTTTAGAATATTTTAAAATGGAATCTGCTGGGAATCTCTAAAGGATTAAATAAATATCTGTAAAATGACGATCATAGGAGGACATTTTGAATATCATAAATGTAGTTTTATTGGCTCTGTACATAATTGTCATGTCGCAATGAAGAAAAAAGTGCGTTTCCGCCTAGAGGCATTCATTTGTAAAGATTGATCTTTACTGTATTTATACTTTTATTACATCGTAAGTTAATCCAAGCTCCGAAACAAAATATGCGTAGAACAGAATAGTGAGTAATGAAATGCATAGAACAAGGCAAACAAATCACGGGCCAACAGCCTGTCCCTTGACGTAATTTGCAAAGGGTTCACACTGATTTGCATTTAACGTGTTTATGGGTGCAAAGTAGGAATTAAGTAAGCGGCCCTCTTTAATTCATAGTGCTTAGATCTCAGGCTCATCCAAAGTTAATGAAACAGGCCTAGTATGAATAATTAAATGTAAGTGCTCGCTACTTAGTAATTTTAATACGATTGGACTGAGTGCTTTGAAATTCAACACTAAAATAGATCTTAATAAGCTTAGTTCTAATTATTTACCTGCGCATAAATAAATTATCACTTTTTTTAACATACTTAATCCTTTTTTAATGCAGCACTGTCAAATTCAAGGCTCTTTCTAACATCCATTACCGATAATATAACAAATCCTTTACCATCGTTACTTAAACAAGTACTTAAGTTTACCCATTCAAACGATTTCCCACCGTATATCAAGTGGGGACTCCACAAAAATTTATTATTCTTTCGCTGAAGCAGCGGTACGGTGCAGCTCGCTGACCGCCGGCCGGCTAATGGCTGTCACGCCCGGCCCTATCCTTGTATTTTTTTTAATTTAAATAAAAGCTAAATAATTATTATTGTGTTACACCACAATAGTCTAGCAGCGGCGGGGATCAAACCCGCGTTCCTCGGTTCACGAGTCGACCACTCCGACACATTCACCGTTCAACTACTGTCGCTAAAATTTCCACTTTCAAAACATGCAATATTTAGAGTACAAGTATCTAAATTGAGCGTAGAACATTCACACAGTCCAATGTAAACGATTTCCCACCGTATATCAAGTGGGGACTCCACAAAAATGTATTATTCTTTCGCTGAAGCAGCGGTCCGGTGCAGCTCGCTGACCGCCGGCCGGCTAATGGCCGCCGCGCCCGGCCCTTTCCTTGTACCTGGAGACATTAGGTAAGGATTTCAATATATCAATCTGTTTAAACTCCGGTTCCCACAGCACTACATTATGGGCGTGCGCAAGGATTTGTAGTGATATGCCGGTTTGGATAGATCTGTTGGAATTTCGTGTGTTTTAAAGGTATTGAAGTCTCGTGGCTGTTAGACATTAAGTTTTTTTACGTAGGTTGATGAGATCAGTTACAATTAATACCAACATGTGGAAATACCTAAACAATACCACAGAATAAGTATGACAATACTAAACATTACTCACTAAGCTTTTTTTCTTTTATAGTTCAAACGTATTATTGTGGGACTGATTAATTTAGCTAGAGTAGGGTTTTACTTTCAACTTTGACGATCAGTGTACCTACCATGAGTTTACGTTAGGTGTGCTCGCTAGCGAGTACGTCAAAAATCTCTATGAAGATTTTGTTTCTTTAAAGTAGCCGCTAGGGGCGCTGCACAATATCTCATACAATTAATGTCAATTTTTTTACGCAGTCGCTAGCGAGCACACCTAACGTAAACTCATGGTAAGCACACAGTTTTCAAATGAATCACAAACACTCTTTTAAATAGCTCTTTTTAAACGACGCTTAGGCTGAGTTGTTTTAACCGTAACAATAACAATCCCATGCTTTTTTGTATGGAGTTTGACAGATTTTTGACGTTTGTCAAAGTTAAAGTAAGATGCTGCAAATCAGCCTTAATTTTTTCAATTTAAATGTAACTACATATTCTTAGGTACATCACGACGAGGTAAGCCTCGCTAGGAATACCACAAAGCTTGATCTTCCACTGTTTTCATCAAGCTATCTTGTTGATTTCGCTTCTTCTGCCAATCAAGTGGCGTTTAGTACTTCTTCGATATTTGGTCAATAGCTGTCATTTTCCAGTTCACTGAAAAAATCACTAGAAAGATGAACACGTGTTTCATGTTTTCTTTCTACTTTTTCTTCCTTTACCCTCCGACATAAGCTAAGGGCGCGTCTTCACTAACGATCCCCATATATCAATCGGCTTAATAACCCCGAAAACATTAAGGGTCTATTCTCCAACTCCTCTACTTTAGGGACAATGTACGCTTTCCCTTTTATCATTTTTATAAAATAGGTACCATTTTTCTTGTAATACTTACATTAAGGATATTATTATGCGAAAGTGCTGCCACTGGGAGACATTTTGTTGTTAATTATTAATAAAATGTTAAAAATACAAATAAACCCGTGGATTATTATGTATAGTATAAAAATTTGAACGCAATAGTTTCAGTATTACTAATTTTAGTCAGAAACACTTATTTAACATAGTACTCGAAAAGAAAGCAAATAAACGTAAATATTGTTAAATATAATAGGTACGTGTAGGTATATCACAGTAGGTAGGTACTTGGGGTGCGATGGTGAGAGACCTCCACGTTGGTGCATCCTGGGCAACGTCCGCATGATTGTACATGCGGGCGGCTAACATCTCATCTGCGCGGCAGGTTACGTCAACTCGGCGGGCCTGTCGGGCAACCCGTAATCCCCCAATGGAGGGGGACCGGGGGTCCCGGCTATGGAAGTCGGGGCCAAGACAAGGAAAAGTCTTTAAAACCCTCAAACGCCAAGGTGTGGTGGGGGCCGAAGAGCGATATCGGGTCCTAACAGATTCGATATGGTCAACGGAGTATCGTTGGCCGCTACCCCACCCGGGGAGGAAAGGTGGGGCAGCTGCGCCCGCAAGCAGTTTATAAAAATGAACAGTCGTCAAACGAAAAATAGTACCCGGGCGGGTCCCAGCCATGCTGGGGAATCCCGTGGCTGCCCACAAGGCAGTCGGCCCTATGTATACGGGGGGGCCAACGCTGTTCCGCAGGAAACTGCGTATGTAAATAATGTATATAGTACGATAGGAGATGAGGAAAGCGGCGATGCCGTAGATATTGTAAAAAGTTGTAGTATTGTAAATATCGAAGAGGGCGGTGATGTTGAGCATGAACCGACATGTATAAACAATGTAAATATGGTAGAAAGCGGCGATGGCTCAAATGCCAAAAATGTACATAAAACTGGATACGACTCCCGCTTCTTTGTGAGGCGAGATACATTAAAAAGCATCGAGAATGATGACTCAGAACAGGACGGAAGTGCATCTGACGTGTCCTTCGCGTCAGTCGCATCAAAGAGGTCGCGACTGAGCTCGCGGGCCAGCTCGCGCATTGCCTCGCGGTTGGCGGCAACAAAAAGGCCTCATATGCCTGATAGAGACGAGACAAATGAGGGTTCGGATTCTGCTAGCTCATCAGCACGACCCCCCAAAGCCAAAGCACATGTAGGAAAAAAGTGTCGTGGAAGGCCTGCCAAGACTGGCGCAAGCGCCGAGCATGCACTTATCGAAGAGACAGAGGCCCGAGAGCGTAAGAAACAACGGGAAATGGAGACCGATGAGCAGGCCGAGCTCTGGACGAGCAAATTAATCCGGATGCGCAACCGGGCCGAGTACTCGGCAAGAGAACAAACAACAGAAGAACTGCTGCAGCAGATACGCACCAGCACGGATGCCGTCGTTCTTGCTTCTAAAAAGAGCGGCAACATTTCGGGTCCCATTCAAAAGACATTCAAAGAGGCCGCCATGAATATTGCGGGGGCACTTGAGGTCCTTTCTGCGCGGTCCCCAACGGAGGAAATTCGGCTGCTAACAGCCGCAAACAAGAAAATGTCCCAGGAATTGGAAGAACTCCGCAAGGAATTCCGTCTCTTAAAGGAGCAGAGCAATAAAGCTCCCGCCACCCAGCTGAATCAGACGCAGCCGGAGCGGGATGATTTTACGCGTGACATCATGGTCCAAGTCGGGACCATGGTGAATGCGCGGATCGAGGCACTACAGCCCAGGCTACTGCCTGAAGAACGTCTCCGACCCCCATTAGCGGCGGATAGGCGAAGAGAGAAGACAGTGATGGACACTGATTTTCCACCTCTGGCAATGACACCAAAAACTGCCTCTAAGCCACAGTCTAAGAAAGCAGCTAAAACGGCAGCCGCCAAGCCGCAGTCCGCTCCAAAACCCGCACCTAGAAAGGTCATACCAGCCAAACCAGAAGTAGCAAGTAAAATAGCTCCACCTGTTGACCCCAAGCCTGCGGCCATTGAGCCCATGCCTGCTACCAGACGTAGCCAAAACAGAAAGGGTGCTAAACGCTCGGCCCCAGAACCTGCGCGTGAGTCACGCCCACTTCCGCCTCCTCCTGTGTCAATTGACGAAGGGTGGTCTACAGTGGTTAGGCGAGGAGCAAACCGTAGGAAGAAGGAATTCACTGAAATCCAGCCCCAGGTTCGTAAATCTGAAACGAAGGCCAAGATTCCCAATCTTCGCCCACCTCGCACGGCTGCCATCGTGCTCAGTTTACAGCCGGATGCAGTAGGGAAGGGAATAGGTTACAAAGAAGTTATGCGGGAAGCAAGGTCTAAAATTGACATTAGTGACTTCGACATAACCTCCATGCGGTTTAGGAGCACCAAAACAGGTGCCAAACTCCTGGAGGTGCCAGGGGAATCCTGTGGTGACAGAGCAGATGCACTTGCTGCAAAACTCAAAGAAGTCTTGCCAGAGGATGCAGTGCGAGTTTCCAGGCCGATTAAGACAGTAGACGTACGTTTGTCAGGCTTAGATGACTCCACAACGCAGGAGGAGATTGTGGCCGCCGTGGCTAAAGCTGGCTGCTGCGCAACTGAGTCAGTAAAAGTGGGCCTTATAAGAGAAAACTTCTCAGGCTGTGGGACTGTCGTCATAAAGGTCCCCGTCGCGGTCGCTAAAAAGTTGGCTAAAGGACGACTTCTTGTGGGTTGGGTATCGGCCCACGTTAAAATTTTAGAGAGGCGGCCCTTCAAATGTTTTAAGTGCTTGCAGGAGGGTCACGTTAGTGCACAGTGCTCGACTGGCATAGACCGCAGCGGAAACTGCTACCGCTGCGGTGTGTCGGGACATCTGGCAAGAGACTGTACTGCTCCTCCACACTGCCCTGTCTGTGCAGAAGCCGGCCAAGGAGCAAACCACAAGATGGGGAGCAAAAGCTGCACCCCACCGAAGCCGAAGAGAGGAATAAAGGGCCAGCCAACGCTACCGGCTGTCAACACTCAGGTCCAGAGCAGTGGACCGGCGATGGATTTTGAGGTGGAGTGCCCGTAATGACTCTACAATTCATGCAGGCGAATGTTAACCACTGCATCGGTGCTCAAGACTTATTGTTACAGCATATGATGGAGTGGTCCATGAACGTGGCGATTGTGTCAGAGCCGTACTGGGTCCCCACCGACCGAGACGACTGGGCAGCGGATCTGGAAGGTGTAGTTGCCATAAAAGTGGCACAAGGGTTGCAAATTGCGGTGGTAGAGAAAGGAGACGGCTTTGTTGTCGGAAAATGGAGTGATATACTGTTAGTAGGGGTCTATCTTTCTCCCAGTAAAAGCACTGCTGCAGTTGAGGCTAGTCTGGACAGACTGAGTGCTATAATACGGCAGTCTCAATTCCCTGCACTGGTGGGTGGCGATTTTAATGCCAAATCAATAGCTTGGGGAGCTCGCGCCACAGACCGCCGAGGAGACTTAGTTTTAGAGTGGGCCACAGCACTGGGGCTCGTAGTTTTAAATACGGGTTCCGAACCTACATGCGTTCGGCCACAGGGGACATCTATTGTGGACATAACCCTGGCGAGCCCTGCGATTGCTACCCGCGCGGCTGACTGGCGAGTACTTACTGAGGTGGAAACACTGTCCGACCATCTATACATTAGATGGGATATAGCCGCCTCACCCAACAGCAATACACCCAGTCTCGCCGGGCGTGGCACCGTATATCCGCGGTGGAAACTTGGTGCTTTAGATAGAGATACCTTTCAGGCAGCAGCCCTTGTAAAAGCCTGGCTCCCAACACCAGCTGGACCCGTCCAGGTGGATGAGGAGGCGGAATGGCTCCGGGTAGCTATGACGCACGTGTGTGATGCGTCCATGCCTCGCGTTGGTCCACTGCCTCCTCGCCGACAAGTCTACTGGTGGTCAGAGGCCATCGCTGTATTGCGTCGAGCGTGCAACGCAGCACGCCGCGAAGCCTACCGGCACCACCGGAGACGTGTCCGCGATCCAGACCAGGACGATCCACTTCGCGAAGTCTATAAGGAGGCCAAAAAAGCTCTAAAGATTGCCATAGCCAGAGCTAAAGTGGAGGCGCGAAAAAATCTGCTTGCCACGCTTACCAGTGATCCATGGGGACGGCCATATAAAACTGTCAGGGGAAAACTCCGACCATGGGCTCCTCCGGTAGCGCTCTCATTGGAACCGGCCGTGCTCGCTACGGTCGTCGCAGGTCTTTTTCCAGCGCGCGCAGAACATACTCCGCCAGCCATGAGGCCCCACCCAGTGGCCTCGACAGCTGCACCTGAGCTTATATCAGAGGGTGAACTTGGAGCAGCCTATCTAAGAATGCGCCGGAAGAATGTGGCCCCGGGTCCAGACGGACTCTCGGGAAAGGCATGGGCGCTGGCCGAAGAGACCCTTGGGGGCAGAGTAAAGCGGCTCTTTGACGCCTGTCTTGAGCAGGGGCGCTTTCCAGCGCAATGGAAATGTGGACGTTTAGTCCTATTAAGGAAGGAGGGGCGACCACCAGACTCCCCTTCCGGGTACCGTCCTATAGTATTGCTTGATGAGATAGCCAAGTTACTGGAGCGAATTATCGCTAGGCGTCTTATCAAGCATTTAGAAGAGCAAGGGCCGAACCTAGCTACCACCCAGTTTGGGTTTAGAGCCGAAAGAGGGACGGTAGATGCCATTTTACGGGTCAAAGAGCTAGCTGAAAAAGCGGTGGCCCGAGGAGGGGTACTGTTGGCAGTGTCTATTGACATTAAAAATGCTTTTAATAGCCTACCATGGGCTTGCATCAGGCAGGCTCTTGTACACCACGGCGTCCCATTATACCTCCAAAACGTAGTGGCCGACTATCTGGCCAACCGAGAGGTTACTCTGGAAGGGAAAGATGGGCGAGTTCTCCGCCAGAAAGCTTTGTGTGGAGTTCCACAGGGGTCGGTCCTTGGGCCTCTCCTGTGGAACCTGGGGTACGATTGGGTCCTCCGCGGGCGTCTAATTACGGGGGTCGGTGTGACATGTTACGCCGACGACACTCTCGTGACGGCCCGCGGGGATGATATCCGAGAGGCGGTACGACGCGCTACGGCCGGCGTAGCGATCGTGGTCCGCAGAATACGCGAACTAGGATTAGAAGTGGCGCTCGAGAAATCTGAAGCTCTGTGTTTCCATGGGCCTCGGCAGGCGCCACCAGCTGGGACCCATCTCGTCGTTGGAGGCACTACAATCCCAGTTGGGAAGTCCCTACGTTACCTGGGGCTCCAATTGGATGGACAATGGACGTTCGACGAGCATTTCAAGCGCCTTACACCGAAGCTAATGGCGACTGCTGGTGCTCTTAGCAGGCTGATGCCAAATATAGGTGGGCCTGCTGCGGCGAGTCGTCGTCTATATCTTGGAGTCGTTCGCTCAATGGCGTTGTACGGAGCCCCAGTATGGTACAAAGCTGTTTCAGCAAAAAGTACCCTACTTCTGCAGAAGGCACAGCGTTTGATTGCTTTGAGGGTGGTCCGCGGGTACCGCACAATATCTGCAGACGCAGCCCTCTCATTGGCTGGGAGCATGCCTTGGGACCTGAACGCCAAGGTCCTCGCCGCGGTATACCAGTGGCGGGGAGACCAAAAATCTGAAGGGCAAAGGCCTGCACCCCGTGAGGTTGAGGCTAAAAAAGAAGAGCTGGAGGAGATGGCCCTAGAATGCTGGAGAGGACGCTTGGCCGTTAGTCAAGTCGGGCGTCGCACTGTGCAGGCACTTCTGCCTGTCCTAGCGGAGTGGCTGCGACGTCGGCATGGTCGTCTAACCTACCGGATGACCCAGCTACTGACAGGCCACGGGTGTTTCGGGGCCTTCCTTCACAGAATAGGCCGAGAAGAGGTACCAGGCTGCCATCACTGCAACCTTGACACTGTGGATACAGCTGAGCACACGCTCCAAGAATGCCCAGCTTGGGCGGATGAGCGTGCGGCCCTCAATATATGTATAGGAAATGACCTCTCTCTACCGGTCTTAGTCCACCATATGACCAACGGAGAGGAGGCGTGGCGTGGAGTTCTCACCTTCTGTGAAGCAGTCATTTCACAGAAGGAAGCGGCGGAGAGGGAGCGGGAAGCATCACCCGACGCACCCATTGCCCGCCGCCGACGTCATGGGCAAAGAAGGAGGCTCTATGACCTCCATCTGCCCCTTCCTAATAGGCCTCGGCCATCAGATACGGGGGTGTCTGGTGGCGTCTAAAGAGGCCGCGACGGCGCAGCACGTGTCCTGCGTGCCGCTCGCAGGAGGTTGAAGGCGTAATAACGCCTTGGTTGGGCTGGGCTTGGTTTAAGCGAGTGAAATGCCGAGCAGGGAACGCGGACGAATGCTTGAGGCAAAATGCCGATAGTGATGGCCCGCGTTCCCGACTCATATGGCTACCGAGGGCAACGTCAGGTTTTTAGTGGGTAGGCCCTGCCCTTCTGGCAGGGAGAACCCCACATAACCCACTAACCGCCCCCGCGGCTGGTGGGTATACAAATCAATGTATTTTCCTGACGAAAAAAAAAAAAAAAAAAAAAAAAGTAGGTAGGTACTTGTGATATTTTATTCATGAGTAATTTTAAAATAAAAAAACACGGTTTTCTTTTATTGTAAAAAGAGCTTTTCCAGAAAAAGCTCTGACTCTTAAAAGCTTTTCTCTTTTGTTTCTTGAAATAGTTCGTGCTTGTTTGATTCTACGTAACGTCTACGCTTCCCATTAGTAATAAATTAAATAACAGCACTATTAGTTGGACTTACCTACATTTCATCTAAGAATTTTGCGTTACTATACCTATATGTATACTTTCTACCGATAACCGGAGTGATAAACTAAAACCCTCGCGAGAACGTCCCTTTTCGTGTACCTGGGCGGCTGACATTACTAAGGAAGCAAGCCTACTAATGTTAGTAATATATCACCCAAATACCTATCCCTTTTATATCATCCCAGGTTATATTGATAAGGTTTATTTTTTTCATTTTGCTGGCATTGACGTCTGGTTAAGAAAATATTACAGATTTTTTTATCCACAACGAACGGAAGCTCGTAATTTAATTCCTATAAAAACTAGGATTATGCCTATGGAGCTTCATCATCATCATCATCATCGTCATTTCAGCCACAGGATGTCTACTGCTGAACGAACATACATAGGTCTCCCCCGATGATTTACATATCGCTCGGTCGGTAGCGACCTGCATCCAGCGCCTTCCTGCTGCCTTTATGAAGTCGTCGGTCCGTCTTGTAAGTGAGCTTAGTAGTATAAAATTTTAAAATAACTTAACAGTTTCGGAGCCTATTCAATACAAATATTTATAAAATACAAATCTTTCTTTATTATAATATTATAAATTGTAATGTAGGTCTTCTTATTATTAAAATAGTGAAGGTAATTTAAGATTAAAATGTATCTGTCACTTCAATATTTTGTTCTGCGCAGTCTGCGATTAAACGATTGAATTGTAAGACGTGCGTTTGCTTTCTACACCGCTCCATAGTAGATATCTACATACATACATATTTCTCAGTGGCGACAGGTTTAATGAACTTACGTGTGCATTTACGATGCCTATCGGTAAAATAAAGGCGTTTGATGTGCATAAGGACGATTGGAAACTGTATATCGAACGAGTGGAACAATATTTTGTGGTAAATGAAGTGTCGGACAGATTACAAGTGCCTACGTTAATAAGCATAGACGACTCATGACGGCGGGTCGGCGGGTTTACGCTACAACGCACGAAATATCAAAAGCAAATTCAAATGTATTCTTGCATTATTAAAACGTCATTTGTAACAACAAACACGGCGCAGTCTGTAAACGAGTTACACAGTTCCCGAACGCAAACTTTTAGTTTCAGCCACTCATGTCAAAATTAGACAGCGTGTAAATGAACGCACCCCAGGTAATAGCGGAGTAACTTTCCCTCTAAAATGTTGGAAATTTCGGGAAAACATTCCTCTCGTTATGGTGCAACTTTGAATTTGTTCTCGTCTGATTTTGTATTGTTTGGCGAGTTAAGTGATTACATTCGTGGAACATGATAACGAATGTTTGGTTTGCGAGTCGCTCCAGCTGCATTCAATTATAGCCGTTAATTCATTAGAACAACTTGCGAACTTTGAACAAAGTGTTACAATACGAAAACATTTTAATTAGAATTGGGTATTTCTTTGAATACTAGCTTGTTTAGAGTCTATTTTCGTTTAAGGCATAATGTTTTTCTAAAAACAACTTGTAATAATCCTATATTCTGTTCCAGAAATAAACTTACCTATTGAATATTGAGAAATAGCCTACCAATGAAAAGAAAAAAGCACACAATTATTTTTGTGATATTATTTTTACCAATAAAATGATGGTGCTTGGTGGATTTTATGTTCAATACAAACCTTTGAGGAAAATGTCTTTGGACTACCCAAATCTTTAAGAATCCATGATGTGTTACAATCACGTATTTAGTAACGTAGTATTTTTAAACGTATTAGACAAAAAATCTACAAATCGAAACGTGTGTGCTAGCTAATACATACAAGCTGTTCCAAAAAATAGTGTCAAGCCGAAGCCCACAGGTAGAGCATCAATAATAAGGCTACCAGAATCACCGCGAATTTTGATAATTCACAAGTTATTATTTTTTGGAATACAGTCAAAACTCATAATAGGTCACAACCACTTTTGACTGCAACATAAAATATGCACCAATCACTGTAGTATCTTATTTAGTTGTGATAGATGTTATTTTGCTATAAAAATAATAACGCTGTCAACTATACACAATCGCCGTCAAACATCTGAGAGAGTATCTGGAAGAGTTTACGAGTGCCTTTGTACAGTCGAGCCGAAGTTTGACTGCAACGCGATGCGAATACGTTTTTACACTCCCGGGATTTCGAGTACAGTCAGCTACAATTTGTGTACCAGGTAAACTTTGAACCTTGTCCGTTTGTACAGTCGCGGAATGAAAAGGTTCGTCACCTTAGTGTCGGTTTTCGCTTGCACTAGGTACTGTAAGAGTCAAACCTGCCAACACAACCGTGCAAGAAACATTGCTGCTAACATTTAAATAAATATGACGTTTGCTAACGAATAAGGTTTTGCTTGTTTATTTTTCTATCCCATCAGTACAATGTTACAAAATGTATTTTTTTTTTAATTAATAGATAATGGCAGGTTGAACCAACAAGAAGGTTTTAGTTTATCAATCATAATAATTTTCTTGACAAGTTAAATTGTCAAACAACTTTGATCTGAATAATTTTGAACTTTACTGACAAACAGTTAAAGATTATTTTCTCTAACTCGAGATTATTCTGTAACATAGTTTCAAAAGGTAATATGTGCTCGCGATTCTTTGAAGGAATCAATTTGAAAACTGACGAACCTTTTCATTCCGTGACTGTACTAAAGTTCAACTTTTGTCAAAACTGCTAACATACCAGTGCTGCACCGTGTGAACAACATAATTTGGAAACTTTTTGTACCTAGTTTTGAACTAACATGAATTACTTAATAAGTTTTATAATTTCGTAGTTCTGCAGCATTTTAATAACAACTACTTTGTATAAATATTAAGTAAAACTATCCATTTTATAACACATTTTACTTTTTGTTAAAAATTCTTTCTCTGCGCTGTGATGTGCAAATAAACGACTGAAAAGACTAAAGGTTTTGATATTCATAAAAGCTTTTTAGTAAAAAGAAGTTTTACAATGAATTCAAAAAATTAAGCTACTAGGTACTGTGCTTATCAATTTCATGGAATGTCATTGATAGATTTAATAATGGGTCCCTCGAAATTTCTGATTAGGTACTAAAACGACATACTATCGTAAATGCAAGCTGACATAATAGGGAACTGTTGAGGCA
Source organism: Ostrinia nubilalis (assembly GCF_963855985.1). Classification (NCBI taxonomy): domain Eukaryota; kingdom Metazoa; phylum Arthropoda; class Insecta; order Lepidoptera; family Crambidae; genus Ostrinia; species Ostrinia nubilalis. The sequence goes on along the minus strand of NC_087096.1, from coordinate 9,904,520 downwards.
TAAACAGTTATGAGCTATCCACGTACGGCGGCGCATTTCCCAACGACATTTTAATCCTACATTACGTGACTAAATTAATCCCGTTCCGCATAATAGAGCTGCACTTTTTCATAATGTTTACACTTTACGCGGCTGCGACCGTAAAACACGGACTTATCGCTGGTTGGCGCGTTCGGAGCGAGTTAATGAGCCGTCAGCGACGATAATGCCTCAGCACTCAGCCTACAAGATACCAACTTCGAGATACGACCGCGCAAGATAAGCCTTTATTAACAGATCATATCACCGCCGCGTATAACGACCGGTAAAAAGCGGGGATGACGGGCAGATAAACACCTGGGCTGAGTTGAGGGAGGATTTGGATCGCGGAAGAACGGATGGCGGCATTAGTTTGGAAATACGCGTTATGTAGAGTTAACAGTTCAGACTAACTTTTGTTGCAAAATAGCCCCTATTGCAACAATGAAAGATGCTGCAGTATTTAGCTTTACGTGCTTTGTATAGTTACAATACATTAAAGCGAGTTTCTTTCTAGCTGTGATGATTTTGCCTGAAAGGAAAGGTCTGTGCATACGATGTGTTTTTTTTTGGTGTCATAAGCATTCTAAGAAGACGCCTCAAGATAATAAAAACAAGTTTATAATGAGAGACAATTTTAGAACATACGGAAAAGTTTAATAAATACTTTTTAATTCGGCCATTTGACGTCATATTCACAAAATTATCGACACCATCGTTATTATCAACAGAGCTGTTCATTTTTCTCCGTCGATCCGCCCCATTCCGTCACATCACTAGGAAAGGCCGTGACTAAGGGCTTCCCTGATAGGGCCCACGTTTGAACTTGATGAATACTCGTATAGGATTAGCCCTTACAATATGAGGACAATTTCACAAGTGCCAAGGGTCCAGGGGTGACAAATGTGGCGCTTAAGGTGGAGGTCCACGAATACGTTGGAGCGAAGCGATTGAAGTTTTGTTTTTTGGGTCTATTGTCTCAAAGAGAGGCTATTTTAGCCGCGGCTTTTTTAAAATAATATTTAATCAAATCACAGTATGGGTTATAGTTGAAGTCTTATAAATTCTGATAAGATTCACTTACAGAGCTTAGAAAGCAATACTGAAATATTTATTTTTCAGGAAAGACACTGCGCGTTTGTTTACTCCTTCACATTTCTTAAATTATTTGCCATTTTAATTAGTTTAATAATAAATGCTTTTATTCTGTCTACGGTAAACCTGTATTCCAGGTTTCTTCTGAGATCTACATCAGGCACCAGTCCCTCACAACAATATAGGTACACTGGTCCAGCATTGTAATAGACCTAAGTTAATTATGACGCATATAATGTACTGGTGTGGAGAAATAAATTGTACCTACATTTTCGATGCCTTCTTCTACCACATCATAGCTCCCCGTGTAACAATGTGCGTACTCGCGCAATTTATACTCGGCCATCCTTAGGAGGTACCTCACTAAGTATATTTTCTAATAAAAATGGTAATATGCGTCCCTTAACGTGCATCACAATTCCGTGTTAACTCCAAAGAAGACGGAAGAGTAATGTGACTTTGCTTTGAGCCTTCAAAAATGTTTATTATGTAGAACATAATAGGAAAGTATCAAAGGAAAAGTGACATTTTATTCCCTTTGCCTGCGCTTCGTGGGGAAAATGTTTGCGGTTTTTTCACACAATGTTACGGCTACTCTGTAAACATTTGTATGAAATAATTTGATTCACATTTCATACAACAAGGTTATAACTACATACCTACATAATTTGTATTGTTTTTTGTTTTGTGTAATGGATTTTTAAAGACGATTTTAGAACCACACTCCGTAGACTACAGACTTTGTCGGCCAATAGTTTGGTCGGGCTGTTATCAGCATGAATATCTATGGAAGTAAGGATATTACACCGATTTGGAGTCAGCCAATTCCTCATACAAATCGGAATCCAATCCAACTATCGGCGACTAAAAGTCTTATTAAAGCTAAACATTAATCAATAAAATCCTATCTTTTATCCAAACAAAATCGCTGCTACAGTAAATCTTCTAACCAAACCAACGCACTTAATTTTTATCAGTACATAAATAAAAACACGACGCGCCGAAAAATGGGATCAATTACAAAACAATAAAGGGCCGCGAAATTCAAAACAAATAAAGCGATTTTTGAGCAACGATAAAATTGAATCAGTGTGAAATGATTACTGCCAAACGGCCATGTTTTTCCTCCCTCGCGGTTTTAAACAAATTGCTTACTCAAATATTGACAGTAAATTATTTCTGTTTATTTTTACGGTTCCGATAACGACACCAATATTCGTGGAGGGGTGTCGTTTGCGGTGGGTTATACGATTACCGGAACACGCGAATTTAAGCCATGCAGCTATTGTTCTTTTTAATACTCGTATAATAAGCCAATACCGAAAAGCAAAAGGTTTACATTTTTATAGTTTTGGTCTTTTTATATTTAAGTATTATTTTTACTATTGTTAAAGGACTATTCTGTGCGATGGCCAAACTTATTTATAATCCAACCAGATTATACAAAATGTAGATTTATACTAAAATCAGCAAAAGAGTACGTTAAAGCTTGAGCAGAAATGCTTGAGGATAATATAAATGTGTTATGAATGAAGAATTGTTTGGCAAATATTGTGAAATATTATGCTCTACATTCTTATAGCAACGTTTGTACGTAACTCTTTCGTACGGTGTTTTATTATTAACTATTTTTAGTAGGCGAGGAAAACTATTTTACATAGGTAGAATTAACATTTAAATGCAAACATAAAACATTTTATATGGTAAATGGATTTCGATGCCTATTAAAACGAACGTCTGAAAAATGTAAGCCATAGGGGAGACCGGGGATGGTTGACTTACTTTTGACTTAAACTCGCTTAACTCTGATGTCTAATTTCATCATCATCATCATCATCATGATTATTTCAGTCATAGGACGTCCACTGCTGAACAACTGAACATAGACCTCCCCCAATGATTTCCATAATGAACGGTTGGTAGCGGCCTGTATCCAGCGCCCATTCCTGCTACCTTGTAATTAAAGTTTATACAATATAAAAAGTGTACAGGCATAATTTGCACTTCTAAAAAATATAAAAAATTCTCGAATTCTCGAATGCACCGAACTTTTCGAGATTGGAAACGTTTTCCCACTCTGATAAATCAAAGGCCACTTCATCGGCTGAGATGCATTCACAACGACCGTGTCAACAAATGTCGAAATGCTCCTTTCGGGAGCGGACGCGAGCGATTCGACGATTGGCCGCATCGATTTAAATGAAAAAATGGTCGGAAAACCCGCTTTACTTAAGTTGCATGCATAAATACATAATGCATATGCATAGCGAAAACGATCAAGGTGTACTTATAACGCTGGGTTTGAGTCACTCAATTTAAAGTAGTCAATTCCTTATTGTTTTATAGCTAAAGACCATATTGTCTATAATACTGTATTTAGCATTGTGTCTTTGTTAATTTTGTAAGAATATAACAGTCAAGTATTTTTTCTATCTTTCTTCGTTTTAAAATTGTTCGTTCGTTTCAGCCAAAAACCGTCCACTGCTAGACAAAGGCCTCCCCTAAGTAGCCAAAATGGGGTTTACCATAATAATCAATACGTGTAATCGCAAAAATAGATACTATATGCCATAATAAACGTGTTATTCAACAAAGTACATTTGAACTTCATTTATTTTTAGTAATTCTGATCAATCCTACTGCCTCTACCAACATTGTGCCAGCGGTTCGCAACGTATAAAAAGGAAAATAAACCTAATAGGGCTGATGGAACGTGGCCTCTGTTTCCCACCCCTGGGACGCGGGTGTTGATCTAATTTTCCTTCGCGATAAAAACACGAAATTACTATCCACCCCTGTTTATTTGACCACCGAAAAATTCATTCGGCGATTAATTAAAACGCCAATACGAGCGTGCAGATGACACGTTAATTAAGTAATCAATTAGGTAAGTATATATTTTAGAAGCTATAAGAGCTAAAGCACACGATGCGTTGCGGCGCCGTACCGCAAAGATTTCACCATATCGCGCATCGTAGCGCCGCACCGCTCGTGTGCCAGCCACAGATATTTCTATACAGGGTGTTAGGTAAATGGGTATATATGAGCCGACACTAGCCCATGTTAACATATGCATATAAATGGTATGGTTAAGTCAGACAATTGATATCATCATTTTAATTATTTTAATATTCATACAAATCTGATTTTATAAATTTTATTTTGTATGAACATTTAAAAAATTAAAATGATGATATCAAATTTCTGACTTCACCATACCATTTATATGCATATGTTAACATGGGCTAGTGTCGGCTCATATACCCATTTACCTAACACCCTGTATAAAACGACGCAGCGACACCGCTATGGCGTCGCACCGCTGCCGTATCGCATCGTGTGCTTTGGGTCTTAGGTATGGAGTATCGTACTTAATTGGAACGTAATGATAGGTACTTTTCTGTGAAGGCTGTTTCGTTTGAAAAAATATACGCAAATGAAAACTTCTTTTTGACGATCGTTATACCTTCAAGTATTATGTTAATCAAAATTAGAGTTTAAATATTCTGGGTTTAGTTCTAGTTTAACCTTTTCATAAAAAAACTTAAAACGATCTAATTATGTACCTCCCTAACCATAAAATCATTATTCTTTTTGTTTTGTTTATAACAATTGTATTAATATGAGAAGTCTCAGTGATTACCTTGACGTGCTATAAATCTGTACCTTTTCTCGATGATACTGATTTATCATTATTTTATTTTCACTCGTTAACAAAGTAATTAATATTATTGTTGTCCAAACCAATTATTCATAAAAAAAGCCCTTTAGCAACTTAACAACAACAATAAAATGTTTTCGATATTTTGTAATTATTACCACGATCTCCCAAATAATCGTTTTATTGTTTACTGCTCTAAAACACCGTCTCAAGCCTTCTTGCAGGCATCAAGAAATTCACGGTGAACTGAGCGTGCCTCTTTACCGGGTTTTACACGTACCGATTCTTATTTTAAAGAAGAAAATACCTTATTCCGTAAAAATAATATTTACGTATTTTCGTAATTTTTCTAGTACACATTTGCGAGTGAGCAGGAGACTTTTCATCTTGACAGATTATCCACTACGTACTTACTATCTCATGAAGATCATTTGTACCTATTATTTTAGATGCCTTTATATTCAAGGGCACATCAAGCTAGACTCTTTAGGCATCTTATGGTAGTAGGCCAGTAGAATTAAACACAAAAATTGATTAAATCGGAAATAATTCCTACAAAATATTTTTTTGCCTTAATGGCTTCATTGGTTGCCCATTAAGACTCTTCTAAGTTTTCGACTTCGACGGAGTTGTGCTTAAGTGGTGGGGGCCCCCGAAATGGCGTTTTTTCGGTTTTCCGGTTATACCGCGTAAAGGACTTACCCTATCGAAAAGTGGTCTTCATGACGGTTAAAGGGCACTTAATCCTGCATTGAATAAGACCAAATTCATATGTTTTGGACAAACCGTTCTCGCACTAAAGTTCGGCAAAGTAGAAAATATACGTATAATTAATGACCCTCTCCACGTCCAATGGCTTGTTACCCACATGCTTCCAAGCCTTGTAAAGGGTCGCCTTAACCAGTGTAACCCTAACAAGGCTCACGAGTTTGATTCGCTTATCCTTGTTCGTCCCAGCCGTTCCTTAACTGCGGTTGCTGCACCTCTTCCTGGCACTCTCCTGAACGACTCTGTGTTACCTAATGTGGCTGCCCCTCTTCCTTGTACCCTCCTGTACGATTTCATTGCTTAGCCATATGCCTGGTCCAAGGTTCGACGCCACAAAATCAACTTCGTACGAGTGAAAATAGTTTAAATACTATTTCCCGTGCTTGCAACATTTTTCTTTACTGCTTCGCCTCTATTAGTCGTAGAGTGATTGTATATATCCTATAGCCTTCCTCAATGTATGAGCTATTCAACACAAAAATAATGATTTCAATCAAACTAGTAATTCTTAAGATTAGCGCGTTCAAACAATCAAACAAAAAACTCTTCAGCGTTTTAATATGAACTTGTTGTTGTTGATTTTTGGCGTCGAACCTTAGACCAGGCATAGGGCTAAGCAACGTAGTCATGCAGGAGGATACAAGGAAGAGGGGCAGCCACAGTAGGTAACACAGAGTCGTTCAGGTGAGTGCCAGGAAGAGGTGCAGCAACCGCAGTTAAGGAACGGCTGGGACGAACAAGGATAGGCGCATCAAGCTCGTAAGCCTTGATAGGGTTACACTGGTTGAGGTGGCCCTTTTCAAGACTTGGAAGCCTGCGGGTAACAAACCATTGGACGTGGAGAGGGTCATTAATTATACGTATATTTTCTACTTTGCCGAACTTTAGCGCGAGAACGGTTTGTCCAAAACATATGAATGTGGTCTTATTCAATGCAGGATTAAGTGCCCTTCAACCGTCATGAAGACCACTTTTTGATAGGGTAAGTCCTTTACGCGGTATAAGCGGAAAACCGAAAAAATGCCCCTTTCGGGGGCCCCCACCACTTAAGGCGATTAGAGTCCTCAATCCGCGTCAAATGGGCATTTTGTAAAGCCTACTCCTCTTTTACGGCTGGACAAAAATAGTTGAAAAAAATATATGTTATACAACAGTTCAAGGACTACATTTGTGACGTTTGAATTTTCGCTACGTCTCTTTGTTTTGGATTAAAAAAATAAATACGGGACATCGATTTTTTACTTAAAATCCCTACTCCTCCAAAACGGCTATGTTAATTTAAAAGATTTTTGCACGAATAGATTATGAATTCTTTAATCTTTAAATGACACGTTGCGTTTTTCAATCGAACATTACTTTCATTCATAAATTTTACTTTTGATAAATTCCGAACGTTTTGCTGTTGAGGGGGCCTTCGCGGGGTGCGGGCGGCAGTCGGCCGCTGGCCTTCAGACGGGGAGGTTGTGTCACTCGCTGCAAACTGACATTAGCGATCAAAATGAATTTTTTCTTTGGCTGAGTTGCACCACCTGACGTGACCTAACTTTGACCGTAGCTTTGGCGATAACCGGTGTTTTTTTGTATGGAGTTTGACAGATTTTTGACTTTTGTCAAATTTAAAATAAGATGGTGCAACCTAGTCTTTGTTTGACAATAGTTTTTATGTCAGAGTTGTTCATAGAGCACGTTCAGTCAGACGATACAATTGAATTAAGGCATGCTCGGACGCTATTATCTACCTAAATAGAATCTATTAGTGTAAAAAAATCGACTCCAAAAAAAACGGCACTAGATAAGTAAAAGTCGAAAATATATTCCGTTATTTATTTACTAGACCTTTGCAATCAGTATCCAAATTAGGAGCGAGTCAGAATCAGTAACTTAATCGATTTACGTGAAGAAAACAATAATTTATATTTTTCATACTTAGGCTCGGCGCAAATGGGCCATTTAGAATTAGATTTTCAATAATTATGTTTCTTCGCGAAAATACCACAGTTAAAAAAAATAAGATAAAGTGGTATTGATAAATTGTTCTATAGAGCTTATTAAAAATGTGGATTCTGATTACAAATGCCCGTATATCATGATTGATATTTTCGGAGTCGGTGACAGCCTACCTTTTGGTGATTCGTTTTGGAGTTGGTTTTAATTTTTGGTGATAATTAATTTATTTCATGCCTTTAGTAGACTATAGGTACTCAATAGACCTTGTTGTTGCCACTGAAGGTGCATAGGTACACTACTGTGTACCATTAATACCATATTTTTCATGTTAAGTGCAAATAAACTTCCCTAAATTACCTAACCATGAAACGTACCTATAGGCTATAATAATTAAAAAGTTTCGTCGATAAAAACTGAAATCCTCTTATAGGATGATGAATTTTGGGAACATATCATGAAACTAAATGTGTGTGTTGCATTGTTATCCGAATTACATGTATATCCAAAATTTTAACTCAATCAGTTGTTGAAGGATTTCTAATAAAAAGACGAGATTAAACACATTTTCAGTTTATTCTTCATAAGTGACACAAAGAGAATGACAATAGACAAAAGAAGAAACATTTGCTTTTTTAAACCATAGACAATACTACTATGTGTTCCAATACCTACAGTTCTCGTCAGGAAGTTGGTCTAACAAATTCAGCTTGCAAGATTCCACCCGAAGTTACCTACATTTACATGTTCAAATTTCGAGAACGGCTGAACCGACGTAAGAAAATTTAACCGATATTAGAACATTAGAAAATTTACGAAAAAATAAAAAAAAATATCCCGTACAAAATGTTCATGGATTGTGTTATTAAATACCCTTACGCCTGAGTTAAATGACACCGACATCAAGGTTCATCAATTCAAGTTTAAAATAATAGGCAGTAATGTCATGAAAAAATAGCTTCTATTCTGTATCTACCTATGACCGTGTAATTTTGATCGGTGTCAAATCGGAGTTTTCGTGCGGGGTGCGCGGGTGTTTCGCGCGGCGTGAAGGTCAAACGCCCAAGGTCATTGAGGACTCTAATCGCCTTAAGCACAACTCCGTCGAAGTCGAAAACTTAGGAGAGTCTTAATGGGCAACCAATGAAGCCATTAAAACAATAAAATCTTTTGTAGGAATTATTTCCGATTTAAAAGCTAATTCTACTGGACTATAGAAGCTTTTTATACCTCGTAATAAAAAGAAAAATCCTTACATGCTGCGACTACTTATTTAATTTTCGGTGTATTAGTCGACGAGCTATCGACGGCCACACAATATTCCCACTGTCGAAAAAGCGCCAGCCTGTCGTTTGTCAGTGGAATCAAAACGTTGTAACAACTTTTTTGTTTGGAACAATTGATTGGATTTCAGTATTGAGAACGAGTACCACTAGTCACGAAATACAGGTCGGAAAACTTAGTTTGAGCAGGCCGCCCACTAGGCGGACCGACGATCTGGTGAGGGTCGCGGGAAGCACCCAGATGCGGGCAGCGCAGGACCAGAAAATCCTTTAAGGATTCCTTTGTCCAGCAGTGGACGTCATTTGACTAATACAAACGAACCAAAAATGAAAATATCTTAAGGTGTAAATACAAGATAGGGGAGACACAACCCCACTCTAAGGCAACAATAACAAAATGCAAACAAGAATTCCCTCTGCCGTAAAATAACAACAAAACAATGAAATGAAATAAATGTTAGCGTGAGCAACGAAGATGGAGCGAAATGATGGAACGACTGCCATTTTGTCGCTCGCATGAAAAATATTTCCACTGATCTTGTTTACATTGACAGCATAATCCGTTCTACGTAAGCGTTTTATGGTTGCCAGATGTGGGTGCGTTGTACAGTCGACAATAAACTATTTTTGGGGCAAAATAGTACTTAATACCTATTGCGTAAAATAAGACAATCTCGATGTGCCGGCCGTACTTAGGTATTATTTTGATATTGGCAACACCTTTGGGTAAGAAATCTATCTGTATGGAAAGACATAAACACGATAGGTATTAATTGCTTTCTGCTTCGAATTTCTTGTTTTAAATATTGTTATGATTTATGGCCACCCTAATATCTAATTACAACGTTACACAATACACATAAAACCACAAAGGCACAAAGTCGAAACCTTTTTCAGTTAATTGAAAATAATCATTACCATGAACCTTAAGTAAAATCAATAACTACATCCTACTAATATTATAAATGCGAAAGTTTGGATGTCTGGATGTTTGTTACTCTTTCACGCAAAAACTTAACGGATTTTGATGAAACTTTACATTATTATTGTTTATAACCAAAAGTAACATAATATAGGCTATAATTTATGACGATATGTGACAAACGAAATTTCACGCGGGTGAAGCCGCGGGCAAAAGCTAGTTTTACATATTGCTTTTAAACATCCTTCCTGTTTTTGTTACTGAAATTAAATTTAAATTGATGGCGCCATAATTAATTTTCTCCCGACAATATTCGATATACAATAAAAGGCAATGTAAGTATCACCGTTTATTATAAAAACCACTGTAGCGTAATTAATTATAGCATATCGTTTTGATGATTGAAGTAATTAAAATTTGTAACGCGACAGACAAGCGCCAGATAGATCCCATCACCCGCGCGACCCAACCTCGAACTGTTTTCGAAAAACCAATCGTTGCTCGACATCCACCCATAAGGTGAAACGACGACATCGTAAAAGTAGCAGGAAGGCGCTGGACGCAGGTCTCTACCAACCGGGTAACATCGAAAGCATTGGGGGAGGCCTATGATCAGCAGTGGACGTCCTATGGCTGAGATGATGATGATGATGAATCCTTGCTATTGACAAAAGTTTTTGGAACATCCTGTAAAGTAAGCTTAAGATCATTAAGGACCCTGTCGGGCACTTCAATTAGAAGAGTGGATCTAAATTAAATCATATTAAATGAAAACATAAAATTCAATCAAGAAAAGAAAACCTTTAAAATATCAATTTAATTCCGCAGTTTCTTTGAACCGCCACGAATTTAATGCGAAAACCTTTAACCATTCGAAACAGACTCGTATCGGCCATTTCAGAGCAGAATCCCACTTTTATTTGGGCCCGTCGTGTTTACACCAAAAATGGAATTGGAACCAGAATCCTCTTATCTGCCGGCGGCATAAAGCTTAAAATTGGAATTTAATAACTGCACCCCGATTCAGACGTTTTTAAACGACTACGTGCGGAATAAAAATGGAACTTCCGACATATTTTTAACGGTTTTTTCATACGCAATATTGTTACCGACTTGTTTGTAAACAATGGGTAGAAAAACTTTTGTTATTTCATAAATAATAGATGGAAAATGTTAACAACTAAACTAAATATTTGTTTGAAAGCAAATTAAAGTATTATTAAAACTTCACCACTATTGTATTTTTCCTAAAGTGTGTTTTTTTATTATTACCTACATACTAAGACTTAGGAGCTTAGGGTGCTCTTCTAAAGGACTATGCTGCACTATAATGTTTTCAAAATCAAATATCGTCACGAATCTCTCTATTTTTGTATTTCGTCCAAAACTTTTATCAGGTTACCTTTACTTGTAGATCTATAACACAAAAAGTGAGATGTTCTGGGAACCACGTCAAGCACTTTGCAAAGTTGGACGAAGTTTGAAACCGTCTCGGCCCCACTTAATAAGCTCGGTGAACGAAATACACTCGCACATCAAAATAACTGAAATACTTTTATTCAGTAAAAAACTTACCTAAATATTTTCTGTGTTCATTTATTGTTGAAAAAGTTTCACAACAAGATCAATCACTCGTAATACTTTTATTTTGTGAACGATGTAAGAAACATTTTGTGACATTCCGTTTTTTTGGGATTGTGATATAAAATAAAGGCTGGAGAAATATTCGAGTTGAAGCTCGGTATAAAATATTTTGGTTTAAACGAGTTACGAATAGTAGTAGTATTTTTCTCTTTTTAGTATTTTTGTTCGCAGTTACATTTCGTATTATCAACAAATATATTTTTGATCATTTTATATGAGTTACAAATAATGTGATCGTTAATGTTTCGATTTCCACTTAGAGATTGAACACATCTTAGATTTGAACCCTCGATAAGAATATTAGGTAATATTTATACCTACATATTTATAATAATAATATGTACACATTTTTACCATATTTGATAATTACACAAAATAATGTGTTTTATATCCTCAAACAATAAAACTACATCAACTCTATTCGACCGCTAGCCGGGTGTGAATATTTAGGTGTTAACACGTCCACGTCCTCGGCTTAGGCCATTAAAAATAAACACCTGGTTCCGTATGTACATCGTTTATCATTCATTGGAAGCCACGACCACCGCGTGATTGACACGATACAATTTATAGGCGCGAACCATCATCGGAATCCTATATTGGAATCTTAACGCGTCGGAATAGCCATTATTTCATGTTATTTTCATTGCTACTCCCATTGTGTTCCCATTCCAATAGCTCGATTGGACATATATCTGTCTTTTTATGTTTGTGGTGATATTTTTATTATCTGCTTAATTGCTTGGACGCTCTTACAGTAGGGCAATGATAATAACAGTAAACAAACGCATTAATAAGATAAGTGACTCAAAGATCGTCAATTTGAAATGATAATGTAGAGACCCAACATAGAAAATAAACTACTATTATTTATTAGGGTAATTCCAGGATACATGCCCCAGTGGGATAGGTGCCGCGATTTTAAGTTCACTATGTTACAAGCAACTTAGCCTAAAGTTATAGTACGTATAATAGAAAGGGACCTCCCCGTACCACTTTGAGCCTCGCAAACCATCAAAGAGTGGGTTTGTTTAGCCAGTGAGAGCAAAAATCTCCCGCGGCCAGTTGTAAAATGAAGCAGATTTTTATAAAATTTGATAGACTATCTTATAAATTATACGGGATAGCTATGTTTAATTCGATTTTTAGTGTTATTATATTTTTTATTAAAAAAGGCACCTATCCTATGCTAAAAGGATAGTTGCCTAATTTTTTTTGGGTATAGATGCCCTTAGGGCCATGTCCCATGCACCTAGGGGCATCTATCCTAACCTGCTCTTTGTGTCACAGGTAGCAAGTAAGAAGAAAAAAAGAATGTAGTACGGCTAACTAAAGTAGGGTGCCCTTCTGATCGAATAACCTTTTTACCCGACTGCGCTAAAAGAAGGGGTTATGTTTTTCGGGTGGATGTATGTATTATTCTTAATAAAAAATATTAAATTTCATTTTTAATTAACAGTCTTAAGTAATAATACTTGGCTTGTTTGATTTCAAAATTCATTTTTGATCCTTAGAATTCAAAAACTGTATTAACGAGTTATCTATCCCTGCATCAGGCATCTATCCTTTGAAGAAATCATACAGTGAGTCTTCTATCCCCCACATTAGGCGTCTATCCCACTTTTAAGAGGTCAATTAAAATGGTATTTACTCAGAATCGGTATAACTTAAACTAAAATAATTATGGTAATATCATAGACGAAAGACCAAAGTTTACAGATACTAAGATCAAATTGTTGATAAAAACTTACTGACTGAGTTACAGAGCTGTTTCAAAAAGTGGGGCATCTATCCTAGACTTACCCTATGTGCCATTACAATAGTGTCCAAAATACTTGCATAGATAAAATTTATCACAAATTATTGTTTTCCTTGTCACAAAAGAAGCAAAGTACCATGCTTTGTCTATCTACTTCTCTATATATGTAAAATATTCGCAAATAATTCAATGTTTATTAATTTAGAACAGAGTACCTAGTCGCCTGGAAATAGAAGCGTCGTGGAACTCACTTGAGACCGTCAATTGTTTTATGAAGTGAAAATTCTTTTCCATTATGATCCTGAATGCAGGCTACATGTTTATGTACTGTTTAAACACATATTTAAAAGGTTTTTATCACATTGATGTATTGTGGGTGTGTAACATATTAAGCAGTTAATTTGAATAATGACACCCAAGAGTAATATATTACAGTTTTACCCCGTGAAACATCGAGAAAAAGCAGCAATATGCCAAATGGGCGCCCAGAACACGCATTGTTGTCGCCTCCCTCCCACTGTTTATTAATATCGTCCAATTAACAAAGATCTACGGCCATGCACCACTGATTAAGATAATGAATGAAGCGCCAGTACAAATTCATTACTCAGGGAACTCGCAAAAGCAAAAAGTGTTATCGCAGCGTTTTAAACACACGAACTAAGTTCGCTCCTCACAACTTTCCCACTTCGCCTGTATAAAATGGATGAAAAAATTAAAAATGTAAGTTTGTTTCCCGTTATTATGATTGCCCTGGTTTATTATGTGTTTGCCCTAACAAGACTGAAGTAGATAACAACTTTATTCGGGTATTCATTAGGTAGGAATCAATTTGCATCCGTATCTTTCGTGACCTCAAATACCCCAGTGGGAGGGAAGTTCAACTTTGAGTACACAATATACCTACGAGGGGATAGAATCATTTGTGAGTACTTTTCGGAGTAGATTTGAATTAGTGGGAATTTGAAATCGATCCTTTTATGTTTATTTTATTAGACAAACACTTTTAGGGGAACGATTATTCGTTTGTTTTTACTCTCTACAAAGCTGTATGAACTACGAGTACATACAAACTTTTATACCCTTTTTCATAAAGCTTTGAAACTAGTGAAATACATAACTTTTTAGCTTTATTTATTTTTTTATTGGACAGGAGGCGAACGATAGTAGTGAAGGAGATACGTATAGGTAAGTTACAGTATTCTTTAATTACACACTTGTTTTTGTTTCTTTTTAGAAGAAACCGGCGACCACTATTTTACCGGATAGAGTTGGTGACAAGCCGTCTTGGCAGTCGAGCAACGAAGGAGTCCACGAGAGAGTGAACTTTGATGATACCCTCTGGGGGTTTGAGTTGGCTGGGGGCGCATACTATGATACCCCGTTGCGGGTCGTTAAGGTATACCTATTCATAATCATCATCACATCATTTCAGCTACGAGTATAAGGTCATAGCATACTTATCAACGCGGAAAGGGCGCTCTGTCAACCGCGAGGTTATGGTGTGGATAAGTATGCTTTTGCACTACGGAGTTTCAAACAAAGAATACTGACCTCCTCGAGTTGATACGGTTACGATCCGTTTCCGGATTGATAAGTGTGCTTCGTTCTATAGGTATAATGTTATTTATTACCTATTCAGCTATAAGATCTCCATTGCTGAACATACATAGATCCACTCCGTATGATTTCCAATTGGCCGGTTTGAAGCAGCCTGCATCCAGCGACTTCCTGGAACTTACCTATTTCACCGTAACCATTTCAGTCTGTCCACATTATACTACTAAAGATCTTCCCTATTGACTGCTAGCTAGAACCATGAATGTTGCTTATAAAAAGTATTTAGGGTTAACAAAGAAAATACATAATATCATAATATATCATAGGTTGGTATCATATAAATATATAATAGGTTGCCATCGAACATTAAACTCCTTCCACTAAAAGACTTTAAAAAGGAGTTACATACCTGGTTGTTACAAAAAACCTTTTACTCTGTAACTGAATATGAAAATCATGACTGTAATTGATTGTAATCTTGTTTTCTTTATTGCATGCTAAGGTGTATTTAGCGAAACATGGACTTTATTTTATGTATATTTGACCATCATTATGTTACCTGTTTCTGGCAAATAAATAAATTTGAATTTGAATTTATCGCAAAATAAATAGACAAAAAAACATCTATCTCCATTTCGTACATAAAGGTGGACTAAGCATTTTAATTAAATGTTTTGCAAAAGAACCTTCAGCAACTTACGTAAAGATGTCCTAAAATAACATGATTAATTATTATTAATTGAAGATAATCGTTTTGCTACTTTTCACCTTGACGACAATATGACAGTCTTCTTAAAAAAAATCTACTTTTGAAATGTTGTCACGTTATAACATTGTTGTACAAGTATACCAGCTGTGTACTGTGTATACGTGTAGTGGTTAAACGCCAAGCACTCAAAATGTATGAAACTTAGTTTTGTTTTAGAACTCTAATTATAACTTGAAATGTGTAAAATCCGCAACATGCTTTCAAACTTCCAGTTCCCGAGTTAAGTGTACGATGCAGCAGCAATTTCTAACCCAGTTTTGTATCAAAAGTCTATGCAGGGGACGTCATTTCTTTACGGAAACACAATTTCAACTAATTTACAATTCAAAGACACCAATTTAAACAATTCACGCGTATCTGAATTTGAATTGTTCCATAAGAATATAGATTAGGCAAGTAACTTGTTGGAAATTTGATATTTTTAAATCATTTACTGTTAATATTTAACTAGTTCTTAATTAATAAATATAACTTAACTCGAGACTCAAGTAAACTCGGTTAATTAGAGCTTAATTTTCAAACTGATTAGGGTTCGTAGGCTGTTATTATAAAAAGTACTAACGTGGCCCGAGTATACGCAGTAGTTACCTTTAAGACTAAAAAAATATGAAGTTTGTTTTTTTATACTACCTATCTAGGTAGGTACATATCTATGGCAATACATAAAAATTACGAAGCATCATTAAGCATTTAATAGTGAATAGTGTTGAAACAGCATATTCAAGAATTCAAGATATCGTCTTTCGTGAATATTCCATTCGAATACGCCTTATGATTAATTGAAAATCCATAATTGAAATTGCAGTACAGCCATAGATTAAAATGCAACCGCATCGTATCACGACCGTGGACGCATAAATGTCTCCGTTGAATTCCTTCCACTGGATCGGTTGGGGTAGTGATGGGAATCAAATAGTGTATCCCGCCGAGCAAATATGCAGAGAATATACAATGACTGTCATAATATAGCACGCTATATTAAATCAACCGTAGCAATATCAATCATCGACCAATACAATACTATTATGGTGAACTAACTCAATTAGCTTAACTGGTTCAGTAATGGCAATATTAGTTTTATATGTTATAGCCACGTCTTGATGGAGTGTCATCCTCAAGAAATAACTAGAAATAGGTGCGTAAACAAAGGGACAGTTCGTGCTATTAAACGATCTTTTGGAAGGCATTCAGTTGTAGATTGTTACAGACCAGCGGAATCCAGAAAATATTTTTTTACTTGGAAGAAAATTACCGCATAATTTTGGCTCACCGGACAAAAATGTTCTATCCCATAGCAACTTAGGAGTCATTAGACCTTATGACCAGTAATTTGTTCCCAGTAAGAATGAAAAAAAAATCGGTGATTAAGTTCAAATCATGCTCTATCCTCGTCAAAATTTAAAACGAGAGTACCTGAAATTATTTAGGGTGGATTCGACCAAACAAGAGTAAATATTAATCTCAGAATAAATAGTCAGTTTTGACATAATAATATTTCCCATACTGAAACTGTTAATGTGACAGTTATAAAGTTTGGTCGAATTGGGCCTAAATAGCATGTTGTGTAGACTACTTCACTTCGTAGACTGTAGACATCCCCTCACTAGTGCGGGCCATTCATAAACTGGAACACGGGCGCTATTGTGCCTCCGTCATTTGCGGTTCGATCTTTATAGTGCGCTACTAATAAGAAACGTAGTTTGTCTGTTTGCTGGCAGTTATTGGAAACGACGATATTACTTGGTGATGTAAGTTTGAGTAGCTATATTGAATGAAATCTACTTTAACATCATGAAAAAAGTAGGTATAACGAGCTGATCTGACTTGAGAAGTTGATTTAAAAACCATATCTATTTAAATAATTCAATTACCTATTTACAGTCCAAGATGTCTACTACATCGTATTTAAATCGACGTCAAGTCAACTCAATTAATGTAACGTTTGATGTTAAATGAATTAACTCCCTGTACGTTCATGAAATATTTATACTTATACACTTCATGTTCATTAAACTAAAATCTGCACTCAGATATTGTTAGATCACACTATTTAAAGTTCAAAATTCGATATTGCGGCAGAGTAAATACGAGAGCAAACCCACGCGCATTGTATAGAGGTTTAATAAACGATTCCGGTCTTTATTGCCTTCCCAGAAACGAAATTATATTAGAAAATTGTTCTGGTTTTATGATACGTCCACTGGGTTGACAAAGTAATACATTTGGATAGGTCTTCTCACAATATCCGAGAATTCATTGGCAATATTGAAATGAAATGAAGTAATGTGAAAAAGTAAAAACTATTTCACTTTTTTTCGTCCAGTGTTAATATTAGTAAGATTATCTCAACTCTGAGTTTCCGTACTGCTTTTACACCTCACTACTGATACGACGCACAAATATAGGCTCAAAAATGCATAGATTTGCAAAGTGGTCTGAAGATTTAAATTCAGCGTGACACTGTCTTGGCAATTTTTTGACTTGAGTATAATTAATAAATTCAAAATACAATAAGCCTTTGCCTTTATCTTGAACTCATAATTTACATCCTTGTGTAATCTTCATGAAAGTAATAAGTAAGTGCGATTTGGGACATGCCTAATTCAGATCCTGAAAGGTTACATATAAAACCTAATCGGAGATAAAATATAATTAGATATGGTACTAGCGACCGCCCGTGACTTTGTACGCGTGGATCCCGTTTTACCCCCATAGCGGTGGAGTTTCAGAAAATCCGTTCTTAATGAGCACCTACTTACGTTCTAAAAAGAACCCCCATGCAAAATTTGAGACTCCTAGCACTTGTAGTTTCTGAGTTTTTGTGATGAGTGAGTCAGTTAATCTGTGACCTTTCGCTTTTATAGATATAGATTGGGAAACATTTGAGCTAACTAAAGAACTCGTATCTAAAACCTAGACGAGGGAGTGTTTCAATTAGACATTCACCCTTTGTTTACAATTTCAGGTGAAACACAACAGCCGAGCAATGTTCGCCGGGATCAAAGTGGGGGACGTTCTGCAAACCATCAATGATATCAATACCTTTACTCTCACAGTTCAAGAGGCACACGACATGATACTAGACTCGGGCATAGAAATCAAGCTGTCTTTCTATGCGTGAGTACATGTGATACACTTGGTGGTAAGGAAATAGAACTAAGTAAAGGGACAAAGAAAACGTTACCATAAAGTCAACTACTTTAAATGTTATTTGCAATATTCAAAATTATTTTTAATCAAAGAAATACAAAATATTCGCAAAGCCTTCGATTTAAATAATTGATTTTCTAAAATGCCTTAAGGAAGCAATAAACATATTGAGTATTGAGTATTGAGAACTACGTAAGTACACTCCATACTCCATAGGCGGCAATAATATTACACTTTTTTCTTAACTTAAATAAAAATATTTCATGATTTTTATTCAACTAGAATCCTAACTAAGTATCTGAGTAATGCGACCAAGACGCTGCAGCGCTAACGCGATAAACGCGTTTCCTTCTAATTAGAAAAACCAACAATGGTTGATTATTTTGCCACGAAGTGTAATTTACACACAGTCGCAACGTGATGCATAACTCGAAGTTTCACAAACTAATTTAAAGTTTCAAAGCAGTCCTATTTATTTGCATACATGCGGTTGATTGTAATTTTTCTAATTAACTTTACAGGCCAGATGTGCTAGAGACGATGCATTCTGTTTACCAGGATGAAATTGTGAGTTTCTGGTATTAATTAATTAGAATAATTAAGTTGAATTCTGATTATTTCCACTATCACTACGTATCCTATCACCAGTTCAAAGAATTCTCTATAATTAATGTGATGGCTTACGTCCGTATTCACAAACATTACTATGAGGTCTCATAGTGCGCGTAGATGCACAGGGTAACATACGGACCAATCACAGAGACCGTATGCGTACGATTTTCTGCTTCATTTAATCCTTCAAGCTCCGCGAATCTAGACACAATAGATAATCAATTAATTATTATGACATTAATTAATGCCGTCTGGGACTCAATCGGTTAAGCAAGCAAAGTTTGTGAATACGGGCGTTACTCACTAAACATTTCATCGATACTGATATTTCCTCAAAAAAATAGATTTTATTTATTTAATTTATTTCTTTTTCAGAACGACGACAAAACCGAACCTAAAGAATTTCACTATTTTGAGGAACCTGTGCGTGATTTGTCATACAAAGATGGTAGAGCGGTGAGTTTCAAAGAATATCAATAAAATACACGACGTACAGTAACAAAAATACAAAATCTTTATCACTCTAATATGTATCTAGAATAAATATTAAAAGCTTAAAACAAGCTTTAGAGTTGTATCGAATCGTTAAAGCAATGTAGTTGTTGCAATTCACGAAGGCGAGTGAGCTTTACATGTGTGGTGGCTCGCTAGGTACTGTTCGTTTTTCAAGAGTTTTGATAGACATTACACTAATTACTTCGTGAGTTGCATGAACTATAATGTAATATTGATACGGATCATGTGATTAGTTAATTCTATATCCACTAAACTTTCTGTTTTCATTTAACCAACTAAATCCCAATTTATAAATGGTTTACAGAATCATTGAATGTTCAATGAACATTCATTCATTCATGGTTGTCATTTGTTTTCTTAATTACTCCGCTACATAATTCATGAAGTTAATATACAGTGTGAGTCACGTTAAAGTGTACATATGAAAATAGATGAAACTAGACCTATTTTTATCGACAAAAAAGAGGTCAAAAAATTTTTGAAATTTTTTTTTAATTTTTTATAGAATTTTTTTTCTTCCAATTACTTATTGTAAAGAAAACGTAATAACTTTTAAACTAAGCGGTATATCCTGATAAAATAAAAACAGTAATAATGCTCAATAACAGGCGATACTAAAAAAATACATACAATACACAAAAAATGCCAACAAGTAATAAAAAATGATACTTTTTGAAAAAAATCTGCTTGAAAATTCGTGTTTTTTTGGTTATTTGATAAATTTCTCCAAAAAATGCCCCTATAACAGGTGGTTTTTATTGTTGTGTATTATTCTCTATCGTATTACCTTTGTAAAACCAAAAATTGCATGTCTCTATCCCTATCACAACATTTGCTATGATAGTTTGAACAAAGGTCTACCACAACATTATTCTCCTCTACAGGTAGGGACAATTTTAATTTTAACTAAAATGCTTATTTTACTTCGAAATCTTTTGTTTTCACTTGAAATCTAACTTGTCTTTATCAAAATTACAAATCTAGAGCCATTTTCAGTTTCGTTGTTAACGAAGCGTTGAATGGCGTGCCCGGAGAGGCTTAGTTCAAACGATCATAGCAAATGTTGTGATAGGGATAGAGACATGCAATTTTTGGTTTTACAAAGGTAATACAATAGAGAATAATACAAAACAATAAAAACCACCTGTTATAGGGGCATTTTTCGGAGAAATTTATCAAATAACCAAAAAAACACGAATTTTTAAGCAGATTTTTTTTAAAAAAGTATCATTTTTTATTATTTGTTGGCATTTTTTGTGTATTGTATGTATTTTTTTAGTATCGCCTGTTATTTAGCATTATTACTGTTTTTATTTTATCAGGATATACCGCTTAGTTTAAAAGTTATTACGTTTTCTTTACAATAAGTAATTGGAAGAAAAAAAATTCTATAAAAAAATTAAAAAAAAATCTCAAAAAATTTTTGACCACTTTTTTGTCGATAAAAATAAGTCTAGTTTCATCTATTTTCATATGTACACTTTAACGTGACTCACACTGTATTTTTATTGGTTCCAGAATCAAGCTTGGAGCATAATTTGGCCGTGCAATAAGAAAAGGGACATTTTGTATAAGGAGTCCAACTGTTTCTTGGTGCCCAGTGCTTATGAAAGAAAACACAAGTAAGATTCGAGAAAATTCCGTAACATATTGGGGGAATACCTGCGGCTTTCTGGGATTATTATTGTGAGGGAAAATGGGTTTTACCATTGAAATATAAGACATTATCTTTGAAGCTTTATTTATGTATTTTATAGGTAATAAAGATACATAACACATCTTCTACTAACCATGAGTTTCTTTCATCGATTTCCAAAGACAAATTGCTGGCATCCAGCCATTAATACCTAATTGATATCACAAATAGACAGATATAGCTACATTACGTAACTGAAATAATGATTTTTAGACAACTTTCATTTAATTAGCTATTGAAAGTTTTTCTTTTCAATTTACCTTGTTATAATTCGAAACTTAGCGCACTGAAATTCATCAAACAAAAAATTAAGAAATTCATTACGTAAAATATCCAATCAGCCAGCAAATATTTAAGCCGTTGAAATCCTAGAACTTTTATTGCGAAACTGTCCGTAGTGTCCGTCTATAAGTTACCTAAAGACTCTAAAACTTTTCAATCAAGTAAGGTATCGAATGTCGGAAGAAAAAGTTAATCGGACTTCGACTCGATGGTTTGTCGAGACGAAAAGGGACCACACTTATCGTTGCGGAATCGTGGCATCTAGTCTAAACGATTTTGTTTTCGCCCTTATTGCATGGACTTAAAGACTTAAAGCGAGGATCGATGGAGTCCACATCGATAAGTGTGGTCACTCCCTAACTGCGCTTTCTTTGTTGCAGGGAACGGTTATTAAAAAATCCGGCGCCGGAGAGCAACGGGTCTGTTTGAGTAGGTTTTATGAATTTATCGACTTTTCAACTTAGTCAAACAACATCACTATTTTTCATTGTCTAGTAGAGCCAAAGGTTTCTTTTATTAGACACGTACATTATATGAGAGAATATGAGCCGTCAATAGCATCTGAAGTATATTTAATAGTGCCCACGCTATACTAGAAACAAAACTGTTAAGTATTTAGTAGAAGTCTAATCATTCATTTTCTTTTCATTAAGCAGAACTTAAGTTACTATTGCCGAATTTTCTTAAAAACTTTTAAGTTTGTCATCATTAGTTTTAATACCGTACCGCATAACAAGCAGAATAAAGAAATCCATTCCTAATAATAAGTATGTTTAATTAATACCCTGTTTTTTGCATCACCACGTTTCATTTAGTATCTTATCAATTATAATAATAAACTCATAAAATTACATCAGCCTGAAAACTTTGCATCAAGACACAATAACTTAATATAGGTATTATATCAATGTTGCTAAGAAGATTACGATGTAGATTATAGTCGTTATGGTAATGGAAGCAGCACCCATTAAGGTGGTCACCCACCGGTAGCACCCACTTGTAACAAAACAACGCAAGTTTCGAATTTGAGCTTTACGTCAAAGCATTACGCTCTTGAGCGGGCTATGCTCGGAGTTTCCCTGCGTGATCGAATCAGAAATGAGGAGATCCGCAGGAGAACCAAAGTGACCGACATAGCTCGCAGAATTGCTAAAATCAAGTGGCGTGGGCCCCACATAGCTTGTACAGACGATGGCCGTTGGGGCAGAAAATTTCTCGAGTGGCGACCACGGGCTGGAAGACGTAGTGTGGGCAGGCCTCCTACTAGGTGGACCGACGATCTGGTAAAGGACGCGGAAGAGCCTGGATGCGGGCAGCGCAGGACCGTTCACTGTGGAAAAACTTGGGGGAGGTCTTTGTCCAGCAGTGGACGTCATTTGGCTGAAACGAACGAACGATTATGCTCTTACGTAGTTCCATTACATGCAAATGCTGCCAGTGAGTGACAGCCTTTATAAACTCCTTCACTAATGGATCGCCCAAATGCAATAGGCAAAAGCGATCTCAAGCACACGCCTTAATTTGTGTTACTAAACATTAAACTCAATCAAAATCGGGGTAAATTCTATTGGATTAGTATCTAAACTAAACTAAATTATATGGTAACATCGTATAACTTGGTATAATATTGATTGAATATGTATCAAGAATATAGTAAGAAGGTACTAGCTAAAGCCGAGTTGCCAAAAATATTTATTTGTCAGTGCTGAAAAATGTCAGAGCTATTTATTTTTACATACAATGTCAACTAGAAACTATTATATCGTCCGTATTCACACGCATTACTATGAGGTTTCACAGTCAAGTGCGCGTGGACAAACAGGGTCACACACGAACCAATCACAGAGCTCTATTCAACACTGTGCATTAGATTTGCTGCTTCACTTAAGTAAGTATCGTTTGTGACTACGGGTGGTAGAGCTTGAAGCAAACTAAAGTTGGCAGTAGTTACAATTACAGGGTATTCTTTAAATTAAATTCATAAGGAATCCCATTATTATACTGTAAACAAAGTGCCTACAAACCAAAAATACGTCAAATAATTGTTTAAACAGTTGGCTATTCATAAAGCAACCTTATTAAAAAGTTAATTTTAATCAAAAGTTTCACACGGGTTGGTCATCTGAACCCGTAGTTACCCTTTAGTTCGGTGCCATAAGTGCATAAACATGTTTGTCGAAACTAACCACTTGGTTGATAGACATACGGACACCTTCGTCCTTGTTTATAAACAAGTGAGTACAGTCCGTTGGGTTAAACGTGAAAGTTGCTAACTTTATTATACATGCTTTATAATGCCGAATTTAGGACCGGCCATCCACGCAAACCTTGCTTTGAATCTGGATGCATCTTTAGTAGCTTTACATAGCATAAGACTTAGTTTAACCCGCAACTTTTTAGTATAAGCTAGGTTTGGATGTAAAATACTTTAACTTTGACAAACGTCAAAAATCTGTCAAACTCCATACTAAATACACCGGTTATCGTTATAATTACTGTCAAAGTTAGGTGGTGCAACTAAGCCTTAGTAAGTCAGTGAGAAATCACAATTTCAAACTTGTACAAATAAATAAATAAAGACATTTTAAGAATACATAGGTTGAAAAAAATATTTTTCTTTCCTTTATAAATAGATTCAAGAAGCTTTTTCATTATTTCAAATCCATATAACTTCGTAGTCCGTAGCATACTACGAATAACGTACGCCTCTTCGTAGCTGACTGTAAAAACTATAACTGTCACCTTTTTCATGCAAAATTAATACGGGACCCATGTCTGGGCAAGTCCACCGGAATCCGGCAGTGATTTGTGAGGCTTGTTCAAACAAGCCGCAAGTTGGTGTTATTTTAGGACTAATGACCCTCAGAGTTTTCGTCGCGATACCCAACAACTGATACGGCTTATTAAGGTAAAGCCCTTGATTATGTAATATCATGGACACCACCTTTTCGTATTGTTTTTAAAATAAGCATCCTGCGTCTCTGTTTAAAATGGTTAAACATTATAGGTAAATGGTCGCCACTCGTTGCGAGAAATGGAAAAGTTGATGCTTGGGATCTCATAAAATGATTAAATCCAGGGCGAAGTCATTCTGCAAAAGACCAAACTAATGGGCACAGTCCAAAACTGTAGCAAAGTTAAAATGGAAGAAGGTCATGGACGTGTTCTCGAGTGGAAAGCACGTCTCGGTAAAGTTGAGTCACTGAAATTAGCTCGATAAAAATAGTGAGGAATCGTGCTATGTTGAGTTCTGCACTGGTCTGTCACTGGCTGAAATGATAATTATGACATTAAGATTTATAAAAATATCATTATTAGTTCTTGCAACTCACGAAGGCGAGTGAGCTTTACTTGTGTGTCTAAGTAAGGTACAGTCGCGGAATGAAAAGGTTCGTCACCTTAGTGTCGGTTTTCGCTTGCACTAATAGATACTGTGAGAGTCAAACCTGCCAACATAACAGTGCAAGAAACAGTGCTGCTAACATTTAAATAAATATGACGTTTGCTAACGAATAAGGTTTTGCTTGTTTATTTTTCTATCCCATCAGTGCAATGCAATGATGACATTGACCAATTGACAATAGTTTTTTTTTATTTAAAAGAAATAATAATGGCAGTTTGAACCAACCAGAAGGTTTTAGTTTATCAATCATAATAATCTTCTTGACAAGATAAATCGTCAAACAACTTTGATCTGAATAATTTTGAACTTTACTGACGAACAGTTAAAGATTATTTTCTCTAACTCGAGATTATTCTGTAACATAGTTTCAAAAGGTAATAATGTGCTCGCGATTCGTTGAAGGAATCAATTTGAAAACTGACGAACCTTTTCATTCCGTGACTGTACATTCACATAACTATAGTGTTAATGTCTATCAAAACTTTTGAAAATCGAACAGTAGCGAACCACCACACATGTAAAGCTCACTCGCCTTCGTGAATTGCAACAACTATACTACATTCTACATTCATTGGACATTTTTCCATCTTTCCCTATGTTTTGGCTCTTACTGTTAGTAAATTCTAATATATTTTCAAACTATCACTATCACTTCGCTCCAAAATATGGCCTCTGCTAATCCTAGGCATACTTGTCTAAATGGTCACGCTACGCAATATTTCATGGGTAGCCTTAATTGATTATTATGAATTATGGTAAGTAGTGAGTCTGAGCATAAGCCACGCAGTAAACAATGTTGACGTAACTCTTTCAATACCAAACTTACACCTACCTTATTTACGTAACCCATAAATGATGTTAAAATAAAAGTTTTCTATCAAATAATGTTTGTTTTCCATCAAAATAAAAAAAAAACGTTAAGATATTAATAATATTGGTGTTTGTTCAAAAAAATAGTCTCTTAGGAAAATATTCCCTCAAAAGTTAGTTCCGATTTTTTAGAACTATTCAAATTTAAAGATTCTCAAGTACTCGTATATTATAATATTTTATGTATTATATTAGTATAAGTTTTTTTGTATTTGTACTATTTTGCACCGCCTACTTAAATTCTCTGTTTTGTCTAATTTTCTGGTTAGCTGGAAGAGAATGCCACATGGCATTAAGCTCGCCTGTTGTACCACTGTTTTTATGTGTGCAATAAAGATTTTAAATAAATAAATAAATAATAAGGGTTACTTCGCTACAAAAAATATAATGTGATATGCTTATTATAACAAAATGGTGATGTGTTCACTAAAATAAAAACATCGACAATTCTCGATGGTAACCCAACACAATACAATTTCGATGCCAACATCGTTTATGGCGACCCAACATTTGGCAAACCCTGGTCCAAATCAAATACTCCTTACAAACCCTTGTTTGAACTCTGACCGGCGATCGGCACCGAATCGTGGTATCATCGGATTGTGTCAATACCCAGTATTTGCGGACTAATAACCTGTGATTGAGAGCAGCTGAAACGACCAACTTGATTATGCCAATTCGATTTAGTTGAACCCTGTAATATGCCCGCAACGATGACGTACGGATGGTATACCTAAAGTTAAACACTGGCATCTTATCTAGTGGTCATAGGGGATATTTTGCAATAAAAAGTACAAGATGTATAATCAATTGAGTAATGATATGTGTTACTCTTTAAGGTTTGGTGTAGCGGTGTTCCCTAAGCCCAGTTTAACTCGGTTCGATTCATAATTACGCATGACTTTCCCCAATGAGTAACATAGCAAACTGCTTAAAGTAGTTTTTGATGTATGCCTGTATGTCACGACCTGTCTTTCGGTTTTTCAATGCTAAATTCCATAAAACAAGCAATCTATTGACTGCGTTTATACGTTTATACAGTGACTTTATCTTAGACAGAGAGGCTAAAACTTAAAAATCAAAAGTTACAATTAAAAATTTTTTGACATTATAATTAAAAGTAAGTCTTTGCCGAACTACAAAGGTAACAAGCAAACTTGTCAAAGGTTTTAATTTAAAGCTTTTTGACTTTGTGTAAAGTTGCGAAACTAGTTTATCAGACTTTAGATTTGAAAAATAATTAGAAAACTCCAATTTTCATCCATCACGAGAGAGATGAGAGCATGTCTCACTAGCTTACGAGTATATTAGCATTAAAATTGTATGCTTAACTATCTATGATTAACTTTTCTTTGAAATCAAAAGTATTAAACTAGGTATCAAATGTTTGAAGATGTTCGGAACAACTAAATGTTTTAATCAGAACCCTGCCTTGGACTGGTATAGGTGACAACTCTTAAGTAGAGCATTATGAAGCTATAAGTAGGCATCTGACGGGACTCTATGAAATCCTCGTTCGCATTTGAGTACAATACAATGAATCTCTTAAATGAGACATACTCGTACCTACATATTCTGGGTACTTAGATATACTTAAGATAGTTTCGAAGTTTCAATACTCAACTCAATAGGTAGGTGCGCTACACAGTAACTTTGTTTGAGTGTCTGACTCAGTAACTTAAAACACTGAACCAATTTAGAAGATATTTAAATATTGAGTCCTAGGCAAAAACTATCATAGTCAATATCTTGATTTTCGAAAGCGGTTCTGACGTTCTGTGACAGACGAAAATAATTTATGTGGACGGAACCGCAAATTAAAGCAAATAATGTATTTTTAAAGAATATTAGTGATTTGTTATTTGCACAAATTACTAATAGTCTCGTTAGTCCCTCGTTCTAAGCTAAATATTCTTGTGTCACGAGTGGGCTCACCACAATAGTCGAGCGTCAGCGCGGTTCGACAGCGGTATTTGAAAATTGCTAACATAATAATCAATAATCGCAACCAACTTGGGATACAAATGCTGTCATGGTTCAAACTTACTTATTGATCTTAACGTGTCTTTTGAAACCCATACATTTCTTATGGAACTTGAAGTAAAAAAATCTAGTAGGTACTAATCAAAGCACTTGTAGCCCTTTTCCGCAGCAATCCAGTTTGACAAAACCCTACATTACTGGATACCGCAAAATTGGACTTGTGCTCCCACGGCAGCATCCCGTTTTTACAGGTTACAGTTTGTTGCTGATGCTGTACAAAATAATTATGCAGGAAGCTGCTTGTGATTAAACTGGATTCTGTTTTTACTGGTCCAGTTTATTGCGGGACACTGCAAACGGGATATTCATGTGCATGTTTATTAAAACCCATATAGAAACAAACGGGGCCCTAAAAAAGCAGGTGCAAAAAAACATGATGTCCTAGTGGAAAAGAACCCTAAGTGGGCAAAGAACAAGAAAAACCATACTCAACCCAAAAATTGCAGCGATAAAATTAGACTATTACATTGATGGAAGGACCACCCTCTGCTCGCCATCGTTCCGACATCTTTAATGTGTGCCATTAATCTTTATCGTCTCGTTTTGATTATCACCCACATTCGGATTCCGTCCGCCCATTAGTAAA
Organism: Ostrinia nubilalis; assembly: GCF_963855985.1. Classification (NCBI taxonomy): domain Eukaryota; kingdom Metazoa; phylum Arthropoda; class Insecta; order Lepidoptera; family Crambidae; genus Ostrinia; species Ostrinia nubilalis. Next base: position 9,875,939 of record NC_087096.1, on the reverse strand, counting down.
TTCCTTTTAGCAAACCACGCAAATTACATGCAATTTGCGGGACTGCCGAACCAGGGATGTTGATGTTCGTATCCGAAGAAATATCCGCAATAGATAAATATCCGAATAAAGTCAAAGGGTTAAATGAAAATTCGCAATGTAAAAGGGGTTTTTTACTTAATAATACCATAATGCAATTGTATCCTACTCTAAATATTTACGAAGAAATAAAATAAAAACTAAACACCTTCACATAAAAGACACAAAAAAATCAGCCCGATAAATAGAATTGAATCGAATGAAAGAATATTGGTTGCCTCTGTTCACTTTATCCGTAGTACGGTACGAATTGAAAACCATATTGTGTGACAAAAGACATGAAGAGTAATAAGTAATTCTCAGCACATAAGTATTACCCAGTTTCAAGGCTTTGATTGACTTTTATATAACTTAAAAAATCAAATTGTTTATGGTGGAAATCAATCCTACAACCTTTTGCTTGCCGGGCGACTGCTCTCAACATCAGAGTTCCTTTGATTTACATATAAATACAACTCACCCAATGATCAAGAAGGAATGTTGATGATATTATTATGACAAGTCGTGCTTCAAATCAAATCCGCAATCAAATCCGCAATCAAATCTACAGCCCTAAAGTAAACCCTGCCGAAAGTTTCGTACATTTGATATTTCTGTACCTCGCATTTAATGTGCGCTCTAACGCCACGGCAAAGTTTAGCCCAGTAATTTAAATTGTAGTAAAATGTCGTTCATTACTCACAGAACTGTTGCCTAAACGAACTTTGAGAAATGCGACCGCTAAATTCACTGAGAATCTTATAATTGATGATAGCAGTCATCCTGGTCTTAGCGATGCTGTCTACGGATAAACACTTTTGGAATTTATGGACCCCTTCGGACTCCATGGGAATGTCGCTGAATGATTCGCCAAAAGACAATGTAAACTCGACTCAAGGACATGGTACTTTTATGTAAGGGGTTTAATGTTGATCAACTGTAATTCTCCTAAAATTAAAGCAACATTGTTAAACATTCTTAATAAATTAAAGGACTTTGGCTTGTCTACAGAAAATAAGTAAGATTACCTCTCTCATATCAAAGGTAGTCAAATCTGCATGCAACTAGGGACAATCTATAGAACTTTATCCATAACATGCTATTTAGGACGTGGTTATTAGAACATAGAAAATAAGCACTAGAATGTTGGTTGAACTAATTGTTTTAGTTAAGTTCATGAAAACTTTTATTGGTTACTAACTCGGCTGAACCATTTAAGAACCTAGTAAGGGACACTTTTTCAGATTTTCGTTTTTTGTCATAAATCACCTTAGAATTAAGGTCCCCACAGGATGTGAAGACAGAAATCGCTCTATTACACTTAACACCGGAGAAACGCGTTGCTAAAAACCTAGTAAGTCCAATTCAAATCTGCAAAAACCATTATCAAAACCTAGCAAGTTACAATGACCATTTAAAACCTAGTAAGTGCATGGACTTACTAGGTTTCAAAATGGTCAATGTGACTTACTAGAGGTAAAATGCTACTGTAATTTAAATATTATTTCGAGTTCTGTTGGCTGACACTCGATAACCATATCAAAATCTGGGGACTACATGAGTACTGATTCATATTCGATTTTGATTTTGATTTTTACGAGGCACTTTTGTCAAAAAAATAATTTTTAGTGTTAGTAAAGAGCATAAAACTTGCAATTTTGAACTAAATATATTCTTTTATTCCATAAAGTATACTTTAGTAACTAATCTTTAATATAAACATCGGAAGTTATCCAAATCTTTAAGCATCTTAGCAGGGCAAATGAAAATGCGTTTTTTCGCTCTCCTGTAAAATTTGCTCCGCTGCACTTACTAGGTTCTTAAATGGTTCAGCCGAACTAGTTTCTGCTACTTTGGAAATTTCCAGTTATAAATTGCCAAAAAAGAAACAAGAACTCAGAAACTGTTCAAGCTACAAACCACATTTGTTTTAACAACAAAAAAACTCAAACATGCTTGAATCTGAAGCGGAACAGAAATCCAATTAATATTTAGGGTGTAATTACACTTAGCTGCTTACTTTACTAGTTGTAAAATTAGGAAACTGGTGCAGCTGAGTTTGTAACGAACTTGCCATAGTAGAAGAGCGTACTTGCTTGTACATACTGTTAGGTTTTCTTTTAATTAAATGCGTTAGACATATACCTATTTGATAGTGTTCGACTCGAATCAAAGTCGAATAAAAATGTATTTTATTGGAAAATAGTATCCATTAATATTGCAAAAGATGCCACAGTCCTTAGTTAGATGTGCCGTCAAAAAACTATTAAAGTAATACATTAGAAGTGATTGTGACAAAAACCATCAGGCGCTTGGTCCTTCATATTGAAATGTAAAAAAACTTAAGAAATTGTAGGTTCTTAGTTTATTTTTTCAATTCAACGATAAATTAAGACCTACGTGACAGATCATGATCCAGATTTTTCAGACTGAAACTGTGAACAGTAAACCTTCCCATCGCAAACAATGTCGAGTTGAACGATTCGCGCCATGGATAAGAACAACCAATCCATTATTCGCCATATCGAAGATAGCCCCAATACTATTAAAGCCCCTTCCATTAGATACTGATTTTACTGTTCTTTTGTTTTATGATCGTATTTTTCCGATAATGTATTGAAAGTGGATGAATAAGAGTCGCTTTCGATCCATAGTGGTTTGTAAGCTTGTTTTCGATGCAAAACAGCGTTGATGGGAAACGTTGCACGGAGGTTTTGGTAGATTTCACGCTCGCGTCAATTGTTTATTACTTACTTATCCATAATGCCCCTTTTAATTATCTATTAGGATATTACCAGTGAAACTTACAAATGGTTAGTTGGTCAGTTAAAAAGGGGTGCTAAACTATAGTAGGAAAAACAACTATAAAATTGTTTTTATAGTTGTGAAGAGACAAAAAGAAATTCTTTGATCAATTAAAGAGCTAAGGTTCATGCATTTTTACATCTGTCCTACCTCCTACCGTGCTCCTACTATGTAAAGTTAGTTTTAAATAATTTATTCAATATTCTTCACTTTATTTCATCGTCCTCTCATTGGCTTATCTTGAACAGTCGGCGATTGTTTCGAGCCCAACAAGAATCCAAAGTTTAACTGGGTTTTGTTTACGGGAAAACACTTCGCTCCAAAGTGCCAATACCCACCGCACCCTCAGGGTATTGGGCTAAAACGACAAGTGTGATAACGGAGAGCCTGATTGGTGTCCGGGGGATACGATTAACGAATTTCGCACATGCCACCAGTTCGGCCTCCGGTCGGGAGCAAATATTTTTCCATTGCGAAAATTGAAAATCGATCGCCGCAATTTGTTGTGGATACTCTTTGCTGGCTGCGTTTTTGTGTTGGGTGTTGGCGTGCATCTGCGAGGCATTTTGAGAAGCAGTATCTATAGGTACCTAGGCTATTTTAACTATGATTAAATTACGAACCTTTGCCACAATGTGCGAATTAGATTCATACATTTCATAATCAAAAAGAACAAAATGTTTTTGTAGCGCTCTTTATGTTTGGGTATTTGATTTAAAAGTAGAGAGGACTTATATAGACTTGTGAAATCCACAAAATCTTATTTTTTTACAGAATCGATACTTTTATTTCGGCCAACATTAATTCGATAACAATTGCGTATAACTCGTACCGTACTAGACGTCATTCAAGGTAGATTGATCTGCTGTGTAATACATATTACAAAGCTAAAAAATATTGTTATTTCGTTTGCCCAGCTGTCTAATATACCTACATATAATGAAATAAAGCAGCATATTAATGCCTCAGGGCTTTAGATTCAATGTAAATAATTCGCACAAATAGGCCTTATGCATTTAAATGTTAACAGATCCTAGTCAACCGGTACTCGCTTCGCAGTCCAGCACACTTCTTTGTTTTCCGTAACAAACTGGCATCATTCAAAGTCTATCTGAATCCTGAAACTGGCTATTCAAAGGCAATTTATGTGCATATCCTACGAATAAAAATTGTTTGACGTTCGTCCATTTCTGTGAAGTTCAAAAACCCTAGTTCTATTAAAAAGTACTAGTATACATAATTACATATTATAAATCATACATCGTTCGTTCGTTTCAGCCGAAAGACGTCCACTGCTGGACAAAGGCCTCCCCCAAGGATTTCCACAAAGACCAGTCCTGCGCCGCTCGCATCCAGGCACCTCCCGCGACCTTCACCAGATCGTCGGTCCACCTAGTGGGAGGCCTGCCCACGCTACGTCTACGCCACTAGGAAATCATACATAAGTAGGTATCGTTATTTTTATGTAATTAATTTTATAAATTTTTTTGCTATGCGAGTGTTGGTTTTCATGTAGGAGGAGTACAAAACATGCTCGCATTTACGTAGCCTAGTAGAATGAACATTAAAAATGTAGGTTTAGCTTTTTGGTATTGATTATTTTCTACACATTTCATTCACACAATCTTTCGCTTACAAATATTCGACTTTTTGTAATGCTAGTTTCGTTTATATCGAGTAAAACTTCACATGACCCTTAAAGTAAAGTACATATCGTGCAAAATGAAATACAAAAGACTATCGGGAAAATACTAAAGCAAATGCTTTAACACAAAACAAAGGCATTAGCAGGTCTTCGATTGGAATCCTGAATGATTAACTGATCCACCATGAAGCGAGGAGAGACGGATCTTCGCGGTTGCAGACAATAGATTCACGAGGAGAATTATCTTAAAGTTTCTTTAATTCTGTATCGACATCGAGAGCTCATTCGATTAGAAAGAAAATGCTGTTTATTTTTGGTTGTCTTTTCTGTAATTGACAACCCCACAACCGGTAATTGTGCTGAAGATTATAAAGCTGGTACAATTTCTTTCTCAACCAAAAGACGTCAACTGCTGGACAAAGACCTCGCCTGAGGATTTCCACAACGATCGGACTTGCACTGCCCGCATCCAGGTTCTTTCCACGTCTTTCCCAGATAGTCGGTGCAATGAGTGTAGGGAGAGTGTAGGGCACAACGTCATCACTTAAGAACTTTTGAGTGTGAGTGACTATAGGCATGTATTATTATGAGTTGTTGGCTAATTTTTTTAAAGTTCACATAATATAATTCATCAATGTGTAGATAAGTTCGTAGAAACTGAAAAAAATAACAAATCAAATCGTAATCCCGACTGATAAATCTTTTCGTAAAGTGAAATTGAATTTGATTAAAACCATTATTTTCATCTAAATAAAACAATCTGTATAGACATAAGTGCACTTTAAAGATAAATGACGATCGGTAATTTGATGGATTTATTCATTTATTTCTAGACTTTACCTAATTGAAAACCTGACTTATAGAAAGCACTAAAGTTAATCTTTAACCAAGACATTAGCGGGACTTCGATTGGAGCCCAAATGATTAACAGAGGACGTGGAGTCAATAGACGAGGAGAATTATCTTAAAGTTTCTTCGATTCTATATCGACATCGCAAGCTTATTCGATTAGAATGAAAATTTAGTTTCGTTCATTTTAGTAGAAAGCACTAAAGTTAATGTTTTACGCAAACCCCAGACATTAGGACTTCGATTGGAGCCCAAATGATTAACGGAGGACGTGAGGCGAGGAGTGACGGATCCTCTGCGGCCGCGACGATAGATTTACGACGAGGATAATCTTACGATTGCTTTATTTCTGTATCGACACTTTGTTTCATCGATAAGTCGAAGATTATTTGAATCGAATAGTTTATCGTTATCACTGACTAAAACGACCAATAAAAATATGTGATAAGCTAGCTAGAGCATCAAAGTAGTAAGTTTCACTATTTTGCCTTTTTAATTTTAATTACACAATAAAAACTTGACGGATCAGTTTTGCTTTAGTCGATAATTGATGTAGTTGCATTTTACCTACTCATCTTTTGAAAAAATATAATAGAGACAGACAATTTTGATCATCTGGCAGTGTGGAAAGTCACTCTTCATTCAGTAAATCATCTCACAAGTACCGACCTTAAATTTCCTCTCAAGGTCGTACTCATAATCGAATCGAACCAACAGACTCATTCTACATTGATGTCTTCTGTAAGCCCTGAGGATACTCAATTAGATCGTATTTCAGTGTAATGGTATTGAGAAGTCGTTGGGCTTCGCTAACTGCAATTTTATAGTACTTCCCGACCACCCATCGTTCTGTGGCCGAACTTTACCAATTACAGATACCCATTGAATTACTGGAAATTTTATAAAATGACCGACGTTAAGTTCGGTGGGTCTCGTTAATACGTATTAATTAGTTAAATGAAAAATTTTGGCGGGGAAAATAGTGATGGATACCGTACCGATATGCTGTGTAATCATAATTAATCTTAATACTATTTGAAAGAACTATAATTTGAAGAAAATTAGAAAGATCTAAAGTTTTAAACAGGACTTGGTAGGAAATTGTTGGTATAAATAAAAGGGGAAGTACTTAGCGGGTAAATAAATCACATACAAAGGTCAAGGAATAAGGATTTCATGGGATGCATAAAGCTTTTTTAATAAAAGGACTTTTCAAAAAAGTGGCAAATTTTAATCAATTTTTAATTTAGTAGTTAAATATGTGAATATTTTTTAAAGAACAGTGTTGCATTATCGTTATTATACCTAATGATGAATAATGATGCAACACTTTATGTAAACACATCACAGCTATGAATATCTTACTGTATTTTATTTCTCGTCTGCACAAAGTAAATGGACTCTGAAAATTTAACCGACATAAAAATGAAAAACGTGGACGGACAGACGCAATAAAACTGCATCGATTCGCCCAAAGTGCTCTAAAAGTGTAATTCCCATCTGACGTAAGATGAAAATAACGGGAAACATTGTTTCGCTGGTTTTACTGCAAGAAAATGTTATCTTTATTTCGTAGATTAAAGAAAATATCAAGTTTTGAGTTGATATTTTGCTCGATCCCTTGCGAGCGAAGCGAAATCGTGGTGGGGCGGGCGACGTCGCCCCACCCTTTTTATGGGTCGGATGAATTATGACATAAAATATTTATCTCCTTTTGGGGATATGTAACGCGTCTGCTCCTTTTTAGATGATAATACAGTAAATCCCCATTTTATAACACTACAAAATAAATTGACAACTCCCGCGGCAATACGGGAAACAATGGAGTGATTCGGAGATTTTCCGATACTTTTCCCGTTTTTTGGGGGAATGTAAACAATGAAGAGAGATTCAGGGGATATGTCGCGGCTTATACGTTTCTGTGAAGTATGATGAAAGGGTGACAAAGCAGGTGACTTAAGGATTTCGCATTATCCTTCATACTTACTTTGACGTGAGATAATGTTTTTCAACGTACAACTTAAGTAGCTTTCTGGCGTTTCACGGTAGATTCCTAAGCAAATTGATGTTATGTAAAAAGCATACTCACATAGCTCGAAGAGCTGATGGCCGCTGGGACAGGAAAGTTCTTGAGTGGCGACCACGAGCCGGAAGACGTAGCGTGGGCAGGCCTCCCACTAGGTGGACCGACGATCTGGTGAAGGTTGCGGGAGGTGCCTGGATGCAAGCGGCGCAGGACCGGTCTTTGTGGACGTCTTTCGGCTGAAACGAACGAACGAACGAACGAAAAAACATACTTATACTTAAACAGTAACCATAATAGGTATACAATAGCTGTGGGCTGCAGGATCGGTCTTTGAACAATTCCTTGAGAGAGGCATTTATTGTCCAGCAGTGAAAGTATTTTGGCTGTAACGAACAATCAAACTCAATATTTATGACTACTCTATCACAAAATAGAATCTATTTTGTGCTTCTGTTGTGACTTCAGTACAATTTGTTCCACAAATTAATTACTTAAAAAATCTTCATTCACTTACACGTTTTCAGTACACTATGTTTAAGTTTTGTCATGTTCCTAACACCCTACACCCTATGCCAGTAATTATCGCCCATCCACTCAAAACCGCAGCGCTAGTTGCTTGACTTCGATAATCACCAATTCAGTGCCGAGTGCCGAAGCGCTGCCGCAACTAAGTTACGAGCACCTCAATACATTATAGATAAGGGTGCCAAGGATATTCTAATACTATTTGGTTCAGTAATATTAATTTAAAATAAATAAAAAATAGTTTTATCGTGTAATCTTAACGGCAGATTTCATAAAATAAGTTTTTATTTTCATTTTGCTGATACCGTTTGATAGCAATATCTAATAATTTTAATATTCTCATAGCAATATTTTATTAGTTATCTAATCATATGGAAATCCATAGGGCAGGCCTCTGTCTAGCAGTGGAAGATTTTTGGTTGAAACTAATTTAATTTTGTAGATGAAACATGGACTATTCGTTTCAGCCGAATGACGTCCACTGCTGTACAAAGGCCGCCCCCAAGGATTTCCACTATAATTAAAAGTATTAGTTGACCAGAAAATAGTGTAGTGATGGTAATTAGGCGCTCTGAAAATCGATTTCTCACAGGTTACAAGGCCAGGACCACCGCTATTTTAATTACTCTACTAAGACTAATTTTCATCAAATTGCCATAACATTTTTAGTAAAAAATTCCGCCTTACATTATTATGTCGTCACCTACACTCAATGTATCATTTGCGATATTATGTTGGGTTCCGGCATTAACTAGATTTAGCTGAGAGCCGAATAAATGGCGGGTCATCTACAGAGGCATTTGTCTCGGCTCAGTAATTTGTGGAATGCGTGGTTTTCTTCATATTCGCGCGGTAATCCCAAAGTGCAATTTGTCAAAATTTCAACATAACGCCAAGTCACAAGCTTCCTCCACCTTCCTAAGCCCGGTTGATAAACTCTATGCATTATTTTGTGTCACAGCGCAAAGGGGATGTTTTGCTACCATCCCACTTACAGGGGCCTTGTTACTCTCAAATTGTAAGCCTTTTTAGGGCTAATTCTGATGGAAATCAAGTACCGTGTTCGCGAAGTTTTCGGGTGTGTCGGGTTTTTTGGAGTCATTTGTCAAAGGCACTATAGTGTTTGGGCTGAAATGTTCGCGGGACCGTAACAATATTTTAGAGTTGTCGTATTTGAGCCCTATTAGGATTATTAATTTAAATTAGCGTGTCGTTTTCACGTGTACTATTGTATGTTTTATATCATAACATTAATTATAAAGAGCTGTGGTCTTCTGAATAAAGAAAAATGAAATAATATCATTAAAAAGAATTATAATTAGCATAGCGTATTCAAGTGTGATTTGATTTATATCATTAGAAAGAATTATGTCATAATTAATATGTTAGACAGAAAATGCGCGCTCATTTTTAAGACCTGAATGGTAATTAGTTTTATTCATTCCTCCATTCTTAGAATCCATAATCGGGACCTAAATACTAACATGTTTGTATTAAAAAATAAAAATACGCTTTTGTAAGGCGAAAACTCAATCGCACCCTTAATCCACAACCAAAATACCGTCAATCATCCCAACTTCTACGAAGGTCACAAATTGCTGACGCAGCGATATCGAGAAGTGTAACACCCAATGGTTTGTGAAAATCGTTAGCCCATTATCATAACAATGAAATTTATTCTCCCAAAATTCGGGGAAGTTATGAATGTTTAGTCCGCCATTTTTCGGCCCCATTAAAACCGCAGGCCGTAACGGAGTTTTTTATTCAATATTAGTTCGGATCACTGGACCAATCGAATTTCAATGTCAGAAATGTAGATTGATTTCGCTGTTAAACCACTTTTTTATCTGTTTAGCGTAAATATGATATACTTATAAAACAGTGAGTGACACATCAACTACATTCATCATAATTCGTATTATTCTACAACAGTATCTCAATTTAGAGACTGAATTAGCAGTGTAGGTAATAAAGAAGGGCAATTAATATCATAATAATAAAAGCAATTAGGTACTAATATCAAATGTATTATTCAAAATAAGTACAAACAAAATTGTATACCAGAATAATTGCAAGCTACACTGTGGTACTTATTTTTTGCATTCATAATTTTCCCAGTAGAATTCCACATATTTTAGCATTTCTGACAGTTGTTTCGGGACAGCGCTATCAAGCACCTTTTAAATTAAATAGTGCCTTCACCGCCTGAAATTAAAATGCATTCTAGCTTGTTATTTTTCAGTAACAAGCGGCATTATTTAATTAATTTCGTCTGTGTGAACGCTGCTTTATACTGCACAGGGTATTGCATGTTAATTTGATAGAGTATCCTCTAAACTCGAGACGAGTGAATGCAGTTCGCTTAAGTTCTTCAAACTATTTAGGTTCAATTTCGTAGATTACTGCTTTTATTAAAATGAAAAGACTCTCGACTTTCCTCCAACTGGGTGGAAAATATAATTGAGTAAGTTAATGGAAAAACTGTTTTTAAACTTTAAGGTTTTTTATTAGATATACGAATGTTGCATTTGGTTGGTCATGGTTTTAAAGCCAACCAAGTTGTGCAAGTTTTCAATTTAAAACAACTTTTCTAAAAAAAACTACCCATAATATTTCTTGCAAATTCAGAGCTTCCAAAAATACTGTCTTTCCCGAGCACTATAATCTTCGTCAAGGCGAGAGTGAATAGGCACTTACAGGGTAAAAAACGGGACTATTCCCACCTCTCGTTCCCACCACTGTAACTCCTGTGTAGCCAGGATCTACAGCTTGACCGCCACAAAAACCCAACCAATGAAGGTCAAGTTTGTCCCGGGTTTGAAGGTCAAGTTTGTTGTTAACTTACAGGGTAGGTAACATACCATCCAAGGCTGCATCTCACTTAACATTAGATATGATTGCAATTACTTGCTTTGTGCTGCATAAAAAAAAAGTAAAACTAATAGCGCCTAATCAAACCAACAGAAACAAAATACTCGAAGACTAAATACTATAAACTTCTAAAGTTACTTTGATTCACTTCACCATTCGCTATACGAAAGTGCAACAAGACATGTCAATTGGTATCGTGAATTTGGTATAACCCTTACAATAATTCCACAATATGAACCTGTATAAGACCAAATAAACGCTTACGTGCCCTACGTGACGAACTTTGTTTAGCATAAATTGTACATTATCTTTAATGAAAACATTGGGGGAATTTATCCAGCAATAAAAATAACAGATAACATAACCGCTTCACATAATATTATTATGGCATATAAACAGAAGTACCTGTGTTTAGAAATAAAATATTAAGCGAATATTCAACTGAACGACTAAGTTTTAATTATTAAATTATATTATTTACCGCGGTGATAAAAACAACACAACGATGAGTCATCAAACTAATGAAGAGAAAATAGAGTGGAAGAACATAAAATTACTTTTTGCACCAATAAGATGTAGTACACTATCTACTTACAAAAATAAAGGCTACTCAATCGAATAGGACACCTATTATTAATTTCACAAACAAAAAAAGCTAAGTATTAATTAATGAGCAACTAATATTGTTACGACTTTAGTATTGCGTGTGTAATAACCTAGTTCGTAATAATGATAATGTTATAATTAGTAGTAGGTATACATTTATCTAATTACGACAAAGTGATAATTATCGCGAAATTAATCAGGTTAACTAGCTATTACAGCCAAACCCTAGTAATAATTACAGCTTATGATAATTTGACTCACACATTATGAAAATTGCTACTAAAAATTCCTACGTGTAAAGTTCAACTAACACGAAATTAAAATTCAGACCATGTTTTCCTTTTTAATTAATACAAGCTTTTGCATTTCATTAGAGGAAAATTAAAAAACCGAGTCTGCCCAGAGAGGCATCCCAAGGTACCTCTTGAAATACAATTTTGCTTGCTTAATGACGTCAAATGCAGCGAAAAGTATGGGGAGAGGAACAAAAGTACACGTCATAATTAATACACGCTTTTAAATGGACCATTACCTGCAAAATAGCCTCAAAGGAGGCAACCGGCGCGCAAACTCGACTACATTACACGACAAAAATGTCATTTAAATCTCACTCTTACATCACTGACAATAAGAACTCATCGAGAAATGAAAAGTAGATGTGAAAATGTTATCATATCAGCAAAGTTTGCTCGCGCATCCCCCCAGGCATTCGCAAGTTGAATACAGTTGGATGTCATTTTGACACAGTTCTATTTTCTCGCGAACTGCTAGTAGATACTTAAAACGAGAGAACTTTTTTAAACTAACGACTACATTAAACAATATTGATGTAGCTCTCAGGGGTCTTAAATCAGACAAGCTTTAACTTTATTATCAGGCATCAAGTCAAAGTAAGCAAGACGTCTTTCATTAAACTTTTAACGATACATGTTTTCGTCTTCATAAATTCCACATCCAATAAAAAATAAACGAAGGATTTCGTTCCTCAGTTCACTTTTTATGATGAACCCGGCGTGAAACATATCCCGGCTTAATAAAGTACGTGTTTATATCCCCACCAAAGCCCGCCCTGATTATATACAAAATTTAGTTCAACAAAAACGTACTGACGCGAAATTGACCGACAAATCCTTTACAAAACCCGGATTCCTGACAAGAATACGTTTCTAGGGACACTCAGATCCCTTACCCCTTTTCTTTGTTATGTAAATATCCGTGTCTGGTGAAAGTTTGCCAACAAATATTCCCCCAGTGCCGATCCATTAGAAAATGAAAGAACGTTTGCACGGAGTGGAATAAGAGCCTTGCGCGACGCCCCTGATTGTATTAGTGGTGCGCCTCAACTCGTTCAAACAACACAGGTTAATATTAGCTTAGGCCTAATGATTCATTCCTTATCAAATTACTCCACTTAATAGACCACCTCGTTAACGAAATCGACTGTGAAAAGTCACATATTAAATTTTCCAGACTGATTGAATCCATGACGAAATCAATTTCAACCAAATAATTTCAAACAAAGATCCACTTCAATTGAAGATCGTCCACAAACACGACGATACATTTCACTATCCAAAATGAAACCTTTATTACGTTTCCGTACCCAGTATCAATTACATAAACTCCACTCACAGAAGGATTGATGTAATTGATAATAATGTTTATTGTTCGACGACTGCTTTTAATTAAACAAGATCTGTACGTATGTAAAGCGTGTTTCTCTAAATGCAAACAAGGACACCACGGGGGAGTAGACACAAGACACCCATTGTTTATGAGGCTGCCTTAAGAGGACGACGTCAGAGCTCAATCCACTACTCAAACAAACGTGTAGGTACAACGTCGTACTCGTATCTACAGCTCTAACGCGGTACACTCCTAATATGTTAATTTCAAATCCCGGATAATCAACGTTGGGACTGTACGCCTTCGGGAATTCAAGACGACGACGTTTGTAAACTTATCTCGTCTTGTAGTTAGCGGATAGGAGAGCCTCCTGAATACGTAAACGTGCCATTCATGATTAAGCAACCGCTCACGCGACGTGACTGTTGACAAAAACACTGTACAAAGACAATCCCGTTTTCGGCTGAAGGCAAAAATACACCAGATTAGACGCTCCGCCATCAAATATTTAGAGTATTAACGGGGAAGATTAACATTTACCCGGTCTCTACGCCGTGGAAAATGAATGGCTATATCAAGCAATTTGTAGGGATAACGCATGTGCCCTATATGTGTATAGTGGCCTCACGAGAAGTTTGAGAAGCGTATCATTGGCATCCCGGAGCGTGGTAAACGATCCCGAAAATTGCGAGCAATTTATTCGGTTCAAGGATGACCCGGAATAAAGAGGAACGAAACGTTTGTCACTCAGTATATTATTTACTCACGGACAGTGTGGGGCGAACCGCAAAAAATAGTCGTATCGTACGTTACACAGGGGTTTCCGAAACGAAGGCATTGGCTATTTTATTTGAGCAAAGGGCCATAACACGATTTCCAATAAGCGTTTGTGAAATAGTGTTCCTAAACAATCAGTCCTATTGAAAATCTGGACCATTTTTATATGCAAATAAAATATTTTTCTAGTGAATTTTGAAACTTGAAAGCTTTGTCTTTCATGTTTAATTTTCGGATGTTTTTTTAAAATTCCTACAGCAGTAATATAAATACCATATATCAGCGTATAACTACTACAAATGAGTGAACTGTACAGAATACAAGCTACAATGTAGCGACCACCCCAACCATCCGATTAGGTTAATATCGACTAAAGTTTTAACATTACATTGTCTCAGAAAATAAAATGAGTATCATTTTCATACAATGGCCGAACTACGAGTAGTACCGCTTACACATACACAAGTAACATCGCATGTCAACAAAAAATAACATTTTGACATAGTAAGTGGAATAGTTTACCCGTACATCGTTACTCGAAAAGAAAATAAGTTTTCTGACCTCCCCAAGTACCCGCATGGACCTTTATCCGTGTTATTTAGGGGTCCTCATGAACGTTGAAAATGAACCCGGCAATTTCTTTAGGAGGTTTCTGTTGTTGCTATTATCAGACTTCTAAAGTTCGGCACACAATTTTCGTCTTTTATTTAATAAGGTTACTCAAAGATTATGGGGTAAGACGTTTTGCAGTAATTCGGTCCTGACGGTTCTATTTTATAACGCTCCTCATCGGCAGTAAAATTTGAACGTAATTTTATCGCTTTATTTTCAAGCAGTGAAAATTTGGGTATTACGGTTGGTAACAGTTCCTATTGATCTGCGTTAACTCTTCATTTATCGTCAGCACATCCCAACTAATCCCAACTAATATTATAAATGCGAAAGTAACTCTGTCTGTCTGTCTGTCTGTCTGTCTGTCTGTCTGTTACGCTTTCCCGCTTAAACCTCGCAACCGATTTTGATGAAATTTGGCATAGAGATAGTTTGAGTCCCGGGAAAGAACATAGGATAGTTTTTATCCCGGTTTTTGAAACAGGGACGCGCGCGATAAAGTTTTTCTGTGACAGACAAAATTCCACGCGGGCGAAGCCGCGGGCGGAAAGCTAGTAAGTTAATAAGACGAAGCTAACACGGTCCTTTTAACGCTGACTTAACTGTACATTCCCGCCTATCACTATTATAACTGCAACTTATGTATAGCCAGGACTGTCCCTTCAGTAAAACCCAACAGTGGGGATTGATTTAGCCACGGATGAAAGTTAATCTGTTCGGACCCGCATCAAAATTAATGAGAAGAAAATGAAAACGCTGACTTTGCGGCCCTTTGTCTGGCTGTTGAACCTACATGTGTGTGCTATTCACGTCCTTTAAGACAATGAGCATCAACAATAAGATTACATCTAATTCAATTAAAAGCAGCTTATTGTCAACCAACGAGTCTTTTGTTTTTCATAAATAAACTGCATTGCATTAGATTAGAGAATTAATAGCCTTTGTCATAGTGCACACTCGTCTATCACAAAAATAAATTTTCAATTTTAAATTCAATTATTTATTGCATGTCAAATGGGTAAGGGTTGGTAGAACATAATATTCTTATTGTACATGTGACGCCCAGTGAAGGCGTTGCAAAATCTTAAAAACAATATCCAGCGCATGTCCTTTAAAAAACGGAAAGTTTATGGAAAGAAAGTAAAATAATGCTTTATTTCCCGGGCGGGGACTTCAACTTTCTCTCTAAATCTCCTATAGATTTATAACAATTTTATTAAAGGGACAGCAGACTTCCGAGACGCAAAGCTTGCGGCATAGCTGCACATATTTTTATTTTTGTGACGTAACAGTTTTTATCACTACACGGAACCCTGCAGCTTGATTGGCAGTTTTCTATCGCCGGATTATTTCTGCGGCCGAAGCGACGTGCTCGCTCTACTTGCAGTTCGTTTATTCTGTGAGCCCTCCACAGAGCACCCGATATGTAGAGCGTTGATCGTTTTTGCAGCTGCAAACCGCATTTTTTTGGGATCTTGGTACTAGGAGGACCTAGAATTGTACTATGTAAAATAAGTATTTTTGATTAAAAGATACCTAATCACTTTATTCGACATCATAGGTGGTACAAACTTGACATTTCAAAAGTATACATTAGCCAAAAATATTCCATGATGCGCATCGGATGGTATTCAAAATTATTTGATTGTTGATAAAATTATTATTTCTATTGACATTTGATGACCTTGTGTGTGAAGATCAACACACTCATTATCATCATAATACTTTTAATATTATTAGACAAACGCTGTAAAAACATGCATCAATAAATACTTATGACGACATCACTAAGTTGGCTTCCAAAGGTCAGAGCTTGTTTTTGCAATGTTTATTTGTGGGTGTGGTGAATAAATAAAAATATCGTCCTTAATATGATGATGATCGACTTAGTTGATGGAAAAATGTTCCTATACAGAGCTGTTTGTTTGAAGTGAGTAAACACTTATTTTCTTTATGAGTGGAAAAACTACATTTTCGAAGTCGTAATTTCTTACTCCTTCAAGGCATACAAAGAAACTATTTTACTACAACAACTTTGTACTTATTTGTATTTCAATATCGGAAATATAACATTCCCCAAGCCCTCCTAATGTGTTTCGTCAGAACTCAGGATCTGATAACTCTGACGCTAGCACAGAGAACTTAGCACTCTAGAATAGGTAATTAGGTACATGAGAAAACAATACAGGGTGTTAGGTAAATGGGTATATGAGCCGACACTAGCCCATGTTAACATGGCCATATAAATGGAATGGTGAAGTCAGAAATTTGATATCTTCATTTTAATTATTTTAATTTTCATACAAATCGGATTTTATATTATTTATTTTGTATGAAAATTTAAAAAATTTAAATTATGATATCAAATTTCTGACTTCACCATACCATTTATATGCCCATGTTAACATGGGCTAGAGTCGGCTCATATACCCATTTACCTAACACCCTGTATAGACGCCACAAAGAATACTCCAAATTTATGAGCTAATTGACATTGGCATATTTAATTTAAACGTAAACAATGTATCCGAATGTATAGACAAATTAGTTAATAGTCACCACAAGAACACCTCTGTTTTAGTTCAACTTTATACAGAGTCTACGATCTATGCAAGATCGTAAGTGTAAGCGTAAGCTGGGTTAAAGGATAAGCATGAAACCAGATAGTTGGCATATTATTCTAATATTCGTAAATAGATAAATAGGTAATCACAATGCCCTAAAATCTGATAATTCGAGTAGAGGTTTAAGGCACAAACGGCTTCTTAGTAATTATACTATGGCTGGATTCGACCAAACAAAAGTGAATATTAATCTCAGAATAAACTTGTCATTTTGACATATTTCCCTGAAACTGTCAATGTACCAGTTATACCAGGAGTTATTCTCGAATCGGGCCTAAGTTTATGCTAATCTTATACATTAGAACACTATATAACACGGCATCTATTGCACCACATGGTCTGTCCAAACAAGCCATTTATATGGCAGTGAACAAAGTTTTGCTTGACGCCGTAAAAGATATCGACCTACCTTTTAAGCCAATCTCAGGAGAGGCTAAACAATCGGACCAAGTTAAATGGTTTCACCGAGTACTATGTTCGTGATTGTGTTAGTGTGATGAAGTTGGACAAACCTCTTCGCTAGTTATTTATTAAGAGCCATTTTGGAATATCTGGGCTACTTATGTGCATAATTTTTAGTAATGCTTTGGACTTGAATTTTATGTTCTAACTTACACCATATCAAAAACCATTTTGATTATAAAAATTAACAACATAATTATTTTAAGTCCAAACATGCAAATCTCAAAAAAAATCTACTTTGCCACTTACTTGGTTAATTAGAAGCTTCCGAATCTTCTATGTCGGACGCATATAAAATTCGTTGTGTTTGAACAAACAACAAGCTGTAGTGTCGTGAAATTGTGAACTCCGTCAGTTTATAACATAACACGTGAGATTGTAAACTATCAGTGGGTTAGGTTACCTACTCCATAGTATTAGCAATTATTCTTAGTTATACAGTTCTTATTTAAGCTTATTGTACCTACATTTTTAACGGAAGTAAGTAATTAAAAAGTTACATTTTGTTTACTGCGTAACTAAAAAAATAAATAGGCACCCTTTCATAAAAGTTGGACTTATTTCTGTTGTTCCCCTACTTAATAAGTAACTGCGTAAAGTTTGCGACGAAAATACAAATTCAGAATTTAAACGATTGTGAAACCATAACAGAATGGAGCCTTACCTAACAGATAAAGGCTAACATAATTTTTACTTTGCGGCCGATGGGGCAGCAAGGTTCTGGAATGGAGGCCGCGTACCGGAAGGCGCAGCGTGGGACGTCCACCTACAAGGTGGACCGACGACATCGTAAAGGTAGCAGGGAAGCGCTGGATGCAGGCCGCTACCAATCGATCAACGTGGAAAGCATTAGGGGAGGCCTATGTTCAGCAGTGGACGTCTATGGCTGACATGATGATGATGATGAATTTTTACTTTAAATAAATTATACTAAACGCTAAAATCAAGTGGCCAGTGAGCGGAGCACATAGCTTGTAGAGCTGATGGCCGGTGGGGCAGAAAATTTCTCAAGTAGCGAGCGACCATGGGCCGGAAGACGTAGTGTGGGCAGGCTCTCAACTGGGTGGACCGACGATCTGGTAAAGTTTGTGGGAAGAACCTGGATGCGGGTATCGCAGAACCAGTCGTTATGGTATGGACGTTCTTGGGAGGCCTTTGTCAAGCAGAGGACGACATTTTGGCTCAAACGAACGAAAATTATTACTAGCAGTTCGTGCCGGCCGCGGCAGTAGGTAAACATTTTTAGATTTTAAAAGTATTTTCATCAATATTATGTATCACAAATTATTTTATTTTATCCTGAGAATATACATACTGGTAGAACCAGATCTTCAAGTTACTTTTATAAATAGAAACGCGGTTGCGTCCGCGCAAAGGTCGAGTAATTAAATAAAGATGATTTGAAGATAATTATTTCGAATATAAATGTAGGTACAGTCAACGGTAGTGTAATTATATCAATATTTCACATGCATTTTTGTAGCAAGAACGCACCTCTCAAAAATAAAAATGACGTGTTTATCTTGATACTATGCCATAGTCTTATGTATTATAAAAAAAAACAGTAGGTATCCTCAGTCACTAGTTTTTGACTTTGTTCACCCTGAAACAAGGTAATCCTTATTCTGCTCAATTGTCTCAAGCTACAAGGGCAAGTCTCTAATTTATTAGTCAACTTGAACAATACGGACGAACGCGCCACGCGATTACATAAAACTTTCACAACGTCAAGGGTCACGTTTGAATGTCTAAACATTTGAGCTTTAAGCCTCTAGAGGTCCCGATGGTTCTATCCTTTCGGTTGTTTTCATGACGGCTAAATACTTCTTGTGACCTAGAGATAGTACTGCATTGTGCCGCACAATGACCAGTTGATGCTAGAAAGAAACATTAATTTATTGCGATGAACATTACTTACAAAAGTTCAAAAAAGTTGCCATCCTGTCGTAACAGATGCCCATCGCAATCAGCATATGCCGAGGCCCACGGTGAGGAAGGCCACGACGCTAGTTTTCAGTGTGCCCCATGCCGAGTCGGAATCACGGACACTAACCGAAACTGCATTTAAAATATACATACACAAATATAATTACTACTGATGAGTTATAGCACGTCAATATACGAGTTTGGTGCCATCACTGCCATCCGGGTTTGTGCATATGTGATAGTCCTTCAACCGCTTCAGGGCTCACCACTGTATTAACCAGGGGCAACTGGCAGGACCATACTCTTCGTCTTCCTACCACTTCAGCGCTCACCAGTTGGCGGCACTGTCTTATCCATTAGGTTGTGACCTTACTCTACAGTAGCGCCAACTATGCATATACGGTAACTCTCAGTCACTCAACTCAGTTCACTGGACAAGGTGTGTTGACTCGCCAACAAATGGTAGAGTTCCTGAAAGAAGATCACGTGTCTGCAAACATAGCGTAAGATTTATCTGCTTGATGTACCCACGACCTCAAGAAGACGTGAAGATAGCAGGAATTGGTTGGATAAAAACTACTTCATATTCGTGTTAAACACACGGTGCTGCTCGCCACTCTCGCCAGTTCTGTTCTTTGAACTTGGCTGGACACGCTACCTCGTGTCTAGTCTAGATAGGTGAACTATAAAAAATTTAAATCTCATCTCTCTCATTTCCGGTACTTACCATTAGATACTCATTATATGCCAACGACTGCAGTCACAAGGAATAAATCATCATCAACAATTGTAAATGTACTCGTATAATACTCGTACTTCACACACAATCCCATCTTGTACGCATTTTTAAGTTAGATTGCGGTCTTGATAGCCTCAAAAAGTTATTACTTTCGTTGTATTATAAACTTTACGTTTTCGTATTTTACAACTTCATTCAAGATTGTGAGAATGAAAATGGAATAAACTGCTATGTTGCCAAGTAATTAGCTTCTATTGTCGGTACTTTACATGTAGTTATTTAATTTTTAGCGTTAAAAGTCGCATCTCAAACTAATAACTAACTTTACATGTAAATCCGACGTCATGAATTGGGAGTAGGTACAGGATAAATTATCTTAGCAACTTATTTATAATTTACTCTGCAAAATGCAAATGTTAAAACATGAATGCACTTACGTACAGGTAGATACGAAACATGAGTAGAAGCCTTATCTCGTTGTTTACAATCCTTAGGACCTACCTAAGCTACTTCGACATCGATTCTTGACTGTGACTGTCTTTTTTGCTCAACCTAAGATGGTAGTAAGAGTAAACGAGACAAGTAGAGTCAACGTAACGTTTTATTTTTCAGAGTAGACCCCTTGCTTTTTGTTTGGTGCAGGCTCTGTCCTACGCTAAGTCCGGTTCAAAGATAACTGAAGCGCGTATTTATAGTCGATCTTAGAATTAGGATTTATTTTTATGGACGCTTGAACAAAAAATGTGCTTAGATAGCAAGCAAAAAACGTTCAATATACCTACATAATGTGGTACTTTTCCTGAATTATTGTTTATTTGGCACGATAATAAGAAGAGCAACATAATTATATGAGCTAAAAAGACCCCCACTTAACTTGCTTCGTGATAGATTGCTTGCTAGATCAAATTAATTAGAAATAGTTTAGTTGCGTCTAGGGCACGTTAAACCGTCTGCCACTTAAAGCCATTTTAATCCAGATGTCTTCGTTTGTTTCACTCCTCACGATTGAAGAAAATGCCAGTATGATGAAACTAGCGTAAATTCTGGACCATTTTGTTAATACGTCCATGTAGCTAAGTTAGGTTTAACCTTCTTAACCTCAAGCGAACGTTTTCTTAGCCGTATCGTAAGCTTCCTCGGTTTATGTCCGCAAAATGTTTGGTCTAATACTGTGATATAGAGAAAAGAGCCAACGTATAAACGCGTCTAGTACCTACATATGGGATGGACCAAGCTATGGTATCTTTGTTTGCATTACTACTCAGGACCTAGTACCTATACGAATTTTTTAAGTGCATTATGAATAATTTACGTAGGTTCGTTTATCTTTTAACGGATTTACAAGCTCTGACTGACACGGGAATAAGTTGTATCAATATTCATCAGCATCATCAGATCATTTAATCTCCACAGGAGGACAGGAGCACGACTCTTTATAATTTACCAAATTGAGGATTTAGCCTACACTCCCAAGCTGGCTAGAGAGATTGAATCAATGTTAGTAGAAAGTAATACCTTTCCAATAAAACTTTGAACCCAAAATGCAAGAGTCAGTAAAACCTCGTTCTTCGATGAGTTGGCTATTTAATACTTTTATATATAGTTTACTTCAGATTCTACACACAAATACTTACTTAAGGCAAAAGCTCTCTTGGTGGACCGGCATTTTATCGCCACAGACCATAAATTATACCAGCAGGAGTTGTGGTACCGCTAGAAATAAATTTCAGCCTCGAGTTTATGACATCACTAGATCTGAGAAGCCAAGTCACGCCTCAGCAGATTAATTCGGAAGCTGCCTACAGCACCTTGTTGTAAGATAAATTGGAAAAACAATATTTTTCGTATTTCCAGCTGCTTTTACTGCAGCGTTTTGTTTCCGCTCCCATGTTTTATGTAAAACTGCAAAATTTTACAGCTACAGTCCACGCCGATAAACTACGATGTAAACTTTGTTAAATGTTACTTAATTTTCTAAGTAGCAGTAGTAACATTAATATGCTACTTAATCTCCGAAGGGATCCCGATCACATCCCCAAGCAGGCTCTGGATTGGAACCCCCAAGGAAAACGCAATCATGGTCGCCCCAAGGGGCAGACGAGGCGAAGAAAGGACGCCCTCTGCCCCATCTAGGGGACATAGAACCTTATGTCAAGTCAAGTCACTTAATTTTCGGACTAAATCGACTCAAACAGAGATTGAAGTTATTTTTTTTTTGTCTAATTTTGCTTGAAAACCTTAATTTCAGAAAAATACTCTTTACATACCTACCTATTAGCTTGTACGGAACCCTCGGTGAGCGAGTCGAGTCGAGTTTTCTCTCATCATAATTGCATCTTACCCAAAATTGATTAACACAAAATGGAAATTAGGTATTTTATATTTACCTTGTACAGAACCGGTATAACTGGTCATCTCAGTTTTATTTTATTCGTCAAAAATAGTTTGACTGATGATCCTAGGTAGGTATAAAGGTTGTAGGAAGACCTCCTTTACAAGCTGCTTCCTAATTTAGATTTTTTTTACTAAGCTGACTTCATCGGCAATAGTGTTAACTATCCATTGCCTGTCATGTCGTCTCGTTCTATCGCAAAGAATCACCATTTGATGAGAGCGAGAGCAAAAACGGAAATGGATAGTTAACAGTGTGGCCGTGTGTACCTATAGTACAGTACAATGATTAGGTACATTACAAATCTTATGACAAGCGAAACTAAAAGCAGGTGTTGTTAGTGAAATCATTAAAAGTTAGGGGCTTTGAGGTGGCTCAATATAAAACATTCTTCTCTTTAGTAGAGGAAGTTAAAAAACTTTGCTTAGTTATAAAGTGCTCACGAGTCACGACCATTCATGGCTATTTATTTAAATCTACTTAAAGTTGGATTTGAAGTAAGCTGACGTTAATTTAAATCGGATCTACGTTACCACAATTATCTTTCTTTCAAAAATGTCTGCGATAATGTTCAGCAAAGTTCATTTTAAATTTTAAATTTGCTATTATTATTGTTGCACCAGCCAACCAAGCGTTTGGTTACGATAAGAACGCGCCAAGTAGAGCGACCAAAGCTTACCATTGTCCTACTACAGTATTTATTCTGTGCTTTTGTGTGAAGTGGTAACCCATGTCGGCTTATCACTAGAATCGTAAAGCCTTACAGTGATAACGTGGCGCAAAAGCAAGAGCAAGAGGCACGGGACTATTCCCACCTCTCGTTCCCACCGCTGCAACTCCTGTAACCATCTACAGCTTGACCGCCAATAAAAACCTAACCAGTAGATCAAGTTTGTCCCGGGGGAAAGTTAAACTGTCATTGTACCCGTAACGAAATTAATCAGGAGAGTCAGGAGGAGTTCAAAGTCAAGGTTCGACTTCCCTAGCAAGAGGCAGCGCCAAAATATTTTTTCTCATCTATCACACTAATTAGGTGCATATCGAACAGAATAAAAAGGGAATGGAAGTGGTCCAAGAACCAATAGCGAAACTGTTGTGGTATTATTGTGGTATTTCGCGCTTTACTAAGTAACTTTACAAAAAAATACTAAGTAATTAATCTATGATAAATAGAGTCAAATTCAGCTGGATGTAATTTTTTAAGCTCTGTTAATTATTTGTCCTTATTTATTTAAAACTATCTATTGTGCAGAGGATTTGAATAATCATCTTTAGCCGAACATTTCTGAATAATAATAGATATTTTGACTTTGATACCTGCAAGGTCAAAATGTATAAGGTCATTCGCTTTATTTTCATCTCAAAAACGTGCATCAATAATAATTATATAATTTGTTATTAAATTATCTTGATTTTCAACAGTCTGGCATAATAAAAGATGTCAGAAAAATATTAGTAAAAACATGGTGAACTCACATCCTGATCATCATTTTGTTTTTTGCAGAATCTTGTTTTTTTACAAGCTAGTATTCGACGGCACATCAAAGTAGGTACTCATACATTTTTGTTCGTTCTTATTACCACTGTATAAAGCGCACGGTATTAACTTTTTTTGTAAAACCCTAAAAAAAATTACTTAATCATTTTGTATGGAGTTTGACAGATTTTTGACGTTTGTCGAAGTTAAAATAAAATGGTGCAACTCAGCCGTTAGGTACGTAATACTTGATTAGGTATAATTTACAATTCAACAGTACTTATTAATTATTATATTATTCTGTGGTTCAACGAACGATTCAACCAGAAGTGAGCATACAGAAATAATCCCACGGGTACTTACTTACGAATTTTTATTTAGGTGTTTTTTATGCATATTAACTTACGAAAAAAATACATAATAATGGATCACAGAACTTCCTTCTATACTATCGTTTTTACTATACATTAATGACCTGCCTAAGGTAACAAAACATACATGTTTCATGTTTGCAGACGATACCACTGTGTTGATAAAATGTAATGACCTAAACAAATTTAATGACGATATTAATGAAACCTTAAAGAGTCTGATAGAGTGGCTCCATTTAAACAACCTTAAAATAAACATTGAGAAGACAAATTTTGTTCAATTTTCTTCCTACAAGGCAAAACCATTAGATTTGTTGGTCCAATATGGTGGTGAAACTGTTGACATGAAAAACGATGTGAATTTTCTTGGCTTTACTATAGACAAAAATTGTAACTGGAAAGTACATATAGAAAAATTATGTAAAAAAATTAATAAATTTGTATACGCTTTACGACGTCTCAGTAATATTTCGTCTACCGAAACTGCTATTTCTGCGTATCATGGTTATGTGTCGTCCCTACTCAACTACGGTACTTTGTTATGGGGTAACTCAGTTGATATAAACAAAGTTTTCATAGCACAAAAAAAATGTATAAGGGCAATTTGCAGAGCACATTTTTTGGAGTCTTGTAAACCCTTATTCTTACAACTTAAAATTTTACCATTACCATGCTTGTACATAAAACAAATGTGTATATTTGTAAAACAAAACCCTCAATATTTTGTTACAAGAGGCCAATATAAAAATAAGCAAACGAGACACCAAAATAGAATAATGTTTCCTAGCATAAGACTGCAATTATTTAAACGAAGCCCCTATTGTATGGCTATTAAAATATATAATAAGTTGCCTGAATTTTTTAAACTGTTGCCACTAGAGTTGTTTAAAAAAAAGGTCCATATCTGGCTTTTGAATAAATGCTATTACTCAGTACAAGAATACTTTGACGACAAATTATTATGACTAACAGACTATTTAATTTTCTCGACTAGAATTATTTATTGTAAAGCATGTTAATATAATCCATTGTAATAATAATCCTGACATTCAAACGCTGTAATTTATTATTGTTATTTTGTACTTACATTTTTTTTCTCAATATTTGCATGACTAATTAAGTCAACATGTGGACATGCCAATTGTAATAATAATATCTTGTAAAACCATGTAAAAGCAAATAAATATTTCTGATTTCTGATTTCTGATTTCTTTTTCGAAGACAGAATCACAATATTTAATCAATTCAATTTGATATCAATTACTATTCAAATTAAGTCCTATTATGTAGTTAAATTCATAAATAATTATACCATAGATCCCCAAACTTTTTTGACTCGTATGTACCCCACTTGTTATATTTTTGGTTTTCAATGGAACCTGGGTTAATTTATTTAGGTGCTTCTAGGGTTAACTTATACAAGTCTAAAACTTTCTATCAATGTCTCAATGTATGATTTCATTTTCAGAAAACAACAATCGAAATCATCGTGGTCCTTCGATCCCATTTTCCCCTTAACCACTTTGTTTATCATTTGCTTAATTTATTTTAGCAATCGCAATAGCAATAGACCTTAAGAAATCGATAGACAACTTTGAGTATCACCTATTAGACCTTTTTTAAAAATTTAAATATAATAATTTGGATTCATTTATAGCGCTTCACCTTTAAAAACAACTTAATAAAAACGCCGTTTAAATCATATTTAACTACAAAAAAAACGTTATTTTGATTATAAACGAACACTCAAACAAGTTTATCCACGTTCCTTGTTTTGAAATAGACAACGTATGAATAATTACTTTTGATCAATTTATAGTAATAATTAACCAATCACATCAATTACCCAGTCCCAAAAAAGGCAAGCAGGTTCGACTATAGCGATAACAGATAGGTATAAAAAAGCATATTTTTAAAAATTAGGCTTTCAAAGGAACCAACATAACCCGCATAATTGCTAAACTCAAGTGGAAGTGGGTGGGGCACATAGCTCGTAGAGATGATGACCGTTTGAGCAGACAATTTTCTCGAGCGGCGACTACGGGCCAGAAGATGTAGTGTGGGCAGGCTTCCTACTAGGTGGACCGACGATCTGGTGAACGTTGCAGGAAGTACCTGAATCCGCATCCCGTACTTCCATAAAGACTGGTCCTGCGACCAAGTAGAAGCTGCTGCTAGTAAGAAGCCAGCTTCGAAATGAAATTTTTTTCCCAGATGGTCCAAAGGGGTCCTACGCTGCGCTGCCGATCATTGTGTGATTCCGGAGGACGCCTTTGTCCAGCAGTGGACTTTATTTGGCAAAAACGAGACTTTTAAAAATGAGCTTTCACATACTCGTAGGGTATGAACCTCACCAATGTTTTTAATTTATTTATTCGCCTAAATATGAATGATCTACACATTAATGCAAGGTCGTAAACGTCGTACGTGTCGATGGCGCCCTAAAAACTAAACTACTTTTCAACTTCCACAAGAAAATATTTTTCTTGTTCGCGAGCAAGTAAAAATTTGTGTACACAGACCACGCGCCAATGGAAACGGTTATGCTCGTCATTTACGCCATCGTAGACATTATTGCCTTTGCATAGAGACGGTAATGGCGTGCATATTCTGACATTTATGTTGTTCCTTGGCGCCGCATCAAAGCACCTTATGCATTAGAAATAAAGGTTACATTAGAGTGAGCAGCTACATCTGCTGTTCCCCCATAAAGTTCTCGTTGCTAACAACGTATGTCTCGATCATGCCGTATCGGTAGACGATCGAACGAGTAAAATTTCCTTCGGTACGTATGAATTCAAGCACATTCTTCGATAATGGAAGTGTCTGTTAAATTGTGAGCCTATTAGTCGACATTAAGATGCTTTTGACAGGACTACATGCGGAAATACATTTACGAGTGTTACACATGAGGGAGCTTTTCTATTGCGAAAAAGCTTAACATTCGTAGTTCTTTCTCTCTTTATACCAAATATTCCTCGATCTAAATATGTACTTAATAAAATTGTATTATTTCCAATTCAACAAAATATAAGAATTTTGTCACAAATTGATACTCGAGATTGGTCTTGCTTCAATAAACTCATCATGATGTTTAGGAAGTAATGAACAATAATGCGAAGGGCATTTGTCCTTGGAAAACTTTTTTCCTTATAAATAAATCGGATCAATACAGAAACAAATAGAATTACCAAATTTTTGTTTCAAAACTTTAGTGAGGCTGAAAGCCCTCAGAATGATTAGTCTGTTCATATCTTTCTATGTATAATAATTAACTCATTCTTAAGACTGGATTTTTAACTTACCTACAGTAGAAATTAGAAATTACTTATTAGGGAAAATCTGTACACTTAAAAATCTAACATGCTAAGAAGAAACATCAACTTTTACTATTGCTACGACAAATTCGCTAGAACGCTATAGTGCTCTTCAAGCGCACTCTATGAATTCTCCACATTGTGAAACGTTCGCTTAAGCTAGTTTCTGCTCCTTGGTAAAAGTCTTTACTTGTAAAACGAGGATCTAAGCGCCCACTCGGGCGATATTCCAAAGGTCTGCCAATGTTCTCATTCGGTTCACATGACAAGTCACAGTTCCTCGGATATTCGCTTATTTGTACCCCACGAAAAAACCAATTCTTTTGCGATGTAAGTAAT
Organism: Ostrinia nubilalis; assembly: GCF_963855985.1. NCBI lineage: Eukaryota > Metazoa > Arthropoda > Insecta > Lepidoptera > Crambidae > Ostrinia > Ostrinia nubilalis. The sequence continues at coordinate 9,847,893 of NC_087096.1, read as the reverse complement.
TAAATGAAAATGAAAAAAATGAAAATGAAATATTTTATTCAGCGACACAAAACAGCATCAAAAATATTTAACAAAAGTAAAGTGAGTAGGTAATGTGCATGTCACCGAAACGGTATCCACTCAGCATCATGTCGAGGTGTCGTAAGGGACACCACGACGCTGGTCTTCCGTGGATACTCGGAGGGCAAGAGGCACTGCTATAACACAGCAATACTACTCCGGTTGCAGTCAAGTAAATGGTCAAATGATCATAGCCATGATCATAGTTAATGATTGATTGATTCCGTTGACCCATACGAAATGTAATTTTAGGATTTGCCACACACTGGATGCGTGTGATCTGCGGTCAGGTCAAAGTGAACGAAGCCAGCAACACGTATGAACAGCATGTAGAAAAACATTGGTAAAGTTTTCCTAAAGGTTTACGAAGTTTTCACCATTACAAATTGTAACTTAGTAAGCAATAAAGATTTTGAATTTGAATTTGAGATTATTTTTTAAAAACTTCCGTGGAAAACACTAACGATTTCTTGGTTTATCTATTATGTCTCTCTTTAATATATTTTTTTAATTTGTAGTTTTTTTATTAAATTCAGAGAGCAATGTTTAATTGATCAGATTAATCCCAATTGGAATTCGAAGCACGGGAAAATGGTGCCATTGCTACAAGTCCTCAAATACTGAAATTGTTCCACGGCGTTTAACTGGAGGTCTGGGGCATTAATAATCCCGGTTAAAGAATTTTGCATAGGGATATTTCGCCTCCACGGGGAAGGGTCGACACAAGCAGGCATAATGAATTAAATTAGGTCCCACTGATAACCTCTCGGCACAATCTCGGGCCGAGGCAAGGGACTTGACGCGGATCTAGCTTTACTAGATGATACGAACCTATAGACCCATCATAACTTGTCCTAGAGGATACACAATATTTTAGTGAACCATTTATTTGTGATTAAATATTAGTCAAACAATTTGGATAGATAGATAAACAGTCACACTAAATAAAAAGTATCCTTGGACATTATTACGGAAGGACTACATACTTAAGTGTTTTCTTTTTGTAATAATCAATATTAAACGTAGAAACACCCAGACCAATACCATATTATTTTTTTCTTTCTTTCTTTCTTCAATTGTTTTTTACTGTGCGGAAATGTAACCAGCAACCTCTAGCAAGGTTCGCGAAACTCTACACCAGGAGTGGCCAACCGGTCGATAGTGATCGACCGGTCGATCGCGACTATTAGTACAGTCGATCGTGGCAAGGCAAAAAATACTACATGATTGTGTACTAAACTATGCTGTTTCATTTATGATTTCAAGAAGTATGTAAGTGGTAGATCACCCAGGGTTTCGTTAGTAAACAGTAGATCTTATGTCTAATCAAATTGGCCACCCCTGCTCTACACCGACTGGTTGTCAATAATACAGAAACATCATCAGTTATGTAAAATGCACTAATGCAGACACCACAAATTAAAATTTTTTTGCTGACCTTTGAGATGCTATACAGGTTGTATATAGCTGAATGCTTTGTACCTATACCGTCGTTGGTATTGAATTTGTATTGCAAAAATTACTACGGTTTTAAGAGTTCATGGCAATAGTCCTTGACAAGGCGACGTTTATCGACTGTCCGACTAATTTGCATCTCTTTAACTTTAGCCTTAACTATTTATTTAACCGGTCTTTTATATGGGATTTGACAGACTTTTGACCTTTGTTATTTTAAAGCAAGTTGGTGAAATCAATGGTAATCTAATATTTTCTGATTTCAGACATGAAAATCCATACAGACTACAAAAATAGGAAAATATGTGGAGGTATTTCTGATGTCGAATCATGTTTTTTCTAGTTAACCTATATCCATGTATGGGGACAAGACCTTGCTAATGTCAAGTGGTCCGAAGCCCAAGAGTTATGTGCATAACGCCTGCTCTGTGATTTATCTCGTTGAGATCCTACCCACATACATATGTATGGTCACATACATTTTAACACACTTTTTGACCGCTATGGGGAGGGCCCGGTTCATTTCGGAAATTTATGTTCCACAGAAGCTAGCACATCAGACTGTAACTTTTTGTTGCAAAATCGCACTTATACAACGGAATTAAACAACAGAGTGTATGGCTTAATGTGCTAGCTAAGTACTTTTTGTATCGGTCCAAAGCTGTATGAGAAGGGCTCGGCATCAGTTGCGCTACGAACGACACGACACTTCTTGTGCTGCTTCTTCTCAGCACCATAGTCCAGCAGTGGACTTTATAGTATTGTTGATGATGGTGATGTGTATTTTTCTTATATTTAAATAAGCAAACTTGCTTGTCATAACTGCGCCAGAATATCAACGGTGTTAGGTAATCTCTGACACAAATTATCATATTTGTCTCATTTATTTTTATTTTCTAATATTAACAAAGATGTTGAACATCGACTTTAATTCACACTTTATTCTCAATTCCGGACGTCCTGTATCAGCAAAATTTTTTACGTCTGCCCAGACAACAGTGATGATGTAAGCCAAAGCTTCGAAGGCTGCTCACGGCTCAATCGTAAATTCGTTCGTGCAAAATGAAGACGTATGTAGTGATATTTTTAATTTTAACATTTACAAGTTTTATGTGTTCAGTGATTTGTGAAACTTTCCCGCAAGAAGAAAATGTTCAACCTCACGATGACAAGCCAAAACCAGTACAGATATATGATTTGAATAAAGCTCCAGAACTGTTTGATAAATTCATAAAAGATTATGACAAACATTATAAAGACGAAGAAGAACATACAAAACGCTACTATATTTTTGTGGACAATTTGCAACATATTAATGAAGTAAACTCAAAGAATCCTTCATACACTAATGACATCAACTCTAATGCTGATAGAACAGTTCAGGAAATACTGGGGAGTGGAGTTCTTTCGGCGTAAGTACTTAATCAGAATAAGAATAACACATTTATTTATAATAATACTAGCTTTCCACCCGAGGCTTCGCCCGCGTGGAATTTTGTCTGTTACAGAAAATTTTTATCGCGCCCGTCCCTGTTTCAAAAACCGGGATAAAAACTATCCTATGTTCTTTCCCGGGACTCAAAATATCTCTATGCGAAATTTCATCAAAATCGGTTTAGTGGTTTAGGTGTGAAAGCAAGACAGACAGACAGACAGAGTTACACCTATATTGACATGAATCTATGCTAAGTATAATATAATTAGTTCATGTCAATAAGGTTCTTTGTTATTAATTGCAGAATCGATAATAAATAAATACAAATCATGTCCAACAATAAATTCTTAATTCAGATTTTTTAATGCACATAGATACTTAGAAATTTGTATGTGTGGAATTTATTTATTTTTAATTAGTAGCGGCCGCCCGCGACTTCGTACGCGTGGATCCCGTTTTACCCCCTTCATCTATCTTACGCGGTTTAGATTTTTTCATACAAATGTTTTTTTCCCGGTAACTCCCGTTCCCGTGGGAATTTTGCAATATCCTGTTGTAACTAAGCTTAAAGTTTACTAAGGTACCTGCATGCCAAATAACGAGCGTCTAACTTAAGCGGTTTAGATTTTTCATACAAGAGGATTTTCCCGCTAATTCCCGTTCCCGTGGGTATTTCGGGAATTCTTTGTTGTAACTAAGCTTTAAGTTTACTAAGGTATCTACATGCCAAATTTCAAGCGTCTAACTTAAGCGGTTTAGATTTTTCATCCAAAAGATTTTCCCGCTAATTCCTGTTCCCGTGGGAATTCCTAAGTAAATTATAACCTGCCCAGGAGTATTAAGAATAATTGTACCAAGTTTCGTTAAAATCCGTCGAGTAGTTTTTTTTTCTATAAGGAACATACGGACGGATAGACAGACAGACAAAAATTTTACTGATTGCATTTTTGGCATCTGTATAGATCACTCCCTGATAGTTATTTTGAAAATATATTTCATGTACAGAATTGACCTCTCTACAGATTTGTTATAAGTATTCATGTACAGAATTGACCTCTACAGATTTATTATAAGTATAGATAAAACTTTTAGGAAATGCTTGAGGAATAGGAAGATGAGCACGAGATTTAGGCCCGTTTTCACCATCAATCCCTAATTTTTAAGTGATTCCTCTGATAACAGTTAACAGGCATTTTGGTTACCTACTTAAAAATTAGGGATTGATGGTGAAAGCGGGCAAAAAAATCTAGAATGCTCTCTAAACTCATTTGTTTTACGAATATTCATCGAAAACAAGGGAATGTAGAAAAAAAATTAGACGCTCTGTTTTTGTTGATTATTTCATAAATTGTGAAAAGTAGAGTCCCACTGGGGGACAAGTTTTGTCCCTAAAATAATAACGTAAATTCGTCACTAAACTCAGTTTTTAATTATTTTTATGAATATTTTTGTTTTTATGAGTAATAGTTAAGCCAAACTTTTGTTACTACATACCTACTTACTTAATTAAAAAATATTGTTGTAACTACATACTTAGTTACAGAAAAAAAAAATTTAAGCATGAGTCTTCAATATTTTATAGAAAATCCTTTACTTTTTTAAACCACTACACTGAATAAAAAACATAACCCTCCTTCTGGCGCAGTCGGTCAAAAATAAGTAATGTCTGGGGGCCTTGGAACTTAACCTATTCATTATTATTATGCTTCATGCATGCTGCCAACCTAGCGGAATTAAACATAATAATATTTTAATCGAGTGTGTGCCCTTCGACCTCACTAAACTGTAGTGGCCCTTGTCCTTTAGTGCCTCGAGCACGAATAACTCTCGTAATAGGGATGATGACTGGGTAATTAAATCGAAATTCTATTTAGTCCGTCAGACAGATAATTATAAAATATTAGACTCGTATATTTTATTATTTTCCATAATCCAATAATTACAGTATTATACTGAGTTGAAATGTCGCGTGACGTCACTTTTGAGTAAAAATTCTACTCAAGCATGACGTATCGCGCCATTTCAACTCGATGTAGCACTGTTATTATTTAATTATGAAAGAAAATAAATAATATGAGTCTAATATTTTCTAATTATCTGACGGACAAATAATTGAAATTTTGTCATCTAGCCTATCGTATAGTAATCGTGTTCCCTAAACCATAGTTTCCACCCTGTTAAAGTGTTCTTTGATTTTCGTAAAAAATAATACAATACGATTACCATACCTTAACAAGACGACATTTATTCATACCTACTCGGGGTACAGTAGTAGGTAATTAATAACCTTATTGTTTCAACGTACTTACCTACTTAATTGTTTTGTTTCAGGCTTATAGGAGGAGGAGGATTTGACTGAATCAACTTAGCTATAAGTATACGCAATATCTCCGCCGATTATGAACCAATTTTTTTTGGTCTCAGTGTACTGCCTACCTTCAGTGGTAACATCAAGGTAATAATTAGTTAACTAAAAAGCAAGAAATAAGTAAAATTTTATAAAAAAAAATAAAACCGACTCCAAAAAACCTACACTAAAACGTAGAAAAATAATTACTAATTACCTACTTATTTATTAGGACGAATTATTAATATTTATGTAGGTATACCATGATTGATACTTCTGGAGTCGGTGCCAAGATTATGAAACATGTAAAGTTTGCCTGCACCGACTCCAAAAGTATCAATCATGGTATACCTACATAAATATTAATAATTCGTCCTAATAAATAAGTAGGTAATTAGTAATTATTTTTCTACGTTTTAGTGTAGGTTTTTTGGAGTCGGTTTTATTTTTTTTTATAAAATTTTACTTATTTCTTGCTTTTTAGTTAACTAATTATTACCTTGATGTTACCACTGAAGGTAGGCAGTACACTGAGACCAAAAAAAATTGGTTCATAATCGGCGGAGATATTGCGTATAAAAAAGTTCATCCCCAATTTTCCACCCTTGGGGGTGAAATATTTTCTTCAAATTCGCATGAAACCACCCTTTTGATAATACCTATTCAACAAAAAAATAATCGTTCAAATTGGTTTATAATCGGCGGAGATATTGCGTATAAAAAAGTTCATCCCCAATTTTCCACCCTTGGGGGTTGTTTTTTTTATTATTAAATTTAAATGGGACCACCCTTGAGGTATTACCTATACGCCGAAAAAAGATTTGTTCAAATCGGTTCATAATTGGCGGAGTTATCGCGTAACAAACATAGAAAAAAAAAAAAAAAAAAAAAAACATACGGGTCGAATTGAGAACCTCCTCCTTTTTTGAAGTCGGTTGAAAAGTAGACTTTTATTTAAGTATAACGTTTATGTTCTTTATGATTATTTCTTTAAAACATTCGGATTGCCCCGCTGTAGAACCAACCTGGGTAAGGGCGCCCACTTGTATCGATGTATGGGTACATTTATCCTCTCAAGCGATCTTCGGCGGGAGCCGACGTACGTCACGAAGCTCTAAAGTGATCTGCGGCGGCTCCCGCCGCAAATCACTTGTCCAAGTTCGGGACCCTGTCATTTAAAAAATATAGTTCTGTTTCTTTCGCAACGCGACGTCAACGACCATGGCATCGCCATCTTCCTGGATTCAGACCGTTCATTCAAGAAAAATGCATGAGCTACCTGAAGTTGTGTGATAGCTAATGGCTAAATAAGGAACTGTAGCCAAATTTTATTTTTAATTAGTTATTATTTGACTATGTATTTGGATTGTTTTGTTAAAAATTGTTTTTTTCTTCTATGTGTAACTACCTAGATTAATTGGTTAAAATTTGTTCTTTTTTTTCTGTCGGCAAGCTTATTTTCTTTGAATGCTGTATTTACCTGTAAAGGCATATCTTTTAGATTCTAGATTTCTAATAATGTAACGATGCATGTAAATTGATATGTTGTTGGTAAATCTTTAACAATAAATAAAGAATTATCTAAAATTTTATTACGAAACATTTCATATTGATTACAATTTACTCTCGTTCTTTAATGGTTGTCCAAAAGACCAAAAGTTGGTATAGTTATACAGTATTTATGTACAATACCAGATAAGCAGCCGGCAATGTGTGTAATAAACGATAGAAAAGGGAGACGTGCAGCAAGGCTGTAGGTACGTTTGGGTTACCTATAGTCTGGTCCGTGAGCACGTAGAATTTTGTCCAATGACCCCAAGCTACCCATCCTTATCGCTCGCGCGTGATTATGTTGCTATCGCGCTCGCACACTCACTGCGGGCGCCCGTCGCACAGTCGCGACAGCAATATAATTACGCGCGAGCGATAAGGATGGGTAGCTAGGGGTCATTGGACAAAATTCTACGTGCTCACGGACCGGTCTTTAGAAGAATGTTCGTATATCTAATTTAATTGTGATTTTACTTATAAATAGGTACATTTATCTATGTATATTATGTGTATTAAATAATATCAATTCCTTAACAGGATTTTTTTCGTGATACAAAGCTTTGCTAACAATCTGTCCTACTATAGGTACTTACCTATGTAGGCAAAATGTAACATGAAGAGTGAGTATGTCATACATTACCTCAATGATTCAGGTATTTTAGACATTGCCTAGGTATTGGATAGAATGCCGAAATTATACGATGGATTTAGCGACGATAGCCGATAAACGTGTCGGACTGGCCTCACTCGTACCTACTTAGTCCACGGAACGCGGGTTCGATTCCCGCCGCGGCTTGATTAATGTGGCAGGCGCGGATCCACCGTTGTGGGCACTGTGGGCATGCCCACAACCCAAATTTGCTTGTTTTAATTATGATCTATTGATAGGCATGTATGTATGTCCGGGCATGTACCTAGTGATCCAACTCTCACTTTGCTAATTTTTGGTGGCTGTGCCCACAACCTTTTTTGAGGGCTGGATCCGCTCCTGTAATGTGGTAACCCACACGTAACATAAGCATATTTAGTTTACCGTGAAGGGTTAACGGGATTATTAGCAATATTCTTTAAAAACCAGATTGCCGGTAACATCATACACCTATACTTACGAGTTGGTATATTAAGTATATCGAATAAGATATAATATTTATGGCAAATGTAGTCACACTGGGCGGGGCACAATATCTCGTTGCTGATGGCCGCTGGGGCAGAAAAGTTCGAGTGGCGACCACGGGCCGGAAGACGTAGTGTGCCCACTAGCTAGGTGGACCGACGACCTGGTGAAGGTCGCGGGAAGTACTTGGATGGATGCGGGCTGATAGGGTTGCCAGGCGTCCGACTTTAGCCGGACATGTTTGGCTTTTTAGGGGCTTGTCCGGCCAAATATTGTCTTGTCCGGCCTGTCCGGCTTTTGTTAGGCTTTTTATGTGGCTGCCGCGCCAGTCGAAACTCGAGCCACAGAATAATGTTCATTCAAAGATGATAGTACCCACTCATGAGCTATGACGCTTATTGCACCTATGGCTACACAAGAGTTGCAGTGGTGGAAACGAGAGGTGTTTTTTTTTAATTATTAATATTATGTACAAATACTAAGCTGTCATGGTACTAGCGTTCATGGTAAGTACATAATTATACATACAAGTTGGGTCTCTATTACTTTATGACGTAAACACGCCTGATTTAAGTTTGCTTCATTCAATTTTACTATTAGGTACATACCTATTATTAATATTCAAGCGATAATAACCCAAAGGTGAATGACTTGTATTGGCCGACTCGAGATCCGAGGAACTTAGCCAATGGGCTAAGTAGGTATTGGGTGAACCCACTCATAACCAAGTAATAAAGCTTAGCACGATAATTTGTGCAACATCTACTATTTTTTTTAAATTCAAATTCAATTATCTCAGCACCTACTTATCTAAATTACTAGCCTCAGGACTGGAATGAAGGCCAAAACCTACTATTTGCCACTGGTTTTAAAGTTGAGACTAAAATTATGACCATGATGATGTTGATGATGTATTTCTAGTTGTAAGTAAGTACCTACCTAAGTACCATGGTGTTATTAGTACTTAGTAACTAGTAGCATCCCCGTACTTAGTTAACACATAAAGAGTAAGACTCCAGTGGTTCTAGGTTCGATTCCCAGGACGTGTACCTACCTATACTACATCACATTGTGTACACCTCTTACGAGTAGGTACTCCTAGTTTGAAACTTTGAATCAAGATTGTCCGAAAACATAAAGTACTTATTACGTCCCAAGCGACGGAGGGCACGTTAAGCCGTTGAACTGATTGAAGCATGTCAGTCGCCAATGGCGTAGGTAAGTAAGTAGGCCTTTTCCATTGAAAGCTTGCGCAGACGACAGACTCAATTTTTTCCGCGGTGGACATTTGGTCCGTCATTAGAATAGATCCCATAGAAACTGTACCTATCGATTAAATAACGCACACAGAGCGGTAAAAATACTCCCCTATTCGCGGACAAAATTCCGTCGTCTGTCTCCGCAGACCCTAAGACTGACACCAGAGGATTTTAAAAAAATATTATGACATTAAGTAGTTGTTACAATCCACACGATAATAGAAAAATAATATTCGAAGCAAGGCATAAATAACCGTTTATTTGGAAATGCATCATCACATCATCATTAAAACAGCCCTTTACAGTAATGAGCCTCCTCCACTATAGTGGAGTGTTTTTCCATAATCCCCAGGCTTGGCAGGCGGGTTGGAGATCGCAGTTTAAAATATTGATGTTTTTCAGAGGGCGCTGCTGCTGCCCGTTCTCTGTTTAATGTGTAGTCCCTAAGTCGCCTCTTACGACACCCGTGGGAAGAGTAGAGTGCCGTTACCACACGGCTTTCATTCACATTTGGAAATAATTAGATTTCATTAAAAATCCATCCATCCAATAAACAACTAAAAAGACAGGCATACTTAACGCCTTAAGGAATTTAAATAACACCAAACTTCATAATCGGTAAGTTACTTCGACAGATAGGTACATAAGGCACCCCTGATTCCTGATGAAAATAAGATTGGTATACCTAGGTAGGTACTGTAAGCTACTATCTACATGAGAATAAACGAGTACTTATGAAGGAGTCCTAGCTGACTGATGCTGGACGTGTGGGACGCCTTCGTAAGTTTTAGAAGGTCGCTGGCAGATGCTGCAGCAGTGGCATGCTGGAGCACAAGGTTTTTATACAAGCAAACATAGTCTCACTCACAGAAATCTGTGGTCTCATCAGGTCTCACTAATCAAATCACACTGTCAGTGCTAAGGGTATCTCATCTATGCCGTGTCCTTCTTCATAGTCATTTGCTCCAAGACAAGGCAAGAATTGGGGGCGTTTTGCCAAAAATAGAATTATTAGCGCTAATAAGAAAAATGGCGTTCGTTAAGCGGTAAGTGCTATCACTGCTAAAATTGTATGGAAAAACGTCATTAATGAAGTTAGCAAACATCTCCTCACCAAAAACATGTTAGTTTCCGGAGGTTGCTATGGCGATCGCCATTTTGCTTACAATTTGCAATAAATTTTATTTTCTGCCAAACGCGCCCAATGACAGCTGTCAATTAGTGTCAAACTTCTATCTGTCAAAGTTGTCAAATTCATCAACAACAAATAAAAAAAAAAGATTGCGTGTGGTAGTGGACGTGTTAGTGTTTAAAATTATTAAAATAGCAGATTTCTCTTATAAAATCACATAAAGTGAAGGGAAATATGCTTCGTAAATAAAAGTTTAAGTGCTAGGCGATTGTGTACGTTATTAAATTAACGGTAAGTGTGTGTTTACTCTTACGATCCATTTCGTAAATAAAACAAGTGTACCAAATTATTAGTTCGATTACGTACTACTACGCTAATTTTAACCAGTTGAGTACTAGTTTTTTTAACCTCGAGATCTTCATCGGTAATAAATATAACTAATATCGTAGTTAAACTGATTTCTTCTTGTTATAATAAAAGGTTTGACACACAAAATATGTCTGTAATAATGCACACTCCTTGCATCTTTCTAAGACAAAATTAAGAGGTTTTGCTAGATATATTGTTTAATTTAATAGGCTGAACATTACTGATGTGTAGGAAGGATTTTTTATATTTTTTTAAATCAAGGACATAACAATATTCTAAAGTGTAGAAACACTTTATTACAGTCAGTTAAACTTTGTGCCTAGATCTTTTTTGATGCATGAAAATTATTGAATCATATTTCCTATTATGCATGCTGTGGTTACATTGTTGTTTGGTGCAGTTAGCTTAATGCCCTTTAGTTCCTTTTCTGCATACCTACATGAAATAAATAAATAAGATTGCAATAATCAGTGACTAATTATTGTTTAAGCATTTTACAGACATACTGTGTTAATAAATTAATAACAATGTAATATGTTGTTGCATATCTTGTCTCTTTATCATGATTACTTTCAAAAATTTTAGTGCACCATGCTCACTGTGTTAGTAAAATAATTGCCATTTAAAAAATGCACCAAAGCATTGATGTCAACATAAAATATGTCACAAATGGTTGCGAGCAATTACTTATCTCAGTAGTGAGGAAACAAGATTGAAAAGTAACTAATTGTAGGTAAAAAATAATTCAATGGCTACTGTTAAAAGCTCAGATGCAAAAAGGTTCACTGCCAAATGATTTTTTCTGTTAATAGCCCAAAGGTTAACTGGCAGAGAATGCATTGGGCATACTTAAGTTCGCCAAGTGCCAACTTAGTGAAATTAAAGTATTTATAAAATAAAAACTACCTTACGCCAAATCCACTTAGATCATTGCTAAGTCCTGAGCTAAAAAAGTTAAAGCTCAACTGTACATTGGCTGTTGTACCAGTTGTACTAAGAATGGTTATGTAAATTAGGAATAGAAATGTTTTAACTAGAGATGAAACGGATAGTTGTTTGTAGTGATACCGGATATCCGGCCAGGTGCTAGGCCGGATAGCCGGATATCCGGCGGCCGGATAGTTGGCCCATTGTCTCGTTGCATGTCGTGACGAGTTTAGCGCCGCAAAGGTGCTTCAAACACGATCAGTGGGTCTATTTGTAGACTCGACTAGTCACACTTTTCGAAAATCGAATCCATCCGAATAGAATGTCAGATTTTGCCACTTGTCTAGGGGGTAGATCAATTCGGGCGATTTCGGTTGCTATCGTGAGTGTGTGATTGAATAGCGAAAATTAAATTAGTTTAATTTACTTGCTGCGTAATCTGACTAAACTGCATGCATCATATTGTCATCAGACCATCAGCGAAATAAAGATCGCCTTTTTATTTGGCAATATTTCGACATTAACAGATATTTACTATTTATGTATTCGTCATTAGAGTGAATAGCCCCGAATAAGAAATAAGTTTTTTGAAAGGCCTTAATATGGCTTTTTTGTAACTTTTTGGACTTTAAATAAAAGCCGTCATTATTATAAGCCATTTTATTGATATTTACCTCAAAGATTAATGTATTTCATTTTATTAATAGGAAATTGTCGTAGTTTTTTAATATCCGGTATCCGGCCGGATAGTGAGTTACTATCCGGTATCCGGCCGGATAGTAAATTTAGGACGGATATCCGGCCTACCGGATAGTTACCGGATATCCGTTTCATCTCTAGTTTTAACTATCTCCAACAATATTCAGTTATCATTATTGTAGTGTCATTCACTTACAATTGGTAGATAAAATTGGGAACAAGAAAATTTTATTTGATTGTTTGTATTGAATATGCTCCAAACTACTAGACCTTAAATCATTAGAATTCTACATTATCCCTGATTAACATAGGCTTTACTTGTAGATAGAATATGGATGAATAAAGACATTCTGTGGCAGACCGAAAATAACGCTGGCAAAAACTAGTTCACAATGTTTTTTATATCATAATTTTTTCAGGCTATAATTTTCTAGGATTGTTTGCAAGTCTGTTGTTTGCATAATGAATTGAATACAATATTGGTACAGTTGCTAGTGAAGAAAATGGTTAGTAAAAATAACTATTAGTATTTTAAAAAATTGCACTTGCAACATGATATTTATTAAAACTGACATAACAGTAATTTATGCTCTAATAACCCCCACAAATCTGCTAAACTGAAAACGCAAATCAATTGTTGCCCAGCTCGTGATGCAATGAGTTAAGAGTAGGCTAACAATAGAAGTTGAACATTATTTTAATTTCATCTTTATTGCCTGAAGTATAAGGAACAGTATTAGCTCACTGTGCTGCTAACTGTAAGTCGATCAGATGTTCATTACCGACCGCGTAGAACGAACTAACGATACGATACGCTGTGGATACGCATACGTTGTTCATTCGGGCCGGCTACGGTAGCGCTCATAAGGCGCAGTGCGCGTGCGTGCGTTTTAAAATATTGTTTTTATCGTATCGTAATAAAAAAAAACTTTAATTAGCAAATTGCTTTTAGTGACTTTTATTTTTTGGTAAGTTGTTTCAAATAATCTTATCATTAAATGAGTAGCATAATTATAATTGGATTGTGTTTTACATGTTCTGCGTGTTATAATATATTTTAACCTTGGCTCATTGAATAGTTGATCGCTTTGGATATTGGGTACCTATTTCTGTGTAAATATTATTTTAGAACTAAACCAACTTTTAAAGAAATTCACTGCTATTTAGTCCTGCTGCTTTAAATAATTGTTAGAACATAACTATTAGTTATGTTATTGAGTATAGAATAGGGAAAGTAAATGCTAAAATTAGATTTAAATGGAATGGAAATGGAACAAATGTAATGACTGTATAAAATAATCTATGACTAATTTTAAATCATCCAATCTTATAAAGTAGCTCTAGCTTCAGTAAACTAATTAACTTTTTAAAAAAATAAAACCGACTTCAAATGCGTGAACACAAAAAAACAATAAAAATTGAAAATATTGCGTATAAAAAAGTTCATCCCCAATTTTCCACCCTTGGGGGTGAAATATTTTCTTCAAATTCGCATGAAACCACCCTTTTGATAATACCTATTCAAAAAAATAATAATCGTTCAAATTGATTTATAATCGGCGGAGATATTGCGTATAAAAAAGTTCATCCCCAATTTTCCACCCGTGGGGGTTGTTTTTTCTATTATTAAATTTAAATGGGACCACCCTTGAGGTATTACCTATACGCAGAAAAAAGATTTGTTCAAATCGGTTCATAATTGGCGGAGTTATCGCGTAACAAACATAGAAAAGAAAAAAAAACATACGGGTCGAATTGAGAACCTCCTCCTTTTTTTGAAGTCGGTTGAAAAGTATTAACATACATAATGTTTTATTAGAAATTACAAATAGCATTTAGAAGAATAGAATAGAATATTGTTTATTTTCATTCTAGACTTAACTTTGCTTTCCTAAGCCTAGGTGCAGATTACCAACTTTTTGTCGGCCGATAGTATATTCGGGCAGTTAATCAGTATGGGCATGTATGGATTTGATTTTCATACAAATTAAAATCGTTCCCAACTATCGGCCGACTAAAAATCGGTAGTCTGCGCTTAGGCTTAATCATATTTTGATCAATGAGGATCAGTACTGTTGTAGAAAATTCAATAAAACTAGTATCTACGTTAATCTTTAAGACATAAGAAAGATATATCTTTTTGAATTATCCAAATCGGACCATTACTTACGAAGATATTAAGTAATAAACATAGGCCGTTTTTGCCGCTAAAAGTCAACGTACGCAGGGCCGCGTGACGTCATTATATCCGAATCGAGCGCAGCCGGCGTACTATTGGGATGGAAAATATTTTTTTCCAGCTAAACTATCAGTTTTAGAAAAAAACTTTTTATAACATTTATTCATCAAAATAAAGTAACCTATCGACCAGTAATTTTTAAAAATAAAAATTGTGAAAAATAAGTATCGCTATGTCCAAAAACCACATTTTCATAGGATTCGATGCAATGCGGAGACGCGGTTGGGGTGAGAGTGTAACTTAATGATTGTTTGTATTGAACATAATAATACATAATATGATGCTAATACCCAGTTTCTGGCCTGGGGGGGGGTCAAGTCATACCCAGTTTCTGGCCTGGGGGGGGGGGGGGGTATGTAATACCCAGCTTCTGGCCGAGGGGGAGTCATACCCAGCTTATGCTTATGGGCTGGGGGGAGGGGCTAGCCTTACCCAGCTTCTGGCCTGGGGGGAGGGGGGGGGGGGGTGGCATACCCAGCTTCTGGCCGAAGGGGAGTCATATCCAGCTTATGGCCAGGCCATAAGGCCTGGGGGGAGGAGGAGGGGTCAAGTCATACCCAGTTTCGGGCCTGGGGGGAGGGGGGGGGTAAATCATACCCAACTTCTGGCCGAGGGGGAAGGCATGATGCCCAGCTTATGACCTGGGGAGAGGAGGGGGGCGGGGGAGTCATACCCAGCATCTAGGCTAAGATTAAATAGATTTCCAGGAGGGAGCAGCTGTCCTTTTCTGCAGCAGCTGGCCCGCCCATGGGAACGGCGAATAGATAGGTAGGTACGTAGGTTTAACTCAGAAAAACTAAATAACAGGTAGGTATTGCGTGTACATCGAAATGATCTTCATAGCAATGTCTTGTAGCCTAGGGAGAGTGAATCTGCCTCAGCTATACCTTATTGTTAGAAGTAAATAAATTAATACTTATACATTTTTATATTTTACTTGGAAGAAGATATGACTCTAACAACACTTATGAACACTTTATTTGAATAAATCGCCAAATATACCACCGCGGAGACCCCAATCGCGTCTCTGCGTTCCATTGAATCGTATGAGCGTATGAATTTTTTGCGTTATTTTTCACAATTTCTATTTTTAAAAATTACCTATCGATAGCTTACTTTATTCTGATGAATAAATGTCATTACAAGTTTTTCTCTAAAACTGATAGTTTGGCTAGAAAAAAATATTTTCTATCCACGCAGTACGCCGGCAGCGTTCGGATCGGATATAATGACGTCATCGTCCCCGCGCCGGGCGGTCAGTGAACTTTTTTAGTAATTTGGCCATAACTTCGTCAATTTTTGTCGTAGAACAAAAATTTTTGGACTGTGTATTAAGGATTTCTTAGCCCTATAAATCTGCATTCACAGCTAAAAATCGAAATGATCCTCATTGCCCCCCGATTGAATTCAAACTGGCAGCCGCTCCGGCGTTGTAACTTGTATTACTTGTAACCGGCTAACAATCCGGCGAGCCACTAGGCCAGACGGCTGAAGTTATAAGTAGTTGTATAAATAGTAGGACTAATGCTGAAATTAAACACAAATTAACTCAAGTTCAAAATGTTCAAAGTCACAGGGCAAACTATAGATACAAAATAATTTATCTTTAGCCGACGTTTTATCTATCGGCTATATTATACTATAACTTTTAGGCACTAAGGTAGGGTATGTATGTATACTATAAAAAAGGGAGCCCCTTATTCTTCAGATTTTAGGGTACATTATGAGTATAAATGGATTAAAAAAATGCTTTTATAAACCTTCGTTGTTATTAATTTTTCACTCTATCACTTACAAAGTGGGTGGTTCCTTTAATAATCAAAAGTAATTATTATTACAGCTATACTTGTGTCAATCCACCCCTTATCAGTAATTGAAAACGGTTACACACTTATAAAGTTCTTTATAAATGGTATTTTTTATAGAGATCCCGTTATATCTATTAAAAATTAACTAGGTATTTATATACTTTCATGCATGCCAATGTAAATTATGTATCACGCGGGTATACCATGCTAAGTTCGTCGCACCCGTATAGCAAAAAACCTGTTTGTGGAATGTATTTTTGATTAGGGCACTTACAACCGTTATTTGCTCCAGTAATAAAAGGGAAACTGACAATTTTTTCATACAAATCTTAAAATGTTCAAAGTGATCGTGAAAACCGTATCAAAATCCATTGCGTGTTTTTTAGGGTTAGCAGATAGAAAGAGAATGTTTTTTTTTACTATGTAGAGAAGAAATTCACACTAAAGTGCGTTTGCAAATATTACAAGTCAGGCACAGATTGAGGTTTTTGATTTGGTTTATTACACTATGTTCCTCTGGGTGCCTTGGAACCATATCACAAGGTGTATAATAAGAACCTACTTGTCTGTCCAATACTTATTTTTAAAAAAAACTCGTTGGAGTCTGATATTTGTGGCAAATCATGGGCGACCCCATGCATAAGTAAATAAAGTTAACGAAACCATTTTGAAAAACAAAAAAGGTCAAAGGGTCTAAGTTTTGCCCTAGCACGGTCACGTCTTGAATGTCCGCTTCTCAAGAATATTCCGCCGTTCCCTTCGCTTGCCACGTGATACGTGGCTTCAATATCGCCTTACTATTCGGTTCCACCTCCAATAACTTTCATTGTCTCGCCCGAAAAGGACTCGTAACTTCATGCCATACAGACTAATGTTCCACAATCGTATTTCAAATAGCAATCTCAAGTATTCGGGCCCTCGGACTCTTTCTATTACTGTATATAGTCTAAGATCCCGCTATACAACGACCTTCACCGAGATGCTTATTTGATGAAACATATTTTATATTCAATTTAACATATCAATAATTATATTGCTTAAGGGTTGCCTAATAAATTTCAGTCCAGGATATGATTAATTAATCATTAAAAATAGATATTTTTTTTAATATTTCATCGGTTTGACTATTAAACAAACTCCATACCAATCGAAAGTATGAAGCCCATAGAATATGCAAACGTTAGGTTGCCTATTCTTTTCCAGTCATAACTCTCGGGTTGCCAGGTATAAACAGGTAAATTGATAGAGCATTTTGCACCGGTCTGATAATTTAATCAAATTTAAATGAAAATAAAGATTATTTCATTATGAACACGGTGGTATAGGGTTGCCTGCGAAAAATCAGTCCTGAATGACGGTTGTCGAATTTTGTAAAGTGAAATTAAAACTGAAAGGTGACATTTTTCGAGTAGTTGGCAACATTTGGGAAAGACGAGTTGTATGAGGCGTTTGTGTGTCTTGTCAAGAGGTATCGCTTGGGTTAAGAAATTTCTCCAGTGTTGCCATGCTTTGGGAGATTTGGTCCAAAAATGTCGAAAGTGGAAATAACGACTTCCGGTCAAAAATTTGGATGACGCCTCCTGCAAAAGGGTCGTGCAAATGATATTTGACCATTTTCATCTCGATCACCTGGCAACATTGGCAGCTACGGGGAAAAGTATTTTTTTCGACATGGGTGTCTTTAAAGTTAAGGACGGACAGAAGGAGATATGGCAGAAAAAATCCAAAAATGGGGTTTGGTCGGTTATACGACCCAAATTATGGGAAAAATCCGAAAATTCAGAAAATCTAGATAGCGACTGAGTGAGCGGCCATTTTGTAAAAAGTTTCAGATTTCTGATTTTTCAAATGCATTTTTTTGGCAGTTGGCAACATTTGGGAAAGTCGAGTTGTACAGAGCGATTACGTAGTTTGCTGAGGAGTATCGTTTTGAAAAACAACATTTTCCAGTGTTGCCATACTTTGAAAGATTTGGTCAAAACATGTAAAAAATGGAAATAACGACTTTTGGTCCAAAATTTGGATGACGCCTCCTGCAAATAGGTCAAACTAATGACATTTGACTATTTTTATCTCGATTACCTGGCAACACTGGCAGTTACGGGGCCACAAAATTTTGGGACTTGGGTGGTTTTAAGGAATTGTTTCACGGGATTGGTTTAAGTTAGAAAAAAAGTAAAAATGGGTTTCGGCGCGAAAATGGTCTAGATTAAGCGAAAAATGCAATAAGTATGGCAACACTGGAAAATGTTGTTTTTCCAAACGATACTCCTCAGCAAACTACGTAATCGCTCTGTACAACTCGACTTTCCCAAATGTTGCCAACTGCCAAAAAAATGCATTTGAAAAATCAGAAATCTGAAACTTTTTACAAAATGGCCGCTCACTCGGTCGCTATCTAGATTTTCTGAATTTTCGGATTTTTCCCATAATTTGGGTCGTATAACCGACCAAACCCCATTTTTGGATTTTTTCTGCCATATCTCCTTCTGTCCGTCCTTAACTTTAAAGACACCCATGTCGAAAAAAAATACTTTTCCCCGTAGCTGCCAATGTTGCCAGGTGATCGAGATGAAAATGGTCAAATATCATTTTCACGACCCTTTTGCAGGAGGCGTCATCCAAATTTTTGACCGGAAGTCGTTATTTCCACTTTCGACATTTTTGGACCAAATTTCCCAAAGCATGGCAACACTGGAGAAATTTCTTCACCCAAGCGATACCTCTTGACAAGACACACAAACGCCTCATACAACTCGTCTTTCCCAAATGTTGCCAACTACTCGAAAAATGTCACCTTTCAGTTTTAATTTCACTTTACAAAATTCGACAACCGTCACTCAGGACTGATTTTTCGCAGGCAACCCTATACCACCGTGTTCATAATTAAATATTTTTTATTTTCATTTAAATTTGATTAAATTATCAGACCGGTGCAAAATGCTCTATCAATTTACCTGTTTATACCTGGCAACCCGAGAGTTATGACTGGAAAAGAATAGGCAACCTAACGTTTGCATATTCTATGGGCTTCATACTTTCGATTGGTATGGAGTTTGTTTAATAGTCAAACCGATGAAATATTAAAAAAAATATCTATTTTTAATTATTAATTAATCATATCCTGGACTGAAATTTATTAGGCAACCCTTAAGCAATATAATTATTGACATGTTAAATTGAATATAAAATATGTTTCATCAAATAAGCATCTCGGTGAAGGTCGTTGTATAGCGGGATCTTATACTAATAGGATAGCTCTTGAACTGCATGCTTCGATGGCTTACACAATATTCCAATTTCGCTTGGATATTATTTGATGTTTACGTATTCAAACATTTCAGATAGGAGTATTAGGTAATGTGTTGTATCTGAAGTAACAGAGTTTAAGATCTCGACCTGATGTGTGTACCTACTCGTATACGTGCATTATTTAGTTCAGTATACCTGCTACAACCGCATGAGATGGCCTCAACTAGCAGTCAGTTGTTCAGTTTACGGCTTCCAACTAAAGTTATTTCGTAAAAATACACACAAACAGATCTAACAATCCAAATACGCCAGGGAGTGTTTGATGCAAGCACTGCGAGTTCACGAGAAACTATTCTAGATTTATAACCTCCTTCGCATCGTATAGCTTTTCGATTGCCTTATTTATTGTCTGTTTTAGCCCCATCACGGAACTTGAGTCTATTTCAAGTTTGGCTCTACATTTTTAATGGTCTATAAATACCAATATAAAACCTCATCAATTTTAAATTGAAATCTGTTTTATAAAGTTGTATTTGATTATTTCCTCATTTTTTCGACTAGCAAAAAGCTTGCTTATTGTTGTCGTTGAAAAAATGGGTCCGTTTAATCACCATTCGGAGACCGTTTGGTCCTAAGGTGGAATTAATTTTGTTGTTCGAAGGGCACTCCTGTTCTGCAGGTCCGATAGCATTGACGGATCGCGTTTCAGCGGGCTCAAATAGATGGGAGGAGTACGTGCTGTACCGTCAGCGCCGGGTGATGAATCGGCGACTTGTAATCGCTGAACTAACATGGATCCCGTAATTTGTTACGAGGAAGTTCGTGAGGTCCTCGCGGACCCTCGCAGATGTGCACTGTCATCGTTTGATAAAACTAATCCATTTCAACGCACCCTTTCGCCGAGGACTCTAATGCATGGTAAAATGTCACCGGCATGACGAGAATAGTTATTTGCCTCGTCACAGCTGGAAGTGGGGAAGTGGAGGCGCGTTGATTTTGTCTTGTCTTGGAAATCACCTCAATTTAAAGGATTCCCAATATTTTTAGTTGCATTATTAAGAAAGCATACTTATCTATTTCACTAAAATAAATAAATTCAAATCATTTAACACAGCCATAAAATGATTTCTTAACTTTCATGAAATATGTAAATGTAATACTTAATTCTAAACAAACACGAATGTTTTATTACCAAAAGTAGCACAAGTTGGGAAACGCATTCTAAGATAAGATGTCTTTTTCCGTTTCGTTTTCAATGGAATTACAGTCAGTGTTAAAATTAACGTTTGAATGAAAGAAAAGTCTTAAGACTTTTCTGAAAATAGAGATACAATTAGAGATCCAATAAATATTTTCTCTCTTACTTTAATTTACACTCTTTTACTTTCAATTGTGAATGTTGTTCACTCATAGCATTCTGTTGTAAAAACAATGTATACACAGTAGCCCCAAACGGTATTCCAGGAAACAGAACCGTGTTTTGTAGAAACGTCAAGGAGGGACTCCTTGTATCACTCCTCTATGTATCAAATAAATCTATGCCTCAAGTAAGTATGGGGAAACGCCTTACAAAAAGTTTTAACTATGCCTTATTTCTCTTCTCGTGTCAGATAAATTATGTGCTTCCGTTGCTGAAAATTAGAAATAAAATAATTAATTATTAGGTAAAATATAAAATTTACAATGATATAAAAAGGACTAAACTTTATAGTAAGCGGAAACAGTCTCAGTAAAGTTACAACGAGAAAGCTCTTTTAGTTATTTCCTGCAGTCAAAAAGCTTTTATAAAATTCAAAAGATATGATAAATCTGTGACATATCAAGTTAAAATTGTATTTCAAGGAAATGTAGCGATTGCCGTATGGTTTCCGGAAAGTGTAGGGAAGTGAAGTGACAAATTAATTGAAAAGTGTTGGTACATTGGCGCTGACCTGATTGAAACTGGTTTGATTTTATTGAACAATAAAAAAAGGTTTATTTATAACCATTGCCTAATCGAGTAGGTGTTTAAGAGACCTAATTTGGGATCAAGTGTAAATTATACGCACGAGGTTTTATTTATTTATACAATTTATAAATAGCCACCATTCACAAGCAACCAAGTCCTATGTAAGTCGAACTCTTTCTGACCCTAAACCACGGCAATATTATAAACTGTAATCACACTCTTACATTTATTAAACAGCTATCTATAACTACAATATTAGCTATTGTCATCTATAAAATTAATTGAATTTTATTTTACAGTCCTGTAGCGCAGGTTACTAATAAGTTAAAGTGTAAGACGGGACTAACTTTATGAGTATAGAGACAATATTAATTTTTGTAAATTTTACGTACTTTGTATAGAAAATGTAATAGTTGTAACACAATAAAGTAAAATGAAAGTACACCTTACAAATGCAACGTAATAGAAACTAGAAAACAATGTAATAATCATGTGAGTTCGCACACTTTTCGTAGCACTCGCCTTTCAATTTACGAGTCTTATACCCGTTTTCACCATCAATCCCTAATTTTTAAAGGGACCTCTATGAAAACAAAACTCCTGTTATGTGTTACTATAGGGGTCACTTAAAAATTAGGGATTGATGGTGAAAACGGGCATTAGAATGCGAGTAGCGATTCGAATTCTTCAAAAATACATACACACTGACCTATGTTAATGTTTCCTGAAAAAGTAGAGCGTGTGACGATATAGAATGTGTTATTCTTATTTAGTTTACTACACACGTCTCAACCGGGATTTCCAATATGTGGTCGTTTCCGCAGAACTAGCCTACTCAGGAGCTGCAGCGAATAAATAAATATAAGATTACCTACTTCCCCGCAATCGTTGAAAATATTTACCATGCAGAGAGAAATAGGTACACTCGTAAGACTATAATATGGAGATTATGCATGAAGACAATGTTAGATTTAATTGCTTGCTATCAAACGATTAGCATTTATAACAGAGAGAGTATATTAATTACATGGCTTATTTATACAGCTTGGGATTACCTAGAATCTAGATGATTAACATAAACAATTCCTTTAAAGCTACCGTATTAGCCATTTTGTGGCTTATTTGTAAAAGCGATGTGTCCCGTTCATGACCACGCCAAAGTCAGCGGTAGTAAAAAAGCCAAGTTGTGTATTAACTTAGGTCTTATTTTACAGCTTGGGATTAGATGATAAACATAAACACTGATAACAGTTCCTTAAACCTACCGCATCGAAAACAGACATATGTTCATGACCACGCCAAAGTCCGCTGTAGTGAAACAGCCAAGCTGTGTATTAAGACTTAGGTCTTATTTCTACAGCTTAAGATTAGAATTATGATAAACACAAACACTAAATTTCTACAGCTTAAGATTAGATGATAAACACAAACACTAATAAACAGTTTCTTAAACCTACCGCATCGAAAACAGACATATTTTCTGGCTTATTTGTAAAAGCGTCGTGTCTCGTTCATGTCCACACTCCACGCCAAAGTCCGCTGTAGTGAAACAGCCAAGTTGTGAATTAATACTTAGGTCTTATTTCCACAGCTTAAGATTAGATGATAAACACAAACACTAGTAAACAGTTCCTTAAACCTACCGCATCGAAAACAGACATATTTTCCGGCTTATTTGTAAAAGCGGCGTGTCCCGTTCATGACCACGCCAAAGTCCGCTGTAGTAAAACAGCCAAGTTGTGTATTAATGACGAGTTCGTGCCGCGCCTACGACGATCGCGACAAATCGTTCCCGCGTAATCGACGCGCCTGCTTCCAGGGCAATTTGTTCCTATAAAAATAACGCTGTTTGTACAAGCCCTCGTTTGTTGTCTGTCGCTTGATCTCGTAATCTATAACGTGGGACTTGCGCTTTTTCATGTTATGGAAAAAGATAACTTTACATTTTCTGCGTCGGTTAGTTGGGAGAAAATAGTTTTTTTAGATTCATTTTATTATGGTCGTCCTTTTTGCCGTGTGTTTGCAGATTGTGCAACATCACAACAAGTATAATTTAGACCTTGCACAATTTCACTTCGACATGAAAGTATTGACTGAAACACTTTGGAAAAAAAGTGATTGTATTTTTTATTAAACTTGGCCTAAGTTTTCTCGAACTTTTTATATGATTAATATTATAAACATCAGGAATATATTTTCATTCATATTCATTACGAGATATAATTATAATATACATACCGCTATTTTTCTTTCTTTTCCGCATTCAAGGAAACTTAACGTAGCATCATGTATGTGCCACGTGCCAAAATTACGATATTAATTACATATTATATTTTTAGGATCCAGTGGGCTAATTCAAATGCATTTGTCGAGAGTAGAAATCGTCTGTCAAATAATTTTCTAGTAATCAATTTTGAACTGATTGTCAAGGTAATACAGTTGAAAATTGAATATCAAAGCCAGACTACGCCTAATGTCAGATCAGCCGATGGTAGATGCCAAATTTCCAATATCGCGTACGAAGACGGAGAACTTTGTCAATATAGTGGTACATAAGGGTCATAATTAGTGGATGCCGACGATTTTCGCGCTGTCATCTCAACGACTGCCCACCCTTGTCGTTAGAGCAGTCGACTGGATAGAAAGCATGGAATTAACATGGTGATTGATAAACTAGGTGCAAATAAGCATAGGTATTTAATAACTACAGAATGCTTTTTGCTTAAATTTGAAAATAAAGGATATTGTTCTGCGTCCATACATCGTTCGCCCCAAGACCCCCAAGCAATGAAATAATGATTTTTATATGTGAAATTACTTAACGATTGTCACCTTATACTCCACTAGCTTTTCGCTCGCGGCTTCGCGCGCGTGGCCTACATTAGGTACCTACATATTTTACGGAACCCTATTATTTTCCAAAATAAAATTTAGCCTGTTACTCGTGGATAATGTAGCTTTCGAATGGTGAAAGAATTTAATAAAAACGGTCCAATAGTTTTTGAGTCTATTCATTACAACCAAACAAACAAAGTTTTCCTCTTTATAATATTAGTGTAGATACTTAAAGCACGGATAAGCGGGAGATTCGTTACAATAGGAAAAATGCTTCAGATTTTGAGGTTATTAGCATAACAGAAGTACATTTCCATTTTCTATCTTCTATAGGTACTTATAATAAATCTGTAGAGAGGTCAACTCTGTACATGAAATATATTTTCAAAATAACTATCAGGGGGCGATACTGATGCCAAAAATGCAATCAGTAAAATTTTTGTCTGTCTGTCTGTCTGTATGTTCCTTATAGAAACAAAAACTACTCGACGGATTTTAACGAAACTTGGTACAATTATTCTTCATACTCCTGGGCAGGTTATAGTATACTTAGAAATTCCCACGGGAACAGGAATTAGCGGGAAAATCCTTTTGTATGAAAAATCTAAACCGCTTAAGTTAGACGCTTTAAATTTCGCACGTAGGTACTTTAGTAAACTAATTCCCACGGGAACTGGAATTCGTGGGAAAATCCCTTTGTATGAAAAATCTAAACCGCTTTAGTTAGACGCTTGAAATTTGACATGTAGGTATCTTAATAAACTTAAAGCTTAGTTACAACAGGATATTGCAAAATTCCCACGTGAACGGGAAAAAACATTTGAACGAAAAAATCTAAACCGCGTAAGATAGATGAAGGGGGTAAAACGGGATCCACGCGTACGAAGTCGCGGGCGGCCGCTAGTTGCTAATAAAACTATTTATTGTCAAGAATTATATGTATAATAATGCGAATTCCCGTTCCCGTGGGAATTAGTTTACTAAAGTACCTACGTGCGAAATTTAAAGCGTCTAACTTAAGCGGTTTAGATTTTTCATACAAAAGGATTTTCCCGCTAATTCCTGTTCCCGTGAGAATTCCTAAGTATACTATAACCTGCCCAGGAGTATGAAGAATAATTGTACCAAGTTTCGTTAAAATCCGTCGAGTAGTTTTTGTTTCTATAAGGAACATACAGACGGACAGACAGACAGACAAAAATTTTACTGATTGCATTTTTGGCATCAGTATCACCCCCTGATAGTTATTTTGAAAATTATATTTCATGTACAGAATTGACCTCTCTACAGATTTATTATAAGTAGGTATAGATATGTAGGAGAGACGTCTTAATTACACTTTAAATCGTAGATCGATAAAGAACCCCTTTGTCAAACCGTATGAATAGCAGCAAATAGAACTTTGCGTATTGGAAAAATAGGAATGCCTACGGAAAAGCCAAACATTTTTTAAAAAGAAGTTAATATATTTTACTTACATTTAAATCCAAAAATATCTTTATTCCGACCCAAGGGTAAGTAGGCAGTTATGTAGGTATAAATGAAAATACGTATGTAGGTACTTATTATTTATTAATGGTCATGTTCTACATTTTCTATTAAATATGGGCCCAATACATCAATGATGTCGCCATCACAACAAAGTACCATAAATGGTTTAACGAGATTCCGATATTTGTATAGGGAATAAGTTTTTTTTTTGGTATGCATAATTGCTACTTTTTTGCACATAAATGTATGTATGTACCATCCATGATGACAATAGCCTTTCTTTGTGGTAAATCGTTTCCTGGCTTCCCGAAAAGAGACTGGAACATAAAGGTTTCTTTGGGCTACTTCCTCTCTACTAATATGTTGTAACCCTATCAAAAAACCGGGCCTTAATGTGCTGGTACGAAATGTTCCTCCATCATACTGCGTGCTTTCATTACATATTTTGTAAGAGTACTCCTTGAAATGCCAAGTAATGTAGCTATTCTGTCATCTGAATCACCGGTCCTCAGCTTCATTAAATAAGCACCAACTGTAGTAATTCGTGCTCTCTGATAGTATCTATGGCAAAGAAGATCTGAAGGACGAATCTGAAAATAAAATAAAACATCAGATTCACAGTTCAACAATAAGAAGAGCAATATTTATATAGGATTAACGACTTTTGTGTGTAACGGAATAGTAAGATGAGTGATGAAAGATAATTTATGATTTGAACGCTGAATGATGAGGAATGATTGGTCTATGGAGGAAACGAAAGGGATGAATGAGGAACGAGGATTGAGAGTGAGAATAGTGGTAGTTTAAAAGAGTAGTCTGTTGTTATGCAGGAAGTATAAATAAAACTTTACTGAGTTTATTTGGCTCAGGGAATTTTTAACTGGCTTTATAATAGTAAAAATTATGTTTAATATTATGTAAGTAATAATATTGCAATATTTTAATAATATAAGTCTATTTGTATTATACAGGGTGGAAACGATAAGTGATCTATAACACTTTTAATATTGTGTGGCTGGCATACATTTACTATGGAGGCTGAAAACATTGAATTTTCGGATAGATCCAGTTAATTCTGTAACTATTTACTGATACCGTTAGAAAGAGCTCGTGAAGCACTTTCAGGATGAGTAACCAGTTTTTCGATATCTTGTGTAGTTTAGAAATAATCGAGTGAGATCACTTATCGTTTCCACCCTGTATAACCTGTATGGATGAGAGTAGTGGCAGATTGAAAGCAATGGAAGGAGTTGAAGGATGGGAAGGCTGATTCGGAAAAAACCTTTTTTATTATTATAATAAACCGGCATAATTATTTTTATGTATTATAAAACTGGCAGGGCTCTTACCTCTCTGGGTTGAATCCAATTTCGAACAATGTTTAATATATCTTGATTATTCTCTGTATCCAAACAATGACTTCAAGTTCGCAATAATGAACAACCACATCCAACACAAACTTGTTGGTGACCTACCGGGGCACCGGTTGGCATATCTGGAGAGTCTTGTGAAGTAGGTGTGGTATCTCTTTGCAATAATGAGTGACAAGCCCCACAGATATAGTCATTTGCAGTAACCTGTTTAAAAATAATAATAATTAGAAATAAGTTTAAAAAAATTATCAGTTTTTTAATGTCCCGCACTTAAATTATTTTATTTTAGTATTAATTTACAGAAACCAATAACTTTACAAGAATTAGACTGATTGTATAGCCAATAACATTTTATTAAATAAGGACTTTAGCGTGCATTACCTCTAATGGAGTTAGTCGTTCCACAATTATGTTCCTGATGTTAATATGATGTTGAGTGTTAGTTCTCAGGGACATGAGCTGATGTGAACGTGTTCTAGGCTCTAGTGTTCTACTGCAAAGCACACATTTTCTGCTAAGATTTGAAGTAGATGCATTTGTGTTGTATTTTGGGCTTGGGTCCAACATGTTGTGCATATAAGATCATGAGCTGTAACCTGTAAAAATAAATAGATTCATTGCATGCCATGCCACACATACTCCTGTGCGTTGAATAAATTGAGCCGCAAACCATAAAAAAAATGATAATTCAATATTATGTGCTGTTAGTAGAATTTTGGGTCAGAGGGTAGGGTTAAACAGCTTTAGTAAATAAGCATTGTTGTTATAATAATTAATTATGACGTGTTACAAACTTAGTTACAAAAAATAATAATCTAGTAGTCTTAGTTCCAAAAAACAAAACAAAACAAGCTTTCATTGAGAGCAGGGAGATAGTGTCAAAGTAAATAATTCCTTAGATTTACACCAAAACCAGCTGGATTGTCAACTTAATTGTTGTTTCGCTCATGCCTCCATTGCGCTGTACCATCGACTAGTTTCTTACAATCGAATCGGGCCTGGCTGTCCACAGTAGTCCACACTGTCCAGGGTTGAACCACAGATAATAGCGGAACATTCATTTCAAGACAACCCGCCATGAGAATGGCAATTCAGAAGTTTGGCAAGGCTAGTACTTATTCATAAGATTGCAGAGCAAAATGTAGGTACTTACCGATCGAGGTGCTGCCCATTGTTGTGTATAATTAAGTTGCTCATTTTCTAACACCATAGAACCACCAGCCGAGCCTTGGCCGAGCCACACAAAAACAGTAAATCCCAGGCTGAGTATGTCGTTATTGCAATCAATCAGAGTCCGTTTGAATAGCCAAGTTTGTAGTTAATAAAGTTCCGAAAATAAAAGCTAAAACACAAACGAATCACAAAGAAGGATCAAGCAAGACAGCAACACAGCAAGAGTGAGTGAGAGAGAAAAGGTGATGCGAGTGAATGACAATTTGACTAACAAATAGGGATGTCCATTTAGAATAGACATAATCGATTAAATTGATCGTTTTTGAAAAATTTTATTTTTAAACATTGTGTTGCTATAAATATTTATTTTATTTATTTAATAGGACAACCAACAAGACATACACTGGAAGACAATCAATATTTACAACGTATTTAACTTAATCTAAGTGCTGCCTTAATTATAGGTTGCCACGGCATGCAATAGTGGACTTATACATAAACAGTGTCTACACTTAAAGAAAAGAGTAAATATGTAAATGTAGGTAAATAAATGTGATTAAATATACATAAAAAAATGCAATAATCCACTGAAGCGCTGCGGGCGCGGCGGATCTGCGCCCGTCTAAAGGTCTAATGATTAGACTCTAGTCTAATCGATCATACCATTATTTACTTAAATCGAATTAAAAAAGCGCATCTCTGTCTCTGCTCTGTCAATATGTCGGTGACTTTGATTTCGTTTAAATACTTTTAAAATATTTTTTCGAACTGCAACTTGTCCGATAGGTTTGGACACTTGCAAGTAAATAAATAAAATATACATAAAATTATGGTACATACTAAGTCTTTGAAAATCTTAGGGCGATTTTTATCAATGTCCTTTGTCTGCTCGATTGCATTGATGGTAAGGAGCAATGGTATTATCTATAATATCATTGGTAAGGAGGGACTGTTCTAAATACATATTATGATAGTTGAGATGGTTGAGAATATTTCCGGGTCGATCGCTTCCACCTTCTCGGCCTAGATAGTACCTACCTACCATAAAGTTAATAACTTTATGCTACCTACCTACTTATACGCCAAACTATCTTATGATTGTTATGCATTGTTAAGAGGGTTATAAATAATACCTAATTATGATTGTTATGCATTGTAAGTAGGGTTATAAATAATTATAATTTACATAAGCAGCAGGTCGGTTATTTTTATTTAGGCAAATGTAATATTTTAAAAGACAATACGTACGATCAGATATTAAGATCAAAGATAAAGATTTCTGCTGTGAAAAAAAATATAAAACAGCTAACTTCTATATCAAGTTCCAACGTCGCTATACGTACCTACCTACTTAATGCTACTGGATTATACGTTCATAGCTCAGAAGTTTAGTCCTTTTTCAGCAGTGTTTAGTAAGAATATTATTACAAATGGGCTTTTAGGGATTTTGTTCACATGGAATAAACGACAAAGTTCTTAGTTACTTATCCAATAGGTAGTAGTAACATATATGTAGAAAACAGGAACTTAGATGCCAACGAAAGAAAATAGGCTATCAAATGTTGTTTTGGGGACTTACCTTTATAAAAATATCACATTTAAAAATTCATACCATTTGTTGTTATTTAAAAAACAATGTCAATTTTGACGATTAACTGAAAGTCTATTATCTATGAATATAGTAGCGATATATGGTATCCAGCGGCAATGGCAGTGCAAAATTTTGACAATGACTGTAGTTATCATACTTCGAGTTTGTCCATGGAGACGGCAAAAGTCCTTTAGTTGGCCATAAAGTAAACTTAACGGAAAATGTTACTTAATTGATACCGAGGCGCAACCTGGAAGCATTGCTAAGTGTGCTCCTCGTTACTGGTTCATCGTTCGTCATCGTCATTGTTCGTAAAAACCGGGTCGCGGCAGGCAAATAATAAAATTAGTCTTATGTCTTCTCCCTTATTAACTTCGATGGATAAATAGCTAAACCTCCTTGCGCGTAACTGACGTTTGTTGGAAAACCGATTTTTTCAGGCCATCGGATTTTAATTTCAAAAGTCATTGACCAATCCCAGTTCATATAATAACTATTATGACGTTTTCTATTGGCCAAAAGATTTAACTCTCTAAAAATCCGCGTGCAACCATATCCTGCTTAAATATTGTGCACTTTATTCAGCACAGATTAAACAAGCTAAATGACAAATAGAATAGATTGAAATGACAGATTGCACTTGAATTACCCTACAGAAGCGGGTAGCATTAAAAAAAACAACAAATAACAAACTAAAATAACATTTACTCAAAATAATGATTTTACAAAGAAATTGGAATCAAATCAAACAGCCACTAATTTACACAAAAATAATCACCACCAAAAATAATGAAAAGATACGACTTACTGCAAATCGGGCCGATCACCAATCCAACAACCTCACCGCTCGGAGTCGCTCGGGCAAATGAGTGTCCCATGCGCCGAGTGCCTCTTTTATAGGCGTTGGCGGTGATACCACTCGATTTGAAATAAATCGTAACGGACTATCCTAATACGGCCTCTCCTGAACGTGCGCCGTCCCCGGCCGCATCTTCAAGAAGAGTTCCTCGAAGAGCTGGTGAAAGTCGGTGACACAGCCTCAGCCGGGTCATCGTCATCACTCAGCGCGAGATCCGCCCGAAGTATGTCCTCAGGCGTGTCTTGCGTGGAGTCTCCTGAAGAGCCGGTGAAAGTTGGTGACACGGCTGCAGCCGGGTCATCGTCATCACTCAGCGCGAGATCTGCCCGAAGTATCTCCTCAGGCGTATCTTGTGTACCCTCGGAGTCAGCATGGGATGCCGAAGGGCCAGCCTCAACATCGTCATCATCACCCTCATAGCCTGTAGATGTAAAATAAATTATGACTTACAAAGCAGTCTCACAACATGTGCCTATTCATTCATTCCTCACACATACAAGGCCCTCTTTCAGTAATACACACAAGCTTAGCTATTTCGTCAACTGCACTAACGCTTCATACTTCCAAAGAATTCCATACACACGTGTCACTCATTCTCATACTCCTATCTGTACGTACAGACCCCATAATAACCACAAAGACTGCAAGGCAGTCTACGTACTGAAAAGTACGTCTGCAAGGCCGAAGCCCCTACGCACTGAAAAGTACGTCTGCAAGGCCGAAGCCCCTACGCACTAAAAAGTACGTCTGCAAGGCCGAAGCCCCTACGCACTAAAAAGTACGTCTGCAAGGCCGAAGCCCCTACGCACTGAAAAGTACGTCTGCAAGGCCGAAGCCCCTACGCACTAAAAAGTACGTCTGCAAGGCCGAAGCCCCAACGCACTAAAAAGTACGTCTGCAAGGCAGCATCTCTGATGCATGCCCCATGGCACTGGCTGATGAACCCTCTCAGCCCGGTGCGCAAAGCGTGATCATTCGGCTCACACACGCTCACACTCGGCCATACAAAGCAAGCTGAAACATAGGAGTGTTAGACAGTCTCACAACTTACTTTCGAAAAGGCAGCGCAACTCTCAGGGCACCACTCTCCTTTCCAAGGCACCATATATTGGGCCGCTGCTTGGGTGGTCTTGCCACGCGCGCCGCTTTAAAGCTTTAACTCGTATCGCCCGCTTGGTAAGACCTTGACCACGCGGTAAGGGCCTCGCATGCCCGAGTCAAGCTTTCCAACTGATTGGGAGTATTTAATTACAAAGACCTGATCGTCCAGTCTGAATACTCTTGGAGGGTTCCGATGACGATTAACACGAGAGTCCTGCTGATCTTTGTTTTTCTTAAGCAGGTCCTTGGCTCGGCTCCTACTGATCTCCCTCATTGCCTGAAGATTGGGGCTGTTGTTTTCAACAGCAACATCACGGATCAGCGCACGAATGACAGGAGTGGTAGTATCAGTTCCGATTAACAAAAACAATGCTGAAACTTGAGTGGTTTTCTGTTTAGTTATGTTAAGAACTAACTGAATTTTTCGCAAAGCCTCGGACCAGGCTGAGTCTTTGTTATAACTTTCAACACGAATCAGGTTGAGGACGGTCCGTACATAACGCTCAGCTTGACCATTTGCATGGTGCATCTCTGGCGTTATGTAGTGGATGTCACATCCTAATT
Organism: Ostrinia nubilalis; assembly: GCF_963855985.1. Taxonomy (NCBI): domain Eukaryota; kingdom Metazoa; phylum Arthropoda; class Insecta; order Lepidoptera; family Crambidae; genus Ostrinia; species Ostrinia nubilalis. Next base: position 9,815,311 of record NC_087096.1, on the reverse strand, counting down.
CGGATATCCAGTTAGTAAAGCTAGACGCTTCAAACATACGCCCTCGGTCACAAACTAACAATTTCGGTGTACCAAACAATGAGATTGCATCATTTAGGACGCGTTTCAGTTCATTTGTATCTTGTCGATACATTGGGAAAAGCATACAAAACTTTGTGAATGCGTCAACTAGTATTAGGACAAACTTGTAGCCATTCGATTCCGGCAACGGCCCTAGCGCATCAACATGAACAGTATTGAAGGGGACATCTGACTTTTCCCACGAAGTAATGGGTTGATGAGGAGCTCGTGGGACTCGTTTCTTTGAAATGCAGATAAGACAATGTGAGGTATACTTTTGAACAAAGGGCCTAAGGCCCGGAAACCAAGTGTTTCAGTATGAGATCCAAAGTCTTGTCGGCTCCAATATGTTCATGTTCATCATGAAAAATGCGTAACAAGCTCAGGCGATGTCCTTTAGGGACGAAACATAATAAGCGCGACTCCTCACCTACAGGTGAATAACGGTAGTACAAAAGATCGTTTTGACACACATATCGGCGTGAGTCAAGGAGCCCATCTCTAAGCTTTTGAATTAAATCCTGGGTCTCATTGTCGGCGTTTTGGGCCATTTGTGCCCAATTTAAAGGTCGATCAATATGATTGACTTGCATCGCTGGTGGATTTCTGCTCAAATAATCTGCATGGCCCATCATGGAGCCTTTTCTATATTCAATGGTGAAGTTAAAATCTTGCAGATAAATCCACCAGCGAGCAACCCGCGGAAGCAGATCCTTCTTACGCTCGGTGGCTTTCAGGGCATTGCAGTCGGTTACGATTTTGAAAGTTACGCCTATCAGATAATGCCGAAAATGCTGCAATGCTCTGACAACCGCCAACGTCTCGAGCTCGTACGAGTGGTATCTGCTTTCTGCGCCTTGGGTAACTTTGCTAAAATAAGCTACCACGCGTTTGTTACCATCAGAGTGTACCTGCATTAGTACAGCCCCATATCCAGCACTACTTGCGTCTGTGTGCAGCTCGACCGGTAAGTTAGGATCAAAAATTGCAAGTATTGGCTCACTCGTCAACTGCGTTATAAGATATTGGCGGACTTCCTCCTGCTCAGGTCCCCAAGTGAATTTGACGTCTTTTTTCGTAAGACGTGAGATACTTGCAGTTTTTGTCGCATAGTCTTTGATGTAGCGCCGAAAATACCCAGCCAGACCCAAAAATTGACGCACTTGTTTAACATTCGTCGGAGTAGGTGCATTTACTAGCGCTTCAATTTTTCGGGGGCTCGGCCTAACCTGACCATGGCTAATGACGCGACCTAGGTACTCTACTTCGCTACTCAGAAAGGAACACTTTTGAAGATTGATCGAAAATCCAGCATCGGTAAGGGTAGTTAACACTTCCCGCAACAAAGCTATGCCGTCACTAACTGTCATGCTTGGAATGAGTACATCATCAATGTATACTAAGACGTGCCCTGATTCGATCAACTTTCGAAGCGTGTTGTTGATAATTCGTTGGTAAACTGTTGGTGAATTACATAGTCCGAATGGCATTTTGACGTACTCATAATGTGACTCCGGAGTAACAAACCCAGTCTTGTGTATTGAGTCTTCATCTATTGGTATCTGATGAAAACCTGACGCCATGTCCAGGCTGGTGAAGAATTTCGAGCATCCAAGGCGGTCAATGTGATCCTCGATCAATGGAAGTGGATATCTGTCCTTTATAGTAATGCGATTGAGTGCTCGAAAGTCCACACACATCCTGTCCGTGCCATCCCTCCCTTTAACCAGAATGATTGGGCTTGCATACTCGGAGTCAGATTCCCTGATCATGTTCCTATCCAATAAATCCCTCACAATATCGCGAACCTTAAGTTTCTCCTGATATGACAAACGGTAGGGGTGACAGGCTACTGGAACCTCACTCGTTAAGTCCATTTTCATTTTGCCTGCCTTTACCGTAGTAGTAGCCGTGCCAGTTACCAAAAACGAAGAGAAATCGTTTATTACGGTCATCAAAGTATCCAGTTCCTCGCCTTGAAGAGGCGTGCCGACCCTATTAGGCTCTTTGATATTAACAGAGTTAACGTTTAAGATCGTATTGGATGAATGCGTCAAGCACCGCTGATCTTTCGTCCTCACAAAAGTTACACCATCCCTATTTAGGACGTCGGTTCCGATAATGATTGGCGTATTCATGCAAGAGGCAGGCACCACCACAAAATCTATATCCAGAGCGATATTGCTGAACTCAACTGTGAGTGTGACATATTCGTGAGCAATAATCTCATTATCACTTATTCCCTTAAGAACGCAGTGAATTTGTTTCTTTGAACAAGAAAAGTGTTTAAGAACCGCCGAAGATATTAACGAAACGTTCAAAGCCCCGCTATCTATCAAAACGTCTACCGGTATACACTGTATCACTGCTGTACATACGTCATTATTTTTAGTTGACTTAGAAAGTTCTTTGCATAAGTTGACTTTGCGTTGATTATTATTTTGGCCTTCAGATCGAGCTTTGGCGAAACAATCACTCTCCCTATGTCCTAGCTTCTTGCAGAAACTACACGTTATTTTTGGCTGAGTTTCAGGAATCTTACGCTTTTTAGGGCAGTTTGAGTTTATATGTCCAGTCTGGCCGCAGTTAAAACATTTATTTTCACTACGGTTGGTATTTCGTTTTCTAAAAACATTATGAGAAGGTCGATTGTCTTTGCTACAGCCAGGCTTGACATAAATAGCTAAAAACGAGACTAAGTTTTCTGTCGTGAGGTTGGCGTTCGCAGCCGCAGCCCTCACTTGCGCATCGTTAATACCGCGTATCACTATTTGAACCATAAGTTCCTCACTAATACCTTTAACTATGCGCAGGCGCAATAGTGATCGTCGTGCGTATTCAGCGTAAGTAGAAAACTTGTCAGAAGAAGTATTCATGACATCGAAAAGTGTTTGAGCGTAGTCTATTTTGGGAGGACAAAGCGACTTAAATTCTTTCACAAAATTAGACCAAGAGCGATCACTATTAGCCCATTCGTTTAGCCATAATTTGGCATCCCCTTTTAAACAATTAGCAACGCGCGACAGACACTCTGAATCTTCCCAGTGGTTAGCTAACCTAGCTCGCTCCACCTTATCGCACCACACCTCAAAATCATTAACGGCAGGATCAAAATTTGACACATAGTAATTTTGTGATTTTACTCGATTTATTGCAATAAGTGCGTCTGCCAGGGCTTGTGTGGCACTGGCTGACGAAGTGTCGTTATTATGTTGAGGTGTGCTGGCATGAGCAATTGGAAACTGGGTTTGAGACATGCTCGCGTTACTCTCCTCGATCTCATTCAATCGCGCAATTATCGAACCTAACGCCAGTTTCACCGAGTTATCGGGGGTACGCGATCGAGATCTAACATGACGGGACGCAGGACGACGCGACCGCGAGCGGTGTTTATGTCTATGGCCTCGGCGCGATTTGCTACGAGTGCGCCTGGCCTTACGACGCGACGTTTCACTGGAGTCCGATCTCTCACGCGAACGGGATGATCGTGGCATTATAACAAAAACAAATTAGTGGCTGTTCAAATTCCGCATAATTGACAAAGAAATCAAATGTACTTGTGGGCACAGGCCTATCCCACTTCTGATTTTAGGATCCAGAAGCGGGTAGCATTAAAAAAACAACAAATAACAAACTAAAATAACATTTACTCAAAATAATGATTTTACAAAGAAATTGGAATCAAATCAAACAGCCACTAATTTACACAAAAATAATCACCACCAAAAATAATGAAAAGATACGACTTACTGCAAATCGGGCCGATCACCAATCCAACAACCTCACCGCTCGGAGTCGCTCGGGCAAATGAGTGTCCCATGCGCCGAGTGCCTCTTTTATAGGCGTTGGCTGTGATACCACTCGATTTGAAATAAATCGTAACGGACTATCCTAATAATATCTATTACGCTGTCCGCCTGTCTCAATGGGAAAGGAAAAATATCCACGGGCGAAGATAATTCATTTATTATTTGGAACAAATCCGTAAAGTGGGAAGTTGGGATAAATCCGTAAGAGTTTTATTAATTCAGCGGGATTACCTCATTGGAAGAATATAAGCGGGAAAGAAAAATATTATTTTGGTATTCAACTATTAATTATGATTTCACCTCGAAAATATTTTTTTCATTATTTTTGGCAGTGATTTGAGCCCTTATAAGTCAGTGGGAATATAGTTCCCACCATATTTTATACCTTATTCGGTTGTCTTAAAGTCCAGAAACAATGAAAAATATGATTATTTTATGACTGGTAAAGTTCTAATCTAAATTCTGTTATATGAAGTATATTTTTATATCTTCTCTTCCACCTTCGGCCTGATCATCACTTACCATCAGGTGAGATACAGGCCAAGAGCTTCCTAGTTGTGGATAAAAAAAATACAGGTAGCTTTTTTTATTGAATCCTACACGTGACGTCACAAACTTTTCGAGGTTCTTCCACAATACCACATCATTGTCCAACTATCAAGGCTGGGAGACAGCTACTTATAAACAACAGATGGATTACTCGGCTAACATAGTTACGGAAAAAGGGACATTATTTTCTTTGTTCTTAGATCTCCTTAGTGACAATGTTCGAAAAAGTTCTACTTTCCCTATGGTTTCAATTTCTCTTTGGTCTATAGTTGCTCCAGTGGTGTGTTACACAATCTTGATTGTTTGCTTGCATAATTCACTCGATTCTTGTTAGAATTAATAACAAAAGCTGCCAAATCGATGAACGTATTGAGTCGTTACAAACGTTTGAGTTCCATCCGCATCAGCGTCCGACGTTGACGGATCGCGAGACGGATTGATAGACGAATTACTTGGCTAACATGATTTATAGCCGTCGCTGGAAGGTAGTGATGTCAGTTGAATCTATAGATAAACTTGATCCGTCGATAGTTTATCGATACTACTGGATAACTCCCCTAAAAGAGTAGGAAGAGCGGATTTTCTTACAGTACAGTACATACTGAGCACAAGGCATCAGAAGTGAATAATACAGACCAATTTTCTTTTAGATTCTTATATTCGTGCTTATTATTTACACTTACGTCACCGAAGAAAAAAAGATTAGTTGCTAGTTTATTTATTCGACTGTTCATAATAATTAAGTACCTACTACTGTAATATAAAAAAAGCTAAAAACGTTGAAAAAATAACACCTTTGCCATAATAAAGTGTGTAGAATTATAAATCTTGTTAAATTAATAAGTAATAAATACTGATTAAAAACGAATATCACTGTTCAGTTGCCGATTACAGCAGCATTTAGTTCCAGTTCTAGACAATACAAATAAAAACTAAACAAAGTATGCGAGCCGAACAAAAAATTGCATGAATGTGCTAAACTACAATCTCATGTTTGCCTTGAGGCGTTATTTTCTGAACAACGCAGCTTTATTGATTTTATCATTATCATTTTTTTTATGATTTTGACTTTTCATATGCCTGCCTATGAATGCGATAAAAACATAATATTTAGAATTATTTTAAATATTATGATAAAAATATACTAAACTCTGTCCTCTGTAATCTCAATATTATGATTTCCTATAATAATGTAGGTACCTAGGTAATTTCAATACAAAATTTTCGACGCATTTTTAAGAAATTTCAATCGATATCCTTTACTACATCGATATTTTCAATCGATAGATGGACATCACTGAAAAAGGGGCTGGTGGACACGAGCTACCCACTAAGGCTCAGCAGATAGTTGAATCTGATGACGTGTCTCCCCGGGGAATGCTCAAGTGGAGGTCGGAAAAGATATTTCCATGCATTTGCAAATAATCTTGTGGAGCATATGACTTTTATTGGTTTCGACAATATTTCTACAAGTAAGCACAAAAATGGTTGAACTTTTTGAACATCATAGTTACATACTCGCACCTACTTAGTGTGGAGGACCCTTTGAGGCTTGAACTTTGATAAAATCGGCAAGATTGTTTTTCTTTTGTTTTGATCGTAACGAAGGGTACCTATTGTTAAAGACAGGCAACTAAGACCTGATGGCGGATTTACTTGGCTAATTTCAGCGCAGTGTAAAAGCTCCTTGATGTTTTAAAAATTCGAATTTCTATAAACGGTACTTATACCTATGTTAAAGTTCGACCTCAGTTCGACCGACCATAAATACTTTAGTAGCAAATAATTTAATCTAATTTGCACTACTTGTTCAACATGATCTGATCTGGATACTGATTCGAAAGCGGTTGAACGGGTCGCGCATTTGGCATAATTGCAAATTACATAACTGTCAACACCATAAACATAGCGTAACTTTTAACGCGGCGTGTTCCCACGGTTATCTATCTCGGTCTCCGATAAAAGTAAGTAAGAGCTAGATTTATTAGAAAGCTAAACGGTTGTCATTGGGTATTTTACCCTTGAAGTATCTGCTAAAATGTTTCAAAAACTCTTACATATTGTTTTTTTATTGTAATTATTTCAATCCTTAACCAGTGCCAAAGATGTAATGATAATTACTTTATTGTTTTAACATTGAATTCCAAATTTTGACATAGGTCGAACATGCGAATAGAAATTAGCTGTGTTGAAGACGCATCACATAACATTGACACCAATTTTTATATCCTTTGTGAGGTTAGCCGTTAACTTGGAAATATAAATAATCTATTTGGATGCAAAAAATATTATTTTTTTGAAACCCGACTCATATCTATGTCTGTTTCAGTATAGACGCAATCTCAGTCTGACTATATCATAATATTTTAAACTATTATGTGCAACCGAGCCGAAACGTCGGGAGGGTAAATATTTTATTTACCGTTAAAATAGATATTGTTGCAATAAATCCCGTGAAGTGATAATTTGACTATATCATATCATTAGCGTGGCTAAATCAAATATCAAGAATAATTCCAACCTCATCTTATAGCAGACCGTAATTAGAAGAGCCTAAGTTCGATTCCAGCATTATGACGCTTAGTTAAAACCACATTGTGTATTTATCCCCCCCGTTTGCTTATAATACACTACAGGCTTGAGTCAACCTGATTGCATGAAAAGAACTACGATTCCATACTGGGCACATTAAGCCCTTGGTCTGATTAAGTCGTAAATCTGACAGGAGGGTTGAACCCTTACGGAAGAAGTAGGCATAGGAAATATCCACATAAGATGGTCCACAGAGAAATCTGTATACTGCGTTGTAATCGTATAAGTGCCCCATCAGGAAATGGCATTTCAAGGCAAACTTCAGATATTAAGTCGTCTAGCACGTGTCATTTTCTTGAAAAACTAGCTTATTTGTATTGAGTAAAACTGCGATCATACGAGTATCATTCGGCTTGGTTAAGATTTCTTTAATTAAACCCCGGTCTTGTAGATAAAGTAATTAGTAAAGGTTACTCATTCACTCTCTGAACACGCAATCTCGAAAATACGAGTAACTTAACCTATTGAGCCGAAATTTGAATATGAAGCTTTATGCGACAGGGCCGTAACAAATGTATTTATGTATGAAATATTCAAAAGGCTATCGTATGAAGTATGAACTGCAATATTCGCATACAAAAAACGGTCTACCTCAAACGTCAATACAGGGTGTAAGGCTGGTTTTACAGTCACGGTAATCGTGGACCAAAGTCAATATTTTAGGAATGGAACTGCTTTAAAGTGTGTTTTAAGCTTAACACTGTGTCATATTATAATGTGTTTTAATAGATGCTATTTTCCAATATAAACGTACCTATAGCAGTCTGAGGTGCTGAACTATCGACTGCACTTCTTCACCGTGCTAGAGTGAAGTGTTTGTTATTATGTTTCATCGAAGATTCGTCGTGCTTTTTTTAAGATACATTTGATTATCTTATTCATTTCCGTAAATATTGCATACATTGAAATGCAACGACTCTTTTAAAATTACTGGTTGAGTAGGATTTGGAACACAGAGGTTATATCATATAATTTCTGCTTTGTTACATCCAAAAAATATTTTCCTATTGTAACATAGTAAATAAAAATCCGCTATGTGACATGCATGCATTTAAAACCATACAATTTGACCGTTACCTATGGTTTACGCTAAAGCAACTGTTAGGTAATTTGAAAACTTGTGGACTTAACTATCTAGCGGAATAAATTGTCTGAAGGCCAATCATGGATGAAGATGATATAGCAAATGACAAATTGCCAGTGGAAGCAGTTGTCACGCACGACTAGAAATACACACAAATGTAGAAACCTTAGTGTGAAACACAGGTGGTGTTTCAACAAAACACTGAAAGATCCCAAGGTTAGAAAATTAACAATTCGAAACAATTTATAGATTACCAATATTGTTAATTATATCGATGCAAACGATACAACTAACAGCATCCAAGCTGTACAAACACAAACAAGAGGATAATGGAAATCCTCAACCCAATTTTGGCAAATAATTGGTTAGACCCACCTGATTTAGGCAACAAAGCCCTCCCCCCGACATTGTTCACCAAGGTTTTATTAGACCGATGTAACATCTCATCGCAAATTAACACAACCGACCACAATATTATCTGGAACATGACCAACACCCCTGTCCCAGTCTCCCCACACCCTAATGGGTAATTTTCCCCCCCAATAGTTATCTTGTAAGAGGTGAATTGACAGTAATTGATTTGTTCCCCCCATCCCTAAGCCGAAACACTGACCGCGCAATTGTGTTACCACCAAATTTTCATTTTCACGCACGTTCTCATAAATCTAATAATATCTTCGACGGCACATCAAGCTAAAAACATGTAACTCGTGTAGTTATAGTAAATGCTTTTTTCAACAAAAAATATCCTTTTTTGAGACTTACCGGCCATTTTTGAGACTTATTAATGTTGAACTTTGGTCTTTGGTTTGGAACTGAACAGAGATTGTTCTTTGTGTCCTTGATCAGTATTGAATAAAGACATGCCAATTTAAGCCGGTCCAGTGTGGTAGACAACGATCTAAAATTACATCGGCAGCGGAGTATTTTCATTTATTTACACAAAAGCTTATAGAGGACTTTAATATTTGTAATTTGGAACAATAAAACAAAGAGACATCGATTATTGTGACCCTTTCCTCTGCGCTCCGCCTCGGCCTTTGTTTTTCGCCGGTCGTATTTAGCACTGGGCGTTTATTAGGAAATTGGAAGTACGCGACACAAAGGGTCTTAAATTAAATCTGCTGTCTAAATGTTCTCCTGAAATTACTTGGTTAGTGGATTTGGTGATTAACTTTTTTATCTATCTAGTTTATAGTTTTTCTTAGTTTAAGAGTACTGATTTGTTTACCAAACCTATAAGTATTAGTATGTATAAGTAAGTAATGTATTCGTGTTGTTAAGTGTTGACAAACAAAGAAAGAAACGTAACAACACATCTTTATGTGACTATGTTAAGCAGTTAGTATTTTCATAAGAATATTGTTTAGTAATCCAATTTGGTATAATAATAGGTAGGCTAGACAGTTATGAAAATTAACTAAGAAACTTGATTCAAACCGGCTACCTATTTCATTTCTTTCAGAACAAAAGTTCGCTTACAAGTCTCATAACACAGAAAATAGGAAATGAACAATGTTAAGAAGTTTTGTCCCGCAATTTATTATTATATCATGCCCGTACAACTTGTGTGTTGTTTCTTTTTGTCTACTTTTGTATTGTTTATCGGGAACAAGGAATTTCAAAGGTTTCCTGTGACGTGTACTGTTAATATCTTTATTTTTGTCAAGAGCAATCCCATTCAGAACTAGAACAATGTATATCGGGGACAATGAGTTCGCAGTGGAACTATCGATATGATAGTTTCAATTTTGTAAAATCAAAGTGTTTCTTTGCAGATATTTGTTTTTCTCTTTGTATTGATACTCGTACAGTTTTGTTTACTCTTGGAAAAGTTCCTTAGTATTTACGGCTGAGTTGCAACATCTTCATCAACTTTATCTTTAACAAACGTCAACAATCTGTCAATCCTGCAGTTCAGCCTGATTAATGGTATTTTCTTTTGTCTGCAGGTCCAACATAATGTCTTCCCCGTCGAAGCAACGTCTGAAAAGGCAGACATGGTGCAAAAGACTGATGTACAAACGAGTCCCGATAGCGAGCTGGCTTCCACTGTACAACTCCGAGAAGGGAGTGGCGGATTTCATAGCTGGAGTCACAGTCGGTCTGACAGTCATTCCACAAGCGTTAGCTTATGCAACACTGGCTGGCTTGGACCCTCAGGTAATAACTATAGCTGGAAACATTGAATTTTCAGATAGATCCAGTTTATCCTGTAACCTATTATTGGTATGTACCGTTTGAAAGAGCTCGTAAAGCACTTTCAAGATCAGTAACCAGTTTTTCGATATCATGTATAGCTTAGGAATAATCGAGTGAGATCACTTTTCGTTTCCACCCTGTATAGTGGTTTGTAAACGTAACAACTATCATAGTATCGGACTACTTACGGAATAGGGGCTAACCCATATCTAAACAGGGGTCAACGAAACCTTCGTGAAATCGTATTATTTTCAGACAATTAGGGAGTCATACCAGGTATATATATTTGGTATTTAGAAGCACACGAGTCGATCTATTATAATGAAACTACACAAACTACTAGTACTTAAGCGTCGATAGCTACTTGCCTACGGACCGTACAAAGCAGGCATGCAGCTGAAAACCTTAATTTTATCTTTTTTTTTCTAGGATGGCCTGTACTCTTCCTTCATGGGATGCTTCATCTACACAATATTCGGGTCATGCAAGGACATCACTCTAGGCCCCACAGCCCTGATGGCGCTTATGACGTACCAACAGATCCAGAATAGAAACGCAGACTATGCTGTACTCCTGTGTTTCTTGACTGGCGTAGTGCAGTTTATTATGGGCATATTACATTTAGGTATGTTTCACTCCATTTTAATTAACTTAAAAAAAAATTACACTAGTTTATTACAACCCGATCAAGCTAACTGCGCACCTCGCTGGAATGCGACTCTCCCTCCCACTTAACCGCACTGCTCCCCGCGTTCGCCCCGTCCCTACCAGAGCGTCGATGTGACGTCACGGCCGTCAGGTGCGCAGTTAACCCGACCGGGTTGTAGCTCATGGGAGTTTTAGTCTGTCACGTAAAGACTGTAGGTACCTATCGCTTTGTTCAAAATCCCGGTTATATGTTTTTCCCTGGGTTTCAAACTTTCCTAGATACATTTTAATCTAAATCGATTTAGAAGTGTGAGCGAGAAAATGTCACAGTAGAACAGACAGGTTTACGCTACGTATTTATAATTAATATGGATATTGAATAAGTATGGATTTTGTACTAGAGTTAACAAAGAACCTTTAGTTTCGCGAAATCTCTACCTTCGTTTCACTTGACAATAGGGTTTCTGCTCGAGCTTTCTCGAACTCGAGAAAACTCGAGAAATTTGGCTTCATTCGAGACGAGAAAAAAATTACCGGAGCTCGAGAATTCTCGAGTTTCGATTTTGAAGCTTTAATATTCTTGAAAGCCTATTTTCTTAGACAAAAGTAAGTTTTTAATTATTTAATAGGTTAACGTTGCGTTTAGACTGGCCTAGTCTTTCCTTTTTTTAACTAATTTGATTTGCAAGTAATGATCTTAACCGAAACTAATAATGTTCACCTACGAGTATGCTATATTTCATTATGTTTGTATAACTGACTGATTTAAAGACTGATTTTTTTTTGTTAACTATCTGTTAGTTTAGGTACTCGTAAATACGTTTATTCAAGTCGTTATCATTAAGTTTAAAAATTTATTTAAAAGTTTTTTTGTTTGTAAATGTAGGTTTATTATCGTAATTTTTCAATTAATTTGGACTTGTGTTCTTTGGAAAACAAGTGATTCAATTGGAGCTCCAGATATTTATGGTTATTAATCCTTAAAGTACACGCGACTTTATGACTTTTGTTCCTTTAGTTAATTACTAAGTTATAATTATCCTACTAATATTATAAATGCGAAAGTTTGTGTGGATGTCTGGATGTTTGTTACTCTTTCACGCAAAAACTACTGAACGAATTTTGTTGAAACTTTACAGTACTATTGATTATAACCCAGACACATTATAACATTAATAAAAACCCGTGTTTTTATTACATTTCAACCGATTTCAACAGTTTTAACTAAAAGACTCGAGACCCGAGAAAACTCGAGACTTTGGCCTCGAGAATTCCCGAAACTCGAGAAAAAAAATAAGTCGAGAAATCAGAAACCCTACTTGACAAGCTGTATTACGATAGAGTCACCCAAAACAGCCGCCCTATCGGTACTTATTTTTGATAATTTCCAAGTTTGCTTTGTTGGTCCGCACAGTCCTTGTGAGTTTATGAACGTGACCTAGTCATACCATTATCTTTCACTCCTAAAATAACTCAATAATAAAAAAACAGCTTAGCAGAGTTACTCTCGTGTTGCGAGGGCTCCGTACATTTTTGATCTTATCACGTATAATACATGCATTCCTGTTTATAACTTGGTAAAAATAAGTTAATACAAAACCAAACTACCGCTACCCCTCTACTTGTCGAACAATTCCTGTAGGCCTAAAATGCGCGCCGTGATAACTTTTATCGACGTCAAAATGTATGGGCAAAATCGATAAAATGGCGTGATAACCGCTTTTCGCGGCGCGCATCTTAGGCCTACTGAAAAGGCAATCTTTGGCATTATAGTCAGGTGCGGTTTTTTGAACGTGTACGGAACCTAAAACCATTGCGATATCGATACTCGTTTTAACTGCTTTTAAAGCTACTAATCGTACGAATATAACACGTTCACGCAAACTGATAGTGACAATATTGCGGTATCGGTAACCATTCCGCGAAACACGTGATATTTTTATCAACCTTCGTTTTTGGGACTGTTAGTCCATATTTCAAAAAAGAGTTAATCTTTCTTTTAGCTTAAAATATGGAATGTATCATCATTATCAATTCATCTGGTCATTTAGTCCACTGCAGGAGCAGAACCCTCTAATTTACCTACACTGACCAGACGGGTTGAAGTTAGGGAAGGCCTAATGTTCCTCTAACGCCTTCAAGCCGTGTGTCGTTTTTATTTAAATCACACGATAATTTTGACCATTTTATTTTTATAAAAGTGAATACATATTTAATTCAATGTGACTGACTGATGATTAGAAATAGGTTTATTTAGACTTTCAAATGAGCTAATTTACACTTTTTAATAACTATTAGCAAACAAAAAAGATAAAATAAAAATCAGAAAAAAACCTTATTTTAAATTAGGCATTTTGTAGGCTTAAAATAGCCGCCTGATTTATAAATAACTATTTTATATCATTAATAGTGGTAACATTTACGGTTACTAACAAAGCAAAGCATTCCCAATGTGTTTTTATTTATGCAGACCAAGGCAGGTATTTGACCGCAGTCGCACCTACCTGATGTTAAGTGAGATGCAATCTAGGATGGTACATATCTGCCCTGTAAGTGCTTATTCACTCTCTTTCTACTTAGTCAAACCTCTTTTACACATACGGAGATTGAGGTCATGGGGATGTATAATAAGTACTGAACTTAAATTATGTCTTAGCATTATCTTTTTCCTAATTGAATCACGGGCAGATAAGGGATGAAGAGATGTGATAACCTTTATAGCAGGCAAACTTTGCACTGACGATAGCACATCAAGCTCCACACATAGGCATCTTATGTAGTTGTAATAGGGGTGATATTGTAACAAAAATGTACGGTTTTATGTGCTGTCGTTGTATCGATGTCGTGAGAGAATTCACGCTAGTTAATCTTCTTATCTTTACTACGCTGCGGTAATTTAACCTTGACCATTTTTGTATTGTTAATTGATAAGTATGGGAGAATTTTGTCGTCATAGCTTAACATAAAGCTGCGTTTTCACCAGAGATGTGCTAGGATTCGTACCGAGGGATATGTTTATAAAGAACCAATAAAATCGCTTCACTTACTTCGCCACAGCTTTGGTGGAAACGCAGCCTTATGGTGTACATTGTGAAACTTTTTTTCACATGTGATAAAAATGCAGTACTTACTGAAGCAAATCCGCTCATGAATAGGGAAAAGTTTTGTTTACATGAATTTAAAGCTGGTTGCTCTACACATTCATTTCTATGGAAAGCCGATTTTAGGGAATTCAAGAGTAATTTTTGTTTACATGGAAAAAGTTGCACATATTAGAATCAAAAATAATATATTCCTATGGTATGATATTTTCAATTTTAGTTCCACTCCAGAATTACCATAACTTGATTTTCTATCTTACGAAAGATTAGGTACTTTAGTATTGCAAAACATACAGTTAAAGTCAGTTGTTCTTAGTCATTTAGTATAATACCGGAAGACGCTAAACGGATTGATTGTTACTAACAGTGGAGGAAACCTATAATTGGACTGGGTTTCTTATTATGAATTGTACTCTTCGCGAAGAATCCATAGTTCCATACTAATAATTATAAATGCGCAAGTAACTGCCTGTCCTCTGTTCTCTTTTCACTCTTAAACCACGATTAATTTAGACGATAGCGTAGAGTTTGAAACCCAGGGCAAACATAGGATAGTTGTTATTCCCGTTCAAAATAAGGGGTCAAGCACCCGATAAAGTCTATCTGTGCTGTGACAGACCAAAATTCACGCGGTCAAAAGCTTGTAAAAAATAAATGCCGTGCCGCTTTTTTGCTCGACTCGGGGGGTACAGCACTGCACTAATAATAAACCAAAAGTTGACTAACATTATATTTTTCCATCCAGGCGTACTGATAGACTTTATATCGGTGCCGGTCACCGTGGGCTTCACATCGGCCACCTCTGTCATCATAGCTGTGTCACAGATCAAAAGCCTTCTAGGCTTGCAGTTTAAGTCGGGAGGATTTTTGGACACTGTAAAGCAGGTGAGTTGAATTGCTTTAACCGAGGAACGCGGGTTCGAACCCCGCTGCCGCTCGATTATCGTGGTGAACCTACTTGTAAAACAAGCATAGGTATTTAGCTTACCACGAGGGGATAAAAGGATTATTAGTAATTTGTTAAATACAAATTAAGTTTTGACCTTCTTTAATTCGCGTCACAAAATAGCGGATCTATTCACCAATGAAGCTTCACACTTTTCGAGTCTTTCCAACACCAAAATCAACTCTCATACCAAGATGATAGCTGACTACAGCAACAGATAGCCCTAATTGGAAATCGCTTTAGAAAACATGACAATATAAATAAAGGTGTTCGTTCGTTCGTTTCAGCCAAATGACGGCCACTGCTGGACAAAGGCCTCCCCAGGAATTTCCATAACGACCGGTCCTCTGCTGTTCGTATCCAGGCTTTTCCTGCGACCTTCAATAGATCGTCGGTCCACCTAGTGGACGAGCTATGTGCCCCGCCCGCTGCCACTTGATTTTAGCAATTCTGTGCGCTATATTGGTCACTTTGGTTTTCCTGCGGATCTCTTCATTTCTGATTCTATCACGCAGAGAAACTCCCAGCAAAGCCCATAATATTTTATGTATTTATTTCTAATAAAAAGAGTGACATACCTGCATTTTAACATTCAGCACCCGATTTCAGGTGGTAATAAATCTACCAAACGCGCGGTTGGCTGACAGTGCACTAGGAATATCGTGCATTGTAATTCTTTTATTAATGCGTGTAAGTATTATTTCGTAACTTTTTTTGTTTAAATCACGATTACTAGCGCAAATGATATAGTTAGACCCGGTATCCTCAAATGTCGATAATGAAATATGATTGGTTTATTCAAACAGAAATCTCTTCTCTCCGCTTTGGTGGAAACCGGGCCTTACTTACTATGTAACCTCAACTTAAAAGTTATTTTGTTCCAGAAATTGAAAGATCTAAACCTTCCCTCCGGCCGCAAAGGGTTAAAAAAGACCCTTTGGTTGCTTTCAACGTCAAGAAACGCCATAGTAGTGGTCCTATGCTCAGTGGCAGCCTTTGTGATGGAACAGAATTCTGGGTCTTCGTTCAAACTAACTGGAACTGTAAGGTAAATTGAACCATATCATAATAACTTTAAAGTTTAGTTTAATTCCGTTTATTTTTACGTGACATACTGTAAGTTAGCCTATTGCAACGCTAGATAAACTATCGTGTACAATGCCATTATAACAGTGACCTTGAATATAATTAATGGAGTTTTTGCTGTGATATTACTTTGCATTCTCGACGGTGCGTATAAATGTATAGGTGACAGACTTGTAACATCACAAAAAACTGTTCATTACTTTCATATCTATACTTGCAAGAGATTGATCTTTTATTTGTTTGTAGATAATAATGCATAAAAATGTAATTAATGAGATAGATATTTTTAAATTTCATATTTGCGTTGCAAAATATTAGTCGACGAAGAAAGTATAAAGATTCGTTATCTCTAAATGAAAACAAATTCAAAATTGGAAATTTTTAATTACCTACACACTGGCACATTTTAACGGAACAGAAAAAAGTATGAATATTAACATAATCATAGATTAGATAGAACTGGCTGGTTAAAAGTTAGCCAAGCGGCATTTCTTTATTCATTTGTTTTAGTTTCCCCGCCAATAGTTTTGTTGACTGAATGAAGCTGTTGTATTTTTTTTTTCTTTAATGTAAAACTTGACATGCCATCATCCTTTCATGTGAGCAAATAAACAAAATCAAATGACCTTATTCCCTTTGTCATAGGGAAGGTCTTCCGTCATGGTCGGTCCCGCCTTTCGAGACGTCATTTGGAGGCAGGAACGTCACGTTCATAGAGATGTGCTCAGACCTCGGCTCCTCGATAGTTTTGGTCCCTGTCATCGGTGTGCTGGGAAATGTAGCTATTGCTAAAGCTTTTGGTAAGTTATTAGTTATTTTAATTAGTATTTGTGTAAAATCTATGGCTCTACGTTCTACATCTTTAACCGCTAAAAGACGTCGTAAGACTCCACACTTACGCTGCTAGCGTCTTTAGATTGTCGGTCATTCGAAATTTTGAACTGCCCTTCTACGTTTGGCAGATCTTATTTTCATAAAGCTTATCTGGGATGAAATGTAATGTTCTAATGAGAGTAGGTATTATAATGATAAAAGTGAGCAATATCTCTTTTCTCTTTCAGCAAGTGGATCAACAGTGGACGCGACGCAAGAGTTGCTAACGCTGTCTCTCTCCAACGTCCTCGGCTCGTTTGTTGGCGCGATGCCCATCACTGGATCTTTCTCCAGAAGTGCTGTGAACCACGCCAGTGGTGTGGCTACGCAAATGGGCAGTGTCTACACAGGTAAGTTTTAATGTAGATTAGGCGTTTTTGTTGCAAAATAGGAATCTTCCAGTGAATTGGTACTCCCAACACAAGTATCTTACGATTACTTTCTGGGAGACACCGGTAACTTTATTGTAAATGATTCACAGAAATAAATAATTTTTATTTTATTATTATTTTAATTGGCCCACTTTTAGCTTGGTGCACGGGCCAAGTCGGTGGTTTGAATTTTTAAAGTCAAAGTCAAAATTTCTTTATTTGTTTAGACTAATAAATAGTTCTTACAAATCGTCATTTTGCTCTTAAGGAGCCTCTACATGTCTCATAATCTTTTTACCCTACCAGCGCTTCGAGACCAACATTTGGCAAGTGCTGAGAAGAAGCGCCGCAACAAACTCAGTCACCACTGTCTGCCGGTTAATATAAATAAATATAAATAGTAGTAGTAGGTACATTCGATTCAGGAGCAGTTCACTGAATTTACCATGCATTCTTGTATGGTGTTATCTTATAAGAATGGGTATACAAGATTGCGTGGTATATTAAACAAGGTAGTGACGTGCTAATATCTAGACTTACATATTAAGATACTAGTAGAAATGACTCGCATACATAAATTTGAATAACTTGGATTGACCAGTCCCCGAAAGCAGCGCCTGTTCACAGACATGACGAGTGAACCAGCCATCGCTTCACTCGACCATATTAGAGGGAATGTAACGACCCGCCTCACTACGCCACCACCCCAGAGACATTTTAGTGAGAATGACAATTCCAAGTTATCTCTTTAAAAAAAAAATTAATAATAAAGCTAAGTAACAGTCCAGATTGAGAAGCATGACACTATAACATTTGAGAAATTATTATTATTAGTTATATTTATACATTACTTTCCATTTTAATTATTTTTAGTGCGAACATGAGAGGACCATAATCCTACTCCCAGGATGACTTATCATTAAGAAAATCTCGAGTTGTATAATAGGCTTTTTTAAGCATGTGATCTTTAACTATACCTTTAAATTTATTATACGGTAGCTCTTTATATTTATCAGGGACTTTGTTATAAAAATGGATACCTTGTCCCATAAAAGTGGCAAACACTTTATTAAGTCTAAAAGCGGGTATAGCCAATTTATTTTTATTTCTAGTGTTAATTTGGTGAATATCACTTTTCTTTTTGAATTCATTAATATTTTGTTGAATAAATAGAATACAGTTTAAGATGTATTGTGAAGCGGCCGTGAGAATGCCAATTTCTTTAAACAATTCTCTAAGGGACGCTCTTGCTTTCATTTTATACAAGTATCTTATCGCACGTTTTTACAAAATAAATATTGTTTCAAAATCTGCAGCTTTGCCCCATAGCATGATTCCATATGACATTAAGCTATGAAAGTAGCTAAAGTAAACTAAGCGAGCTGTTGAAACATCGGTTAATGACCGTATCCTTTTTATTGCAAAAGCCGCTGAGCTGAGCTTTCCCGCCAGAGTTTCTATATGGGGGCCCCACTGGAGTTTTGAATCCAGGGTAATTCCCAGAAAAACAGTAGAGTCTACCAGATCGATGGCATTATTATAAAGTTATATTTGGGTACTAACTGTTTTTACGTTAGGCAAAGAGAATTTTATACATTTTGTTTTCTTTGCATTAAGTTGTAAATTATTTGTAGTGAACCAACTTAAAACTCTTGTTAGTGCATTATTTACATCGTCAAAGTTATTTTTACTTCTATCAATATTAAAAATCAAAGATGTGTCATCAGCAAATAACACGATTTCGCAAGAGTCCTTAACAAAATATGGTAGATCATTAATGTATATAAGAAACAAGAATGGACCCAGAATTGACCCCTGCGGAACTCACATTTTCACAGGTGACCCAGAAGACAAAACACCATTTATGTCAACTTTTTGAACTCTAAAGTTTAAATAGGATTGTATTAAATCCAAAGCCGAGTCCTTCACCCCATAAAAGTGCAGTTTGCGAATTAGCGTTTGATGTTCTACGCAGTCAAAAGCTTTTGAGAGATCACAGAAGACCCCTAGTGCATTTTGAGAATTCTCCCAAGCCTCGAAGATAATATGTTTAAGTAATTTTTATTGATCCAGTAACTGGGCCCACCTTCAATGTTTTATTAATAAATTAAACACCACATCAACAAAAACTGCTCTAGAATCTTAGAGGTGTTAATTAAAACATTGAAAGTGGGCCCAGTCACTGGAAGAAAAACTATTAAAAAATTCAAACCAGTGACTTGGCCCGTGGACCAAGCTAAAAGTGAACCAAGTCACTGAAAGACTAAAATAGTACCTATGTTTTTTTATTAGAACTAATATAATATGCGACAGTAGAAACGTAGCGTCTTTAGCAGTGGCCGCGACGCAAGAGTTGTTATGGACTATGTATGTATGTATTTAAAATGTTAAATGAGTAACATCAAAAATCGACTTACTCAGTTCCCGCTAAACGAATTCCTATTAAGATATGTTACGCAAGTGCAACTGTACCTTATAATGCTAGTGCGCATGTGTTTTGATGACTAGTTTGATCCCTTCATCTCTTTAATCTTATTTGTTGAAACTTCATTACTTAATATTACCTGATATGTTATGCAATATGTATAGTACCAAGTCAACAACTTTATTACTATACGACTACACATATACCCCCTATATGCGGTCTCGTTTATAGTGGATTACTATTATCTTTATTTCGATTATATTATTTACAGATTGTGTATCTTATCGCCAATTTATGATTATTACCAAAATATCGCGTCATTCATACGTCACTTCCGTATTACAAAATGACTGTTTTAACAATAACTATGACCAATTGAGCGGCAAATTAATTTTCGCACAAACAAGTATTTTCAAAGGAAAGCTTGTTAAACATGTATTGTTTATAGATTACGCTTCAATTAATATTAACACCGTAAATAATTATTTTTTTATTTGTTGGATATGGTCTTTTTTGGCATGTCATGCTGGCTCGAATGTTAGGTTAGGTTTAGCACTTCATTACAATAAATTATACAGTGTGAGTCACGTTTGAAAGGGATCTTGCTGGAATGAGACTCCTTGTAGTTTCACACACTTTATTACACTTTTACAGAGTTCTTTACACTTTGACTTCTCGTCGCACACTGACGAACGCTCGTGCTACCCGGCCCTTTTATCATGTCCGTTAGAGTGGGGCGAGTGGAGTGGGTGTTCCCCACCAATCGCATAGTCGGAAGCACGTGCGTTAGTCAGTATAATTACTTATAATTTAAAAACAAATTAGAAAAAATATTAAGAAATAGTAATAATTGAAATAAATTCATGTGAATTAATCATACATTTACTGATTTTCTAACAGTCGGCCTTTCCTGACATATTTCCCGTCTCGGGAAATTATACGTACATACATTGTACAGTATTAAATAATCTTCATCGTATAACTACACTTATAAATAAATTTGTTGAAATCTCTACACAATATAAACAGTATGAAATCATCTAGGTACATAATATTATTTTAATATTATTGATTTTATTGTTGAGGCCTCTACATATCCACAACAAAATATATACAATTTTAAATCATCTGCGTCATAATAATATTATAGATTAATTATTGTTGAGGTCTCTACATATCCACAACAAAATATAAACAATATTAAATCATCTGCATCATAGTAATATTATAGCTTAATTATTGTTGAGGCCTCTACATATCCACAACAATAAGATAATTACAATTTGCTATTAACTATTCTTTATTGAAGCCCCTTCATGTCTTCAATACTATTTAACTGAGACCCCTTCATGTTCTCAGTCAAACAACACATAATCATAGGTTTACTGAAACCCCTTCATGTTTTCAGTCAAACCCTCATCACTTTTATGATAAAGATAAAAATCACTTATTAGAATACTTATATAAGAATATCATCATTCGTGTATTGTATGTAGATATTCAATATGATAATTATATAAAACAAAATAATGTATCTAAGCTTTAATCATTTTCATAGAGTCGTAAATAATAGATCACTATTAATAATATGCTAAAATATTTGTTACATGTTTTGCAGCAGATCAAACGGTGAGACTTATTCACTGTCATCATTATTAGACGATTCAGATTGTGAATCTGCCCTATTAAATACCATCCATGGATGAATTTTGTCAACAGAGAATATGCCACTAAATTTTCTATTTCCTTTACGGGACAATGGTGTGTCTTCTACGACATACCTGTCGTTGTCTAAAATTTTAGTGATACGATACGGCCCTCTGATTTTTGGAAGTAGCTTCCTACTTTTTCCTACCGATGGGACTTCTCTCTCTACCCTAACGAGTTCTCCTAATTTGAAAGTAACGTTTTTCCTGGACTTATCGAATCGTTCCTTTTGTTTTTCTTGATTAACTATTATTGTATCTGTTATTTCTTTTCTAGTTTCTTCTAAGGGTGGTGTAAAATTGACAGATTCATCTACGACATTAAGTTGAAGCAGTGAATCTGGAGTGCCAACCAAATTTATGCCAAAAAGAGCCTGAGCTGGACTCTTCCCTGTCCCTTTGTTTAATGTATTATTAAGACCCCATTGGATTTCAGAGACACACTCATCCCAAGTGTTATCGGGCTTACTGTGGTTCATTGCCGTTAATGCGGATAAAACGGTTCTATTATAGCGCTCCACTTGGCCATTGGCACGTGGAGTAGCCACCGCATTCATAATGTGTTTGATGCCAAGGGAGCTAACATAATTTTGAAAAGTTTTAGACGTGAAAGAGGTTCCTCTATCGGAAATCAGGCGCTTGGGTACACTAAATGTATGAAAATAGTGTTTTATGGCTTTAATGGAATGACTGGACTTGGTACTCTTAACTGGGACAAGAACAATGAATTTGGTGAATGCATCGATAATTAATAAAAGATACGAATTATTCTTTTTGCTGCGGACAAATGGCCCTAAGTGGTCTATATGTAAGGTGTGAAATGGTTGGTCGACCTTTTCAATTGGGTGTAATAATCCTGCCTTTTTACCAGCCGGAATCTTAGCATGTGCGCATTCCAAACACGATTGAACATATTTTTTTATAAAACGTCTCATTTTAGGAAACCAATAATTACTCTTTATCTTTTCATATGTCTTGTCAAACCCAAAATGCCCTATTTCATCATGATTAGATTTCATTACTTGCCACCTTACTCCTTTTGGTACAACCCAGCGATCTCCATTTTCAGTTTTTCGGTATAATAATCCCCTTTTAACGATAAACCCATTTTTAATTTCAGTTATGTTGTCGCTTTCTTTATCATTTAAAATATGAACTATTCTTTGCAGTTCGGGATCGCTTTGTTGTACTGTAGCTACCCAATCTGTATCAATTTGTCGAACTTGGAATTCATCAATCGTGTTTGAAATTGGATTCCGGCTGAGTGCATCTACGTGGGTCATAGATGTCCCCGGCTTATAAACGATATTTATATCAAACTCCTGTATTATGTTCCACCACCTCGCGACCCTAGGCAATGTATCTCTTTTTTCAAAGGTGGATCGTAATGAGTTACAGTCAGTAACCACGGTGAAGGGAATACCTAATAAGTATACCCTAAATCTTTTCAGGGAGTCTACAACAGCTAAGGTCTCTAAATCGTAAGATGTAAATTTAGCCTCCTCAGGAGATGTTTGACGACTATAGTATGCTACCGCATTAAAAGGTGAATCTTTATCACGTCTCTGCATTAAAATTCCAGCTATACCTACTTTCGAAGCATCAGTATGTAATTGCGTCTCATAATCTGGATTGTAAAACGATAATATAGGGCGTTCAACAAGCTTACTCTTTAGAGTATTAAAAGCATTTTCCTCCACTTTGTCCCATTTCCATTTTGTGTCCTTCTTTAGAAGCTGTGTTAAGGGCCTTGCAATGATGGAAAAGTCTTTTATAAAACGACGGAAGAAACTAGCTAAGCCAATAAATTGACGGACCTTATGTTGGTCTGTAGGTCTAGGAAAATTATCTACCGCTTCTATCTTCTTTTTCCCGGGCTTTATCCCATTTTCATTAACCTCAAACCCCAGATAATCAATGGATTGTTTAAGGAAATTGCATTTGGATAAATTTAAAGTTAAACCAGAGGTTCGAAATAGGTCCAAGATGTTTTTAAGAATTTGGAGACCCTCTTCCACGGTTTTTGACGGTATGATGACGTCATCCATATACGCAAACGCATCCTTGAATCTTGCGTTTCCCAGTATATTATTGATGGTTTTTTGAAAAACAGACGGCGCATTAACGAGTCCAAACGGCATCCGATTGAACTCGTAATGACCGTCCGGAGTTATGAAAGCTGTTAAATGCTTAGATGCATTTTCCATGGGGATCTGATAATAACCAGACGCAAGATCCAAGGATGTGTAGTATCTATGACCAGATAGATTGTCTAGTTGATCGTCTATTCGTGGAAGGGGGTAATGTTCCTTAATAGTTTTTTTATTCAATGCTCTAAAATCCACGCAAAGCCGATAGTCACCAGTTTTCTTACGAATAAGAATAATTGGTGACGCATAGTTCGATGAAGATTGTTGTATAATACCGGAATCTTCCATCTCTTGGACCATATTTCGCACCACTTCGCGTTCGGTATTAGATAAACGATAGGGCCTATAGACAACGGGAGAGGTGTCGTTGAGATTGATTTCCATTTCAGCACCACTGACGCATCCTAATTCCCTAACCGAACATGCAAAACAGTCTCTGTATTCATTAAGCATATTTATAAGTTGTTCCTTGTACTCTGGCTCAATACTATCATCAATATGCATCATAGTAGAATCAATACGCGAAATCTCAGGTTTATTTTGAATATTATGTTCGACTCTGTTTACATCTAATATCTCTAGCTCATTTAAAGGCAATGCTCGAACTATCAAAGTATCTTTAACTAATTCAAACTCTGAAGGTGCAAGGCCTTTAATTATGATTTTGCCTTGTCCTTTGTTCAGTCTTATTACACTTTGAATTGATTGATATTGCCTTTGATGATGTTGACATAAGCCAGGTTCAATAAATAAATCTCCAGTGTATTCAGGTTTAGAGTAAACATCAACTTCTGTATATTTATTAATATAAACAGGATTTGATACGTACAGTTCAATCGTTTTTAATGAATCTGACGTAATTTTAAGTTTGTTTTTAGTTTTGTAAACAACTACATGATCTTGCTCTGTAAACGTTTGTCCGAGAAGAATTGGTACGCGCAGCAACTTATCGGGTACGATAAGTGCTTCCACTGTGGCTTTAGCTGAATCAACTTCAATCTCAACCTCACATCTCCCCAAACAATTTACAACACTATCACCAAACCCTCTTAAAATGGGCAAATCAGATACTGACCAAGAATCAACTAAGGTTTTAGCAATGGACTCCTGTATCATGGTACATTGACTTCCAAAATCTATAAAAGAGTTTAGATTCTGACCATTTACCGAGGCTAATTTAAAATATTTAGAATCATTATCTTGCTCTTTAGATATGCGTAAAACCGTGTTACTTTTTTGTGTTCCACTTTTATTTGGGCAGTCGTTAGTTAAATGACCAACTTTGTGACATGTGTCACACCGCTTGATTGGCTGCTCACATCTATAGTAAGGGTGTCCTTCTACACCACAATTATAGCATTTGGTAGGCTTAGAGTTACTAACATTTTTAACAAATTTCTGACGTTTTGGTTCAGAGTTGCTTGGTTGTAAAGGTGTGATTGACTTATCTGTTCTTTTAAGTACTCTAACATTTCTAAGATAAACAAGTAATTTATCTGGTTCCGTGAATTGAGCTGCTTCAGCGCTAGTTCTCACGGATCTGTCATCTATACCGAACAGTATACAATCAGTTGCATTCTTTCCAGAGATTTTACAGCGATTTAATAGAACCATCTTTTCATAAAAATATTCTTCTAATGATTCGCCAAACCTGGCTTTACAAGCAAGCATCTCTGTCAACAATTGAGCATAATTCTCGTCACTTGGAAAGGCCAATTTTAATTTATTTTGCCATTCAGACCAGGAAAACAATAAACTAGGCAAGCCTTGATACCATTTCTGCGCTAAACCAGTTAATTTAGGTAACGCGTAATGAATGGTTTGTCTTTCTGTCCAATTATAAATTTGGGCACATTCGTTAACCTTACTGATCCACATATCAACTGTTTGGTTTCGTTTTGAAGGATCGAATTCTGGAATTACATTTAGTGATGGATATCTTTCACTACCGCTATCTGTTTTCATAGTTTGTATCAGGTCTTTGAATGCATTAACTAAAACGTTAGAATCAGAAGTACTAGGACAAGGTGCACTCACTGTGGTAGGCTGTGGAGCAGCTGCGCCTGGTTCTTGTTCGCGGTTGTCCTTCGGCTCCGGGGCGCCCGGCTGGTCCACCTCGCTGGTGCTGTCGCGGCGACTTCTCCGTGAAGAACCTTTCGAGCGATGTCTGCGTCGGTGTCGTTTTCTATGATGACGCCCTCTGGAGTCATCACGCCGATGGACGCGACGTGATTTGCGCACAGGAGACTCGAACTCGCTATCAGGCGAGTCATTGCTGCTTACTGGGCTGCGGTGACGCTGCTGTGACCGTGAATCCCGTACAGAAGATTCAGGTTCATTCGTCAAAGGGCTGCCCGATTTTCTTTTGCGTCTTCGTTTGTCCATGATTCCCTTTTTGGGCGTTATGTTCTTACATTGAGTGTGATAATAACACGATCTCAATGTTATCCCACTTCTGAACTGAAAGGGATCTTGCTGGAATGAGACTCCTTGTAGTTTCACACACTTTATTACACTTTTACAGAGTTCTTTACACTTTGACTTCTCGTCGCACACTGACGAACGCTCGTGCTACCCGGCCCTTTTATCATGTCCGTTAGAGTGGGGCGAGTGGAGTGGGTGTTCCCCACCAATCGCATAGTCGGAAGCACGTGCGTTAGTCAGTATAATTACTTATAATTTAAAAACAAATTAGAAAAAATATTAAGAAATAGTAATAATTGAAATAAATTCATGTGAATTAATCATACATTTACTGATTTTCTAACACGTTAAAGTGTACATATGAAAATAGATGAAACTAGACCTATTTTTATCGACAAAAAAGAGGTCAAACATTTTTTGAGATTTTTTTAAAAATTTTTACACAATTTTTTTTCTTCCAATTACTTATTGTAAAGAAAACGTAATAACTTTTAAACTAAGCTGTATATTCTGATAAAATAAAAACAGTAATAATGCTAATTAACAGGCAATACTAAAAAAATACATAAAATACACAAAAAATGCTAACAAATAATAAAAAATGATACTTTTTGAAAAAAATCTGCTTTTAAATTCGTGTTTTTTTTTGGTTATTTGATAAATTTCTCTAAAAAATGCCCCTATAACAGGTGGTTTTTATTACTTTGTATTATTCTCAATCGTATTATCTTTGTAAAACCAAAAATCGCATGTCTCTATCCCTATCACAACATTTGCTATGACCGTTTGAACTAAGCCTCTCCGGGCGCGCCATTCAACGCTTCGTTAACAACGAAAGTGAAAATGGCTCTACATTTGTAATTTTGATAAAAACAAGTTAGATTTCAAATAAAACAAAAGATTTCGAAGTAAAATAAGCATTTTAGTTAAAATTAAAATTGTCTCTACCTGTAGCGGAGAATAATGTTGTGGCAGGCCTTTGTTCAAACGATCATAGCAAATGTTGTGATAGGGATAGAGACATGCGATTTTTGGTTTTACAAAGATAATACGATAGAGAATAATACAAAGTAATAAAAACCACCTGTTATAGGGGCATTTTTTGGAGAAATTTATCAAATAACCAAAAAAACACGAATTTAAAAGCAATTTTTTTTCAAAAAGTATCATTTTTTATTATTTGTTGGCATTTTTTGTGTATTTTATGTATTTTTTTAGTATCGCATGTTATTTAGCATTATTACTGTTTTTATTTTATCAGGATATACCGCTTAGTTTAAAAGTTATTACGTTTTCTTTACAATAAGTAATTGGAAGAAAAAAAATTCTATAAAAAATTTAAAAAAAAATCTCAAAAAATTTTTGACCTCTTTTATGTCGATAAAAATAGGTCTAGTTTCATCTATTTTCATATGTACACTTTAACGTGACTCACACTGTATAATGAAATGAAGGTAAAAAACACCAACTATTATCATATAAATAGTATGCGACCCAGCAACAATATTTTCATGAACAACACATGCTCCGTAAACGTCACCTGCGGTTCGGTGTATGGATTAGCAGTAGCGTGCCACACAGTTGAACATCTTCTATAATATAAAAATGAATCTCAAAATGTGTTGGTAAGCACATAGCTCAACAACGCCTGGACTAATTTTACCAAATATTTTTTTTAAATGTTCGTTGCATTTCCGGGAAAACCAAGCCCTTTTTTCACGCGGGCGGGAAGCTAGTTTTTAATAAAATCATGATACTATTTAATTTCCCAAGCATTTTATTACAAAAAGAAATGATTGACAATGACCCTAAATTGAACCCTAGCCTAGTTCTGGGACTATAAGTACTAAAACCTAAAGCTTTTAGCATAAAACCACTTTTGTTTCAGGGGTGCTAGTGCTTCTGGCCCTGAGTCTACTCACTCCATACTTTTATTACATTCCGAAGGCGTCGCTTGCCGCCGTCGTAATATGCGCTGTGATATTTATGATAGAATACGAGGTAAGTCTATGTAGATGATGTTTTTTTATACTTATGATAAATGTAGACAATCAAACCGGTCGTAGAATAGAGCTAGCTAAGCGGTGGTTAAGAGTTTTCGACTAAAGGCGCGCGCGCACGGCTCACTTGTCACAGTGACAGATGTCTCTCCATATTTGAGATTATACACCACGATATCTCTACGTTTCTCTTTATAAAAATGTAAAAGAGAAAGATATTATGTCACAGTGACAAAAAGTCATCCGTGAGGGCATAGCCCTAAGCCGCCAGACTATAAACTGCAATGTAACAGTATTGTTAAGTTGTTTTTAACAGTATTAATGATTCCTATGGATTCGCGTAAAACGACTGTCTGAGGCAGCACTTTACCATATTTTCTAATTTGGCGTAGATTGCCATCACGGTTTAGACACACAGACTACAGACTAAGTCGGCCGATAGTTTGGTAGCTTCAATTTGTATAAGGAAACCATCGATACCAAATCGGTGTAATGTGCGCACTTCCATACGTGTTCCTACTGATTAACAGCCCGACTAAACTATCGGCCGACTAAAAGTTTAAAGACTGCGGTGTGTCTTACGAATACCTACTTTCGCAATATTAAAGAACAAAACACTATCTAAAATGAGAACTACAAAATAGATTGAATTATCAAGATCCTCTTTTGTTTCAATGTGATAAATTCTAACGCGATATTTTCTTCTTGCAAACTACACGCTTGGATGTTTTCATTATTTTAAAATAATAAATGAACAATATGAACATGTAACACAGCTAATAATATCCGCTGCGAACAGTTGAATAAATTTAACACTGCAGCCATACGCTACATTCTTTCACTTGTCATAATGACATGAAACATTATTGATAGCATAGTTTCAGTTCATTGTACTCTCATTATGAATTTATCCTCATGTATTATGACTTAATATTAAAAATTTAGTTTGCCTGAGTCATTTTTAATAATTAACATAATGAGAAAAATAATAAACAAGATAAAATTATACCTAAGCGGATACATATATTGCTAAGAGCAAAAAAATAATTTACCTAACCATAAAGTGATAACGTTGCACACACAAAACACAAATTAAGTAGCACCAGTGATATCAGAATGTCTTTGGCTCATCTATATACTTGACAATTTTGACCGTGGTCTTAGAACTTAAGCGACGGTTATTTTACCCTGTCGTCGTTCGTCGGTTCAGCCAAAATGACGTCCACTGCTGGACAAAGGCCTTCCCCAAGGTTGCCCGCATCCAGGTTCTTCCCGCGACCTTTACCAGATCGTCGGTCCACCTAGTAGGATGCCTACCCACGCTACGTCTTCCAGCCCGTGGTCGCCACTCAAAAACTTTTCTGCCCCAACGGCCATCGTCTCTGCGAGCTATGTGCCTCGCCCACTGCCACTTGATGTTAGTAATACTGCGAGCTATGTCGGTCACTTTGAATCTCCTGCGGATCTCCTCATATCTGATTCGATCACGATCACGCTCCATTTTACGATATATTTTCTGTATATTTGATACTAATAAATACATTAATTATTTTCAGGTAGTGAAACCTATGTGGCGGTCTAGGCGGGCTGACCTCGTACCGGCGTTCGCTACGTTCGCCATTTGCCTGGCGGTGGGAGTAGAGTTGGGTATACTGGCTGGGGTAGCTGTCAACGTCATACTGCTGTTGTACCCCAGTGCAAGGCCGCAGCTTGACGCGGAGATTGTCACGGTAATTATATTTAAGTTCCTGATAAAGTCCCTGATAAGACTATCAGATAGACATCAAGAACCTATCTATCAGATAAAAGACAACTTTGGTTTTCTAGCTACCTACCGATGGATAAGGTACAATTATTAACCTATGTTCTAATTCGAAAGCAAATAAACACAATTTCTTAGGAGGCTTGTGTAGGCACAGCTTGTGCCTTACAATAAAGAAACTACTGTTGACAATATTTCCAATGTAAGCATCGTTGCCGCTACTTAGCATACTTAAATTGAAAATTTTAATAGTACACGACCGAGTGCGATAACTGGATATTTTATAGTGGTTCTTATCAGTAACCACAAAAACACGTTGTGTCCTTGAGTGTGGTATATTGGCCATAGTTTTGAGTCCAGTTAGAAGTTAACCATGTTTGTATGATAGGCAAGAGCATTGCCACTTAAAAATAACTACTACGGCAGGTTTAGCGCTTGATTCAGTCAGTGCCTGAGGTATGGAAACGGCACGGGTGTTTTTGAGACGTCATAATATGTCAGGGAAACTTCAGATATGCTTTTCAGATTTGTATGCTCTGTCACCTTATAATATGGCAATGTCACCCCTCCTGTGCCGCTTCCATACCTTAAGGCGGGTCCAGACATGTATCATTTGCTGATCCAATCACCATATCCGTATCGTCGACGCGTATAATAATCGCATATGTGGACGGGTAATGATATACGTATCGTGATAAGGGATATCGATACGCCGTTATGATACGGCCCGTCCCATGTCGTGTCGGTTTTTGTCCGATCATCATTAAGGTGATACAGATAATAGAAGATAAGAGAATATACGGTTACGGAGCAAATCGGAGGCGTCCACAACTTGAGACGGGGCTTGATACAATACGCAGATTCGGATACGGTGATCGGATACGGTGATAGGATCGGTCAAATGATCATTTCTGGACCCGGCTTTAGTCACTGACTGAATTAAGCACAAGTGACATTGGCGAAATCATGGTTCTCTAAACCAAGTTGTTGCCAAAATAAAAGAAGAATAAGAAGAGTTAAGCACTAGATCTAAAGATATTATACAACTAAGGGTACATTCGACCAAACAAGAGTAATATTAATCGCAGAATAAATCGTCAGTTTTGGCATATTTCCCATACTGAAACTGACAATGTGCCTGTTATACCAGGAGTTATTCTCGGATAAAAGTTTGGTTGAATAGGACCTAAATAGCTAAAGTTGTTGACTGTGTTTTTGTACAAACAATATTAGTGTCAGTCTGTGCCTAAAACTTTTAAACAAAACTCTTCTGTTAACAAATAAATCTTAATTTCTGCCTTTAATTGTCCACAGAATTCGTCAGGGTTCAGTTACGTGTTGGTGACTGTAGGCAACAGTTTATACTTCCCCGGCGTGGAGTATATTCGGCAGTACGTAGAGCGAGCCGCTAAGAAGCAGGGCGGTTGCAGCATGCCGATCGTCATTGACTGCAGATATGTGCTAGGTAAATAATGTAAATATTAGCTAAACATGACGTCATGTAACTTTGACGTATTAGGTGACGTCACTAGGATTACAATAACAGACTTTCAAGCATCAATGAAGCATCAGCATCATCCAAGTAACCCCATTCTCCACTTTCTAGGCGCCGACTTCACCGCCGCCAAGGGAATCTGCGCCTTATCCAGTTCTTTATCAGCGCGCGGGCAGCCGCTGGTGCTGCTGTCGCCGCGCGCCAGCGTGGCCGCGGTGCTCAGCGGCGCGGGCTCCGACGCGCTCGTCGTGCTCACCGCGGCCGAGCTGGACGCCGCGCTGCAAGGTAGGGAGGAGATAGACCACGCCCACTCTTCATTACATTAACCTGACAACGACCTGAGTACATCCTAAGAGAGCTATAAACACACTACATAACATCACAGCACTTTACTCACACATTACACGCACAACACACACACACACACACACACACACACACACACATTACACACACTACCTCAGTTAGTTAGTTAGTTAGTTTGTTTAGTTTTGTTTAGTCTAAGTAAAAAATATTCTAATTATCTTAAGAGTTTAATAACTGTTAATAATAATTGCCATGTACCGTGTGTCCTCACTATATTTTATCAAAATTGTTAACCTGTGTTACTTAAGGCTGCCGCGACACAAGCACAGCTTAGTGTAGCAGCCGCTAGATAAACAGACTGTAAATTTTTTGCTGGCAAATAAAATACTTTACTTTACTTTACTATAAGCCAGTCAAGTGCTACTCTCATACGTTGCCAAGGGAGTCTGCGCCTTATCCAGCTCACTATTAGCGCGCCCACGCGGCCACGTAGATTAGACCACGCCCAGTTTAGGGGGAGTCGTCCTGCAGTGGAGACCGAATGACCTGATGATGACGTAGGTAAGAGGGTTCAATAACCAGTCATGTGCGAGTCTCATACATTGCCAAGGGAATCTGCGCCCTATCCAGTTCTTTATCAGCGCGCGGGCAGCCGCTGGTGCTGCTGTCGCCGCGCGCCAGCGTGGCCGCGGTGCTCAGCGGCGCGGGCTCCGACGCGCTCGTCGTGCTCACCGCGGCCGAGCTGGACGCCGCGCTGCAAGGTAGGGAGGAGATAGACCACGCCCACTTTTCATTACATTAATCTTACAACGACCTGAGTACATCCTAAGAGAGCTATAAGCCAGTCAAGTGCTACTCTCATACGCTGCCAAGGGAATCTGCGCCTTATCCAGTTCACTATCAGCGCGCCCACGCGGCCACGTAGATTAGACCACGCCCACTTTAGGGGGAGTCGTCCTGCAGTGGAGACTGAAAGACCTGATGATGACGTAGGTAAGAGGGTTCAATAACCAGCCAAGTGCTACTCTCATACGTTGCCAAGGAAATCTGCGCGCTATCCAGTTCTTTATCAGCGCGCGGGCAGCCGCTGGTGCTGCTGTCGCCGCGCGCCAGCGTGGCCGCGGTGCTCAGCGGCGCGGGCTCCGACGCGCTCGTCGTGCTCACCGCGGCCGAGCTGGACGCCGCGCTGCAAGGTAGGGAGGAGATAGACCACGCCCACTCTTTACTACATTGACCTGAATACATCCTAAGAGAGTTCAATAGCCAGTCAAGTGCGACTCTTATACATTGCCAAAGGAATCTGTGCCTTATCCAGCTCGCTATTAACGCGCGGGCAGCCGCCGTTGAGATGGACGCCGCGCTGCAGGGTTAAGGGTAGATAGACCACGCCCACTTTTCACTATAGTGACCTGACAACGACTTCACTAAATCCTAAGAGGGTTTAGAAGCCAGCCAAGTGCGATTCTCATACCTTGCCATAGGAATCTGCGTCTTATTTAGCGCGCGGACAGCCGCCACCGAGCTGGATGCCACGCTGCAATGTAAGAAGTAAATTAGACCACGCCCAGTTTAGGGGGAGTCGTCCTCCTACAGTGGAGACTGGATGACCTGATGATGACGTAAATAAGAGGGTTCAATAACCAGCCATGCGCGACTCTCATGCGCTGCTAAGGGAATCTGCGCCTTATCTAGCTAACTATCGGCGCGCGAACAGCCGAAAGGTAAGGGAAAGATTAGACCACGCCCACTTTTCTCTACGTCGACCTCACAATGACCTGACTACATTCTAAGAGGGCTGTTAGCCAGTCAAGTGCGACTCTCATACGCTGCCAAGAGAATCTGCGCCCTATCCAGTTCTTTATCAGTGCGCGGGCAGCCGCTGGTGCTGCTGTCGCCGCGCGCCAGCGTGGCCGCGGTGCTCAGCGGCGCGGGCTCCGACGCGCTCGTCGTGCTCACCGCGGCCGAGCTGGACGCCGCGCTGCAAGGTAAGGAGGAGATAGACCACGCCCACTCTTCACTATAGTGACTTGACAATAATCTGACTACATTCTAAGAAGGCTATTAGCCAGCCAAGAGCGACTCTCATACGTTGCCAAGGGTGTCTGTGCCTTATCCAGCTCGCGGACAGCCGCCGCTGTGCTGGATGCCACTCTGCAAGGTAAGAAGTAGATTAGACCCCGCCCACTTTTCTTAGCCACACTCATTCTTCACTACATTGACCTGATAACAATCTTAGAATGTAGTCAACATTCTAAGAGGGTTTAATAGTCAGCCAAGTGCGAGTCATACGCTGTCAGCTTTGCAAGCAGCCACTGATGCTGCGCTATCCAGTGTGCTCGTGATTCTGAACGCCAACAAGCTACATGCAACATTGAACCACCAGTCAGCTAGATGCGAAGGTAAGGAGCTACATAGCCACCTAAGAGCGAGTCGAACTATAAACACAAAGGATTCTATACGTCGGTGCCAAAGGAATCTGCGCCTTATCCAGTTCTTTATCAGCGCGCGGGCAGCCGCTGGTGCTGCTGTCGCCGCGCGCCAGCGTGGTCGCGGTGCTCAGCGGCGCGGGCTCCGACGCGCTCGTTGTGCTCACCGCCGCCGAGCTGGACGCCGCGCTGCAAGGTAAGGGGTAGATAGACCACGCCCACTTTACCTGGGACGTCGTAAAAGGCGAACCTCGCTGGAATGCGACTCCTTCGTCCTCACCAGCACACCTCCCCGCGTTCGCCTTAGAGCGTCGATGTGACGTCACGGCAGCCGGGTTCGCAGTTAACTCGACTGGGTTGTAACAGAGAAATATGCGAATATGAGGCCACGCACACTCTGCCCGTGAAGGTTATATGAAGCGACCAAGAGCAAATGCGAACATTCGGCCTCCGCAAACCAACATGAGGAATGTCAGGTTTTTGCCCCTGGTAAATTAGAAGTAGTCGTCCTCCTACAGTTGTGCCTAAATGACCTGATGGAAATAAAGGTAAGAGGATTCAATGACCGGCAAAGTACGAATCGGACTCTCACACTGGGGGTTCTTTACTTCACTGCCAAGGGAATCTGCGCCCTATCCAGCTCTTTATCAGCGCGCGGGCAGCCGCTGGTGCTGCTGTCGCCGCGCGCCAGCGTGGCCGCGGTGCTCAGCGGCGCGGGCTCCGACGCGCTCGTCGTGCTCACCGCGGCCGAGCTGGACGCCGCGCTGCAAGGTAGGGAGGAGATAGACCACGCCCTCTCTTCACTATAGTGACTTAACAACCACCTGGCTACATTCTAAGAGGGCTATTAGCGAGTCAAGTGCGACTCTCTTACGTTGCCAAAAGAATCCAGCGCGCGGACAGCCGCCGCCGAGCTGGACGCCCGCCGGGCTGCAAGGTAAGAAGGATATAGACCACGCCCGCTTTAACCTCGTAAAAGGCGACTAACGTTAGACGTCCACTGCTGAACAGCCTTCAAGATGCATCCAGGCGCATTGCGGTACAAAAGACCACGCCCACTCTTCTTAGCCACACACATTCTGCATTACGTTGACCTGACAAAGACACGACTACATTCTAAGAGGGTTCAGTAGCCAGCCAAGTGCGACTCTCATACCTTGCCAAAAGAATCTGCGCCTTATTTAGCGCGCGGACAGCCGCTGCCGAGCTGGATGCCACGCTGCAAGGTAAGAAGTAGATTAGACCACGCCCAGTTTAGGGGGAGTCGTCCTCTTGCAGTGGAGACTGAATGATCTGATGATGACGTAGGGAGCGACTCTCATGCGCTGCCAAGGGAATCTGCGCCTTATCTAGCTAACTATCAGCGCGCGAACAGCCGAAAGGTAAGGGGAAGATTAGACCACGCCCACTTTTCTCTATGTCGACCTCACAATGACCTGACTACATTCTAAGAGGGCTGTTAGCCAGTCAAGTGCGACTCTCATACGCTGCCAAGGGAATCTGCGCCCTATCCAGTTCTTTATCAGCGCGCGGGCAGCCGCTGGTGCTGCTGTCGCCGCGCGCCAGCGTGGCCGCGGTGCTCAGCGGCGCGGGCTCCGACGCGCTCGTCGTGCTCACCGCGGCCGAGCTGGACGCCGCGCTGCAAGGTAGGGAGGAGATAGACCACGCTCATTCTTCACTATAGTGACCTGACTACATTCTAAGAGGGTTTAACACCCAGCCAAATGTGACTCCCATACGTTGCCAAAGGAATCTGCGCCTTATCCAGCTCGCTATCAGCGCGCGGGCAGCCGCCGCCGAGTTGGATGTCACTCTGCAAGGTCAAAAGTAGATGAGACCACGCCCAATTTAGGGGGAGTCGTCCTCCTGCAGTGGAGACTGAATGATCTGATGATGACGTAGGGAGCGACTCTCATGCGCTGCCAAGGGAATCTGCGCCTTATCTAGCTAACTATCAGCGCGCGAACAGCCGAAAGGTAAGGGGAAGATTAGACCACACCCACTTTTCTCTACGTCGACCTCACAATGACCTGACTACATTCTAAGAGGGCTTTAGCCAGTCAAGTGCTACTCTCATACGTTGCCAAGGGAATCTGCGCGCTATCCAGTTCTTTATCAGCGCGCGGGCAGCCGCTGGTGCTGCTGTCGCCGCGCGCCAGCGTGGCCGCGGTGCTCAGCGGCGCGGGCTCCGACGCGCTCGTCGTGCTCACCGCGGCCGAGCTGGACGCCGCGCTGCAAGGTAGGGGTGGATAGACCGCGCTCACTCTTTACTATAGAGACCTGACAACGACCTGAGTACACCCTAAGAGGATTTAATTACCAGCCAAGTGCGATTCTCATACGTTGCCAAAAGAATCCAGCGCGCGGACAGCCACCGCCGAGCTGGACGCTCGCCGGGCTGCAAGGTAAGAAGGATATA
This sequence comes from Ostrinia nubilalis, assembly GCF_963855985.1. Lineage (NCBI taxonomy): Eukaryota > Metazoa > Arthropoda > Insecta > Lepidoptera > Crambidae > Ostrinia > Ostrinia nubilalis. The sequence goes on along the minus strand of NC_087096.1, from coordinate 9,778,877 downwards.
GACCACGCCCGCTTTACCCTCGTAAAAGGCGACTAACGTTAGACGTCCACTGCTGAACAGCCTTCAAGACGCATCCAGACGCATTGCGGAACAAAAGACCACGCCCACTCTTCTTAGCCACACGCACTCTTCACTACGTTGACCTGACAAAGACATGACTATATTCTAAGAGGGTTTATTAGCCAGTCAAGTGTGACTCTTATACATTGCCAAAAGAATCTGTGCCTTATCCAGCTCGCTATCAGCGCGCGGGCAGCCGCCGTCGAGCTGGTCGCCGCGCTGCAAGGTAAAGGGTAGATAGACCACGCCCATTTTTCACTATAGTGACTTGACAACCACCTTACTACATTCTAAGAAGGCTATTAGCTATTGCTCACCGCGGCCGAGCTGGACGCCGCGCTGCAAGGTAGGGAGGAGATAGACCACGCCCACTCTTCATTACATTAACCTGACAACGACCTGAGTACATCCTAAGAGAGCTATAAACACACTACATAACATCACAGCACTTTACTCACACATTACACGCACAACACACACACACACACACACACACACACACACACACACACACACACACACACACACACACACACACACACACACACACACACACACACACACACACACACACACATTACACACACTACCTCAGTTAGTTAGTTAGTTAGTTTGTTTAGTTTTGTTTAGTCTAAGTAAAAAATATTCTAATTATCTTAAGAGTTTAATAACTGTTAATAATAATTGCCATGTACCGTGTGTCCTCACTATATTTTATCAAAATTGTTAACCTGTGTTACTTAAGGCTGCCGCGACACAAGCACAGCTTAGTGTAGCAGCCGCTAGATAAACAGACTGTAAATTTTTTGCTGGCAAATAAAATACTTTACTTTACTTTACTATAAGCCAGTCAAGTGCTACTCTCATACGTTGCCAAGGGAGTCTGCGCCTTATCCAGCTCACTATTAGCGCGCCCACGCGGCCACGTAGATTAGACCACGCCCAGTTTAGGGGGAGTCGTCCTGCAGTGGAGACCGAATGACCTGATGATGACGTAGGTAAGAGGGTTCAATAACCAGTCATGTGCGAGTCTCATACATTGCCAAGGGAATCTGCGCCCTATCCAGTTCTTTATCAGCGCGCGGGCAGCCGCTGGTGCTGCTGTCGCCGCGCGCCAGCGTGGCCGCGGTGCTCAGCGGCGCGGGCTCCGACGCGCTCGTCGTGCTCACCGCGGCCGAGCTGGACGCCGCGCTGCAAGGTAGGGAGGAGATACACCACGCCCACTTTTCACTATAGTAACCTGACAACCACTTCACTAAATCCTAAGAGGGTTTAGAAGCCAGCCAAGTGCGACTCTCATACCTTGCCATAGGAATCTGCGTCTTATTTAGCGCGCGGACAGCCGCCGCCGAGCTGGATGCCACGCTGCAATGTAAGAAGTAAATTAGACCACGCCCAGTTTAGAGGGAGTCGTCCTCCTGCAGTGGAGACTGAATGACTTGATGATGACGTAGGTAAGAGGATTCAATAACCAGCCATGTGCGACTCTTATGGGCTGCCAAGGAAATCTGCGCCTTATCTAGCTACCGAACAGCCGAAAGGTAAGGGAAAGATTAGACCACGCCCACTTTTCTCTACGTCGACCTCACAATGATCTGACTACATTCTAAGAGGGCTTTTGCCAGTCAAGTGCGACTCTCATGCGTTGGCAAGGGAATCTGCGCCCTATCCAGTTCTTTATCAGCGCGCGGGCAGCCGCTGGTGCTGCTGTCGCCGCGCGCCAGCGTGGCCGCGGTGCTCAGCGGCGCGGGCTCCGACGCGCTCGTCGTGCTCACCGCGGCCGAGCTGGACGCCGCGCTGCAAGGTAGGGAGGAGATAGACCATGCCCACTCATCACTATAGTGACCTGACAACGACCTGAGTACACCCTAAGAGGATTTAATTACCAGCCAAGTGCGACTCTCATACGTTGCCAAAAGAATCCAGCGCGCGGACAGCCACCGCCGAGCTGGACGCTCGCCGGGCTGCAAGGTAAGAAGGATATAGACCACGCCCGCTTTACCCTCGTAAAAGGCGACGAACGTTAGACGTCCACTGCTGAACAGCCTTCAAGACGCATCCAGACGCATTGCGGAACAAAAGACCACGCCCACTCTTCTTAGCCACACGCACTCTTCACTACGTTGACCTGACAAAGACATGACTATATTCTAAGAGGGTTTATTAGCCAGTCAAGTGTGACTCTCATACGTTGCCAAGGGAATCTGTGCCTTATCCAGCTCGCTATCAGCGCGCGGGTAGCCGCCGAGCTGGACGCCGCGCTGCAAGGTGAGGAGTAGATAGACCACGCCCACTTTACCTGTGGACGTCGTAAAAGGTGACTAGCGTTAGACGTACACTGCTGAACAGCCTTCAAGACGCATCAAGGCGCATTGCGGTACAAACGACCACGCCCACTCTTCTTAGCCACACCCACTTTTCACTACGTTGACCTGACAAGGATCTGACTACAGTCTAAGAAGGCTCAATAGCCAGCCAAGTGCGACTCATACGCTGTCAGTTCGCAGGCTGATGCTGCGTTATACAATGTGCTCGTGATTCTGAACGCCAACGAGCCATTAGAGGCAGTCGTCCTCGTGCAGTGCAGACTAAATGACCTGATGAATATGATGATAGAGTCTAAGTCACGGGAGCTGTTGTAATTATAAGGTAACTTTAATATTAAACAAACTATTTTTGTTTTCAGACCTAACCGGCAACATTGCATTGCCGCTGATAAAAGAAACGCGAAACACCACCCCACCACCAAACTACGATTCGATCCGGCAGCCAGATGATGACGTCACAGAAGTAGTTATCGCCGAATCCAGAAACACTACGCCCTTATTGAACGGCAATCGCGATGCCCACGCGCACAAAATCAATGGCACGTGACCGGAGACTGAAGTTGGATCGAATAGATTCAACGAATCGAATAGGAAAAGCCTAGCCTGGACGGGACAGTGGAGTTCTTCTGTATAAGTGATGCCTAAATATTAAAATGCATTCGAATTATTCATCAATGAATTTATACAAGCGATGTCGTCGTTTTTGACGTCATTCAGTGTGCTATAATTAAATTTATTAATAATTCCAGCTATAATGACCAACTATCCTGTTTCTGTCGAGTCTACCATTATTTTATCGTAAGAGTGATCTACGCGCGTTTATTTAATTTAACGCCATGTTTTACGAAACAACACTTCTATTAATCAAGTATTCACAAAATGGTAAAATCTATGCTCTGAAACCAAAATCTCAATAATTTTTTAATTGAATAATGCACACAATGCAAGCACACTTATAAAACCTTAATATTTTCTTTTTCATATTGTTTTCGTGTGGAAAGTTAAAATAAATAATCGCCCAATTTTCCGATCACTTCATAAGTATAAGTAAATACAATTTTGTAAGTAGTTAGATACTTAATTAATCTATTAGAAAATATCACATTATTGTGATTCTTTTTTACTTTTAGTATCGAATCTATACAAGACTTTAGTGGTGAGTGACAAAATATAGTTTTAAGATAAAGTACTAATGGCAATTGGAATGTTAGTTACCAAAGATGCGTGTTCAGCCAAGATACAGTCAAGTTTTATGTACGAATATGACCCCTTTGTCCTAGCAGTATCCTCAAGAATAACATTGTTTTGGCAAAATAATATGTCCCTTACAATCTTTTTCATAAGACACATTTATTCCATGAGGATAAGTAAGAATAGGGGTAAACTATCCAATACTTATTATTTATTTTCTTATAGAAATAACTACAAGATACCTTATATCATTCACGCCATTTTTTCTAATGCAGGCTAATGTAAAACAAAATAAATATTTGTATATTTAGTGAGCGATTTCCTATTTTATTGTGTTCATTTTACAACCGTGTCTTTGAATGTGTATTCGTATGGCCAGTGCAGAGTGCAGACTTAAGTTAGTACTTACTTTGGTTATGTTAACTATTATTGAAGTAAATCATTATGTAATTTATGCAAGCAAGCCTTATTCATTTTATGTGATATTTTTAACAGTCCCGTGCAATGTAAACACACCAATGCAGTAAAAAGCAATGCACTTGAATACATTAAAATGATTCTTCTTTGTTAAACCAGTGTTCAATATATTTTAGTAGCCATTGTGAGGCGTTACTTTCATGCAGTAGTGTGAGCATAGGCGCTCAACTATACTCGTATGTAAAATAAATATTTATTACGTTAATTACAACTCAACAAAACATTTTTTTAATATTTTTACTTTACCACCATAAGTGTGACATTATAATCATCGTTGCCGGTAAAAACCAACCTTTGTCTCATAGTAGATGGGGCTATACACCAGATAATTTTTAATTTTAATCGTTATCTATCCCAGAGACCGGTAAGCTTATAAGATAGACCGCTTACCAGTTACATTTTATTGATTTTTAATCTTCCCTTTTTTGTCAGATGTTGTTTTGTTTTTTCGATTTTCAATTGTTTTAGCATGATTTATTACTAAAGTACGGCCAACTAGCAGCGATACGAAAGGTCGATTCGACTGTCGAGTGGACAATCTATTCTGTCTCTTCCCATCTTATGTATTTGTCGTAATGTCTCGTTCTCCCGCCAAAATATGTCAAAGTCAGACGGGTTCGTCAACAGTCAGACATAAATTTTAGAATACATAGTTGTTGTAATTCACGAGGGCGAATCTGTTACTTGTCGGTTCTTATTTTATTATTCCGATATATTCATGTCTCTAAAAAAAGGGGTAGGCCTGTTGTCATACACCGGGCACATTGTGAGGCAGAAATGTTATTATTATTCTCGTTATTTAATTTAAATCTACATTGTACAATAATTCAAATTATAACAAAAACAAAATTCAATAAAACATCTATTTTTATGGTTTGCCAGATATTTTTTAAAACTATATTGCCTACAAAAATATGTAATCTGACTATTAAAAAGTTATGCACCTCTGCTATTCCTAATGACCATGACATTGGGTTTGTTTACATTTGGTATCGCTTCTCGTTGGCCGTACTTTACATGATATCTCTCAACTAATGGTTACACTTGTGGTGAATATGCAGATTATTTTATAATTTTTCAGTGCAATAAATAGGATGCTAACATTCTTGTACTTATTATATCTTATTGTTAAATATTTTTTACTTACTTCGATAAGAAATAAATTCGTATGATTTCATTCAAATTTTAGTGTATTTTATTACATATCCACTTTGTCACGTTTAGTATATCTTATTTAGTAGGTACAAAGGTAATATACGTAGCAATTTAAAATATCGCCAACATTTTTTTAAAACAAAACACTTAAAAGTTTTAAAATTTTTATTTTGTAAAAAATACTCGTATGTTACAATACAAATTATTTATTATCTATGTATAAATATTAAATAATTGTTCACTGGGACCTAAGTCTTAGCACCATTAGTTACGAAATAATAAATGCATTTCTGACTATTAATAATGAGTATCATAACACCTATGCAGTATAAAATTCAACTTAAACCTAAGCTAAAATTATTTAAATGCAATATTCTGTTCCACCATTTCACCTTCTGTTAGCGACTTATCTTCAATCAGTCAATTTGTTTTCAAAATTAATTTCATTCAATTTAAAGTTCACTACCAAAGCCTTCAAAATCCAAAACTCAACCAAAATTTAATCTAGACCTGATTGTAATAAGAACTAAAATCATTCCACCAATTTCCTACCACCTCAAAACATGTTCAGTCGTACATCTAAAGTATACATTTGTTCCTACTGTCATGTATTGTAAAATAGTCTTTAAGGTTTACAGGCTAAAGTCTACTGATGGACGACGGTTTGGAACATAGGTCTGGAGGCAGCGAAGAGTTTTTCGGAGACCACGTGAGCGATCCTCGCGCTTCGCTTCCATACGAGCTCGCGGGTCCTTTCATGGTTGCTGTCTACGCGGACCTGAGGAGTTAAAGTTTACGGATTAGTATGTTTAAATGTAATGAACTATAGAATTATTGCTCTCTAGGATTTCGATTTTTTTTCAACTGGCAACTTTGTGTGAAGAACATTTGGGAGATTTAACCTTAACGTAAAGATTTTTTTTTAAATTTCATTTAGTCAAAGAGTTCTTATCTTGTGAATATTTATCTAACATCCTCAAAACTCCTTTTTACTACTCTATTTATTAATCTCTCTTACAAATTGCAGGAATACAAAATGATGAAGAGAAGGATGGGCAAATTTTTGGAAGTCAACAAATACAGTATGAAGTAACCAACTTTCGGAAAACATTGGGTAAGTCACAGTCAAAACTTTAAATGGTAACTCACATCAGTAAAAAATGTTTTTCTCACCTGTTTTGGCTGAAGAACCTTGATAGAGTGCAGGGTAGCGACGCCCTGGTTATTAACCATCAGGCTAATTTTGCCAGTCATCTCCGCTGTAGTGGCAGTCGCGGACTTCAGCTCTTTCTTAGCGCCGCGGCCAACCTACAAACAAAAGTAAAAACAAACGTTTATAAAAAAAAAGTATTCAAGACCAGCATAGAGCAGCACTGCTAGCTACAAAAAGCAATTTGACGACATTTCTCATGTTCTCTATAGTCTGTGTATGGGTTAAATTAACGACCTTTCTCACGGCATCACTTTAAGTCTATGACAATTGGTTACTGATTTCCTTTCTTGTACTATTAACTAATTATGAAAGATTCTTGAATGAATTATTCTGAACGTACGGTTCGAAATGGATACAGTAATTTACTTAGACTAAGATTGCTATCGAGATTATATTCAGAGTAATTATAGATAAGATGGTGTTGTAGCTTTTCATGCTATGCTTAGCGTGAAATCGGCTTAATGTCACTTGCAGCATTTACTTACATATTTATTATTATCACGATATTTTACTGTAGATAAATCTATTGAATTATTATTTTTTTGCATAAATATGAACTTTCGTCCCCTATTTTGGTGGTAGGGCAAGCTATACATATTTGGGACGTGTATAAGTGCCCTGGAAAGGGCCTATCTGAATGAACTATTTGAATTTGAATCAACCTCTTGACGTATTTCTATTAGATACCAAAATTCATCTAAATTAGTTCAGCGATTTATGACTGAAAACTTAACAAACGAACTTTCGTATTACTCGTAGTACCGACGTAGCATTTTAGATGTAGGAAGATTAGAAAAGAATATAAGAACTTTTCTGTTTCTTACCTCCTTCTCGACTCTCAGAATGAGTGGTCCCACGGCGAACTTGCTCTTCACCATGGTCCTGTTCGACATGATGTTCACAGCAACGTCTCCAACTCTTCTTAGCGACGACAGACCGTACAAAGTTCCTTTGGCACGAGGCTTGTTCTTGCTTTCGTTCGTCTTAATCTTATTACTGTTCACTGGCTTCTTGTTCTTCGTCGGGGGTTTTGGTTTCGGCTTAGTAGCCTTAGTCGGTTTCGTTCGAATAGTCGTTGGCTTAGCTTTAGTGCTTTCAGCCTTTTCTTTCTTGGCTCTTGATTCGGATGCGTTTTCGATCAGTTTCTCGGTAACGTTGTTCTCTTCGATTTTAGGTTTCTCTTCGAATTTTTCTTTTTCGGCTTGTGCGATTTCGGGTGCTTTATCTTTTTTGCTGTCTCCGGTGCGAGGGGTGTTCTTCTTCTTGTGAGATTTCCTACAGAAAAATATTTTGAATCAAACATACAAATAGATAATAACACTTATCGTTATTTGAAACTCGTCACAATGAAAATATAGCTAGGATTTACCGTTACTATACTTTTGTATAAACATGACGAGCAGGCAGGAAATAAATATATCTTATGGCAACTCTTTCTGTATTCCTGAGTAACGGTGGCGATATATGATTCGCGACCCATATTTTACTTCTCCAAGTTTAACTAAGTAGAAACAAAGCTACTTATGACTTGTGGTCATAAGTAACTTACTGACTAGACTTGTAATGTACTTTCATAAGAATTCGTCCAAACTTTGGAAGAATTAGGATAGTTAATTAGTCATGTTTGTCTATTATTTTGCTAATTCGGTTAATCAAAATTATGGTCGATTTATTCGAATCGAAACGAAATGATGTTCCCACTAATGAGTTATATTAACTTACTTTTTGTTGTTCTTAGTGCTGCTTTTCTTGGGCTTGGTGCTCTTCTTGCTAGCATCGATCGGCTGCAACTTCACACTGACGGGATCATACGACTTCCTCAGGATTTCGTTCATCTTCTCTAGAATGTTGTCCACGAAGCGGTTGTACTTCACTATGTAGATGGCTGGCACAGGCGGCTTCTTAGTGGTCGCCTCGCTCAACGCGCCTGTTTTGAGTTGTTTTTGTGTCAGTATTGGGTACCCTTATCTATTGACTTTAAAATTATTATTTACTGATCGTAGCTGAACAAGTCGGACTCATTTTGGATTTTCGTGAATAAATCCTTTTGTATCTGAATGTAAAAGAATAGAAAAAGCTCTGAAGCTTACCTAGGTACCATCTAAATTCTAAATGTTTGCAAATCTTAGTCGCACATAACACAAATTAATTTCGAGAGTACCTATAAAGTTCCGTCAATAGCAGTGGCCAGTTTTTGAAAGGATTTCCAGTTCTAAATTATTTTTAATCGAAGCAACTAAAGAAAGTATTCATAAGACGATTTCTTTGAGACTTTTTGACCTATCCTCTCATTTTTTTAGTGTCTGATCGACATTACTTGTACTAGTCCCCTAAAATCATGATACTTGCTAAAACTATTGTTCGCACACAATGTTCGTGTCATTTTTGCTGACTGTATGAGTTACCTTCATCAGAAACTGGTCATTATTTAGTAATGTTACGATTTTACACCACTGAATGCACCTGCATAATTAGCATATTAGATGTTAATGTAGACCCATCATACCAAAATTTCAACCTCACGACATTTTAAATAGAAATTGATAATTTTAGACATGTACTACGTTAGTTCGTTCACCATAAAGACCTACTCTTGCTGTTAAACGATAGAAAATTCTCAGTGCATCCTTCCAATGTTGATATGTACAATTACCTAGTGAACGATAAGTGTGCCGTTATATTAATGTAATACTTTAACCATTTAATTAACATCCAGCTTATTTACGTCATGCTCTGATAAGTATGACGGAGCAAATAGCCACAGAATGCTAATAAAATAATGCTCTAAATAGTAATGTGTTCGAACAATTAAGTGTACATTTACCTATCGCTAATTATTAGGTATCACTTATATTTTTAAAGTTCACCTACTTTTCTGTATCTTGTTATCATATCGTTTTGTGTAACGTGAGAACTTTCACTCATACATAAACAATTTTAAATTACAATGATGTTTTGGCGTCTAAGATAGCCTTGTTTGCTGCAAGGAAGTTCGTTTTGATGCAAATTCTTCGTAAGTGTGCCTGTGACACTATTCCGCAGTAATATGTGGACTAGTAAACCAACTTGAAAGTAGAGCGACGCTTCATTTTAGACAAGCCTACATGCCTGCCTCCATTAAAAACTGGACACACTCGATTCCCGGCCTTACAAAGTAGACTTCATAACAGCTTTTGAAACCGTCCGGCAGGCCTCATTAAGGACAAGTTTCTCTTTCAAAGACCATAAATTATTGTCACCTAATTCGTCAATTACGGCGTTCATGATATTATCATGCAAGAGTCCATAACGTACAGAACCAATTATTCAGCTGAATGTCTACCTAATTCAAATCACGTTGCCGAGGCACGCGAACTAACTGTATCGGTCTCTGAGAGCTCCACTTGAATTCTAATACACGGCTACAATTAATACGTCCAGTCAACGGTGAATTTTCTATTTTCCACACGTAAAAGAAACCGCGTGCCTAGCCGCGAACATTCGAAGAAATCTATGACGATACACGTACTGTGTGATACTTTGTTTTCAAAAGCTAACATCATTACCCTCAGTCAAAGTGAGCTATGTCGTTAAATTAAATAATAACCTTTACATTATGCAATGGCTCTTAAATCATCATGGTCCATCATGTAAGAGATGTTTACGCATCCCTATTCGTGTATCGTTAGTTTTCTTCAAATACCTCGGCCTGTGAAAGGAAGCACCGCCCTGAGTGGCAGGTGCGGCGCACATACGCGTGGCTACCGGAAACAAACGAGTTCTATTTAGGTCGAATATGACTCCTCACGACTCTCCCAACATTTCTCGACGGCAAACATTTAAAATTTCTCTTTTCGCATCTCATTATCTCGTTTTCACTGAGCCGGACGTACGACACGCAAATTTCGCAGTAAATTCGTCATTAAGTGAGAGTAAACATTTGGTGCGATTTACTTTCTATCGGGTTGTGTCGAAATGTTTGTGAGATTCGTCAAGGTCGGCCCTGGGCGCGGCCGGAGCAAGGTCAGAGAAAGTGTCAAGGCTGTAGAAGAAATCGGGCGGGTTCATCGCTCGGGCCGGCCGGGAAAGTGGGCAGACGGCGACCCCTTGACACACATAGCCGACCTGTTCTCGGTTCCTGTTCCTGCGCCTGGCCACCACTCGGGCTTCCAGATCGCTATCGAACCCGCCCGCTTCTTCCAATCACTTAATCGAATCTCAGTCGTGACTTCGTACCTCGTTCGGACAGGATGATAGGAAAGGAAAAGATTGGTTGTGCGTTAGATTACATAAATATATCGGTCAAAAGGCTAGTTATTATAACTACTTTAATTTCTACATATACAATACTGTTATATCTTACTATGGAAATAGGGAATTTAGTATAGATATATGCATAATAATATTTTATCATATATCCAAGAATATACGTAATACTTATGGGTACGGGTAAGAGGAATATTTATAAAAGCTGACTAGTATACATTTTATTGTTACAATCAAAATTAAATTAATAATACTAGATAATGTCACTCGATTAACTAACAAAGTGCATTCTAAATGAGGCAACTAGAATTCTGACCGATGCATTTGTTGTGTATTGAATTGCTCAGAAACGTAACTCTACACGCACAAGTCATCTTCAAGGTTAGACAAAAAATTTCACACAGTAATTTAGAACAACAGATTTATTTCTCAAATATATTGCCACGAGACCAGTGTGACATGATCTAGACATTAATTTAACTTTAACTCTCTCGGTTCCATACTTACACTTTCACACATCAAGCACACGCACTTAATAAATAAAATAAATTAAATGGAATAAATAAATAGTCAATAAATAGCTAAGCTAAAGGAGGGGACCGTGAGGGTCACTCAGGTGGATTAGGTGGCGCGTCTGCCAGGCTCCGCCTACTCACTATCTGAACTTTTTGTGTTCTGGGGCCGACGCCGCGGCGGATGTCGCTTTGGTTTTCTTTACTTTGCCGATGTAGTTCGCTTTTTTCCCCGTCTTTTTCGCATGCGCCGCGACGATCGCCTTCAACTTTTTGGACTCACGTGCGTGCTTGTGGGAGTTGTTCCTGCCGAGCACGTCGGTCACGTCGTCTTCGTCGTCGTCGTCCTCCTCCTCCTCGTCCTCCTCGTCGTCGTCCTCGTCGAGCGCGTCGGTGATGTCCTCGTCGTCGTCGTCGTCGTCGTCGGCCTCGTTGTCGGCGGCTGCCACATCGGCGGCGGCGGCGGCGGCCTCGGTCTCGGCGCTCACGGGCTCCTTTTGTACGGGCTCGGCTTCTTCGCCTTCTGCGGCAGCCTCGGGTTCAGCGGCTTCGGCTTCTTCTCCTGCGGCGGCGACTTCTTCGACCGCGGGCGCAGCAGCAACAGTATCAGCTGGCGCGACGACCGGCTGGACGGCAGCGGGCTCATCGTCATCGTCATCATCGTCTTCCCCTGCAGAAAAAACAAACACGTTAGTGACCTATTTAAGTATTTTTCACTTATATCGATTTCCATTTGATCAAACATATTCTTACCTCCTAAGATGTCATCAAAGAACCTCTCCAAGTAGTCCTCGTCATCATCATCATCAGACTCCTCTTCGTCTTCATCGTCGTCGTCGTCGTCGTCGTCGTCGTCATCTGCTGCAATAGAAAACAATGTTGAGCTAACGTAATTTTTAACAGAACCATATAAGGTGTTAAACACGTATTGTGAAGTGACTGTTATGTTCTCAGCGCGAGCGCGTCCTCATTGCGAGCTGCGAGCGCATTTTATTAGCACCATTAGCAACACCTGAAGCAAATGAACTGTTAAACAAACAGTTAATCAGCGTACGCGCAGCGGCCGCGCGTCTCGGTGCGTGACGTCCAGGCGAGGCTTTCGTCTAGAAAGCAGGGGAGCGTCAATTTCTCTGATTGAGTCTTTCTGTTTGAATTAATTAGCTATTGAGAGCGGCCATCGCGCCGCACATTCCGCGGTGCCCCGCCGCGTCCTGGTTCTTCGGAATTTTTATCGAGCAAACGTAACACTTTTTAAAGCTGATAGACTTTTAATTGCCTCAACTACAGACCTGATTTCCGGCCACGAAAGTGTTCAATTAAAATTGCAAATTTAATTTCCCGTTATCATTAAGTTAACATTTCATGTGTAAAATTGCAACGTTATTGCTTTTTATTTACATCGTAAAAGTACATGAATGTAGAAATTGTGGGTATAATTCTCACTTTAAATGATATTACATTTATAGCATTTATTGCTTCGTTTTGAAAATATATGTGTATGGATGAATGCACTATGTAATTGAGTTATAAATCATACAAGACTCGAACCCATAAATAACTATAGACGCGAAACCATTAATCTTACTATCAGCTATTGTGATCTAAGGTTGATAATATCTATAAACGTTCTAATATTCAAAGTGAGGTACTAGCAAGAAAATATGCAGCTCTACAAGATGTTTATATTCGTATACCGTTAGGAGTCACTTAGTATGAACAGTAATAACAACCGGTAACACTGGTCACTCTAGCTCAAGTCTAGGTATACTTAATTACTAATACATAGTACATAGACACCGCTACTTTCAAATTAACTCCAACTTAAGCGAGTTCAAATTAAAATATAACTAAAGCTAATAAAGTTTCAAGATTGATGTTCCAAAAAGTTTTGTTAACTGTCTTAAAATTTGTTTCAAAATAATATTGATGAAGATCGTTAAGCTCAAAATTCCACGTACCTGATAAAGCGTCTTCGATGTCTACGTCATCATCCTCGTCATCATCGTCGTCGTCGTCGTCATCATCCGCGGAGGCAGCAGGCGCGGCGGGCGCTGCTGCCTGCCTGCCCACCTCCTTATTATCCTCCTCCTGTCGGACGATAGGGCTCGCGTACGCCGACAAAACTAAGCAGCACAGAGCCGCTAACAAGAATAACGACCTCATCTCGATCTGAAACAATAATCACCTTTAATTCACTCGCTCGAGATCGCGACAGCAGTCCTGTCACTTCAGTTATCAGTTCATCACACACTGTCACAAGCACGTGCACTGTCACTTCACCTTGTGTTTTACTGTCACTAGGTCCGGCGGAAGAGGGTCCGCCCGCGTCCTTCAGAGCGGTGTACGGGACGCTATGGCCGGGGTAGGCGAACGGAAACGTTATAGCGGCGGCGTCTTCACCGCGCACTCTTTTATAGAGTTACGTCACACACGTAGGGAAGGAAAGTAGTGATGGCAGCGCGGCCACAGAGCAGCGACGCCGCAGACGCGCGGACTTTCTTCGGAAAGCTCGGGCTGGCCGCTTAGTTGGATCACATCCTTTCTTACTAATGTTGTTTCAGGAAAAACCCTATTCTGCATGCCTGTTTTTCTCTTTTCAATGTCACAGTTTGGTGCCGTAATTGGAAAAATTTTAGAGCCTTAATTAGTCCTTACACCTTCGTCATATTTTATTATCGAGGATGTCACATATTTCATCATCATTTTTTTTTTCAGGAATGTATTTTAGACACAGTTAATCATTGATTTAATTTCTAAAACGAATAATTTATAAAACTAATGCCCGTTTTCACCATCAATCTCTTATTTTTAAAGGAACCCTATGAAAACAAAATTCATATTATGTGTTACCATAGGGGTCACTTAAAAATTAGGGATTGTGGTGAAAACGGGCATAATTCTATTTTATTACGTAAAATCGTCTTTTACTTTAATATTTTAATATAATAAGTAAAGAAATAATAATAATATATGAGTATTATGGAATACCTCTCAAAAATCATTATCAAAAAATACACAACTGAAATCTGGTTCAATGATTTTAAAGCTTCATACTTAGTAGAATTACTTTTATTTTTAGGCAAACCATCATTTGTTTATCTCTTCACATCTTAAGAGATGCTAATCTGAAATTCTTACATTCAATTTCAAAAACTTCATCATTTGAAATCATTCATTCTTGCATCATAAAAAAAATATCATAGATTGTTTCGGTGTAAAATTCAAAATGATGGCTCTACATTTCGCAGTCATCGTTACTCTATGACCGAAGAGGGGTTGGTTGGGTTCGATGCATTAATTTATTCAGCTTATTTACTGAGTCGACATGTCTCGCTGGAGAAAAGTGTGGCCACCTCGAGTGTGGAGTCAGAATCTTAACACATTTCGAGCATTAGTATGGGGACCGGTCCCATACTTTCACTTGAGGTTATGTGTGTAAACGCGCCTCAAGTAATTGATAACGTGACGTAAAGGATCAACGAGTGGGGACAATTGCTTAACTTAGAAACTGCCAGTTACGCTTTTGCGGAATGTAAAAAGCTATTTATGATATAGACGAAATTCGTGACTGAGAAAACATTAACAACTAAGTGGGCACTTTCTTTAACAGTAAATTAACGATTGACATTCATTTGATACTTACATGTTAATTACAATAAAATAAGTTGTTATTGTGGCGGAATAAATGATAGAATATCACCTGCCAATTTATTCGCGTACTTACCTATTATATTTATTGATGTTAAACACTTAATTAGTTCATACATTTGAACAGTTTACAATAATGATTTCTTTCTTTATATAAATCTATACAAAATGTGATTTATTTCTAATATGTTCAGATTTTTTTAACTTTAAATATGAGTATTTGAATTTATGAATATGATTCTTTTAACTGTGACACAATAACATGATGGACTAGTTTTATTCGAATTTATAATGTGATTAATGTATGTTTGGTGTGAAAACAATTCACATAACGATGACTTATTCATAGCCCAAGTCGAACGCTTCGTTTTATTTAGCGTAGTTTATTGAATAGCCAAGTTCAATGTCATCTATGAAACGCTACACGGACTAATAAGAACTGTTATAATGACACGTTAACTTTCGCGTTGCATGATTATTACATTTAAAACGAGAATCAACACGATCATGCCGAGAACTTTTAAAATTCACGTACAGAGACACGTTGCGAATATCCAGTTTCATGTATAAAGATTATTGAGATTAATTTTTGATATAAAATAATTACAAAGACGTACGTATGTACTTGTATCTTCTATTCAAACTTACTTAAAACCTAGTCTTAGACAAAATTAAATTTAGGTTTCAGTCAGCCACCAAAAAACGTCTTGAATATACGAAAGAGCAGGCCACAACAAAAACCTATCTTAACTAACATTAAATGCAAATCACCAGTTGCAATTAAAGCTTGTCAATTGAACATCAAACGTCAAACTCAGCTCTTAAGGTGACTGCTCTTAAAATATCTTGATCCTATAAATAACCACGGGGTAAATAAAACCTCACTAGAGTGTGCAAAAACGCCTCTATTATGGTTAATTGCAAACCCACGAACCGATAAACGATCTTTAAAAATATCTCCACCATCTAGATATTTTTATCACACATTTGTTTTTGTTCTCTATCGCAAGATCTGCCGTTCCGTTGGTTGAGTACAAACCGGCTGATATTTTTGTTTTACAGAATTGACTAGATAACCGATCTACTAGTATAGATCTAGCGATTAAATGAGTCAGAGCCTGAGGTAGGTTATGGGAGACCATATGAGGGGTCAGGGGTGACATTGACATATTATGACGTGACGAGCATATAAATCTGAAAGAGATCTGAAGTTTCACTGACATTGGACGTTACAAAAACACCCTCCCAGGCCGCTTCCACACCTCAATGAAATTGAGGCTTTTTATTATGTACATTGGTTTTTAATGGATGAGCGCTTTAGAATAATGGTTGTAAAACCAGGTGCAAATCACACAATCGGTATCATCTTGTATTCCTGCTGCTTGGCCATTATAAGGTTGCTAGAAGGGGACATCCTATTTAAGCTGAAATGATAAGTACCTATAACTGCTGAAAACAATTGGGATAGTTTCAGAAGATTGCTTAATACTCTATCTCTTATATCGTTGTAATAAAATGAGATGTTGCAACATAAATGTAGAGTCTGATGTGCTATCAACTGTTAATTAACGTTAAACGTTTCAATTCCTCCACTTGACATAATTTAGCTGGGTATTTAATTAAATTTTATTAAACTAGCTGAAAAGTGTTTCAACTGTCACTAGGCTCAACTTCCTAGACCGTGAGGAGTACCTACACTCCGGCATCAAACTAAATTAACCGTACTAGTCGGCACATTAAAGAGCCGCTTTACTTTAAAACTTACGTAAAACTCGATGAGTCAGGTGACGAAAGGCTTGCGTGCCCGTAATTTCACTGGCATCCTCATTCTTCAAATTAGAATGCAATAAATGCTTCATACGAAAATGTGATAACGCGATACTTTGCACACCAATTCGAATAACTGTACGTTATTTAACTAATTGTATTAATAATAATGGCTGAATTTTTTTACTTGATAAGTTACTTAGTAGTTGTAGTTTATCTATGGTGACCATGAATTGTGAAATTCATAAGAAAATAAGTAATCGTTGAAAACATTCAGTTTTCCTCGTAAAATCGTCATAATTTACGTTTTCTTTTATAAAAGGAGGAAAAAATTGATAGTGATAAAGCTGACATCCAATATATTATTATGTATAATTCTTGCCCTTACACGATCCATAAGCTTTTTTATTAATATACCGATATCTTTAGTGTATAAATCGATAAATAACTGTTATAAAATATACGAGTATAAATGAAGTATTCTGAATGAACTTTGGTGTAATCTCCGCTTAATCGCGCCCTTAACTTAATAACTGTCAAAACTGTATGTAAACAAATAATTCAGACAATCTTAAAAATGTCCATATCGCGACAAAACCGAACTTAGAAATGTGTAAGTAAACCCGTTTTCGGTATTGTAGGCGTTTAAATATTTGTATGCGTCTTGTGAATGGGGCGGTGGACTTTCTCTCGCTCAACCGAGTCTCTAATGCACGCGCGGCGTGGACACACATTGTGTGTGTTGCAGTCAAATATGAAATTGGTGGGTTGGTGAAAAGGCCTAAATAAGTAGGTACATTTACAATTGGTTCAAAAATGTAAAATCTAATGTAGAGCGTATAAATCGTGAGGAACATATTATTACAAAAACTGTTTTTAGATATTTATAACATTATTGTTTAAGTTCTCCAAAATCTTATTTGACCTAGCTAATACAATAGTTAAAGATACGTATAAATGGCAATCGGAGTAATTAAACTTTATAATTTGTAATAAATCTAAATATTATTTTTGTAGTATATCATTACAAATAGTAAACTTTTAATGCGATAAAATTTTATGACATCGTAAATTACGATTAGAGGCGTCTACTTCCTTCTCTTTAGCTATTTTAAGGCTCAATCAAGCTGATATTTTAATGAAAGTGAAATTTTTGTTCGCTTTTTGTAAACCGATTATAATCAATTGATTCATTAGCGACTTTCTTTACTCAATGATCAAGGTTAGAGGTTCCGTTACTTAACGTAATTATGAAAAGTATTACACGATTTCACTAAACTTTGTGGACTGTGAATGGACGCGATCATGGCCGATTAGTTCAAACTCTAAAAAGGTCACAAATGTCACGACTATTGTCACGTTGATACCATTTATAATCGTATCAGTTCTGTAATTTTCTTTAAAAAAAACCTTCCAGACGGTTGCAAACCTTTGGTATAGCTGCTGGCATAAAATAATTTAGTTTAGCGTTTGCCCTAAAACGTTGTGTAATTTTCAATAATTATTAAATTCTTTTTACTACAGGTTAAAACATAAGTAAATATTTCAAAGTAATTATTATTTTTATAAGATGTACCTAATTTGTGTTTTCGTACAACAATGTGGGTTAATTGTTGCATACAACAAATTGCACTTATATGTATAAAAAATACACTGATCACTATTAATGACTTAACATCTACTATAGTATAACACATTTATCTTTTTAATTGACCAATCTATCTGGCCAGAATATAAAGTGTGGGCTAAATTGTCAAATTACCTCTGACAAGCCAGAACGTACTCCTGCAATAGAGATTAAATGACTTGCTTTACTCAATTAATTTCAGACATTTACTGTCAAAGTCTAACTTTTCTCTCCACCAGCAACATCGCTACGCTAACAATGGACAAACCATACAACCAGCCGAATCACTGGGGTGAGGTCAACGTATTCGCACGCGACACAGTTACGCCAAATATTCGTGTTACGACCTACGACGTTACACCTGTGTATGGCTAATGCTTAGTGCTCTTTAGTTCGGGTTTGACATGGCTGACGAAAGCAGGTTACACGTTGTATGTAAATGCATTTAACGTCTGTGACGGTTAATAAAGCTTGCTCGCCATATAACTCGCTGCATTAATTACAATACTTCTCTTCTTTTGAAATAGTGATTACAATATTACCAACTGTTAAACTTTCGGTTTATACGAGAATTTCTTCAGTGATATGAAGATTTTACTGCTCTATATTTAATGTAACAAAGTAACAAGTCTGAAGGCACTTAAGGTTTTAGCACCTTGGTGTACCTAATTCAATAATGATTGAAAAACACAGTAAGTATTGTGAAATAAAGTACTAGTAAAATTAATTTACATTCTTCGGTACTTTTGATGCTAACTATACCGTCTTGCCAACATTTCTGAAACTATTAATTACTTGCTACATTATACTTTTTCAATTACTACACTCGTATGATCGGTAATTGATTTTGCAACATTAGGCCACATCCTTCGAGTTCCTGATAAATAGAAGCAAGTGGTGCAAGCTCCGGTCACGAATCCTTCAGCGAACGAAGCGTTGCGACACAGTACTCGACTGCAGCTGTCATCCATCATGCCCATTATAACCTACAATGCTTGAAACTAAAGTTAAGACTATTCAAAAGACATTATGGACAGTCTGGTCACAGTTGAACTTGATGCAGTAGCTCACGCTATGGATTTGACAGTTATTTTTTAACTTGCCTCTTGTGATGGTCTTTCGTAGCGTTAAGGCTAATCTTCGTAGCGTAAGACATGAAAATCGTTCCTGAAAATAACATTCGCAGATACTTTACAATTTATAAGTATAATTTTTGATAAAATAAATGCTCATTTTAAAATGTAAGTAAATCGCAAAACAAAAAATGTCTTGGAAAAAAAATTGAATACCTAAGGGACGAACAAATTTTTTAAATTTTTTGTGAACCATTCAAACCTACTGTAATTTTATCTTTTGTGGCATACTCATCGAATACCTAATTTGTGGCCTTGTTGACGGCTCGTTGCAGTGCCGTATAACAATGCATAGTAAACAAGCACAAGTTTCATAACTCTGCATATTTTACGTCTTACCATCCTTTTTAAACTCTACCATCACTGTTATTTTGTAACTGCTTCTGAACCTTCTCATCTCACATAGTTCGATGCCCTCGTTGAAGTAAAGAACTAACAATAAGTTCGACGCCATTTCCCAGCACATTAGCGGTACAGGTAGCGTGAGGAACTGCGGTAAGTCATAAAATCTTCTTAATGGACACACTACAACACTAATTGCAACTTGTGAACTACGTTCCTGTCTGATAGCATCTGTGAAAGATTTGAGACTGAACTCAACTATGTATGTTGTAATGGTAGTCTGAATTATTTTGCATAATTGATGTAATTCGGTTCAATTCAAATTCTTTGTTAGTAGGCGATCCGTCTGCACGTTTGCCTCCTGTCACATAAAAATGGTAGGTCCTTTTTAAGGCTCTTATACACACATCCCACTAATATAGCTTGTACCACCATTTCGGGACAACATATAGACTGGTGCTGAAAGTGGGGGAAGAAAATTCAGTAGCTTTGTAAATTAAAACAGGCCTTCTAGATGTTATCTTAAATGAAATGAACACCTAGTTTATACTCTATAACAACTTTTTCCTCTGACTAATGGACGTCGATAGACCTGTTTGTAGAAAATCAGAAGAAAATCATAGCGAATCTAATAGCAGAGATATTGGATGGCATGGTTGAAACGGATGTTATTTCCGCACACATGGATTGCAGCGTTTTGTAGTCTTATTGCAATATCAATACAAGGTAAAGCCTACTTTTTTAAAGGTAAATAACCTAATGCAAAAAAAACACATTTGTAGGCAGGTACACTGTACTACTTATAACTAACAATAAAAAGCGCGACTCTTTTTTCGAATTCACTCAGAGAACAATTAAAAGGGTCTACTACTTCTGATATTTCATTAAAACGTCTACATATCTAGATCAAGTACCTAGTAATTTTGCAGATTCCAAAAAATTAAGCATAATACCTACTGTAAAAATTATAGGGTCACTCATGAGTTTGTTAAGTTTATAGGGAGGTAGCGTCCCTTGAATGAGATGTTGAAAATCAGACTAAAAGTGAAATGGAACCCTAATAATGTTTTCCTGTATGCAAATGAGTGTAGATTAGAGATGAAACGGATAGTTGTTTGGCCGGATACCGGATACCGGATATCCGGCCAGCTGCTAGGCCGGATAGCCGGATATCCGGCGGCCGGATAGTTGGCCCATTGTCTCGTTGCATGTCGTGATGAGTTTAGCGCCGCACAGGTGCTTTAAACGCGAAACGCGTCACACTTTTCGAAAATCGAATCAGTCCGAATAGAATGTCAGATTTTGCCACTTGTCTAGGGGGCAGATCAATTCGGGCGATTTCGGTTGCCATCGTGAGTGTGTGATTGAATAACGAAAGTTAGATTAGTTTACTTGCTGCGTAATCTGACTGAACTGCATCATGACATCAGACCATCAGTAAAAAAAGATCGCCTATTTTATTTCTCAATATTTCGATATATTTACTATTTATGTATTCGTCATTAGAGTGAATAGCCCAGAAAAAGAAAATAGTTTTTTAAAGGCCTTAATATGGCTTTTAGTAACTTTTTGGATTTTAAATAAAAGCCGTCATTATTATTAGCCATTTTATTTATGTTTACCTCAAAGATTAATGTATTTCATTTTATTAATAGGAAATTGTCGTAGATTTTTAATATCCGGTATCCGGCCGGATAGTGAGTTACTATCCGGTATCCGGCCGAATAGTAAATTTAGGCCGGATATCCGGCCAACCGGATAGTTACCGGATATCCGTTTCATCTCTAGTGTAGATTTACCAATTTCACTTTCGTAGCGCCCACGCCTTTTCTCGGGCCAAAAGTTTGCGTCAATTTTTTATAATGTTAGGTAACGCTTTAGGATACAGACATTTAAACGCTTTCAAAGAACGTAAATACTACATCCCATTGCAGCTTACATAAGCTAGGTAACTTGGAACAAAGAATGCTGGATAATGGATAACTTAACCACTAGAGCTTTCTCTCGTTTGTGGTCTTCAGTTACATAAAAGTCCCGTCATCAGGAATCGTAAAAAGAATGAATCGGACGAAACTTGAGAATGAGATCACGGATATAGTAAAAAGGAATGTAAGAGGCAGCTTTACAACACAAATATGAAATTACTTAACGTTCGAATGGAAAGTTTTGAAACCTGATTGTTATTATCTCCATAAGAATCATCATAAATAAGATGTAGGACACGCTATTACAATTGAGTTAAATAAGTTATTAATTCACTTATTCCAGATAATAGTATTTTATTTTAAAATGTAAGTTTTCTTATCACTTGTCAATTATTGAAATTAATTGAATCATACAAAATTTCATTACAAATGTAAAGCCAAACAAAATTCCGATTTTATCAATTTTAATATTATTTTTAAACTAATTAACTTTTAACTGGATCAAAGAAAGGACTTAAGAGTAATTGACCCTATCTAGAGCATGTTCTTATTTAAACCTATTGCTTAGTGAAGACACAATAATTCTTAACTTACAACATACCTACATTACTTAGGTTGAGTTTCACCATCTTACTTTAACTTTAACAAACGTCAAAAATCTGTCAAACTACATACAAAAAGCACCGGTTGCTATTGTTACGGTTAAAATAAGGTGGTGCAACTCAGCCTTATCTACACTAATATTATAAAAAGGAAAACTTTGTTTGTTTGTTTGGTTGTAATGAATAGGCTCAAAAAGTGCTGGACCGTTTTTAAAAATTCTTTCACCATTCGAAAGCTACATTATCCACGAGTAACATAGGCTAAATTTTATTTTGGAAAAAAATAGGGTTCCGTAAAATATGTAGATAATGTAGTCCGGAAAACGCAGCGTGGGACGTCCACCTACAAGGTGGACCGACGACATCGTAAAGGTAGCAGGGGAGCGCTGGATGCAGGCCGCTACCAATCGATCAATGTGGAAAGCATTAGGGGAGGCCTATGTTCAGCAGTGGACGTCCTATGGCTGAAACGATGATGATGATGATGTAGTCCACGCGCGCGAAGCCGCGGGCGGAAAGCTAGTTCTTTATAAAGAAGCAAAGTACATGATAATGATGGTTATTCCAAGGAGTTTCCTTCGATCAGGCGGCGGAGCGGCGCGGGCTGGCCCACAAACCCGACCGGTTGCCAAGTACTTTCTTCTCGCCTTCTCACTTCCGCCTGGTCTAGGGCTGCCACAAATATAACCAAAGCCAATTTCTCAAAAAATCTAAAACAAAAACGTTTTAATTTGTTATTTGTGTGGGTTAATTAAATTAGTAGTCACAAATCGCCAAATTTTGCTCTTAAGGAGCCTATACGTGTCTTAAGTTTTTTAAATCTGATCAGAACTCAAATGCTCAGTTTCAAATATTATGGAACGAGAAAGTTTAAAATCATATAGGTAAGTCTTACTGTAAATTACTACGCTTCAACGACCGCAATGTCGGCGGCTGCAAATGATTTATTGTCTTTTGTTTGTCTGTGTTTGTTAATTATTAGGTATAATATAGGTCAGTATTGCTGTTAGTAATACAGGATATAATATTACAAATATTTTGATTAGGATATTGCATCGTAATTTATATGGTATTCAATGTAATGATTAAGCAAAATCTGAATAAAGAAATATAACAACAATGACCCAACTATTGCTAAAGGTACCAATAAAGTCTATATTTTATTTTACCCTAAATAAATTATGGTGTAATGTAACTCTAAACAACACAAACCTATCGGTTTATTTATTTATTTATAGGTACAACAACAGAATACAATCTCAAACATTTTTATAGAATAACATTAGTTTTTTTTTGCATTCAAATTGAATTCCTATAAATGTTGCAATAGGTTTGTTTATACACAACAGTATTGTTGATGCTTTAATAAAATTAAACTTGATAAAAATACATTGTTTTAAATTTAATCAAAATACTTTTTACTTATTCACCTTCTTTATGATTTTTAATATTTCTCAGGCGTCACCATTGCTTGAACTCACGTAGTCAACAACAGTTTGTTAACCTTTAATGTTAAAAAATACGCCTCTGTGAAATTCGTGTGGTTTCGTGACTTTTATGCTAAGTGACGTGAATCTTAAGTACTGTTTATTTATCTGAAATTTTAGAAAAAAAAATAATTGGTAAAATTTTAACTAATACAGTGTGAGTCACGTTAAAGTGTACATATGAAAATAGATGAAACTAGACCTATTTTTATCGATAAAAAAGAGGTAAAAAAATTTTTGAGATTTTTTTTAATTTTTTATAGAATTTTTTTTCTTCCAATTACTTGTTGTAAAGAAAACGTAATAACTTTTAAACTAAGCGGTATAAAAAAATACATAAAATATACAAAAAAGGCCAACAAATAATAAAAAATGATACTTTTTGAAAAAAATCTGCTTTAAAATTCGTGTTTTTTTGGTTATTTGATAAATTTCTCCAAAAAATGCCCCTATAACCGGTAGTTTTTATTACTTTGTATTATTTTCTATCGTATTACCTTCGTAAAACCAAAAATCGCATGTCTCTATCCCTATATTAACGTTTGCAATGATCGTTTGAACTAAGCCTCTCCGGGCGCGCCATTCAACGCTTCGTTAACAACAAAACTGAAAATGGCTCTAGATTTGTAATTTTGATAAAGACAAGTTAGATTTCAAATAAAAACAAAAGATTTCGAAGTAAAATAAGCATTTTAGTTAAAATTAAAATTGTCTCTACCTGTAGCGGAGAATAATGTTGTGGCAGGCCTTTGTTCAAACGATCATAGCAAATGTTGTGATAGGGATAGAGACATGCGATTTTTGGTTTTAAATTTATCAAATAACCAAAAAAACACGAAGTTTAATGCAGTTTTTTTTTTTCAAAAAGTATCATTTTTTATTATTTGTTGGCCTTTTTTGTATATTTTATGTATTTTTTTAGTATCGCCTGTTATTTAGCATTATTACTGTTTTTATTTTATCAGGATATACCGCTTAGTTTAAAAGTTATTACGTTTTCTTTACAACAAGTAATTGGAAGAAAAAAAATTCTATAAAAAATTAAAAAAAATCTC
Organism: Ostrinia nubilalis; assembly: GCF_963855985.1. NCBI lineage: Eukaryota > Metazoa > Arthropoda > Insecta > Lepidoptera > Crambidae > Ostrinia > Ostrinia nubilalis. The sequence continues at coordinate 9,754,111 of NC_087096.1, read as the reverse complement.
AAAAATTTTTTGACCTCTTTTTTGTCGATAAAAATAGGTCTAGTTTCATCTATTTTCATATGTACACTTTAACGTGACTCACACTGTACAATAAGACACAAAAGTTTTGCCGGGCTCATCATAATTAGTTAATGTAACATTGCCAAATATTTCAATAATTAAAACTTAAATTAATTAAAACAATAAAAATACTTACGATTCTTTTGTGGTAACCCTAAATGCGCGCGCCTCCACGCAACCGGCACAAGGACAAGGCTCGTACGGTACTAAGGATGTGTCGGCCCCAACTAGAAATGTTGGCTAAATGCGATCAGCTGGAATTCGAAGCCTACGCAAATGAATCGCTTGGAACTCATTAGAAAGATGTCGTCTAACATGAGTGTTAAAGAGCGTGAGTGATAAAGCCTTCGAGGCTTTATAAATACTTTTATGGTATTTATGCCAATGGAGTAAGGTCTACTTACTACAGCACCTTTGGAAATTATATTAGGCTTTTATTGCAAACTAGCGGCCGCCCGCGACTTCGTACGCATGGATCTCGTTTTACCACCTTAGGGGTGGAGTTTCGTAAAATCCTTTCTTAGCGGATGCATACGTCATAACATCTACCTGAATGCCAAATTTCAGCCCGATCCGTCCAGTGGTTTGGGCTGTGCGTTGATAGATCACTATGTCAGTCAGTCACCTTTGATTTATTATATTTAGAAGATTTTATGGTATTTATGCCAATGGAGTAAGATCTACTTACTAGAGCACTGCTTTGGAAATTACCTTAGGCATTTATTGCAAATAAACACTTCAATATCTAAGTTGTATTTTAATAGATTAACAAATCCTGATTCATATGAGCAATACTCAAAACTAAACCATAAAAATAAAACACAAACTACTCAAACAATTGTTGCGGGGTCTCCACTCCAGGGTCTTTCTGGCCCAGCGATCCTGGTTCATCCGTGCAATGTGTCCTGCCCATCTCCATTTACGGCTCGCTATCTCTTCCACCACGTCGCTGATCCTCGTCTTTTCTCTGATCCACTCGTTCGTTCCCCACAGGGGAAGACCGCCTAAACGATGGACAGACGATATCCGGCAGCAGGCTGGAGTGAACTGGATGCGTGTGGCCAGGGACAGAAAACGGTGGAGGGTTGAAGAGGAGGCCTACGTTCGAAGGCGAACCCAAAGGCTGACATAGATAGATAGATAGACTCAAAGAATTAATCAAAGTTACAGACAACAACAAAAGGTGAATGAACTTTGAATCAGAGTTCAGGCTTATATCAGTTCAAAGATCTGAACAACGATCATCAATTGCTCAGCGATAGCACGGTTCCTTTACTTTTATTTTGCTCAGTCATTTAGCTCGACCGATTTCTAATTGGTAAAAGTTTGGTAAAACGGTTAAATTGATTCCTATTTAATTAACAGAGACTCAAAAAGTCTCTGTCTTTTTAAAGAATACCTACACAGTGCCTACGGGCTCATAGTCTACTGACAATGTAGCGTTGATAAATTTTTCATGCGCTGCCTCAATCAGATTTTTAGTAAAGTTTAGTATTCGAAGAAGCGATCACAAACTCGAAATCCTACATACGTGGGATTTCTTAGAATTTGAAGTAGATACTGATTAATAATTCGAATTATACGAAAGCTCTACATATGAATAAAAAAATATCAACATACTATCTGTCACATAAAATACTAAATAAAAGAAACGCGTAAATCCTCATTTCACTTATATTTTTGTATTTAATGTAGAGCTACGGTTTCGTAGTCACTCTACATTTTTAGCCCAAAGCAAAAGACATCAACGCGTCGATAACAAGACAATCCTACATTTAGTAATATTTTATGGATGTTTGTTACTGTTTCATGCAAAAAGTACTGAACAGATATTGATGAATCTCTACAATATTATTGTTTATACATCAGACAAAATATATAGACCATAATTTATAATGATAGTATTCAAATCCATGCGTACGAAGCTACGAGAAAAAGCTTTAATAAGAAAAATATTGTGTGCAATGGCAATTTTATAATTTTTTCATGCTTCGTTTATTTTTTTTTATTATGATTATTATTGTTATAATAAAAACAAATAAATCTTCATAATAATAATGCCGACATCTGGTGTCGCTCTGTGGAACTCGAATCATAAGCGAGTCTCCGTTTGCCGATCGAGGCTACGAGCAAATCGGTAGGAAATGGTTTGTTGTGCCGTGAAGGATACAGATGGCGCTTACAGTCACAATAGTTGAAAGCTTTAAAAACAAGTAGGCATTGTTATTATTTGTGTGTACTAGTAGCAGATCGTAATACTTCGTATCATAATATAATTATAGTTAAAAAAAAATATTCACTTAACTGAAATAAAATAATATACAAACAGTTCTTATTGATAAGCTTTTAATGTATTATTTACATTTTGTTATTATTATTTTCTAGCTTGGATTTGAATGGATCGCTAAAAAGCTTAAATAATTTTTCATTCTGATCGTCTCGCTAACTGTCACTGTTCAAAAGCACACTATGCACTAAAAGTTTGTATTCCTGATGGCCCTACTCTTACAGGAGTGCTAAATTTACCTTCAGAATATTGTGCTTTTATGAGGTCAAAAGTTTCATTTAGATTTTCCTCCATGGTTCAGAAAGCTAAGGCTGATTAAGTCAAGTCACACCCCTATGGAAGCTCAATGTCTAGCACTGGTCAGACTCCTCCAGGATCCTGGAGACTGTGGTCTGACATGCCGCTGACATAAAAGAACATATTAAAAATCGATTTGCTATTCTGATTATGCTCAAATCTAGCTATACAGGGTGGAATTTTGTAATGCCACCTGGAGGGAAACTGCATTCATAGATTTTCGAATTTTTTTCGAAAATAATATCACACAAATTTCTGTTAGTACATAATTAAAATAATTTAAGATTTTATGGATTTACTTTCATTTGATTTATCAAGTTTGTTAGAGAGATTTCATCCTTATACTTGACCCTAACGATCAATGCAATAAAAATACAGGGTGTAATTTTTAACAGATTTTAGTTGGTTCGTATCCCGGGTGTGGCAAGAAAATTTTTGGAAATCTTTGAATGCAGTTCTATTTCTTTTCAAAAATAAAGGAATGTTTCTTTGAGAATTTTTTTCATCTACAATATTAAGAGTACTTTCCCTATAAGTGGCATTACAAAATTCTACCCTGTATATTCCATCTATGTAAACATATCCAAAATAGAACGAGGATGCGGCCTGCCTGTGAACAGGCGCTGGAATGCGGTGGCCCAAACAACAGCGTCATGTGACCCGCGTCATATGACGGCCAGGGCAGCCTTGACATTTTGTGAGAGGACGCAACGGCCGCGGAGACGACTCCGTTGTACTGCGATAACAATAAATGCTGGAAAACCTTTGACATACAATGCAAAATTAAATAAAGTTGATCACTTGCAACTTGCAGTTTGTTAGGTCACAATTTAGCCCAAATGCCCTATGATAAGCAAATTGGAAAATCATAATTGTAATCTTTCAATCTTTTGCATCTCGAAAATATAAAATATGGGTGGTTTTGTGATCATAAGGAACGCAGGCAACCCCAATTGAATGAAAAGTTTTTCTTTCAGGGTTTCTTAAACGCTTAGGGGGCGTCCATAAATTACGTGAGACAATTTTGACTATTTTTTTTTCATCTTCTACACCATCGTGTAGGATATCGTTGGATGACTTGGGGGTTTCAAAGACTATTTTTCGATTTAGGGATCCGTTTGCAAAATATTAAAGTTTAAAGTGCCAATTTTTGTTCGAGCAGGGCGACCGGGGGGGACGCCAGCAGTCTAAAAACTAGACTGTTAACGACGGACAACTACGGAACCCTACACTGCGCGTGGCACGACACGCACTTGGCCAATTTTTTTACTTAAGATTTAAACCCAGTTTTCTGGCAAACTCTATTTCTCTATTTCTTGCGGAAAAAATTACGTGATATTTCCTGACACCCCCCCTCTCCCCCACGTGAGATTTAGTGAGGTTTTTGTTGACCCCCTCCTCCCCCTAAAAGTCTCACGTAATTTATGGACGCCCCCTTACGTAAAGGGAGACCCACAGCGAGTACCTATAAATGGATTCTTCTTATTGGAAGTAAGGTGAAGAAGAATATAGGAATCATTATTTAAGTATTTTTCAAACAATTGATGAATGAATGCATAAAATATCCATGATGCAACATTTGCACATTGTTGCAGAAGTTACCATAATATATATTTTGATCTACTTTAATAGCCCCATATAAAACACTCCTTGAATTCTTAGCCCTTTACCGGTTACATAATTAATTCAATAAGACGACTATCTGCATAATGTTCTAATTTTGTTAGTACCAAAGTACTAAGTTACTTCAACCGCATACTAAGTAAGATTGTGTCTCAACCTAGTAATGGCTGCTTGGCTTTAGCACGTGACATGAAAGGACGACGGCAAATCCGTATAATAAAGCGACTAAAGATGTTTATTTAATAATAATCTGGTATGTAAATTATGGGTAAGTACCCACTGATGGGTATCGACACAATTTCAAACGTATTTCGGATAAAATAGCTGACAGTACCTACTGTTCAAGATACCTGTAACTTTTATTTTTAGATTTCAATTGATATTTTGGTTAAAATTCAAACATGCGAAAGTCAACGAAACTAGACATGCTTGCGAGTTGACCAATTTTTGGAACTTTTAAAGCTTTAAAGAAACATAAGTATGCGTGCCATAATTAGCAATCCACATAATTTTATTTTTAATAATATATTAATATAATTAGATAAGAGACTATTAACCCGTTACCCCTGTACTATGCAGGGTGTTAGGTAAATGGGTATATGAGCCGACACTAGCCCATGTTAACATAGGCATATAAATGGTATGGTGAAGTCATAAAATTGATATCTTCATTTTAGGTATTTTAATTTTCATGCAAATCGGATTTTATAAAATTTATTTTGTATGAAAATTAAAAAAAATAAAATGATGATATTAAATTTCTGACTTCACCATACCATTTATATGCCCATGTTAACATGGGCTAGTGTCGGCTCATATACCCATTTACCTAACACCCTGTAGAGGAAAGAAATACATCACTGTACTAAAGGCACAGATTTTGCAATGCATGCTAATGGAACTACCAATAAATGCAAACGCAACAGTGCTACCACTCGTAATATTTTATGCCCCATCGAAATGTATCATTTGAGAGAGATATGCGTGTTTTTGCAATCCCTTGCGTTGCTTTATCATTACTGGTACTAAAGCATTATTTTTTACGACTTCTCCGACTCAGTTCTTATCATCTATGTGAAATATGATTTAATTGATAATAAAATTCTTATTCAATACTAGTGGTATCAATTGTAATTTCCGCTATTTCTGTAAGTTTTTAGAATATCAGTCACTAACTGCTGAGATATACCATAGAGTCGTCGAAGATTGTAATTTTAAGCCATGTCCAAATTTTGCAAAATAATCAAGATACAAGATAATAAAGCTGTTATACACAGGAGTTGCAGCGGTTTGAACGAGAGGTGGGAATAGTCCCGTATACAAGATAAGCAGAAGAAAAAATTATACATTTGAAAAATTCATATTTTTTTTTATCTATCGAGGTGTTACACGCTCGTGCATCGTGACCACCACATCCTCAGGGTTCCGGCTCCAAATGTTCACAAATTGCCCACGAGCGGACGCCTCGTAATCGTCGTGCCTCATCATCGTACATCCTCCTCACAACAATCGTGTACTGGCAGCAAACAATGCAACGAATTTTATTTAAAGGTCTATTACAATGCTCTAATAGAGTAAAGTCTCCTTGTGAATACGAGTACTTACTTACATACGATTGAAAAAATACGATGAAATAATAAGCTTAATACATAACACGTGATAGATAATTTTTCAAGATTGCTAATTTCTAAGAACTATAAAATACTCTACCAGTATGACCATTTATCATTAAAAAAATAAAAATATTTTGTACATCTAAAAAAATTACAAATCTTATTAACAAAGATCTTATACCACTCATTTATTTTTCGACTTTGATCTAATAAGTGAGTATTACCACAGATAATTATAATATGTATTACAAATATATTTTTTCTAGGCATAAGGTCACAGGAGCTACATCCGTTTAGTGTAATCCACAGGTGTGCATTGAAAAAACAGATAAATGCAACTTATTTTTTGTGATAACAGGTTTTATTTTTATTAGTAGAAGCTCAGATTACATAAGTTATGGTAGAAGTTTGTACATGGATATAAAATTATAAAGAAATTTTGCAGTCAACGGTACCGCATTCGTTGGTTTTTATACATTTTAATGTGCGATTTGAGAATGTAATTGGTTCCAAATAACTTTACATCTTTTTTATGCATCACGTGATTTTCCTCATGACACGTCATCCATTGATGACTCAAGCGCATAGAGATCAAATTTCATAATTAGTTGTAAGCTTACGGTTTGCTGTGTGACAAACACCAATAATCCTAAGGTGAGGGTCAAAGCTCAAAAAACACTTCAATGTTACCAAACACTAAAAATGTTTGTGGCCCACTTTTAAAGTTTACAAGACCATCTCTACTAGCGTGCAAAAAAATCTATTTCATGGGGAGAAAAACGTATTAAGAAGCACGCGAATTTAACGTCCACTGCTGGACAAAGGCCTCCCCCAAAGATTTCCACAAAGACCGATCCTGCGCCGGCCTCATCCAGCAGTGGACGTCATTCGACTGAAACGATCGAACCCTTAACACACAGCTCTCCTCTTTTTGAATTCCTCAACACAGCTTTAACAATACCTACCATTTGTTAGTGCACCTGTCACTCGTGTTAACGACTGAAGCTAAACAACGTCTTCCGTAATTGCAATAGGTGCTATTTTGCAAATAATATAGCTTAGTATGCTGTCGACTGTACCTCTAAATGTCTAGTAGGCATAAAGTATTCTGTGGTAACATCTTCGCTGTGATTTACCACCATTTACCCAGCCAACAATAAGGCGGTCAAGTTTGCATCTGTCACGCTCACGCATCCAATTAATGTGTCGATATATTGGAGAACTACAATAATAGGCACTGAACGATGTGGGAAAACCATTATGTAATACCAAAGCTTTTAAATAAGAAGTTAATTTAATTAGTTGATGATCGTGAGAAATTACCATTGACCTAATTTTGAGATGCACAATTAAGGCTTGGAATTAATATAATAAATGTTTTACCCACGACTCAAAACGTACCGTTTGTTGTCATGTAAACTCAGCACATCCCTAGTGAGCAAGGCTTGCTGTGCATATAGGCATTTAGGAAGTGCCTTCCAGAGAAACGATATTTCATGAATGAAAACAAATTGTTTAAACAATTGGAACGACAGCTCATCAAGCTTCTTCTTCTTATCGTGTCAACAACAAACCTACACAGCTGCACAGCCCAAAACTCCGCTAACAAGAGTGGCATGTAATCTGTATGTCGTTATAGAGGGTGGTATTTTGCAACAAAAATAATAAGTCTAATTTGCTATCGACTGCATCGAAACAAAACTAATGCTCAGTGCTCACCTTACAAAGTAACACACCATTCAGGCGATAACCACGAACTAACTATCAATGAACACAATCAAATTACCTAATATCTTCAGATTAATAATACAAACTAATCTTTTGTTTTGCAAGTCCAAAACTGCCAGTATCACGTGAATTTAATTGAAGTTACGCAGACGAAACTGATGCTCTATGTCAATAAGAACACATGTTATTACGAAACTCTACGTAACGACTCTACCGTAGCCCAGTTTACGTGATTTTCGCAACGCATTGTGAATTCCGCTGAGGAATGTTGGACTACTAGCTCGGTATATTAATAAGGCTTAGATTTAGTTGTGTTAGTATAAACAACACTAGTCTAGCTATATTTAATTAGCAATATCCCCCTTTTCTAGCCAGAGAGTGATAGCATATCATTGGAAGAGCTTAATTAATAGTAAGTATGATGAGCCTCATTTCAAGGGTTAGTTTTTTTTGTCGCTCATAACACTACATAATCTTGAACTACCCTTTATATAAAAAAAATGATCTTATGTGGATAACAATTGGGATAGGTATTTTATTTTGGTAAGAAATCAAGTGACCCCAAATTTTGCAAAGGCAAAGCTGCTACTGTAGGTACCTATACAATTTTAGATTTTAATTTCTTTTTATATGTAGGTACTACCGATATATGCGATACTTATAATAAATTAATGTTGATAAATTCCTTTGTTGAATATGATATTACATAATAATCAAAATTGTATGCAAATTCATTCTTTACGTTGGTAAATAATTTATCAAGTTTTTAAGGAAGCTAAATCTTGATTTTTGTGTGATATATTAGCATGAAATTATAGATGAGACTTTAATTGTGTCGTTTAAGTTTTATCAATCCTATTTATTTTTGAACATAAAAATGTTAATTTAAAACGCATACTTATTTTGTCAAAGTATTGAAATATCTCAAATACCAGCTTGCCACGCCTATATTTTAATACTTAATCATAGTGTAATTTTAATAATTTTCTTCTTACTTTTCTCATGACCAAAAACTTAATCTAAAAATAAGTTTTTGTAGAAATATTCGTATGAAGCTTTCGAGTTCTCTGTCAATTCGTAAAGTATTTAATTAAAATTTAAATAAAGTTGAGCGTATTTTTTTTTGTAATCCGAAATTACTATAACTTATTGTAACTTTCAGAATAGATTTGATATAATATCAATTAGCATACAAAGGACCACCGTTTATCTGTCCACCTACACCTACACAACATCCTTGCAGCTTACGCAATGATACTAAACTGAGTATAAAGGATACAATCCTTAACGATTATATATATTATATTTATTTATACTCGTACAAATTACAATAATTGAGATGACATAAGGCCAAAGGTATCTAACTGCCAGGATTGCTCCTTTGTTCCCTGAGTCATCATCATCATCATTTCAGCCTCGGGACGTCCACTGCTGAACATAGGCCTCCCCCAATGACTTCCACATCGCACGGTTGGTAGCGGCCTGCATCAAGCGCCTTCCTGCTACCTTTACCTTACCGACGACCTGCGTCGGTCCACCTTGTGGGTGGACGTCCCACGCTGCGTTTTCCGATACATGGCCTCCATTCCAGAACCTTGCTGCCCCATCGGCCGTCAGTTCTGCGTACTATGTGCCCTGCCTGCCCACTGCCACTTCAGCTTGCTGATCCGTCGGGCTATGTCAGCGACTTTAGTTCGTTTACGGATCTCCTCATATGTTCCCTGAGTGATGTGGTGAAAATATTTGAAGAAAAATCAGGCATAATTTGGTTTGATACTGAAATAAAGGAGAATGAGACAAAGAAACAACTTAAGAGCCATTTCACAAAAATATTCCGCGCGAATTTAGGTAAAAGCTGTCAACGCAACGTCAAAAGAGTAAAAAGAACGCTGAAATGGACAAAAAAATCTTGAGCCGTGACCGTATTAAGATTTGATTTAAGTTATTAATTTTAAGGTAGAATGAGGTATTCAAACTTGATAAATTAATTTAACTTTTTAATAGAGTTTATTAAGTCTTTTATATTTCGATTCATAATGAAACACGAATAGGCACAAGCCCAAACTCCATAGGGTTCTATTGTTTTGTTACGGAGGTGGCCATTGCATCTCCTCCAGATCCATTATCAGATAGAGCTAAGAAATAAATAAATAAATATTATTATAAGTAAACAAATAACTAAAATAATTCATCTTACTATCTTACTTCTTACTAGTCTTACTAATATTATAAATACGAAAGTTTGTGTGGATGTCTGGATGTTTGTTACACTTTCACGCAAAAACTACTGAACAGATTTTGATGAAACTTTACAGTAAAGTACAGCAGTACTAGGCAGTCTGTGTTCAACTATCACTCGGGTCGGACGTTCCTATCGCAAGAACTTTGGTTCACTCAGTTCCGATACGACTCTAGTGCTGTGTGTGATTTTCGTGAATACAATGAGTTTATTAATTTCTACGAGTGGATTTCATTTTGCCTGAGACCTACGCCATGAACCCTAAACCAGAAGACCCTGTCGCCAACTACAGCGACGCTCATCCATCCCTGGCGTCGACCAGAATAACAATGATAGGCTATAATTTATGACGATCTGTGACAAACTAAATTTCAAGCGGGTGAAGCCGCGGGCAATACTACATATTTCATACTAGCTTTTTGCCCGCGACTTCTTCTGCGATGAAGTGGAAAATGGTTCTAATAGAATTAAAATATTCTAAGAAAATTAATTTTGTTAAATGATTATAATAATATTTTTTGATATAAAATCTACAAACTATTATGTTTAAATATTTGAATACTTACAAAATTATGAATCTTTCTAAAACAAAATTAAAACACTACACCTGCCGCAGATTTCTTTTTTGTTTTTCTTTCAGATGCTAAAATCACCAGGCTATTGTGTGCGCATACTTTGGAGTATTCCACATACAACTGGTCGTCGGAGAAGCATAGATTTCCATTAAGTCTACTCCCGCTACCTTATGGCACTCCGCTAAAACTCGTGAGGGCGCCAACACTTGCTTTTGTATCGAAAATTAGTATGAGCAGCTGTGCACGCGGTTGCCCGTTGCAGGCTCTATGCAACCACACTATTTTAAACCGTGGTCCCTAAGCATGAGATGTGAAACTGCACTCTCTTGAATTCTCTTGAATTTGATGGTGTTAGGGGAATCCTAGGAATGAATACATACTTTCCAATGGAATCTCCTCATCAATATTGCGAAATTGCGAGTTGCAATGCAATGTTACGTTTTCACTTGTTATTTTATTGTAATCTGACCTTGATTTTTCAAACACGTGTCAAAATAAAAAAAAAATTTAAATCAAAAGTACTAAGGAATATTTCATTGATATCAACTTAGAAACAAGCACAGATCACAGAAACTAAAGGGAAATGTGACAAGGGACAAATTGGAACATATTGCTTGTGAAAGCAATGATGACAGTAGCGACGTCATTATGTAAACAGTTTATATTGCTTGAATAGTACTAAAGATTATTCGGACGTTGAATACTGATACTGCAGTGGATAATGAGCACATAATTTGATTTCTTTGTGTGTGTGAATTTCTAATACGACACTGAGTTTCGAACTCAGCGCATTCTTAGCATCTCTCTATATTTCTATGGAACCAAGTTATCTCCCAAATAACATTCCACACCTTTTTAACCTAGTCAGGTAATAATAATTTTAATAAAATACGAAGCACGTCATCTGTCAATAGGATATTATGTATATTTTAGAAGTTAATAAATTATGCATAAAATATAAACACTTTAGAAGTTTAGTTAAATCGTAGAATTTCTGAAAAACAAGTACTAAAACCGTACTGAAAAAAAAAAGTATTAATAATATGTTATCTAATTTATTTATTAAACGTCGAATTTTATCAAAGATTTTGGACTAAAGTTTTTGAAAATATTTTATAGCCTACATAGAAAAAAATTAGGATTCTAAATCGTGAAAGAATTTTTTTTCGGAGCCTATTGCCTCCAAACAAACAATTAAATCTTTCCTCTTTTATTAGTATAGATTTAACAACAAAGCTTCCCTCTCGAAACAAAACGCTTCTTTTTCTTCTTCACGAAACAAAACTCAAAGCGGATAAATAAATAAACAAATCTTTGGACAATTTCACAGCGCCATCTAGTCCAAAAGTAGGCAACCAATAATATGCTTGTGTTAAGGGTGCTAGCATAATGGATATACTTTTTTATAATTTATTTATTAAATTAAATACATGGTACCTACATATTATACATAGTTACACCCAGATCCGTCAAAGAAATTAAAATTCATCATTTCAATTTCTGCTCGACCGGCCGACTCGAAACAGCCTCTCGGCATAGTATCAAATGTATTTGGTCGCCGTACAAATCACCGCTTCACGACACGAACGCACGTAAACGTCACGGCGGGAAAAATGACACAGGTCCTGCCTTGACGGGCGCTCGCGCCATACTAATCGATGTCGGCTTGCGCATTGTAATTTATACTGATATTCACATCAATATTTTGACAAAGTGGTTACTAATATTTAAACAATAACTGTAGAAATCAATTCTACAATGAATATTCTTTATTTTGGGATACTTTTATTGCAGTTATTGCTGTGTTTTTAAACCAAAAACCACGATCAAAATGTGACGTTAATCTTCAAATTTGCCAAATTATTTTTAGATTTTACTCAATAATGGTAATGAAATTCAAGAATCTATTTCATTAATGGACTACAAGAATATATGTCCGATGATTACTATATATTTTTAAGCTTATTATACGAGCATAAATAATAGATACAGGACTTTGAAAATGAGTCTGCGGCAATTTTTCCGTAAAATGGTTGTGGGAGATGGGGCACTGTGAATTAAGCAAAAGAGTTTTAGTAAATCCGTTTCATTAATGGTCAACGCCAAGGATTGACCTATCTTTCGCAGTTATTAAATAATCTCTGGGTGTTGCTTAAGATAGTAATTCATGCTTCCAAAATCTTATAAATTCGCACGAAAATGTAAAATGGCTCTTAAAAGTTGGATGGTTGCAAAAATATCTTGCGGGGAATCCCTGCTATCTTATTCTGAACTATAAACGGCAACTATTTATGGAATGCTAAAGAAAATAAAGCTCCCACCGGTTTTTCATAACATATTCATAAGATGTATAAGTGAATATAGGTCAATAACCTAGTTCAGGCACAGAGCTAAATAATAATAATAATTTAATTTACTTCTTTATGTTTAATGTAAACTCCTAAACTAATTTAATAATAGAGATCTCTGACAGATATAGTCACAGATAACCTAAAGAAAAATCTGAAAAAATCGCAACTGACGTTTTTGCTTTTCTTTGACGCGTTTATCACGAGTTCTCTGTATTTGCCAACCTATTTTTCACACCCTGTATACTCCTTTTACTATTTTACAGCCGTAGCCAATGGAGTACCGCACTATATCACCCACACACCGTGTTTACGTGACCGCACGTGTGTGCGCAGTCATATGACTCGAGTCGCACGGCGGTTGCAGTGCGGAAGAATGCGGACTTTCTCCAACTTTAGCGGCGTTGCAACAGGGATGCTTAGGGCTCGATCCATTCACTTAGGTTTGAACGGCTTTTAACGATATCGATGAGTGAGAAGTGAGTATAAGACTGCAGAAGTGAAGTTTGCAGGTTAGCAACTCGTTTTAAATAATATTAGCATTGCAATATCCACATCCTTTTTAATTCATAAAATGACTGCAAAAACGGCTAACAATATTTTTTGTTAATAATATTTTACCATTTAAAATAGGTATTACTCAACTTTGGCCTTCAGCTATAACCAAAGAATGAACTAGACTGCTGCAAAATATAGAAAAAAAATACATTAATGAAACTTTCAGGAAAATGACCTACTTAGGAAAAAAGGTCTCTAGAGTCAAACATAGTTACCCCTCAATCTATCGCGGTTGTTTACAAAATAGCAGGCTTATAAAGAGAAGCTTTATTTGTTTTTTTTTTTAATTTGTTCTTGCTGTTTAAACCTTTTCCTAAAACTATCACATCCATTAGGACAGTGTAGTTTACTGCCTCTTTCTGAAAGGTAAACAAGAAACCATTTTCAAAAATTTCTTATTTCTTCGTTGCTTAGAAACAAAATTTTAATTAACGTATGCAATGAAAAGAAAACATCTAGCAGACGCCAATCCAATGAATAATTCAGCGAATTTTATTGATCCCAGTTATTTGGCGAAACACTGCAGATTGGTCTAAAAGCAGTTGTTGGTCCATTACGTAAGGCAAAGACATTTTTATCGGTGTCGCAAACCGGTTGGCTCGCTTTACGTGTCATAATGCGAATCACATGACCCGCAGAAGCTGCCCAAGTCACAGCACAAATAGAAAAGCCAATCGAATCCACAACTCTACGAAGCTAAGACGAAATACAGAATTGACTCTTTAATTAAGCGTTAACAAATTTAGCTTTAAGCTTAAAGCTTTGTTCTTTAACATAATAATAAGATACACATGGATACATATGAATGACCCCAATATTTAATCTAAGCGGCCGGCGTAAAATCCATTCTTAGTGAGCACCTACGTTCTAAAAGGAACCCCTTCTGAGATTTCGTTATGCACTCATAACGAAATCAGTGAGTCAGTCAGTCAGTCAATCAGTGACCTTTTATAGATATAGATGGAGACAAATAAACAATTTTCAAGTGTCATTTTATCAGTTTTTCCCGTCACATAAGAGGCTGCTCCCTCTTATTTCAATCAGTCTAACTCCCTTTATGCTCTCCCAAAGTCAAGTTAACTTAAACACATTTTATGACACAGTCCAACCTAAGTGCAGGCTACACGGTAATTACTTTTAGACAATTATTTTGAGCTATGTCAGCCCACAGAACCTTTGATTAAGAGGAGACTTTACAGATAATTACTAGACAATAGCCGTTGAAATTAACCAATTACTTAGGCTCCTATTGATTTGTCGAGGTAAAAAATATTTCCTAACGGCAAATCGTGGTGACAGACGCAGTACAGAAAAATACATAGGACTGTGTTTGCGTGTTATATCAGTATGACAGTATTTTTGCATGTCTTTATTCACATTTGCATCTGCCTACCTAAGCTTTTAATTAATAAAAAGTTATTATGTATATTGATTAATTAAAGTCATTTATTATACTATATGGGGTGCAACAAGTCCTAAGGTTTGCACTTTACTGCCTTTACTGATAATCTTTGACGATATCTTGACTTTGATGTTTTATCTCCATTCGTTTTAAGAGTATTCGAACAAGAAATGCCTAGTTACCAACTAGTAACTTTTTGAGTCTTTCCGCCTAGAAAAACGTGCCAAAACCCTTCAGTGACCTTGAATGCAAACTTTTTGCAATCACGGGATCTTCAGTAATGTATTCTTATTTTTAATTAATTTTTAATAGCACTCGATCAGCCGACGTATAAACTTTGTTTTTTACTCCACTAGACTTGAGATGGTCTTGTGATGTGAGGGTCAAAACACTTTAGAATCCGGTTTAATGAACCCGGACGGCGAAAAAAAATATAACTTTATTAATCTCGCTCATCTCCAGATTCTCTTGAAAAGTATGACAAATATGAAAATTCCGCGCATCCTCATGGATTTTTAACGAGTCACATGCTTTTGCAAAAGCCATGAGGATATTACTACTAATAACAATATTCTGAGAGAATTGATTAAGGTATTTTAAGAATTAATTGAATAGGTAAGTTTATCGGGTGTTGTGATTATAATACCTAAAACCCAATTCACCGAAATAATAATTGATATTGGATCATTCGTCGATTTCGAATCTCATATGAGCACAAATCTGGCGAACTGGATATTTTTTTATATTCGTTAAAGTTTTATGAATAAGCTTTAATCAAGACAAAAATAAAATCGGGTAATTAATCGAATGCACAAAGAAGTCTTGCACAGAAGCTTTTACCATACAAATAGCTCCTTTTCACGTCTAATAAATTAATAGTCAAAATTAGATTCAAGTCGGAGGAATTCAGTAATTTAACTAATTTATGTAAATAGATTTAAGAGTTTCAAAATACAGCGAGCCTTAAGTGTTGAAGATGGCCTTAGGCCATAAGGCCCTTAAGAAAATCTTCGAAAAACATTTTCATACATTAATCCCATTCTATTTCAGATTTGTAATTTAAAAAAAAATTGTTTAATTTAATTGCGTTACAGCGGTGAAGTACTTAACTTTAACGTAAACTCGGTGGTTACTCCACTAGTGTTGTACTTGTGCTAGTATTGGAAATAAATGACTCCCAACGCGATAAGTTGCATTACCGCAGCGGAGCGATTTACTTAGATTACCCAACGGTTAGCTACCACAACTATCCACGTATTGAATACTAGTATTTTCAAGTGGCTTTACTTGTAGAGACACTGTGATCTACATCGACATTGTATGTATATGTGGTGGTGTTGTTTTTCTAACGAAGGCTCTAAGATAAAAAACCCTATTTTCAGACTTCATCAGTGAAATAAAATTCATATTCATCTTTTGCCCTGAAAAGGACCTACAAATACAGTGGGCCCTTTCAGGGCACTTATACAAGTCCCAGACTGTAAGAGATATGTAGATAGATTGCGGGAGATCCTACGGAGTGTTGTATGCACTTCTTCGTGCACACCTCAAAATAACTACAACCGCTCTGCCAAGATCGAAACGGCGGAGAGGGATAAGATAATTAGATTGTTTTTTTTTTCAAGCAACAGGCTGATAAAAGTGACTAATGCCCGTACCATCAATCCCTAATTTTTAAGTGACCCCTGTGGTAACAAATAACAAGAATTTTGTTGTCATAGGGGTCACTTAAAAATTAGGGATTGATGTTGAAAACGGGCATAAGTTTCTTCCGCCACTTCTCAGCACCACCTGATAAGTTTTCCCGAAGTGGTAGTAGGGCAAGCCATTGGGACGTTTAATCTAATAAAGAATTGGAATTTGAACAGACACAACCCCCAACTCGTCATATATCGGCGAGCCTCTAACAATACCCGCGCGAGTCACGAGCGCCGCGCACGCGCATCCTTGGCGATGTCCCTTCTCCGCGGGTCACCGACCCTGACTACAATCAGATGGATCCTAAACAAATCTTGTTTAATTTAATAATATTCGCAATTGTTTCCGCATTGGCCAAATTATTTTGATGCACGATTTTGTTAAAGCGATTACCTGGAATCGATGTTGATAGACCTTCAGCAGAAAATTACGTCTGTTGGAAAACAACACAAATTCACAAAATATTGAAATTTTAATTAAAAGTTCATATTTACACAATGTAACATTACGAGACTTACAATTATTTTAAAATACTTATTAGTAAGTAGGTGGTCGTAAAATAATCACAGCATATCACACTAAATTTTGCAGTTAAACTTTTAATTATGTTATAAAACATATTAATTAAGGATAGTTATGAACTTTGTGTACGTATCTATAATATTGTATTTAGGTCAGTGACGCTGACGGCTCTAAATGCACTAATATATGCTAAAAACTAGCCAAACTTGTAAACAAACATCATAAATGCAATACCTGTCACGTAAAAAATACAAAATAATGAAGGTTTATTTGGTTAACGTGATATTGTATTCATGATTACTTAATACGACTCATACCTACAGCAAAAGGAGCTTATGGAAATACTAGCGGCCGCCCGCGACTTCGTACGCGTGGATCCCGTTTTACCCCCTTAGGGGTGGAGTTTCATAAAATCCTTTCTTAGTGGATGCCTACGTCATAACATCTACCTGCATGCCAAATTTCAGCCCGATCCGTCCAGTGGTTTGGGCTGTGCGTTGAAAGATCACTATGTCAGTCAGTCAGTCAGTCACCTTTGAGTTATTTAAATTGGAATTTGTACACTACAAATTACTAATACTCATTAAAAAAGATCCAGAAACATACTCTTAGGCGACCCTTAAACCAACTTAAACTAATATGCAGCATTGAAATCACGTCTTTAAAAATAAACTAACGCTGGCTTTCCAATATGACTTTAATATTTAAAACACACGGATGCAAACCTCATCCTCAAACATGCCCACAAAGGCCGAAAGTGACCCTCTTTGTCCTGCGGAAAGCTTGACGAATGCGTACGCGCAGCTGTCACGTGGTCAAGTGAAAATCGACAATATTGCTTTAACATAACGAATGTTTTCGTAATTACATAATTAGGTACGTCATTATTTTTACGTATAAAGAAATACACAATTTATGTTAAACTCGAAATGGTAGTAAAATAATTATTTTTAAAAGGTACTCGTATGTAAAATGCATGGCCCTTGTACACAAAATAACTTTGCATATTGAAGTTGGTTTGATATTTTATATTGTAATATTTATTAGTCTGTAACTAGCTAGCAGTTAAGACCAAATGATGAAAATGGATAGCAATGCAAATCTTTAAGTCAGTACTTGATACTTGTGTATTTTTGAGTTAATGTTTTTGGTTAATTTGAAAAACGGATGTAACAAGTAAACAGTGTGAATATACATAAATCTGTTTAACCTTTCCAATGTCAAAACTTAACTACATGACGACACAAATAGGTAAATTTCAGGTACAAAAAGCGTATTATTTTGAGAAAAAAATGACCAGATGTCCTGTGCATCAGTATTTAGTATCAAGTCACGTAATTTGAGTTAAATTGATTTTTAATTCGACTTCAAAATGCACCTACTTCCAATATTTTTGTTTTAGCCTGTTGTAAGGATTCTGTAGGTATACACACACAGTACACACCCACTTGTGAGATGATGTCATAGTAAGATCAACTTCGGCTGCTCTTTAGCCGCTTTCTCTTAATAATGTCAGATTGACACTATAGTTACGGTGTGTTAACATTGGTCATGTTTGTGAAGCGAAATCGAGTGCATTGTTTGTAAACAACTGACTAATGTGCCATCATGTCAGTCTAAAATAGAATCACGTTTTTTATTTCATAACAGATCATAACCCCATAATTCATAAGGGTTAATGAGGGGATAGGTAATGATATCGCTCGTTCGTTCGTTCCAGCCAAATGACGTCCAGTGCTGGACAAGCGCCTCCCCCAAAGTATGATAGAAATTATGTAATTAATTAAAGAGCATTGAGCTTTGGTTTTTGACATTCTATGAAGTCTTTTTGTCGTTGCTCATTATTATTAGTAGTAGTAAAACTTTACCTACGTAAATTATTATTAAAGCCAACTATCATACTTCTACATTATTTAAGAGCACTTCAAGCTGCTTTGAATAAAAGCTGCATACTTTAAAAATTAGGTCACTTCACATGTCTTATCTTATCTCAAGTAACGCTACAATTCTTGCAACTTTGCATTCGGCCAATTAGACCTGCCTCGACGAATTTAAAATAAAATAATTGATCTTAAACAAAACAGTCAAAGAATTAATCTCCTTGACCTTCTGCGTTTAAAACAATCGGCAATTTTGAACAATCTCAGTTATAATCTAGCTCTTGTTCTTTAGCAATCGGCCCAAATAGACGGAAAATTCACACAGCCCCTCTATCGCATCACATGACTTTTCTTACGGCCGCAAAAGTGAAAGTATGGGCCGCACACAATCGAATAAATATTAAGCTGGGGTTATGCAATAACGATCTATAGGTTCTGAGGTCGCTCGATAATTTTCTTAAAGACGCTCGGGCATTTTTAATTATTATGTGTTAAGCGTTATGACCCTATATCGCTTGCAGCATGTTACTGGATACATTTAACTTTTGAATATGCATAGGGATATAAGTTTTGCTTTGAAACTTCATATTTTACTCTCAAAGCTTTATTTCTACATACAGCATATATTTTAACTTTTTTGCAAATTCATCATCGCTATTCACAATTTACTTTACACTACTGTCATTACTTAGTACTCTACTTAAATGGATATGGTAGAGCGATTTAGAGCATCTCAAAAGAAAGAAAACAAAGAGGTTGTGCATTACGTTGACGAGTGAGTAGGTATGTAAGCTTGAAATTAAATTCTTAAATTATATTGGCTAGCCACCACCAAACGTTATCCATCATATTTAGAAGTTTGTTGTGTCAAGGCACATAACAACAGGCGACGACATCATAAAGGTAGCAGGAAGGCGCTGGACGCAGGCCGCCACCAACCGGGTAGCTTGGAAAGCATTGGGGGAGGCCTATGTTCAGCAGTGGACGTCCTATGGCTGAGATAATGATGATGACATAACAACAGGGCCAAATGTATTGATTTCTTAAATGAATAAACCATTCTTAGTAAAAAATAAATAACTTATTTATAACTTACTAATAATGTGAACTAATACGATATTAGCAACAATCTAAGGTATTTTATTCCAGCTATAAAATGCTATTGCATGCAGCAACATTTTTTCTTTAAGCCCGTAATAACAATAAATCTTGCAATGTTTGTTATGATTATTGAGCATCGATTTGTGCTTGCGTGAAGCCGACCAAACAAAAGCCGTTCTAAACAATAATCGTTACAACAACCTCTACAATACAAGTTGCACGCAAAACGCACAGATCCGGCTGTCAAACCTAGTTTATAATTTATGTACAGTCATCGCAAAGATATTTTAGTAATCTAAGACTACCTACTTACTTAAACTATTTTAGTAAGTAAGTAGACAGGCAAATATAGCACTAAACTTAGGGAAAACAACAACATTTCGTTATAGTCTACTTCAATTAAAGTTATGCGTCAGAGGACAAAGGTTTAAAACTTGAATTACCTTGAATTACTCAGGGATGTCAACAGTATTTCACTTTGCAGTCGACGATAGGTTCGTTCACATGAAAATTGAAGTTATGTAACTAGTCAAAGGTCATCTTTTTAGACATATAGGACAACTGAATCGATTTAAACCATAATACCAAAATAACCTTTACCATAGAACTTTGGAACTGATGAGCTGTCAAGTCTAAAGTAAACTAGTGCCAATAGTTTCCAAGCAAAACCTCGGACAGACAGACAGACAGACATATCGAAACTATAAGGGTTCCTTGTCAGGACCTCGGAACCCTAAAAACTGCGTATTGAACTATACGCCGAAAAAAGATTTGTTCAAATCGGTTCATAATTGGCGGAGTTATCGCGTAACAAACATAGAAAAAAAAAAACATACGGGTCGAATTGAGAACCTCCTCCTTTTTTGAAGTCGGTTGAAAACATAAAGTAGGACGTCCTTAAGCAAAATAAAGCGACACTATTAACAAAATTATAGTCAGATCATATGAAAACTGATTGCTCTAAGGGGCTGACAAACTCTAGACAGCTGCTTCTTGCAAGATAGAGCTTATTATTAGCAAAATAATGGTTGCGGTCTTGTAAAAATACTTAGCTGGAAATTAGGTTAAAAGCGGTATGATGATGATGTGATGATAATATAAAAATGTTATTGATATTAATGTCAATCCTTATTTTTTTTGCAACATTGTCAGTCAACAGCATGCACCGTGAACACTAACGCGATATCTTATGAAAATCAAAAATAATAACTGTCGGCAAGAATAAAGAATAATTAGCAGCGTAATAACTAAGCAACGGTCATACATTCATCTTTTAATAATGGGTAGTTGATGTTATGAAGCGACTTACTCTTAACAATAGGTACTGGCAGCGGATATAACACAAAAATAGAATACTAATGCCCGTTTTTACCATCAATCCCTAATTTTTTAGTAACGCCTATGGTATTGGTAAGTAATACACATAACAGTACTTAAAAATGAGGGATTAATGGTGAAAGTGGGCATAAGTGCATTTATTCGGAATTCGGATCCTTATTCAATAAATTCATTCTTAGAACTAGAGTTCACAAATTAATAATGCATATAATCGTAATACATAAAAATATACGACGTAAGAAATGAAATAAACGGAACAAAATATATAGAGCACTCAATTTTGCTAAATTGAATGAAATATTCAATAAATTACAGGTTTTAATAAGTCTTGCATTACCTAGCAACAGTGTTAAATCAAGTGGGTTGTGAAAAACGTTTCATCGAATTCTAAATGTGTACTGTATCTTTATTTGAACCCTGAAAATAGTTTAACAATGGTATTTTGATATTTATACCGTGGTTTGACCTTTTTCAGGGTGCAGGAAACTTTCAGCTATATTCCCTTGCCCTTATCGATATTTAATGATTATAATGATGTCAACTTCTTAAAAAGATTATTGGTATAATATTTTAGTATTGTTAAAGTATAAAAAAATGTACCAAGAAAAATATATAGGACTTCTCAAACCACTCGCGACAATCTTAATAGCCGGTAAGAGTAATTAAAATACATTAGCATAATCCGGCGGACCTGAAACGCGTAATCGACACCAGATACAAAGCTATCCTCCGGCTAGTCAACAAAACAACTTTCGGTCTGAAAAGTAGGCCTGCGCAAACTGGCGACCGTGTCAGTAGCGCACAACCGACGAAAATTAAATTTTGTCATCGAATACGCAATACCGCGAGGAAGCGTCATCGCAGAACGTAACCGCGAGTTTGATAATCTGCAACTTTCTCTCTCGGCGGGAAGCCGCGGCGCGCGGCAGCCTCACTCAGACGCTTGAGATCACTCGCGGCGAACGGCGCGCGCGCAATTCGGCAACGCACCCGAACGCGTCCCGAAATCGGCCGATATACTAGTCGTGTTACGTTGTTTATGAAATAAATGTTATTCTAAGTGATTATCCTTGCCACATTGTGCCATCATGGGAACCTTTGGAATGTGAGTTTGTGTTTTTTAATTAACTGTAAGATCTGAATTTCTCACAGCTATAGCCACTTAAAAAGTTTTTGTGCTGAAGTTAAGTTTAAGTAGACTTTTTTCTGGATACTGGCCATTGAAAATGTTATTGTGCTCTTTAAGTAAACTATTAAAGGTTCTAAACTTTGTCCTCGTGTCAGTACAGTGTTAAATTCCTCTCGTCTACCAAATGTAGGACAATGCCAGCCGAGGTTGCAAGTTCAGCCAAGACTTGCAGCCTCCGCCTGCACATGCCTAATGAAATCACACGGGCCAAGTTTTAACAAGTACCGAGTAGGTACTCGTGTGTAGTTGTGTAAGAGAACGTAACTATTTTACATTTTCACTTAAGTTACACACATTACATACCTCGTGAATATTTAGAAACTCCTCAATTGGTAAATGGAAGGAATGGAATGGCTTTACAAGAAATTATCTTAACATTTATTAAACAATCTGAAGTAAGTGCATTTTTTTCCAAAAAAAACAATGGCAATTCCATCTCTCCCAGCTTTTATTATGTTAGTGCGGTACAAATTAATCGCTTATGCATATAAATAAAATTAAATCATTGTGGAATCATATTACACTTTTGAATTAATCCAAACGATGTTGTATCAACAAGCTCTAAACTTTAAACTATCGCTTAAATTAAAAGGCCATAGTGTCAAAAGGTTACATAAGATAAGAAACCACGCTTGCCTTTCCTAAAACATCTTCAACATCGCACAATCATTAGCATAATATTGTAGAGTCAGTCGTATGAAGTGATTTTTCTATACTTGTTTTTTATTTTTGACTTAATAATATTCCTTTTACCAATGCTTATTTTATTACCGTTTTTATAACATAGAGATCAGATCATCATCAACACTAAGGCAAGGTTGTACCATCTTACTTAAACTTTAAAAAATGTCAAAAATCTGTCAAATTCCATAGAAAAACGCCTGTCATCGTTATAGTCACGGTCAAAGTTAGGTGGCGCAACCCAGCCTAAGTTTTACAAACTTACAAGCTCCTAGCCTAGCCTAGGTGGTTCGTGCACCGGAACCAAACGTCAAAAGATAGTGGGTTCGCATCCCAAAGGGAGCAAACCTAGTGTGATAGATAAGCATGAACATATCCAAAGTCATGGTCCACTGTATTATACATAATTTATCTATTTATATCCGTTATCTAGTAGCTATTTTAAGCTCTACTTAGGTGGAGACTCGCCTAACCTTTCTGGGATTGTCTTTATTTATTTATTTAAATGTCAGCACCGTGTAGTAATAATACTAAGAATGTTACGTGAACAACTTTGTTGCTTATTTTAATTATACATTTCATGTCAAATTTCAATGCCACCAATCTCTACATACCAACTGTGTAACAGGTTTATTCTGAAACCTACTTCAAGTAATGCAGCATTTATGTTATTAATATCTCTCCAAAATGCTATTTTCTTATTATACTAGTAGATATTTGCTTTTTCAAATATGCTTTGTTTCATATAGGTATTTTTAATATATTGAAGATTTTCTAACCGACCCTTTATCTTTGCGGTCCAGTGTATTTTGGGACAGAAGGTTTCCTAGTAAAGAGTGTAGTTTTCTAATAATTACTACTTATTTGTGAAGAGAAAAAATTAACGATGCTACTACTTTAAGTTACCACTTAGCTCATTTTTAGAATGCTAATTATTATCATCCACTTATGAATGAATCGCATTCAGTCGTTTTGTATGGAATAATACATTCACATGACGGAAGTTCCCAGAGTTTACTGGAATAATAGCTTTGCTAGACTGTTATATCACAAGCTTTAATTTGAAAAGGATTTTACTAGAAGACTATTAAGAAACTAAGAAAACCATTAACATCAATTAAATTGATACAAAATGCACCATCTATATTTTATGTAATCTAATAGGTTTACAATTTCAAAGATTCGATTAATAGTAATTTTATCTTATTTTGCAATGATATAAGAGGTTGGGGATAACTCTGATACCAAGAGTACAAATAAAATAAAGAATTGTTAAAGGATAACCACAACACTCATTAAAATACTCTCATTTATGTTATCTTTTTAAACATGATCACTATAAAACAAATAAACACTCGGTTATTACCAAAATAGGGGGTTTACCTTGCTCGAAATGATTAGGTAAAATATGTTTAGTGTTTCACATCGTTGTTCTCTCGATCCATTAAAGTACTAGGTATAGTTCTTGCATAGGGTTTCTGATTTCTCGACCTATTTTTTTTCTCGAGTTTCGAGAATTCTCGAGGCCAAAGTCTCGAGTTTTCTCGGGTCTCGAGTCTTTTAATGAAAACTGCTAAAATCGGTTGAAATTTTATAAAAACACAGGTTTTTTTAATCTCATATACCTACTTTTATGCACAACAATCAATATTATAATTTTGTACCACTTATTTTGGTAAGGAAATAAACAAAAATAAAATCTTTCATAATTAATTACTAATAATCATAACAAAAGTCATAAAGTCGCGTGTACTTTAAGGATAAATAACAATAAAAATCTGAAGCTGCAATTGAATCACTGGTTTTCTAAAGAACACAAGTCCAAATAGCAAAATTACGATAAATAGTTTTTTTATGAACAAAAAAAACTTTTTACAAATTTTTTAAATTTCTTACAGATAACGACTTGAATAAACTTTACGAGGAGGCACGAGTACCTAACCTAACGTCTGTTAGGTAAGGTAACTGTCTAGTTAACACATTTTTCAGTCTTTAAATCAGTCAGATTAAACATACATAATAAATATAGCATACTCGTTGGTGAACATTATTACTTAGTTTCGATTGAGATCATTATTTGCAAATCAAATCAGTTAAAAAAAGAAAGACTAGGCCAGTCTAAAAGCAATGTTGACCTATTAAATAATTAAAAACTTACTTTTGTCTAAAAAAATAGGCTTTCAAGAATATTAAAGCATCAAAATCGAAACTCGAGAATTCTCGAGCTCCGGTAATTTTTTTCTCGTTTCGAATGAAGCCAAATTTCTCGAGTTTTCTCGAGTTCGAGAAACCCTATTCTTGCAACTCACGAAGGCGAGTGAGCTTTACTTGTGTGTGTACGTGTACATGCACATAACGATAGTATAATGTGTATCAAAACTTTTGAAAATCGAACAGCAGCGAGCCATCACACATGTTCACACACACAAAGCTCACTCGCCTTTGTGAATGAGGGCTATCGTTTTAGCGCTCACCAGTTGGCGCCACTGTAGAGTAAGGTCCTGTCACTTGCTAGTAGCGAAGACAGTGGCGCCAACTGGTGAGCGCTAAAGTGGTAGGAGGACTATCGCATTTGCCCTCATCAAGATGGCGCCACTGTAGAGTAAGGTCCTGTCAATCGCCAGGGGTGCCAACTGTTAAGTATAAAAACGATAGCCCTCATTGCAACAACTAATACTTGTAGCCCTGTAATCTTCACTAATAAAAATGTTGGGTAATGCTATATTATCTATATTTTATGTTCAATTCAGTTTTGTCACACCCTATAACTAAGTTAGTGCTCATATTCTTATGAAACATTTTTCAGCAAACGTCAGGTCAAATTAAATTTCGTGACAATATGGCGACCGAGCTTTCTTTTTTTCACGGTCGTTATTTTAGTTGTTCGTTTGATTGCGGTCAAATATCTCTGTGTGCCGACTTATTAGCACTGCCAAGGCAATAGGTCGCGTTAAAAACTAGGCAAATATTAATAAAACTATATTTGTGTCAAGGTTGTGTCGTTTTTTTCACGTAATGGAGTTATTGTCTGAATTCATACTTAATAATCGTCTTCGTTTGTTTTTTTAATGAATTCTATAGTGAATTCGAATTGTTAATAACCTCAGCAAAGGTTACGGCCATAAAGTTTTAAGTGTTTTATGAAGGATTGAATTTGAATAATATTGACTCTTTGTTCAACAACAACAATCATACGATTATTTTTATGACAGTTTATGACATTCATTCTATCTATCTATATTTATTGCAATTATAAAGAAGTTTATTTAACAAACCAAAAAAACGAATATTCTTTAAGCTCTGTTGACAATAACAAGCACCCATTAAGTTAACAAGGATTTGATTCAAAGCTAGATTAAACAATCAATTTGCCAACTTAGAACAAAATACTTCATTTAGAACATGTCATTCAAATGTGCTCATCTGTCTCTACATTTAGAAAATTAGCATAAAAAAGCACTTGTTTATTAGCAATGTACGATCAGATACATACAAGTACGAGTAATGTCATCACATACGGATAGCATCTTGCCTACATGCATTTGAATAATGGGTGCATTTTATTCATGCTAGATGCAGATAAAGGTAATTAAATGAAGAGATCTTCCTTATTGCAATCATTGATATAATTAACCGACTTTAAGGGTCTAATAACACAATAAATTACAGACTATTAGTTAATATATCGAGAAAGAAATTCTAATAAAAATAATTATGAAATGTTTACACAATTAATAAACAAATCAAAAAACAGAATGGAACATAAATCAATGTGTAATATAAAATTCCTGTTTATAATGATGTTAACTAATTTTTCAAACATCTAATTAATCACTGGTACTTAGATAACATAAGAAAGCATTTATTACTGGCTTCTTAATTAAAAAATAACTCCTGTAATATGTATATTATTTTGTATAAATAAGTACGTTTATACGTAATTATTCGCAGAAATAATTTATTGTTTTACTTCTTCTCATTACACATACATTTTCTAAGGAAAACTAAACTCATCATTAAGTGTTTAATACTTGCATCAGGTATTTATAATACCAGGAAAATATGTTGTATTTAATGCAATACTTAATACTTAGTTGCGTATCAGACTGCAAATCAAAATTAGTTTTTTTTTAAGAGAAAAATTACGTAAAGAGATTTCCGATCCCCAAATAAAAGTATGTTTCGCTACCTGAGTTTCAAATTAGCATTTTAATTCTTATAAACTAAGGTAGTACTGTTCTAAATAAATACCTACATAAAATTTTGTGTAAGCTCTCAGCTTTTACAAAGTCCAATGAATATCAATGAATTTAATTTAACAGATACATCATCCAGATAATAATCCTATACAAAAAGAGCGACAATTTCGTGGATACTGACTCACCGCCGCCAGACTGACATGCTAAAAAATATAATTAGAAGATACTTTAGTGTACGTACCTTTTTTTTTTTTTTTTTTTTTGCGCAGGAAAATACTTTGCGTATACCCGCCGCCTCGGGGGAAGCGACGGGTTATGTGGGACTCTCTTGTCGGGTGGCAGCAATAGCGGCTGTCACCCGACAAGTATACCCACTAAAAACCTGCGGTGCACCCTCTGCGTTTTACTGGCACGACGTGGGGTCCTACAGATTCAGACCACGCCGTGCCGACGCATGGCCCAGCCTTTGCCGGGCCTCCCGCGCTAAAGAGGGGGTCTGCCGGTACACTGGCAGACCCCCCAGACAGGGTGGGACCGTGCAATGTGGGTGATGGGCCCCCCGGCCTAACACCCACTGGTCTCACCTAGGGAGGCGGAAGGAGGCGAGCGAATCTCCTCCTTCTTCCCCCCGGCCGTCTGCGCCGGAGCGCGTGGGCTTCGGGATCTACTTCCCTAGCCCGTTCCGCGGTCTCCTTCTGCAGCATCACCTCTTCGCAGAAGGAGACCATGGCGTCCCACGCGCTCTCGCCCAGGAGCATCGCAACCACGACGCTGGGGAGCGCGAGGTCCGGACCAGTCACCGCAGTCAGAGCCCGGCGCTGCTGGACCCATGCTGGGCACACCTCAAGGGTGTGCTGAGCCGTATCTTCCGCAGCGCCGCACTCGTGACATTCAGGGCTCGGCTCTCTACCGATCAGATGCAGGTACCAACCGAAGCATCCGTGTCCAGTTAGCACCTGCACCAGACGATAGGTGAGGAAGCCGTGCCTCCGATGCACCCACTGGTCCAGGACCGGGCGGATCGCTTCTATGGTTCTCACGCCATAGCGGCAGTCTACCAACTCCCGCTCCCAGCGCCGCAGAAGCTCCTCTCGGGCAAGCTCGCGGACGCGCTCCACCTCCTCGTATGCCGGGCGCTCCCCTGCCTCGCGCCTCGACGTTCTGAATTGGTAGACCACGTCGAGGACCTCTGCTTCGAGTTCCCATGGGGGGAGCCCGGCCAAAACGCACGCCGCACCGTGTGATACGGTACGGTACCCTCTTATCGCCCGCAAAGCGATGGTGCGCTGCGGGCGCCGCAGAGCGGCACGGTTCTCTCTGTCGAGAGAACCCACCCATATGGGAGCCCCGTATAGGGCCATGCTCTTTATAACCCCAGCGTAGAGTTTGCGACAGCTCACGCTGGGGCCCCGCGTGTTAGGCAGCAGTCTGCCCAATGCAGCTGCCGCCCCTGTAAGTTTGGGGGCCAGGCCCTCGAAATGGGCGTGGAAGTTCCACCGCCCGTCCAACACTAGGCCCAGATACTTCATCTGGCCCCCTATCCGCACACGGACACCCTCTATATTGAGGTGGGCACCTGGTGGCGGTCCCTTCCGAGGCCCGTGAAACATTAGGGCCTCGGTCTTATGGGGGGCCACTTCCAGGCCCGCCGCCCTGATACGGGCTACAACCATTTCGGTGGCCGCCTCTATCCGCAGGCAGAGTTCCGGCAGGGCCCTTCCTGTGGCCACGACAAGTGTGTCGTCGGCGTAACAAAGCAGGCTCGTCCCTCTAAGGAGCCTGCACCGCAACACACTGTCGTAGGCAATGTTCCAAAGAGTCGGCCCTAAGGCCGAGCCCTGGGGGACCCCGCGGAAAATCCGCTGCTGGACCAGCTCCCCATCCGCGCCAACAAGACTGACCTGTCGGTCCCGCAGGTAGTCCGCCACTATCCTGATGAGATAGGCCGGCACTCCGTGATAATGAAGCGCCGACACTATCGTGTCAAAGGGCAGACTATTGAAGGCGTTGGCGATGTCCAGCGACACCGCCAGTGCCCTTTCGCCGCGGGATACAGCCTCCTCTGTTTTTGACTTCAGGGCGGACAAGGCGTCAAGTGTAGAGCGCCCCGCCCTGAAGCCGAACTGCCGCTCCGACAGGTTGGGGCCCACGTCATTCAGGTGCTTGGTGAGGCGGGAAACGATGATCCTTTCGAGGACCTTCCCCGCCTCATCGAGCAGCACGATGGGCCTGTACGCAGAGGGGGAGTCGGGCGGCCGACCCTCCTTTCTCAGCAGGCATAGCCGGCCATCCTTCCAGATCTTCGGGAACTGACTGGTTCTGAACACCAGGTCAAAGAGTTCCCGAAGACGGTCCTCATTTTCTTCCACCTGCATGAACAGGCGGAGGATCTTCCCTGGGACCCCATCTGGGCCTGGGGCCTTCCTGCTGCCGTGGAGTCGGTCGAGGGCGACACCAACCTCTACCATTGACACCGGGGGGGTTGGAGGCTCCGGTGATTGGGCTCTACGGCTGCGGACAGGAGCCGGGGCACGGAAGTCCCCTTGTTGGGGAAACAGGGACCCCAGCACCCGCCGCAGGAGGTCTGGCTCTATGGTCTCCGCGACTGGCGCCGACTGTCCGCGCAGCTTATTCCGCGCTGCGCGATATGGCCGCCCCCACGGATCACCGTCGAGCTCCTCCAGCATTTCGTTGTGGGCTGCCGCCTTAGCCTCCATGATGGCCACCTGGAGCGTCCTCTTGGCCTCCTTGTAGGCCACGCGCAGGCGCTCCTCCTCCACCGGGTCCCGTGTTGCGCGACGACGGTGGCGCAAATAGGCCCTCCTTGCCGCGTTACTGGTGGCCCGGAGGTCCGCTATTTCCTGAGACCACCAGTAAACCTGCCGTCTGTTGCCAGTGCGTTGGGCTCTCGGCATTGCCGCATCGCACGTCTGAGTCAATGCCGCTCGGAGACAGGCGGCACCGGCGTCGGCATCGGAGGGATGAGGACTCCCCTTGCTGCACCAGGCCTGGACAATGGCCGCCTCTTCGGCCTTTTCTTTGTCCAGCTTGGTTGTGGCCCACCTAGGAAAGGCCGAGTGGCCAGTACGACGAGGCGCTCGGGGAGTGGTGGAGGGAGAGACCTCGAACCGGATGTAGAGATGGTCCGAGAGAGTCTCCTCCTCCATCACCCGCCAGTTGACGACGCGTTGGGCGACCGCAGGGGTGGCGAAAGACACATCCACCCTTGAGCCACCCTGTGCCCTGACGCAGGTATGGGCTGTCCCGGTGTTCAGAACGGACAGCCCTAGTTCGGCCACCCAGTCCTCGAGGGCCCTACCTCTCACATCGGTGAAGTTCCCGCCCCACATACGCGATTTCGCATTCAGGTCGCCCATGAGGATGACCTGGAGCGGCGCCAGCCGACGAATCGCGGGACCCAAGACGCCGAGAAAAGTCTCGAAGGCCGACAGGGGCTTGTTGGGGGAGAAATAAACGCCGACAATCGCGTATCTCCCCCATTGGGCCGTCACAAAACCAGGGCCGCGGTCTCTCAGATTAAGAGGAGTAGTGGCGGGCCCATTCCGGCATATGATTGCCACATCCCCTGCGGCGTCGCCTACCCAATGCGGTTGCGGGGGAACCCAGTACGGCTCCGAGGCCACCGCCACGTCAATGTTCCACGCTGCCAGGGATTGTAGAAAGAGATCCTGCGCCCCAGCAGCGTGGTTGAGGTTCGCCTGGAGGAGGCAGATTTGACGACTACTCATCGGTCATGTCTGCCTCCTCGCACCGCTCGTGGTGCTCCTCTATCAAGGGGGTTGAGACCCTCGGAACTGCTTTCCCTCTTTTCTGGGGGGGTTTGCAATTTCTTCCCCCCATGTGGTGGCTGATGTCGCAACCGGCCTCGGCACAGACAGCGCAGTGCGCCTGACCGTCACAATCCGCAGCCTTATGTCCCGGATTGCCGCACCGGAAGCATAGGCCGCTTCGGTCCACTGTAGAGGGGCACAGCTGCCGGGTGTGTCCAAGGCCCATGCACTTGAAGCACCGCATCGGGCGAGGATCCAGAACCTGTACACGGGCCGAGGACCAGCCCACAAGAAGGCGACCGGCCTCCGACAGGGCTTTGGCCGCTACGACTGGGCAGCTAATCGTGGTAGTTCCCTCACCACGGGTGCTGCGCCGAATCTCCCCCACTCTCACTGCCTCCTGAGAGCAGCCCGTCCTGCTGGCCACCGCTTCGGCAACCTCCTCTCTGGTGACTGATTCGTCCAGGCCGATAATGCGCATGTCTGCGCGCTTTTCAGGCCTGGTGACGATTACGTCGCCACCGAGAGCCGCCCTCAGCTGAATGGCCAGCTTGTCTGCCTTGTCCTTGGACTCGGCGCCTGGAACCTCAATTAGGCGAGCTCCGGTCGCCGAGTCAGTGACCTTAATGTTCGGGATTCCCAGCTCAGCTAGGTCCACTGCAGCCTTGGCCTTGGTGAGCACCTTCTTATAAGTTGCCCCTCTCTTCTCCGCCTCAGGTTGCAGCGTCACAACAATGGCTGCGCTGCGGGGAGGGGTTAACTTCACCTTCGGCTTAGGTTTGGGTGCCGTCGGGGCCGTCTTGGGCGCAGGGGCCGGCTGGGAAGCTGCCGCAGACCGGGGTTTTCCCTTTTTCCCCCGCCGCGTCACGGTGGCCCATGTCTCCGCTGGTGGGGCAGTCGAGGTCGTCGCCCTGACCTCCTGGCTGGAAGCCACCGGCTCCGGCTGGGATGGGGGCGGCGGCCTAGCCGCCGTGCGCTTCCGCTTCGGTCCAGGGGTTGGCCCTGCTGCAGGGGCTGAGCTTGCCGTAGGGGCCGAGGCAGTTCTTGAGTCAGACGCTAGTGGGGGGCGGAGGGTCCTCTGGGGCGGCAAACGGCTCTCCAGATCTCCGAGTCTGGCGTCTATGAGCTTGGCCGCCGAGTCTATAGCTCTTTGGCAGGCCATCTGCAGGAGCTCCTCTATAGATTGGGCGCATAATGCGCCCTGGGGGAGAGGGTCTCTCGCGGGAGCCTGGGCCTCCATCTCGTCCTCGTGGGTCTGGGCCTCCATGTCGTCCTCGTGAGTTGACGGGACCGCCGGCGGGGGCATCACATTCCTTTTGCCGACATTGGCAGTCAGCTCCGCCATCTCGCGCTTAAGGGCGCGGATCTCCACATGGAGACTTTCCATTTCTCGCCTCAAGTTGGCGTTGTCGATCCTCAGCCGGCGGTTTTCCTCCGTCTCGGAGCGGGCTGCCAGCTGGTCGAGGATGCCGGCGAGGTTATCCGCTGACCTGTTGAGGGCTCCTTTCAGAGGACCCTGTAAACGTCCGGATGCCTGAGAGACGCGGGCGATCTCGGAGACAAACAGTCCCCCGCGAGCCCTCAGCTGCTCCAGGTCCAGCCTCTCATAGTCCACCTTGGACTTGGGATCTTCAAGGTTCGGCGAGATTGAACCCGCCTGACTCCTTTCTCGGCGGACCAGACTGGCTTTGGCCCTCCTATCGAGGTCGGCATTAAAGTCGAGCTCCTCCAGCTCCTCCACTCTCCTATAATAGTCCGCCCGCTGGCCACTGCCGACCTTCTTACCGCGGCGGGCAGTGCTGAATTTAGGCGCTGGGGCCACTTCCTCCTCCGAAAGAGAAGAGTTCTCATGCAGAGAGGCAATCTCTTTCCGGCGCTTGCGTGTTGGTTTGGGTCGAACCTTCTTATCCGGCAACGCAGAGGTTGCAGAAGCCTCCGACCCCAGTTCAGAGTCCGTCATTTTCTTGCTGTGGTCGCTGGTTTCGGCGTGTACCTTCGGGGCACAGGCCTCCACCTCCTGTTCGTCATGTTCCGTATCGTAGAGCGAATTCGAGTCCGTTGTGGGTTTGCATTTGTCGTCGTGGCGCGGTCGAGACCGCGGAATAGTGTTGGCCCCCCCGTATACACAGGGCCGACCGCCTTGTGAGCGGCCACGGGATTCCCCAGCATGGCTGGGACCCGCCCGGGTAGTTTTATCCGTTTTGACACTATTCATTTTTCAAACTGCTTGCGGGCGCAGCTGCCCCCCCTCACTCCCGGGAGGGGTAACGGCCGGTGATACTCCACCGACCGTGTCGAGCTAATAATACCCGACACTGCTCCTCGGCCCCCCCCCAGACCTTGGCATTTGAGGGTTTTAAAGACTTTTCCTTGTCTTGGCCCCGACTTCCGTAGCCGGGGCCCCCGGCCCCCCTCCGTTGGGGGGTTACGGGTTGCCCGACAGGCCCGCCGAGTTGACGCAACCTGCCGCGCCGGTGAGAAGTCAGCCGCCCGCGTGACAGAACACGCGGCCGTTGCCCGGGGTGCACCACGGGGAGGTCCCTCACCACCGCACCCCTTAGTGTACGTACCTAAGAGGAAAAAGGTTATCTAAGGGGAAATAAAAAATTAAATGACTATAGAATGTGCTAAAACATACTATACCTACTAATATACGTCTGACGTTACTTCACCCAGATATTTACTGACACGCCTCCTGGCTGACATTATGCCAAAAGAAATATTAAAGTTACAAGATTACTTAGTACTTACCTAAAAGGAAAAATGCTATCAGTATCTAAGGGGGGAAGACTATAGACTGTGCTAAAACATACTAATGCACACCAGCCGCGCTAGGATGCGCGCCGTGATAAAATTCTATCGATGATTTCAAACGGCAAATGTATGGGCATATGGCGTGGAATCGATCAAACTCTTTGATAAAAGTTTATGTAGGCCTACTGGCGCCCAAAGCTACCGTGAGCTATAAAAACAATCGCATACGCGCCTGACCCAATGGCACTATGTTTTAAGGGTGACGTAACATCACCCTGAAGAATGCAGGTCGCGATCTGCAGCCGGCGCACGCGCGGATGCGTCAAGTCTTGCGCAACCCACGCGGATCGATACCTTATGCTCTGCGTACACTTTTAGTTTCAATTAATTTGATTAAAATACCAAAAAGCTAGTCAATAATTATAGAAGCTTTTGAACATTCTAGAGCTAGACCAAGTTCCCTCAATATGAGGGCACAATGCACAATGTCAATTGCACAAATAGCAATACTTAGCTGTTATTTTTCTATTGCATGCTTCTTCTATTGGATTCGGTTATCGATATTGCAAGTTAAAGTGAGCTACTTCACCCAATGACACAAAAGAATATGCAACGGGGACTACTCATGCTTCACTTCATGGAACAAAAATATTGCCATGTCGTAAAATTTAATGTGTGATAATAACTTAAACATCTTATAGTGATAGCTATTTCCGTATAAATCTGGGCCTATTAGTCTCCGAGGTCCGCAAAAGTCATTTGTTGCGCAACACGTATGACAATGTTCCCGAAGTAGACGCCTTTGCGCAAGTGGGGACCTCCACCTTCCACTTTCCGATTGCATAAGCTCAAGTTTTCGATTTCATCCAGCTGCCGGCGGCAAATTCACTTTCGTTAATGTGTTGTGTGAACATGCTTAAGGGCCTGAGAAGGTTGAAAGGTGCTATATGTCTGAAATGTGTGCTATAATAAAGTACATACAGTTTTCTCGGGCAGTTAGGTACGGAAAAATGGGTACAGGCAACTTGCATTTTTATCATTTTACCTATTTCAGTCAGCATTGTCTACATAGTTCGTGACACCCAAAGTTGCCAAAAAATTCGTAGCACGTGTTTGTTACGATTGGAATAAGGTTGTGTAGTAAACTTTTTAGCCACTTCGGGTGTCACGAACTATTTAACGCTTGACTGTATAAAAATGTCAAACCCAAATTATTTTTGGCAAAGTAAAGCAAACAGTTCGGGCCGATAAAAAATTCTAAGTACAATTTATGTTAATTTCCACATAAGTACTTGAAAATTTTCAAAAATTATAGATAGAGTCCTTTTAAGAGCGTTTACGCCGTTTGGCGCAAAAACAGTACTTTTTCAACTCGTTACAATCATTAACCAGTAATACTACAAATATGTTATAGGCATAAATAGTTAGGCAATTTCGTCGTCTAAATAGTTAATTGAGAAAATATTGCGATTAGTTTAGCATTTAAGAATTCTATCAAGATAAGTCCACACAGGTTTTGTAAATTTCCACTTTAGCGTCAGTTTACAAGCTGAAAATTTTATAAAAATACTGTGAAAACGATTTAACAAACATTTATATCCTATAGCATAGATCCTTGGGCAAATAGTTATCTGAGAAAATTTTTAGATTTAGGCATTTTACAATAAGAAATCACAAATTAAAAGAACGTGAAATACCCAAAAATCAAAGTGATTTTTTCACCAATATTCTTCCTTTATTCAACACATAAATAGAATAATATAATAGAAGAATATCTTATCTAAAATATTTACTTTGAAATTTAAAATAATTCATTGTAATTTTTTTTCTTTGAGTATTTGAAAACTACTATAAATCGCCGCGCACGAATCGTTCAAATTCAGTCCGCCTCGAGGCGTTCCAGAGTGAGGTCACGTCGCTCGGTGCTCTGCTGACATGTGTCACGCGTACGTTGATCTTTGACAGGTAGCTGGATTTTTATAGTGTATCCGCAAAATCTTGGTGGTAGATTTTGCGATCACGTGGTAATTAAAATATTTTATTGTTATTTTTCATTACAGTCTATTTTTACTACAAATTCTATTTCAGACGTAATGAAAAATAAAATTAAGTTATTTTTAGCGATGAAACGAAAACGAATGACGAAAATTTGGAACAGCAAGTTATGTATGTATACCTACTAATATTATAAAGAGAAATAATACTAATAATTTATTTGCCATAAATAGGTGGTTACAGAATAGTTAATAGGAATGCTCTGCCAGCAGGGTCCCACCTAGTTGTAGGGGGAACATACACAACATATTACAGTCGGAAAATCTTTGCGGTAGGTACCTCGGATTGTAGTTAGTTGGACAGTGGTCATTTGACCGCCACTTGAATCGTCTCACCCCTAAGCTTTTGGCTACCGCCGGCGCACTAAGCCGGTTGATGCTTAATCTCGGAGGCCCGGCTGCACTGAGTCGCTGACTATACTTTTGCGTCGCGCGTTATATGGTCCTATATGGGGCTCGAGTATGGCACAGTGCTGTGTAGTCGTAGAGCATCCTACTGTTCAAAAAAGCGCAACGCATGATATCACTGACAGGCTGAGGTAATTCGTGGATACCGCATAGTATCCACAGTCCGTCTTTTCCCGGTTGTGGACACTGACTATAGTGACTATGTCCCTACTGAGGATAAATGGGAAAAAAATATTGTCATTAGTGGCGACGTATAACAATCCTACTAATATAATAAATGCGAAAGTTTGGATGTCTGGATGTTTGTTACTCTTTCACTCAAAAACTACTGAACGGATTTTGTTGAAACTTTACAGTATTATTGTTTATAAACCAGATTAACATAATTATCTACTATATAAAAATAAGTCGGGTTTCCTCCCTGACGCTATAACTCCAGAACGCACGAACCGATTTCCACGGTTTTGCATTCGTTGGAAAGGTCTCGGGTTCCGTGAGGTTCATAGCAAAGAAAATTCGGGAAAAGGGGGTAAAACGGGATCCACGCGTACGAAGTCGCGGGCGGCCGCTAGTAGGCTATAATTTATGACGATATGTGACAAATACATTTCAATAAATAAATAAGACGTGTCTAAAAAGCGCAATCTATCGTCATTGGTTAAAATATACAGCGCTGGACAAACTACTGTTTTTGACGTTCGTAAATATTCATGCGGGGGAAGTGCCGTGAAACGCCATCTATCAACATGATATCAAACAACAGATTTTACGAACTAAGAAGTAAAACGAGGTCCACGCGTACGAATTATTTATAAAATTAATAATATTTGTATTCATCTGGTCTTACTTGACTTTTACTTTACGTATGTCATGCACGATGACATTTGTGTCAATATTTGTGTACGTCCCCACTAGGCATAATTGGGATGTATTTTTCTAATTTGTCATAAGTTGTGAGAAAGCCTGTAGCTACAACTGGGAAAGTATGTGTCACCACTGGTGACAATCGATATTATTTATGCCATTTATCCTCAGTGGTGACAAAGCTAGTGTCGACAACCGAGAATAGACGCCAGTTGCGAGGTGACCATAGATCCCAAGGGGAAATGTACGTGTCTGTACCACGAGAGGTGGAAACCAAAAGGTAGAGGCTTGAGGATCTAGGCCTAGAGTGCCGAAGAGTACGCCTGGCCGTCAGCCAAATTTTACGTCGCACCATAGAGGCAGTTCTGCCTTTATTAGAATAGTGGGTGCGACGGCATGATCGCCTCACACAAAGGGCGACCCAGGTTCTACCGAGCCATGGGTGCTTCGGGCCATTCCTCCACCGTATAGGCCGAGAGCCTGTAGATGGTTGTCAGTTAACACTGCAGTCTTGGCACGTGAGTCACCGCAGCAGACTGACACGCTCCAACAGTGCCCAGCCTAAGCGAACGAGCGGCGGTTGGAAATGACCTCTCCCTACCAATCGGGAAGAGGCGTGAGATAGATAGATAAATTGTTTATTTGTTGTAACACACTTTTTTTAATGCTTTTAACACACACATAATGTGTGTGTTAAAAGTATAGTTGCTATTGAAATTCAATTCAATATCGAAATAAAGTTAGTCAAGAAACACACTAGGTGACACCACTGGTATTTTGTTACACAGGTTAGTAATAATTTCAACAGTTGCAACATAACAAAAGTGACAAATCAACATAAGATAAAGATGACTATCGTTTCAAATAGTTCCCTGCGTCAGAGTGATGTGTGCCGCAGCGATGCAAAAAGCAAAGAGCTCAGTATAAACACTACCCTCAAAAGGGCAGAACACTGATTTTCAGCTTTTGCTAGAGAACGCATGAAGCGTACAGGTACGGAATGAACCCGCTCGCTTTCGGAAACAATATCTATATTAGTATAAAATATATGATGAGACAAATAATCTTATGGTATAGTGTGCTTACTTTCTGTGAAAGTGTTATTTCACAGAAAGAAGCAGTGGAAGCGAGCGAGAGGCCTCAGTCGACACTCCGGTTATCCGCCGCCGACACCCTGGGCGCAAGAGGACAGCTTATGGTCTCCAACTGTCCCTTCCTAACAGGCCTCGGTCGCTAGACATGGAGGTGTCTGGTGGCGGCTAAGGACGAATGCTACAGGCAACAGCCAATGGCGATGTCCCGCGTTCCCTCATATCACTCATATGGATCATGGCAGAAACAGTCAGGTTTTTAGTGGGTATAGGGGCTACCCACCTTCGGGTAGGAAGAACCCCACATAACCCACTAGCTGCCCCCGCTGCTGGTGGGTATGAAATGTTATGCATTTTCTGGATAAAAGAAGAATAGTAAACAGGAAAAGTTTGTTTTGAATAGAACCGATTTGAAAAAATCTCTCACCATTAAAATTCAAATTTTTTTCTGCTGTACATAGGCTGTATAAAATATTCTCAAAATAGTAAAAAACCATTGATAATTTACTATTTGATAAAGAATTTACGTATTTATTATTGATTAGGACTAATGTATACCATTATTTATAATTATGGAGTCGGTGTTGGAAGATTTTATAGTTTCCTTGAGCTGTCACTTGACAGCCTGGCACACTTTTACGATGGTGGATCAAAGTATTTTGGTTTGACTATAGAGCGTGAGAACACGCACACAGTCATAATTATTTTAGTGTGAATAAAACTAGCATCGAAATTACCTAAACTTGACATGCCACGCTAGACGTAAACGCTCTTAAAAACCTTTGTCTGTAAAATACCTGAAGCTTTTTCAATGGCATCCAAACAGAGGTATTGCTCGTAATTTAACATTCACCTTCTGATTTTCTTGATATTCCTTTAAAAGTGTCTAGTTATCTATGAAATTTTAGTTACCTAACTCTGAATATCTAAATATCTGAATAATTTAATGTAATCAATATAATTTATTTCCATTAAAATACGATAATAACTGTCTGCGAGTCTAACCGGTCCGTACATTAGGCTAAGCCTGTCCTGTAGAGTGTAGAGAAATAAACAGAAATAATTTACGAGAAAATTGAAGAAACACATTTTTTTATAAATTCGTAACAGTTCAATGACCTGTAATGAATTTGATATCACCAAACGCTACTTTAATAAATTAGTGAATGAGTAACTTAAGCTACCTTTAAAACCACAAGTCTTGACGTGAAGTCATTCGTAAAAAATCGGAGGCTCTACAATTTCAAATAATCATTTATCTCCCTCACTCGCCCTGTGATCCTGTTATGAGTAAGAGAGACTTACGATTACGTAGGAGACTCGTTGTTGACTTCTGTTGGCGGTGATTAATAAATTATAAATCATAATTTGTCATGTTTCTTTCAATCCTTTGAATGTCTGACTAATAAGGACAAGTAAATCAAGTAAGTGATGACATGTCCTGTGAACAACAGTCTCTATCCATTGTTAGTTATTATTTATCCTCATTAACTTACCCAGTCTAACTACCTAAGTTATTTGAACTTGAACCAGTCTTTGTCCTATAAGAATGCCTACCAGAAGTCGTTAACATACTTTGACATTATTAATGGTAAACGAAAATCGACTATTTATACACCATATCGGATTATACAAAATTGCCAGTCCATAAGATAGAGAAGGCGTGGTCTTAAGTTAACGGCCGAAAGTAACAAGTTTCTATTTTATAAAAACTACATAAACAAACAGATAATTTTATTGTTTCTATGTCTTTTTTATTATACTGTAAAATAGTTCTGTAGACACTTGCATTACTTGTATAGAAGTAAAAATGTTATCTATTAAAGATGTAATCAAATAATTACTGGGCCGATTCGACTCAACAGTGCAGTCTGATTGCTCTGTATTAAAAAACTATCCTCCTTTCCAAAGGAACAAATAATTCCTGCACAAAATACGAGTAAATGTGGTCGCTAAACGACAGTTAAAAATAGTACAGACAGTTCTAGTTTATTCGTAGAAACATTGCGATCAATTAATATGCATGACGTGCGGTAATATTGTGCAATATTGGAGGAAGGAAGGAATCTTATTGCACAGTTAGTGCCGTAATGATGCGCTTACTCAACGCGTGTAAGTGCCGTAGCGATGCGGTCCTTCGATCGCTACTGACATACTGAGCTAAACAAAAATAATAGCTATAATTTATGGGAAAAAATTTCAATTGTCAAATAACTTTTAATGAGGGTTTTCGCGATTGAAAAATCCGCCAGGTGGCAATACGTAGACGCGAGGTCCAAATGCTGCATGATTGGTTATTTTTGACATGACATTGACAGATATGTGAAAATCCACCAATCACGCAGTATTTGGACCTCGCGTCTATGTATTGCCATCTGGCGGGTTTTTCAATCGCGAAAATTCATTGTAGAGAAAAATTCATAAAGTTGAGTAAAATTTTTAATTATGAGTATTAACTACACCATTTCCATGTAATGTAACGTTATTACGAATGATAAAATACAGGTAAAACGATGTTTGGTTCGTGAAAGAGTACTCAGAACATATCATAGAGCGGCTCATTATTCCGTTACAAGTAAATGCTCTACCTAGCTAGTTTGTAGTCACCATAAATCAACAATTTTGTTATTTTCACTTATTTTATAAACTTAAACTTAACGTTTTAAGTTATCATCTGGCCATAGTTATGGGGCACGTGATAAGCCATTGGTTGTGCATGGCATGTGTGCGACTCTTGTTTGCATATTGCTTTCCGCTATGTGAGAAGTACCTAACACCATATTATTATTTTACGTCAGATCATTACAGAAACTTCCATTGTAGTTGTTTAGGCGCAAGCTTTGTAACTAATATTTGGTAGTAGGTACAAATTCACACCTTAATCTGTTTGTTGTTTTGCCAGAACAAAATTCGCTATAAAATGCGATAAATCGCACCTGTAATCAAAATTTCAAATACAAAACACTTAATTTTCTGTTTATCTCTTCCATGACCAATCAGTCTTCCTTGTCAACACCCAACTTTTCAAAGATGGCTGCTTACCCAACGCGACTAAGTGACCGTGTCGAATGCACTTGGTCACTGGCCTGTTGCAGACTGACACAGTAATCTCAAATAAATTGTCTATCAAATTGCTCGATATAATGTTTACAAAGAATCAGGCAACCGTCATAACAACTGTCTGACGAGTCCTACAGACTACAGACAGACTTTTAACCGGCAGATAGTTTGGTCGACTTTTTTTACTAATTTTGACTAATTTGTATAAAGAATCGGCCGATACCGTGCGTACTTTCATACTTGTTCATACTGATTAACTGCCTGATTAAACTTAAAAAAAAAGCCAACAAAATGTCTGTAGACTGCGGGGCATCTAAGGCTGGGTTGCACCATCTTACTGTGACTTACAAACGTCAAAAATCTGCCCAACTCCATACAAAATACACCGGTTATCGATAGTATGTACTATATAGTTACGGTTAAAGTTAGGTGGTGCAACTCAGCCTAAATCTCCACCTGTCCCTAGCTTTTTTTTAACATTGTAACTTACAAATAATATTGCATACGGCCAGCTACATTAACTGATACTTAAATAACACTTAAATAAACTCTACATGGATTTATAATTCATAGTTAAACTCTTTATAAACACTTCTAGTGTTGTTTACCGACAGTAAATCCATTTGCATATGCTTATTAAATGACCAGGAAGAACACGTTAGTACACAGTCGTAAATATTGAGTTCAGTTTAATCTTCAGTAATTAAACATTGGTAAAGCTTTATAACTTTTAAATATACAGTGGAAATATACATAGAAAACGAAGTCACTATAACTAAGTGACTTAACTTTGGTCACTTCAGACCACTTCAGATTGTACTCGAACCTCTGTTTTGTAAAATGTTTTTCGAGACAACATACTCGTATAATATTTGGATTCGTACTGCGCTTAATATTGAGAGCTATTTAAATAAGTTGCTTCATTGTCCTACACTATAGCGTGTAATTTATAAAGTGAACTTAACATCTTTGCGCTGAATATCACCACTAATTTATTATAAATATTTACATACACGAGCGCATAATGACGTCACATGTGTTTAACGGACATT
Source organism: Ostrinia nubilalis (assembly GCF_963855985.1). NCBI lineage: Eukaryota > Metazoa > Arthropoda > Insecta > Lepidoptera > Crambidae > Ostrinia > Ostrinia nubilalis. Next base: position 9,711,699 of record NC_087096.1, on the reverse strand, counting down.
AACTAAGTCGTGGCCTGCAGCCAAAGGTTACATGTTAGGAAGTAATTAAAGGCCAATCAACCTCTGTAACTATTATCGACACGTTGATTGCAGGCAATAACAGCCCTACTTCATAAAAACTGAGAACAAAAGACGGAACTGGTTGTAGGTAAGGACACACTTTCTGCAGATTCAATGGCTGAATAGATTGCAAATGGCCTAATATTTTATGGAAATCACATCCTTTACTCCTGAATTCCTGATCCAGTGGAACCATAGAGATATAAGAGAGATGCCAACTAATGCGCTGAGTTCGAAACTCAGTAACGCATTAGATATTCACACACACAAAGTAATTAAAATATGTGCTCATTTTCCATTGCGGTATCAGAACTCAACGATCGAATAATCTTTAGTACTACGCAAGCAATGTAAACTGTTTACCTACATTATGACGTCGCTGCTGTCATCATTGCTGTCACGAGCAATGTGTTCTGTTTTAGGGCATATTGCTGCGACACCGGCCCCGCCCCCTTGTCACATATCCCTTTGGTTTCTGTGATCTATGAGTGGAACCTAAAGCCTAGAGAACTTAAGACCTAAACTCTAGTAGAACCTAAACGTAAGAGGTCGCATGAAACCGCGGTAACAAATTGATTTCTATTGCGTCTCGATTCGCTGGTACAAACAGTGTCAATGTTTGTGACACTCAAAGAGGCCAAAAAGTTGACAACACAACCTTATTTCATTTGTAACAAAAATGTGTAGCGAATTTTTTGGCTAATTTGAGTTCACGAACTATTTGACGCTGACTGTACTTGAAGTGCTGCTAAATAAATATTAATTGTGCCGTCTATTTTATTTCTTTTCTTGTCTTGTCTTATATGGTGGTGTACATAAAATGTGTTCTATCTTTCTATCTACTACTCCTACTTATGGTCGGAACACAGAATAGTAAAAGGAGAATTTAATTCAAATGGATTATACATACACTCGATTCAAGAAAGTATGTATCAGCTTTATCTACGATTTTATTGACCCACATTAGAACCCGAAAGTTCTAATTGATTGAAATACATCTAAAAGGCCTTGCTAATAAACTAATTTAGATGGTGTAAAGCAATGTAACTTTCAAAGCAACTTTCTTATCTGTAACAAATTAATTTTAACCTGTTTGCATAAACTTTGATATAAACGACTACTTTTAACATACATTTATAAATATCTAATACTGAGTGCAGATTTTGGAACTCGAAAACGAAAATCATCATAAAGCTGCTGTCTATGGGCTTAGATTTTTTAAACTAAGTAGGTACGGAACGGATTTTAATACAGTTTTCAGCAATATCACTTTGCATCAGGTGAGATACAGGCCAAGAGCTTTCTCGTTATGGATTCAAGAGGAATGTTCGTTCATATACAATACCTAAGCAGGTCGCTAGTTAGCCTTGGGTTACACCATCTCACTTTAACTATAACAAACGTCAAAAGTCTGTCAAACTCCATAGAAAAATACCGATGGTGCAACTGAGGATAATTCTTCTAAAATCAAAAGCAGCCATATGAGTTTCCTAAATGTTGTGATAAGTTTTTATAGCGCCAATGATCGGTCAGAGCTCAGAGGCCATGGCGATTAACAATAAAAAAGAAACACCTAATCATTAACATAGTAACCGAGACATCCGAGTCGTGATTGAGACATCATAGTTCTGATCGCTCATAAAAAGTTTAAAGTTATCGCGCCGGGTTAATATTATACAAATTGTTATATTTAAATGGGCCTCTTCCTAAGTCTATTGTGGCCGGAAGTCATTTGTAGAGATCGAATTTGAACTTTTATTTAAATAGAAAAGGTGGACTTAAAACTCAGTAAAAACTCAGTAAAACTCATTTATTTCTGTAAGTAGGCTTTAAAAAAGCACTTTTACACGTCCCAGTATTAACCCTACCACTGCTTCAGGACAATAAGTGGGCCAGTGCTGAGAAGAAGCAGCGCAAGAAACTCAGACACTATTGTCAGCCAAAATAATTAATGCTAAAAGCATTCTTCGGCAGTCAACCTTTGGGTCATGCAGAAAGATGTCAGTGCGGTACAGGTAAAATGTCTCAAAACAACACAAACTGAATACCTAATTATAATTAAAAGCCAAATAAAGAAGTACTTTATAAAATAATTAGTTAAGTATACAGATAGGTACCTAAGTGCGATTTAAGGTAAGATTCGCGAAAACAACAATGTAAACATATGTATAAGCATTCTCATTAGCTCTCATCGTTAATAAGCTTTTAAAGCATTTGAAGTTTTTTGTACTCTTTGCAATACTTCAATAATAGCCAGTTTCGCTTACTTAATTAGTGTTAAATTAACATGAAATTAGCACCTTTTAGCCCTTATCGTCTGAGAGCACGAGACGACAATTAGAATTAGCAAACGTTCTATTCTAACCTTTGATTTGTTTTTACAGTAATTGCTATTGACACTTCTATTAAGACTCTCCGGAATAACGAGTAGATAGGTAATTGTGTTTCACTTAAGTGCCTACCAAGTATTTATTATTGTGAACGTGAGAAAGTATTATCCCACGAGGTTTGTAAAAACTACTCGATTAAGGCTCACGGTTGAGGAAGACCGTTCTTACATTCGATACACGCACTACTGAAAAACTTTGTTGCCACATTTTTGTCATTTACATTTATTAGAGGAAGTTTGTCAATTATGTAGTTAAGGTTTTTTTGTTAACTTTGAATTATAATTATAAATAAACATGGGTAAGCCGTAATATTTTTAGGTAGAGATTTGCTAAGCAAATGTTGCATAAACACACAGTATTTTGTGGCATACGAGTACACGAATTCTAGGAACTGTTTACATATTTTGTGACTTGGTACATAATTGAGTGCGTGTATCGAGTTATTCTAATTATTATCTTCTCTTTCTGCTCTGGTTACAAACTTTTTTTTTTTTTTTTTATGCTAGACAAGGCAGGTATTTGACCGCAATCGCACCTGGTGTTAAGTGAGATGCAGTCTAGGATGGTACATATCTGCCCTGTAAGTGCCTATTCACTCTCGCCTTGAAAACGCCCGGATTATAGTGTTCAGGAAATACAGCAGCAGGCAGCGAATTCCAGTCCCTAGCTGTTCGCATTATAAAGGAGTCGTCGAAACGCTTAGTGCGAGCTGGTGGAATGTCGACAATGTAGGGATGGTACGCTAGCCTGCGTCTGGTTCCCCGGTGATGGAAAGGGGCTGGTGGAATTAAGTTATATAATTCCTTCGCACATTCTCCGAAGTGTAGCCTGTAGAAAACCGTTAGAGAAGCAACTTTACGGCGGTGGTCAAGTTCCTGGAGCGACGCTTCAACAAGGGTCGGGCTGTCGATTAGTCTCCTGGCACGCCTTTCCACCGAATCCAGAGCAGCCAAATATTTCTTGGCAGAGCCGTCCCAGAGGTGGCAGCAGTATTCCATGCAAGGTCGGATCTGTGCTTTATATAACTGCAGCCTTTGCTTATTGGAGAAGTACTGCCTTGCCCTCGAGAGGATACCAAGTTTTTTGGCAGCAGTTTTCGCTATGGATTCGATGTACTCGCCAAAGTTCAACTTGCTGGACATTTCGATACCCAAAAGTTGGAGTCGCTCGGTGATTTATTCTATTCTAACAATTTATTCTATTCTAACAATCATCATGATGGTCTATGCTACCGACTTCTAGCATTTTCAAATATTGTAAAAGGAAAATACCTATGTAGTTAGGTATTACGTTGAGGAAATCATGGGATTATGTAAGCCTGTAAGGAATGTACTATGTTTAGCGCTCTTCAGCAATTAAAAGGTCGTAAACATCACAACTCGTCGCTTCACTGGAAATCACGTTTTCTGTATAATATTAGAATATTAATATTTGTAGGTAATTTATTAAACGTATTTTCTTACGATATTTTTTAAAAGATCAAATAAAATAATTATGCAATCACATAACGATTCCACCCACGTCTTTATTTAAATCGATTTTTTACATAACTAATTTGTTTCATATGCAATTAACAATAGTCACAAGTTTCGATGTGCTTAGTGACAAGCTATCTATGAAAATAGACAGTTTAAATTATTCCATCAGAATAGAAAAGCACTAATTAGGTAAAAATACTTTGTCAAAGAATTGTCAAAACAACAGCAAAGTAAAGAACTCTAATACCATCCTAGACTGCATCCACTGACGTCATGTGTGATTGTGGTCAAATACCTGCCTAGTTCTGCATGAAAAAAACTATAATAGTTATGTCTCTGGCATAGAGTTCGGCTCAGACAAATTGATTACGAGAAACGCATCCATTAATTAACGTGCAAGGTATTCGACCTGCCTCCAGACCCTATCATGTGGCCGAGACTTAATGCGGTACTAACGGAGTATATTGACTTTAGTGCAAAAACCTCAAGGTCAAGTCTACACGAGTGGAGCGACAGTTGAATACATACCAAACCTTGATCAAAAATACTTGACTTGTCTCTTTCGTTTGCAACTGGTTTTTCTATGAACTTTGTCGCAAAATCCACCCATTATGATCTTTGTGTCGACTTCAATACCAAGCTATACAATGTGGCATCTTATTATTGATGTAAAAGATGCTATTTTGCAGCAAAAATAGTCTGATGCTCTGACGATTCTTTCAGTGACTTGGCCCACTTTTGGCTTGGTTCACGGGCCAAGTCGCTGGTTTGAATTTTTCAACAGTTTTTCTTCCATTGACTGGCTCCACCTCTAAGATTCTAGAGTAGAGGTTTGTTGATTTGGTGTTTAATTTATTAATAAAACATTGAAGGTGGGCCCAGTCACTGGAAGAAAAACTATTTAAAAATTAAAATCAGCGACTTGGCCCGTGGACCAAGCTAAAAGTGGGCCAAGTCGCGGAAGACTCGTTCTAACGACTGTATTTTAAGCAAGTAAATAATCTCACCAATTGTCACGGTCTGAAAGCAATGATTTATTTTAACTTCGAGGTACAGAGAACGGTGTATTTGCCGGGGGCTTCTCCCAGCCTTCGTTGTACCGAAACACGACACAATTTAGAAACCATTTACTTCACCACTAGCAATTATTTTCATTATTATTCATGTGCTTTTGAATTAGCATCTATGTGGAAACTCGGCGCCTTTCCATAGATTAGTCAGAATATTTCCAAGATACTTATAATAAAGTGCAGCCTGTCCAGTGCCTCACGGCCAGCGGATTTCTGGGGCGCCTTTAAAGACTCTAGAAGTAATTAAAATAACTTCATTCAATTGGTCGGTAGTTCCTCCAGCCATAGTTGGTTGTATGACGACATAAAGCAGACTGATTAGGGTCTAAAAGTTTACCTTATTAATGTGTCGATTACGTTTCACAGTTTCACTATTATGTAGCGTCATAGAGCGAGCTTTGTTTAGATCGGGTGTAGGTAATTGAGCGTAATTATGAGGCATTGGACGACTTGAAGGACCATAATAACTACTTTGTTTTAATAATTGATAGTTGGTAATTGGTGGATTACCTTCAAATTTGGGCTTTGGAATTTTGAACCTTTTCTTAAATATAAAGGCAATCATAAAAGCCCGTTGCCAACCAGGAACTAGGTACGTATAATCTAGCCAGTCTCATTATTTGCAACTGCAACAAATTTTCTGGTAGAACAGCTATTCAAAATAGGAAAAGTTGGTTGCGTGTAAGATTTTTTTTTTAATTTAAGAAGCTGAAATTACTTTTAATACTCGTTGTGGCTCGTGAAACTTATTTAATATTTAATCCGATAATAAACTGACTCAATAAAAAATTAGTAAATATTTTTCATTTTCATTATTAGGGGGCTGTACTTACTTGAGTGATTTGTGTTGTCGTTGTGATGGACACTCAAATATGACAAGTAAATACAACCCATAGCCACCCGTGTCGATATATCACACGTCGGACTAAACAAGCACAGACGGCATTGTAGGCGATTAAGTAATCGTTTTTCCCCAGCTCTGGTGCGTTTTGCAAGAGGTTGCCACACCAAGAGTCACAGACTTAATTGCTGTAAGCTATACAGCCGCAGATGAAAACAATCCAAAAGGAGCCCTAAAACTGGAGAATAAAGAGCATATTCAAATCTCTGATGCTGTCTTACAGGGCTGATAGATACCGAATTGAATCTAGTCAAGCAACGTGCAACTAATCGAGTATTTCGACGGTTGGTCATACTCTGGGTGCCGATCGAGCGTGGCCGATCAATGATCGTGGTTGTTTCCGCCTTATAATTAAGTAAACATGCATTCACATGCGCTGTAATTATGGATTAAAGACTATACAAAAGATGAGGCATATTAATTACATCAATTTCAAATACAGTATGCTGTGTAAGTAGGTATATGGCAATTGGATGAAGCTTATCATCAAACGATCGGTAGGTAAATCAGCAGAGTTAAAGTACGAGTTTAGAGTAACAATGTACATAGTGTTTGGGTAATTTATTAGATAGAGGAAAATCCTTTAATTTTCGTACAAAATATTGACGAATGATGAGATTCTCAAATCAAAGATCAACACTTACAATCATCTTTAAGGAAATTACTCAACTTTATATAAAATCCCCATCAACAAACACTTCATGGAAAACCAATGGTAAATCTTTTCGCCGTATCCGATGGGCTCATATTTATTGGATAAAAAAACAAACATCCTCAAAATCCGATCTCACGTGATACAAAAGGAAAACCTCGTGCTTAGCAACAGCAAAAACCTAAAACAAGACTCGCTTAATGATAACAAGTTTGATCAGACGTTTTTTACTGCAGCCTTTGTTGAGCACAATTTATTTGCATGGAGTTAATATGCCGTGAATGTAAAACATAATAATTGTTTGGAGGTGTGCAAAATTTACGCTTCACGTTTTTGGATAATTTATTTCAGACTATTACACATTATTTTAAAAAAGGACCTATTACAAATACCTACGAAACCGCAGTGTTGCTTGATGTGTTGTCGTCTGTTTATTTGATGCATTTATTTATAATGCGGGTTATTGGAATTACATAAAACATTTAAAGTATTTGAAAGATAAACCTACAATAATGCTATATTTTAATAGAAATAAAATAAACGAAGAGACCGTTTTTCGGGATACATCAGCTGTCACTAAGTCAGACCCTATTCTAAAAAACTATGTCATATAAGGCTTTATACGCCCCAATATAAATAAACAAAACCATATTTTTGCAAGATACATCCTCTGCCACGACTCTGTCCTGAAAAACGATGCCCGATGCAGCTCTATTGGCCCCCTTTTCCCATACTATAATGACAAACAAAGACAGAATATACACTTGACATAGTTAACTAAATAATGCCGTGATAAAATCTTATAGATGATTTTAGACGACAAAAATAATGGCTTATCGCGTCAAATCTATAAAATGGTGCGATAACCGCTTACATCCTAGGCCTACAGCCCCCCATTTTGGAATTTGGATACACCTCGTAGGCTCACGTGACGTTGCCCAAGACCCGCATGAACGTAAACACAATTACATCAGCGCCCGCGCATACGGAAACCGTTGCCGTGCGAAAAACTAACTCTATGCAAATTCTAACGACTGTTTCATCTAACTGAATAATTTTCCTACTATGACAGTTACTTAGGACATACAGATTGTTATCATGAAGATGATATTTTGAACGTAAGCCTCCGAAGAGTGCTGAAGGAAAAGCACGATCTCCCGCTTTTTTTCATCCCAAAATCATACACATGGTTTGCTGAAATGTGATCTCTACACGTTTACTCCAACTTTTCAGTTCTACGACAGAAATGACTATAGGCTGCTACTGCCACTTCATCTTCTCATAAGCAGCGCCTACTGGAGTCATAATAATAAAGAATTCAATCAGACCAGACTTGATAAATTATGCGTTTTCTGCTTCATTGTAATTTGATAATGTACAATAAGCTCAGAAGCAAACACTTTTGTATATAATTTATTACATATTATCACGATGATCAATGTGGTATTCAACCATACAATTTCCTCCTTTCCTTATTTGGTGAAAATGAGGATGGAAACGGTGCAGATGCCCTCTGCTAAAGGTGACATACGGTCATGCGACGACTTTTATAAATATTTATAATAGTTCAGGTATTATTCCCACGTATCCGTTTATAGTTTTTTGATAAGGGCGTGACCACAAACACTCGTACGTTCATTCATATGTCTTGCGGTCAAAAAAGTCGTTTTAAAATTTGTGAATAGGTATTTTTTTATTATGTGTCAGTCGTGGGCTTCAAGGTAAATTTATTATTTAAAAATACGTCAACATTGTCACAATATTCGTGAAATAAATTATGTAAACGTATTTATGTGCATCATCAGATCATAACTCAAATTTTTGCCTGAAGTGATATTTATGATATTTGACATCTTCCATAGAATTCGCTTACACAGAAAAATATGGCGGAAAAACCTTCTTCTGGAGTTCTTTCTGCCTTACAACAGGTATTGCTTCCAAAAGGGTAATTTAGCGTTTGTACCCCAAAAAACCCCTAACATTTACCCCCAGTTAAAATTCCTGCCGCTGGTTTGGAAGATATAATATACTACAATATGTTTCATTAAGACAGGCAGTTATTCTGCGGTTAGCCCATTCGAATTTTACGCCACAACAACCACCGTTTTGCGGTTGCGCCGGCGACGTCGAGATCAGCGGACTCAAGATGATTTAGTAAGTCGGAACTGTGTAATAATACAGTGGAAGAATAAATCAGTCCGACTTTTACTATGAGCATGTACCAGTTTGCTCTATTTTTTTTGTGGGTTACAAACCAACTTAGTATCTCCAGATTAATGTAGGTAACATTAGTTATCGGCAATTTGATTTATTCGCTACGACCTTATGTTAGATACAAACTAGTAAATATGGCAGGTGCTGTAGACCATAAATAATTTAGGAACATAGCAAAGCGCTAACAAAACAAAACTTTTCAATGTTACAGGTCAGAACAAAACTCTATAAACACAAGGAGAGAACTAACCTATACGTTACGATTATTTAATTCATGAGACTGCAGACTCTCCAAAGTTACAGATTCTTTACATAAACATGATTGTTAATTTTCGAAATGAGAATGGAAAAAATCGCTTGGAATAATAATAATATCTATGTCCAGTTACTAATCGAATCTAATTCTAACGGTAGTTTATTTAGTCGTTAACGCTTTAATTTTTAAATTATATTAGCAACAACCAATCAAACACTTGTCAAGATAATAATATATTCGCCACGAAGAAATTCTAAAGTATAAATGCAAAATTAAAAACATAAGTTTTAACTTTAAAAGCTGCTATAAACCGATGTGTATCAGATGACAACTCCTTATTACGATTTCAGCAAAATACCAAATTGAGGTAATTTCAGGCAATCAGATTGAATAAAACCTGCACAGCAAAGACACACATTGAATTATTGAATTTGTGTCTCACACTTGACAATTTCTACCCACTGTACTACGACGTTACTATAACATTATTAAGCTCTTACAATTAGCACCAGTTTGCACAAAGCTTAACGTGGCATACTCGAGCTTACGATCGCAGAAGCGTACAGGATGTCTGCAAAGGTCGCCAGGTGGCGCGTGCGTGAGGTCACCGCGTTGCGACGGAGCTTTTGTTGTTCCGAACACATAAATCAGTTTGATGTTTACAGAATCTAGGAAACTAAAGCTCTACTAAGCGACTTATAAAAGACCTCATCATCGTCACCTTTATTAGGTCTTTTAGTCTTTACTGGAAGACGACTCTCTCTAAGTCTCAAAGTAAACAGATTATGTACTTTACCTGCTAATTAAAGTATGGAAAGCAAGAGTTAACCACTCGATAGTTACAAATGCGTAGTGAATTAAAAAATATGGATTCAGTCAGTAGTGGCTAATAAGGTGATTCAAGATTGGAAAGCAACAAAAGCTTATAAATACTTGTCCGAACTACCATCTAGAACAATTTGCTTACAGATAAATAAAAAAGGTATTCATTATAGAATTATACTGACGTAATAAATACAGTAGTAACAATATTTGAGTAGGTATTAAACATGGTTCATTCATGCACCGCTTAACGCATACAGAAATTACTCATTCAAAGCCTATTTCATATCGTTATCGTTATATAGAGTGACACGTGTAAACACATAACTTTCCTTCTTCATGGTTGAGTAAACTGCTTCGTGACATAACCGTGTCGGTTCCAACGGACCATGCGATACAAAAACATATTATTATATGCATAGCTGGGCATTAACTCGTTAATCCGTTAATCGTTAATTAACGAAGTTAACATTTCTATTAACGGATTAACTTTTAAGTTAACTTTAAAAAATGTTAACGGACTCGTTAACTTCCGTTAAATGATCCTAAGTCCGTTAATCGTTAATCCAGTACCTACTATTTACCAAAAAGATACAGCAGGCACGCTGAAAAACACTAGAAAAACGCGTTCTGACAAGTACGTTCGGCCTTCCAGAACTTCCAGAACCCAAAACAACAGTTTTTGTAACCAGAAAGAAACGATATAAAAATGCAATTTTTTTATTTATTTACAAGCTTTATATTGACTTCACTTGTTAGTAAGTAAGTGTGGGACAAATCGTGCAAACCGAATTTATGACCAGTTCTCCTCAACTGATTGAGCTGCAATTTGGTATACTTATGTAAGTACGATGAAAATGCAATGTTCTGGTACCATTGAGCTGGTCTGATGATGGAGTCAGGAGGTGGCCATAGGAACTCCTAAATGAAACGGCGGAATCGCATCGAATTTGGGTTCGTTGGATTTGTCTTTTCGAGCACTTTAGTACCAGATGATGTCCAGGGTCCTGATGATGGAGTCAGGAGGTGGCCATAGAAATTCCTAAACGAAACGGTGGAAACTTATCGAGTTTGGGTTTGTTGGATTTGTCTTGTCGAGCACAATGGTGCTAATTGAACCAAGGCTCTGAGATTGAGATACTATAGACTAAGAGCTGGTGAACGCCAGATATAAAATGACGTTGCATTTTATATGTGGCGACGCCAATACAAACTAGTGACCAACAGATGGCGCTGTTACTACTTCACTATGGCACACTCCGCCGCACACCTTAGCTTCCTTATTGTGGTTGAGCATCCTATCCCACATAATATAAAAGCTGAAAGTTTGTCAGCGTATGCTCCCAAATACTCCCAATATAGGATATAATGTTGGTGAATTATGAAGTTTGGGTCATCGTGGCTTTGGCAGCTATCCTAAAAAAACTGTCTGGCAAGGAGTTGGAACTGTCAAAACTGTCTGGCTAAAAAGAGGAATAAATTTCATGCGCAATACAAGCTTTCGAAATTATTTGAACCTTGCATACAATTTTTTTTTTTCGTTTATTATAATGTGTTAACGGATTAACGATTAACGTTAACTTGCGTTAAATTTTGCTAAATGTAACGTTTTAACGTTTAACGAAGTTAATTTTTTTATTAACGGTTTAACGATTAACGAAGTTAACTATTTGATTAACGGTGCCCAGCTATGATTATATGTTAATCGATTCTAATTTTGTCAACACAAATACCTCCCAAGATGATTTAAAAATATTTGAACGATAAAAACGACATACCTACATAATAATGTCAAGTTAAATGCCGTATATTATGTTCCTTCCATCCAAAAAGCAATGTATTTCATTGTCATCAATTAATTATTTGAACACATAATTTAAATTAAATTGATGATCGCTACAATTTTTTTTCCGAATAATAAAACTAAAGGCTCTAATTCCGAAAATGGTTTGTGTTATCAGATGCAGTTTATTTCTTGCTACTAAAGTGGGTTCAATGATTTAGATAAGGTGAATTCGAAGAAGCATTTTAAGGTAGCGTTGATGTCTTTTATTTCGCGCTTACAAAACGAGCGTTCGCGTGACTAAATGCTGCCAAAATACGACCAAATCCTAAATTGCCAGTCCAGTTGGCGTCCTTTTTAATTGTCCAAAAAGAAAATGAGAGGACCCTCGACCCGTTTAACAACGTATGTTTTGGGACAATAAATAACTACCTGCTCTCAAAATTTAAATGAGTGAATATTTTAAGAGATTTAATAAACCAAGAAAATGAACTTTATAAACGTACTATAAAGATTTTTGCACAAGTCTTCACAGTAGTTAATATTAGTTTCATACCAGTTAAATATTTTACCTGTTTGTGTGCGTTCGTTAGTTAAGCCTCATTCTGAGCAAATCACATGATCTCTGTCGCAACCTTCCCAAAAGAACAATAGCTTTTCGGAATAAATATCTACCTTAACGAAATAGATTTAAGTTAAATGGAAGTGTTAAAATAATGACTACATAAGCAGTATGAAATATACGGTAATTAATAATAATAATTGCTATTATTAATGGATTACTTGCAGATTGCTGATACCCTATCCTGCATTTCTGCCGCAAAAGGGCATCAGCTTTAGAAATCACCAACCGAGCTGGAAGTCGTGTCAACGACCCCTATCCTTATTCTAATCTGAAGCGAAATAATAATGGTCAACGTTTTTTATAAAACTCCGCCAGTGATGATATTCCGTCTGAGACAGGAGTGTTATTATGTTTTTGCCGAAACCTGTTTCATATACGGTCCGATGGGGCACATGTTACGCCACGCTACTTCCAGAGTCAGGCATCATTACAGCCACGTAAGGCCTAAACGACTAACTCAAAAGGCAAACGTTGCATGTCCCATCCAGTAAAACCGTTTCGTTTGCGTTTCGCCACTTGACCTTGCCCAATGCTGGTAGCGGGCTATTTGGGTGTTCAAACCGCGGTCACGTACAGCTCACCGAACGCACTTTCGCTTGACTAATGTCAAAATTATCGAGGCTATTTACAGTTCACACTTTATTTGAGTGTGACATTACTGACATTGATACTGTAGGGACTTATTTTTATCGCTATGGGTTTCGAATTCGCATGCGACAACGCACTAATCTTTTCTATTCAATATGTCCTCGTCGGGCATGGACTGGAATTCTTATGCTTCAAATATAGGCCTCCTGTAAATCAATGCATCAAAAATGTAAAAAAATACAGGAGATCATTAACCTCACTGATCTTAAATTAAGTAATCTTATTTATATGACTCCTTATTTAAATAATTGGCGATAACTCTTACACTTTAAGCTTAACACGCTTTGAAGCAAACTAGCTGGACAGATACATGTTAATTCAATACAAATTAAAAGTTATACACAAACACATGAGTGTGCAACATAGAAAAAAACTTTAAAATTCGAAAACAAAACATTTTGAAAACTTGATGACACTTCGTCAAGTTCTTTGTTACCCACGAGTAACATTAAACACAGGATCCAAAATGTGAAAGTTCGACATGACATTTCGTGATCATGCACGCGCTATTTACGGATCTGCAGACTCCCTTTCAAGGTGACTTGCGAGAAATAACTTCATTCAACGGTGAACGTTTATGAACCTTTGTTAATACATTTTAAGTAACTATGTTTGGCTAGAACCTAGTTGTAAACTTTATAAATTACACAAAGAGTTACAGTCTCGATAAGAAAATTTGCGATTTATTAACAATGAAAGAACTTAGCCTGTTTACTTCGTAAATAATTGCATCAGTCAGAAAATACATAGGCAAGACTCTAAAAGCTAGAACAATTTACCAACAAATAAGAACAGTGAAACTGCGCCACAGTTTCTTAAAAACGCAGAGAATTGTTGTGCAAATTAGATATTTTCTCATGTAAGATATTTTTACTTTCTTTCATATACCTACTGTTAGCTGTGATATCTTCATTCATCTAAAGAGCTGACCATGACTGAGATTTGTTTTTTATACACTCACTTATTACTTAGAAAGTATTTTTGATGTAAATGGATTACAAAGAGATGAAATTGAAAACTTTCATGAAAAGAAGAAAACTCGTTTATTTAAATTCCCTAAAAAACGATTTAGTCATTTGCACCTAACAAGGCTATGACAACAGTTTAAAGAAACTTAAATGCTTCAAAGGTTGCATAAGTAATTAACACAATACTCATATTTGTTATTGTACAAATGGTTACTTATTCGATACTGATGATAGTAATTACCTAGACACCTTCAAAAACCACGATGATCCATAATTACAACCTTGTGAATTTTTCCCAGGAATTCATCGTTAAACGGCGATTTAAAGGTCAAAGTTATAGTCATAGATCATGAGCAGACGTGTATTATCTTTGGTCTATACAATGTCAATGACATAAGGCTAGAAAGCCGATCGCTATAGGCGTATGAGATCCAGATAAAAACGAAAGCATTTGTTGCGGTGTCCGGTATACATGTGGTCTGGCCACACTTCCTATATGTCTCGTATAAACCCATTCTCGATATAGATGCAGCAATGGAAGTATAGTGCATCGCTGAATACTCATTTAGTTCCAATTGATTGCACATTCAAGATAAATGGCTTCTTTATACGTCGGGAAATGACGGAAATGCATAGCAGTGTTTGTGGTCTCAATATAGATGTTTTTGCAAGGCTTGCAGGTAGTATACAGTCAACAGCAAATTAGATTATTTTGTTTGCAAAATAACAGATAACACACAGAAGCTGTAACATATACAAACTTTAAAAGCCTCTATTCAGTGAAGTGGATCGGAATGTCTCTTCCGAAAACAAGTTTTAAGATTTATGTACACTTGCAAAGTTTTTAGTCTTATCTGGACTGAATATTAATGTGTGACCAAAAGTGTTCTCTATTGTGTCCTGTTTTTTGAACTTGGCTAAGCTAAAGGTCATGCACCTTTAAATCATCTGCTAGCCAAAAAACTAGAAAAGAAAATAAGTTTCGTCGAAACCCGGCGCTACCTTTAGACTGTTTTCGATGCCATGTGGCATTTGAATACTAGCTGACTTTTTCATACGAGTTCCTCTTAAATGATATGGTTTTTTGATGCAGATCATATCTCTCACTCACGTTTTTACCATTAGATTATAAAATTATTGTAATCCGGTGGACATCACAGAGTATTATTGTGTACAAAAACAGACTTTAGTTTCGTGAATATTTTCACGGATCTATAAATAATACTTATTATTATTCTGTGATAAAAGTGACAAATTAAAATTAAAATATAAGCTCCCACTAATTTTGCAAATAATAATCATGCAGAAGCTGAATGAACTTTTATAGAATACATATGTAAAATAATCCATTTTATCAAACCATTTAGGTACCTACTAAATGTGTAGTGCGAATCCTGAAACAAAAAAGCTCGACCGAATGAAACCTCAAAATCTACTCACTTCTAATTTTTAAACAGGCCACTGAAGCTTGCCTGATGAAGATGTTAAAACCACTTAACCTGACAGCATGTCCATTAAAATATAAAATCCCCATCTACCTAATGAATTCATCTGTCACCTATTTTAATAGAGTCGCTCCAAACGACCTTTGTTGGACGTTATCATCAGCTCTCAATCAACTGTGTCGACATCCACCGCATTCCTTGGTCGTCTATAATTTAAAAGATATTCGAAAACCTCAGTAAATTGCCTGCCTGAACGACTTGTCGATCCAAATTGAACCTTGTAAGGTAAATTAGGGATAGATGAGAGGCCCAAGTATTCATGTTTTGAACGATTATTTAATGCTGTCTCTAAATTAAGCTGATAGGCTAAAATTAGGTTTAAGGTTAATTAAGTCTGTCGTATTTTTCTTGAATGAGTAGTTTCGTCATTTAAATATGCCAAAATTATGCATCAAAATTGTTGATATTAACCAGTTTTTCTTCTTGTTGCAGGTTTAGACTAAGTCTAGCGCTTTTGGCAGTGGTGTCGGCAGCACAAACCCACGCGCAGAAAAGCAAGGACGACAGCATCCAAACGGTGCCCAGCGACCTCCGGCGGGCGGTCAGCGAAGCGCTAGCCTTAGAGAGGAGGTTCCTCGCTGGGGCTAATGATGCGTAAGTTAAATGTTAATTGAATTTAGCTGTTTTAGGAATATAAAATTTCGCAAGACATATTTTTATGTACAATGATCATGACCAACTTTTTTTTTAAATTGGGTGTTACAATCAGCCAAAAGTCACTTAAGTTAAGAGATTATAAAGTTCGATTTACATCCAAACCAGTTGGTTTTAAAGGACAAAGATAACAAAACAATATCAAACTGATCACTTGACTGACCTCAATATCTTCTTGTAAAAATATCTTCCAAGTACAATCTTAGACCTCAAAGACTATAAAAGACAAATAAACCTAAAAAGATACATCATGGAGGAATTTTCCTCGCTGTTCAGGAACTGATGCAGGTCCTCTTTTGCAGACAAAACTGCACATCAGATGCCGACGAGGGCAGCAGTGTGCCATGTCCACCGAGCAAGTATCGCAGCCCTAGTGGGGAGTGCAACAACGTGCGCCACCGGCCCTGGGGCAGGCGAGGCGACGTGTTCCTGCGACTTATGCCGCCCAACTACGCCGACGGTGAGTAGACCCCTCCTCTATAGAGACAACACTTGATGCTGATGAGAGGTACGTCAGCGAACATGTACCGCAGCCCCAGTGGGGATAAACAACGTGCGCCACCGGCTTTGGGGCAGGCAGGGCGACGTGTTCCTGCGACTCATGCCGCCCAACTACTCTGATGGTGAGTTGACTTCAATAGAGACAATAACATTTGATGCTGATGAGAGATACGTCACTGAGAAAGTACCGCAGCCCCAGTGGGAGTGCAACAACGTGCAGCACCGGCCCTGCGGCGCTGATGGTGAGTAGGTACACCTGGGCAGAGATGATAATACTTGATGCTCATGACAGCTACGTCAGCGAGAAAGTAACGCAGTCTCAGTGGGGAGTGCAACAACGTGCGGCACCGGCCCTGGGGCAGGCGGGGCGACGTGTTCCTGCGACTCATGCCGCCCAACTACGCTGACGGTGAGTACCCCTCTATAGAGAATTAGAGACTCACTAGATGTCTATTTGCTCAGCTGCTAAAAGCGCGCCAAAAAGTATAAGTCAACTGAATCCTTGGGTACTGCCCGTACCCAATAGCATTGTACCGCGTATGAAGGCAGTATACCTCTATAAAGACAATAAGACTTGTTGCTGATGAGAGCTAATATGTTAGCGATCAAGTACTACAGTCCTAGAGAGTGCAACAATGTGCGCCACCGGCCCTGGGGCAGGCGGGGCGACGTGTTCCTGCGACTCATGCCGCCCAACTACGCCGACGGTGAGTAGCCTCTATAGAGACACCCTTGATACCCATGCAAGCAGTATGCCTCTATAGAGATAACACTTGATATTGATAAGGGCTACGTCAGCAAGCAAGTATCACAGCCCCAGTGGGGAGTGCAGCAACGTGCGGCACCGGCCCTGGGGCAGGCGGGGCGACGTGTTCCTGCGACTCATGCCGCCCAACTACGCCGACGGTGAGTAGCCTCAATAGAGACACCCTTAATGTCCATGAAGGCAGTACGCCTCCATAGAGATAACACTTGATATTGATGAGGGCTACGTCACCGAGAAAGTACCGCAGCCCCAGTGGGGAGTGCAACAACGTGCGGCACCGGCCCTGGGGCAGGCGGGGTGACGTGTTCCTACGAGTCATGCCGCCCAACTACGCCGACGGTGAGTACACCTCCATAGAAACAATAACACTTGATGCTAATGAGAGCTACGTCAGCGAGCAACTGCCGCAAGTACTGCAGCCCTAGAGAGTGCAACAACGTGCGCCACCGACGGTGTGTAGGTACCTCCATAGAGACAACCTCCATAGAGAAAAATAATATGGGTAATGAAGCATAGAAAAAACTGTACTTTAATGACAGTCTCATAGGGAGCTTTAACAAAACTCAGATGTTGACAGACTGATGAATTGAGCAAGGTTATTATATGTGAAACATTTGTTTATATTATATGTTTACACCTACCAGAAAGGGTTAAACCCAAAGTGCAACTTAAGGGACTTTAAAAACTAATACGCCTTCCATAACTTTCTAAATTATTGCACAACTGCAAATATCATTACCTAATATGCCCTTAGAAACCTCATGGCTGTACTAAACAGGTACGAATCTTATTTAGCATTTAAGCTACCAACCGACCTCCATCCATTGAACAAACACATCTGATGTACGATAACAATCATCATGGAATTACCTAACAGTTGAGCTGTCAATCTTTTCAATTGCTCACGATTTTCACGAATTGTTGGCGGAATCGTGAACTTGACATGTTTTGAGTGTGTGTATTGTACACGCCTCAAATCATGATTTTGTTTTTATGCACAGGTAACAATGATTTAGCTGAAGATATTTTGTCAGTTATTGTTAACGTTTGTCACGGTTAAAGTTAGGTGTTGCAACTCAGCCTAAGTATACGAATACTTAATAAGATGTAACTAATTCTATTCTCTTGATAAGAGATATCTAAAGAATTAAAAATTACTTATTAATTGCTGCAATGCAGTAGTTTGTTTTTAGAAAAACACAAAGTAGGTAAATTAGATGTTACAGTGATTAGCTCTATTAAATTAAGTAATATTTTAACCTCAACTTGTTGAGAAATTAATATCTACAATGCGTGGGAGTAGGCATATAAAATATTATAATTCGTAATTAAAAATGTTATGAAAACTTAAGGGCATATCGTTACAAAATATTAAGTTTCTACGTATTTCTCTCGAACGTATTTACGCATTTTTGGGCTTAATTGGTTTTGTACATAGGTATGCGCACCAGTACTTTGTTTCAATGCTTTTTATAGCAACAAGTAGGTAGGTAGGTGTAATAACATGTCAGACTTGCCAAGTAATTTAAAAATTCAAGGATTTAGAATGTCAGCGATGCTTTATGAGGAATTTATATTCACTTCCTATGTTAAAGAAAAGGCCCTCAATTTTAATAATAAACATTCTGCATTCTTTTTGTTTTTTTTTAAGAATTAATTTGTAAATTCAAATATCTAATAGTCCCGTTAACCC
Source organism: Ostrinia nubilalis (assembly GCF_963855985.1). Taxonomy (NCBI): domain Eukaryota; kingdom Metazoa; phylum Arthropoda; class Insecta; order Lepidoptera; family Crambidae; genus Ostrinia; species Ostrinia nubilalis. The sequence continues at coordinate 9,692,713 of NC_087096.1, read as the reverse complement.
CTCGTGGTACCTAAGCTAAATGTGCGTATTTTTAAAGTATTTATACATAGAAAGTAATCGTTAATCATAGATTTCTTACTTACATAACTCGTTTATTTTGGCGACCATCAATAACTCTACATGATAGATGTCAAGCCTTAAGTATGGCTGATTAAACAAAAAGCTATGGCCTTTGTTTGACCAAGCCAGAGCCGTTCTCTGATTTATGAGGTGCCACTTTCTTCGGCCGTGTGACAAGTGACAACTGATGATAAGACCGTTGGAGTGGTTGGAGACTTGTATTGTACAGTCAGACTCATTCTTATATTCCCTCCATAACTAATGGTGACTTGCAACTAAGGAAATTAATTACGCAGTTATTTAAAACAAGATACTCTTAAGATTTGTTAGTCTTATAATTATTAAAAGACTAAAAAATCGTAGGAATATCAAATCCGAAGGTTTGAATGTAACATTTTCATGTTTAGCTCGTTTCTTTGGTTTCAAAACGTCACATAAATACATCTTCAAAGTGAAAATATTTATAAAGTCTAAAATGAATTACAGCTTATAGGTAACTGATATAAATTGTCAAAAGTGTTTAATGTATGTTTACACTCATTTCTCTACCTAATGAGCTCCTCAAATCCTGTTCTTTTAAAAGCTGTAACAAGGCTTCATGTGCCAAAAACCGGTCTTCCGGAAGTGGACTTTTACATAACATCGCGTAATACAATCTAGAGAAAAGTATGGAACAAAGTTTCTGCAAAGTATGCCAAGTTCCAAATAAAACAAATAAAAGTGAAAGGAATAAGCCTATACACGTTCTGTAGAGGAACAGGCTTAAGCCTAAAGGGTGTGGTGATTTGAACACCCCACTCTCGAATTTATAGAGTTGTGTGTAAACAAATCATACATAAGCAAAACTGTTAGGTAAAAGTTGATTTTAGAAAATGTACCTACTTACTTATGACTTACGATATACATGTTTCTGTTCACATGGGTAAATGCGTATATTCCCATTTTTTAATACTTACATAATATTTACTTTCATTTGCTTCAAATCAAGCTAACTTGCTTGCAATTCTTTCCATCTAAACTATAAATCCTTGGGCTGAGTTGCATCAACTTACTTTAACCGTAACTATAACAAAAACCGGTGTTATTTGTATGGAATTTGACAGATTTTTTATCTTTGTTAAAGTTAAATTAAGATGGTGCAACTCAGCCTTAGATTCGCTAATAACCTTTCACATTTTACACACATCGTCATTGTCAAACCGTTGGCGTCCATCGTTCCCACTCCCACTCCTCGCTGAGTTCCGCGTGTGCATTGATGTAGTATGTACAAAAAACCCCTCTGCATTCATTCATTCATCATCATGACTAATTTGTCACGCGTCTGTGTTCCATCCGAGAAAATATCCCAACACTTTGAGTTAATAATTATACCTATCGATAACCACCTGACCATTAGATATCGTTTACACGGATCATTTGTGTTTAAAATTTCGAAATCTATTACCCTACGAAGATGAGAGACTTGTTGCGTCACTACACGTAAGACTAATGTGCTTACACTTGAAAGAAATGTACACACAAAAGGCGGTGACACAAGCAATTTGTTAATATGCATAGGTAAGTTATGACAAGATAAAAATAGGCTTGAATCTTTACTAAAGGTTCAGCCAAACCAACGCGATCAGCCGGCGTGCATTGATCGCCATCGCTATACGCCGGCTGATCGCGTTGGTTTGGCTGAACCTTTAAAAAAAAAATTTAATATTGATACGTATGACACGTATAACAATGAAGGTAGGTAGTATGAGTAATAACTCATACATTGATATGTACATTATTCGCAAATATAGCCATAGGTACACAAATAGATAGAGTAACCTTCAAAACTGTTAATAATTTATAAAAAAAAATGTTACCAGGCTTTTCAAATTATTACTTCAAATATGTATTAAGATCCTGTTTGCTTGAACACTTCATAGAACCAGTACCATTGATGCATCATCAAAATTATTAACCAAACATCCTTCTGCAAATCCGGATTCGAATATACGCGATTTAAAGATAATCGATACTTCAATAATAATAATCTATTAAGATTGCTGTCCAAAAACGGATCACTTGTAACACGTCGATCTTTATCACAGCACATAATGAAGCGCTTAAAGCTGTTAATTCGAGAGATAAATCGACCGAATGGATTCAAATAACATCATTAAATGCACATGATGGTTATTGCCTTGGGCGATGTACGAGTATTAAATCGTTAGTTTCGTAATAAAACTTTAGTTAGATATGTTGTTATTTAGGTAGACACTTCAGTGATTTCCTCTAGGAAATGAATGCACGGAATCCCACTTAGATATTTTTGATGCAAATGTCAAAAGTAACATCCAACAAATTGATCCAATTAAAAATAATACGTAACTACTTACTTCCTAGACAACATTAACACAAACACACAGCAAAAAGTGAGCAGGTGTGAATATTATAATTTTTATTTGGTTGAGTTATAACAGGCAATCATTCATGTAGTTGTATAGTATAAGGTAAAGGTAGTTTAGATGACTCACTAGAGGTGAAAAAGTCGAACGACGAAATCTGTCACCATTGATTGGCGCACTTTTATTCATTTTGCTTTCAGTTTTCCAAATGAAATATTCTGAATAAAAGTGAAACTAATCGCCTGGTTTTACTATAAGAAGAAAATTGATACTTTTTCTCTCTCATCTGAGCGGTTGTTGTGGAAATTCTTGGTTGAGGCTTTTGTCCAGGAGTGGACATCATTTGGCTAAAACGAACGAACGAACTCTATAACCTCTATCGCTTGCATATAATACGTTATAACTCCTCGCATAACCTGGTTTTTAGATTAACAGCTTAGTGACTAACGCCCTTATCCACAAACGATGCCTGCTTAAGTGAAGCAGCAAATCGAACGCACAGCGTTGAATAGAGCTCTGTGATTGGTTCGTGTGTCACCCCGTGCGTCCACGCGCACTGTGAGACCTCATAGTAGGTAATGTTTGTGAATACGCGCGTCAGTTTCTTGCGCTGCTTCTTCTTAGTACTGGCCCATTTATTGTCCCGAAGCAGTGGTAGGGCTGAAGACTAAGTAATACTGAAACTAGCAAAAGAGCTTTTTATGAGCCTACTTGCAAATTAATTTGAACTTAAACAATTAATTTTCTTTTTTCTCCAGGTGTTGCGGAGCCAATGTCACCACCGCACTTACCAAACCCCTTCATGGCGGTTCGGGCGGCGTCCCAGCTGTCCGGAAGTGCAGACCACGACTACGTCACCAGCCTGATTGCGGCCTGGGGACAGATGCTGATGCACGACCTTGTCGCCACTGCCAATGGGAATAAGGTACTTAATCCTTTAGACTTGCTCGCGACTTCAGTCCTGTAGGATTCAATGTATTGTAATGTAACGTAAATCGAAATTTTCAGGATTTTCTTTCAACCTATCCAATACCTATGCACAATGAACAAGCTCCATAGCGATAAGACCGCCTAGTTGTACCTGTCCGTGTGTTTCTTTTTTTCTGTTCTGTTCTTTGGTGTTCAATAAAGAGTATTTATTATTATTATAATGAACATACCTATATCAAAACAAAGAAATCTCGAATTACCTACAAACTTTCTGATTTACGAAATTAAAGTGCCTACCTAATACTTACTTATGATCTAAATAGTTTCGCTTACATTAAATTCTTACTATTAAATTAACTCTTAACGATTACTAAGAAGTACGTACCTTCAGATTCTAAGCTATTCATTAAAGTATTAAGTTTGTCTAAGTGCCTGAGTCGGTACAACCTATCGCTTATAATAATCTTAATTTCATACAAACCTGAATGAAACATTATGTAAGTACAGACACTCCCCCTATTATTATCTCATCGACCTCGTGGCACTAGTTGTACTAGTTACTATGCTGCGTATAACCACAGAATAATAATAAGTACTGTATAACGGAGACTTGTTTTTGTAGTGATAGCACATCAAGCTCTACATTTTTGTTCTAAAATAGCCCCAATTACAACTGCATAAGATGCTACAATTTTAAACTTGATGTGCCGTTCTCTGTACCTACAGACTTTGGCTATAATAACAATCATTGTTCTACACAAAGAACATCGTGTTCTTGATTTCAAATCAACGCTGTAAATTCTAAATCGATCATCAATCTTAGCATTACATCTCTATTAAGGATTTGTATCCTTAATATTCAAGCTGTTAGTCATTATTTTAATTATACACCCACAGCATTCTTAAACTTTAGATAACATATTTTGATAGTCAAATTACAAATAATGTTATAGCTTAAGCATAAAAAGTGGTCTAAGCTCGCTTCACAAAATGAGCCCATCCTACTTAATATTATGCGAAAGTATGAATGATGGTTGTTACTCTTTGATGCAAAAACTACTGAACGGATTTTTGATGAAACTTTGTAAATTAAATTATTATTGCTTACATCAGAGTAACATATAGGTGATTTGTGATAAGCGAAATTTCATGCGCGAAGCCGTCTGCAAAAGCTAGTATCATAATATACTTACCTACATTATCAACTCAAGAGTTACTCCGGGAAGTTTAGACTAAATTATAATTAATTAACATCATGTGTCAAAAAAGACACATACATCTCAATGCGGATAAATATCTTAACTTAAAAATCTTAAACATAGGAAATAAACAAGAACACCTTGATGTATCTAATTTGATAATTTTCATCTAGGCACCTCCAAACGCGGCGGAACAAATTAGCCATGCCCATTTCCTCATTAATTATCTACAAATACGTGTATGTTACGTGTAACCTACGACCAATCGGTCGTGACGTCGAAAACCGGTGTTTAGAGGTAGAGTCGACGCCAATATAATCCTGCATTCTTAAAAAATAATATGAAAAATGTAGTAAAATAGGAATTGTAATGTTACACTAAAATACCTAAATTAAATTAAAGACACCCTGTAAAGTATGTAACACATTGCAAGAGCACGTAAACAATTCAGAGGCAATGTCAGTCGTATTTATTTGTTAGATTTTATTGACGTTGACAGTACCTACTGATGTATCAGTGTTGCAACGTTCCGTAGCCATAGCTCTAATGATGCCTTCCACTTGATTTTTTCACGACTTCCAACTTGAACTTGACCAACACTAGACCAATTACGGGCTATTATACAGTTAATAGACTGACAGCTGCTTCAAAGCTATTAAATCTACACCGTGAGATCGAAACGCATGAAAGGTTACATGTAAAAGGTTCCTCATTGGTCAGATTACCGTAAAAATAGCATCTTCTTAATAAAAAAGTTAACTGCTGCACTTTACACACTACAATTTATTTAATGACTAATTAGGAGCATTTCTGTGTAAAAAACAATGACTAAGGTAGTAACATGGCTTAGTAAGTGCACAACAAGGGGATAAAGCCACAGATTAGAGATTTGTGTTAGAGAGGATAAAGCAACAACATTCGTTCGCGCGTCTTTTTTTTTTCAAATTGGTAATGGCCAGTCCCATTTTCAAATTATTTTTGTTCTATTTTTTTTTGGTACATTTCTAAATAATAACTTTGGAGTTCTAAGTTCAAATAAGATCAAATGGTTGATTTTTCAATTTAATCCGTGATCTATTAAAAAAGTGGCTAGGCTTATGGGTTGTTAACTGATTTGCTGGTTCTTAACATTAATGCTAACTCCTATAATATCATAACGATACCAGCAGAATCAGGTCAAGGCAGCAATGCACCTTGAATGAGGAATGAAAGAAATTGATGATCGAATACTTGACATAACGTTTCGTAACGTTCGTGATAGTTCGCGGGTCGCAGAGAAAGGTTATGTCACGTGAAAGCAGTTGAGTAATAGAGAATAGACGATCTCTCGTTCTAAAGAGTATAGGTTTGCCGCTCTATCGAAGTAGTTAACTTTAATAAACCACTTTACCAAAATAATGGCGTTAGTTACTCTAATAACAACATATTGTCTTGATACGGATGTAGTTGATATAGGTCTTAAATCATATCACTGGCAATTCATAGAGGTTGTAATTGAATTTCACTTGTTAAGATCTATAATAATAATTGTGCAAGAAAGCCTTTATTATTTATTTCGCCAATTGTTTGCGGTTTAACTCCAACACTCTTGGTGCAAAAATACAACTTTTAAAAAATTTGCAACAAAACAAAAGACGGAAATGTAAATATAAATATTACATACTGGCACTCAATAATAAACAATACCACGAACCAACTCTTTCGTTTTAAAAATGTTTTTTTTATCTGTGATGTTTTTTTGTTTTGGCGGGAATTATTTTTTCATGTTTATCACAATATGATAATAAGTTTATTATGTACTCGAATGAAAAGACAACTGCATTTTGATTAATTAATTAAAGAAAAATAACGTTTTATTTGTGCTACATACCTGCTTGAAGAAATTAACGATGAAGAGAATTACCTTGTAAGTGAAACTTTATTTGTCTGTGACACGGCCAATTATATACGCTCTCCCTACATAAACAAATAACTCCGTATCCTATTCAAATTCAAGAACATTAATATGTTTACAGTTGACAAAGCCGGGCTAAAGAATATTACACAATGTTGATTTAAAAATACGGCCATACAAATTACGTATTCTGCAGGCGTGTAGAGAAAGCTATGCGAGTAGTTTAGGCATTGTTTGTGGTTGATAATAAAGATAATTCATTTGACAAGACCCCTATGAGGTCAAAAAGTATTTTAAACAAGTTTTTAATAAGTAATTTGTTCATATCTAGCCTTTTTAACTTATTAAATGAATGGTGTGTTCGCATCTGACTTTTCATACACGCGTATTACAATTATTTGTAAAAAGATTTAAATAAATATTAAAATGTAGATTCTTTTTAAGGAAATATTTAGTGTCGTCTGTTAGTGAACCCTAACCTTAGTAATTTTATGAATTAATGGTCAAAATTAAGTTTTATAGCACCTTTTAACCTTTAGCCGAGACACCACACCTTGTTGTTTTGGGTTCGTCACAAAATATTATGCACATGAACACAGCGTGCACAGATTTTAAGTGCCTAGCTAGTTACATAATTTTTATAATGAACCTTTAATGTTTATCTTATTTACTCTGTTTTCAGCGCTCTTGCAATTCGGGAATGACTAGTTTAGACGTAGTTTTTTTCATTCCATTCCATTTTATTATGTTAACGTAAAATAGTTATTTCAGTGACAAGAACTAAAATTGATTTTCTATCTTTACTAAAGTAACTAAGTCGCAAAGTTAAATTGTGTGAGCAACGCGTGCAATACGCTTGCCTAGTTGCTTCATTAGTAGAGCCATAAATCAAAGTTAATAGACATGAAATTAAAGAAATGTTATTATTCACGATATAACAATTTAATACGATATGAACTAATAAAATGTTGGTTGCCTGAACTTTTGGCTTACCTATTTCAATTACGTGCTGTATTTAAACGAAAGTTTTAAAGCTAATGGTAGGTATATCATAATTAGGCTTAGATATTGCTACTAATAAATTATTGCTACTGAATTTATTTGCAACATTTGTAGTTGTAAATTTGATATTTTAATCTCATCAGTTATTTAACTACGACACTAAAATGTCAACTTCAATTAGCTTCATTACTAAACATAGTAATAAAACTTGATTATTATTGTAGTGACCCAGTAAGATCTTACCGTTGTAGATAATAAAACGGATGCTTAAAATAGTAGTTTATATACCTAGATGAAGAAATAGATTAGATTATTACCTAAATTACAATGATTTGCATTAAGAACCGTCAAAGCTGATGCACATAATATACTTATCTGATAATAAGCTTTTGGTTGTAATCGTGTAATTATGGTTTTCAGCAGAGTATTATGTTAAATAAGTTAAGAGCGTTTACGTCTAGCGTGGCATGTCAAGTTTAGGTAATTTCGATGCTAGTTTTATTCACACTAAAATAATTATGACTGTGTGCGTGTTCTCACGCTCTATAGTCAAACCAAAATACTTTGATCCACCATCGTAAAAGTGTGCCAGGCTGTCAAGTGACAGCTCAAGGAAACTATAAAATCTTAAAATCTTCCAACACCGACTCCATAATTATAAATAATGGTATACATTAGTCCTAATCAATAATAAATACGTAAATTCTTTATCAAATAGTAAATTATCAATGGTTTTTTACTATTTTGAGAATATTTTATACAGCCTATGTACAGCAGAAAAAAATTTGAATTTTAATGGTGAGAGATTTTTTCAAATCGGTTCTATTCAAAACAAACTTTTCCTGTTTACTATTCTTCTTTTATCCAGAAAATGCATAACATTTCATACCCACCAGCAGCGGGGGCAGCTAGTGGGTTATGTGGGGTTCTTCCTACCCGAAGGTGGGTAGCCCCTATACCCACTAAAAACCTGACTGTTTCTGCCATGATCCATATGAGTGATATGAGGGAACGCGGGACATCGCCATTGGCTGTTGCCTGTAGCATTCGTCCTTAGCCGCCACCAGACACCTCCATGTCTAGCGACCGAGGCCTGTTAGGAAGGGACAGTTGGAGACCATAAGCTGTCCTCTTGCGCCCAGGGTGTCGGCGGCGGATAACCGGAGTGTCAACTGAGGCCTCTCGCTCGCTTCCACTGCTTCTTTCTGTGAAATAACACTTTCACAGAAAGTAAGCACACTATACCATAAGATTATTTGTCTCATCATATATTTTATACTAATATAGATATTGTTTCCGAAAGCGAGCGGGTTCATTCCGTACCTGTACGCTTCATGCGTTCTCTAGCAAAAGCTGAAAATCAGTGTTCTGCCCTTTTGAGGGTAGTGTTTATACTGAGCTCTTTGCTTTTTGCATCGCTGCGGCACACATCACTCTGACGCAGGGAACTATTTGAAACGATAGTCATCTTTATCTTATGTTGATTTGTCACTTTTGTTATGTTGCAACTGTTGAAATTATTACTAACCTGTGTAACAAAATACCAGTGGTGTCACCTAGTGTGTTTCTTGACTAACTTTATTTCGATATTGAATTGAATTTCAATAGCAACTATACTTTTAACACACACATTATGTGTGTGTTAAAAGCATTAAAAAAAGTGTGTTACAACAAATAAACAATTTATCTATCTATCTCACGCCTCTTCCCGATTGGTAGGGAGAGGTCATTTCCAACCGCCGCTCGTTCGCTTAGGCTGGGCACTGTTGGAGCGTGTCAGTCTGCTGCGGTGACTCACGTGCCAAGACTGCAGTGTTAACTGACAACCATCTACAGGCTCTCGGCCTATACGGTGGAGGAATGGCCCGAAGCACCCATGGCTCGGTAGAACCTGGGTCGCCCTTTGTGTGAGGCGATCATGCCGTCGCACCCACTATTCTAATAAAGGCAGAACTGCCTCTATGGTGCGACGTAAAATTTGGCTGACGGCCAGGCGTACTCTTCGGCACTCTAGGCCTAGATCCTCAAGCCTCTACCTTTTGGTTTCCACCTCTCGTGGTACAGACACGTACATTTCCCCTTGGGATCTATGGTCACCTCGCAACTGGCGTCTATTCTCGGTTGTCGACACTAGCTTTGTCACCACTGAGGATAAATGGCATAAATAATATCGATTGTCACCAGTGGTGACACATACTTTCCCAGTTGTAGCTACAGGCTTTCTCACAACTTATGACAAATTAGAAAAATACATCCCAATTATGCCTAGTGGGGACGTACACAAATATTGACACAAATGTCATCGTGCATGACATACGTAAAGTAAAAGTCAAGTAAGACCAGATGAATACAAATATTATTAATTTTATAAATAATTCGTACGCGTGGACCTCGTTTTACTTCTTAGTTCGTAAAATCTGTTGTTTGATATCATGTTGATAGATGGCGTTTCACGGCACTTCCCCCGCATGAATATTTACGAACGTCAAAAACAGTAGTTTGTCCAGCGCTGTATATTTTAACCAATGACGATAGATTGCGCTTTTTAGACACGTCTTATTTATTTATTGAAATGTATTTGTCACATATCGTCATAAATTATAGCCTACTAGCGGCCGCCCGCGACTTCGTACGCGTGGATCCCGTTTTACCCCCTTTTCCCGAATTTTCTTTGCTATGAACCTCACGGAACCCGAGACCTTTCCAACGAATGCAAAACCGTGGAAATCGGTTCGTGCGTTCTGGAGTTATAGCGTCAGGGAGGAAACCCGACTTATTTTTATATAGTAGATAATTATGTTAATCTGGTTTATAAACAATAATACTGTAAAGTTTCAACAAAATCCGTTCAGTAGTTTTTGAGTGAAAGAGTAACAAACATCCAGACATCCAAACTTTCGCATTTATTATATTAGTAGGATTGTTATACGTCGCCACTAATGACAATATTTTTTTCCCATTTATCCTCAGTAGGGACATAGTCACTATAGTCAGTGTCCACAACCGGGAAAAGACGGACTGTGGATACTATGCGGTATCCACGAATTACCTCAGCCTGTCATGCGTTGCGCTTTTTTGAACAGTAGGATGCTCTACGACTACACAGCACTGTGCCATACTCGAGCCCCATATAGGACCATATAACGCGCGACGCAAAAGTATAGTCAGCGACTCAGTGCAGCCGGGCCTCCGAGATTAAGCATCAACCGGCTTAGTGCGCCGGCGGTAGCCAAAAGCTTAGGGGTGAGACGATTCAAGTGGCGGTCAAATGACCACTGTCCAACTAACTACAATCCGAGGTACCTACCGCAAAGATTTTCCGACTGTAATATGTTGTGTATGTTCCCCCTACAACTAGGTGGGACCCTGCTGGCAGAGCATTCCTATTAACTATTCTGTAACCACCTATTTATGGCAAATAAATTATTAGTATTATTTCTCTTTATAATATTAGTAGGTATACATACATAACTTGCTGTTCCAAATTTTCGTCATTCGTTTTCGTTTCATCGCTAAAAATAACTTAATTTTATTTTTCATTACGTCTGAAATAGAATTTGTAGTAAAAATAGACTGTAATGAAAAATAACAATAAAATATTTTAATTACCACGTGATCGCAAAATCTACCACCAAGATTTTGCGGATACACTATAAAAATCCAGCTACCTGTCAAAGATCAACGTACGCGTGACACATGTCAGCAGAGCACCGAGCGACGTGACCTCACTCTGGAACGCCTCGAGGCGGACTGAATTTGAACGATTCGTGCGCGGCGATTTATAGTAGTTTTCAAATACTCAAAGAAAAAAAATTACAATGAATTATTTTAAATTTCAAAGTAAATATTTTAGATAAGATATTCTTCTATTATATTATTCTATTTATGTGTTGAATAAAGGAAGAATATTGGTGAAAAAATCACTTTGATTTTTGGGTATTTCACGTTCTTTTAATTTGTGATTTCTTATTGTAAAATGCCTAAATCTAAAAATTTTCTCAGATAACTATTTGCCCAAGGATCTATGCTATAGGATATAAATGTTTGTTAAATCGTTTTCACAGTATTTTTATAAAATTTTCAGCTTGTAAACTGACGCTAAAGTGGAAATTTACAAAACCTGTGTGGACTTATCTTGATAGAATTCTTAAATGCTAAACTAATCGCAATATTTTCTCAATTAACTATTTAGACGACGAAATTGCCTAACTATTTATGCCTATAACATATTTGTAGTATTACTGGTTAATGATTGTAACGAGTTGAAAAAGTAATGTTTTTGCGCCAAACGGCGTAAACGCTCTTAAACTATCAAATTGTGACTAAGTCGATTAAATCATAATGTAATGACGTCTAGTCTAAAATTAAGTCAAAGCAAAGCATTTTTGTATTGGGATTTTTAAATTAGATAAATCAGCTCTGATAACGGGCTCCAACGTGTAGACGTGATCTATGATTAGAGGTGAAAATTCGTTTAATTATTACAGACAGTTAGGCACTTTCGAGTCTCCAACCAGTGCAGCAGTGATTACCATAAAATCATTATTTGAAAGAAAGAAAAATATTTGCCTGTTTTACAAGACTGTTAGGATAGAGCAAGCTTCCCCAAAAAAAAACTTTAAACTTGAAGCCTTTTAGATTCTATTAATTCTAATATGTATTTTTATACTTTATTTCACAAATTGCTTTATTTTCTTTGACAGGAGTGCCAAGGTTCAGGCTGTGAGTACACCAGGTCAGCACCCGCCAGAAACTATGACTCATGTGGCTTTGGTAAGTGCTATACTTTAAACTAACCAATTATCGAAAATGTAACCTGTTTATTACAAAGATAGAGTTTAATATACTTAGTTAAATAATACTGCAAGTAGATTAATAAGCTTCTAAGCACGAAAACACCCATTATGTTTAAATAATAACAAGTCTGATCAATTTTACGGTGACTGCCTACGAGTTGTTTGAAATAAACTCACCTGTCTCAAATAATTACAAAAATGTATCCTAAGTACTTGTTTTAAGGTTTAATATCCAATCAAATATAACCGAAAAAGATTGAACTAGGAAATGTCCGTCGTAAACTGGTTTCAGGCGTTCACAAAATTTTGTAACATTGACATAATCGTTAATTAACATATTAGGGGAGACCGAGGTGAGTTGTAACAGAAGAGAGTTGTGATATTGTCGCTTTTTTTTAACTTATTAACTACTATCGAACTCGTAACATTAGCCAGCTGAAGTGGCAATGGGCAGGGCACATAGTACGCAGAACTGACGGCCGATGGGGCAGCAAGATTCTGGAGTGGAGGCCACGTATCGGAAAGCGCAGCGAAGGACGTCTACCGTCATAAAGGTAGCAGAAAGGCGCTGGATGCAGGCTCTACCAACCGGCCTTTGTGGAAATTATTGCCTATGTTCAGCAGTGGACGTCCTATGGCTGAAATGATGATGGTAATGAGCTCGTAACAGTGAATTTAGTTCAAGTCTCGAGCTAACAAATACACGCTGTTGCGAGTTCACTGATAGTTTCCAAAAATCAACAATGTCACAACTCTCCTCTATTACAACTCCCCTCGGGCTCCCCCTATCGGCGCGAGTATCGGAATGGGTTTTGTTATGAATGTTATGTGTATCGGTCTGGTTTACTTTCTCTTCTGCTATCAAATTGTTGATAAGCTAAACTAATTAAGTCATCATACGTGTTAAAGCGAGTTGATCGTCTAATTTAATTACGGCCATATTTTTTAATTCTCTGTCTGACCTGTCTGCTCTGATGTTTCTAATTAAAAATAACAATTAAGAAATGGAACAGCGTGCCAGATTTGGAGTTGCTAATTGAAATCTAAACTTTAACAGTTTTTATTAGGTTTTAAAATTATTTTTATGTAATAAATGTCATGATAGCAATTTCGCCATAATCGTACTAGAAGAGGTATTCCAGATAGTTCGTTATGAAATAACTAGCTTAGCCTGGTTAGCGTTAAGTATCAATATAGAAACGATATCCAATATGCTCTACAATAACTCGTATTCGAATCTCGTCCTTAATTTATTTATTCTAACACTAACCCTGAGTTGCAATTACTTTTGAAGTTAAAAAAAATGGTGCCCAGTCTTAGCTTTAGTTGCAGCACTTGCAGCACCTTAACTTAAACCGTAATTATAACCATAACCAGTGTTTTGTACGGCGCTTGACAGACTTTTGAAGTAGTTAATATAACAACCCAGGGCTAAATATTCTCACCGACTGTCCAATTTACCTGCATACTACCACCTTCCCCAGAACACCGTGATCAGATGAACTTGGCTACGTCATTCCTGGACGGATCGGCACTTTACGGCAGCTCCGAGAAAGAATTGAGATCGCTTCGACTCTACGACGCTGGGAAACTGGACCTGGACTCGTGTAGGAAGTAAGTACTAAGTAGTTTCAACTAGTTATTTACTAGTTTCAAATAGCTAGATAGACTAGTTAGACTAGACAACAATAAAGAAGCAATACTTGAAAGGCATAATAAGACATAATCTCACTAATATTAGGAATCATAAAGAGGAAAAGTTGCTTGTTGTCTTATTGAATAGATTTCGAAACTACTCTCCCGATTTAAAGAAATCTTTCACCACTAATCCTACTCTAGATGATTTCTGGTGAACATAAGTGGTATAAAGTAGAGATACTTTTGTAAAGATTCCAAAAGTCTATAAAATATTCGAGCACGTGAGAATAATAACTCGTCGAAGGCAAGTTCACTCCACCGTACCTACTTATTTCCTTCAAATAAAATTGTGCAAAAGCAAGCCCATTCATCATAAAGGTACGAAATACTTCATTTTTTACAACATAGTTATAGTAGTGTAAATTAGGTAGATAGATACTTATTAATTATAAATTAAACATTCTTAACATCACATGTTACCCAATAGAAAATCTGTTCGTGCGGAACATTATTTAACATTGACTTCGTTTCCTATGATTGTATGTAATACAGCATATAAAACAATGTAATACCAATGTAATCTAGCATAGCAGTAACATTATGCTTTCATAATTCTATTTCGATGACATTCCATGAAGTTAGTGTATAACATCTGTCCGTTAAATTGTAGCCAATTCTAATATTATGAATCCCCCTTTGAATCGCATTAAGAATATTGTTTAATGCGTATTAATTACCCCTGTGAGTTGTTTTTTTGAACTGATACACTGTACATATTATGTTTTTGCGCACGTTAAAACCAAGACGCAACAAAAACCGGAAAACGATAACAATGATTAGGCCCACTATGTTTTCTTGCGAGCCTACAATTATCCATGTTTTTGTACGTCCTTTGTTAACCCCTACCATAAAGTGCAGGTTTCTTGCACCCACTAACAGAGGTGTTAAATTAATGTTACTCAGACCCCATTGTTTCAAGTCAACTTATATCATTTCCCACGTCGTATTGTTCCTCTGTGCAGTAGCTACTAGCTACTGATTAGTTTATGTATCTAATGTCCATCCATGAAACTCAATGGCGTCGGTACCTACTTACTTTTCGACTATCCATTGTTCTTGAACATATTTATCATCTGTGTACCCTATTCTTTGCTTATAATAGGTAAAACGTACCAACGGTTAAAAGCAATACGATGTTGGAATTTCTAGTGTCGTCACAGAAATGGATTGTATGCAAATACGTTTACGATCCAACCTTGAGATGATTTGTACACCGCTAATGATATTAATCTTCTCCGTATTAGCATAGGCATTTCATTGAGGTTAACAATCCGGTCTAAGAAGCAAAATCCGTTTCAATTAAAACAAGGAGGAATACCTATTACTCAAGTGTTTTCCTGATGACTATAAATACTATGACAAAACTCTGAAATGCATGTGTACATTCATTCATCAGCATGTGCTAAAGATGCAACATATGAAATGAATTTTTAATTAGGTTCTTCGAATCACAACATGCCATTACCACATCTATTTTTATGTAGTTATTTACTTACTTAGTTAAAACCTGTTTACTATTCTTACTGAGCCACTTGCAAATGCTCAACAGGAAACAAGCATGGGCTTAACTAAGACTTATCTATTGGATTCATAGTAAGCAGTAATGGAAAGAGAAATATTCAAGAAACCATGTTAACAAACCTTAAACTCTTTCAGGTGCAACGATGGCAAACCAACCGCACCTCTCTACAAGGCGTTGGTGTCTGAGCACAATCGTATCGCAGGAGAGCTGTACTCCCTGAATCCCTTCTGGGATGACACCACTTTATTCCTGGAGGCACGACGAGCGGTGGCTGCTGTCATCCAGCACATCACTTACAACGAGTTCCTGCCCGTGCTTCTGGGTGAGGTAAGGAAATTTAGGAAGAACTAGTACCTTAAAAAAACAATTTAGAAATCTTAATCCTTAACCCATGATAAAACTTAGAGATAATTAACTCCTCGTCCAGCTTAGAGTCCCCGCAGACTACCTACAGTAATTTTACATTCGATATTTTTTTTACATTCGATATTTTTTTTACATTCGATCTATCATTTGGTAGACTTCTGATTTATGCGTACTTATTATTAGGTACCTATTCTGTGTTTATACGAAGAATCGGCCGATACCAAATACTGAATACCGAAATCAAGGCAATGTGCACACTTTCACACATGTTATTCATACGTATTATCAGCCCGTCTAAAGGATCTGCCGACAAAAATATGTAGTCTGCAGGGAAGCTTAACAGCAGGCTATAAATAAGTCAATTATTTATCACAAAACTATAGTTAGTTTGCCTTTTGTCTCTTTTGTTCCCTTTTGAGTCTTCTCTTGGTTGTTCTAATCTTCGTTCCCTTTTCAGGTTGGAATGGCCAAAGCGGAGCTGAAGTTGCAAAGCCTCGGATTCTGGCGAGGATACTCGAGTGCAAACAGAGCGGGTGCTTACACTGAACTGGTAGCCGTCGCTCCCATATTCAAGGCTATGATGAACGAGAAATTGGTAAGTCTTCCTAAATTGGTCATCTTATTCCCGTATGATTCCTCTGAGTAAAATAGGACCAGCTCCATTCGTCCCTTGGATATCCAGGCGACTAACGTAGAATATGCAAACGTCAGGCCTCACCAACCCATCTGATATAACGTGGGAAGGGAAAGCCAAATCCTCACTTTACCTCTGGTAAATTAAATAGGGTTTTCCTTCTGCTGTGGAGACTAATGCCCGTTTTCACCATCAATCCCTAATTTTTAAGTGACCCCTTTGAAAACAAAACTCCTGTTATGTGTTACCATAGGGGTCACTTAAAAATTAGGGGTTGATGGTGAAAACGGGCATAAATTACCTGGTGATAATACTTAACACTTAAGTCCATCATCATCATTTTAGCCACAGGATGTCTACTGCTGAACGTAGGCGTCCCCCAATGTTTTCCAGATTAACCGGCTAGTTACTAGAGGCCTGCATCCAGCGCCTTGATACCTATATGTGTTCATCTGTCCACCTTGTGGACTAATTTAGTTCATTTTGTTTTATTTCCAGATAAACACGACTGTCACCCTGAGTCAACTAGTCCGAACGAGCGCACAACACGTGTCTCATTTCCCCCCTTCTGCCGAATGGGACGTCAACAGAGCACGAGACCACGGCGTGTCCCCTTACTTGAGAGCTCTCAGGATGTGCGAGCCGACATCATCTATCAAGACCTTCGGGGACTTCGAGAAAATGGGCTTTGACAGGACGCAGATGGAGGTCATGGCTGATATGTACAGGTTAGATCATAAGGTCAAGCTACTTAACTCCTTGAGGGTGGATTCGACCAAACAAGAGTAAATATTTCTCAGAATAAATCACCCGACATTTTGACATTATTATTTCCCATACTGAAAGTCAATGTGCCAAATATACCAGGAGTTATTCTCGGATAAAAGTTTGTTTGAATCGGGCCTTAGTCGTGCAGTGTGCCTTAGTAAATTAAATTCCTCTGAAAAAGTAAAGAATTTCCTGAAAAACTTTTCCCTTGGCATGAGGTTAACTCAAATTACTTGGTCCATCTACTAATTAATATTACATATCAATGTTTTTGCGATAATACCAAAGATTCTTGGCGTGGTCTATGCTTTGTGTTCCGACTTGATTTGCAAACTTCTGCATTCAAACTAACATTCTGAAACCTTAGACCAATGATATTATATAAAAACAAAAGCAGATATGTTATAAGCGCTCGCGCTGTGAATACTCAAATACGTCCCAATTGGGACGTCTTGTGTTTAGTCTTCGTGTGGCCTGCGTCGTGCGCAATCGCGTGCGTACCACACCGTAAGTTCCTGTTCTTACCAAAATAAATAAAAAATGCCATCGTGTGTGTTTCGAAAGTGTACCAATTATGACTCTAAAGTAAACAAAATACAAGGGATCTCTTACCACATGTGATTATGCAAAATTATTTAGTATTTATATTTTCAATTATTTATGCAAACAATCAAGACGCCATGCGCCATGTTCAAGTTAAGAAAGAGAAAGCGATCTTGTTTTGACGTTAGAGCGATAAGGATGCGTGCGCTGCGGACATAGATTAGTTAGTGCAGAATCGTTAAAACTATAGCTATCTCTTTCATTTGCGTGCTATTTCGTATCTTTTGTTTCACTTATCAGTTACATTTGTCAATGTGTGCAATTTGGAATAGCTCGGCACGGATTCAAATCGTAATTTCTATGAACGTAACATATCTATAGTTCTTTAATATCATTGCCTTAGACCAAATTGCTCTGCCATAGATCGCATCTCCGTTAAGATTTTTATATCGACGTAAGCATATTATATTGTTTGTGACCTGGTTAAGTAATTAAAACATAGGTATTTTGTATTTCCAGGAACGCAGAAGACGTCGAGCTGCTGTTCGGTGGTGCTATGGAGAAACCCGCCACAGGTGCGGTAGTCGGCCACACCTTAGCCTGCGTCTTGGCTTTGCAGTTCGCCAATTTGAAGAAAAGCGACCGGTAACTATTTCAAATTTCCTTATCATTTAATCTTCTTACTATTTTGGGCAACTTTTGGATTATAGTCAATTTCCTACAAAGTCGATTGCTGAATTCTTCATTATCGTGAATAATTACGTGACAATTTTTCTCGACAAATAATATGCGAAATTTGACACATCGTGTTTTTTTCTTGTGACGAATCGACACTGTAATCAAAAACAACTCCAAAGTTATTGTATCTCCATAACTGCCGATTAATTCTTCCATAGCCTTATTTTCTCTTAAAGCATTTTATTTTTGCAGATTTTGGTACGAAAACGACATCCCCCCATCGTCATTCTTGCCTGAACAGCTGGCAGCGATCAGGAAGGTTTCCCTTGCGGGACTTCTGTGTACTTCCGACGACTCGCTATCCAAAATCCAGCCTAAAGCCTTCGTCAAGGAAGACCCTTACTTGTAAGTATTTTATACCTACTTCTCTACTTCTATTGAAAACTCTTAACACTTACATTTACTCTATCATCTATCATAAACCACGTCCATAGACGGAACTAACTTCTGTTTTACTCAGGAATAAACTGTCCTCGAGAAAAGTGTAACTACTTAATGCCCATTTTCACCATCAATCTCTAATTTTTAAGTGACCCCTATGGTAACACTTAACAAGCATTTTGTTTTCATAAGGGTCACTTAAAAATTAGGGATTGATAGTAAAAACGGGCCCAAGTGTATTAAATTCGAATTTAAGGTTTTAGTAACTTATTTAAAATTTAGTTTTAGTACCTACCTTTTTTGTGAATTTTTTTGACAATTTTTTTTTTTGACCAGGTAACTAATATGATATTCAATTTTATTCACTAAAGGATTAGGTACTTTGTGACACTTAGGGATAACTCTTTCAACACAGAAATAACATCCTATTATACAATTTAATTCCAGAAACGCAGCCCAACACTGCTCCCAGCACAGCCGTCTTGAACTTTCCGCTTGGCGCGACGAAAGCGGCGCGAAGGCAGCTGAGAGGCTGTCCCAAGACATGCTCTCCGCCGCATTAGAGAAGGCCAAGCAGGAGATGGCTGACAGGAAGAAGCTGGAATACATGCTGTGGGAGACAAGTAAGTCTTTGTACACTAGCTTATACTCCCGGGTTCACACTATCAGCAAAGCTGACAGGTGTTCTGACGCCAAGAGAGTTGTTCCAAGGCAGCCGAGAGGCTATCTCAAGACATGCTCTCCGCCGCCCTGGAGAAGGCCAAGCAAGAGATGGCTGACAGGAAGAAGCTGGAATACATGCTGTGGGAGACAAGTAAGTCTTTGTATACTAGCTTATACTCCCGAGTTCACACTATCAGCAAAGCTGACAGGTGTTCTGACGCCAAGAGATTCGTTCCAAGGCAGCCGAGAGGCTGTCCCAAGATATGCTCTCCGCCGCCTTAGAGAAGGCCAAGCAGGAGATGGCTGACAGGAAGAAGCTGTAATACATGCTGTGGGAGACAAGTAAGTATTTGTAGATACTATATTCTATCTGAGGGTTCCCACTACTAGACGACTAAGGATCTGGTGTGACGAGATCGGTACCAAAGCAGCCAAGCAAGCAGGAGATGGCTGACAGGAAGAAGCTGGAATACATGAGCTGCTGTGGGAGACAAGTAAGTCTTTGTAGACTAGCTTCTGTCTGAAAGTTCCCACTAATAGACAACTAAGGATCTGGTGTGACAAGAGCGCCGCCAAGGCAGCTGAACAAACAGAAGATGGCTGAACGGATGAAGCTGGAATACATGCTGTGGGAGACAAGTAAGTCTTTAGAGGTAGCACTACTGGCTTACAAGAGAGTGATCCAAGACAGTTGAGAAGTTGTCCCAAGACATGCTATCCACCGCCCTAGAGAAGGCTAAACAGGAGATGGGTGACAGGAAGAAGCCGGAATACATGTTGTGAGAGACAAGTAAGTCTTTGTAAGAGTACCTTAAACTCCCGGTTTCACACTACCAGCAAAACTGACTGGAGTTTTGGCGCCAAAAGAGTAGTTCCAAGGAAGCTGACTGAAAGTCTTCTCAAAACACATGGGTGAATTGAACAATTGACTCAACACTAAAGCACTGATAGCGAACACTTTCAGTTCATTATTTCAGACCAATTTTCAAACTACAGTTACATTGACGGAACTGTTCCTTCATGGGTATATTGTGTGAATAGACCTATTACTGACTGATTTTGACGTTCTAACAAAATATAACACTATTTTCATTCGGAAATTTATTTTCAGGTGGAGGAGCTGATCCTAAATCTCCAGTGGGCACTGCTGCTTCGTTCTCAAAGGCAAACAAATATGCGCTGAAACTGGCCAACACCTCCCTCTTCTTTGAATTCGCTACCAATGAGCTTCTGAACACTATTCACGGCAGGTAAGTTCTTTGTAAGCCTTTATTGTTTGATGATTTTGATGTTATTTGACCAAATGGTCATTAGCCATTTGCCTGAAAATTTCTGTAGGTTCCAGATTAGATTCTGGCACACTCGATCCGATTAAAACGGGATCGAAGTTTTCAGCACATTAAACTAAATACTAGCTGGTGCCATTTTATAAAAAAAATGCTACATTCTACAATTAAACTTTAATATTATGCTGTTTTATTTAGTAGATAGGTAGGTAGACGTAGACTCGTATGTATTTCTTTAAAAACTTGTTACTCAAAATTCTCGTTCATTTCGTTCATTCACAGCCACCGCCGCCGCAGACGTCAGATCTTCGATGACTCTCTAGGCTTCGGCACCAACGACTTCGTAGACTCCCTCCAATCGGTCGACGTCACAGGATTCCTCGGCCAAGACCTTGGACCCACTATCGAACCCCAATGTGACGAGAACGGAAGCTGCGACCCTGATACACCCTTCAGGAGTTATACTGGATATTGCAACAATCTTAGGAACCCTAACTTGGGAAAAAGTTTGACGACTTTCGCTAGACTGCTGCCTCCAGTGTATGAAGATGGTGAGTACCTGATACATAAAATATACAAATTAGACCAGCCATTATTCTAAGACCTTTGACCTACCATCGAGCCCCAGTTTAACGAAAACGGAAGCTGCGACCCTGATACACCTTTCAGGAGTTATAGGGATACTGCAACAATCTTAGGAACCCCAACTTATGGAAAACTGCTGCCTCCAGTAGGATATGAGGACGGTGAGTAAAGTGACATGGAGGAGTAACAATCTGTTACCATAACTTTTTAGTTAATAGATTTTTTCTCATTTTACTCCGAAACAAAATAGCAGATAGATTTGATATTTTACCTACTCGTCAAAATAAGTCACAAAGTAGGTACAACCCCTACCTAAGTTTTGCGACGTTTTTGGACGTGATCAAAACTCGTGCGTAAAAAAGAGTATTAAAATTATTGTACTCAAACTTCACTGGTTGGATTTCATTGAAGGCCAAGCTGTAGATCCTTTTACAGTAGTTGCAGTTGTGGGAAATAAAGGCGGGATTAGTCCCGTCTACTTTTCTAAAATCTACCCATCAAATTCCAGGCGTGTCCCGTCCACGCATCAACTCCGTGACCGGCACACCTTTGCCGTCACCTCGCATCATCTCCACCGTGATCCATCCCGATATCTCCAATTTACACACGCGGTATACGTTGATGGTGATGCAGTTCGCCCAGTTTGTGGACCACGAGCTTACTATGACGCCCATTCACAAAGGTTAGTTGGATTCATTTCTGAAGCTTAGTAGGTACTTGTACTGGACAGGCTGTGCTATATTGAACGTGAAATTGTTGATAAGTAGCGAGCGCGAGCAATTTATAGTAATCGTAGCTAGCAGTTTTCTGTCATTTATTGTCTACAATAAGTTTGATTTCAATTTATTTAGGTCCATCACCATTCGAAAAAAAAAATTAAGCCTAGGCACAGTACCACCGATTTTAGTCGGCCGATAGTTGAGCCCGATTCTAATTATGGGCATACTGATTAACTGCCCGACTAAACTATCGGCCAACGAAAAATCAGTGGTCTGCGCCTAGGCTAGGCGTTTTTTTTTATCCACAACAAGAAAGCTCTTGACCTGTATGTCACCTGATGGTAAGTGATGATCAGGCCGAAGGTGGAAGCGAGCTTCACCTGGAATCCTCAACCACGGAGGAACTGGCTATCTTACCTATAACTGCCGGAACACAATAATGCTGTTAACATTGTTGTTATGGCGACAGACTTAGGTAAGATGGTGGTAACTAGCCAGGCGGACTTGGAACAAGCCCTACCACCAACCAAACCGAACAGAAAAATCTGCCCCCACTGGGAATCGAACCCGGGACCTCTGCGTCTGAAGCAGGTGGTCTTACCACTAGACCACAGAGGCGGTTTACATGGCCTATTTATTTAAATTAAATGTCATGCCAACAACATAATATTTCAACTAATGAAACCCTGAATAAGATCTTTCAATAAGTTAGCCATAAATGAATATTCCCTTAATAAGTACCTACCATAGATTTTGTGAATTTTAACATTTTCATTCTTCTTCCAGGTTTCCACGAGTCCATCCCTGATTGTCGGTCGTGCGAGTCTCCCCGCACTGTGCATCCCGAATGCAACCCGTTCCCGGTTCCCCGGGGAGACCACTACTATCCCGAAGTGAATGTGACGTCAGGGGAAAGGCTTTGCTTCCCATTCATGAGGAGTTTGCCTGGACAACAGCAGCTGGGTAAGAAAATATCCTATCTATGTGGTACTACGAATTACTTTTGTCGTAGTAAGTAAAAACACATCTCATCATCACAATCTGGCGTTCAATACAATGGGTAGAGGTCTTGAACAGTTGTTCTAGATTTTTTTAGGACAAGACTTCTTTTTTACTTACCTACTTACCAAATACCAAAAGCTTTTTTCGTTACCTCCCCATCTATAGTTCTATACCCATAAAATCCGTAATAAAACCAGGTCATAAATATTCATGCTAGAATGTAACTCCATGAAATCTGAAATCAGTTTGAATAAGCAAAGACGACTGCATTCACCTCACTGCATCAGCACAACAGCTAAACAGTCTCTCCCTTTATTCATCTCAGGACCTCGTGAACAAGTGAACCAGAACACAGCTTTCATCGACGGCTCAGTAGTATACGGAGAGAACCCTTGCATCGTCCGCAAGTTACGAGGGTTCAACGGGCGCCTGAACGCGACCACCAACCCTCTGGGAGGAAAGGACCTGCTGCCGCGCTCCGACAGCCACCCGGAGTGCAAGGCGCCCAGTGGATACTGCTTCATTGCTGGTAAGGAACAAGAACAATATGACAAAGTCCTATAGAGTAAGGGAACCAAAACAGTGGTTTATGGTAAGACCCCTGCATAGTCTGCAAGCTACGAGGGTTCAACGGGCGCCTGAACGCGACCACCAACCCTCTGGGAGGGAAGGATCTGCTGCCGCGCTCCGACAGCCACCCGGAGTGCAAGGCGCCCAGTGGATACTGCTTCATTGCTGGTAAGGAACAAGAACAATACGACCAGGTCCTATAGAGTAAGGGAACCAGAACACCCTGGTTTATGGAACCCTTGCATAGTCCGCAAGCTGCGAGGGTTCAATGGGCACCTAAACGCGACCACCAACCCTCTGGGAGGGAATGATCTGCTGCCGCGCTCCGACAGCCACCCGGAGTGCAAAGCGCCCAGTGGATACTGCTTCATTGCTGGTAAGGAGCAAGAACAGTATGACCAGGTCCTATAGAGTAAGGGAACCAGAACACAGTGGTTCCTGGAGAGACCCCTGCATAGTCCGCAAGCGGCGAGGGTTCAACGGGCGCCTGAACGCGACCACCAACCCTCTGGGAGGGAAGGATCTGCTGCCGCGCTCCGACAGCCACCCGGAGTGCAAGGCGCCCAGTGGATACTGCTTCATTGCTGGTAAGGAACAAGAATAATACGACCAGGTCCTATAGAGTAAGGGAACCAGAACACAGTGGTTTATAGTGAGACCCCTGCTTCATTCGCAAGCGACGAGGGTTCAACGGGCGCCTGAACGCGACCACCAACCCTCTGGGAGGGAAGGACTTGCTGCCGCGCTCCGACAGCCACCCGGAGTGCAAGGCGCCCAGTGGATACTGCTTCATCGCTGGTAAGGAACAAGAACAGTATGACCAGGTCCTTTAGAGTAAGGGAACCAGAAGACTGGTTTATGGTGAGACCCCTGCATCGTCCGCAAGCTACGAAGGTTCAACTGAAAATTTTCAGGCCATAAATACACAATACATGCAAGTAACTGCACTATAGACAATGTACCTAAAATTTTCTTTTTATTCTCGATCTAATAAGTAATTTGAAGACACGTAGCGAAAAGACGAAATTGAATCTGTGATTGCAGAATAATATGACGTCCATCTTTACATAAAATTACGATACATTACTTGTTTTGTTATCAAATAAGACTAAGGCCCAGAACAGACGGTGAAACGCAACTGCAATGAAACTGCGACTGCTAGTTATTTTTGAGTTGCATCTAAGTTTCTGCCATATCGTCCGTTGAGAGACCACACATGACGCGACCAGTTTGAAACTTTCAGTTTCATTCATAAGAATCATCAGAAAGTTGCAGTATCGTTGCAGTTGCGTTTCACCGTCTGTTCTGGGCCTAAGTATTAGGTATGTATTTTTATACTATTTCATATTAACCACTTGTAAACCTATTCACAGGTGACGGCCGAGCATCCGAACAACCAGGGTTGACTGCCATCCACACGATCTTCGTCCGCGAACACAACCGTCTAGTCGAAGGCCTCCGAGGAGTCAACCCTCACTGGGACGCGGAACTCCTGTTCGAACATGCCAGAAGAATCCTCGCTGCATCCTTCACACATATCATTTACAACGAGTTCCTGCCGAGGCTACTGTCGTGGAACGCTGTCAACTTGTACGGACTGAAACTGCTGCCTTCTGGTGAGTTTTGCTGCTCTCCTAATCTATTTTATTTAGCTTAAGTCCTGTTCGAACATGCCAGAAGAATCCTCGCTGCATCCTTCACACATATCATTTACAACGAGTTCCTGCCGAGGCTACTGTCGTGGAACGCTGTCAACTTGTACGGACTGAAACTGCTGCCTTCTGGTGAGTTTTGCTGCTCTCCTAATCTATTTTATTTAGCTTAAGTCCTGTTCGAACATGCCAGAAGAATCCTCGCTGCATCCTTCACACACATCATTTACAACGAGTTCCTGCCGAGGCTACTGTCGTGGAACGCTGTCAACTTGTACGGACTGAAACTGCTGCCTTCTGGTGAGTTATAAATATGCTCTTCTAAGTACGTACTTAGGTTCTATCTATTGTGTAAAGACGACGGCACATCAAGCTAAGGCTCATAATATTATATCGCATAAAATAGGGGTGATTTTGCAATAAATGAAATCTTTAGTCTGATTTGATGTTGACAAAACAATGCGAGAATTCATGAAGTTAGGTAACTTGTGTAACATGTTAAAGATAAGTAATTGTTCTTACGGGTTATTTACATGATACAATTTATAAACTTTCCGAAGTTTTAATCCCAAAAAAACACATCTTTTGTTTGATCAACATCTAGGTAAGTTTAATTGAATTTTCACCATCAATCCCTAATTTTTAAGTGACCCCCAAGGACCCCATGGTAACACATAGCAGGTTTTTTTTTGTTTTTATAGATGTCACTTAAAATTAGGGATTGATGGTGAAAATGGGCATTACTCTCTTCGTTCGTTCGTTCGTTTCAGCCAAATGACGTCCACTGCTGGACAAAGGCCTCCCCCAAGGTTTTCCACAATGAACGGTCCTGCGCTGCCCGCATCCAGGCTCTTCCCGCGACCTTTACCAGATCGTCGGTCCACCTAGTAGGAGGCCTGCCCACGCTACGTCTTCCAGCCCGTGGTCGCCACTCGAGAACTTTCCTGCCCCAACGGCCATCGTCTCTACGAGCTATGTGCCCCGCCCACTGCCACTTGATTTTAGCAATTCTGCGAGCTATGTCGGTTACTTTGGTTCTCCTGCGGATCTCCTCATTTCTGATTCGATCACGCAGGGAGACTCCGAGCATAGCCCGCTCCATCACCCTTTGGGTGACCTTGAGCCTTCTTATGAGGCCCATAGTAAGCGACCACGTCTCAGATCCGTATACCATCACTGGCAACACGCATTGGTCAAATACTTTCGACTTGAGACACTGCGGTATTTCGGACGTGAGTATATGGCGAAGCTTCCCGAACGCTGCCCATCCGCCCATTACTCTCTTACTTAAGCTATGTATTTCAAATAAGTACCCCAAACAAAATAATGACCCATTTATCGAAACTTTTAGCATCTGTAATTTAATAAACAAAGTAAATAAGTTACAGAACAAAGCCTTCGTCATTGATGGGTTGATCTAAATTAATAAAATTAGATTCAAAGTAAAAATTAACACAATTTGCTTGTGTTAATTTAACACATCCAATATCATTTCTATAGCCAACGAAAGGGTTGTACTATTTGGGCGGCTTCATCATAGGACCGTGTGGCCTAATGGATAAGGCGTCGGACTTCGGATCCGAAGATTGCAGGTTCGAGTCCTGTCACGGTCGATTATAACTTTTTGTATTTTACACTAAAGCGAATGCCCTTTTATTTTATCAAAATAAATTACATCGTATTTCCATTGTTTTATTTTTCAAGATTAAATCTTGATAAATATTTAGGAACTGGTAGGTATATGATTTATTATCGTTTTTACTTTAATTTTAATTTTAAATTCGTTACATAATAAATGTGCGCTAATATTAATTGTTTAATGCTTTAAGTAGGTAAGTACTTTCTAATTTATTTACCTTTTACCTGAAATCTAAATTCGCGCGAAACTTTTCTACTGTCTTGTTATGATTTTAGATTTTCTAATACTAAGTAAGTATAAGAATAATTTTCATTTTCAATAGTTTCAAATACGCAATGTATTATTTACAAAGGCTGAACGTACTGAAGAATGAAAAGCTTAATTAGTAAGAATTATCTTTACTTATGTTCTTGAAATTAGAGAGTTGAACTTTAGAAGTAGTCTATTCAACATATTAGGCTTTTTGTTTTGAAAATGTTTATTGAGGGCATCTAGATGTCGGTCTAAACGACAAACGCCTGACCCTGTTAGCACAACTTCGCTGCGAAAACCATAAACCACCTACATAATACATCTCTGCGTTTATTCCACCACGATGCCAATGTGAGGACCAAACACGGAGATGTATCAATTTCTTTGTTTCGTTTAAAATATCTTGGTAAGTAGAAGTGTGCTACGGCTACCCCTTTCAAACCAAATCAAATTTATTTATTGTGTAATTCCAGGTACATAATAATTTACCTACTAGTAGATATGATGACTGGTCACTATTTATTTGACCAACTCGAAGGATGTGTTAGACAGTTTGCCACCATAGCATACCCCAATAATTCGAAACCACAACTTTTTTAAAAAGACCCTTAATTTTGGTCTTAAAAACTTAATTAATTTTAAATTACCTGTAAATTGCGATTTTTGTTCGCATTGTAATTGAAAAAAGTAGTTTGATTGAGTTGACAAAATAGTGACGTCACTTGCTTGTGGTGCCATACAAAATCTATGGGAGAGTTTCGTTTTGACAGTTTTAAAAAGTGACCTACATAGCTTGCGCTTTGGAAATGTTGGTAAATTGTCTAATACCATTGCATTGGTTTGAATTCACGAAAGTTTAATTACTTAACATTATTTATCAAATTTCAGGCTACTACAAAGAATACTCGCCTACCTGCAACCCGGCCATCGTAACTGAGTTCGCGACCGCCGCGTTCAGAATCGGCCACTCGCTGTTGAGACCGCACCTGCCGAGGCTGTCGCACACCTACCAGCCAGTAGAGCCTCCAATTCTTCTCCGAGATGGTTTCTTCAAGCCCGACATGTTCATGAACGTGAGTTAATAATGCTTGCCTACCTACAATCCAGCCATCGTGACATAGTTCAGGGGGCGTAGTGTGAGTTTACGTCAAATGTATTCGATGTCGACTGCGTAAAAAAGTGTCAATAAAGTATGACTACTTAATTCTAGAACTAAAATCTTCATTTTTTTTTAACGCGCTCGCTATACTTAGTGGATGTAAACTCGCACTAAGCCCTCAGAATCAACCTCTCGCTGTTGAGACCGCACCAGCCGCGGTCACTCGAGGACTTTTAAACCCCAAAGGCTACCAGTTCTACAAGCTATGTGCCATTCTGTGTGATGACCTCTCATTTCTATTCTATCGCATAAGGGAAACTCCAGGCATATACCCTTTGTGGTATTGTGGTGACCTTGACCTTTCTTAGAAGGCATCACAACTTTACAACACAATACAATGATGCCAAAAAGGTTTTCCTTCAAAAAATATGTTACGAATCCTTGTCTCCCCACAGCATGCCTCAATGGTTGACGAGCTCATGCGCGGTCTCTCCTCGACCCCCATGGAGACCCTCGACCAGTTCATCACTGGAGAAGTCACCAACCACCTCTTCGAAGACAGGAGGATCCCCTTCTCTGGAATAGATCTGATCGCGCTGAACATCCAGCGAGGAAGGGATCATGGAATGCCGAGCTATAACAACTATAGGGCGCTTTGCAACTTGAAGAGGGCGGCTACTTTTGAAGATCTGTCCAGGGAGATACCTGATGAAGTTATTGCTAGGTATGTAGACGACCTAACCAAATAATAACAATTACTATTATTTTACTAGAAGACAAATTCTCAGTCTCAAATATCAATTAGGTACCTACATAAGATAATAGTTTAGTAATATATCAAAATGTATCTTCCTATTTTTGGAGATCCTAGAAGATTTTTTCAAAACTTGACTAAGTACGACAACACTTTGCTAAATAATGGTATGATCAAATTAAACATTCTTTCAGTATTGTTACACAGAAATATTTATGCTTTGAAGTTATTTAGTTTGATTTTCAGTTTCTTAGAAGCCCTTCTGTTATCTTTTTATCCTTGCAGATAAAATAGCCTTTTAAAAAATAACTTATTTTTACCCAAATCTAAACTATTTTTTATTTTTCACAGGTTGAAGAGGATATACCCCACTGTTGACGATATCGATCTGTTCCCGGGAGGTATGAGCGAGAGGCCTCTGCAGGGAGGTCTTGTGGGACCCACCTTCGCTTGCATCATCGCCATCCAGTTCAGGCAGCTTAGGAAGTGTGATAGATATTGGTAAGTAGAATTTTAACACCCCTTGTATACATGTTTAGAATTTAGCAAAATAAGGGTGGATTCGACCAAACAAGAGTAAATATAATCTCAGAATAAATTATCAGTTGTGCTTGTGACATATTTTCCATACTGAAACTGTCAATGTACCAGTTATAGTATAACTGGTACATTGTTATACCATGAGTTATTCTCGGATAAATTCATCGCAAACTTCCCCGTTTGTGAATGCTAGATTTAAAAGATTTCAAAATTAATAGCATTCGTATTCTTGTAAAGATACGATTCTTTAGTTACGCAAAACAGAAACTAACTTAACGCAAATTTCCGCAAAGGAAAATTCAATTTTTAGTCTTTCGGTTAAGTAGGTACTTAACTTAATACGTCATGTTCTAGGTGCTTTAACCAGTTTGTGATCAGGTACTGGTTGGCATTTTGTAAAAAAAGTATTTTTACTCATCTCAACAATCAATTCTCAGGTATGAGAACGACAACACAGCTGCCCGTTTCACTGAGCACCAACTGGCTGAGATCAGAAAGTCGACGCTGTCCAAGGTCCTGTGTGAGAACTTCGACGTGCCCGGCGACATCCAAAGGGCTGCCTTCGATCTGCCAAGCAACTTCTTGTAAGTGTAGTATACTCTCTCTGATTTTAATCAAATAAGTAGGTAAATAAGTAAGGTTTTTCTTGGATGTCTAGGGATGTTAAGGATATCCGTAACCGTAACCGAAACTTTCGGGTATCCGAAATAAAAAAATATCCGATACCGTAACCGTAACCGATTCAAAAGTTTCGGATAGTTTCAGATTTAGGCAGTTTAAATTGTTTTTTACAAAAAAATGCTATACATAGCATTATATGTAAAGACACGACAGACAGCCTGATTAATTACTTTTTATTCGATTTAAAGTGTGCGGCCATGAATGAACCGTGTTGGACAACTATTGCAAATTGCAAATTCTAAAGCACAAATATCCGTAACCGTAACCGAAACTTTCGGATATCCGAAATAAAAAAACATCCATAACCGTAACCGAAACCGGTATAATATTATTCCTATATCCGCAACCGTATCCATAACCGAAACTACATATCCATAACATCCCTAATAAGAAGCATCCATTACTTATGGATGCTTCTTTAAAGAGACCAAAGCTCGACAATGGTAAGCGCTCTGTAAAAAAAATTTGATTGGGTAGATACCTACTTATCATCATTATCATAGGCCCAAGTACAATACCAACCGATACAACATGATGCGGGCTGCTTCCAATCAGCAATCTGGAAAGCTTTGGGT
Organism: Ostrinia nubilalis; assembly: GCF_963855985.1. NCBI lineage: Eukaryota > Metazoa > Arthropoda > Insecta > Lepidoptera > Crambidae > Ostrinia > Ostrinia nubilalis. Next base: position 9,661,784 of record NC_087096.1, on the reverse strand, counting down.
ATGCTGTTCATTAGTGGACATCCTGTGGTTGAAATTTTCAGCAATGATGATGATGCTGGTAACTAAACTTCGCTTAGTTTAAGATGAGGTAGTGTAAAAATACTTACCAAGGATATTATGATTTCTTTACAGAAATCCACGTGTTCCCTGCTCGTCGTTGCCCAAGATCGACTTGTCCGCGTGGCGGGAAAGTTCTGCGCAGGGCTGCCTCATAGCAGGCCGGTCGGTGTCCGTCGGAGAGTCAGCCTTCCCTTCGCCTTGTACCTCCTGTATATGCACCGTGGAGGGGGTGAGTGTACCATATTTCTTCCTTGTGGAATACATTCCTTTTAGTTATACTTAAGTAGGTAGGTACTCGTGGACGTCGATTATTTTATTCCTATCTAGAGGATTTTTCGTTTTCTTGGTAATGCATGTTCAGACAATAGACATAATTCACAATTATCTACTTAAGTCCATTCTCTGGATACATTTAATTACATTAAAGGAATATTATAGGAAAAAGAAGACAAGTGTATTTAAACATGGAAGGATACATTATTATTTTAAAATCAAATAAAAGATACCGACTTGCAACAGGCTGTAATGCTCTGACTCCGATGTATCCGACTAAGAGCTTGATTCAGTGTGAACACATAAAGACGACTGTAACCATTTTTCTCTTAGATCCCTTTCTCTTTATTAACAACCCAGTGGCGGATTTACAGTTTTGCCGCCCGTAGGCTAGGGTGGGGTTAGATCTTTATTTAACTTTTATCTTCTGAAATCGAGTAAACGTCATCTGAAATCTGCCGCCCCTAGGCCGCGGCCTATACGGCCTATTGACAGATCCAGGACTGTAACAACCAATCTTCTCCATCTTCCAGGCTCAATGCGCATCCCTCCGCATCACGGACTGCGCACAGCTTCTCCGCGAGTGGCCTCGCGAGGCAGTAGCCCGGGACGACGTGTGCGCAGCGCAGTGCGGCGCCGCGGCTCCCTCGCAACCGTCCCGCGCGCCGCGCCGGCCCCCGCTAAACTTCAAGTTCCCAGACCTCTCGCCGTTTATAGCCAAGTGAGGGATACTTTATTCGAGATAGTAATTTGTTTTAGTGTGCCTGCTCTTTACACAGCTAAAGGTGGATTCGACCAAAAGAGTAAATATCAGAATAAACTTGTCATTTTGACATATTTCCCGTACTGAAACTGTCAATACCAGTTATACCAGGAGTTATTCTCGGATACAAGTTTGGTCGAATCGGGCCTAAGTGAGCTAGGCACTTTATTCGAGGTAGTATTTTGTTTTTTTTTTTTTTTTAGGAACAATGTACCTATTTACTTTTGACAGGAAATATTGTAAAAAAATAACATTGATTTTCGACTTCATGATAAATTCACATCCAATAAGTATAGATAAACATTAAAAATGCTAATGGAATACATTACATCTATTTTTCGTTCAATTAACCTTTTTTTTTCTCCCAAACTCACCCACTGCACTGGGACGAAAACTAGCGAAGTTACCCTAATTAGGTGGTAGGTACACATTGTTCCCGTGTAAAGATTATCAAATTACTAGCTCGAATTAAAGATGCGTTTGTAAATATATTGCCTGTAGTCTCCCAAGAGTGACTAGTGAGCAAGGTTAGGCATAAACCTTAAAACTTCTGGCGCACTAAGTGACCATAATTTAATTTTTAACGATACTACACTCTTACATCTATGAACACATAGGAAAAGTAAATGTTGCTCACAAATTTTGGTCACTTCTAAAGCTAAGACAGATGTGTAGCCATAACAAAATAAATAGCTAACTAAACTATGTAATGTAGCCACCGTTGTATCGTAAATGCATTAATTTGTATTTACATGTCTGCATATTATATCTCAGAACAAATAATTACCTATTTAATTGTAAATATTTCGAACAAGAATTTTGCCGTGATAGGCAAAACATTTTCAAGCTCAAATAAAATTCATCAATTTATCTAACTTACTGATATATCTATTACTTTATTTATCTAAATGGCGAATTGGGAAATACGTTATTTATACAAATAAAAATCTCTGGTTACCAAAAATGAAGTCCACATAATGCCTGCATAGAGGACGTAAAATAATAATTTAAGCTAAAATAGACATTAATATTTAAGTCATAGATTTAAGAAACTCATCGTTGTGTACTAGCGTAAAAGTATTTGGTGCAATGTTTTACTTAGTGTGTTGTTCAAAACGAACAAATCATTAAATTAAAACTTACTGTTACTTAGGCTTTTTATAAGAGAGGTTGTGTAATATAAGAAATTAAATATACTCTGAATTTATTTGTGTAACAATTTTTATAAGCATTTATGGCCATCTTTAGCTTTAATTGATTAGAAGACGATATGCATGTAACAATACCCAGTATATTTTTACCATAATACCAGTGTTACCAGTTTATACCTACTCAATGTTACCATTACGTCGTACAAATAACTCCAATGTCACTCGTGATTTCGTGAACCACTCATGTCTTCTGTAGTTTGTTTTCACTGCCTAGTTATTATATCTAGGATTAAGATTTTGTAAATTATTATTTGTAAAATATTGGCATAATTACATAGGTCTAGTTTTATTTTTCTAGATAATAAATACAAATCTCACCTAGTGACAAAATTTAATAAAATATTTTCTATTTAATTGCCTGTTTTATTTTTATGACGGTATTTTTGTATGTTGAATAAATTAATATCAAAGAAATGTATGTTCACCTGGAAGTGTTCTGTGATTAAAAAAATAATACAAAAAATGCTGTGTTGTACTGATGATTATTAATAAATAGAAAATATTACTTCAATATTTACAAATCACTTTATTTGTTGCATATCAAGTCTATTAAGTTCCTTTTTTACAATAAATACATTGTTTTTGAGTATAAAAAACTAGTGTTGCAAAAAAAATAACACAAACACAGTTGACGTTTTTGAATACTTAAGTCTTGATTTTTCAGGCTACCCCCTCATAAGTCCAAATACACAATGTGATGTCCAGTGTCGACGGCCGCAGACGTTAATCGCAACGGATCAATTTGGCTTGCACCCGCTCTGATCAGTGTCCTAGAACAATACATCAATAGGTGAAATTTGGTCCATATAATTATTTTTTTAACCTTTAACTATGGACGTCGGGTCTCAGAGGCCCACCCCCCTTTTCAATTTCTCGGTTTAAATACCTTCCCACCACGTGCTGCTCTCGACCATCTCAGTAGCTTCAGTTTTAACTGTGTTAGGACCGAGGAGGCATAAAATCGCGTCTTTCGGCACTTATTACGTGAGTAATAACCATCCAAACTTTTATCGGGGTCTGGGAGACCCGATGACTATAATTTCCATACAAACATACTTGTATGGATGTGACTTGTCAACTATAATTTTTTAAAGTATATCATTAAAATATGTTGTAAATTGTTTTAGTTTAAGAATACATAATGGTAGAAAGTATCTGAGTACATCAGCTATATTATTAGCCCAACTATCTAAGTAAGATTCCAGAAGTAAGGTTTTACTTGTAGACGATCCTTCTTTTGAGTTTAGATGTCTTAGAAGGTACCATTGCTGCAGATTCCGATTCTAAATGGTGTATATTTTGCCTATCAAAGCTCTCAAAGAAAGATGACACATGCCTGTAGAGATAATTTGTCTTTAGTGTTCTAGGCCACTGCTTATAATTTTTGTAAGTTTAACCCTTGTCAAAATCTTTATTTTATGTCTTTCAGAAATTCTGTTTATGTTTTTATGTTACACGGTTATTAATTAGCAAGGAAAAAAATATTAGTTTGATTTATTATTAATCGACTGTAATTAAGGAGCCTATATGTGATGCTAAGTCAATTAACACTAAAAATGTCTATGTTTTTTAAAATTTGCCAAAAAATAATTAAATAATGATTAAAAATTGATTACATTTACTACTAGATCCTTTATTAATAGTTATTAGATATATATCAACTCTTTGATAAATTCAAATTGGTTCAGATATGAAATTATGAAGAATTTTAGATAGGGGTCTGTGAGACCCGACGTCCATGGGAGTGTGATTATTTTTTCACGACTATAGTTAAAGGTTAAAGGACTTATTGCGATAAGGACGCGGGTTAGAAAGCGACACCTTCCTTAAACCCGTAGGCCATAACCTGGACCCTTTGCGAGCTCACATACATGGGATTGAGATCTGTCGCGAATGGGACACGGGTCATTTGACGGCGACCTCCATAAACTACTTGCGAATAGTTAAAGCCCGTACGCTGTAATATGTCAATAGGACAATGACCTCTCACGATTGAGACGCGGATTAGTTGGACTACGCCCCGTACATTTATTCAAGTGTAAACCTAGGCACAGACCATCGATTTTTCGTCGGCCGATAGTTTAGTCGGGCAGTTGATCAGTATGGGCATGTATAGAAGTGCGCACATTACACCGATTTGATTTGGCCGATTCTTCATACAATTTAAAATCGGGCACAACTATCGGCCAACTAAAAATCGATGGTCTGCGCCTAGTCTAACACTAACCTGTCGCGAGTGGGATGCGGGTCAGTTGGCCTTGGCGGCGACCTTTTTGAACCCGTTGGCCATGAGCTGAACCCATCCGTACACTGCAGTATGTAAATGGGACACTGACCTGTCGCGAGTGGGACGCGTGTCAGTTGGCGGCGACCTCCTTGAACCCGTTGGCCATGGGTTGGTGCTCGTTGCTCCGCCGCCAGAGCCCGTACACACGACCGGGAGTCCCCTGCCAGAGGCGCACGGTCCCGTCTTCGGACCCCGTGGCATACAGCTCTCCGTCGGGCGACCATCGCACGCAGTGGACTGGCCCGAAGTGGCCTTTGTTTGACTCTGTAATTAATAAAATAAACTTTTTAAAAACAATCTTTTTCAGATCAGACCCTAGATATTATCTAAAACCAGACTAGTTGTCAAACTTGACAGGGATTTCATTATTTCATCCCCTATCACCAGATCAGAGGTGGAATTGTGTAAAGCAATCGTTATCATTTGACAGTTCATAACGTACGATTATTCTGTCAAACGCTTTGTTTAACTGACTTTATCGTACGTTATGAACTGTCAAATGATGACGATTGCTTTACACAATTCCACCTCAGAGGGCTTAGTATGAGTTTACATCAAACGTCGTCACTAGAGCGCGTTAAAAAAAATGAAGATTTTAGTTCTTGAAAGTTTCCGCTAGGGGCACTGTGCAATTCGTCATACATTTAATGTCACTTTTTTACGCAATCGACATCGAATGCGTTTGGCGTAAACTCACACTAGGCCCTCAGAGGATTAGGATGCGCACCATGATAAAATCTTATTGAAAATTTAAGGCGAAAAATGCAAGGATTTATTGTGCCTAACATACTTTGTCATTCGAATTACAGTCACCTTAATCGTTGTCAGAATGTGGCTCTAATTCAACTAGAAGGATTTGACCCTAAATTATTATACAGACATTGCAAGTTAAATAAAAGCTTGTAAAACTACTAAGGTCAATAACAGGGGTAATTTATGCACAAAATATGAACTTGCACACAGGTAGGTTGACAAGTAATAACCTTCTTGCTAGTACGGATTTGTGTTGTAACAAAAACCGGTTATTGACATCTGTTTCCTCGACCCTAAAGGGCTTACAGAATGGCAATAATTATGAAAGAGGAAATAGCTTATTAATAGGTGCGTGTTATTAATCCTTTTAACCCTTAGGCTAAACTAATTATGCAGTAAAAGTTCTACTGACCTTCTACATTAATAAAATAGTCAAAACCCCTTCGATCAACAATACCAACTAGATATCGGGTCAGCGCAAAAATTACGGCTCTGGAAATAAAAACGCACTTCTTTTATTGTATTTAATATCTTTTATCGTTAATCAAATAAGAACTCATTGTGCTGTTATTCCCCGTGACGTAATTTGCGCTGACCCGATATTTCGTTCGTTCGTTCGTTTTAGCCGAAAGACGTCCACTGCTGGACAAAGGCCTCGCCCAAGGATTTCCACAAAGACCGGTCCTGCGCCGCTCGCATCCAGGCACCTCCCGCGACCTTCACCAGATCGTCGGTCCACCTAGTGGTCGCCACTCAAGAACTTTCCTGCCCCAGCGGCCATCAGCTCTTCGAGCTATGTGCCACTTGATTTTAGCGATTGTGCGGGCTACGTCAGTCACTCTGGTTCTGCTGGACGGTCCAGGCTGGACCCAATATTTAGTTGGTATTGATCGGAGATTTACCCATAAACTAATTTTTTTACATAAAATAATTTTTAAATGTTTTTTCTCTTTTCATCATAATGAAATTGTCATTCGTCATGGACAGTGACAAAGCATTTATTAGCTAAATGTTGTTAAAGTTTTTAATGATAACATTAATCACTCACCTAATTCAGCGCCAGTGTTATAGTCAAACTTATACACTTTCAAGTCCTCGCCTCCGCAGACAAACGTCGCCCTGTTGGGCGCGAGCGACGCCGAGAAACACTTGGTAGGGACCTGGCAGTCGCGTATTTTGCGCATCGTGTCCGTTGAGTAGAATGACACATTTGTACCTGAAAAAAAAAACAGCATTTAAATTAAATTAATTAAAACTAGAGAACTTGTCATGGCCGCACTGAATGAGGGCTATCGTTTTTATACTTAACAGTTGGCACCCCTGGGCATTGACAGGACCTTACTCTACAGTGGCGCCATCTTGATGAGTGCAAATGCGATAGTCCTCCTACCACTTTAGCGCTTACCAGTTGGTGCCACTGTCTTCGCTACTAGCAAGTGACAGGACCTTACTCTACAGTGGCGCTAACTGGTGAGCGCTAAAACGATAGCCCTCATTGAGAAAGGTATGAAGCGAAATTGCACCGTCATAAACAAAGAAATGAGCTACTATTATAACAAAGAACAAACAGTGTTATTATGAACTAAAAATAGCATATCCATGTTTGGAATATGTAATGTTTTACAATGTTATTGTTATCACTATAAACAGTAATTCCTATCATAAAAGTGATTATGAGTTATTCTATTATTGAAGAAGGGTTTCAATGCTGGAAATAATTATCTTTGAGTTACAAGTTTGTTGCTCAATTTGTATTTTTTGTAAAAAAAACTCTTTGTTGACATAAAATAATTACAGCTTTTGACTCCAAACATTAAAGTAAAAGGTCAACCCTGCCCTGAATAAAAATGCACTTCTCAATCTGAAATGTCAAGGGTCTCGAGAAGGAAAACAACGCGATAATTGTAAATAACCAATTAATTTATGTTTACACTTACCATGAGCTACGGTTAAAATTGTCCCATCTCTGGACAGTTCTAAGCTATTTGGAATGGTTGGAAATTCAATTTTATGCACCTCCTGAAACAAAGACGGTTATTTGTTAACTTTATACCTAAATAATACAACCCAATCCAATAAAATTAAACACATATCCCAATTCAGAAAGATACAAGCAAACAATACAAGTGATAGTACGGGCGATATATGATGTACAAATGCTACTAGTTGTCAACTAGTAACACTCGGCGTCAAATAAATCGCACCTCCCGCGACAAGCACTTATCAAACGTATGCATCCCCACTTCCCACCAACGTTGGTACCATTTGAAAGCCTAGTTCTAAACTTCATTTCATTAAAGGAAAGGTTTTTACCCCAAAAATGTGTCTTTACAAGGATCCAGAGTCACTTCTACAAAAAATAGGTAGTTACGCTATAGTAGCCATTTTTTATGACTTTAAAACTGTAACGTTGGGATTAATCGCCATCCATCTGTTAAAGAGGACACGTGAGATCTTTATTTGGTTTTATAACCATAAAAATTGGTCTAATTGATCCCAGAGGTGAGCCCAAAGTGAGGTCTATTTTCAAGTCACATTTATGGTATATGTTAATCATTTATTTAGAAATGAAATGTATTTTTCTTTAAGGATATTTATTGGGCTTTCAAATAACACCAATATTGTTGGGGTACCATGATTGTGTCAGTAGAAAACCTTTAAAGTTCGCGTCGCGGAAGGAGCGGTTTATTTGATGTTAAGTGTAGTTCATTAAAATTGACTAGTTTATTGGTAAAGTTTTAAAACGACACAAGTGATAGTATAAGCAATATGTTATGTTCAAGTGCAACTAGTAACTAGTTGATTAAAATGGACAAGTTTACTGGTAAAATGTATAGAAGTGCGCACCTGCCCACTAGTGCGGTCCCAAACGCGCATAGTTAGGTCGTCGCTCACGCTAACGATGCGAGAGTTGTGGAGAAACACCGCATGCCTGATGCTGTTTGTGTGCGCGGGTATTTTCTCCAGGGCTGCAAGGAACATGAGGTTAGGGTTACCAGGTGGAAAATAAAAGTTATGTATCTAACATTACTTAAATCTTTACCCCCTTACTAATAAAACTTACACGCTCGTTGAACAGTGTTTTAAAGTTACGTTTAGTATGGAAATGTCAATTTAAAACAGTGTTCAACAACTGTGTAACTTTTTATTAGTAAGGGGGTTAGAAAAAAGAACTGTAAATTATTGAATCTTTGGAAAAACTGCATTTAGTTACTTAATTTCGCAAATAATTGTTTCAACTCAATTTCCTTTGAGTGCAGAACCACAATTGATGACGGCTTTATTAGTTATTGATCAAGTCAACTTTTGCACCGTAACAAATTTTCACGATTATTACAAAAGTCGATTACATACTTTTTATGTTTTATCTTTTATCATGGTAACCCTATTCTTTATGACAAATGGAACTGCACTACTTCACCCAGTCATGCAAAGAAGTATATTTCCCAGTAGAAAAGATGAAGTAGCCACAAAGCAAGCAAGTCTGAATTGCTGTTGTAACAGGAAAACTAGGTGTCAGATGAAGTAACCATCATTATTTACATTCAACATTTCCTATGTTGCTTAGGAAATGCTAGAACAAAGGATGAACAACATACACAACAAGCTTTATTTGAAAGGTGTTTACAGAAGTACTATAATACACTTCCCATTGCTTATTTATGTAAAGAAACATCAAATTCAAAACACAATCATTTATATTCAAAAAATTCATGTAAAAATTGTAGTTGAAATATGATCAAAGAAGTAAAGTATTATAGCATAAGTAGCTATCTCACATTTCCATATCTTTATTCCCAAAATACTATTTTTTACCTCTCTAATATCATATTGTGAGTAGTCAGTCAACACAAAAAATTCTACAAATGTTCACATTGCAAATCACTCAGATTTATCACAAATACATAATAAAAGGTAACATACCTCCAGCTTCAGGTTTATTGAGATCAAACACTCGTATGAGTTTTTCGTTGCTAGCTGTGAGCAGCAGGGTGTCATCGGAATTGAAGTTGACGCTCTTCACTATGTGCTCGTGATCAAATGTGTGAAGCACTTCACCGTATTGCGCATCCCAAAGCTTGGCTGTAAATAATAACGATTTTTATTAACATCTCTAATGCATTAAATACCCATAATATTGATCCCTTCTATGTATTATACTATGAAAAAATAGGATCATTCATTCTCTACCAGTAAACTTAAATTAAAGCAGACAAGTTACCAGGGCATTGGGCAGAGTTTTGGGTAAATTGTTAATTTAGAGAAGCAGTAAAATAGAATATTCATGATTACTTAATTAAAAACACTCATCAAATTAAACACTTGTGCTATTTTTACAACCAAATATAGTATGAAGTACAACTGAATGTTATACAAACCTGAAAAATCAGCAGCTCCGCTGGCGGCTAAGTTAGCATTCTGTGTTAATGCTACTCCCCACACAGCCCCCTTATGCCCCTCAAATGTCCCGATCCAATCGCCTGTTTCACCTTGCCGCAACATAGGCTTGCCATCTATGAATGAACATGAAAGCAAATTGTATTCAAGTAATCATTGATTAAATGTTCTTAATATGGCTAGGCAAGACAAAAACAGAACTCATTCATATGCATAAGATTTAACATGAATGAAACAATGATTGGCTACCATTATGCATTTTTAAAATCATTCATCGTTATTTTTTGATAATATTACAAAAGTGGGTATACAAAGAAAGTTATTGGTCTCAATAAAAAATTGTCTAAACCAAAACTATAGTATCTATTTATGTTGAAATCAAGATATACACTAGAAATAATTCAAATGCTAGTTTTATTAGATTTAATTAGACTCCAAGATCAAGGAAAGAATAAAAACAATAAAACAGGTATCAACACCAAGTAGTGTACAAGTTTTCCTCATGAAAAACAATGATAAAAAATTTAATACCAACACTGTCACACATGATTCAAGAGTTGTAAACAATTAGTATCAAGAATATCAAGTACACAAAACCTTGAGCGGGTACAAGGTGACCCAGAATAGGTGAAATGTCAACATACAATACAGGAACTATGTTTCGAGCCTAGTATAATTCTGTACACACACAAAAGTACGCAACTCGACTATCATGTTGAGACAACGTGAACAAAAAGCACGATAAGTTTACCAAGGCAAGCAGCCGCCGCGAGGAAACTTACGAGCGGATACTCAAGGTACTTCCTGCATGTCCGGAAAGAGAAGGTCACAACATGCATAGAGTGCACGTAGCCGGCAGAATGGACCATTCTACACAAATAAAAAAGTGAAGGCCTCACTTCACGATGCCCAACATCTGTCACACGAAACTCGAACGAATACACCCAAACACACTTGCAGGTCTTCCACTTATATCTAGGCCAAGGCAAAAGGGCACCCTAAGTATGAAATTGACATCAAAACTCACCTTTGCAGGCTGAAATCGAGTAATATCCGTCTTTTGTAACGTCACTAAAATCCAAATGAACGACTGGTCTAGTATGGCCACCACATGTGAGAGGAACTTGCTTGAAAGTTGTCATTTTGTTGATAAAATTTTGTATATTGTACTTTTTTGGAAAATAAAACTAATATCTTTGTAACTAAAATTAACCTAATGAGTCTGATCGTACTGAATGTTGACAATCGACTGACGGAAAATAAAATAGTGAGGCGGTGTTGCTTTGCCACAAATTGAAAAAAAAAAGCTTTGAAAAATAGGGCAAAATAATACAATAAAAATTAATTAAATCCTATTAACCTTTCATAAATTAAGATCAACTAAATTTAACTAAATAATACTAATGGTTGCAATTAAATAACTAAAGATATAAATACTGAAAAGTTATGTTAAAATCAAATAAGGGGAAAATAATTCCCACTTGGCCGATCGTTGTGTTGCCGCGCTTGGGTAAAAAATACAAAAGAACACAGATATGGATTAGAGTAGATACAGCAAGTTGATCGTCAAAGCGTGCCATTCCGATATGTCCAAATGGACATACATGGTCGAGTGATGTTCATGTAATCCGATTACAACAATCGGTTACGATGATTTTACGAGAACAGTAGTACGAACACGGTAAAAAGAAGATATTATTTACGGATTGAGAATTATAATTAACAGCACAAGTAGCAAATAATTAATTAGAATAAAGTAGCAGTAGAAGAAGTATAAAGTAGCATTGTTTTTAATACATATCCTGCGATGTACTCTTAAGAGTTAAAACCATGGTCCCTGTATGTGGTGCACTCATACTGATCCCAAGGAACCGTACTTACCTATAACAATAAGACACACACTGATCCATTTAATCATGCACTTGACAAATTTATGTCTTGAAACGCTGGTAGGGTAAAAAAAATAACGAGATTTGAGGAATTGTAAGAATTACTTTATTTTAAAAAGGTAAATAAATATGTTTTTGGTTTTGTATTTAACAAATTATCAGTTTTATCGGAATTAATTAATTTTCGAATCGAGTCACACGATATCTTTCGATGACTTTGCGAATGCAGTACGATGATACGATTACTTTTACGTTGCGGCAATCACTAAAATTCGCTAAAATGACACTAATGACGTTTAAAAAGTGGCACGCTCGGCTTCATACAATTTTTGACACATGCTGCATCTATCCATATCTGTGCAAAAGAAGCATGATGCCGGCGCCGCGCTGTTATCAAAATTTTATGAAGCTATTCTTCGTTTCCCGAATAACCAAAGAAATTGTTTTCTAAAAATCGGGGCCCTGAACAATGGGTAATGATTTCCCACTTTAATGAAATTTGGCATGATTAAGGGTTAAATTCAATAGTGATAAAAATCGACAATATAGCCGTAGCATTTTTTCATAGACCACTCCACAGACAACTCAGCATTACTTTTTCACTGACGTGTCTTGTTGACGTTGTATCACTGTCAAAAAACTTAAAAATCGAATTGTGCACAAATTCAGCGAAACATTACTGAAATACTGCAAATATGGATTTTTTCACTTCAATACCAACTCATATTGACTACGTTGGTCAAGCCAAAGCCGAAAAGTTATATAAGGCTATAATTACACTGTTCAGTATCGTAGGTTTCGTTTGGGGATACATCGTTCAGCAATTTTCGCAATCGGTCTACATTTTGGGAGCAGGATTTATATTGGCTGCTGTTTTGACTGTCCCGCCTTGGCCCATGTATAGAAGAAACCCACTAAACTGGCAGAACCCTAAGAATAATGATGAGAAACCAACTGGCAAAAAAGGAAAAAAGTGATCTAGAAACTGCATTTAGATTATTGTAATATGGTATGCTTGTATCTGAAATAAAATAGTTATTAAGATCAAAGATTTTTATTGCATTTAAAAGAATTATATACTACCTACCTACTTTTACAAAATTTTTGTGTTAGAAACAAAGAATATATTTACTCTGACGAGGTTAGAAATCAACAAAAAAACTATAACAACAGTCCAAATGTTGCGGATATTCTAATTAATAACTTAACCAACATCTCGTTTATATACAATTTTAATTAATACCTTAATGACAACAAGTTAGTCCATTCCTTTTTGTAGTGAAGAGTATGATCCTTCCACTACTTTTCTTACACACCCTTTCCTATTTCCTATTTTCCATAACAGTTGTTATGTCAATGATTAAATTGACCATGCATTGCCTGTGGTCCTACTGCTTAGTCCTACTAGTAGTATCATGGGTAATTTAGTTTTTCAGAGGTAAAATTACCCATAGGCCTCCCCAATGACTTCTCTAATAACTGGTTGGCAGCGGCCTGCATCCAGAGCCTTCCTGCTACTGTTATGCTACATAATTAAAACAATTTATCCATAGACTATTTTTTGCCACAGTTCTATCAGGTAGGACTATGCAGTAGAATCACAAGCAATGCACGAAATTGACTATATTATTTATGGTATCATAACATTTTTATAACATAAACAACAATATTCAATCCAACGGTCATTTGATATGTATTTCAGTACAGGCAAGATTACGTTTAAGTTTACATTCACACTTCTGTATAATATGGCAATATTACGTAAAAACAGTTGTGTCTAAAATAGATAAAATAGTGAGTTTCAAAGCCTAGGTACTTATTACTTTAATTAAAGTTGGTGATGAATACTGAATTAGAATCTCAAAATACAATAATTAAATTTTTGGTAAAAAGATGAACCTACCTGCCACCAAAACCATATGAGCAGATAAAAAAATCTCAATCATATGAGTATGAAAATAAATATGTGTTAAGTTCCCTCTGACACTCCTGTAAATTTGTCTCTGAAACCCTTAAACATTGTGTAAATTCGACTTTCATCACATACGTTACAATCCTCACTGGGTGTTTCTGGTTGTTTTGTTTCATTTTCACAATCATCTTTATTGTCTTTGGTATCTTCCTTATCTTTGGTTTTTTCCTTGTCATCAGAAATATTTTCAGTTTTACTTTCGTGATCTTCCTTTTCCTTTTCTTCTGAATGTTCACTGAGACATGTCCGAATTTCAGCACCGACTTCTTCATCCAACCATTGTTGTAGTGTAATTATAGCGATCATTAAAGTAACACCATAATTGATAATTATTAATGACAAAGGTCCTAGTGATAATATTAATACTGCCATCGTAAATAATAATGCAGCAACATTGTCATAATACCGCCTGGAAGAAAATAAAATTTTAGTTATATTGCAGTCAACTTTAAAAATGTTAAAAATCTATAAAATGAAGCTTACAATTTTCTTCGGGGAAGATCCATTTGCCATAGAATACCTGAACATATGACTATCGCAAAACCTGTGTATTTGGACGTATCAGGCCTTAATACCATGCTGTACCTAAAATAGAGTACAATAATTAGTATGTTAGATTAGAAGACTTGCTTTATCTCTAGTATGTTCCATATCTTTTAAACTTACTTGAAGTTTCTTGCCCAAGTAAGCAAAGTTGGCACATTAACCATTGCTACACAGATCCATAAGAAGAACATCATCACATGGAAATTCAAATAGTTCAATTCATCTTCTTTACTCATTAACTCACAAGTACATTCAGGAATACTACATTTCTGTTTCCTTTTTACAAATTTTGTAACTTTTTTATGTGTCTTTGATTTCTTTCCAGCTTCTTCTTTGACTTTTTCTATTTTATTGTCCTCATTAGTTATTTGAGTATCTTTTTTATCTTCTATACTTTTAGGTTCTTCGGAAACCGACTCCTTGCTTGAAGAGCTTACTGGAACAAGACTGGTTTCCGACTCGCTCTTAGAAGCTTTTGACTTAAACATATAACACATTTTAGAAGCTAATTTCGCCATGAGTTTATATACGTAATCTTCGAGGTATTCTTCATACATTTTAGAAATCTGTAACAAAATGGCCAATCAGATAACACTATCATAATAAATTATGTCACGCTCACGGTAGATGTATATCTTGAGTGCCATAATTAATATTGATTACAAATTGAGACCATTTGTAAAAGTACTTCGACATTATATCATTTGAAACTCAACTCTGTTATGATAAAGTTAGTCTAATTCGTACCATAAATGCGTAATACGCCGCTCCGGCAACTATGGCAGCGGCGCCGCAAGAGAGCGGGATAGCACAGCCGAGTGAGATGGTCACGATAAACGGCACCTTTTGCAGACTGCTCGCCAGTCGCTCGGCCAAGTCGGGCCCTCCGCGCCAAATTATTCTGAAATTATCAATGTTTAACATTAAATCTCGTAGAATTTGAACACAAAAGTGGAGTCTGCACAGTTAAAGCTCAAATCTCTGCATTTACAGAAGTTTCTCTTCGTCCATCGCTTTTAACAGATGTATCGTGGTTTGATTCTGATAAAACGTTTTACTAGAAGCAGGAAAATATCCCCTCCCTTTCGATAACTATTTGCGCTAAAAACCTTGCTTTAAATGTCCTTCCATTCTATTATGGTCAATTACTTTCTGCTCGTGGATTAACCTGTGTTAATTTTGGCTGGTCACAGAAAGTCTTCATTAAAACTGATACTGGTTTATTTATGTAGGTAGGCGTAAAATCACAAACACAGGCGACAGGTTACTTTCACATTTCCCAGATGGAAGAAGCGCAAGCTCACGATTACTATAGAATGAAATTCTCAATAACCATAGGAACATACCTGAAAAGCAGTCTATGTGCCAGTTGCGAGGAGAACACCATAACAGCCACTGCAGCGGCGGCGACTATCTGCACGATCCCAAGCGCGGTCATGTATGCTGGTAACACCACCAGAGATCGCGTGAAGTATTGTATCTCCAAGTTGTCCCAGTTAGCGCTCTCGAGAAGGTACGATAGTGCGGGCACTGACCTGGAATTTGCGTTCTGGACTCATAATAACTTACAAACATTTATCTTACAAATTAGTTTTAAAACGGTGATGAATATTGGATCTAGAGTGTAAACTACAAGTAGGTACTACAATCCGGTCAAGTTAGCTGCGCACCTGGTTGCCGTGACGTCACATCGACCCTCGTACGGACGGGGCGAACGTGGGGAGGTGTGCGTGTAAGTGGGAGGGAGAGTCGCATTGCAGTGGGGTGTGCAGTTAGCTCGATCGGGTTGTATCATACAAGTGGTATTACGACTACTCCACATTGTGTTTTTAAAAATTCGAATCTGGCGTAATTATGACATTACTAAGCTACCGACAAGGTAGGACTTTACTGTAGGCGGTGAGGAGCTTCAACTACAGTTAAACAGGCACAAATGTATAGCAATTAATGAAAACCTAAAAAATACCATCATCAATCCATCAATGCGTACCTACTTTGCTAGACGTGAGCGAAATTGCCCCTTGTCGTGTTGATGTGACCATAATGTATTTAAAAAACTTACATGAAAACTGTAGTGGCCAATCTAGCGAATACCAATGCATAGTGAGGTTTGACGCCTTCGCTCATCAGTGCTCCGTGTATAGACAAACACGTTCCGTGGTCTCGTAAGTGCAGGATCATACTACGGGCCGCTAGCAAGATAATGGCGGCTGTATACGGGAGCAATACTGGGGTGTAGTTACGGGCCAATTGAGCGAGCCGGTTGTACCATGAGTTGGATATACTGAAATAGCATTTAAATAATTTAATCTTGAGTTGAAAGCACTGACTTTTATATTGAAAACTCAAAAAATGATGAAACCGATTTTTCCAAATAAAATTACTTCAAGGATTATCCATCGATTACACTCACTGTGATTCTCTGACGTTAGTGAGCACAGATAGAATAGAAAGAAAAAGTTTTGTGTAGCACACCTACAATTTAGCAATACTAAAAGGAGGGTGGACTTCTAGAAATCTAATAATTATAGTAACTACTACTTTACAACTGCGACAAACTCGTGTTAATCTAATAATTACCTTATAGTGTATGTGCACTGAGGATCTAGTAGTAAAGTAATTTTTACATGTTCTGAAGGATCCCCACGTGTTGCGTTCGGGTTACTTGTGAATATACGGAGTTTCATCGGCGATTGTTTCAAATGACTAGAAAAGTAAAAGACAACGTGTACAGGTTAATATGGTTACACCAAATACATGGTCCTTCGAGCCGGATCGTCAAAACTTACGTAAAGTAATGGAAGTATTCATTATTCTCCGCCCAGGGCACATGCAATTCCGCTGAGATATGGTACTGACTTGCCTTGCAGCTCGCTGTAGGTTCTACGTATAGGAGGTAAGTTTGGTGTACTGCATAAAAGCCAGGCAAAACTAGTTCGTAATACAAACTGTTCGCTTCAGTCTCTTGGATTATTACTTTCTTTTCAAAGCTCAATTCCGAAGGCATGGACACAGTTATTACGCGAGACGCATGGTCATTTATGTCTACATTTAAAACTACCTGAAAGAAATATTTTTATGAAATATAATGATTACAAGTTTTCCAACTGGTCAAATACAGTCACTTTTCACTCAACAATAAGAAATTCTCAAGCTATTGACAGGCAAGCAGTTAATAAAATAAGTATAACAATAAACCTACCGGTTTTCTGGTTGGTGAGACTTTGACTATAACATGCGTCCAGTCCGGGTACGTATCTTTGAGTCGGTGCAGATTGATGGTGGCTAGTTTTCTTCTGCCAAAATTCGTGGCTGCCCCCGTCCATCGCGTGAGTTCTGACAATGATGTTGCTTGTTTGCTAAATAAACACAATAATAATTTATCATTCTTAAAATTTTTACCTTACCAAATGGGCAAAAAGTATCGTATAAAGTGTGTTAAGTAAAATACATTACCAATATCTGTAAGTGCCATAGGTGTACATAGCGTTACAACCGAAAACCCATTCGCGATCATCCAGATTGGTAGCTTCTATGGCCACAAATCGATTCTGTGGGAATGTTACTAGTCTTATCATCAGGTACGTCATTCTGTAACAATCCCAACTAATAATTATTATTATTATATTATTATTATTATTATTATAATATTATAAATGCGAAAGTAACTCTGTCTGTCTGTCTGTCTGTCTGTTACGCTTTCCCGCTTAAACCTCGCAACCGATTTTGATGAAATTTGGCATAGAGATAGTTTGAGTCCCGGGAAAGAACATAGGATAGTTTTTATCCCGGTTTTTGAAACAGGGACGCGCGCGATAAAGTTTTTCTGTGACAGACAAAATTCCACGCGGGCGAAGCCGCGGGCGGAAAGCTAGTTAAGAATATTGCTTTACTACTTAAATACTATAAGCTTATGTATTAGCCTTGTCCTCATGTAATAAGATGCATGTGGAAATACCTATATATTTTTCCGAAGATTCTATAATAGTCGAATATTTATAAGTACCCTGACAAGGACATAATAGCGCTAAATGAAACATGTCATTCATAACGTTTTACAGAATTTCGTAATTTTACAACTGACGCTACAAATGTGACGCGCTATCCTAAAATATTCATTTTCTCAATCTCTGGAAAAATGCCAACTCCAATCATAGTCGAGGAGTACATGTATCCATAAATTTAATCTGACTAATGTTCAAAACAAGTACCTACACAATACTACACATATAGAGATATTGAAGGTATAATAAATTTAGAATTTTAGAGGTAATTTCTAGGTGAAATTAGTAAACAGTACATTCCTGTTACAAAAAAGATGCAAGTTGAATATTACACTACAAACTACATACAAGTATCAAGACTTACTTCGTAATCTCTGGCCGTGATATCTGATAGACCCTTCTGCTGTCTTCATACCAAAACGCATCAGCTACCATAGGCAGGTTTGCACGAGGTATATTCGGGCTAAGTATCATTGATCGATTTGCCTGCAAAAAACATAGTTTGTGCAAACTGCATTACTAATGACGGAAAACGTAAAAAACACACAAACAGTGCTCGTTAAAAATATTGTAAACAAAACAATAGCAATTAATTTAATAATGATTACCTGAAAGTATGTATTGCTCATTGACATCCATATCTGCTTGTTCCCTGATAACTGTTGCGTCAATGGATCAACTATAGCAAACAAAAACCTGTTGATAGCCAACACCAGTTGTTTACACCACACTATACTAACATGGTCAGGGGAGACCCAAACTCCTGGTATTGCTGTGGTCTGAAATGTACATTTTAATAAAATGTGACTTAGATCTGAAACACATCCATCCTGTTACCCTAGTCTATTATGACGTTTTATCTAGGCATTTTATCAATAGGTCATCTAAAACAGTTGATTATATCATGGCGCGCATCCTAGGCCAGCTTGGTAAGTCTACTATTTTATATGACAATATTGAATATGTACACTTACCAATGCATTGATGTGACTTTCATTCAACCTGGTCAGACCTGAAGGCATCAGAGTATCTCTTGGTCCATTCCCAAAACTAATTAACATCTTCTTATCGTTTACTTGCTTATCATTTTTTACGTATAGTTCCCATTCATACTCCATGATTTTGTAGTAATAATTCATGTACAAATCTGTGTTTATCACTGGAGCTTGCAATGGTGCAGCCAAAGCTATTGCTATTGTAGTTGTGTCGATCGTACTTGGGTATGCCAGTAAGCGCTTGGCTATAATTCCTCCCTGGATGATAATGCAAAACTTAGTGCACATTTTAAAAGTATGGACAGTGGACACCTGTTTTTATTTACTATACTAAAAATATATTAAATTAAAAATTACAAACCATTGAATGACCGATCAGTATTACTGACGTTGGAATATGCTTCGTATAGTTATTGTCTTTGTACAGACTCAATATTTTAGAGATGCATGATGCAGCAAACTCAGTTTGGCTTTGAAGCACCCCTCCATACAGTGCTGATAACTCTTCATTGTAGCTTACTGGTGAAAGAAAATATAATAATGAAATCATTATGTAGTCATTAAATATCTTTAACTTATGTTAGCTAGAACATTTGATATTTTGCATGCACTCATTCCTATTAAATAAAAAGTGATGTAGTGTTTTCAGTACCTGTGAAATAGTCAAAGTGATATTCATATTTGTCTTTTTGAAGTGCCTTTCTCAGCGCGACTGAAGCAATAGAGCGCGCTTGCATGTGGCTGCCGGAGTTCCCCGGAATAAACAAAACAGGGATTCCAGTGAACCTAAAATTATGAATAAGTTTTTCTCAGAAATTTCTGATATAGATTATCCCCTATATTTCATGGTAATGTTATGGTAAATTTTAAAGAAAAACAGTAACTTATTATGAATTTAAATGACCAAAATGTATAAAAACATACCACATTTTCCTAGCTCTTTCTGTAAATCTTCCTTCGCTGTATGCATATAGTCCATATTGAGGATATAAAGCATTTTCTGGCACAGATATAGGCTACAACAATTTCAAAAAGGTTATTAAAATGGTAAATAACACGGTAGGTATAATGTTGTAAATTTATAACAGAAACTTACCACAAATTTAGGATATTCAAACATATAGGTCATAACACAATAATTATTTTTATCATTGAAATGTAAATTTAAAATTCCAAGTAAATATCCTAGGACAAATAAAAAAGATAAAATTTGGAAAATAGTTGAGCGAATAAATTTTAGGAAAAACATTGTGAATTAAGCCTTGTTTAACCTAGTTCCATAAAATAACGTAATGCAAAACTCATTTGGTTTTCAAATTACAAAATTTCACACATTAAAATTGAATATTTCTCTGTCTTAAACCGTGTCGTGTGTGCAGTGGGAAAAACGAAAAAACTGATAACATTTTGATTTATGGACTGTCAACTGTCAATGTCATGGCTGTCAGCTGTTTTTTTTTCTTTTGTAGAAATAGGCACATGAGTTGAAGGAGTTGAGGCGATCAACTTAATCCTTAATCAAATACATACGGGGAAAAATATTCCCACTTGGCTAAATATTTTCTTCATACGTAATTCAAGTAAGGCCGGGTCTATAATTCGCATGTTTTGCCCTACACCGGCTACACGGCAAACCTACACAATCAACAAAATCTAAATTGCCTACAAAAATGTTGAATGTTGACATTTGTTTATTAAATTGCTGATTTTGTAGGGCAAAACACGCGAAGAGACCCGACTGATTTACTTATACCAAAATAGTTATGTTTTCGATATTCGGAGAGCTTAAAAATTGAATCTTGTTAATAATAATATAGCTCCCATAAATAAAAGTTACAAAACGTGAGAAATCACTTTGCTCCGGCATTTTTTCTAAAGAGTTATAATACAAAATCAGCCTCACTAGGTCTAGGGGGCGCGGGCCATCTGTGTACTTAAGTATAAAAAATCTACGACCGCTTCTTTCTCTTCTTAAGAGAATGCATTCTGCAGAATACAGACTTTTGTGGAATTTTGTGTATGGTCGAAAGGGCACGCGTCTTAAATAAGTTTGGGAACCAATGGTCTAGGGGGTAAGGGGGCAGGAACGGAAGTAATTTAGAAGTCCCAAAAGGTTTAGGTATGGTATAAAAAAATTACAGCCCCCCTAGACAAAATGCACTTTTTGTCAGGCCAGTCATTTGAGTACCTGAATGTCTCCAACTTCCTCATTGGCCCTAGAGCAATTCCAAGTATACCATCAATAAAAGCCTAATTAGAGTCATCAAACCTCTCAGTCATTCAATTAGAGCCATTAGAACTTCATAACTATGAGTTGTTTTCTGTGTGTAAGCTGAGGACACGTGTCCCCAGCTGACACATCTGTATCTTCGTAAATATTTATGCTACGATAATGTATTATACCTCAAAAATTACAGTCGAATCCAAATAGTAGGCTTTCCAATTTTCAAGACTTTAGCTCAAATACTGTTAAAACCACGATCAAAAAACTATGTGCGAGCTGGAGTACCGTGTCTCCAGCTTACACATCTGTATCTTTGTAAATATTTAAGCTACATCAATGTTTTATATCTCATAAATTAAAGTCGAATAAAAAAACCCGACTTCAAATCTTTCAAAGCTTTATCTCGAACCGTTTTCGAACTACGAACCGATATGTATGTGTAAGCTGGTGACACGTAACACACGGTGGATTATTAAAACCGTATAAGTTAGAGTTGCGTTTTAAAGATCAAATAATTCGTTATAATTAAAGTACACACAAGACATAATTTCAAATCTCTAGGCCTCTTAGTTTCAGAATTAAAAGCCAAAAACCATTTTCCCGCCAAATAATTTAAATAATGTGGGTCGACTGCGACGTTGCCGTTCCGTGCGTCCACTAGAGCAGTCGAATTTGAACCTAAAAACTAGTAACGTTTGAATCATTTTTATTTGTAGTTTAAATCATTTAATTTCGATTATAAGAATTTTAGACTAGGAGCCGGCTGATTTATGTATTGAGTACCTAATAACCTATATTTTATTAATAAGAAAAAGCTAGGTAAAACAAAATTATATTTTAATATACAAGTAACGAACTTGTTTCCAAAGGCTCAAATATTTGTGGCGTTTCTAAACGCAACCACTTTAATTTTTATTTAAATACCGTGAAGTCCCACGATTCTGCTACGTCAAGTGGCAAAAATGGGCAACAACTATATTTTGCTCTATGGTTACAAACAGATTTTGCTCTATGACAAACACAGTTGACAATGAGGGTTTTCGCGATTGAAAAATCCGCCAGATGGCAATAAGTAGACGCGAGGTCCAAATGCTGCGTTATTGGTGGATTTTGACATATCTGTCAATGTCATGTCAAAAATAACCAATCATGCAGCATTTGGACCTCGCGTCTACGTATTGCCATCTGGCGGATTTTCCAATCGCGAAAACCCTCATTGAATTCTTCTTCTTTTGTTGAAGAATCAAATAAAAAAAAAATTAACTACAAGAATAAGCGAACATAACGACATATACAAGGTTTCCCAAAAAGTACTGTCAAGCCGAAGCCCAGAGGTAGAGTATCACTAGGGCTACCCGAATACTCAATTTTTTCAAGTTATTTATAATTTTCAGATGATTTATGATGATGATGAAAATCTTTATCATATTTCAAAAACCGGGATAAAATCTATCCTACGTCCTTTCCCGGGACTCAACCATTATTTATTATTATTTATTTATAAAATATAGGTTATTAGGTACTCAATACACAAATCAGCCGGCTCCTAGTCTAAAATTCTTATAATCGAAATTAAATGATTTAAACTACAAATAAAAATGATTCAAACGTTACTAGTTTTTAGGTTCAAATTCGACTGCTCTAGTGGACGTACGGAACGGCAACGTCGCAGTCGACCCACATTATTTGAATTATTTGGCGGGAAAATGGTTTTTGGCTTTTAATTCTGAAACTAAGAGGCCTAGAGATTTGAAATTATGTCTTGTGTGTACTTTAATTATAACGAATTATTTGATCTTTAAAACGCAACTCTAACTTATACGGTTTTAATAATCCACCGTGTGTTACGTGTCACCAGCTTACACATACATATCGGTTCGTAGTTCGAAAACGGTTCGAGATAAAGCTTTGAAAGATTTGAAGTCGGGTTTTTTTATTCGACTTTAATTTATGAGATATAAAACATTGATGTAGCTTAAATATTTACAAAGATACAGATGTGTAAGCTGGAGACACGGTACTCCAGCTCGCACATAGTTTTTTGATCGTGGTTTTAACAGTATTTGAGCTAAAGTCTTGAAAATTGGAAAGCCTACTATTTGGATTCGACTGTAATTTTTGAGGTATAATACATTAACGTAGCATAAATATTTACGAAGATACAGATGTGTCAGCTGGGGACACGTGTCCTCAGCTTACACACAGAAAACAACTCATAGTTATGAAGTTCTAATGGCTCTAATTGAATGACTGAGAGGTTTGATGACTCTAATTAGGCTTTTATTGATGGTATACTTGGAATTGCTCTAGGGCCAATGAGGAAGTTGGAGACATTCAGGTCATTTGAGTCACTAGTCGAAGAAATTACGATTGATATTTGCCCCTTGATTATATAGTGCGAACAAGGCTTAACAACAAATTACTTTTCTGTGTCACAATCTATCACTGTCAATAGTGTCAATCTGTCATGCTTGGAGAATTTGAAGAAATGTTTACAAAACAATTTTAAAATATTGAAACAAATGGCTATAATCTAATATTAATCGTGTTTGAGAACTCAGAATCTTTATCAATTTCAAGAATCTTTTTATTTCTCTCAACAATAACATATAAATAGCTTACACCACCGGTGGGTTATAAGAACTTTGGCACCTGTTTTATGTTTTAAATAATTGCATTTCACGGTTAAAATCACTTGTTTTAGACAGAAATAATAAATATGTAAATATATGGAAATAATATCTTTGTTTTAATTTCAGGAAAGCTGCTAGAATGGAATTCTGGATTCTTTGTCTACTCTTCTTTGCTCCCTTGTTAGCTCTCATTCTTAGAGCCATCTATTTAATTTGCCTAATATTTACAACCGAGTCCAGATTAGAGAGTGAATCTGCACTTCGAACTGTGCTATGTATTGGCTCTGGTGGACATACAACTGAATTACTGAGAATTGTTAAAAACTTAGATCATGAGAAATATCAGCCACGAATGTACATTTTGGCTGAAAACGACGTCAGCAGTGAGGTCAAAATACACAAGTCTGAACACGGAACAACACAGTATGCATTAACAAGGATTCCTCGGAGCAGAAATGTGAACCAATCTTATTTGTCATCAGTTGGCACCACACTTTATTCAACTTTACAATCAATACCAATTGTGTACAATTTTAAACCTGATATTATATTCTGTAATGGTCCTGGTACTTGTGTGCCAATTTGTATTGTTGCTTTCATGTTGAGATGCTTGTTCCTCATCAATTGCAGAATTGTTTTCATTGAAAGTATTTGTAGAGTAAGAACTTTATCACTAACTGGAAAGATTCTTCAATACTTTGCAGATATTATTGTGGTGCAGTGGCCACAGCTAAGGGATTCATGTTTTAGAGCTAAATACTTTGGTAGGCTGACATAAATAATACAGGATAGCAACACAGAACTGTTTTTTATTTATACCAGGGAGATCGGTTATAATAACATTTTAAGAAAAAATTAGAGAAAAACATACATCATAAATGAAGTGCAAGTGACGTAACTGCACTGGGACTGTATGCTACATACATCCATTAAACAGAGCTAAATGTATGTTTGTTTCTAAATCACATTTGATCTGGATACATACACAATAGATTCATAGCTTTATGCTTTTCTTTGTAATTCTTATTAAAAAAAAACAACTATAACGCAAACAATGTATTAGAAAGATGCAACAGATATTTTGCAGTGTTAGAAAAATATTTAACTCATTCTGGAAGTGTTAGTAAAATTAGCTAAAAAAATTAAATGCATTTTTCATCAAAATACATAAGCACATATGAAAGAAAGTTTATTTACAATAAAAACAAAGGTTTTCGCAAACAATAACTAACAAAATTAAGTTGAGGAACATTTAAATACTTTGCAAAATAAGTCATAAAAGAAGTTACAACACAGGTTCAAATTGATTTCAAAAGAATTGTAATAATTTCATTCAACATGATCTTAAGAAAAAATAATTTTCAATTATTATCAGTATGTAATTTTTTTGATCATTAATTAAATAATATAACAGGTTTGTCAAAATTACATGAGAATTTTTTTTATAAAGGCACAATATTTTTAAGTCTTATAGAGCTTTACTATTACAATGTTTAATTAAAATGCACTTGATTGGATTTATATTAAGTACACTTTAGCGCAATTAAAGTACATTAAACTCCTATGAGATAAGCAAAATAATTATAGTAAGTAGGTAATTAATATTATTACTTTGTCAAACATATTATTTTATTTTTTATGTAAAATGAGAATTTACAATGTCATTGTAAAACCTTATCTCAATAGGGAACTTCAATGATCAATAGGTTGACTAATAAACAGTAAAATCAATAATCAGGGAAAATTATGAAAAAGGACCATCAGTTAAAATTAAAATGCCTCTGGCTTAACTCCCAGTTTAAAATTAATGGGAGCTAAAGGAAAATCCTTTTTATAATATGTGTAATGAAATTGTTGATGTTGGGTGAGACAAAAGTGTCAATTCGAAATTTTAGTTCATGCAACCCTTGTAATGTAAATGGCTGTATACATAGCTTTGTTAATGACTAACATTTCATATTTAATCATACATTCACGGTAAATGCATCAGTCTTTCCAACATTTAACAATTTTGGAGAGGCATCTCATGAAAAATCTATGTAATGAGACTTCATTAGTATCCTTAATAATAAAAAACTTAAAGCAAATAGTGGAGTAACACCTATCTCAAATAAATAGTATTCTCCCTAGTTTTCTAGATCATAATCCATTATATTCATAACACTGGTTTCTGTTAACACCCAGCAGAAGTAATTTAGCACTACTATGAACAAGATTGCATTTTGCATTCCATATAAGGACACAACCATAAGCTTCATTCAACATTACAGGCACAGATGTTTTACTATAATAAATTCACAATGATAATTCACATAGAAAAATACAGCATATAAAATTTCGCAATATCTTGGTTCTATAAAAAGATATACTTACATCATGAATATAAACTTCAATGTTTAAATAATACAACTTGTTAGTAGTAAATATAGGTTTTCCTTGTGAAACATACATATTCATGTTTTAACAAAGCTTTCACATTTGTTGGTATATTTTCCTTAATTAGAATTAAGTTCAGACTTCCTTCAAGCATCCACCAAGAACCAATAACATTTTATTCTTAATTACAAGGAAAATACTACTTCAAGGTATACATTTTCAAGAATTTTTCATTGTTTTATTTTTGAATTAGGCCTAAGTAGCATTCTTCCTTGTAAATTGCTCTTGGTGGAATGGAATTTTACTCACATAATTCACATAAAATATAACAACAACATTGCTAATTCAAATTTTAGGCACATTAGAGAATACAATATGTATAGTGACTATGAATAAAATTATAAGTACAAACAGGAAGAATTAAGTTTACTCTTAAATATCTAGTAATAAACATGTAAGGTTTATCGGTCCTAAGGTTTGCTGCTATCAGCACTGTCTACTGACTGGTTGCTGGACTCCTGTTTGGCACTGTCATCATTTTTAGAAACCTGAAACTTGTCATCACCGATAAGGTACATGGCTTCATCGTAAGTGGGCGGAGGCGGTTCAGAGCTTGACGGCTGAGGCTTGCTGGTAGCCGCGTTGGCTAATAAGGCATCATAAGAGGGAGGTAGAGTTGCATTGGATGCTGTCCGAGGCACTTGTCCACTGTATGCTTGCTCAGCCTGCACTATTGCCATGTCCTGTGAAATAATAATAGATGTTTCAAAAGGAGGGACACAACAAAATAATTACCATGCTCTAGTATAAACTATCTACTAGATGTTTTAATTCAAATACTACGAAACCACAGTTTCTGTCGCAATAAAAACATGTTTTAAAACTATGTTACTCACACGAATCAATTCGCGTCGATGAAGGAGCATTTGGATTACACTTTTCCTTCGCAAATATAGCATGCTTTTCACAGCAACCATCATTCCAGAGCATATAAATATTGGTCCAACGAGCCACATGTGTCCCAAATTGTGTAATATGTAACCATCGGCATCGCCCAAGGCGAGCACGGTAATGACAGTTCCTACAGAAAATAGTACCATGGATAGCACAAAGTAGGAATAACTTGTGCAGTCACATCGACCAAATCTTTGATCCTCATCGAGGTCGAAATCAGTCCGCCGCAAGCGATGCAATTGTTGTCGAATGAAGGGACTATCAAACAAGGTGGTAGCCATCTTCAAATTAATTTAGCACAAATCTAACACTTCAAAACATCATACGACTAGGTGGTGTTCCTAGGAATTTAAAACTTGAAATTGACGATTTATAGATTTGGAAAGTATAATAGCAAACACAACACAACAGAAAAACAAGTTTACTGAAAAAAAAATACCAGATTGGCAAGTTTGCTGTTTGCTTCTCAAAAAATTGACAGCTTGACATTTTTTGTGACAGTTGACATAAAATGCACAGACATCAAATTGACTTATAATTAACAAGTCAATGAGCAATGACGCAGTGAGCATGGACCTCTACAATGAGCTACTACTTATGGTTAGGCCATAGAGTTATTAACCCAGGAGTGGAACTGACAGGCAATCCCCTCTAGCAATGTAAGTAAACCAGTGGTTCACTCAGTTTATAAAAACTAGTTGCAGCGCCACCAATGACATATTCCAAATGTCACTATTGAAGAGTAACGTGCTGAGATAAAAATGGTGAATTGCAGTGTATTTAATTGTAAGAAGAGATTTGATACATCAAATCTTGAAAAGGACAATATTACCTTCCATCAATAAATATTATTTTATTTATTTTACATTAATTAATACACTAAATTTGCAAAAAACTAAATTTCAAGAAGTGTTGCCACTGGAAAGCACAAATTCCTAATTTTGTAATATTTTTAAGAATAGTGTACATACACTATTCAATAATAGTGTACCTACATACACTAAGGCAGAGCGGAGCAGA
Organism: Ostrinia nubilalis; assembly: GCF_963855985.1. Lineage (NCBI taxonomy): Eukaryota > Metazoa > Arthropoda > Insecta > Lepidoptera > Crambidae > Ostrinia > Ostrinia nubilalis. The sequence goes on along the minus strand of NC_087096.1, from coordinate 9,633,426 downwards.
AATGTTTTTGAATAACCAATCAGATTCCCTTATTTGCTTATCGCCACTCCGCCCCGCTTCGATGGAAATTGACGATCAAGCGAAGAAGTGTCAGATGCACTTGATTGTCTATAGAATTTGACGCCGCTTTGCGGTGCGGAGAAGAGCGGAGCCATGACGTGGAGATGTGCGGAGCGGTGCAGTATTTCATAGATAGCAATAGACTGACAGCTGACAGGTACGCACAGCTCACAGGCTCCCCTCTATCTGGCAGAATCTCGTTACGCAGAAACTCATTTGGCATAACTCACTTGGCATAATCTTCTTTAACCGAATATCTATAAGGCATAAACATTGTTAAAAATATTCATCGTTTGGTAGAATGTTTATATACCCGAATTTACAATGGCATACTTTTAATTTAATCAATGAAAACTATGAACACAAATAAACCTCACGACATGTTGACTTAAAAATCGTCTTTATCTCCTACGAAATAAAAGCGCATATTGCATTGGGACGGTTACACTTACTGTACTGTGGTCTGTACTAGTGTAATTATTTAAACGTCGCAATTATAAAAACCAGTCATAGCGGTGACAGTTTAAGAACTAAAAATGATGAAATCTTCGAAAATATGCATTTTGGGACACATGATTCTTGGACATTATAAATTATTTTTATGTACAGAATAAACCCTTAAAGTAATGGGATATCAAAAGGTTACACGTTGTATAAATATTAGGTACCTATTTCATGGGTAGTAGGGTAATGGTGGTAGGGTTAATACTGGGACGTTTTAAATTGCTTTTTAAAAGCCCTACTTGCATAAATAAATGGCTTTTTAGTTTTTTTTTTCATGTAACTCAAACTTCACAATTCGTATTGGTGCTAAGGAAGAAATGCCAAACTTCTACGTATTTTCCTATAAATAGAGATCTGAAACATTGAATCTTCCTTATGATAGTAAATTAATTCATATTATTTAAAACAAAAACCATAGACTATGAACCATAGAGCAATGATTCTCATCGACAAAAATATCGATAGTGTCCCAGCGCCATCAGCTGTTACACAAATGTCATTACCTCGTCCCCCTCAGGAAATGGCGAAATTTTTTGTATAGAAATAAACGCGCGCTGCTACTCCTGGTTGGTTAACAACTCTATGGGTTAGGCAGTAATGCAGTATGTTCCCTGTCCGACCTTAGCCGATTGATTGAAGGAATGAATGGAAAAAATATAAAGTCAAGTGTCAATGGTGTCAATTGGTGTCAATTTGTGTCATGCAAATGTCAACAATAAAATTAAAAGCAGAGGAAAAAAAGCCTTTTCTAAAGCACCATTGAATAAGTGACGACGCAAAAACTATACAAATTACGTTACAAATAACGAAAGAACGCATCTAATATCTTTTTCCCATAAACATTTATATACAAGAGTTGAAATTTTCTTGTAACAGTGAAATACATTTTCGAATTCTTCGCACGCTACTATGGCCCATTATTTTAGAATCGTGTTATTTGTTTTGGCATTTCTGGCAAATGGTAAGTATTTTTATTGCCTTATTACATACATAATTAAGTACCCAATGTTTTCCATTGGAAGATAATATCGTATTTTATTTTCTAGGAGTGTATCCATTGCAACTGTTTTTGACCAACAATGGCCCAGCTGTACGTGGTTCCAAAATAACATTTACTGCGACAGTTCCAGATTTCACTGATGAAAATATAAAATTTGTTTTTACTGATAATGCACAGCCGCAACACATAAAAACGGTGAGGTTTTATAGTATTTTTGACATTAAACTAAAACTAATTTTACTCAAAAATAAATGCGTGTTCGCGAGGCAAAGAGGGGAGGATGCTGGCTGCATTTCTTTGCAGCACAGCAATACTTACTACATAATGCTTATACTTAGCTTATACTCTATAATCCTTTTCTTTTCTTATTACATTAGCATAAAGAGTACACAATGTAAGTGCCAGAAGTTTTCTGAGCAGATTCTGACTTGACAAAATGTTTTGAAGTTCTACTTTGGTGTGAATGTTGTGTTTCTAGAAATGCATGGTATTTTTGTGTCAATAAATGAAATGCTGCATCATACACACTATTGTTTCACATTATTTTACTAATGACCTAGATTTTTTAATTATGTTACTAATGACCTAATTAATTACTTGAAAATCCTGTACAATAGTGCTTACAGATTTCATACATATTTATTTCAGTTTGAGAATTCAACGGACAAAATAAACTGGACTGTGGAGTACCCACGGAGTTTGTATGAGGCTGGAGAATACACTGCCACTGTGGAGTTGATGAGAAGCTACTTCGGGTTTTGGATACGGGATAATGTAGCATCTTCTACGTTTAAATTAACAGGTAATTTTTTTTACCAGGGTTCGAAATGATCGAAATTCTTGATAGTTATCATTGATAATTATTATTATCCTTTCGAACTCTGGTTTTTACTAATGAATCTAGAAAGATATTGGTAGCATCTTCTTGAACATGACATGTTTATTTGGGTTTTCCACTGATACATGGATATTGCATGCTAATTTTTATGTTAATTTTCCAAATGCTATACATATTTTAAAGCTATCTTAATAATGTAATGTTTAATTACGTTGTTACAGATGCACTGAATGGAAATTTGATACTGAATCAAAATAATTCAACTCTTCAGAGCCATTTTGTGTCCGTAAACCAGACAGTGACTCATTATGTTGTCTTGCCTGATAATGAGCTGGAGTTTCTGAAAGAAAATGCATCGAGAGTGGTCACGTACTGGTTTAAAGATTGTATGTACGTAGACCAGACTACGGACTTTAAATTGAACCTGACATACAACGATGCAATGTCCGATCATTACATAGAAGCGTTGGTTGTTGCTGATAACGAGCCACTGCCGCCGATAACGACAACGACTACGACAACGACTACTACAACAACTACTACTACTACTACTACCACTACGACTACTACAACTCCTAAACCACCAAAGTCAACAGAAGCACCTAAAATATCAACATCAACGATACAGCTTCCAACATCTACTGAGAAGCAAATATTAAATGACACTCTAGCTGTCCAAAGATCAAAGCGTAGTGTATCAAATCACACTGCAAAGCAGAAAAGTGCCCCCCTAGATTTCATTTGCTACAACACTAGTTTTGTGCCCATAAGCGAAAAAAATGTTTACGGACATTATCAGGAAACGTTGAGTGTTAGAGGTGAGCAAACTTTTAAATAATTGCTTAAGGTAAAGAATTGTGATGTATACCTAGTTGATTAAAATACTAAATGGTTTTTTTTGTTGTTTTTAATCGGTACAGTGTGGGTTGGGAGTACCTATAATTTAATCTATGGGTGAATCACGAGTCACCTACCTGATAACAAAAAGTGAACTAATGATTTATGAACTTTTAATTGTAGTTAAATGTTGATAATTATTTATTGTTATGTTATAATGTAAAAACCATAAAATTGAAATGGTCAAAGGAAGGGCATGGGAAATCTAATGTTCTAGAATTTACCATGGCATATTGCTGTAATAATTTTGGACTCCCCTTATTAATTTGTAAAACAGTTTTTTTTTGTTAAATAAACAAAATTAATCAACAAAAACTGACTTGAGTTTGAAAAAGATGCACATTTCCATTCCAGCTCCAGTTTCCACGATCAACATTACCGGACTGAATTGGCTGCAGCGTGGCGAGCTATTGCACCTTCAGATAAAGTACACAGGCAGTCCGCCCTTCGACTACTGTGTACAGTACAAGCAGGGCCAGTACAATATCACTGGGAACGAGACCTGTACAGCCAAAGCCAGGACGATAGCGAACAACTTCTCCATCATCCATTACTTCTCGGGCAGTGACCAGCATACAGTTGTGGTGATCATAGAGAACGAAGTCACTAAAGCTGTCCAGAGAGCTACTATAAATATTTACAAAGGTTTGTTAAGCATTTTGATTGTTGTTACTTATTTAATTCATAGACCTTCATCATCATCACCATCATTTCAGCCATAGGACGTCCACTGCTGAACATAGGCCTCCCCTAATGCTTTCCACGTTGATCGATTGGTAGCGGCCTGCATCCAGCGCTTCCCTGCTACCTTTACGATGTCGTCGATCCACCTTGTAGGTCATAAGTATTCTCCATTTAAGGTTACTTTCTAAGAAAAATAAATGAGAGACCTGTGAATTTCTACCTCTATTTCCCATACCTCTATTTCTTGTACCTCTATTTACCTTTTATTTCTACTATTTTACAGCGAAGGTGCACGCTCAGTTATCCGTGATCGTGGTGCCTGTGGTGTTCTGCCTACTCGCTGTTATCCTGGTGGTGTTTGGAATGGCGTATTATCAGCACCGTTCGAGGTATGTAAATAAAAAATATCTCTGTTAATATACATTTTTGCAAGAAGTAATTTGCAACAATGAAGTACGAATATGCAGTAACAAATCAGCGTGCTTGTAAAAAATTAAGCAATTCCGGATCAATGGCCGCTTACATAATAAGAATTGATTTATTATAAATTAGGTACTCGACACTGGCTGAATGTGCAAAGTGCATGAAGCCATAAAAAAAAAGCTACAAAATAACTTTTACTTTTTTACAGGTACACGATTGAGGTCGCCGACTTCGATTTCGGCCAGGCGCATTTAGACTACAAGACGTTCTCGGAACGGCTCAGAGACAGCTTCAGAAATGCCTTGAACTTCAGGCAAGACGACACAGATCCCATCGTCACAAATACAAGGTACGACTCCATGACATAAACTGGGAGTGAGCTGATAGCCTCAATGACTGGAGAGCCGTCATGTCATATTAAGTGACCTTTGGGTGGAGTGCAGGCCAAAAAAACTGTCTTAAGTTAACTTAGGCACGTATCATAGAACGTCACTCAAAAACTGCAGCTACTTAATCATTAAAATCCAACACATGTGAATCCATGTTGGAATTTAAATTGTTTTTTGAGTGCTGTTCCAAAATACGGGCCTACTAGTTGTTGTTTTTTTATTATTATTATTATGCAATTCTGTAAAATGCTTTGGGGTGTATTATAAGCTTTTTGGAATTATGCATACAGTCCGATCCAACTTATTAGATAGGTCTTTACAGGGTGTTAGGTAAATGGGTATATGAGCCGACACTAGCCCATGTTAACATGGTCATATAAATGGTATGGTGAAGTCAGAAAATTTATATCTTAATTTTAATTATTTTATTTTTCTTACAAATCGGATTTTATAAAAAATTTTTGTATGAAAATTAAAAAAAATAAAATGATATCAAATTTCTGACTTCACCATACCATTTATATGCCCATGTTAACATGGGCTAGTGTCGGCTCATATACCCATTTACCTAACACCCTGTATATTGCTGTAATAAAAATCAATTTGTATAAATCATATTTACTAATTATATTATATGTATTATAATTTATTGTATAATGACGTCTATATTTTGTCGTTATTAATTTTTCAAGCGACAAAACAAAAACTAGTCTTACAAAAATGTACTTTTCAATGCATGCATTGCCATTGTGTTTTGACATAAATATTAGTTTAACGAATAAAATATTATCTGAAATAGACGTAGAATATTGGTATTCGTCCAACGTTACCACGTCGATCTGTCTTATTTCGTTTCTTTACAATTGCATGGTTTTTTTCGGCGAATCGTTCAATATTGTTATTTATTTTGGTTTGTTTTGTATTTCAAATGGCACAACTTTAAATAGCTCTTATCAACTAATAAGATGAAATTCGATTTGAATTTTATTTTGTTATCAGAATTTGTTAGATCTTCAGAGCACTTGATAACTGTTACTGCAGTTTTTAAATTTATTTTAATTGTTTTTAGTGTATAAACAGTTTTCAAATCGTGTATGGTTTCCAAAATATCCTAACTCGAATCATTGTGCATAAAACTTTATATCATCCTAATAAACTTGAAAATATTGTAGCATTTAAACCACCAGAATATTCTGATAGATTCGTTAAACCATTTGAGTTCCATTTAAGCTCCATTTGATGAAATATGATGGTCCGCTTATTTAGAAACTTCAAATGTCAGACAAAGGATAGTAAAGCATTTAATTAACATATTGTTTTCATGAACATTGCTGGAAAACCGTACCGTAACTTATTTGTTGAACACATCTAATTATCTTCTCGGTAAACTAATTAATGATTATCTAATTATAAACCAACTGTTAGTATCTGTTACGAAACAATTAAACATCGTTTGGTTCATATTTCTCAAACTATCGGACATTAACTGAATAATTATACTTACTAATTGTATTGTGTTGTTAAGTTTAGCTAGTGATTGTGGTTGAAATAGGATATTTTTTGACAAACACTATTTAATTATAATAATCATAAAGGGCAAATTTATTATGATTTCTGTTTAAGTGCGAAGTAATAATTAATAATTCATTCCGTTATTTAATATTATTTTAAGTAATTGGAAATAATGCATTTTGCTTATTGTTATTATTACTAGGTTTGTTGAGATGTAGTTTAAAATGTAGTTTCATTTTTAACTACTGAAAAGACAAAATTCACGATCTATGGAAGTTTTTATTAAGATCTCAAGTATATATTATTATTTTATCTTTATAAAATTCTGGCAGCGTATAAATAAAATGTGATCACCAGAAAAAGAAAAAAAATATTAATTAAGCATAGCAATCTGCCAGTCAATTACTAAATCGTTTCCACCGGATTGTGTTTCTTTTAAGAATTATAACTTCGAAATAAAAAAGGAACTTTAAATTAACCTATTACAGTATTTATTTATACCTAATTATTTATTTTATAAATAACTAGCGGCCGCCCGCGACTTCGTACGCGTGGATCCTGTTTTACCCCCTTTTCCCGAATTTTCTTTGCTATAAACCTCACGGAGCCCGAGACCTTTCCAACGAATGCAAAACCGTGGAAATCGGTTCGTGCGTTCTGGAGTTATAGCGTCAGGGAGGAAAACCCGACTTATTTTTATATAGTAGATAATTTGTGATTGACATGTCATAAAATCGCTGGCGTAATTACGAGTATTATTTCTTTATTTGAATGAATGAAGTCTCAAGTTTCAATAATCCTTTTTTCCATAATAAACCATTATTGTTGTAATTTTTACTGTCATTACTGTGCCAAAAAAGCCTTATTTTTATTTGTGGAAAGTGTGCCGCGCTCATAATTAATTTTATTTTTGTTTTTAGGTGCTATACCGTATATTACAAATAAATTCTACTATGTATTCATAAATCGTGATATTAATTTGTATGTAATTGATCATCATATTTCTTTAACCCTTAATCGGATAAAAAACTTTAAAAAAATTCATTGTTTTTGGACCTTAATACAATAAAATTTAATATACTCTCTTGACTGGTTGAGGGAAAATACTTAAAAATAGGTTCATTTTTTACATTTGAATAACAATATAAATGTCCTCGCAGATAGTCCTCCTAATTTAGAAAATATAACATTGCTCGCTTTAAAAAAATATGTTTTTATTTATTCATAGTTATGTGTAATGTGATAGTCTGATAGATATAGTTTAGAGATGTTCATATCATTTAATATATTATGCCATCTAATGTTAATGGATTTGTTTCGGTAATTAAATACAGAACATGTTATACTTTAAGTTTTAGTGCTTGCTATTATATTATCATTATCACACTAAGCAAATTATAGTAAGTTTCAGTAAATTCATATTAATAGAGTGTAGCATTTAAATGAAATCACAGTTTTATTGCTATGTAATTTTCTTTAAGTTTTCAGTTAAAATTAATAGAATATGAACCTTAATCAATTGTCACATGGAGGATACTGACCGAAACTGTTATTTTGCGAAAATTCGTTGCGTGAGCATGTTCGTACGCAAGAGGTAGGTATTTCGTTAACTGATTAGTTTAGTAAGCACACGAATCCAAACCTTATGCAGATAGGCTATAGGATCGGGATTTACAGGTTAACTGTCTGGTAGTATCCTCCTATAAGTATCATTTAAGAACATTCATTCACATTTAATTTATGACATATTTTTAACGGACAATCGACAATCGAAACAATTTAGATTAATAAACAATGAAAAAACTGTCAAACCCTCAAAATGTATAAAATCAAAAGTGGTAAGTCATGTTTTGTGATATCTTAGAATTATAATACATATTAGTTTGTATATGATTTGTAAGTATTATTTCGTATTGCTGTACTTCAAAAGAGGGATTATAATTGAAGGCTACACACTTGTGAAGTACAGTTGAAAATTTAATTATAGTTACAGTAAAATGTTATACACCAGTCAAATTATCTTTTATTTTCAAACTGTTGGTATTTTTCCTAACACAGGTGAACCTTTTACGAGAGTTTCACATATTTTTATATTTATATTTTAATTTTCTTTTTCTTTTTATGTACCTAATCTACTCTTAAAAGACTGGATTGTGAAGTATTTTGCTGGGTAATGAGCAACACAAGGGTAACTTAAAACAACAATGATAGCATTTACTGCGTATTTTTTCCCAGTATTACGTGACACATACTTCTAAAGACTTTGTAAACACGATTAAAAAGACCTGAGGTGGAATTGTGTAAAGCAATCGTAATCATTTGACAGTTCATAACGTACGATAAAGCACAAGATAAAGTCCGTTAAACAAAGCGTTTGACAGAATAATCGTACGTTATGAACTGTCAAATGATTACAATTGCTTTAAGTACATAATTCCACACCTGGTTAAAGTTTATTGTCTCAACTAGGTACGTAATCTTATACAAAACCTATTACTTCTGAAGTAATTTACAGCTACGTTTTAAGATTGATCTTTAAGTAGGTAATTACACTGGTTAATTTACTTACCTGTAAATTGATCAACACTGGAAATAGACAAAACTTTAAAAAAAAATTGAATCCTAATAATTAATATCTTTCTAAATTTTGTTTTATTCATCAATGATTATTTAATAAATAATATTTTTCAGCAAATCGTTACACAAAAGCATGTATACCTACAGTTGATAAAAAGTACCATTAGAAACATTTCTTTAGGGCTCATCAAAACGGGAAAAGTTACGCCGCTTATTTAACCCCTGCAAAGCCAACTCTGACATTAAAAGTATTCGTTTTTCGCATTTCATTAAAATTTTAACTCGTTAAGCGCGGTCTAGGCATTTTAAGTGCCCGCCGAGTTAAGTCGCTTTAATGTGTAGCGAATGCATGAGTACTGTTTTAAATGGCTCCCTTTCGATCTTTAATGAAGCTTTTGCGGGCTTTACTGGGTAATGCGTCTCTCGGGAAAAGTATGCAATATTTATAGGACACTTTAGTGCAGTTGCGCTCATTGTAAGTACAGTTGACAGCAAATCGGGCTGCACGTTTTGGTTAACGTTCTTTGGTGCTTCAATTTATAGCTCAAAATAATCTGAAACTATTTGACGTTGTTTGTTTATGTACAAAGCTCTTCATAAGATCAAAATATTTTTTTATCCATAACGTGGAAACTCTTGGCCGTATCTCTCACCTGATGAAAAGTGATGATGCCGATAATGTGAAAACTGAAGAAATCTACTCTATGTGACAAGGAGTTCGTAGATAAAATCAATTTTATGAAGATAATAGACCTAAGTAAAAGACGGATAAAAAGATGAAACCTTTAGCAAAGAAACTGGCGATTCAAGTAATAGCGATTCAAATAATAAAAGTAAGTGTTCTAAATGAGTAGGTACGAGTATATGACGTGTTAACCAATCATAAGCTGAACCGATTTGGGCTGTAAGAAAGGAATTTAATCTTATATCACCGGACTCAATACACGGCTTTCAAACTCCACACAATGGTTCATTTGAGGCCAAAATGCTACTTCTTTTCACCACTTGCCATTGTTGGGAACTAATAGGAACGGTTATTGTGGGTAATTTTCTGTATTGTCACAACTTTTTCTTCATTTTTCTTGACATTTGAGTGGAAACTATAATGGTAACATCGTTATTGGCTTTCTTACAAGCAGATTAGGAATTTTTTGAAGCTAAGAATACTTAGTTGTCGACTGTGACATAATTTTCTATATACTAAATACTAATATTATAAAGCTGAGGAGTTTGTTAGGTTGAATGCGCTAATTACTGGAACTACAGGTCCGATTTGATTCTTTTTATGTTAGATAGGTACTTAGCTCGTTTAACAAAGAAGGCAAAAAGGCTATTTACTATCACGCCAATAGAAGCAGAGCATCAATGAAAATGTTGCGAAAACGGGAAAAACCATTCAAACGACTTTTTTTTTCACAATAATTTCGGTATTTAAGTAAATACATATTCAAAATACAGTCGAATGAGTGCCCGAGGTGGCTCGATAGCGAGACAGTAGAATTGTTATTTTTTGCGTGATAGGTCATGAGTTTGTGATAACAGTTCATTGACTATGTCGGCATTGATAGGTAACATTACAAAGTATATCGATATTAAGACCTACGACAGTCTAGTTCCTGCATAATTCACGAATCACGAACAAAAGGTTATTTATACCTTATGGTAGGTACATACGCTAAACTGCATCAACTGCATGAAGGACTTACGTTTATTAATTGAGAAACAGTTCCCGACATAATCAACGAGTAATTTAAAAATAAACATGATAATGAAAGAAGATAATAACTTAGCTCTAAAGAGTTAACACAAATGTAGGCAACCTATTTGAGAATATTTTGGACTAGGTATTCCTATTTTTTTACTGTATTACAATACATTGCTCGCTGTTATGCAATATTTAGTTTAGCTTAAAGTCAACATTAAAATTATTTCATTATACAGGATGTAGGTAGGTTTGCGACAGTTAAATAGCCTAGTAGGTATCGGACTTTCGACTAGGTTGACTAGAAGTCGAATCTTAAATGTGGTAAGTTACTTCGATAGTAGATAATAATTTGGATTATGGTTAGCTTTAGTCGAGTAACCAATCGAAGTATCTACCTATTTGACTTTTGCTTGGTATAGTTTCCAAGCAAGTACCTATCTAATCTATCTGGAAGCTTCAGTCTTCAGACAAATGAACTTCTATGACTTCAGTAGATCGAGGTTAATAAAATAAAGATAAAGATAATAACAGTTAAGTGATCATTATTTATTATTTTGTCATACTCACATGTTGTTGTATCACTTCGCGTTGGCGGGATGTTTTCATCAAAATACTGTGAATAATAAGATAACACATTGGATGTAAAACAAAGACTACTGATGGACATTCCAGCTAATAATTTGTTTATTTACTGATTATTAATTAGGCACTAACTCAAACCGTTTAACGGTGATTTCTGAGGGCTTTTAAATACATTTTAGAATTAGTAGTTACACCTACATCTACATAGCAACTCGTATCATGTATAAATTATTGTTAATAAGTTAAATAATTGTGGTAATTGATGGGTTTAATAAATGTTATCAGACTTCCCAGCGGATCACAATCAAGCAAGATACATGTAATGCACGCTGTTGAGACATTTTATTTTTATTTTATTTAATTTGTTTTATTAAAAAAATAAATAAAATAGTTTATTGGGTACACATAAAAATGTAGGTAATTAGTTATTTATTAGACTCGCGATTGTATTGAGACAGTAATTTGTTTCATAGCTGTTTTAGGTGATATACCTACCTATTTAAAAGAGAACTTAAATTCATATAGTAGGTACATACCTACATAATATTCTCAAATACCTGTGTAAAGCATATTCAATTGAAGACCACACTTGAAAAACGAGTGTCAAAAAAGTACAAATTTTAAGAGAAAAACAGTTTTATATAGTTAGGTAGTTTGAAAGTCTATATTTCTTTCATTTTAGACTCTTTTATTTATTTATTTAAACTTTAGCACACATAGAAACAATGCACTGTGGCGGACTTAATGCCGGATGGCATTCTCTGCCAGTCAACGCAGAAAAAGTAAGGCGGTGCAAAAAATTTTATGTGAAATATTGAAACAACTTATTACTATGTTAACATAATTATGCTTTGCCTGTAGGTACCTACTTCTAAAACTCGATTTGTTTAAATAAGTTTTAAGTTATGGTCCATAACATAACCGTTTCTTGCCATGGACAAACAAACACAAATTGAACTACACTCGACGTCAAATAAATCGCACCTCCCGCGACAAGCATTTTCAAACGTATGCATCGCCACTTCCCACCAATATTGGTACCATTTAAAAGCCTAGTTCTAACCTTCATTTCATTAAAGGAAAGGTTTTTACCCCAAAAATGTGTCTTTAGAAGGATCCAGAGTCACTTCTTCAAAAAATAGGTAGTTACGCTAGAGCCAACTTTTATGACTATAAAACTGTTAAGTTGGGATTAATCGCTATCCATCTGTTAAAGAGGACACGTGAAATCATTATTTGGTTTTATAACCATAAAAATTGGTCTAATTGATCCCATAGGTGGGCCCAAAGTGAGGTATTTTTTCAGGTCACATTTATGGTAAATGTTAATCATTTATTAAGAAATTAAATGTGTTTTTCTTTAAGGATATTTATTGGGCTTTCAAATAACACCAATATTGTTGGGGCACCATGATTGTGTCAGAAGAAAATCGTTAAAGTTCGCGTCGCGGAAGGTGCGGTTTATTTGATGTTGAGTATATTAAGTACAGTTGACTACGATGATTTTACCCAATTCTGATTTTTGTAATAGAATGTTTCCCTATAAAGCTAACATTCATTGTTTTTCCCGTGTGGTCTTCAATTAAGTCTCTCGATTGTTCTAAAACAGTAGTTTGATGTATAACCGTTACACGAGCCAACTAAAGAGCAATTATTCATAATGTGGCTTGAATTACTCAGAGTTACTTCCATTTACTACAGAATGTAATACATATAATATGGTCTTAGGCCCGGTTTTCACTAAGGCGGAGCGGAGCAGTTAAGAGCCATTTCACAAAAATATTTCGCGCGAATTTAGGTAAAAGCTGTCAACGCAACGTCAAAAGAGTAAAAAGAACGCTGAAATGGACAAAAAAATCTTGAGCCGTGACCGTATTAAGACTTGATTTAAGTTATTAATTTTAAGGTAGAATGAGGTATTCAAACTTGATTAATTAATTTAAATTTTTAATAGAGTTTATTAAGTCTTTTATATTTCGATTCATAATGAAACACGAATAGGTATAATATTATGTAAAATATATATTAAGTACAAAATAAAGACAGTCACATAGTGAAAAATAAATCTGCCCCCTTACAGCTCCATCATCGGACCCTGGATACGAATAATGAAACACGAATAGGTATAATATGTAAAATATATTAAGTACAAAATAAAGACAGTCACATAGTGAAAAAAAAAATCTGCCCCCTTACAGCTCCATCATCGGACCCTGGATACGAAATATTCGTCAAGGCGAATCACACAAGCCCAAACTCCATAATGGTTCTATTGTTTTGTTACGGAGGTGACCATTGCATCTCCTCCAGATCCATTATCAGACAGAGCTAAGAAATAAATAAATAAATATTATTATAAGTAAACAAATAACTAAAACAATTCATCTTACTATCTTACTTTTTACTAGTCTTACTAATATTATAAATACGAAAGTTTGTGTGGATGTCTGGATGTTTGTTACACTTTCACGCAAAAACTACTGAACAGATTTTGATGAAACTTTACAGTACAGTACAGCAGTACTAGGCAGTCTGTGTTCAACTATCACTCGGGTCGGACGTTCCTATCGCAAGACCTTTGGTTCACTCAGTTCCGATACGACTCTAGTGCTGTGTGTAATTATTTTCGTTAATACACTGAGTTTATTAATTTCTACGAGTGGATTTCATTTTGCCTGAGACCTACGCCATGAACCCTGAACCAGAAGACCCTGTCGCCAGCGACAGCGACGCTCATCCAACTCTGGCGTCGACCAGAATAACAATGTATAGGCTATAATTTATGACGATCTGTGACAAACTAAATTTCAAGCGGGTGAAGCCGCGGGCAATACTGCATATTTCATACTAGCTTTTTGCCCGCGACTTCTTCTGCGATGAAGTGGAAAATGGTTCTAATAGAATTAAAATATTCTAAGAAAATTAATTTTGTTAAATGATTATATTTTTTGATATAAAATCTACACATCATTATGTTTAAATATTTGAATACTTACAAAATTATGAGATCTTTCTAAAACAAAATTAAAACACTACACCTGCCGCAGATTTCTTTGTAAACAATGTTTTTTTGTTTTTCCTTCAGGTGCTAAAATCACCAGGCTATTGTGTGCGCATACTCTGGAGTATTCCACATACAACTGGTCGTCGGAGAAGCATAGATTTCAATTAAGTCTACTCCCGCTACCATATGGAACTCCGCTAAAACTCGTGAGGGCGCCAACACTTGCTTTTGTATCGAAAATTAGTATGAGCAGCTGCGCACGCGGTTGCCCGTTGCAGGCTCTATGCAACCACACTATTTTAAACCGTGGTCCCTAAGCATGAGATGGGAAACTGCACTCTCTTGAATTCTCTTGAATTTGATGGTGTTAGGGAAATCCTAGGAATGAATACAGACTTTCCAATGGAATCTCCTTATCAATATTGCGAAATTGCGAGTTGCAATGCAATGTTACGTTTTCACTTATTATTTTATTGTAATCTGACCTTGATTTTTCAAACACGTGTCAAAATAAAAATAAAAAATTTAAATCAAAAGTACTAAGGAATATTTCATTGATATCAACTTAGAAACAAGCACAGATCACAGAAACTAAAGAGAAATGTGACAAGGGACAAATTGGAACATAAATTGCTTGTGAAAGCAATGATGACAGTAGCGACGACATTATGTAAACAGTTTATATTGCTTGCATAGTACTAAAGATTATTCGAACGTTGAATACTGATACCGCAATGGATAATGAGCACATAATTTGATTTCTTTGTGTGTGTGAATTTCTAATACGACACTGAGTTTCGAACTCAGCGCATTACTTAGCATCTCTCTATATTTCTATGGAACCAAGTTATCTCCAAAATAACATTCCACACCTTTTTAACCTAGTCAGGTAATAATTTTAATAAAATACGAAGCACGTCATCTATCAATAGGATATATGTATATTTTAGAAGTTAATAAATTATGCATAAAATATAAACACTTTAGAAGTTTAGTTAAATCGTAGAATTTCTGAAAAACAAGTACTAAAATCGTACTGAAAAAAAAAGTATTAACATGTTATCTAATTTATTTATTAAACGTCGAATTTTATCAAAGATTTTGGACTAAAGTTTTTGAAAATATTTTATAGCCTACATAGAAAAAAATTAGGATTCTAAATCGTGAAAGAAATTTTTTTCGGAGCCTATTGCCTCCAAACAAACAAACAAACAATTAAATCTTTCCTCTTTTATTAGTATAGATTTAACAACAAAACAAAACGCTTCTTTTTCTTCTTCACGAAACAAAACTCAAAGCGGATAAATAAATAAACAAATCTTTGGACAATTTCACAGCGCCATCTAGTCCAAAAGTAGGCAACCAATATGCTTGTGTTAAGGGTGCTATCATAATGGATATACTTTTTTATAATTTATTTATTAAATTAAATACATGGTACCTACATATTATACATAGTTACACCCAGATCCGTCAAAGAAATTAAAATTCATCATTTCAATTTCTGCTCGGCCGGCCGACTCGAAACAGCCTCTCGGCATAGTATCAAATGTATTTGGTCGCCGTACAAATCACCGCTTTACGACACGAACGCACGTAAACGTCACGGCGGGAAAAATGACACAGGTCCTGCCTTGACGGGCGCTCGCGCCATACTAATCGATGTCGGCTTGCGCATTGTAATTTATACTGATATTCACATTAATATTTTGACAAAGTGGTTACTAATATTTAAACAATAACTGTAGAAATTAATTCTACAATGAATATTCTTTATTTTGGGATACTTTTATTGCAGTTTATGCTGTGTTTTTAAACCAAAAACCACGATCAAAATGTGACGTTAATCTTCAAATTTGCCAAATTATTTTTAGATTTTACTCAATAAAGGTAATGAAATTCAAGAATCTATTTCATTAATGGACTACAAGAATATATGTCCGATGATTACTATATATTTTTAAGCTTATTATATGAGCATAAATAATAGATACAGGACTTTGAAAATGAGTCTGCGGCAATTTTTTCGTAAAATGGTTGTGGGAGATGGGGCACTGTGAATTAAGCAAAAGAGTTTTAGTAAATCCGTTTCATTAATGGTCAACAACAAGGATTGACCTATTTTTCGCAGTTATTAAATAATCTCTGGGTGTTGCTTAAGATAGTAATTCATGCTTCCAAAATCTTAGAAATTCGCACGAAAATGTAAAATGGCTCTTAATGTTTTGGTACGCAAGGAATGTAAACTGTTTATTTACATTATGACGTCTGCAGCAATGTGTTCTATTTTTGGGCATATTGCTGCGACACCGGCCCCGAACCCCGAACCCTTGTCACATCTTCCTTTAGTTTCTGTGATCTGTTTGAAGAACCAATGAGGGTTTTCGCGATTGAAAAATCCGCCAGATGGCAATACGTAGACGGGAGGTCCAAATGCTGCGTGATTGGTGGATATTGACATAATCTGTCAAATGTCATGTCAAAAATAACCAATCATGCAGCATTTGGACCTCGCGTCTACGTATTGCCATCTGGCGGATTTTTAAATCGCGAAAACCCTCATTAAAATCTTATTGGTTATTCAAAATACTTCTCCTCTCCGCTCTGCACAGCTCCGCTTCGCTGGCAAATCCTATAGAAAAAAATGTCCGCCCGACTTATTATCCTCTCTTCTCCGCTCTTGTCAATTTCATTTAATCTTAAATGAAATCGTTTGGTTATTCAAAACATTTCTCTGCTCCGCTCCGCTTTGGTGGAAATAGCCTTATACTCGTATACCTAAAGGTGCCTAAAGTGTGAATCAGTCCTGGCAGTGAACAATATGAATGATGCATAGTTTGCTTGTTAGTGCTCGTTAAATTAATAATACGGTATCATCATTATGCGCCTTTGTTCCATCCTACTTATTTATTGTCAACTTTCAGTAAATAAACTAGAATCATTTGACATCTAAAATCAATAATCAATTAAAGTGCCTGATATTAAAACAATTTTATTAAAATTCTGGATATTATTTAATAATATTTAGTTTGGTTGTGCTTGGGATATTTGGGATTATTGGCAGATGATTGAACTAAATTTGTGACTAAACAAAGAGAAACAGAAACTGCGTTATTTTTATCTTTTAATAAGAAAATAACAGGGAGTTATTATACACTAATTTGATAGTCTTTTTTAATATTTGGCATGTTATTACTTGACTTATTATGTACAAAAACAATAGCTTCAATAAATGAAAGACAGTTTAAAATAAGATCTATTCCTAAATAAGGCTTAAATGAAAGTGTTTAAACTAGCAAAGGCTCGCCTGCGACGATTGAGCTCTCGATGCCACAATGATCTTCCCCGCGCAGGATCTTGAAGAAGCCGTTGTCGCCCCAGTCCGTATTCCAGGAGTTCGCGATCAGCCAGTACTTCATGCCGTTCTCTTCACCCCAGCCCATAATTTTAATGGCGTGCCCACCTAGAGCGTCGCCTTGTGTGTGTTTGTAAACACCGCTCTTGTAAGACAACAAATCCGCATACACCGTAAACGCACCTTCAACGGGGCCGAATTTGAAGAGCTCCGCTTTCATGTGGTCCTCACCTCCTCTTACTGTGTACACGTGCTTGCCATAACGCTTATCCTTCTTGAAGTCTACATTGTAATTTTTCTCGCAAGTTCTCACGCATTTGGGTGTTTTTGAGTCATCACCAGTGCATGGCAGTCGGTTGCCGGGTACGTGGTGCTCGCAAGGAGGAATTTCGTACGGCTTGCATCCTTGGCTCGAGTTGTAGTTACCTCCAGACACTAATCCGCCGTGTTTCCAGTATTCCCAGGCCAGGGACGGCATGCCACCGTTGCACCCGAGACCGCAAATTGGGCAGCAACTAAGAAGATCCTCGGCGGAGAAGTGGAAGTGTTTAGTGCCGTTCGAGTAAGTGCAATAACGGTCGGACATTGCCTCAACTGCGCCGAAGGCCCAGCAACTGCCACAGGATCCTTGGTCCCTGATCTCGTTCAGAGTGGGACAGTCCGGCCATTTTTCTCTGGGGTCAAAACTTTCAGGGAGACTCGCGATGAGATCGTCGTCATGGACCCTCGTCGGCAAATTCATCAAGTTTTGGTCGGGTAATACGCCCATCAGCTTCCTGATGTGTTTCATTGAAGTTTCTAACGGGAAGTTGCGGCCGGCCTGCCAGGTGTTTTGCTTCGTGTTGATGAGCGAGATGAATTCGTCGGAGAGTGGATGCGGGAGTACATCGGCGGTCGCGGTCCCCGCGCATAGGAGCGCGAGGATGATCGCGCACGATGGAGTCATTTCTGACTCTTTGTGTCGGCTTGGTGGAGACGGGTAGTTCGGGCGAGCGTGTCGTGGCGACTGAGCTGTGAGCAGCCTAGCGTACGGGGCCGTGCTCGCGCGGCGTGTAATTGCGTCGGATCTAGCCCGCAGTCGGGCGGCGGCGGCGCGATACGTGGCCGGGCAGCGCCTGACTGGTGTCGAAGGTTACCCGTAATCTATTGTCCCTAATAAAGTAAAGCAAACAGAGATTATTCTCGGACGCTTAAACAACGATTAGCTAAATATTTGTTTTGTACCCTTCGGTTATAATTACTTGGGGCAGCGGTCTTATGTTTGTTTGTTATGACGTCGAGTTTACTTATTGAATGAACTCGAACAAAGAAACTAATCGCGTGAAAATAATGTAGTTCACTTTCTATAACAATAGCTGAGTAGTAACGAATAATAATGGAATACCGATACAATTTCGACTCACCTATTTCATATTAATAAGTTTTAAAATTACCTACGGTGACTCAGAACAATCTACTTCACTACATACCCAGTTATTAATTGCCGTTAAGTTATTGATTTTTCTTATGTCGGTAACCGGATTAGGTCCTGGGGTTTGTTTAATCAGCTTTAATGTAAAATGATCACATAGTTCTACATGTCTACGATCCCACAGAAATAATTGAAATATTCAAAGAGGTTTGTAAGAAGTCTTCTAGTTTAATTGTAAGTTGTAATTATTATTTACCTATAGGTAAATATTGTTTTTTAGGAAAAGATGCAGACGACCAAGTGTACAATGGTAGTACCTACATATAAATAATCTCTAGGTTGACTAGTAGAGAATGCTGTAGGTTTGCTTTGTGCAATTCACGCCTTACTAGAAACCAGCAGCATGAATTTTACAATCTACGTGTTTGCAGTGGGCGGGGCACATAAGTTCTCGGAGAGCTGATAGCCATGATGGCAGAAAATTTCTCGAGTGGCGACCACGGGTTGAAAAACGTAGTGTGGGGTTCCCCATTAGGTGGATCGACGATCTGGTGAAGGTCGCGGGAAGAACCTGGATGCGGGCAACGTAGGACCGGTCGTTATGGCAATCCTTGGGGGAGGCATTTGTCCAGCAGTGGACGTGAGCTCCCCTAGATTAGAATAATTATAATTATAATAATAATTAGCTGGAAGTCTTTAAATAGGCTTCGGACGCAGGTCGGCCGTATTCAGGACAATGTGTTCAGGTGGGGATTCTTAGATGGCTCAAACTTGGAGTGCAAGTTTGGTTTTGTTCCCCAGTCAATGAAGCATATTATGATGTCGTGCCCTGCGTGCCCAATCAACTGTACGCAGGAATTAATGCAACTGACAACGCCACTCTTGTAGCGGAGTTTTGGGCTGACACTGTACCTATAGGTTGTTGTCGACACGATAAGAAGAAGTAGGAGTGTATGCACAGTTTTGATAATAAATGACTAGGTAAGTATCTATCTATCTAGTGGACGTCGTTTGGCTGAAACGAACGTAGGTATTCGCATTTTCCCCGTTATTCTGTCGCAGGTGACTGACAAGTGGTGTTAGACACTTCAAACATCATAGGCTTCTGATATGGGACTGAAAGTGGACTTTTGTAATAGGGGCGAGAGTATAGTTTTGCTGTCGACTTTTTTTTTAATTTGGTCATATTGAAGTTCAGAGAGAGTGCGGCGCTAATGGTTTACGCTTTGCCCTTGCCTACATGATTATTTTATTTGTTGAAAAATTTTAGGCCATTTATTGCAACAACGCGCTATTTTCAAATCTACTAATTTAGAGTAGACGATGAAATTGAACAGCCCTATACAGGTAGGTAATAATACCACAGATACCTATACAAAATACAAAAATCTTTATTGTGAATCATAGGTGAAATGTGGTGAAATGGTGACAAGTTACAGTAGTATCACTATGTTCCGCTCAAAGAAAGAAAAAAAATACTAACTTAATTATAATAACTAGTTTAATACCAATTGTAATATTAAGCATCACATCTTACAAGGAAGTAAACTTATATTATGTATATGTCACCGTGAAATTGTGAATTCCGTCAGATAATAATCTGACGTAGTTAAATTACAATCTAACCTAACCTAACCCACTGTTAGTTTACAATCTAACGCGTTATATTATAAACTGACAGAGTTCACAATTTCACGTTGACATATACACTTTTAATAAGTAATAAATAACTTTGAATAAACTTATATGAGTAAAGGCACATTTATATTCAATAAGATTAATCATTAATTGCTATAAATTCCGAGACATACTTAGTTGACGTCAAATTGCAGGAAAATACTTATAAGGCAGTGGTTAATCCCAATCTTTTTATCCCGCGGCGCACTAACAAAAGTATTGCCCTACCCTTTGAAAAAGATACGACTTTACCCTACCTTTCCCACGTCTTTACTTTATTTCCCACCTTGTTTTTTTATTCTTAGACATTTAATAGACCGCTTTCACATTCGGGCCGTCGGGCGTCAGAAGTGCAGCAGCGGACGCCTGCCTTCATATTCTAAAAACGCGCTGCTAAAGTCGCCTAATGTGAAAGCACTCTTAAAGACCACGGGCTTGAGTAGATTTAAGTAGATTTATTGTTCAACCGTTGTTAAACCTTAATGCGTCACAGCACGAACTACATTAGGTATCACTGAAAGCTTTGTTGTCAAAAACTGTATCACAAATTCACAATACATATTATGGTTCGGTCAGTTAATCTATCCGTTTTGACAATATGTATTTAAATAGAATCAATATTTTTATCAGAACACTGAGGTAAGTAAGTATTGATAAGTTAGATAAACGACATTTTCACGCAATTATGCTCCAATTTCTAACTTTTACATGAAATACCTACAAGTATTACAGAAAAAAAACAGTCATGTTAGACACCAGCGACTGCTACTTCCTCTATACCGCAATCGTTCTTTCCTCGACGAATCTTGAAGAAACCGTTCTCTCCCCAGTCAGTATTCCAGGAGTTCGCCACTAGCCAGTATTTGATGCCGTTGTCCACGCCCCAACCAAGCAATTTCACTGAGTGTCTTCCTACTTTGTCTCCTGCCACGTGATAATAGATGCCATCTTTGTAACTAAGAAAATCTGAATACACATCAAAAGTAGCAGTGACGGGCCCATTCTTAAAAATATCCTTCTTAATCGCTGTATTAGATTTCAAATTGTAAATAGACTTGAATATCTTCTTGTCTTTTTTGTAAGTAATTTTGTATTTTGGCTGACAATTTTTTTGACATTTAGGGGTATTTACATACATTCCACATTCGGGTCTTGGTCCGGGAATATCATGATCACAGGGTTCGATCTGGTAAGGAAGGCATCCCTGTTGTGAGCCGTACCCTCCACCGGACACTACACCTTGGCGTTTGGAATACATCCATGCTTTCCACAACACTCCGCCGCCGCAGCCGGGTCCGCAGTTGTGGCAGCAGCTGAGGACGTCTTCGACAGAGAAGTAAAAGTTCCTCGTTCCGTTGGACCTGATGCACGTGCGGTCTGTCATGGCCGAGACAGCTGATACCGCCCAGCAGCTGCCGCAGGAGCCTTGGTCTCGAATGTCGTATAGGGTCGGGCATCTATTCCACTTAAGTCTAGCGTCGAACTGTTCTGGAAGTCGATCAAAATCCATTCCATAGGTCCTTTGAGGAAGTCGATTCCAACCGTAGTCTCTCCTGGATCCCATGAGCCGTTTGATATATGACATCGGAATTTTTTCGTGGAAATTGCGGCCAGCTCTCCATAAGTTCTGTTTGGAGTTGATGTGTTGAATGAATTCATCTGAGAGAGGATGCATGTGTTTTGTGGCACCAATAGGACTGTTTATAATAAACATCACTGTTATGATCACAAAAAACGTTGACATTTTATTTTTTAGCAGCAGCACCGCACCGTTAACCAGGACAATTGCAAACAAACTACTGAGATGAGATGTTACTTTGTTTATGAATTAATATGTAGGTATTAATAGGACACAAGGAAAATATTTATAAAACAAGCCTCAATGTAAATGTAAATGTAACTATAGATTTTATACTCATTTGGTCATCATAAAATTATATAATATTATATTATCTGTGATAATTACTGTATTAATAGTGTGAATTAGGAATACACATAGCCGACGAGTAAGCCGATATTATATTGTGGTTATACAATAATAATAATAATTCCACGGAAGTGGGGAGGTCGAGGCTTTCTAAATGCCAAGAACCTCCACAACCGTGAAGTGTGCAGCCTCAGGGATTATTTCCTTACAAATGAGTGCGGAATGCATCGCGATGTTGTGGCAGTTGACAAAGGCCTCACGCCGCTCTCCTTGGCGAACGAGAACTGGCGCAAGCCAAAGGTACTGAGCGTCGCGGATCGGAAGGACGTATGGAAGAGCAAGGAGCTGCACGGGAGGTTCTATCGGGCCCTAACAGGTCCCGATGTGGACCTCCTCGCCTCGGTGAACTGGCTACGCTTCGGTGACCTCTTCGGGGAAACCGAGGGTTTTGCTTGTTCAATTGCTGACGAGGTAATGATGACGAACAACTACCGAAAATATATCTTGAAGGACGGTACGGTCGACATTTGTCGAGCATGCCACCGTCCCGGAGAGTCACTCAGGCATATAATTTCTGGTTGTTCGCATCTTGCTAGCAGTGAGTATGTGCACAGGCATAACCTAGTAGCCAGAATCATCCATCAGCAACTTGCTCTTCAGTACGGCCTTCTTGAATCTGAGTCGCCATATTACCAGTACCAGCCGGTGCCAGTTCTTGAAAATGGTCATGCATTGCTCTATTGGGATCGGTCTATCATCACAGACAGGACTATTGTCTGTAATAAACCTGATATTGTGGTGGTTGACCGATCCCAACGTCGGGCTGTGCTCGTTGACATCACCATCCCGCATGACGAAAACCTCGTGAAGGCCGAGAAGGAAAAACAAAGCAAATACCTTGACTTGGCCCACGAGGTGACCGCCATGTGGGATGTTGACTCCACGATCATTGTCCCGATAGTTGTCTCGGCAAACGGGCTAATAGCGAAGAGCTTCGACCAACATCTAAAGAAGCTCTCGCTAGATGGTTGGCTCAAGGGTCAGATTCAAAAGGCGGTGATCCTCAGCACGGCACGCATTGTCCGGAGGTTCCTCAGCCTGTGACCCTGACCACCGGTAGCTTGGGCCCTGCTCCGCTGCCAGCGGGTTAACTATTTTTAAGATTTTTGTTTTTATAATGTATTTTTATTTTTTGATAATTACATTGTAAAAAGAAAAAATTAAAAATAAGAAAGAAAATTGAATAAAGAAATAATAATAATAAATACACTTTATTGCACACTAAAGTTGTGCCAAAGTAAAGAACAGAAAGAAAAGGAACACACAAGGTACAACTAGGCGGTCTTATCGCTATGAAGCGATCTCTTCCAGACAACCTATGGTGAGGACAGGTATTTAAAAAAAATATGAAAGGGAAGGCGGTGAAGGTGAAGGTTGAAGGTGGTACAATGTAATTTTCAGCGCAATAATATAATTTCTGCTAAATTAATTTATTAATTTAAACTTTTATCCGAGAATAACTCCTGGTATATGGTACAACAAGCACATTGACAGTTTTAATATAAATAATAATAAATAATAATAAATAAATCCACCCATAAGGAAAATTAAAAACGTACTAAATTTTTCATGGCTCTACTAGCCCTAGTTGGAATGATAAGATAATAATGACCATTATATATAATACTAACCGTATGACAATATCTCTAGATTAAGAATACTACCACAGAATAATAATAATAAGTACTATACTCATATTCTAATCAGGCCAGCGTAAGCTCTTCGTTCTATGCCCAGATGATTTATTCCGCGTATTATTTTGAAAAATCCACTGTCCCCCCAGTCACTATTCCAGGAGTTCGCAGCCAGCCAGTACTTTGTTTTATTTTCTTTGCCCCATCCGAGTAGCTTGACAGAGTGTATTCCAACCCAACTTCCATGATTGTAACGGTATACACCTTCTTTGTACATATAAAAATCTTGGAAAACATTAAACGAAGTTGACACAGGTCCATTATTCTGTATGTCTAACATGATTTCTACCATGTTGCTTAAGGCATAATGATTTTTTATTTTCACTTTATCATTATCATATTTTATTTTATATGATTTCTGACAGGACGACTTACATTCTACGTCAAATGTTTCATGGCCACACGGTACTTTATTACTGTTGTAACCCTTTGTGTGATTGCATGGTGGAATTTCGTAAGGTTTGCATCCCATTGATGAATCGTAATTTCCACCTGACACTATTCCTTTATTTACTGCAAATCTCCATGCAGCGCCTTCATAACCACCGACCTTACAGGGATTGCCGCAATTATTAAAACAGCAGGTCATGACGTCCATTGCTGAGAAATAATGATTTTTCGTACCATTTGATTGAATGCAGAGTCGGTCAGTCATTGCGGACACCGCAGCCACTGCCCAACAGCTCCCACACGATCCTTGGTCCCGAATATTCCATAATGTCGGACAGTCTTTCCAATTAAGACGTGCATCGAAACTTTCTGCTAAATCTTTTTTTTTATAGTTGGGTGGTTTGCCGCCAATGTTTTCGGGATTTGTTACATGCTCCTTTAATGTTCCCGCAAGCCTCTTCAAGTATTTCATGGGGGTATTTCTGGGGAAGT
Source organism: Ostrinia nubilalis (assembly GCF_963855985.1). NCBI lineage: Eukaryota > Metazoa > Arthropoda > Insecta > Lepidoptera > Crambidae > Ostrinia > Ostrinia nubilalis. The sequence continues at coordinate 9,608,245 of NC_087096.1, read as the reverse complement.
TTCTGCCGGCTCTCCACGAATTTTGTTTGGAGTTGATGAAGTCAATAAATTCGTCGGAGAGAGGATGCATATGATGCGATGTGTGAACGCCGCCCACTACAAATAAGATCACTAATGCAGGTATAATCTTCATGGTTCGCCGACGCACTGTCTGCCGCGTCCGAACAAAACGATACTAGCAGCCCAATTTGATAACTATTGAGGTAAAGGATATTTATATGCCTCTTAAATAGTATAGGTTAGTTTTTACCTTAAAATTGTGTAACCACGAGGAAAATATTTGACAGTTTTAATTAAATTATCTTAAATATTATTATTATTGTGGTATAATAGCCACTATCACCTTTTCATATCATCAGAAATTATATAATACTAGCGGCCGCCCGCGACTTCGTACGCGTGGATCCCGTTTTACCCCCTTCATTTATCTTATTTAGATTTTTTCATACAAATGTTTTTTCCCGCTAACTCCCGTTCCCGTGAGAGTTTTGCAATATCCTGTTGTAACTAAGCTTTAAGTTTACTAAGGTACCTGCATGCCTTCAAGCATCTAACTTAAGCGGTTTAAATTTTCATACAAAAGGATTTTTCCGCTAATTCCCGTTCCCGTGGGAATTTTGGGAATTCCTTTCTTTGTGCACCTCTACGCTACCTAAGCTACGTCCCTTCCAAATTTCAAGTGCCTACGTTTAGCCGTTTAGGCTGTGCGTTGATATATTATGTCATTTAGATACCTAGGTATTGGTAGGAATAATATTGGACCTCCACTGGATCATGGAGCTCGTAAAAAAATGCAAGATTTTAAAATAGATTAATGTACTCGTAGATATTTTTGGCACTTCTTTTTCAAAAGGTTGTCGACCTGATCTAGTATGTCAACAACTGCATTTATTACAAGGAATACCTATCAGTCGCCAGGTCAATATCAGCGGTCACAAGTGTTGGAACACAGCGATTGGTGGTTGCGGCCACAATATCCTTTTGGGAATAGGTATAATAATTTTGTTTCAAATTACCTAGTGAAATTGTAACTAACTATTATTTGTCTGTTCCGCTACATGGGGATTGAATAGTTAAAACGTAATTAAAAAAATATTTTTTATTTAGAACACATCATGTACCTAGGCTACTTTTACTTTAACACATTAAATTCCAGCAATAATAGTGTTCTCTATTCCGCAATGATTTTGGTCGCGTAAAATTTTGAAGAATCCTTTGTTGCCCCAGTCGTCGTTCCATGAGTTTGCTGCCAACCAATACTTGACGCCATTTTCCACGCCCCAGCCCATGAGCTTCACAGAATGACGACCCAAGAACTTGCCAGCCACATACCGGTAAACACCACTTTTGTAATTGAGAAAGTCAGCGTACACGTCGAATGTAGCCGTGACAGGACCGCGCGTGTATATTATATCTTTTAACACAAAATTATTTTTTATATAATACACAGATTTACATTTCTTTTTATCTGCGCCATAGCTTTGCTTATAGTGTTCCTGGCAGGTGGATTCACATAGAGGCGTTTTAACGTTGTGGCCACAGGGTTCCAATGTGTTAGGCGCGAAATGATGATCACATGGTGGAACTCGGTAGGGTTGACATCCATCCTGCGAATCATACTCCCCCCCTGATACGATGCCGACTCTTTTGTAGTACAGCCATGCATTTTTCAGCACTCCACCAGCGCACCCTGATCCGCAGTTGAGGCAACAGCTGAGGACGTCCGCTGCTGCGAAGTAGAAGTTATCTTTTCCTTGCGAGCTGATGCAGAAGCGGTCAGACATAGCACCGACGGCGGCGACGGCCCAGCAGCTCCCGCAGGATCCTTGGTCCCGGACGTTATTCAACACGGAACAATCAGGCCAACGCTGTCTAATATCGAAGTTTTCAGGCAGAACAGCGTCAGTGATTTCAATGTCGTACGGCGGTGGGTCATCCAAAACTTCGTCTTCTCTTGTAGAGTTGTCATTTATTGTCCCTGCTAGCAGATTGATATAGGATATAGGAATGCCCTGGCGAAAGTTTCGACCAGCTCTCCACAAAGTTTGATTCGCATTGATGAAGTTGATGAACTCATCAGATAAAGGGTCGAGATTCTCATCTGTTGCAGCAATATTCTTCAAAACGTACATAGCAGCTGTGAATATCAAAAACTTGGTCATTTTATTTTATTTTATTAATTAAGTAAGTATACCTAGTATTGTTTAGTGTCCGACCGAATGTTCGGTTTCGGTTTCGTTTTCGGTTGAATTTCGGTAAAAAAACGAGTTTCGGTTTAGTTTCGTTTTCGGCGGCAAACTTGCCGAAACTATAACCGAAACCGAATGTGCATTCGGGAGTTTCCGTGCTGTTATCGGTCATGTTCGGCGCGTTGAATGAGTGAATGAATCCGATCAGAGCCAATTTTATTTATTTAAACTTTAATGCCAAAATAAAAGACAATGCCGGAAATTGGCGTCTGTTTTTTTTCGCGCGGCCATCGACCAAACCTTGTTTTTTGATTACAAAATAGTGTAATAAACCAAACTTACTATGACATGTATACCTCTAAACTCAGTCTGAACTGAGTTACGAGCATTAGAAGTTTGATGATTTTACATAATAGATTTGCTTTTTGCGCGCAAGTTTTGTATAAAATTACAATTCATAAAGATAAAATCATTTGGAGGAAGTGGTTATGGACAGATTTTTTAAAAGAAAACTTACTCGACGCTTGCCTGGTCTCTTCAGGCAGAGAGTTCCATAGCCTTTTGGCCTGGAGACGGAAGGAGTCGGAGAGAAAACCAGTTCGGTGAAGAGGAGTGGAAAGAACGGACTTGTTGGAGGAGCGGAGCTGACGTGAGTGCGTAGAGCTGAGAAGGTTAAACTGAGACTTAAGGTATGAAGGAGAGTTGGGATCATTTAGAATTGAAAAAAGGGTAGAGAGAATTCTGACTTTGCGTCGAAGCGGGAGAGGCAGCCATTGAAGCTGGGAACGGTAAGCGGAGATATGGTCATATTTACGCAGACAAAAAAAAATGCAGCTGGCATTGTTGACAAGGCGATCCAACCATCTGATTTATCTAAAGCTAAGTGAAAACAGTGCAATAAATTATATTCACTAGGAAGTTCCGAGCCTAGAAGGCAAACTATTACTGGTTTGAAACTACACTTGTCTTACCATGAAAATCTATGTGATTTAAAGAGAAAACAATAAAGACTGACTGATTATTATAACGTTTTCTTTATTTTTCCCTCAAAATATGAGCCTTGTAAGGAAGTTTCGGTTTCGGTTTCGGTTTCGGCCGAAATAGACACCGTTGCCGAAATTCGTTTTCGGTTTCGGTTTCGGTCGATAAACTCGTTTCGGTCGGACACTAGTATTGTTTGTTGGAACGCGTCCTATTCGCCTTACATCACGATGCAACTGCACTTGCGTCTTTACTCTCATAAATGTAATGTTATCGCTAATACTGATAAACTAAAATAGCGTGAACTTATTGTTTATAGTTACCTATCTGTCACTAGGTAATGGTAATTTTACAATAAGTACAAAATAATAAATTACAATTAAATGTTTAATTGAACAAATACGCAAAAGCAGACCGCGACATCGATCTACATCAAACTTAATAAATCTATTAATCAATCTCTATCCGTAGAATACTTACTTTTAAAAGCTTTTTAAGGCAAGATCAATAAAGAATTAATTAATTAATAGCTACCAACTTATGGTTTTACGTAATACCGTAGCGATATCCATTTATGTAATGCAGTTATAGTTAATTAATTGAGGGAAAATAATATTATGTTTAAATATACTCAGTTTGGAATTTACAGTCTATTTTTCCTTTAATTTGGCATATATTTGCGTAAAAGTTATTATTGTAATGAATATATTTATGTGCCTAAACCTATTAAATTAATCGTAAGTACATACATGGATAACACATAATTATTTATGTATTTTATCCTATGTTTGGGTTGATTACATATAAAGATTAAAACTTATATTAGAATATTTGAATTACATATAAAGATTAAAACTAATATTAGAATGTTAAAGTTTGTGGATATTTGTTACTTTTTCAGGCAAAAATTACAGAAAGTTAGACTGCCGATGGCCTTTTAGTGATGATGAATCCAGCACTGCAACCCTAGCGCCTCATTATTCAAGGCTTTGTATAGTTTTTGGGAGTATTCGCCCTAGGTAGGAGTGCACAAGAAACCACCCCTGTAGTAAGTGTCACTATTTTTTTTTTTTTTTTTTTTCTTTATTAGGAAAACATACATTATTTGGAATTTCCACAAAGGTCCTTTTCATAAAAGAGAAGCCGGATGCAGGCCGCTGCACTGCCGATCGGCTAATCTGGAAATCATCCAGGAAGACATGAGGAAGACCTATAAACGTCCGGTGGCTGAAATGATGTTATTGATAAATTAGAATTTAGTAATTTTTCACAACTTTAAAGATTTAAGCCTCAAACCAGTGTAATAAGATCTTTAAGGTAATCAAGAGAAGTGGTTATGTTTGTAGATAAATAATGCTTAGCTCTCGGCCAGACGGTGTTAACACTGTACTAGGAACTATTCGTATTATGTACCTACGTGCTTAAACGATACGCACCATTCTCGTTAAGGCATGAGAATTTGATACACACTCGAGAGGTAAGTACCTATGTAATCGTTGAATGAAAGTTTTCTTAAGTTATTTTGAGCTAGGTACATTTTAATTTCTTAAATTAGGCATGCAGTATCGCTCGAAAAACATCGATATTTTCGATAGAGAATTTAACATCTTATTTTAAAAACATCGAAGGTTAAAAACGATACATCGATTTACAAGTGGCTTACTAGGTATGGTATGTGAGTATTTCTCAAAAAAAATGTACGTAACGAAACAGTAGTAACGAAATAGTAAGGCCATAAGGCTTGTTATACATTGGCGAAATATTGTAAATGCTCTTCATTTATTCAATTCGAAATATTTGTAAGTATGCACCCAAATACGGGGTGATATTAAGGGGTTAGAAATAAAATAAGGGAGTAATCATTCATACTATTTTAATAAAATTATTTTTGTTCCATCATGTTTATCCATTTTGAGTCGTTCTCTGTAAGCTTTTTGCCTTTCGGCATTGGTTTTTGGCGGCATTCCTAAAAAAACAAAAGAAGTAATCACATAAAAACGTAATCTAAATGATTTGATAATTTTTTGCTGGTGGCACTTCTGTAAAGCAGATAGTATCCAATCCTTTTGTTATTAACGCTCTATATTTTTTGAAATAAATTAAGTAGTGACTATTACTATGCTTAGTCAGGTAATAACAGTATACACTCAGCATTATGTTGTACTTTTTCGTAACGTAACGAAATTCGTAAAAAACGTAACGAAATATTAGACAAAATGAAATCAGAAACATGTATTTTTTTGATAAAATTTGTTACAGCAAATATAAAAGCTTACTAAATGTTCGTACCACACGTATTACAAAAAATGGTTAATGAAGACTTACCGTTCTATATAAAATCGCTGATTTTACTGCCTGTTACGAAAAAGTAATCCCACAAAACACACACGTTTTCACTAATTTTCGCGATAGATGTTATGGCGGAGACGTCAGGCCAACAGCCATTCAGAGTGCAGCTATTGTTGTCCGTGTAAAATAAATACGGGATTGTTCAGAAACCATGGGAAAGTAGAAATAAATCGTAACTAAAGAGTAAATAACGAAATAGTAAATGAGAGCGACTCATTTTGTTTTTTTGCTTTAAATTGCCAATTCATTAAGACACCCCATAGAAAATCAATTTGATACAGAAACTGCGATTACTGTAGAACGATAATACAAAGAAATTTACAATAATTTAGTTACGTATCGCATTTTATGAAACAAAAATACATGAAAAAGCTAGGGTGGCAAACAGGTTTTTGTATGAAAGGTAAAAAAGGACTATTTTTAAAATATCTAAATATTTGGTAATAAGTAGGATTATAGCTATAATTCTTCGTTATCTTAAAGATTAATATTCATCCTTCAAAATTGTGTGTGTGTTTTTTTTGTGTGATGATTTATAAATATAAAACTTTTGAACTGTTTCAAAGCACACTTTTTTTTTTCAAAATGTACATTTTTTTTGAGAAATACTCATGTAACTATTTCCTTTATGTTATTTTAGGATATAACAAATGGTTTGAATGTTTGAGTCGCAGGCGGAGTACCGAGCTTATGAGAAACATCGTGTTTCATTCCGTTAATAGAGCGAAATATTGGATGATTTATTATGACAAGTGTTGTTACGCTTGTTTCTTGATTAAATAGCGATTGCTTTTATCTTTATTATTTCGTTTTATTATAAGATAAATAAGCCTGACTCGTATTATGAGTGGCGTTTCTTATGTTAACATTTCCTTAATAAAAGTAACAATCTAATTACTTAGGTTCCAAAATACGAAGTTATTTTTCTTTACTTAGGCCTGGGTAAACTAAGACGTTTTTTGCAACTTTTGAACCTTTATTTTCAACACCTTACTCGTAGGTAGGTACTTAATATTACTTACCTACATGTCTTCAGGCGAGTCAGTCATTCTAAAATTCTTCATTTGCATTTTCTTTTCTTTTTGTGGTTCCGGCAGAGTAGAATATTACCCCCATTGTTCCCGTGGTTGTCATAAAAGGCGATCAAGGTCAAAACAAAGGCAATCTCGATAAGGCGAAGTAGAACTAAAGATTAAGTCTTGAAACTGTCAAAATTCTGCGGCCAAAAGGCCATAAGCTGATTGACGTAAAGTAGGTATGTACAAAGTAAGTGGCAGATTGGGGTTCTAAAGTGTGGTTGGGTAAGTAGTGCCAAAGTGCCAATACAGCGCCGTTTCGTCTCCTCTCGTTGACATCGATCTGCGCCGACCCTAGCGACATGCTGACGGCACGAAATAACAATTGCATAAGGAAGGGGAACGCCCTAGGCCTGCGGCTAGTCTCCAAAGATAATACGTAGAAAGTAAATGACTAACGAGGAAGTGAAGTGAAAAACACTATGGATTTTAATTATAAAGTTCAGTCCTGAACAATATACAAACTGTGGCCAGACAGTTTTGGGTAATTTAACACTTGAACCATTGCATTATGTTCAGAGAAATTATTAAAAATATAATCAAAATTAAGTAACCGATTTAATCCATTTATAATTTTGGATGAAAAAAACTAGCACTCGAAGACTAGATCAGAATTTACTTAAAAATATGGATTTATACCTACGAATAAGCTCCGACATGGTTCATATTATTTCATACTGACTAAACCAGTATTAACTATAAAATATGAACTGTTAGTTATAGACAGTAGTCATGTGAATTCGTTGCATCCGAGCCCTTGGCTTACAACACCCTAATTTCCTTGACCGGGGGTAAATTGAAGAATGCACTGCTTGTCTTGTTATCGATGAAAGAAAATTTAGCAGGATGTTTTCCTTCCTCACATTTTTGTTTAGCAGCTAATGGAGGAAACAGGGTGTAATAAAAATAAGGCCGAAAAAACGAGTAAGAGGCATTAAAAAAGAAATAATGGTTGCCATAGAAACACCCTCGGAGCTCCCAAATTTTCTACTTATTTAATTAAATTAGTTGGAAATTAAAAATTAGGATTCACCGTTGGTTTAATTTGAGTAGGTTAGGGGAAAGGTTTTGCTAAAGAGATCTTGACAATAGGCCAGATGACACTTGTCCAAGTAGTGACGTCACGCGACCTTTGGAATCTATTTACTACTGTAATTATAGAGGGTGTCCCATTTGCACGTCACACTGACATTGGAAGTAGCTGGGCTTAGCAGGAGGTCTTTTGGAGATAACAAGTAAAGCACTAAAACAACTCCCTCCCGTGTCGCTCCCATACCTTTGGCACTGACTTCACTAGAAGTGCTAGACCTCTAGATCGAAACAACGTGCCCCTTTACATTTATTCCGAGCCGCAGCGTGTGTGTGCGCTTTTGCGGTGGAAGGCGCCGTTGCCTTTTGTCAAATGGCATAATGTGGAATGCGTAATAAACCAAGGTAGGTAATGCTTTTATTAAAATTAAAGTAAATTAAATCTTGGTATCTACTTAAAAATATTATATAAGGTGTTATTTTTTATACTGATCATACTTTACCAACGCATCTAATAAAATCATACAAATACAACCCAAGTGTTTTTTAAAAAAAATTCAGGCTAGTTTTCGAGTAAAACGACAAAGAATGTTTCGAAAAAAATAAAAAATAAATCATCCTTTGAGCGCGGTGAGTATATTACTATGGAAAGCTCGAGATAAATATCGTCATACTTTTTTTCAGACGTGGATAAGTAAGTGGATACTGGAAACTGGATTTGAATCCCACCTGTGCATGGCAGTTGATTTTTTTCAATAAAAAAAATTGTTACGGTATAAGTTGATATATTTTTTTTATATCAGAGCCTTATTAATCCTTGACCGTGTAAGCTATTAACTTTTATTTTTTACTTACTCGCTTGTAATAAAAGTGAGTAGGTAATGTCGCCGAACAAAATTTTATTGAATAGTTTGTTTGTACGCTAAAGATGTTGTATCACAATGAAAAGTCCGAAGAAGCAGCACAAAAGATAAACTCCAGTCCATATATTTGTAGTTTTACTTAAGATCCTCCCCCACAATCACTGTACAGTACGAATATGCCAGAACAGATACTTGCTCGAATAAAAACAACCAAGTTGAGATAGCAATCTTATTTTGTACTGAAAATGGACTAAAATCACAGCGAAAATGTTCCAGGTAGGGTACTAGTTCAGATGCAGCGTTGCAATGAAACTCAATCTTACTTAACGTTTCATATGGATACATTTTAAAACAATGTTATCAAAAGTAACAATAAATAAAATGTGACCATTATAAAAAAAAATGCTGGGGTGTATAAGGGCTTGTTCCCACGGAGACAATGTTTTTTGAAGGAACTGTTTTCTGCAGGATTCCGTTTAGTAGTAAAACGTGTTTTAATATTAACTTTCATGAACAGTGTAACACTGCAAACGGGATGTTCGTGTGAATGTAAATATTAAAACGTAAAAACCTATCTGTAATTCAAAGGGTGAGACACAACAAATACCTGTGCAAAAATTTGAATTCGTCAGTTACATAGTTTTGGAGAAAAAAAAACAGTTTTAGGTATAGTTGGGTGGTGTGGCTCCCTGGGGAGTATGGCCACAGTTTCGAACGTCAGGGTTTGGGGGCTTTTTCTAAGACTATCCTGCTACACCCTTTCAAACACACATAGGTAGGTATCTGTGTTTACATGACAGTCCATTTTTGCGGGACCCTGCATTGCCAGATCCCGCAAAACTTGTCATAGGAACGAGCCCTGTACAGTGCCGTAACTAGGGCGGTGCCAGCGGTGCCCAGGCACAGGGCGCAGACCCTGGAGGGGCGCAGAAATGACCAGACCAGTATCTAGTTTTGTTTCATGCATGGTAGTTAGTAGGTACATTTTGTTTTATTAAATCTATATTATCTATATGGCATTTTTCAAGCGATCTTGAAACAACAACACTTGTAAAGGTGGTTTTATATTTATCTGATGTGTCGTGACGTGACGCGTCAGAACGGTATCGGTTTCATACATTTAGTACTAGCTGGTGCCCGCGACTTCGTCTGCGCAGGATTAGTATTTCGAACAATATGTTTATAAATTGTAGCCTATGTGTTATTCTGATGTATAAGCTAGATTATTGTAAAGTTTCATTAAAATCCATTCAGTAGTTTTTGCGTGAAAGAGTAACAAACATCCATCCATCATCCATACAAACTTTCGCGTTTATAATATTAGTAGGATGGTAACGTTCACACTAGTGCGTAACGTGTTGTGTTGTGATGGCTTATGTATGGAACCGATACAGTAATTCTGACGCGTCACGTCACGACACATCAGACAAATATAAATCCACCTTGTCTTGCTCGCAATATTACATACACAAACAAAAGTACCTATACCGTAACTATGAGACAATTTCTGTCTATATTCATTTGGAGGGCGCCACTTCTAACTTAGAAGTTCTAAGCAAATCTATCAATCTAGCTGAGGAGATGTACATATAGTTCACGTTACGCTGTCATTGCTGTCAGCCACATTCATTGGTCCTCCCTTTATCTTTGATTTTATTCATTAACTACGTGCGGCGTTACTGACGCACTAGCGTGCAAGAGATAGATAGAAAATTCATCGTTCGACAAGAGTGAAAAGGATGACTTACAAAACTAAACGATTCACAAACGTTCCATTCTGCCGCGCCGTCCCACCCAATGTTCGGGGATTCCCCGATACATCGAGAATCACGCATTCAGATAGCCGCAGTGTTGCCAGAAGGTTACTTTTGAACTGCATTGGTTACTTTTAGGTGATTTTTCAGAAATTGTAGAATTAACTTTTACAGGTTATTCAGTAAAAAATATTAATAGTGACAATTTAAAAATTATGTCATAAACTGCATTTAAACATGAATTTGATTTATTATTTGTTATAAAAAATGAGTTTTAGCCAATGTTTTTCGATAGTGAAACGCAAATCCATGAAACGTTTTTATACGACCGGTCACTTTTCGGTCTTCATGGAATGGTCAAAAATTCGAATTTAGGTAAATGATTGATGATCAGTTGTATTCATTTTCCATCCATGAACAACCTTACACAATCGCCCCCCCCCCCCCCCCCCCCGTAGAAGGTTACTTTTTATTCAAAAAGGTTAATTTTTTTTACATTTCTCGCACCGGGCGCATAAAAGGCTAGTTACGGCACTGGCCCTGTATGCTACTGCAGAGTTAATAATGCAGGGGCGCCAGTGTGCAACCTCTTTGTAATTGGAATAGCCACGTGCGCATAATATGATTTCCCTCCAACATTATTATCTGTATTCATCGCTCGCATGGATCCCGGCTGCGGTCTCGATTTCCTTCGAAACAGGAAATTTACCGACCTCCCGCCATTGAGGCAGCGTATTAAGTCAATGCTTTACCCTCAATATTTGAAATACCTATAGTCCGATTTTTAATTCGACGGAATTCTGACAGCTGTCATTTTTTGACAATTCAGATGTAATAAGCCTTTTTTGCTTTGAATTATTAATAAATAATATGAAATGAAATTTCATCAAGTACAATTTACAAGAATGAACTATTTTTTGTTTTGTAAATTCAATGAACACTAATTATTATGTACATTTTAGAGATTAAATAGAAAAAAACGTGTTTTTAACGTAGTAAAACAACATATTATCTTAAACGAAAATATGTATTGATCATCAATCATCATTATCGTCATCATAATCAACTTGGATTATAAAATTGGCATCTTGTTAAGTTGATTATTTTATGAAGCTAAGATTTTATTAACAAAAGGATTTTCATAAAAAAGGTTTGTAACCCATGGATTATTGGCCAGGGAGACCAGTAATAGAAAAATAATTTCCCAATTTTTTTTGTAACTTCAAAAGTATGATAATAAAAATTCAATTAACCATTTTGAAATGATCGGTACATTTTTAAGCCTTAGTTTTTCAAGTGAAACCTTAAATTCAAGAAAGGATTATTTTTTAATTCATGAAAATGCTCTCCATTCTTAGTGGGAATGTTTCAGTGTTGACAACACTTCTGAAATGTCAAAATTCCGTCGAATTAAAAATCAGAGTTTAGCCAAAGGCTGCGCTTTGGGGCTTTATTCTTGTAACAATATTGAGGGAATTTAAATATTTCATTTTACGGACGAATATTTTTCCGTGTTTATCTTGTTAGATCAGTAGTAGAAGTAAATAATAACAGTAAAAAGTCTTTTGATCTTGATAACAATTTCTCAACTAGGTAATTAAGTTTTTGTGAGTATTAATAACTATTAGCACAGATTAATATTATGTTAAATAGTATCATGGGGTTTTAACGGCAAAACTTTCACAGGGTATACAAAGATACTGGCTGAGTGGCATCACCTAACTTTGACCGTAACTATAACGATAACCGACGTTTTTTGTATGGAGTTTGACAGATCTTTGACGTTTGTCAATATTGTCAAAGTTAAAGTAAGATGGTGCAACCCAGCCTTAGTAATTGAATACTAAAATCTACTTAATGCTGGAAAAATGCTTTCCATAAGAAAAGTATTTTTCCAGCTAGGTCAAGTACTTAGTACAGTTGCAGTTTTAAAACCTAAACTGAAAAAACTTAGTAAAAGTATACATTTGTTTTGGAGTTGTATTCCAGGATCAAAGAATTTGATAACGAAATCACTACTTCGGTTTACGTTTCCCTTTGAATGTTGCTTTATAAGGCAAGCAGAATTCTGACGCGAAGATTGGTTTATTCCAATTCAAACGCCGTAGGTAGCGCGGTGTTGTTGGAAATTTCATAAATGCCAATTTCTGTTAGTAAAAAAACGATATCAAAGTGTTAGGTTTCATTAAAATTATCTATTTCCGAACGAATATTTATATTTTTATTACTGGCAACACCGTGCTTAATTTTAAAAACTACGGTCGATGGAATAAAGCCTTGTTTTCACCAGTGCGCACAAAGTGCCCCCTAGTGGAAACAAGGCTAAAACTTAAATATTTTTATTGGCAACACCGGCTGCTAAATTGAGGAGGGATAAAAACATGGCGAATCGAATCACTTTTGCTGGAGCCGTTGTCGTGGACAGACGTGCCTAGAACCTGTAACGAGTATCTGAAGAAAATAGAAGTCTACTTGGAAAATAATGTGAGTTTTATTACATTTCAGAAGTGGCATGTACCCACTTACAGTATTTCTTATTTATTTCTTATTTTTGCACTTTAATTACTTACGTAGGTAGCTGAAAACATTTCTTTTTGCATTTTATAACACTTTAAAACTAAATATTGGTATTTATTACAGTTTTAATTTTTAGAAAACTTGAAAGGTCATTCGAAGGTCATTTTTGTTAACTTGTATAATGAGACCTGTGCTCAGTATGGGGTCTACGGGGGCCAAAATTTTGTTATTTTTGCGCTAGGACGCACCGTTTTCGAGATAACAGGATATCAAGTATTTAATAAAGGACAAATACATAGCTTACGTTTTCGAGTTTCAGAATAATGCCGCACGATGATGAATTACCACCGCTGCGCCGTTTGAAGACGCCTGAAAAACAAACAGCTGGTGGTAGCCGAGAATCGATGCGACGCAGTCGAAGCCATACTCGCCGAGGAAGCCGGGGCTACCGTAGCCGAAGCCACCGCAGCCGAAGCCGACTGAGAAGTACGGAACGTGACAGAAGTTTACTTAAGAAGGATGTAGACCTAGAACGTGAACGTCAACGCATACGGGACCTGGAGGACCAATTACGGAGAGAACGGAGCCAGCTGCACCGGATGGCATCGGAAAGGGAGAGCCGCGGCCGCAACTATCATCGTGAGCAGCAACGTCGGGGAGAACGAGAAAGTGAGGAGCGACGCGCACGCAGGGGTACCCGCCGGTCGCGCAGCTCGGAGTTTCGCCGGGCACGCATCGGAGAATTCATCGAGGATGGCGCCCCAGCTCAGAAGTCTAAAAGGTCAGAAAGCCCAACTTTTTCTGCTAGGGACGTGATTAATATGATAAATTCACTTAGTAACGTTAAGAATCAGTCTCAGCCGTCCACCCTACCCACTCAGATGCATAGTAACAATATACACTCTAAAAATATTCTGCCAGACTTTGACCCTTCTTCAAAGAGTCAACGCATAGATATTTGGCTTAAGAAGGTGAATGAGTGTGCTACGGTGTACGGCTGGGATGAAAAAACAGTAATTCATTTCGCGATGCAAAAACTCCAAGGATTGGCTAAAACGTGGTACGAAAGTTTAAATTCCATATTATTTAGTTGGACTGAGTGGCAACAAAAACTTTTGAATGCTTTTCCTTTCGAACAGAATTATGGCCAATCCTTGGAGGATATGCTGAAAAGAAAGAGTAGGTACAATGAACCCCTAGAAGTATATTTTTATGAAAAGTTGGCCCTGTTAAACCAGTGTGACATTGAAGGCAAGCGAGCGGTAGACTGTATTATACATGGGTTAACCGATAAAACTATGCGATCTAGTGCTAATGCATTACGTTGTACGCAACCCGAACAGTTACTTCAATTCTTAATGAGTAATAAAGAAAGCCAGCAACCGTTTGACCGCAATAACTTTAAAACTAGATCTAACGATTCGAGGAATAGCTCCCTTCTCCGCCCAATCAAGCCTAGTGGCAATAATACACAGTTATACTGCTTTAACTGCAAGGAAAATGGACACCCATACTTAAAATGTCCAAAACCACTAATTCAATGTACGAAGTGTCGTAGAATAGGTCACAAGTCAGATAATTGTACAATTAGATCTGAACACGTTGGTACTAATGATAGTGTAGTTCCCGCACGCAAGACAATGAGCATTTCAATGTCAGGGACCAACTCAAAATTTATTAAGGAATGTAGGGTAAATGACATCCCATTTAAATCTTTTATTGACTTCGGCAGTGAAGTTACGTTACTTTCACAATCTATTGCAACAACTTTAGGGTTGTCGTGTGACAATACTTGTTCTACCCCGCTTAAGGGTTTTGGCAATAACATAATTCAGTCGTTAGGTAGTGTTGAAGTGAATGTCAACATTGATGGTGTGGATGCGCGTGTGAAATGTCACCTAGTTGATGATAAATTACTTGATTATCCGTTGCTGGTGGGACAATCTTATACTGAACAGCCGCATATTGTTGTATATAAGGACGCACAACAATTAAAGTTCACAAACGTAGTCACCGAGCTTCCATTCTCAAATACCGATATCATGGAAAATACCTCTATTACAGTTTACAGCATGACTAGTAGCAATATTTATGGTCCAGCTGCCGTTAGGGCATGTACAAACTCGATCACAAATGGAACCATCTTGTTAAATACTAGGATAGTGGGGAAACCCACCCAACAATTTAAGATCAATGGGGGTGTGTACGAAGTAAGAGGAGGAAAGCTCTATGTGTACATAACTCCTGTATCAAAGAGTTGTCAGTTTCGCGAAGGGGTTATATTCGGGAGGGGTATTAAAGTCAATGTGGTAAAACGCCTTACGCGTGTGACTAATGATGTCGCTCAAACACAAAACAATGTCATAGACATCGAGCAGGTTCATATAGGCAGTACAATTAGCGACGAACACAAACAAAAATTACTACAACTATTGAGGGAATATGAACATTGTTTTGCGTCATCTTTGAAAGAATTAGGGTGCACTAATATCACCGAAATGCACATAGAATTGAATAGTAAGCGGCCCGTAGTATATCGACCGTATAGATTGTCTCACAAGGAACGTGAACAGGTTAGGGAAATGATTGGAGAAATGTTAGAGGCAGGGATTGTACGAGAGTCAGTTTCGGAATATGCCAGTCCTATTATTCTGGTGCGAAAGAAAGATGGACGACAAAGGTTGTGTGTTGACTATAGGCAGCTAAACTCTATTACTGTGAAAGAACGGTACCCAATGCCAGTGATAGAAGACGAGATTGCGAGGCTGTCAGGACAGGCATATTTCGTATCTTTAGACATGTCTTCTGGCTATTATCAGGTGCCTTTATCAGATGACTCTAAACAGCTGACGTCGTTTGTCACCCCGGATGGGCAATACGAATTTAACCGTATGCCCTTCGGGCTGGCAAACGCGCCGGCGGTTTTTCAACGAATGATGAATAAAGTTTTAGGGTCAGCTAGATTTTCTGAAGCAACTGCTTATATTGACGACATTTTAATATACGGAAAAAGTGTGGATGAATGCTTGGAAAGACTGGAGAGAGTCCTACGATTAATAGAGGAAGCAGATCTGAAATTAAATTTGTCGAAGTGCGATTTCCTTAAAACCAAAATCAATTATTTAGGATATGAGATCAGTTCAGAGGGTATACGACCTGGTGATAAGAAAATTCAATCCGTAGTTGATTTTCCATGTCCCACTAATGTGCACGCGGTCCGCCAATTTTTAGGGCTAGTAAGCTACTTTAGGAAGTTTATTCGCAATTTTGCCGCACTAGCGCATCCCCTAAACAAATTGCTTAAAAAGGACGCAGAATGGGTATGGACTGAGGACCAACAGGCAGCGTTTCAGACTCTCAAGGATAGGTTAGTCCATAGGCCCATACTAGCTATCTTTGACCCAACTGCTGTGACAGAGTTACACACTGACGCCAGCAGGGTTGGTATAGGTGGAATTCTGTTACAGAAGTCTAGTGATGGTGACAGTTTTCAGCCCGTGGCGTATTACAGCCGCCAAACGTCACCAGAGGAAAAGAACTTCCATGCTTTTGAGTTGGAAACGCTGGCTGTGGTGTGCTCCCTAAAGAAATTCAGAGTGTATCTGTTAGGGCAAAACTTCAAAATAGTTACGGACTGTAGCGCTTTGCACTCAACATTTTCCAAGCGTGATCTGATTCCACGCATAGCCCGTTGGTGGCTCTTATTACAAGAATTTCAATGTAACATTGAATATAGGGCAGGCACCAAAATGGCTCATGTGGACGCGTTGTCTCGTAACCCCACTGAACACTCTTATGTGACAACAGAGACAGATCCATATCCAAGCGTCATGCAAATCACGGGTCAGGACTGGCTTCAAACTTTGCAACTAGGAGACTCTGAACTTAATCGAATTCGTAATATCATCGATTCTAACATGGATATAGATGGTCTAAAATATATAAAAGACAACTATCTGATTAGGGACAATAAACTATATAAGTGTGTAAATGGGGACAAAACAGATTTGCGCTGGGTGGTGCCCAAAGGGGCAAGGTGGCAAGTTTGTCGTATGAATCACGACGAAATTGGACATTTTGGTATCGAGAAGACTCTAGAACGAATTAAGAAAACATACTGGTTTCCCAAAATGTCCAAATTCGTCAAAAAGTACGTTCAGGCTTGTATAGAATGTGCGTATTCTAAAAAGGTTAGTACGAATGAGGGACAGTTGCATACTATACCTAAAGTAGAAGTTCCTTTCCATACTGTACATATAGACCACCTTGGGCCCTTTGTGCGATCCAATAGAGGGAATTCA
This sequence comes from Ostrinia nubilalis, assembly GCF_963855985.1. Lineage (NCBI taxonomy): Eukaryota > Metazoa > Arthropoda > Insecta > Lepidoptera > Crambidae > Ostrinia > Ostrinia nubilalis. The sequence goes on along the minus strand of NC_087096.1, from coordinate 9,591,186 downwards.
TATCTCCTTGTTGTGGTCGACTCTTTTACAAAATTCATATTTATCAGGCCTGTCCGTAATACTAAGACTCAGACCGCAATCAGAGTACTCGAAGATATATTTTATACGTTTCGTAATCCAGACAGAATAATAAGTGATCGTGGAACGTGTTTTACTTCGCACGCCTTTAAGAAATTTTGTCTGGATAAGGGGATTCGACATGTTCTGAATGCGGTTGCGAGTCCGAGGTCTAACGGGCAAGTGGAACGGTGCAATCGCACTATTATTAGCTCTTTGACTGCCCAGAATCTTAACTTTGATGAGAAAGTCTGGGATGACAAAATAGGTAGAGTGCAATGGGGAATGAATAACACTCGTCAGAAAACTACAGGTAGGACGCCGGCAGAGATTATGTTTGGGCCAAGTATGAACTCTGAATTAGATCCTAGAATGAATGAGATTGTGCATGAGACTCGTGAAAATACGGATTTGACAACTATACGGGAATCGGTTAAAGATAGGATTGATGAGGAACAGGAAAAACAAAAAAAAGCTTATGATAAAAATCGACGTCCAGCTAGGATATATAAGGAGGGAGAACTTGTTAAAATTACTCGAACATGCTTCTCGAATGACGGAAAGAGCAAAAAACTGATGTCTCCTTATATTGGACCTTACCGAGTAGTAACTGTGTTAGGCAACGATCGATATCGGTTAGCTTCTATACCTGGTCTAAGCAGTACTAGGAACAAACGCCAGACTACCGTCGCTGCTGATAGAATGTTACCCTGGGTTCACGTAGCCGCTTTAGATGTAAATGAGGGCAATGAGGATAAGGATGCTGAAGATAATAGTTCTATAGCGAGTGACACTGAAAGTAATCATTAGTTTGTTTATTAATATATTGTATACTTATAGTACTTAATGTAAGTAATTGTTTTTATTGTACATGTAAATAATTATAAAAAGAAAGGGGAGATTTGAAATGAAATGAATCATTTATTTACTTGTGATGAACTTAAATTTTTATTATTTTATTATAAACAAGAATATTCATACTAATAATTTCCATCTCACCGGTGATTTTACTTTATTATTAGCGTACTAAATCGGATAAGCTGTATTGCGTACTTAACTGATTGACCACTTTACAAATTGATAATAGTAAACATGTTTTCTAATTCTGTACGTTTATGCAGATATGTGCTAGGTAACAATTATTGTTTGTAGCGCTCTTGCTCTTAGTCATTTACCTTGTTACAAGTTCTAAATAAAAAGGGGTTGTTTTAATTACGTTTAATAAGTTTGGAGAACACATTTAGTTACGCATGAAAGATTTGTTTTGTTAGTGGAATTGGATAACAAATAATGAATAAATAAATAATATATAGGTCGCTACTTGAGTTAATGAATAAACTATAATAAATAAAAACAAGTAATGGATAGTTTGATTTTAAGTAAAGATGAAATAGTCATGAGAAAGAGGATTCAGCTTTAAATAACTTGGGTTTAAATGACATTAGTTACAATGAAACTTGCAAGAAGGATGGTTTGCAAGATGTTCATGTGTTAATGATTTATTGTAACTTGCAAGAAGGAGGGTTTGCAAGATGTTCATTTGATATTATTTATTGTAACTTGCAAGAAGGAGGGTTTGCAAGATATTCAGTTTTAATTATTATTGTTTTGAATGACATTGGTTACAATGAATCTTGCAAGAAGGAGGGTTTGCAAGCTATTCATTTGTAAATTATTTATTGTAACTTGCAAGAAGGAGGGTTTGCAAGATAATAAGACTTATGATGTTGTAACTTGCAAGAAGGAGGGTTTGCAAGATAATAAGACTTATGATGTTGTAACTTGCAAGAAGGAGGGTTTGCAAGGTTCTATTATGATTTGATAACTAGTACATTTTGAAATAATAAATATAATTCATAACATTGTTAGGTGATTCGATTGGCCATGTGTTAGGTTTGCCAGTGCATGAGGACATGCACTGCGTCAGGATGGACGAGTGTTAGGTTTCATTAAAATTATCTATTTCCGAACGAATATTTATATTTTTATTACTGGCAACACCGTGCTTAATTTTAAAAACTACGGTCGATGGAATAAAGCCTTGTTTTCACCAGTGCGCACAAAGTGCCCCCTAGTGGAAACAAGGCTAAAACTTAAATATTTTTATTGGCAACACCGGCTGCTAAATTGAGGAGGGATAAAAACATGGCGAATCGAATCACTTTTGCTGGAGCCGTTGTCGTGGACAGACGTGCCTAGAACCTGTAACGAGTATCTGAAGAAAATAGAAGTCTACTTGGAAAATAATGTGAGTTTTATTACAAAAGAATTACGCTTTACATATTCATACTTTTGGTGAATATGAAATTCAAATTCCTGATTTGAATCTGTCAATAAAGTTAGTAAGTTTTCTCGTTACATTCGGAGGTTTTCTTTCATCAAACCGCAATTAAGCACATTTGTATAAGGTTAAATCGTCTTAAAGCAGTTCAATATTAATACCTCCACTTGTATGAAACAACTTTTTAGGAACTGTTCTCAAAAATCCATGTGGAAGTACAAGAATAAAATTTAGACTTCCCTGGAAAAAGTTGCGGCTTTCCAGATTTATTAGGTAAACGGCGATTTGAAATCATAAATGGATGACAAAATAAATGTTCAGGAGCCACTAAACACGATGCAAGGATCAGACAGTATACAGTGTGTTTGGGATAGGACTAGCGATAATTTAAGGCGATGTTGTGATGTCAATTTTATCAACAAAAATGCCCCTATATGTGGGCCCACCCACCCCCACCCCAAATTAAGCCCCCCATTCCAAGAGGATGTGACTACATAAAAAATGTTTGTATTTCTTATGTGCCCGTCTTACAGATAAATAAAAAAATGCATTTGTAAGCCAATAATATGGTGTCATTAAAAAAACACAATGACCAAAAAATTTAATTGTTTTTATGATGTTTAGTTTTTGTCAAAAAATTCAGTTTTGACAGACACGTCGCCTTAAATTATCGCTAGCCCTATCCCAAACACACTGTATAATCATTACTTAAAAGTCCTGAAAACTGTAACATGATCACTGATTCAAATTCATTTTCCTGTTTGCTGTAGTGATTTCAAAAAAATTGTATTGCTTGTTCGATTTTAATTCAATATTGTGTCTCATAATAGTGTCTGGCATCATGCGTAAATTGCCGACGACATAAAAAATAACAGGCTATAAAAATGTACTGCGCTTCCCCTATTCAGTGCCCGTTGCAAGTACCTACGTGTAAACGGGCGATTCCAACGGGATCGCTCTTACTTTTTATTGTGTTTATTATTTTTAACGCGCGAAATGATTACGGTGACAAACGCAAATCCTGCCCTCAAGCGAAATGGGTGCTTGGCAACCAAAAAATTAAATACTTTGACTTTGATTTCTTAGTTTATTCCAAGCCTTAGATATAAACAAAATTAATCTGTTTGTTTAAAATAACTGCAGAGTTGTTATTGTTTATGTCACCTACAATGACCTACATTCATTCAAAAAGGTAGGTCACACTTTTTAAGCTGTATTTTATCTATCGCCAGAATGTCGTATTGTTTTTGTGATAGCTGCTGAAATATTAAGTTTTACACAAAACATATGGCCTTTAGAACCACCAACTCAAAGTGCTCCTTCCAAAGTTGTAACGCTATACCATATTTAGTCCGATGCAAGTGCGAAGTTATTAAAGAGGAATTTATTATCTTCGTTATCATATGTATTCGAACAAAATAAGACCTACTACATTAATTTTGGGGTGGAATGGTCATAAAATGTATCAATACTGCCAACTAATTTGGGGAGTAAAAATAGCAAATACTTCACATAAACTTTTACTTTTAAGCTTATTACCTAATACTAAAGCTTTCTTTCTTTATTACAGTAGCGGTGATAGTTAAACTTAATGATTCACCATTGTTTAATAATTTGATTATCTTTATGAATCTTTCTAATTTTGAGGTATGGAGTGCGTTATGGCGTATTGTCAGTATTGTGGTGTTTTCCCACGCTTGGACTTAATAATAATAATGTAGTAAAATATCAAATTAGACAAACTGACATCTTATAAGTTTATACTACACTGGCCTGCACTACTAAGTACTACACACGGCCGAATACTGAAACGCCATTTAAATATTTGACGGCTTCTCAAATAGTTAAGCAGCTCCCAAACTTACATTTCGCATACTCAAAACAATTTGTGAGCAGTTCTCAATTTTTAAGCACCTCTCAATTTAAGTTGCACTCAATCGCCACTTAAATGAATTTTCGCATACTGAAACGCCATTCAACGCTAAGCATTACTCAAACAACTGTCAAATCGTCTTAAGCAGCTGTTAAATTTGAGAGTGCTTGCGCGGTATCTTAAATCCTATTGTTATACCTAAAACGACCTAAATAGTGGTAAATAATGTGTGTCATCGTTATCATTTCTTTCGAGCCTCGAGGAAATACCTAGATCTAATCGCAGGAACGCAATAAGGCTGAACGCTATTGAAAAATATTATTATAATGACATGCAATTCCGAGCGAGGTTCCGCGTCTCAAAAGAAACGGTGTTGTTTCTGGATTCATAATTTGGAAGCTCTTTGAAACCCCTCACCAAACGCCATACAACCAGTGGACCAAATACTTATTATAATTTAACCCTACGGTTCTACGCAACGGGAAGTTATGAACGTGTGTACTAGGTGATATCTTCCACATCGAACAGCCAACTGTGCATCGTATAGAGCACAAAGCTGCAAAGTAACAACCAAAGTAGCTGCTATGAAATCGCTTTACATAAACATGCCTACTTCTGAGGAATAATAATATGGAGACATCGCAGCATTTCCAAGAGTTGTTGATTTGTCAATTTGACGCTCTGTCAACAATGATAAATGTCAATTGTGGTTACGTTTCGGTCCACGATCGCCACTTAATAGATTTCAACAATAAAAAGTTTCACCTTTAAAATATTTTTTTAATTAAATAAAAATGCAAGCATTAATTATTTTATATAATAAAACGAGAATTATGTATAATAGAAACTAAAAATAAACTGTTCTATGTTAAATTGATTGAGTATATTTCCATAAAAGACAGAACATAACCAAACGATGCTGCGTGTAATGGATAAAAAACGTAAAGTCATCATTTGTGTAAATGAAAACATACTTTTTTTGGTAAATGTTGCCATTAGGTAAACATTTGAGAGCTGCTTAGCTGATCACGGCTTCAAATCCGTTGAGTGGCGTTTGAGAATACCATTTAAAATTGAAGGATACTTAAATTTAGGAGCCCGTCAGCTGAGTGAAAGATTTGAGTAGTGTTTCAGTATTCGGCCGTAAAAATTTAATTTTTTTCGAATCTATAAAAGGTATAGGTAGATTTAAAATAAACAACGTTTTGTAGCAAATCTTATCAGCTTTCTTATAAACTATAGTCAACAATTAAACTATTTTTCAAGTCCTTGTTATTTAGGAAGTATATCTTTTGAACCTACAAACTTATTGCAATTTTAAAAGTGTGACACTTTCTTTTGCAGGCCAGTGTATTTAACTACGTAAATGTATTATGTTGATGTGCTTCTAAATATTTTAAAAGTATACAATTAATACTTACAACAACTGTAGCATAAAGAGGTCTTATGTGCAAAAACGGCTGTTAACGAGAGAGCACAATTGTTTTGAAACCGATTTAACGAAAATTGAGAAAAAACAGCAAATTTTCTTGCTCGAATTGCGAAACGCAGACAATAGTAAAGACACTCAATGCAATCTTAATTGGTTCACTGCAGAGTAAACTGTTGGTTTATCGAATTGAAAGAAATCTACACTTATAGAGGAAAGATTTGACTGTTTGTTTGCATCTAATAGGCGCCGAAACTACTGGACTGATTTGAACAAATAAAATATTATATCTAAATATGTATAACTCAAAGGTGACTGACATCATGATCTATCAACGCACAGCCAAAACCACTGGACGGATCGGGCTGAAATTTGGCATGCAGGTAGATGTTATGACGTAGGCATCCGCTAAGAAAGGATTTTACGAAACTCCACCCCTAAGGGGGTAAAACGGGTTCCACGCGTACGAAGTCGCGGGCGGCCGCTAGTTTCATTTATATTTCACCATTAGAATCCTTTGATGAACAGGTACGAAGTTCGCCGGGCCAGCTAGTAGCGTATAAAACCAGAAATTGGGTAACGTACAAGCAAACATCTTAAATTCAATACTCTGTTATCAGGAGCCATTTTATTTTCGCTGCCATCGATATTTTATTGGTTTCCCGGAAGTCCCGACAGCACTTTTGTCATTACCGTCAGTCATGCCGAAGTGGGAGTCACAGTAGCGCCGTTGACTGCGAGAAACGAGATATGGGTTAGGGCGTGACCACACTGCATCGTTATGCACAGGACTGGCTATTGACTGCACGTGTGAAGTTTATAGTACAGTCACCCTCAGCTCATCGGACTATGACAGGTACTTACATACTTTCAGGTGAGATTTCATCACTTTCAGGTGAGATGCAGGCCAAGAGTTCCCGTTGTGGTATAAAAAAACGTTGACCGTCATTTTTCAGGTAAAATAGTTCGTAGTTTTGATACAATTTTAAGCTGGTTTTTGTTTTGAAACTCTTTCGCCCTCAAGCTATTATATTATAAGTGAATGAGGCATATTCTGGCCAAATTAGCTTCATCTTTGATCGCATCTTCATTTTTCGTCACTAACATATTAATTACTAATATACAGGGTGTTAGGTAAATGGGTATATGAGCCGACACTAGCCCATGTTAACATAGTCATATAAATGGTATGGTGAAGTCAGAAAATTGATATCTTCATTTTAATTATTTTAATTTTCATACAAGTCGGATTTTATAAAATTTATTTTGTATGAAAATTAAAAAAATAATAATTATGATATCAAATTTCTGACTTCACCATACCATTTATATGACCATGCTAACATGGGCTAGTGTCGGCTCATATACCCATTTACCTAACACCCTGTATAATGATAATGAAAATTCTACTGCTAATATTGCCTTTTTTCAAATTGGGGCATGGTAACATTGGTAACACGACATAACATTTTAGATCAGCACACTTCACCACAATATAATATGGAGATGATGACAACAACAAATACTGCTTTGGAAACGTGTCACATATGAGGTTGAATTTTTAACGCAGCTTCGAACATTTATTCCTTTATTCGCAACTTCTTTACAGTGTGAAGGCGTCCTAACGCGCGACGCGTATTGCCAAATGCTGACCCAGTTCGGGTCGTCCCGGGATCACTCGGAAGGGTTTACGGTTTCAATATTTCCATGCCTTCGCCATATAGCTGTATGCTCAAAGGAACCGCACGCCAAGTTTCGAGTTTCTTCGAGTGTTCAAGCGCATATATATGACAATAGATATAATATCAGTTACTGTCTGTTCTTCTCGTTACACGATAGTCGCTTGGGCGGCTCGCTTGTCTACTATGCCAGAGGTCGCGGATTCGATCTACGCACACACAATTCAAATATTTTTGATCAAGTATGAACAAACTTTGTTTTGGTTTAGGTGTTTTCTAACAATAACTAATTTTGTTTAAGTAGTTATCAATATAAAATGATGTTTAAACCTGTGTTCTGGTATTCGGACAAGCTTACTTTATAGGGTAGAATTGGGTAGAGATGACGCTTCCATTACTTATTGTTTAAGCCTTATGGACTCTTAGACTCTAATCTTCAACTAAAACTCAGATGTCTCTTAGTATTCCGGCTAAAGGCTTTCTACACCCTGTGAAATGAATACCCTTGTTCCTCGGCTACCCCATATTCCGTTCTCCAGCTGTCCATACGAAGATGTACCTATATGTTCATCTTATCGGCTCACATTATCAGTGAAAATGTGCAGTCTTCATGGCGCCCCCACTGAAATTCGCAGACTGCTGAGCGACCGTCTTTTTAACGAAAAGTGACACAAATAGATATTAATCTGCGTTAAGTCTGTGTCCTTCTGAGTCAAATAATGCTATATTCTATTACATGCACGACCTATTTCGATGTGAGGTTACTCGGTCCTTGCGCAATGAGCGACAACCTTCGCAAGGTGGTTAATCTGGTTCAGGGGACTGGCATCCAATTTGCCGGCCGTTGTGAGGCTTCGACCACAGCCCGTAATTGACACCGAAAGTAAAACCACAGCGCTGGCGGAAAACGCGCGATGTAAAAACGCGAATTACGACACGCGGTCGCACCGCACACAATCGCCGCCGACTATCCAATCTCCTAAATGCTTTATTATTATTGTCCCGGTCAGAGTAACTTCCAATAAAAATAACGTAATTCACCGGCCGAATAGACCGCTCTTATAGGTTTAGTTTAGAAAGTTGGCATCTTGTCCATAGCGGTTATTCCGCGTTCCCTACATAGGCTACCAGGCGGCAGGTTGTATAAAAAGAAGGCTCTATTTAACGGGAACTGATTCGGAAAAAAGCGCTCTGAGCTCCGGAGCGAAGAACCGGATTACTGTGGCCGAGCTGAAAAACAAATCTACTACGATTTACGTACCGTAACCTCGTTACGCGTTCCGAACGAGACGTATTCGGCGGGGCGGGTGTTGTTGGAATGTGTTTCTTGTTGCGTGGATGCAGGGTTGAGATTGTGTTGTGGGGTGTGGTCGAATGCGAGAGAGAGGCGAGCTTATACGCGCGTCTATGGAGAGGCGGCAGGTTCATTCGTAGGAAGTGTCGTTATCACAGTCGCTGTTCGGCGGTCGGGCGGCGTGCAGGCTACAGGGTGTTCGCTCGCGGGCGGTCGACATCTCTTCGAGAGAAGTTTTGCGGAGATCGGAACGTGGCCGGCCTTTCCCGGCTAGAGCGCTCTGTAGAAAGTGAAATTGCATGTGATAACAAATTGTGTAAGGACACTCGTACTACTTGGTGTTTGATTGTGTGAAGTGGGAACTCCAGAGTGGATTTTACAAACTTATTTTGAACTCGTTTCGATATCAGCGCAGTTTTGAACTAAAAACTGTGATCTAGATTATTGAAGCGCTGTCGAGTTTTCCGAAAACGGTAAGTTGTTCTGTTACACTGATTTTTAGGTGATGAAGATGAATTGCAGATGTTTTATGAAAGCTGTATGGAGTTTAATTAGTTGCGGATTTACTGCTACTTACTACACATTCATGAGCATTGCCTTACTTTTTAATGTTTTGCTAGAGCACGTAAAAATACATCAGTAACCTACATTTTTAATGCAAAATTGAAACCTACTTAATGGTTGTTATTTTAGTGAGCTGAAAAAACGCACAAATTGAACAGAGAAATACGAGATGTAGATGAAATGATTTTGGCTATAGTTAAAGTTTAGTTTGATTAGCCTGTAAATATATGTATTTGGTATGGGATTTGAGGCACCGGCCTACACAAGCATGGAAATGTGTCATTTTAGAAAATGCGGATAAGTTATGTAGGCCTGCCTACCCCAATTCACACAAAAACAGGTACCTATTATACAACAATTAAAGTTTTGGAAATTCCTCATACCACCCAGCTTCAAGAAAGCAATATAGAGATAGTTAAAATTAGTCTGTTAAGGTTTTTACAATTGAATGAATTGACTGTTGGAGACGCCGCACTCTGTATGATGCTGTAGGCCTAGAAATAAACATAAGCTGTAAGTATATCGATAACTTTTTGAGAGACATAATAAGTACTTAATCCTGGATACTACAGGAACGTGATGTGACTCTAGAAACAAATGAAATAATTGGACATCAAAAGAAAGACCTTCGAAAGTAGACGATAAAATTCCGAGTCATGTAATCATGAAATAATATAAAATAATAATATGCAAGCAGATTACTTTTTGTTCGGAGGGGAGCAACTTCTCAAATATTCATAGAGACGGGAGCAAAAATGTAATGTAAATAAAGATGTAATAACATTCACAAAACAAAGACCGGTATTTGGAGATAAACAGTTTTACATGCTTGCGATACAAATATCCTATTTATTTACAGATTACTTATCAAATCAAATCAAATAGTTTATTCAGTACATAGGCCCTTTCCAAGGCACTTATACACGTGTTTGTAATTGGATGCTATGTACATTAATTCTTCGCTGCGGTTTTCCTTCTTTTCTTCTTCTTTATCTTAAACCTTTTAAAGCACTTCATCAATTTGATTACATCAGCACCACCTGATTATTTATAGGTACCTGATAATTTTATAATTACAGACACTCGTATATTTTAAAAACTCATCATCTTACCCTCTTGTAGTTCACTACGAATGTGAATTCTCCATTGATTTTCGTTGAGATTGGTAAACGGTCATGTTATGACAGCCCGCATCCTTAATCTGATTGTCTCAGGAGATCCTTCCATCCACGACCGTTGTGGGCTCACCGCCTGTTTCTATTGATCAGTGGAGTAAGGATTTCGCTGGTGAAATCACAATCAGTATTTTTTATTTTGTCACAACTATGTAATAGATAGAGAGTTACAACATTTTGACTATTAAGAGCCACTCAAAGTTTAAGTACCTACCTATGTTACTTTTTAAAGCTCTAGGTTATAAAAACGGCAAACAAAGTTTAACAGCAAAGTTAGGTGAACTTTCATAGTTTGTTTTTGTAGGTTTGTATTTGAGGCCCAAGAGAGTCTAAATCTCAGTTCCTATCTCATAATCGGGTTCTAGTTGTTGGTTTGATTTAGTATCAAGGGCTTTGTAGAAAAGTTATTATTAATTTCACTAATTTATCGACTTGGACAATATAATGTAGTAATAGTATACCATTACTTACGCTACTATAAGCAATAGTAAGTAATCATGAATGACAGTGGATGGACAGGCTTTAGGCTCATCACGTTTAGCACTTAAGTAACCTTTAACTCAAAATATCTTAATTGTTATCAGAAGTTAAAATGCGTCGATCAGTTTGAGATTGTTAATATTATTTACTTATTCCTATTATACGATTAGCTACGCTACGTAGTAACCATGAATGTCAGTGGGTGTACAGGTTTTTGGTTCATCACATGTAGCGCCCAAGTCACCTTTAAAAATCAATTCAAAATCAAAGTCACCTTTAACTCAAAACATCATAAGTGTGTCAGAAGTCAAAATGCGTCGATCAACTTGGGTAATTTTTAATATTATTTATTCCCAAGATCTGTAAATTAACATTGCTATCCCCCTGCTCTCCTCTTAATTGGCCTCTCATTAACATAACTTCCAAATAGATTTTCATTTGCGGCTGCAAGGAAGGTTTTGGACAATTTATTTGGTAATTAAAACGAGCCAAAGACGCTAAGTTACTTATAAAATGAAATATTTGTAGCTTACATTAAATAGATTCCAATGGGCGTAACATTTTATTATATTTTCATGTTCTAGTTAAAACGAAGCAAAAAAGAAAGAAGCACTTTTTCTTGTTGGCCAAAAGAGGGTTGACTTAAAAACAATGGATTGAACACAAAGTAAATAAAAAACTATAGCTGTAATATATTGTTGTGCGTATATACCTAAGGTCATATATGACCAATAAAAGCTTTACTTGGGATGATTTTCCGAAGTCGTAAAAACGCCCTGGGACACCCTTTGACCGCCATAAAAATGGCTCATTTATAAAAGCTGTTAGATCCGGTTGCCTTTTTGATATAAGACAAGACATCTTGTTTGTTTAATGGGATTTTATGTAATAAAATAAAAAGTTTCACATCCTGAAAAATCGTATTAGTGTAAGTATTCTACAGTTTCTCAATGGTATATGGTTATTACAATTATGGGTTAAACGTTCACGCTCACGTTACATGTGCTTTGAATCCTGAGCGTAACTAAGGATCCTAAGGTTAACTTCCAAGCGAAGTCAGGGTTTGAATTAAAACTGAAGTTTTCAGCAGTTTTTCTCCGGGGAGGATACTATAAAATTCACACTTTCAGCAAAGCTTATTGATACGTCAATTACCTAGCTATTGTTTCTTATAGACGATTGTAGAGCCGGTAGGTATTCATAAAATATACTGTTTACGTAAAAATTAGTAATGCTGCCATTGACCCAGTGCACTCAAAAATATAAGTTCAAAGAAAGAATACATTATTCAAAAGATTTTTTTTTATTTTTTTTATGCTAGACAAGGCAGGTATTTGACCGCAATCGCACCTGGTGTTAAGTGAGATGCAGTCTAGGATGGTACATATCTGCCCTGTAAATGCCTATTCACTCTCGCCTTAATAAACTTAAGATAAACTATGGTTGTTTGTTTCATCGTTGCGCTGACACCGGGTCATATTGCGAGATGAGCTAAAATGTAAGACAATGTCCTTGGCATTGAATATTATAAAAATATTATATACTAATATTTTGAACGCAAAAGTTTATGATGATGGATAGATGTTGGCTCTCTAACTCAGAAACTGTTGAACGGGTTTTGAATATTTCACAATGATTTATATAACTTTACATCAGATTAACAAACCTAAGGGGCCATCCATAAAGTACCTACGTCACACGAATTTCATGATTTTTTGACACCCCCTCCGTCCTTGTCACAGGTGGTCACATTTCTGAGACCCCCCCTCCCTAGTGTGACGTCACATATTTTGCAATTTCACATCGAAAAATTATTAAATTAGCAGCAGTTCCGAAATTAGTTTTATTTCCATTTAAATTACGTACTTTTTTATGAAATCAACATTATATCAAACATGTGAAACAATTGAAATGTGATGTCACGAAACTTAGGACCCCTCCCACCCCTTGTCACACCATGTCACACTTTGTCAACCCCCTCCCCCCTCTTTACGTGTGACGTACTTTATGGATGACCCCTAAGGAGGCTTCCGGCGACTGGGACCGCAATTAACTAGGACCGCGGTCCCAGTCGCCGGATCCATAAAAAAAAAAAAATTTCTTCCGGCGACTGGGACCACTCATAGATAACTTAAAAGAAAATATTATTCAATCCAAAATTGGTACAGTACTAAAATCCATGAGTGGTCCCAGTCGCCGGAAGAAAATTATTTAATTTTTACGCATCCGGCGACTGGGACCGCGGTCCCAGTTAATTGCGGTCCCAGTTGACGGAATCCTCCCCTAAGTGGTGGGTATCTTTTATCGAAATCTACGCAAACGGAGTCATACGCAGCAGATTGTAATAAAATAAAACAAAAGCAAAACTCTACATTACTGGCATTCATCCATCAAGCCGCTGAATCTTATGAAAGAAGGCAATACTTTGCATTTAGAAATGAATGATCAATACAATGTCTTAATAATGTACATTAATTAAGTGACTAAGAAACGAACGGCATCTAATTCATCCATCGAACGGTTGGCTGGCGCTGCTGTCACCAGACACCACCATATCACAAAGTAGGTAGGATCAGAAGACAATCTACATACAAAGTCCGATCGGGCAACGCACACATAGACAACGCGAAGTGTCGCAGACCAATTTAAACCAGTGCGAGCGCGAGTGCCACCCGCTAGTGACACGCGTCTGTGTGCTATGTAAAATGAAGTACATACAGGTGATTGCCTTCTGTTACTATCTATTTTGTGACCATATTGTATCAGATATCACAGTCACTACTCGTATGTGGTGAATAGCATTATGTAATAAAAATCGATTTATTGCAAAGTACGATGTAATTGCTTTGCAATCGATACTTGTTATGTAAACTTATATCACTAGAAACGAGGCTTTTTTGTTAAGTGGGAAAACAAAAGAGTGCTTGCATTTACAAGTAAACGTGATACCATCTTGAAGTAGGGTACCTAATTGACTTTTATTTCAACGCAGTTGTCATACAGTTGTGTACGGTCCTACAAACTGCCGACTGACGTCCGGCTCAAAAATACTTACTTAATATTATTTGAAAGAACCCTCAGCATAAGTATGATGTTTCAATACTCTGTAATGACGTTGTTTATTGACGATCGGTTTCTTGAATCTCTTGCCTGACCTTTGAGTTTTAGTTACATAATCTGCATACATTTCCTTACGTTCTTATGAGCGCGGTGAAATTACCGCAACGAAATTAATTTACTAAATTGTCTGTAGTTACAGAACTCGTTAAAATCTCATGGGAAACACCGTTTGAAGACAACAATGACTCCATGATCCCGTAGTTTTGATAGTATATCTTTAACGCGGTCAGCATCAGTGTGGTACCCTTGTACAAATTAAATGTAAAAACCAAATTATGTTCCGTGGTATACATAATTCATTTATGATAATGCGTTGACGGGCGCCAAAGTTAGCCAGAGTTTCCAGTGCTTTTACAAAGTTAGCCAAAGTAATGGGATCCATACCATATGTCATTAGGAATAATACTCGATTTTGTTATTCATAATGACACCGTTTCAGATGTTAAATTGCAAAACTTATGACTGAATAATTTGCATAGAATAACAGTGTCATAAACGAAACCTGTTAAAAGTACTTGCTCTTTTAATTACAACCAATTTTCTTTAAAAATAACCGCTTTAGTTAATAAATACATTTAGCGCTACGCACAAAGTTTAAGTTTGCTGTGTATTAACACAAGATATCATGATGTACACATTTTTTTTATAGATGCATAAAATTAGTGGTTTCTGTTTAGAGTTTAGTCGCGTCCAATCGAGTGCCGTTGCTCGAGAGATGGTGCCTCAAGCGAAAATAACGTCACTGTTATATTAGAGGTTTTTTGCTCATTCACTTTTTGTTGCTGCCAAATAATGAAGTAGCTATTAGATGCAATCGGTCCCATCTGGTGTATCCTCATCGAATTGATACTCAATTGCGTGTTTTTTGCTCAGTTCATCAAGCGCTCGATTATTTTGAGCAGACAAAAGACTGGATTCAATTCCTGATACTCATCTATGTTACAACGGACGTGTTCGATGAACTGCGATTTGATGTAAGTACTCGAATTAATTTATTGCATAGGGTGTGGTCTGAAAAAGAAGATATTTTTATGGTGATTAATTAGAGACCACGAAGTTTTCGGTTCAAAATTATTATCTGTTCCATAAATTAATTTGTCATTGTAGTATAACCTATTTCTGTTGCCTCTTTTGAATACTCACTTATTTATTTTAATAAAATGAGGGAAATACCTAATTAATATACAGAAGTAGGTACTTTAAGTCTTCGTCTCTAGACTTCTTGGAATAGTATTTCATTATCTGACTTTCATATTGCCATTTCCTGGAATAAACTTTATTGTTCGTTTATGCTCATCGCTCTGAGTTCGCTCATACAAAAGATATACTTCATGTATATAGAATATCTTCAACAAATACGCGAAAATTCTACCAGATTTTATAATTTAGAAGGCTTCAAGATCTTCGATCACCTATTAACTGTCTCACCCATGCATGAAGTCATTCCAACTCATTTCGCTGCCAAGAATAGATGACTAGAGCCAGCTAAATGGACTTTTACGTACGTGTGGATTCGGGGTTCATTCATAGGTCAGAGTTTAATCTTGCAGGTCGTTTCGCAGTCCGGTGCCGTGACTGGAAGAGACGCGATTAATGACGGGGGTGGGACGGATGGCACTCACACCGAACACTTCATTAAGAATGAGAGAAAAAAAATGTTTAGTTGTATGTTTGTTTATAATTCGATTTTTTAAATTATTTTTAGCATGAGCAAATATCGTCATCATCAGCCGGGCTGGAATTCACGCTCTGATAAAATCATATCGATGATTTTAGACGGAAAATGCATGGGTTTATCGTGCAAAATCGATAAAATATCTCGATTACAACATGTCCTTTACTCCACTGCACACTTTAATGAAGGAGAGCCAAATCTTATCTTTTATCAAAAATGTCGACCAAATCAAAGGTTTTGGATGACGGGTTAGGGATGTCTGAAGTTTGCATATTTGTCCCTAAGTCGCATTTCATGACATGCAGGGAAAGAGTGGGGTAGGTCCTATCTGCTCTGCCGGAACCACACGGCAACTTTGACAAATGCAAATACATACACAACTTGGTTATTTATTCATTTGTTTAAGTCTCCAGACGTCATTGTCTTATGATGTATGTATTGCGAAATAAAATAAGAGTAGGTATTTAAATATTGGATATTATGCATTGCAAATGTTTGAATAACATGATTTGCATACAATACTCCAAAAGTAAAACTTTAGTAGGCGTTGGTTTTATCGAGCTTGATTCAAGTTTATACACAACATAAAATGATTTCCAAACGAAAGTCGACTTCCTGAAATCATTAGTTTTATTTATACTAGCAGATCAACATCCGCTGTATTTAAATTTAAAATCAATAATGATTAACCTTGTCTAGTTTTATATCACTTTCATTCAAAGATAGAAAGTGAGAATTTGACGTTTTTACAGCCGGAGAACTAGTGTTGATACGATTAAATACGAGATAATTTTTTATTTTACACCACATTAAATTGATTACCTGGTTCATACCTGGTTAGTTTAATAAAAACTAGTGACCACGCCCTGGCTTCGAATGGTTAAGTGCACATTGACATAATGTTATAGACTTATATTAACACTCTTGCCTAACCTGCTCACTTTTAATATAATACGAGTAGTTTAGATTAGAGATGAACTGTCTGTCCAACAGATTTACTGGCTCTACCTACATAATATCAAATCTATATATATAAAAGAAAGTCGTGTTAGTTACTCCACTTATAACTCAAGAACGGCTGAACCGATTTAGCTGAAAATTGTCAGGGAGGTAGTTTAGAGCCAGGAGAAGGACATAGGATACTTTTTATCCCGTTCGAAATTAAAATTAAGGCGGAACAAAGTTCGCCGGGTCAGCTAGTTACTCATAAAACAATAATTGGTAGTACCACTGCAAATTATGTTTTTTGTAGTTCTATCAAGTAGAATTGAGCAGCAGGACCGCGGACAACACACGTTATCCAGTATTTAAACTGAATTTGTATTGGTATTAGAGCACGCGGTCTATCGCCAACCCGCTGGATAGACGCCATCACAAAGGCTACTGAGTCCACCATGGTCCAGTGTACTTGCGACGCCTCTAACCGTCAGAAATGGAAGCACATCGCCAAGAGAGCTACCCTCGGAGATGACATCGAACACCCCACCGTGTACCTCGTTAGCGCAACCACGACCACTGACAAGAGTGCCCGACTAAGAAGAAGAAGAGTGTTGGCCAAATATGAGTTGTAAAAAAAATACTGCGTTACGTTACGGTGTGATAGCCTCCCAACCTTATCGACTCCGGATCCAGCTTCCGATGAGTTCGATTGTTCTGCTAGATTCTGACTGGCATACATTAGGACGGTCGCGGCCCTCGCCCAAACTCCGAAGGAAAACACGCCCTATTAACGAACTTGTGTTTCAATTATTACTTCGGCCGCTATTTATTTTGTGATACATTGCTGGTTTATTCCGTTCACGTAGAGGCTGAGGCGTGAAAAATGTCGCTGCGAGGTAATCTCATCAACTACACCTACGTTATTACAGGCGGACAGTTCCAAATAAATCTATCAAACGTGGGTCTGGTACAGTAAGCAGCACAAGCTAAACTCTGGCATCTTGTGGTGTGGTAATAAAAGCGAATTTGCCACAAAACTTTCATCTAAATGGACGTTAGCGTCGCAGTTTTCTTGATGACTATGGAATATTGTTGGTTGAAGATTACTTGATGAAGTGTGGCTGTAAGCTGACTTAGCTTTCATGAAATTTTCATCTACAAAACTTAATTCGGGTTTTTCTTTTTTGGTAGGTACGATAAGTTAGACAGTAGGTAGGTATTTCAGTACTTAGATACTTACATCACTGTAATTTTTCAACGGGGACATATAAAATTCAAGTTCCTGTAATGTTACAAAAGCAGAATTACTGAGTTAATAACTTTAATGATTGGAAGTTTTAAACGTATGCATATTAACGTTTGCATAAAAATTTCAAGTGTTCACAGTTCTTAAACAAATTAGGCCGTTAAGGGATCGAATACTAATGCAGGGGTGGGCAGTTGAGAAATTTAATTTCACCCTTCCGTTGCCGGTTCTAAAAACTTAGTACCCCTACGTGTCCGTCCCAACGCTAATCCTTTATAGCCAGAAAAGTTTTTCCGGGCTAATGCTCTAAGTTGGTAATGTAGGGGAAATTTAAGTCCGTTCTCAACTTCATGTTGGCCGGAATTAGAATATAACAACGCTCTTGGAATCAGAAAATTTTTACGTGTTGTGGTTGGAAATGAGAACAAGCTAATCCTAAATGGTAGAGTCAATTTTTTAGAATCGTAGATTCAGAATAAGGGCTTGTTCCCACCAAAATTTAGTATTGCGGGATCCAGTAATACAGGATCCCGCATAACTAAGTATACTGTCGTGTGAACACATATTAATGTGTGTTTCAAGTGTGTTTGAAATTTTCGAACAGAATGGTTTTTTACGGGACACTGCAAAGGGATGTTTGTATGAACGTTAATATTAAATCACTACACTACTAAATGGGATCCGGTAAAAAACAGATCCTGCAAAAACCGGGAAGTCTTCGTGGGAACAAGCACAAAGATGATCTTGACGAAACATCTCAATGAAACTTGTCGAAATGCGATAGTTACGAGTATTACATTTTAATGTATTTTTTCAGGCGTTATTAACTTCACTGTTTTTGTGTTGGTGGAAGTAAGTAATGCAACAATTTATCCAGTTTGATCAGTTTATTAATTTTTAAATGGAATCAAAATATTAATCAATATGTAATTAACAGAAATAACGAACATTTACCGGTCCGGTGTTTGTGCTTCACAGTTCATTAAATGGGTTCGGATATATTATTTATCCTAGCGTCTCATTTGAAATCATTGTGGTTTTATGCAATTACAACTGCAGGATACAGGATGAAACAAAATTTTCGTAACAGATTTTTCTATAATATAAGCCTTGCTTCCAAAGAAATAGTTTTATAGAATAGATGATGATGATGATAGTTAAACGATCACTGCCTTCCATTGACATTGCAACACAATATAAGCATTATTTACTTAAAAAAAAACGACACAATGTTTTTAATAGGATTATACAATATGAGCTTACTATACATATAAAGAACGGTACGGTATGTAGAACGAGCCCAAACTCACTATCAAACTTTTTGCCACCCACCCTGTATTACTGGCTTTTAAAATTTCCTGCAGCTCCACCCGCTTGTAAACAAGGCTATTGACCATTGCCAAAAGGGTACTTACATATTCACCGAAATATTAAACGCTTCTTTATAAATAGTTAAAGTTTTTATTGGTGAAATAATTTTAGTAATCAGTGAATAATTACCGATTTTACGAACAAGCTAATTGTTTTGATTTTTAAAAAATTAGCAACTTTTATACTCGATTGGGAACGACCGACTAAATTTACAGATAGCTAAAATTGGATATGATGACACAACTTTTATCGATTACGTTATCGATAAAAAATCGTTATGGCGCAAGTAACGAAAGCGCAAGCGACGACAGCGTGTCTTTTGTCTGACAGAGACCTTTGTGACAGATGTTGACAAACTTCCGACTAAATCCGATTGACATCGTTTTTTTTCGGATCCCATGCGGCCAGTCACGACTCAGGTTAAGTGCTAAGGCGGAATCATGATACGCAAATTTTGCAATTATCCATGGCTGTTGGTCTGAAAAATCTGAGCTGGCATTGTCAAATTGAATGTCTTTGTCTTTGGAAGGTCGCCTGAGCTGGTCTGGCCAACGTAGGGAGTAAATTAGAAAGGGTAGTGCTGCTGCATAAGATATTAATGACCCAGCTGATGATTATGATTTTATTCTAGAGTACCTACCTACATTTCGCAAAGAAAATTTTGTACTCTCAGAAAGTATAAGTACTGTGTAAAGAAAACTGTAGAAACTTATAACCTTTGACTGAACGAAGGGTGATGATGTGTTATTTTTTCTCTCAAAATATTACTATTTTCCCTTTCTTAAATTCTTACCGAAAGAAGTAAAAAATCATTCTTTTTTACTTTTTAGAGCAACGTTAAGTTGTCAAATTGGTCAAAACAACCCCGGTTTTCGACACCTAAATTAATAATTCATCAAGGAAGTCGCTAATGCATTACGTCACGGACAATCAGAGCACTAATCACGCCGCGATTAACCAATACATTTAGCATATCCCTACTAGCATAATGCATGTAATCACTAAATCAATGAGTTAGCCGCAAACATGTCAGGTACTAAATATAGTAATATATTAAACAAAGAACCAATCAAGGTAATGAACACTAAACACTGTTTGGCATTTTGCATATAAGTATACTGCTAAATATTAAAGATCATGATTTTGAGATGTGCCTCACGTCTTCTAGCAAGGTCGTGGATTCATATCACGTCGGAGTCATGAAAAATCATAATTTACTCTACTATACTATAATACTTCTTAATAAATATTATGAAAACAAAGTACATGAAAGTAAAAAAAAATAATAGAGTCACATGTAGAGCACTGGTTCAATCGATTCAATTGATTTATTTTGACACAAATATTCAAAAATACCGACCCAATTGTAATAAGAGATTCAAGAGCAATAAATATGAATCAAACTGAATGCTTTCCGTGACATAATGACCGTAGTCTTCGCGAAGTTTACGCCATCGTCTTTTATAGAGCTTATACTCGTTTAGGCGATTGATAGAACCCTAAAAACTTTAAGTTCATTCACTTCAAATTATCCTTCAAATAAAAGCTATTAAATAGTAATTAAAGTATTTACGAAGTAGAGAAGCCTTAATATTACAAGTAGGTAGTTAGTTTTTTTTCTTTGGTCATATCAATCGATTTAGTTCAGGTATGGTATATTTTTAGTTTTTTTTTATTAAAAACACTGTATCTCCAAGGATCGCGACTATTCAATAACGCGTTATTGTTATTTTCGCCTTCCTTAGGAAATTCCCGTACAGCAGATGTGTTATAAATATTGTACAACAGCAGACGGGAACTCATCGGTATTAATGAGCTTAGTCCTGACGTGTGAGAACAATCTATAATGCATTATAAACGAAAGAACAAAACGTGATGTTAATACATACTCTTAAGTATTCTCTTAAAAATAATAATTTTGAAAATGCTGGCATAGAAAAACTGAACTATGTAGTGTAGGTACATAGTTTCAATATTTTATTTGGCTGAATACATTATTAGGTAAACGTACTCGCTATATTTTAAATAGTTCCATAACTTGGTTATCAACAAATATTATTTACTCAGATTTCAGAAAGTACCAGGACCTCAAATTATTTAAGTGTTACTCTATTACGTCATTACGTGGGGTTTACCGCAAGCGTTAAATTACTTATCTTAATTTACTGAGGTCTTTGACCTTAAAATCGAATTAGCGTCATTGTCGACAAAAGTCGTGGGCAAAAAACAAATGAACATCGCCTGCAAGATGCGGCGGGGTTATTAAATCCCGCCGACGCGTGTCAAGCGATTAGCATGTCGTGTAGCGAGCGAGATGTCAGACTCCTGCGCCGCTGACCGTTAGTGGACGTGCCGGAATTCGCCATGTGCGGACCGTTACATCGGCTACACATTGATGAGTCGCAAACAAATGATAAAGGCAAGAACATACCGTTGGAGCTACCAGAAATGATAATAAGTAATATCCTTGCACATTTTACACTACGTTTCTAGTCCCAAACAAAGCAAAGTTAGCTTGTACTATGGGCACTAGACAACGGAACGAATGATATTTCTATTACCTGTATTAACGCTTCTTTCTATAATGAAGATTTTAGGCAACACTCATATAAAAATATATACTCAAGCGTGTATTCAAGCCTTCAGCATTGAAATTTTGACATTTTGTGTGAGATCGAATGGAGTTTTAAGTGTCATTTTTTCCTTGCCATTTTCATCCTTGTTGTGGAAAATATAAAATCTTCTACAAACATGCAGCAAATCAGTTTCACATTCATTGACCCCATAATGATGGGGATCGCTCATTACATCAAAAACACAATGGCTTGTAAACAAAGAAAAACAGAAACAGGCATGTAAGGGAAAATTGGCTGATTGACTCTTATTGTGGACTTGATGCTACCCTCAGGAAATTGCAATCATTAGCTCTGAAGGGCTACTAGCACTCATTATAACGTTTCCCTTCAGATTCTGAATCACTAAGGACGTACTTAAAGGGACCTCGGGAAGGATTTTTATAAAAATTAAAGATAATTTTTAGATAGCTGCTTTTAGTATTTTTCGTTATTTGATATCTATTCGAATCAACTAAGTACATTCGGATAAATATAATATAACGAATACTAAAAGCTTCTTATTTGAAAAATACCGAACAAAATGAGCCTCAAACTAAAGCATTTCCATACCTATTAGTAAAACTATCTACAAGTGTAGGTACTTACTCAGTTTTCGTAAAAATGCCCAAAAATATGCGTGTAATCCAATCCTAACAATCAACTGTGGTTGAATAAGCATTGTTGCTAGCCTCATGACCCCTAAACGGTGCTTAACTGTTATCACCGAAACTGGTTTCGTAATTTTTGTCTTAGTACATCAATCTTCTCCATGTCGGTGAGGTCAAGACCTTACATATTTATCCCAGTGATTTTATTTAAAGAATAACTTTTCTGAAGATAATACCGGTTTTGTTAAATTAATAAAATAACTCTAGGATTTAGAAATAAATCAGCTGAAGTGGGAAAATCCAATAAGACGTTTGAAGAGATCATCGACTTTTAATCGGCACTTAAGATCCTCTACATTTTATTTAACAATCAAAGCGATGTTGGAGATATTCTAAGGCTGAGTTGCACCATCTTACTTTAACTTTAACAAACGTAAAAAAATATGTCAATCTCCATACAAAAAACACCGGTTACCGTCAGAGTTACTGTCAAAGTTAGGTGGTGCAACTCAGCCTTAGTTACACTGTTATTACAGCAGACGTTTCGATTGTTGAATCGTTTTCTTGGTGACAGCATCGATCGTTGGAATCATTTGCGAGTGGGAGAGATGGGAAAGGTGTAAATTGTTTTATGCGCGAATCGTTAAACGCTAAAGTTTTATTGTCGGTTTTAGGTACAATAATCTGAATAACATTTACACCGTATTTGAGTGTTTTGAGCAGTCATTTGAGTTTTATAAATTCCTAAATCTGATCTTTATAGGTTGGCATCTAATAAATGTGATGTCATATTATTTTAATCACGATGTGTAGGCTGGGGGAAATCACTTTCACGCTCCAATTTCAATCAACAAATTAACGTTTCTACTTTTATGGATTTGTTAACCGCCATCGGGCAGTCAATTTGTTGGAAAGCGTCATTCGCAGACACCTGCAGCATAAACGCCTAATCAATACTGACTTGTTGACATCCGTCTCCCGCAGCGTTCTCCGCATAAAACAACCGGCCGCTTTATGGCAAATGACCGTGAAAACGGGCGTTTTCTCTTCGCTTGAGCAAACGTAACAGAGCGAGGCAGGTGTGACTTTCTTCTGCAGCACGATCCGGTCGTGACGAATTGAATTGATCAATCGGAAATATGTGTTTGATCGATTAGAAATAAATGTGGCGATTTGTTTTTATAACAATAATCAAAGCTTTTTCAGTAAGTCACGTTGCAGTTAAATGATAAAACCTCCTTTTTTGCTGCGATTACGTGAAAAGTAGACGAGTTTTTATGACCATTCCGCTGTAAAACTAGATGTGGTCATTTTTTTCCAAAAATGATAGAGTCATATCTTTCTTGCAATGTTTTTTTACTGAACAGTGAAAGTGATACTTTCCAAATTAGGGTATATTTTATTCAAAATATCGTGTTGTATTGATAACTGGCCAGTTATTCAAATTGGTGCCCCAACTCAACACTTCAATTCAATACTGCCAAAATAAAATGTATATTACCTAACAACATCGTTCGTTCGTTCGTTTCAGCTAAATGACGTCCACTGCTGGACAAAGGCCTCCCCCAAGTCTAACAACATCAAACAGTTTGAATTATACTTAATAATAGGGTCTATAGATAACTTTGCATAAATCTTATCAAATTGATTTTGCAGAAATAAATTTTAAAATATACCTAATTACCTCGTACATACCTAATTATTATAATTTGTCTAAAATTACGAATTTGTTATTCATAAAATAAGCAAATGCCAATGTAGATTGTATCGCAATAATTTGATAACTACGATTTAACAACCTTAAATTGTAAAATTCCAATTAAAATTCCATTAATGATTAACCGCGCTGTTTAACTGAATGATGAGGTCATACATAATAGCAGTCAAATATAAATAAAATAACACAAATTACAAATTGCAGTAGCCTTGACGTTCGCCTAAAGCTCCG
Organism: Ostrinia nubilalis; assembly: GCF_963855985.1. Taxonomy (NCBI): domain Eukaryota; kingdom Metazoa; phylum Arthropoda; class Insecta; order Lepidoptera; family Crambidae; genus Ostrinia; species Ostrinia nubilalis. The sequence continues at coordinate 9,566,832 of NC_087096.1, read as the reverse complement.
AGGATGATGATGCGTAACTGTCTGTAGCCGAATGGATAATACATTATTTTGTTATAAAGATAATAAAGGTCAGTTTGGTTTGTGTTATTCGGAAGTAAATTAATATAAGATGATATTTTATATCACTCAACCCTGAATTCAATATTCGCTTCAGTGGTGACGGATAATTTAGGAATCGAATACTGAAAATGTATCTTACTTGTCAGCACTCACACTATCTTGGGCAGTTTTATAACACTAATAATTTTACTGATTGAATAAATAAAAGACAGGCATTTAATAACTCTGTAACTCACGTGTCGAATTAGTTTACCTATAGGTACTTCGGGTAGGTAGGTAACCATTTTCATTTTAGGCGAGTCAATTTACCGGCCCAACACCTTCACCTCCATTGTAACCCTTGTCAGCTGTTTCTAGTAAATACAACAAACAACGTGCTTTCTCACCTATTTTATCACCACAGCGTATTCACTACAGGTACATTGATTTAGAAATGTGGGCAATATTCAAAGGCCCCTTGTGATGGAATTGTTTTTGAAACATATTCGCAGAATTAAGATTGAAATGAAAATTTGCAAACCTTGACCAACATTTTCAGATGTTTTTTTTTATTTTTTAAAGAGAATTTCTAATTCAGATAAATTCGCTTCAAGATCGTACGCCGCGCTAACATCGAAGTTAGCGCCGAAGCATACCAATTTTTAAAACACCTATAATTTGGCGATTTGTCACAATAGTCCTTCCACTAGGAATCTACGTAAAAATATTCGTGCTGCATTCCCATCACGTTTCTGTGCCTCAGTGAATCATTCTGCCACCTGCCTTCGTAAAGGTCATGGCTGCGTCGTGACACGAGGCTCGGTTATGCCGAAATCATGGACGAAAGTGACGGACAAATTGCCTATAGTTACGAGCCAAGATTGAGCTGTTGCGTAACAACAATACATGGCTAATTGCTTTTCGTTTGGCTTTTACACGGCTCTTATTAGGTGAGAACCATTATTGAATATTGTTCTCTTATCTATTGATCTTTAAATTCTTGGCAGAAAGCGACAAAATTCACTACCATTTTCCACTTCGCTGTAAAGAAAGAAAGAAAGAAAGAAAATAATTTTATTTTGACAACAACAGATTCAGGGAACAAAGACATACCTACATAAAAAAAATATTACTAAGTTGCCAAAAAAGGTCACCCACTCAGTAATATATTGACAGTGTGACTGCCAAGACACTGATTTTCAGTGGGTGCCTTTTTGCAGCGCTATTTAACAAAAACAGAAAGAAGAGTAAAAAATAATAATAAAAACCATAAATTAATAATTCAATAAATTAATCAATTATAAAAAAAACGTTAACCTTTTTAGTCCCCAACTCATATCTCATCTCGGGTGTCATTTCTGGGCTCCATCTTTTCGGATTTTTAAAAGATCCTAAGTTATATAGTAGATACTTATTCAAATTGTGAATCAATACGTACCTATTATCTATCCATCAAGAAACGTTCCTCACCGTAATACTTTTTCTTAGCCGCATTATAGAGTTATGGCATACTTCCGTGCTTTGGCTCATTAAGCAGAGTAACACCAGTTACTTATGATAGAATATCAAAGAAAAGAAGGAAGGACAGTCCCAAGATTTTCTCAAAAGTCTGTACACCTGTGAGCCATCAATACATCCAACCCTTTGCGTGTGAATGAATATATTCTTTCCACCTTCACGGGGAACCATAAATCTTGCCATGGAACTTGGGTCAGATCAGATGCAAACTTATATTTCCGAGGAGAAATATTATCATTATACAAAAACCGGAATATTCCTGTGGGAAATTGTTTCACGACTCGATATTAAGTTTGGCACGTTACCATTACAAACAACTTCGCTTGTTATACGTTTTTTCTCGCTTCACAAAGTTACAAACGAAATAGAGATTTTATACGTTACGGAGAATCGGTGGAATAATATAGTTCAGTGTTCAAGTTGTAAGTCCCTGTACTCCTTGTCCATTATGTTGATTTTAAAAGTTAACTTTGCTTTCGCCTTGCAAAAGTATCGCTCCGAGACGTTTACTGTCAGCTACGAGTATTTCCAGAAACATTTTGTGCTCGTGAATGCCAAGAATTTAACTTTTGTACCGAACGAAATTGCTTCAACACAAAGAACTATGCTTGGAATCGTTATCCCAACTAATATTATAAATGCGAAAGTAACTCTGTCTGTCTGTCTGTCTGTCTGTCTGTCTGTCTGTCTGTCTGTCTGTCTGTCTGTTACGCTTTCCCGCTTAAACCGCGCAACCGATTTTGATGAAATTTGGCATAGAGATAGTTTGAGTCCCGGGAAAGAACATAGGATAGTTTTTATCCCGGTTTTTGAAACAGGGACGCGCGCGATAAAGTTTTTCTGTGACAGACAAAATTCCACGCGGGCGAAGCCGCGGGCGGAAAGCTAGTGGTTAATAAAACATGACGAATGATTTTATTCGACTGGAGATTGCATTTGTTTTAAAATTAAAATTACCAATAAAAGTTTTCAAAAGAAGACTCCAAGTCCTATGAAGGTTTACATTAGAAACAACAAATAGCGTAGAATCTTAAAATTAAGTAATAGGCTTAGTACTGAGATACGAGTAGAAGCGATGAAACTAAGCTATTATTTGATTTCCATGTACAGTGTAACTGTACAGGATATTGAGGTGCATATACTCGTAGTAGCTATGAATCAGTTATTGCAAATGTCTGCCTTCCTGGAATAAAAACAGCCGTTTTTCTGATAGTTCATTATTAATTTGAGGAAGGTCAAGGTCCCTTTCGTGTCAGTTCAGATTATGTTTAAATCTAATATGCCTATCTTTCAAGGCGTAAACTGGTTAATGGTTGAAATTTTGATGCCTTTTTAATGTCAGATGTGGAATACCAAAACAGGTTTGGCGCTGCTTCGATTGGTATTGTACGATAAACGATTGGTTGTGTAACGAGAAAGTGTTGAGTTAGCACGCCGCTAACTGATAATGGACCCCTTTCACTGGCAATGACGAATACTATTTATTGCCATCTTTGGACTTTCCGCAGGTGTAGGGTTATGAAATGTTTGGTGTTAGTATTAGATCAATAGAATTAAGAATTCAGCACTCAAAATATTTGCTACTTATTTAGGTTGTTAGCACCTAAATAGGATGTCATATGACCACTATGACACAATCTGTTTTAACCGGCTTCAATAAAATGAGGAGGTTTTCAATTCGTCGTAATATTTTAAGAAAACTTAGAAGTCTTGTGAGACAATTTCTATCAATGTAATTGTTTCCATTTACATGAATCCCTATTTTGAATAATAGCTATAGATATTAGGAATCCATTGTTTGTTTCAGAAAAATCTAGATTCTCGCACATCAAGAACAGTGAAAGTAGCTGCAAAAGTAAATGAGGATTGATATTCATTTATTCCACTAGTTCAGATAGGTAACCTTATTTATAAAGCCGACAAGAAAGTTGGTAGAGACCACCTTGTAAGACATGTGTGTGTACCTTAGATGGTACAGTCCACACCAAGACCTTATAGAAATATTTTCATTCCTATTTCCATAGAGTTAAGACACAGATCCGACTTAATTTTGGCGGTCGACTGTATTCAGCTCAGAACATGTGACCATTTTGCAACTCACTAAGAATGACTTAGGCATATTAGTTACGGATCTTCTTTCGCTTAGTTGCATTAGGAACTAGTTTTAGCCACACTTTCACCTACTTCAAATAGGGTTGCCTTAATTGTATAAAGTACAGTCATGTTTAAATTGTTAATGACACCCAAAGTGGAAAAAAAGTCAACACAACCTTATTCCAATTGTAACAAAGACGTGTTGCGAACTTTTTGGCTACTTTAGGTGTCACGAACTATTTGACGCTGACTGTATCTCGTGTTGATCCGCGGGACAAAGCTAGCCAGGACAATCGGGATTGAAGCCCTTTATCTGGGAATCAAGCGGCTGTAATTAATGATCCTGTCGCAATTAGTCTATAATGGACAGACCATAGCACGTCTAGCTGAACACTGCAGCATCTTATGTAGTTATAACAAGAGTTATATTGCAATAAAATGTGCTATTGGTATTCCTATACACATACCTATATGTAACTAATACGAACAACCTAGGTTTAATCAAGTAAATTGACAACAGTAATGGGATATTGCATGTAGAGAGCGCTAGTAGGGCCCAAAAGATAAGGAGACATGTAAAGTGCCCCATAAAGGCTACCTTTTCTTTTTTATTATTTACTATATTTTGACGTTCATAAGTGCCACTTGTGGTCTAAACTGAATAAATATTTTTGATTTTGATTTTAGAAAGTATGCTGGAAATTAATTTAATCTTAACTGCCCGAACGATTAAAGCCGTTCAAATATAAAATATAATGATAAACCATAACAAACATTCATTAGTTTTCAACTGTCACAAGAACGGCTGAGAACTTATTTAAATAACTCATTAAATAAAACAATAAGCGGTGCAATTAGTTCGAAACTTTTAAACATGTTATTTCAGCCAATTACGGTCGATAAAAACGCATTCCTTGGTGAAAAGCAAAATGGGTGCTAATCGCCTAATTAATACGTCATTTTCCATTTTGCCTAGGCGCAGATCACCGATTTTTAGTCGGCCGACAGTTAAATTCCACGAAGAATCATTCGGTGTAACGGGCGCACTTCCAGACATGCCCATACTGATTAACTGCCCGACTAAACTATCGGCCGACAAAAAGTTTGCAGTCTGCGCCTAGGCTTTGAGTTTGCTTTTAATTCGTTATTCAGCGATAAGTTCTTTGAACGCAAGTCTTGGTGCTTTTATAGCCTGTGTCCACGACAGCGACATTTTAATCTGTTGCCAGCGCCTTTCACTGCAATAGCAATCGCTGGACTTTGACTCGGCGCCCATTTTATTTATACCTATAGAGTCAGTCGTATTCATTCTTGTCAAATAGGTTTACCTACCTAACATTATTTTTTTAGAATTAGTTTTTGTGATGATGGGAAAACAAAAGAAAAAACCTGAAAAATCGGCTAACTGAGGGTCTTCTGACCATTGAGCTGAACTAGAGCAAACTTCGATTAAATTAGTAGTTGGTTCTGTCCAAATCACGTTAAAAATATAATATTATCATCTGAAATACAAAAATTACAATAGCTACAGGAAAAGTTAGCAACTTACTTTTTAAAATAAGTTTTGCAAGAAAATAAACTCTTAATCGGAAACTACATCTTTGAAGATTCACTTCGTCTACTCCATCTTGTGACGACCCTTCGGGTTTAGAGTTCAACTTTCTAACCTAGAACCACGATCATGAATATAAACTGGTAACGATGTGTTTGTGATCGCTATCATTGTTGATCTTCTGACGTACGCGTCCGTGCAATATGCACTATGACCAGATTACCGGCAACCACGCATCAATCCCCATCAATTAGTGCTCCCAAATTTTACCGGTGTGTTTATCGAAGCTCGGAACATGGAATCGAATCTAATTTCCATCTAAAATCGATCTAAAGTCGCCGAACAGCACTAAATTCGTGGCCATTAATGGAATTTCCGCATCAGAGGCCAGCCACGTCCGAACATGAAACCCCGTGATACTACCGCGGGTTCGCCCCTTGCTGTACTACCCGCAGTGCCCACTGCCGTATCTGCCCGGTCTGCAGACAACTGAGCATAAAGAAACATCATTTAATGCCTATTTTAATGATAAAACATTAATAGCTTGAGACCAGTGGCATACCTAGAGATTGGAGACGATCTAAAAGGCATTTTATACGGTAATTGGCGGTCGCAGGTCTTGAAGCGATCGTCATTTTTGTGGTGTCTGTACACCAATTACTCTTTGCTGGCACTCTGCGCTGCCCGACCCTAACCCTCGTATTAATCCGATTAATTTCTAAAGGCACCTCGCGCTCCGCCGGTTCAGCCGTGTATTTAAATGATTTTTGCATGTGGCATTTTGACGTCCCCTTAACCTAACACCTTTTGCCCTCGAGGGGGATAATTGGAATCCTACGTTTTGTTTTACAATGAGCAATGAATATTAATAAACAGAATCAAAGTCGGGTACCTGAGGGCTTGCAGTAATTTGGAATGGATTTTAAAGATGATCAATCTTCTTCCTCCTTCAAGTTTAATAAATTCTGTAGACTAATGACAAAGTACACTCGAATTAAGGTACAGCTGCCTGTAAGCGAGTTTAAATGCTCTGACAATATATTTTTGAATGGCGGAAACACAGCTGGGGCCTGGGAGTGTAGATGGATTAAGATGCATATTAGATTAAGATTGTTACTACATATTATAGCATAAGAATATCCCAGACTATAGACCGAGAAGAAAAAAAAATCAAATGGAATCCTTCCGAATGTTACAGTATAAAAAATAATGATATTTAATAGAAAGGCATCTAAAATTCAATAAGTAAATGTATTCAACTAACACATAGAGTACGTAAATGTATATTTCAGAGTACCTAATATCTTATTTGTCGTACTTATATGTATAGCACTTGCGTATATTTAAATGTGCCTATATCTAAGCCTATTTCCTACCTACATTTTAAAACGAAAACACAGATACAGGAACGGGCGAACGTATTTTTAGCCTTGGACAAAAGAGTCTAAGCCAGTCACGGCCCACAAGTTGCGCTTTGAAACAAAATACACGCAAAAACAAAAATCTGCAAAACATTGCACGTAGAGCCACGATTTTAAATTAAGATCTTTTGAAACGTAATTCAGCCGGTTTGAATTCATGGGGAAACGTTTAGCAAGCAAATAGAAAACTAATTTCCAGTAACGGGCAATGAATAGGTGCATATTTTAATCGCAATGCAGACATCTGCTGACCGATTAGGCTAAGGCTCTATATTGTGAGAAAATAATAAAATAAAATGTGTTTGGTCATGATAAGAGATCGTACAGCCGGATTAGTCGCATTTGATTGTAATTACGTCATTCTTAAGGCGATTAGTGTCCTCAATCCGCGCCAAATGGGCATTTTATAAAGCCTACTCCTCTTTTACTGCTGGACAGAAATAGTTGAAAAAAATATATGTTATACAACAGTTCAAGAACTACATTTGTGATGTTTGAATTTTCGCTACGTCTCTTTGTTTTGGATTAAAAAAATAAATACGGGACATCGATTTTTTACTTAAATTCCCTACTCCTCCAAAACGGCTATGTTAATTTAAAAGATTTTTGCACGAATAGATTGGGAATTCTTTAATCTTTAAATGACACGTTGCGTTTTTCAATCGAACATTACTTTCATTCATAAATTTTACTTTTGATAAATTCCGAACGTTTTGCTGTTGAGGGGGCCTTTGCGGGGTGCGGGCGGCAGTCGGCCGCTGGCCTTCAGACGGGGAGGTTGTGTCACTCGCTACAAACTGACATTAGCGATCAAAATGAATTTTTTCTTTGGCTAAGTTGCACCACCTGACGTGACCTAACTTTGACCGTAGCTTTGGCGATAACCGGTGTTTTTTGTATGGAGTTAGACAGACTTTTGACGCTTGTCAAAGTTGAAGTAAGATGGTGCAACCCAGCTTTTGTTCGACAATAGATTTTATGTCAGAATTGTTCATAGAGTACGTGCAGTCAGACAATACAATTGAATTATGACGCGCTCAGACGCTATTTTCTACCTGAATAGAATCTATTAGTGTAAAAAAACTATAATTGACTCCAAAACAACTGCACTAGATAAATACAAGTAGAAAAATTATTACGTTATTTATTTACTAGGCCTTTGCAATCAGTATCCAAATTAGGAGCTAGTCAGAATCTGTAACTTAATCGATTTACGTGAAGAAAACAATTTATATTTTTCATACTTATTACAATTAGATTTTAAATATGTTTCTTCGCGAAAATACCACAATTAAAAATAACACCTGTAACGCCCCTGGGTCTGCGGGTGTCTATGGGTGACGGTAATCATTTACCAACAGGTGATCCGTTTGCTCGTTTGCCTCCTGTCACATTAAAAAAATTAAGATAAAGTGGTATTGAATTGTTCTATAGAGCTTATTAAAAATTTGGATACTGATTATTTTTAAAACTGACAGGCGTCAGGAAATATTTGACGACGTGAATAATGCTCTTTCCAAAGTATTAGACTGGTTTACAACTAATAATTTGCTATTAAACGCAAAAAAAACTAAATGTTTAAAATTCACTATGCCTAATGTCAAACAAGTTAATACTAATATTACAGTAAATAATGAACGCATTGAACTGATAAACTCTACTGTCTTTCTAGGTATTACCCTAGACTGTAAATTACAATGGGGCCCCCATATTGCTGCCTTGGCGGGAAGACTTAGTTCAGCTGCCTTTGCGGTGAGAAAGATCAGAAACTTGACTGATGTTGAAACAGCAAGGCTTGTATATTTTAGTTATTTTCATAGTATTATGTCTTATGGTCTTTTACTGTGGGGCTCAGCAGCAGACATAGAATCAATTTTCATTTTACAGAAAAGAGCTGTCCGGGCAATATACGGTCTTAAACCACGTGACTCGCTTAGAGAAGTTTTTAAAGAAATCAATATATTGACTGTGGCTTCGCAATACATATTTGATAACATTATGTATGTCCGTAAACATATACATTTATTTACTAAGAAAAGTGACGTCCACTCATTTAACACGAGACATAAAAATAAACTTGCTGTTCCATCATTTAGGTTGCATAAGATAGGTAATTCATTCTTGGGGAAATGTATTACCATATTTAACAAAATACCACACAACCTTGTCGAATTGCCAATAAACAAATTTAAGATACATATAAAAAATACCCTTATGTCCAAAGGGTACTACAAGGTTCGAGACTATATTGATGACAAGGATGCGTGGTCAGTTCAGTCTGCACATATTTGATGTACTTAAATTTGACTATTCTTACCGTTAGATAATTCCTGGCAATAAGTGGTGACTGAGTTTGTTCCGGCGTTTCTTCTCAGCACTTGCCAATGTTTGTCTCGAAGCGCTGGTAGGGCCCAAAAGATAAGGAGACATGTAAAGTGCCCCATAAGGGCTACCTTTTCTTTTTTTTTTATTTTCTATTGACGTTCATAAGTGCCACTTGTGGTCTAAACTGAATAAATATTTTTGATCTGATTTGATTTGATTTGATTACAAAATTAGCCATTTTCGGAGTCGGTGTCGGTGTCCTACCTTTTGGTGATTCGTTTTGGAGTTGGTTTTAATTTTTAGTGAAATTAATCTATTTCATGCCTTTAGTAGACTATAGGTACCCAGTAGACCTTGTTGTTGCCACTGAAGGTGCATAGGTACTCAGTACATTGATACCATATTTTTCATGTTAAGTGCAAATAAACTTCCCTAAATTACCAAACCACGAAACGTACCTATATTATTAAAAAGTTTCGCAGATAAAAACTGAAATCCTCTTATAAGGTGATGAATTTTAGGAGCATGTCATGAAACCAAAATTATTAGCATACAAGAGCTTGTTTTAAAAAAAATCTTTTTATTTATGATGGGGAATTTACTGCGGCGTAGTAGCAGAGATTTTCCGTTTGTAGATCGTAATAATTTCGAAGAATAGGGATGTTTCGTGGATAAAGCAAGAAAGTAGCAAGAGTTTGAATAAGACCGTCGGTGAACTTACCAAAAAAAAAACTCTAAATGTATTTTTCACTTTTTTAAACTTATGAAAATTTAAAGAGATGAAGCGCACCAAAGTTCAGAAGATGAGGCACATGACGTCAAGGCATGCTTAAAAATGTGGCGATTTGTGTCGTCACGCGGAATTTCATCGCATCATTATCTTCGTAATTACTTGTTTAATTGAAAAATAAAAATATCCTGTGTCCAATATTTTTTGATAATGTAAAATTGACGGACCAAAAGTCTTTTTTAAAGAAACTAGCCTATTCCTATGGCCACATTCCAGCTCCATCATCAGACCCTGCAGTTTCCCTTAGAGAATTGAAGACTCATGATTTTCAAAGTAGCGTACCTACTTACATAACATTAGGTACTTGCTTATACAGGGTCAGGGGTTTGTCATCTAGCCTAGTTGTCGTCAGGAAGTTGGTCTAACTAATTCAGCTTGCAACTAATTCAGCTTGCAAGATTCCACCCGAACAAACATTTATGTAATTACCTACATACATACATCATAAATTGCAAGCTAAATAAAAGCTTGTAATAAAGTCGGGTTTGTTCAAATTTCGAGAACGACTGAACCGACAAAAGCATTAGAAAATTTACGAAAAATAAAATAAAATTTTATCCCGTACAAAATGTTCATGGATTTTGTTATTTTTATTAAATACCTTTACGCCTGAGTTAACTGACACCGACATCAAGGTTCATCAATTTAAGTTTAAAATAATAGGCAGTAATGTATGAAGAAAGAGCTTCTAATCTGTATCTACCTATGCCCGTGTATTTTTGATCGGTGTCAAATCGGAATTTTTGGTGCGGGGTACGCGGGTGTTGCTCGCGGCGTGAAGGTCAAACGCCCAAGGTCATTGAGGACTCTAATCGCCTTAACACATTCTGTTTGTTTAAGTCACGATTCGCACAACACACCCATAATCACAAAGCAGTAAACAGCAAATGACTAAGAACAAGGTATGTTCGTCTGCTCGTTTGCCTCCTATCACATAAAAAAAAAAAAAAAAATGTGAACTTGAAATAAAGTAATTTATAATTTTAGAATTTGAAAATGACGCTTAGCGTAGACAAAAATTGCTTAGAAAATGAAATAAAGTAATGAATGAACTTGAAATAAAGTAATTTATAATTTTAGAATTTGAAAATGACGCTTTTAGCGTAGACAGAAATTGCTTAGAAAATGTTCATAAAAACCAGACGCAAATCGGGCGCAAAGAGACCACTGCGATGCTCGGTCAATCGATTGTTTAAACATCGAGTTCAATCCGAGTTTCCCAATCGGAACATAACATACAGAGTTCAAATAAAGATATCCGCATCAGCTCGGTTCGGTGCACCCTGCTCGGGTTTGCTTGATTTTAATCAAAAGTTTCGATTGGACTGCCAGGCTTTCGATGAGTGCAATCGCATCGCTCCCAGCACGGGGGATGATCGCACTCTAATGACTGCACTCACATATGTTCAATCTAATACGTATTTGCAGTTTCATAATTGTCGAAACTTCCTCCTGGTTTCCCTGCCGACTGCCCGCGCGCGACATGTGTAACTCGTTATAAGTTTATCGCGAAATTCCCTCAAACTTCCCACAAAATTAATAGAGATGCTGTAATTAATAGAACCAGAGATTTATGGCGCGAGTGTGCGCGGATATTGTTATGGAAAGCTTTTTAATGAAGACGGACTGCAAATCTCTACGATCCCCGAGCCTTTACATTTAAGTGAAATAAAAATAAATTGTACCCAAAGTGGGATAGCCGCTCAAATTAAGCACCTGAATAAATTGTGTGATAATCCTCAACAGTCTTTTAATGCTTTATTTAAAGGAGCCTCGGGCAACGAAGGCGTGCGGAAAAGAATAAACGAATGAGATAATGATTACTCTCATTTCATTACTTCTCCTTGATCCTGGTAATTGAGGAAATTGGGTCGAAGTGTGATAAGAGTGAGAGTATCGGGTGTTATTGGGGCGGTCGCATTAGGGACTCTTAATCGTATTTAGCGCCTTTATCACCTGGGGTGCGCAATGGGCCGGAACGCGCATAAGGCATAGGCTCAGGCCCGCTAATAGCCCGAATGTACCTCCATCTACATTTCCGCGATCCAATGAACCCATTAACACTGCGAAGTAAGGGTTATTTTACATTTTAGCCTTTTCTCCGTTTGTTCGTTCCGAAGTCAAAGATAGGGTTCCTGCCTTTCGACTGTAATAGTTAGTGTAGTATTTTGCATAATTGCATGGATTAATTACATTGAAGATTACAATAGTTAGATTATTATCAAATTCAAATATAAAATGATAACATGATTGCATTTTGACATTAAATTCCATTATTTTAGAATCCTCTTTTATTTGTGCCTTTTTAGTGCGTTATAAAACTTCAATACCCTTATTCTAGCACCGCAATTGTATTTGCATAACCGCAACCTTTTACCATTTGTTAGCCGGCTTACTCAGACGTATCACCGAGCAAAACTCCCTCGGAAATGCTCTACTACGTCTGCGAGATAAATAGACGGTTTAGTGTGCACGGCAGTGTTTTAATTTATATTTTTTCTTCCCCCGAGACGCGGGTTCATAATGGACAAAACATTAGCTCGGCCTACTTTGCCGAAAGCTTTAAGGGCTTTTCGACTCATCGTGCGCTAACATATTAACACTGATGCAACTTTTACGGCCCGCCCTAAGTAGCTGCTTACTAATGTGTTGTGTTTGCTAATTTTGAACATATTTGGATGTATTTTAAAGGCCATTTTTAGGGTTATATCAATATTAATAACTCGTAGGAAGTTGATTGTCTTATTAGCCGCTAGGTAGCGTTGTATTGAACTTAGTATACCTAGCTATTAATATGTATATTGCTTGCAATAACATTTGTTTATTAATTCAGGAAACACTTAACGTTGAATTTTAATATTTCTAATGTGCATTAGCCTTGGTTGAACTTCCACGTTTTTGTTCTACAGTAAAAATAAAATAGACATTTCACTTTATTTTTACTTACACTAAAATTAAGACAAAATGGTTGAGATTAATTAAGTTAAATAAATGACTGACGTCGAAATATTCTCTACTAATTAAAACTTAATTACACATTAAGAAACAAAAATCAAACTTATTACCATTCAGAATTTTCTACCATTCAACCTTTCAAAGTCGCAATGTTGGTGTCACTTGATACGGCTGTTGACATTTGACTGTCTTGCTTCACAGCAGATGCTGCGATTGCGCTCGGTGAAGATTTTGTAATACATTCTTTAGAGTAACTACATTACGTGTGTTTTACTATGAGTGATGCAAATGATGCAATAGATAGGGTATTGTACTTCTTCTCTTGATGGCCTTCAATTAAATTTTTACGTGAAAAAGAGCGAGTAAATAATATAAAGAAAAAACAAATTAATGTTTATATGAAAAGTGTAGGTAGGTACACATATTATATCCATGTGTGAGCCAAGCCTGCTTGAGGAGGTATGGGAGGGGCACGAGAGCGTGGTTTTTGTTACGTCAAATGTCAGCTAGACTTCAGAATTTGTATGCTCTGTCACGTCATAATATGTCAAAATCACCCCTCCCGTGTGATAGGATAGACCTAGCGCGCTAGACCTCACACATAACATCCTGGCCTAGGAATATAAGTAAAAAGATTCAATGAGGGTTCTCGCGATTGAAAAATCCGCCATACGTAGACGCGAGGTCCAAATGCTGCATGATTGGTTATTTTTGACAAGACATTGTCAGATATGTCAAAATCCACCAATCATGCAGCATTTGGACCTCGCGTCTACGTATTGCCATCTGGCGGATTTTTCAATCGCGAAAACCCTCATTAAAAAGATAATTTATACTACGAGCGACATATTCTACACTTAGTTTTATAACTTCAGGACAAGCGAGTGGCGGTTCATAAAGCGCTACAACTTTCAGTCAACTTCGGAAGTCCGTGGAGAAAATTTATTGACTCCACATAGCTGCTTAGACGTTACCCAGAGCAGGCCTGTTCATCTACGAGAGTTTACATCGAAAACAAAACACGCTCGATGGTCCACCTACAGGATACTATTCGACAAGGCCTCACATACGAGCGAACATTGACTCACGCACGCGTATTCTTGTGTATGATGGAAGAAAATAAAGAAAATGGTGTACTAAATACTGTGCAGTATTTAACTGCCTAAATAATAATAAAAACACAGAATGTACTTTTTTAAGTTGCCTCAAGACACTGAGAGGTAAATAAGTAGTTAATATGATATAATAATTCATGTTAAATCATGTATTTCCTCCGCCATTTTCCGCAGATTCCGCCATTCCGCCATTTTTTGGCACCTCACGTCACATCATTTTACCGAAGTCAGCCCTTTAGCTTCGGCGCAGTGTCGATCACTGACGTATGTCAACAAAATGGTGCTTGACTCTTGAGACAGGCTAAATTACACCATATTGTTAATGACATTGAGCATACATTCGTTTAAATACCTTCGCGAAGTAAAACTTCTGTACGTAGTACTTATTATTATTCTGTGCCCAGAGCAAGTTTATAAGACCGACTGCAACATCCGACAGGTATTCTACTAGAATGACTCTACACGGTAACTCGGAGTACTTAGTATTATGCTCGGACTGTTAATTGGAGTTAGGATTTGGACACAAGATGAGTTGTACTTATTAGTCTGTTCGGTATAAGTTAAGATTTTAGTTATGAATGCATTCTGAAATCATGGTGAATCCACAATCTAGAATAGATTGTATTGTACTACGAGTATAATAGAATCTGCGCCTGCATTATGAATCGAATTAGACGTTAGTTAAAAATTGAACAAGCAATTCCAAATGTGACTTTATTCGGTATTACGGTTTTTGCAGTGGTAGGTATAACGTTTCGTTGAATAAAATTGCAATGCTGCATGGTTAGCTGCAGAACAGAAATAGCGAATCGAATTAAAGAACACGTCTAGCAAACCAAACCAGTGGTATATGGCTTCTAAACCAGCCACTCCGAAGCACAGCTGCACCCATTAATCTGGAATTTGCCTCGGGACAACTTCCTCACAGTTAATGTTACCACTTACATGTACTCTTACAGCTTACAGCTTTATGACGACTTCCAGTGAAAGTGACTTAAGAAGTGAAAACAACAAAAATGCAATCCGTCCACTTTCCTAAATCAATGCGCTTATGGCTACGCGACTGGTTTAGGCAAGACGAATTCTAACCGGTCACATTATCTTATACCTGTCCATGCGCGTACGCAGGAAACTGATGTTACGACACTTTCGCGTGACAGCTGTAGAGCCAGTAGTCATATATCAGTATAAATTAGTGCAGTTAAAAGCCTATTTATACAAAGTTACGTCAGCACTTTCGGAAGTTAATTTATGACTGTTTATGCTAATTAGGTTTAATCAAGCCATTAATTATGATTATTGACTTAGCTTATTTGAATTTCTATGGGTTTAATTATGTGTGTAGCCGTTAAAAATTAATTGATTTTATTATAAAGGTTTATATCTGGTGTTCTTAATTAGTTTCCTGTTTTCTATAAGGTTTTTATTGCAAACGCAAAATAACACAGCATTATTTTATAGTGCTGTATCTACACTAGAACATAAAATGGTAAGATTTGATTATTTGTTTGTATGGAATAGGCTCCAAAACTACTGGACCGATTTCAAAAAATATTTCTCCATTAGAATCCCACATTATTTCTGGTAAACATAGGTGATGATCTGGTGATGGAACACCGCGGAGGTTTTAGTGGGTACCTATACCTATACCCCGTCCTTTTCAGGGCTCCGGGAGTCCCACACACCACCCTGTCCTCCAGCAGAGGTGACGGTGCACAAAGCATTTCCTCCGCGACAAAAAAAAATGTTACTTTAACTTTGACAAACGTCAATAATCTGTCAAACTCCATACAAAAAACACCGGTTATTGTAATAGTTACTGGTGTTAGAGTTTATTTAACAAACATGATACCAGCAAATTATTCCCGGTCAGGGAAGCAGTTATAATAAGTTTAGTCTAACTGCAGTTTGATAACTCTAAATAAGTTTGAACCAAATGAAGCAAATAGAGTTGGTGTAACAGTAAGCCGCGGCTGCAGTAACCGCAGTCGGTTTCAAGTCAACACTGCGTCGAGTAAGTGGGGCGGGCTGTAATGATCTAATGCCTAGATACCTGGCTAGGGCTGGTAAGTTTCTATTTCTATCCACCTGACACCTAAGCCTTCAAAGTTGTAAAATCGCCCTCAAATACATTAAATTACTTTAAATAATTTGATGAACCGTCTACTCGTCTGCCACATATCACATGAAAAATATTTTATTTTCTTATTACCTATATTACAGATGGGTCATCTGAAAGAGATCTGGAAGAGAGTGAAGTTTAAGTGAGTTATCCTAGTAAATATTGGCGTCATGCACACAATCATATTTTGTTCATTACCTAATTCTAATATTACGAGTCTATTGTTATTTTCCACGTTTTCTTCTCAATTGTAATTCGAACAATGTTCACAAATAGACGCGTATTGATACTGAAGCACTCATTAAGTAATTTATGAGAGTTTATTTATTGGGTTATTAATAGACAGTAATCCTACTTCACTTTGAGTCGACAGACATTTTCTTGTACAAAATAAAAGCGGGAATTTTCCGTCGATGCTTGAAGTTCGATGGAAAATTCCCGTAGAAAGTAAAATATTTGTTTTTGTTACAAATAGCAACTTTTTATGAAAATAAGATGAATAATTACAGTCGCCATCCTTAGCCTACCCACTCGCACTTTTGTTCAGTTTATGCCAGTAGGCGAAGCACACCTACATCGGCGAAATCTAAGATTTATTATAATTTGACTCACAATTTATACTTCATTAATTAAATAAATAAGATAGTTCATCAAGCGTCAGTGAAACCTAGGTCAATGAACTGTGGATTATGTGACAAGGCAAAAAACCTGTGACATAAATAAGAGTTGGTGTTTTCTAAACTAATTTGCTTTTTGTCAATTCGAACTTGTTTTGAATTTAGTAAGTTGACATAAAAAGAGCAGTTTTATAAAGTCCCAACACATCTTTTTGATATTAACCATTCCCACAAAAATATGAAGCACTATCACGTTGCCCCCATTTTAAATTCTTTTTAAGAACATAATTTATATTCCTTACGTGGCTAAAGCCATATCTTAAGTCTACTTAGGTAACGTAGGAATTCACAATAATGTAAAATACTTTCTTACTTTGTGGCATTTATTTGGTATACCCGATCTCCGAAAAGTCTCTTATTATTCATAGGAGGATTCGGCGTTTGAAATACAAAAAAGTACTTACATAAAAGGATTATTCCATGTCATCTTTCGTAAGACGTGAGCCCAATTCTCGTAGTCACCGAAATACTTGAACGTAAATTGGCTTAACATAATCGTACTTGTAGTAGGCAATATAAGCGTTCTATTATAGGTACTATTTGAGGATAGACTAGCGACTAGAGCCCTATATCAAATCTTGGGGCCTCCCTTTCCATGTATACGAGTTTATGTTTGCTCTATCCAATTTACTTCAGATTGGATACGAGTACCAAAGAATACGGAAGGAGTAATAATAATTTCGTCATTTTCATTTCTTACCTTTTTGATATTATTCATTTTCCAAGTAGCTGACACCGAAAACACAAAATACGGGCTCTTTCCTGTTCAATGTAATTTAATATTCGGCAATAAGGTTTCAGGAAATTCCAATCAGTCTTATTAGACACATAATGGTGTTTCAAATTTGGTTAATTAAAAAGCGAAATTTTATTTATGTGCTACGTTTTGAACGAGCTACGTTCATGGTTTTACATAATGTGCCGTCTTATAACAAGCTGATTTACTTATGCTGCCTACTCTTTTTTCATTAGAATGCTGTTTCAAAATATCCAATCATGATAATTCTTGACACAGATGTTCGGCGTGGGAATCAAATGTCCCTGTAGCCCATGGGAGAGCTTTTTCAAGGGAAATGACATATTTATATATAAATAACCTTATGACATAAATATTATATTGGGTTACAAGCAATTTTACTTTGAAGTCGAGATAATTACATCATGGCTCTTTATTATGTGCATAATATTGCTTATTTCGTAAATTCCAATCTAATAGTTGCATCTAAGATGTATCATTAATTTATTACAAGTAAGTATTTATCGTAAATTAAGAATTATTTGACCTCAATTTGCTGCACCTCAGGTCAAAGGTCAAGCCAATAAATAGCTAGTAAACAGAAGGATGCGCGTTAAGTTCCTACCGCGATTGACCTCGACTCCTGACCTCCGAAATAATTCACGTAATCGCACCGAAGAGGGTAATTAAAAGCTGAACTTTAATTAAGTAAGCAGTAAAGTGTAACTGATGAAAAATATTTGTATTTACTTTAAATTTTATATTTTATAGTCACTCCAGTTGTATTAAGTTTCATTCATTCATCCAATAAAATAAATAATAACAATATTTTAGATAATTGTGTAATCGTAACTTTATACTCAGTAGTAGTAGCATAGTATAATAATGAGTATGTAGTAGTAGTGTACCAGGTCAGAGATCCAACTCGTGACTATGAGAAGTGACTTTGTCGCAATGTATTCGCATCATCTTAAAGAAGCACTACTAAGGACTAAGATATTAGTTACAAAATCCCTCGAAAAGGCTAAAAATTACGTATAATTTTTCAGTTACAAGTTAACGCACGTTGCTGTATTAGTTATTTTACCTAATGATCGTTTTAAGTGTTATGTAATATATTGTAAGAAAATTTCAGAGAAGTAGCTTTTATTATCTATCTTTAAAGATTCCTATTCCATAGGCTGTCATAATCTCGCCTACGCAAATTATAGATTGATCGTGTTCGACATAGTGTTAAAATTCCTTCGACACTATCCTACGCGTAGGTTATTCGCTGTCAATACACATTAGGCATCCAACGCTAGTGCGTACCCAAATTGGACCGGAATAGATCAGGCCGGACTAGCTAGTCCAATTTAGGGGTTCGTTGTTCGCTTATTACTTGCCCTAATGTGCCCTTTAACTTTTATGGGCAGAAGTTGGGAATGAGACCCGGCGCTCACGGGGGACTAATATAGGGCAAGAGTTTTATCAGTCGTACTTTGTTTAATTTTGTATTAATTTTATGGTTTCACGCCGCGGCCAGTGATAGGACAACTTGGACTAATTTGAGGATAAGTCGAGAAAAGTAAAATTACTTTTGCTAAAAATAGCCTTTGAAGAGGTAATTAACTTTAATAAGTTACACAGAGTATTTGAAATAAGTAAATATGAATTGGAAATAGCTGGTTTGCTTAAAACACATCTTTATGTCTACTGAAAAATATTAAATTGTAGGTAGTGGTTCCATCCATATTATGATAATAGGTACTCGTTTGTTGATGATTTAAAGTTAAGAGATGGTTCTTTGTCCGAATGAAAATTTAATTTCGCTACACAATTTATTAAATATTCCTCTTTATTTCCAGGTAAGCTACGAGTACAAAAGCGGTACATTTAAATTCGATTCGGAAATGATTCCATTCACGTAAGTACTATCTCAATGGGCCCGACCTTCGATCCCTGCGATAATTAAAATTGTTCGCACACGAAAGCAATTAAACTGATACTATCACGTGTAATAATGTTGTAGGTACGCTCGAGTGGCTCCAACTTGCCCTATAAATCTACCGCCCTTTACACTTCATCGAATAATAGAGAAGGGTCTTATAGAACAATTACTCGGAATAAGGGAGCGATATTAACTTATCTCAGGTGCGGCAGTAAATACCGCCTGCTTTGCAAACGCCAAGCATATACGAGTAATACTATTCCCCATGGGGCCAGTGACTCTACCAAAATGGAGATTGAATAACTCAAAGTGAAATAATCGTAGCTACGAGTATGTTACAGAATAATTGAATTTGATGTGAATAATAAGAACATCAGGCTAGAGTTAGAGAATATTACGAGTACATTACATAAACTAATATTATGTATGTATGGAAAAGTTTATGCAATCAGGAATAAAATGTTTTTCCTTTTGGTGAAATGATAAAAGCTGAGTGCCTATTGACACTCAATTATTAAATAGTAAAAGTTTTTTTAAATTAATTTTGTCTAAAAGTTGTTATTTCTTTCTTCTTTTCTAACTCTAGACCTCTAACCACTAAGCTATGGATACGTTAGATATGAAGGCACCTCTTGAAAGCGTAGTTTATACTATCTTTTCTCTCACACTCCCAAACAATAAATTAATCACATTAACGACTGACAAAGTTGTAACAATCACAATTGCCCTGCAGCATCCATACCTTAATTAAGTTCCGAATTTCACTCGGTATCCAATAATATTTTATACCAACTATAAGCGAAATCCATTTGCTTTTCCTATAGAATGTTAATTGATTTTTAGTTCAATTTATTTACGTTCAGGTGGTCGAGGTCGTCCAAACTGAAATAAAATCTCTATTTATTTGAAACTGGGTGCGCCAGCGGTGTTGTCTACGGTGAAAGTTGTGAATAAAATATTTTCTGCCTTCGGGGATTTCTTTCTTCGGGTGTGGATTACTTATTATTTTGTTATCGTGTGCAACCATCGGTGAAACATTGCAGCTTTGGAAACTTTCCATCTTTATAATCATAATTTGTACGACGATTTCTTAAGAAGCCTAGAATCGTTTTGTCATTCATTTTATTATATTTCGTAAGAGCATCAGGCCCTTAAGATCTTTATTAAGATTTGCCGATTTGTATTTGAATAATATAAATAATTACAATTAAATCGTCTAACTAAACATAATTGTCTTTGAAAATGTTGACATTGCTTTATTTAACGAGCTCTTTTAAGCTTTATAACAGAGTAACTATTGTCACTTAAAAAATACACATATTCTAGACTATGTAATAATATAATACCTATTACATACTATCTATTCATTATGATCGTCAAACTAAATAGGTAATATATTATTCAACACTCCTCATTACAGAAAATGAGTGCGTCAAATTATCGAGCTGATTTTGACAGCCTTTCACGTAATGATGCTCGTCATTAAACCGTCGAAGGCTTTCTATAAATAAAACAAAGCACTAACTCTGACAAAAGAAACAGGCAACTAAAGCGACAAGGTTGCATTTTATTGGGTGACTGGCATACTTCAGAGCTGCGTCAAGCGTTACTTTGTTTATTTTTAGAAATAAAAACTTTTTTCCGTCTTGATTAATACTGCAACTGCAGCCTTTATTTTGCTGCGCACGTGTGGAATTTCGTGCGGTAAAAAAGACAAAATTATTATTCTATTAACATGAATATTTTCAAGATGTCGATCAGCTTCTGTGCGTCCATAAAAAATAGAGTCCGCTTTAGTATTTTTTTATTATGTCATGCCTTTTGATCAATATACAAAAAATGTTAATCGCCTTGTTAGTTTAAGCTAAGATGCTTTGTCAGCATCCAGCAGTAGTAAATGGCAAGTTTCCAAAACATCTAATCAAGTCGTGCGCGCAGACTTAATAGAAAAATCAATTGTCTCTGGTCTGGTATCGTGGTCATTCAGGCGTTAAGGGAGAAAATGGTCAAGTGCGATCCGGTCTTCGCCTCGTTTTCACCTATTATTATGATTTGATCTTTGAAGTTGTGAAAGCTTTATATTTATAGTTCTTTAATGATGCCGATTATACTAAGGTCAAAAGTTAAATGTTGAGTTCTCTAAAAAGCTATGGAATTCTAATTTAAATCCTTAATATACAAAGGCATTCGAGGGCTTGCGACATCAGTGAGTTATAGAGGGTCAGCTTTAAGTTAGGGTTTTGCTTAATGTCTGTCCGAGGCTTCGAATTCGATGTCAATCCCGAGCTTAATCCTCTATATGAGTTTCCTACACGATCTGTGTCTTATGAACTCATACGTTATGACCTTGGATGGTTTATTATAGGTTAGAGTAATCCATTTGACACGGGGTCTTGCTAAGACTAAATCCGATTTCATTAGGAGAACGGGTATATTAAGCACTTCGGAGTTTAATTCCATGAGAAATACAATCCAAGAGATATTATGCGAAATGAGAGCATTTGTAAGGAACCTAAAAATAAATCATTTATCAATTTGAATGAGAGCTTGAATACGATTTAATAACTCAAAGGACGGACGGACAAATGAGGCACAAATTCTAGTCTTACGTGCTCATCATTTCTAGTGTAAGTCACAAAAGAGTTATACCTAGGTAACTACTAACTATATCTTGAAGTTTTTTCTACCAAAATAATTATCTGTTATCTGTAGTAAAATTCTTGTTTTTTCTGTTGGTGAATCTATATCATTATCCAAAAGCCCTAGCGAGTATCAGAAAAGTCTAACCTTAATCCAAACGCGAAATTAGGTCATATTGTGTTTACCCCTGTATCAGATAACTTGGAGATTTACTTGCGTACGTCATAAGCCAGATGGGCCTATTCGCCTCTCCCGATACCGCAGCAATCAGCAAGATAAGCCCGCCTCATCCCCTTCCTTATTCCTTTATTTAAACCATTACTTTTCTTGTTTTGACGACAACTTCACTTGGGAATCAGTTGTCCCACTCTGGCGTGGGTGTAACGAGTTTCGCCGTCACGCTCTCGATCTAAGAAACAACACAATTGAGTTTCATTATCCTTGCGTAAATTTGCGTTTCTTGATTAGAAGTGTCCGAGTAACGTTGACTCGAGTTGAAACTTTGGGACTGTTTAACTCGTTTATGAATATGTGTACGCATACACTTAATCTTGATTTTACATTGTACGTCTCTATTTAGTTGTAATAAATGCTATTGGGCTGTAAAAACTTTTAAAATGTTGTTATTTCAAAACCAAATTAAGCTTTACGAAGCAACCCTAATACCTCTTTTTGTATTGCAACAAAAAGTAGGTAATGTGCTGACTCAATTTTTTTGACTGACCAAAATCTTCAGACGGATCACGCAATCGCGTGACTACGTTAGGATTACGATAATAAAAAAAAACTATAACAATATTGTTGCATACAATGTGGGCCACCTAGAGAATCGAATATGTCGAGCACTCGGATAAAACCTTTTAGACTAGGAGCTAGTGAACCTACCAGACCTACGTTACTTTATAAAGCTGTAGTAAGTAGAATTACAGTCTAATCATTAGACTCTAAAGAATATACCGAACGCGTACCATAAAACTTACGCTTACGTTATACCATAAAGCTGATTTTTATGAATAAAATATTTGGGCAATAATTAGATGTTGTGTCCTCATCAGCCAGATAGTTTTTCCAACTTGCCAGACAATCATTTCAGGATAGCTGCCAAAGGCACGATGACCCAAACTTCATGATGCAAAAACGCTCTTACCGATGTTGGGGGCATGCGTTGATAAGCTTTCACGTAGGTCTGGCGTCCACTAGCTCTTAGCCTATTTTTGTTACTTTTTTGAATCGATCACAAATCTGTCAGACGCCGATCGAGCGTCACCGGTAATCCCCAGCAATGAATAGCAAATAAAACTGCGGTGACACAGCCGAATTCCAGCTTGTTTTTGACGGGAGCTTTTGATTCTAAAATAACAAGTTTTATTTATAAAATTTAGGAAAGGATTTTGTTTGCCGTGGGTTTGAATATCTAAAGATCACATCTATGCTTATTCTTGAGTAAGATTGATTGAGACAGAAATTGTACTAAATTAATTTTAAATACAAGCGGAAAAGCGCCTTTCAAATACAAAAATGTATTATTCAGTTTAGATCAATAGTTTTAAAAGCCTACTTGCAAAAAATAAAATATGACTTCATTTTAATATTTTATAACATTTACAAAAAAATAGGCATACGAAATGGATCTGGTGAAAGTCGCGGGAAGTAGTTAGGTCGTTATGGAAATCCTTGTGACAGTCCTTTGTCCAGCAGTGGACGTTAGTTGGCTGAAACGAAAGAACGAAACCTCAAATAATGATGGTATTGTCTAAATATTAATGATATTATGTTTTTAATGAAGATTTATAGGCACTTCAAGTTTAGTAAGTAGGTACACAGTAACGCTCAAGGAGCTCTCATATCACAAGTTCAAAGTGTCTATTACAGCTTTGATGGACCACCGTTATGTCATGTTAGTGTAGTAACAGGCGCAGTAATGACTCGAAGACCCATTTCAGGCACGTTTCATTAGACGTGTTATGTTTAATTTGCAAACAGGACCTAACTTAACTGTTATTTGTCGCAAACGATAATAATAGTTCTATTATTTATTCTGTGGTTGTACCTACTTAGTTTCAGAAGTCAACCAAACAGTTATTCTCAGATAACCCAATTTACAATAAATTGTACATAACATCTTTGATTTCAATTCTTCCAAAATGTATGGATTTTAATTTAATTTACAATCATCAGAAGCCAGATGGAATAGAAACATTTATCATTATTGCAGTGGACCTTTATATCCTAAATCTTGATGAGTTTGGTCTGTTCTAAATTGACACTTCTGGTTGACAAAGGGGCAAAAATGTTTTTTTGGCAGTTGTGTCACTGAAACTTCTGACCCCGATACAAAAAAATCATTCGCCAGTAAAAAGCTCCCGTAATCCTGCAATTCACGGGGTTTATCCAGGGAATATCGTATACAGGACCCAAGGGGTATACTATGGAATATTCTTTTTGCGACAAAAACAACTCCATCCAAACGGGTCGAGGCTAATTATTATGAGTAAATAAAGAATTAAGATCCCTACTCTATGTTTTCTTTTTCATTTACTGGACCGCTGTGACCCAGTGCTTTTAGTGCTGAAAATCAGGAACGTGGCATAAGCTCTGCCATGACTCATGTGAGTTGGGGACCATTTTGGCACAGATTTTACTTTTTCTATATTATTTTCTTTTTATCTTCTAATAATGTTACTTTTGACTAGTGTATCAAATAAAAATCTTTCTATTTTTACATAAGCAATAATTTAATACAATAGAAGAACTCAACAGTTCCTAAAAGTTGACTGGCAATTTTACGGGTAACGAAATCATAATAAAATACCTAGCAAGTAACTTGGTAGGATCAAGATAATAAGCTACATTGTATGATTTATTTCAGTGCGATAAGACTCTCCAGGGATATCTTTATTTAAGAGCACTTGCCTCGGTTGTCTTAAGATAAAAATACCTACTCCTTTACCCTTGTGGGATATGATGTTCATCCACAATAAGGAAGCTAGATGTTAGTGCTTCCTTCCGAGCGGGTGTTATGCTCGGGGACCAAGGTCCGATTTACACCATCTTGGTTTGCCTATATATACTTGGCAGGATATAAAACTCCGTCACCGCGATGCAGGTTTGTATGAGCGGCGGAGTGTGCTATAGTGAAGTAGTGACAGCGCCATCTGTTGGTCACTAGTTTGTAGTGGCGTCGCCACACCACTCCCCCCGGAAGAACCGGAGGTGGATGACGTCAGGATGAGCTCAGCAGTCTGTGCGTGATGAGCTTACAAGTGCCAGTGTGCTCAAGTCTGCGGTGAGTCGAGACGAGCAGGTTGCGGTGCTCTATCCACGGTGAGTTGGGATAGTGAGCGGAGGCGTCTTCGATGGTCGGGCGTGGAGCTGGGCCAGAGCTGTACCCGTGACCAGTGATGAAGTGACGGTTGCTTGCTGCCGAGGAACCAGGAAGGTCGGTTGTGATCTGCGATGGTCCCTGAAGGCTGGATGCTGGCTTGTTGAAGACTGGAGCTGATGACGGAGTGGCGGAGATGGTGAGGATGGCGGAGGCTGATTCCGAAGATGGTGGTGATGGAAGGTCACGTTCCAATCACGTCGGGGTCACCAATGTGGGATATGATGCTCAACCACAATAAGGAAGCTAGATGTTAGTGCTTCCTTCCGAGCGGGTGTTGTGCTCGGGGACCAAGGTCCTTCCGAGCGGGTGTTGTGCTCGGGGACCAAGGTCCAATTTACACCATCTTGGTTTGTCTATATATACTTTGGCAGGATCTAAAACTCCGTCACCGCGATGCAGGTTTGTATGAGCGGCGGAGTGTGCCATAGTGAAGTAGTGACAGCGCCATCTGTTGGTCACTAGTTTGTAGTGGCCACACCACTCCCCCCGGAAGAACCGGAGGTGGATGACGTCAGGATGAGCTCAGCAGTCTGTGCGTGATGAGCTTACAAGTGCCAGTGTGCTCAAGTCTGCGGTGAGTCGAGACGAGCAGGTTGCGGTGCTCTATCCACGGTGAGTTGGGATAGTGAGCGGAGGCGTCTTCGATGGTCGGGCGTGGAGCTGGGCCAGAGCTGTACCCGTGACCAGTGATGAAGTGACGGTTGCTTGCTGCCGAGGAACCAGGAAGGTCGGTTGTGATCTGCGATGGTCCCTGAAGGCTGGATGCTGGCTTGTTGAAGACTGGAGCTGATGACGGAGTGGCGGAGATGGTGAGGATGGCGGAGGCTGATTCCGAAGATGGTGGTGATGGAAGGTCACGTTCCAATCACGTCGGGGTCACCAATGTGGGATATGATGTTCATCCACAATAAGGAAGCTAGATGTTAGTGCTTCCTTCCGAGCGGGTGTTATGCTCGGGGACCAAGGTCCGATTTACACCATCTTGGTTTGCCTATATATACTTGGCAGGATATAAAACTCCGTCACCGCGATGCAGGTTTGTATGAGCGGCGGAGTGTGCTATAGTGAAGTAGTGACAGCGCCATCTGTTGGTCACTAGTTTGTAGTGGCGTCGCCACACCCTTTTAGGGACTTTAAGATGGAAGTACTTACTTGCCCTTAGACAAGATTTGTAAAGTTGCTCTGAAAGGGAGTGAACTTTTAAAAGATTGAAACTGGGCTTTTCGTTGAAAAGATTAATACATCCTTTTACACCACATTGTTTTATTTATAGCAATATAGACTCTTTATTTTTGATATTTACGTAAATATATTTGAGCAGCACCTGATAACTGATTTATTCCACTGCTAGTAAAACATTGAGTAGGTAGACATTATTTTCATATTTGTCACCAGATAACATCACGTCTGTAAGCCTGTGCTATATTTTCTGTCTGGTAAAGAATTTTATATTTTGCACATCATTGGCAAAAGTTTTTTACTTTTTAGATTTACCAATTTTAGAGAGAAAATATTAAAATAACATTTGTAGGTACGAGTACAAACAAAACGCATTTTTAAAACCATTGCGACTTTAATGGTGGTTAATTTTATTTATTCTTTTGAGACTTAACTCCTACTTCTAAAAAGTTGACATTGTAGAGTTTGAAGATTCAGTGTGCTTACCATGAGTTTTCGTTACGTGTGTTCGCTAGCGACTGCGTAAAAAAATGACATTAATTGTATGACATATTGTGCAGCGCCCCTAGCGGCTACTTTCAAGAAACAAAATCTCCATAGAGATTTTTGACGTTTTCGCTAGCGAGCACACCTAACGTAAACTCATGGTAGGTACACAGGTCTAAAATATACGAGTACATATTTTATCTTAAACTTATGTGGGTAATTCGACGCCGATCTTTACAAAGTGACTTGCTCCTACGCACGTATCGGGTTAAGTCTGCCAATTTGTCTATTAAAGTACATGACTTGGCTACTACATTAAATCAATAGAACACTCCATTTGATCTTGGGAATACTTCTGTCGAATTTAACGATATAATTTTGATAAATTATCTTCTTTGTTTCATTGTAATAACAGATAGGTATAAAATATTTAAAAGATAAAAGTTTTCTAATAATTGTTTAATGGAAATGGATTTGATCTTGGCAGGTAAGGTATTTTATAATTCAAAATCATATCTTCGATAAATCATCTGTTTTATGTCATTGTAAATAACAGCAGACGTTACAGATTAATTGAATACACGAGTAAGGTATTATTGAAGACAATAAGAAGTTAGTCTGTATTTCAACAAAAGACGTGTTATTCAAATAAACTGTTCGTAGATTTTCAATAGAACCACACACCGTGTTATATTCATTACTTTGAACTCGTTTTTCGGCATAACGTACGTGAATTAACCTCCATTTCATTAACCTAAACCCGTGCATGCAAGCTCGGATTTAAAGCACGATGCTCACTGCTCTCGAGACCGCGTCGTATTGTTAATCGCTGGCATGTTGCTCTCATAATTGGCAATAAAGCCATAACTCTCCGAAACAAAAGCGGTGGCACGCGGGATATAGGCGCCTCCAATTACCAACGCGAAATTGAGTCAACTCAGTAGGTGATACTCTAAACAACGGACTCGAACAAAGCTCCGCTGCCATTGTTACAGTGGCCAAACAACGCGCCTTAATGACGACATTCGAGGAAACGTTAATTAAACCAACAGCAATGCTCCGAGTAAGATGTTTTGAGCCCAGTGTTCCTGATAACAGTTTAATTTGGGGAATTAATTTTTCGCGCCAAAGTGCGATTTGACGCGGATTGGGGTTTATGCTTACTCGGATTAATGGAGGACAAACGGAGTAATTCGGGCTACATCGGATTATTTGCATTGTCTTTGAATAGGTACTCATAAATATCCGATTAAGATATTTCAATGACGGAAAATTTTGATGGTATTACAGTCAGCACATTAGATACAGTTTTATTGCGAAATAGAACGTATCGCGACCACACAAGATGAGATTCTGGGAAGAGTGCAGTGCGAAAAATCATAGAAAATATTAGCAAGGGCTTTAGTGTATGAATGCCAAAAGAGGTAGTATTTTCCTGTTAAAAATTGTGTAGAAAAATAATACATCATTATTATTGATTTTATCCCAACTATTTTGGAGCTAGCCAGTATTTCTAACAAAATTAACAAGCGCAAACAGACAGATACAGCTTTGTGCGTGCGTGTCCATTACCGACATAAACATTTTACGCGATATTGTAGAAGCTGGTAAGTGTGAAGATAACGACTCCAAAGAGATTTGGGATCTCGGGCACGGGCGAACTTAAAGGGTTGGTGTCTCCCAGGACTGCGGCGTCAGCGGTCCACGTACCGTTGATGTAGGTTGTAAATTGACACCGGCGATGTCAAACGGTAACCATCTACGCAGCTTCACTACGTATTAAAATAGGTAGATACTGAGAGTTGAGTGTGTTTTTTCACACGAATTTGGGATGGTGCGGTTGTAATCGTTTTTTTTTTCAGATGTTTTATTAAGTTAAATGCATAAAACAAAAGATAGTTCTTGTGAGTCGACTAAAAAGTAATATTTTTGTTGTCATTCTAATAGTTACACGTTCTCGTAATAGAAAACAACACTGACGACTACTTACTTAAAGAAGGTATCGTCCTGAGGGATGTTCTATTTCTGGATAGAAAGTAAATAGCGTAGGTTGAAGCAGCGGGCAAAATGCTAGCTATAAACCTTTTGTATTTTAGATAATGTCAAATGAAATACAATATAAACCAGACAATAAGATGGTACCTAGTTAATCTAATTTGGAAAATTGTGATCTTATTTTATAAAATAAGCCGACTGTTGGCTTTGATTACTTTTGTTTTACCTAAATCAAAAATTAAATTGAACGAGAGAGTTCCAACAGGCTTTGACACGCCTTTGTAGTCTAAACAAAGGAATGACGAAGAAAGAGCAAAAGATAGTTTTAAAACTTCATTGCCCGTCGGATCATTTCGGTCGAATTGTACCTACAGCTACAGCCGTTGTGGTTATAAGAACAAAACAAAAGATATAAAATAAGACATTTGGCACAGGTCTACAATTCGAAGCATCGTGACCCGAACGGACAATGAATCGACGAAAATTCGCCCTACTTACATAATACTCGAGCTATACAAATATAATGGGGCTGATGCTGCAAGTCTTAAAACATCTTTGTTTCCTTTTCATGTAAATACAGTAACATAACCTCGTGAAAAGCATGGTTTTCCTTTAGTGAAATCTATGGAGGTCTCGCAATAGAAAACTTGGCATATAATAAAGCTGTCCGCGCTGTTCTTATGTCATCCATCATTTCCTCTCACTTCATTAGGCATAGCGAACAAGATATAAAAGCATGTTGTCCGCAAATCGAGCGACGAGCATGAATAGCCTTCGAGTTTCAGAAATATTTACATATACACAACAACACACGATACTTATAACGTTTCCTGTACAATATTTCAAGTGAGCGGAAGGAATTCGAATAAATAATAATGTATGTGCAAACCTGATATCATTTATGGGGGAACTTGAACCAATATCGCATACCCAATCCACGAAAATGCTGAGCTCTCAGGATCTGTTTAATATTATTGCAATCCGACTTATTTTACTTGATTATTGGGATTAAGAAAGTAAATGAAACAAATGGAGATTGGTGAGGGTTAAAGCTGATGCAAAAAATGGAAGCGCAATGAGCGTAAATTGAGGAAACAAGAAAGATAAACATATTGATGATGGGCAAGTAAATAAACATACGTTCAGCCACCAAGCGCAGTGGCCGGGTGTTCATTCCCACAGTGGGTGTCCTGAAGCGAAAGATCCCGTGTTTGTTCAAGACGTATCCGCATAAGTTGCGTGAAATTGATATCGGCTCTTACCCACGATCCTCTGTTTGCTTATAGTGAATCGTTATTACAAATCGAGATGGGATCTCCACCTCACCGCCTGATTTATTTAACACGCGAACACTTGTAACGAAACGTATAGATAAAAAAGCTCGCGGGAAATACTAATGTATTTTTCCGCCTAACTTCAGTATCTAATATTCGCAATGTTGCTTTATTATTGCTTTTGATGTAGCATGTGTTGGTGTGAATGGAAAGGCTGGAATGTTTCGGAAGTTGGCCTATAAACGTCATTGGCGTCTTACTGGTTTCTGTTTATTCTCTCCCATTCGAGCGAGCCATTTGTTCATTTTACTGTTACGAGTCATAAAGTGTTATGAGTCTTTTTGGAGACATTAACCTCGCATCGGCGACGTTACAGTGTAGCCCATTGTTTCGCACTAACTTTAGTGCAGGCATTTTAGGCATTTACTTGATGACACTACAGCGTTATTTTATAGACAGCACTTAACGTAGTCCTTAACGGCGGTTGAGTTTTATTGTTGCCAACGTTTTACGTCGACATTTATTTGTGGTTCTTTATTTCTAAATGTTTACCTTATTTTTGAATTCTGACTTATATCCAGTTGATTTGTAATCGCGTTCTTCTCATCATTAACCACGTGAAACACAAAAGAAGCCAGAGAATCGGAAAGTTACGAGGTGTATCCGAAGCGATATTACGCGAGATAGGAAAAACGCCCTTCCCTTCCGAGCCATATACGGCCTATTCATTGCGAGGGTAACAAAATTTTATTTCAAGTTAAATTGTGTTCCCAACTCAGCCACTTCTTATTTATTGGGGTGGAGAATACGTGTAGTGCAGGAAGATAAGTCACTCTCCTATACTATAAAGTTGTACCTTACACCAACTAAAATCCTATCCGTTACAAAATCTACGACGACCAAAGATGTTATCAGTTATCCAGTAACGCCAGATTAGTGTACTTTTCAAACTTGAGTTTATTACCTAAAGGATAAGGTCCATCTCTGTTGTAAGACTGATATATTTACCCTACAAAATCGGTACCTCACACGTGTACACTCCACTTTGTACAAAAGTCAACGTGCCCTTTTGTCATAGCTCCTGCCAATTTCGAATTGCATTTGCTTGTAAGTGGCCCTATTATTGCATCTCTGCTGTGAATAAAATTGGAGATCATTTCATTTGTTCGCTCAAAAGGAATCGGGGGTGACTGTATAATGTTTTGAGATGGAATTATGTTAATGTCTTTAGCTACCGCTGTCGTGCGTACTGAGGTGCGGAGTTTCGGTGGCATTGTGATTGTAATAAGCTCTATGTAATTAATGCTATTTCTAGAACAAACGCAAAAGATTTGCATAGAGATCAGTCGGGTTTATAATTGTTTTAATAACCTAATTATATTGAAAGATTATTAAAAACATTATCATGGGTCTCAAGAAAACAAACATTGTGCTACGAAATTCGTAGTCAGAATCAAGACCGTTCAAAATATACGTACGCTTTGTATCTAATTTTGGCAATATAAACCTGACGTGCTAGGTGATTGGCATTCGCGACTTTTCGTTGCCCAAATTGTGTCATCCCCGGCTTCTGTTACTCGAAATATTTCGTACAAATTCGCTACAAAATATCTTTGAATACGCGGTATTTTTTGTCGCCGGCCTACGGTATGGCGGGCACGTGCTCTGTCCTAATGTTTTAAAGCATTTCCTCACATCCACTTTCGTGTAATCTCACGTACGAAATGTACACGCCACGAAGCCCCCAGTGGCAGATTATTACGATAATACTTCTCTCAGGTACGTATGAAGTAATTTTGCTTAAATCTGATACAATCCATTAAATAATAATAAGTTATAATATTATGAACGCGGTATTTCAAAGTTGTTGTACCACACTGATTTATTGATTCAGTGTACCACACATACACTGAATCAATAAATCTACCAGCTGCGGCAAAATTGCAAAGCTTCATTTAGGAGATACGGATACTGGTAGCTGGTAGTTTCTAACGAGGTTAGTATTTATCACTTCCACGTAGAATAATTAATAAGTATTCTAATTTTATTGAAAGACTATGGATGAACTTTCGCCGTTCTGAGTAAATAGACTGAATTAATCAGGCTTGTCATTTATTCTAAAAATAAATATGCATAAAACATCAGATTATTATAAGTAGGTCTCTACTTCAAAAGAGAGGTCATCCGCGTGAAAATAAAAATAAGAAAAGAAAAAAAGAGCCTATTCATTGTGGTGGTGCTTCATCCTGCTGACAGGACAGTTAGCTAGTTGGAGAATTATGACGTCACGCACCCGCTGTGACGCGCGACGGATGGCTACTTTCGTTTTTACTTTTTAATGAATTCCCCGCCTTGGGAATTTGTAAAAGTCGCGTCAACACTTTCTGGAAGAATGTTTTACTTTACTGGCCATAAAGTAGAGGTAAAAACAGTTAGGGGAGAGTTCGGTATATTGTACCGCCGGGTAAATTGTACCACCCTCATAATTCGTAAAGTATTTATTGAATGTCTGTAATTGCAACACTCAGCGATACACAACTAAAATCAATTAATATCGGCCATGTGGTTTTTGCCGTGACAACAAACACGTGTGTTTTATTTTGAAAAGTATTTTTTCATTGTTTTCAAGTAACTTTTGACAATACATGTTTAGTTTGTAATTTTGTTAAATTTAATCACAGGGTGTTTTTTATATATTATTTAGAAGCGTAAATTAGTGTGGATTACAATTATTTGAAACATTTTTCGGTATTTATAAGCTATATTTTTTACCAATTTTTTAAAAGCACTATCACCTAGTTGGCTAAATTGTACCACATCAAGTTGTATGGAACTTTACCAAAGGATTTTGAATTTCTTTTTAGTAAATCATATTTTGAAGTTATAATAGCGTAGTTATGTTTGACTAACAATAAATGAAAGCAAAAGACTGGCAAAGTAGATTAGGTACAAGTGTGCGTTACGATAATTGGAATTACAAAACTTGTACTCAAAATCGTGATAACGTGTAAAACAATATCGATTGTCTATGTTATTAACTACTGTTCCTTTTCGTTTACTAATTTGTTAAGAATGTATCGTATAATATTTTGCCATAGTTTTTTTATAGGCTTGAAATTTATTGAAATTCAATTTAGTAACCCTGTGGTACAAATTATCCAACCGGTTGGCTAAATTGGACCGAAGCTCTGAACTCGTACTTTGTTGATTTGTGCTAAATATACAACAATCATGTTAATTAATACTTATGAAATAGTAAGTTGAATAATGTATCTTTTATTATATACCATGGACATTAGCAAAAACAAAAGAAAACTATGTGTAAAATGGGATTGAAAAAAACTGGTCCAAATTAGCGGACTCTCCCTTATTTGTCACATTCCACCCACAGGACAACAGGGTGGTTACAATAATATTATTATTAACTACGTGTTGAACACCTATTTTTAGGAAGCTATGTAGGTCTATTTTTATCTGCTTAATCAATAAGATAGTTTTTCATTTAATTGTAATTCAATTCATTGGGGAATTAAAATTTGGTACTAATAAGGCATTGATGAATGGAGCAATCGATCAAAGGTTTTTGTTGAAATAAAAATCGATCATTTAACTTTCGAATTTACGTAAATGAAGATACATTAGTGTGACTTTCCAAAATCAAAGCGATCTAAATTTTTATTTGTTAGGCACGTTACTATTTTTTCTCCTGAATCTACACAAGCCTTTGACCCAATTTGTATCGGATAGAGAAACTGTAATAAAGATCACGCTTGTACCTCGTGTTTAGGGAACTAGCTATATCATCGTTCATTAATTACAAATGTTATCAAAATGGAGATTTAATAACAATTTCATAAGATTGAGTAAAGTTTCAAGGGAAAGCTCAATAATAACATTTGTAAAGTAAATAAACGAGATTAACACTGTTAAAACGAAACAACATTAACGTTGATTTCGAAGGAATAGCCCAAGTACACAGCAATGAAAACTAATTAAAATTAATGTGAGAGGGTCTCTATTTTAATTTACTTAAACAACAAAATGAATAAAGTTATGACAGCGGAACATCTTGCGACGTCGGCGTATCGGTACAGCTTACTGAAATTCAGTAACTCTACTCTATGTGGTAACTAAAAATCTTGATATGGCAAAAATAATGAGACATGTAATGGCTTCTTAAGAGCAATTGACGGTTTGCAAGTCCATCCAGTTAATTAGTCCAGAAAAATTAAGCTATTTTTGATGATTGATTGATCATTTGTCCCAAATGGGACTCGATCGATCCTTTGACTTTTCTTTATTTCACCAAATATCATGCTGACACTCTTATTCATCTACAAAGTTCGACCTGTATTTTAAAAAATTACAAAATTTTCAAGCTGTTTTTACGCCATTGAGAAATGTTGTTATCTATTATTGTAGTAGAATTTTCTCAGTAAAAATCATCTCACGTCATAAACGAGAAACATCTAAACAAAAGACGCTCAAGTTCAATCAAGCTCAAGACAATTAGGTGGCCGAATTACTTTTTTATAACCCTTCAATCATCACGATATGGTCTACTGGGCTACATTTTATTGCGATATCGGCGCTGACTGAGCCCTGTTTTATTCATAGGCCTCTTTGAATAAAGATGAAAATATTAAAGCAGGCCAGGGAAAACAGGGAAA
This sequence comes from Ostrinia nubilalis, assembly GCF_963855985.1. Lineage (NCBI taxonomy): Eukaryota > Metazoa > Arthropoda > Insecta > Lepidoptera > Crambidae > Ostrinia > Ostrinia nubilalis. The sequence goes on along the minus strand of NC_087096.1, from coordinate 9,531,929 downwards.
CTGCGTCTCAGCTCTAATGTGACTAGGGTTAATAGTCATACATATTAATGGAAAAAATAATATGTTTTCCGTGTGATATGTTTGGCAGTAAAGGAAACGTCAAAGATTGTTGACGTAGGCGTTCTAATATTTATAGCTTGATGACCTAATTAAATATTTGAATAGTGTTTGATGATATTGATGAAAACGCCAGTGCAACTAAGGTGAATAATTTTGTTTCATAATATTAGTCTTGTAATTACTATTAATATTGTATCGTTTTCACACTTCACAACTCTTAATAAAATATCTACTGATAGTTTGTAGTGTGCGTGGGCTCTACGAGTAAAGTGATCTAAATATTTTATTTCTTTTTCAAGAAAACCCCAAAAAGGTCGGCAAGGTTGAAACAAAAAACGTGCACGTTTTGTTCAAAATAATTAAAAAACAAAATCTGATTATGGGACTGCTCTAATTAGAGACCGAGTCCGCGGAACGGCTGTTGTTTCAAACTTTTATCACGTTCGGAATTTGCGAAATAAGTACGGCGGTGGCGAAAGTATAATCACAGCGAATAAGGTTTAAAAACCTCATCGGCTAAAGAAAATAAGTAGCGTAACCGCAATAGTTATTATTTTTCTTTGCAAGAACGAACGAACGCTGGCAAGTAGGAAGTTTTACCTTGCGCCATTAATCCGCATTTATGAAAAAAGCGACTTGGTTGCACGGTCCACACTTCTACAGCTACTTATGCCTCTCATCTCGTGATAAATGAGTGTTTTCGGAGTTTCAGTCGCCACGTGCGCGTTACGACGCTACCAGACACTGCCTTGCGAAGGCCTACCATAAACAACAGCCTCATTCAACGTCTTGTTTTTACACTTCTGACAATGTTTAGACCTCTCGACGTAGATTACGAGTATACTTACGTCGTTGTGGAGCTGAAGCCCTGTAGGTACAGTAGTATAACATAATTTTTTTGGGTCCAAGATTGAAAAATGGCAACATTTTTAAACTAAAACATCTAGTCTTTATCCTTTATCGGATTGATATTGACATTTTTGTTTGTGGAAACAATGAACATTACAAACATTCGTACCATTTCGCGATCAACTAAGCCCGTTATTCGCTAATCATATTTGCGCAAATGTTATTTACCAACGCAATGTCTGCTCACCAAACAGGAGCTTTCCGTCATTTTCCGCCTCCAGAGTCAACAGAGCCTCCTCGCCTGTCAGCTTTTTCCCACTAATGTCGTCATCTTTATTCGAGCCCTTCGCCGCAAATATTACGGGGCTACGTGGCCGCCGCCTCACTGTCACCAACGATCGAAAAAGCTATAAATTTTAAGGAAACAAATAGCCCGTGCAATTTACTTCGCCGATTCATTTCTCCATTCTTTAAAACCCAACGGCGAAACTTTAAAAACTTCAGGGATTTTCAGTAGGGTTCTTATCTTTTGTGTTTTCCTTAAAATCCAACGGTGTAATATTTTTTCGTTTAGTGCCCCCTTAAGAGCCGTAGCGCTACTCACGCGCTCACGTATTTGCTAGGGATTACATAGCCACTTTCACCTGTAGCTGAGAATTTGGACTTATCGTATCAGATAATGTTGGTGAAACGAAAAAGTATATTTTCCGAAGTGCTGGAGATTTCGGGAACCATCAAGGGATTTTTTGCTCCGATCTTTTTCGGCAGGCTAACCGTCCACCAGCCTACACGACACGTGTGTCGGGATATCGGCACAAATTTAAGAATTTGCTTCATCTTTAATGATTTTTGAAAGTGGTCTGACGTTAGGCATGCTCATCTTTATTCAAACAACGTTCATGAATAACACAGCGAGTGTAAATACAACTCCCAAGGGATCTGAACTAGTGATAACACACAGACGCCGACACGGAAAACGTTAAGGGTAATTCAGTTCAGGATCTTTATTACGGCATCACTGCGAAGTTTCGGCCTTAAGTGCGGGATAAGATAGGTATAATATGAGATTAGAGAAGTTCCAAGGCGAATTATTAAATACCCATAGATTCTGAAGTTTGTCTACGTAATAATATTACAATATTCTGATCACGTCGAGTGGATGTCAGCTTTCGCGTTACGTAAAAGGCTATTTTACTCTAAAAGCGTTCGCGATGAAAGCCTCATTAGAATACGCTGTGTTGGTGTTTATTTACGTAAGAACTATTTTTATCTACGAGAAAGTCTATAAAACAATTGAGTTTGTTATGCGGTGTACATAATAATGTTTTAGGTCTAGTTTCTTTTTTTTAAACGTTACATTAATTTTAATATTCCCTGATGGTAGGTACGAGATGATGATGTTGACCACATACCTATTTAACTCGTAATTTTAACTAGTGTTTTTAATGATGATGCGTTTATTAAAAGTGCGTGAAGACTGGATACGTAACACGGTAGATAGTTCAAACCTCATAAGTGAGTAAAAGTCTGAAAGGCAAAAAAACTGCGAGTAAGACTGAAGTTATTTATAATTTCGGCAGCGAGTAAAATTGATTTGTTAAAGCAATTACGTTTCGTACATTTACGTCATCTCTCAGCTTTATTAAACTGGAACACATGTGTAAGGCATTTCATTTAGCAATATAAATCATGTAATAACTAACATGAGGGCCCGACTTTATTAAATCGCTTTCGCGAAAAAACTTGCTCGGAAATCGAGACCCGGTGCTGATGCGTATTCTATTTTATAAGAGCCAAAGCACACGGTGCGTTGCGGCGGCGGTGCGACGCCGGAGCGGTGTCACTGCGTCGTGTTAGGTCTCTCGTTCCCAATGCAGTTTTTCGGTATCCAGTAATGCAGGGTCCTGCAAAACTGACTGTTATATCTATTGGAATTCGAATTACAAATTCGAATGGATCGGTATTTAGCGGGACACTGCAAAGTCTGCAAACGGGATATTTGTGTGTAGGGTAATATTAAAACACGTATAATACTAAACGGGATCCTGCAAAAAACGGGATGTCTTCATGGGAATAAGCCCTTAGAAATACGAGTATCTATGGGAATATTCCCACCTCTCGTTCCCACCACTGCAACTCCTGTGTAGCCAGGATCTAGGTACAGCTTGACCGCCACAAAAACCCAACCAATGAAGGTTAAGTTTGTATATCAATACGAGTATCTATGGTGGGCACACGTGTGATACGGCGAAATAGTTGCGGTGCGGTGCCGCAACGTATCGTGCTTTGGCCCTTACTTCCGTGAAATATCGCAGCGATCTCATATTGGAACGCTGCATAGCTCGACGAGCTAAGTAGGTCTGACTGGGAATCTTTTCAATATTTATCTGCTATTTGAGACATTTATTTGCTGTAGATTTGATCTATATTCAATGGCAATGGTTATGTATTCAATGGTAATGGAAAGGAATATTGTAGAGTCATAAAGTTTAATCCGTCTGAAAATAAATGACAACAGGGTGTGAATTTTTATTGTCATATGGATAGCTTACTAAATGTGTGCGTAATCTAGCACGATAACACGAAATTCACATTGGATTTTGAGACGTGAGTGAGATCAGGCTATGAAGATTTTACATAAGATTTTCTATTAGTTTTAGTTAGTATTAGTTAGTCTTTTGTATCAACAGAACCTGTCTTCCCCAATACTTGTAGCTACTTTTATCTTTTACTATTTTCCCGAAACTTTATCTTGATAATTTTGTCTACAAAACATAATGTTGTGATTAGATTTGCGCCCCTTGTAGTCGCGCCTTTAAAACACCCGAGTTCAAAGATAAACTGATTATTCTTAGATTAAGTTTTCTTGTTAAGCCAATTGAGTGTTTCAAAAGAACTCTGCTGGGTCTTTATGGAGTTGCGACTTTGTTCGAGTTCCTGGATTTAGCTGAAAGTGTGAAAAACAAGCACATTAATTCACACCATTACCTTCATGTATATTGTTGTTTTTAGAATGGTATTTGTGGAAATCTTTACGAAATCTGAATAGATGATGGCTATTTTATAAATATACTATGGGGCTTATAGGATACGATAAACAGTGTCATTGAGACATAAGCTGAGAGCCTCCTCATTGTGGTTTCCAAACCAGTATTTAGTTGTAGGTAACTTGATAAGAGGTGTTTGTGTTAAATAATTAGGCCTGATTAATGGCTTGATCTTTAAGGTCCATTATTCAAACTTAACCCCCATGGCATAGACTCGTTCTTCCCCTTTAACCCATATTGTACCCTCAGGGTACCAATTTAAATTAGCACTTCACTATCTTCGTAAATAGGTGCTCCAACGCAGTTTTCAAGCAAAATCCACTTAAGATAAGTTACGTACGCGCTAAAGTGCACCGAGTTGGTATTGAGAAATAGCAAACTCCCCGGAACTTTGGCTCTTGAGTTGAATAACTTCTTACATGGCGTAATATACTGAGCATGTAGTCTTATAGTGGAGCAAACAAGCATCAATTATCATGCCTAAGTCTTTCTTCGAGTAACATTGTTTTGTTAACATCTTTGACAGTTTTAAGTAACTTGTTTTACGTTCTGAAAATAGATGTAGTTTGTATTCCTCCATACGATGGCTTATTTCATTCATACCAACCTTCTTTTTCTGTATCTTCTAACCTTATTGTATTAGTGATGGCTAAAGTAGACGTCTACGTATAAGTTTACGCAGGAAATCTTCAACTGTAGGCCTAGGATGTGCGTCACGTTAAACTTTATCGAAAAAAATGAAGAAAAAAAGTTTATCGCGGCTTTTATTGATATTGCGCGATACGCCCATACATTTGTCTAAAATCATCGATAAGATTTTATCACGGCGCGCATCCTAGTCCTAGCAATCATTTTCCCCTGTAAAATGTTGCGCTCAAAGAGTCGCTCGGTGCACGATCGAGCTTGCATCAAGTATTCTTCAAGCCCCCGATCAACCGCGCTGAAACAGTGGTCGATTAAGAATGTGCCGCATTTGCATGTTTTATGCAACGTTCGACGTGTGACTTCATTTTCCACGCAGATTTTTGAATGTGTAAAGTCTGAAAAGCTGTGTGAATTTCACTTTACATCTTTTAAAGTGTTTATTGTATCACTAGTATGACTGAAAAAGCTCTGGAGCTCTAAGTTAAGAAGTTCTATGGTAAAAAAAAGTAAATAATGTGACAAAGGAAGGGCTAATTACTAGTAATGATAGTAGATACCTACTCGTACTAGATCATTTTATACAAGTAATTATTATAGTACGTGATGATGAAGACTAACAAATATAATACTTTGTTCAAGCTTTTAAAGACATTAAACTTATAAAATCAATGTAAAGTTTTCTATGTATCCTATAGAAGATGAATTATCACAGCGACCGTTTGATCGAGAATTCTTTTATTTGCGCGTTTAGTGACAACAACGGCTATGACAGTTAATCCGAAACTTCGCGATAAATGTTATTGATGAGTTTGTATTGTTTGATGAATACGCGAGAACAGTTGAAACTTGGAATTGATGAGATGCTTTTATTCCCCGGAACTATAACGGCACTCGAGATATTAATAGTGATCAATCAAGTGCCCGGAATGGTTCGGATAGATTTGCTCTATGGCCGAATATCTCCACCCTTTGTTTCCTTATAGAAAAACAATTTTGGCGCGTTCGGGTGAAGGGAGGATTCGGGATTCCGTTAATAAATATTCAGTGCAGTTTAATGTGGGTTTCATTGTAGATGTTATATTTATTACAAGACTTCTTATACTTATTGAAAATGGTACTAACATTTGCTCTAAACTAGTTATGATTGCTCTTTGAACATGTGGTTTAGGGTTGGTGTAGCATATGTATGTATGTGTATCAAGTAGGTACATAATAATAGTTATAGTCTTACTTAAGTCTGTCGCCATAACAACAATGTTAACAGCATTGTTGTGTTTCGGCAGTTAAGAGGTAAGATAGCCAGTTCCTCCGTGGTTAAGGATTCTGGGTGAAGCTCGCTTCCATCTTCGGTTTGATCATCACTTACCATCAGGTGAGATACAGGCCAAGAGCTTTCTCGTTGTGAATAAAAAAAAGTATGATACCGCTGTTACGCTACTGTATAATCAACAACGTAATATCATTAAAATGGTAGTTTATTTTGATGATAGATATAGTTCCAAAGCTAGTGATATTCGTTATTTAAACATGCATAGCCTGCAGTCTAGGAGCTAGACTCCGAATTGTATTAGCGTCCACTTAAGGGCCCTCATCAGGCCGCGACCGGCGAACTTCCCGGCGCGCACGTCGTTTGCATAGAGAAAACGCCGTTTTGTTTAAACTTCTCCTTTTGTGAATCCAAAGTGCTATTTTATTTTTCACGGAGACGCACTCCCGCCTGACTCGCGCGCGTCTAACAAAAGGAAGTAAAAGGATTTTCTTTCCCCTCCCCAAATTTAATAAAGTAAATCTGTTCGTAACAAAATAGAGGCCGGAGTTTGTCGCATCGAGTCACGCACGGAGGTGTTACAGTGACAGTGTTCATAGGATGTTTCATTTCCTCCCGACTTTTGCCACCACTAATTAAATGTTTCGCGAACTCGTCGCCAGATTTCATTTAAATCTCGTAAAGTGGCGAACTTGAACCGGAAATTAAAAATGCTGGCCGGTTTATTGTGAAACTTTCCCTAGTTTTGTGTTGTTGTTTCAAATTTGGACCTTCGCAACTTTTAATTATTGGATGCACCCGGAATATTCGGCGCTGAAGTCTGCGGAGCTCTTCCAGAGAAAAGTTAATAGCTTGGAAATTCGGAATTGAACGTTGAAAAATTAAAGCTTAGTCCTACAGTCTTTCAAATAATTCTAATTCTAAAATACTCTACTTCTCCATTCGTATTTATTCTGATACTCCTCACAAAACACAATGTTCCAATACCTTTGGGAACGATTTTAATAAAATCGCTAACACTAAGATATTCCTGAAACCTGGTAGGTATGTAAAGTTTCATAGCAGAGACGTTTTCAGATTCGGACTCGCACTTCAAGCTTACATTTTTGAAAATAAAAAACTTGATATCGTAACGTAACGTAAACAAAAAGCGCAAGGATTTTCATTAATTTAAAAACAAACTAAATGTTTAATCTATCAAAACACCATAATTGAGTCCCGGCCCCAACGTTTTTGATGACACAAAGTGTACCACCCGTTTTACGCTATATTCGGGACTAGACAATTATCTATGGCGCTCGTTTGCCCAGAACGATTATGGTAAATGGGATTGCCAGAAACTTTTATTTCATACTATGTGAACGAAAAAAGCATAAAACTCCATTTATAGTTACTTCCTTCTACATACCTCTGCGGTCAAGACTGAGCTCTTGTGGCCTAAAATAAATAACTAAAAATTGATTGGATGACCAAGATAGACGTTAGATTCATTTTCATTCGACTGTTATAAAAATAACTATCTAACGCTTGCTTGACGCGATGCTTCTGTGCTTTTAATTAGCACTTCGCGGGTTATTTTTCGCGGTACCAGCTAAAATGCGGGCGTGACATTGTGCTGAGCTCATTCGTGCAGCTCTGGAGTGATATAATCCGGGATAATCTCTACACGTACGGCTTCCCGAATTAATCAGACGCTCGCTGATATTCCTCACCGTTTTGCGGACGAGGTTCATAACTTGTCGCGCTGTCAGATGATTTATGAAAGATTTTGAATTTCTACGTCTGTATGTTGTAGTCTTACAAACAATAAATAAGTAAACGAAATAAGAAAATTAAATAATTAAATATACTTACCATCAGGTGAGATACAGGCCAAGAGCTTCCTCGCTGTGGATAAAAAAAATAGAGCACTTATTCTTTTAGCGTGTGTTGTAAGAAATTCTAATTAAGTAATACCCGTTAGAATCTTGGTGTCAGAGACTCAATGAGTTGCCTTTTAAGTTTCAGACATGGCTCAATAGGACTGAAGATATTATACACCCAATATTGGAGTAATCAACCAATTTTTATTCAAAACACTATTGTCATGTTTAAAACAAAATCGTGTTTGACGCACAAATAAAATTATCAACAATTTGTCCCGGAGTTTATATCCGAATAACGTTTTAATGCCATCACTACACTAACCACAACAAAACAAACTGTTTGGGAGTGTGACCGCGGCTTTACGGCGATAATGTTATTGCATGGTAAAGTCAGCGTCAAATAGTTCGTGACACCTAAAGTAGCCAAAAAGTTCGCAGCGCGTCTTTGTTACTATTGGAATAAGGTTGTGTTGTCGACTTTTTGGCCACTTTGGGTATCACGAACTATTTTATGCTGACTGTACAGCTTTAATAATCAACTTTTAAAAAAAATAAAACCGACTTCAAATGCGTGAACACAAAAAAAAACTAAAAATTAAAAATATTGCGTATAAAAAAGTTCATCCCCAATTTTCCACCCTTGGGTGTGAAATATTTTCTTCAAATTCGCATGAAACCACCCTTTTGATAATACCTATTCAACAAAAAATTAATCGTTCAAATTGATTAATAATCGGCGGAGATATTGCGTATAAAAAAGTTCATCCCCAATTTTCCACCCTTGGGGGTTGTTTTTTCTATTATTAAATTTAAATGGGACCACCCTTGAGGTATTACCTATACGCCGAAAAAAGATTTGTTCAAATCGGTTCATAATTGGCGGAGTTATCGCGTAACAAACATAGAAAAAAAAAAACATACGGGTCGAATTGAGAACCTTCTCCTTTTTTGAAGTCGGTTGAAAAGTACACAAACCTTTTACGTTTTATCACTAACGAAATATTGATAAATGGGTGGGTGGCTCATTCATCACTACCCGCGCATTATCGAAGAAATACCGTCATGTTTACCTTTAAAATATTATCTTCGGTTAGTGTCTTGTGCGTCAAAATTGATAGAGCTGATCATATCAGTTGTTATTTATTTCAGTGAAAATTCTACATTTTGTTTTTAAAAGAGGAAAGAACCAACTAAATCTCAGGAAAGATCATATTGATCATCACGATTAATTTATTATTTTACATAACTGAATGAAATGGACATCCCGCGTTCCGTAATGAAAAACCGTAACGAGTTAATGAACATCATTATAAAAGCATCGTTGTTTTGTTATTAATGATTTTGCTCTCGAATTCGTATCAAAAATAAAAATTCTGCAAAACGATTTATTTATAAATATTTATAAGTTCATCCTCCGCCACTGGTCGTTAATTTATGCATTGTTAATTTTTGCAAATAAATTAATTTAGAAAACATGAGGAAGAAGAAAATAATTTATATTAAAACGATGATGAGTAAATTTTTACTTAATGATGTTTAAAAGCCGGTAAAGGGGATCGTATTACACGTGCATGATTTTTAATATTACCTTTTATGAGCTCACTACTACGATTATGAAAATGCTTTTCAGAATATTATCAAAGAGCTTTTGTGCTGCTACCGCCTCGACTGTTAACTAACTTAGTAGGTACACTTTTAGCAGAATATGTTAGGTATTACATTTTAGAAAAGTCACAAGATTGGTTTAACAACCTGAATGTAAATTTTCCGAATTCCATTCGGGAAAAAAGTGAAACCAGAATTCAAATTCAAACATTTTTATATTTTGTTTTTTTATGTGTTCTATTTTTGAATTTATAGTTATTTTATAAAACGTTTTGTTTCTGTTTCAGGTAAGGACCATATGAATTGACGGAGACAATTTCAAAGCGAGTCTATACTCCGAGGCACAAAACGTTCAGAAGGTTGGAGGATATTGTGTCTGATCGTTATCGCTATGTAATATCGTTTACGAAACATCTTGTCTAACAAGCAGATTCCCCGTTTAGATCACAATTAATGTATTTGCGCCTCGATAAATATGTAAATTTGCACCGGAGGATACCAAATTAATGCTTAATTTCTCTGTTCTGTTTCGCATAAATTCCCAAAATATATTCCTGAAACCCTTTTGGTGAGCGGCTACAGTATAATTTTACGTAAATCGAGAAATATAACAAAATGTTTAAACAAGTTACGACGCGAAAACAAGTCTTATTCACGTCTAATTTAATATCAGCGTTAGCCAACTTTAAAGTAGATATTCAAATTTTGTTATTGATTTACAAGTTGGCTTGAGTAACGCTTAAGTTGTCCTATCCAATATAAGTTTTGTTCTATCCTTTACAATTTTATTGCCTCTCGGGTAAATTGTTTGTTCCGATTAATGTTCTGGGGAATGTTTTATGTAATTCAGAAGTTTGAGTTGTTATTTAAATCCGTTTAATTCAAAAACAGATAACACGAAAATTTTTATTACTAGGGACGATTATTTCTGACGTGATTCTGGTGCTACAAAATGTCAACTTTTTGTCTGGGACTAACGTAAAAATCTAAAAAAAAAGTTTGTCCAATTTAATTTACCGATTAATTACGAAATAAAATAGAAATAACTTACCGATTTTCAAAGAGTACCCAAGGAAGGGTAACTAACTATAAAAACGAGGAAATAAATAGTTAAACTTTGTAAGTAATAAATCAGCGCACAGCCCATAATTTTGTCAAGCTAAGGGTCCTATAAACATTTTGATTTGTCACTCTCACAGTTTCACCGAAAATTCTCTCAAATCTCTTAACGTTTCTTAATGTTTTTAAAAACGTTTATGGATCGTTAATTAAAGACATTAGATGCTGCTTCTGGTGGTAATGAGGTAATTAGAGTCGGTAAATACTTACGTTATAAAGTAGAGCAAGTTTAACGGCTATTTTACTTATTTCTAGCACTAACAGAAGTTTAGTCCATTGGCCATCCTCCAAAGGAGCGAATTTATTTGAAGTCTCTAAATTAAAGATAGCATTGGATAAGATTTTATGTCCAACATTAGTCCAATTGTAGAATGTTTTTCAGACGTTTTAGTTGCAATTTCAGCTCATAAAGTACCACTTTGTCAAATGGAAAATGTATTTAGGAATGTGTTTTGTTTTCAAACTCGTGACCGCTAGGATATCTTTCTGCCTCCTCTACATTTCTTTCTAATATTAAAATGGCGAGTTATACAGGGTGTCTTGTAATGAGCGAACATCCTTGTTATTGGATTATAGGACAGGCTATTATGTAACAGAATGTTCACTCATTACAAGTCACCCTGTATAAATCTGACATAGTTCAATGATATGAAAAAAAATCTAAGCTATCTATGAGCGTGGACGTATATCTCCCAAAGTTGATACTTACAAGGAAGAAAAGGTAAAAAAATAGCCTTACATCAATACCTCAATGATGTTTTCCTGGCATATTGATTGCATCGCTTACAACAAGGACCGTAATGACGGCGACAAAGGCACCTGATGAGCCACAATTTGTCGCCGCTACGTCAATTTCCTCGACCAATTACTGTCAGGTTGTCAATACCAATAAATAGGTGTAATATGCTTTATTATTATAATGTATAACATATTATCGTTTAAGTAATTTGATAATAACAGCTGCAGACAGCTAGTTTCACGACGACGCAATTTAAATGTCAACTAAAGAAACAAATAATTTTATAGTATCACAACTAATTCATAACGCACAATCTTTCCTTCCATTACAATAATATGTCTCGCTTATTAGTTCGGACTCTTTTATTGTAGTCTTCTGCGGATTAACCTCGTTCCAGAATGTATCCCATATTTATTTTTTCATAAAAAAAAACAGCGGAAGTCTGACAGGATATATCTGAACGTATTGTGAAAGGAGATTTTCCGGGTTGATACGAGTATTCTAAGTTACTATGTCACCAAATTGTGTTATTCCAACAATAAGGGACTCAATTTCGTCTGGCCCTTCCACGTGAATCGCTACTAATTTTAATACAAACCTCGACCCTTAGTTCAGATGTCGGACACACCTATCCGGATTGAAAAACGACTGACTCTTAAGTGTAGGGGTTAAAAGGTGGGATTCCAATGCGTGGATTTCCCAATGAGTGGTATGGACGACAGTATGTCAACCTAAACAGCGTTAAATCTTATGTAGTTGTGATAGAGCCCAGTTTGCAGCAAAGATGTATAGTCTGATGTGGTGTTCAACACAGGTGTTGTGGTCAAAGGCTATTTAAAGTTATGGACGAGGCCTGACGAAATGTTTGCCGTTTTGACACAGCGTGTGCTCGGTTCAGGTGTTAGTTTAGGAGTTAGCGACACGCCTCGGCATATTGGTTATCCCTGCGGTTGGTGTTATTTGCTCGCAAACACGTTCGGAGTTGTTCCTTGAGTTGCGCAAATAGAATACTGTTTTGGTATCAGAATCATTCGTGCATTATGATCGCAAATATTCTTGTAATTTTGTTATTTAATGTTTAAAGATGCAGTGAACATCCTTCATAATTATTATTCCAAATACGTTTTGTATTACAGCTACACATTATTGTTCACCGTGTATGCAGATTATGGCCCATAAAATGTTACATTTGGAAGCATTAGCTAAGTATACATATAAAATGCATTTAAAATCCAACCTCGGTTTTCGCAACCAATTTGTCGTTGGAGCTTGCAGTTCCAAGTGTTATTTACTTAGTCCCCGCGTAGTCAAGGAGGGAATCTTATCCATATTTATTTATAGCTTTCGATGGTATTGGCGGGGGCACAATTACCGCGACCCCACGCTACTGCAATTTCGCAAATTGTTGATTTTACTTCTGCCGTCGGCAAGACGATTTAAATTGCAAGTCGTTAAGTGCATCAAAGAGCCCATCTTCACCTCGTGACTTGTCGGTAGTTAGATGTGCTGTTTAGTCGAAAGTAAGGTTCAGGAATATGTTGTACCCACTTTCGTTTTCTCTATAACCTAGGGCTGTACTTGGTATCATCGCCTTTCTGTTAAAATGAAATTAACTTTAAGTTAGCGTTGGTTGAGTTTCTTTATTGTAGTTGAAATCCAATTTGTGTGGTTCATTTTGTACTTTAACATTCACCATTTAAATAAAAAGTGCTTGAGCTCAATCATTTTTCTAATATTATTATCCGCCTATTGAAAAACAGTTGGCTTGGCGTAGAATTTATAGGCGTGAAAAGCAATCTTTAATTCGCAAGTGTTTCAAAACAACGTTTAATTATCTTAAACACAACTAATGTATGGTTAGATCCAATTACGCTTGCACTCGTCCAATAAATCGCAGTAATTGTGGCACCAGACTCGCCAGAGTTAGTTCGCAAATTATAACAAATTGCAACTTGTCGGCTCCGATAACGAGGGACCAGCACGCAAGTGTGTTGTTTTTCATTGAGGCAGACGGCCTTATGCATATTTGATGGAGTGTGGCAATGCCTTAAGTACCTGTCAACATTTGCTGAGCAAGCAATGAGCCGTCTAATAACGAATACCTATTTTCATTCCCATTTCTAAAACGATAGGGTTTGAATTTGAATGCATCTAGCTTTAAGCTCGAACAGGCCCTCGCGGCATCGGTAGATTGCTCCCAGTATATGTCAAGGACAACCGGACTGCATAAAACATACAACTTCTCTTATTGCATTGAATAAATACAAAATCGAAACTAAACAAATCCCTTTGTTTGTGATATTGCATTAGCCAAGGTACGACCGTTGTGTTGTAGCTTTGGGCAATAACAATGCAGTTGTTTTTGAAGAAATACGTGTGCATTTCACTGCAGCAAATAAAAGTATGATGCCAGTAACTGATTGTGTTATTGGAGTAAAGGAAAACAATGCCGATATAGTTATATTCAATTGGGAAAATACTGTCAATCAGAGTTTCATTCCAACCCTGTTTTAATCAACGGTATAAATACAATTTATATAATGGCTTTATTTTGCTAGCGACTGCGTAAATATAAGTACGTAGATCGCCATGATTGATTTCGCCAGCAAAAATTATAACATGCGTAAGCTTTGATTGGATAGTCATTACAGCCACAGTGAATATTATCTCAATCAAAGTTTGTACAGAATTACAGCCTACAGCAGCTGGATACTTATCACTGGGTTCTGAGGTATGCAGAGTTAACTGATCTCCTTCAAACAACATTATATTTTGTCTCTATGCATTTAAATTAACTCGTGGAACCTTTTGTGTAAACATGAGACCGCGGTAACGATTTATTTCTATCATTTCTATTGTGTCTCGATTCGCTGGTCCAGTACCCATTTAAAGATATAGGTACATGTAATATACAGTGACAATATAAAGAGCGACATTTAAAAAAAATGCGTGTCGTCACAGTTTCTACCTATCATGAAATGTTTCAATAATGCGCCATCAGAAATAATTGTTTGAAATTGTAGTAATTGACTTGGCCATCGCACTAAATAATTTAATTTACACGTGTTTTCATGCGATGGCCAAGTCAATATATTTATGTAAAACGTTAAAGATTTCCTGGCCTGGACTTGGTATTACATGGATCTCACAACTTTTTACCGTAGAACAACTGAGTTGCGAGACTTGGTTTTTTTGACAAGTATTGTTTTTGATGGGATCTCATTTCTTTTTGTATTTTGTAGACAGCAGTTATGTATCTAGAAAACTGGACCGAAATTGAAAAATTTTACTCGACTTGGCGGTTGCACTACCGTGCCCCCAAATCTCATTTCTTTTTGTATTTTGTAGACAGCAGTTCTGTATCTAGAAAACTGGACCGAAATTGAAAAATTTTACTCGACTTGGCGGTTGCACTACCGTGCCCCCAAATATTTTAGTTTTTCCTTGATTCATACACCAAACACTACTTATATTCCAAATTTGAAGCTTCTAGGTCTGCTAGAAGTGCCTTAGAGTTTTGATGATCGGTGAGTCAGTGAGTCAGTGAGTCAGTGAGTGACAAAATTAAGTAACTTTGACCCGTTATAATTCTTAAACTACTGGTTCAAATTGAATGAAATTTTAAATATACCGTGTCTTTACAATGCCTGCATAGCTAATGAAAATTCAGCCTTCTAGTTTTATCCACAACGAAGTTACAGGCAGTCGAAAATGGCCTGAATTGCTTCGAGAAAAGGATGGTACGGCCGTGCCGCTTTTTTGCTCGACTTGGTGGGGGCACTGCCGTGCCCCCAGATGCCAATTTTAATGATCAAGATTGTTAATTTAAGGTTAAAGATTAATTAATTTACACACTTGTATAAATTAATCAAATCTTTCGAATTACGTATAATGTAAATAATGCTCATGAAGATTTATCGTAACGCAATAATTTGTTAAGTGAGAAATGACTAAAGAAATAAAAATAAGATCATAGATCACCAAAAGTAATTTCAAAATTATGCGCATCATTCCTGTCTATTGTAACGCGTCTAGTCACTTTATTTTAACCAAAAAGCAATTATACGGAAATCCCCGCGAAATCCTCTCCCTTCTTTTCCCCTAGTCGAGAATGCTTTCGCTCGGGATGCGCTTTGCGAGCTTGATAGCCTGATTTAAATCTAAGATGTCGTTACATTTTAAAATGAGCCTGCAGTTTTGGATAGATAAGAAAGTAAAATGTCAATTTACAAACAACACTCTTTAGTCTTTTTTCAAATTTAGAATCTAAAATGACAAAAACTTGCTGTAGCTCATAAAAACTGTTTCGTTCTAAAATTGTTTTTGTGAGCACAAACAAAAGACGAGCATTAAACAGTATATTTTAAAAGCAAAGTTTTAATATTGTGGTTGGCAGGTCATACTCAGACTTTATGAAATAAGTTGTTGATTTGTATTTCGGAACGAACATGCCACATTCACAACTTTTTGCGGCTACACATGCAGGTACCGATGACCTCACCACATACGGATTAACATTAATTTTACTGCCTTCGTAACTGGTTTATTATTATGACAAAAAGCGTAAGCGGGCAAAATAGTCCGTAAGTGACTCTACTTCGCCCCCTAATACAATGCAATCCCGTCTAAAATACCGCGGCAAATACGCATTGCAAATGGGCGTTTGTATGGGTACGAACAGACTTCAAGCTTACACTATTTGCGTCTTTATTCTTACAGGAATAAAGAAGGTTCAGGTGTCGTGGTGTAGACTGTACGCAAAGGCCACATTATCTCGGCCTTAGTTCCCATTCCGTTGTGTCACGGTGTAGGGCCCAATTCGCGTCCTTACGCCATTATACGCACACGTTCGCAGTTCACAAAGCGCCCAGAATACGTTGTGATGCAGTAAACACAGTATACAATGAAAGGAATAGTATCTAGGATAAGGTTTTTACGATTGCCACGAGCAGATTATGCGGCTCGTGCGTGGCTTTATGTAAGTGAAGTGACTTGTAACAAATTGGGGGAAGGAGGATTATTTGCTTGACAACATAATTTATTGCTACTGAAGATCAAGAATGGTTTTTATTTATTTAAAAATTAAATTTTGCATGATATAGTGCTAGTCACACGGAAAGCGAAAGGGCGTGAATTCGAGCCCAACCATGCAGACGATTCTCTCAAGTAAACAATCACGAAATGGAGCTATGTAGCATTCTACAAAAATCCCTATAATGAACTACCGTTTCTGCCTCGACCCTTAATAGTAGACGATAAAATATAATATATCGACATAGCTAAATGATAAAGAATCTTCGCACTAGTTAACCAGTATAAATCATGGCCATAGTCATTCCGCCGGCAACACGTATACAGTTTTCGCGGCGTTTTTCCTGGATTAGCCGTATAAAGATTTATGTGTTCCCCGTCCCGCCAGGTGCGCTGTCTTGTCTCGATGGCTTTCCTATGATGAAGGATGACTGATGGGACTTTCCCTGTTATTACTCATTTGCTAATTACTAAACGATTTCGAACCCGTGTTTTGCTGCTTAATTTTAAGTGTCTGTAACATTAGAGGCATTTTTTCTAGCTACTATGTTATAAAGCACTATCAAACATTTTTCTTACTAGATTGAAGAAAATATTATTTTTCTTCTTTGTCATTTCCCATTATTTGGGGTCTAAAAAAGAAAAAGAAAAGAAATTATTCATAAGATTTTTACTTAGTTCATGAAAAACTAGTAACCTGAAATTTTTTTTTTATTCTCTAGTGTTTTAGAACTAGGACACTCAGTGCCCACTGAATAAATGTGTCTGTAACTTAACTAGATCTTATTCTATTTCTAGGCAATTTATGCGGCAACTAGCTCTAGGTTACAGCTAAGTGTGTTGTTATCATTAGCATTCAAATGGGCTAGACATAATAAACAGGGCCTAGGTGCCCGAGGCACGAGTATACCTAGATGTCAGTGTTCCAGTTGTTACTTAAAATGAGAGAAAACTTTTTTAATGTGATTAACTAATGGGCCTTTTGGTTCTATGTTAAAAAATGATGAATGGAAGAAATATACTTTTTGATTAAACAAAAATTTGGAACAATTTTACAACACCAATTTGATTATTAGTGATAGAACCATTCTATTTTGTTGATTTGATTATTTTTTATGGCATGAAGGCATGGTTTAGATGTACAGATTTTAATTCATTCCTTTTATTAATGATCAATTTATTTCTGATAACTTTCTTAGTTTCATTTCGTGGATAATGTGACAACAAAAATTAAAGCTACTTTCTATTCCTCTAAACAAAATAATGCCAACCCTAAATCTTAATTAACCACAACTTAATAGGCCCGTAACGTGCATTGTGGACAATTTTACTACTACCTGGGGTGCAGTAGGCTTGATTTGAATCTCTTGTTGTTAGGTTAGCCTATTAAACTATGACTGAGTGAAAGGGAGTATAATTGGAAAGCTTCGATAGAGGTAGCTTTGAGGCTGATTTAATAGTAATTGTAACTGGCAATAATAATTTCTACTTAAGTACTTATCTATACTAATATTTTAAATGCGAAAGTAACTCTGTCTGTCTTTCTTTCACGCGTAAACCACTGAACCGATTTTGATGAAATTTGGCATAGAAATAGTTTGACTCCCGGGAAAGGACATAGGATAGTTTTTATCCTGGTTTTTGAAACAGGGACGCGCGCGATAAAGTTTTTAAGTGACAGACAAAATTCCACGCGGGCGAAGCCGCGGGCGGAAAGCTAGTATTATTATAACAGGTTGATATTCAATCACTTCCGAAAAAGTTATCGACTTACGCCGGATTGCTTTAATAATCCCAATTCAAATCCGTCCGTCAGCTGTCAAATTACCTACAATCTGTTTTTTCGTTTTTTTTTTACATTTTCTTTGTTTACTTATAAGAGTATTTAAAACAATATAAAAAGGTTAAAACATTGAAAATTGTAGGTACTTGATCGAAAACAGGTATAAATAAATGCCAGTACTAGAACGGATTTGGATTGGGATTTTAGCAATCTGGTGTTAAAGTTTCAAGCAGTCCACCCATTTGCTAAATGAACTTATTAATAAACGTAACAACAAAACGTTATCATGCTTAATAACTTAATTTAAGTCAATTTCGACTGCCGACCGCGAAATTAATTTGGAAAACTTATGTTTGAAAGCCACTGAAAGTTTCAGTCACAGTTTGCACTTAAGTTCGCCGTTTCAGTTTCAGTAAATAGGTTTCCAGTTTCAGTTCAGTGTTTGGCCTTGGAACCTACCCATTTCGTAGATTGTGGATTCTTATTTTGCAAGATACGAAACAATTCTCTTTGTTAATTTACGAGAGCATATCAAGCTTATCTGTGTAGCATCTTATATAGTTGCAATAAGAGCTAGTTTGCAACAAAACTGTATAGTTTATGTTCTGTCCTGATACAGAAATATTTCTTTTATTTACTAGCTGGCTTTTTCTCGAGCTTCCGCTCGCATTAATGCGGCTGGTGACAAAAATAGATTGTCCATATCCTTCAGATATGGAATGTTTTTCTAGTGATACCAAGATAGTTAATTGCTCCGACCTGTTTTCATAAACAATTAAATGAGTTTAGCTTTTGCTATAGCAAACACTTCATAATAAATAAATTAGTATCTTCGTATTTAGTTAGAACGGTAGCTTAATCAGCAACGTCAAAATTGTTGTTAAAGCAATAAATCATGAAACGAATTATAAAGTTTCCCTAATACTGCTTACAAGAAGCTATTATTAGTCACTTTTATTGCTATCTAAATATGGATATCAAGTTAAAGGGCTGGATAAACTGCTTATTGAAGACGCGTGGGAGTACTTTCACAAAGCTCTCGATCTAATACAACAATATCCTGAAGCAAGTTTTTTATACAAATTGGAAATCTAGTCCAATCCCTGTTTATATCAAAGGAATATCTAGAATTTAATCTTTTCATTCAGGTCCGTATAACTTCCAGCTATTGTCTGTCTGTGTAAAAACAATGGGATGGCCCACTTTGTGATGGTTTGTAAAATCGCGAAACCTTAACTGTGGTCGCAGATTCGAATCCCGTCGGAGGCATCGTACATTATTTTTATATCCGAAGGATAGATTTACGAGTATGTACTCGTATGTATAATGTACATTACTTATTAAGTATGTGTCTTTTATCAATGGTTTTCCATCATATTAAATATAGTTACATAAAACAGTTAATATGGAAAGAGTAGACGAAGTTTTAGTCCAAACTTACATATAAATTGAGCGTTTAATTTTTAAGATTTTTTAATAAGTACTAGGTACAAGTGTCTTTTTATAAATTCCCCAATTAAAAGTTTATAAATAAAACCTGCTCGTGACAACTAACACTGTGTTAGCGTGTTAGCGATACTCGTTTTAGCGTATATGACACCCCGCTATACGAGTATTATTCACTAATTGACATCGGTGTTAACCACATACATTTTGCGATAGCATCTTTCGAACTAATAGACTGGAGTCACGGCATATTCTAATTAAAACATGACAATTATTGGTGCTTTATTTATTTTTATTTGGACATTTGGATTGTTACGTCACTAAAAACAAACAAATGTTTTAACTGTGCGAATGACATAAAAAAATAAGTAACACAAATACATTATATCGACTCCATTTTATTGTAATGAAACAAAATTCCCGAGGCGATTTCCATCAATGTTAAAAGTTCGTAAAACAAAAAATATTGGTAGTAACATTACTGGTAGATTGAGTTAAATATTATTAAGCAGATTAAAGTTTTTACATCAATGTTAAAGAAAACTACATACCTAAGAGTAAGCTGAAGATACCTACATTTACCATTACAACTTCTGTGTACAAGACTGTGATAAAATCTCACCGTGAAGGTTGTTTTAGTCCCAGGAAAGTTCCACCGTCTTTAGACCTGCAGCAGAATTAATTACATTAAAACAGAAGCTACAAAGTATACTTACTGTATCGCTTCAGTATCTATACTAATATTATAAAGCTGAAGAGTTTGTCTGTCCGCTTTAACGCGCTTAGGAACTAGTCTGATTTGAAAAAATATTTTTGAGTTGGATAGTCTATTTACCGAAGAAGGCCTTAACATTACCCTACAACCAACTAACAGCAGTAAAGAAAAATGTTGCAAAAACGGGAAATATTATGATTATTCAAACTATACTCACGCGTACGAAGTCGCGGGCAAAGCTAGTTAATTTAATAAACCAGGACTAGTGATAGGAATGCCTAGACTAGACCTGCCCTCGCTTAACTTGCTCGCTACAATCTCTTTGATAAACTTATTCGGAACTTGGCCCAGCACGGTTGTTTGCCAACTCGCACTTATCCGGCAGCTTAATTGAATTGTCCAGAAGTCAATTTGATTCTTCATTGCTGCTTCCGAAGTAGCTAGGTAGTTTCAGTGCGATATTAACATTAGTACGTTGTTTTACAAGATATAATAATATAACCTTGTTGATAGCTTCATTGTCTTAAGGCTGGGTTGCACCATCATACTTTAACTTTGACAAACGTCAAAAATCTGTCAAACTCTATACAAAAAACCCCGGTTATCGTTATAGTTACGGTCTTCTATAAGGTATTAATTAACCTTTGTAGATAGATTCATTATCTAGGCTGGATTGCACCATCTTACTTTGACTTTAACAAACGTTAAAAAGCTGTCAAACTCTATACAAAAAACACCGTTATTGTTTCGGTTAAAGTCAAGCAACTCAACCTAAAATTATGATGGAATATACAAAAGGGGGTTTCAACAAATACTCAAATTATACTTCGTGGAAACACAGTCAATAACTTAGGTGTAGATATTCTAAATATGATGATGGAACGGTCTACAACTTTTTCCATAATACTGACTGAGATTGGTTTTTCGTGGAAATGCACATGCTAAAAAACTTGCTTTTATGACAATCTCTCTAAAATCACCTGAAGTTATTTTCACCACGATACTCAAGTTGCTAGTTGTTTAGTATACAGTGTGAGTCACGTTAAAGTGTACATATGAAAATAGATGAAACTAGACCTATTTTTATCGACAAAAAAGAGGTCAAAAATTTTTTGAGATTTTTTTTTAATTTTTTATAGAATTTTTTTTCTTCCAATTGCTTATTGTAAAGAAAACGTAATAACTTTTAAACTAAGCGGTATATCCTGATAAAATAAAAACAGTAATAATGCGTAATAACAGGCAATACTAAAAAAATACATAAATTACACAAAAAAGGCCAACAAATAATAAAAAATGATACTTTTTGAAAAAAATCTGCTTAAAAATTCGTGTTTTTTTGGTTATTTGTTAAATTTCTCAAAAAAATGCCCCTATAACCGGTGGTTTTTATTACTTTGTATTATTCTCTATCGTATTACCTTCGTAAAACCAAAAATTGCATGTCTCTATCCCTATCACAACGTTTGCAATGATCGTTTGAACCAAGCCTCTCCGGGCGCGCCATTCAACGCTTCGTTAACAACAAAACTGAAAATGGCTCTAGATTTGTAATTTTCATAAAGACAAGTTAGATTTCAATTAAAAACAAAAGATTTCGAAGTAAAATAAACATTTGAGTTAAAATTAAAATTGTCTCTACCTGTAGCGGAGAATAATGTTGTGGCAGGCCTTTGTTCAAACGATCATAGCAAATGTTGTGATAGGGATAGAGGCATGCGATTTTTGGTTTTACAAAGATAATACGATAGAGAACAATAAAAAGTAATAAAAACCACCGGTTATAGGGGCATTTTTTGGAGAAATTTATCAAATAACCAAAAAAACACGAATTTTTAAGCAGTTTTTTTTTCAAAAAGTATAATTTTTTATTATTTGTTGGCCTTTTTTGTGTATTTTATGTATTTTTTTAGTATCGCCTGTTATTTAGCATTATTACTGTTTTTATTTTATCAGGATCTACCGCTTAGTTTAAAAGTTATTACGTTTTCTTTACAATAAGTAATTGGAAGAAAAAAAATTCTATAAAAAATTAAAAAAAAATCTCAAAAAATTTTTGACCTCTTTTTTGTCGATAAAAACAGGTCTAGTTTCATCTTTTTTCATATGTACACTTTAACGTGACTCACACTGTATTTGTGGCTGTATTTCTCACTCATATCTTCCTGCGTAGTAATGTGGTTCGGAAGCAAAAAAGATATGGGCTATTAGTCGCGATAGTACGGGATTAGTGTGCTGGAACTGTTTCCGAGAAGATGGGAACGATGCAGATTTACGTTCAGATACTATAAGAAGTGATAGCTGAAATTACGAGTACTCGCTTTTTCGCATTATAATTATTCATGAAAAGTTATTTCTTTGCGCGGAATTTCTTTATGATAAACAAGAAAAATTGTCGGGGAAATATGGAGATATTTATTCCTTTAGTGCAAGATTTGCAAGGTGTATAATGAGTAAACTGAAGTAGCGATATTTTTGAATACGCTTTTTAACTCATTTCTTCGAGGTGTTTTCTTGTTAAAACGATAAGGCAAATGGTTGATAATATTTAATACTCGGTTCCGGAGCACCATCATCATCACCATAATGTTAACTGCTGAAAATAATTTTCCTTGTTCACATAAATGCAGAGTGATACGTCATCATATGTGAAGCTATACCCATGAGAGCGAGCACACAGTATCATAACGTATAGGAAAGCAGACGAATTTTATTTCACGCTACATTAATAACAAGTAACTGGTTGGAGACAACGTTGGAGACTGAAAGCCTTGTACAACGTTTGCCAATTGGCCATCTTCGACTCAAGCACTCGTCTGCTACCCAGCTTTAGAACTGAACAAGCAAAAAATATTATTTAGCAAACTTAAGTCGTTAAGCAAGCAATTGCTACCCAGCTGGCTGGCTGGCTCTCCAGTCCAGGATTTAGTTTTTATTGCTTCTTAAACACTATCAAAAAGAAACACAAAGAAACGGTTAAAGCGCGTCAAAACTGTCGTAAGTTTGTCTTCCGCGCTTTTAATATTTTTCCATTTAATATCTGAAGGAGCAGTGTCTCTTGGCAAAGGATATTAAAAACTGTAGTTTGTTGAACGGAAGATTTTAAATATTAGTATAACATTCCTAGGATATCCACTTGTGCAATAAAGGCACAAAATTTACCTAGACAGGTCTATAGGGTTGTGGCGATGGCTTACAAACGTCTGAATATAACATCATTTTGTGTGATCTTCTGGAATTATGAATCAAGTCTACACGCAAAATACAATATTAAGGGTAGGTACAGGAAAAGGAGCGTTCTTGGAAAACATATTGTAATATAAAATATATTTCTAATAAGAGTAACATAGAAATTGTGTACCTACATTTTATTTTTTATACATATTAACGATATAAGGATATTGCTTTCAAAGATAAAGTAGAAATCATCTCTCTCAATATGTTGCTACAAAGGAATAGGTACCCAATTTGTTTGCTTGTAAAGTACATGTGTAACTATTAAAAGACACCGACGCAAACACAGACACATCAAAGAGATCAGAGGTGGAATTGTGTAAAGCAATCGTAATCATTTGACAGTTCATAACGTACGATAAAGTCAGCTAAACAAAGCGTTTGACAGAATAATCGTACGTTATGAGCTGTCAAATGATTACGATTGCTTTACACAATTCCACCTCAGAAGCTTCGTTAGATGCACATAATTTGTTGAACCAGTAAGAGTGAAGTTTGAATTAAGTTACTGTAACTTGACTATTCAAGAGTACTTACCTACTACAACCGATTCCGGCCCGAGTGCTCACCAAATTCAGTTATGTTAGCAATCCGAGCAATGTTTAATGGTAAGGGCCAGCGCAGACCTGGCAACGCGCAACAAAGCGTAGTTCTAACCAAAAGGTTGCAAGAATGAGACTCAAATCTTCGCTTTGGACCCGAGGTATCTTTAATTCAGCATACGGGAATATTTGTCTCCACGGAAACCATGAGAATGTCAATAAAACTAAAATACCTATGTTCTATTGTTCGAGGTATATTAATGGCAAAAAAAAACCCTAAAATGATTTGATTGCCATTAAATAAAAGAAGAAAAAGAGTTTCCACCAGTTGGAGCTCCTAGGTGGAAGGAACATTACCTAGTTGCGTATGCGAGCCGTTAGATAGTTCTTAACTTCGACATGCCATTTCAAACAGTATGCCATTAAAGTTAGGGTTTTCTTTAATTTTTCTTGTTCTTAGTCTCTTCATCGCTCCCCGCCAGGTTTGCACTGGCCCTAAGTAAGCCGACGGGTAAGATTATGAGGTTGCGTCGCTTTAATCCGAATATTATTCGATTGAGGTTTCTGAATACCAATTGGGAATTGTGGCAAGTTGCTACTAAGCCGCCTAATATAATAGTGATAGTAATTGGCACCGCCAACCACTTTGTAACTAAGAAATTGATCATAAGAATCATAGAATAATACTTGATGAAGTCAAAGTTATTAGGTCGTATCAGTGATACTTGGTATTGAAATAGATCCTCTATATTTACAAGAAGATCTGGATCTGATCTGATGGATGCAGGCTACCAACCGATCGTTATGGAAATCATTGAGGGAGGCCATGTTCAGCAGTGGACGTTCTATGGCTGAAATGATGTTGATGATGATGAAATATAAGATCTAGTGGAGCTGGATTTTAAATGGCCTAATGATGATGTTGATGATATCTATAGAATTATGGCTACTTAAGTAATTCTTATCTATGAAGTGCAATTTAAAATTGAAACTAAAGGTCATAAAATGGGAAGTTATAAAGCACAAAGTGGTTGATAAGTTCCGGTACGAATAAGTTTTAACTTATTACAAAGTTAGGACTTATCGCGGGCGCAATAGACACAATCGAAGAAATTGTCAAAACACCGCCCGCGCTACCAGCGATCGGTTCGAGTCTGCAAGTTGCTCCAAACTTTTACCACTTAACTAATTAGTGGAACAAAACGTTTGCTATAACAGACTTCTGATCATGAAGTTTATAAATAACTTGTATTTTATGTTACTATTTGTGTGAGTGGTTAGATAGGTAAACTCATTTAACATTTAGGGTCATTTGCAGTTTTTAGTTTTTCACACTGTGTTATTAAGCTATTCATAACTTTATTAAGGGACAATTGAGGACCAACAAGTAACGATCAGATTAATTTTTACATCTCAAATTTTTTTTGCGTAATTCAAAAGAGGTTAAAATATCGATCGATTTCATTTATTTTATGTCTCAAAGAAAGAGGATCAATCATTAAAATAGATGACCATTTAGAATTTTTTATTTGCCGTTTTTGCTAATTTAAAAAGATCATTTAAATACATGCCCTTTATTAATCGTCATTCAAATTGAGTGATCTTTTAATAGGGTCTGGAATACTTAGAAGGCGTAAATAAATCGTGAGTAAAGGATGATGGGCACAAATGTATGGAAAGTGGTACCCGCTCCAATAGCCATAACCAATATATATTTTAAAAGGCCTTTAGATGTAGGAAAATGTCTGCTATGGGGCCAGTTCTAATTCACGTTTTGAAAGCAGTAATTCCACTAAGTATTATAATGAAAGTATAACACAATCATCCATGTATACGAGTATGTATTATGACTACAATCTATTAATATAACTAAAAGAAGCATTGAAAAGAAAAGGATTATACCTACAATGAACTACCCAAGCTATTAGCCCTTTTTTCGCTTTCATCATAATCATCATGATCATTTTAGCCATAAATATATGACGTATACGACCATATGACGTCCAGTTGAACATAGGCTTCCCCCAATGTTTTCCACAATGGCCGGTTGGTGGCGGCCTGCATCCAGCGCCTCCCCCTAACTTTATGAGGTCGTCGGTCCATCTTGTAGGTGGACTTATTGGGTGTTATGGGTTTATTCGCTTTAGCAACTCATAATAAAACCCTTAAGAAGTAATAAAACTTTAACCCCTTTCTTTATTAATAAAAGTTACACCCTAGTTGAACTCTAGCTTAAATTGTCATTTGGTATGGAAATGTCATTTTAATCCAAGGTTCTTCCTAGGTGTAACTTTTTATTAATAAGGGGGTAGTACTTCTTTAAATAAAAATATTTATTTCACAACTATCCCCATCAATAATTATAGAGTTAAGGAAGGATGCTGGAGCAGTAAACCCTTCCTGCCTCGCATAACCTAAGTACCATACGATGGACACGTATGATACTTCTTCTTCTGCCTCGGTCGCTCACTGATGAGGATCGCGACCACAGATAGTGTTCCTCCACAGACTGCGGTCATAAGCTGTGGACCGCACGATGCAAACTCCCGCCCACCGTCTTCCTCACCGCGTCCGACCATCTCGTCGGTGCCCTGCCCCTAGCGCGTCTGCCTTCCATACTGTATGATACTTAGGTTACACAAAAAGTATCTTTATCTTCTAACGCAACCAGATCTGAGGCTGGTGGCCATAGTAAATGTTGTTCGTCTTGGTAAGACCTTTCAAATGACACTACAAACATAACTATTGGAGCCAGGTACCATTCTGCAAAAAAGTATGTATATCTTCGTACACAACCAGATCTGAGGCTGGTGGTCATAGTAAAACTTGTTCATCTTGGTAAGACCTTTCAAACGATACTAGACACATATCTATTGGAGCCGGGTACCATTTTGCCCATTGTCCTTTCTATAAATAAGTTTTATAATGATCAGAAAAGAAAAAAAAACATTTTTTAGTGTTTACTCCAATAGCAAAAGTCAGTCCAAAAATAATAATAACACATTATAAAACTTTTGTTTCCTCAACTTCGAGCTTCTTTGATGTAAGTTTTTAAAATTTAAATCGGCTAACGATGCACCGAAGAATATGAAGTAAGGAGACTGGCAAAGTAAAAAGTTTGTTTTCTCGCCGTCTATACCTACTTACATTGTTTCCTTCAAGTCTTGTTGAGTGTTGAGTTAAAATTAAGAAGTCATTAGTGAAAAGTAAACAGGGAGTTATTTTAACAAGCCGGTAGAGATTTCCATAGATTTTTAGGTATTAAGTTAATTTTTAGTCCTAACTACATTTTTGATGAGGGAGGCCTGGCCAGCAGTGGACGTCATTTGGCTGAAACGAACATCTTTGATGTAGAGCAAAACCGGGATAAGTTAGATTATTTGATGATCAAATGGGCAGTTATACTCGTTAATTAATCAAATACGAATTTCAACTTAATAAATTGTCGTGATGTAGCATTTTGAAAAGAAAGGCACTCACTAATCACCTAAAGTGTTTTATGAACGTACTGAAATTCTCCACATAAAATCATTATTATTATTTGGCAACACCAGAGAAAAGCAAAGTTTAGACACAAAGTTAGATTGAAAGCGCGCACGGAGTGAAAACTATAGATCGTGTCGTCAACTGTAGTATAATGAGTCATTATAACATAAACAGTCACATCAAACCGACTTAATTTGGTATCTAGCTAATCCCAGCGTAATACTAATTAATTTGCGAAATGGTGAATTTCAGTTATTCCAATGCGAGTAGATATGGAACGGACGAGAGCACATCAAGCTAAATACAGTGGTGTTCTTACCTCGTTGTAATACAGGCTATTTTGCAACCAAAATATTAAGTTAGATGTGCTGTCGACTGTGCCTGACCGCACACATGATGAAATATCCCCAGCCGGGAATGTCTGCATGGAATCGAACGCAGTGAACATACGATTTTGGCTAATAGTAATTAAGCACGTGTAATCAGCCAGGTTTGTTTTGGTCTAATTACAACATTGCAAGTAATATTATATTGGATCTTCCAGGCCCAAAATTTCCATAATTGGTTCAGTTTTTTGAAGAATTTTATTCTGCGCTTATTAATAAGTTCTCGTTCCATTTATAATCGAAACATCAAATAACAGAAAGCCCAAAATAATTAATGTAAATGTTACGGTAGTATCGTGAATATTTGTAGCCGCTTCGCAAACAGTTCCAGACTATAATCAAATTAAAATTGGCTTCACTCTTACTTACAGACGTCTCAATATTGTATCAACAAAAAGGAGAAATAATTTCAAGATTAAATTTCTTAGCGAGCTTCACACTAAATTTAAAGTGGAAGCAAAATTACCGGAGGCATTTGGCGTAATGCTCAATTTGCTGGAGGGCCACGAGCCTTCCCGCAGTGATAACAATACTCAAATGACACTTTAAAAAAGATATTTTCTTGGGGATGAAAATGTAGGGCGATTGTTTTAACAAATTCCAACTTTGCGAGCTGTAGCCACCTGAATTTATCTTTTCTTTTGAGCTTTGTAACGGTAACTCTTTGATATTCATGCTTATTAAATTTTTCATGCTTATTAAATTCGACTGAAAGTTTTAAAATACCAACTTTGCTTGGTTGATTCAGATTATGTCTGGTTGGCTTTTTTGTTTTAAACTCGGATCGTGAATCCACACATTGCTGGTGGATACTATCCATTATTATTTGATTACAGTATGATTTTATTTTACTTATTGTCGTTTTGTCAAAGGGCGCGAGATTGAAACTGCTTTACTTATCATTGTCTCTCAGGTTTTTTGCATTGCTACTAAGTAGCGTTACATCGAGGGCTTAATGCTTAGTGCTTATCATACTAACTTTGCACTTAGCGGGGTTGCTTCGTTCTTTCCATACGTAAGCTACGTTATTGGTATCGCACAGTGAAGGCATAGGGAAACATTTTCATTCAAACATTCACTGAATTAAGCTAATTTAAAGATACACTCCCTACATGTCCTTCTAACTTAACATGAGAGTTTTATACCAAGGGTGGCGAACCTAAAAGTGTAAGTGGGTAAAAGAAAGGCAACCTTTTAGGATTTCAGCCGCGGATTTGGCGACCTACCGCCATTCCCCGATCGGATTGAATGGCGTGCACTATCCGGAGATTTGCTCGGACTTCGGATTTGTTCAATCAAAATTTAATAAGATTGTGCAAGTTTGTGGGGAAGACGTGCGATTGTTTGTGAAGTTGCGGTTCAGCGGTTTTGGTGATGTAACCCTGATTGCAACACCAAAAACTATGAGAAGTTGTAAAAACTTGTGAGATTTGTAACAGGCATTAGGAAGAGCAGCAAGACGGAGATAACTCGAAAGAAAGATACTCATATTATTATCAATCATAATCTATTTAAGTGGAAATCATGTTGCTTACGTACTTTTATTTATTCTATTTTTAGAGTTCACAATTTTTGAGCATATTATTTTTTGTTAATTTTACAAAATAAGCCTAATTAAGCTACTATTATTTTACTCAATAACAAAGAGAGAATTAAAAGAGGTACAATATCCAAACAAAAACGGGATCAACTGGGAAAATCGCCAATTAACCTTCGCAAACATACTATAACATTTTTCATCTGCTGGCCTTAGTTAACCTTTTTTTTAAATTACAAACCAGCCGTCGCGTACAGCCACGGACAGCGGCTGTCAATAACAGATCTGTTATTAATTACACTGTACAAAGTTGCCCGAAATAATCCCCGAATTATAAAGGAGACACAGACAAATTTTAAAACGATGGAAATGATAGATGCCCTGCATCGACGCGATAGCACGACCGCGCCCGTTAATTTTACATAACTTTTAACAGATAGTTTTCACACTACGAAGGTGTTACATCAAAATATGAATCTATAGGTCCTTTTATAATAAAAGTTGTCTTGGATTTGGCATAGAAATGAGTGAAAATAAAACTTCCAATTTAGCCATTGAAAGCTTGAATCTGATTGTCGATTGGAGCTACTGCTGCTCGCACAGCTTTAAATCCAGCACGAATGATAGAGAACGAAAGTGCCAAAATACGAATTAGACTACGTTATGCCTGACCAGGAACATAAAAACCCTCGCCATGTTGCGGAAAACTAATGGTACTAATTTCTTTTAATGGCAACAGTAACTGAAAACTTCATTGACATGTCACCTTGCATGTCAGTCTATTGCTGTCAAAGTGTAAACAAACTTTATTTTAAATGTGCGCAATTGATTTTGTGAATTAAATTGCTAAAATATTTTTATAGTCGTGAAAGAAAAATGGTTCACAATGTGTTAAATTATTTGTCGAAGAGAAATACTAAGGGTTCGGACAATATTTTCATTGAATAATGTTTCCGACAAAGGTTGTCAAATTGACTGACATGTTTATCGTATAGTACAGTCCACTATGAAAATTAGCTGTGGTTTGTTTCAACTACCTATTTTAAAGTTTTTTGTCACTTTCTAAGTGTTGAATTTTATGGAATTGGGAAAGAAGTACCGAGTTTGAAGCGTTCATGAGCAGACATTGCAGTTGAATATTCAAGTTCTGAATTTGATTATTGACGAATAATAAAATAAATCCTACTAACTCGATTGATGGTTTCATTTAATTTATTTAAACCAGGTTACCTATAATAATATTTTTTCGTTAATTTATGAAAATATCAAATTAGCCCGTAATCTAGAATCCTGATACATAAAGTTAGCCTATTAATTTAACACAGGTACGACTGTACTCAGTGTTGCACTATCAAATGCAATTGACGCGCCTCTATGCCAGGGTTTTTATGTTCCTGGTCAGGCTATACAATCAAACGTTAGCAAAAAATCACGACTCACCAAAATTAATGGTCAATTCAAAGTAGGTGTTAACCCTTAGCCCGCTGTTCCCTGCAATCATTCGCAGTGGTCGTTTTATTCCTAGCTTTATACATCCCTGTTAGCAAAGTTAACTAAAGCTGGGGTTGTTAAAAATGTCCTGTATAATGGAGAATGTGAGGGCCTTTAATTAAAGTCAACGCGCGGGTCCTTTCAGTCGACAATAAAACCTATGCGCTTTGAATGGTTCATAGTTTTTTTCGTTTCATTACGACCACTTAGATTTCGAAAGCGTATTTGGCTCTGTAGTTATGACTTCTATTGTTAACTTTGGAAATAAATTGGCTATTTGACTTTCGAGTCTCCACTTACCCCTCTTTAGAATTCTGTATGTGAATGCGAACGTGACATTACGAACGTTTAAAATTCCAGTAAATAAATATTGCTTCTAAAACATGTGTCCAGAACTCCAGACCATGTGGCTAAGAAATGTACCTGCTAAGTGCTTTCTCTTGTCGTCATTTCCTAAAGCCCACCTAATTGTTCCTTGAGAATGTATAATACTGTCACATCGTTCAAAGATAAGCCCTAATAATGTTATCTAAGTGGAAAATTTCACACAACCAAGAATAATCTGGCAATATTTCATGAGGACTGGCCTCCGATGAAACAGGGCATTTCCCGGACATATCTCGTTGATTTATGGACTTGTTAAGCACCCTTTAAAACTATCATGGTAAAAGAAAGTCAATTTTCCGTGGGTTAAACGTATAATCCATATCCGCATTTGTTATTGTAAATATACAAAATTTGGTTTCGTGGAAAGATAATTTGCTTCCGTGAACTTTGTTTATTATTTCAATATTTCGTGAAAGTTTTCTATTTGATATTCACTAGATCGGAAATGAAAGCAAGCGGGGAACGTAAAAACTTTTTAACATTTTGCTGCTTTGGTTTTCTAAGCAATGTTAATATAATTTTACCCGAGTGGAGCCATATCTTGATTTAGTAGGTAAGTGTTCCTAATTTTTCATGTATTATCCTGTATTATATTTTCTTTTGGTTTCAAAGTTTCATTACATTTGAATTTTTTTTTACCTGACTGCGTCAGAAGGATGGTTATGTTTTTTATGTGATAGGTTGCAGACGAGAAGACGGATCACGAAATTCGTAGAATTAAATTCCTCCTAAGAATAAACAGCCATACAGAGTTAACCCCTAGGTACACCGCGCACGCTCGCGCTCCCACTGACAAATGACTTCTTATTCCGAACTGATTAAACGCGAAATAAGTGCGAAAAGCAGTCGAAAAGTTTCATTTAGCCGAATTCGGCTGACACGTAGGGACGCAATACTCTGAACACGTTACAACGGAACGCAATTTGTCCCGGCCCACAATTTATGTCTACAGCCCACTTTATGCAAAGGAGACGACGAAAAACGGAATAAGTTTTTCTTCTCACTTAAAGCATGTGGCTTAATGAATGACAATTATCTGTTTTTATTGCGTACTTAAATTATATCTTTTTATGGTCGGTTGGTTGTCTGGTGGCAGTTAATGGTTTAAACATTAATAGGATTTGGAATGTTCCTATTTTTAGGAGTCGTTTTAGATCAAAATAACCAATAAAATTGAACCGGACTTAAGCAGGAAATTTACCTTTTAAAGTATTTCATAAAATCTAATTTGTTTAATCAATTAATTTTAATTACTCATAAAATATTAAGGAGTTAGAATGGTGAAAGTATATTTAACTAATTCACTGGCTAGATCATTTAATCAACTCCACAGGAAATATTATCTAATTTGAACCTTAGCTCTTGTAAAATATTATTACGATGAGCCCATCATAAGTTTAAATTAGGTGCGTTGCTCTCGCAGTGGCGTGAGGGTTAAAATGCTCAGTAAGTTTTGGAAATAGCTTATAACTTCATTATACTAGTAAATACGGCGAGGGAAGCAGAAAATATACCCGGCTTTATGATAATATACTAGGGTTGAAAATACGATGAGTTTTAAGGCAAACTGTACCTTGTTTGCACGAAGTTGGAATTTTGATGCGATACATTTGTAACATTTCACTCTAGAATTAGTCATGAGCTTACAAAATGGGTGGCGTCTTCTCTGTGAACACTCTTATTTTTTTTGTAACTAAAAGCCTTGCGTGTATTTTTGGCCACATTTTTCTTGTGACGCGTCTATTCTAGGTTGTAGGTAATTTTAAGGAATTCTTTGTCTACATATCATTTGCTCAAAAACATTTCGGTAATTTTACCCAAATGTGAGACGAGAAAAAGAAAGGGTTAACAATAATAAGATGCTTAAAATTACTTAAGAGAAATAGATTACACTGGACATCGAATTCCTTTCGAAATAGCCTCCCGATAATGTATCGTCAATAGGCTCTCATTTACTTTCATTCGACAAATATCCGAGCAATCCAATTGGGCCTCGACGACATCAATAAACATTCCCCAATATTGTAGTGATCAGAGTCAGCGACACAAACCGTATCATGCCCCAAAGATAAACAGTTAAAGGGCTATAAATAACCGGGACGATTAACAAACCGATGCCCAGTGCAGGACCGTAATATATTCACTAACAGATCCCAATTTGTCGGACCTAACGCAATATTGGGTCTAGCCCCGCTGTAAGGGCGCGGGCGGGCGCCAGCGGGGAACATGCTGATTGTGGATTTAGCGAATTTGTAAGATTTCGAAAAAGACAAATCGCTTCTCCTCAATAATATTAGAGAGAGCCAAACGAGAACGACTAATCGGGACCGAATTTGCTATAAATTCTGGGTAAAAAACTAACTTCTAAGATGATGTAACAATGACGATTGATATAAAAAGTGTGTTAGCTTCGAATAATTTTGATATCGAATAAGTATGATTTAGTTGATTTTTTGGGTCATTTTGATCACGATGAATGACAAAACTACTTAGTGGTCATACACAACTGGATATCACCGTCATTTCTCATGTCATGATACTAGTTAGTTTGGTTTAAGGACTTGTACCCAGAGCCATGAAACATCATTATTTAAAAAAAGATTGCTTGGCCACAGTCGCTATCATCCAGGTCGCGGCTTGATCCACAACCTATCTGCGTCCGAAAGCTTTTAAATCCTCCGCAGCTTATACCAGGGTCAGAGATAAAATGTAGGCGCATACGATTAGAGATATGGATTTTTTATGCCAATGATATGGGGTATTATGGGGCAAGAACAGATCTCTCTGTAGAACGGTTAATTTAGTGGTCAAGATTATTCTGAGCTTTATTTATTCTATTCTAAGTCTTTTTCTTTTCACTATTTATGGGGCCATTTTTAGAGTTACGCATAAAATATAAATTTGGAAGCCGATGAAACTATCGGTCGACTAAAACTTTGTTGTCTGCGGGGAGTCTTACTAACATTTGGGATAAATAAAAAGTCTATGGCGTCCCAAAAGTTTGAAAGAAACTGAAGTTTAAATAGGTAGCTGTTTTATTATGCAAAAAGTGTTTAATAATAAAAGTATTATTAACTTCGTAACTGAATTCAGCCTCACTAGTATGAGACAGAGAATAGGTTTCCAGGAACGTTATAATGTTGCGCCATAAGCCCATCAGCACGAATGCGGTCCTCCCACTAGTTCAGTTCAGAGTTTTAGCTCGTTTAATTGTTTCCCGCCGCCTCTCAGACATAGTTAAAATATGTCAGTCAGTCAATTGAACTCGATACGATTTGAGTATATTGCACAGTCTGTCAGGTAGCAGAAAGGCGCTAGACGCAGGCCGCTACCAACTACCAATTGGGGGAGGCCTATGTTCAGCAGTGGACGCCTATGGCTGGGATGATAATGATGATGATGATGATGATGATGCACACTCTGTTTCGCGTATTTAAAAGCATTACGGAAGAATGAGAAAGGAGGTTAGAGTCTCATTTCTGGGCGACTCTATCTCCTTTAAGTAGACTCCAATTTTGAACGCTTCTAAGAGTACTTAACTAGGTACTGTCTTTTAAAAAGTTTTGTTAGATAGTTGTATAGACCGTTTTGTTATATACAGTGTGAGTCACGTTAAAGTGTACATATGAAAATAGATGAAACTAGACCTATTTTTATCGACAAAAAAGAGGTCAAAAATTTTTTGAGATTTTTTTTTAATTTTTTATCGAATTTTTTTTCTTCCAATTACTTATTATAAAGAAAACGTAATAACTTTTAAACTAAGCGGTATATCCTGATAAAATAAAAACAGTAATAATGCTAAATAACAGGCAATACTAAAAAAATACATAAAATACACAAAAAAGGCCAACAAATAATAAAAAATGATACTTTTTGAAAAAAATCTGCTTAAAAATTCGTGTTTTTTTGGTTATTTGATAAATTTCTCCAAAAAATGCCCCTATAACCGGTGGTTTTTATTAGTTTGTATTATTCTCTACCGTATTACCTTCGTAAAACCAAAAATTGCATGTCTCTATCCCTATCACAACGTTTGCAATGATTGTTTGAAGTAAGCCTCTCCGAGCGCGCCATTCAACGCTTCGTTAACAACGAAACTGAAAATGGCTCTAGATTTGTAATTTTGATAAAGACAAGTTAGATTTCAAATAAAAACAAAAGATTTCGAAGTAAAATAAGCATTTTAGTTAAAATTAAAATTGTCTCTACCTGTAGCGGAAAATAATGTTGTGGCAGGCCTTTGTTCAAACGATCATAGCAAATGTTGTGATAGGGATTGAGACATGCGATTTTTGGTTTTACAAAGATAATACGATAGAGAATAATACAAAGTAATAAAAACCACCTGTTATAGGGACATTTTTTTGAGAAATTTATCAAATAACCAAAAAAAATACGAATTTTTAAGCAGATTTTTTTCAAAAAGTCTCATTTTTTATTATTTGTTGGCATTTTCTGGGTAGTTTATGTATTTTTTTAGTATCGCCCGTTATTTAGCATTATTATTGTTTTTTATTTTATTAGGATATACCGCTTAGTTTAAAAGTTATTACGTTTTCTTTACAATAAGTAATTGGAAGAAAAAAAATTCTATAAAAAATTAAAAAAAAATCTCAAAAAAATTTTGACCTCTTTTTTGTCGATAAAAATAGGTCTAATTTTATCTATTTTCATATGTACACTTTAACGTGACTCACACTGTATAATCGTGTATAATACCTATGTTAATATTTGTCTCTATTTATGGCTAAGACCTATTTCTACGCCTTTACAAGGTAATAAACTCGTAGTTAATTTTATAGGCTTCATTTTACTTTTCCGTCATTATTTTCTGCTGTTCATTTTGTATGTGGTACATAAAACAAAAAAATATTCAATGTGTACAAGCTTTTTAATTTGAACTGTGTGACAGTGCAAGGTCTTACTAGCACAATTAGTAATTACGAAGCTATTTGGAACATGTATAGTGAGTAACACTGATTGGTTCTGGCTGTTTATTTTTAAAGGTTAATTTAAAACTTGATGAGATATTGTGTTGAGTATTCTATACACAATTATGATAACGAGAGAAAAACTAACTTTTTTTTAATATAAAAAGATAATTATTACTAGGGCACTATTTAAGTTGTGAGCCTCGACATCATAACGTGTTGTTAGACGATATCTGATACTTTGAATGAAAAGTTTGTCATTTTTGACTATAATCTTGTTCAAAACTTTTTGTCATTTGAGCACGTTTTCCATTATTAACATTGAATTGAAAAATGTCTTGACCACAAAAACGTCGAATTGACTTGCGGAAATCTTCGCGCGAAAATTTATTATGACTTTTGACGTGGTTAATCAATACAAAACTGAAGCGGTCAGCTAAATTTCACTTTTGGTGATAAAGATCTATCCTTTACCATTGTAAAACGCTAGTTTAAGAAGTATAATATTGTATGTCATTGGCTCATCAGTGAATTTTGCGAAAGTCGTCCAAAATGACTAATTGTGGCAGAAAACATTGATGTTGTCAGAAAAATGGAAGAGAAATCTCATCATGTGATATATCGTAGGATTGAGATAATCCTAGGCATTAATTCCACCAGCAGTAATAAAATATTGTATGACCATATTATGGTTAATACGTTTTTTTCTCGCTGGATGTCACAAAATTTTTCAAACGCTCAATAGGACGCTTGTGTCGTTTAGTCCTTGGAAATGTTTGATAAATAAGTTTAAAAAGCTTTAAGAGCCGTTTTTAAAATTGTGACAGTTGACGAATTAAGGATCTATGCATAATGATCTTGAAAATAAACAGCTATCGACTATGGAGGTGTTTTAAGATGAACCAATTCCAACAAAAGTCCCATGCGCTCGGAACACTTTGAAACTTACGGTCGCCTATTTTTCCGAAATATCCGATTATGTGACAGAAACGTCACTAGAGAAATTTAGAATGGTTAATTCTTAATAGTAAACAGCCACTTTTTTCCCAAAAGTCTTCAGTTTAATAAGGGAAACTGACCAGCTTAGTCAAATTGCCATTCGTGACGAAAATGTGAGCTTTTACACGTCTCGTCAAACAACTGACTATTTGAACACTCAAAATATGAAATAAACAGGTCCAACGCTACAAAATTCTTGCTTGGAATCTAAACACTTCTTTTGGTACCCATATATTAAAATTAAATGCGTGAACAGCGATTTATGTAGCCAGAAGCAACAGACGGTGCGGTCAAAAACCATGCTTTAGAGGTGCCTCAAGCTGAGTGGAAAAAATGCTATGAAAAGTATTTCGGACACATTAAAAAGTACATAAATCATGAAAGACAATACCAATAAACGCAATCAATACCATTTTAATAATAAACTACTTTGTTTTCATAGTTAGGCTCACAACTTAAGAGCCATTTTACATTTTCGTGCAAATTTCTAAGATTTTGGAAGCATGAATTACTATCTTAAGCAACACCCAGAGATTATTTAATTACTGCGAAAGATAGTTCAATCCTTGTTGTTGACCAATAATGTAACGGATTTACTAAAACTCTTTTGATTAATTCTCAGTGCCCCATCTCCCACAACCATTTTACGGAAAAATTTCCGCAGACTCAATTTCAAAGTCCTGTATCTATTATTTATGCTCGTATAATAAGCTTAAAAATATATAGAAATCATCGGACATATATTCTTGTAGTCCAATAATCAAACGGATTCTTGAATTTCATTACCATTATTGAGTAAAATCTAAAAATATTTTGGCAAATTTTTAAGATTTACGTCACATTTTGATCGTGATTTTTGGTTTTAATACACAGCAATAACAGCAATAAAAGTATCCCAAAATAAAGAATATTCATTGGAGAATTGATTTCCACAGTTATTGTTTAAATATTAGTAACTACTTTGTCAAAATATTGATGTGAATATCAGTATAAATTACAATGCGGAAGCCGACATTGATTAGTACGGCGCGAGCGCCCGTCAAGGCAGGACCTGTGTCATTTTTCCCGCCATGACGTTTACGTGTGTTCGTGTCATGAAGCGGAGATTTATACGGCGACCAAATACTTTTGATACTATGCCGGGAGGTCCGTTTTGAGTCGGCCGTTTGGTGGTTCGAAACGGACGAATATGCCGAGAGGTCTCGGGTTCGATTCCCGGCCGAGCAGAAATTAAAATGATGAAATTTAATTTCTTTGACGGGACTGGGAGTAACTATGTATTTATGTATGAATTTAATTTAATAAATAAATTATAAAAAAGGTTGTAAGTACATAGTATATCCATTAAGCTAGCACCCTTAACACAAGCATATTAGTTGCTTATTTTGGGACTAGATGGCATTGTGAAATTGTCCAAAGATTTGTTTATTTATTTATCCGCTTTGAGTTTTGTTTCGTGAAGAAGAAAAAGAACCGTTTTGTTTCGAGAGGGAAGTTTTGTTGTTAAATCAATAGTAATAAAAGAGGAAAGATTTGATTATTTGTATGTTTGAAGGCAATAGGCTCCGAAAACAAATTCTTTCACTAAATGTTTCCTATGTTGGCTATAAAATATTTTCAAAAACTTTACTCCAAAATCTTCGATAATTGGTCGTTTAATAAATAAATTAGATAACATATTAATATTTTTTTATTGTTTCCAGTACGATTTCAGTACTAGTTTTTAGAAGTTGTATGATTTAACTAAAGTGTTATTTTATGCATAATTTATTAACTTCTAAAATATATTCCCTATTGATAGATGACGTGCTTCGTATTTGGTTAAAAAGGTGTAGAATGTTATTTTGAAGATAACTTGCTTCCATAGAGATATAGAAAGATGCTAAGTAATGCGCTGAGTTCGAAACTCAGTGTCAAAGAAATCAAAATATGTGCTCATTATCCACTGCGGTATCAGTATTCAACGTTCGAATAATCTTTAGTAGTATGCAAGCAATGTAAACTGTTTACATTATAACGTCGCTGCTGTCATCATTGCTTTCACAAGCAATATGTTCTGTTTTTGGGCATATTGTTGCGACACCGGCTTCGCCCCCTTATCACATTTCCCTTTAGTTTCTGTGATCTGTGCTTGCTTCGAAGTTGATATCAATTAAATATTCCTTAGTGCTTTTGATTTAAATTATTTTTTTTATTTTGACACGTGTTTGAAAAATCAAGAAATAGTCAATAATACAACAAATGAAAACGAAACATTGCA
Organism: Ostrinia nubilalis; assembly: GCF_963855985.1. NCBI lineage: Eukaryota > Metazoa > Arthropoda > Insecta > Lepidoptera > Crambidae > Ostrinia > Ostrinia nubilalis. The sequence goes on along the minus strand of NC_087096.1, from coordinate 9,492,502 downwards.
TTGCAAGTTGCAATGTTTCAATATTGATGAGGAGATTCCATTGGAAAGTCTGTATTCATTCCTAGGATTCCCCTAACACCATCAAATTCAAGAGAATTCTAGAGAGTGCAGTTTCCCATCTCATGCTTAGGGGCCACGGTTTAAAATAGCGTGGTTGCATAGAGCCTGCAACGGGCAACCGCGTGCGCTGCTCATACTAATTTTCGATACAAAAACAAGTGTTGGCTCACGAGTTTTAGCGGAGTTTCATGTGGTAGCGGGAGTAGACTTAAGGGAAATCTATGCTTCTCCGACGGCCAGTTGTAAGTTGTATGCTCCAGAGTATGTGCACACAATAGCCTGGTGATTTTAGCACCCGAAGGAAATGTTTCAATTTTGTTGTAGAAAGATATCATAATTTTGTAAGTATTCAGATATTTAAACATACCTAATAATTTGTAGGTTTTATATTATAATTATAAATCAGCTAGTAGTGCAAAGAGGCAAGGCATGTTTGTAAGATGGGGATAGCGGTGCGGGTTGTACAATAACTAAATGTCGATGTATAACTTTACTGCATATCTGAATTGTACAATTGTTTGTTATCCTAAATAAAATAAATAAAATATTAAAAAATATTATCATATAACAAAATTAATAATTTCTTAGAATAATTTAATTTTATTAGAACCAGTTTCCACTTCTTCGCGGAAAAAGTCGCGGGCAAAAAGCTAGTATGAAATATGTAGTATTGCCCGCGGCTTTACTCGCGTGAAATTTAGTTTGCTACAGATCGTCATAAATATATATTGTTATTCTGGTCGACGCCAGGGATGGATGAGCGTCGCTGTCGCTGGCGACAGGGTTTTCTGGTTAAGGGTTCATGACGTAGTTCTCAGGCAAAATGAAATCCACTCATAGAAATTAATAAACTTAGTGTATTCACGAGAATAATTACACACAGCACTAGAGTCGTATCGGGACTGAGTGAACCAACGGTCTTGCGATAGGAACGTCCGACCCGAGTGATAGTTGAACACAAGCTGCCTAGTACTGCTGTACTGTACTGTAAAGCTTCATCAAAATTTGTTCAGTAGTTTTTGCGTGAAAGAGTAACAAACATCGAAACATCCATACAAACTTTCGTATCTAAATATATAAAAGGAGAAACTGACTGACTGACTGACAGATCAACGCACAGCCTAAACGGCTAAACGTAGGCACTTGAAATTTGGAAGGGACGTAGTTTAGGTACCGTAGAGGTGCACTAAGAAAGGAATTCCCGAAATTCCCACGGGAACGGGAATTAGCGGAAAAATCCTTTTGTATGAAAAATCTAAACCGCTTAAGTTAGATGCTTGAAATTTGGTGTGCAGGTACCTTAGTAAACTTAAAGCTTAGGTACAACAGGATATCGTAAAATTCCCACGGGAACGGGAGTTAGCGGGAAAAAACATATGTATGAAAAAATCTAAACTGCGTAAGATAGACGCTTGAAATGTGGCATGCAGGTACCTTAGTAAACTTAAAGCTTAGTTACAACAGGATATTGCAAAATTCCTACGGGAAGGGGAGTTAACCGCTGAAGATAGATGAAGGGGGTAAAACGGGATCCACGCGTACGAAGTCGCGGGCGGCCGCTAGCTATCATCTATCTATCTATATAAATAAAAATGAATTGATGTTCGTTAGTCTGATTATAACTCGAGAACGACTGGGCCGATTGAGCTGATTTTGGTTTTAAAATGTTTGTCGTAGTCCAGGTCTAAACGGTGAGTAAATACGCGCGCGATATTGTTTTTCTGTGACAGACAAAATTCCACGCGGGCGAAGCCGCGGGCGGAAAGCTAGTCTATCTATATAAATAAAAATGAATTGATGTTCGTTAGTCTGATTATAACTCGAGAACGACTGGGCCGATTGAGCTGATTTTGGTTTTAAAATGTTTGTCGTAGTCCAGGTCTAAACGGTGAGTAAATACGCGCGCGATATTGTTTTTCTGTGACAGACAAAATTCCACGCGGGCGAAGCCGCGGGCGGAAAGCTAGTTTATAATATTAGTAAGACAAGTAAGAAGAAATACAGTTAGATGAATTTATTTTAGTTATTTGTTAAATAATAATAATATTTATTTATTTCTTAGCTCTGTCTGATCTGGAGGAGTTGCAATGGCCACCTCCATTGCAACTCCATAACAAAACAATAGAACCCTATGGAGTTTGGGCTTGTGTAATTCGCCTTGACGAATACTTAGTCTAGGTAAATGATATCCAGGGTCCGATGATGGAGCTGCAAGGGGGCAGATTTTTTTTACTATGTGACTGTCTTTATTTTGTACTTAATATAATATATTTTACATATTATACCTATTCGTGTTTCATTATTAATCGAAATAAGTATAAAAATCTTTAAAAGACTAAATAAACTCTATTAACATTTTAAATTAATTTATCATGTTTTAATACCTTATTCTACCTTAAAATTAATAACTTATATCAAGTCTTAATACGGTCACGGCTCAAGATTTTTTTGTCCATTTCGGCGTTCTTTTTACTCTTTTGTCGTTGCGTTGACAGTTTGTAGCTAAATTCGCGCGGAATATTTTTGTGAAATGGCTCTTAAATAGTGTCCCACGTATGAACGCATGGTAATTTGATTTCCATTGAAAGTAACTCTTCAACTTTCTATTGTTTGTTTTATAATGAAAGATCATTTTTTTTATTTGAATAAGCAATACGTATGAAAAAATGTTAATTAAATTATTTTTATCGCGAGATTCGTACATTAAATACTTTTTTAGCGTGCGGAAAGAGAAATTAACATTTTGTTTACTCTGTTCAACAATTTTAGCATGATCATTAAATACTATAGTGGGTTCAAATCTATATCTATACTATCTATACTAATATTATAAATGCGAAAGTAACTCTGTCTGTCTGTCTGACTTGCTTTCACGCCTAAACCACTGAACCAATTTTGATGAAATTTGGCATAGAGATAGTTTAAGTCCCGGGAAAGAACATAGGATAGTTTTCATCCCGGTTTTTGAAACAGGGACGCGAGCGATAAAGTTTTTCTGTGACAGACAAAATTCCACGCGGGTGAAGCCGCGGGCGGAAAGCTAGTTAAAAATATAAAGCCAAGCAATCCACGAGGAGTATCTGTTTGCTTTGGAATACCAATAAAGCTATTTATAAACACCATCCAAGTTTGTATAGGCGGTCCTTTAGCCATGGAGGTGTCTGATATTTACCTAACTTTCATGCCTGTGAATAAGTAATCTGATGACATTTTTTACTGACCCAAAAGTATCAATTCTGAAGGCCTTGGTAATAAAATAGTCTGGGGAAAATTGTTTACGGATCAAAAGCTTACTTTACAATTACCTTTATTTATTTAGGCCCAAACAGCCTTGTTTATCAGATATTATAGGCATGAGGCAGACATTGGTTAGCACAAGGCTTAAGCCCTCCGAAACAAGAATGTTTCTTGGAACAGGTTGTTTAAGCAATTTGCTAACCAAACTGGAAACTAACTACTAAAGCGGTTTCTTTACTATTTATGTGAAAATCCCACCTGGACTCAAAGTTCGGCCCTCGGCGATTAATCCTTCAAGCTCCGCGAATCTAGACACAATAGATAATCAATTGTTATGACATTAATTAATGCCGTCTGGGACTCAATCGGTTAATAGAGAACCCGCAGACGTCAGACTTTTTGTCGGCCAATAGTTTGGTCGGGCTGTTAATCAGTATGAATTTGAACGTGTATGTACGCACATTTACGCTGATTTGGTATATCGGCCGATTTCTCCCACAAATAAGAAGCCGACATACGAAATCTCATTCATCTCTCTCATCATCAATCTCTCTCAATCATCTCTACGAAATACTTAATAAGGATCCTCTAAAATTTTTATAATAACCTACCTCTTTAAGCTATGAAATTGTGTATTTTGTAAAGAGAAAAAAATTGATAGGTATAATCGGCTAACTAAAAGCCTGTGGTCTGCGGGAAGTCTTAAAGTGTTGCCTTAATCATTAGTTAGGTTAACTAATGAGCCCAATAAACAAACGCCCGAAAGATTTTTTCGTAAGTTTTCCCAATCGCCCCCATATTTTAGGTGTCATCCCGCCGATAAAAAGTATTTCGTTATGAACAGCTTCCCATAACTCAAAGACAAAACTTGAAATTGTAGCCGGCAAACACTACACCGACGGGTCGCCGTTTGTTATCACTGATAACAAATAGTAGGTCGTTGTAGGCCGCTGTTTATAACATTCCGGGATAATATTCTGTATCAATCATATTTGGATCTCGCCTTAATAATATCAAACGTAACTTTATCAGGCTTATTTGAGATGACGTTCACGTGCTCTTTATTTTATTTCCAATATAAATTGTTTATCTAAATGCAGGTCAATGTCTTCGTTTGCGACGAATAATATTTTGTTGTACCAATATCTAAATATATTACTAAGGATAAATAAGCCATTGTTTTCTCGATCAATACTCGTGTAAAGTATTAGAGCTAAAGTCAAGTGTTTAATCTCAACATCCCTCGCTAAGTGCAAGGGCTATGATCCACCCTGACATTTGCTAGTCTCGCACGAAAGTTCCAATTCGAATTCGTTCGAGATATTTGCTCAGCACGAACTTGCAGGAGCCAGAAGCTCAACGACCGGCTCAAGGCCGACTCATTAACATTCACTTTGGATATTGACTCGGAATAACTGAGTTACAGCACTTTTGATGTTTTGTCAGCTTAAAAGAGATTAGTTGTTTCCTGGAAAATATTGGCGTGGAATATCAATCGTGAAGTTTGCGGTAATGGGAAGCCTGACGTGTGCGCACGAGTACCCTGACATAAGGTATGAAACCATTACGTCATATCTAACTTGTGTACAATTTTGAAGTCCGTATTACAAAATGATACTCGAATAGGAATACATTCTAGCCGATTCATTTTTCAACTAAAATTCCCTCTCCAGCCCGTTTGGCCAGCGTGGGGAATGTAGGCCAAATCCTCCATTTACCTCTGGATCGCTTCATCTGCAGTGGAGACTAAATGATTAACTAAAACTAGCGGCCGCCCGCGACTTCGTACGCGTGGATCCCGTTTTTCCCCTTTCATCTGGGGGCACGGCAGTGCCCCCACCAAGTCGAGCAAAAAAGCGGCACGGCCGTACCATCCTTTTCTCGAAGCAATTCAGGCCATTTTCGACTGCCTGTAACTTCGTTGTGGATAAAACTAGAAGGCTGAATTTTCATTAGCTATGCAGGCATTGTAAAGACACGGTATATTTAAAATTTTATTCAATTTGAACCAGTAGTTTAAGAATTATAACGGGTCAAAGTTACTTAATTTTGTCACTCACTGACTCACTGACTCACTGACTCACTGACTGACTCACCGATCATCAAAATTCTAAGGCACTTCTAGCAGACCTAGAAGCTTCAAATTTGGAATATAAGTAGTGTTTGGTGTATGAATCAAGGAAAAACTAAAATATTTGGGGGCACGGTAGTGCAACCGCCAAGTCGAGTAAAATTTTTCAATTTCGGTCCAGTTTTCTAGATACAGAACTGCTGTCTACAAAATACAAAAAGAAATGAGATTTGGGGGCACGGTAGTGCAACCGCCAAGTCGAGTAAAATTTTTCAATTTCGGTCCAGTTTTCTAGATACATAACTGCTGTCTACAAAATACAAAAAGAAATGAGATCCCATCAAAAACAATACTTGTCAAAAAAAACCAAGTCTCGCAACTCAGTTGTTCTACGGTAAAAAGTTGCGAGATCCATGTAATACCAAGTCCAGGCCAGGAAATCTTTAACGTTTTACATAAATTATTGACTTGGCCATCGCACTAAATAATTTAATTTACTCGTGTTTTCATGCTATGGCCAAGTCAATATATTTATGTAAAACGTTAAAGATTTCCTGGCCTGGACTTGGTATTACATGGATCTCACAACTTTTTACCGTAGAACAACTGAGTTGCGAGACTTGGTTTTTTTTGACATCTATCTTACGCGGTTTAGATTTTTTCATACAAATGTTTTTAACCGCTAACTCCCGTTTTCGTAAGAATTTTGCAATATCCTGTTGTAACTAAGCTTTAAGTTTACTAAGGTACCTGCATGCTAAATTTCAAGCGTCTATCTTACGCGGTTTAGATTTTTTCATACAAATGTTTTTCCCGCTAACTCCCGTTTCAGTGGGATTTTTGCAATATCCTATTGTAACTAAGCTTTAAGTTTACTAAGGTACCTGCATGCCAAATTTCAAGCGTCTATCTTACGCGGTTTAGATTTTTTCATACAAATGTTTTTTTCCCGCTACCTCCCGTTTCCGTGGGAATTCTTAAGTATACTATAACTTGCCCAGGAGTATGAAGAATAATTGTACCAAGTTTCGTTAAAATCCGTCAAGTAGTTTTTGTTTCTATAAGGAACATACAGACAGACAGACAGACAGACAGACAGACAGACAGACAGACAGACAGACAAAAATTTTACTGATTGCATTTTTGGCATCAGTATCGAACACTAATCACCCCCTGATAGTTATTTTGAAAATATATGTAATGTACAGAATTGACCTCTCTACAGATTTATTATAAGTATAGATATAGATTGCGCGCTTGAATGAACTTGAGTGTAAATCGTTTGGGCTACGTTTCAAACGGCTAGAAGCTTAAGTCCAGCTTGAGGCTCTATTTTGCATAGACGTCCACATTGTAAATGCAAGATGCGATTTTCAGCTGTCATTATCTACCAACAAAAGACTTTGCAGCCTCACTGTCGCTTAGTCGTATAAGTCGGGCGAGTCCAATCTGTATGAGTCGCTACCATATACTCGTATCTCTCTTAATGATGACCTTATCGCTTGAGGATAAAGTTTCAAATGGCTCGGCAAGTGATGGTGGCATTTGCACGTACGTAATCCGAATCATCGGGCCGGCCACAATGAGATGGACGCTTTTAGCGGAATTAAAACGTTGTGCTACGTCCCGCATGTTTTATTGCTAAATAATGGATACCTTTTGCTCATGAATAACCTACGATCTTGCATTTTGGCTCAATTTTAGTGCGTGGAAATGTGTCGTGGATAGCATAAAGTACTTACCTATTTTGTTTTATGAAAGGCAGGTGGTTTGAGTTTGCGTGTTTCCGTTAAGTGCTATTATAGGTTTGAATCTAGTTGACAACAAAATAATGTTTGTGTATGTGAGTGATAAGTTCGAGCATCATCTTAGTTTTGGATTTTGCAATTAGTGTTTTATTACTTTCACAAAATAATTGTCGTGGTAGTCGTTGACACAATAAATTGATTCGCTCATTCATTCATTTGATTGACCTAATCATAATTTGAAGCTACAAAAGCTTTTCAATCAGCTTTGGGCAAATAAACGTTCATCAAAGGTAATTTTAATAAATAAACCTGTTTATCATCATTAATAAGATACGCGCAATATTAATAAGTACTGATTGCTGATAGTAATTCACTTAAACCGTTAATTAATTTTATACTCGTTATTAGTGAAAATCACGGACTTTGCCCGGCTAATATTGGAATTAAACTTATTAGCAGATGCGAATTCGATTTGATGTTTAATGTCGACTCTCGTTCGGTATTGATTCGGTGCAATAACGGTAATCAGAAATTAATTCAATAATTCAACTATATAAACAGAGATATTTTAGCAAAATATGTCCACTAGGTGGACTGATGATCTGGTGAAGGTCGCGGGAAGTACCTGGATGCGGGCTGCGTAGTACTTAAAATTCATGGGCTGAAACGAAAGAACGTACGATTTTGTATATCGTTATGAATAAAATAATTACCAAATCTAAAACAAATTATAGAGACAGTTTTTTATAAGAGCTGATGGTAGAAAATCAAACTTCATAAACACTCTGCCTAGACTTAGTAATTACAACCGATTTGGGCTCTACAAAGAAACATCCGCGGGCAGACGGTGATCAGAAATTAATTCAGTTATTCCGCAATGTAAACTGGGATATTGTAGCAAGTAATATCCCGGCTTAGGCTGCCTGTACACTGGAGCGGAGCGAGGGAGTAATGCGGAGCGGAGTAGCGGACTTTTTCTGTCCATAGACACGAAGTTAGGTAGCGAAATGGAGCGAGAAAGTATGTGGATCAGAGTTGCGGAATGTTTTAACCAATTTCAAAAAGGAGAAGGTTCTCTATTCGGTTGGTATGGTTTTTCTGTAGGTGAAGGTAGGCCGCGAGCACGTGACTTGTCATTTTATTAACCCGCTCTGCTTCCAGTTTTGTATAAAATTTTCAACTAGTTCGCAACTCTTTATTCACTGAAAAGGAGCGAAAATTGTATGCAACTTGTATTGGTGGATTTTTACTACGATCATCGCTCCGCCTACACGTTCTGCTCATTTAAGCCTAGTTTACCTACACTAAAACGAAGGGGAGAGTGTAAACTGAATTATCTATCAGATTCCCGAACCGAAGCTGAGCAGAGAGGTGTTGTGGAAATAACGAAGTCTGTTTGGGCTTTCGGTGACACCTCTCCTCTCCATCTCCGCTTTGGTGCAAACCGGGCCTTATATTGGTGATCAGGCAGGGCTGCGTTTGACAGCGGACTACACAATGTCTCGGTGTGTCCCGATAATGCGTGCCAAATTGTCCGAGAACTAATTTAAGTTTCTGATTGGAATGGAGCGTTTTAAAGGCAACTTTGCAAACATCGCCGATACATTGATTCATTGGGTTAAATTCTATAGACTTTGGAAATTAAATAAGTTGTGATATTAATAGATTGTTTCAAACGGAGATTACTTTCTTGTTGATCTTATTTTTTTTCACTTTGCATTCAAAGGGTCTTAAAAATTTCGGAGTCAATCTTAAACTTGTTTGTAAGTTAACTAAGGCTGTGTTGCACCACCTTATTTTAACTGTAACAATAACCGGTGCTTTTTGTATGGATTTTGACAGATTTTTGATGTTTGGCAAAGTCAAAGTCAGATGGTGTAACCCAGCCTAAGTATTTTAAAACAGAAAATAAAACTCGAGACTAAAAGATCATTTGGTCTAATTAACTTACTACAGGCGTTGGTATAACTAATGACTGGCTACTAGTATCAAAGCAGCGTGTGTTTTGGACGTATTCGTGAGTGGAGACCGGATTTTGGCAAACGCTGAGCTAGGTGTCATCTAGAAAGATGATGTCACAGTATTATATGAACCTAGATTTTAATGACCTAATACATATCCTGACATTCTCTATTCTCTATAACGCAGTCTCTATATAAAGTCAGCTCAGAGAGAAACCAGATAAGTCAAAAATAAAGATTGGTGTAGCTAGGACGTTTGACATAGGTACTTACTCGTATTATATTAATAAAACATTTTTTATTTCATTGCAGGTATTTCACTTTTTGCTAATACAAGAAGTGATATTGCTGAGGAGAAAACGTAATTGTAAGTAAGTAGTTATTTTTAACAAGCTTTTTGAAACACACATGACTGAGAATCCAGAATCCAGCTAGATTTAATTGCGATATGGTTGCATTCATGCACTTCTTTGTATGAAACGATTATGAATTCCTAAACAAGCACTGTCCAGTGCCTACTGCAAATTTTAAGATGCGTTTTAACACCTAATGGTCCAAGATCAAACTTTATAATAAACATTCTTGGTAGACTGTATAATAGCTATTTGATAAAATATATCCAGCTATAATAATTACAACTGTACGAAGAAACTTATCGCCCGCTCGGTAGAGCGTGACTTGAACATACGTTCTTAAGTTAGTGAATTGCACATTTCATGTGTTATAGTCAAGAGTACCGGGTTAGTTTTTATTTTTATTTTTTTAATTACAGCGAGAAACTATTCTTATCTCTCAAAAAAAAACTATCTATTTAAGAAAGTCAACATCTACATTTATCTCTAATTATCTGGTGATAAACTACCAGACTTAAAAAAAAACGTATTTCCCAGATAGCTTGACCTACAATACTTTTTTTAAAATCTATTTAGGAAAACGGTTACATCCCAACTAATATTATAAATGCGAAAGTAACTCTGTCTGTCTGTCTGTCTGTCTGTCTGTCTGTCTGTCTGTCTGTTACGCTTTCCCGCTTAAACCTCGCAACCGATTTTGATGAAATTTGGCATAGAGATAGTTTGAGTCCCGGGAAAGAACATAGGATAGTTTTTATCCCGGTTTTTGAAACAGGGACGCGCGCGATAAAGTTTTTCTGTGACAGACAAAATTCCACGCGGGCGAAGCCGCGGGCGGAAAGCTAGTTTTAAATAATTAAAAACCTTTCAGCAGCCAGTTATTTTACTTACATCAAGACACGTAACTAACATCGATGCTGTTGTGCTTAATACTAACGCAATAATACACTGGTACCATTGATTGAATTGTCATATCCATATGCAAGTAATCTTCGAGCCTTCGAGAATAATAATTCAACCATTAATTAAATTTAAACTTACTAAACTGACTCAGCCAACCGTCCAATCCAGAGGACCATGAAAATCATTCAATTTGCACTCGAGATAATATTTAAAAGTTAAACTTCATATTTATTTATGTATCCTGATATCATCAACGTATATTTTCCCAGACAACTTAACAACACAGATAAAATTAGAAAAATACAGCTTACTACAAGTTAATTTTACACTGAGTTACTCGTCCGTCTGCGGCCGGCAGACCGTGACGAAGTACAGTCAGCATATACATGTCTGTTCTGAAATAGCATCTATCACAACTGCATAAGTGTCTCAGTGTTTAGATGTCGTCTATGCTTACTATCGTGCGCTTTTGATCTCGCACTCAGCATTTGCAAGACGCCCGCATAATCTCGAGTACAAAATTCTTCATTTTGTCGGTCAGAAAGTCGTCTGGAATTTTTAACACTCTTCGTTCATTAAGTTCGTCTGCTAAGCTGCGAAGTTTAATCTGCCAAGTTAATTTACTCTATCAAGTTTTATCACTCGTGCCGAAAATAGAAAATGAGTTCTTATTTGTAGTTGTCAAGGATAATGACAATAAACACAAAAAAATTAACAATCGACTAAATGAGATGTAGAAATTGACTGTAACTTACTTACTGAATAATAAGCTCCAAGTCCCACAGGCTGCATAATAGGTACTAATACGTAGCTAGAGTTCTTTGATAAAATGTTAATTTCACGCTACGAAAAAACCTGTGACGTCATAATTGCATACCTATGCTCTTGCTTTGACATATTACAGTGATATCATCGCAGTATTTGCAAAACGTCTACGAACGTATTCAGTTGTTTAGATAAAGATACGCTTGGAATACATAACACAAGATATAGAAATTTGATTTGATTTGATTTGTTATTATTTCTTATTTTTTCTAGATGTAACGATTAATAAAATTAGTTTCAAAAGTTATGCGTTTAGTTCTGTCTCTAAAAGATAAATTCTTGCTACATCATTTTAGGTAACAACGAAATTTGGGAAGCGCTCAAATCAAAGATTACAAATTAAATTACTGTGGAGGGGTTACTTAGCAAGATAAACGAAACTTCAAAGTTTATTAATTCAGCGAGCAGTCGAGGTGCGCTCTTTGGACTTGGACGAGTTTCAATCGCATGAAGACATCATACTTTTGACATTAAGGCTGAGTTGCACCACCTTATTTTAACCGTAACTATTGTTATATTATTATAACAACAACCAGTACTTTTTGTATAGAGTTTGACAGATTTTTGACGTTTGTGAAAGTTAAAGTAAGTTCGTGCAACTCAGCTTAAATTTTGTAGCGCACGTCATGTCGTTTTATGGCTTGAGCTTGAATTTAATTTATAAATAACACGTATTCTATAGTATATATTAATAATATATTGTTATACAGGGTGTCCCGTAAAGAGCGTGACAAACTTAAGGAGATGATAGACTAAGATTGACCATCTATAAAAAAAAATGCTTTAGTAAAAGTATCACCATTTCACAGATATGATTTTTTAAAATGTTTTTTTAAAATCCCTAATTTCGAGCCTGTCTATTGTTGCTCTGTGTATACTTACATAATATGTATCAATATTAATTAGTCTGCCACAAAAATACGATTGAATACGTGCTCTCGATTGTTTACTCTACAAATCACATAAAGTACCACTCCAGAGAGTTTTGTTTAATTTTAATCGAAATTGTAGTCCTAATGTAATATTTGTTAATTTAACTTATTTTTCTTCAGAATAATATATTTTCAAAATACTTATTGATTCACATGAGTAAGTTAGTCTATTCTCCCTGAATAGGCAAATTTTCACCCTGAAAGGCTTTTCACGAAACGAAACGAACTCGTAAGATTATACTTGTAACTACCTGATAAGCGAAGTTAAATAGAAGCGTGTAATAACTATTTAACTTACATAATGGTTCTAATAATACACCCTTTCTCCTTATACCTATCATAGCTTACAAGAAAAGTCGTAAGGAACAGGGTATTAGTAAAATAATAGGCACAACTTTGGTCTGGTCTAATATCGTGGTTCAGATTTAATCAGGGAAGTTACTAACTGTGCTTTGTGTTTGGATAAACTGCTTTTGCGGGCTAATTAAAAAATATTGGTCCAGTTCAGCCGAGGGTAAGGAGAAAAGTTTTAATACCTTCAAGAAGCGTTCTTAGAAAGTGGTTCTGGGTGTGTTTGACAATCAAAATATTTCTATGTAATTTTATTAACGCCTCCGCGGTGCAGTGCTGAGAGTAAAACTTTCGACTTGGAAGTTCTGGGTTGTTAGATGGGACACGCAAAATATTAATTAACAAAACCCATCCGAGTACCATTATCTAAGCAATTAGCAAAGTTTTTGGAAATCTTTTATTTTTATCTCCGAAAAAATGAATGGGCATGGTAGGATTAACTTACTTTATCACAAAGTTGTCAAAGTTCGAATTTGTCCAAAAATTGTTTGGGGCTAAAAATCAATTGTTACGGTGACTTTACCTTTAAAACCCGGTGAAACGAAATCCGCTGGTTGTCCACGAAAACAGAAGAACAAAAGGGAAGTTAGAAAGTATTTGGATCACGTCCACGGACAGTGCCCCGGGACTTGGAGACTTTTAATTAATTTTAAAAACGTCTATTGTTAATTACGTCTAAAAGTGCAAACTCTCGTGTCCCGTTTTGGACACACATACACATTGTATCTGCTAAATTTTATTTTGCTGCATTAAAGTAATAAATGTGAATTTAAGTAGTCTTATAAATACTTTTGTTCTGTGAAAGCAAAATAATATTCGTTTGTATTTCTTTCTGACACAACTAGACTGAAAGTGACCGGACTTCCGCCAGCTGGCAGCTGACGTAATATTAATTTACTTAATTTTATTTGAGAAAAATAATTAGGATTTTGGGTAACAACAAAAAATCCATGGAAATACGAGACAGACCGAAATCAATCGCGTGCAAGAGCTTATAGATAACAAAAGGCTAACAAGAATTAATTATTATTATATTATTATAAGTTAACGTAACAAAATTATCACAATACATCATAGTAAGCACTCTATCTTCATTATTAAGCACTAATCCGATTATTAATATCTCCAATAAAGCTAAAGTTTCGATGTATCAGGCGCACGGAAAGTCAAATATTTGAAGCTTCATTCTAATATACTCGTATCTTATATATTACACCGAGCTGCTGTAATTAGGAAGCAGGATTGGATCACCCCAACATTCTTCATTAACTTAATGAAATAAGATAGCGCTTATCAAACCGGCCTTTTAAATAGGAGAATTAAGAAAATATCCGTTCGGTAGGACCTTCGGACTGGTCTCAATTTGTAATTAATTTTCTTCTATTTGAGATTAAAATTTAATTAGCTTAATATCTTCCTATTTACCTTCTTAATCTTGTTTCATTACATTTAATTCTGTTAGGTGTTTGATTAGCAAAAAATAAGTTAACTTTTTATTATTCTCAAGTGTTGGGTATAAATGTCAAAAATATTATTTGAAAAGGGCTGTAAACTTATTTAAAAGTGATCTGTTTGATTGAAATACCTGTGAAAAACAAAAAATCAACACACACTCGCAATAAAAAAGTTAATTAATTGACGAGCGACACGCAGTGCGAGTGCGTTTTATCGCCCCCGGTGCGCGTACGAATTATACTAGATACGGATGTATCTTGTCCGCCGGTATCAAATAAATGAGTCCGTTCAGTTTGATTCATGTGAATGGGGAGCGGGAAATACCCGGCAACAAATAAAACGTCCAACTACCGAACTACGGACCGCATTCGGTGCATCCACGCCACGAGGGCTACCTTTAACCGCCCGTTCTTTTTTCTCAAAAAATCAAACTCATTGACAATTTGTCACGTACCGCACCGTTCCATAAATTAGTTTTTTGTTCCAAAAAATATAACGCTCTAATAAACCTTGATTGGAATGGCGTAATGTTTCAACAGTTATTTATTTCGGAACATAAAAGCTGAATTCAAATTTCGTTATGAAAGAGTTGCGAATCATGTATATGCAAATTGACTGTTTAGTATGTAGGTGTTAATGAAGTGGCTATCATTACTTTGAATGGAAAGTTGGGTGGGTTTTCTTTGTTTAGTCATTATTCATTTAGTCCCTCGACGGTTAATAAAACGATTTGGTTGTCCATTATTATGATTGGATATAGCTTTGACCAATACATAGCGTCTTCTGTATTTAATACGTCACTAAATGAACCCTAGTGACCTAATAGAGTTATTGTGTGCTTAAACCTCGCAATTTCCTACGTCCCTTCGGCCACGCAGTCAAAAAGTAAAAACTAGACGCACACAAAGCGGCAGCAATTAAGCGGCCCGCCCGCCCGTGCACGCCGCATGTTATGTACTGCCGGCCAACGCTCCTGCATCTGTATTTGACACTCAGTATAATTACATTGAACGTTTTTTAACTAGCGTTATACAACATGTTCCTTTTGATTTACCGTAACTTCATATTCACGAGTAAAAACTAGTTAAGAATTTTCGAAGATATCTATAGTTATTCCAAAATAGAATTATTTTGTATGAAAAAAATTAAGACGATTTTTTTAATTGAACAAAAATGTTAATGCCGTTTGATTCTTTGAAGTGGTCTTAATATACCCTAGAGTTAAAGGATATCGTTATGAACACGTTGTATATCTGAATAGGGATGTTTGTCTAAAAAACTAGAGGTTTTTGAGGAACGATTTGTAGCACCATTGCACCAAAATCAACCCCTCATCGTTTCACCCCTATTGAAGCATTAATTTTCATAAAGAGCTTTCTTGAATCCATAATTGCAGATCATAAATGTTACTTTATGTTTCTTAGGTGTATCGGTGCAAGTGTATCGGTTTTCGATGTGAATTTTGAGTAACTTAAGATACGTCAAGGAAATAAAGGTACTTATTATTATGAGTACTTACTTGATCATGTTCTGAAACTTTTATAAAAGAAAACTGTTTGTTTAATAAAACCAGTATCAGCACTTATAAAGCCAAGATCCAGCAGTAAGTGCTAGAGTGCATTTTCCCAGTCAAATTATTGCTCGTTATGCTAAGCATGAAAAGTAAAACTTTTCGAATTGAGATAGCTCTTTGCAAATCCATTCAGTCAGCAGTTTTAAGTTTAATATAACTACAAAACTATAATGGATTTTAAAAGGTTATGTTTTTTTTTTTATTTACTTACTGTAAAAGTATTTCGTTCGTTCGTTTCAGCCGAAAGACGTCCACTGCTGGACAAAGGCTCCAGTATTTAACTAGGTGTTATTATAGCTGTAGAGTTTAACTGAATCAGTGCAGCGGTACGGGAGGGTGTTTTTTGTTGCATAAAATGTCAGAGAAACTTCAGATTTGTGTACTCGTATCACGTCATAAAATAATGTCAAAATTCCGTGCCGCTCCCATGCCTCAGGCACTACTGTCTCAGGCGCTAAAGATAATATAATTTGAAGTCTTAGGCTGAGTTGCACCACCTAACTGTAACAGTAACTGTATAACGATATCTGTGTGCTTACCATGAGTTTACGTTAGGTGTACTCGCTAGCGACTGCGTAAAAAATTACATTAATTAGTATGACATATTGTGCAGCGCCCCTAGCGGCTACTTTCAAGAAACAAAATCTTCATAGAGATTTTTGACGTAATCGCTAGCGAGCACACCTAACGTAAACTCATGGTAGGTACACAGGTCTGTTTTGTATGGAGTTTGACAGATATCTGACGTTTTTTAACGTCAAAGTAAGATGGTGCAATCCAGCCTTAACTATTAGGGCTGGGTTTATGACTCGGTAGTATGTTAAGTCATAGCTCAATAGATGTCATAGCACAATAATCCGTATGGTAATCACGTCTGCCGTCTTGTTGACTCTGTGGGACGCGGGAGGTTTGTTAACGGCTGAGCTATTAACCAAACGGCTTAATGGTATGCACACTTAGGACTTCTGGAATTGAGATAGTTATAACTAATAGGTACCCAACCTATTCAAAAATCTGATGTTAATAGCTAATAGCACGTAATAGTACTTATTCTACTCGTAAAGACGTTTTATTAAACATAAGTCATACTACAATAGCTTTGTTTTAATTTTTTTAACCAGCCCAACTAAACTTTGTGGATAAAAAAAACTTTATTTTCTTTCATAATTGTGTATGATCCATATTTATTTTTGCAATAACATTAATTTTTAAATTTTGGGCATAAAATATAACAAAGTGCATTCAACTCCCTGAGAAGGGTTGTGACTCATGAATTTTTAACATTTTCGCCCCAAGTGTTTCGTGCTCGAACGTACGCGGCCATGCGTGTAATATCTCTAGGTACCATTGATTGCTTCTCCAGGGAACGGAATTATTTGATTACATCCACTGGGTCGGCGAAATAGTCCTATTAAGTAAGGGTCTTATTTAACGAGCATCCCTCTACTTAATACCCTTGTTTACTCGTTGTAAAATAACTGTAATAACGCGGCGATACACGTTATTAGGTACCTACCTTAAAAATTGGTCTAGCTTGTACGAGTATAGTGTTAATAAAAGCTTGCTTTAAAAATATATCTGAATGAAACGAAAATCAAAACTATTTTCAGTTTCAACAGTGCTCACGCAAATATGGCAAATTGGATAAAGTCATTCACACCCCAATGAAAGTAAGCACAATCGCATTAAAACGAGTAGAGTTTCAGTCAGCTGCTGCAAACATTTTCGTACAAACTGTTGGAAAATTTCGCAGCCGCACGCTCCCTTTAAAGTTTGGACCACAAAGTAATACAGTTTGGGACAAATCGGGCTCGATGCCGGGACGTAGGGTTATTGCGTGCTGCACGTTGCGACACCTGTTTCTGACACCGCAAAGGACTACTCCGCATCACAATATTACACTTATTGCAAACATGCACACACCACCACTCATGACGTAGGTACAGCACGCTTCATAACACACACACGCCCGTTTATCCCAGACCAGACGGTTTTGACCAAATCTGTTTTAGCCGGGGCAGGGGAATTAATCATTCCGTGTGCACATTGCAGATCACCGCGTAATAAGTTTGGAATCGGCATCGGTAATAATGATTGTTGGCTTTTAGTAAACACGTCGCGTGGTGCTATGTGTACGCAACATGTCTGTTTGACTTGGTTAAGTGATGTTTTAGTAAATACGCCGCTTACAGAGCGGATCTAGACTTGATTGCAGTACAACGGCACGCAAACAGAAAACATCCCTGTATACTTCCACTGCTTTTAATTAAAACATTTGCGAATACCTTCATTTATCAAATTCAAAGCAGGGGACTTTACATATATCATAATTTAAATTAGGGACAATAGTTTTGGTATGGAATAGTAAAGAAAACAATAGGCATTCAATTAAAGCAATATTGTATCAAGGGAGCGAAATAGCTGGACTGGCAATAGCCGCGCTGAGTGGGCATTATTGCCAGTTATTAGGTCCGCCCGGTTTATCCTTGCCAAACGCTCTGAATCCCAAATAGCTATAGAATTTCCCGGGAATAAAAGGTGGACCAATGGAGTCACGCAGAAATACTTATCGGACCATGCGTATTAATTAATGAGAACCTTTTACAAAATACTTCGCTGTTTATTATCGTACTTTGGAATTGGGTTGTAAATTAATTCCCGATTCAAAATGGGTGGATAATAATAATGTCCTCCGGCATTTTTATTAGTGGAGCAAAATTTAATTTCGTTTGATGTAGGCTGATAATCTGGGGTGTCACTTCGAGATCAGAAGTCTCTCGGAGTGGGTTTCGAATTCATTACGTTTGCCTGAATTTTATTATCCGGTGTACGAACAGTGTTTTATATTGTCTCGTCTTAGGATCAACCCAAAAAGGATGAAAAGACACTCGGTATTTTCACTGAGACGGGAGATGCGGCAGGGGAGTCCCCGTAAGAAAGATGGATCCCCTTTCTCAAGTGGCTTAAAGAATCACGTTCAAACGTGTTGCCTATTTATTTTTGCTGTTTAATTTACCTTTTGCTTTGTTCCCGTCCTTTGTCGTTTTATTACATAGCTACAGGGATCAGTTGAGCGTAATATAAGATAATTTTACAGAATTCTTCCTTATTGTTTGGCTATGTGAACAGAACACTTCAGAGTAATAACAACGTTATTTTTAGATGTGCTTGTATGATATTATTTTTAATGTTTGAACGTCTTTTATTTGTTGTGAAACAAACAACGACAATGCCATCAGTTTCAGCTGTAACCATTCCCTTTGTCATCAGTCACAGACATTGACTTTCACATAAATTTACTGTTCTTCTCAGCAAATGTTATAAAAACTTTTTTACGGCCCCAAGAAAATAAAATGGAACTTTTTACGAGTCTCAATTTTAGGTAACACTTTCAATACAATTGTTGCTGGGCGCTGAAGTAAGATGCTAGAAGAAATTTTACGCAAACCCCCTACTAATTACGTTCCCTAAAATAACGTAAGGCACATCAACCTTCGTAATATTTTTACGATTTTGAGCCTTATTATTTTTAAACTAATAAAGACAAAAAGTTGAGCTGTCGCTGTTGTAATTAAAACATTAAAAATATTTTTAAACGTAGTAATGTAAAACGATAAGTGTACTTCAATTCATACGTTCCATTTTAGAAAGTCACAAAAAAAGTATAAAATTTAAACGAACTAGTTTTTGAGAGTAGCCCCATATGCCTTGCACGTGGTGCGCGATGGAAAAAATACAATTTTATAAACGCTTAGAAAAACGGCGCAAGATATTGAAAACTGCTTGCACAATAAAGTGTTCGTCAAACCTCACAGCAATGGAAATTGAAATCTTTTTGGCTTTTACTCGTGTTCGCGTTGGATATTGGACTGTTTCAACCGGTGGAGAGTAGTGCCGTTTGTCATTGGGATAGACTAGGAGGCTTATAGCACCTAAAAAGCCTGAAATTAATATGCTGTGGCCTTATTCACTAGTGGAAGTTTGTGTACGCACATAGTAAAATTGAGCTATCCCAATAAAATTGATAGCTGTAATGATGATTAGTCAAAGGAGCGAAGTACTCGTAAGTAAAAGTGTAAAAGTCACTAATTTGGGTTTGAGTGCGTTTTATTTAGTGGAAATGTTATTTCAAACGTTTATTTTATTTAGAAACTTACGTTCATAAGGTATTCTCAAACTTTTTGTAGATACAAAGAACGTGAACGTTTTAGATTTTTAGCAAAGCAACACTATAACTCCCCGGGCCGGGCAGGGTAATTCCCCTGCACATAGGGCTTCTGTCTGCGGCAGCGCTGAGTGGGCAATGGTTCCGCTATCGATCTCCTTAATTGATAAATCTTGGCCGACGCAGCTCTTTGCAATTAAGGGCTCCTATGCTATGCAAGTGTTCGTGGAACGAGGAATTTAATGCTTAGTCGTAACTCGAGCATAGATGTTAATTAAGAGTTGAGTCAAAGCAACAGTTTGTATAAAATTAAGTGCACTCTCAGCCGATCCAGCGGAATACCAAACGAGATAACTTTCCCGATCCGAAGCCAATTCTAAAATGAACTAAACTAGTTTTGGGAAATGTTTATGAAGTGTCCGTTCGGTTGCAGTTTCTGTTTCAATTGTGAATTATTGCGGGGCTTTGTCTCATTAATGAAATGAAATAAAACTAGGTAGATGTTGAGTTTAAAATAACTAGTTTAAGTCTATAAAGTTAAATTAGGTTTTTTTGTTTGTGAAAAAATCCTATTTTAATCAGGCCAATTAATACGATAATCCTGGTGGTTAAAAGGAATTGGACTAGGAATTGCATGCCAGCTGCAGGTATGGGTTCTCCCTGTAGGTAGTCTTTTAATTTTGTATGTAGAATCAGAAAATTGGATTATCTTTCCATGTCTTTTTATTTTCTTCGAAAGAAGAAAAAGGCTATAAGTACGGGTTCTCATTCTCAATATAGAAAATAAGTAGCTGAGAATAACAGTATTTTTGATTTTTCACCTGGTTCCAGTCATTTTTGTGTAGTAAAGCTATTAAATAATATCCGAATCTAGTATCCAGGATAATTATATTTAACCGAGACAAACTCCCCTGGCCACTCTGTATCCTTCATAATAGCTGTCTCAACTTGGCTCAGGCTTTACCGAATTTGGCTATTGATCGTGGGTAATTGAAACGGATCGAGTAGTGCAATTCGGGGCACGTAGCTAGTGCGGCGAACGTGTCCGAGATCTCGGATACTCAATACATTATCGTTATCACAGCGAGAAATCAATTATCGACATGTGTTTGCTTATAACTTGCGGATCGTTATGCGACGTGCCGCCTCTAGTGTTCCGGGTACAGTTATGATTTTGTTTTAGCAAATTATCGATGAAAGCATTTTGTGGTAGTCAAATATTAGCGAAGCTTTTTCAGTTGACGATTTAGCATTAGCATAGTGTAAGACTGGGCGGAAATTTATAATTAGTATGCCAGACTAGGTACCACTTTTCATTTAGGTACCTATTTTATTTTTATAGAGCTAGCTACACCCTAGGTTTTCAGTATCGAAACTAAGTTTGAAAGAGGATTTTGGATGATTATAAAAACATATAAAATAAATATGTATTTAGAAAACACACACCTAAGCTAATTTAAAATTTCTGACTTAACCGTGTGTATCTTGTTATAGTATTAGAAAATATATTCTACTCTTCAAAATTTGAACGATTATTATGAAAAACAACTTCGTATATGCTGACTCAGACCGAACAGCTTTTTAATAACCATTATTTTGTATCACATCGTATCTACCCTATTTCATCGGCGAGTATGGAAAGTTCTTTTGCAGAATAACCGAGTTAAATCAACCATAAATTTGCCCGAAAATGGGCCTTTCGTATAAGTTATCATTGGCAGTTAGGAGCGAGCCACGAATTTTATCTTCCGATAGATAAGAACGAGGCTCAGGCGGAATATTCTTACAAGCATTTGAGTTTGCACGCATGTTTACGAGTTACGACACTTGAATTTTGGCAAAGTTCGGTTTAGGGTTATGATGATACATAAAAGATGTAAGTACATAAAGAGTGGATGAACTGGTTAAGGATCACAGTAGAGATAAATGTCAATCGGTTTTTAACAAATCGTGGGAATCAGATAAAAGGACGTAAAATCCCACAGCATGATTTAATGTGGTTGACATCCAGATAAAACATGAATGCTTAGCACAAAACAAAGGCAAATAAATATTACCATAGCGTTCGAATAAACATGCCGATGCATTAAACAAACAATGAGGAAATTAATTCATACGATAAGCCCAAATGAAGTAATCCCGCGCGTGCGAGTGTTCAAAATGAATGCCCAAGTTGCGTTGCTCCGAACGAAAACAATTTGATTGTTCCCACGCGTTGAATTAGCAAACTCGGCCGGGACACAACTGAGAGAGATTGAGTACAGTTTCAATGATCCAATGGCATGGGAACGAGCGATATGATATTGTATGTTAAATAATAATCTGACTGATAAAATATTTGTACGTCTGCTTGCAGGCTGAATACATGGGAATCATATTAGCTATAAGATCTGCTTTGTAAAACGGGCATGTAATTATGTATTCTAGCAAATAAATTATTGAATTTAGGAGATAAGAGGAACTTAGAAGAAAGAGCTTTAGGTACTGTAGAGTGCACAAGCACATCCCAAAACTGACGCTTATCCGTAGCTAGGCGTTGATAATGATTGAGAGTCTTAAATTACGAGAGAGATTGTCAAAACATTTAATTTTTGTTTTACTTATAAATGTTTTGGAAAAAATTCTTAAGAACTGTAATTCAGCATTACAAAATGAAAATTCGTGTTGAAAATGTGTTCGGAAAGCATTCAAGTGAAAAATCATGTTCCAGGTATGTTTGGCAACACTAAATACAAAAATCATAACAACCAGCTCTACATTGGTTTTGTTTCGTTTTGTAGATTAAACTAACATTAAAGAAAAACATTAGTACCTTTTGGAAGAGAACCTACTCAATCCAGCTATATTATAATCGTCCCATTTGCGATATTAGCTTCATATTACTAAGAAATTAAAGTAAAATTAGGATGCGTAGCGTACTTACGAGTCAAAGAGACAATTGTTTGCCATTACGGGAAATTTCCAAGTATCTCCCCTTATGTGTTTCGATTAGATTCTAATGTATTAAGAAACATTTCGTGTCTCAAATTGTCCTATATTTAGCAAAGTACCATCTAAGTGCTATCACGTAATTAGTGTAAAAGTGAGTGTCCTATTAAAATTACATTTCGTCTTAAATGTCTTCTTGCTCTATATTTAGCACGTAAAGTAGTGTCTAAGTGTTATCACGTAATTAGTATGAAAGTAAGTCCTATTAAATCTACAATGAGGGCGGCATGTTAATTAATGTACAAAACCCTCTATAAATAAATAAAGAGAAAAAAAAGTCCTATTAAAATGACTTAACATCTAAAAACGTTTCAAAATAGACCGTTCCAGTATTCATTGAGAGATCAGATTAATTTCGCTGGCAACTCGTGCATAAAATAAGCCGTAATAAGATTACGAAAGCTGTTTTACTGCCCGAGTGCCCGAATTATTATCGTTTTTACACGCTCCCATCTACTCGTACTGTTTACTATTATCTAAGAGCATCGCTCGGCATCGCTTTTTACGCTACTTGCGACATGTCAAGTGTGTCACCTCCGAGAAGTCTACACTGTGTGTTAATTGTCTTGCTGTGCTATGGTAGGTTTTAGTGTTTCTTTAGTGATATATGGAGATGTCTTATCAAATGGAAATGATCTCCATGTAAAGTAATTGAGATTGTAATGAAATGACTCAGTAGTTAACTCATTTTAAACATGTAAAAAGTTAGGAAACTACTTTCTTCAATTGTTTTTCTTACTTTCTATTTATTTTTCTAACCTTCAGGCCCTGGATATATTTTTCCTAACGAGACATTTAAATTATGCCTTAAAAATTATACCTATAGCCTAAGGAAAATAGTTAGTAATCATTATAATAATTGTCAAAGTGCTTAACTCTGCATTCCGAATGCACCTTTTTATAACTTGTTGAGAAAATTGCAATAATCAGCATTCAGCCACGGGGTAAATATTTGTGTTTACGACCGGTTGCAAGTGTTAGCTATGTTTGGTGATACTTCGGTTTCGTATATTTCTCGATATTGGTATTCTTTAAGGAAATCTAACAAGAACATACTCCTATTTACCACCCTAAATCAAAAATGTATACCTAATATTTCATTTATTTTATTAACACACGAAGTTATTAATTTTACTTCTTACCAAGGTCATTAACCGATACCTTTGTTAAACAAAATCCCAAAATAACTCACCTTATCAATTCAGTAACACAATCTTCGTTAAGAAAAATTAATCAGCCCTCAAGAAACTGGAAACCATAAAATTCCAATTCAGCAAATGGAAAACAGATTTCTTAGAGCATTTCCAAGAAACTGTCTTTAAATTGTTTATGAAATGTCATTACCGTTTTGTCCCACGTTTCACTCAAGTTCACGCGAGTGCATCGTTATTGTGATGCAGCGATACTGGTTTCAATGCTTACTTTCACTCAATCAGTACATTGGGTTTCGTATTGAGTCTTGGTGTACACGGTTTCCTCATTAGCGCTTTTGTCGGCCGTCAGTCTGCCACCTGTGTGTAGGGCTGCGACACGACGTTCAATCGTCACAATATCACAGGTCATAGGAGATAGGTTGGGTTGACTGACGTCACAGTTCTGGTTATTGTTATTGGTTATATGCATGAGAGAATGCAGCCAAGACACAGAAGCTGGTCGATTGCTTGAGATAATTACTCGGTTTCCAGACTGTTCTACATTTGGTTTATGTTTGACAATTAATCACTTGGAGATAGTAAGTAAATATAGGTAACCGTACTATCATTAACAAAATATTATGCACTATATTCAGAACGATTGTATGGATTTCGTTAGGTAAATAATGAGAAGGAAATATTAAAATTTACAAGTTAATACACCTAAATATTATGAAGATATAGATAAAATACTATTTATTTATTTTATTGAAAGACAATTTAATATTCCTTATTTACTCTTTCCCTTTTCTCGTTCTTTCTCATCTGGTACAGGAATTTGAAGAATATATTTATTTTTATTTTTGCGACTCTATGTATAACTTGAATGAGAGATTGGTGCATTACTGTCACGAATGCACAAAGCAAACTTAAAACCAAATCTGGCAGCCCTACCGATGTCGGTACAACACGTTAAGTTGGTCCCGAGAGCGGTGCGTGGCAGGCTCTAATCAAAGCGTGAGGTGTCTCTGGGCTTAATCTGTTCCTGTATACAATCCGATGTACCAACATCTGCACTTACCGCTTAAATTGAATTGTCTATCTACCTGGCATTTACGTTGAGGAGTAGGTACAATTAACTGTGTCACATCTAACTCTAGCTTCTTCTTGTCGTGTCGACAACAAACCTATACAGTGTCAGCCCAAAACTCCGCTACAAGAGTGGCGTTGTCAGTAGCAGTCATTGAATCTTCCTGCGTTTGGGCACGCAGGACACGACATCGTGTGCTTCATCTCTACTTAACTCTAGGTAGTTGGGTAAAACTCATGACTTAAAAACTTCTGACTGAATTTGGTAGTCGAAACTGTTTTTGATTTTGGCCGTCGGTCAGAACTCATACCTAACCATTTTTATACTGCGAATAAGGACAGATATTTTATTTTGGCAGTGTTTTGGGACCAACGTGATGACGGAAAATTAACAGTGGACGTGGTGAAATGTTTTCTACAGAATAAAATCACAATAACTATCGCGTTCGAGTTTTTGAAATATGGCAACCGGACGTCAATAACTTAGATGGCTAGATTAGATTAGATTACAGTCATATTATATCAGTCAAAATGCTAATACTGATTGCATGAGTTAGCCAACGTAAGTATACCAACAAAAAATACGGAACTCTTCAACTGCACTAAGCCACTTATCAATTCTTCACGCAACGTAACCTACGGTAGTAAATATTGATACCCATGTATGTTATTAAATTCAAGCCTTCTTAGAACAATTCCAGTTGATCAGTATGGGTGTTTGTATCAAATTGTAATGCTTCCTGATAAACGGCCTTCGCGTGGCAAATATCTTTTGTGTATGCATTCCAATGTCATAATTCAACATTTGATATTTTGATATGTTGGCCTACCGCAGCTGTATTTCCGGCATACTCCTAAAAACAATTTAGACACTCAAAGAAGTTGTTTAAAAAAACAGTATAACGTAAAAATCCTCAATACCTACCTAGTATTTACAACGAAAATATGTTTACGATAAGTAAAAGAAAAGGAAAAGATTAAATAACTGATTAAATCAATTTAATTAGGTTAAACTAACTACTAATTTGTTATGTTTTTCCCTAGTTGTTATGCCATTGAGATAAACCTGGACCTAAAAATTACATGGACTACCTTGCTAGGGGATGATAGCTTCTATGTATTTTGTTTTTATACTACAAAAGCTTTTGAGTACAATCTTCATAAGAAAGTGATGCAAAATACTTATAAAAAATGTGTTACAAAAAAGTAGAACTTTTACTATTGGCGCCCTTGAAACACTCGCGTACGTCCAACGTTTGTATGGGAAACGTAAGTAGATGTCGCATTTTCTTGACATAGAAAGTAGGTCGGCGCTCAGTAAAGTTTCTTGGAACGATTCACTTTCAGCAGTAGAAGTACGTGATTAATATGAGCAAGTATGGGAACAGATGTACTTATTATCTCCGTTTGTTATTATCTATCATTGTTGTTTGTTCTTCGCCGTAAATATGCATTAGGCTATGTTGGCTTTTGCTAATTTGTGTAATGTGTCTTGCTACAACCGTTTTGGTTTATAATCAAGTTCTCGGTTGAGTTTATTAAAAAAAACGATGTTTTAAGTATGCATAAATTAGTAAATTATGCTTCTAATTTAAACGTAATTTCAACTTATAGTACCAAGTTACAACTTATAGTATAGTTTTTCATGGGTTAATGATTTTCATCAAAGTTTTATCAATATTTTTAGTACCTATTAAGTACTTCGTTTTAACACACAAACAAATACATTAACTTTAATTGAGAATGTTACTAGGTATGCAAAATCACTTGAAACCTATGTTACAGTTAAGCTTTTACATTTACAAATACATTAGTTTTTATTTCATTCAAAAATACCCAGTAGTTATGATTTTATAGGCATTCAAAGTTCGCTTAAATATTGAGTCCCGCCGACGGTCACGTGACCCCGTGTGACGTACATTCACAGCGTCCGCTCACTAGAAAACTGATATAAACATACTTAATTTTTTTTTTTGTAAATACAAACTTATAATACATATTAACACCCAGACCCATCACAGAAATTAAAATTGAACCAAACCCAAACTTGATGCGATTGTGTCGTTTTATTGCGAATTACCTTCCAGCTCCATCATTAGACCCCGATTACTATATAGAATTAAAATACTCATCAATACAAAACGAACGAGCCCAAACTCGATGCATTTAAGTCGTTTTATTATAGAGTTCCTATGGCCACCTTCCAGCTCCATCATCAGATCAGCTCCATGTCATCATAATATTGCATGGTCATCCAAATCACATGTGTTTGCGAAATTTCAGCTTAATCGGTTGCCTGAAAGTGGGTCTTAATTCAGCTTGCAAGATTCCACCCATACAAATATGAGCCAGTCACTGTAATATGACGTCACGCGCAAAAAATGGCGGGCCGGCCGCACGGTGGGCTGATATTAGAGCTTCATAGACTTAGCGTCGCTCAAAAATCAAGTGTCTAATTTTGAAAAAATAAATATGCCAATGTGTTCCTTTACCAAAAAGGAATATTTTATGTTATGTAACGTTTCTTGATAAAGTTATTATTTAATAAGTTATGGACAATAATTACTTTTTTTTTGTATGGAGCTCAACATTTATTTTTATTTTATTCGCTATTCTTAAGCTTTCTTAAGAAATTGACTTTTGTATTATGTAATGCAACATATAAGCTATGTTATCACCAAGTAGCGCATTTCGGAAATCTTCGGAACATTGTCATTTTTGACTTTAAAATAAAAATAAAAAAAATTAAATAACTGCCAAATTTTGTAAAAATAACTACGTCAATGTGTTCCTTTGCCAAAAAGAAATATTTTATATTATGTAACTTTTCTTGATAAAGTTATTATTTAATAAGTTATGGACAATAATTACTTTTTTTTTGTATGGAGCTCAACATTTATTTTTATTTCATTCGTTATTCTTAAGCTTTCTTAAGAAATTGTTTTTTTATTATGTAATGCATCATAATATAGGCTATATTATTACCAAGGGACGAATCCCGGAAACCCTCGGAACATTGTCATTTTTGACTTTAAAATAATAAAAAAAACGAAAAAAAAAATAACTGCAATGTTATGTACTTTCTTCCGTACTACCCCAACGAGGTGGTGTAGTACTTTCTGATTGGAAGTAAATATCTTTTCCGTGAGCAATAATTTTGTATGCTTGCAGGCATATAGGTATGTAGAGCTCCATGTACGTAGTATAGTTTGGTCTGCGAAACAAAATTTGCGAAAATTATGATTCTAGCGTTTTAGGGCAACTTGTAAGTGCCCAAATGAACGTTCGGTTTGATGTCTCCAGATAAAATGGATAAGGGAAAATAAGGTTTCTAGCTCCACTTTTTACTATCGACTCATTTCTTTTTCAAATTTATGAAGGAGACCCATTTTTTTTTATTCAAAATAAGCTGCATTAATTTATTGTCGACCTATTTTAATGTTATCAATGAAAAAAACTTGATGGACGCGGAAATTGAAAATTTAATAGATCGTAATTCTGGAAGCAAAACAATCTCGTAATAACTGATTCTCACTTGATAGATAGAAAAATAATATCGTTGATAAATGGCAGCTCTACACAAGCAGCGATGTGATATTTGTAAAGCCATATCAAAATAAATGAATAATTTAGACGTAATTTCCATCAAGAAAGGTTTTCAACACCACCAAAAAGTCCACTATAAATGATCAATTTTATGTCTAGGCTGATAGCCTTATGTACAAATTTATTTTGGCATAAAAGTTAAAATAAATAAATAAATACTGAGATAGAAAGCTTTACTTTTGTAGATTCAGAAAGTGGCTCTTGAGTCTAACCAATAAACTTAACTTCAAACTGGCTTAATTTCCATAAAACAAATATTATATTTTAGTAACCTTAGTAATCATGTGGATTAGGCCTCCTGGGAACACCACTATAAAAAACGCGCTTAGTTCTTCACCTCGTTAGGGTAGTACGGAAGAAAGTACATAACATTGCAGTTTTCTTTTTCGTTTTTTTTATTTTAAAGTCGAAAATGACAATGTTTTGAGGGTTTCCGGGATTCGTCCCTTGGTGATAATATAGCTTATTATGATGCATTACATAATAAAAAAAGCAATTTCTTAAGAAAGCTTAAGAATAACGAATAAAATAAAAATAAATGTTGAGCTCCATACAAAAAAAAGTAATTATTGTCAATAACTTATTAAATAATAACGTTATCAAGAAAAGTTACATAACATAAAATATTTCTTTTTGGCAAAGGAACACATTGGCGTAGTTATTTTTACAAAATTTGGCAGTTATTTAAATTTTTTATTTTTTTTATTTTAAAGTTACAAAATGACAATGTTCCGAAGATTCCCGAAATGCGACGCTTGGTGATAACATAGCTTATATGTTGCATTACATAATACAAAAGTCAATTTCTTAAGAAAGCTTAAGAATAACGAATAAAATAAAAATAAATGTTGAGCTCCATACAAAAAAAAAGGAAATTGTCAATAACTTATTAAATAATAACTTTATCAAGAAACGTTACATAACATAAAATATTCCGTTTTTTGGTAAAGGAACACATTGGCATATTTATTTTTTCAAAATTAGGCACTTGATTTTTGAGCGACGCTAAGTCTATGAAGCTCTAATATCAGCCCACCGTGGGCCGCCGCCCGCACTTTTAAAATTCAATATCTTGGAAACTAATTGACGTATCGAAATAATTCTTTCACGTGTATTTTTTATTTTTAACAGAGAATACAGAAAGCTAAAAAACAAAATTAGTGAACATTCTTCATTGGAAAAAGGCACACAGACGAATTTGCTTAATAATAAAATATGTGACTACAAATATTTCATAATTAAAGCACCGTAAATCATAAAAATATTTTATTGTATCGCACAAAAACAACAAGGTATCTCTCGTTATTAATTGATGGAGTTATTATTTTTTGATGGCGCTTAATTAAAACCTCCTGGCGGATATTTCGAATAATTACGAAGCAATGCAAAGCGAATATTCCACGTAAAAACTTGATAGCGTCATTTTGACTTTGTTACGGGGTAAAATAAAGAAATTGATTTTAAATGAAGCTATCATTTAACGTTAAGTGGCCGTACCGGAATTATCCGGGCGTTAAAACAAAAAACGGTCGGCATTCGTAATTTAATAATTGGCTTTTGTTTTTTAAATTAATTTAGTGTAGTATCACAGATTATTAATAAGTTGCCTAGTACATTGTAGTTAAATTATATAAATACAACACAATGTGAGATAAATCAGACAATGTAGTCTTTTTGTATGATCGCGTGAGGTTTTATCCATTTCTTGCATCAGATATTTATCATAATAAAAATAATTAGATTAGATTATAGATTGTGTTTCAAAGCTTTCGAACAAACAGTTGGATAATGAAGTAGATATATACCTAGTTATGCATCCGTCAGCTCCCTCTGCTCTAGACTAAACAAGATAAGTCATCACTTTCCACTCTACAGTGTAAGCATTCGTAGAATTGTTATTCACATAAGAGATGTGTCAGCAGAACTAAATTGTAAACACCGTACTGGACGACTGCGATCGGCCACAATATTAAATCATTATTAAATCGCCTCCAACTCGGCGAGGACGTGATCACTTAGTTTAATTAAATATAATCCTTTTTAAAAAGCTTCCACCCCGCTCCCGAAATCTGACTGGCGCAGCCGTTCGGATTTATTGCTGCAAGTTTTCCTAAAGTTTACGCGATTGGTGTCAAAATCCGCCGTTTAAATTCGTGATACTACGGGAAACTAATAAATCCGCCGAACCAAATAAATTTGTCATCGAAGTACGGGTGGAACGAGTATGCAGAGAACGGTCGGTTGGTGAGTAGAACTTTTCGCCAATCCTTCCACTCCTTATCCTCTGTGTAATTTTCATGCTTTTTAAATCGTAGGGAAATATTGCTACTCCGGGATAGAACTTCTCCCAGGGTATCGCATTTTGTGTTTTCGTCATAAAACTTTATCGTTAACACTTTTCGTTTAGATTTAAGTGAATTAAATATTGAAACAAAGTAAAGAAAATAAAGTGAAATAAAGTAAATAAATTGAAATAAAGTAAATAAATTGAAATAAAGTAAATAAATTGAAATAAAGTAAATAAAGTGAAATAAAGTAAATAAATTGAATATTGAATTAAATTAAATAAGTTTATTGTGTAAAGTAAAAATTATTA
The DNA here is from genome assembly GCF_963855985.1 of Ostrinia nubilalis. Taxonomy (NCBI): domain Eukaryota; kingdom Metazoa; phylum Arthropoda; class Insecta; order Lepidoptera; family Crambidae; genus Ostrinia; species Ostrinia nubilalis. The sequence goes on along the minus strand of NC_087096.1, from coordinate 9,461,456 downwards.
AAGTTGTTAAGTTAATTGTCTCTCGAAATTGAACAATTAAATTAAGAACCACTCTTATTTTTACTGTGTATTTTTATTGTGTATTTTATTGTGTGTTTTACACGGTAATCACTACGTGTATTTTAATTGTGAATATTGTGTAAAGTAGTACTGTTACAAATTCTGACTGGCGCATATTAATTAAATAAATTTAAATTCAGTAAAAATGGCTTCACCACAAATCGAATCCGTACAAATCACGCCAATACCCAACGAGATGCTCAGATTAATTCCATTTTTTAATGGAGACAAAAAACATCTAAATTTGTTCCTTAAAAAATGTGAGTATGTTATATCGAGATATAGAGGTGGGGTTGAGCAAGATTTATACGTGTACCACGCTATCACTAGCCGCCTTACAGAAAATGCAGCAGCACTGTTATCAGAACAAGAAAATTTAACAAACTGGTCGGAACTTAAGGAAATTCTGACACAACATTTTGGAGACCCGCGTAGTGAGGCATGCATTAATATTGAATTAGAATCATTAAAAATCAGATCGAATGAATCATACACAGACTTTTGCAACCGCGTGCAATCAACCAGGTCAATGCTTATATCCAAAGTAAACACCATAGCAGACGAGTCAATCCGTCACGCCAAAATCACCATATACAACAACACCGCGTTAAACGTGTTTCTCTATAATTTACCAGAAAACCTTGTGCGCATTGTGAGACTAAAGGCACCGTCCACTTTGGAAGCCGCCCTCTCGATTGTGCTCGAGGAAGTAAACTTTATGGACCAATACAACATGCGAAGCAAAATGCATTCGCAACCCAAACCTAACAATTCGTTTACGCCAACTCAACAGAAATTTTCAGGCAATCAGCCTCATTTTGTCAGCTCTAATGCTCTCAAACCGATAATTCCTCCACAATTTAAATTTGGCCTTCCGCCTAATCAAGGCTACAAACCCTTCCAGCAATATGGAAATAAACCTTTACAACAATTCGGCTATTTCAAGCCTCCGCATCAACCAGGTTTCAGGCCGCCGCAGCAGTTCGGCTACAGGCCTCCACAGCAGTTCGGATACAGACCGCCCCAGCAGTTTGGCTATAGACATCCTCCTCAGCAATTCGGTTACAAACCGCCTCAATTCGGCTATAAGCCACAGTTCGGTGCTCAGCAAGCCCAACAAGTCCAGCCGCCACGTATGCAGCTGACCGACGTGTCTATGCGTACGGCTACAAAACCAAACAATGTAAATGAAACAAACTTAAATGATCTGAACTACGATGAATCAGAACAGTCGTATTACGATCAATATTATTGTGAATACCCTATAGACGAATATAATAACATGTACAGTGAACAGTATTACCCTGATTTCGAGGAAACTCCCGAGGAAACCCAGGAAACTGAATTCCAACAGGATTTTCACGAAACAGCCTCCATCAAAGAACCGAACAGATAAATATTAATTGCGATCCGGAATTAACATTACCATATATTTACCTACCGGAACTGGATGCTCGCATGATGATCGACACTGGCAGCATGCGTTCGTTTTTCAGTCCGCGTATTGGCTATCAGTATTTCAGTAAATTCATAAAAAACGAACCATTCCAAGTTGTGAGTACACACGCGTCAAGTACGCACAACAAAACCATAGAAATTCCCCTTTTTCCAACTTTTAAATGCAGAAAATATCACAAATTTTATTTATATGACGTACACAAATGGTACGATGGTGTAATTGGACAAGATTTATTGGAACAATTGGAAGCATTAATCGACATTAAAAATAGAGTCCTCAAAACTAAAACAGCATGCATTCCAATAATTTTAAATTACAAAAAATTCACAGACAACGTTAGAATGCCTAGTGCAACCGCTAATTACCGTAATGAATCAATCAGTAAACAAAACGCAAACGCAGACGCGTTATCCCGCATAAAAGTAAATGCTCTCGATTCAGATAACCAATCCATGAAAGTAAATGTTAGCAAAAAGGAAAAACGTATTCAAAAACATGTTGATAAAGTTGTAAAGAAAATAGAAAAATTATCATCAGGAAGTACAATAGTAATTTCCGACTCTACATCCTCAGAAGGAAGTAGACAATTAGGTTCAGAATATCCGATTCCGTCGTCAAATAATTCAGACTGTGTCGATGAACAATCAAATAACTCACAAACTATTCATTCCGCAAAAGATACCGAATCACAAGGCATCCCAATCTTAAACGAAGCAATCGATAACAAACCTAATCAAATATTAGTCTTTGAACGATTCGATAATGAACTTTCAGTCAAAAACCTTTCACGCGATAAGCAAAAGGTTCTTGAAGTACATTTACCTGATAATAATACAGAATTAGTAAAACAGTTTTTAAAAGAATATATCAAACCTAAAACAAAGTATTTCATTTATTTTGAATCAGATCAACTTAGACGAATTTTCACAGACGTAATTATTAAACTTTTTAAGAAAGATGTAGTTCAGTTTTACGAGTGTACAGAACGGGTAAATTACATAGAAGACGAGGGTGAACAAAAGGCAATAGTTATCCAATACCATGAAGGAAAAACATGCCACCGTGGTATTAAGGAAACATTGATTAGAATTCGTAGAAATCATTTTTGGCCTAACATGCAACAAACAGTTTCCGCAATCATTAACGCTTGCGAAGCCTGCCGTAAAATGAAATACGATAGGAAACCCATAAAACCATTTTTGCAATTAACTAAAACTCAAGATTCCCCATTTCAGGAAATTTTCATTGATCTCTTCAGTATTGAAGGAATCACATATTTAACCCTAATTGACGCCTTCAGCAAATTAGGACAAGCAATAGAGATACCTAGCAAATCAACATCAGACGTTACTAGAGCACTTATGAAATATTTCTCATTCTACGGAATTCCAAAACGTATAAGCTCAGATCCAGGAACCGAATTTAATAACGAACTCATGAAAGAATTTCTAAATTTACATAAAGTTGAACTTCACATCGGAACCCCAAATAACCCTAATTCTATGGGACTTATCGAACGCTTTCACTCGACAATTATAGAGATCTATAGATTGGCTAAATACGAAAGACGATGTACAGATGCCGCATCAGCTATGACATATTCAGTAATGGCATATAACCACACCATCCACTCTGTAACTGAGTTAACACCATTTGAGGTAGTTTTTGGTCATACAGATTCAGACAGTCCATTTAGAATCAATTTCGAAAAGCAATATTATCAGCAATTAGTTCAAGATCATGCGAAACGCACAAAGCACTTATATAAATACATAGCTCAGAAAACGACAGCCAAAAAGGAAACCATTAGGGAAAAGAAAGGTGGTGAAACAGATATAGAGTTTTCCGAAGGAAACATAATATTTGCAAAAGACGTAAATAAGCGTAAAAGCAAAGACAAACCACGTTATGTAAAAGCAAAGGTTTTAGGCAAAGCCAAGCGAAACATCTTACCAATTAAAGTAGGTGATAGGACTACCAAAGTGCCTATTAAAAACGTAAAACGCCCTCCACAAGTGGTGCCTTCTGCTAATGATGAATGAGGGACGCAGGCGCTGGCCCTTCAACTAAAAATAATATCTAAGAAAATTACCCTGGTCTCAAAAATGTTCGACAGTTTCATAAATATTTCAGAGCAAATAAATAACAACTCTATTATTATTGATAAACGCTTGAAACGAGTTGAAAGCCTATTGCAAAACATAACGTCCACACAAAACGATTGGACTTTTTCTACATACATACTAGGAGTGTATAACATATTCATAAGTAGTTTCCGTACAATATTTATAAGATTAAGTGAAATAGAAACAGCATTAGCATTAAGTAGAGTATCCATTTTACACCAAGCAATTGTAAACTCTACAGAATTATTGTATCATTTAAAGTTAATTTCAAACTCTGCCAATTTAGTTTACCAGCCTACGGAAAGTAATTTGTTAAATTTAGAAGAAACTATTTGTGTAAAATCTTATATGAAACAGGATCAGATAACATTTATTTTAGAAATACCATTAATAGATAATTATACTTACAATTATTATAAGATATACTCACTTCCTATATTCCAAGAATCCCAAAACGTTACGCTTTCCATTTTCCCCAAATTTCCTTACCTTTTGGCGAAGGGTTTGAAATACTTACCGATCGTAACACCGTGTCGCCCGCTTGCCGCCGGCGATCGCTTCCTGTGCTCTACGGACAACCAGGCTCTACATAACGAGCCTACCTGCGTGGAACAGCTGATGAGGTTCAGTAAGGACCTTACCTCCTGCAAGCAGCACCAGATCCAGCTGGAAGAAGTAAAACTCCAGCAGCTCAACGCAAACAACTGGATTCTGTACAGCAGACTGAAAGGCACGCTGACCAAACACTGCGACAGCGAAGTCAGTAAGCAGTCAGTCTTCGGCACGTACATCATCACCATCGATGAGCCCTGTGACCTGGAAATCCATGGCCTGCAGATCCACCATCGACTCTACATTTCATCAGACATCGTAGAACACGTACCGGTGATTCACCTACCCGAGCTACCTGTAAACGCAACGCTATCCGGTGCACGCGCACTCAATATGCATGGAATCAATTTGGATGAAATCAAATACATGTCGTACGCCCTGAAACACAGTGCAGCAATCAGTGCTAGTGAAAATGAAACAGACACTTCTTATTTTACATACTTTACATTTGTATTAGTTTTGATTCTTTTTATGTTAATTGTGTTAATTGCCTTCCGCAAACATGTAAAAATTTTATGTAAACGAAATTATCGGAATACTCATAAAAATGAAACTTCCGATAATTTCTCACTTAGGGAGGGAGGAGTTATGCATCCGTCAGCTCCCTCTGCTCTAGACTAAACAAGATAAGTCATCACTTTCCACTCTACAGTGTAAGCATTCGTAGAATTGTTATTCACATAAGAGATGTGTCAGCAGAACTAAATTGTAAACACCGTACTGGACGACTGCGATCGGCCACAATATTAAATCATTATTAAATCGCCTCCAACTCGGCGAGGACGTGATCACTTAGTTTAATTAAATATAATCCTTTTTAAAAAGCTTCCACCCCGCTCCCGAAATCTGACTACCTAGTTAACTTTTACACAAAAACCAACATTGTACTTACTAGTAAAACTTTTGCACAATAACTTACAACAGTGTGACACTGCGGTCTAATAGCGTCGCTGTGATATGATATTTAATTTCGCGATACCCTGACCCTCTCTGACGCAGCAGAAGGGCCCAACCCTCCTCTGCAAGTGACGTGTCATTTTCACCAACTATGCTTTATGGCTGTTCTGGGACCTACGATTACATTGCTAAGGAGTTTTCCAAATGTAAACAGCTTTTTTTTTCTTTTGTGCAACCTCCTTGTTTATTTAACAAGAGAGATGTTTGTCGATGGTTTTTATTTTTTGGAAAAACGTTCTATTATTTCAATTGTTTTTAAAGTACGTGTTAGGGGCGTTTTCAACAATGGAATGAAGTGGTGTTATTCACATTTTAGCGTCTTCTCTAAATGTTATCGACTCGTCAAATACGCGAAATCAAATTTCAATATCGTTGACATGTTCGGCGATACCGGAATAATAAAAAGGAGGAATACAAAAGGGGAAAGGAAACCATTGTTTCCAATATGTAATAAATAAAATTGCGTGTTTTCCTAAAATGGTGTTGGTATTGTATACTGTATCGCTTATATTAATCGAAGGATATTCTACATTATTACGATTTATTTTACTTACTTAAGTAAAAGCTAGAAGCTTATTGTTACTAAGTATTACAAAGCTTAATACTCGTATTACGAACGCGAAATGCCGTATTGTTAGTATTTCGTCTATTCACCTAAGATTGCTAATTTCTTCTTAATAGTCTCGGATACAACTCTATAGTAGCAAAGATTTACAGTTACAGTCAATCTACTTTCAAAGCTAGACTATAAAGGTAATAGTTTGAAGTCTAAGGGCTGGAGTGGAGTCGACCTCAATTAAGTGCGCGACCGCATAGCTATCTGGCTGATCCTGACGTAATCGAGCAGTCGCCATGCTGCGATGCGAAGGTGGATATATTGTTAGTGACAGTACCTATTGCAATAGGGTAATTAACACACTGTCACTTTTTTGCCGAATGTTAAAATTAATTTAATTTTAAAGATAATAAAATCATATTTCACGGTAATTAACCGTAAAATATGAATTTTCAGAACTAGTATTAGATATATCTTTTTTCCGAGAAAATTGTGCCCTGGAATTATTGGTTTTTGGTGTCAATCCAATTTTAATAGATCTTAGGGTGCTCCTTGACATAGAGTCTGTCTCTTTATACAACGGAGAGAAGTCGATATTATATTTCATCCCCCTATACTCTTAAATTCTTTGCGGGATTCAAGACAGTAGTAAGCTATCCCCCGGGACTACCCAACCTTCGTTGTATGTCATTGGAGGCCAAACTGTAGATACTTGCCATTCGGGAGTACGGGAGTTGCAGTAGTGGGACGGAATGAGAGATGGAATCATTCCCGTACTCCTAGAAACAATCAATAGTTTATTGTTTCTAATTCCTAACTTACACAGTCCTATTCCAAATTACATACGTCGACTATAAAGGCAATTATTTGGAGTCCTAAGTTAATGGAGATTAGTGGACCTCAATTATGTGACCGCATAGCTATCCGCCTCATCCCAGTGAGGTAATCAAGCAGTCTGACTGTGAGATAATATGATTAAATTGTTAGTATTAGAAATCACAGACATAATATGAAGGTCGCAAAAAAAAATGGAAGATTAACTTGTATTTCAAGGATTATTATTATTATGAAATGTTAAAAATCTAAAACACCAAAGATGAAGAACTGTTATAAAGTTGTTAATAAAAGTATAATTAGTATTACAAGAGCTTTATTATTTTTTGTAGCCACAACAGCATTATTTTTAACTGGAAGAAAAAATATGTCCTCTACTTTCTAGAATAATGGTGGCTCTAGTAATGAGAGTCGGTTATTTGAAAGTCTCGCATGCAGCTCGGCTGCCCATAAAACCGGGAAGAAGGGACAAAATCCCCCGTTTTTATCAACTCATAAAATGTCTAGCGGTAGACAATTTGGCTCTAAGACAAAATTCCACACCCTTGCGGATACGGTTAGTGCCTCCGGAGGTGTATGTCCTCAATAACGTAGCTTCATTGAAAATTTATACTGTCTCGGATTAATTTTTTAAACTTTTCACCCTCTTGTCGAGTTAAAATATGAGTTGGCGGTATAAAATACGATTACTGGGTAACCGTGCTGATGCTACGAAAAAAGGTAAGTTTACTTAAAATACCGCAACGTGATTGTTGATCTTTATTCACATCATTTGCCTCCTTTTACCCCACCTATTTTAAAACTCTGGAAAATAGGCTTTCTACAAATCATACAATTTGTTTCAAATTATTTTCGTGAGATATGTTAAGGTTTCCCAAACACGCGATCTGGGTTTAATTCGGCAATCAATCCAAATGATTAATCACTTTATCAACACGCTCGCGCTTTTATTATTCAAACTTGCCATGGTTCATCAATTCCACCATACAAAGGCTAATGTGAGTATAATGGGTTCATAAAAAATCGATGCTTAATTTATGTAGCAGGAGTTACGGAGTTTTTGCAGGCTCCATAAATTGGGGGAAGGGTAGCTACTCAGACAACTAAGGTAGATAGAAGCAGCGAAAGAGGAAAATGACCATAGCTCAACGCAAGTATGACGTTGCCACTGATGAAATAAATCCAGAGAAAACTATATCATCTAAGTAATCCAGGCAACTCGACTAGTCAGAAAAGCCATGGTCCTGCAAGTACCCAAGTAAATTCATAACAAACCATAAGAAAATGAATGAAAAGTGAAGTAACTTTATTCGTAACGTTAGCCTATTAAACGGGGCGGATGAAAGAATAAAAATACAGGTCTAAAGGCTTTCTATTAAGCATTTTATGTAATAAAAATTATTGTATCCTCCAAATCTTATTACTTGTTAAAGAAAAGATCCTCCTTTCTAATGCAGCTTCTATATGGCTAATTTATCTTTACGTGGTAGAGACAAAAATCGAGAGCTGTGTTAGCAAGCTGCTATGACTTGTTTGTCGCGCTCCCATTGATTTATTTTGTCTCATAAATCTGAAACGGATTAATCAAGCACGTTTTGTCAACTAGGCAATATGTCGGTTGTAAGTGCCCTATTACGATGAAAAATAGGGATGTGGGTTCGATTGTGTTCAGGGCCACGTAATAACTTATCTGACCCACAAACTTTTTACCATGGAGTTTGTTTTACAATCTTACTTTGGATTTTGGGACTATTATTGGGAAATTTTAGCGCGGAAGCTAGCAAAAACAAGTCCGGGAAATTGATTTTTTATTGTTAGGTATACGAAAACGATACCATTAAGAGCCATTTCACAAAAATATTCCGCGCGAATTTAGCTACAAACTGTCAACGCAACGACAAAAGAGTAAAAAGAACGCCGAAATGGACAAAAAAATCTTGAGCCGTGACCGTATTAAGACTTGATATAAGTTATTAATTTTAAGGTAGAATAAGGTATTAAAACATGATAAATTAATTTAAAATGTTAATAGAGTTTATTTAGTCTTTTAAAGATTTTTATACTTATTTCGATTAATAATGAAACACGAATAGGTATAATATGTAAAATATATTATATTAAGTACAAAATAAAGACAGTCACATAGTAAAAAAAATCTGCCCCCTTGCAGCTCCATCATCGGACCCTGGATATCATTTACCTAGACTAAGTATTCGTCAAGGCGAATTACACAAGCCCAAACTCCATAGGGTTCTATTGTTTTGTTATGGAGTTGCAATGGAGGTGGCCATTGCAACTCCTCCAGATCAGACAGAGCTAAGAAATAAATAAATATTATTATTATTTAACAAATAACTAAAATAAATTCATCTAACTGTATTTCTTCTTACTTGTCTTACTAATATTATAAACTAGCTTTCCGCCCGCGGCTTCGCCCGCGTGGAATTTTGTCTGTCACAGAAAAACAATATCGCGCGCGTATTTACTCACCGTTTAGACCTGGACTACGACAAACATTTTAAAACCAAAATCAGCTCAATCGGCCCAGTCGTTCTCGAGTTATAATCAGACTAACGAACATCAATTCATTTTTATTTATATAGATAGACTAGCTTTCCGCCCGCGGCTTCGCCCGCGTGGAATTTTGTCTGTCACAGAAAAACAATATCGCGCGCGTATTTACTCACCGTTTAGACCTGGACTACGACAAACATTTTAAAACCAAAATCAGCTCAATCGGCCCAGTCGTTCTCGAGTTATAATCAGACTAACGAACATCAATTCATTTTTATTTATATAGATAGATAGATGATAGCTAGCGGCCGCCCGCGACTTCGTACGCGTGGATCCCGTTTTACCCCCTTCATCTATCTTCAGCGGTTAACTCCCCTTCCCGTAGGAATTTTGCAATATCCTGTTGTAACTAAGCTTTAAGTTTACTAAGGTACCTGCATGCCACATTTCAAGCGTCTATCTTACGCAGTTTAGATTTTTTCATACATATGTTTTTTCCCGCTAACTCCCGTTCCCGTGGGAATTTTACGATATCCTGTTGTACCTAAGCTTTAAGTTTACTAAGGTACCTGCACACCAAATTTCAAGCATCTAACTTAAGCGGTTTAGATTTTTCATACAAAAGGATTTTTCCGCTAATTCCCGTTCCCGTGGGAATTTCGGGAATTCCTTTCTTAGTGCACCTCTACGGTACCTAAACTACGTCCCTTCCAAATTTCAAGTGCCTACGTTTAGCCGTTTAGGCTGTGCGTTGATCTGTCAGTCAGTCAGTCAGTTTCTCCTTTTATATATTTAGATACGAAAGTTTGTATGGATGTTTCGATGTTTGTTACTCTTTCACGCAAAAACTACTGAACAAATTTTGATGAAGCTTTACAGTACAGTACAGCAGTACTAGGCAGCTTGTGTTCAACTATCACTCGGGTCGGACGTTCCTATCGCAAGACCGTTGGTTCACTCAGTCCCGATACGACTCTAGTGCTGTGTGTAATTATTCTCGTGAATACACTAAGTTTATTAATTTCTATGAGTGGATTTCATTTTGCCTGAGAACTACGTCATGAACCCTTAACCAGAAAACCCTGTCGCCAGCGACAGCGACGCTCATCCATCCCTGGCGTCGACCAGAATAACAATATATATTTATGACGATCTGTAGCAAACTAAATTTCACGCGAGTAAAGCCGCGGGCAATACTACATATTTCATACTAGCTTTTTGCCCGCGACTTTTTCCGCGAAGAAGTGGAAACTGGTTCTAATAAAATTAAATTATTCTAAGAAATTATTAATTTTGTTATATGATAATATTTTTTAATATTTTATTTATTTTATTTAGGATAACAAACAATTGTACAATTCAGATATGCAGTAAAGTTATACATCGACATTTAGTTATTGTACAACCCGCACCGCTATCCCCATCTTACAAACATGCCTTGCCTCTTTGCACTACTAGCTGATTTATAATTATAATATAAAACCTACAAATTATTAGGTATGTTTAAATATCTGAATACTTACAAAATTATGATATCTTTCTACAACAAAATTGAAACATTTCCTTCGGGTGCTAAAATCACCAGGCTATTGTGTGCACATACTCTGGAGCATACAACTTACAACTGGCCGTCGGAGAAGCATAGATTTCCCTTAAGTCTACTCCCGCTACCACATGAAACTCCGCTAAAACTATTGAGCCAACACTTGTTTTTGTATCGAAAATTAGTATGAGCAGCGCACGCGGTTGCCCGTTGCAGGCTCTATGCAACCACGCTATTTTAAACCGTGGCCCCTAAGCATGAGATGGGAAACTGCACTCTCTAGAATTCTCTTGAATTTGATGGTGTTAGGGGAATCCTAGGAATGAATACAGACTTTCCAATGGAATCTCCTCATCAATATTGAAACATTGCAACTTGCAATGCAATGTTTCGTTTTCATTTGTTGTATTATTGACTATTTCTTGATTTTTCAAACACGTGTCAAAATAAAAAAAATAATTTAAATCAAAAGCACTAAGGAATATTTAATTGATATCAACTTCGAAGCAAGCACAGATCACAGAAACTAAAGGGAAATGTGATAAGGGGGCGAAGCCGGTGTCGCAACAATATGCCCAAAAACAGAACATATTGCTTGTGAAAGCAATGATGACAGCAGCGACGTTATAATGTAAACAGTTTACATTGCTTGCATACTACTAAAGATTATTCGAACGTTGAATACTGATACCGCAGTGGATAATGAGCACATATTTTGATTTCTTTGACACTGAGTTTCGAACTCAGCGCATTACTTAGCATCTTTCTATATCTCTATGGAAGCAAGTTATCTTCAAAATAACATTCTACACCTTTTTAACCAAATACGAAGCACGTCATCTATCAATAGGGAATATATTTTAGAAGTTAATAAATTATGCATAAAATAACACTTTAGTTAAATCATACAACTTCTAAAAACTAGTACTGAAATCGTACTGGAAACAATAAAAAAATATTAATATGTTATCTAATTTATTTATTAAACGACCAATTATCGAAGATTTTGGAGTAAAGTTTTTGAAAATATTTTATAGCCAACATAGGAAACATTTAGTGAAAGAATTTGTTTTCGGAGCCTATTGCCTTCAAACATACAAATAATCAAATCTTTCCTCTTTTATTACTATTGATTTAACAACAAAACTTCCCTCTCGAAACAAAACGGTTCTTTTTCTTCTTCACGAAACAAAACTCAAAGCGGATAAATAAATAAACAAATCTTTGGACAATTTCACAATGCCATCTAGTCCCAAAATAAGCAACTAATATGCTTGTGTTAAGGGTGCTAGCTTAATGGATATACTATGTACTTACAACCTTTTTTATAATTTATTTATTAAATTAAATTCATACATAAATACATAGTTACTCCCAGTCCCGTCAAAGAAATTAAATTTCATCATTTTAATTTCTGCTCGGCCGGGAATCGAACCCGAGACCTCTCGGCATATTCGTCCGTTTCGAACCACCAAACGGCCGACTCAAAACGGACCTCCCGGCATAGTATCAAAAGTATTTGGTCGCCGTATAAATCTCCGCTTCATGACACGAACACACGTAAACGTCATGGCGGGAAAAATGACACAGGTCCTGCCTTGACGGGCGCTCGCGCCGTACTAATCAATGTCGGCTTCCGCATTGTAATTTATACTGATATTCACATCAATATTTTGACAAAGTAGTTACTAATATTTAAACAATAACTGTGGAAATCAATTCTCCAATGAATATTCTTTATTTTGGGATACTTTTATTGCTGTTATTGCTGTGTATTAAAACCAAAAATCACGATCAAAATGTGACGTAAATCTTAAAAATTTGCCAAAATATTTTTAGATTTTACTCAATAATGGTAATGAAATTCAAGAATCCGTTTGATTATTGGACTACAAGAATATATGTCCGATGATTTCTATATATTTTTAAGCTTATTATACGAGCATAAATAATAGATACAGGACTTTGAAATTGAGTCTGCGGAAATTTTTCCGTAAAATGGTTGTGGGAGATGGGGCACTGAGAATTAATCAAAAGAGTTTTAGTAAATCCGTTACATTATTGGTCAACAACAAGGATTGAACTATCTTTCGCAGTAATTAAATAATCTCTGGGTGTTGCTTAAGATAGTAATTCATGCTTCCAAAATCTTAGAAATTTGCACGAAAATGTAAAATGGCTCTTAATATGAGCAAATAACACTTGTTCGTAATTTCCTTACAACACCTGCTTAACTTAATGTTACAAACACCCAGTTTGTAAGTTACTTACTTGTTTGTGTAAGTATCACAACTGTTTTTCTGTTTATATTACGTATCTATCCTAAGACAAAAATACGATTGATTCACGTATTGCTAGCGTTCGTGCATCAATAAAAAACTTTGCGACTTCTGACTAAAAATAACTACCTCATTCAGTCCAGAAGTCACATTCAGTGTTTGCAGTGGTCTCCACAACGGATGTTAGTTTGTGCATTAATTTTATTTTATTGACAGTACCGCTCGAATCAAAGCCTCCAATTTGAATTTTGCCGTTTGAAAACCTGAAAATGTTCGCGTTTGAAACGAAATACAAACCGGAGGAAGTTTTAAAAGGAAAAATTCTGAAACGCGGCCGGCTCTTCCGGAAAAGTTTTTTGAGAAGTCAATTGAAATTTCTAAACCAAAGATTTTGGCAAAAATCTTAGAACTGATATCGGTTGAATATTAATTTCCTTGGCAACAACTTTTTCAGGATTGTAGGTACTCATGCTGAAAAGTTGTTGGGCATTGATCACATCAATAAACAATTTTTAAATTACCTAAAGTTCATTTCTTATTTGATTGGCATTGGCAGGCATTGGTTTTATTTTGAAGAAGGGTGTATCGTTTAAATTATAAGCCATTGACTTCTTAAACAAAATAATATTTGCCTGGTACATACGCACTGATTTGCCTTTATGCTTAGCATGCCTGTAGTCCTCACAAGTCTCATTTTAAAAGTAGGTACTGTGTACTTTTATTGTCACGTGCCCACGTGTTATAATATTAGGCACCTACCTACAGGCAGGCGCTGGAAAAACACAATTATTGAAAATGAAAATGAAAATTATTTATTTGCAGAATGTGGTAGGTACATTATTTATTTTATAATTATGAAACTGATTACCTGGTCCATGCTACTTTTTTGGCACGTTCCTGTCGCAATATAAACATAAATACACTGAAAAGAGAGATATGGTGCAATTTGCTCAGTCCAAGCCATAAAAGAGTCAGAGCAGTAAATTTTATAAAATAAAACTAAAACCAATAAAAGACCGGTGAATAAACGAGTAATAAATTTTATAATCGATAACATAGGTAGTTAAAAAGATTAGTTCTTGTACACTCCTTAACCGCGTCGCCTTCAATTATCATTCGAATCTTTGGACGTGCAGCAAAGATACTTTTTTGTTGCAAAATAGCATCTATTCCGACGGACTAAGATGCCAGTATTTAGTTTGAAGTACTGTCGTCTGTAGGAACGCGATCGTAACTCAACGTTAGTGGCCATAAAGGTGAGCGATAACCGCGCGTCTGCCGGCATAATAACCCCCAAATACCTAATAATTTCAACTTGACAGATTGTAGGCAGTATTTTCATTTTCCGGTAAGAAACACCCTGCCGTTAATTTTCATTGGTGTAGAACATTTTTGGGGTGGTTTTTGTAATATTTTTAATAAAGTCGGTTATTAAAATAGTTAAATTATGATGCCAACAATTTTATTTGTATAATAGAAAAAAAATATTTAAGCCCAAATAACATTAATAAAAAAAAATTAATGATTTCTAAAATTCATTCGTAAATTAACGTAGGTGCTTAGATATGATGGGTATTATAACATTTTATCATATCCAAATATTTATTTTAACCTGTTTCTTGGTGAAACACGTATAACATAATTTATTCAGAGCCAAAGCAACACAATGACCTTGAATTTTGAGAAAGTGAATCAAATTAACCACCCGGGGAATGCGGAACAGATCCCGTGAATCCCGCAATGAATAACAATAATATGAATATCAAAGGAGGATTTTTGTTTAAAATGTTTTGCAAATAAACTTTATTTCCGTGTACTCGACGGGGCAAACAAAATGCCTTGTTGGCAATAAAAACAAAATGTTCGAGTAGATAGCTTTGTTACAGCGAATGAAATTCATTTTACAAGAGTTTGTTTTTTAATCTTTGTAAAAAAGGTGTAGTTAAAATTTCTACTATTTTCCCGCAATAAAAAAAAGATTTGAAATTTAAAATGCATGTATGACACGCCTATGCAAGCCATAAAAATCGAAAAAAAAAAAAACAAAGTTATGTTTCCTTACAGAGCGATTCGGTTTTCAAATTTTTAAACAAAGC
The DNA here is from genome assembly GCF_963855985.1 of Ostrinia nubilalis. Taxonomy (NCBI): domain Eukaryota; kingdom Metazoa; phylum Arthropoda; class Insecta; order Lepidoptera; family Crambidae; genus Ostrinia; species Ostrinia nubilalis. Next base: position 9,446,420 of record NC_087096.1, on the reverse strand, counting down.
CGGTCCCAATACCGCCCCAAAAGCACTGGCCAGTTGTAATTCACGTGGAATTGACATGTGATATTTTGAACGACCATAGAGCATGATCCCCATTTTTGTTGCTGGCCAGTAATAAGGACAAAATGCCGATGCGTGCCGCGAGCCCCGCCATTACGATGCAGTCCGTGTGAACGGAGTTGGCGGGCAGAATTCGTGATGCGGCTAGCGGTGCTCTAACAAGATTAACAGAACTATATTGGATGGCTATTGTACTAAAATTGCTTTTAGGGTAGACCTGCGGGCTATGTAAAGTTTAAGTTAGGAACTGCTGGTAAAGTTTATGATTAGGGGTAATCGTACGATTAGATGAAAAAATCAAAAAGTAAACAAATAATGACAATGCGCTACTTACCTATGGAATTTTACAAAGTTGACAAGAGCAGGCCCGATAAGCTAGCTCCGATAAGCTTGCCTATAGTGCGCGCGTCAATCTTTGCATAGCAAATGTAGAGTCGATTTTCCGAACGTCGTTCAACCGAACTACTGCATAATAGCAATGCAGGCTAAGCTATGTCCACACAAATAACCATGCTTCTAATAAATATTGTAAGATTTAGTAACATAATACAATTATTTTTTGAAAAACCTTACAAATTAAGTTCAACCTAAAATACTTACTTACTCCCTTTTCTCTATCCATTTTCCATCAACTTATTTTTCCCGACCGTCGTAAAGTCACAGTCAAAAACATGATCCCTCCTTCTGCAGTCGGTTAAAAAGGAGCAAACTACAAAACCACACCCCAAATGTAGTAAGTTGTAAGTCTAAGCACGGCGTGCGGTAGGCGCGGCACGTCGCGGCCTAAACCGATTAGAGCGCGCGCGCACACAAACATTGGTTAACGCTATCGAACCTTTTTTAAATTGCCTCTTTCAAAATGTAATCTAATTAATTTCCGTCTGTTCTAATTTTAAACAGGCCAGAGCTTCCTCGTTGTAGATTTAAAAAAAAATAATAATGTTCCAATTTTAAATAGTGTTCTATTGTGTAATTGTAATTAATTTATGTTTTTCTTCTTTTTCAGAGCGCACGAAAGAGACTCGCTTCGTGAATCACCCACCAATCAACTTGTAGTAATAAAATAGGTATGTATTGATTGAATGAATCAGTTGTTTTTGTATTTAATTTTTACATGTCTTCTAGAGGTTTCCCAGTTAATAAAGCATAATCGCTTTACACAATTAAGATCAATTTTCCTTAACTTATTATCATGACCATATCATATCGTATAAATAGCAGCAAAAAAGATCATAGCATCCACTTCGACCGTAAATAAATGCGGATATCTCACGAACAATACCATGCAATGCAAATGTGAGATACAATCTAATGAAGTGGTTTTGTTTTTTATGAAATCGACAGTCGGCAATTAACGGCAGCCAATAAAGAAGTAACGTCGTGGACTCCTGTGGCTGAAATGATGATGATGAATAAAGAAGTAAAATAATAGTAGTCTCACTTATAAATATTTATACGAGTATAGTTCTTCTACCTGCAAGTTGTGCAAAGGAATCAATAGAATTGGTGTGATGAAGAATGGCTAATCAACATAAACACTTTTTTTATAATATTTCGATTTTGCAACAAAAATGTTTCTTGAACTCAATCTACTTCCAATCTACTTATTAACTAATAAGCACTCAATTTAAGCAAAAAATGCCTGTGTTTGGAGGGTCCGCTCTTCCATACACATCTTGTACCTACGCCTATTCCATAGCTGCCGAATTAAACCTGCTTAATATGTGAGATTACTGCTCAATTGTGATGCAGAGCAGCCGTTATCTAATAATAAGCCCTGGGAACCAGCAGACGGCGTAAGCGCCGATACATGTATAAACGAATGGCGCTTAAGCCGTACGCAGGTGCCATGGACAGTGCCGTAATTGCATTGTGTTTGATTCTATTATTTAGTTTGCCGCCGGCACTGCCGCGTTAATGAAACGAGTTTAAAAATAACAGCTCACCGATGGACGGGTTCATTTGAAACAGTTTATTTATCGGTAAAAATGTGTAAAAGCAAAGTAATTTATTCAAACTGATGCAGCTTTATTAATTAACGCGAGTTATAATACTGACTTACGTACCTCTGTCATATGATAGATTTTACTAACTCTTATTTATTAATGGTGACACAAGCCTTTTAGCACTACTCGCTTTATTTTAGACTTAATTTTGCGCGTCTTTCATATTTTATAATTAGAAAAATTTCAATCAACACCTTGATACACTTGTGTGACACAATAATATGTAAGTTGTTTAAAACCCAATTCGTATTTATTTATAAATTTACGTAGGACTCTTAAATCGTCAGGTGTTACGAACAACAATTGCGTTGCGTTAGATTCCATTAGCGCGTTCGGCTCGCGAATCGCGATGGCGCGGCCGGGGTGCGACGCGATTAGCGGCGATCGCATGTAACAAACATCCAATACCTAAATATGTGGACAGACAATAGCATTACGGGTCCAAATTTTGGGAATTCTAAACAACAATTCAGTTCAAATCCTCCATTTGCGTCGCATGCAAGTTTTGCTATGAATTTATCCTACCTATAACCCGGTGGATTGTATACTAACGCTTTGTTTATTGACATTAAAATAGTGTTTGGAAAATTTGCAAGGTTTTAGGGCCTATTTGAATATCGTAATATTCAATCTGCAAAAGCTATGTTATTAGTTAAAATACATCAAGTTGGAAACAAGAGAACTTTATCTAATCACCTTCAGGCTATTTACCAATGTAGCAATTCCAGCAATTGTTTCCAATAGAATTACTTAGGACAATGTCTCTTTCCATCCTACTTATAACACGAGTAGCAAATTTTTTGTAAGTATAAAACACGGGATCAGTCAGACGATTCTCCTGATGAGTAACTCATTGTCGTAAGGATATTTTCACGTTTCAATAATGTTGAAAACAAATTACTTTAATGAAGCAAATGATAAATAAAACCCTAGCTTCTAGCTTGATAGTCACATGGTAGGTAAGTGCTGTCACTACTCAAGTCTCAGTTTGAAGTTATAGAAGGAAGTAAAAAAATGTGGATATAATATGTTTGCCCGCAAACCAAACATTGCTTGCGTTCGCCACTCACTCATCCCGCGAATCACACGTAATCCCCTCCATTGACCGCTGTCCGAATTCGAAGTCCAAGCGTAAACATCAAATAATTGCTACAAAACAAAATAAAGAACCTCGTAAGAAGTACACTCAACCGCTAAATACCCAGCACCTACTCCACTTCAGGCGGGCATGTCTAGAATGCAGGACTTACGTTAAGTGGCAATAAATCTAGCAAGGAGCAGAATGTAAACATATTCTTGGCGAGCGAGTCTGCCTCTGTATAATTCAGGTGCACAAATGAATGGGGTATATTTCTTAAAACAAACTTTACAGTGCGGTTTCAAGGAGGATAGTTCATTAATTTGTGAAGACGTTGACTGTGTAACCGTAATGGGAGCATAAAAAGCAGGGCCGCAAACAAATACTATAAAATAAATTTAATCTCTACAATAAAGTAAGTACCTAGTACCTACTAGTACCTAATTTTGGATTTCTTCCAACGAAAATCTTGAATAAGTATTATGTTTGAGTTTTGGGCTTCGTTTCTGAAAAACTCAGCACTGGACAACACTAGTATGTAGTAACATGTGCACGTAAAACATCGCAAGACTTTAATTTACCTGTTTACTTATAGCTTAATGCTTAATTAAGATGTAAAAGTTTTCAATTGCTATCACTATTAGGTCTGGTATTTCGAAATATTTTTATAGAGCTCACTCAAGCAGTATTATTCTTGTTCAAATTTTACGAATGAGCCTACCGGATCTTGTTCTAGTGTAATGTAACGAAGCAGAAACTATATTCTCGTCTATTGTTTCTACATTGTGCTAAATTAGTGTGCTAATTTGCCATTAACCTCGTTCAGATTCGGGGGGTTCAAAATAGGTAGATCTTACGGATGTGGCAGGAAGTTACTAAATACTCACTTAGGTAGGTATATGAAATACTTGATATTACCGCTATATGCATTGTGTTTCAGACCAATATTTATTATAGTTAACTTATTATAGTTAAAGCAGGTAAGTATTTTCCAAAATACTCCTAAAATTTGTTACAAGTACTTCCAACTAACGTGTGTTTAAGCACGTGCATGGTCTATTAATCTAACAAGCAACAAACTCATTAACTCCCAAATACAGTTCAATATTTGGGAAGTGCACTGTTGCAGCAACTTACATATTTCGCAGAATACTTCAGAGGCAGGTATTCACATGGGGTGTATTCTATGCAAGGCAAACATTCTCCGAAGTTACGGAGTTGGTTCAGCCAAACCAACGCGTGTAGATCGCGTCGGCGATAGCGATCACTGCACGTGCATATTTTATACCAATGACAGGCGTGCGAACAATGACAGGACACGTTGATGTGAACTCATCGCTACAAATTCATACACGACATCTGGGGGCGTAGTGTGAGTTTACTTCAAACGCATTCGATGTCGACTAAAAAAAAATGACATAAATGTATGACGGATTTTACAGTGCTACGGAAGCTTTCAAGAACTAAAATATTCATATATTTTTATAGCGCTCACTAGGGAGGACATTTAATGTAAACTCACACTAAGCCCTCTGATTGCCATCGCCATCGCCACGCGTTGGTTTGGCTGAAGCTTTACAGAGGACGTCTATCCTCTACGGCTCACACAGAAGTTTGCATAACCGTTTAACCCAGCGCACTGGACGGAAATTGTCGGAAGTTAAATAGGAAATAACATTTCACATTTCCTGAAGCAATGACAAATTGAACTTGGAATAAAATATGTTTGGTCACTTCGCTTTCCGAAATGAAATGAAGTCCTTTCAGTTTCCACGGGAAAGCTTTAAAATGAGCTTTCATATTTACAACTCGTAAAATGACAGTGCCTTTAAATTTCCTCGGTTGGCAGAGACTGTGGTCTCGAAATTTTCTGAATCAGATTAAGTACTTACAAAAAGACTAACATTAAATGAGATCAGACCTAAAATAATATTATGACAAACCTCATTGAATTTTGGCAATGAAATATAAAGAAGCATTGAATCTAGTATTTGAAATATAAATGCTAGAATGGAACAAAAGCGGTCCGAAAGTCGTAGTTCAATTTAACCCTGTCGTGTCCTGTTTCCGCCTGCCAATTTATTTGGAACATTATCGCAATATGGCAAGACGTCGTTAAGCTGGCCGCCACAACGGAAATATTTTCAGATTTCCTCGTGAACGTTAAACAACCTTTATTTTCAGTGTAAGCGGTTTAAGTCTGCAGGTGGTAAAAGCAGACAGGTGAAAGGTTCGCGCCCTCTCAACTAAGGTCCTAGTGGCGTGGAGCTAGCGCGGCAAGAAGAGCTAATGATTGCATAATAGTAACTTATAACTCGCTCTAAGAACTTTACGTGTTACACAAGATTAGAAGCCGGAGGAAAGCCCGGCGTGCACAGAATATTTTCCCAGTTAATCCACTTTACACTTTATAAAAATAGGACGTAGCGTACACAATATAGTGTGACTAAGTAATTGGCTAGTGTTATGACGGCGTAGTTTTCCGCAACCTCAAGTACGAGTTAGTAAGCCTGTAAAGGGGTTTATAAAGTAAGTATACATATATGCAATAGTAGTGCATGTAATAAGAAGTAAAGGTTAAGTTTTTTGTTTGAAGTAACTGGCATTCAGGTTTCTCCTCCCCTGGAAAAGAATGGATATTATCTTGAAGTTTCTTTCTTCCTATACTTCTAATTACTTTGTAAATCGCAAGTAAATATGATTTTCTAAGGTTTCATCTTAGACTTCATCATCAATTGATATATTGAGGCCATAAGCTGATTTAGTTTCATGAAAAAAATGCCTAACTAATAACAGTAGCTTTTACTGAGACCACAAGCTTTAAAACAGCTTATCTATTCTAGAGATAGAGTTCATCTTGTGATAAATAATTAGAAAGTCGTCTGAATTAAAAAAAATTGCTTACTAAAGAGTTAATAATTTGAGCTTGAGGAGGTTACGAAGTCGAAGTTCAAGTTGACTGCAATTAATGTAAACGTCACGTAACGATTAAAGCCGACTCTCCACCGATGCGAGCACTGATTAATATTTCCACCGCAGTGCGAGAACTTTAATAAAATAGCTCACATTTTCCCTTCGCGCGGGCACGTTTCACGCAATGTGGTTAGACTGCTTAATTCATTCATCTCATATCGTACATAATATATTGTGTAGTCTATACATTTTGTCGTAATAAATAAATTGGCATTAGGGTGGGTAGTCGAACAGTGAACCAACCAGATACGCTGAACCACCGCCATATTTCAAAAAGTATGACGTTGCCAGTTCCACCGAACGAGTCACTACGTGTCTCGTGGATGCCCTTACCCTCTCCCGTAGTGCGCCGGCGACTGTGGCTAAGGTGTGAAGTGTGGCTGCGAATTCTTTGTTTCTCGACGACAAAAGATAGTTTTTTTAGTTATGCTTTACGATTTTTGTATATTTTGCTATTTATATTAAGTACGAAATCTATTTGGTATCAAAATTATTGTAGTTTTATCTGTATAATGAGCACATTCCGTGATGACCATTCAGCGTACTTCTTATTGTTTGTGAACTCATAAGTTGAATAGTGTATGTTTTGAACAGTGAACCAGGTTTTCAAAGTACACAGTGAACCGGTTGACTGTTTTTTTATTTAACCACCAAACGGTTGATTAATTACCTAAAGGCTTTAAGAGGCAATTTTCAGTTATTTTTGTTTAAAGAAGGATTTTTCTTTTCAATTGTGTCTTGTGTTATTTTTGTTTTCTGTGATTTTTTAAATGAAGACTGTTTGTTTACCACCAAAAAGGTTGATTATTGATTACTTGAAGGCTTTATTAGACAATGTTTAGTTATTTTTGTTAAAAGAAGCATTTTTCTTTTCATTTGGGTTTTGTGTGAGTTTCGTTGTTATTTTTGGATTCTGTGATTTTTTATGAAGACTGTTTGTTGAAATAATCATTTTTATTTCCATTTGATTTTTGTGTTGTAAAAATAAAAGCTGATTATCTAAAATTATGTTGTTTATTTTCCAAAATCATAATTTTTACTCGTAATTAACTTTATGGTTCACTGTTGAAATATGGGTGGTTCAGTGAAAACTACCCGTAGTACACAGTGAGCCTAATTTCATTTTTTTTTAAAACCTAATTTAAGTTACCTTTTTATTGCTCAGGCTAATTTTAAGCCTAAAAATTAGAAACCTTATTAAATTACCTGACTGATACGACCATAATGACATTTCTAGCTTCATTTTCCAGCTAATTAGAGCATTTAGAAAAAAGGCCGGTTCACTGTTCAACGATGCACCCTACATTACCGCGGCCTGAAAGACCACTCCCCAGTTGTATACTTAGGTACCAATTTTAGTTATAAATTGGATTTTTCCATCATTCATGTTTCAAAATACTTGAAAACATTCCATTGTTTTTAATTTTTACTATTCCATTATTTATTTTATTTAATGGGTTCGTATTTCGCATCCGCTGACGGCAAATACTCTATCCGTTATCATCGCATCACGTAATGTTAAAGTAAATATTATGCTGAACTAAAAGGTTTAAGCAAAATAAGTAAACTACAAATCAAGACATTTTTTTTATTATGTTTATGACCCATAAAGTCAATTATTCACAATAATACAATGCCAAATTCCCTCTATTTTTTTTGCATTGTGCACATTTAGGTACTACTATGTAGCTATATGTGTGCCCAGGGAGAGACGGTTCTATTCGTTGTATGAGCGGCCTGACAGGCGTGCAATCTCGCACGCGGCCGGGACATAATCTTAGCTTTAAGTTCACATCACACCCGCTCCGCGCTGGAAGCGGTGGCTTGCCAGAAAATATTATCCAGGCATGGCTTTTACAGCGATGTGCCAGAATTTTAAATTAACAATTTATTTATGATCGTGAATAGGTTTTGTAAAAGCTTCTCCTAACAAGTTTTTCAAAGTGTAGTCGCTCGTTAACTTTACGCTAAATTTTTAAATCCAATAAACTCGGTTATCACTGGCCAGCTATCAATTTCATTTCTTTTTTTTGTGTGTGTGACAGTGACAGTAGAAATACTAACATACTTACAAACTATTTATACATGCTCTTACCTTACGTTCATTAAGGTAAACGCGTCCTTTAATAAATTCACACGCACTTAAGCAATTATTAATTCACCGTATGTATTAGCGTAAGTTGTACAATGTTTTCTAATCACTGGCAACATTCCGAGCAACAAGTTAAAAGTAAACCCGTGTTTCAGTTTAAAACAGTTACCTTGTTGGAGGCACACCTTCCTGCGGATACCGATTCTGTTGAAACTTTTAATTTGTTGAAGGAGTCGGATTTCGCACCTAACAACGTTCTTACGTGAATGCGCTGTGTGCATTCTCAGCTTTAAGCCGTTGTGTAATGGATAATTAGCTAAAACAACTTCAGTATAAATAACGAGTTATTTTCTGCAAGTAGGGGCTTACCTATTCAAATTTATAAGAGACAGAAAAAAAAATGTTTATTTTTCCTATGAAAATTCGAAATAATTCCACATTCCAAACAATCGTCTTTTGTTTTCAGAGAAAAAAACAAAATTAAATGATGGCCGACCAGTACTTACGACTTGCTATGTTTTTCCACAAGTGTACACGCATACTTACCTTACAAAGTTGTTACAAGTAATAAAAGCAGATTCCAAATAACGACCATTTGCGATTCGAAGGTTGTTCCGTGGAACAATAATGGTAATCAAACGTATTCACAGAATCAGGAAATTGTGGTATTGATCAAAAATTCAATTTTGAGTTTTCGTTATCCTCATCAATTACTTTTATTGACGGAGTTGAGGTGATGTATCTATGTATTAATATACCTTGATGGATCTGACCGGATTTTATCTTGCTGAATATTATTACTTTGTAAAGCTATGAAAGAAAAAATTTGATAATAAATATTATTGAAGGAACTTTGTTTTTTTTATGTGACATGAGTCAAACGTTTGTGTTTTTATAATGCAAAAATAAATAACCAGCATTTACTATTTATTTATATTTTAATTTGCAATCTAGTTTACCTTAGTGAGTAAAGTTCCCATCTACTAATAAATAATTCGTATCCAATGCATTTTTTGTAAAGACTCGTTATTTGCGATTTTAATTTAGCCCCGCAAATACCTGGCAGTGTTAAAAAAAAATTGCAATAAGGGCGCAACCACAAATGATGCGCAATATCGCAGACCAATAAGCTCTCCTAAACAACGGTTAAGGCGAGTCCAGACACGTTGTTTTTTGCCCGCGGTTATCCTCTCATGATTTATGCTGTGCCTGCTCCGAATATGATTATGGTGCGTGTCGGAAGTGCCCTTAATGGATATAAACGTCGTATTTAACTTGCGGTAAACACCGGCTTTTTGTAGGCTTTGTACTGCTCAATTGACAGTAAGTTATGAGCTCGTTACGGACTCGATCGGTGCTTATCGGCTGCCGTATCCAATCCCATGTTTTTATGATTGATTAAAGCGAAGGAATTTATTGCGTCCTGCTTTTGTTTTTTGTGCCTGTAATTGTGTCGAGGTCGCCTCTATGGTGATATGTTAATTTACATTTCCGTCATTTGATTTTGATAAATCTCTCGCAATATCGTTACGACACAGCTCACACAGCTGGTATACACATAATTAGACATAATTAGATTGACATTGAAATGGTTTATGCGTTTAATTTTAATGGATGAGAGCTAGAATTAATTGTGTAATAACTGAATAAATACTTATTCAGTAAAAGTTATAAGGATATAAACCTGTTCTGTTGCGCTTAGTAAAAACCTTGGAACTGAAAAGAATAAACATAGAACATTAATGTAATTGTAAATGAAGCAGTCATAAATGAAGAAAGCAATTTATACCGTGTTGTTAAACTGAATGTAAAGGCTATCAAATCATAATCGCCTGAGACGATATTAGCTACATCATCTTCCATCAGCTCATTCAATACGAATCACCTATATTACAAATTAACGATCGCCATCAGGCGCGGCTATAAAAAATAAATAGATAACATTACGCGGTATTAAGGTCAGTGTTTGAAACGCAGCTTTCGCGATATAAACGGATCGGCTTTCGTTCGCAAACCGGTTGAAAGGTCGAGGCCGCCGAAATGCTATAGGTCCAGCCTAGGAATGCCGACGATGTGCGTTGAATAACCATTTGTATTCAGAATACTGATATTTCAAGAAATCCGCCGAGCAAAATATTATTCGCAATATCCAATATTCTACGCTCTATTACATTATATCCAGTTAATCTCCTGATAACGTCTACGAAATTCTCAACCCGTTTGACACAAAAAACATCGTTGCTAGCAAACGAAACGAAACTTCTCCGAACTTTGGTAAGTACAGTTTTACGTCATAACTAACTTGTATAGATGATACAGCAAAAATTCCCTCACGTACTACCACAATATTAACGTTGAATTCCTTGACGGCCGTGTATCGTTCGTTAGCTCCAGCCGGCAACCCGCTAATGAGGAAAAACGCTCTTCACAATGATACTAGACTGTAACACGAACTTCCCTTTGCTCCTAAGCAAGTTTCCCGCACAATTAACCAGCCTGATACTCTGATTTTCCGTGATTCATGGCCCTTTGTAAACTTAATACCGGCCAATGTAATAAATACCACTCTTTTTAAAGCCTTGAAACAACATTGTTCCCTTAAAACAATAATTAACGTTCAAAAAACAGCTACAAACTCGAAAAACTTTGAGAATAGACCTTAATTATTTTATAACCACCTAAATTAAATAGACGCCCACCCAAAATAATAATAAAACTTTATCGTATCCTGATATTTTGAAGCGTGACATTTACTTTGAAAGCCCCAACAAAAGTGCTTCGTATTTACGCGGTTCAAACATCGAAAGTGTTTGTATAGGGACTTTGTATTTGTGATGTTTTTTGCGAATTCGCTGACGCGTGTGTGATATCAGCTATAAACATTCGTTATAAGCTCCGAGATCCATAATACAAACACGCTCGTATAAAGTGTGTCGCTTTATTTGTTTTCTTTGAGTTCATATTACTGATTTAGATACATACATAAGCATTTCTTTACGTATTCACTCGAACGAACTGCACCAGTGCGCCCATAAAAATATTTCAGGAAACCAATTTACTTACATGGATTTTTCACTCCGAACCGCCAACGGTCATTGCATTTCATTCGATTTATATGCAAGGTTTATCCGGAATTGGATTATAAAACTCGCAAAATGACTACGGCAAATAAGGATTTTATCAGGAAAGCAAAGGTATTTTAGCAAACGATAAAATTCGAAAGCGATATAACATGACCCATTCTATGAACAGAATGTCTGGAGTCGTAAACATTTCGCTGTTTTATGGGGTTAAAGAGCTTCCACACGCACCTAGGCGCATCTGCTGACATAAAATTTTGGTGTTTGCCAATTTTCACGCGACTCATAAAAACTTAGCGAAGACCGCCAGCTAAGAACAAGCCGCGTCAGAAGGGGAATTTTCCTGTGTTTTTCGGTCGCGTTAACAAGGGGCTCCTACATGACCGGAATATTTTTGTCACCAATTTCCTTAGGCGAACGGCTTAACACCCCGGAAAAAGTTACTTAGACTTACCTGAGCTCTTCGGGCCTTGTCAAGATATCGTATATTTTATGGACCCTGCTTGCGTACGGTTGCTATATTTCTCTTTCATGTCTTCTTTGCTGAAAAAGCGATTTCGTTTACGATTATTTTATGTAATGGCATTATTGGAACGAGATATTTTTGTTTATATTATACAATCGATTCTGATAAGGAATTCCCGGAACGAAACCCAATTTCAGTTCAGTACATAGCAACGATAACGATACTTGAGATATTCTTCAACATTTCGACGGCACTGGTGGGTTGAGGCCTATACATCACTTAAAACGACAGAGCATAAATCTATGGGGGCTGTCTACTCGTTATTTGTAGTCGCCACGTGAACCGCCGGTTTCGGGTGAATATTAACGATATCGGCAATTTTCCGCAAGCTTAGTCCCGTCGCAATTTTTCGCCAATTGAGCAATCGTATCGTGTCGCAGGGGCGTGAAGCCGCCAAACAGTATTAACTGCCTCTAAAACGTGCGACAGACTTTTAAACTGTCGTGCTGTTCGATGTCTCACTAGACGTGCGGAAGAAACGGGCATAAATATGCAACAATTGGCTTTACTAATTTCCATTTTAGATTAAGCCGCCTCAAGACGCCTCTCGTTTAATGTGCAAAAGGCAGTTTGACAGCGAACGTGAAAGTTGTCCACTTTGCCCGTTTAATGTGGGTGTTACGTCGTGCTTGTCTTGAGATAGGAATTCGAAGATGGATGTTATGTTGTAGTGTACACGAGATACTTAATTTGACAACTAGTGCATAACACAACGATATTGATAATAATCAAGAACAGCTACAAGCGCTTGCTACATGTGCAGTAATCTGTGTAATTGACTTAACATGAGTAAATTTCATAACGTTACGCGTTGTGTTACTTCGTTGCTAAGATGTTTATTTATTTGTTGATAAAAGATATATTGCCTGGCTATTTAAATTGTTTTGAAAGGGAGTAAAGGCTTTGTACTATTTGTCTCTTTAAAAAGTGAAATTGTATTGAAACGTACGGTACGGTAGGGCCCCGCACAATGTTATGCTTTGTTGTCATGGCAATAATAGCTCCGAAGAATTCCCGTAGATTACCGTTACAGGAGCAGGCACACAATGGTCCCTCCTTTGCTGAGTACACACAAATACGGCAAAGGTAAGGGAAATTGTGGGGAAAATAGGTTTTATGGTGCGACTCCTGCGGGGCTGGGAAGGATAGAATGGTGACAGTTGAACAGTGGTTCACGTTATTTGATGCAAATTCTATTGGGATAAAATCGGATCAAAAGGAGATCTTATAGCTCAAAAACTATTTGATCTTATTATATGGTGAATCTTATTAAAATAGTGTAGGTACTAACAATATAATTTAGCTTGAAATTTTTTCTCCTCTGGTAGTGTGTTCTCCAAAAATTACTAAGGAGATCTGGATGATCTTAAACCAACTAAACGACAGCATCTAAAAGCAAACGTTGCAACGAAACAAAAATGCCAGTTGTCTAAACGAGGGAAAAACGCTTGTACCGTAGCGTGCACCATTTTGTACTTTACCCATTCATAAGCCGGGCATTGTTGGTTTACGTACAGTTTCCAGCGCACTTTCCCCCGAGCCGTAACCTGTCCAATCTCGCGGTGTCACAAGCACGCGCCCGGTAATTCAGCCAAACTGCAACAATCAACGGGTGATTTTTTTTCCTACGCACGTTGATGGTTAAATGAAATTTACAATTGTGTGACGATGATGATTAATGATTTTGTAGAACAATTCTTTTTTTAAATACGCGTTGCATCATGTAACAAGAATATAACGGACAAGAATGCAATAATTAATAAAAAATAATTAAAATTGAGTCTGATGGATGTTACCTCTATTTTTAATTTGAACGCTTGTACTAAATAAAGAGTTGTTGAAATAAATAGATTTCAAAACTTGTGTTGTAAATAGCATTGTACCTAATGACTAACGAAAACAGGTAAAGCAATTAAATTAATTGCAAATAATAATACAGATCACCATAAAAATAATTTAGCCACACGCTTTATGCCCGAACATTTAATATGATTTATAGTGGTAATTTCCAAAATAGTCTGCATTGCTCGTTAATCCTCTCCACATGATAAACTATAATGCAGGGAATTAATCATTAGGTGCTTACTGCATTAGCTGCTCACCCAGGACGCTGTGAATGATTGAAAACGAGGCTCGTCACAGTGACGGTACATCATAGCAAATTTCCCAGGAGTGATTGGGAATCTCATTACTACCGTCCACATGTGTGGGTGACAGATGACTGATCCGCCCTCTCGGACGTATGTTACAGGTTTTAAAAAGTTTCGAAGTTAGCAAATTGGTTTTAAGTTTGACTAATAACCGTGCCTTGGCGTGAATTAAAAAAAAAACTATTTGGTAAATGGTACGATTTTTACCCAACTGCAGGAGGGTTAGGTTTTTGAATTTATAACACAAATGAAATGTAAAAAAAATAAAGAAATTTGAATTGAACTGTGAAAATATTAAATAACCTACTATTGGCCCAGCACAAAAAGACAAAAGTCTTCGAAGTATGAAATTACAATTACAAGTACCCGAATTTTGATTCGATTAATTTCTAGAGCTTATTGGTTTAGTCATCCGAAATAACGATGTTTCTCTTAAGAAAATTATAAACGGTACTAATTTCAAGGCTTAGATTTTGGAACGAATTAGAATTATATTTCAAGAATACACTTGAATAAACTAGGTACAAGATTTTACTAATCAATGAAGCTAATTAAGTATTATTACTTACTTTGGCGTGTTATTTCAATAGACTACAAGTGGGAGTTGAAACTTCAATATAAATTAATTAATTGGGTTCTGAGTTTACGGATACCGAACAGGGAATTATGATTAAATCAAGGACTCTACAAAATAAAATACAAGTAGGTAAGTTGTTTGTTATTGTATTTTTTGCAATAATTGTAACAAAGGTTCTAAAAAAATACTTATATTATAGACACAATCGTATTTAAATACGTTATGAAATGTAATTGCTAAGAATTCGTTAATTAATTTTTTTTTGTTCGTTTTACTAGCCGACCTGAAAATAAAAGCATGTACTAATGGCAATCAGATCTAAATAATACTAACTCATGTAAACGAGTTCAAAACTAATAACCGACTAGAACCAGAAGAATGTTGATAAGGGCAGGTGGGTGAGCATTTCTGGCATATATTTTCCGTGGCCCATTCGGCGCGGCGGCGTTTTGCCGGCGAGGCGGGCTGCAATTTAATTATTATTGTAATTACAATAAGTACGCTCCGAGCGGGTTTTTGCTATTCGAGCGTTACATCCGTTAAAACTCCCGCCGATATAGGTAAAATTGTATTACTGAAAAAATGGATAACTGAACTATTTTTGTTTTTAAATAACTCAACTTTGATTGAGTGGATAATTCTGTGTTTCAAAATTATTTGTAGTCCGCTCAATACATGTTAAGTTTCAACTTACACAATAATGTATTGAATTTCAAAATGTGTAAGAAAAATATGCTTGTTTAGTTAATTAATTTATTGATACATGTTTTGTTACATTTAATTTTATAGATGACGAATTGACGACACCCAATTTGCCAGAAACATTTTTGCGTCAACAGTAATTAAAAGTTCTGTAATAAGTAACAAATTTTTTTCAGTGTATGTATTATTATATTAAATTGGCCTACTTAACAAGCTAGAAAGTTAACAATCTGCATAACTTAATAAAAAGTGTAATATAAGTCGAAGTTATAACGAGCTTAATTCAAATATGAACATTATGTTATTTTGTAGTACTAACTGTTAAGGTAAAAATCTGAATTATTGAAATATTTTTGTAATCTATGGCCAAAAGGCTTCTGCCCAATACGATCAGTCATCCACAGATGACAATTCGGGAATAAACGTCAAAAAGGGCCACGCGCGCAATTTTCGCGCGCTTTTATGACAGTTTTTTTTTGTAAAATTAATAAAAATTAAGTTACAATGTATTTAGTATTTATATTAATCTATGAAATTAGATATCCTACTTTGTACAGTACAAACACTGTTGCGTGTTATAACCGTAAGACTAATGAAGAACGCGTTAACGTAACGCCTTTGTTTCCGTTGCTAAACCAATTTAACGGTTCCAGATAAGAAGGTAGCTCAACTAATGATGACAATTTTACACTTGGCGAATTAGTAGCACGCCATAATTATTACAATTTAGCAAATAAATGTACCTACTTACAGCAAGTGATGGAAAGGTCGATGACATTAGGCATTAGTCTAGTTTTAAAAATAATAAATGGAAATTGAATTAAGTAATCCCAGTGCCTAGAGTTTAATGGGTTATGAAAGTTGGCTGTACTTATTAAAAAATAAGTAACTTTTTATAACGAGATTGTATAAAGAAATTATAATCATAATGTATCTGCTTACGGTAACTTAAAAGTTCATAACTAAATAAAAAAAGGTTATACGCAGAGACTTCGATAGTCTCGTGAAACTTCGGAGTTCTTCGATATTCCTGAAGGAGTTAAGAATGAATTTTGCTGTTTCAGAATAAATCTCAAATTCACTTATAAGTCTGTGATCTGTGTAGATGCAGGCAATGTCTTTTGCATAAAGTTTTAACTATTTGCATAGTATCGCTATCTAGCGAAACAGTTTTAAAATGAGAAGATATGGAATATTAATTTCCACTTAAAAGCAGCACTTTTAGTCTCAATATAACGACAGTTTTTATTAAGAACATTATTAAAACAAAAAGTAAAGGAAATGGAGCAAAGCCTTTCAGTGATATTCAATATCGAAATTCCATAACAAGTTCCATTTCCATCTATCATCTAGTTTACGTTATCGATAGAAAGCTAATTTCGTAGTCAAACTGTGAATAGAACATCGCTATTCTATTCTAAAACGCGTTTACCCAAAAGAAATCTCATTTCAGTTCTAACCTACAAGCGTCCAGAAACCAATTTCCCTGAACGCAATAGAACGTCTTAGAATGGAATATGATTTTATAAGAGTTAAGAGCTCAATGCATATTCGATTTATACAGCCAGCACTGCAGTGAGACAAGAATACGAATATGAATATTCAGCTTCAAGCTGCAATGTGGAGTTGCATATTATTCGCGATAACAAGGTTCGTCAGCAAAACGTGGTGGTCGGGCCGCGGCCGCCGAGTGACTTCGATATTTCAACTATTTCGTACCACTCCTCAACTTGGCACGCGAGACCGTTTTATTTTAACGTTCGAAAATCAAACAGCGCTGATTGAGGGAAAAAAAAGTTAAAAAAGAAAAAGTTAAATCAAATTTTTGATGACACGTTCAAATATTTAAAATCGGTTCTATTTTTAAATAAGTGTCATCTTCTTAAAGCTTAATAATATGAATTTTAGGTTTAGTGAAAGCTTTTTCTAACTTCAATTTATTTACAAACAATGTCAGATACTTTCTTGCTATTGAATTGTTATTGTCATTGACGTCTAATAGCTGCGAAAAGTGTTCATGTATGTTTGCTGAAGTTTATATCGCGATATTTGACGATTACTTGCAAATCAGCTTTCCTGTCCACAACAGAAATTAAACAAAGGCGCGCATAAAATATGTAGAAAGCGATGAAGTTTGAAACCTGACTTAGCAAAAGTGAAATCAGGGAAAAGCTGCGCGACCGTCGTGCGTTATAGCTGATTCGCTCCCGCGCTACTTACGAGGCCTCTAACTCCCAAATCCGGATAGAACAAGTTCAATCCGAGCTAAACAACTTCCAACTGAAATAAGCAGCAGTCGCACACTTGTTTCCTTACGCCTCGGGAATACAGGAAAAGAAAGAAAAGTGCCCGCGTCTACGGTGCATATGCAAGGGGGGCGGGGGGTCATGGCGGAAATCTCTCTACTTCAAAATGAAGTTACGGATCCACACAGAAATTGTGTTTTATATTTTTCCCGGCATGTGACGCACGAAAAAACTTCGAGATAGTTCCAGACCTTTTTGCAGCGCGGCTGGCTCCGTAAAATTGGCGTGTTTCCTTCGAGCGCGCCGCAAACATTTCCCAAGTTAAACTGTCGCGATGTCTCGACTTAAAGACAACATTTTAGGAGAGGGCCTTTTTAATTAACGTTTTGAATGAATTAATATTTGAAGTTGTATAACTGTTCCGGCAACCAACTCCATAAATACTTTATGTTGTACAAATGACGGTTAATTAACATCTATTAAGCAGATTTGAGCTAGGCGGCGGGCTATGCATACGATTACTTCAGCAGACTGCATAAAGCTCTTGCGTAATTATGCAAATTTAAGCCGACATCTCTCATTTATGGTTAGGCATTTTGACAGCGTCGTTAATGTTGTATCTACATACAAATCGTATAAATTTTGAAAGTAAAAGTTTTGGGTGTGACTATTATTTAACGTGTTCATTTTAGGCATCGCTTGAGGGCATTGTCAAAGTCGCTAATGATGATTATAGCGCCCATGTCGGGTGATGAAAACGAAAGTGCATGTTCTTATTTCGATCTCTATTGTATTCTATCGTTGGGTGTATGTAACACCTGTCACGCAAATTATGTGTAGGTAGCATAATGTTCATGCAGACTGCAATTGTGGCATTGAAAACGAATTTGTTTCGCAAGCAGTCAATACTTTCCGTCACGAACTAAGATAGTGACCTGATTGCGACTACGCATATTTATTGTTTCGAAATGTATATTTCGCTAATTATATCATAACAAAATTGACACAGAGATAAGACAAGGAACTATTTCCAATAACCTTTATTGTGCTATGGCCTTTGCAAAAAAAGCTCTTAAGCATTTTATTTAAGCTCGTAAAAACGCACTATAAACTTCAAAACATTAATAATGTAAAAACAAAAGAGGTTCAAGTATGCATAAAGTTTGTTGTGTAGTCGTGAAATCAGAAACTATCATAATAATCATAATTTAAGCATCTACAAGTGTCATTGACCCAAAGGTATTTCAAAATGACCACACGAATTCCACCTTGCTCACATATCTACGAAGATAAATGTATATCGTAACCGTAAACATAGAGAGGTTGAACATCAGCGGCTCCATAGTAATCTTATTATCTCGTTTACTACGTATTTCTAAACATCGACAGTCGTGAGATACTTGAGCGGTGTGGAGGTTAGGTGACTCTACTGCCACGCTCCGTTCCGGCCGCACGCTTCGACACTGGCCACTAATAATTTCATAAAGAAAAATAAAACAGGTCCGAACTTTTTTATTCTACTTTTAACATCCAGCCAGCTGTCAAAACTTTTTTTATAATTTGGCGCGTTTTTGAAATTGTTTCTCTTTTGTTTCAGATGTCTTCGAAAGTGAATTTGTTTGCTGAAGTGCTTTGAAGAAACAGTATTGTGTATTGAAATGTGAATAGTGTTCAAGTGATAGTTGAACAGAGTTCGTGTGATAATTCGTTTTTATCCCAATGAAGTTTCACGTGTAAAACGCTGCTCACAATTGGTTTTCTGAAAATCTGTCACCATGGAGACGGAGGAGCTTACGAAACTCGTCGATGGCATATACAAGGTAAGATATATTTGCTAGCTAATAGGATATTGGCTTTAATTAGTGTATGAGATGTTTATACATAAATTATCTCGGATGAGTGATGGATACAGTCGTTAATTGTTAATAAAACACGTTTAAAAATTACCAATAGTACAAAAATATTAATTGAATTATGATTGATCTTTTTTGTGAAAATTATTTTGCTACGGTTGGGAGGTTATTTTATTAGTTTCAATCACTAAATTGAAATTACATTACAGAATATCAGAATGCGTGAAGTAAATAACGATTTCAATTAGAGTTTTTATTTAAGTTGTTAATTAGTGATATACACCATAAAGCTTTTGGACCATAAAATACGTACATACATTATTCCCCTATTTTTACGGAATGTTTTTTAATTAATTTGCAATGTTATAAACAGTTTAAAACATGTCGGAATGCTACCTAACGTAAATGTACTTACTTACATTAATTAGTTAACAATTTCAAAACTTCCCGCTTCAGTACTTATTTGGGTTTCAGTTTTGTTTGAAAATAGCCAAAAATATATTTGCAATCGAATTTAATTGTTGCTTTAGGGTTGAGCTAGCCAATTAGTATGCAAGTTATTACGTACGTGAAAGAATTAGAGTGAAACATAATTTTCTCAAGCTCAGTGATTTTTAACATTCACTTACTCTTAACTCAACAAATTGCGAGATTTTTAAATAGATTGCAGTTTAATTTGCGCGCAATTTCATTTTAATACTTATAACTTAGCCTAACTGATTTAAAATAATACAATGTAATGCCAAAATACTTTATTTCGAGCCTACTTTTGACCTTTTTTTTATCAAAATCACACGAAGTTACGAGATTTGAGAAGCTAAACTACGAAAATAAAACGGAATGATTGTCAGAAAATATACGATATCATTAATTGCCTTTCATTCTGTAGTCAGCTTAAATTATTTATTCTAGTATAATAAAAGTACAACTAATTAATCAAAACAATAACATCCGCCTACACACACTTAAAACTTCTCATCTACAAAATAAATAACTTCGTTGCGTCCAGAATTTTAACAATATTTAAAATCTGATAAAATGTAGAGCCATACAATGTAACGGTTTTTTAACAGCCTTAATGGGCATATTTATAACTTTGGTTTGTAAATTCATTACGATTCATGGTAAAGTCAACGCCCCCATTAGATTCACGCTATCCGAATGGAGAATCCGTATTAAATTAACATAAAGTTATAGAAAAAATAAAACGAAGGAATTCGTATTTATTCCATATCAGGTATCTTTAAGACCGACAGAGGCATCTTCCTTGTGTGATATCATGATTTGTAAAGTGTTTATGTCAGTAAAGACAAAAAGTAAAAATATTGTTGTTTTGACTTTGTACAAACACGATTTTATTGGCATAGGTCGAACTTAAACATTGCGTAAGAACCTTCTGGAAAAGTTTAAAGTCGGACATAATTTGGTACGTTTTAACGGATCATAATATTAATTCTCCAAACAGGAACTTTACGCACCTGCAACATGAATGTCAAGGTCAAACGGTCAACCGAGCGGAGAATCGATAGCAGCATTCCAACTCGATTTCTCTAACGTGTTAATCGAATAAAATATGGGCGCTTCTCGCATTCCTTGCGCGGACCTTAAATTCGAAGGAAAGTGAGATATCCTACTTTCCTTTTGTTGAGTTTTAAGACTGCTGACCTTTACGGCATTCTTTTCATATTGCAAGGGCATAAACTTTCATTACAAGATTACCCAAGTATCGAAGTTGCTCTCTATTTTCTTTATTCATTTGTATAAGAGATGAATATTTAGTTAAATTAATACAACATTGAATTAAGAAAATAATATTATTTTGCTAGTTAAATGTCACAGTAATTCTAATGTAATCACTACAATAATCATGGATTCCATTTAAAGTTAACAACACTTTGATTATGCCAATCTTTATTCAATAAATTCAGTTTTTGGCGGACGTCCAGCACTGCTACATTAGTTAGTTAAATCTATTCCTACAACCTTATTAAGCCTATTTTGTGATGTAAAAAATGAAATTTATATGTTAAGTTACCAGATAGCCTTTTTCCTCTTTCCAATCGGCACTTTGATGTTTTTTCAAATAATCTTTGAATATTTATAATTACATCATTGGTCTCGTTTATCAGTGAAAGTTATCAAAGATGTTGTAGAAACCATATGACTGATGTTTATTAATTATGTAACAGCCATACGCCTGTCTGCGCCTCATACAAATTAGCGATATCGTATTTTATGTATTAATTTTGTGAATTAATTAGCACCAGTGTAAATTAGATACCCACCGTTTTGCGTAACAAGAAATTCATTATGACGTACCGTGTCGGTAAATCACGTTTAAGTGTTATTATTGTTGCCTGAAAACGGTGGGAATTTTGGAACATTAAATAAGCTACAACAGAGATTTTTCGCCGCATCTGTATTACCTATTGTAAAAAGTGACTGTAACAAAGATAGAGGCTATTATGCTCTCGTCTTAAATGTAATTATTCGTCATGATATTATGTAATATATTCTAAAAAATTAAGTATGAGTGTAGCACAGGTTTTGCATAACACATGTGAGAAATCATGTTCAATTTCAGTATAAAACTTGCCGTTGAATTAATACGTTCAGAGAACGTGCCGCTCGCGCCGCCTAAAAATATAGAGACGGACCACAAAAAATCAAAATACGTTTTAATTAAAAATTACGATAACAGCGTACGTGACTGTCGTAAATTTTCCAGTTTTTACTTCGTTGTCACTTAACGGGAACGTGACGGTGGTGGATTAGATCTCTTTGCCTTGACAGCGCAATTACACGCTCCCCGAATCGATGGACTTGGTCGAATGTTTTAAAAATGTTCAAATCTAAAGTGGTAACCTAGCTGTTAATAGTGAAGCACCCTTTTTAGTAAGAGCTAAGTAAACTTGGACTATATTTTACCACACGATTGAGCTGTTATATTTGTTGTCTCTTACCTACTCCTGGTACCTTAAACATTTGTATTATTGTGCGTTATACGCGTACCTACCTACTAGACTAGACTATATTGTATTTTTACACACCAATGATTTTGACACAATCCAACACACGAGCTTTTATTACCTAGCTGAAAACTTTCATGCGTAGAGAGAAACCAGTCGATTGAAACGTTTTCAAAAATGGTTTTTCATTAAAATTTAATAACAAAAATGCGTGCATGAATTCATAGAAGTAGGTAGTCATACAAAATATCGAAAACTATAATTTGATTACAAAATTAAATACAAAAGAAAACTAGATAGGTACTAGATAATGTTAATTGCTATTCATTATTTATGACAGCTCGGGATATTGCAAAAATATGTTTAACCTTCCGTGCGTTTGTTCAATATCCTCTTTACAAATTAATTATCTATCCTAGGTTCTCAATTAAGTATCTAGCCTTCGATTTTACTTATATATATTATTTTGCGAACGTAACACGAGTTGTCTGTAAATAGTCTACAAAGAAATAGACTCGCATAGATCCCTATCCAAGCTTATTTCAGGCACCAACCAACCACATTAAAGGACGTTCACGTACAATCTCAGTTTACCCAAGTGCTTTTTAAGAAAATAAGAATGTCAAGGTTAGATATGAGACGCCGTTTTCAAGATATGCGGAACATTTGTCTTGTTGCGATATCAGTCGACGCATCGTAACTGATCTAACCACCGTTCCGTGACCCGCCTTGCACACTCATTGCTGAGGGTGGCGTAGATTGGAGAAGACTACGTTATAGTGGTCGGGTGTAACCCTGTTTCCTGGCTAGAATGAGATTGCTCCGCGACATTAAACCGGCCTAATGTAAATTTTCGTCGTTACGTTGTCTGTTTGTTCGGCAGTGTTCGCGGATCGCAAGCGTGTGTATTGCGTGATTTCCTCCGGTCAATGGGAACAATTGAGCTGAAACATGCTCCCTCAGGGGATAAAGTAATGTGAGACGTAATGAAAGCTCTAATAGATCCATTTGCTTTTATTCAAACAAAATTGCGTATATTATCACTCCTTTGGAGAATTTCATTTAGAGAAAAGCCTTTGCGCGCAAATGAGAAGATGGAGGGATGTTTTCCTTCGAGAACTTTTATTATGAGAAACACACTTTATTATGTTTATGAGCGCTCATATGTTTAATGTTTTGCGACTTATTATTTTAACCTAATAACTTTATATTGTCTGTATATTTTTTGTTATTCTCTTTTAGAAATACATCACTTTTATAAAAACAAGAAGATGTCGATGGTGGAAGTATCAATTAATGTAAGGGACATTTTGGCCAAAATGAGTTATACACCACTAAATTTTTATCACCGAAAAAATTTTAACAGGTTATGTAGAAACGTGTGAAATATTTAAAGCAAAAGAAAAAGAAATGTTTTTCATAAAGTTATTTTTTTTATTAAATTTTCTTTAGTCCGTATTTTACGCGTCACAGCTTTGTCACTCCGCTGCTCGCTAGAGTAGTCGTACGCACTCGCACGTTGCATCGATCTGTCTGTCTCGCTCACGCCTCGACCACGCTTCCAGTATTATTATTACATACTTATCTAACTTAGACCATTTTGAATTCTAATAAGTATTACATTATCGTACGTAAATAGTGCTAGCGACGCGTGTGTCCATAAATTACCAATTTTAGAAGGAAATTTTGAGTCACTTTATTTAACTTCTTTTTTTGCGCAAATGGGATCAGTATCAATAACTCATAACCCAGAATTTTTTTTTTCGGTGATAAAAATTTAGTGGTGTATATACCAACGCATTCAGAATTTTCGGCTCTATCGATTGGTATACTTGAAATGTTGATATCTTTAAAAAAATGTCCCTTACCTTAAACATTTTTAGTCGTCTGAATACGACTTTTGGGGAAATAAATGATTTAAAGGACGTAAATTCCTTTTAATAATACAATTCAGCCCTTACCCTAAACTGTTGGTTTTAACTTTTGAACTCATTGAACCTTACTTCATTTAAATTTTTTTGATTTATCATAATTAGGCCCTTACGTTAATATGCATATAGGATATTAATTGCTTTTTTTGGTGGTGATATGCATTTAATGCCTCCCACTCCTACTACACTTATGAACACTAAGTTGTCTTGTCTCTATCTTTTTTCTGTTCATTTTTACGCAGTTGGGTTTTTGACCGAGGGGCTGAAGGCTCTTCAGAAGCTGTTCAATTCCGTCATCCTCGAAGGAAAAACGCCTACGGTATGGCACAAAAGTGTGGTGATACTCTTCTTCAAAAAAGGCGACAAAACCTTGTAGAAGAATTATAGACCCATCTCGCATCTGAGCCATGTCTACAAGCTGTTTTCGAGAGTCATTACGAATCGTCTCGCTCGTAAGCTCGATAACTTCCAGCTTCTCAAACAAGCCGGTTTCCGAAAAGGCTTTAGTACACCACATACATACGCCAAGGCAGATTATACAGAAGACCGAGGAGTATAGTCAGTCACTTTGCATGGCGTTTGTGGACTATGAGAAAGCTTCGATCGAGACCTGGGCAGTACCTACTACAGTTTCTCCAACGGTGTCAAATTGACTATATCGATACATCGAAGTGTTGAAAGGCTTGTACGAAAACGCCACAATGTCGTTCCGTCTTCAGGATCAAGACTCGAAACCAGTTGCAGCAGCAGACAGGGGGAACTGAAAACTCCGAAACTGTTCACCACAGTTTCTCCAACGGTGTCAAATTGACTATATCGATACATCGAAGTGTTGAAAGGCTTGTACGAAAACGCCACAATGTCGTTCCGTCTTCAGGATCAAGACTCGAAACCAGTTGCAGCAGCAGACAGGGGGAACTGAAAACTCCGAAACTGTTCACCACCTGGAGAACTGCTTCTGGACTGGAACGGATTCGGCATAAATATCAACGGTGAGTAAATAACCCACCTTCGATTCGCACTCTAAAGGTTGGACACTCTACACTCGGCAGTTGTTGACAATTATATATACCTAGTACAAACAGTTCAGTTAGGCTGGTTATAGTGTCACGCGGACCGTCCAGTGCGGATCCGCTCCACACAGCCGATCTGTAAACTTCGAGGAAGCGTTTTAGAGTAATGCGGTCCGCAGGAATCGCTCGCTCCCTAGCAGTTCATACAGATTGGCTGTGCGGAGCGATCCGCACTGACGGTCCGCGTGACACTAAAACCAGCCTTAGTTAGGTCCAACTTCGAGGAAGAGGTCAATCGTCGAATCCAACTCGGCTGGCAACGTTCAGGAAGCTTCGCGATATTCTCACGTCTGAAATATCGCACCGTCTCAAGACAAAAGTCTTTGATAACTTATGGATCTGTGACGTGGTCGCTTACTGTGGGCCTCATAAGAAGACTCAAGGTCAAAGGCGATGGAGCGTGCTATGCTCGTAGTGATTGAACCAGAAATGACGTGATCCGCAGGAGAACCAAAGTCCGCAGAATCGCTAAAATCAAGTGGCAGTGAATGGAGCTCGTAGCTTGCAGATCTGATGGCCGCTGGGGCAGAAAAATTCTTGAGTGGCGACCACGAGCTGTAAGACGTAATGTGCTGCAGACCTCCACTAGGTCGACCGACGATCTGGTGAAGGTTGTAGGAGGTGCCTGGATGCGGGCGGCGCAGGACCGGTTGTTGTGGAAATCCTTGGCGGAAGACCTTTGTCCAGCAATGGACGTCATTCGGCTAAAACGAACGAACGATGATTGAAAAAAAACCTAACTGCGTAAAAATGAACAGAAAAAGATAGAAACAAGACAACTTGTTCACAAATGCAGACGTAGGCATCATCAGTGACAAAATGTTTTGTTGGTGATGTGTATTTGATGCCTCCAACTGCATTTGTGAACACTAAGTTGCCTTGTTTCTATCTATTCTCTTCGTTTTGTTAATGAAAACTCGAATGCAACCTGTACGTACATCAGGTTTCAATGTTAAAATTGTCAAGTTACAATAATATTACTGTATTATTTATTCTTAAATGTACCTTACAACATACATGACATTCCATACTGTGAAATTTCAACATTGTAAGGTACAGTCAAGCTCGTTTTTTTAATGTAAGGGACATGCTATCTTTTAAACTACCCATTTTTCGAAAATTTGGCGTTTATATTATGAAAGAACAGAAAATTCTAAGAAACTTTGCCATAGAAACTATTTAAATCGTAACATCACATAAAAAGATATTGAGGTATAAAGAAAAAAAAAAATCGTTTTTTGGCTCTCCTGAAAAGTCGTGTTTTGTCCCTTACAGTAATTGATATTTCCACCATAATGTAGTCTAAAAAAGGAATACATTGTATTCCTTTTTTAGACTACATTTAAATAAATACTAACGTCATGCGAAACCAACTAGCGAAAAATCTAAACTTAGTCATTTCGCTACACATAAATCCGACGTGGAATTTGGCGTGCCACGGTAACCCCCAACAATTATTTTAAATGCTTAGCATAAATCAGCCGGCCGTAAACCAGGTAACTCGCAGCCGAGCTGACCGTAACTATTTTAGCGGCGCGTCCACGCCGGCCCGGGGACCCGCACTTATTTGAATAAGAATGGTCGAGTGCACCCCTGGGATAGTGACTCTGGACCTGGAGCTCACCTCACTACGGCTCTGGCTATTTTACGAGAAATGTAGGCTAGTATTTGGGTTTCACGGCGTTAGCATATTCAGGCTTCAAACTTGCTGAATGAAATAGCTTTGGGGAAGAATTGATTTGTTTGGTCAAATGCAAAGAAAGTTTAGTTTAATAGCCCTTCAAAATCTTTATTTTTCCAATATTTTTGGTAGGTATGTTTTATTTTAGTAGCTCACATAAGATGGTAATATTTTATGATAGATTAAACCCGCGAAGGACAATGAGGAAAACATGTATTATGTTTGCACAATCCCGGTAAAAATGCTTCAATAAGCATTCAATAGAATATTGTGAACATTTGGCACGAGGGAACATATTTCAATATTTTGGTCTTAATATTTTGGCATAAAATACGTATACTCATTTTCTTCATGTTGATGCACCATCCTGTTTTATACGACACGATTTTTTATGTGATCCGAAGAAAAAACTGGGAACATAAAGCTATCAATATAAAGCTTGTCGTAAAACAGGAGTACCTCGCTGGATCCATGGCACAGAGCGAGAATATAAATAAAATTTGTCTTCTGGGTCGCATATGTATTTAGTTTACGCGTATTCCTCCAAATACAATTTAAGGAAGGAAATTGCCTCCCCGTAGAACCCGTACAAAATGGAAGATCTGATATTAAATCTGGATGACAGTTATTAGGACACCGTGGAGTGCCACTCGCTGACGCAGAAAGAATTCGGTATGATATAATATTACAAACGAAAATTTTAAAGAAATGTGATATACGAGTATTATGTCTCGCTGCAAGGAATTTTTCACAGAATCTTTAGATCGCGCATTGTCAATTTTGCAAAAAAATAAGGCTAAACATGGACAAACAGTGACACGGAATTGTTTACATGGTATTAGGTAAATCACTTAAAACAACCAAACTCTCAACACATAATAGCATCGTATACAATGTCTCCCTTAAAGCAATTTGCCAAAGCCAAAGGATAAATAAGGCGCAAATATATTTTTCTTCATCATGTCAGAAAAAAACAGTAGATACGCCGGCATAATAACGATATGTAAATATTACGAAATTGTGAAGAGGACCGGTTTGAATCGCGTTAAGTAATGTATACTGGGAGTTACCATAACTTGAGAGGGCGTTAAATGCAATGTGGTCATAGACGCCAAATTGAATGGTTACAGAGGAGCAATATGGCCCGCAGCCAGGTGGGTCGATGACATTAAGGAATGCTATTGGCGATGTGCCAACAAGTGACACGAAAGGAATGATCTGCCAACGAACACTATGCGACAAACTCACGGCTTATATGGTATAGAAGGCAAAATTTTATAACTACGTTCAGAAAGCTTTACAACAAGTTAAAGGTCCGTTATCATTGCAGACAGGGTATAGTTTCATAATAACAAACTGACGACGAACCCGGAAAACCTGTCTGCTCGTAGTACTTTCGTTTAAAAACTTTAGAACTGTACAAACATGCTATAGTAGGGGTCTTCAAACAACTATCATGTTTTCAAAGCCTGAACGATTGTCCAATATTTTATCTAAACTCAATTGTATACGCATTCACAAGAGATATCTCTAGATACGTGTGTGGTGGTGCACTTTCAAAGAACACGACAAATCTCAAAGAATAGACGAACGAACACAGTTGCTTCTAAACCGATTTCCAGGCACTGATCGCTTTGTGAACAAAGTATTTGCTCTAACACCTACACAATGGATAGCAAAAGGCGCAAAAGAGAATTAGGTATCTTTTAACTGAGTGTTTAACGTTGCTCACAGTAAAGAGGGAAACAGAACAGATGCTCGGAACCTGATCAGTAGCGATCGTCTGGAAGATTAAACAGGAATAGACAGAAAGAAACACGCCCCAGGGCCGTCTCGGCGCGCTCAACAAAATTTGTTTTATAAACACCCGCGTAAGTCTCACTCGACTTTCCCTTTGTAATATAACAATAAACATTGTTTTTCCTCCAAGGTCGTTCACCTATCAAAGATTTTCATAAGAGTAGGGTTACTGTTTGTGATAGAAAATAAAACAGTTTGTCAGATTATATTACCTGCTTTATGAATTATTTCGTTCGGGATAGTAATACCTACGATGAAATGTTAGGAAACTCAATGTAGTTTCTAGATATTACAGCTGATTATAAAACTTTTTTTTTTATTTGAATTCTCTGTCATCAAGAATACCTATGCAGTTCTGTGGTGTAGTATCCATTTTTTTAATGTAAATTAGGTAGTCAAAATGAAAGAAGCAATACCAAATAATTTCAATTTGGTTGTTCCTTCGATTTGGAGTTCGAAAATGCAAAACCCTAAGGGCTTTGTAATTTTTATCTGTCACCCCCTGTGGCTGCTGTAAACAGACGTAAATTCGCGCCATAATCCGCTTAACTTTTGACTCAGCGCTTTTTAATCTTGTTAAAAATTTTGGCTAACATTATAAATTCTCAATTAGATAAATTTGTTCAAACGAGTTGTTTCTTTTGTACGAACACCTCTTTCATCTTGTTTTTAATAACTTCGGAAAAAATATCATTTTCATCGAGGAAAGACGTCGTTAACGAAAGGTCTAATCCGCATAATAATCATAATCATAACACAAATTGTTTCTTACGCTTGGAATTAACATCGTACAACGTTTTAATGTAATTGGATGACAAAATCCCTTTTACGAGCAAACATATGGCATCAGAATACAATGTAATTATGCCTGTATGTGCTTAGGGTGACACGGCTGCCTTTACGCAACTGTGACGCGCAACTAATAAGGGTACACTCAGCCGCTTCCATATTTGCACAATTACATTATGCTTATTGCCTTGCCGGCTCCAGAGACGTTAAACCGTTCCGAATACTTCCATGTCAGAATAAATAACATCAATTTCAATTGTTAAAGTCGTAATCCTTTTTATGTGCCGTAACAATTATACATAAGAGCATAGCGTTACTTTGAATCCCTGCTCTAATATTGCTGACGCATCATAATAGTATTACTCGGAATTTCGCTCCTTGACGTCTTTGTACCGACGCTGATTGCCGTTTATATAATTGCCTACATTCTGTACCATCACGGGCTGTGCCTCGTCTCGAACACAAATTAGTTACTGTGCACGAAATATTTTCTTAATTACGTTCGAGGAAACAAAACAGAATCATGTTTCTCTGTGACATTTCGGATTTCAACATCGGCTGCTGTTTGAACACAAACGTAATAAGAGCAGTTATTGTTGTTACAATATTTGTTTACGGACACGCTTTAATGATCTCTTAACAGAGTACGGCTCTGTTTACGTTAAACGAGAGCGTATTGCCTTACGTTGTAGGTACGGTGCGATGTGTATTGATGGGTTGTGTTGTAAGAATTGGACCTCACCCATTGTCTCTTACACTTTCTAAGTGGAATAGTGAGTACGAACGATTGCCGCGAAATCGGAATTATACAAAACAGTTCCGTGACACGCCGCCTTACGCCAATCGGTCACAGTGCGAATTTTCCCATTCAAGTCTGGCTCCTGCGGTCGCCGTGACAAATGCTTCAATGATGACATCCGATGAACTACATTTTTTACCCGAGAATGTCAACGAAAATAGTAAAAATAAAAAGATCTTCTTCAGAACTGGATCTTTTTTTATGTCTAGGAAATCAAAAAGAGAGGTCAAATTAATATAGCTTCAAATTGGAAAAAAAAGTTAATTATATAATGAAGTATTCAGTGAGACATGTTTTAAAAACATGAAAGCTCTTTAATTGCAGCGAGCATATTCCAAACATTCGTACAATTTTAATCTTTATTAATACTCTGGTGAGTTGGGTCCCGGGTTATAAGTAGGTACATGATAACGATCCGAGTGGTGAATATTTACAATCCTTCGTATCCAAGGTGGACAAACATTTGCAGGACAGGTTTTAACGCTCATTCCGGGCCGTAATAGCCGTACTGTTACTCGACCGATACGTGCGACGACAAAACGCATGTTGATGTCCAGTAAAAGTTGTGTTGCGCCGCGTAACAGAACATACTTAATATAGTAAAGAGTGTTATATGTTTTTCAAATGTAAATGTACTAAATATACAGCAACATAGTGAAGCGTGAAATTAACTCTCATGCATGTAGAGCAGTGATTAAACTCTGTCGACTGTTGAGTTTATATTAAAACTCTCAATTTGACAAACATTAAGATAATAATAATATTATTTTTTACATTTAAATTTATTAAAAGGATTCTTTAATATGTTTGAGTGTGCGACTATTACCGAATACCCGGCGTCGTTTGCGTACCAAGCAAAACCGCACGCGCAATTACATGAATTTTAAACCTCATGGGGGAGAGCGATATTTGAAGAATTTCATTATGGTGAACTCTTCCTAGAATGCTGGAATTCATTTCGTTTCAAACGCACCAACTAAAACTCACTCGGAATTATATTGGATTCTTTCAAAGAAACCTTCCGTTATTATTTCTCGTTTTATAAATGGTGAGTTGGACTCATTCATAATACAGAGTTACCAGTATACCCCAACAAAGTAGTACTTAGATATTTTAATATTGTTCTTTGTGTTTTATTTTAGATGAGTCGAGCTCTAGACAGAAATTCTTAAACTCAATTGTATAACTATCGTAGCTGAACTCCAATAAAACTCAAAAATCATGTATTATGCATGACATCATTCTTCTTGCGAAACTTAGCTTAGACATTTATGTAACGAATGTAAAGTAAAATTACCTAAGTATCTTATTTCTCTAGCTCTAAATTATACGCTAAATAAGTAGGTAGGATAATAAGATACATTAAAATGAAAGAGTTTTTGAAGTGGTCTGGCTAAAAAAACATCAGTTAAGCAATTTAGAATCTTACGATCACTCAGCTGTCATACAATTTTCCTGACTAAAATATGACAAAAACTTGACTGTAGAATAGGTACATGAGATGGTTTAGTTAGAACTTCGAGAAGCCATGATTAAAATCAATATTAGGGTTTTTTGTCAAACTCTAGATTCATTTTGGAAAATTCATTTCGAACTTGTAATGTTCGGACTGAATAGGTACCTACCTGTAATACTTCCTACTTAATAAATTTTATGTACTTTATCTATTAGATCGTGCATACCGACGTTACTCATCAATGCATTAGAATGATCAAGGTCAATACCGGATCACCTTCGCTTTGCTTTCAAAATTACGTCACGTCACAATCTTGATTTTGGAACAACAATAATTTGAGCAATTTTATTTCATCAAAACAGTCGATTCGTGCAGAAATAGCCTTCGTAGAGTTGTAATTTCGAGTTTTAAGCGGAATCTCTAGTGTTGCGGCAACGGTGGCGACTAAACATTCACGGTATGCGGTAGCAAAACGCTCAATTCGTGACTTCTGGCTTAGTGATTATACTTCGTAATGCGCAACTCGGGCGAAGGAATTATGCGCGCCCTTAATAAAACATTAGCTCATGCAAATCTTGTAAAATTCTTAGCAATAAAATTTACAATTGCACACGCATATTAAGTGCACTTTAAAAGGCGGAACTAAGAATTTGCTTAACTTCTACGTTCTAACTTCATTTTACGCGAAGCCTCTAAAGCCTTAGGTTTTTTCCTTATCAGATGGAGTAAAATTTCCATGTCATAAATCTGTAGATTAGTCGATGTACAAAAAACATTACACGTTAGTCATCATGATTTCAACGACACTGCTATAGCATATAAAACATTTTTCGTCTGAAAAGTTTCAGGCTTCTTATCATAAAGATAATGAGATCAAAGTCTCTACATAAAGACAGCATCGTTACTTAGCTAAAGCTAGATAACTAGGTAGAGGTACATAAGACAGATTAACGATAGCTTTGCCTCGAAAGGACAAAGTGCTCGTCACTGCAGATAACTTTCAGTAGAGTTTTATTACTTTGTGTCTACAATTCTTAAAGGTAAGATCGTGACGTCCTTTGTTTCAACATTTATCAGCCCCTTTAGGTGAGAACACGAAAACAGTATCTAGCCTCAAATTCAGATTTATCACCTGGGATAAGCCTGAGATATAATTTAACGAGTCTCACCTATAAAATTCCAACATAATATAAACAAGTATGGAATAACGTTAAATAAAAATCCGAGCAACAAGACCGCAAATCACAGTAAACCACAGCGAAAATTCGCCGTGGTCGTTTCATTATAAACCGCAGGCGATGAGTGGATCCGAATACAAATTAAACTTGATACAGACAACAGCTGAATAACATGAAATACGAACATTTCTCATTACACGGATACACCGTTACAAACTCCGTGGGTCAGCAATGTAATACGTTTTAAAATAACATTTGCACGTGGATTATTTAGATACAAGGGTTATTATAGCGCTGTTCTAGGAAGCAATACACAATATTGGTGCAATCAAATTGGATTTTGCTCTTTGCATTTTATTAACAGCCTGTTTGTTATTTTCCAGTTAAGAGAATGGATAATAATATTCCGTACTTTAATAATAAACTTCTGAGACTGTCGAAGTTAACAGACATTCTAAAACGTTGCATATTACAAGATAACAAACAAAATGATTTGCACTAGCGACAGTTGATAATAATTGCAATACCGTATCAAATTTACGAAGTGATACGCCGGAATGCGGTAGCCGGTGGGTTAATGACGAAACGGCGATGAATATCGAGAGATTAAAGATAAACCGGCGATTAGACGGAGTACACGGCTGAGTAATAGCCGGTAATATTAGTTAAGAACATTCCTTTCTTTAGCTAAGCACGGACTAGCTTACGCAGTTCGGACTTGCAGCAATGTTGCGACGAAACTCTTAGGCTGAGTTGCACCACCTAACTTTAACGG
The DNA here is from genome assembly GCF_963855985.1 of Ostrinia nubilalis. Taxonomy (NCBI): domain Eukaryota; kingdom Metazoa; phylum Arthropoda; class Insecta; order Lepidoptera; family Crambidae; genus Ostrinia; species Ostrinia nubilalis. The sequence goes on along the minus strand of NC_087096.1, from coordinate 9,412,629 downwards.
TAAATATAACGATAACCGGTGCTCTTTGTATGGAGTTTGACAGATTTTTGACGTTTGTTAAACTTAAAATAAGATGGTGCAACCCAGCCTTATTGTTCTTGCATCTATTAATTTAGTGTCTTTTTAACTAAAGTCGGTAATTCCTTAATACGATGTTGATGAAAAAATTGTCTATGTCCATTTTTTAAAACCTGGTAAATAGGTATTAGAAAATTGGATTAAAACAAAACTTCTCTTTTCATTATGAATTTACCCATGCAAGCTTTATCTACCCAAGCGCTAAACTTTAACGCTTTTCATAATGTTGGTAAACCATTTGGCACTTTAAAAGCTTCATATATTCCCTTTCTAGCAGTATCTGGTAAACAGTATCAAATAACTGTACCCTTACTCCGGAGCTTTTCTTTTGTGTGTCTAAAGTAAACTTAAGAAGGTACATACTCGTATTTCCAACGCCCACTCAAGTAAGTCGTAGGTTTGGCGAGCCTCCATTGAAATTATTGATAGTGTACATGTTTATTGGTATTCGATAACTAGATGTTAATACCGCGCCTGTGAGCAGTAAACTAAGGTCTGCCGCAAGTTATGATGGCGTAGTCGATGAGCTAAATGCTTTCCAAGTTATGTGACGGCATGATTGGCTAGCGCTCGAGTGGGAAGTTGCAAGTCTCAAGGCAATAAAACAGCGCTAAAGAACTACACTTGTAATAAACATCAATTTGTTACAAGTAAAAATAACGGATAAATTAGAGACGGCATAAAGACAATATCCCAGATAAACAACAGTTATTAACTCAAAGCCAACATTGTAACAACGAGTATTGTGTAGTATTAAGTAAACACTCCTCCATAACGTTAATAATTCCATTATTATAGCAAATTTGATTAAAACAATTCTTATGTTATTTGAACCATATTGACGACATCCCAAACCTGATAGGATTTCAGAATCACTTTGATTAAGTTAACTTCGAATATTATAAAGCTCTACTATACTAATAAAATAAACAGGAATGATCCAAAGCTTTATTTGTTGATTCTATAAGTACTAAGTATTGAAAACGAGTATGCACAGGGAATACAGTTTAGTTGACCTTAATATTATTATTATGGTTTACAAGGATGATATTGTGCATTTAAAGCTACCGAACGACTTTACCAGAGTTAATGCGTGGATTTGTCATCGTAAACAAGTTTTGATGAATAGATAAGTGAAACTCGAAACATGTCCGTATTTTTGTCAAGTTACTTGTTCTGCTGACAATGAACAGCAAAAAGAACTGATGCGAGTCCAAAGCCGACCTTGCCGGTTGTTCTAATCGACATGGTAGAGACTGTGAACGGCCACAAATATCTACATAATAATGGCGACACACAATAGAGCCTAATGTCTATGCTTGAACGTTCTACATACATAAATACCAATTATTAACTCCACTCGCAAGACGTTGGCCTTGTTACGAGATACACGGTATTTATCAACAAATAAGTACCAGCAAGAATTTATTACACAGATTTCCACTTCTATGTTCGAGTAATTAGTGAAATGTAACACGCGCCGTTCTCGAAATAATGAATTGAAATCGATTAACACGCTCACTGCGTTATGAGGTCTAAAAAGACACATGCAGAACTTATCGCAGGTGCGGCAGTCATAATCGCGTTCTCTCACTCTGTGCGGGGGGCGACTATTTTAACATTTCTATGAGTACAACAGAGACAAATATATCAAATTGCTTCTCTTACGAAGCCTAGCATAATGACGTAGACAATATTGTATGAGGTCGATTAGGTCCCATACGCACTGGATAGAAATTAATCACGTTCAGTGCGCCGTGAGGTCTGAACTGCCTCAAAAATTGCAGGCCTCATAACCGCACAGGGTGAGCAGCGGGCGCCGCGCATTTAGAGTAGTGATGTGATAAGTTTCGATACGGACGCACGCTGTTAGCCGGTGACACATTAACACTGACTTTTTAACTAAAAATGGCATTTGTATACACTTAACGCACGTATTTATTTCAGGTATTCCTAGTGGCAGATAATAATAATAATAAATATTTTTGGACATTTTACACTGCGCTTCTAGTCCCAAACTAAGCAAAGCTTGTACTATGGGTACTAGACTAAACATACTTAAATACTTTTTTTTTGTAAATACATACATATTATTATACATAGAAAACACCCAGTCCAATACAAACAAATATGTTCATGCACACAAATACTGTGCGGGAATCGAACTCGCAACCTCCGGAATAGTAGGTAGTCCGTTTCGAACCACTACACCAAACGGCCGACAATGATGTGCTGAACATTCGCTTAAAAAAGGTGGTCAACGAAAGCGCTGCGTAGGTTGCTATGACAGATTAAGACTAACACTAAATAGCACTCAGGCTGCAAAAAAAAACTATAAAAAAATTGTAACTTTTTGTGTTCTGTGTGACAAATCCTACTGTTTGCCCTGTTTTAATGAAAAACACTTTAATTAAAAACAAATATTATAATTTTATGGTAACTGAAATTTTGTTTTATTCCCATCCCTAGTCGAGACACAAATTGGACTTTCTTTCAGTGCGAAATGAGGCAGAAAAGATGTCATATATATTTTTTTAATTTATTCAATACCAAAATGTCATAACTGCGGGCGAAGCTAGTTTAAGGTTAACCATCTATTTAAGTTTATAATAGAAAAGTTTCAAGCCAATATTGTCTTTTCTGAGCTATATTTAAAGTATTTTTAGAAACAATATTTTGTGAGGCAGAAAAGGTCTCATACGCACTGTAAAGAAGTTCAATATTGACTCGAAAAGACCTCATACGCACTGGCTGAAAGTCTACGAAAAATGGTATCGCAGTGAGCGTGTTAAACATTATAACGCAAGTTTCCGCTTTCACGTTTTAAAAGTATTCACAAAGTCCTGCAAGTGAAACTTCGCAAAAATTAAAGTTTTGAAAGTATAGAATCGAAGCCGGGAGCGTACGGCGTCGCGTTCATTTGAATTACGCTCAGCTCCGCCTTTTGTAGTCGACTTCATTTAGCGAACTTAAAGGGAACTCTTTTATTTTGACCGAGCAAAGAACTTAAGAGATGCATTGTTGAATCCGTAACAAATTGCACGCCGTGATTACGTTAAGAACTCCGTCGGTGAATAAAGGTAGGGCTTAGATTGGAATTTAGCAGTTACCTCAGCTACGTTTTCAATGGATTTTAAACTACTCAAAGGAAGCTAGGCTGCCCGATTTGTTTAATTAAACTTCTGATGCTGAACGTTCTTCAGACGTTGATTGTAACGAATTTGCAGTAAAAAGGTTTACTTCAGTTGTTCTACAATATTTGTTTTCACTGAAGATACATATTATAATTGTAACGATTATGACCATACCTTTGTGCATGCTTTACTATAAAATTGTGTTACGAGATACGTGCATAAAAACGTTGCAGACATTATTTTTTATTTCGCGGACAAAGTTTGCCCGCTGGCTCCTTGTAAACACGCAGTCTTCTCTGTCCTAGAGTGGAGAGGCAACAAGTGCTCTAAGTAAACATCTCCGTTGCTCGTATCATGTCGGTGTTAGCTTTTTAAAATTCTTATTTCCTCGGAAAATATCCCAAACGTGAAAATCCCTAGCAGTTTTACAGCTAACTTCGTCGGGTTACATCCCAAAGGTGAAAATACTGATGTACCGCTATTTGAAAGGGTAGCCTGGAAGCTCCCTTTGATCGGAACTGCATTGATTACTGGTTCTGTTAAACGGCAGTTAGGGTTTGAGTAAAGTTCATGCTGACGTAGAGTCAGTATTTTCTTTTCAAATAACACTACCTAACATTTATTTTCATTAAAATGTTACATATGAAAAACACAAAGCACTAATCTAAGTATGTTTTATGTGACGTAATGTTTTTGTTCCTGAGCTTTACCCATAAATGAATACAATAATATTGAGCCACATAATGTAATGCCGATCACGTTAGGCATACAAACAGCCGATCACCAGTGGGATCGTTACGTGCAACACGAATTATACCATCGAGTGCTAACACGGACCATTAATTCATTACCGATAAATAAATAAACTCGTCCAACTGTTGTTAATCGTTATATAAGTATCTGAAATGAAACATTAACCACCACGAAGCAATTAACGTTGTATTTTGCAATAAATATTTGCCAAGTAATTGAATCAATATTATTCAAACATTTATACCCTTTTGAAGAACACTAAAAGCATCAGAAAACATTTGACTTTATAATGTGATCGGTAGGCAGTTAAAGTTCACCCGAAAAAGCAATAGTGATCCGAAAGTTAGATCCTTCAGAAGGATTCCTATGAATTTCAATACCAGTCTCCTGGGGTGAATACGGAAAAAATCATACGTGTGCGTAGGACATTAGCCGAAAGGGTTTGTGAGGGAGTTCGAGCCTCGGCGCGTCACGGAGTCTGCCTGAGGCAATTTGGTACCAAATGTCGTTTGGTACGTGCCCCACAAATAAAGAGGATGGGATAAAGCTGCCCGTATTACATTAGGAACTGTTAGGATACAATGTAACTTGTTTCTATACATTTTGAATGCATGTGGTGAAGACGTAGGATTTCCTGACTTATGAATGATGCTGTTACTAGAGAGATTTGCAAGTGATTTATTTTTGGACGCAAGTTATCTACGTTAGTGTAGTACTTTAGACCTTACGTTTTTCCACCCGCATAAATCAAATACAAATCTAAGTTAGTTGGTTTTACCCAGGTACAGGCATCTGACTTTATAAAATCATAACTATTGTAAAAATAATTTAAATCACGTTTACGATTTTTCATAAATGTCTCGAAAAGAAAGAGCGATTACGCAAAATCTAGGTCTGCACCAAATTGAGCCGAAGACCGCGTTAAGGCACATTAAGAATTCATTCAAGTCCAAACTTTAGGAGTGACAATGAAATCGTCATTGCCATTAATTCTTTCTTCCAATATCCCGTTAGTCCCCTACTTTCGGCGTCTACTTAATTTTTGTAAGTGCGTATCTATTTTTCACCCTTGGCCCCGGTTCTAGCGACCCTCCAAGATTTACGTCCCCGACGCGAGCAATAACCGGCCGGCCTACCTACAGCGACAGCCTGTTCGGTATTTTAAAAAGGTACGTCTGAATCCGCGTGAAAAATTGCCTCCTTCCCACCCCTGCGCCGAAGCCATATATTTCAGTCATTGGCGCGCGGAGATGGCGACAGATAACTTATTTAAAAGTGTTTATGTTAAACCACTCCGTGAACCGTAAATGGTGAAAATAGCTTGTCATCCAGACTTTTTAAACGAAAGTAAGAAGTCGAATAAGTCGATAAACCCGAATCTATTGGATACACAGGTTTGCATGAAAATTTTGAGAATGGCGAGGTCGTAAAACACATTAGCACGTAGTTCGGCCCCACACGGCGCCGCAGCCCGGCGATATTGGGCCGAATGCATTGGCTTTTTGTAGAGACCTATAACCGGGGGATTAGGACGCGCCGCCCAATATACCAATTTACCGTCACACATATAATGCACCCCAACTTGTTACAGACGCCCTTTGAGCTTTAGCGTTGTGATTTCTTAATTGAGTAATCATGGGGATATTACTCGTGTATCTACACAACGCATGACACGGTTAACATGATCTAGTACATGTGTATTTATTCTGCTACCTACTTACAAAAAGTTTAATGAAGTTATGATAATTAAATCCAATAAAGAGAAATGAGCGAAAAACGGTACCGCTTGGTGAAATGAACCATTAACTCATTACCGCTAATTAAATTAGTTCTTTACTGTTGAACAACAATATTATCTCGGATAACTTTTTGAGGCGGTGCCATAAAGCGAAATTGATAATTGCATTAACCTCAAAGCTGGAGCTGTTAACAATTTACGCGCAATTAATGTTCCGTTTATCGAAGAAGTGTCTTCGAGCATTCGCAGCGGAATGCCGCCGAGTACTTGCGCGGCCGCACCTCGATTGAGGCCGGCTGCAGCATCCTTGAAAGGCCGCATTCCACCATCAACATCTATTTATGGTCTAAGTCCTCATTTTCTATCGCGGTTGAATACATTTATCAACCTCTAAAATCAATAAATTACTCATTTCGTAACTCCCCCTGGCCACCTTACAGTTTCATAAAAATGAAAGTACTTATTTCGAATAACAATGGCCCGCTGATTGATTGGCCGCGCCTGTTTGTGAATTCATTAATGAAAACTTTGAGCTCAAAAATCCGTCTTTTTTGTTTCAGAACATCCTGGATAAATTTAATCCAGGTGCTCGGCAGATGATAACGGCCGGAAAGGCGTATTTGAAGGCTTTGCATGGTAAGTATAATTTGATGTAATTAAAGAATGAGAGCAAATAAAGGCGTGTTCAGAATACGAGAAAGCATTTCCATGAGCGCGGAGGCGTCTTTCCGTTCTATACATAGCCAGAACGCAAGGGTGTGAAACTAATCGAGTATAGTTTGGAGATGACTTTTTTTTACTAAGCTCCTCCAAACTATACACGACCAGTACGCATATGCTGCGTACTGCTCGCGTATACTTTGTAGTGACTTAGGGCAAATATCTTACTCCAAAATATACATCGCCAGTACGCATACGGACTAATCACGTATGTATTGTAATAAGTGCGTGATTACAATTTATACGCGAGTAGTTGCATGCTAGTCATTTTGTCTTATTGACCTCTCTTTCTATTACATATTAATTAATATCTGCGTGTCTACTTTAAACATTGAATCATCTTTCGACACGTATTCTGCCATAGAAAAGATATTTGTTTTGGGGCTGATATTTAATTTTCACCAATTCTCGAATAACTATTAAATTCAGAATTATGTAGGTATGGAAATATGTCAAAATGATTTTGTTCTTGAGATAAAAGTTAATAAATAAAATAAATAATAAATAAATATCCTTAGACATTTTACACTGCGCTTCTAGTCCCAAACTAAGCAAAGCTTGTACATAATTCTAAGTATTAAACATACATACTTAAATACTTTTTTTTTGTAAATACATACTATACATAGAAAACACCCAGTCGAATACAAACAAATATGTTCATGCACAAAAATGTTTGTACTGTGCGGGAATCGAACCCGCTACCTCCGGAATAGTAGACCACTACACCAAACGGCCGATAATACAAACCTAGCATTTAAAGTCTCGCATAATGTATTAATAATGCACGTTGAACTTTCTTCTCTCACTCTCTCTCATTTTAAATGAATTTATGATTACACTAATAATTGTTATTTAATTTCAAATCTACCTAATCAATTTAATTTCAAAAACCACTTACAATAGTGTTAAAAATCTAGATTTATTATAGATTCAGTAAAATAATAATATTTTATGTAATAATATCGAATAAATGCAATTTTAAATTTAGTTCCATATTTTACTAAATCAATATCAACTAAACACACCCTAGTCAAGTGTAAGTGGTGTAGTAGAAACTAATCGAGTATAGTTTGGATATGACTTTTTTTACTAAGCTCTTCCAAACTATACACGATCAGTACGCAAAATTCGTGTATAGTTTGGAGTCACAGATTTACAAACGGGCACTACAAAATATACACGAGCAGTTTCCTATGGGTGCGTTCTGGCCATGTATAGAACGGAAAGACGCAGCGCGGAGTTTGAGTAAGCAATAAATGTGTGGAAAGTGAAACGCGGAGATGTCGCGTCCAAATATTCGTAAAGAGTGACGCGTATTCAGTGAAACGTGGACAATTAATTTATGTACTGTAAGCCAAATGGGCGCATCTATATGCAAAACCTCAGAGTTCCACGCTTGCTTGGCTACGGAACTGGGGCGTAGTTTGTGCCAAATTGTCTCTGTTGGCTTATCTACAGTATTATGCCCGAAGCTCTAGTAGCAATAAAGTCGGGCATTCTGCGCGATGTATGGCCCTTGGAGCTTGTTCCTACTTTATTTTTGGGCTAGTTTGCGGTTAATTTGTTTTATTTTACAACACTTTAATGACCCGAACGATATTACGGCGTGACTCTTTTGTCATTTTGGTCTGTGACGATGGCCTACTTCTTGCGACTTTTATGAACCACGTCAGGTCAAGACTAATTCGGTTTCTAAGCGCATGCAAATAGTAATTTTTATACCTATCATCATAAAAATATTAAAATGTTTCTTGCTTAGATTTTACATCAAAACTTGTAAGGTACGAATGTTGACAAATTAAATTAAATCACTAGAATTAATCATATCAAAAGTGTGACATCCCGTGCTCTGAATATTAGAGATACTCTTAATAGCGTGTAAAATTCATTATTTTAAAAGCCCCAGGAGAGACTATTTACATATTTTATAAATTCCCTACATTCTCGAAGCTCTGTAATATTTTTTAAAGAGCTCGCCCTAAATGTTTTACATTAATTTGCGCAAAAAGTTGTCCTTGTGAATTCTGGGCAATTACCTTATCTGACTTCTAATGCGATAGGAGAATGTTGTTTATTCCTAACTTGGGCTATCAAACTAAGCCTAACGGCCTAGCTATTTAGGTAAAATATTTAGTAATGGGTAGTTGTACACCCTTGTATAAACTTCAAGTTCTAGTCTAGCTGACTTTGTGTTTTGAGTCGAGAATGTCTTAGTTATTTCTACTATTCAGTTATTTAGTTTAATTATTAACTATTATAATAATTTTAGGAGCTGCAGCAGCTTCTAGGCTGTATGTGGATGCCGTGGGCAAGCTGGGCAGGCAGGCCCAGCAGGGCACCTGGGGAGGCTGTGCTGATATTGGTATGTACCTACCAGATGATATAAAAATTAGAGCTGGAGTTTAAAAAAAAGCTTGCATAAAGCGTTATTTTCCGATGTCTTTTTCCAATCATTGCACTAATTCGTACTAAAAGGCTTTAGGAATTATATTATAGTCATCGTTTTTTAACGTAGGTACCTCATTATTATCAACCAGCGTTTGGCTATGACTAAGTATTTATTCAAAGCTGTGACTTAAACCTTACTCATACCAAGATAATATACCTACCTAATTCATTTATACATTTATAACGATTACAATAATACATGTTCATTTTAGGTACCGCCCTCATGAAAGTAGTGGAAGTATACCGCGAGATACAAGATCAACAGATGAATATTGTAAGTTTCCACTGTTTACTGTCTGCCTTTATTAATCTTAAAATAGAACTACACATTTATGTGCTAATATTGAACTGCAAACATGTATTATTAACAGCATCTTATAAGGTTTTCATCAACTTTTTTTGTGTTGGAACTGCTGACACATGAATTAATTAATGGGGGATGACCCCATTGAATGTAACTGGCAATAACAATAATCTGTTTGTTTATCGCAGCTGAAGGCGTTCTACGTAGACTTGCTGGTCCCTCTAGAAACTAATCTCGAAAAGGATACAAAAGTAGTACAGGTCAGTCAATAAGAAGCCTCCTTTCATAATCTTTTATGTGAATAGTCCCGTGATTCCAGGGATTGTTTACTACTAAGAGGAAACAGGGTTCCGAGTTCAAATAAGCTTAATATCTTGTGAGATAAGAATTTCTATTAAAAAAGTTTTGTCCGAAGTGAACGACCGTCCCGTAGGTATTTTTATGTACACGAGCTATTGTCCCATTGAAGATAAATGGAACACGGTATGAAGTGAACTCTGTGAGGTTCCAATTTAGTTAAACATCAGTCGGGTTGCTGTTAAGGATAAATCAATGTTTATATTTACAAGAAGAAAGATTTATCTTTTTACCTTACCTTTTCAAGTGATCTCATTTTGTGTTTATTCCTTTCAGTTTTCTTTTGACATTATCTTTGATATTGTGAATACATTTCTTCTATTTATTTTATTTGTACTCTTTTTTATATTTGAAAGCAAAGTACAGTAAATAGGAATGAAAACGGTTAATAATTGAACCTTTTTCGTATACAGTCTGAACAAAAGCGGTTCTTACAACAACACAAACTGCGCTCTGAGAGCTACAGCAAAGCGGCGGCTACGATCAAGAAACAGCGCAAGAAGAAAACCAACGTCAGCAAAGTTGGTTCTGCAATGGACAAAGAGATGAAGGTATTTAATAATGTCCCCTAAGTACTTATTATATTTTATTTATTATTTTCCTTAAAAATCCATAGAAAGTTACTATTGTGTGAAGGTACTATTTAAAAGATTTCCCAGAGGCACGTCAAAAGTAACTTATTAAGAATCGATTAAGATTTCTTGAATTCGAGAAAGTTTTTAAAATACTTCATTCTAGCAAAAGCTTTCCAGCAATCCAAATACAATAGAGAACTAAATATAGCTATGTGGCTCTAATTTGAACCAGTGGGTAACTGTAAAATGTAGTTTTCGTTCAACAGTTTTAAAGTTCGTTTCACTATTCACAAAGCTTATTCGGAAATTCTAAAGCTTTTGAGGTACTGTCCCAATTAAAGTAAAACAACGAGACCTATCTCTATTGATGTCAATTTTGGCTTGTTTATTATTTACAATTCCGGAGGACCTGACTAGCATCCTTTTTATCCATGATTCGTATTTTTTGTTGCAGAACATGCAAATATTGGAAGAGGAAAAGACGAAATTGGACGCGTTTTGCGAGCAAAGCTTGAAAAATGTAAGTTGGGGAGAAATCCTTTTATTTCTAAACATTTGAAATTCTTACCGTTTTATTTAAGTAACCGAGCAAACAAACAGCGCTGTAGACTGGGTCTTAATTTTGTTGTTGGTTTAATGTCAATAGCAAGGACAGTTCTAATAACCTTTTATTTAAATTGTAGACTGGTTTCATAACAAATAATTTAATAGATATTGCCAATAAAAATAAATTTCAACAAAGCAAATTGCAAATACTTGGTCCTACGAGTATGTAACTGTTTTCAAGCGTTGTGTAGAATTATCCCTAAAAATGAAAATGTCAAAAATCCTCAACATTTCGTTTAGGAATACTTTTCCAAGCAAGCTTCATTTAACATTCATAGAAGTTTGTGAAAACATAACTTTATTCAAATATACTTTGACTTTCGGGTTTTCACAGGCGATGACCCAAGAGCGCCGTCGATACGGATTTGTGTTGGAGCGACAGTGCTCGCTGGCTAAGCACTGGCTGGCGTACCACACTGCTGGAGCCACGGCCTACAACACCGGCCTGGATGAGTGGCTTGAAGTCTCCAGGACTAGGGAGTATCTCCCGCCCAACGTGGAGGCCATGTTTGTCAGCAGGATGAGGGTAAGTTAATTTATCATCGTCAGCACCTAGTAGTTCGGAAATAGACCCGTGAAAAACGTCAGAGTTTGAATTTAGCGGTTTCCCGCAACCATCTGTACCTAATCTTGGTCAAACCTGAATAAAATAACATTTATTTCATTTCATATCATGAGTATATTAATATCATCGGTCCATAATACAGGTTATAAAATGGCATAGAATCATAGAATAATAATGTACTTACGTAGAATATTGAATCTCCTGATGAAGTTAACGAGTCCAAAGTAAAAAGAGAAATGTTCAATTCCTTTCTGGAGAAAATATTATTATGATAAATTCGCATTACAAAGGTAACCTTTTCATACAGGTCTTTAAATATTTATTTGTGCAGACTTGACATTACTTGCCTCATACATATCCCGCCCATTCTTGTCGTGATATCCCATAAAAATGAATTCCCACTAACATGGAATTATTTTTACGAGCTCCTTTATCGCGTACGCACCATTTAAATCTCATATTCGTCGAAAATACTGGATAAACACCGCAATTGTGTCAAAATTGCATTGCGTAAATAAACGCAAAAGAAAATCACTGAGCCGGCGAAATTGTTATGGTTATGGACACGACAAATCGATTCCCGATTTCGTTATTCAATATTTGATTTTGTTGCTGTTGATAAATGTTTAACCGGGTCAACAAGTGTGGTCATGACGGTCATTTTTTGTGGTCATGTTACGAGACAAATTGAATACCTATTGTACAGGTAATAGAAAGTCATTGTGTCGTGCAAAGTCAGTAATAGCTTTCTGTTACGCTATTGCGAACTTGATTAAATTGAAGATTTTTAAGACATTAAATAGGAACATTGTTCGGAATATTTGAGACATCTAGAATACCTAAATTGTGAGATTAATTTTTAATGCACTAGTGTCAATAGTCGCATTGCTAGTGCTTCAAAGGCAGCTGCTAACAAAGGCACGCTAACTACGAGACATCAAAGCTCGAGATGCATACCAAGCGAGATGTCTGGCGACGCAAAAGCCATATTTGTGTTTGGGCTAGATTCTCCGAACTGATTTTTGGCTAAAAGGGGAGGTTGCCATAAATTGTAGTGAAAGATTGTATTATTTAATGAACATTTAGTATTTTTTCTGGAAATGAAATTCATAACTCACTCATTTTTACTCTTGTTTTTATTTTTTCTTCTTTTATTATTATGTGCCACTGTCATGTCTATGTAATTTCCTGTATTTGTGTGATGTCCATTGTAATAAATGTATCTTTCTTTCTTTCATTTTTTCATCTAGCCAAAGAAATAAAATAAAAGCCATACAATTACGTTTTTTTAGTGCCAGTAATAATGTTCCAAAACTACTTTAAGGTTTTTTGGGATTGCCAGGCTGTTATTTTTGCAAAATTGTGGAACGAAAATCGATTGGAATATACAATTAAAATATTGTGTGACTTGATCCTGTCAATTTGTATTCTATCCCTTATACCTTGTACTGAATACTAACCTGATGAGTATAAGATTTTAACCTGATGAGTAGTTAATAATAGGTACCTAATGATTTCAGTCTAAATTGAATCTATTACTCTTAGTAGAGTTAGTAATAAAATTACTTAAGACACGCTAATTAATAGAATATCGTATCGTCTAGACATAAATTACTTATCCTCCATGACCTCTATTCTCAATATCAGAATATAGATGAATTATTGAACCTCCTACGAGTAGACATAACGTCTCATTGGTTGCATACTCGACCTTGTATTAAGCTCCGACTATATTTGAATAGAATAATTTGACCTTTGTAGGTAGGTGGTTGCAAATTGTTGAATGATTAGGTACCTACGAAAAGGTTAATTGAAAATTGTTTGAGTGAAAATGTTCCGTTACTACTTACGTTATTCAATAATTACTCTTGGGAACATTAGCGATTGAAATAATACGGCCTTGGTAGTAAAACGTTTTGGTTGTTTAAAAATTCAATCGTTCTCTCTGAAATGAGAAACCATTTCTAAAAGTGTTAAGTAATTCAGGTCGATCTAGGTAATAAATAGCATTTCATGCCTATTTGCTTCAATAAGTAAGCATTTAAGCTCTAGATGACACACCAATTCGTCATGCTATTATCTTCATCTTCAAAGATAACCGATAATGTTATTTTGCTTTTCTGGTGCTGCGGAAAGGCCTCCCTAAACCCCAACGAAAACTTAACCCAATAATTAGGTATCTATTCAAGATTCTGTACCTTTGTCCATACAGCAAGTATCCTTCTGGGCTGACGAGGACATCTACGCCAGCCCTCGAGCTGGTGATGACGACGACCGCGCTTCTGTCGGCTCTGCTCTAAGGAAGACCAGATCGGTAGACGCTTCATGCCTGGACGTGCGTTCCATCGGTGAACTCGGCTCCCCTGCACAGGGGCTGTCCCGTGCTAAATCCGACTTCAACTTGCAGACCAGCATCCATGCTGATGAGCCAGGTAAAGTATGGGCTTTATAGCCATCTACGAATATAGTGTAAAAATATGTAGCAAACATTTTTAATAGCAGACATTCGGGTTGTTTTGTTATACCTTCGAGGATACAAAAGTTAAAAAACACATAAAATAAGCACTCGTAATTTCTCAACCTAAATATTATAACAAGCCACGCAATTAACTTTTCACCTTTACTACTTTACTAAGACCTCTACAAGTCTGAAACTAATGTTTATAATAATCATTTGGAATAAAAACAAACATTAGGGATTGAAGTATAATAGAACGGTTCGTTTGCCGTATTTGGAAACAAATTGGATCAATAGAATAAAAGAAGACTGAAACTGATGATTTCCAATCCCAAAATGTTAATCCTGTTTCCACCAGATACTGACACCCGCATCGCGACCCGTCCATCTTCTTTAGCTCCACCAACTTGCACGACACGTGACCCGCCTCTGGCACGTGCTTTGTATGCATATGCCGCAGCTGGAGACAACCAGCTCAGCTTCCAGCAGGGAGATATGCTCGCTCTGCTCGGAGAGAGGACCAAGGGCTGGCAGTACGGAGAGAACTTACGCTCGCACCAGGCCGGCTGGTTCCCGCTGGCTTATACCGAGCCGATCGCTAACGATGACGTCATGTGAGTAGCTTCATTCAGCTCAGCTTCCAGCAGGGAGACATGCTCGCCCTACTCGGAGAGAGGACCAAGGGCTGGCAATACGGAAAGAATTTACGCTCGCATCAGGCCGGCTGGTTCCCGCTGGCTTACACCGAGCCGATCGCTGACGATGACGTCATGTGAGTACCTTAATATAGCTCAACTTCCAGCAGGGAGATATGCTCGCCCTGCTCGGAGAGAGGACCAAGGGCTGGCAGTACGGAGAGAACTTACGCTCGCACCAGGCCGGCTGGTTCCCGCTGGCTTACACCGAGCCGATCGCTAACGATGACGTCATGTGAGTAGCTTCATTCAGCTCAGCTTTCAGTAGAGAGATATGCTCGCCCTGCTCGGAGAGAGGACCAAGGGCTGGCAGTACGGAGAGAACTTACGCTCGCACCAGGCCGGCTGGTTCCCGCTGGCTTATACCGAGCCGATCGCTAACGATGACGTCATGTAAGTAGCTTTCTCCAGCTCAGCTTCCAGCAGGGATACATGCTTGCAACGCTCGGAGAGAGGACCAAGGAATTGCATTACAAAGAGAACCTTTGCTCATAGCAGGTGGACTGGTTTCCATTGACCAAGCTGTTTTCAACATCATCATTTACCCTAACATAGACCCTTCCCCAATGTTAACGACAAAGGTGAGGGTAACTAGGCTGCAAAGTTTTATTGTAACCCTAATGTGGCTTTACCTGTCCTCCCAGTGCTTTGAGACAAATGGAAGAGCTGAGAAAACCTCCATAAAAACTCAGTATCTGCCGATCTGAAGTAGTCACTTAATTACATCTCAGCTCGCTAGCTCACTATAGCTGCGCGCATGCACCTAACGATGTTCTATACCAGGCGTAGGAGAAATTTACTCTATTCAAAGGCAATAAGATCGAAAATCCTCTACAGCGGCAGCTCGCCAGCTCGCTGGAGCTGCGCCCAAACACCGAGCGAGGCGCCGCCGCCCGCGCCCGTTGCTCACGCGCAGACTACGCCTAGTACGCCAGCCGCTGCGCACCCGCACTCGCACCCGCCGCCGCGCATGTTCGGGGATACAGTCACTGCGCATCACGTTACAAAGGTATTTTAGGCTCTATACTTATGATGATAAGGTACAAGGGTTCAATTCCAATAAATTTATCGTCGTCTTTTTCTTCCGTCCCTCACTGATGAGGATCGCGATCACATACAGTCTTTAGATTGACCAAAAAAGATAGAAGATTTAAGTCATCAATTAGTATGTGTATTAAAATAGGCATGATACCTAAAAAGGTATAAAAAGTACGGCCAACGAGAAGCGATACCAAATGTAAACATACCTACCTAATGTCATGGGTGAACCCGTCTGACTGACATATTTTGGCGAGAGAACGAGACATTACGACAAATACACAAGATGGAAAGAGACAGAATATATTGTCAACTCGACAGTCGTATCGACCTTTTGTATCGCTGCTAGTTGGCCGTACTTTAGATTTGATTTTGTTGTCTACAAATTATGTTCATTTATTTGTAATCTACGAACTAAATTGTATCCGTTTCTATCACGATTCTACAAAAGTAGTTTAACCTTGACCAGGGTCGCCTAGGCAGCGGCTCCCCGGGCCTGCCACCGACTCTCCCGGCTCCGTCTCCCAGCGCACTGAGCTCGTCAGCAAGCGCCACATTCCACGCTTCCACTCCGTCAGCTCCAGGAACAGCTATCAAGAACTCCACGTCATCAGCTAGCTTCACCACTCACGCGGTCATTGAGACCCGCAGCTTCGGACCCCAGACGCTGCCCATGCGCTCACAGGTACATAGATGGAGTAGGATACTGTGTATCGAAAGCTTGTGTTATGATCATTTGCTAATGTTCGTCTCTTGATTTCTTTAGGTTAGATCTTCAAGGTTGACAATATGCAATTAATATATTTTTTTCTTGATAACACTCTAGTGTTCGAAGTCTACTTCGCTGAATGAGGCTTTATATTCTTACATCGTAATAAAATTAATTAATCAGCTATCACTCCCTTTATCCCAGGTGGCACAAAACAAAGCAGGCCCAGCCAAAACTGCAGTGGCAGTGGTAGGCGCTGCCGGTAATGTGTCGCTCCACAGCTCCAACGATTCGGGCTTCTCCAACGAGCCCCCGCCGCAGCCCGACATTGATTACAGCGATGAAGAAGCCCAAAGGCTACGCGTACCCATCAGGTAAAATCTCAAAACAACCTTTTTGTATGTAGTTACGCTTATTACATTTAGTTGCTATAGTATTTTATGTTTGTAGTTTAGTTACACTTTCATTTATTTTTCTATTTTTATTTTCTCCTCTTAGTAAATCTGCTCAGCAAGCCAATGAACACAAAGCGTACTTGCTAAAAACTCAAAGTCTCAAACGCGGACCGAAACCAAACCAGAACACCACTAATGGGTACTTGACAGATGATCAGCAGCTGATGCTTCGTAACATGCTAGACATGGACAAAGATTCTCAGAGAGTGAAGCGAACGAAGTCATTCTGGAAGTTTGGACGCACGACTTCGGAAGAGATAATGGAAGGCATGTCCCTTTGGCAACACCGTGATATTGTTGATACAGTACCCGAATACAAGAAAAAATTGTTCGTTAAAATGAAGAAAGAATTGAGGCCAGCTCCGGAGATTCCAGAAATAAGAAAGACAGCAAGCCCTGAAAAATCACCACCACTTGATGACATGCCGTCCCAGCGACCCAAAGAAACAATTGACAGAAAAGAAATGAAAGTTACCAATGGCATCCGCCAGGCTAGAAGTATGGGCTCCATACAAAATGAAGAAAACTTGGAAAAAGTTAGAAAAGTGAATGAAAACTACAAGCAGCAGAATCAAGCCATGAATAAGAAGAGTATGTCTGAAAAACATATCATTGAAGAGAAGCAAGAGGAATTTGTCCCCAGGAACGAATCTAGACATTCTGATTTGACCAACACAAGTACCATCAAAACTAACTTTGAAAATAGCTTTTACAATGACGAGAGTGGAGAGGGCTTTGTGATGAAAACTGTTAAGCGCAGAGAAATATTACAAAGATATGATAACGATAGCAGCTCTGATGTTAATTCTGTTGCTTCAAGTACTGATCCATATGACTGCATTATTGTAGATGATCACATGACATCCGGGAAGCAACAAGAACTTGATAGACGTCGACAGGCTCAAATGATAGATGAAGAAGTAAAGAAAAGGAAAGAGAACGCCTATATGCCGGAATTTGAAGAGATTGAAGTGACTCCAATCAAACCACATGTTCGTGCTACAATATCATCGGAGAAGGTCAAGAAAAATTCGCACGAACGGAGTCCACCAAAAACTATGGAGTTCAAAACCTTCAAAGACAATTCAAAGGAAGTCAAAACATTCTCAGCTTCATCTGAAACCTTGAAATACAAGGATAATGAACAACGCACAGACCGCTACGGAATACCTTCTGAACGTAACAATAATGACATACAAAATGAAGACCATTACAATGGTCATGACGAAGGAACTCTAAAATACAAAAAACGCTCAAGCAAAGAAGAAAAATCTCGTCAACAGAACACTATGGAGAATGGAAAGAATTACAAGAAAGAATACCCACAAGCTGAAGCTCGGTCTCCGAAGAAAGATCCTCGGTCTTATGAAAGCCGAGAGCCACGTATCGACTATTCATTGGATAGACGCCAAACGAAGAGAGAATTTTCAGAAACAAAGACAAACCCGCGAAGCAAGAGCAGAGCAAATAGAAGTTTCGATGACAGTTCTCTGCCATACAATGGGCGTAGAGAAGAGAGGTACTACGAATCGAATATTTCATACTTCAGTGATCAAGAACGTCGTGTTTCTCGTTACGATTATGAGACGGATTCAAAGAAAGCAGAGAAGTCTAAAATGCGCCAAGAAGAGGCGAAGCTAGAAGCGAGGCGTTTTATTGATCGGAGGAGTGAGGGTCCTTATAGTGAGTCAGATGACCAGAAGTTCAATGAGGCACTAAAGCAGCAGAGGCCGCAGTTGCTCCCTCGTACAAAACTGCTGAAGAGGTCAGCGGAGGGAAACGACTTGCCTGAGGAAGGCCACACGTTTGGTCCGTGGTACGATTTGTGGGGACGGGAGACTGCGGTCTACAAGTAGTGTAACAGGTCCGTTATTTTTTATTTATTCTGTTATTTTTCTTCTTCTAGTTATATCCACACCTATTACCGTAAGTATTATTAATTACACTACGACAACCCTTTGACAAAAGTAATTTGCAAATTACATCATAAACGATATTGTGCTAGGGTTTACAACTTACGCTTATTATCTTCGTCTCATTATTACATTAAAAACTCGTGATTCTGAGAAATTAAACTTGCGACACTGAGTAATAACACAAAATGTGTTCCTGTTACTAGCTATTTTTCTGTTTGCAGAGACTTAATGGATCTTGTCTATACTTTTTACGTTTCAAAGTATTTGTCATAAAACACTATTTATTAATGTGACTATTTAGTAACTCACAACATTTATTTTTTGTACAGACCCCAGCAGTTTGCAACGGTGAAACTACGGAAGACGCTAACAAATGATAGGTCGTCGCCTGCCATCGAATAATGTTTTGTATAATTATTATTATTATATTTTGTTAATTAATATTAATTGTAAATTAGACACACTATGTATTTTGTACAGTTAAATATTCATAGTTTAACAAAGAATATATCACAATTTTTACAATAATCTAAAAAGTGGTTTTAATTTATTCTTCCCTACAATCAACTCCTGACACAATTGTAATAATAGTAGGACATTTTCTAACAACACATTGTAACTCAACGTAGTGAAAATTAGTGAACTATTCCACGAATCAACAAACCGTAATCAACATTCCATATTTGATACAATCGCCATAATTGCAAACATTATTGTAACAGTCGTGGAATGGAATTAAGGCAAATGGTATTTAGACACTACATTACATTATGGGTGCGTATTTGTTGACTTTAACTCCTAACTAGTTAAGTATGTTGAATCAATACATTTTTTACCATAAATTTTTGAAGCTATTACTCCAGGAAGTTGGATCCAAAATCAGTTCTACCTCTTTATTGATACGTAAGCCTGATAGAAAAGTTAGCTTTATAGAGACCCATTTACTCGCAATAAAGAATGAAAGCTCAACTTGTAGGTTACGTGAAAAATCATCGTCAATTGGCTTAGATGACAATGGAAGATGATATATTCGCGAGTCCGCGCCGGAAGAGCGCGACGTCGAGAAATGCTCCGATACGTCACTCGTAGGGTTTCTGATTTCTCGACCAATTTTTTTTCTCGAGTTTCGAGAATTCTCGAGGCCAAAGTCTCGAGTTTTCTCGGGTCTCGAGTCTTTTAATGAAAACTGCTGAAATCGGTTGAAATTTAATAAAAACAGGTTTTTTTAATCTAATATACCTACTTTTATGCACAACAATCAATATTAGAATTTAGTACCACTTATTTTGGTAAGGAAATAAACAAAAAATAAAATATTCTTTCAAAATTAATATTTACTTATAATCATAACAAGTCATAAATTTGCGTGCACTTTAAGGATAAATAACAATAAAACTCTGAAGCTACAATTGAATCACTTTCTTGTTTTCTAAAGAACACAAGTCCAAATAGCAAAATTACGATAAATAAATAAATAATTTTTCAATTTCTTTTAGACTAGTCGATACCACGCCTCCACGCAATCTATGCACATGTCGTGGCAGCTTATAATTAAGGCTACACTATAAACACGTACTGTTTTTTAATGTTTTTTTCCAGTTAATTGTGTATGTCTTGTTAGCTGTCCTTAAATAAATAAATAGTTTTTTTTTATGAACAAAAAAAACTTTTTAAGAAAATTTTAAATTTCTTACAGATAACGACTTGAATAAACTTTACGAGGAGACACGAGTACCTAACCTAACGTCTGTTAGGTAAGGTAACTGTCTAGTTAACAATTTTTTTAGTTAGATTAAACTTACATATATGTATAATAAATATAGCATACTCGTTGGTGAACATTATTACTTAGTTTCGATTGAGATCATAACTTGCAAATCAAAACAGTTAAAAAAGGAAAGACTAGGCCAGTCTAAAAGCAACGTTGACCTATTAAATAATAAAAAACTTACTTTTGTCTACGAAAAATCGGCTTTCAAGAATATTAAAGCTTCAAAATCGAAACTCGAGAATTCTCGAGCTCCGGTAATTTTTTTCTCGTCTCGAATGAAGCCAAATTTCTCGAGTTTTCTCGAGTTCGAGAAAGCTCGAGCAGAAACCCTACTCTTGAGGGATACCTGTTATGTCTGATGGGCTCGTATAAATCTCACTAATCGCGTGCTTGGCGACGGAATCACGTACTTTGGAGTACGTAACGTGCACGTAACAAATGCTTGTTCGATGGGGATTACCTTACTGAGTGGCATTAGCACGCCAGTTTTGTTGTAGCCACGCCAAACTGTGTCAAGTCATATGAAAGTAGAAGTCTGAAAGATACACTGAAAGTTAATTCTGCTTAGTGATTATTATATTATAGCCCTACGCTTAGTTACTTTTCAAGACATTTAGATTTAAGAATCTAAGGGCGATACAGAAGTAAATGACAAAAACTCCTGAGAGAAAAGATTAGGCAAAAATGTGCCGATCAAATAATATTTATACTACCTAAACCTGAAAACACAATATAAGGCATAAGGTATTATGGACATCATTACTCGTATTAATTCTGAAAAGATAATGCAGAAAAGCTTACCTATAAATAATATTAAACATTTGTTTAGACTTTCCGAGCCCCTTCAAAAGAATGTCCACTCACAAATGCAGGCCTAAACATTTTCCAATACAAGGTATTTGCTTACCCTTCCTCGGAACAGATTCCGAAAATTCTGTGCTAAAGGGATAAACAAGAGCCCGGCACGCAGATTTTTTGCGTTAAAAAGAACCACTCACACAAGCGCCGACGTTTTTGATACGGCAAAGCGGCAGTGGGTAAGATTTTCTTTGTAAGCGAGGAGCTAAGGCGTAGAACGAGCCACGATTATAGCAACCCAGGAAGCCGACCTACGGGTTTTGCTGCCTCAAAAGGAACACAGCTATACAGCCCAGCCAGCGAAATGTCTTTGTTAACGTAAGTACTTAAAAGTAGGTAAGTACGTTAGTGCTATGAAGGAATTTCATTATACTTGTACCCCGACTATAAGAAATGTCTAGGGTTACCTTTGAGACTAACTCTTGACAGAAACATCTAAAGATGTCGGCGTACCTAGCTATTCGAATCTAAACGTTTGTTATATCACCAATTACAGCGGAATACAAATGCTTCAATTTCTACTGTAAGGCCTAATTAATTTTGTTAATTGCTTGAACAAATCCAAGACCGAAATATGATTATCTACTGCGTTGAAATTACCTAATTGGATGAATTGTAGATACATACCTACCTAGATTTCATTACATCTATTGGATATTTTGAAATCACTGATATCGTTACCTGCATGAATTTGCTATTTACTGAAATTGGACGGACTGACCAAGACTGTATGATATTTAATACGTATATACTTTTTAAGGTTCCGTAGCCAAATGGCAAAAAACGGAACCCTTATTCAGAAATTCATATAGAGGAATTGATGACTCTCTAAGTGTGCTATACTTAAATGCTTTATAACTTTCTGCAAAAAAAAATCATTAAGTGAAAAAAGTTCATTTTAGTAAGTAAGTAATTAATATTAATTGGTATTAATGCATTGAAGGAAAATCTTTAAATTTCAAAGAAAATCATAAGCATAACTGCCTATAAGTAATATACCTATTGAACCGCCTACTTGAGGTCCTCCCAAAAATAAAACGAACGAATACGAAATGAGGTGTTTATTCAACCTTGCAAAACTTAAGTACAAAATATTTCTCAAGACCTATATTGATCGGAAAAAAAACTTTAATATCGCGTGCTAAAGACGAACAGCGCCATCTAGTACAATTGTATGAAACTACTAAGTTACTCAAACATATCGCCGGCCAAGGACATCGTGATGTCCTTCATAAATGTAACAATTTGTAAGTACTAAATACATTACGATATGAATTAATAAAGTTTTTAAAGTCTCTATTTAAACGTCCATAAGTAAACAAAATTCACTAATTTGGAAGATAACACACTTTGGTAATTGGTCTCTTAACAATTGAATTTTTACACTTCACTGATATCACTCTCACTAAATTATCTTCACCGGGGTAGCTTTCTACTACTCTTCCTAGTGACCATTTGGAGGGTGGTAAACTATCGTCTCTTAATAAAACTAGGTCTCCGGTCTTAAAATTCGGTTGTTTGGTCATCCATTTAGGTCGTTGTTGCAGCCGTGATAAATATTCACTCGACCATCTTTTCCAGAAATCCTGGAACATTCTTTGTGTTAGCTGCCATCTCGTTAGTCGATTAATATTTGAATCCAAATAGCTCTCCTCTGGAACGATAGTTGGAGATTCACCCAGAAGAAAGTGACCAGGGGTCAATGGCAACAAATCTGTAGGATCATCACTCATTGGAGATATTGGTCGAGAGTTTAAGCAGGCCTCGATCTGTGAAGTGACTGTAGACATCTCTTCGTATGTTAGCGTAGTATTTCCAAGAACACGTTTTAGGTGGAATTTAATTGACTTCACCCCAGCCTCCCACAGGCCACCGAAGTGCGGAGCTGAAGGTGGTATGTGATGCCATGTAGTACCATCATTAGCCAGGATGTTCTTCACTTCTGATTGCAAATTTTCGGTACTCTTGTCAAATAATTTTCTAAGTTCTTTATTTCCAGCTGTTAAATTCGTCCCATTATCGCTCCACATGTCTGAGCATTTTCCTCGCCTAGCAACGAAGCGCTTGAAAGCTGCGATAAAATCTTGAGTATTTAAAGATGTGACAATTTCAATATGTATGGCCTTGGTCACCATACAAATAAAAATGGCTATATAACCTTTCTGTGTTTTGCAACCTCTACCCTTTGAAAGTCTCAAGTCAATTGGTCCTGCAAAATCGACCCCACTGTGCAAAAAAGGTTTACAGGGTGTAACACGAGCATCAGGCAAGGACCCCATCATCTGGGTTCTAGAGTTGACTCGGAATCTAGCACATTTCATGCACTGGTGAACTACTTGTCGAACGAGGCTCTTAGCATGAACTATCCAGTATCGTCTGCGGACGTTACTCAAAACCATCGTTGGACCGCCATGTAAGGTACGTATGTGGTAATCGGTAAGTATTAATTTCGTAAATGCATGATTTCCAGGTAGGATTATTTGGTGTTTAGTACAATCAGGTAAGTTGCTTTGTTGTAATCTCCCCCCCACTCTTAGAATTCCCTTGTTGTCTAGAAAGACGTTTAAGTTACGAAGTTTACTGTCCTTTCTAACATTTTTATTTGTAGATATTCTTTCAATTTCATCTTGAAACACTTCTTTTTGACATAATCTTATACATACTTCTCTGGCTTTATTTATTTCTATTCCTGTTAGATGTATTTCTCTTGGTTTTTCCTTGGTAAAGAATCGTAGTATGTATGCTGTTACTCGTAATAGTTTTGTTAAACTTGAATATCTCCGAAGTAAATCAAAGTCTTCATTTTCTGTTATTGTATTTTTGAAAACATTAATCTTTTCTTTTTTCTTTTCCAGGTCTGTTGTGTTCTCCTTTAATTGCTTGTATGTAAGATCTTTTTTCAGAAGTTCTTCAGGTCCGGACCACCACAAGTCAGATTGCAAGAGTTGACTTGGGGGAGCTCCGCGAGAAGCCACGTCAGCAGGATTTTGCGTCGACTCTACATAGCTCCAACATGTCGCAGGTAGGACAGTTAATATTTCAGAGGTTCGGTTAGCAATGAATGTCTTCCATCTTGAAGGGTGGCATTGTAGCCACGCTAATACTATAGTCGAGTCTGTATAAGCATGAATGTCAGCAGGAGCTACATCAAGGCATTCAGCTGTTTCGTGTAGTAATTTTGTCAAAAGTACAGCACCACATAATTCGAGTCTTGGTATGGAGACGGTCTTGATTGGGGCGACTCGAGTTTTTGCTGTAATAAGGCGAACGTGTATGGTTCCATCAGCCTTGACGACTCGTAAATAAACGGCTGCTGCGTACGCACTCTGTGATGCGTCACTATAACCATGCAATTCTATCTTTAGATCATTGTTGTTTGTGTTTAACCATCTATTTACGTATATATTTTTTGCTTGTTCCAGGTCATTGCAGAAGTTGAACCATTCTGTCTCTATATCTTTTGGAACATCTTCGTCCCATGTAACTCTAGCCAACCATAATTTTTGTATGATTATTTTAGCTACCACAACAACCGGAGCCAGCCATCCCATCGGGTCAAATAGTCGTGATATTTCACCAAGAATAAATCTTTTTGTGACATGATTCGTTGGAGGTCGTAAGTTTATGTCATACTGAAATTTGTCTGTATTTTTATTCCATCTGATTCCCAAAGTTTTTATAATAGTTTCTGATTTCAGTATGTACGCTTCATCTGTTTTGGAATCACCATTTTCTATTTGTTCCTCAAACTCTGATTTGTTACTTGCCCACTTTTGCAATTGAAATCCTCCAGCATTCATTAAATTTGTCATTTGGGAATAAATTTCAAAGGCGTCTTCTAAGTTGTCAGCTCCAGAAAGTAGATCGTCCATGTAAAAGTCTGTTTTTGCAATTTTAGAAGCTATGGGGAAATTCTGTTCTTCATCTGCTGCTAGTTGTTGGAGAGTTTTTGTAGCAAGATAAGGTGCGCAAGCTGTGCCAAATGTAACTCTGGTAAGTCGAAATTCCTTTAATTCACCGTTTACTCGCCATAAAATTTTCTGATAGTTAGCACTCTCATTGGTTACTTTAATTTGACGATACATTTTAACACAGTCTGATGTAAAGGCGATTTCAGGTTTACGCCATCTCATAACAATTTGTCTCAAATCTTGCTGTAGTTTAGGGCCAATTAACATGTTGTCATTGAGGGATTTTCCATTAGGACCCTTGCATGATGCATCAAATACTATTCTTAGTTTAGATGTTGTTTTCTCTGGTTTTAGCACAGCGTGATGAGGCATGTAAAAGGAATTACATGTGGTCTCGTTTTCGTTATTGGTTATCTCTTCCATGTGGTTCAGTTGCATGTACTCCATCAAAACTCTTGTGTATTCTGTCTTCAGTTCCTTGTCTTTGTCAAGTTTCTTCTCTAGGTATTCTAATCTTTTCTCTGCTATTTGTTTCGTGTTGCCATAGTCCAAATTCTTCTGTTTAAATGGAATCTCAACTATGTATCTTCCTTTACTGTCTCTGGTGTATGTTTCTTCAAAGATTGTCTCGCATTTTTGTTCTTCTTCAGTTAATTGTTTTTTGTTTTTGTATGTGTCTCCAGATTCAAGTTCCCAGAATTTTTGTAAAATGTCGTTATCTTCTTGATGTGTTGATATGTGCATGTTGATTACGTTATGTTTTGAGTCATTGGCATAAGTTAAGTTGATCTCTCCAGATAAAATCCACCCGAGTCTAGTATTCTGTGCTAATGGTGTATTATGAGACCCAGGTTTCACACCCTCCAATATAATGTTACTGTAGACTTCAGCTCCAAGAAGAAGATCTATTGAAGCTGGTGTGCCGTAATGTGGATCAGCTAGTTGTAAACCTTGTATGTGTTTCCATTGCATGTCAACTTGTCTTGACGGTAGAAGACGGGTCAATGACCTTAGCACATATGCCTTTACTGGGAGTTTGAATGTTCTGTCATATTCTGATTGTAGATTCAATGTTACTATGTGTTTAGTGTGCATCATGACATTATTTCCTAAGCCGCTGATTGTGCCGTTTATTGTACGTTTTTTAAGACCCAGGTCTTGTGCAGCTTTCTCGGTGATGAATGATCCTTCAGACCCTTGATCGATAAGTGCTCGTAGTTGTAGTGTACGTCCGTTCTCGGCGGTCACCTTGACAAGTGCCGTGGCTAACAAGATGTTAGTTGTATGTTGGACTCCAGCTTCCATTGCGTAATGTGTTGCTATGTTTTCTCTCTCTTTTGTCTGTGTGTTTTGTGTCTCTTTGTATCCTTGGGTTGAATTGTCTTGTCGTTCGTTATTTTCAGGAGGTTTGTTGTTGTGATACTCAGTATGAATGAGCGTGTGATGGCGTTTTCCACAAATGCGACATCTTGACTTTTGTTTACATTGTTTCACTGCATGGTTAGGTATCATGCAATTGAAACAAAGGTTGTTCTTCTCAATAAATGCTTTCTTGTCTTGAATGGACATTTGTATAAAGCCTTGACATTTGTAAACATAGTGGTCTTCGCCACAAAGTACACAACCCTCTTTAGGCGTATTGTAAAATACTCTTTTTTCTGTATTTATAGTCGTAGGTTTTGTATATGTACGTAAGTTTCCCTTTGTTGATTGAATTCTTTCCAGTGATCTAAATCTTGACTCTAAGTATTTTGAAAGGTCTTCGAATGTTGGTAGTGTCTCGTTATCGTATTTGCTTATTTCTTGTTCCCAACCTTTTAAGGATTCATTATCTAACTTGCTTGTCAGTAGGTAAACTATCATTGGGTCCCAAGAACTTGTGTCTACTCCGATGCCTTTTAATCCGCTCAAACATTCCGTTGTTGTGTCTAATAAATTCTTGATAGGGATCGCATTTTCCGTTGTTATAATTTTAAGTGACATCAATCTTTGCAAATATGAATTTATTATAACTCTTTTGTTGCTGTATCTCTCCTTCAGTTTTAACCAAGCTGAGTCATAATTGCCTTCAGTGACAGGTATGTGTTTAAGTAAAGTTGCGGCTTCTCCTTTTAAGTTTTGTTTCAGTAAATGTAGTTTGTTGACTTTACTAAGAGATTTGTTGTTATGTACAAGTGAAACAAACTGATCAGAAAATGGAATCCAGTTATAGTAACTTCCATCGAAGCTTGGAATCTGTATTGGAGGAAGTTTAATTTGTTGTGTTGAAATTTCTGAATCTTTGTTTTCAGTTCCATCGTTGGATTTAGTTGGACGTGGATATTCACACTGTTTTTTCAACATCGTTTCCTTTGTGCTCACATACTCATCTTCGACTTCGCTATATGTGTTGAAAATGGTGTCATCTTGCGATTCGTCACTATCCGTGTTTTCGATCAATTTAATCTGATTGTTTTGAAACTTTTCCCACAATTGATCAAGTAAGTTTATTTTCATTTCGATGTAATTCCATGATAAACGGTCTTTAGGTACTTTTTTAAAGTTAGTATGTGTTTTTTCTATTTGTATTTGTAAGCCTAGTTGTATTTTTTTTAATTGTTCATAGACACTATGTTCAGCACTTTTTTCCATTTTGCGTATTTAAAACTGTCTGTTAGATTCTAAGTTCAAGTTAATTTAATTTTTGTAAGGGAACTGAATATTTGTCCAAAATAACTAAATTCGGTATTTTATTTGCACTGGCAACACTGATAGTTTTAAGTTCACAGTTTAATAATTCACTTCACTTTGACAGCTAACGTCACTTGAGTTTGACAGCCAACGTCACTTTAAATGTCACTTGAGTTTGACAGCTAACGTCACTTTAAATGTCACTTGAGTCTGACACTGACAGCTAACGTCACTTGAGTTTGACACCACACTGTTGCACTACTGTATACTGTATTTCGCGAACCGGCTCGGGAGGACCATGAACCGCCTACTTGAGGTCCTCCCAAAAATAAAACGAACGAATACGAAATGAGGTGTTTATTCAACCTTGCAAAACTTAAGTACAAAATATTTCTCAAGACCTATATTGATCGGAAAAAAAAACTTTAATATCGCGTGCTAAAGACGAACAGCGCCATCTAGTACAATTGTATGAAACTACTAAGTTACTCAAACACCTATATTCTCGGTAATTGCTCGCACATGCCTAAACCCCAAACTCGTAAAAACATCCGATGGCTAAGTGGTAATGGACTTGAATCGACATGGAAAACCAACCTTCGACAAGGGAGGAAATACCGCAAAAAATATCGTGTTAGGATTTTTTTAAATTTTATTTTAAAGTGTGATGGAATAACCCATTTCTACCTTAATTTATCCTTATCAATTGGTTATTTTTGTTTAATGGCAACCAAACCTCTTAGGGAGGTTTATTTCAGTCAGATATAGTGTTACAATATCACGTGGGTGTTTTAGTTCTATTGCTTTATCATGGATTTCATGGAAACAAGGAAGTACATCATAAGGCTGAGTTGCACCATCTTACTTTAACTTTAACAAAAGGGGCAAAATCTGTCAAACTCCAAACAAAAAGCACCGGTTATCGTTATAGTTACCGTTAAAGTAAGGTGGTGCAGCTCAGCCTTAAAGTGTTAGAATTCATATTTCCCTAATGGGAAGATACGTTGTTCTCAGAAACAGCTATATTTCCTATTACCAATCCGCCATTACAAAAGCAGTTCCCACAACGATTCCCAGATGACAAACACGCATCCAGGATGGTACCGATCGACATAAAAATCAATTTGCAGTGCAAATCGAGCGGACAGACCAATGCTTTCCAAGTCATCAACTCCCTTAAGCGCTTTGGCCTGGAAAAATCCACAATTTTATAAAAAAAAATATGCGGCGGAAACGTTTTGAATGCATCCCAGATAGCAATGCAACATGGCAGCGTAATAGGAAAATGCTGGAAAGTTTCGTGTAGGAAAATACATAGAGAAAATGTTTAAATGACAAGTATTAGAAGAATGAAAAATATTTTAAATAGAGAAAGTTAAAGTAGACGTTTGAAACAATTCAATGATTAATCTTATTACTTTCTTAAAATGTTGTTTTCTATTTTCTCAAGAAAAAGCTGAATTTAAGAGATAAACGTAAGTTATTTCTGTAACACCCACGGACTTCTGTGTAGGTACGGTGTTAAAAATAACTTGTTCAGTAATTGTTCACAGTTGACACGAGTCGAATCAGACAAATTATCACTAATACTTTTTCTTAGGAAAACGGGAAAAGTTAGCTTTACCTTTTAACATTAAGAAACTTTATATTATTTCAATCTTATGTTGATGAACAAAAAATGCATCATAACCTTTACATTAAAAACATTACCTTATTTTAAAAAAATAGCAGTGATTCCCACTGTCAAAATATCAATACTGATTAAACATTCTATTTCCTCCAAGTTTGAGACGTGATCGCTTGAAACAAATGACGATTGACAAAATGTTTGCTCAGCATCCAAGATAATCCAGTATCCAATCCATTTACTAAGCCTAATCCGGATTAAGGCCACGGGCGCGTATAATCGCAGTTACTTTCGCGTAAACTGCGATCAAAGGATCGACCTTTGGCCTGCCAGTCTTTCGGGACGTATATCTGACGCACTATGTGACGCTTCATATTGTGTGTGGTGTGACTATATAAAATTCGTACTCTCCCGTAATATTACAGGATACAGGGCTGACAGCAAAGTATAAATATTATTTTTGATACAAAGTATAAATATTATAATTTATTTTCCTAGTTGTTTCTACGGCCAGCTAAGAATTCACCGTTTACAAACATACTTTAGCTGTAGTTCAAACATGACTGAAAGAAACTTAAGCTAAACGTTAATGTGTAGCTCTCGCAAGAGCAGATAATATTCTATTTACTCACTTGAAAGTTTGCACCTGTGCATAGTAATATAGCATTAAAGCTATTGATTCCCTCACCTCAATGTTGTATTTAGTCAATGTGTCTTTTCATAAAGGTGATTTTTCTTTACATTTTTGCTTTATAAAGCCACAGCCCTAGTATGTAATCCCGATGATAAGCGAACAGGGCAATTTGGCAGAGAACGCGCGCCCGCGCGCCAGCCGCGGTCCTGCTGCCACCATTTTAGTTCCTGTCCTAATTTATGTTAAACGAGCCCATTACTCTATGGCCAATATTTCTATCGCCACTCGAATTCAATTACAAATCTGGCAATAAACCTGATTTATAGATTTAAGTGTTACCCATTCATTTTTCGCAGCTATTAACGGGCAAATCGTTCACCGCTTGAGATCAAAGTGCTTCCTAGAAATATTCAAAAGAGCGCAAATGTTGATAAAACGATAGCCTTAAGAAGATTTTTGCCTAAGAAACCAATGGGAATCTACATAAGATTTTCGTATAAGGATTACCTTTCAATGGCAAAGAAATGTCACAGATAAAAGTTAAGGATGTAAGATAATACGAATGTACCAAGTTATTTTCCGACGTAAATCCCAAATCGGATTATGGAGCGAACAAACAAGGCCAAGATCAATATAGAGCGGGATCTCGGTACAGATTTCAATCTGTCAAATGATGTTTTCCAACCGCAAAAAGTTTCCGCACAATTTTGCGGCGAGACCCGTGGAGATATGACTCGGCCGTGCCGAAAGAAAGGTTTTGTTTCATGATAATATATCAAACTATCGACAGATTCCTTTTTCGAAAGGAAAGTTTTGGCATGTACATTACGCAATTTGGATCAACTATGTTACTGAAATTCTTTATGGAAAAACTTTAGTATTATTTAGGTGCGCTATTTTGTTTTCATAGGTTTTTTGCACCACCTAACTTTGACCGTAACTATAACGATAACCGGTGTTTATTGTATGGAAGTTGACAGACTTTTGACGTTTGTCAAAGTTAAAATAAGATGGTGCAACCCAGCCTTAGAAACTAAAATCACTGTAACACAAAGTCGTATCGCATCAGAAAGTAGGATAATAATATCTTTATCATAAGCATCTTTAAACGCCATTGCCAGCTTCACGCAAATTCCGTCGTTGGACCGTGCGATACATTATAAAATTCAACACAATGGGGTCTTAATGCGTCTAGACTTCTGAAAAAGCGTCTAAGACTTGGAATTGACATTTCGCTTTATGGTCTCCCCGTTTATTATTGTTCCACTTGTGCCCGAGCCAAGCCCTCTACGCCAAGTTTCCCACTCGCTGAGTAGGTACTAAAGTCTGGCCGACTTGTGTTCTCAACCGTGATACTGATTTGCTTAAATCGACTGGAGTGAGTCAGCATTTGTAACCCGAAGAGCCACTGGTAACGCAAAATAACCCCAATATTTTCGAGGAGTCAACTACGAAGCGATTTATGGATTCAATGCACTGCAGTCTCGATGTCAGTAATCCAATCCTCTAGCTCTGAAGAGCTCAATAAATTTGAATGGATAAATACCCTCTCTACCATTTCAAAAAGTTTCGTTTATAAATGGCCAGATATCGGAACTCTATATTGGCTGTTTATTGGAACTCCACTATCAGGAAAATTGGCTCTCTCATATGAATTTCTTAATTTCACGAGTACAATACGAGTATACTTGATCAGATTCTCGTGTACCTAACTTTTGACATCATGTTACGAATATGTCATATTGATTAAATGTAACAAAGGAATTGTTACATTCAATCAATGCCGGTTATAAAGGAAGTAGGTATACATACTATCCTAAAAGTATCATAGAACTAGATAATAGAATTGTACTATCTAGTATGATACGAGGAAAATAAAATATGGCAAAAAGTTTTACCTACTAAACCTAATTTTCCTCGTGAATTCATTACAGATTGAGATTTATGTCGATAGACAATTTTCTCCTCTACCCCAGTGAAAACTGCGGAAGCACTTCAAAGACGAGTATAATGCCAGTCAAGCCCGACAGACAGTCACCGTCGCTATGTTTACCCTCGGAAAGTAAATGTCAATAAACTACAAGAGTGCCCTCTAGGGGAAAAGTGTCCGCAAGACGCGGTACCCACTGTTTTAGCGAGGGGGCGGCATAATGCAAAATACACCGCGGACTTAACCACCTACTTAAAATATTTAAGACTCAACGCTTTGCTAAGTAAGAACTAAGAGCAATAAAAATATTACGGAGGAGGCGCGCGTTCCATCGAAATTTCCACTTTCTTCCAAGTTGATGAAATATTCTTCTTCAAATTAGGTTCTAACTTGAAATTATTTGTGGCGGATTTCTTAGCTTCCATTTTTTAAGATTTATGAATTTTGTTCTGAAACGCCAAAGTTTAATGGCATTTTGGAATGACGATAATTTTGATATCTGGGTGGATTATGTTCACCAGTTATAAAAGTTTATTATTTATCCAACCGCATACCTACATTAGTGAGTCTTGCCAAATAGCCAACTTGAACATAAGTACAACTATGCTGCATGAAGTTTGAGTGTTTACCAAATGTATGTAGACAGTTACCCTCCATTTTCACAAGTATAAAAGAGCTTTTACGCGCGAAAGTATCTAAATATACCTCTACAGAAATATTTGTTCCAAAACTAATAATGTAAGTTAAGAAATAGGATATCTATCGAAAGGATCCCATTTGGAATTCCCGTGGAGCCCGAAGGTGTTTGTTGTTTCTAGTTTTATCCGGTGAGTGCTGATACATACATATTCTAACAGCTTTGCCCGGGACGGACTTAACTTTCAGCGATTTGTATTTCAGTTGGAGTTAAATGGTTTTTGGGGATCCCGCTGATTTTTATCACGTGGCTTACCTTCTAGGCTAGGATGCGCTCCTTGATAAAAACTTATCGATGGTTTTTGACTACAAACGTATCGGTTTATCATGCAAAATCGTCGACAAAAGTTTCTCGTGGCTTGTGAGCCACGTGTGTGAGCTTCTAAGGCCTACTGGAGTAGGCTCTATCGAGTTCCTCAAAACTTTAGAGTCTAAAGTATTCATGAACGAGCCTGCTATTTTTGGTGTTTTCTCACGAAGATGGCAATTATTAAGGCATCCAGCCCATTTGGGCTTCCATTACGGCGGGCAGACGCACTAAAGGGCGCAGTACACTCACCAGACAGCTGTAAAATATAACGAGCCCAAGCACTCTCAACTAACGGCGTCCAAACGCGTGTTTAGCGCATTTCCTAAGGCAAATAGAAACAAACGCGGTGTACTTACTTAATAACGTAATTTGCATGGTGTCCTGGACCACAGCCAGGCCATGAGAACGAACCTAACCTAATGTGAATTTAAATTCAATAACAGAAATCGAAGTTCTGTAGAAGATAGAGTGGTTTCCTAAAGATGGCGAAATAAGAAATAAAATATTATGAGTCAAAAGGAAAAGAGTTGCCAAGACCGGGAGTTTCCTGCTTCTATATCTAAATCTATGCAGGCTAATAATGTGGTGTGCTGGACCACAGCCAGGGATAAAGGTAAACAATACCGTACTATACAATTTAATAGAATAGCGTAAAACTCAATTTGCAACCTCAAATAAACCATCTCTACTTACTAGTCTCAACATTTACCTACGCGAGTGAAGAATTACTAGAGACATATTTTTATGAAACTTATAAATCAGTATAGCAGATCATAGCACTGAGTTTTAAACGCAGTTTTTATTCTAAAAATTAAAAAAATAATTTGCTCTCCTTAACTTGATTTTTAAATATTTTTTTTTATATTTCACTGGCAAAAATTTTCTTTTAACAGTAATTTTTACTACCTAATTTGAAATATTTATGTTACGTTTCTATCTCTGCGACAATCTGTTCTATCCGAGCTGCGCCGGCAAATGAGATTGGGACATGCTGGCTAATGTGCTTAATTAATGAATATTTTTATGTCCCCATAAAGAGTTCTGCTGGCGGAAGATTATCGCAATGATAACTTGTTGGCACAGAGGCAAAGTACGGAGATAACCGTTAATGAAGTAGTACCAACAAATGGCGTGGTGCAGTGACGCGGTGGATTGCTTTCAGCAAGTTATCCTGGATTCGAATTCTGGTTAAGTTTGTTTGAAACTATGCAACTATCTTGGACAATTTTTTTGTAACCAGGTAAGTAAATACTCATTTTATTTATTTAAGTACTCGTATTAACCACTTACAATGGCCTCAATATCCAAGAAATATGAAGGGGTCGGACAGGCCGACTCGTTATCCGAAGAAGTGAACGCTGGTTCGAATTCCACCCGCTCGACTATTGCGGTGAACCATCTCATACAAGCATAATATTTAGCTTAGTATGAGGAGTTAATGGGACTAATAGTAATCTAAATTCTATACAAATCTTTACTTCTATACTATAATATTATAAATGCGAAAGTAACTCTGTTTGTCTGTCTGTCTGTCTCTCTTTCACGCCTAAACTACTGAACCGATTTTGATGAAATTTGGCATAGAGATTGTCTAAGTCTCGGGAAAGTACATAGGATAGTTTTTATCCCGGTTTTTGAAACAGGGACGCGCGCGATAAAGTTTTTCTGTGACAGACAAAATTCCATGCGGGCGAAGCCACGGGCGGAAAGCTAGTTACTAATATTTAAAAACATGGCTTGGTATTGGTAGCATACCTTACATATTTTTTCTTAGAACCTACCTACTTTCAAATGATCTTTATTAATATCTCTCTACTAGCTTCCGCAAAGTATGAAAAAATAAATCAAAACCAAAGCCTTAAAAGTTAAAAGGTATTTGAAAGAAAGAAAAAATATTTATCATTGTATTTTTTATATCTTTGCTTTTATAGCGAGAAATAAAGGAATCCTCTCACGTTCCAACCCCTCTCATCATTAAGCCAGATGAGACGTCTTACTAATTGATAGTGTCCATCCATCCTGACCTCACCTGTCCTCTAATTAATTAGCGAGAGGAAAGAAATGCGCGGCTCTTAATAGTTTGGTCGTGAAGTCTAATGTCGCGGAAAACGGGCGGCTATCGGCTGTCTGGATACATAGAGTTGAAGGTATTTAGTAGAAGTAGACTGGGAATTCAAACGTGTAACATTAAAAATACGATGAAATATTATAGAATGTTTGTTTGGTACAAAATAAAATATAGATATTAATTAATAGTTAAAATTCCATAACTCAGAGGTAGTCGTGTTCGTAACAGAATGCTTTACGAACCTGCGCAATTCGTGGCTGTGATAAAATTAAGTACAAAAATGTATATTACTTAATACCTAAGATTAACTTAAGCTAACACAATGCTAAACAATTAATGAAATTGGATTATTCAACAACGTAATTCTGTGAGAGGAGTAGGTAGGTAGGTACCTATGCAGGGACATTCGGTGCATATAGGCAATGCGACATTAAGCGAAACCTAGCAAATAGTGTTATGTTGATGAAAGTATATTGACTACTAACGAAAGTACCTACTGTTCGAACTAAGTTTCAAACAAAATAAAATAAAAACGCCACTGAAAAGATGCATCATTACTGGTACCTACTCACTATACATAATTTATGTCTAATACAGTAGTTTGAAAACTTGGAAAGCATTTTGCTTTTACAGGAACGAATCACGGCTAACAAAGAAAGAGGGCTGGATCATTACGGGCACTTAGACTTACCTATCGTGGCTCACAGCACTTAAAACTTTAAAGTCTGTTAAGCATCCAACATTTTATCATTTAAGACAAGGCAAACATTGCCAGCGAGACGATTTAATGGGTTCAGTTGTTACCTAATTACTTTCTTGAGCTCATCTAGCAGCACACAAGTGCCATTTTAATGACCCACGGCGAAACTGCAGTAATTGACAGGTGATGCAGTATTTTCACTTGGAAATAATACAGACCTGTATTTCAAGAAGAAACTTTAAAGTTGTGAAATGTACCAGACTCAGATATAGGTAGGTCGTGTGAGTGTGACTTTTTGCAAAAATTACGTCTGATTTTGACTTTCCTAAAGGTAAATAAATATCCTTGATAAATATCCTTGGACATTTTACACTACGTTTCTAGTCCCAAACTAAACAAATCTTGTACTATGGGTACTAGAGAAGGGATATAAACATACTTAAATACTTGTTTATGCATATTATACATAGTAACACCCAGACCCATCACAGAAATTAAAATTCATCATTTCAGGTAGACTTGAAAATGGGATCAATCACGTCTGCTTTTAGCGTTTATTATCACGTTTACTGCCCAATGCCTATATTATTTTGTAGCTTTCAAACTAGATAGTAGGTTCTTCTTTTGTGTCGCGGACTGAAAGCAGAATACCATAGGTATAGATTTATTTTAATACACAGTTTGGGCCTTAACATAATAATTACGATGAAATAGGTACTACTCGTATACTATCGGAGCCTCCGCCGCCTGATCACCTTTTACACATTTAGGTAGGTACTTATTAAATGAACCTACCGAGCCTTCCCATAAAACGCACGCCGCCAACTTTAAAGCTGTTCCGAGCTGGATTTTTCTCAAAGTAATTAGCTATTTTAACTCCTTTATAACGACACGCTTTTCATCTCCCGGAGACAAAACGACGATTTAAAATTCTATCTGTTTTAATGTATATCGAGATGGCAGCTCTTTTGCAATGCTGCTTCGTTAAGTTTCTTTCACAGGCTGCTGTTTTAATGAGATATACGGGTTAAATGATTTAGCAAGATAGAGTTTCAACACGGAAACTTGTTATTCAATTATTTTATCATACTTAACTCAAAGGATATAAATTGCTGTAGTAGACAAATCTTTTCAACACCTTACGAGTATAAGTATGTGATTTAGTTTAATAGCGCTGCAATCTTGTTGTCACCTTAATGTCTTAGGCTGGATTGCACTATCTTACTTTAACTATAACAAACGTCAAAAATCTGTCAAACTCCATACAAAAAACACCGATTGTCGTTATAGTTACGGTTAGTTAGGTGGTGCAACTCAGCCTTAGTAACGATATCTCGCGCCATTAACCAAAACAAAAGAGTATCAAAGAAAACAAAAGAACGTTAGTTGGACTGCTGATATTTCGTCACATGCACAGTGTTTTGTTTTTCCCGGCGCAAGAAACACTCATATCTGTATATCAATCTATGAACCGTCGGCACCCTCTGCTTATTACACGCATCCCAAATCAGATGAGAGTATTCGATTTCCTTGTTTGTTCACTGCTCGAGCATTGATCTCACCTTTTTTCTCCAATTTACGACTTCTGCCGAGAATTGTTTTCCATTAGTTTATGGAAACAATGTAACATAAAAACCGGGAAGGGAAAGCTCAAGGAATTATTAATACAAGGACCGCGTACAAGGCGAGATATTACTTTTACTTTGGTAGCCCTTGTCTCGCAGCAAACTTATTGAAAGAACATGTATTTTTATACTAACGTAAGTAGACACTTGTAACATGTAGTATATTCCAAAATATGTATTTTAAGCGAAAAGAAAAATCTAATGGGATCCTGTATCACGAAAATTATAGATATAAATTTACATTGACTGGCTTTCTCCAATTTGGTTAATACAAAATCAAACGAACATAACCGCAGGCGTGGCATAGTTCACAGAAAGTGTTTTCCTTCAATAAAGAGTCCGTAATATACAAAAACAGGGAGGACCGGTCGCTGTCAATCCGGATTTACGCGCTGTGATGATTCGTAACGCCTAAGCAGATATTTTGTTCAACAAATATTTTTTATAAAGGAAAATAACGAAAAACATAGTATTCATATCGGATATTTTATGTGGCATTTATGAAGATAATATTTTAGCGGTTTATTTTTCGATATGGCTCCATTCAAGGTAATAACTAAACGGATAATACAGGCGCGAAACCAGAATATAGCGGTGTTAGGAAATTCCGTGAATAATTTGAAAATATCAGCCACCCATTTTTTTTATCAGCATTGTTTACGCAGAATCGAGAGCAAACAAATTATAACAATCGTGACAGAAAAAAAATATTAAGAACATCAATGTCACGGTATATTAACGGGGAGGAAAGAAATAAATTCACGAAATCAAGGCAGAACTCATTGAATTGTGCCGTTTGAGTGGGTAATAAATCATCGTCAGCCACACCTGGGCGGGAAGGGCGGAATATCGAGCCGCCCAAATCCGCGATCAACAAGTTTAAAAACCACTCTTAACTGCGTCAAGTGAAATCCCTTTGCTATTTTTCCAGAAACTAATATTTTGTTTGTGACAAGTTGCTACGAAATGTGTGTAAATATTTTCTCGACATTGATCCCAGGAAAGGAAAAATTCTGAATACCGTTGCTGAAAATCTTTCATACAATATTTTTTTAGATTTGCTTTATTAGTTACTACGTAATCTGATAGAAAATTTAGTAAAGTACAAGATAGTAATGCTTTTAGAATTATCAATTAAAGTCTGTTCGCCGAGAGTTGATAAAAAAAATTAAATATCAGAGGTTCTAAACTCATTATAAATTGCGGCCCGCTAATTATTTTTGTCGATATAATGAAAAAGTTGGTAGATTATTTGGCCTGGCCTTCTCTTTTTGGCCTGGATTCTCGGCTCGGTTACAATTTAATTTTGGACTACCATTTATAAGAATGTTCTAAAAATACCAATTATCTACCAAAATCTACTAAACGATTTCGCACTACTAAATCATCGTTCTCTTTGCCTCAAATCTACCAAAAAATTAAAAATCTACTAAAAGTGGTCACGCTGTGGCCGCCGCCGCTCGCCGGCCGGGGCGCTTGACGACAGCTGCGTGGCTCGTACCATGGTACTCAGTGCGGGTTGTGACAAACGACGCCCGCCATACAGAATGCGATAATTAAGCGACAGTCGCTATTGCAAGACATTTCATAATATTTATCAACTCTCGGAACTTTAGAAAATTTAATTGAGTACCAATGTTGTCAATAAATACTTAGCTAGAGTATTGATGTTTTCTTCGAAGCAAGATTTATCTCCAACCATAATGATCCATCCAATCAATATCCAATAATCAAAACAATTAACAAAATCACATCACAACACTAATCAAAAATAATAGTGAATAAATGATCTTTTATCTTTTATCTTTTTTATCTTTTAAAAAACTATTAGCGGTGGTTGCCACATCAACACTATCTAATTCACCGAGCATTCATGAAGATACAGGTTGTCCCAAAAAGTAGTGTCAAGCTGAAGCCCAGAGGTAAAGCATCACTAGGGCTAGGAATCACCGCGACTTTTAATAGTTTTCGAGTTATGATTTTTTTTACTACATAAGTATAGGATTTTTAACTTTTTTGGTTTACATTCGTGTTATGGATGTAAAATACATACTTCTGAATCAGATAGCCCTAGTATTCATTTAATAATAATAAAAAAACAGGCATGTACCTTATCTATTCGCGCCATAGTGACCAAAAAAGTGCCTAAGCACAGAAATTTAAAACAATTACAACTTGAAAACTATCAAAAATCGCGGAACATACATGGGGTTGATTCGGATAGCCCTAATGATGCTCTATCTCTGGGCTTTTCGGCTTGACACTACTTTTTGGGACTCCCTGTATAACCGGTTCTAAGTTCACAATTCACGAATCACGGGGTACGGTAATCCCGACGTAGTCTCGTAGCTACAAGCTGCTACTATTGGCGGCAGCTTAACGCTACTTGTAGGGTAAGGAGTCGTTCACACGCGTGGAATTTTAAGGCAAGCTCAAAGCAAGGGATGTAAGTATTTTTGAAGTAAGTCCTGCCTACTGTTCCTTCTAACCGAGGTAAAAGCGGTTGCACTGGTATTACTTAAAGTACAAGATAAGTATAGTCTAATTAATCATAGAGAACATTTGGAGCTATTTAATTTAAGCAATTGAAACATTTGGAGCACACATTTAAACCTATTTATGTTAATATTAAATACGAATAATTAAAAAATCTCTACACATATAAAATCAATAAAAACACCAATACCTACGCGTTACACCCTAGGGCACAAAAATGTCTTTGACGCGCATTTTGCGTTATCTCTGCGGAATCCAGAAGTTGGAGTAAAAAAGGCGAAAATAACTACATTTTCATCCCATACTATGAGTTCCAAAGTATGAACGACAGTGCTGAAACAAATTGAAACCTCTGTTGAAACCGCGGGAAATGCAATAAATATTAAATCAGCATTTTCACATAGAATTTAAAATTGACAAGGTTGAAAACGCTTTAAATCTGAGCAAAATATTCTAGCCACTTATGCAGACATACATTGATTAAACGTTTATTTTAAATGTTTAAAATTTGGATTTAAAATTGTTGACTGTTTTTAATAAGAGTTTTGAAAAATATTGAATTCTAATAACTGAGCTATAAACTCACAAGTCAAGACCTAATTTAGCGAAAGGAACAAATATGCCGCAAGCCTCGCGAAATATTTCGGAAAAGTAAATAGTTACTCATATCTAAAACCGATTGTCATTGAATTTTTTTACGTCATTTGAAATTATTTAGGTCCTTTCCTGGTGCATTTTTATGCAGACTAAAGCAGTAACAGAGAGACAATTTGACAGCAATCACACCTGTGGGTCTAGACAAAGTGCAAATTATAATCGCAAACCAGTCGAAAAGTGGTCGAAAAGCCCCTTTTTTGTATGGAGTTTTGACGGATTCGATTTTCGATTCGATCAAAAAGTGAGTTTTGTCTAAGGGGGCTGATGTTTTATGTGACGTACCTATTTCGCATTGTTGTCTTGTCACAATTTATTCTGACCCATAGATTAGTGTCAATATGCACCCAGCTTTACCCATGCGGTGTGAGATCGTGTTCACGTGACAAATCCACGGCAGGAGCTTCGTCTCGGTGCTGTCTAGACGTAACAGCCTTTTATATCTGCGCCAGACCCCACTATTGAGGCTTCGTTAACTATTAAACTCTATTACAAAATTCATACTGAGCTATGGTACGAGTCAGCGATACCTACTATCTTGTGGATATTTTCCATACACTATTAATGTGGTAATCTAAAGTAAAAAGTATTTATTTCTAAAAGATGACACATGTACAATTTATTCTAGCGGTCTCTGCACTAAGCTAGAAAGCTTGTATCGCAGCGGCCAATTCAAAACAATTACCTTTGTATATTGACATCGGTCTATAGAATAAGTAGGTACTAGTCCTGTATTCTAAGGACCGTATAAACTGGGATTGGTCCAGTGGTTGAAAATCAACAATTATAAGGGATCTACTAAGCTTATGAATAGAATTTAGCCTTCACTTCATCACAGTCCCTGCTTTTGACAAAATCTACTGAATTAAAGTTTGGAAAATTAATAATTTGATATAAGCCTTTGTCAAACAGTGGCCAACCAAAACCTCACGTTCCATTCAAAACCCGGTGCCAGATTTATATTAAAATTAAAGGAGAAAATAAGTTTTTAATCTGTACTAATATTATAAAGAGGTAAAGTTTACTGAACCGATTTTAAAAATTCTTTCAGCAATAGAAAGCCACATTATTGCTAAGTGTCGTTATATAAAAAACCGAAAAATTCCACGCGGGCGAAGCCGCGGGCCGAAAGCTAGTATTTCTATAAAGACTGAAATCGCTCGACATAGAATATCTACGCTTCAATGATAACAAAGTACAATCAGCAACACTTAATTAAGTATTACGTCGCAATCGCGGAGCTGAAATGACACGATCTTGCTTTACAATTAACATACCTCTAACTACATCGCAATTAAAGCGCTGCAAACATCGCGTGCCGGATCAATTTGCGCTCTCCAAATACGCTCGCAAAGGACGGGAAAACAAGCAGCTGCAGCGCTGACAAGACGTTAATTCGTTATCTAATTAAACGATTTGCTCCGGGGCGCAGCGGTGCAAGCGGCTGCCTCGGACCCTAGTCGGCTTGAAGCGCTCGAAAGCGCAGGTGTAAATTGAACAAATGAACCGATAGGCGCCTGAATGATACATTAGGGCATTACAATGGGGCATACTAATCTTAATTGTTGATATGTGTGTATGGTACCTAACGAGCGAAGGGTATAATATGTGGATTGTCAATATTGTCAAAGATTTAGTAGTTCTTAAACTTTCTGCTCACTTGTAGTTTTAACTAAAGAAATCAAATGATTATTCTATTTTGATAAAATGACTGTTTAGCTATAAATACCTACAGTTTGACTCCACATTCAATATACATATAATACAATTCTGGATACAATCGTTGAACATCGTTATAATTAAGAGAGAGTTCGTATAAATTAACTAATTTGGTTCACATGGCAATAATCCAAATGTAGGTATAATATTAGGTATCAAAATATTCAATATGCCTATTTCACAAAATGATGGCTAGCCTAAAAATGTGGATTAAATCTCTTTCAGTATCTCAGAGTAAAATTCATGAAAAATTAATTCTAAAGCTCTATTGAAATGGCGAACAAAACTTGTTTTAACCCGATAAACGTATTGAGACTGAAGTCTGCCTGAATCTATTCATGTCGGCTCCATTAAGCATTTTTTTTATCTCATTTAAACTTCACTCATGAAGGCTTTTACGCTGAACAAAATAAGCTTTATTATACAGGATGTGAGTGGCAAGTTGGCAAAAACTTTCATAAAAGTTCAGAGCATGAGACGATGCATGAACAAAATCATTGTAGTAAAGTCGATCATAAGTGCCACTAGTGGTCTGAATTGAATAAAATATTTTTGATTTTGATATAAAATACTAGCTTTTGCCCGCGGCTTAACTCACGTTAAATTTTGGATCGCCGTTTTATTAACTCTTGGGGTAAATTTTAGAAACTCCTTTCTTAGCAGATGCCTACGTCATAATACTTAAGTACCTACCTGTAATTCATTCATAGCCAGTTCGGATTAAAACTGCTTGATGCCCAAAACTAAGCAATCTGTATTGGTCTTTAGAAATGTGACGTGCGACTTTTACGAGTAAGTTCGTGGAATAGTTTTTATGTGTTAGCAAATTATTTTTGGTGCTCTTTTCATTTTCAATTTTTGGTACTCCCCAAGTTAATCGGGCACTGCATTTAGTAGTTGGAGCTATTTGTTGATAGACCAGCCGGTAGCAGTTTTTAAATAAAATATACAGAAGATTATCCTACACAATCGGCAAAATTAAGCGTCTTTGTCGCTATATTTAAGGTTGTGTAAGCGAAATAAGCCCGTATTGTCATCAAAATGGGAGAGCTTGTCGCAGGTACTCGATGTTTACATTCCACCGAAGGAAATCGCTCGCTCGCGTAGATGCGAGAGGAAATGATATTCTAAACTGATTATGTAGTTAATTTCCCGCAACAACAACTGCCGTCTCCCTGCCATCCTGCATAGCGGATCGATCAATTTCCTCGCCAAAATGAATATTAGGTAAAAATTTATTTACAACTCGAAAGTTTAACCATGGGTAACATTGAAAGTATTGGTCGCCGCGTCAGCACGTGGATTTCGTCTCATCTTCTCCACAACACAACTCTAGTATAATGATCCATAGTTTAGATAATTGTAATAAAGGTAAGTAAACAACTAAATTAAAGCCTAAACAACTGTGTCATAAAATAATCAAATAATATGAGTCATGATCATCATCGTCATTTTCGCCATATTGAATTCCACTGCTAAAATGGGCCTCCAAGCCTTCCTTGTTTAATACAAGTAAATGCACGTTATTATACACACTAGACTTACCTACGTATATTATTAGTACGAAGCGTTAATCAAACATAATAGTATCTTCAAAGTCTATCTTAAGTTAATTCCATAAAGCGTGCCGTTACCGAATTCTGGCAAGATGAGAGAACGCGCAAGCTCGGATGTTAAGAATTTCGTAATAGAATTCTAGGTGATAGTTTTAGCAACAGTTCGCGGGTATGTGACATCACAGGGATTCCTCAGGCTTATTGCAAAATTTGAACCCTTCGCGACCCCAGGGAGAAATTGCTGAATAACTCTTTGATATTGAATCTTCACTAATATCCAAAATGTTGGCAAGTTTACTAAGAACTTTAATGCTCCGTAATAATAGTGAAATTCTCGCTTGGGGATATTTTAGATTATAAACTACCTTGAGAGCTAACGAGCAAATGTCAGTCATTTTAAGACAGCTATTTCATATCTCGAGCAAGCAGTCATCTCGTAACCTAAAAGCATTTAATAAATAATTTCGAATAAATTGACACGAAATATTAACATCCCCATAAATGTTTGAGGAAAATACATGAAAATGTGCCTAACGAGACCGACATAAGCGACGAGATGAACTGAAAAGTAAAATGATACTTGAAAAAAGTAGCTAAATCGTCTCCCACTTTACATGAATAGACGTTAACGATGTCCGAATCACTGGGGAAATTACAAGCTAGTTGAATACATCTGTGCACAGTGGGCCGGCTAATAAAATTCCCAAAATGTTTACGCGCAACGAAGTTACTGCTAAACGAGCCTGTCTTTCGTGAGCGGATAATCTGTTTGTGAACTGCTTTAACGTCTCAGTTAAGTTTTTGTTTGTTATTTATGATATAAAAACATTACTCTTTTTAATAAGTCGTTTAATGTGTGAGTTAACTCGTTTAGAGTGAGAGATGTATGGTGTGCTTTTATCAGAATTTCGTTTTAAAATAGCATTTTCATTTCCCTCGCTGATTTCTATGGGAATTATTTTAAAAGTTTCTTTTAAAAATTAAGAAACCTAGACTTTGGTACAACATAACAAAATAGACCTTGGATATTTTGTGTGGCTTACAAATATTTTTTTAAGACGTCAGTACCTAAAAAGGCACCGCAAAAAATATGTAAAGAAAGTACAGACTCTAATAGCGTCGGTTTTTAGCCCAAAGCGATGTACCGCAGACGCAAAGTGGAAGGG
The DNA here is from genome assembly GCF_963855985.1 of Ostrinia nubilalis. Taxonomy (NCBI): domain Eukaryota; kingdom Metazoa; phylum Arthropoda; class Insecta; order Lepidoptera; family Crambidae; genus Ostrinia; species Ostrinia nubilalis. Next base: position 9,367,686 of record NC_087096.1, on the reverse strand, counting down.
TCGGGGAGTCTATTCCCAGGAGATTAAGCGGGCGGAAGTCGCGAGTCAATCTGCTCGTTACGTTACGCCTGCATTTGCGCCGGCGACCCGTGAACGATCCACTGTGCAGCTGTAATAACTCCAGCCATTGAGCTCACGATAAGTATCTCGCTGAAATCCGGGGAATCGTGATCTTTTTTTTGCTCTCGTGGCGTTTTAAAAGCTCGTGTCATCATAACCAGTGTGCTGTATTTCTGACACATTTTACATGACATGAACAGTAACAAAACTTACGTTTATAAGGTTATTTGTATTTTGCTAATGGAAAACTTTTGTTTCAACTATCACGTCAAGTTATCTTAATTAACCCCAAACTAAGCAGAGATTAGTAATAAGTACAAGTGGTGACTAAAAACATAAAACACACACATAATTAAAAATGTCCATGACAATAGGTAGGTACAAATACTCGGCCTCAAATATTTATTGCCCCTAGAGGAATTCCACCTCGAAAAGTGTATTGTGGTCTGATACGAGAACCACTGAGCCTGGTGGCCTTCGTGGCCCTTGTTAAATGTTACTGAGCCGAGCTGACTGTAAAAAAATTAACAAATTTTATACGAAAAAAGCATAAAATTGAAGTTATAACCACGTAATGTTCTGCTTGAGAATAGATTTTAGAACCTTTGGGTCTGGATTTGTTTTATGGACAGACCGCATGGTTACAATTTGAGTGCTGACAGTCCCGTAGAAATTCGGAACTGGCAACCATAAATACTAAAATAACCAATGTATAGTGTACCTAATTAGGCTGTGGTGTACACATAATAAAAATTATGTTATTGATAAATTACAAAAACCTGTTCGCTGTCAAGGCAGGTAGCTTACCAGCTATCGCAGCATTGGCCAAAGTTATTACACTATAGGCTTTAGCTTGCCCGTATCGTCCACTGCGGGCGAAGAGTCTTGGACGGCAGCCAATCCAGGTGTCGAAGCCCGAGCTTAACGACTGCTGTCGGTGGACAACAAACGATCGTTTAACAATGTCTCGACCGAGGACAATCCATCACTACATCAACTCTATGTTCACAGAGTGTGTCTTCTTTTCCATGCAGAAATAGCATAATCAGATTTTCTTTTAAGCTTAGGTGTACATTGTACAAGTATAACACCTACTTATCAACAACTGTCTACTTTTTACATATTCAGTAGGACCATCATCGGTGTAAATAAACTGATCGAAATGTCAGATGAATGTAAAGGTTTCATACCTAAGCATAGTAAATCGCGATAATGAGTTATAAAAATACTGGAATATATTTGAACAAAGCACATGTAAACCCTCCTATCATATTTATACATAGCTCTACAAAAATACGAGCTACATCCACGACCACATTTCGCTAAATGAACGAACCATTTTTAGGCTTAATTATTATGTGACCTTTGTTTCACTTTAGATAAATCACCCGTAACTTTACCGCGTTGTGTGTAGGTATTACGGATGCCGCTGTAAATATTACCCCGTGGGACAAATAACTTTAGAACGAGCTACGAGCGTAAAATTAACTAGTTTCGAGTGTTTAAATTAATTGTGGGGTGTTCGTTCGTATAGCTTTTATTACCTAAGCCATTATTCTGTGTTAGTTAATAAGCTAATTCCACTAATCCGAATAAGGTTAATAAGACTTGGCAAAATGCAAATACAGATAATAATTACAATATTAGCCAGAATTTCGTTGTTGTAATAAAATAGTTTTCGAAACCTATACCTCAATTTTTACAATAGAATTATGTACCTTACCTATTAGAATAAAAAAAACAGTACATATTTTATGCAAAACAGTTTTTGCTTTTTGCAGGCACTGGGAGAGATTACATCATGGCTATAAGACCACCAATCTAGAAGATCGTTTTTAAAATTCTTCAAACTGAACCTGGCATTTAATGCTATGTGATTTGCTGCAAATCTACGACAACGAGACATCAAAAACTTTAATACTCAAGTTAGTGATCAGTTAATTATGTGATCGTTTACGACGTCTTTAATGACGGACTATAAAGACAGAGTAAGGAGTCTTAAACTACTTAGTATTTAACACCTCACTGTACACTGTTGTAAAAGAGACAGTCCTCAACTTGAGTAAGTAGCAAGTATCTTATTACACATAAAATTACCTACTAATCTATTGGGAGAACATGCACTTGTTTTTGTTGTTTCACCATACTTACATAAGCAAAAGGGTTACATTACATCGCCTATTATGCGGGTACAAACTCCTGAGGCATCGATCAATTATGCATCACCTCTTTTTTTTTTTTTTTTTTTGCGTCAGGAAAATGTATTGAAATGCATACGCACCGGTCCGGGGGTTCCGGTGGGTTATGTGGGGCTCTCCCTGCCAGAAGGGCAGGGCCTACCCACTAAAAACCTGACGGGTCCCTCGGGTGGCGCTTAGTGGAGTAGCACGTAAGGCGCCGTTAAGTCGTTCACGTGCGTACCCCCACGCTTTGGCCGCAGCCTCACTCAAACTGTCGCCCTTAGAAGGGCAACTCTCTCCGAAGCGCGCGGGGACTCCGCGCGCACTTCGGGCCTCAATGTTAGGAGGCAGACGCCCCCGCGTCTACCTAAATGAGGCTCGCCGTCGTGCCGGCTCGCTGCGCCGGCTTCGGCTTTTGCGCCGGCTGAGGGCAATCTTTTGCCCCCAGCATGTGCTCCACGGCCTTACCAGTCGCTGCACACAACAAGCAGCGGGGAACCTGGGCCGGGCACACCTTGGCCTTATGGCCCTCTTCACCGCAGCGGAAACAGAGTCCACTGCGGTCAATGCCAGCGGCGCACTTAAAGGCCGTGTGGCCAGTGCCCCAACAGGCGACACACCTTGACGGCCTCGGTTTCAACAGCGTTACCTGTACCGAGGCCCATCCGATTAGTAGCCGGCGACACTTCGCCAGCTCTTTTGCTACCTTAGCAGGTACCCGCACGATAACGCTGCGGGACTCCCTGGCTCCACTGATCTTGCCCACTGAGATGTTTTCCAGTGGGCAGTTCGTTCTTGCCGATATAACGGCCGAGACTTCTGGCGCCCCGGTTGAGTCATCAAGACCTGTTAAGCGGAGATCCTCGGACTTGATCGGACGCCCGATACGGACCGTCTCTTCTGTGAACTCGGGCACTGCCCGTAAAGCGGCTGCTAGTCTGTCAGCCTTCACCTCCACGTCCGAACCTGACAGAACGAGGAGTTTGGTGGCCGACTGACTTGGCTTAAACCGAAGACCGTCCATTATTCCCAGCTGGGCGAGATCCACCTGCTGTTTGGCCAAATGTATGAACCACACAAAGTCGCGAGGTGGATCATAACGGGCGGCCTCCGGCGTCATGGTCACGGTTATGGCCGCAGTTCTGGGCACGCGCACCCTCCGCGCGTTTCCTGTGGTGCGGCCAGGGCCTGCCTTTTTCTGACTCACGGGTTGCGGTTTGTTAGGCTGGCTTTTCTCGCCGCCGCTACTTTTGTTTTTCCCGCGTTTCACTACCTCTGTCCAACCGGCATCCATGGACGCTGGTGCTGGAGGCAGAGAACGGGGCTCTGTTTGAGATGGCGCAGGGGCAGGTGGAGATTTGCCCTTCTTTTTTCGAGCGCGGCTCTTTTTTGAGGGAGATGGCGCAGGCGACGTGGTCACCTTGGAGGGTTCGGCAATTGAGGCCTGTACAGGCGCCGTCTTGGGGCCGGTGCGCGCCTTTCTCTGTGAGGCTAGTGCAGCCTTTGCTGGGGGAGCCGATTGTGGGGCCGGAGCAGCTCTCTTAGCTGCTGCCCTTGTGGCGGGGCCATCGGTTGTCGTTGATGGGCTGGAGAGGGATTCCGACGTATCGGCCGCGAGAGGAGGCCGAAGGCGTTTCTCCGGCAGAAGACGCTCCTCGATCCCTTTAAGTTTGGCATCCATCATAGTTCCCACCCGGACCATGATCTCTCTTTCTACGTCGCCCGCCAGGACAGAACTGGTGGGCGCAGGAGCCTGTGTGGCGGCAGGAGTAACCTGGCTTTTCTCGGCCTTCAGCTTTTGGATTTCCTGCCGGAGTTCCTCAACTTCTTTCTTGAGGAGGTTGTTGGCGGCATTAAGTCGACTAATCTCCTCCTCAGGAGTTCTGGCTGCTATTGCCGCGACGGCTGCGTCAATAGTAAGGGCGGCCTCTTTGAAGGTGCCCTGTATGGTCCCTTTTATATTCCCGCACTTACCCGCGCACTTAAACACTGCTTCGGTGCTGGTACGGATAGTCTGCACCAACTCCTCTGTGGTCAGTGCCTGCGAGTTGTGTTCTGCACGGAGTCGCTTTCCCTTCATCTTGTTTGTTAGCCTTACGGCCATCTCCTCTACCTCCTCGTATTGCTCCTTGGCGAGCAGTTTCTCTTCAGCCCACTTTTGATTCAAGCCAATGTAGTCCCCCACGGTTGAGGGTCTACCGCGGCCGCGGGGCTTCTTGCTGCCGCGTGATGATGTGCGGCTTTGTGGCCTAGATGACGCTGACTCGGTCGACATACAGGAGTCGTCCGTGTCAGCTTCCAAGCAGCGCTCAATGAAGCGATCGACCTTGCCTTCGTGGTCGGTCTCATCTGTATAGTAAGGGGACTCTTCTGCTTCCTCAAGCCGCCGTTTGGTGGCAGAGGCAGGTCTTTCGCTAACTCTTCCCTTGGATACGTTGGTCCGGGAGCGACTGCGGGTAATGGGAGTCAGATCCCCGGATAGATCCGAGGCAGTCTCGACCATTACCTTTGCCGATGTCACATCCGAGTGAGTCTCAGTTTGGGAGTCACCTACTGGAGCGGGAGTCGCACCGCGGATAGGTCCCGCGGCTGTCTCGACCGCCTTTTTGGTGACTATGTCCTTTACGGTCTTAGCTGCGAACATGTTTCGCAGCCGGCTGTCAAAATCAGTTCGTACGGCTGTACATTGCTTCGGCTTAGTCGCCGGTGAAGACACAAGGCACTGCGCGGCCCCCCCAGATACGTGGGCCGTGACCGCCGTGGCGGCAGAGGATTCTCCGGCATTGCCGGTACCTCCCTGGGGTAGTTTATTTTCCATCGTGCTCATGTCATAATAACTGCTTTCGGGCGCAGCTGCCCCACCCTCTCTCCACGACGGGGTAGCACCTAGAGTCCCTCTAGGTATTCATCCCATCGGCCCCCGCCGAACCTTGGGATTAGGGGGATTTTTAAGATGTTCCCAGCATCGCGGCCCGGACAGATGTCCCGACGGCCCCCGGCCCACTCCGTTGTGGGTTACGGGTCGCCCGACAGGCCCGCCGAATTGACGCAACCTGCCGCGCAGGTGAGAAGTCAGCCGCCCGCGTGAAGAGATCACACGGACGTTGCCCGGGGTGCACCACGTGGAGGTCCCTCACCATTGCACCCCAATTATGCATCACCTCATCTCAAGCCTATCCATTTGAATAGCCGAACTACACCGCAAGTTTATAAAGAAACCATTCAATCAATCTCGCTGCCACATGTTCTGGAAACTTCTGAACTTGCCACCAGTAGCAAACTATGTCTGTGCCAACAGAAACTGGCAATTTTCTAAATATGTCTAGTATAGGAATCGACTCGATTTTGAAAAGACAATAGTCCGATGGGGCAGCAAAGTTCTGGAATGGAGGCCGCGTACCGGAAAACGCAGCGTGTGACGTCCACCCACAAGGTAGACCGAAGACCTGATAAAGGTAGCATGAAGGCGCTGGATGCAGGCCGCTACCAACCGTGCGATGTGGAAGTCATTGGGGGAGGCCTATGTTCAGCAGTGGACGTCCTATGGCTGAAATGATGATGATGATGATGAATAGTCCAACAGTGTCGGTGTCGGACTGGCTGATTTGAGATCCGAGGAACGGGGTTCAAACCTCGGCGTCCGCTGGCCTATACTCAAATCGCCTAGGTCTTAGATAAATCGGCTTTATTTGCTAGAATAATTGCAAGCTTCTATTAGCGCCGACGCTAGTGGCGAAATTGATTCAAGTTCGAGCCAGGCCAAATTTATTAATGCCGTGCTATGCAGCTGTAAAGCGATGGAGGTGCTGCGAAATAATGGAACTATGACAATGTGTTCAGCGCATAGTTGAGATTCCACATTCATACTTTGCATAACGGCTTCAATGGTGATGTACTTTACCAAAACAACAAAAAGTATTTTAAGAATTTACTACAGGGAATTTTCAAGCTTGAATCCTGAGTCAATCATAAGAAATTACAATGCATTCAAGTCTCTTCAATAGGGCAACAAATCGGTCACCGGATGTCATTTCGCTTTCTTAGCTTCGGATACCTTTTTAAATAAGTTCCTCAAGGCAAGCAGGAAAATCCGCTCTGATTTTTTTTCCACGAAATCTATACTTAGAATCAATATAATCATCTTTTAGAATCACCATGAATAGGTACAGTGAATCATAACTGAGGTCACATAATTGGTGTCAGATTTTTGTTTTATCATTATTTTGTGTTATATCGGTCAGATTGAACCAAGCCAGTACCTGATAGAAAGGGAATTATTCCATTGTATTCCATGCGGGAATAAAACCTCTGAACTAAATACTGATGGACAACTACAAGAAAACCCGTTGATAAGAAATAAAGAAAGGTCGTGAATCAGATCTTTTGGAAAAAGAAAATCCTACCCTTTTATAGCCTCTATATCTAAAGGATCCCTACTCTAGATCCACTTCTAGATTGTTAGTCAGACGAACATTCCACATAATTAGGTACGACCCACGTTAACGTATACGAAACAAACAGTGTGTTCTGTTACATAGCGAGCGAAATAATACGACTGGCGGGGTGCATCCGCTTCGAATAGTTTGACTCGAGCTATTCTGTACCAACAACGCAGTACCTACCTAATAACCCTGGGTTTGCCTAATAAATACAGCATTGTTTGTTTCTGATCCGATTTTACAAGGTATAAATAAGCCATGTAGTTCTGGCAGAGTAAAATAGAACCACATCCACACTTCCCGGGTATGTCGTAAGATGCTAAGGGGAGAATATTATGCGAACATCAAACCTTCCCAATAAGTTTGGCCAACGTGGGGAGTGTGTGTCAAATAATGGTCCCTTTTGCCTCTGGTAAATTAAAGAAGATCGTCCTTCTGCTTCTAAATTAACTGATGGATGATGATGATGATGGCACATGACCATGAATGTAATTTTAATTAGTTTAAATACGTTTTTCTGTTGTCAATTTTGTATAATTAAATCATCGTCTTGTTCAAAACATTCTGTAACGTAGTGCCGTGACAAAGAAACATAAATACGTGCATTGTACCTATAATTGAAGTATTGTTTAAGCTTTAATCACTTATCCATTAACTAATACCGCTTCAAATCAGCGTGACCATTTATCAAATAGGTACCACACTGCAATCACAATGTACCTAATAAGGCGCAGTATGTTCGCTCCTAAACAATGAATGTAGTACTCGCGCTATAAAATTCTAAAAATACCAAAGAACCGTTATGTTTATCCTTAGGCCCAGAAAAGACGGTGAAACGCAACTGCAACGAAACTGTAACAGCTAGTTACTTTTGAGTTGCATCTAGGTTTCTGCCATAGCGTCCGTTGAGAGACCACACATGACGCGACCAGTTTGAAACTTTCAGTTTCAGTTTCATTCATCAGAATCATCAAAAAGTTGCAGTTTCGTTGCAGTTGCGTTTCACCGTCTGTTCTGGGCACTTCTGGGCCTTACTGTCAAATTATATTCATGTAGGATGTATAGATAAGAGATAATATAGCCTGTTCCTCTGTGGTCGAGGATTCCGAGTTAAGGTAGCTTCCACCTTCGGCCTGATCATCACTTTCCATCAGGTGAAATGGTGGCCAAGAGCTTCTCTGATACGAGTACAAAAATACTTGTAAAATGATGCAAAAATATTTGTTATATGTAACTATTGTTTATTAGGTAAGGCAAATTATAATTTATTGTATTTAGTAGATAAAAAGCTAGGCAGTGATTAATTAGCATCAGTGATTTTTACTCGTAGCTCTTACTGGTCCTATCCGTGCTGTGGTTGAAGCGGCTGAAGCGCTACATGATGGTAAAGACAATTGATACTATTCCGCGTGCTGGTCGGAATAGTTCGGAGTAAGTGATGAGAACAGATGGGGGTGTAGCTTCGTGACGTCATATCTTGGACGAATGGCAAGTAATGGTGAATGCACACCACACTGGCTGGGGTTCGGAGTCTTTGAAAGATTTTCCTGTTTGAAAAAGTCCAATTCTCATCTGTTAGGCTGTACATATCTAGATTAAACTAAATCAGTTTAGTTCTTAATATGTATAGAAACTTTAAAAAAATATCTTAATTAATAGTTAAAGCAACTAAATCCTTGGTAATAAAATTAGTCAAACGGATGTAGAAAAAAACAGTGGAGTAGAGAACAGTGTTTTCATGCGAAAGATTGATATTATTGAAATTCTTGCTTTGACTTCGACAACTATTGAGTTTCAACCTGTTAATTACTACAGAGACAAAATTAATGTGAAATTCGAACCGTCTGTCTCGGCTAGACAGCTATATCAATTTCCAAGTACCTTTATTCCCAAGTAGGTATTTCATTGAGACAAAAATACAGGGTGTTGATTTCAATCCTCGCCATATTTATTTAGGTGATCTATGACATACATAAACGCATTTTCCACCAAAAAAAAAAACAAATGAAAGTGGAATTTTTAGCGAGTATTTTCCGTGCGACATCAACTGTACTGTGGCTCGCAATACTGCAATACGTTTACACTGCGGCACCATCGAGCTACGCGGATCGCTCGCTTATCATGTCGAATAGTCTACTGAAGAAAGCTACGTAAAGTAGGTACCTACCTAGTGTAAATTATTATATTTTTTTCGATTTACTGATTCTTTATTAGAATAAGCTACGTAATGAACTCCCTAAATATGGCGAGGATTGAAATCAACACCCTGTATAATATTGGGATAAATCCCAGTATTCCCAGCTGTATACAGCTTTGGATAGCATCAAACTGATCGGAACAGATGGAGCTAACTTCAGTCAAAGACAACTTTGCCGATGGCTTACAGCGTGTTTAGATTGCTCGGTTGAGTATGCAAATTAAAGATCGATTGGATTTTGGTTAAGGAATTAATATTTTGGATTTTGATATTGGAAATGGGTTTCATTGATAAATAAATAAATCCAAATAAAATAAGGTTGTGACGTGATGATCTGGAAAATGATTTCCACGATGTAAATTCATATTCATGTATTGAAAATTTGCAACAAAATTAATACAGCATTGTTGTTAATCACAAACATGTTAATGTTGTGTTGCCGTATCTTGAGCGTGTAACAGGCGCTACGCACTATCACAACGTATTATAATGCTTACTTATTATTAGTTATGAAGACAGCTTATAAAAAGTAATTCAATTATTGAGTAGTGGTTATTTGTAATAGTTTATCTTCGAGTTTCACAAACCGTAAAACAAATTCAATGCAAAAGCGTTGACTTATCTCACAAAATATGCAAAAAGTCGGCGAACCCTCGCGAGATTTGAAAACAAATGTTAGTTGGCTGTCACGTGTAACTTCCAACGTTGGTTCAGATATTTGAAAATGTGTGAAAAATGTTTCCCGCGTCTGGCGTAACAGCCGCCAGCCATCGGTTTTGCAGGCTTCAACGTTTATTTAAAATTTGTCTTCCAGGCTTTCAGAAAAGTCTTGTAATGTTGAAGTATTTTTACGTGAAATAAAAAAGAAATCGTAAAATTATTTTGTTTTCTATAATTTGATTTTATAGAGCACTCTATTTATCATAGTCCAGTCATTTAAGCTTAAATTAGGTAAGAATCTCGGAATTCGAGATACCCAGCTGTAAGTCTGTAAATACTTGTATATTGACACCCTAAAAGTTGTCTCAAAACCTACATATGGTAGGGTGTAAGCAACTATTAAAGTTTTAGGTCAAAGGTCACAAAAATCGCTTTTTTTGGAAATATCTCATTTCCTATGGGTTTTTTGCTATTTGTATTTATTATCAATATTGTAGAATACAAAATTCTCTACAAATTTTGTTCAAATAATTTTTTTATACAGTGAACCGTTTTCGAGATAGAGGGCGGCCGCTAGTACTTATAATAAATCTGTAGAGGTCAATTCTGTACATGAAATATATTTTCAAAATAACTATCAGGGGGTGATTAGTGATCGATACTGATGCCAAAAATGCAATCAGTAAAATTTTTGTCTGTCTGTCTGTCCGTCTGTATGTTCCTTATAGAAACAAAAACTACTCGACGGATTTTAACGAAACTTGGTACAATTATTCTTCATACTCCTGGGCAGGTTATAGTATACTTAGGAATTCCCACGGGAACAGGAATTAGCGGGAAAATCCTTTTGTATGAAAAATCTAAACGCTTAACGGAAGTTAGACGCATGAAATTTGGCATGTAGGTACCTTAGTAAAAGTAAACAACAAGGAATTCCCGAAATTCCCACGGGAATTAGCGGGAAAATCCTTTTGTATGAAAAATCTAAACCGCTTAAGTTGACCTGAAGTGATGCAGTGACCGCGCGCTCTCCGCCCTCTATCTCGAAAACGGTTCACCGTATAAAAAATTTTTTTAAACAAAATTTTTAGAGAATTTAGTATTCTACAATATTGATAATAAATACAAATAGCAAAAAACCCATAGGAAATGAGATATTTCTAAAAAAAAGCGCATAAAACCGATTTTTGTGACCGTTGACCTTGAAATTTAATAGTTGCTTACACCCTACCATATGTAGGTTTTGAGACAACTTTTAGGGTGTCAATATACACGTATTTACAGACTTACAGCTGGGTATCTCGAATTCCGAGGTGAACTTACTATAATGACTGGACTATCAATTTTATTGTTTTTGCCTTTCACAGCTGAAAAGACCTTCCCCATTCACTTTTAAATGCTATTCTAACTGCTAAATAATTATAATTTTTTATAGGTAAAATTTGTCTATAAATATTCCTTATGTAGATGGAGCCAAATTGGATCCATCAAAAGTTTTCTCAAGCAAAAAATAATCATTATTTGATTGGCACAACGTTGGGACCTTGGAAGTTGGAACTTTGGAATTCCGTTTCCGTGAATCCTGCTCCTCGATTGTCGAAACCCCGCAAAATTCTGCCCTATATCGGCGTAATTACAAACTTCCAAACAATCAGACTTGACTTCGAGACCGTAAAGGGTACGTCTTAGTAAAGCACGAAGATTCCGCTTGGGCGTGGGTTTATGGCGGGGTCAGGACATAAATCGTGACGACCACGCTGGCGAGGGCCCTCAGACGTATTTCCAAAACAGCCGACTATGAAGACAAATGTGGGTGAAAAGGCCACCTTCACGTCTGCTTGTGTGCGTGGGGCAAGTGTCCGTGGCGCTTAATGGGAACCGAAACTCTGAAGAGGCTGGAAAAATATACATTAGTATATTTTATTTTTATTTTTTTTATATTTTATTTATTTGGAATAACAACAGCCGATACATAATTAGACTTAAATCAAATATTTTTCTTAAACTAATTAGGCCAAAAAGGTTATCCACAGCATTAACGAAATTTGCTTAAACTATCAAGTTAAAAACAGTAAAGAAATTTATATAGACACCTGACCACAATTCTATACTGCCCCATGATAATATGTTTGGCAAGATCAAGTGTTGTGTTAAATGATCCAGTCCACACACACATTGATAAATACTGGTATGTAAAAATATACTCGTCGCAAAACAAACAAATTTAATTAAAACAAACAATAACAACAATTTTGTAAATAGTTTTTATCATTACTAATTTTTAAATTTTAGTTTTTAAGTAATTTTAAGTTTATGTAAATATATTATAAAATTATTGTTTTATTGAATAAAAAATTATCAGTCTTGATTAAAACAAACTACGATATAAGATAATATTTGTATAGTATAAATAAATAAAGTAAATAATAATAGCAATAATGCGTTACTTCACATAAATATCTTTCTGACATTGTCTAGGAAAAATTTTTTGCTACCCATGAAAAGATCTATTTCACTGAACTCCCTATTATAAGTATTAGCGAGTCTAGCTAGCACAGCATTGCTGCCGTAGTTAGTGGCATGTGACGGGACGGCAAACAAGGTCGTGTGGCGCGTGCGACGCGCCGGAGCCCGCAGCGCCAACTGCGCCACGAGCTCCGGGCAATCAAGGCGCCCGCGCACTACGTCATGCAGGAGCCCCATGTCCAGCATTTTGCGGCGTTGTTCTAGCGTCAGCATTCGGTATTCGCGGCAGTTGTCGGTGTATGATGTACGTGTTCTTGTTTTTAATTTAAAGTTTAGATGGTTAATAAATCTCTTTTGTATGCTCTCAATTCTATTTTTATGAACGGCGTAAAATGGATACCAAATGGAACAAGCGTACTCTAAGATACTCCGTACGTATGCGAAATAAACAATTTTGAGGCTAATTAGATCGGTGAAAGGTTTACAGGTGCGCATCACAAAGCCCAAGTTACGAAACAAACGGCCAACTATGTTATCTACGTGATCCGAGAATGACATTTTAGAGTCTAGCCAGACTCCCAAATCACGAATAAGCTCGACCCTCTCTATTGCAATACTGTTAAAATTATAATTGAATATGATTGGTTGTTTCTTGCGAGTAAAGCTAATACATTGGCATTTTGGTATACTAATTGTTATGTTGTTTTTTGAATAGAAATTTACTAGATTATTGAGATCCTGTTGAATCAGTAAACAATCATTAATAGAGCTGACTTTCATGAAAACCTTTTTGTCGTCCGCGTATAAAAGGTACTTAGCGCTACTGAAACATGTATTAATGTCATATAAGTATGCATTATAAAAAAGAGGCCCGAGATGAGAGCCCTGCGGAACGCCTGAGGGCACTGCCACAAAGTCCGATCTGTATCCACCCAGTACGACTGCCTGAGAACGGTTTCTTAGATACGAGGCAATCCATCGCAGCAAGTCACCGTGTATGCCTAGAGACTCCAACTTGTGAAGCAGAATGACGTGATCCACCCGATCGAATGCTTTTTCGAAATCTGTGTAGATCACGTCAACCTGGCCGCCACCTTCCATGTGCTCAAGGACATAGTTGGTGAAGACAGACAAATTGGAGACAGTAGAGCGACCTCTCAAGAATCCATGCTGTGAGGACGGTACACCTCGAGCAATGATTTGATAAAGGTTTTCATATGCAATTTTTTCGAAAACTTTTGCGATAGTGTTAAGTATAGAGATTGGTCGATAATTTGAAATAATAGATTTAGAACCTTTTTTATGGATGGGAATAATATGGGCTTTTTTCCAAATTGCGGGGAAATCACATTTTTTCAGAGAAAAAGAGAATAAAATTGATATAGGTAAAGCCAGACTTTTAGCGCACATAGATAAAAACATTGGGGGTATACCATCACATCCTGCTCCCTTGCTTTTGTCTAAACCTTTAAGGTGTTTTTCAACCATGGCTGCAGATACGTATATTTGTGATACTATTTGATTGTTTGGGGGAGGATTAGAAGAAGGGTCAGCAAGATTGGAAGATGATGAATTATTTGAAAAAACACTTTCGAAGAATGAATTAAAAGCATTACAAATACTTTGTCCATCTGAGAGCAAATTATTATTCAAAATAAATTGTTTTGGATAACTTGAACCGCCTCTTTTAGATTTCACGTACGTCCAAAAATATTTAGGTGAGTGCCTAATAATACTTTCTGTTTTCCTTGTGAAATCGCTAAAACACCGTTCCTGCAATCTCTTAAACCGAGTCCTGAGCACACAAAACTCATCATAGTCCCTGGGATTCCCAAATCGTTTCCATTTTTGGTGTATTTTATTTTTCTGCTTAATGACTTTTATTAGTGTTTTATTGTACCAAATAGGATAGTGTGACCTACTAACTGTGTATTTGGAGAGAGGTATAAAACGAGTACAGCAATCTTGCAGTATATTATAAAAGTTGTCCACTGCTTCATCCACTGTGTCGCATGATAGGACTTCCATCCAATTAATGTCGGCCAAGTATTTATTAGCAGAGTCATAATCACCCCTGTAAAAATTATAACGGGTATTTATATTTTCCTTAAAATGCTGACAGTTTAGATCAAATATGTTGATATTTAAAGTGGGTTTGACCAATTGAAGTCGCCTTTTATAGAGATTGCTAGCGAATTAATTTTTTTGTGGGACCAATTTTAGTAATGATAAAATAAAATTGATTTGTATTGTGGTATTTACAAAGATGTGATAGGTATGCAGCTAATATTAAGAAAAAAATAAGAATATAGTGTTTCATGGGAGCCTCCATAAAATTTTCAATGCATCGCATTCACACATTCTAATTTACGAGTAAGTATATAATAAAGAAAGACTTTTCATAAAACACATAAGTGGTCAAATAAGTTTCAATTACTTAGTTATGTATATTAATTAACTAAAACCACTAAGTAGGTAGGTAATTTGATCCACTAGTTTCCAGCACACAAACAAATTAATGCAATTTAGTTCTTGCAAGTTTCAATAACACACGGCCCTTCCGGCTGTCATGACTTCCCAAACTCGCAATTAGCCGTGTACTTGGGAATGGATCCATCCATCTCTGTAAACTTACTAGTGAAATCGTTTCCGATGCACAGATGTAGGTTTTGGCTGGAAACGACAGTTTATTTTATAGAGGTCAAAATATCTATATGTGCGGTGAGATAGTGGCGCCCTCTTGTCAATGTCAATGTCTTGTTTAATGTTTTGTTTTTTGTATTTAAAATGTTGGTTGGAGAGGCACCCGCTGAAAACCAGCGTCGGGGCACGCGTGCATGCACGCGTGGCTCGATTAATGCTGAGCGGGCGCCTTTTTGGCACAAAATATTATGCGTGTATAGTTTTAAGTCCCTTTGTTCTGTTTTTCTGTTTTCTTTTGTGTCAAATAAAGTTTTTCTTATTCTTATTCTTATTCTTATATGCCTGCTGCTACGAGTATCTATGTTTATGAGTATATACTTACTCATGTGACTTTTTTAACCCATCAAATTCCACGTAACTTTGTGTCTCTATTTGCGGGGGCTTGGAAGTTTAAATGATTTTGTACTCTCTACCAACACTGCGGTGTATTGCACAAGACGTGATGCTGTTAAATATGCAATAAATAGTACTTATGTAAAAAAATATCATGAAAACATGCAGGGAAAGACGACGAGATATCGTTAGGTGAGAAACATCCCCCTACAACAAGCCACAACTCATAACCATGACCACTCAGTCAAGTGTACAAAAGAATAAAAAACATTATGAGTAAATATTTACTAAATTCTAATAATTTTCTCCTTGTAAGACTTGACGTGCTTACTTAAAATAAGCGAAAAAATGCAAAATTATCTTTTTATAAATTACATCTCCCCTCTTCTGACAGCAGTCCCAAATTAACGAAAGGTCTAATGAAATTTTACTAATCGTATTACTCCAGATCAAAGGCAATATTCAAATGTAAATTAAGTGCACTAATGCACAAACGCACTAAGCAGATGTAACAGCCAAGTTAGAAGCTAATGTATCTAAGCAAATAACAAACACTTTGAGGATGCCACGACCAAGCTGCAAAACACGTGTCGAGTCAAAGTGCAAAACCAACAAAGACAAGCATGCACTTAATGATGTTGTTCAGCTAGAATTAATTCCTTGGAACAGTTAATTTGATTAGATTAGGCATAGAAGATGCAAAATAATCCTTTTACCCTTTAATGCCTTAAACATTTTTAACCTATTGCCACTACTTATCAGAATTTCTTACATTATTCAAGGTGTAAGTCTTTCATGAATCTTTCATTGAAAAATCTATTTTGAGGTATCAACTGTTCTTTCATTGTTTGTTTAAGCTATGTACAAAGCATCTACTAGTATACATAGATGCGGTAACGCCAAAATAAATATTTTTAAGCACATATCAGACTTACGCTCGTATTCACAAACGATGCTTGCTGAAGTGATCTCGAAGCATTAAATCGAACGAACTGCAGCGTTGAATAGAGATTTGTGGTCGGTTCGTCACCCTGTGCGTCTACGGGTACTGTGAGACCTCATAGTAATGTTTGTGAATACGGGCGTCGCGTTAGAATTAGAATTTTGCTGTAGAGAAGTGCCTTATTTACAAACGGTGAAACTATATAGTCATACTAATAGATTTTACATCGTTGTCATCAACTGTGGAAACATTTTGATTGCGGTAGACCGTCGTAACCCCAGTTCCAGGGTTCCGTAGTAATTAGAGCCTTCTTAATGCAATCACTCCGCGATGGTGCGCAGCTTTTTATGGGCCTACTTTTTATGGCAGCCTAAGGGTTGTTAATATAATCCTTTATCGTTCTTGTCCAAACAGTTTCACTGGTAATGTAGAATGTAGGCTACTCTGAAGATATTAGTAGGTTTAAGTATACCTATTTACTTAGTATTGCTTTCGCCTGTGTGATTACCTACTGCTAGATGCTATGATCTAAAGCTAGATGCCTTGAGAATACCCTCAGTTTTCAATCAATCCATATCTAATTTAGCTACTTACTAAGCTTTCTTTTTTCTACGCCCCCTATAAGATCAACGTAAAAAAAAATAGCATGCAATGCTGCGTGTTTAAAGATAACTTCTTCAGGTTTAACTCGTCCTCACACCAACTTTCTGCTCCAACTTGAAGTCAGTCTTGAGAGGCTTAAGATGCATAAAATATGTAGCGGCAATTTTTTAAAGCAATATGTAGGTATGCATATGAAAATGCATGTTACCTCTAAGGTTAGCTTGTAGTATAGGGAATGTAGATACCATAATGTTTACACCATGGAATTATGACGTCACAGAAGGTTTTGTTAAAGCTGTCGGAGCAATCACTCCTACTCTACTTTTTATGGGGGATACTTTTTACTGCACCCCAAGCAGTTAATAGGCTTAACACTTTATGACTCTTGTAAGTGCAAGTATTTGAGTGGTGGTATTTAATCTGTAGAGATCATAAAACTGATATAAAATTAATGCAAAAAGCAAAAAAAAAGCCTAAAGGTAGCAGTTTTTCTAGTTTTTCATCTTTACATAAATAAATCATCCGTAATCCTGTTCAAGTAAACACAGACGGAACGGAAACACCATTAGTGCAACACACATGCATCAGCTTACAAAAGTGCGGACAAAATTCCGCGATAAGCATGCTGTAAGCACATCCTCAAATATTGTACTTGGCAAACAAACTGTGAAACACAGATAGCGGAGTTGCGCGTCATCCCCCGCCCATGGCGCATTTATTATTAAAGATTTGCAAATATCATAGCTAAGAGGGAGTCGCGAGTTATAAAGAGGTGAGCACACCGCCCGCGGCCATCGAGTTAGCGAGCAACCCGGCGGAGGTGTGACGTCACTCGGCGACCGCACGCGTAAAGCATCCGCCACATCGTAACTCCCAGCAACATTATTACTCCTCCAGTGTACACCCGCCTTATTGCCTCACCGCACCCCATCTGAAGTGCAACCACAAATAACGTAGGGACGTATAATGTTTTATTATACCCGTTTTATAACCGCGAAAAGAAAGTAATCTCCCTTATTTACTGAAGAGAACGAAAGTAAAACGGATTGCTGAGGGAAAAACAAAAATATTAATACAGGATTTTGGCCGTAAATCTAATGAGGGTGCTGCTGGCGAGACTGATTCATTGGGCATAAAATACCCTTGAATAATAAAATATGGGATTAACAATTTTCGCATGCAAATCTGTGTGAAATTAAACGTCAAGTATCCATCTAATAATAATTTACTGCCTGCTTCGTAACAAATTGTAGGCTGGTATCCAATAAATATTGCCTTTTTTGTTCCTCATCTTAGGAAAAAAGAAGTCCACTCTAACCATAACGAAAAACCATGACGAAATGCAAATTCTCAGCAATATGTGGCAGATGTAATCCAATCCAAGCTAGACGATACATATACGATACTTTTTCAAAAAGGTTGAAAATAATATCTTTGTTTTGGCTGGCTTTTTGGATATAAAATGCGCTCTGTTTTAAAAAACAATGCCCTGTTGGCTGTAACACAAATCCTATTTTTCCAACGCTATTTCATATCAAAAGCATTTCAATACCCAAAATTGAAAAGTGCATTCGCCACAAGTTTGATTTAATAAGCCCGCTAAACCCCAAAAATATTTCAAAACCCATATTTTCCGCTACATAATTTCACACTCGGCACTTTCAACTTTTCATTCAGTCTAGCGCAGCTTGACATGTAATTTCGCGGGGTGTAAAGCGACCCTCGTGAAAGCATAGTTTCAAGTCGCCCACCGGCGCCAGTCAAAAGATCATTGTCGGAGCTGCGATTGTCGCAAACAGCCTCGAAATGAAAAAAAGTGACTGAACTTGGTGACAGTGGTTCTGTAGAAAAAACAAAAACTGAATATACATATCATCCCTATACAGGGTGTCCCAAAAACAATGGATAACCTTACAACTATCGATTAGCCTCCTCAAGATCTCTATAATATTAAAAATTTGACCTTAGTAAAAATATCACAGATTTAAAGATTTTCATTTTTATTTTTAGAAAACTAGTTCCAAAGTATTAAAAAAAAACACGAAAAAGAAGAAAAGGAAAATTTAATTCGTAATCTCGCGCCGCAATCACATGTTACAATTTTCTATCTCTCGAAACCGTTAATAATCTCGAAAACCGTGTTTTTACCTGGTTAAAATTTTATATTAGAGAGATCATAGCTGAGGCTTATCGATAGTTACAAGGTTATCCATTGTTTATGGGACACCCTGTATTATTTATGGCATCCTTCAGTGGTGAAGCGCCAACTGAAAGCACCTAAATATCATAAATTCGTATCTGAATGACAGATAAGCATAGGTTTGTTAATAATTTTCAACATATCTCAAAAGCCACGCTGCAGATTCGCGAACTACGGTATACCTTACCTACTATCGCTGTTAAAAACCTTGTGCTAAAAAATCATAAAAGCCTTTGAGAGAAACACGTTATGTGTTTTTAGAATACGGGACTCTAAAACGTGCGAGTCGGCGTAAAAATGGCAAAACACGGTCTACTCGTAGCTGGTCCCATTGAAAACTAGCTGAATAGTGCAGTGTTTCAAATTACACGTTCAGCCGGTTGAGAGCTTTCGCTTATTAAATTGTACATGTGACACACGGACACATTTCATAGCACGTCATAACCCGGTATTCGGAAACTACGTTCATCTCGTGAAATGGTGCGCTTTTCCGAGGGAAGTTATTGCGTTTTGTGTCATCTGTGTACTAAAAGTTCGTTTAAATTGACTAGTAATTTAAAGATTTATCTATTTCTAGGTGTGAACTATTGAAGATAGTTTATTAGGTAATGGACATAAAAATATGTGCATAGCGCAAGAGACACTATTAATTTGGCACATAGGTTGAGAATTCGACTAAATATCACGTCATTAACATTACCTGAATGTTTCATTATTGTTTTATCATGTTTGCCATAAAATCTTTCGTCAAAACCATTTTCAAGAGATTTATAATGTCTGCAAAATTGTTTATTCTCAACAAACTGTAATTATTAATACCTAAAAGGTATTACTCAAAATTCTCAAAAAACTAAAATCTGAAACTGTATTAATATTATGACAAAAACGAGCAAGCTCCTAGCACACTTCATTAGTGCAAGCCTTCTACAAAGCTAACGATAAGCTTATATCCGTTTCGCTGTCAACACCGCGAGCTTTCGGAACGGCAAAATTCCGAATAAAAGTTACCATTTAAAAAATAGGGGCAACAATTTTTTACTCTTACACTGGACACAACGTGCGCCCGACACGTACGCAGCTGGCAAGCATGTTTTAAATTCTCCACACATAAATATGCGCATAAAAGGATCCGATTTGATTTCATTATAACATTCAAATTCGCATCCCACTTCCACCCATTATCATAAATTATACGAGGTTGTTATGTAACAGCGTTTAATCAAAAATCAAAATCAAAATCAAAAGTATTTATTCAGTTTAGACCACAAGTGGCACTTATGAACGTCAAAATTATTATAGAAAATAATAAAAAAGAAAAGTTAGCCCTTATGGGGCACTTTACATGTCTCCTTATCTTTTGGGCCCTACCAGCGCTTCGAGACAAACATATGGCAAGTGCTGAGAAGAAACGCCGGAACAAACTCAGTCACCACTAATTGCCGGGAAATATCTAACGCTAAGAATAACCAAATTGGAGTACATCAAATATGTGCAGACTGAACTGACCACGCATCCTTGTCATCAATATAGTCTCGAACCTTGTAGTACCCTTTGGACATAAGGGTATTTTTTATATGTATCTTAAATTTGTTTATTGGTAATTCGACAAGGTTGTGTGGTATTTTGTTAAATATGGTAATACATTTCCCCAAGAATGAATTACCTATTTTATGCAACCTAAAAGATGGAACAGCAAGTTTATTCTTATGTCTCGTGTTAAATGAGTGGACGTCGCTTTTCTTAGTAAATAAATGTAGATGTTTACGGACATACATAATGTTATCAAATATATATTGCGAAGCCACAGTCAATATATTGATTTCTTTAAAAACTTCTCTAAGCGAGTCACGTGGTTTAAGACCGTATATTGCCCGAACAGCTCTTTTCTGTAAAATGAAAATTGATTCTATGTCTGCTGCTGAGCCCCACAGTAAAAGACCATAAGACATAATACTATGAAAATAACTAAAATATACAAGCCTTGCTGTTTCAACATCAGTCAAGTTTCTGATCTTTCTCACCGCAAAGGCAGCTGAACTAAGTCTTCCCGCCAAGGCAGCAATATGGGGGCCCCATTGTAATTTACAATCTAGAGTAATACCTAGAAAAACAGTAGAGTTTATCAGTTCAATACGTTCATTATTTACTGTAATATTTGTGTTAACTTGTTTGACATTAGGCATAGTGAATTTTAAACATTTAGTTTTTTTTGCGTTTAATAGCAAATTATTAGTTGTAAACCAGTCTAATACTTTGGAAAGAGCATTATTCACATCGTCAAATATTTCCTGACGCCTGTTAGTTTTAAAAATTAAAGAAGTGTCATCAGCAAATAATACTATCTCACAAAGGTCCTTTGAATAAAAAGGTAGATCATTTATATAAATCAGAAAGAGCAATGGTCCCAGTATTGAGCCTTGGGGCACTCCCATTTTTAGAGGGGCGCCTGAAGAGTTGGTTCCGTGAATATTTACTTTTTGTAATCTGTCTGAGAGGTAAGAGTGTAATAGGCTTAAGGCCTTGCCTGATATGCCATAATGCTCTAGCTTAAATAACAGAGTTTGATGATCAACACAGTCAAACGCCTTCGATAAGTCACAAAATACACCAATAGCATCTTTTTTCTCCTGCCAAGCATCGAAAATGTGTTTGATAAGAGCAACCCCTGCATCGGTCGTACTTTTCCCTTTTGTGAACCCATATTGTTTTTCATGAAACAGTTTATTTAAGTTAAAATGAGACAGTAGTTGATTGAAAATAATTTTTTCGAATATTTTACTGAGCGCAGGTAGTATCGATATAGGTCTAAAGTTGGATGGGTCACTTTTGTCTCCTGCTTTAAATAATGGTATAATTTTACTATGTTTCATCAGGGTGGGGAACTGACCTTCGTTAATACATTCATTAAAGATATGAGCTAAATGGGGAGCTATAAGAGGAATTATGGGTTTTATTATGTCTGTTGATATGCCCCATATATCCTCCGTTTTTTTTATATTTAGTTCTTTGAAAGTTTTTATAATAACTATGGGTCCTATTTGTCTAAATTTTAATGGGCTATTGCAAACATCAACACAACCTTCAAAAAGAGACATTGCATGATATGAACATGAATTAAGATTGCTTGTTGTTATGATTGGTACATTTGAGAAGTAACTTTCGAATGCGCTTGCTACCTTATCTTTGCATTTAATATACTTGTTATCAATTTTTAATGCGAATGTATCATCCCGAGATATAATTCTACAAGTTTCTTTATTAATACAATTCCAAGTAGCTTTAATTTTGTTGCCAGAGTTTTTGATTTTGTCACGTATGTAAATAGATTTTGCCATAGTACAAACTTGTTTAAAAACTTTTGAGTATCTTTTTACATATTCTATAAAGTCCGGGTCACTACTATAGGCTTTTCTACCATATAATTCAAACATTTTTTTCCTACTAATATAAATACCTACTGTAGCCCAGTCACTGAATTTAGTTTTATTGTTTTTAATACAAATTTTTTTCTTAGGAAATGTTTTGTTGAACTCATTTTTGATTAATTCAAATAATTGCTCATATAAAATATTAATACTACAGTTAAAAGAATGCAAAAGTGGGACCTTATAAGATATTTGAGATTTAAATTTGTCTTTCTGGGATGCAGTGACTGGTCTATATTCTATTTCCTTGCTCGATGGCACAAAATGGTGTTGAAATGACGCTATTTGACCGCAATGATCAGAATTAACAAAATCTATCATTGATTTCTCTAGTACTAAGCAGTTACAAAATATATTGTCTAAGCAAGTAGCTGATGTTGGAGTCACCCTAGTTGGTTCAGAGAAAAGATTTAACAAGTTAAAAGATTTGAATAAATTTAAAAACCGTATTGAAAGAGAGGAATCTTCTATTATATTAATATTAAAGTCTCCACATACAACTACTTTCTTTGAACTATTACAAACTCTTCTAAGTACCTCTTCCATTGTGGTTTCAAATAATTCATAGTTACTAGATGGGGGTCTATATACACATACAATAACATAGTCGTCCAGTTCTGCACATGACAGCTCAATAGTTCGCTCGACAGAGAGAGATACAATATCTTTACGCTCTTTACATTTTAATTTATCATTGATTAATATTAGTGACCCTCCAAAACCTAATATTGATAGGTATCGGCCGCACGGTTAACACTTTAGCAATCTTGTAATACAATATTTACGTCGCTATTGGCTAATTATAAGTAATTGGCAACCAGTGGCGGCGTAGCATGGGTTGGCACCGGGTTGGCACCCGGGGCGATCACCCCCCCCCCCCCCCCCCTTCATAAGTCCTAAGGCACCCCCTGGTGCCCCCCAGGATTTTGAGGTTACCTACCTATTCGAAGATTGAAAGACAATCGCACCCCCCTGTATCATGACATAGACCGCAGATTTGCCATACAGATGTGCCAGTGAATACTAATCTGCGCGACTTGTGTCACCCCCTGATGCTTGGCACCCGGGGCGGACCGCCCCCACCGCCCCCCCCTTACGCCGCTACTGTTGGCAACACTGAAAGTTCACACGTCAACTCGTAGCCTCATAACGCGTAAAAATCAAAATCTTAAATTTTCATAAGGTACGTTTACTAAAATTTTAACCGACCTCAAAAAGGAGGCGTTCTCAATTCGGTTAGTGTTTTTTTTAAACATGATTCTAATGAGGAAGTACATTAAAAACGGTCTTAATTTTAATGTCGTTACGATTATTTTTTTCATTTCGACGAGTCTGAGTACCAGCCTAATCCTACGGCTTGGAAGTAAACGAGCCATCGCTCAAATTTAGAGAGAAAACGGAGTTAACCACGGAAATGAATATTGGGCTGCTTCCGAATTGAGACAAATTGGTTTAGTCTGAGCTAGTGATGTGCCGAAGTGACTGCTAATTTTCGGCTTTAGGGACTGAAGACGGCTTTCCTCAATCGTGGTGAGATTATTTCTTGCTTTTAAGTACCTACTTATAAATGTTTCTGTTGTTGTTTATTAATATTCACTAAAACTTGTGCTTTTAAAATTATTTTGGAACTTTTCATCATTAATTCATTTAACAGGTGATACCTACAAATGAAAATGTAATTGGTTAAAACAAAATACTTCATTTATTGTTATTTTCATGAAAGAAATAAATTAAAAGCTGAGTTTAGGGCTAAAGATTTTTAGTATAAAATAATATAGTAGAGCCTTACAACGTATGATAAGTTATACTTATTTAATTTTAATACTTACAAAGATTGCGGCGAGCTTAAAAATTCTAATCATTTTGAAAATTTGACTAAATAAAACAAGAGTTCGATGTTTTCAAGTTTGCAACAAGCTATTGAAAAATTGACAATTTGAATAGGTAATAAATAACATCACTAGTAGTCGCTAAATACAGCGGGCGGGTGCCGAGGGGTGCCTTTGAAACGCGCTGTGCGACCTCCTGTATGCTTTTTATAAGCAATTTATAAGAAACGCACGTTCAGCGTTTCAAACGACGTTTTTAATCACAGAAACTTCCTAAGTGTGTTTGCTGTACTGCTCACAAACGACTTGTTAGTTTCTATGTAGTAATAACCATATTGAAGAACTAACATAATTTTCTGAAATATATCTTGTGATGGAAAACTAGCATCAAGAAGAAGTAGCTTATTAGTGAGTTTTGACGTCACTCTTAGTACAAGAAGCACTTTTACTTTATTTTACCTGATTGTATATTAACTACTACTACAAAACATTGTAGCATTTTACTTAGTCGATCTTTAGTATTGAATCAACAAATTGAATTTGTTTGTAATTTATTTGTTGCGATGTCCAATTCAATATCAATAATGAAATCTTTCATGCTTATTTTTTCTTTTTAGGGTTCCGTACCTCAAAAGGAAAAAACGGAACCCTTATAGGATCACTTTGTTGTCCGTCCGTCCGTCTGTCAAGACCCTTTTTCTCAGGAACGCGTGGAGGTATGAAGCTGAAATTTATATCAATTACTCAGGTCTACTGTCCCTTGAAGCTGTGAAAAAATCAAACTTCTAAGCCAACGCAATCAAAAGATACAGCCGTTTATGCCGCAAATTTTCGACACTAGCAAGGGAATCAAAACCTACAGGGTGCTTCCCGTGAACTCAGAATCTTGAAATTTGGTACGAAGCAACGTCTTATAGCATAGATAAAGGAAAAATTACGAAAACCATAAATTTTTAGTTACATCACATAATATATTTTTTTTTAATAATTTTAAACTTACTACCCATTTCCTCATAAACGCGTAGAGGTATTAAATTGAAATTCATACCAAATACTCAGGTCTATAATACCTTTAAGCTGTAACAAAATCAAACTTCTATGTCAACGCAATCAAAAGAAACAGCAATTTAAGCTGCATATTTTGAAACTCGCAAGTACTCGCAAGGGAATCAAAACCTAAAGGGTACTTCCAGTCGACCTAGAATCTTGAAATTTGGCATGAAGCAACGTTTTATAGCACACATAAAGGAAAAATTCCGAAAACCTTAAATTTTTTGTTACATTACAAAATATATATTTTTTAATAAATATAAACTTATTACTTTTTTCCTCATAAACGCGTAGAGCTATCAAGTTGAAATTCATATCAAATACTATAAAATAAAGGATTACTTAAACGATAAAGAGATCTTTGTCTTAAATTTATGCTCCTCCATCTTTCCCCATTGTAATGTTATGAATTTCATTTTGCAATAAAAATACCATAGTTATGACTCGATTGTCGTAATGAACGAACTTTGTAAACCTTGCAGGTTTGTACGGAACCCTCGGTGCGTGAGTCCGACTCGCACTTGGCCGGTTTTTTTATTCCAAGATACTAACTTATAAATGTTTTTAGAAGACCTCTAGACGTTTTCCAAGTACGAACTACGTAGCTGTCCATTAGATGGGGAGGGAGAATATTAGTAAAACACAAGTCTAAATAAGTTCACTTTTTAACGTAGGTACTAAGAGGTAGGTATTAAAGAAGACCGCCCAAAGGTCGCGTACATTCACTTTGCCAAATATTCGTATCTAAATGTTCTAAGAAGCGGAAAAATTGTCTGCTCAAACCTAAAGGTGTTCTTACACAGACAATTTTTGGGCCCACAATATTTTCTTGTTAACAAGTATTAAGTACTTAATCTGGTCATTAATACCAAAGCCAAAAATTTATTTATAGATACCATTATTTCTGCAATTACTGATTTTCAATAGTCAATAGCTGGAAGTAGGCTACTGATTTTCAATAGTCAATACTTGAAATTACCTATACCTTACTTTCTTTCGCAAGAAGAGGTGTCCTGCAGTAATAAATTCTAAATTCATCGTAATAAAATAAAACTCTGAATAAATCAATTTTATATTATAGTTTATTGCCAAACCATCAATGCCCGTGTACGCGCACCTTATGAAAAAAATGTTTTCATCATGAACTAAATTTTGCGGTTGGATGCTCTTCGCCTTGACTTCGCGAATTTTTGAGAATTCCCTTAATTTTCTTCGTCATATTTTCTGCACGACTCTCCTTTGAGTAACATCGTTCTTCATTGCCTATTAATTTGACGAAGTTTAAAACAATATCTTACTTGAAGTGTTTGGAGAGACGATTCCCGTTTACATCAATGTTTCTCGTAACAACAATCTTCAAATTTTCTTCCTAACAATAATATTTATTAAGATTCGCCCTACTAAGATTACCAAATAATATCTTCGTCCCAACAAGTAGAGATTCGTAAAATAAATACGGTTTCAAACAGGCTATTTTCAGTCCATTTCCTGTTACAAAACAATATTGAAGCAACTACAGAAGTTCAGAGACAATTGATATTGAAACGGCTTTCAGCTGCAGCTTTGTAGCTCTCCTTTTTAGCGAACTTTGACAGCTTCCTGCGATATCTGGTTTCAATTTTGTCTCAATTAAGTTCAGGTTGCGTCCAATCGACAAGTGCCACTTAGGTGTAATGGGCTCCTAAGGGTGTGTTTCGACGGATGGGGAGACGGTTAAGGGGGAATCCCCGCTGCAAATCAGCTACGAAACTCGCCAGGTGATGCCACAGAGTATTAAAGCCATCAAGGGATATTACGATAAAAGAAAAACAGAGCACAAGCTTTGTGCAGAGCTTGAATGTGACGACGGGTTAACGAATAATAATATTATTACACTAGCGACCGCCCGCGACTTCGTACGCGTAGATCCCGTTTTACCCCCTTAGGGGTGGAGTTTCGTAAAATCCTTTCTTAGTGCATGCCTACATCTTAACATCTACCTGCATGCCAAATTTCAGCCCGATCTGTCCAGTGGTTTGGGCTGTGCGTTGATAGATCACTATGTCAGTCAGTCAGTCAGTCACCTTTGAGTTATACATTATACTTAGATATAGTATAAAATTATTATTTTTCCTTCCCAAGATTCGCAAGTTGGCGTTGTGACTAGTTATTAAACTATTTATTCACCAGTGTCACCTCAGCTTTAAGATTGTTTGTAAAGGTAGGGTAGAGTACTTGGATAGGTGTTTTACAGTAAATTCGATTAAAGATAACAATCCAGATAAGTTGTCTCACGCACTTGACGCACTTGAGTTACCCCAGATTCCTCAAAACCAATCGAAGTTATCAATAGACTAAACCTTTGTTTGACCATTGACGAGCGGTTGAGTTGTTGAAACTGATTAAAGATGCAACCCTGAGTTGCACCATCTCATTTTAACCGTAACTTTAACCATAACCGGTGTTTTTGGGTGGACTTTGACGGACTTTTGACGTTTATTAAAGTTAAAGTAAGATGTGCAACCCAACCTTAGCTTAATACCAGTGCCAGTGGCGGGAATAGTTTTATTTCAAGTTAGGCGGACTCTACAAAATTAAAACAAACGCGTCTATAAAACACCATATTTGCACATCTGTACTAATTACCGCACCTCGCTGTATATTTAAGTAAGATACTGCCAGGGGGAAGATATTCATGAACATGGTTATTACATAAATGATGATGATTGGCATATAAATGTAGACCTTTTAATGTAAAAAAGTAACAATTTAATTGCCCGTGAAGAATTTATTGACATAACATCGGTAAATAACAACGTCGTATACGATTGATTACTTAATAAAGTTATTAATGGTCGTATGAGATGTGTCTACACAAAAATACGATTTCTCGACGGGCAAAAGTTAATAAACGATGCGAACAAACCCCAGTGCACATGTCGAAACATCTATCATACAGAAGCTTGATTACTAGGGGACGCGGACGCTGGATGCACTGTTTTGTAGACAGAAGCAAGCGGAAGCGGGAGCGGAAAGCGATTTTTTGAAATTCTACTACCTAGCGGAAAACACGGAACGTGCTTCTGTAACTAATTTTAAGCCAAAAACTTCTGGAAAACTGTTCAGATCCACCAGCATAGTATGGCATGAGTGTCACGCGGTGAACCTATTGTTGATAATAAACAGTATGTCTAGTTGTAAATACATAGTAGCTGTATAGAGGTCTAGTAAGAAAGTAGAAAATAAATAGTAGTTTATCAGATACAGACAGGTGTGTGAATAAATGTTAAAGTCCATACGACGCCTTACGAGCACGCTAATTAAGTACCTATCAATGACAATCTAAATTCTATCTTTTATGATACTTAATCATAAAAGATATAATTAACATTATTTCAATCGGTCACTATATGTATCACAAAGGTATGCCTCCTCATTTCGCTATTGATGTTTCTGCCTAATAAAATTATTCAGTCAGTCGTCCGCTTCTATCTGTTCTTATGAACACACTACAAACTTTATCGATTGCTTCCTGCAAAAGTGAGAATTCAAACGTTGTATTGAAGGTTTAGGGACTCTTAGAGGAAAAAAAATCAGTACCTATGGAGTTTTATACATACGAGTATAGGTACTTAATTAACATAGATTTTTCCGCTTTCACAAGTTATTATGTTCACACCGCAAATATCAATTTTATTGGCTTCTAAGCAAGAATTCATACGTTATGGAAAGTTTTCAGTGAAATGCAGTAAAAAATAATCTCTAGAGCTTCAACACGACATCACGACGACATCCATTGGCAGCAAAGGGAGAATCAGAAGCCAAAGTAAAACTAAAGTATGAAGAAAGATCGAAAAATAAGGAAGCATTTATATCAGGTAGGTAAATAATGTCAACCTTTTTCTTATTTTATCTTTATTCGATAATTTCTTTTTCATCTTCAGAAGGCCTTTTTAGCCAAACATTATTAAACGATTTTTATTCAATTTAGTTACCTTCAAAATATATTTTACCATAAAGTAGTTAGGTAGGTACACAAGACTTTAATTTCCAAATGGCTTTGTGTTTTCAGCAAAAGTTGCGAGAAATCCTTTTTGAAACGACTTTAAGCGCATTGGGTTTGATTCAGTTACAAAACAGATTTCTAGCTCTGGGATGCGCCATTAGTGCATTTAAAAAGCATCTCTCGCTTTGAATCGAGATCCTATTCCGATTTGTGATAATCGGAATCGTACGAGAAATCGATTACAGTGAACTTTAGATTCCGGTTTGATTGCACATCAGGTTTAACAACCTAATGTTTTTGTTATTTATTTTTAAAAACTTGTGTTGTTGATCCAAAATTCCCAAACAAAAATGTGTCATTCGTTTTAATTTATTCATTAGGTATAATTTTATCACTTGCAAAACAGGTTAAAAATTCATCGATGATGTAAACACACAAACCCAATTAGGTGTTCAATAATATTATGTTTTGATAGTGTTAGTCATGAAAATGCTGTAATTTGTAACAAGTAAAAGTACCTCACCTACTATGTCATGAATTTCTAGTAGGTACCTATTTCCAGTTTTGTTAATGCTGATGTCTATCCCAATAACAATTTGTTATTTGGGATATTCAAGAGTGAATACTTAGATATTGACTTGACTAGATAAGTAGGATCAGAATGTCTGAATAGAATTTCTACCAACCTCAGGTTCAAATCTACGCTTGAGTTTGACTCAAGTTTTGAGCGTATTTTCATGACATAGGCACATTTTTTACTTTTTCAAGGAAAAGGCTAAACAGATAAGCCATGAAAAACGCACACCATATAAAAAACGTCACAACGTTTTTAGGGTGAACTCATAACTGGAATTTCACTCGGGCAAGGATGGCTGCCCCAGATCTATGCAAAACATCCCAAAGGCACGGTGACACGGTATTGGCCGTAAATCTCCCAGCATGAATCGAGATGGCTGATAGTCGCGGTTAGGGTTACCATATCTCAGGATTTTTTTTTATGCATAACTAGGCAGGTATTTGACCACAATCGCACCTGGTGTTGAGTGGGATGCAGTCTAGGATGGTATCTGCCCTGTAAGTGCCTATTCACTCTTGCCTTGAAAAGCCCCGGATTATAGTCCTCGGGAAATGTCGTGCGGCAGGATTTATAGAATTTTTCATCAAATAGGTTCTGAAATCCTCAGTGTAGATACCTATAAAAGATAAAAACAATACCAATGCGACTTTAAAAAAAATTCAGTACGTTTTATAGACACTTCTCAAACTGCATCAAAAACTCAGGATTTTTCAATGAAAATCAGGCCTTTTCTCCGGACTTTTGGTTTTTTCATCTGGTAACCCTGGTCGCGGTGTCACTCGTCCGTCCACATGAATTCGTTTTATCGTTGCGCCGCCGACTTTATGTTATGGGTTCACACTACGCAGCGAATGTTGCCAGTCAGCAAAATTAAGAGGAGACTGGTTTATTATGTAATAATTTGTGGGGTGCTGGGTAAATTTTAGAAATAATGAAGTCAGAGGTTGTCCAATTGCTAATAAAGATAACCTGCGTCAACACAGTAGGTACGGCGATGAGTACATCATTTCTTTTTTATTGTGATACTAGCTGACCCGGCGAACTTCGTACCGCCTTAGCGTAGAGATTTTCTTAATATTTTTTTCCGTAAGAACCATCCTTGGACTTCCACAAACATTTAAAAAAAAGAATTATCGAAATCGGTTCAGCCGTTCACACGTGATGCCGTGACAACGCGAAACGGGTTTCATTTTTATATATATAGATAGGTTTAATCGACGTACATTAGACTTAATATCTCAACAAATTAGGTAGGATTTTATTTAAGTTTTACTGGTAATCACATTATGTAATTAATGACCTCAAAATCCCCATCGATTTTAGGTCTTTCACAGATTGACGTAGGCACTTACCTAATTAAATTCGGTGACTTTAAGTTTTACTTTTTAATCTTTTTACGTCAATATTGTGTGGACCCTAACTATAAAATCACAAGTTAATAAATCAATAACGAATTGCATAGTCATTCATTCATACAATTGAATTACTACATCTGTGCAGACAGCCAATCTAATTTCGCTGATTATATCCGTTCACACGAACAGTAATGCTATAAAGCTCTTATTCCGCCATCACCTTTTCACCTTCGAACGACGAGCATAATCTGGGATATCTTGTTAGCACTTTGCTTTTATCAAGGAGTTAATGTTCCTACCAGCCTCTGTGCTTAGGAACCTTTTTCAGGCTTTACTTTAGCTTAGATCAAATCTAAATCGCTCTTGCAAAATATTTAGATTGCTTGCCAAACCTAATATCCACAATGCTTTTGGTCTGCATCTCAGCTGATGGAAAGTAAGTACTTAATGATAACTGCAGAATATAATAAGCTACGCTACGTTGCATGACTAGCGGCCGCCCGCGACTTCGTACGCGTGGATCCCGTTTTAACCCCTTGGGGGTTGAATTTTGCAAAATCCCGTCTTAGTAAGCACCTACGTTCCAAAAGGAACCCCCATGCAAAATTTGAGACTCCTAGCACTTGTAGTTTCAAAGATTTCGTGATGAGTGAGTGATTGAGTCAGTGACCTTTCGCTTTTATAGATATAGATAGATTACCTACCATTATAGGAAGTGAGAAATCAAAAATTGAATTCCCTTAGGATCGCCATGAACATCAATCATTAAGGGAGCTTCCAGCATTGCATAACACTGCAGTGAGACTTATAAATTCGGAGTGCAGGGCCCTGGCCACCCCTCCCTATTGTTCCCGCAGGACTTGGAGCCAATTTAATTTACTTTTAAAACGCCTGGCGCGCTTCCAGATACACCCGTATTATGAAACGTGAACTAATTAAAAAGTGCTAAGTATTGCATTGTCTGACTTGAAGAAACGTGCAAATTAGCTCAAATGCCCGTATGCACGTACGTGGGCTTTACTTTTTGACATTTACTCGTGAAATTGCGGCCAAAAATCTTCTGGCAGTTTCAGAACAGCTAGGGCAGATAACTTCCTCCGTTTACGTTATCCTAGCTGGTCTTGGTAGAATATTATGGCATCTACATGTGTGGTCCGCAATGTCAGATCATAAAATATTATCTTACGCCCTGATAAGTCTGGGCAACATAACCTAAAGGTGAGTCCAAACACTACAGGAAAATGTAGGTGTAAGTATACCCTTATTACAGAATTAGTTCTAATAGCAAATAAGCTGAAATTGCATTTCATTGAAACGTATGTGAGCGTTCAAACGCGTAGACTAAATGCCATCAAAGCTTCACGCGGGTTAGTTTCATAAATGTAATTCCACTAATACATGAATGCGGGGCGCTAATTGAATTTCAGAATCGTCACGGCTCGCGCAACCGTTTTCGTTTTCGCGTCCGACTGGCCAATTACCGCCGCTATTCAATTCACTTTGCGAATTTCCAAAATTCCATCGTTCAAACGTCCGTCCAGCAGGGCTACACCAAAACGCTGTTTACGTAATTTCGAGTATATCAGCTGTCTCCGCCGCTAGTGCTGGCATGTCGCTTAGTGTAAGAGAGATGGAAACATTGGAAACTTCCGATAACGTTTATCGGAGTAGCTCCCGACAGGTCCGTGTTTGGGGCTCGTTTTTGTGACTACATAATTAAGTGCGGGACAGTGGGCCTGGTCCGTCACCCGATTTCTGTATTTCAGCACTATCTGTCACTTTCGCTTATGGCAGCATCATGGTTAGAGAGAAAGAGAGACAAATTAGAGCCGAAAACACGGACCTTGTTTAGCCCAACTACTGCATCCGGACCTATGATGGTCATCTCGCATTTTGAAACGTACTCGTATTTGCTCGTTATCAAGCGAGATTATTTAAGTAATTGGTATAAATATCATTACTCTAAATGATCTTTATGTACTACTGTTATTTTGTGCGATGACGTCCCTTAAATTAACTGTTACGAGCATTACGGTAACATTACTTTACTTTAAGTAGACTATTAGTCGCCAATAATGTTACGATTAAACTTTCATATTCCTAACTGAATTTATTTCTATCCCAAAAAAAAAGTTAAAATGTCAGACAGAGTCGTAAATAAAAACATCGTTGTTTTCATATTCCCTACGCAATTTTCAGTTCTAAAGGGCAAAGCAAACTCGAGCGTTATAATAAATGTAAAGTACAACTTAAATTAAAATCTCAAACATAATCTGCTTACTAAAATACGTTCAGGAATCGCTCGACAACACACATAAATATGAACCAGGTGAGTTACCCTCTTACAAAGTTTGGAAAATAGACAGGAAAACTCATTTAACTTGCGAACAGGCATAAAGATGCAAATCACTTTCACCATCTACTCATCCTTGTTAAATAACTTGGTAAGTAAATATAAAATTAAATTCTTTTCCAGGAAACTTTTCCAAATAACAAAATACCTAAATAAGTACCTATACCTAACCATAACTACGATAGAATATAAATTATCCTGTTTTCGCCTCCGAGATTTATTTTACCAAGTACCCCTGTACGACAAGCCAATCCGCACACAATATTCAGCGTAGTAGTAGTAAAAAACAAAAGAGCGGGCAACCCCACCCCTACCACGCTGTGGGCTCGGTGTCCGAGCGGTCTCATTCCTTTGTGCGCACGCGCAACGACCGCACGCAGTATAAGAAAAATGCTTAAGTGACGTCACCAGGACGTTTTTACCGACAAAAAACGTAATTATTTTAAGTTGTGCAGTGTAGTGACGAGAATTAGACCCAACACAAGGTTGGTTGTAACAACTATTTTGTGCAAGTGCTCGTACATTTTTATTATAAGCGTTGTGACACGACGCGTAACTTTGACCCATTTTTAGCTCCAAGTTAACGCGCGATGTTAACCAGTAGCCATTTTTTGCTCCGAGGTAATGCGAGATGTTACCCAGTAGCCATTCTTTTGCTCCGAGGTAATGCGAGATGTTACCCAGTAGCCATTTTTTTCTCCGAGGTAATGCGAGATGTTACCCAGTAGCCATTTTCTGCTCTAGCGAGTTAATACGAGATATTAACCAGCAACCACTTTATATTCGGTCATTTTTGCGGGTCATTTTTTAACCAGTAGCGTTAATAAGAGATATTAACCAGCAGCCACTTTATGTTCGGTTATTTTTTAACCAGTAGCCGTTTTTTGCTCTAGCGAGTAAAAACGAGATATTAACTACCGAGATAGCCAGGTATTGTAATATTATTCACTTTTACGAGTTTTTAAATCTTCTTTTCGGCCATTTTTAAAAGCCGTAAAAACAGAACATAATGAGCTCATACAGAAAAATGTTGCGTTTGTACGAAACTACCCACATTAAGAGCTTGCCTTCTTGGCCTTACACCTTATGAACCATCAACCGTCTTGGAGCATGATGACCCGGCGCCGCGGATGCACTCGCCCCAGTCGAGCCTCCGCCTGCTTTTATAACGACCGATGACCCTGTGGCCATACACATTGTTCAATGCTAGAAAGGGTAACTGAATAATTTTGTTGTTTCGTATTTTTATACATTACACCAATCGATATTGGTCTAAATACAAAGGCTAGTAAGAAAGAAATAAGTATCAGATCAAAATTCAAAGTGCATTTATGTAGATTCATTACTTGCTATTATAAGGTCAGAATAAAAGATCCTAAATAAACCTTAGGCCGGTTTGTTGACCGAACCGAGTCGAAGTGGAAATAAATGCCTACTTTATATATGAAGTATGACAATGTTATGTCGTTTTTTCTATGCAACGACTCATATTAACTGACATTGTGATTGTGAGTACTTATCAGTCTCACATTTTTTTGTTGGAAACTTACAAAGATCTTTCTACATTTCCGGTCGGTCGACCAATTACATCGACGGTCGACAACTATAACTCATTATAATCCTCTAAAACGGGAAAAGAGGTATTTATTTGATATGACAAATAATCCAGGCTGCTGCACTGATAATATAATTTAAGCTTTAGCCGTTCGCATAACTGTGTGAATCGAGGCTTTATACAGAGGCCGTACCGACAAGCTACGCCCTGCTGTATGGTATGATGGGCTAAGACCTATCACCCGCCCGCGGCGCAACCACGCCGCCTTCCACAATCGCAGGCGCCGTTATTTACGCCGCAGCACCGCGCCGCAGCCGCCGCAAGCCCAGCGCTGCCAGCGCAACGCGGGAAGCGCCATTAAAGACCGACCAGAACACCAAGGTAACCCGCGTCCCTAGACGACGCGCCATCTATGTACAGGTATGTGCTGGCCGCTTAAAATGTTGTTATTTTAAATGCAATGTACCTAATATCCGGTTACAGAATTTATTGTACCGAGATACCTATTCGATTCCCGATTCGAACCCAGATTATTTTTTTCATAATCATCATAACCATGCGAGTAAACATAATTAATTATACATAACAAATAATTATACACGTCGGCGCAGAGACGTTGATATTAAGAATATTCTTAATCGCATCCGTCGACACGAGTACATTCTGAGATAACCCACTTGTTAAAAAAAAAAAAAAAAATGTTCCTAGATGGTGGACTTAGCGTTTATATAAGATGCTAAACAAAGTTTATGTGGTTTAAGCACTTCAAAAGGGATGATATTTTAACCGCAATTAAACTTTTAACAAAAGATTCATTTATGGTTTAAAGAAACTTATTAATATAAATGTTTATTACATAAACACGATAGCCACTGAAAAGCAAATAGAATTATGGTCTTATTTTAACGGATGTTTGTTTTGTATCTGAACAAACAGGCAACATTTTTGTTTGTCTCTTTGCGGCCTTTCTTTAGCCCTGATATTTTTACAAAGTTTATTTTTTTTTATTTTTATTCATGACGCCTCACCAGCTTGTATCTATAAATAATAGATAAAATCTAAGAGCTTCCTTAAACTGTATCGGTACATAAGATGACGTCATTTTTTTCTTGTATCGGAAAATCATTATTATGTAGGTTTGTACCTACTAATCAATGTATGATTAATGCTAATAATACTATTGATAGTCTTACAAAGTAAGGCTTCATCATCATTATTATTATTTATTTACTAAAAAAAAAAAAAAAAAGTCAGTTTTAACTCCATGTACTGTTTTACAATTGGTTCGTATAAATTATTTATGTATAACGTTAGAATTCTCATAAGAAGAGATGCGACATCATGAAATACATTGAATCATTTCTTATCTTGCTAAATCTTTTAGACAAGCAAAGTATCTTATTATGCGTTAAAGCGATAATAACTATGCCTTTATAAATTATATAACACAATAATAATTACATTGTAATCAATGTAATAGAAAATTATTGACGCATCAAAAAAGAAATCGGGCCGCTTGTAATAACAACCGGACTAGTGGACTTTGGTCAGTCAAAGAAAGAATCAACCACATAAAATAAACTATGAATTATGTAGGTACCTACCAGTACTACCACTACTTGTAACCTTTAGTTTAGATTGACATTTTTTTATAATACCAAAAAATAATGCGATATTATTTTACGAATCGATAACGCTGCCACAAACTCATAATAATGAATGAGTCTTTCTTCCCTTTCTATGAAGTATAAATTGAGAATTAGTATTTTGTTATGTTTCTTAGCATGATTATAAAAATTCAATCATCACAGTCATAATACTGAAGCTGACTGAATCAAGGTGTCTTAATAAAGACACGGAGTAGGAGCTTGGTTTAATATTGTCTCAGAAAATGTAAGACGCTTTGGTTTTAGTACATGACATAAACCTATTTTTTGTTTCTTGAACTTTGTTTGATATTTAGTCATAATTCATATTTTATCGTCTGGCGTAGAGATTTCTACACGATTTACATGAATTAATTCCAATTAATTCGCCTTAGAATGGCGAACATTTTTTTTAGACGTTAATACGTTTTTTCACAAAAAAAAATAAATAAATAAAAAATAAAAAAAATAGAATGCTGGGGCAACAGGTACATCAGTAGTACCATATTGCCCATTTAAGCTTACCTTTCCTAGGCAGTGAGTTTTGTATTTGGCAGTCGTGGATCAAACAAAACGTACCAGACTCCGCTATACACTCCGCAAATAATAAATAAATATCTTTCCTTCGACATTTTACACTACGCTCCTAGTCCCAAACTGAGCAAAGCTATGGGTCCTAGACAACGGATATAAACATACTTAAATACCGTTTTTATATACATAAGTACATATTATTATACATAGTAACACCTAGACCCATCACAGAAATTAAAATGTATCAATTCAATTTCTGCCCGGCCGGGGATCGAACCCGGGACCTCTCGGCATAGTAGTCCGTTTCGAAACCACTACACCAAATGACTGACAAATAAATATTTTTACAATGCTCAATTACATCATTGTACCTACCTTACTCTATTTTTTTAGCATATTCTAAAGTCGGGTGCATCCTATAATAACATTAAATAACCACCGCTTAGCAATATCGTTAGTGAAATCATATAATTTATTGAAATATATAATTATTTAAATAAATATTATAATTTATAGGTCAGGTTTCAAGAATCAAAAGATTGCTATTAAAAGGTGCTATTAAATAGAAACCAAACTTTTTCCTCGCAACAGTGTTACTTGGAATCCAAATTAATACTGTTTTGGAATACTGGTCAAACTGTATCCAAATAAATTAATAAGTTTTAATTAACCACATTATTTATTTATTTAATTAAAATGCAAGTGAGCTTATATTTTACAACAATCAGCTGTTAGCCTTGCAGTCACTATGATCGATTCGGTGTTAACCACTACCGTCGTCAAGCTCAGTTCTGAGATGAAACTGGATAAATACATATAGGGAAGGAGTGTCGACACGAGGGTGTTCGGCCCACACAGCACGCGACACGCGGCAGTATTCCCTGCGGTTTGCGCCGCTGTCAACGTTGACACAATTAGCCAGTGTGCTGGATAGACAGGATGCTCTGTCAACTGTCTTGGCAACTTTTTACAATCAGTAGTCGTACTTAATAGTTAATAGAAGTACAAATAAATGTATATAATAATACTCTATAATGAACAAAATCTTGTTGAGACCGTGATACTTGTTATTGTTATGAATAAGTGATGCAATACGATTATAATACAAAAATATTGCTTTATTATGTATTTAGTACATTGACATTTACTCTCTTAACTATTTAACATGGACATTGATCCATGCTCTAAACATCTACATGGTAAAATAAATCTCGGAGGCGAAAACAGGATAATTATATGATCAAACGAACTTACCAAGTGAAGTTCGATCTGAATTATCCTGTTTTCGCCGAAGAGATTTAAGGTCCCTCCCAACCCGAAGATTTCTATATCTTCTTCCCTGGAGGTAAACGTCAATGTCATCTCTTCTCTAAATATAATGAGACCGCTCGGACACCGAGCCCACAGCGTGGTAGGGGTGGGGTTGCCCGCTCTTTTGTTTTTTACTACTACTACGCTGAATATTGTGTGCGGATTGGCTTGTCGTACAGGGGTACTACTTGGTAAAATAAATCTCTTCGGCTAAAACAGGATAATTCAGATCGAACTTCACTTGGTAAGTTCGTTTGATCATATAATAAACCATTCTATTGCACTAGTATCTTGTGTTTCTCTAATTTGGTGCAGTAACCAAAGATCGTACATCCTAGTGTAAAAATGTTTCATGGAATAAGTAGCTTTCCACATCTTTTTTCGTGCACGGCACTATATGTATTTACTCTGACCAAAACTGTCCATTTTGAATTAAATTTATAGAAGACCTCAGGGTGTCTTAATCCTAACTTCCCACCCGGGAACTTGAAAAAATCTAGAACATAAAATTCAAATGTAAGTAGGTACAACCAATCTGAGTTTATGGCGATATTGGATGTAGAAAATTACTAGACAATGAATCAATAATTATAGGTATTCACGCTTATAATAGTTATTTATCAACTGATTATGTAAATTGCCAGTTCATTAATTTTTGAAGCACAAAAGTGAAAACCAATTTCGCGTCATGCATGACATTGTATTTAAAGTAAATGTGATTTGTGCCGACATACAGTAAAAAACATGTAAACAATAAAATAAAAAAATATTAATCTTTCTATTTTGTGACATAACACTGAAAATTATTACGTAACATTTTCAGTTACGTTTCCTCCAACAATGTTTTATTGACTCATGCTTTTCTTCTGTTCTACGAACGTTCAATTTCTAATTACCCCATCTAAACGGGTAGTCCAATCAACAGGTAATTAGTGGCAAATACCCACAACCAGATTTCCTCCATCTTGACAATTAGGTAGGTAGGTATTATAATAACGCAGTCATTAATGTTTGTCTCGGCCGATGACAGCGCAGTGGTCCGTGACGACTCAATCGGGTCGACAATCAGTATGAAGTGTTGTGTGTTTATTTGTGTTCTTTTGTTATCGTGGGGTACACAGGCAGCTAATAAAGGTATTTTATAATAGATAGGATCTATTATTATACATTTTTATTTTTATAATATTGGATAATTTTAGCCTGAAATTATATGTATTTTGATATGTTACTTATCTATCAGACTCCTATTGATTTTTATTCCTATCTTTTTATTCTCCTCCTATGTATTTTTTAGAATTTTTCGCAAAACTGGACCAAAGATCAAAATATCCAAATCTCGCTTAGAAACACTTTCTTAAACTTACCTACCTCAATCTGGCACTTGATATTGGACACTTGATATTGGAAACCATTTATTAATGCCCAATATCATTTTGAAATGCGACACGTAAATCTTAATTACACACGATAAAGTCATTTAAAAGTCTTTAATTTGATTAAAGTAACCTTAGTTAAAGATTAAACACATTAAACATCTGTTAAGTTTAAAAAACTGTATTTACTGTCTGCCTAAAATAAAATAAATGATCCAGTATTTTATTGGACACAAAAGCACAAACTTCAACTGGCACAAAAGCACTGGATTATTTTTTGTAGCTTGTTGATATTTTTTGTCAATTTTGTGATAGTGTCGACAATTTCCAGTGCTTCAATTTCAGTATGTAACCTTTTTAGAACCGAAACTGAAACTGAGCCTTTACCCTTTTAGAACTTATAATCAAACATTTACAATTAATAACTGATACCCAAATATTTTAGAATGATTTTCGATATTGAAGCCATACGAAAATAGTAATTTAATTCAAACTTCGGTGTTTTAGCTATAAACAAAATATTAATTAATAAACTTAATTGGCAAACAGCCTAACCTTAGTAGGTCACGTTCAAAATTAGAAGCCTGTCTGTTTGTATAGATAGGCACTATCGAATAATACAAATTAATTGGAAACTGCTTACGAATACTAATGAAAACACGCTATTTGCATAATTTTCAGAATGAGAAGCTTTGAAAATGTTTGTGATATTTGAAATTTTCAATGTCAAAACAACCCTGCTAGTTGCTATTCGCTTGTAATGATTCTTTCAGTTTAGCTGTAATTACTAAATATAGGTACTTATTTTCAAAAGAAATCGTAGTAGGTACTTACTGAAATAAATACTTAAATATCTACCTACTACGTGATTGTGTATGAAAAAATATTTATTAAAAAACATATGTTTGGTTAGTTTTTTTTTTATAAAAGGCACTTAAATGCAGTCGGTACTAGTACCGACTGCCTTTACATCTAGATGTAAGAGTCGATTCGAACATTTTAATAAGTTTAAGATTCATACTTTATTAAATGATTAATACGAAATCGCACAAATTACTATTCTATAATAATATGTCAATTCCTGAAAACAATAATCCAGATTTGTTCTGAATCGTAATTTGACTTACAACAAAATGTTCTATGTTTTGTTGTACCAAGCCTAAACTTTTGTTTCAGAATCATGTGAGACATGTGAACCAATGGACAACTGTCCGTTCTTCAAGAACCTTTCTGAGGCGGACCAAGCCAACTGGCGGGAGAGATATGACTGTGAAGACGCTTCTAGTAATACCAAACCTATCTATGGATTTTCCTCATCAGCTAAAGGAGATCTGGTTTGTATAATTTTATTTTAAATGTCTGAGTAATTAATTTTAAAATGATGATAGTTGTGACGGTCATCTGCATTAGTGGTTAACGATACCAGTTCAGTTGCCGGTTCGAATCCCGCTAGGCGCAAATGTTAATGTTAACACTCGGAGTCATGAAAGATTTGTGTCATTTTTCAGTAGATTCCTATCTAAGTAGCTAGTAGTGGATGTTTACAGTAAATAGACAAAAATTTCATATAAAATTATAAATACAAATATTACTGAATTAACACTTCATAGCCCTAAGTTTCAGGCTATTAGTTTCAAAACTAAATGACAACTAAACCCACCAAAAGCGCTGTAATATTGAATGGTACCGCGCCACAGCAGTGAATGAGTTGTCAACATTATCAAGCTTTTGTTTGCCGCTCGCTCCAGCCGGGTGTTAGAATTCTAAATATTATGTTATTTAATTAAACGTTAGCGATACTACAATATCATTCAAAGTTATAATTGTTAGACCCTAAAACAGCGGCTGACAAAAGTGACTGACTAAAGTAAAAGTCATTTTACTTTAGTTAGTTAGAGTTTCAGCACTAGCCGATTAATTGTCTCGAAGCAATCGAAGGGTTAAAATTTTTTAAAGTCTATTTATAGAAAAAAAATGAGTTTTATGACCTTGTATCTAATTCTGTACAAACTCCGAAAGCGTATCGCTTTCAGCGAAACACTTTGACGTGAAACCGCACTAAAACACTACCCAACTTCGCCGTTTCATTAATTCCTGTTTGCAATGTAAATTGCTTTTAAACACTGTTTAAATTTGTTCACTTTTGTATTAAAACTGCAATTTCGTACCATTCCCGCGATTTATCACAAAATGAACGTGTCATTTATACAGCGTTCGACCGAAATACCAAATGATAAACGGGTTTAATAAATAAACATTTCGTACGAACGGGACTCGCCACTTAATAATCGCGTTAAGTACGAAATATTATTAATTAACAAACTTAAATTGTTTTATGACAACATTACTATTTTAAAAACAGCGGGTGCGTAGTGCACGTCGGGGTCGTGTTTTTCAAGGTTTTGTATACAAACAATTATTTCAAATTCCTTACTTTAAATAAGTCGTCTTTAAAAAAATGAAATGGTAGATAATGATAATTATTTATGCTCAGATGTAATCCGTCGTAAAATAAAGGTCAAACTTACAGGTTTATATTTGAATGATCCGGTATTTATAAAATTAAATATTACACTGCAATCGCTAACAAATTGTACCAAATAGATGTTAGGTTGAAAAATCTAAAATTACTTCAACTTTATCAATATTTTATTTGTAAACTGGTTTCGTTTTCCGTCTGTATAATAGACGTAGGTACATTAATGTATAAATACAAATTAAGATAACAAATTCATATTATTATGACCGTTGCCCATTAACTAAAAATTTAATTATTACAGGTATGCTGTCCCGAAAATGTGTGGCAAGTGGAGAACCCATCACCACAGCCTTCTTCTACCGAGCGACCCAAACAAATCTCCAGTACAACAACAAGTACAACAGAACAGCCAGTGAAAATGGAAAAAAATAGTTTCCTTAACCAACCGAACTTCAATTCACCGATTTATCCTGGTTATCCAAACGGTTTTACTGGTAACCAGTTTAATCCTGGTTTCCAAGGCTATCCTAATACTGGTGGCCAGTACCCCAATACTGGTGGCCAGTACCCCAATACTGGTGCCCAGTACCCAAATACTGGTGCCCAGTACCCAAATACTGGTGCCCAGTACCCAAATTCTGGCACCCAGTACCCAAATTCTGGCGCCCAGTACCCAAATACTGGTGGCCAGTACCCAAATACTGGTGGCCAGTACACCAATACTCCATTACCCCAATTTGGTAACCAAAGATTGACTGGCAACCAGTTCAACAACCCAGGGCCTAATGGAAACGGCTACCAAGTTTATGAGAATGACAATGAGCATGGTGGTTTGAACGGTGGCAATTTGGGCGGCCAGCAAGGTTTTGACAATGGGAACAGTGCTGGTAATCAGTTAGGTAACCAAAACGGTAACCCTTACGATAACGGATTCGAAATGCGCCGCGGGAAGGGTCCTGACAATAACGCGCAGAATCCGTACTTTCTGCCGGCCGACAGGAAGGATAATTCTCTTACGGGAACAAACTTAGGTGGACAGTGTCCCGTAACGAGCTTCCCGCCGGATCCCGACTCGGGATGTTGCGGGCGGGAGGCGACGGACCCTGACAGCGACGCCGGTGAGTCCCGTACCTCTAGCATGAACAACTTTTGTCTTCGAATCGTTTGCGTATTCGACAAAATTCGATACTCGGCCTTTGAATTAAACGATAACGTGACAATTTTGATTCTCAAAATAAGTTTCGTGCAACCATTTCTTATACTAAGTTTACTTTACGACACGTTCACAAGGGCGCTGTTGCAGTTTTCGTAGGTTTTAAATCTTTTGATGGCGATTCGAATACGCAAACGATTCGAACTCGAAAGTTTTTCATGCTAGCCGTAGTACCGATACCTCACTCTAAATTTAATATAACCGGATGTCACCCCATTATAGTCCTAATTTGCGCTTTGAATTTAAATAACTCATTCGTCGGGACTTTATTTGTGCCGCTCTGCTTACGCATCAAAGGGATCTCTGCGTTACCTCAATTAATTTAAATACATAAGTGTTTTAAGTTAATGCACAATAATTTACTAACTCACTTAGAGGCAGCCATCCTTTTAAGTAGAAATTAAATTCGATGCTTGCTTTTAGTTACCTACTCTTCAATTAAGCAATACTTACTCCTTTTGCAAGTAGTAAGTTAGTTACGATCATAAAACCTGGCTTCATCATTAAGCTCAATAGTCAATAAATCATGAATGCGTCATTATCTCATTTAATCAGTAGTTTTATATAAAATTTTCTTATTTTAGGGCTTATTGGTATGATATTAGTTTTCTTACCTAATGTTGTTATTAATAGTACAGTTTTCTAATTGTATTTTTTTCCACAGCTTCGGGAAATGGGTACCCACAATCAAACTGGGCGCCTCACAGGAACCAGCCAAGCCGGGGGTCTCGGCCTCTCTGGCCGCAGTCTGATAGAGTCAAGAGGGAAGATGTCAACATTACATTGGACAATCGTATTGCAGGTAAATTAAGAGTGGTTCCATAATCTAAAGAACTAAATTAATGTATCGAAGGAAAAATTGTATAATTAATGTAGGCGGGTATACAGGTATTGAGATAAATTGGTAATTAACTAATTAACTTCATTGGCTCATAATTGCTAATTAGTTCAATATTAGAAGGGAAGATCATTAAGTCTAGTA
The DNA here is from genome assembly GCF_963855985.1 of Ostrinia nubilalis. NCBI lineage: Eukaryota > Metazoa > Arthropoda > Insecta > Lepidoptera > Crambidae > Ostrinia > Ostrinia nubilalis. The sequence continues at coordinate 9,323,235 of NC_087096.1, read as the reverse complement.
TGAATTAAAATCTGGAATGGAAGTAAACTATAGGTACTTACTCTACCTTCTGACTTTCATTTTATTGATAGTTTTACTGTCCACTAAACTACTGTAAACTTTTCAGTTTTTAGTTAGTAGGTTCTGCTAGATTGCAGGTAATATTAATTAGCAGTCTCTATGACAGTTTACATTAAACGTTATACATAGGTTACTCGTAAACGTAGGTATCTTATAAAGTGGATTAAGATGAGTATCTCCAAAAATAGGACAATATTTTCGTGTGGATTTAAGTGAAATGTTTCAAATATCTTCTGATATAATCTGTTTGAACTTATCCTAATAAAAATATAGAAAATGTTCGTTCCATTTCTCGAACACTAAACGACAGAAAAGGGCCCCGATATTAACATATTACTTCTAAGTCGGGACTTGTAATAAGATTCGCTTGGATTCGGCAGAAATTTTGGCTGTCGGTTGACACTTTGATGTTGCTTGTTTATTTTTATTCTAATGAAATTACCAGTAAACAACTTGCAAAAATACTTGGACTGCTTTTTCATTTCCTCGTGGGAATTATGTCCAAAGTTATCTGTAGATATCAAATAGTCACACAAGAAAATATTTACTTTTTTTTATCTCCACTATAGGAGCACAACCCTATTTTTCCAAAGGCAAATGGAGGTCTTGGCTTACACTCCCCACGGTGGCCAGAATGGTTAAGGAGGCTTCATTAATTTACATTAGGTACTTTGTTATTCCTACCCACAATTAAACTGATTGGTGTGTTATAAGTTCTACAGCTTATTGGGCTTAAGAGTTAGCGTTAGTAATTAAAAGTTTTGTATTTTGCTAAAACTATCTTACTATTTTTGTTCAAAGGTGGCAAAGAAACAGAGCTCGAACAGTTCCCATGGACCGTTCTGCTGAAGACCATATTCGTTTACCCCGACAAGGAGGTCGCTTTCTCATGTGGCGGCTCCCTCATCAGCTCTCGCTACGTCCTCACAGCTGGACACTGTATCGTTGATAGCAAGGGCACCGTTAAAGAGTAAGTCATTTTTTCCTACAATTCCGTTAAGTCCAATCCTACAACTTTATTTACAAGTTAATAAAACCTCTAAGATCTGGCTCAGACTGGTAAGACACGAGCGATAACTGCGCGGTTTCTGGGTTATTTTTACTGGCGAGGCACTGAGGTGGTCACCATGCAGTTACTGTTTGAAGCAAATGCACGAGAACTGTTGCTGGAACCGCAAGACAGCGATACTGTCTGAACTAGGCCTAATGCTACGATTGATCAATCATAGTTTATAATTTAAAAAATATCAAGACAATAATACAATATGCATACAAGTAAATAAGCATAAATCTATGTTACACTTAATACCTTTAAATTATGGAATTTTCCGTGTATCAAAACTCGGACAAAACCGAATAAAACGAACTTAAAAATTTGAATATTGTAAATTACCAGCTCACAAAATATCCTTACATTTCTTCTTAATATAAAAACAAGTCTTGAAGTGATTTAAGAGCCATTTCACAAAAATATTCCGCGCGAATTTAGGTAAAAGCTGTCAACGCAACGTCAAAAGAGTAAAAAGAACGCTGAAATGGACAAAAAAATCTTGAGCCGTGACCGTATTAAGACTTGATTTAAGTTATTAATTTTAAGGTAGAATGAGGTATTCAAACTTGATAAATTAATTTAAATTTTTAATAGAGTTTATTAAGTCTTTTATGTTTCGATTCATAATGAAACACGAATAGGTATAATATGTAAAATATAATATATTAAGTACAAAATAAAAACAGTCACATAGTGAAAAAAAAATCTGCCCCCTTACAGCTCCATCATCGGACCCTGGATACGAAATATTCGTCAAGGCGAATCACACAAGCCCAAACTCCATAGGGTTCTATTGTTTTGTTACGGAGGTAGCCATTGCATCTCCTCCAGATCCATTATCAGACAGAGCTAAGAAATAAATAAATAAATATTATTATAAGTAAACAAATAACTAAAATAATTCATCTTACTATCTTACTTCTTACTAGTCTGACTAATATTATAAATACGAAAGTTTGTGTGGATGTCTGGATGTTTGTTACACTTTCACGCAAAAACTACTGAACAGATTTTGATGAAACTTTACAGTACAGCAGTACTAGGCAGTCTGTGTTCAACTATCACTCGGGTCGGACGTTCCTATCGCAAGACCTTTGGATCACTCAGTTCCGATACGACTCTAGTACTGTGTGTAATTATTTTCGTGAATACACTGAGTTTATTAATTTCTACGAGTGGATTTCATTTTGCCTGAGACCTACGCCATGAACCCTGAACCAGAAGACCCTGTCGCCAGCGACAGCGACGCTCATCCATCCCTGGCGTCGACCAGAATAACAATGTATAGGCTATAATTTATGACGATCTGTGACAAACTACATTTCAAGCGGGTGAAGCCGCGGGCAATACTACATATTTCATACTAGCTTTTTGCCCGCGACTTCTTCTGCAATGAAGTGGAAAATGGTTCTAATAGAATTAAAATATTCTAAGAAAATTAATTTTGTTAAATAATTATATTTTTTGATATAAAATCTACAAATTATTATGTTTAAATATTTGAATACTTACAAAATTATGAGATCTTTCTAAAACAAAATTAAAACACTACACCTGCCGCAGATTTCTTTGTAAACAATGTTTTTTTGTTTTTCCTTCAGGTGCTAAAATCACCAGGCTATTGTGTGCGCATACTCTGGAGTATTCCACATACGTCGGTCGTCGGAGAAGCATAGATTTCCATTGAGTCTACTCCCGCTACCATATGGAACTCCGCTAAAACTCGTGAAGGCGTCAACACTTGCTTTTGTATCGAAAATTAGTATGAGCAGCTGCGCACGCGGTTGCCCGTTGCAGGCTCTATGCAACCACACTATTTTAAACCGTGGTCCCTAAGCATGAGATGGAAAACTGCACTCTCTTTAATTCTCTTGAATTTGATGGTGTTAGGGGAATCCTAGGAATGAATACAGACTTTCCAATGGAATCTCCTCATCAATATTGCGAAATTGCGAGTTGCAATGCAATGTTACGTTTTCACATGTTATTTTATTGTAATCTGACCTTGATTTTTCAAACACGTGTCAAAATAAAAAAAAAAATTAAATCAAAAGTACTAAGGAATATTTCATTGATATCAACTTAGAAACAAGCACAGATCACAGAAACTAAAGGGAAATGTGACAAGGGACAAATTGGAACATATTGCTTGTGAAAGCAATGATGACAGTAGCGACGTCATTATGTAAACAGTTTATATTGCTTGCAGAGTACTAAGATTATTCGAACGTTGAATACTGATACCGCAGTGGATAATGAGCACATAATTTGATTTCTTTGTGTGTGTGAATTTCTAATACGACACTGAGTTTCGAACTCAGCGCATTACTTAGCATCTCTCTATATTTCTATGGAACCAAGTTATCTCCAAAATAACATTCCACACCTTTTTAACCTAGTCAGGTAATAATTTTAATAAAATACGAAGCACGTCATCTATCAATAGGATATAAAATATGTATATTTTAGAAGTTAATAAATTATGCATAAAATATAAACACTTTAGAAGTTTAGTTAAATCGTAAAATTTCTGAAAAACAAGTAGGTACTAAAATCGTACTGAAAAAAAAAGTATTAATATGTTATCTAATTTATTTATTAAACGTCGAATTTTATCAAAGATTTTGGACTAAAGTTTTTGAAAATATTTTATAGCCTACATAGAAAAAAATTAGGATTCTAAATCGTGAAAGAATTTTTTTTCGGAGCCTATTGCGTCCAAACAAACAAACAAACAATTAAATCTTTCCTCTTTTATTAGTATAGATTTAACAACAAAGCTTCCCTCTCGAAACAAAACGCTTCTTTTTCTTCTTCACGAAACAAAACTTAAAGCGGATAAATAAATAAACAAATCTTTGGACAATTTCACAGCGCCATCTAGTCCAAAAGTAGGCAACCAATATGCTTGTGTTAAGGGTGCTAGCATAATGGATATACTTTTTATAATTTATTTATTAAATTAAATACATGGTACCTACATATTATACATAGTTACACCCAGATCCGTCAAAGAAATTAAAATTCATCATTTCAATTTCTGCTCGGCCGGCCGACTCGAAACAGCCTCTCGGCATAGTATCAAATGTATTTGGTCGCCGTACAAATCACCGCTTTACGACATGAACGCACGTAAACGTCACGGCGGGAAAAATGACACAGGTCCTGCCTTGACGGGCGCTCGCGCCATACTAATCGATGTCGGCTTGCGCATTGTAATTTATACCGATATTCACATCAATATTTTGACAAAGTGGTTACTAATATTTAAACAATAACTGTAGAAATCAATTCTACAATGAATATTCTTTATTTGGGGATACTTTTATTGCAGTTATTGCTGTGTTTTTAAACCAAAAACCACGATCAAAATGTGACGTTAATCTTCAAATTTGCCAAATTATTTTTAGATTTTACTCAATAATGGTAATGAAATACAAGAATCTATTTCATTAATGGACTACAAGAATATATGTCCAATGATTACTATATATTTTTAAGCTTATTATATGAGCATAAATAATAGATACAGGACTTTGAAAATGAGTCTGCGGCAATTTTTCCGTAAAATGGTTGTGGGAGATGGGGCACTGTGAATTAAGCAAAAGAGTTTTAGTAAATCCGTTTCATTAATGGTCAACACCAAGGATTGACCTATCTTTCGCAGTTATTAAATAATCTCTGGGTGTTGCTTAAGATAGTAATTCATGCTTCCAAAATCTTAGAAATTCGCACGAAAATGTAAAATGGCTCTTAATACTCTTAAATACCACTCCACATTTATGTAGAACTAGATTGTATAAAAAATACATACTTACTTTAAAAGGTCTCAAGCACAGAACTAAAACTTTGCCTAAAGATACTTACACAAATTCCTTCCATCTCTCGACAAACATTATTATCTGGGGCTTGACAACAGGGCGTCCCAAACGACTGGCTCTATTTTCTTGTTCTAGCCCTAATGCTCCAGGAATTTCTCCTGGGGCCGAAGCTTAATCCAAAATTCCAAATCTTTCAACTTTAGGGAAAAGTGGAATTTACATGATAACGTTTTTAGGTCACACTTTAGTCGGAGCCTATTCTTGGTGCCGAAAAAATATGCTAAAATATTTTCTCAGTAAAAATTTACATTCAAGATCATGGGTTCAATCTACTTAGATTTTTTTTTAACCATTGGTAATGCTTTGTGTAATTTATGGGCAGTCCGTCTACATAGTAACGTACTATAATTATTCAAAGTCAAAACTTTACAGCCCCAGCTGGGCCAAGCTTAATGCAATGCATAGCTTATGATGACATAATTATCATAGTTACTGGCGACTTATTAGTATTATCAAATATGATGTTTCAGCGTCGAGATATACCTAGCGGAGTACGACAAGCGGACCTTCCCTAAGGACTGTAAGAATGTACTGGGGAAAGGACAAGTGTGTGTGGAAAACATAGTGATGCACGCGGAAAATCTCCACTTACACCCTGAGTATGACGACAACAGGCTTCACAATGACATCGCATTGATAAGACTTCGTGGCAATGCGCCTTATACCGGTAAGTCCGTGTTTTCTATGATTTCTTTACTAATCACTGAAAATGTAGAGCTTTGTGTTGATATGTCCGGTTTTGCATCAAAGATATTACTAACGAAATTAACTTAGTTGATAGGATACGTATACGCATAATTTGAATGGTACGTATATTATACCTGAACCATTGGCTAAGTAGGAATATGATCTCTTAACCGCTCTAACACTAAGTTACGCTTAGTTTAGAGCTATTAAAGATTGGTATAATAGCTTAAAAAGCTTTGTTTTACGTCTGATTTTGAACTGCAATGTAGATTTTACAGTTATAGTTACATTCCAAATCTTTATTACAACAAAAGATAGACAGTAAAATATTGCTTTTATGAAAATTAGATAGCTAATAGTAGGTAAAGTACAAACCAAACATAAGAAAATATTTTACTATCGTAAAGTTACGAGTATCATTGATTCAATTGCTTTTCTAATTGTTTTACCTCACGTTCTAAGCATTGTTGTTAAAATTAGCATGCCAGCGGGAACTTGAGAGCGTTCCAAAGTTAGCAGAAGAAAGCCAATTAGTGCAACGCTAAGTGGCTTACTCAAAGCGTGTGTTTAACTGGATTTGTGGCCTGTTCCGCGGCTTTTGCTAAGCATCCCCGCCCGAGCCAATAGCATTCCCTGGATTATCCCGCTAATCGTAATGTAAAATTTAGAACAGTATGTACGTTACATAACTTTATAATAATGCTCCATTTACCGCGGATTTGCCCTCTTGAGATTTGCTGATTTATGTTAGGCAATAATTGAAATACGGTTTAAGGTTGTGGCAGCTTTATGGAATGCTTCATTATCTTTCCAATGTATCCTTTCAAGGTTAATATTAATAAAATTATTAATTATAAATTATTAATTATATTGCAAAACTGGTAAATAAAATTCGATAGAACGAAAGAGAAACGCATTACAGATACTTAGTTATCTGAACTTAAAAATATCACATGAAAGAAAAGTGTTTGTTGATAGTTTTTACATGCTTGTGGCTTCACCTGCGTGATTTTCGTTTCGTCACAGAAAGTTCCATTCGATGACCATAGGCCACCTCTAATGATCCTTTTAGCCGATTGGGAACGATCTGCATCCAGCGGCTTCCTTCTTCATTACGCAGTGTAATTAGGTATCTAAGGATATTATTAATGATAATTATTGTATTATTATTTATTTTTCAGACTACATCCGCCCAATCTGCCTGCCGCCCATAAACGTGGACAGCCCAGAGCTGTCCAACTTGCGTCTCGCGGTCGCCGGCTGGGGACGCAACGGGCAGTACAAGTCGAACATCAAACAATCCACCGTCGTCAACTTGGTGCCGCAAAGCGACTGCAGGTAGGGATGCCGGTGGAAACATCGATATCGATTAGTTCGATATAATCGATGAAATATCTATTTGATTTCATATAGATTTTCTTATTGGAATGTTTATTAATATAAATGAACTTTAGTTTTTAATTTGGGTCAGTAAAATTACTTTTCTGCTCCCACTAATTTCTCTAGGGGAAAGGTCGTTAAAGCTTTTGTTACATATTCTTATTTTCATATCATATTTAAATTATATTCTCAACATAACAATTAATTTAGTACTGAATTATCCGATGACGTGGACGTCAATTAAAACAGGTTAAAAATGTTGGATAAGAAAAAGTACAGGCGACAGCACATCATTATGTTACATATCTTACTTGTATGTAGGTAATACATAGTAAAAGGTGCAACAAAAATGTAAAATGATGACTCTAATTATTTCTTTGGTGCACACGTACGTTCTTTTATTTTTAAGTAATTTGAATTTTAATACCTTTATCGATAATCGACATCTACCCATCCTTATTCCAGGAGCGCTTACCCGGGCCTAACGAGGATGCAGGTCTGCGCAGCCGGGTACACCGGGGAGGACACATGCAAAGGCGACTCCGGAGGGCCGCTAATGATGATGTACGCAGGGAGGTATTTCGTATCAGGGGTGGTTAGCGGGAAGAGGGCCGACGCGCCTTGCGGGACCTCCGTACCTTCTTTGTATACCAATGTCTACCAGTATCTGCCCTGGATTAGGAGTATGATGCAAAAGTGATGTACTGAATAATTTAATTGAAGTTTAGCAAAAACAAATGAATTTAGAATATTATTCTAGCCCGCAAAAAACAAAATAGTATGAAGTAAAGCGTGTCAATTAATTCATCGTGCTTAAAGCAATCTACGAGTAGTTAATTATTCGGGCATAATTAAGCTTTCTAAGTTTGATCATGTGATTGGACGAGCTTTTGCAAATACCAAATAATTGCATTAATAATTAATACTCCTATAATAATATGACTACAACTTTTTCGAAGGTTATGTACCTACACACGTCCACAGTGTTAACTATCCATTTCCGATTTTGCTCTCGCTCTCATCAAATGGTGATTCTTTGCGATAGAACGAGACGACATGACCGGCAATGGGCAGTTAACACTGTTGCCGATAGTACATACTTACTATTAATAATACGCACTAAGTTCATCCTGTCGCGTATCCTCTTTTCTGTTACTGACTTGTAATGTGAATCTAAAATTAACTATTTTCTCAAGTTTGTAAACTTTGCCTATTTCTAATCACTAGTTGTAAAATTTCAAAGTGTATTGAATTAATGTAATTAGTTATAAATATTTTATTAATAACGACGCAACGTTTGTAGGTAAATAAACTATTGATATTGAAGCTTAATGAAGACGATCCTATAAGTTTTATTTTGCTCGTTTAAATTGTAATTAAGATATTTCTTACTGCAATCTACTTAATTAGATGAAAATTCATTTAATGATATAAATCTAGTCTTATGAATAAATGACTATTTTACCAAACAATTCTGTTACTTTTAAACTATCCCAATTCCACATACATTAATTTAAATAAAATAAACGAATGTTCGGTTTTCTCGGTTGAAAACAAATCTGAGAAAAGCCAAACCTTAAAAAAGCACGAATTAAATTATTCATCTCTACATTTCCTGTATCTTACTTATACACGATTTTGGAGAATCGTGAGGAATTTCAAACCTTAAACGTCAATTCACACTAATAAGTAATTAGTTTTTCAGAACAATGTTGGAATTTTAATAAGGCGAAACTTATTGGAGCAAAAATAAGGTGTTTTATTGTGGCCCTATCGCGCACCGCAGCGATGTTGCGGTATCATTGACGCAGCCGACGACTGTAGCGTTTAAAATGTATTAAACCAATCGTATGCACATTAACAAAGATTTTTTACATTTTCAGTGTTTGGAAATTGAGCTAACTCTCCAATTGTTTACTTAATTGTTGTGCTGCTTTTACATATAAAATAGACTAAGTATAAAAACTAAAGTACCTACCAATTAGCTAATCGTTGAAACTCATTCGTTAGCTAAAGAAAAATGATCAATGTTTGATTTGATTTTCTTATTCAGTTTATTATGGTTTTAAAAAACGTCGCTCTCTATCCCCCGGATCATATTAATTGTAGTTATTCTAAATAAAGATTCTGTTAGAGTATCAAACATTGCTTTGAATAAGCAAACTGAATTGTTTCCAGGCACAAACAAGCAGTTAACGCTAAATATAACATCGACTAAATTGGATAAGTAAGGGGGCGTCCATAAATTACGTGAGGCTTTTAGGGGGGGGAGGGGGTCAACAAAAACCTCACCAAATCTCACGTGGGGGAGAGGGGGGGTCTCGGGAAATATCACGTATTTTTTTCCACAAGAAATAGAGAAATAGTTTGCGAGAAAACTGGGTTAAATCTTAAGTAAAAAAATTGGCCAAGTGCGTGTCGTGCCACGCGCAGTGTAGGGTTCCTTAGTTGTCCGTCGTTATCACAATATATTTCAGAAGTAAGCAATTACTTCATCTAAAGTCACTTTTAATATTTTCTTCTAAGGAATTTTTATTAGGTATGAAATTTTATAATACATGATTAAAACGACTATTAGTCTTGAACTAACTGATCTATCTTAACCGCTATAGTTTTCCTTGAAAGTTCATAAAAAGCACTATAATTTTGAATTTTTCCAGATTTATCAAGCCAAAAGTTTAGTTTTTAGCGGGGGGGAACGCCCTACTCGGACAAAAATTGGCACTTTAAACTTTAACATTTTGCAAACGGATCCCTAAATCGAAAAATGGTCTTAGAAACCCCTAAGCCATTTTAAAAGACCTATCCAACGATACCCCACACATGGGGTAGAAGACGAAAAAAAAATCATCCCCACTTTACATGTAGGGGAGCTACCCTAAAAAAATTTTTTTTTTTTCAAAATTTTATTCTACCGTTTTGTCGTTGTGATTAATATACATACCTCTACAAAATTACAGCTCCCTAGTGCCAATAGTTTCCAAGCAAAACCTCGGACAGACAGACAGCCAGACATATCGAAACTATATTAAGGGTTCCTTGTCAGGACTAAAAATGATATTTGTATGATGATAATGTCATTTTATTCTATACAGTCTAAACAAATACAACTAAAAATGCTTCCGTCTGCATGTGTGAATACTAAAATGCAGAATAAATGACGAAATTAAGAAAATTATAAAACAAGTTCTTTTTTTATCAAAATCGATTTTGCTAGATTATTAGTGATTTTGTAGAAAGGAACAATTAGACTAGGTACTTCTGTAAAAAAACAATGTGACCCTAGTACTAACCGCTGTCACTACACGTGTTTTTCTGGATCTATTCGTAATCAGTGGGCTTAGTGCGACTTTACACAATCGTCATCCGCTAGCGACTGCGTAAAAAATGAAATTTAAATGTATGATGATTGTACAGCGTCCTTAGCAGACACTTTCAAGAACTAAAATCTTAAACTTTATAGATCTTTTTGATGCACTCGTTAGCAACAACGTTAAAACACACAAAAAAATGTTTCTCAGTTATATTACTCCAAAACTATTAAATTTCGGATTTTTTTTAATATCACGTGAGATTTGGGGGTGGGGGAGGGGGTCAGGCAAAATCTCACCAAATCTCACCAAGGGGGGCGGGGGGGTTGAAAAATAGCCAAAATTGTCTCACGTAATTTATGGACGCCCCCTAACTCGTTTCTATACCAAGAAATCCACCAACAAATTGTTTTAGTAATAATTACTGTATCAATTACCAACAACCAATCACAAATGTGTTATTGATAGGCTAAAACGATAGACCGGCACCCGGCAACAGGGTAACATTAATAAGGGGGCTTCTACACGAGCGGTACGCTCGGGTTTTATGTCTTTAACTCGATATAGTAAACTGTTATATTTAATGAATTAATTCAAGTGTTCTATTTAATTAATAAATTCAAAATACTTCATCTATTAATCAGGATTATCGTTTGTTGGGAAGAAACCCTTTAACTCTACCTTCGCTAAAAGACAAATAAATACGTTCATATAAAATAATTTTATTTTAATAATCACACACAAGATAATTGAACTCTATTCTAAAGCTTAGCACTTGTAAGTTAAATAAGTTGAACTTCCATCATCAACGTTTTCGAGCGCTGAGCCCCTAGGACGATTATGTCCGCAATGTTGGCCCGTAGAGCAGTTTAGTTAAACCTGAAGGCGACCGATGAATGCCACATCTGCTTCAGAAATTCTTTCAAAGTTTACTAAAAAAAATTCTTATGACTCTGCAGAACGTACTACAAATTTCTTTAAATTAGGTACTGTTTCTCTTGATCTCCTCGAAAGAAATCATGAACGAGAGAAACAGATTTATCAGAAAAAAATTTCAGGCATTAAAGATTGACACAAAATCTCAGCCAGAAAAGCGTTCTCCTGCACTCGTCTTAAGAGTAAGTTCTCCCCCGCACCATTAACCACGGAACACAATCCGGCAGGAGAACACTCAAATGAGCAAACACTATTATCAGAGAGGGTGTGCAGATTTCCCCAGAGTGCCCTTCTCCTTAAAAGTGTCGGCCGAATGACCGCTATTCCCAGCACGAACTGTGAACGGATTTTTCCTTAAAAAGATGTGACAGGAAAGACAAAACGTGCGGGTGACGGCCAACGCAATATGAATTCTTACGGTATAGAGTCTGTAAATCATCTTATCTTCTGCAATATGCTACGAAACTACAAAACAGTCTGCGTCTGCTGTCGTAGCTTTTGTGAAAAGGCCGTAAAATAAGTAGAAACTAAGATTTTTATTCAACTTTACATTGAAATTAGCTACTAGACTTTACTTACAACTTTTCTTAATTTGCTCATTGAAACCTATGAATATTTTACAAGGTAGTAAGTATGTATTTTGCTTTCAAACACTTCAATCATAAAACCATCGCCTTCACTCGCGAAAATTTCCTTTCAGATTTAAATAAATAAAAGCAAATATGACTTCGATTTATTTTACCCCGAATCACAAAATCCAATATGTCTGTTCTTGAAATCAGAAGAAATAATCACCACATGAGAGAACTCGCAAAAAGGCGTCGAATCCGCCTGCAAAATGAGTGAAGCAAAAAAAATATTGGATCTGCAAATAAGGGAAGAGTGCGTAATCAAAAAGATATTTTAGACATAATTACATTATCGGCGGTACACGAGGCGCTGGGGACCGAGTCCCGGTGCTCCAGAAAGAAATATAATTTGTCAGCGCTTCGTCACTGATCCCTGAAACCCAATATCGCGCCATTCACAATCTGCGCTCCCACCGGGTCGGAAATTTATGTAAAATCAATGCAACAAATAAAGAACGATGCGACGGTAAATATCCACGCGACGTCACAATTAGCGCCGGCCCCGTTGGGAAGCGACACAATTTTGTTATTTGCCAATCTTTTTGCGTCCCCGGCCGCTTAAAAACTTGACATATTTTGATACGAGTGTACGAAGTTGAAAAATATCATTTTTAAATGAAAGTAAACGGGAGAAACTATTCTCACTTAAAGGATTGAATTTTAATTAGGAATATGACTGAAAAAGAAAAGCAGATAAATATAAAATTGATAAGAAACATCGTCTTCTAACGTGTGCCATACACATCCTATTCCTAAACAAACTGTAAGTGTGTAATACGAATAACTGGAGATCGAACCCAGGACTGCCGATCAAGAGTTCGAATTTAACTCTCAAATAAACCACTAAAATAAATTATTTCACAGTTTAGTAGTAGGTAGTAGACTTATATCAAAAGGGTAGACAAAACTATATCTACCTCGAAATAAAACTAATGTCCACCACAGCCAGGGATTGTCAATTTTGTTTGTAACACCTTCACAAGTCACCGCCATATTCAGCGAGCAATTTATACGTAATTGGAAAACTTTTTCATGCCAATAATTGGAGTCCCATTTTAATGAAAGGATTTCGCGTTCAGCTTGGACTGGTAACATGATTTTATTCAAATTTATCCATATTTAACCGGTAAACACGGAATCAGAGACCATTATTTTGATAAAATTTGTTCCATTATGAGTGTCGGCGACCCCTTTTCGTGTTATGAAAATATTTGCCCAATTTGCGGTGGTGTATCGGTCGGAATTTAAATTACATATTTTAATCACGCTTTCTATGGGTACGGAACAGGCGTCGGGAAAGGGCTTCATGTTATTTGTGGTTGTATCTCCCAAAACACTTTTAGCCCCGCAGATCGGATCCTGAATTAAGTCAACCAGAAATACAAGATTGTTTCCGTCCAATAGGTCTAATCTCTCAGATGGGTATTCGTGCTGAAACGATCCTCTTTTATTGGCGTCTCTTTGTCGAAGTATTCGACATTTTCATCGTGGCCCCAGCCCGCCAATTTTAATGTTTGACGAAACTTCGTGGATAAGACAAAGTTGACTGTGGCGAAAACAATACTCGGATCATACAATAGCCCTTTGTTCTTTTAACCTCACGAAACTGGGACAACTGTCATAGTAAAATATGATGAATCTGAAACAACTTTTTAGCGGTGTTTCATTCATCCCAGACAACAAAGTAGGGAGATATTACCTGCTCATACAATAAATACGTAACAGCTTATTCGGCGAGCACTCTCAATTTTTATGGCGCACCCTCGGCTCTTCCCAAATCCAGGTAGTTATCGCTTCAAAGTTGTTTTAGTATCGGGAGGGGAATAACATTAGAACAACCGTTCATGACCGTAAACCGTGTTAAAAAGAAACATGAAATTCGTTGTAAATATGCAACGAAATCCGAAACCCGTTTCATATGCAACAAGTCCGCCGAGGATCTTATTTACAGCGGTCAGTTTCTTGCCGACTTTGCTGATATTTGCACGGGCTGACCGTTTTTAAAGTTAAGTCTTCAGAAACTTTGGTGTTGCTGTGGTCTTTTCACGAGTTGGAAACACAGGTACGTAAATGTTAATTATCAATCAGTTGTTCTATTTATCTGTTAATAACAAACAATATTAAAAACATCTTGTTGTTTTGTATTTAAATTATGTTAATTCGTACCTAATAGAGACATAAATGTTAAATAAATTGATAATAACTCGGCAGCACATCATGTCATCCACACGAGTAGTGGCCATCACGGGCTGTGACAGCGGGCTCGGATGGGCCATCGCAGCCCGGGCTGCCCGGGAAGGCCTGGTCACTGTTGCAGGGATGCTGAAAGGTAGATAATAGGCTAGTTTCCTAAAAAAATTTTTTTAGTCCGTCATGTTTAATATCAAAAAATATTGGACACATATATTTTTATTTGTCAATCTAACAAATAATTACATAGTTATGGTGCGTTGAAGTTCCGCACGACGTCACAACGTGCGGCACTTTTATGCAAGCATTGACGTCACGGGCCTCTTCTTATGAACTTTGGCGCGCTTTATCTCTTTAAATTTTCATTATTTTGAAAAAGTGAAAAATACGTGTAGAGTATTTTTTGATAAGTTAACTGACGGACTAATTAAAACTCTTGCTTTTTGACCCAGGAAACATCCCTATTAGGCATAATTTCTAGTTTAGTTTCTATTTCTTTTAGTTTCTAGAGCGTTATTCGTGTACCTACCAATGTTCAATGAACTAAAAATTAAATAAACAAATAATTATCCCATACTATGAGAAACATTCAACCTTTGATGGTAGACAAACTAATATTCGTGACAGTTTTAATTTCTAAATCGCTTACGGAGTGCAGTAACTTATCTACTTAATTACATTTCAGAATTACGACGGTCACGTTTGTAGGTAACCAGGTAGGTATAGTAACTTTGTCTAGGAGGGCTGGTAACTTACCCATTACTTATCTTACCTCAAGGGTTTAGTGGATAATTTTCAATATTCTTGTTTTTTTTTCAAGGTGCTGATACTCCAGCCGGCCAAGCGCTGAAGAAACTCAGCGCTCACCCGTGCCAATTAGACGTCACTGATAATAAAAGCGTGTCAGATTTCAAAGAATACGTCGACAAGCTGCTAAAAGATAACCCAAACTATAGTAAGTATCATTAGGTATGAAGTAATTCAATTGTTTTTTATGTCACGTGATAACACTTCCTTGTTTACCTAATTGTTTTATTTCATTTTCTATCAGGATGATATGGGTACCCTACTCCAGTATTAAATTCAATTGATTCTCTGCCTTACATATTCTCCTACGGTAGTAAATTTATTGACTCCTGAGAGCTTCTAAATTAAATTAAATCAAATTAAGTACAAGACAATCTTATGAAATAATAAGACGGAGGATCATATTTTTTTATTTACATTATGAAAATCTAATGATAGGTTTTAATTTTCATCATAATTGATTGATTTCGAATCTCTTCACTATTTTTATAATTTCAGATATTATGATCAACACCTAATCTCTATTATACGAGTATGTTTGATTTTCAATTTGAATTTGAATGAATTTGAATTTTCTCATCTTTTATAGAGCTGCATGCGATCGTGAACAATGCTGGAGTGATGACAATCGGCGACTACGAGTGGCAGAGGCCGAGCATGATAGAGGCTACCATAAATGTCAACTTATTAGGGGCCATGAGAGTGGTGTCGGCGTTTCTACCAGACCTTAGGAGAACGGCGCTACAGGTAGGTAGAGTTTTGACAATCCAAGGCTAGGTTGCACCATCTTACTTTAACTTTGACAAACGTCAAAAATCTGTCAAACTCCATACAAAATGCACCGGTTATCGTCATAGTTACCGTTAAAGTTAGGTGGTGCAACTCAGCCTGAGTACACAATGGCAAAAATCTACTTTTAAGTAGGTATATTTTAGATTATCTAGTTTAAAGTTGGTTAATCGAATTCTGGAAAAAAAAAACAAAAAACCCTTTCTATTAGGAAAAACCGATACTTATCTACGCTAAGTGCACACTCTGCTTACAACGAAATTAATTTATATTATTAGGTACCTACTACGAGTATACCATGATTTTTAATAAACGATACTTATAATATAGGTACTATGTATTCTGTGGTACTGCCTTTTTGATAAAGAAATTCTGTAGAAAACACGAAGCAAGAGGATAAAGAAAATTAACTCCGCCGATACTTCGCGCCAAAAGGTTTTTTCGAAGTGGTAAAAATGTAATTAAACTAATTCTTGCCGAATTAGGATTCCCATTTCCTTAACTTAAATTTAGTCGGCAGAGCAGGAAAAATCGTTAAAAAGGTAACTTACAAAAACAAATTATTATATTACGATTCCTTTTATGTCTTCTTATTTTATCTTAGGTAAAAAGTAGTAGTTAATTAAATAATATTAATATTTAACTACCGACCTACCTTTATTATTGAATATTGATTTGGTTTTTTTTGTGCGTAACATGCACTCCATTTTAATATCAGTTCTAAATGGGTGTCACAATTTCACGACTTAATATACAGGGTGGCATTTCATAATGCGACCTGAAGGGAAAGTACTAAATGCAGTTCTCTTTTTCTTTTTCTTTTTTTTTTTCAAAAATAAAAGAATATTTTCTTAGAGAAAACATAGATTTTATTATAAAATACCACCGTGTATACTAAAGCAAAGCCCTTGCGTGGTACGAAATCGATACTTAGTTCATAATTAAGTAGGTAACTTACAATCCACAGTATTATATTTTGGTAGCTTACTTACCTAAATAAGGCAATTGGCGAAATTTCTCGTTTCAAGTTACATGCTTTACATAGCAATAACATCAGCTAATAACAGGAAAACAAACTTCTGGTAAAATGAGAAAAACACGAAATAAGTACTTAAATCAGTAAGCTTGATTGATTGAAAAGTTTTATTTTTGTAATAGAACCTGCTTTTGTGTCGGAGGACAATTTAAGGAAATGAGTAGGTAGTAAAGTGAGATCCTCTACCTACTTACAAAGAATTTTCACGTTATTCTTAATAACACAATTTCGATAAGAAGTCTTAAGTCAGAAGAGAAGTCTCCGTAGAATATTCGCTTTTGCATACAAATTAACGCTCTACCTTGTTGTTGTTATTGATTACTACGCACTTACGCAGTTGTGGACTATAGACATTAAGTAAGACTTAGTTAAAATTTGTGAATTAAATGCAGGTTTTGCAGTTTCAGGGGGCACAGCCGCGCGTTATCAACGTAGCCAGCCACTGCGGATTACAACCACTAGCGGGCTTCGGGGCATACAGCGCCAGTAAGGCCGGACTGTTGGCGTGGACGCAATCGTTGCGACTGGAACACGCGCCTCATGACTTGACTGCAGTCGCTTTCATACCCGGTACTAACCTACGAGATCGAATCGGAAATGATGAAATCCGTGAACGAACTAAAGTCGCTGACGCTGACTAAATCCCGACGGATTGCAAGCTGAAGTGGTAATGGGCAGGGCACATAGAGTACGCAGAACTGACGGCCGACGGGGCAGCAAGGTTCTGGAGTGGAGGCCGCGTATCGGAAAACGCAGCGTGGGACCTCCACCCACAAGGTGGACCGACGACATCATAAAGGTAGCAGGAAGGCGCTGGACGCAGGCCGCAACCGGGCAACATGGAAAGCATTGGGGGAGGCCTATGTTTAGCAGTGGACGTCCTATGGCTGAGATGATGATGATGATGATGACTAACCTACGTAATACATTATACCTAATAGATTACCTGTAGATGGATCGAGATGGTGGACGCAAGGGCGTCCGCCTCCTTAACACGCAGATTCCCCACGTGCTTTGGAGAGGGGACCCCTGAAGAGCGAGGCTGCGGCCGTTGCGTGGGGCAGGCATGCGAACGATTCACCGACTCGTATGCTGCTCACTAAGTGCGACCTGAGGGACCCGACTGGTTTTAGTGGGTAGGCCTCGCCCTTCTGGCAAGGAGAGCCCCACATAACCCATCGGCTCAGATTCATCCATTTTCCGGTCGAAAAAAAATGGCTCTCTTCGCTCGCTCGCTCTACTCTACCTCTCTCGGTGCAGGACGCTGACCCTGAGCCCTTTGGTCCAACCACTAGACCTCAACAAACCCTATAAATACCTACCTAAATAGCGTTCCCTATTGTACCTACCTACATTTACTTCGAACTCCTCCTATGTTCTTCTGATTAATTCGTTGTTTACTTACTTACATTCTTTTTGTTTCAGGAGGCTTTGTTGGTGCCAGCAGCCTGTTATCGAAACAAGCAGATTATGGAAGCAGCATGCTAGAACACTTAGACGAAGAACAAAAGGCATTCTACGGCAAACGAATCACAGCCCTCAATAACTATTTAGCAGCAGTTTCATGCGAAACAAGTTTCGATTCATTGAAAGATGAAATTATTATAGAAACCTTTGTAAAAGCGTTGACTGATGAGCACCCTAAGGAGTTATACAAAGTAGAATCATGGAGATACATGTTTTATTACAATATATTAAAATTACCGTTACCAGAAAGTGTTCGTCGTAGAATAATGAATAGATTTTTAAGTTTTCCTGTTGAATAAAATAAAGTAGCATAACTTGTTTATTCTGTGGACAATCTATATTATAATAATAAAACTCTGAAAACCATCTGTTTGTCCAAAAATTTCGTATTTCTCATCTGTGGCACATCTGTGGGCTTGGAGCATGCTCCAGCATGCTCCATCTAAAATTTAAATATGTAACTCAAAGGTGACTAACTGAATGACTGACATAGTGATCTATCAACGCACAGCCCAAACCACTCGGCTGAACCATTTAAGAACCTAGTAAGTGCAGCGGAGCAAATTTTACAGGAGAGCGAAAAAACGCATTTTCATTTGCCCTGCTAAGATGCTTAAAGATTTGGATAACTTCCGATGTTTATATTAAAGATTAGTTACTAAAGTATACTTTATGGAATAAAAGAATATATTTAGTTAAAAATTGCAAGTTTTATGCTCTTTACTAACACTAAAAATTATTTTTTTGACAAAAGTGCCTCGTAAAAATCAAAATCAAAATCGAATATGAATCAGTACTCATGTAGTCCCCAGATTTTGATATGGTTATCGAGTGTCAGCCAACAGAACTCGAAATAATATTTAAATTACAGTAGCATTTTACCTCTAGTAAGTCACATTGACCATTTTGAAACCTAGTAAGTCCATGCTCTTACTAGGTTTTAAATGGTCATTGTAACTTGCTAGGTTTTGATAATGGTTTTTGCAGATTTGAATTGGACTTACTAGGTTTTTAGCAACGCGTTTCTCCGGTGTTAAGTGTAATAGAGCGATTTCTGTCTTTACATCCTGTGGAGACCTTAATTCTAAGGTGATTTATGACAAAAAACGAAAATCTGAAAAAGTGTCCCTTACTAGGTTCTTAAATGGTTCAGCCGCACTGCCCCCCTAGACAAAACGCACTTTTTGATCGAATCAAAAATCGAATCCGTCAAAACTCCATACAAAAAAGGGGCTTTTCGACCACTTTTCGATTGGTTTGCGATTATAATTTGCACTTTGTCTAGACCCACTGGACAGATCGGGCTGAAATTTGTCAGGTAGATGTTATGACGTGGATGCCTACGTCATACTACTACGGCTAAGAAAGGATTTTACGAATCCACGCGTACGAAGTCGCGGGCGGCCGCTAATCAAAACATAAAACATGAGTTCAAATTTCGCGGCACAGCTCGATCAGTTTGTTTTCGATGGCATTAAAAGCTTACTACTGCCCCCTTAGACAAAACCACAGATATGACGCACTTTTTGATCGAATCGAAAATCGAATCCGTCAAAACTCCATACAAAAAAGGGGCTTTTCGACCACTTTTCGACTGGTTTGCGATTATAATTTGCACTTTGTCTAGACCCACAGTTCTACACTGCATTCTCAACGAACTAGGCTGTATACTTAACAACGCCTTGGTCACGCACGGCCTCTAATGCTGGGTTTACACTATGCGGAAATTAGCAGAGTCAAGTAAAAAAAACAGAGGAGTGGGGATGAAATTCATTCATATTTTTTCATCACCACCCCACTGTTTTTTTGACTTGACTTGGCTAATTTCCGCGCAGTGTAAAAGCAGCATTAAGAAAAATAAAAAGTAATCTGTCATCAAAGTATTGTTTCCATATCTGTGATTGTTTCTCTTCACAGTAGAGATGGGTTATACTAGGTAAATTTGATAATAGGTGCACCTATTCCTAGTATTTATTAATACTCGATCCAAATACCTATTCCACCTAGTACGTAGTAATATAGCATACTTGACGCGACTAGTGCGGACTAATCCACGTAATGTCTTTAAAATACCTACAATTTTCTTTGAAAAGATACAACCGTAGTATGAATAATGCAATTTGAAATTGAATAATAATTCCTCCCTTCATACTTCAACAGGCTTAGGACTGTTAACTTAAAAGTTGGCGTATTTAAAAGATATCAATTTCATAAAAATCTTTACATATTTTTTCTTATTTACATGAATATGGTTTGACTACGTTTGTGTGCGTTTGCTTCGTCGCGCTCAAATTTGTTTGGTCAGACAGAGACGGAGTGAATCTCTACGTTCCCACATAAGCTTAGCGAGAAATACTAGGTGCGCGTAATACACGACTACGATTACGCAATAATAACCTCTATTACTATGATAAAATACTAGGTGGATCAAGTATTTGAAAAATTGGAATAGGTGCCGCCTAGTACTGTAAAATACCTAGTGTGTGGATCTGTTCTAGTAAATACGTCTCATCTCTACTTCACAGTTTCTCTTCTTCTTGCCCTCTAATCCATATCTGTGTTCTTGCCCTTTCTTCTTTGCGAGTACGAAGCAGTGACGGCGAAATCATTAGACGGTAAGTAACCTGCAATTATTTATAACTACTTTATCAGGTTTGTTAGCAATTTTCAAGGAAAATTTACCTACATGGACTTTTTATTTTTATTAACATGAATTTAAAAAAATACTTTTTGTTTGTATAGCCTGACCAGGAACATAAAAACCCTGGCATAGAGGCGCGTCAATTGCATTTGATAGTGCAACACTGAGTACAGTCGTACCTGTGTTAAATTAATAGGCTAACTTTATGTACCTATCAGGATTCAGGATTACGGGTTAATTTGATATTTTCATAAATTAACGAAAACATATTATTATAGGTAACCTGGTTTAAATAAATTAAATGAAACCATCAATCGAGCTAGTAGGATTTATTTCATTATTCATCAATAATCAAATTCAGAACTTGAATATTCAACTGCAATGTCTGCTCATGAACGCTTCAAACTCGGTACTTCTCTCCCAATTCCATAAAATTCAACACTTAGAAAGTGACAAACAATTTAAAATAGGTAGTTGAAACAAACCACAGCTAATTTTCATAGTGGACTGTACTATACGATAAACATGTCAGTCAATTTGACAACCTTTGTCGGAAACATTATTCAATGAAAATATTGTCCGAATCCTTAGTATTTCTCTTCGACAAATACTTTAACACATTGTGAACCACTTTTCTTTCACGACTATAAAAATATTTTAGCAATTTAATTCATAAAATCAGTTGCGTACATTTAAAATAAAGTTTGTTTACACTTTGACAGCAATAGAGTGACATGCAAGGTGACATGTCAATGAAGTTTTCAGTTACTGTTGCCATTAAAAGAAATTATTAGTACCAGGTTGCGGAAACTTCCATACTACGATCATCCAAGTGAAACTTGCTTCCAAACAGCGACTTCAGTCGATAAATTCCAATACTTTTTAACTACCCTAAAACGCTCTAGATGTCGCTGCTCCTGTTTCCTTCATATTTTCATTTTTTTCTTAATTAAAATATATTTGAGAATATTGTTAGTTACAATGTGAAAACTTTTTTTAAAATGAAATTAATTTGTTTTAATTTAAAACTGAACGGTGACATTTTTTGTTATGATTTACATAATAGAGTAGTAGAAATTACTATTTAACATAATATGGCAACTTTGTTTTTCCTCCAAAATGGCCGGTGTTGTTTTTGTTATGTTAAATGCATTCTTGTTTTCTTAGCCATCATTTAAGTGTTTTGTGGCCCTATTAAAGTATTGAAGAGTCGTCGAGTCAAATTCAAGTTCATTCCTTCGTACCTGCTGCTGTTCTGGTTCATCGGAGTTTTGTTCGTTCCATCGTGAATCGCGAAGAAACTTTCTGTTATGTTCACAAGTGATCTGAGTTTTCTCAATGTGAAAATGCTTTTATAGTGTTGTTGAAAACTTTGCGAAAAGACGCTTTTGGTGAATAATTTTATGTGTGTTCATAAATAAAGTAAAATTATTAAATTCAAAAGTTTTTGTTTACTTATTTCCATTTCCATGTGCAATGTAGAATTTTTCCAAATCCATTGTTTTGAAAATAATATGTCGGCGCCGGACACAGATGCTGCAAATTATTATTGATGATTAATAGTACCAATCTTAATATTATGTTATCTGTAGAAATCTGTAGAGCAGAAGGTTTGTGATTCCTAAACGTAACACCCGACTGATGCGCAGAAAAAGATAACTGTCAATCAGTTGTGTCATGTCAAGTGTGAGCAGGCGGCTGCGAGGTTATCTTTGAAAAGCGTGTTGAGTTTGGTGGAACGTTAAATTGTAGGAAAAGTGATTGTCAACCATCCAAGATATTATCTCCTTGCCCGTTAACCCACGCCTATGGAGATTCCACCCCTAGAGTTCCTTCTGATAGAGACCCAGTGCCTTTAAATACAATACGTACACCATAAAGATAAATATTTTCAAAATAATGGATTTGAAAAAATTCTACATTGTACATCAAAAAAACAATAATTCTTTGAAGGTTATGAGGGCCTGTGTGCGTGAACTGTGTGTATGTGTGCGTGGACTTTATGTATGTATGTGTGCGTGGACTATGTATGTATGTGAGCGTTACGTACGTAGGTCTAAGTACAGGGAATTTAACACCAGGCTGTCAATTAGTAGGTTCAAAAATTTGACAGAGAGGGTTCTCTATTTCCTATGTATTACTTTTCTCTATGATTCAGTGTTGCCAGAAGGTTACTTTTGTAACCTTTTAGGTTACTTTTGAACTGCTGTGGTTACTTTTAGGTTACACTAATGAAAAGGTTACTTTTAGGTGATTTTTCAGAAATTGTAGAATTAACTTTATAGGTTATTCAGTAAAAAATATTAATAGTGACAATTTAAAAATTATGTCATAAAGTGCATTTAAACTTGAATTTGATTTATTATTTGTTAAAAAAAATGAGTTTTAGCGAATGTTTTTCGATAATAAAACGCAAATCCATGAAACGTTTTTATACGACTGGTCACTTTTTGAATTTAGATGATCAATTGCATTCATTTTCCATCCATGAACAACCTTACACAATCATCGCTCCGCACCCCCCCCCCCCCGTATGAAGGTTACTTTTGATTCAAAAAGGTTACTTTCACAGATATGGATAGATGCAGCATGTGTCAAAAATTGTATGAAGCCGAGCGTGCCACTTTTTAAACGTCATTAGTGTCATTTTAGCGAATTTTAGTGATTGCCGCAACATAAAAGTAATCGTATCATCGTACTGCATTCGCAAAGTCATCGAATGATATCGTGTGACTCGATTCAAAAATTAATTAATTCCGATAAAACTGATATTTTGTTAAATTTATAGCTAGTCTGACTGTGGATTAAAATAATTTTGTAGCGGTAGACGTTATTCTACAATTCTACATGATTAATTTGCAAATAATGTTTTTGTTGTGCCTAATGTTTATGAAAGTAATGATCGTTATTCCATTATGTTAAATAGTACTACTAGTAATTTATACTTAATTCCATACTTTTAAATATCCTAGTAAGTAAATGAATTTTGTCGGCCGTTTGGTGTAGTGGTTCAGAACGGACTACTATGCCGAGAGGTCCCGGGTTCGATTCCCGGCCGGGCAGAAATTGAAATGATGAATTTTAATTTCTGTGACGGGTCTGGGTGTGACTATGTATAATATTTATGTATTTAAAAAAAAAAAGTATATAAGTAGTATATCCGTTAAGCTAGCACCCATAACACAAGCATTAAGTTGCTTACTTTGGGGCTAGCTGGCGCTGTGTGAAATTGTCCAAAGATTTATTTATTTATTTAGATTTATTACCTAGTTTCATAAAATAAATACTATTTTACTCAAGCTTTTACTAAATGTAAAAATGCGCAGTTTTGCCAATTCGTTTTCTTTCATAAAGCTAAGTCAGGTACCTAGTTTTGAAGATATTTCTAAACGACAAAATCTCGGCCGTCGTATACATAGACTAGTAATAGTGTATACTGCGATCACTGACCTAACTTCTTGATTTGTATATTTCGACGTTATATATACAGTGCACTCTGTCTTCCGCGATCACTGATCTAACTTGTTTTATAATTCTTCTACTGCTACTTTATTCTATTAATTACATATTTTGTTACTCGTTGCTGTTAATTACAATTCTCAATCCGTAAATAATTTCTTCTCTCTACCGTGTTCGTACTACTGTCCTCGTAATATTATCGTATCCGATTGTTGTAATCGGATTACATGAACATCACTCGACCATGTATGTCCATTTGGACATATCGGAATGGCACGCTTTGACTAGCAACTTGCTGTATCTACTCTAATCCATATCTGTGGTTACTTTTTTTTATATTTCTGGTAATTTCTGACTAGACCCGACTGGCAACACTGCTATGATTAGTACCATTAGTTTTCCGCAACATGGCGAGTGTTTTTAAGTTCCTGTGGGTCTAGACAAAGTGCAAATTTTAATCGCAAACCAGTCGAAAAGTGGTCGAAAAGCCCCTTTTTTGTATGGAGTTTTGACGGATTCGATTTTCGATTCGATCAAAAAGTGCGTTTTGTCTAGGGGGGCTGGTCGGGCTATAGAGATTTATTTAAATAAACGCTCAAACACAGTTTTTGAACGAAAACCATAAACGATATTATAAAATTATTTTTGTTTATTTCTGAACGTTTATTGTCTATGTAAAAAAGTTGTCTAATGCTTTTGTCGATCATTAAAATTTATTTTCTGTCTGTGCTCTTTCCGTATGTTTTACTAATATTAATTTGGCCTAATATTCTGCATAATATTTTGAATCATCATGTCGAAAAATCACAAAGATAATGAAACTTGCATCGAGGATGATACACGTGGTAATGTGTAATGTCGGCAACTGTGTTCCTGCACTTCCTGCTGCATCACAAAGGGGCGACCAAGGTACCAATACCATTTCTATTGAGAAATTAGAAGGCACCAAAAACTACTGTAATTGGAAGTTACAATTGAAAATGGTGCTGATAGACGCCGGGTTGTGGCACTGTATACAGCCAGGAGAATCTGTGCTGTTTGGGGATGACGAACGAGCTATCGCCAAAATTTGCCTTAACCTGCAAAGCAGTGTTTATCCATATGTTAAGAACGCTAAAACCGCCAAATATGTATGGAAAAGTTTAGAGAGGGCGTATGAAAACAAAGGCATAAGTCGTAGACTGGCCCTAAAAAGGGTCTATACAAGATTCAATGTGAGACATTTCCTTCATTGGAGAAATACATTACAAATATAATTGATGCATCACAACAACTTGCTGAAATTGTTTGGGTAAGTGATGCAACAAATTAATACTACTTTTACGAATACGAATATTAAATCTACTATTCGGCGAATACGAATATCTCTACATAATTATAGTCTGTTCGCCGAGAGTTGATAAAAAAAATAAAATATCAGAGGTTTTAAACTCATTATAAATTACGGCCCGCTAATTATTTTTGTCGATATAATTAAAAAGTTGGTAGATTATTTGGCCTGGCCTTTTTTTTTGGCCTGGATTCTCGGCTCGGTTACAATATAATTTTGGACTACCATTTATAAGAATGTTCTAAAAATACCAAAATCTACTAAACGATTTCGCACTACTAAATCATCGTTCTCTTTGCCTCAAATCTACCAAAAAAGTAGAAATCTACTAAAAGTGGTCACGCTGTGGCCGCCGCCGCCCGCCGGCCGGGGCGCTTGACGACAGCTGCGTGGCTCGTACCATGGTACTCAGTGCGCGTTGTGACAAACGAGGCCCGCCATACAGAATGCGATAATTAAGCGACAGTCGCTATTGCAAGACATTTCATAATATTTATCAACTCTCGGCGAACAGACTTTAGTCATGAAATACTCGTAAATTTAACAGTTCTCTCCACGCTCCTAAAAAACAAAGAATCTTGCCATCGGCAACAATGTGTATTTAACGCGGACCCCACACCCTCACCCGAGCTCGACGAATACCAGGCCCTGTCACCGGCGTTGTAAGTATAAGGTCACCTCCAAAAGACAGATGAAATTTTAATAGGGCATCTAATTATTAGAGATGAAACGGATATCCGGTAACTATCCGGTAGGCCGGATATCCGGCCTAAATTTACTATCCGGCCGGATACCGGATAGTAACTCACTATCCGGCCGGATACCGGATATTAAAAAACTACGATAATTTCTTATAATAAAATGAAATACATTCATCTTTGAGGTAAATATCAATAAAAAGGCTTATAATAATAACGGCTTATAATTAAAGTCCAAAAAGATACAAAAAAAGCCATATTAAGGCCTTTCAAAAAACTTTTCTTTTTCAGGGCTATTCACTCTAATGACGAATCTATACTTCTATACTTTTAATATTATAAATGCGAAAGTAATTCTGTCTGTCTGTCTGTCTTGCTTTCACACCTAAACCACTGAACCGACTTTGATGAAATTTGGCATAGATATAGTTTGAGTCCCGGGAAAGGAGATAGGATAGTTATTATCCCGGTTTTTGAAACAGGGACACGCGATAAAGTTATTCTGTGACAGACAAAATTCCACGCGGGCGGAAAGCTTGTACTAAATAAATAAATATCTGTTAATGTCGAAATATAGCCAATTAAATTAGGCGATCTTTTTTTCACTGATGGTCTGATGACATGATGCAGTTCAGTCAGATTACGCAGCAAGTAAACTAATTTAAATTTTCCCTATTCAACCACACACTCACGATGGCAACCGAAATCGCTCGAATTGATCTGCCCCCTAGACAAATGGCAAAATCTGACATTCTATTCGGACGGATACGGATTCGATTTTCGAAAAGTGTGACTTGTCTACTAGACCCACTGATCGCGTTCGAAGCACCTGGCGGCGCTAAACTCGTCATGACATACAACGAGACAATGGGCCAACTATCCGGCCGCCGGATATCCGGCTATCCGGCCTAGCAGCTCGCCGGATATCCGGTATCCGGTATCCGGCCAAACCACTATCCGTTTCATCTCTACTAATTATATTAGAAAAATTGGACCCTAGCATTAAAACCAAAAAAAAAGTTTCTGTTTTTACTTTTCCTAACAAACTAAATGTAATATTTTCAAGAGCATCCTGTTTATCGGCCCTCTGTCATTTTCACATTATTTACATACGTGACGTACTTGTACACGGATACACTGTCTGGCACAATCGATGCCATGCCTCCGGACCGCACTGAGCACTGAGTTCACTCGACATAACATCAAAAAATCTCGAAAACTAGCATTCTAAAAATATGGTTGTAATATCTAAAACAAAAGAATTTAAGATGTTTTATTTATTTGTCCCATAAATCTCGTCTGTCTTTTGGAGGTGACCTTATAGTTTTTTAACCAACCAAACTTTTTTTTTTATTTGATTGTAGTAATAAAATCTATAATTTCTTTAATAGATATTTGGAGTGCGGTGGAAGCGGCGCAACCACTCCTCGTGGGCCGACGACGCCACGGGCGAGGCTCACTCCACCGACCGCTACATGACCACGAAATCATGGAACACCTGTTCTATGGTAAGTTAATCATACAGTTTTCACCAAATCTAACAGCTCGCCACCTTCCATCTAAGTATCGCTAATTTCGTTATTTTAATTTTATTAGGAAGCGAAGAAGATTCTTCGGAGGAGGGGGACGAGGACGCGCTGCCGATCCCGCGCGGTACGGGCGTTTCTCGAGGAAGAGGGGGCTGCACCAGCGGCCCTTGATTTTTCATGGCCTCCTCTACTCTTCACCCCCTCCGTCAAGCCGGCTTCGCAGCCATCAAGCCAGTGGTCCCGGTCCTGGAGTCAGCGGTCCCGATCCCGGAGTCAACGGCGTTAGATCAATTTGACTTTCAGAGGAAAGCTTTCAGTAACCTCAAATCGCAATAATTTCGTAAATAAAATTCGTACATAAATAATTAGTATTTTAAATTATCCTACTTCCTACTAACGAAACTTATAAATGCGAAAGTTTGGATGTCTGGATGGATGTTTGTTACTCTTTCACGCAAAAAGTACTGAACGGATTTTGATGAAACTTTACAGTATTATTATTTATAACCCCCCCCCCCATTCCAAGAGGAGGGGGGTAGGCCCACATATGGGGGCATTTTTGTCGATAAAATTGACTTAATAACATCGCCTTAAATTATCGCTAGCCCTATCCCAAACACACTGTATAGAATTCTTTTGTATCAGTAGGTATCTATTTTTAAAACTGTAATTTGAATCTTAGATATTAAGGGGAAATATAATGATTTTAAAACAAAACAGATGATTATGTTACCAATTTCATTTATTTTGCATTTCATGCTTTATCTGTACACATTTTCTATCAAACTGTTCACATATTCAGTAACAGTAAGATGTCTTTTTTCATCTTAATCTAAGCACCAATAGTAGTGTGAAATGTGCAAGAGAAATAATTGAATTAATACACCATAATAAACACCAGCTAAACCATAAAAGCTTGTTGAGATATGAAAGATGGGTAAAGTAGTTTTTATCTGAATATAATTAATAGGTAGTGGCGATATTTATACCATGGGACAAAAATACAACATACCGAAGTAAAGTAGGTATTCCTAAAACTTATTTTGTCCCTGACTGACCAATATTAGCTAAAGACGCTTCCTCATCCTATAAAAAATCCACGAATTACTAGTAAATGTGTAAACCATATTAATCTCTTTATTCACCTTTCTACATTATAGGTACACTTTAAATTTAACAAAACCAAGCATACATAGAAGAAAAAATGAGAAAATAGGAACATTTTCTATTAACAGTAAAAAAATCTAACTGATAATTATGGCATTATGTGAAGGATCTATTATGGTAAATATCGACAGTCCTAACTTCTAATACATCCTACATAAAGTGTTTTCTATACCCGATGGTATACTGGCTACCAGGATAATTTATGTAACATAATTATTATCACAATGTAACAAACATTATAAACAACGAATGGCAATGCATTGAAGTACATAATATGGACACTTCACATTATTATTACATAACGTTCAAGATGCTCAAAAATTGTTTGTTTCACGAGACTGATTCCACACTGTATAAAATACATAAACAATAACATTTATTGCACAAATAGTAATTTCGTGGCATGAACGAATTTACTATCAATTAAAATATCGTTAATATTTTATAATTTATCCAAATAAAAAATTATTTATTTTTCGATTTTACATTTCAAAATGAATATTGCGTTTGTTCATATTTGGCACAAATATAGAAACGTATATATTTTATAATAAAGAGCAAGTGGCTCTGATTTCCGATTACTATTATGATATTAGTACAAAGTACGTAGTACCGTACGTAGTACTTTATGTACGTACTACTAGTACGTACATAAAGTATTCAATACGTATATTATTAGCCTAGGCGCAGACCACCGATTTTTAGTCCGCCGAAAGATGGGCCCGATTCTAATTTGTATGACAAATGTCAAGTCAAAATGGTGTCATGTGCGCACTTCCATACATGCCCATACTGATCAACTGCCCGACTAAACTATCGGCCGACGAAAAATCGGTGGTCTGCGCCTAGGCTTAATGTTGAATGTCCAGAGTAAGTAGGTATTTTATTTATTTGATTTCTTATGAAAAAATGAGATCAGAAAAATAGTAGTTCCTTTCAAGAAATAAGTCCCTTAGCTACATAAGGAACTAAGTGTTAATGTATTGATTGTCAGTGAAATATCTACTTAATACTCTAAAAATACAGTATAAGGGACCTTTTTCGTAGAAAAGAAATGTTAACTAAAATATTATGTACATAAAGTAAATAGTGCAAAAAACTATTGAAACTATGTCGTATTCGTATATTTTTAAGTACCTATTCAAGATAGAATTTAGATTGATTTGAAAGTCAGAATAACTCACTTTGATATAAAATTTGTATCTACAGTTGTACATAACTAATACATCAGATCATCATAACACTATAAATTCGATTCCTAATAAATACACCTACTTATCTAAATATAAAAAATATAATGCTAAAATAAAAATAGTCTTTATTTTTGTAAGTAGTTGTTACTTCACCTTCATGTCTTATTTCAACTACAAATAAGATTTTTAAATTATATTAATTATTTTTGAAATGAAACATTGCAACTCCGACGCAATACCGAACTTAATATGGATTAATTATGGAGCTGAAACTGTTGGAGAATTAAACATATTTTTTCAATATAATTTGCCTAATAATTCTTTATGATGATAATTCATATAGAATCATATTAATTATTATTTTATATCATAATTTATATTATGTATATTATTGTTTTGTGACTTAATTAAGTAGATTTGAAAAGGACGAAGGTTTTTAGGCTTGTTGCGTTGAGCGAGTTTCCTAGTAAAAAAAATATTTAATTCCATTGAAATAAAGCATTCGAATTCGACACGCTTTACTATTACATAAGTCGCGTTCAGACGGCGATACAGTTCGCTCTTTTCACGTTCTTATGCGTGAAACTAGGTTTTCACACGACAATTTTCATTTGATTTTGTTATGTCCGTGGCGAACTAATGCCATATAAACCTAGCATAAATGGCACGTGTATGAAATGATGACGTTCAAAACTATGTATGTTATAAGATATTTAGAACAAAAGATTTTTTTTTACAAACTCAACGCAACAGTTGCCCTAATTTTTAACTTACATCTAATAAATTTTGCTTCTACAGAAGATGGGGTTGTTTTAAAACGTGCTAATACAGCTTCTCCAATAAACCGGAGGTATTACATTCGATAGTGTGACGACAGATCAATTTTATTTGATTTTGATTTTATGAAGTTTCAATTTAAAACCTAACATCTCTGAGAGCACCCCCGATAAGGCGGAGAGGATCACTACTTTGGTGATCGTGTATAAGTAGTGATTGGCGCATATTCCGGATATCTTGAATGGCGCGTCCAGTTCCTGGAAAGAACGTTAGATTTATTAGAGCTATTACCACAGAATAATAATAAGTACTACGTACAGAAGTTTTACTTCGGGAAGGTATTTAAAAAAATGTATGCTCAATGTCATTAACAATATGGTGTAATTTAGCCTGTCTCAAGAGTCAAGCACCATTTTGTTGACAAACGTCAGTGATCGGCACTGCACCGAAGCTATAGGGCTGACTTCGGTAAAATGATGTGACGTGAGGTGCCAAACTGCGGAAAATGGTGGAGGAAATACATGATTTAGCATGAATTATCATGAATAATATTAACTACTTATTTACCTCTCAGTGTCTTGAGGCAACTTAAAAAAGTACATTCTGTGTTTTTATTATTATTTAGGCAGTTAAATACTGCACAGTATTTAGTACACCATTTTCTTTATTTTCTTCCATCATACACAAGAATACGCGTGCGTGAGTCAATGTTCGCTCGTATGTGAGGCCTCGTCGAATAGTATCCTGTAAGTGGGCCATCGTGCGTGTTTTGTTTTCGATGTAAACTCGCGGAGATGAACAGGCCTGCTATTACCGTTACATATTGTGACAATTTACCTGTTAGTTAAACTACATCTTTTGGTTACCTACGGGTAACGGATAGAAATATCTCGTAGATAAAGTCAAGAGCCACCAAAAACCTTTATAAAACAACTTTATATGTCAGACTGAACAGAGTTCTTTGAAACTATCAGGAGCTGGCAAAACAGTGGCCTAATTCACGTATTTTGTAATAGTCAAAATGTCGTTGACGTTTAAAGTCTTCCTATTGAAAAACAGTCCTAAATCCGTATTCACGTGTCATTTTGATAGAACGAAGGATCGCAACTTAGCGATTTATCATTTGACGTTTAACCACGGTCATCCAAAACCAAACTTCAAAATAGGTAAATGTGAATACCGCGGAGGTAACGGATCGAATACAAATCGAATCAAAATTGGACGGACGTGAATACGAAAAGTGACACCAGCGATCAAATCGCTTGCATGTCGTTGAAGTTTTGTTACGTGAATTAGGCCACAGGCCCATTCTATATAAAAAGAAGGCGGTTCAAAAATACCTTTAGCAAATCCGCAGCAAGTTTTAGCACGTTGTTGGCCACAGTGAGCTGCTCCTTGCTCTCGGGCCGCTGTTCCATTGCAAGGTGAAGGTTGATCTGCTCTGTCAGGATGGAGGACAGGCAGCCGCGGTACTTGCGGTTCACGTCGCTGCCGAGGGTCAGCAGACGCAGCAGGTATATGCCTAGGCAGCAGCACCAGACGACTGCTTCGAGTAACCAGCCGCGCTCGAGGGTTATTGAGTCCTGTGGAAACCAGTTTTAACGGCTTTAGTAAGTAGTCGACACGAGTCTAATGCCCGCTTTCACCATCAATCCCTAATTTTTAAGTGACCCCCTATGGTGACAAATAACAGTAATTTTGTTTGCATAGGGGTCACTTAAAAATTAGGTTGAGTCCTGTGGAAACCAGTTTTAACGGCTTTAGTAAGTAGTCGACACAAGTCTAAAGCCCGCTTTCACCATCAATCCCTAATTTTTAAGTGACCCTTATGGTGAAAAATAACAGATTTTTTTTTTTGCATAGGGGTCACTTAAAAATTAGGGATTGATGGTGAAAACGGGTATAAATCTTTCATTATTTTTGGACCTTAAGACAAGGGAATACAGTTCAAAATAATATCAAAGGGGCGTAGTGTGAGTTTACGTCAAACGCATTCGATGTCGACTGCGTAAAAAAGTGACATTAAATGTATGACGGGTTTTACAGCGCCTCTAGCGGATACTTTCAAAAACTATGTAAAATCTTCGTATATTTTATAACGCGCTCGCTAGTGACGACGTTTGATATAAACTCACACTAAGCCTAGGCGCAGACCATCGATTTGTCGTCGGCCGATAGTTTAGTCGGGCAGTTGATCAGTATGGGCATGTATGGAAGTGCGCACATTACACCGATTTGATTTGGCCGATTCTTCATACAATTTAAAATCGGACACAACTATCGGCCAACTAAAAATCGATGGTCTGCGCCTAGTCTTAAGTCCTCAGAACCAGAACCATGTCTAAATGTAAGCCATGCATAACTTTGAAGTATCTATCTACACTACGTATCAACATACCCTAAGCAGCTGTGCGCTGACGCACGCCAGAAGAATGAGCGTCAGCATGAAGGCTGATGACACGATCACGTCGACCGAACGCTGCGGCCCGCGACGCTGCAAAGAGTTCAATATTAATTTATACAAATTCTTCTACCTCTTTCAGACACAGTATCAAATCTGTGATTAGTTGAATTTAAATATTTAAAAGAAACTGGCTAGAATCTATTGGTGAAAGTAGATTCATATTAGTCTTAAGAAAATAAATGTTGATTTAGCCTAGGCGCAGACCACCGACTTTTAGTTGGCCGATAGTTGAGTCGGGCTTTTGATCAGTATGTTTTTTTTTTATGTAACAGGAGGCAAACGAGCAGACGGATCACCTGATGGTAAGTGATTACCGTCGCCCATAGACACCCGCAGACCCAGGAGCGTTACAGGTGCGTTGCCGGACATATGGAGAAGTATGAAAGTGCGCACATTACACCAATTTAATATCGGCGATTCTTCATAAAAATATAAAACGGGACTAACTATCGGCCAACTAAAAATCGGTGGTCTGCGCCAAGGCTTAAAGGAATTACTGGCTAGAATCTGTTGTTGAGTAGATTCATATTTGTGTTTAGAAAATCTGTCTTAGAATGTGATGGTTGATTTAAAGTGCGCAAGAATGTCAAAAATGTTATGTTCTGACGAAAACAAATATTTAGCTGAACAATCTATAGTCTGCTCCGTGAGCACGTAGAATTTTGTCACTCGCGCGTAATTATATTGCTGTCGCGACTGTGCGACTGGCACCCGCAGTGAGTGTGCGAGCGCGATAGCAACATAATTGCGCGCGAGCAATAAGGATGGGTAGCTAGGGGTCATTGGACAAAATTCTACGTGCTCACGGACCGGGCTTTACAAGACCTAAAAAAACTCACCCGCAAATAAGAGCGTGTAGAGAGCCATGTCTTGATATTCCTTACAGTGTTGAGTCTAAAGTGCGGTAGTTCGGACTTCCTCGCGCGTCGCGCTGACGTCAGATGCGTGAAAAGCTTGGCGTACAAAAAACGCTGTTTGAACGCTCGCTCCGCAACTGCTAGCAGAAAGAATACTAGCGCACTCATCGCGAAACGAAGAACACACGACAGGATATTTGTTGATATTTCCCTGTAACATAAATATTACAAACTTACATAAATAGTAGCATAAGTACGAGAGACATTGAATGAAAAACGTTGTTAAACCTCTTTCGCAAAAAACTACACAAGTTGCAGACCCGAATATATTTATATAGATAAGGAGAAATAATTATAAGCCACTACTGAAAATCCCGAGTGAAGACACTGGGTCAGTTTTAGGAGCGGACTTTAGTTTTTTTATTCACAGGTGAAATACTAGTCTAGCTTAGAAGTATTTTCCTTTTGTAAACTGAAATAATAATAATTTAGTTAAATCAGTTAGACTTACCAAATATTATCACCAAAAGCTCCACTTAGCATGCATAACAAAGAGCCTTGAGTATAGCTGATCACAAGAGAAGGAATGTAAGTTATTATTGACACCGCCTGTAGTTCTTCCTCTGTCCTCGTGTCTTGATCTATTGCCACCTAAAACAAAAATAATGGTGAGTGGTAATTTTTACTTAGTATTTTTTAGGCCTGCTCGGCGCGATCCACCACGTACCAGCTGATATCTACTGCGATTAACTCCTAACGTGTACTTTATTAAGTAGTGTCTACTACCTTAGTAAAGGAAGTCGAACCTTAACTTCGAACTCTTCCTATGTTCTTCTGATTAATTTATTTGCGGGTCTAATGACAGTTTAAATTTTTCACGGGACAAACTTGACCTTTACTGGTTGGATTTTATTAGCGGTCAAGCTGTAGATCCTGGCTATACAGGAGTTGCAGCAGTGGGAAAGAGAGTTGGGTATTGTCCCGTACTGCCCTAGTTACCTGCACAAGCCTAGTGATGGGCGTCAAGAGCCCGACCACCGCGGCCATGGCCAGGCCGGCAAACAGTCCGCCGTCGGCCGCCATGGCCCGCTCGGCGCGCGCCACCACGTACCAGCTGAAGTCTAGTGTGAATAGCTTCCACCTATACTTTACTAAGTAGCGTTCACTGTCCTAGTTACCTGCACAAGCCTGGTGATGGGCGTCAAGAGTCCGACCACCGCAGCCATGGCTAGGCCGGCCCACAGCCCGCCGTCGGCCGCCATGGCCCGCTCGGCGCGCGCCACCACGTACCAACTGATGTCTACGGCGGATAGTTCCGCGCGAAGCGTCGAGCCGCGCTCCCACATCGTGCATTTTACTATAAAAGTATATTTAATTTTATTGTTATCAAGATGAAGTTCAGACAGATTACAATGGAACCATCGGATGTCATAAAAAAGGCAACTGAGGTACAAAATATGCATTTTCAGTATCCTCCCCAACCCGTCGAGTCAGCGTGGGAATTGTAGGCCTCTGATAAATTAGAGAGGCTATGAACTTGATATTAACACACATTGTGCATAAAAATCGAAATATTTATTGTGAAGTCTTGAGTACATGCGTACAAAGGAAATGTTTTGACCTTTATTTCTACAGTATTTTTCATTAATATTCAAGGACCAGATATGAGGTTAACCCACAAAGAGAAACACGTGTCGAACACAATGCAGCTTTGAATATACTTCACCTTGAATACTCAATTCTACCAGTTTATTATATCAAAACATCTGTTAATAGGTAAGGCCTGGAACGCACTATGCGGCCAGCCGGAATGCGGTCAGCCGTCCGGTTAAAAATATGTATTGAAACAGCCGCATGATAGTGCGCATTAAAACTAATTTTCAATATACATTTTTGACTGCGGCATAGTGCGTTCCTTACCTAATACATAGGTAATTTAAACACATCTTACCTGTATCACTAGTAGGGTCCAGTAGCGCGAATGGGTCCCAAGAACTATCCGCCGTGTAATGGAATTCCACGTCCGAATGGCCCCCTTCTGACTGGGAGCAGTAGCTGCTCTCTTCGCCTGTCAAGACATGTTCTGATGAGCGAACCAACCAGGTGGGATGAATCAACTGATACTCAAGCTATGGAAAACATTTGTGACAAAACTTCTTATGGCTATAGTCTGGTCCGTGAGCACGTAGAATTTTGTCCAATGACCCCAAGCTATCCATATGTTGCTATCGCGCTCGCACACTCACTGCGGGTGCCAGTCGCACAGTCGCGACAGCAATATAAATACGCGCGAGCGATAAGGATGGGTAGCTAGGGGTCATTGGACAAAATTCTACGTGCTCACGGACCGGGGTTTAGCAGTACGCAGCATTTGTTTTGGCATAATTAGAAAAGCTATAAGATGGTGTATGAAAGAATAATCAACATTCTATAAAACGCGTAAATGTTAGTTTGTCAAAGTTAGCTCGAGTTGACGTTGCAAAATTACAGCTTTTATTTCTTATGACTGTAAGCAAAATGTCTGCTCTAGAAAGCATGGAATACAAGACATGCACGCTAACGCCGGTATTCACAAATATTACTATGAGGTCTCACCACAGAATAAGTAATAGTACAGGTACAGAAGGATTACTCCGCAAGACGATTTAAATAAATGCGAGTCTTGCTACGACGCGATACAGTGGAATTCAGCTCGCACAGCACTACGTACCTACAATTTTATTCACCTACAAGTTTTGTCTCTTTCTATCGCGTGCCTCTGAACTCTTCTTTCGCTGTTAGGGTTGCTGTCTAGTAGTGTCTAGTAAAAATAAATAATCTACTTATTTGTAGGTAAGTACGCATTCATTATGGAAAACCTTGGGAAAGGCCTTTGTCCAGCAGTGGACGTCATTTTTGGCTAAAACGAACGAACGCATTCTGAGCAGTAGTCATGGTAGGTTAGGTTCCTATACTGTCCTAAGAATTATTGATTACCTACATGGCCAACATACCTTTCAGCATCTTTGGGAAGCGAAAAAAAAGATAAATCCGGTAGATTTCTTTTCGAATTTAAACACCCGAACGCCGCACAATTATAATATTTCTTTCTCTTTATGTCCATTTTTAAATAATACTTCGATCATAGAATTAGGTATTACAACGCACGCCAGCGTCCTGGACGGGCGCGCGCGTGACACTCGACTGATATAATACCCGCCGGCGGGGCGCTTCGCTGTAGGTAATTATCGGATGTACCGCGCGGAGTGAGCCAGGCCTGGTCTCACAATGCGTGTGGGTGGACGCACAGGGTGACACATGAACCAATCACAGAGCTCTATTTAACGCTGTGCGTTCGATTTGCTGCTTCACTTAAACAAGCATCGTTTGCGAATACGGGCGTAAAATAATTTGATAAGAATACCGTTTTCATTTCTTATAAATATGCCCAACAAGTAGCCGCGTACCGCAATGACAGTGTTAATACAAAATTGTGCTTACTGTTAGTAGTTTGCCCAACCCAATCAGACATGGTATGGTGCGATGGGAGAGCGATAGATGGCGCCGAAGCCGAGCACTCACCGTCGGATGACGACGACTGGTAATTGTCTAATTTCTACACAAATTCAATACATTAGTACAGTATACTGATTCGATGAACACTTAAATAAAATTAGCAACTTTTTAAGGGCTCAAGTTATTTGGTCTTGAGTCACAAATGTATCTAGTTCTTTGATAGTGTCTAATGAATAAAAACCTTATGGCGATATGTTTAGCTAACATAT
Organism: Ostrinia nubilalis; assembly: GCF_963855985.1. NCBI lineage: Eukaryota > Metazoa > Arthropoda > Insecta > Lepidoptera > Crambidae > Ostrinia > Ostrinia nubilalis. The sequence continues at coordinate 9,285,132 of NC_087096.1, read as the reverse complement.
TAAATTAACCTCCCAACTTTATGTGATTGTTAACCATATAAATCTTCATTCTGAGCAGTGATCCCGAATGGCTCCATTTGAAAAAATGTATCAGTTTTTACCCTTTCATGCTAAAATGAGTTGTATGCTCTTTTTTGCAACTCCTTTACGAATAAAATGTTAGTTTATTGACTTGGTTGCGTCACAATTTTGAGACGAAACATTTGTTGACAAATGTAACAAAATATTCGAACAATCAAAGAGTATCAAGCAATGTCTGTGTTAAAGTATAGCATATGATTTGTCATTTCAAACGATATGCCCTATATCTACCTGTCTTGCTGTGCTGAAATTTCGTTCCGTCTATCACCTAATATTATAAAAATTAATAGTTAGTTGTATATCGAGAATGTATTTCAAGTGCATAATTTATAATAGCAATAATATGTGGACATAAAAAATTACGTATTTGAATAAATAAACATTATTTACCTTTTGTTTCTTTTTAAGTGACGCAAAATCGTCGTCACTAGATTCTCTAGGTATGGTTTCTTTTACCCAAGAACTTCTAAATCTGACACCTACTCGTTTAGGAGCACTAGGGCTGCTAGTAGGCGCACCACCATCGGACTCAGCATCTAAAGACTTTTCATCGTCTTCATTCTTAATTTCTTTAGGAACTTTTTCATTTGGTGTACTTTCATTAGCAACTACTTTAATAACTTCTGGTATTGGTATAGGGTCTGATGATTCTCGTTTAATTTCCCCTTCGACAATTTTGGGTGCAGTTTTGGCGTCATTTTCTTTGATGCGATTGTCTCCATCGCTTCCATTCGAATTGTACCCGTTGAGACTTTCAAAACCGTCATCGCCATCGGCAAATATAGCTCTCGCGACGTTAATTTGTTGGTGTTGCCTCACGTTGAAAGTCTCTAGATGTTTCTTTGTGAGTATATTAGATTTGAAATTAATAGACGAGCCGGGCGTAGCGTTATCAGACGGTGGAGTGAATGTAACTATAGGAGCTACCACATGAGGCTTTTTCCAAGCCATATAGTCTTCATCATCAGAGTCTTTAGCTTTATTCACTTTGAACAGTGCTTTATTTTTAATTTGCGGTTCCAAACTTTTGATTATATTGTCTTTCGTTAACGTTTCCTTCTTGCGTTTTCTGCAAAAGGAACAAAGATACAAAGGTGTTTGGTCTGAAGTAAGTGATTAAGAACGAAACTAGTTCCAACCTTCACGTCGCTTGGTGAATGCTAACCTCAGTCCGTTTTCTGTCACCTCAGTGCGGGTCGGTCTGTGCCTGAACTTGGCCGGCTTGGTGGAGGGGCCCTTGCTCTGGCTAGAAGTGGCGCCACTCTCGCCGGAGCCACCGGCGCTACCACCGTCACATTCGGAACGGGACCGTCTAAGAAGAAATTAATTCATCTTTTTATAATTACTAACACCTATTTCAACCAAGTACATAAGATACCGATGAAATGTCAACCTAGAAAACTAAGTTTTTATACGTATGTACAACAAAGTTCCCGTAAGTAGTTACTATGTGTTTGTTAGGACGGTTCCCCCAGAAGTACATCTGCTTGTACTGGCTATTGGACAACTTGTAAATTACCTACCTAATTAATTTCTCATGTAAGTGACTGTAAGGTTTTTAATGAGAAATAAATGTCCTTTAAACCTAAAGTGCGTATACTAAAAATCATGCACTGGATGTTGAAGTGACGTGTCACGTTTATTTGCTTGTAAAATATGACATTAGCACACTTTGATCGTTTTGCAAGGACGTGCTATGAAAGATTATAAATCCTGAGCTATGTAAACCATAGCTTTTATGATAGAAACTACTAATAAATTACGTTGTGATCTTATGGCAAAGGTAAACGTTATTCTTTATATACTTCAAAGGGAGAAAGGTTAATAGACCAATGTAACAAAAAAATATTGAGCGCAATGGTTTCGGGTTTGATGCCAGATGTGGGCAAACTGTGTAATTACCATTACTATAATGTTATTGTATAGTTTAAGAAAAGGAATACCTAGTTATCTCGTTTGAAATTCTTATAAAAACTTTAATATTTTCGCGGCGATGTGAATTGATGACTCATTGGCGTATGTTTTATCAATGTATCTTACCGAAAATATCGCGGCAGTTTTCGTCTGTAAGTGGAACGCGGCCGCACTCTCGCGAGCTCCATTTCGGTGGTGCTAACGATCTGTGAATGGACCACACTTAGCACCAACATCAAGCCGAGGGGCACTAGCCAGCAGTCCGCCTGAAACATGGTTAAACGAAACAATTAGGTATGTTATTACTAGCTTTGGCCCGCGGTTTCACCCGCGTGACCGCGTGTAATTTAGTTTGTCGCAGATCGTCATAAATGATGGCCTATATTTTATTCTGGGTTACAAAGAATAATACTGTATAGTTTCATCAAAATCCGTTCAGTAGTTTTTACGTGAAATATTAACAAACTTGTTAACAGACATCTAAACATCTATGCAAACTTTCGCATTTATAATACTAATAGCTTAAACTTCTATATGTAAGATTTTCATGTAATAACTTTGTATGTAATGTTGTTCGTATACCGTAATAAATAAAATAAAATAAAATAGGAAGTAGGATTAGCACAGATAACATAATTATAACAGATAGTGGCAGACCATGCAAAGGCATATATTTTCCTTATTACTAAAACACACTTCTACTTCAAAGATGATCATTAGTGTACCTAACTCCATTTCTCAGTCACTAGAGTCAGTACATTTACACAGTATTATTGGTAATAACAGATCTTTTAGTAAACTCACATCTATATCCAATGTAGCTGGTGTCATGAAATACAGCGACATATTAAGCACTTGCATCAGCCACAAACCGAGTAGGAACTTCGCGCAAGCCGATGACGTTTGCTGAGCCCACCACTGATATAGCGCAGGGAAGAATACCAGCCTTACTAGAGCGAACCATACTACTCTGCGCATGCCCAGAGTAGGCTTCGCTTTAGGGAACGATGAGCCTGCAAAACAAAATTGTTAATTAAGATTTAGTAATTATATCGCACACCTAGATCTAAACTGAGACAACTCAAAAATTGCCAATTTTGACTTATGCTTGTATTCAAATACTCGGTTATCATACGCATCTTTCCAACATAACAGGTTTAATAAAGCCTTGATCCATTTGCCGCTAGATGGCGATAACTTACTTTTGTTGAATCAACGCTTGTCAACCCCTTCCACCTAAACAAGCGTTTTGTCAGTTGACCTTCGCTAGTATCAGAGAGCGCACGTATTAAAATAAACGAAAACGCGGATATTTAGATTTGTTACAGTTAAGCAGAAAATATGTAATGAGTTAATTTGAGTAGTAACAGTATTGATGAATTGTTCTGCAATAGTCAACCAGATCATTTTGACTTGTTCCAGTTTTGTTTGATAAAGTAACTTATATTTTGTTACTATTTTGAGTTGAGTTTGTTTTGATGAATCAACTTGTGAATTTCTAGTTGGCGTAGTTTTGTTGGAACAAATTTCAATTCAATGTTTTTCTATACAGAACGCGTAGTTTTGCATGTTTCACCTAAAATCATGTACAGTATGATAATCCCTGTTTCTAAATAAAGTTAGTTTTATTCAAACTGTTCAACTGTTTTGTTTGAGAAGAGTGTTTTGAGTTAACTTACTATTGTTGGATAAGTAAAAAATACAGTGGATATTTTTTTTATTTTCCGAAAAAAATATGCTAGGTCGTTTTCTTTTAAATATTTTGAGAGAACAGTGTAAAGATAGTTAAAATGGCAATGTACAGACGACGGCACTTCAAGTTAAACACTGTAGTAACTAATGTAGTTGTAATACAAGTGTATAGTCTGATATACTGTTGTCTGCACAAGAGATAAAACCTTCTTTATAATGTAGAAATAAAAAATAATGTAGAAAAAAGGTCTATAATAAGTAAATAAATAATAAATAAACATATCAATCAGCCGATGCTAAGAAAAAGTGACTGAAGAAACTCAAACACCTATCATGTTCACCATGTCATGAAATCTTCATTTATATCTCTTATACTGATCCAAATCGTGTTAAAAAAGAACTGTTTTCTCAAACAATTCCTAAATTGATGATTAAGGATATCGAAACATTCAATGAAAACACTTTAATAGTGCAGGAAGAGGACTCAACCACATCTTGAAATTTTGAAATACAGAGGACCAAAGAACGTGGAAGAGATGACATTTGAAAAGTTTTATGACACTAAAATCTTGCAAAAAATGTGGGCAACTAATTTGGTTGTAGACGAAAATCGGAATCAAGTTAAATGGCACGATATAAACATTTTAAGAGTGGAAAAGGAGGACTCAAATCTCAAAATGTCCAAACAAAAGTGATTCAAGTCTAAATGTACTTTATTATTTATACAAAGTCATTCCCCTAAAATGTAACAACTAAAAAAACTGCGATTAAAGGTAAAAAGGATAGATTTTTTGACCCAGTTTATACACAGGCTCATTTCACAGCCTATCAATAATCCAAAATAAAACTGAGTTTCATAACTTCCCTAACAAAAAATGTAGTAATACGTTTTTTTCGCCTCCTGAAAAATGCCCTTTTTTGAGTTGTCTCAGTTTAGATCTAGGTGTGCGATCAATGATTTGATGAGGCAGCAGATAAGGCGTACCTAAATTAAGTTTAATTATACAATATGTGAAAACGAGATACTCATTTAAAATTTTCAAGGACTAGTAAAAGTACAGAGTGAAACAAAATAGCATAAGTTGGGCCACAACTAACTGACATCAATGTTCAGTCCAGCCTTACATTTTATCACAATAAATAATGCCTTTTCAAAACTAAATGTAGCAATCAGACACCTGTATTACCTAATTGTATTTCTAATTAATTTGATATTGTTGAAAGCAAACTAGCTTGTTAAATCATACACTTGATAAGCTTGTACTTGAAATTAAGTATAAGGTTATTAAGTTCGTACCTCTAACTAAATCGACGTCTATCAGGTAAGAACGTGCGTGGCTTGAGAAGTCGACGATGCGCCGCCGGTAGGTGCCGCGCATCAACAGTTGTTCTACCATCGTCTCCCATTCCTCCTTGTCGTAAGAGCTGATTTTCTTTTGGTACCTATTTAAAAATAAAGGACATAAATGTTGACTCAGTGGTATTTTCTTTTTTTTGAGAGACTATAGCTTTGTTTATTAACCGGGCGTATGCCAAGATTTCAGACAATAATGAGAGTCATTGTGTCTCATACTGATGAGTATTTAGGCCTACAGAAGGTTAGTAATGAAAGAGTTCATAATAATATTTGTAGGCTTCAAGAAATCTGTTATCATTGTTATGAATCACATTTGCAGATTTACTGTGATAAGATATTTCAAAAATTCTCAGTACCTATAACAAGTTTATCAACATAATGTGTCATTTCAAAACTGTACAATAAGACTGATTTTGTAAATTATCTTAGTTTCTATTTTATTTATATTTTCACTAGTCTCTATACAAATTACTTTATTTACTAGATGGACAACTTAATAATATTAGTAGAAGCATGCCATGGCTTGTAAATTTTACGGTTATTTTCACGGGTTCCCGGCCAAGTTTTAGACAGTTACATGACACTGAAATCGAAGTTATCTGACAAACAAATTACTAATAGGTTTTTTTAGTAACATTGAAACAGGACTTCAATACTCAATTATTTAATGCATCCATAATGATACAGAGGTGGTATGTATGATACTTGTCTTATTAGAAAAAATGAAAAAGGAAATAACTTACCATGCTGCAAGGTGCTTCATGATGATCAGTATTTATTATAGTACTTGTTATTGTTATACCTCCTTCGATTGTACTTGAAAGCTGGAAATAAGATATTTTTTTATAATAACTTTTCTATTTGTTATTCAATTATTATAAAAATAAAAATTAAGGATTAATTCTACATAGTAATAGTGCATTTTAAAGCCTTAAGACAAAAACGTACCTTTTCACTGTACTAGTTAACATAAAACATAACTTTTGAATGTGCTTACCATTTGGTTTAGTATCAGTTACTGTTAACGGGAAATTTCGCCAAATTAAGACACTGTGCCGATCGGTAGTATCACTAAAAATGGATGATTATTTCCATAACTGATAAGCACCGCCGCATGCAGAACAAAGCCTGTTTGATCTGGGTTCAATCAACATGAACACTGTTTTGAAAGCTCAATTTACGATCGATTCTTTCGCATGTGTCAGTAGCAGCTACATGGATATTGTGAAAATTCTAAAGGTCATATTCTTAGTACATCACAACAATGCATTGCAAGAAGATATTATGAAGAATGTACCGTTAGAATGTATATCAAATACATATTGTGGTTTTTCAGCGCATAACTTTTACACAAATATTTTGACAATAACTTAAACAGAGAGAGATCTACATTTGTTTTTGGTATAGCTTTATTTATATCACTGACGATTTCGCCACTTGCTAAAATAAATATTAATTTATTTTTAAATTGAGATGAACTTTAGCAAAATTCCTCTTCTTCCGAATGACACTAGTGACATTGACAGCTGATAATGACAATTTTAGGATTTTAAAAGTCACGAAGCAAGCAATGACATAATCTAATATACAGCTTTTTCAATTTTTTTAGTAAGTTGTACAAAAGTAAATAAAATATAAAAATTTTATCGAATACGATAGCTTTACAGAAAAGGGTGATTTCACTTGTATTTACGAAAATATCACAGCCACAATCTTTATAGTACCCCAGTGTAGTGTGTACCTACACACTTACCTGTCTTCGTTACTTATGGCTAGTTTCAAAGGTACCAATTTGTAATTACCCAAAGGGCGATGCGCGATGGAGCTAATACGAGTACTCTACGACCTACGTGATCGAATCATAAATAAATAATAATCTTTGGACAATTTCACACAGCGCCAGCTAGCCCCAAAGTAAGCAACTTAATGCTTGTGTTATGGGTGCTAGCTTAACGGATATACTACTTATATATACTTTTTTTTTCATCAGAAATGAGGAGATCAGCAGGAAAACCAAACTGACATACTTAGCTCACAGAATAAATAGCCAAACGTGGTAATGGGCTCGTAGAGCTGATGGCAGTCGGGTCAAAAAAGTTCTCTACTGGCGACCACGGGCCGGAAGACGTAGTGTGGGCCTGCCTAGCTCACTAGGTAGACCTACGTGACGATCTGGTGAAGGTCGCGGAAAGTAGGTAGGTTTATCTGCCCGTGGACAGTTTGGTGGACAGCGTAGTGCAGGGCCGATCGTTGTGGAAATCCTTAGAGAAAGTCTTTGTCCAGCAATGGACGCAATTTGTTGAAACGAACGAAAGAAACATTACCCCGGAATAAGACCCAGAACAAAAATTCAATCAACGAACTTTAAAAATATCAACCTTGGCATATAGTTTTTTTTTCGATAGTGATGAAAATTATCGTGTTCTATAAACACCTTTATTTTACTTTAAATTTTGATAGGAATTCTCGGGTCCAGAACTATTGCTATGCCGCACTACTATGACTGGACTGTCGCTTTCGAGCAAGAGATGGAAAGGTGTGGTGTACCTACCGCTAGAATTTTCTAATGCAATCAGATATTATGGGATAAACAAAGGATACGACGAACGAAACAAATTGGTACTTAATAACATCTTTTATTAACAATCTCTTTAATTTTCAGTAGATAAGTAATTTATTATCAATTCGTTGTAAGGGAATTAACATGTGCAACGCTAAGCTAGATTGGAATAAACTTAATTAATATTAAGTTCTTAAATTAATTTATTATTTATATAACTAGAAGGTATAAAATTACAAAGAGAACTAGTAGTCTGCATTGATGCATTGAAATCAATGTTGCTTTCTGTATTTAGATAAAAAAAATAGTTATGTATTTACTTATACATCGTTGTATAGGTAAAGGGAACCAAACACATAAAATATAAAGTTGAGTGCACTTCACATAAAAGTTACAAAATCTAAGTAAGAATAAAAGTAGTATTGATTAAACGTTGGTCTTTCAATGTAAACAACTTCTACTGTGGTAGTAACGTAACAGAAATAAATACGACAGTTGCTCCATAGTTTTTTTTAAATATTACACATACTTACTAAAAGTAGCAATCTACGTAAAAGTGAGATATCGTAAGTTAACATAAAGTTACGACAAAATACGGTCTAAAAATAAAAACATTTTACCCACTTATAAGAAGGTATAACTTCGTTTTAACAGGGTGAGACTAGATGTCTAAATTTATTAACTACCTACTTTGGTTTAAATTACTTAACAACCTACAGTATCTATAGTTTTTTTTACAATAACTTAACATGTATATTGCAGAGCAAGGCTCAAAATATCAGTTGTTTTTTTGCTCAACTTGGGCCAAAAATAAATTGTAAAATTATTGTCTTCAGATGCGAAAACTCACAGGTAGAGTTTGTAGATTTTAAGGGGTAGGTCAAACAAATACCTACGAACTTATTTCATCTACTGCTACAGGTACTGAATGGTATTCAAATTCATTATTTATCTAATTACATTACAATAGAATTAACACTATCAATCAACCATTTCTCTGTTAGTTAAGCACCATTGCAAATACTTACATTCATTTATTAAAATAAGATACTTTATTTGAATTATAGTATTTTGTACTCCTCAGATTTGCAATATATTAAATTGATGGTATCAAGAACTAAGAAATAGCATCTAAGCAAACTTATTAATGTACATTGCGGAACATCGTAAAAAGCTATTAAAGTTCGTGTTCAGCTCATTTTATGGGGTATTAAGTGTGGTGGGTTTTACTATCAGAATATTGCATTTATAGTTCGGTAGTAAGTTCGTCTTGCGGTCGTCTCGTCATTTCGAAGAGTTCGTCTTCAAGCCAGACACTCTCTCGCCTCACGATAGGCCTTCTCTCCCAAGGGTCGGAGAGAACGATGGTTTCTCTGTTTCTCTCTCGATCTCTCTCGATTTGGGTATAACTGGGAGGTCGACCAACATCACTCCACTCGCACTGGCTCTCTAGCTCCTTATCAATGTTGCTGTCATATGACGTAGGGGAATATGAAGGCGGCTTGAACGTGGAGAAAGACTGCTGAGTGGTTTCCGAGTCGGAACCTTGGCTTGGTGATGCAGGTTGGATGTTGACGAGCTGCTCCTCCTGTGGCGGTTGACTCACACCTGATCTGTTGTACCGCTTTAGAATCCTGCAACAAGAAAAACAAAAAGTCGTTAATACTTTAGTCTTAGCAAAGATAACAAACGCAATTCAGTGTTGAAGATAAGGATAATCCCTAAAAAGGTTAGCTCTCTTTGTACTATAGGTTACTATCTCGCAGTCCCGGCAGGTGCGCTCTCTAGGTAGGAAGGTAGGTACCTGATTTGGGATTTTTTTATGAGTCGCACGTAGAAAGTTACTACTTTTAAACAAAAATCTTCGAACTAATTTCATTAAGTAAGCACGAGTTTGAGATAAAAATCAGCCATTTAGGAATTAAGAAAGCCGTAAAAAGCCAGAGAAAACGTGATTTTACAAAGCTTTAAGTTTGTTGAGATTAAGTTATTTACGAACTTAAATAACGAGGTCGATAAGCCTTATGCAAAAACCATATTTAAACTCTTGATAAGCAAAACTGGTCCGTATTTTATGTACCAATGCTCATTAATTTTGCCGTTTTCAATGTGTTGCTTCACGAACTCGAATCAAACTTAATCGCATTAAATGCGAAAAAATAGGTACCCAAATATTAGCGAGTTTTATTTCAGTGAGTCATAGGTAAAAAGTTTGAATAAGGTTTAGGGAAGACCTACCTAATTACACGTTTCGTTTTTATTTTAAGCACAGAGTTGAAGCCAGAAAAAAATTGACATTTCGAAATTACCTCTCTGCCCAACTGGCCAGTCGCGGCCACTCCTCCGGGACCACTGGTACATGTTGCTTGTTTAGGAGTATGAGCAGCTTCGCCAGATCACTGAGTACGCAACTGAAATGATAAAAAGTAGGACGTTGGAATTTGGTTCTACTTTTGTAATAAACTTTCGACAGTTTGAAGAGCTTTCGCAGTTTTTGTCAGAGTCATGTAGTTCAAAACCGCGACGACAACTATAGAAAAATAATAATTGCAAAGTATGGTGTTCCTTCATCCTAATAGAGTTAACAGAATCTTGCACAGCAAATGCTGCAACACGTCTAAAATTAGAACAGAGGCTATAAAAGTAGAGTCAAAGTCAATAAACAATGTGCACATGCAGTGCCTTTGTTAATAGACGGATGCGATGAAATGTTTAATGGGTTTAACGGCTTTTGTTAGCTTTCATGTTGATGTACTACTAAGGGTGCTTATAGCTTGTTTTTATTCCGACTGTACTATTTCTGTCTTCAATCGAATGCCTTCTTTAATTTCATAGCCGAACCTGAAAGTACCTACTACTTTAGTCAGTGAATGTTTTTTCGTATACAAATACAAATTCAGTTGATACGATCGATAATTAAATTTCACGTCCACAATGGTCTGCTTTACGATATTGGCTATGCAATTATGCATACCTTTGGTACACTTCTCAAGTGCTCAAAGTATGTGCGATATTCAATAATGTCTCAAACTGCTACTGAAACTCTACAGTGAACAAGGTTGAGCTTTGAAATTGTATCAACAATTAACGCTACAAATGTTTTCACAGTTTCATAAATGCAAATGTATTGAAAGTTTCTGCCGCATTATGCCATTGCAAGCACAGAGATTAAAATGGAGATCTCTGTCTGATGGCTAATTTATTGATTGCAAATTGAAAAGCATTCGGAGCCGGCCTGGTGTGATTACGCCGAACGCGGAATGAAGCGAAGCGAATTCACGTCGAGATGTGAATGTATTGATAAATACGTCATTCTTTGTCAAGCCAGATTTCTTTGTCATGTGCTCTTTAAAGTAGGTTACATCGTTACTTGCTCGTACTCGTATATAACTCTTTGAAACAAACGCCTGTCACGTTCTGAAATAGGCATTTGTTTCAGAGAATTTAACTCTTATTTAAATTAGGACAGTAGCAGAAAGTGACTAACTTTGTTGCTCGCTTGATAATGTAAATTTTCCACTATAGGTAGGTAAGTTTATGACTCGTATTTTTTATTGTAAACGCTTTATACATTTTTTTGCAGGTACGGTTTTCAAACAGTCTCTAGCAATTCATGAAAGATTCATACCAAATATAAGTTTTTACATACTCATACCTGTAAGCCATTGCAGCATCGTTGTTCCCCAGTTGGTAGAGCTCTCGGACTTGATTGCGCGTGTGGTTCAAGATCGCCAATAAAGTGTATGCGTGAGGCTGAAATGTTGAATTTAATAAGTAAATAAAACACGGCCTGTGTACGAAGAATAGTGTAAAAAGAGTAAAAGATATAGGCAAACAAAATTGGGAGTGCCACAGAGAAAAGTAATATATCAGAAACTTTACATTAAAACATCATTTTGGAGCATAATCATGATATTATGTATGATGGAGGGCTCTACATTAGACATGTTATTTAATTTCAGCTTATAATTTAGTTAAGTATTTTGTGTGTATTAAAAACTTCAAAGTTTTAACTTACTCGCAAACAATCCAATTGTTTATGGAACTCCCTGAGCCGCGTGTCGTCGTCTTGCCCCGGCCGCTGCGGCAGCGGCTGCGCGCGCGCGCGAGCATTCGTCCGGCACCGAGCATACGCAGCGCCGGCTGCTACGAGCGCGATACATGCTACGGCGCCGCACGCTCCTCCTACTAATACCTGAAAATAACCAAGCCTACATGAATTTCTCCTGTAGTGATGTTGGTCACTTTGGTTCTCCTGCAGATCTCCTCATTTCTGATTTGATCACGCAGGGAAACACCGAGCATAGCCCGAATAATTGTTAAAATCAAGTGGCAGTGGGCGGGGCACATAGCTCGTAGAGACGATGGCCATTGGGGCAGAAAAGTTCTCGAGTAGCGACCGCGGGCCGGAAGACGTAGCGTGGGCAGGCCTCCCACTAGGTGGACCGACGATCTGGTGAAGGTCGCGGGAAGAGCCTGGGTGCAGGCAATGCAGGACCGGTCGTTATGGAAATCCTTGGGGGAGGCCTTTGTCCAGCAGTGGGCGTCATTTGGCCGAAAAGATGACGAACGAACTAACAATGTTGATCGCGTGTGAATTTGCATTGCGTGTATGAGTAAGCACAATGCGTTGCAGCGATGCAGTGTGCTGCGTCATACACGCAAATTATATTCGACGTCATTGCAGAAATTGAGGTCTAAAGACACCCTCTAGAGCTGCTACGGTTGACTGCTACGAAAGCGATAATTGCTACGACAGCTTAGGCGTTGCTTTTTAACTCACTTTGCTGAATTGATATTGTATAGGCGCATCAAACGTACCTACGTAACACATTGTTTAATCAAGTGCATACTTCACCTCTGCACGTCACGTTTGTATTTTCTACTCACAATGACCACCAGTCAGAGAATTCTCTCATTATCTGCTGAACTAATTTTAAACATCAAAGGATTTTGATTTGAAAAAGTAGCACGTAAAACACAAAACTGCCTTGAATTTAATAATGAAAAATAAATTTTTATCTGTAGACCTATAATATTAGTGTGGAATAAATTATTATTTAAAAGGCCCTACGCGCTTAGATTATAGTATTACAGTTTTAACTTGTGCTTCATGTTAAAAATGAAATTTTATGCAGATGTACTAACTTACTAGCTGGCGGCTGGGCCCAACTTTAATATAAAGATTTAATACATTATACATGAAAACTATTGACCATTTATATTTCTAAAGGTCTTCATTTACTGGGCGTGTATTCATTTGTTTCCAGTCCATTATAAATAGCTACACGAACAAAGTTTCCTGATGGATGAGTCCTCAGATAGTTCGTTAAAACAACTTTGGCCTGAACAGCCCTAGTTCTTTCATTAACCGTTGTTAAAAAGCGAGATTGAATTTATGGATTAAACACTGATGGCCAGTAGTGGGTCCATGCTACATTGACGCCCGTATTCACAAACATTACTATGATCACAGGGTGACAGACGAACCAATCACAGAGCTCTATTCAACGCTGTGCGTTCGATTTGCTGCTTCACTTAAGCGAGCATCGTTTGTGAATACGGGCGTGGGTTACGAACATGCATCATGCGGTCATTATCATTAATAGCATCTGTGCGCTGACGTGTTATTGCTACAACATAAACAGTCTGTGATGTAAGAAAAGAAAAACATGATTTGTAAAAATATTTCATATCATCTGATTACAAAGCTTTATGTAATCTTTCTATGCACATTCTTTAGATTAACGATTTTTAATGACTCAACGGTTGCCTCATCTGGGTTGTAGCGCGCATCAAGTGTTGCATCACGTTTAGGGCTACCAAACTTATTCTTTACTTTTTGAAACATTAGGACCATCGGAAAACTTGAATTTCAAGTGAAAAACAGGTAATGTTGTCACACATAATAATAATTTTGATATTTAATGTCATGAAAAATCGGCAGTGGGATATTGAACGTATGCAGTAAGTAGGTAGTTCAAGATGATAAAAAATGAGAAAAAAGTAAACTGCTTTATTAAATTGAATTAAACGGCTTTTTTTAATAATCTACCTGTTTATGAAAATAATTGAAAATGGTGAATCCTGATTTTATAATCTAGTGGGTTTAACAAAGATGACAAGATTTTTGCGGAATCCAATAAAAGGCTGTCAGTCTCCGGCGGCCGCTAGTCTACAATCAATCGACTCATCTCACTTATATGACAATAGACGTAGGATTTGGCTGCTTTGTGGTCTCGTGTGTGAATAAAAAAGACATCCCGACTTGGCCGGATATTTGGAAGCCCTATTGACACTTAATTTAAACGCCGTGGTTTGTTTACCGATTGATGTCCTGACCCATTTAACTAACACGTAACTATACTTCCATCGGTTTTGTTATCTTAAAGACGATGTTTACGGTAAGTGCGGGTAGGATTTATGTAAAACGACAGCACAACAATAAACATTGTGGCACCTTTAATTTAGTCGTATTAGGTGCGGTTTTGCAACAAATAATTAAGTCTGTTGTGCTGTTAATTGTACAATCTCTTCATTATGATTAATTTACTATAAAAACATTTTACTAACGTCATTAACGATCACTAATTATGCATCTGTGTTTACAAACTTATCTAGAGTGAAATATGCATAGAGAATGACTGTTAGGTATTTACAATATTTGATCCATATAATATTATTACACAAGATTGTGAAGAAATCTTAATCGTGTATCCCGCAGTTTGGTTACGACATTGTAGTTTTGAATTGATTTGATTGTTCGATAAGGAACATCATTTTGTGATTTGAAGGGCTCATTAAGATGGAGTTATGTCAGATGTAAAGCGTAGCGTAGCAAATAAAATTAGTTACTTCTTACACTCTAGAGGTACCTTTAAGAACGGCAACAACCTTAACAGTTCGTGTAGAGTTAGTTTCACGCCTATTAAATGGCGTATTAAATTGGTCTTCGAAGTCATTGTATCTGTGTCTATACCAAGGTTTTTTTTTATGTCCACAATGGAATCATACCGAAATGAAAGCATTCGTCGTGTAGCTGTTTCGCTTACCTCATTATAAGTGTGAGCGGGATAGCAGACCCGGCCCATGAGATGGTCGTCATGGGCCCAGGACTCCCGGGTCCCAGAAGGGCAGTCTTGGGCGCAGGTGCCTCCGGGCCAGACGAGCAGGCGAGCGCACTTCACGCAGCCGTCTGCCGCGCATCGCACGCATTCCGCACCACATCCTAGAAAACAAAGAGAAAATTGAGGTTTTACTATAAGAATAAATCAAATTTACTGTACCTACCAGAAGACGTGTGGTTTCGACGGAGTGGAATAAGACCACTCCCACAATTCCCGCGAATCTCGTAAAAGACCCAGCTGGCGTGTAGGTCAAATCCTACATGTGCCCCTGGTAAATTAGAGAGAGTCAAACCCCACAGAATTATAGTATTAATAGAAGGTTATGATGACTATATTCAGCGATCATCATTTTCCATCATTTCATCATGACAACACCAGTAATAATAAGTTATTTTACTAGAATTTCGATAATTTCAAAAATTTTACAAGACACCTTAAAATGACGAATATTGTCTCCTTGCAAGACGTAAATTATTATAATAGCTGCTTGGAATTCAGTCAGAAAGGCAAAATTATTATGCCAGGAATGCCTGTAAACGCGTAATTAAGGAGGTAATATTATTAATAATCACTTCACGTGCGTGCGTGGACATTATTTTAAATTGATACACGCCTTCAATCAAGTACCAGTTACGTTGGTAATTCGATACCCACATAGGAATTTCTATGCTAATGTACTGTTTAGGCGTAATGCATGCACACATCGGCGTGAGTTCATTCGATTACACCTGGCGACAAATAATGTTGCCAGTGGTATGGTAAATGTAAAATTTCACCACACCCACGCACTCGTGACATACAAAGCCATTATGTGAGTGATTTACATCGATATTCCGTTCAGTGACTATTAAATACGATATATCCATGATATGGGAATTAGGACAATAGACACGACGTGTCTGTCATGCAAATAGACATTTCGAAGAGCTGAGCTCAACGTTATCGTAAAAAGGTAATAAAATCAGCCAACTAGAGGAGTCGAACTGCTCAGCGCAGCACTTATAGAAACTTCTTAATTGCTTAGCAATCACTATAAATTTCTACTAGGTACTACCGCAAGCTGCGCTTTCCCTGGGTAGACATACAGGCAGTTTATTCGTTTGAGTTATCCTACAAATTATTACTATTACAACTTATTACTGTTCAACCAGATGTTAGAGACGACTTTCATTTCTTTTAATTTAATGGTTCACTGTCAGTTAATTTTAAGCATTCCTATAATTTGTGTCGGATTGGATTGGAGAAGTGAAAATGAATGTTTATTGTTGTAAAAGTTCACTCATTAAGCTTGTAGATGCGCACATAAAAGATATTAGACTTCGATGTTATTGGAAATTTTAAAGAATGATGAGAATTATTTTTATTTTCCACTGAAGTTAATAGAAAATGTCGTTATTGCTTTGAAATTGAAGTGTAATATGCTTTACTGTTGATTTACTGCAATGCTTCGTTACTTTCCAAAGGGAAAGCGCGAGCAATATGCGATTACAGAGCCGCCACTCAATTAACGGGACTGACCAATTGAATGGCCTACCTAATTTTACCTTACGTAAGTGGACGCTTTATATTCTTTGAGAGATTTCCACAGAGCATTTAAGGATATAATGTATGTACTTTCAACGTTTGAAAATGTTCAACGGTAATGCTGTGTGTTCGGCGAAATACTTTAAGCACGTGTGAAAATGAATGTTGAAGATAATGAAATTGGACTTACTGACGTAAACTGTAAAGTTTGATGTTAATCAAACATTCGGTCTTAAAAGGGTATTTTATTTGTTTTACGGTTTAAGACATTTATTATTCCTCAAAACAGAAAATACATTTACTTACACTTTGAAACACTGGTTAGTAAATTATTCATCATGGAGCGGATATGTTGCAGCTTATAACAATATGATTGTTTTATTGTATAGATGATCACATTGACGATTACAAATTCGAGCGTCTTATTTAACGTGCACCAACAAAACAAGCCTAACTGTCGTATCGAGCAGGTTTTTCGAACTATACAAAAAGAGGTTACGAATTACGAATTAGAGAGACGTTTAGCGCGCACGCATGAGCACTCAAAGTAGACCGTATAAAAAGTTCGCATCGATTTTATTACGTAAGTGAATGTGGTGAATGATACAATGTTTTGTTGGATGTAGAAATGAAACTCCGGAAAGAGACAAATCGATGCCAACGACTGCTCTATGCTCATTTTCCTATATTGCAGTCAGTTTACATTTGCCGTTGGAGCCATTGGCAGTTATTGAGTCACTGACCCAATATTATTCAAGAATTTATTTAGCATTCAGCTGACATCTCGTAGAGTCAATGCTTTGTGACCATAGGTATAATTTTTCTTTTTACTCGTATATCTCTGCCTTTTCTTATCTTATACAGATGTAGAGAACATAGAGACTTTTTGATAGAGTCTGTATCTGTTCTTTATGTAAGTAGGTGATATGGAACATTTCGTAGTCCTTGAAAGTGTTTATTGTGTAAGTAATTATTCTTTTGAAATGTTTTTAAAGCAAGGACATTGAAAAGTCACTACGTATGATGATTGGCTTAACATTTTTGTGGGAACAATAAGAAAATGTTTAAACAAGTGTTTCATTTATACAATCGAAAACATTACGATCCAGAACAATAATATTTAATAAAGTTATAAAAGTAAAACCACTGTGTTAACCACGTTTTACGAGTAGTTATTACTTTGCATACCTAATATTCGTACTTAACTAGCATTGTGTAACATGCAAATAACCAGTAGCAGAAGGATATAATTTGACAAGAATTTAATCATTGTAATTTAGACCTTGCCTCTCACTTATTTCAGCAGGTTGCGTACGACACGCATCCGTAGTTGTAGCTTAGTGCCACTGGTCAGCCGCTGCTGCATTTTAACGTTTATTATGGCTAATCGACATAAGGAACCACCATGATCGAAGCTAGCCACCATGAAGCGTAACTACGTAACTATACCATCCGAGGCCCGTGGCAAATTCTGTGCATGGGGCCCTTGGCGTATTTAGGGTTATTTTCCAGAGGGGGCCCGGCACCATCGCGTGCGATTAGGGCCTTGTGCCCCCTCAGGTCGGGGGCCCATGGCATTTTGCCAGCCCTGGCAAAATACCCTATGATTACGCCACTGCTACACATGTTTCCTGATAGATGCAAGGAGGACTAACATGCTGCGACTACCATGCACCGGAACTTTTTAGTGTAGATTAGGAACAGCATTACTTAAGCATTACTTGTATCGAGGGGCTGCAGCTATTGTGGGACTCCTTGACGAATGGGAATTAGCCGCTAGCGCCAACTTGACGTACTAACCTTCGCGGGCTCCTTCAGGCAGCTGTTGGTAGGATGACGGAGGATCGCCTTTCCACCAAGCTGGCCCTACTTGAGCTACGAGCACCATGCTTTATAGGCATTTTTCAATTCTATTATCAAAAAATATTGGACACGTATTTTAATATTTGTCAATCAAACAAGTAAATACGAAGTTATGATGCGTTGAAGTTCAGCGTGACGCTACTAAGTGCTACACTTCTAAGCAATTGTTGATGTCACTCTTAAATCATATATGTAATTATCTCTTTAAATCATTCGTTTGAAAAAGTGTAAAATACTTGTCGAGTATTTTTTGATAGGTTAACTGGCGCTGGACGCAGGCCGCTACCAACCGGGCAACATGGAAAGCATTGGGGGAGGCCTTTGTTCAGCAGTGGCTGGATGATGATGATGATAACTGACGGACTAATTCGAACTCTTGCTTTTTACCCAGGAAACATCCCTAACCTATTGGAGCCCCGCAAGCGAACAGTATCTGTGACTCACTCACGTGTGTCGTTGACAGCGGGCGGCGCGTCGGCCGGCCTCAGCTGCGCGCGCGCACCGCACGCCGTCACCACCAGCACGAGAGCCACCAGCGCCGCGCGTGTCATCGCACCGCGCTGCCCATCGTGACGCTACTGCAACCAAAGAAAAAGATTTTAAATTAATAATGTGTAATAGGCCGTGTGGTGACGGCAGAGTAGAATACATTGGTCACCAACCCCTACTCTTCCCGCGGGTGTCGTAAGAGGGAACTTAGGGACTACACACCTAACAGAGAACGGGCAACAGCCCTCTCTGAAAAACATCAATCTTTTAAACTGCGATCTCCAACCCGCCTGCCAAACGAGGGGATTATGGCAAAACCCTCCACTATAGTGGAGGAGGCTCATAGCCCAGCAGTGGACTGTAAACGGCTGTTGATGATGATGATATCAGGTGAGATACAGGCCAATAGCTTCCTCGTTGTGGATAAAAAAAAAATAACTTTTTTCTGGCTACATTAAAATTCTTGATGATTGGATGATCACCTAGATGAAGGTCAAGGTATAGTTAGTTAGTTAGTTTTCAGGGCAATCGAATGCCGCACTTAGCCTCATGATTGGGCCATTGTGTGCGATATGTGGTCTATGTTCCTACTCCAACCACCCCAGCTTCCTCAGGCAAGCATTCTGTTTAGGCCGCTACATGCCTCCTGCAGCGACGCTGGTGATTGGAGAATTTGAGCCCGTTGTTCTGCTACGCTTCTGCACTCCATGAGCAGTACGTGCTGCGGTGTTTCTTCTGCTTCCAAGCAGGTCAAGGTATAATGTACTCCGGTAAACGAGTCACTAGGCCGGGTACCCATGTAATCGAAAATGTTTACCATTCTGTTTGTTTATCTTGAGATTTTAGTGAGGCAGCTAACAAGTTGGAACTGACCTTTAAGTTTAATGATGTCGTGTGCCTGATTATATCAGTGCTAAAAATAACGTTACCTGCGCCGTTAATAAGACTTGCAAAATAAAAAAGTTAATAACGTCTGAGCGTCCGACCCGGTCAGCTAACGTCGACATCGCTCAGAGTTTTCACGTCGCAATTATCACATTCGCGCCGATGTGGGTCAGATCAGCGCGTCCAGCGGTCTCCAGCCCAACATAACAGTACGACGGGTTTGCAAATTAGTTGACATTGGCATTCGATGAGCGAGCCACCGAGGTTTTCGCACCCACACAGGCGACCTACGTTGCAGTTGTAAACATGGACTTTATCGGTGCGAAATACATTGTTGATTTTATTTGTGCGTAGCGAACCTGCTATCTGCAGCTCTAAATTCCAGAAATTCTAGTACTCGTACCTACACTACGATAATATTTTAGTATCAGCTTGACCTGAAGTGATAGGTTAACTATAAAACTGATTTTACTTAACCTTTTCTTGGTCACTTGACTCTTCTTTTTGTTATTGATACTATATTATATTAACGTTCTTCTAAAATGCATAACCAAGAACCAATAATGTCGAAAATCTCTGTTACAGTTCACATATAAAACAAATCTTTAAAGACAAATGTTGATAGAGCAGGTACCACTTATCTATTTAGTTGTGGTCGCACACGTTTCTAGCAAGTAAAAAAGTTATAATGACCCCTACCTAAGTGTCGATGCGTTTGATCCGTGTCAAAGCGTTACGCTTTTTATATTTATCTTATAACCTTGCGGCCAGCGTAACGAAAGGAACCCCGTTTTCACACTATTTAAATATTACGTTTTAAAATATATTATAGGGTATATTCAGTGGCGGCGTAGCATGGGTTGGTACCCGGGGCGATCACCCCCCCCTCCCCCCATCATAAGTCCTAAGGCACCCCCTGGTACCCCCCAGGGTTAACCTACCGATTCGAAGATTGAAGACAATCGCACCCCTTTCCCCCCGTATCATGATATAGACCGCAAACTTGCCATGCAGATGCGCCAGTGAGTCTGCATGGCAAGTGAGTGCATCTGCGCGACTTGTGTCACCCCCTGATGCTTGGCACCCGGGGCGGACCGCCCCCACCGCCCCACCCTTACGCCGCTACTGGGTATATTATCGCATTTAGGTACTTTGAAAGTATGGTTTGGCTATTATTTTGGTGTTTGGACACATAGGTGCTACTTACTACCTATTATGACTTCAAATTGGATCATCCTCCTTTTATCCTGTTTTCTTGAAGATAAATTAACGCTAAAATAAGTACGTATTTAGGCAAGTCATGTTGTACAAATTTTAACTAAGTAATTTATGGAGTTGGTACTTATTGAGTTGCCTTTCAAAGGACACTAATGATTCGTAACGAATCTCAGTTAGCGAGTCTATCTGGGTCACATTAAATTGCCAATAAATTGCCTTCATAAGGTATCCTAAGTCCCAACGCTGTATTAATATTCTTGATTTAAGCAAAGAAGCTAACATAATGAAATATAAGTGCCTAAGCAAAATCAACTACACTCTTCTTGACTCTACTAATAATTTAGTAATTTAGTACCTACTTCTATTTTTGGACAAACCTAAACTTTACTTTAATAATATTATTACAGTATGTATAAAATTAACCACGAATTGCCTATCTTCTTTGTGTTCAATTATCATCTTAGGACAGCAATTAGTAAACAGGATAAAGCGGGTTGATTAAATAATTTATTTTTTAAATTTCATTTAGTATGACATACAATACTTAAACTTACATTAATTCCAAAGATCACAGGTCACATACTAAAAAGTACTGTAAATATTTGGGTATCGGTACATTCTCATGAAAATCTCAGACATTATAATAGTATTATTTTTGGCGAGAAATACATGTACAGGTATGTGTGAATGTATTATTTTCCCACGATTCTATTATTGCACTATGTTCCGGTTTAATTGTTTTTACAACGCAAGTGTTATGTGGTACTTTATGCTGCGTAAGTGCTTTACTATGCAGTTCAACTTAACCTACATCGTGGGTGATCGTAGCGTTTATTTACCGTACTAGGTGGTGTTTGTATTTATTTATTACTACTTAAAAACAAACAAATTAATATATTTAAGATCATGGCGATTAGGGGGTTTTTCGGTTTGATCTCTCAATAGGTAACGGGGTTGGTAGAGCCACCTTGATTTTGTAGAAGTCCATAGAGTTATTGAAAATCTTTTTATATTTTTACTGTTTGTACAGTAGATTTTTTTGATAAATGATGGAGATCCTGCGATGTGTTTTTAACCCTTCTTTCTACTGGACGTAGAATAATAAAATTGAGTTCTTGGATAATTGGAAAGTCCTAATGTTCTGACGATTTCGTTACTCCCTTACATCTTTTAACTCATGATATTAAAGTACTTTTAAAATAGGAAAAACATTAATAACGTAGGTAAATAAGCTGTGCTCTACTTATTTTGTTAAATAATATAATTTTCTACAAAAATATGTATTCACCGGTTACGATACATTGCTTACTGAATTCGCAGTAAGTAATAAATAAGCTAGGTATTGTAGACGTAATTTAATATAATACTAATAAAGTTACTATGTAGTTATAATTTAATGAGAAATAAAATTTGTTTATTAATTTATATTAAGAGTTGTAATTAAAAATACAATTGCTAAATTGTGTTCCATTTAAAAGAAAATAGCCACTCATTAGTTCTCGCTTGGTTACGATTAGGCTAGTAGGTAGCTAAAATTGAAAACGAATGCTTGGACGTTTTCCTAGTTGCGTCGTAACCGAAAATAAGTACCTAATAACAGTTAATGTTAAGTAAGCCGGTAGATACTTGAAACCTCGTTGTTAGCTATCTCATAGTCCATGCGCATGCGACGGTGCCTGGATCGAGTTGCGGTGAAAGTTGCCGGTGACGCACTTTTGTATTCACGCAACTCACGGGTACGAGTAATTTACGCTACCACTCTAATGAGAGCCCCTTCGCTCTTCCCGTTCATTTGCACCGTGTGGGGGAGAGGGGAATTTTAATGAAACGTTAGAGGCCATGTTTTGGTTGCTGTTGTGAGATAAATCGTCGGTCATGGCCCCCGTTGCCGGATCTGCCTGGGGTAACATGCGGGCTGCTCGGCCGCACGAAACATCCGGGACGGGTCTGTTTGACTTTATGGAACCCTATTATAAGCAAACACCAGTTCCGAAAAGTAAAGTTTGGAATTCAACTAATGACTTTTCTTTGTTTACTCAAAGTAAAACGCCTAGAAACGTGTTTATAGAGCTAATTTCAAATGAATACCTAAGTTATAGCCAGTTTTATTCAATATAGTTTCAAATAACTAGTTCAATAACCCTTCTAAGGTTTTCATAATGTTAAACTGGATATCAGTAAATTGACAGCTTCACTAATTAGTACGTTCGACGATATAATTTCACGTTAATTGAAATTAATAATAACGGCACGAGTTATGCGAAATGAAAATGTTATGTTATACTTATACTTGCAAAGGATTGATTGGTTATATTTACGTATAAATGTGAGTTAGCGTCTGCGTTATTCTCATGGTACCTATACTCAGCTATATCGATAACGCCTTTCACTATCCTAGGTCACAGACTATGGAAATATCATGGCTAAAACACTCGTACTACTTACGAAGGATTTATCAATCTTTTTAGAGCATTGGTTAATAAAGTATTGTTTAGGATAGAGTTTTGTTTATTAATAAATGTATAATAAGTAAATTAAATTCATAAATGCTAATTTAAGCTACCTACTTTGAGAAATGAATACTAGCTAGACTTCCTTCTATATTTCGCAATTCTTCTTGTACTACTTTAAAGTATTCATCTTCTGCCGCTTGAACCATTTCGTCTTCATCAGGGCTATCATCAGCAACTGCTTCTTTAGCTTTAGCCGCTTCTTCTTCTGCACGTTGCTTTAAGTGAATCTCTTTGACGCGATTATCCAAAATATGCTCACGTTTCGTTTCTCTATCGTATACTTGGTGTACCAGTTGCTTATCGCGACTGCCAGGTAGGGCCATATTTTCAGACAGGCTGACTAAGAACGTAGAACCCTTATTGTCACCAATTGCAACAAAATGACCATCCACGTGTGCTGCTAATTTGGTTAATTCATGCTTAGACACTTTCAGAGTCGCTACAGGCTCTTTATATTTTCGGAGCAAATCCCAGTAGTAGAATATTCCTCCGGCACAAATAGACATGTAACAAGAATATCTCAATGGGGCCCACTCTGCATCGGCGACTTCATGATGATACGGTTTCGTAACTATAATAGGCGCAGTACGAACTTCTTCGCTCCAGATACGAACAGAATAATCACCACAAGTTAAGAACATTCTCAATGTGCATGGACTCCGGTGTACTGATCTTACTGGTCCTACATGAGCATCCCAATAAGAAGCTAATACCTCTGAATGTTCTCTTCCCATACGGTTGACATTGATTACGTATCCTGATTCTGTTCCACACAAAAATTTCGTGGGCAGTCCATGATCAAATTGCAAGGTACTTACACCCTCAGCGTTACTTAGATCGGGTTTTTGTCCGGGCCCTATTTTTATAGACATGGACAATTGATCTATCGGTTCGGAAAGTTTTCGCAAGTCCCACCAAAGACATTGCCCATCGGGAGAGCCAGTGAAAAATTCAGTTTGGCTTCTTGAATGAATATAAAGTAGCGAAGTAATAGGATTACGATGTGAATTGTAAACTGAACTATAAGATATGGCTTTAGGTCCTTCCCGTATATCAAAAACACATACTGTACCATTCTCAAGACCGCCAATAAGGATTTCTGGATCTTTAGGAGAGCAAGCCATTTGCCAACAAGGATAATCAGGTTCCAAAGTGTGAGCTGGTTCATTCTGCACGCAAATATCCCATAAGTAGCACGTGTTGATTTTGTTTATTATCAACTCTGGCGCGCAAGATCTGTCGCAGTAGGCGACAGCCAGTTTAGATTTCTTTTCATTTGTCCAAACAATGCTTGAGACCTGTCGATGGAAAGGATCGCGAAATACGTTAGCGACCCGGACGTTATATTTTTCTACTGGTTCTTGATTATTCATTTCAGCGAAGTATGTTTGGTACATATCAATAGCATTGTTTTGATCTACGTAGTGTTGGATTACGGGGGCCAGGTTCATAACTGTGTGCACGTAGTTCTCGTCATGCATTATGCGCCGGCGGTGGCGGGCAACATGGTCCTCGTTATACACATGGACTTCGCGGGGCCAACCACCTTCCGTATGATTTATGCCTTGCTCGTGAGTCACCAGTTGCTTTGTATTTGCATCGTTTTCCGACTGAGGCAAAGTGGCTTGAACGTGACGGTGTACTGGATTTCGAAGCGTGTAAAGCTTTTGCTCCTTAATATCTGGGAATATTGAATCCAGCATTTGCGCTGGCACTGATTGAAATAATGGTTGCCTTCCAAAGTTCTTTCGTTTTTTGGTGTATTCATAAGTCGATTTCATATATTTAGACATTATTGTGTATTTTAAAGATAAACTTTTAATGAATTGATATTACTGTGTCAAATGTAAATATTAGATTAGCATGGCCATGCCGCAAGTTGAATATTAATGGAATTATAACGTGAAGTAGGTATGACGCAGCCAACGTGATGTCTGGAAACATTGTGCCCTTGTAGTGCACAGGTTGCTCGATATTGATATCTTATGTAATAAGAGCGTAATTTAATATCGTTATCTAGCCATATTAATCATTAATTGAACTGTATAATCGACTTAGCAAATATTGTTTTCATAATATGATCGATTCCGGGTTATCTACATTAATTTGTTTATTTGTGAAATCGATTTGACATAGACGATTTGTCGAGTATTTCACAATGTTTTAGTTTCAGTATGGCGAAGCTAGTGATGTTGTTTCTCGTACCAGGAAGTGTCGCAACTACATTGTTACATTCCTTGCTTCGTAAGGAGTTGTTATGCGGTTTGCATTAATATGCATTGAGAACAGCGTTATTATGTTAGAGGTGAAACGACTCAGCGCCGAGACAAACTCTTTGGACCAACTTATAGAAACTTGTTCGTTTAATGTTTTTTTCCGGCATCTTTAAACTTTTGGTTCTAGTTTCTGCTTTAGATGCTAAATTCGAAAAGCTTATAATGGATTACTTAGTTATTTTTATAATTGTAATAGAAAAACTGCTACAAAACACGAACAAATGCGTAACACGTGTTATTTTTGTTTTGTGTAAGAATTAGGGTGGCTACTTTTATTAAGTGAAAGACTAAAAGTTTGTGTTATAAACAAAACATTATATATATACGTAAGTTATTCGTGTCAAGAAAGTACAGCTAAAATAACAGCTTGGTTAAGTTAGAAAATAATAAAAACATTCTCACCATAAAAATGCAATCTCTATTTGGCAAATGTAACGCACGGTATTCACATGTCACCGCACATCACTTCACGTATTGTGTACTGATGGGTAACGATAATGTATCGATACGAGTATCACTGAAGCACAACACTTTTGTTTCACTTTAGAAAATGTCGAATTGAAAGTGTGCGGCGCGGCGTCGCACGCGCACCTCACTCAATGCCCGGCGCGTGACTGGAGAGTAGAGATGAGACGTATTTACTAGAACAGATCCACACACTAGGTATTTTACAGTACTAAGTGGCACCTATTCCAATTTTTAAAATACTTGATCCACGTAGTATTTTTTAAATTACACGATTTCCGACCCTACCATCAAAGTAATAGAGGTTATTATTGCATAATCCGTAGTCGTGTATTACGCACACCGCGTATTTCTCACTAAGTATTTTTTAAATTACACGATTTCCGACCCTACCCTCAAAGTAATAGAGGTTATTATTGCATAATCCGTAGTCGTGTATTACGCACACCGCGTATTTCTCACTAAGTATTTTTTAAATTACACGATTTCCGACCCTACCCTCAAAGTAATAGAGGTTATTATTGCATAATCCGTAGTCGTGTATTACGCGCACCGCGTATTTCTCGCTAAGCTTATGTGCGAACGTAGAGATTCACTCCGTCTCTGTCTGACAAACAAATTTGAGCGCAGGCAGGTGTGAGATAGGAATAGGTGTTTGATGTATTACGTAATTTAAACTCTATTTGTACACAGGTAAGGTTTAGAATATTTTAATTTTTGTTCTCTCTCATCCAGCTCACTCCTTGTTGACTAGCCGGTAAAAAACCAGTTTTTATTCTTCCGACAGGTTTGTTTTGGTTTGTTGTCACGCGTCCGTGATAATTGCATAAATAAAAAATAGAAAAAAATATGTAAATATTTTTATGAAATTGATATCTTTTAAATACGCCAACTTTTAAGTTGACAGTCCTAAGCCTGTTGAAGTATGAAGGGAGGATATCAATCAATCAACAACCAGCAAAAACATTATTATTCAATTTCAAATTGCATTATTAATACTACGACTACGAGTGGATCTTTTCAAAGAAAATTGTATTTTAAAGTCATAATACGTGGATTAGTCCGCACTAGTCGCGTCAAGTATGGTAAATTACTACGTACTAAGTGGAACAGGTATTTGGATCACGTATTAATAAATACTTGGAATAGGTGCACCTAGTATCAAATTTACCTAGTATAACCCATCTCTACTGGAGAGCGACTCTCAGGTTTACGACTGGTTTGCTTTGCGAGTTCCTCCACGTTGTGGTGAATGATGATTATAGTGGGTGCTATTGTCAACCTTCTATCTAAATTGCACACGAAGCCATTCAAACTGCGCCTTGGGTGGTGCAGTGCGTAAGTGTAAGAAGCGTAAGATAAATTCATTGATTCGACTCTACCTTTCAAAGCAGAAACCAAAAAACGAGTTTTATGTTAATTGTATGACTCACTGAGGTTAAAAATCTTTGGAATGTTTTCTTAGGGTCTGTCCGGAATGTTGATTTGACGTTTCATTTAGAGAACTTTTCAATTGAAAGGCAAACAAGTTTCTACAAACATAAAGTCAAAATATTTTTCACTATGTGAGCTTTAAGTTTACGCATTCATAAATCCAAAGGATTAGTCTAAAACTAGGTGGGATATTAGAGAAACTTATTCAACCTAGATGCCGCCGTGTAGGTAATTAGCCTATATTATGAATACTCGGCTAAACATTCCTAGAGTCACAAGGAAGACGGACGCCGTTAAAAATCTGCAATGTAGTTAGTGTGTTGTTGTGTTAAGGGAAAAGTGTACTTAGCGATGTGGGCCACGGTAATGGCCGAGCCACGATGTCACGATGGTGTCAAGTCGCAGCGGCGGAGACAACATTGTCTATGAGAGTCTAGGCCAGCCGATATCTTTTGTCTCGGACCTTAATAAAGCAGATTTTGTCCGACTAATAAGTACTCAATAAAGAGCCAAGTCGTTCAATAGAAGTTTCCGGCGAAAATAATTACATTATGTCTACCCTTGTCTCTTAATAAAAAGCTCTCTAAACATGGAAAGGTAAGTCTTTTGCTAAATTTCGCGTCGCTGTGTTTACGTCGACGCTGATGACACTCTAAATTACTTTTTAATTTAAGCAAAGCATTTCAAATGTAGTTAGAGTCGGCAACGCCTTTAATTTGATAGTGAAAACAGTTACGCTCTTATTGCGTTTGCTGCGAATAATGCTCCCACTCTGAATTCTCAATGAAGCCCGCGCTCATCAGGGAGTTGTTAACTTGCAATCATACTAAACACTCAAGCAACATTTGCAATTTCACATAGTAATTCAGAGATTAAGTGGAAGGAAATAACATTTAAATCTCCCACTGCTGGGAAAAGGATTTGTAGTTTAGAGGTTAATACGTTTTATAAGTAATTATCAAACTTATGACTTAATTAATTATTATCTAAATACTTTCATTACATTGGAAGATATACTCGGTAGAGTCAATAAAAAACTTCTTCTATTTCGCTATCTGGCTTGCTTGTGGTTAATTGGCGCTAGATAATAGAATTTGGTTCTATTGAATTATGTTTCTCATCAGACTTTTATTGCGCTTGTTTGATTAAAGCACTCGCAGTCTCGCGAGGCGCTCTCTCTGTTTAATTGTGTGTTTTTAATTACACCGCACAAAAGGGTTAGAAAATTCGTGGTCAAGAGTTAAACGGTACAATTGGTAATTACTCGGTTGAAAAGATCATTCCATGGCTTGATTAGTAATTGACCTGTCGCGACCTCGTGGCCCGCAGCATCGGTATCTGCTGTGCACATCATATTACGTCAGGTTGCAGAAAAACTACACACATACTTTATGTAACAGTTGCCTACATAAAATTTGGGTCAGACCGCCTCTGCCTTTTGACCTGATTTAAAATGGAGAATGCTTGAAATATTTTACCAAGTTTTGGCTCTGGGCTAACTGATTCAGACGTACAATATTTTCGGTGTAATGTCGCTACTTTTCATTTTTCCTTCTCGAGAATTTTTCCGCAAATGCTTTTGTCGTATTATACGACTGGGTTTGTCACAGTTATAAACTAGAGTTCGTATAAATACTAGTTTGAGTTTAAGTATTTAAAGTCGGACCAGTTTTAATTTATTCTATACAAAGTCAAAGTGCTTATATCCGGCTTAATGTGATTAAGTAATTTTTAACATGCATATAAAATGTAATAAATACTATTCCAATATTAATCTACATAAATGCACTGCAGTTAGTTAAATTGCAAAGCATAATGCAATAATTGATTGATTTGAGACAGTTATAGAGGCTTAACTAACAGACTGATGTATTTTCTATAATACCATACATTTTTATGATGTCTTACTTTAGTGAGTCAATAAATAAATGTCATACACGGCGTTTTCCGATAAATCCTGACGTAAACAGACGTTGTGGTTACAGCGATGTAAATGAACGAAATAATCCCTTGTTAATTGCAGTGCGCTCCTGTCGTCATTAAAATTTCGCATACGTTATAAATCCTTCAATTATGAAAAGTGATGACATCGTGATACATCGCGACCCCACTGGATATTTGCAACATGAATATGCCAATAATGTAAACACCATGGAATGTGAGCTTAAAGATTTAAATACCTGTGCAATACCACGGAACAGTTATGTGCTCGGTTAAGACGGAATTTTAGTGATTAATCTTAGTCACGAAACGTAGTGTAGCGATATCATCTCAATGCCAACTATGTACATGGTTTGAGTGTAGACTGAAGTATGTATAGGACTTACGGAACTGTTGTATTGTTTTGTAGGAACCACTTACTAACACAAACTCCACCTTCTGTATCATTTCTTATGTGGAAGTTGGTGTCGTGTATTTCATGAAGCTGGTATTCAGCAAAGATAAGTTCGATACCGTCATAATTATCCTAAAATCAAACATAGTTATTGCTTACTTAAATAAGTGCATAAAGATCGTCGCTTACTACATCATCATCATCATCATCTCAACCATAGGACGTCCACTGCTGAACATAGGCCTCCCCCAATGCTTTCTATGTTGCTGGTAGGGGCCTGCGTCCAGCGCCTTCCTTTTACCTTTATGATGTTGTCGGTCCACCTTCTGGGTGGACGTCACACGCTGCGTGTTCCGATACGCGGCCTCCACTCCAGAACCTTGCTACCCCATCGGCCGTCAGTTCTGCGTACTATGTGACCTGCCCATTGCCACTTCAGCTTGCTAATCCGTCGGGATATCCGTCGCTTACTTACTTCCTATAAATTGGCAATTCAAAGCTAGAGCTATCGCCTAAGAACATGTTATAGGTGCGTGTAAAGAAGACGCACGTCAATTTGCAGATTTGCTATACTTAATTAAGTTACACACGCACTACCATGATGTTACATATATCGTAAGATAATTCTTATTAACACCAGCTTTGTGGATGTAAAAATAACGTTGTTCGCTAATTGACAATGCAGTCGTCTGGTCATTACTGCGGTTCTAATTAAGGGATTAATCACGTAGCCGGTGAATAATTGAAAGAGGCCGCGGCGGCGACCGATCACGTTCGAACAACTATATTGACGTTTGTTTGCATAACTGCCGCAAATTGATTTGAATAGTTCATTATACTTATTAACTTTAAATACAGTGTGAGTCACGTTAAAGTGTACATATGAAAATAGATGAAACTAGACCTATTTTTATCGACAAAAAAGAGGTCAAATTTTTTTTGAGATTTTTTTAAAAATTTTTATAGAATTTTTTTTCTTCCAATTACTTATTGTAAAGAAAACGTAATAACTTTTAAACTAAGCAGTATATCCTGATAAAATAAAAACAGTAATAATGCTAAATAACAGGCGATACTAAAAAAATACATACAATACACAAAAAATGCCAACAAATAATAAAAAATGATACTTTTTGAAAAAAATCTGCTTAAAAATTCGCGTTTTTTTGGTTATTTGATAAATTTCTCCGAAAAATGCCCCTATAATAGGTAGTTTTTATTGTTTTGTATTATTCTCTATTGTATTACCTTTGTAAAACCAAAAATTGCATGTCTCTATCCCTATCACAACATTTGCTATGATCGTTTGAACTAAGCCTGTCCGGGCGCGCCATTCAACGCTTCGTTAACAACGAAACTGAAAATGGCTCTAGATTTATAATTTTGATAAAGACAAGTTAGATTTCAAGTAAAAACAAAAGATTTCGAAGTAAAATAAGCATTTTAGTTAAAATTAAAATTGTCCCTACCTGTAGAGGAGAATAATGTTGTGGTAGGCCTTTGTTCAAACTATCATAGCAAATGTTGTGATAGGGATAGAGACATGCAATTTTTGGTTTTACAAAGGTAATACGATAGAGAATAATACACAACAATAAAAACCACCTGTTATAGGGGCATTTTTTGGAGAAATTTATCAAATAACCAAAAAAACATGAATTTTTGAGCAGATTTTTTTCAAAAAGTATCATTTTTTATTACTTGTTGGCATTTTTTGTGCATTGTATGTATTTTTTTAGTATCGCCTGTTATTTAGCATTATTACAGTTTTTATTTTATCAGGATATACCGCTTAGTTTAAAAGTTATTACGTTTTCTTTACAATAAGTAATTGAAAGAAAAAAATATCTATAAAAAATTAAAAAAAAATCTCAAAAAATTTTTGACCTCTTTTTTGTCGATAAAAATAGGTCTAGTTTCATCTATTTTCATATGTACACTTTAACGTGACTCACACTGTATTTTGTTATCAGTCGTTATAGTTAATAGATACATACTGTAATTAAATAGGTATAATACTTAATTTATTTTAAAAATCGGGTAAGTATAGTTAACAAATATTTATCTATTGTGATTGAACTTTATTGCACTTACATTCTCACAAAAATATTATCGAATAGGTACGGACTGATAAGTATGAATGTTTTAGTAAGGTTATGAAATTTCGCTATTTTAAAATACATAGTCTGCTTAAATATTAAACATCTAAGTAAAGTCTGGCTGTGTCGAATCTAAATCAACGCGTACGGAGTTGCGATAAAATCAACATCTTGGTAAATTCAAAATTCTATTAAAATATGCGTCAGATAGTTAAAAGGAACTACGTTCTTGTGTAACGACGTCCTACATACTGTATTTAGCGTGGGTTTTTTCTACACACCCAATTAGAGCTTTTAAGTCAGTTTAATGACCAGGAATCGAATTGAGGTATTTTTTGATTTCACCAAGTATCATCACTCTACTTTTTTTTATGCATACAAGGCAGATATTTGACCGCAATCGCACCTGGTGTTAAGTAAGATGCAGTCTAGGATGCTACATTATCTGCCCTGTTAGTGCATATTCACTCTGGATTTAAAATGGCCTGCCTTAAACTATCCATTATCTATCTACCTGAATACATACCTAATTACCAGATAAACAGACATATAGACACATTTATAGAACTATGTTCATTATCTTATTCTTATGCAATTATTATCGATTCATACCAATGAATCGATATCGTATCAGCAATACGACATAGCTAGAGTTCATTATGGCTGCATTAGCACTTCGAAATTGGCTCCATTTGTACGCAAACTATTGACGCTCTGCGGTGGACCAAATTCCCTCAGTAATGTATTTCAATCCCAGCTTCATTTTGCTCAAACCAAATTCCGTACAAAATCTATTAGCCACATGCAACAACGACAGCAACTTTGATCCCTATTTAGTAGTAGGAATACACTATACACGTATAATATCATTCTTGTAGGTAGATTTTTACCGAAAGGACAATGACCAAAAGTGGTCCAAATGTCCACCACCAATGAGACCTATATTGGCTTATAGTTCATTAAATAGAGATGAACTTTTAGTATGGGACGAAAAAAAAATAAGCTGTCAGTAAAAAGTTATGACTGTTTGAAAAATTGTAGTAGTTTACGCGCTAATCTCAGGAACTACTGGTCCGATTTGAAAAAGTCTTTTTGTTATGGATAGTCCATTTATCAAGGATGGTTTTAGGATATATAACATCACCCTACAACCAATAGGAGCGGAGCAGTAAAAACAAATGTTGTAAAAATGGGAAATATTATTCAAACAATTTTCATGCGTACAAAGTCGTAGGCACAGTTAGTATTAATAAAATTCATCTATAACCCCGCGCCACATGCGACGTGACATAACATGCGTAGATTAGTCCAAAATGTGCAATGGATAGAATGATATCAAGAACATTTTTCGGATGAAAAGGTAAAATACTGACTTTTCATTCAGTCATAACTTTTTACTGACAGCATATTTTTGATTGCGGTTTGGTTATAATGAATCAGTATTTAGTAGACTATTTTACTACATAGGTCTCGTTAGTGGTGGACATTTGGACCACACTCCATACATTTTTGGTCATTGTCCTTTCTATGGCGACTTGAACCTTTATGAAACTTCGAATTACCACAACATAGTCAATAGTAAGTAATTCATTCAATATAGGCCCGTATGAATATATTTTCCAATAGCTGAAACAAGCCGTTTAATATCCCGAAATTGAAACAAAATACACGGTCCACTCCATGCCCGGTCCATAAATAAATATCAGCCTAGTTGAATAAATAAGAGCGATTTCACCGTTGTGAAATATTACCCAAAAAACTGTGCAGTCATCGGCTCTCAGTAAATTGTGAGAAGAAAACCAAACAAATGCCCCCACCGCTAAAATGGGTCGCTTTCCAATTGACAACGCATGATTAATGACTTCCTAACTTCGCATAAATCACGAGATGTTTCGGCATCATATCTAGAGATACCGCGGAACTGCGTAATGGAAACTGGAAATTGATACGTAAATATCGGGAAAACAATTTGAATGTTTACGATTTTTTGAGCCCATAAGATATGGTATGGTCTAGAGTTCTCTATGTGACTTTTATGACTGTAATAAAATACGCGAACATGTCAAGTCTATGCTGTTTTATGATCATTACAAGTACAAGTTATTGGATAATAAACAATTCATTACCATCTCTATAATATTTCTGATTAGTCACATAACTAATTGTTAAATTGCTGCACTTTAGAGTACTACATAAAGTGATATTACATTTTTATTTATGTTGTTTTAAGCCTAAATTGAGATTAGTATAAGTGATAAAAGTTACCGCTGTTTCAATTCTACGGAACCGAAACATTTAAAATGTCACTGTTGTTCCTACGCTAAAGTTCTCCAAAAATTAGCATATTTGTGAATAGGTGTTCGGTTCGAATGGGGACAAACATAAAATGGTTAGCCCTGTCTTGTTATTGGATTGATTCGGCTACAAAGGACCAATTACTGGGATGGCGCGAGCTACAAGGTCAATTTACGATGAGCGCTCCACTTGCTACCCATGCGATGGAAGCCTATGTTTTAACTTAACAGATTTATGTTGGGAATCCGTTAATTTGAAGTTTGAAAGGCCTTTATTGGGGTAAAGCTTTTAGGGTAGATACTCATTTCAAATACAAAAGGAACTATTGTTCATGTTTTTTTTACTAAAGTTTGGCTTGTATGCTAAACAAAATAGTTTGAAAATTTAAGTACACGATTGTGCCATTTGTAAGTTCTTTTGACATTCACTGAATACTAACTGCTTCTAGATGATAAAAAAGTGACAATGACCTTTTGCTGCATCAAAACAAACCTATTTCAAACAGCTGAGTACCTACAAACAACAACAGAGCGACCTTTTTTAATCCCAGTCGAAAGACCGCGCGATATATCCTTGGTTTGATAAATAAATAGCCGTAATAGTGTTCGAAGAGAACAATCACTCTTTTAACGACCATCTCCATAGCTCTCCTCGGCACGCTCCATTGTTCATTGTGCCGCCGTAGAATTCATTCATTTGTGCGAACGCGAAATGACGACCGTTGCAATGTGTCGATATATCATGGACCATTGTTTAAGCACGCGCTCAGATGTAGATGTATATTTGATATATTTCCCATAGCTTGATGGGGAAACTGTTTGATTTTTTGGCGATATTATTACCACGTATTTCGTTTCCTAAGCTTTTCTTTCCTTCTTCACATTGGATCGAAATATTTTTTGTAACTATGTGTACTCCCAATAATATTACCAGAATGAATGTAAGCTTAGAAATCCAGCTACAATGTTGAAATTAACTTTGTTATTGGGTTGACAATAGACACAAATAATACTAATAATAGTAAAGCTAAGAGCAAAGGTTTACCAAAGCTCGAGTATCGTCGCGTTCGAGTTCCGATCAGATTTATTGGCCGCAGCAAGCGCGTCTTTTGCGGTGTTCAACCGTGAATTTTATTGTTTCCACTGTGATTTCGCACAAACTTTACACTGTTTACACGTACGAATGCTTATTCCTGAGTTAGTCGTAAATAGCTTTGTTGTTCGTTCGTTTATGGCTGAACTTTTCCTTATGCAGAACGATATTGTTATTGCATTATTGTCCACTCTTCGGTCTAACGATTGATTTCCGAGCTTAGTGCTTAGACATAGAGCTTTAAGTTTGACGAGCGTCAATACTGGCATGTTAATAAAATATGCGAGAATACGCCGTGATTCCACGAGATGGCACTGTCAGTCTATTAGATCGCAAATAAAATGTTACGATAATTTTTGAATACAAACATCTCTATCTTATCTTTATTTGTTTTATTCTGAATTTCTTTTTTCTTTGGTAGAGATATCCTATCTCTATTCTCTATCTATAATTTTTCTTTGAAGTTTTGAAAAGTGCTTAGTGTAGACAGTCTTTTCCACAGATACTTTTGTACTTATGGAAAATGTTAAATCGTGTGGGATATCAAAGAGCCCCGATGAGATTTATTGTCGCCGCGAGCCGTGATTTTATTGTTCCCCGCGAGGTTCCGCCAAGTTACGTGTTCACTCGTACAACCCAACTTCCTAACCGATATTAATCTTTGAGTTCCAAACTGAAAGATTCTGAACTAAGTAGAAACAATCAGTAATTCTTATGTACA
This sequence comes from Ostrinia nubilalis, assembly GCF_963855985.1. Lineage (NCBI taxonomy): Eukaryota > Metazoa > Arthropoda > Insecta > Lepidoptera > Crambidae > Ostrinia > Ostrinia nubilalis. The sequence goes on along the minus strand of NC_087096.1, from coordinate 9,249,192 downwards.
GTCGACCATACTCAAGAGTTTACACAATTTTGTTGCAAATTGTAACTACGAGTATTACTCAATTAATTACTTAAATTGCTATTTCACGTACGTATTTCGCTTGATGTGTCATCATCCGTACATGTTACAAATAATTTTACATATTTCTGTCTAACCTAAGCTGTGTGCTACATAATAACTACACATTTAAGTATTACCAGAGCATTTAGCCTAGGCGCAGACCACCGACTAGTCGGCCGATAGTTGGACCCGATTTTAATTGTATGAAGAATCGGCTGATATCAAATCGGTGTATAATGTGAGCACTTTTCTTTTCAGCCCGATCCAATTATCGGCCAACTAAAAGTCGGTGGTCTGCGCCTAGGCTTAGACAAAGCTACAGTCGCTATATACATAGATTAGATTTCGTCGTGACCATGTCGCTAGATTTTTTCCGAATAGAGATCAATATAGTATTTAGGTAACTATGTAAGATTGTCTGAAGCATACAAGCAGGTGAGGAGACACTTCCATTAACGTCAGTTTGAGTGCCCTAGTGAAATAGTTGTCTAGTATTCATACCCTTTGAGACGGTGACAATTGCTCGGCTTTGAGACAAGTCGACTGTCTGGAACCGCAGATATTCACGAATTTGACTGTTTGCGAACTACCTGCATAATTTGGCACAATTACTTACTTGGCTCTTTAGAAAATAAGTTGTAGTTTTCAGTTACTACAACTCTATTTAGGGATATTAATTAGAGCAATCAGCCATATTTTAAATCCAATTCTGGAATCTTCACTAAAATATTTTTTCTAAACTCAGGCTGAGTTGCACCAACTTACTTTGACCGTAACTTTAATAACAACCGGTGCTTTTTGTATGGAATTTGTCAAATTTTTGAGTTTTGTTAAAGTCAAAATAAGATGGTGCACCTCAGCCTAAAAGAATAATTTTCAGCTTCGTTTAATCTAACTAGCATTGCAAAATTTTAATAACACTTGCATACGTTCGACTTAATGGCTAATGAGTGCGAGAATCGATTTCTCAATAAAGTAGGTACATATTCTAGAGAATACATTTCTCACTCCCTCGCACACCCGCGTGCGTTACCGCGAACAAATTGTTTATGGTATTGCAAAGGCAGTGGAAATACGAGCCACGTCTAAGCTCGCGTAGGTGTAGCGAAATCGCATTTCACAATAATTGCAGTGTTTTGTACAAAGGCCAATTACGGGTTAGATTTAGGGCGCGGGCGGCCCGCGGTAGATTTACACCGCTGGCGATACGGGAACCAATGGTCCGGCTCCGGGCGCACGTGCGCGCCCATTATTTACAGCTGCACTTCTAATTTTGCTAGTTTAAACGAATGCCTTTTGGACTTTGGAACGATTACCGTTTTTTCACTTAGGTACGTTTTTTTGCGGACTAAAGGAACTTTGTGGTAGTTCGTTTCAGCCGAAAGACGTCCACTGCTGGACAAAGGCCTCCCCCAAGGATTTCCACAAAGACCGGTCCTGCGCCGCTCGCATCCAGGCACCTCCCGCTACCTTCACCAGATCGTCGGTCCACCTAGTGGGAGGCCTGCCCACGCTACGTCTTCCAGCTCGTGGTCGCCACTCAAGAACTTTTCTGCCCCAGCGGCCATCAGCTCTACGAGCTATATGCCCCGCCCACTGCCACTTGATTTTAGGGATTCTGCGGGCTATGTCAGTCTCTCTGGTTCTCCTACGGATCTCTTCATTTCTGATTCATCAAGCAGGGAAACTTCGAGAATAGCACGCTCCGTCGCATTTGCGGTAGTTACCGTAGCCGAAAGTGGCTTGGAAGTATACTACTACTACTACTACGTTTTTTAAGATTCAAAGGTTATTAGATAGGATACACCTACCGACGTGCATTATATGTGGGTCTGTGATTGATGAAATGAAATTATGGATACAGTTTTTATTTTACACCTTATTCGTAGAAGCTTTGATAATGCTTGAAATAACAGATTGCTAAATATTTTAAAAATACATCTAGTACGCATTTTTTATTAATTTGTATCAAGAATACAACGATTTTTCAACTAATTCAAACAAAATCTAAAACAAAATATTTTAAAAGTAAAGTGACTAGCTGAAACGCAAGGTATCAAAAACTTTTAACCAAATGGTACCTATCCTTTTTTTGCTCAATGAGTCGTAAACCGTATCCTAAGCTGTGCCTGTACATAAGCGTCGGAGCCCTTGGGAGATGTTTTCGCCCCATTTTCTCCTGATTAAAGTCGTTGTGGTTTTCAAGACAATTAATTAACCCGAAAGGCCGGTCGTTGTTCAAGTTCAACCTGTGGTTCAAACAACAAACCTTCTTTGGTGAACTGCTCTACGAACGTGGATAGAGCAGTTTTTATTCTATGTCTATGCTCAAAATGAAAGAAAGAAATATACATTTAATACAATAGAAATCACACAAATACAGGTATTACATCACACATATACTTAGACATAATAGTGACACATAATAATGGAAGAAAAACAAAATCAAAAGTAAACTGAGCAGTGCCACCTACTCACAAACAGGATGCCCATTGCAACGGGACCCCACTCAGCATATTAAACCGTGGCCCACGGTAACAAAGGCCACGGCGCTGGTTTTCAGTGTGCCCCATTAGATACTCCAATAAACCTTATGTACCAGAGTTTTTTAGATAAATACAGACAGTCAAACATTTGCTTTAAACGACAGGCCAATAAACTGAGGTCACTCAAATTCGCGTGAAAAATGAATGTAAAAAGATTTTGTAGATCGTGTTGAACTTGAAATACATCGCTGCCGTTGAAAAATAATGATTTCGCAAGCCCAAATTATACCGCGCGGAGGAGGCCTAATTTACTTTCACGCAACAAAACCATTGCGTGATGGATATATCCAGACCTCATAGGTAATGTATTATTCATATGAGCGTAATAAATCACATTTTGCTCCCCCGTATTCCCGATTATCCCCTTCTCAAAACCTAGTCCAGTGGTTCCCAAAGTGTGCGTCCTGGTGCGCCGAGAAAGTACAACTCTTTACTTTCTACGGTCCGTGAGTCAATTCTCTAATCATATTTGAAACCACAAATATTTTCGGGTACCTTATTTGAGGGCTCGCATCGATAAAGAATATACCTACGTTACGTACCTTTTCACGTCGCGTGGGTCACCGTCACTCACTCGCCAAACCTATCGCCAGACGCCAAACTATCTACCTTTTTTTGTCGCGGAGGAAATGCTTTGCGCATCGTCGCCACTGCCGGGGGACAAGGTGGTGTGTGGGACTCTCGGCGCCTGGAAAAGGGCGCTGTTCCGTCCTGAAAAGAACGGGGTATACCTATAAAACCTTCACAGCGTTCTATCATCGCCCGAGTGACTTCCAACCCAACTACTATCAAGTATAATTAATTAGAGGTGCCTATTTCTTTCCATTGTATCTTTTTCAAAGGGTAGAGTGCCGTGACAAAATACCAAATTTAATATTGCAACTGCACCGCAGGATGAAAAAGATTGGGAAACCCCTGACCTAGTCCGTTACACAAATTCATACGTCCCTATTTCCCCACGGTGGGAAAGTGACAAACTTCAGTCATCTGTGAATTTCCATCTAATATTCATTTGTAAGGACTAAAAGCTTTTGTAATGCCTACTAATATTTTAAATGGAAAAGTTAGTTTACTTATTAGTTCGGGTCGTCTATAATCCAATAGCCTATCGATTAGAACTTTGTTCATACAACAATGTTGTTTTAAGGGCCTAATTATATGTTTGTGAGCTTTGGAAAGTTTCTATTTAACATTATTTAAGCCCAGTTGCACCACCTGTTTTTGACAGTAACTTTGACGATAACCGATGTTTTTTGTATAGATAGAGTTTGACAGATATTTGATGTCTGTTAAAGTTAAAATAAGATGGTGCAACCCAACCTTAAAAATATTAATTAAGCTTCAGTTTTAAAACATTATTATATTTTTTACTTCATTCTTTAATAGAGTTTTGTAACTTTTAACTACTTGTACTTAATTGGTTTTTCTAAGGCAGCCCGGGGGATTTTTTGTAAGTGTAAAAGTAAATTTGAAATACATTTATACAATAGGGCTTTATCATACTAATCTAGACTTTAGGTTGGCTATCAGATTTTTGCTTTTCCATTTTATTCAACCGTTTTCTTTTCAGATTATTCAGAACATTGATAGAACTGATGAACACGCTTGTGTATTAAGAGTCATGACTGTATTTTGCAAGTGTACGTTGCATTTAGTCAGTAAGAAATAAAGAATACCTAATAAATAAACTTTTCCAAATTAGTCATCAAGTAGAACACAATTTAGCATTCCACAGAAGACGGGCATTCGAAAACAATCCCACGGTCCAGTAGACTTTGATAATCGAGCCGAGGCACGGTCCAATTCCCAAATATAGCCCCAACTAGAAGCACCTAGGGTTGAATTTCCAACTCTAATAGCACTCAAAGTGACAGGTCTTGTCAGTTCTGCGTAATGGGAAATAGGTGAACTAATAGAGCCTTCTGGAACATATTTCAAAGAGATCAAGGAAAAGAAGGCATTATAGTGAAGAAGCGATGAAGACGTATAGCTTCGAATTTCATTAAATAATTCAGGCACCAAGTCGACTTTATTCACTAGGAAACCTAGCAACGGATATCGTACTTTACAATTTACAGGTTGTTAATATTTTATCAGGTACTACTACCCAAAAATTAATATGATTTTACTTAACTAACTGTAAGTCGCACTGCTAAACTGTCGTCAATCGCTCATTAACCTACAAAATTGTATTTACCTTAATTAATTTATAAAGTTAAAAATGAATTGGGAAAGTAATTTAGAGGTTGGTTGATGCGATGTCTCTGTACATTGAGTGAAAAGGAAAACAAATAAAAAAAGTTCGGAGCCTAGGATATGCAACTTATTGTTTACTAGCGACCTGCCCCGAATTCGCACGGGTGCTAAGTATACACATAAACCACTCCTCTTGAATCACTCTATCTATTAAAAAAACCGCATCAAAATCCATTACGTCGTTTTAAAGATTAAAGCATACATACTCGTAGGGACAAATAGACAGGAAAGTGACTTTGTTTAATACTATGTAGTGAAGTCAACCTCTCCCTCACACTAGAGAGCAAGGCGTCTCTCCTCATTTCATATGACAAACGCGACGTATCTTTTATCTCCTCTAAGTGAAATCCTAGACCCAACCTACGTGCCATAAGCATTGATAATGCGACCCCTGCACTAGAACGTTTGCCTTGTCTTTGCAGTTTTATGCAGTTCAGAGCACTTCTCCCTGACTAGTTTACTCGTTCGGCGCCTAAATGAAGGCAATCGGGACGTGCTCTGATGTTATATGCATAAATATTACGAATTAATGATGTAGTCCGTACATTGGAAAAATTTTACAGACTGTTTAGAAAACATATTAAAAGTCTTAACATAGGGTAGGGGAAAAATTACATTAATGTATGATGGACTGTACAGCGCCCTTAGCGGAAACTTTCAAGAACTAAGATTTTCATATATTTTTTTAACGCGCTCACTAGTGAGGATGTTTGATGTAAACTCACACTAAGCCCTCAGGCACACATAGTCAGTCTTACATGAATTCTGTAGGCCTAAGATGCGCGCCGTGATAACTTTTATCGACGTCAAAATGTAAGGGCAAAATCGATAAAATGGCGTGATAACCGCTTATCGCAGCGCGCATCTTAGGCCTACTGGATAGTTACTTAATTGTCAGAAATTTCTTAACCAGTCATTTACCATCTATAACTATACCTAGATATTTCTAACGCACTAGTTGCTCTCATTCCAACATTTATTTATAGCCACTTTACAGGGTGTTAGGTAAATGGGTATATGAGCCGACACTAGCCCATGTTAACATGGTCATATAAATGGTATGGTGAAGTCAGAAATTTGATATCATCATTTAAATTTTTGTAATTTTCATACAAAATAAATGTTATAAAATCCGATTTGTATGAAAATTAAAATAATTAAAATGAAGATATCCATTTTCTGACTTCACCATACCATTTATATGCCCATGTTAACATGGGCTAGTGTCGGCTCATATACCCATTTACCTAACACCCTGTATATCTCTCTTCAGTTGCTAAGTTGAAGTGACTGGAGTGAGGAAATAAAGTCAACAATAAACTATTTAAGTAAGTTCTATCGTCTTGATCGTCCTACAATATACAACATAGAATTTATTACTTTATGAAACAAGTAAGTTCAGTTTGAGACAAAGTACAATCTAGATTTCAGCCGGGATAGTAAATCAAAGGTTTAGCACAGTTTAGCGGGCGATACGAAATAAAGGAGCTATTCCTGGCAATTGTCCGCCTAATGGCGCGCTCGGGCAGGTCACCCCGAGCACCTACCACAGATACGGACTTGATGCTCACTCAACTTAAGGTTATTAACGATTAGAAATATTACTTAAAGGAGAAATCTGGAGTGCCAAAATATTGGTCTACTGTCTAAATTGAATAAATATTTTTGATTTTATTTGAAATCAATCAATGACGCACTTATAGGGTTAACTTTTGACCAGGATCCAAATTTTCAGGAACGAACGAGATCTTTGACAAGAGCGTGAAGAGCGTGAAGTGGTTATGTTTGAAGAGTTATGAGACCTACCTGACATAACACATTATCAATGTACACTCTTTGCTAACGATGTCTCGATAGTTATAAGTAATGACGATATTGAAGAACATGTAAATGAAGTCAATAAAACAATTGATGAATGTATAAACTGGTTAACATCAAATAATCTTAAAGTAAATGTTTCTAAAACTAAATATATTAAATTTTATAATAGGAAACCAAAAAGTAACAATTTCAAAATACAGTATAAGGATGAGGAAATCTTGGAAAGCGAAAGTACAACTTTTCTTGGTATAGTACTTGATCATACCTGCTCATGGACACCTCACATTGACACACTGAACACTAAAATAAATAGATTTGTCTATTGTCTTTGGAAATTAGCGAAAATAACTTAGCCTATCATGGTTATGTCGCTTCTTTGCTTCGGTATGGACTTGTACTGTGGGGCAATGGAGTAAAGGCTAACAATATATTTATTGCACAAAAGAAGTGTTTACGTGCTATCTTCAATGTACCCCCGTGGACGCCTTGTGCTCCAATATTTAAGGAACACAAACTCCTCACTCTGTACATTTTTGAACTGTGCAAGTTTGTAAAAACGTATCCAAACTTATTTATCAAGTTTGAAGACCAATATAAATTTAGCGACAGACACAAAAACAAACTAGCACACCCCAGGGTGAGAACTGCATTGTATAGTCGGAACTGTTTTGTTATGGCCACAGTCGTATTTAATAAATTACCAGCTCAACTGAGAGAGCTAAATGGAACATTATTTAATGGAAAATTATTTAATTTATTAGTTGACAAATGTTTTTACTCGGTAAAAGATTATCTGACATATAAATTCTAGTGGTTAATACCAATTGTATATCGTATGTATTCTGTGGTACTAATATGAATCTGACATTAATTAAAATCAATCTTGACTGTATTCGAATAACTGACGTATATTTACTGACATTATCTTTATTGACATATTGTAATTCAAATAATTTATCTGTTCTTTGTTTGTAGTTGGAAAGTTCTGATTTTTTTTTTATTTTAACTATGCATGGGTCAATAAAAAAAAATGTAATAATCACACACTAGCTTGCTGGTGAGATAAGCTGAACTGTATAATAACTATTGTAACATCTACCTTGTTGTATTACCTTGTCTCGGTGAATAAATGATATTTTTATCTTTTATGAATCCAATGAATGTTTATGTAATCATAAGTTTCATACCAGGGTTGTGACCTCCGTTGTTACCAGTAAAAATAATTATAATCACGTAGGTACCTACTTATTTGGAAGTGTTGAGATAAACTCTAACGTAAGAGCTTAAACTTTTTTTCATGAATTAAGCATTAACAGTAATATTAAACGCTAAAGACGCCACTTGTACAACCTAGTTAATTTGCTCACTCGCGGGCATGAATACTTCATTACAGCATTGAAAGCGTGCGCATAAGGGTGGCAATTCAAATCGAAAAGATATTGCACGGTTAGCCGGCTGGAACGCGAACGGTACCTATCCGGTTAAAACTACTATCCAATGAATTATGGCGCGGTGTGTCGCGTTCATTTGGGATATCGCACGGCAGAGCTTGAGCCAAGTTCCAGAGTTTGGCTTGGGTACCACCTGTATTTTATTTGCGTTCCACTTTCTGGTTGGGGTGTACTAAGTTATGAGAACTAAAAAAAAACAGTGACCACACATTTTGAAGATTTCTTCTTTTACATGATGGTTAGGAGTGCAAATTAACTTTTTAAATGTTTGTTTGTTTATGTTTGGATGGGATTTCACAGCTTTATACAGATTAATTTTCAATAAGAAAGATGATTAAGGGAAGAATACCATATTTATTTATTTGGACGATATATTTTTTTAACGGTATTAAACGAGAGCTATTCTATAAATTCCCTTTTATTGTAACGTGAAGTATATAGAATATTTAAAGGCTTTCTTGGAAGACACTTATTTGAATAGTCTTGTAATTATGATACTAATTAACTCTGATTAACAATTAATCAATGAAAACTTGGCCCACATCTACCTTGAACCTTATATTTACATTTTTTATTTTCTACTTACCTTTGCGTTCGGCTAGGTACGGCACTGGCGATAAAAGGATGCAAAAATTTGTCGACTCGCGGTCATAAATATCCGAAAGCGACGTTCGGGGTCCGCCATTTTCCTGTTGACAAAATCGCGGCCACAATACATTCAAACTTGTCTAAAGTTTGCATTGTTTATAGCCTCCACGATTGTTAAGTGGGGGACTCTAACACCCCTTTTAATTCAATTAGGCATTAGTTAGCCTAATGGATGTGAATAATGTTTTGAGTTTCTGTGTCATTTATCAAAAAGGCCAATCCATTAATTAAAAACCAGTTATGACATTATTTGCAATGAGTCAGCGGTGAGTAACCGATAAATGCAAGTATGTGATAAGTAGGTATATTTTATTAGAACCAACTGAGTACTTAGTAAACATTATAAAATAACTTATTTCAAGATGTATGATTTTGAATTGTATTTAAAAGGCTTAAAAGTAGGTCCAGACATGTATTCTAAGCTATTTCTTACTATGTCTTTAACTTATATTTTTTATATCGTTTCAGCCTTTAACCCTGACTGAGAAAATGCAATATTACCCCGAGAGCTCATAAGATAAAGGCCTCCGGTTCTCACATTATTCCTATACCCCTTTCTGTAGCAAGCACGGTAAGTGGATTGATGGATAGTGATGGATGAAGTGTGGTTTTGCATTAGATTTACGATAACGTGACTTTGTATGCAACCTAAAGTGGGTCAATCTTATGGTTTTGTGCTAAAATTGCATGAAAAATAATCGGTTTTATTTCTACATCCAAAAGTTTTTTTTAATTAATGCAATATCTTTCAGGAAATATCTCAGCTTCATTTTAGTATCTCAATATCTAAACACAACACCTGAAGTCAGGCTTCTGAAGACAAAAGTTTCACCAATCAGTTAAATTACAACAAAAATCTTAATTACTAAACATTCTGTAACGTAAAAATCTTGTTTTACAAAAAAACCGCTCCAGTTAATATAACATTTGCAGCAACCATGTCTCTCGCTCCTTGATAGCGTCCATCGAAGCTGCTCCATCGGCAATAATCTTGATGAAACGTCTTAGGGCCCTCGCCCACGGCGACTTTATGTAGTGATACTGTCGCGCGTTTCGTAAACGATCGACAGCATCGTACTAACGCGCGTTAGTCGCATTTGCAACGCACTACAGATAAGCGATGCCAACGCGCTACTAACGCGCTACAGCAGCGTGACTGTATTGATGAAAACGCGCGACCGTGTCGGACGACATCTGGGAGAGAACGGAAGGAGGGTTACTGAATCGCGTTTGCATCGCGACAGTATTGCGTTTGCATCGCGACAGAAGCGCGTTTATGTGGGCGAGAGGGCACACAGCTAGCGACCGCATTGCGACTGTATCGATGCGATCGCGCGACAGAATCGCTACTGCATCGCTACAAAAAGTCGCCATGGTGGGCGAGGGGCCTTAGAGTAAAGTGGGCACGCTCGTCCCCGCATTTCCAAGGAATAAACCGGGAAATCTCAACGGCGACGCTGAAAACTTTATTTTCATAGTAAGCCTTGCAACTGTTATTGTCTTTCTTAATAACATCACTCAAGCACCCTATTCTGAACGTTCTCACTAATGAGTTTCCTTTTAGCGTTCTCTTGCTGTCGTCTAATATCATTTGCGTCGCAAAAAGCTTTTCCATTCTATATATTGGGAATGATTGATGTCGTTTAGAAATCTCGAGCTGTTTTAGTATTCGTATCGAATTAGATTGGTTTATTTGCGTTTGATTGATTGTAATCAGGGCTCCAAAAGAGTCCCAATCGTAATCTGTTTAAATTGAAGGATTCAAAAAAGTATGTTAAATGCTGTAAAAGAAGAACGTTTAGAGAGTGATCACTCTTACTTAGGTAATATATTTAGGTATAAAGTATTGTATTTGTTTAAACTTAATTTAGTTACCCTAGCTAGCTTCTTTATCGACGACGACAAAGCGTTCTTTAGTGTTGCAATCTTATTTCCCAGAGGTATATCGAACGGGAAACTAATACCTATCTACGTGCTACTTACTATGCAATATCATTAGCTCCATAATCGTTTGTGACAGCAACTTTAAGAACACGAGTTCATTGAAAATGCCTCACTTTATTACATTATCCATTTGTGGTAGGTATTTTTGATAATCAAGACAATACCTATATAATTTTTAATATGTTTAATACATTAATAATAACTTCTAGCTGTAACTTTGACTGCATGGTTTTTATTTAGGAAGTTTTAGCTGGAATAAAAATGATTGTGCTATTTATGATAGGTACTAATTTTATGGAATACCTACCTGTGTTCTTTTTGTGTCTTTATAAACTAAAATGTGTTTAATCTGATACTTTAACATTATAAAATAAACAAATTATTGTTTTACTTTGTTACTTGTGTTTTTTATGAAATTCGTCAAGCGTCAACAAAAATGTAAGTTGCCTTTAACAGTATCTATCGTAAGTTACTTTTGCCATGTTGTACGTCTCCTGTCGTGTGATATCCATCTCTGGCCAAGTTGCACGACCTAACTTTTACAGTAACTATAAAGATTTAACCGGTGTAGGTATTTGAAATTGTCCAAAGATTTATTTATTTATTTATTTAAAGTAAAAAAGTTAAAACAACGTTTGGTGAGTTTTGGATTTGAGTTTGTTTACATTCCTTTTTATTGTTGCTTACTTTTTTGTTAGTAAAATACAGCCTACAGTAAATAAAATTGTATGGTATGTAATGAATGTAGAGTTCCTTTGTTTTTTTTATTATTACTAAAATGAATAAATAATAATAAATATCCTTGGACAATTTAATCAAATGAAAGTTTAATTTGCTTTATACATTCAGCGAACTGTTAATATAACGTAATAAACTTTTTAAGGGTGACATACCATACACTGGCTTTCTCTCCGTACATACATACGAGCACATATCCTCGCGGCAAGTCTTCGCTAAAACTATTTTAAATTCGTCTCTCTCACGTATCCATAAGCAAACACAGGACTCGCAGGTAGGGTTGCCAGGTCCAAAAACACAAAAGCCGGACTCGATGCTTAATTTGGACGGTCATTTTACCCAAAAAGCTGGACTATTATCTTCGTATCTACGCGCATGTGTGCGCTCGATATTATTCTCTGACTCGAAATTCGACTGATGCGGCAGCCACATTAAAGCCTAACAAAAGCCGGACAGTCCGGACAAGTCCGGCTAAAACCGGACACCTGGCAACCCTACTCGCAGGAGCCAATGGCAGCATCTCTGAAGACGTAACTGAGAGCAAACTGCGCTCGTTAGCACATACCTACTCCCTGACAAAGTTGCGCGATATCCATCTCCTAACTTTTGGGACCACTTAAGTTTGTCCGTTAACATTCCTTTATAATATAGTTGGTCGCGAAGTTTTTTGCTAGTTTCTGGGAGTTGACAATTATGAGAAGCTTTCCGTCTGGTGCCGTGAAGTTTCTTTCAGTTTGTGTTATAAACTCTTTCTTTGCTTTCTTTATTCTTTGCATTGTGAATTTAGAAAGACTTGATTATTTTGGGCCATTTATTGAAAAAAATTATTGCACTAATATAACAGAGTACAAAAGGTGGACTTAATGCTATTGGAATTCTCTTGCAGTCGACCTTTGGGCCAGTAGGAATAGACATGTTGACACCATCAATCAATTGACGTACTTTTTAAAACTGTCAAAACGAAACTCTCTCATAGATTTTGTATGGAACTACAAGCAAGTGACGTCACTATTTTGTCAACTCAAATAAACTACTTTTATTTTTTTTAATTACAATGCAACCAAAAATCGTAATTTACAGGTAATTTAAAATTAATTAAGTTTTTAAGACCAGAATGAAGTGTCTTTTTGTTGATTGTGATACAGGTGAAACTTAAACTTCAATTTCAATTACCTAGTCTTAAATTCTGTTTAATCATTTAAAACTACAGGTATAAGTCACAAATGAACATGAAATAGATCTTTAACCTGGATATTGAATCAAATAGTCAGTTATAAATTCACGACTCGAAGTACTTTTATGTGAAACTCACTCCATCCATATTATAGACCCTAGACCTTAATACGTCATACCACTAGTTTATTGCCTTCCTTTTGAATGAGAACACCAAGGGTATGTATTTACACATGTCCATCTTAGATCACTCATATGAATTCATCTTCGAGTTCCTACCGAAGTACCGACCACTATAGATGTGTTTACGAGGGTAGTCGAGAATGCCGCGTGGGTGTGGGTCACGCTTTATTGCTGGCCAGGGAGGGGGTTTATGTGTAGATATAGCAATAAAAGGTCATTCCTGAAAGGGTATTGCTAAGAAAAGGTACAGTCCATCCATCATCCTAATTTAGAGGTTTTTTTCGTGCGTTAACGGATTTTAATATTTCGCATCTACTTTTATAATTTTGAAATTACATAGGTACCTATTTAATTTGCTTCTTAAGTAAATATTTTTTAAAGCGAATAAATGCATTCAAATAAAAGAAATAAAATGGTAGGTTTCCTATTAACACTGTACGCAGGTATTATAAAAACCGTCTCTACATAAGTACATCATGATTCTTATTTACTTACCAAAGAAATACCTACCTTCTGTACCATGTCGTGTCGTTTACTATCAAAGATAATCTTCGATAGATCTAAATGTTCTATTATCGAAATAAATCTTGCCATTTATGATAAAGTCTTTGCCAAACAGAACTTACTCCCTAGCTCGTAAAGCGAGTCATAGCGCTATTATATCGAGTCGCGATAGCGCTGCAATACCTACCTACTTAAAAATGTCTAAAAACAGTAAAGCTGGGTTACTCCATCTTACTTTGACTTTTAAAAACGTCAAAAATCTGTCAAATTCCATAAAAAATACGCCGGTTATCGTTATAGTTACCGTTAAAGTTAGGTAGGGCTACTCAGCCTAAGATTCACTTGTAAATTTAGTCTAAATGAAAGGTTCGCTCAATTTAATTTGATAGAGACTTAACACAGGACACACACGACACCTCGATACTCAAATTTACTTTTCCAACAATCCCATTACAAAATCTCGACGAGTTCACAGTAAAATTCGACCAAATATGACCCAGTATTGCAGTAATACGAAAATGTAGACACGGTGGGGCGCGAGCATCCTTGCGGTCGCCTGGGCGCCGGTCCAAGCACGTACACAATTTACTTAGCACGGATCTACCTATACCGTGATTTGAATACATTCACCCCTTAAAATATGCACCTAACTTACACTGCGATTGACCCACGCTCGTTGTATGCAAATCACAAATTTTAGGTTAGTTCAGAAACAGGATTCTCCCTGTTTCAAGTTGAAGTGGTTCGTAATGGAGATTCTGCTGGAAAGGACTAACACAATTTTAAACTAACTATGGTTATATTATGTTTACAGTTGTGCAAATATCATTTCTTTCTTCATGCAAAATGACACGCTTAAACGATGCGCTTCCACATCGTGAAGACACGCTACCTAAAGCACATCGAAAAACAACCTTATTTTTCATTTAGTAGCGTAAACAATTTACATTCGTAACGATTGGAAATTCTGTCGGACGTTAAATCCACCGTCCATAATTTCTTTATCCCGCTAGCCGACAATCAGTAGAAAATTTTTGTTATTTCCTGCAATTTGACTGGCAAATGGCGTGGCAAGAGATTTTCCGATCGAGCGGAAAGAAAAATTGAAGGGCAGCTGTTTACTTAGGCAAACCGCACACTTGGCTATGCTAACGAACTGCTATTATGTGCGCCTCGTGCTCGTGTCACTGTGTTAAGGTTCTGCACTCTCGACCGAGTTACCCCAGGGTTGTTTCAGAATCATGTGTTGCGTTGGGGTAGCACGGCAGTGCGAACTTTGCCGGCGGGGAGGGTAGACGCGCGCGCGGCCCTAATACGAAACGCGCGAAACGTCATGCCCGCTTATTTGGTTCATTGAACAGTGACGCGGGTGCGATAATTTATGAAAAAACGAATGAAACGCGACTTTGATTACGGTAATCTTGTACCGGTGTGGTGGTGAAGTAAGTTTAAACAATCATCGAGTGGTCGTGAATGGGTAAACATGCCCATTTGATATTTGGAATGAATGAAATAAGTGAGTATTTTGTAAAATAAGTACCTAGTCTAATTTTCAACTGAATAATCCTTTAGTTAAGATTTACAACTAAAACTATTAATGAAACAACTATGAATTAAACATACTCGTAATAATAGCGACAATCAACATTTTAAGGCAACGTAAGATTAAATTCTTATAATTTAATTCTAACCATTTTAAACATATCCAAACCCTTTTACAGACTGCGATCAAACGCACTTTAAATCCAGAAGTTTTTCACTTAAGTGCAATATATACGAGCACATACTAGGTTTTATAAAACCACAACCTCGAAAGAGCCAAAAACAAATGAAAATCCAATCTACAAGACTACCTATAAAACCTATAAATAAACGAGATTTTTACAAAACAAAGTATGCTCTCGGCGTCGTACTGAAATTGTTACAGTTTGTCCGGCTAGCGCTATGAGTGTTCTTCCTAAATACTGCTGCCGGTTTCAGTTACAAAGCCGTGGACTGAAGCAATTAGGCAGATTTACCGCTCGGATCGGCCCGCCTCGAGTTGACAGGGAATTTTAACTGCAACTAACTGTAAGACGAAATCAAATTGGGACTTTCAGAAGCTTAAAGACAAATAACGCTAAGTGCCTACCTGAAACAGAAAAGCTTCCAAAAGCTTTGCTGTTTCAGGTAATTACCAAAAAATTACATTGCCAAAACTGTTTTTTTTCTTAAAGTAAGTATTTGACAGATGGGGGTCAATCAGTGGGCTGTGACTTTTAAACTTAAAATATTTAATTTTGTCGAAAGGGAATCCTAATGTAGAATTCCACTCACAAAATTAAAGGGGCTTAATTGAAATTCCTAAGCACATGGTGAAGAATACTCTCACTTGATCATGGATGTTATTTATTGTGCTTCGAGTTTAAACGCCTTTAAAATGATTATAAATAAGTATCGTTTATTGTTGAGAAAATGTGTTCTAATGTTCGACTAAGTAATAAAAATAATATTTGAATTTCAAATGTATCTGTAACTTGGAGTAAACTGAAAATCCAGACTATCTAAGTTTTACAATCATGAATAAAAACTTTTCAGACAACCTTCAAAATATTTCTGACAACAGCACTTTAAATGAGCGAGCCAATTTGCGGTTTCAAGTCGATCTCTTTACCGACTAATTAGTTGGGATTAGAGTCTCTTACTATGTACGTAATTGTAGATATTAGTCAATTTAAGATTAGTTATTGAAGTTCAACACTTTAAACGTGACCCTACTTTATGATTGAGGCACAACTTATCTGCGGTTCAGAAATATAGGGGACAGATGTGATGTTAAAATAAGTAGAGCTAATTGTTAATAACGAATTAAGGTTTTCGTTGGATATTATAAGTTTTAAGTTCGCCCAACTCACTAAGGCGTGGAATTATCCAATACCTACTTACCACTACCACTACCCAGTGGGCTAATCTATCCGATCGTTGGAATGTTTTCCTACCTCGTGTTTGAGTAACAAACACAAATCCTCGCAAAGGAGATGTAGGGCGGCTCAGTATTGCGTGCAATCATTTACCCAGATCAAACAAAGGAAAATAAGGCAAAACTTACGTTACTACAACTCGTTGGAAAACTTTGTTATATTTTCTTCTACGGACAAAGAAAATTATAAGGATGATTATTACATACTTTCACAGATGTCTATAATGAAATCAATGATTGTTATCAAATGTGTACAAACGATGTGTTATATTGCAAAAATAGTGTTGCGCTGTTTATCAATGAATTCAATCGTGTGCATCAGTTAGGCTGAGTTGCACCACCTAACTTTAACTGTGACTATAACGTTAACCGTGTTTTTTGTATGCAGTTTGACAGATTTTTGACGTTTCTTAAAGTTAAAATAAGATGGTGCCCAGCCTTATATTCGCCCTTCACGCACACTGGCACAATAAGTTACAAAGTCGGAGCCCGATGAAACGTTGGATTAACATTTTTAGTGAACTCTGCCATAAATTAAAATCGGTCGAAACTGACGTGCGAGCGGGCAGCGGACCAAATAGGGCAAGTTTGACAACGGACGCGCGCGAATCGCAATTAGAGAAGGCGTCCCACCCTACAACATTTACATTTTAATTTAAATTTCGCCGATCCTGACGAGATTCAAGATAAATTGGGGCCCGTATTTAGCGCAATAATTCGAGACTGCCGCCTCGTGGTCTCCAAATTAAGGGGTGGGATAATTGTTTGCGTTGTAATTAATAATTAACATTAATATTGTGAACTCGAAATTAAACAGCAGTGTAAAAGCAATCTGCGCGAGGACTCACGCCGGGTTAACGATATGACGGCGTTCATTGTGATATTAAGTACAAATAGTCCTGCCAGTTCGTTGTTCTTAACTATTGCCAACTTCTAAGTACAAAAGACAATTCTGAATACCTGTCAGTCGCACCAACACTGCACCACGCGGCATGAGTTTACGTTAGGTGTGCTCGCTAGCGACTACGTAAAAAAATGACTTTAAATTGTACAGCGTACCCCTAGCGGCTACTTTCAAGAACCAAATTCTACAAAGATTTTTTGACGCAGTCGCTAGCTAACACACCTATGTAACGTAAACTCATGGTAAGCACACTGATATTATTTTTTGGAACATAGTGTAATTTATTGCTCGTTTGGATATTGTAATGAAATAATGACTCTATACGCATATTTTCAGAGGCTTACATTTGTTAATTACGTAAGCAAACAGTAATAAGTATTTGCAATATAGAACTCCGTTTGTTCGTTTCAGCCAAATGACGTCCACTGGACAAAGGCCTCTCCCAAGGTTTTCCACAATGCTCGCATTTTTCGCAACGGTCCACACTGGATCGAGCCCATACAAAGCGTTGGACATCGCTTCCTTACTCAGTGTTTTTAAAATAAAATGAGATTGCGTCAACGTAGTAACTTCAAATTTTTACAGTGTAAGGTTGATAAGTTTATCTTTCTAATGTGATAGGTTTTACTTATTAGATGGCAATTAATATAAGTGAAAAAAATTCTTAAAATATAGTGATGAAAAACTTGTATTTATTGTTCAATGAAAAGCAAATACTCACTCATTTTGGTCTATTTCCATATTTAAAGAGTAACATAATCTAACAATACTCTAAATTTATTCTCATTAAGTGTTAAAATTTTTAAAGAAATATTTTTGTAAACGCCTGATTTTTCATTGCACACAATCAGTTTGTTCGATTTTGTCGAGCTTGATTTCATATTCTGTTAACTGTTAGATATATAATCTAACAATACTCTAAATTTATTCTCATTAAGTGTTAAAATTATGAAAGAAACTTTTTTTTAAACGCCTGATTTTTCATTGCACACAATCACTTTGTTCGATTTTGTCGAGCTTGATTTTATATTATGTTAGCTGTTAGATACATAGGTACTAATGCAATTTTATAGGAACTTGGCGGACTACAAAACTGACTCCAATCAACAGATTATACGTTTATATACGCCAATATACGTTTGTAGCTAAAAACTGGTTCTCATTATAATGACACTGCTTCTTCTTGCGACAAACAGTGTCAATGAAATTATTGATTTTTTTCGATAGTTATCTGATAAATAAAATGTGTAACTTAGTACCTACCTAACACAATCATAAATTAAGAAAAAAATACATACAAAATGTATGTATGGTATGTACTAAATTCAACGACGACAATCTTTTGAGATGATGACAGTGTGATTTTTTTACTATGTCTGTTTTATAGTATTTCTTTATGTTCATAAAGTATTAACTACGTTAGTACTTACCTCTGTTTATCTGAAGAGAGTGTATGGGAAAACAGCTCTAGTATCCTAGCTAAAGAACTAGCGCGATCTTTCATCGTGGTTTTTAATAATGCATACAAATCTCTATTTGCCTTGAGGTTTTCCATTTTAATGAGTATTTTTTACTGAATTGCACACGATAAATAACTCATAAACCAAAATAAACATCTTTGGTTTACCTGACATTATTTTAGTGTAACGAATTTTACCTAAGTTAATTTTGCTATGCGGAAAAATGAGGCGCTTTTATTTAGTTTTTTGTGATTTTCTCGAAAATATGGATGAACAAGGGTCCAAAAACTGAGTAATAATATCGCCCACATTGTCATCTATCATCTCTCATTCATGGTTTGTTAAAGATCGCCCAAGATGTCAACTAAAACACGCAGTTTTCATTTAAAAAAATACCTTTTAAAATTACGTCAAAATAGCCAAGCTAGAAGTTTTTTAGGCACTCATTTTAACACACAGATTAAGATAAAGGTATAAACTAATACATTATTAAGTACTAACATAAAACCAGTGAACGAAATTGGATATATTGACAATACAAACAGAAGTCAGAAAATCCATGATTTTGACTTTGTTCACTTTACGGTCGCACCACATAGCTATGATAGTAGATCATGACTTGATATTAATGATATTTGATAGAATGAAGTCTCATCTTTCAACTTATATGCAAATCAATCTTGTTTTAAGTAGTTGCATTTAAAGCACCATGTCCAACACCTTGTATGGGCTCGATCCACCGTGCGGTCCTGCGCTGCCCGCATCCAGGCTCTTCCCGCGACCTTTACCAGATCATCGGTCCACCTATTTATAGAGCTTAAATAAATGAAAATGAAATATTGCCAAGTTTCCCATACAAAAACAGCTGCAATGCAACATATAAGTAGTACAGATACTCGTATATTGCATTACTTAAGACACAAGACGTGATTGCCAGCCAAGCATTGACAGTGTAGCCAAGACCCCGCTGTACTACTTACGAAAACCAACCCAATTTGGCACGGAGCTTGATTTATATTGTCTTGTCGATATATCATAACAGCAATATACAACGTGCTCTTTTTGATTTCCTTCAACTCTAGGGTATTAATAAGACCACTTCAAAGAATGAAATAGCATTACATTTTTTGTTAAATTCAACTTTTTTTTTCGACTTCTTTTTTCATACGAAATTATTTAAAAACTTAATTTTCTCTGAAATAATTCATAATTTACATACACTTATCAATAAAAAGTCTGCACAAAAAGACTAGGTGACAATTTTGAAAAAAAAAAAAAAACTAGATTGATGATACTATAGTCTAAATCAACTAAGGTATCTTCTAAATCTAGAATCCACAATATCTTCAAAAATATGCTTTTAAAAACACATATTCCTAAGACTCTTTGACTAGTTTTTATTTATAGAATATACCCCTAAAATTTCCGGAAAACAAAAGGAACACGTTGTAGAGTGGCTGTGAAAGAGATGCGAGAATACAATAATTGTGTTACTATTCTTTATACTTTATTATTTTCATCCTTGACATGAACTATTTATTATGCTCGTGCTTTGTCCTCGAGATTAGAAATAAGAACTATGTAGTATCACGTACGGTGATGCCAGTTTACGCACTGTTAGTTGAGGATATATATTTTTTTTTTTTTTTTGTGGGTATCTCACTTTACATCTTATTTGACATTGGTATCCGTCGTCAGTCACGATTCAGTGCTCTGCCAGTTCGCACTTCTTCTACTTAAATACGTACCCAGTGTTAAAAATAGTGTTTTTGTGTCGTCAAAATGCCGAACGAAAAACGTCAAATGAGGATAAGGAACATTTGCTGAAGAAAATAAATAAATTGGAGCAGAAGATATGGGGTGCTGAACGTCGTTCAAGCGGTTCAACAGAAGATCATCGTTACACATTACCATAATGCGAACAACCATCCCGGGTTGTCTCTTTATGCCAGTTGTGTTTTTTGTCTGAGGGTTTGCGGTTTAACGTTTGAGTTCTACTCCTACCCCTAATTCAGACAATTGGAAAAATCGCAAGTTCATCGCCTTCAACCAAAAGAAGAAGAAGAAGAACATCATCATTACACATTACCATAATGCGAACAACCATCCCGGGTTGTCTCTTTATGCCAGTTGTGTTTTTTGTCTGAGGGTTTGCGGTTTAACGTTTGAGTTCTACTCCTACCCCTAATTCAGACAATTGGAAAAATCGCAAGTTCATCGCCTTCAACCAAAAGAAGAAGAAGAAGAACATCATCATTACACATTACCATAATGCGAACAACCATCCCGGGTTGTCTCTTTATGCCAGTTGTGTTTTTTGTCTGAGGGTTTGCGGTTTAACGTTTGAGTTCTACTCCTACCCCTAATTCAGACAATTGGAAAAATCGCAAGTTCATCGCCTTCAACCAAAAGAAGAAGAAGAAGAACATCATCATTACACATACTACCATAGTGCGGGCAACCATCCCGGGTTGTCTCCTTATGCCAGTTGTGTTTTTTGTCTGAGGGGTTGCGGTTTAACGTTTCAGTTCTACTCCTACCTCTAATTCAGACAATTAGAAAAAACGCAAGTTCATCGCCTTCAACCAAACGAAGAAGAAGACAGATGCAGTAAGTTCTATCCATTATTACACATACTACCATGGTGCGGGCAACCATACCGGGTTGTCTTCTTATGCTAGTTGTGTTTTTTGTCTGAGGGTTTGCGGTTTAACGTTCGAGTTCTACTCCTACCTCTAATTCAGACGAATACAGTAAATTATTTTTATTATAATATTATCATTACACATACTACCATATTGCGGGCAACCATACCAGGTTGTCACGTTATGCTAGTTGTGGTTTTTTGTCTGACGATTTGCGTTTTAACGTTTGAGTTATTACCTACCTCTAATTCAGACGAATACAGTAAATTCTATTTACTTAAGGCGATTACATGGCCGAACGACCTTGAGCATTAGAGCGAGACAACGCGCCACCCGCCGCGCGCCCGCGCTTCTTGCTCGATACCAAAGTGCGCTCAGAATACAGATGCGAAGCGCTGCCAATTCTAACATAACTGCCTACGGGAATGTTAACTCGATTTTAATTTACGCAGATCGAAAAAAATTGCGATGCTTATTTAGTGTTTCCAAACAGAATTTAAAAAAAGAAAATAAATCATTATACAGA
This sequence comes from Ostrinia nubilalis, assembly GCF_963855985.1. Lineage (NCBI taxonomy): Eukaryota > Metazoa > Arthropoda > Insecta > Lepidoptera > Crambidae > Ostrinia > Ostrinia nubilalis. The sequence continues at coordinate 9,227,374 of NC_087096.1, read as the reverse complement.
ATAATAATAATTATCGTCAGCATATTTTCAAACTGAAACAAAACTGAAATAAATGATTATATTTCAATTAGACATCATTATACTTTAATTAGTACCATAACTATGAAAAATAAACAGTTATTTCCTCCTGTAAAGTTTGCAAAAAGGGACATACCTAAGCAGTTTGAAAGTTAGGCTGACGATATTCGTGTGTCTAAGTGAGCTTCTAAACAGTTTTTAAGTGTGTGTACGAGTACCTACCTAAATGTAAATGTCTGTCTGTGCAGGTATTCAAAATATTGGTCAAATATCGGTCAACATTGAATAAAATATTTTTGATCATCGAATACAATTTAAGACTTTACTTTCTCCGTTATTATTTTTTGGTAAAATCGAGAGAAAAACAAGATTTTAGATTTTTGCGTTCCATTTCAACTAAAATAGATAAACACGGATTGAGCGACATTTTTATATGAGTTACATGTCAAGTACGAATACGAATACTGTGTGTCGAGGTAACGCCACTACAATGTAACATTATGACAATATGAGGGTAAATCAAGCCACATACAAAAACAGACTTCTTTTTCTATGCGGTTATTATTTTTGATTTGATTTTGAAATAAATCATATAAAAAAGCTATGAAAAACAGTATATCAGAAAAGATGGAGATGTTTGAAGAAACTTTTGATGGATAATTTTTTGTATTATTTTCACATTTTCATTAATAAACTTTGAATTTTTGTCGAAATCCAATATCTAATTACTACAAGTGATATTTAGTTATTATCGTTGGAAAGAAGAGATAATTAGATGTTTTTAATGATCTTAAAAACAATCTACTAACACACATATTTTCATTTTTTTAATCAATTTCAAGTTATGTTTTTTATCGTGTTTTATACTTTTGTTAAACTTTGGCTGCTCGTAATTAGCTATCCAATCAATATCTGGATATAAAATGTTTTTATTAGAGTAAAGACATATTGGATCTTCATAGGGTGATTGCCACAGTTATTGGCCCTTTAAGAGCGTTGTGTAAGTTAACTTGTGTAAAATGTAACAAAAACTCGACTTTTGTTTACTTTTTATATTTTATTATGAGAAAACAATATTGCTGCTATTTAAGCTAGTACCTATTTGGTGTTATACGATAAGAATTACAATAATAATTTTAAAAATATCAGAGATCACATTAAATTTAGCTATTGGCCCCAAAAACACAGTAATTGGCTCCTAGAAGTACAGTTATTAGCCACCGAAAAAAACCCATAAAAATCACTGAAACTTCACGCTTTGTAATCCTAACTCATTTTGTCTTTCCTTAAGATTAGCTAAGAATTCGTCATCAGTATCACTCTTATCGATTTCTTCATCTATCTCATCATCGTCAGTACATTCAGTAACATTGTAACAATTGTGACAAAGATAACTGTCGCCTTCTTCTTCAGGAATATGCTGTTGCACAAGATTTATGAAAGACACGGTGACATTCAGAGCATACTAAAAGTCTATTTTTTATAAGCTTTTTGCAAATATTACAGATTTGATTGGATACAGATACATTATTCTTACTTTATTTTATTTTAGCAGTTTTCTTTTCTTCAGCTTTCCGTTTTCTGTCCTCTCTTTTTTGTTCTCTTTCAATTTTCCGTTCCCTTTTTTCTTTCTGGAGGAATTCTTTTTCTTTAGCTTTTTCTTCCTGAATCCTCTGATATTCTGGCCTGATATGTGAAACGGTAATCGCGATATATTTCTCTTCCCTTTTCGAGCTGGCTCTGGGGGAATCCGTAGAAAGTCCTTCAGACTTGATTTTTTTTTTGCCTGTTGGCGTGATGCAAAAAGTGATGAGATCAGCATAGCTTCCACTTTCTGCTTCTAAAGTTTCTTTACAGTTTTCGTTTTCTATTTCTATTAAATCAAAGTTGTTTCGTTCTATTTCTTTCAACTTAATGTACGTTTTAGTGATCATTGTCTTTTTTTCGTCAATTTAGCCGGTAGTGGATGTACTTCTGCTGTGATACTAATAAAAGTATTGGTAGTCCTTGTTTCAGTTTTTTCCAGGTCGTCAAATTTATTTTTTGTTGTGTTCTATTTTCAGATAACGCTGCTTCATTAACTGTTATTAACGGTTCATCTCGTCGTTCTCGTTCGTCTAAAAGTACCTATCTCATCTTCTTGGGTCCCAGTTTTAGTGTCTTTTGTCTCTCTTTCTCTATCTCTAGTTTGAAGTTCTCCTATTTCACTCAATGTTGATTCTTTCTCCCGACTTACAGGTTCAGGTTCATCTGTAACTTCCGCTTCCAATCCATCTTGCTTATAATAAATAGTCCCACAAACGATAGAGAATAAAAAAATTTCATTGTTTTGCATTTCAGGTATTATTTGTTTTATTTTTTTAAACTGATTAAGTGTTTCTGTTCCAACTACTTATACCAACCTTAGTATACTGTGTTACCTACGGCATCTTGTAACAATCTAGGTAAAGTAAATCAATAAAAATAGTTATTGGCCGTGCATAAGTGTCAGTAATTGCCCCCCCGGCTAATTACTGATCCTAATAGGTTAAGACGTTAGTATTTTAATAGCAAATATTTAAGGGTTAAATTAACTTAATCGTGAATAAAAATACAATAAAAGTAAAATTTAATTATTGGCCACCCATGGCCAATAACTGAAATAAATTGAAACGTGGTATAGTTATTGGCCGGTATAATTTTAAAGTTATTTTATTCCAAAACAAAGTAACTTAATCTATCTACATAAGCTACCATTTATCTCTTTACAAAAAAACAGTAAAATTACTATAACAAGCAAAAACAATTAAATTACGAACAATATTCATAAATATTTACCTTAAAATTTTGACAAGCATGCGACTACTCGGACGACTCGTTGTCGAAAGAAAGCTTCTGCTGTTTAGAGTGCCATCTGTTCTTACTCTGACATACTACACTGGACAGCGTATTGCTCAGAGAAAGTATTTGTGTCTCTTTTCCACTCTTAATAACGTACATATGCTTGTTTATTTTTATTTTAGCCAAGGTGGCCAATAACTATGTACAGGCCAATTACTATAGCAATCACCCTACCAAATAAAAAAAATCGGTTGAAAACGCGACAAAAAAAGAAGCAGTTTTAGGTCAAATTTCGGAAAATAAATAAATAATAAAGTAGCTCATTTAGGGTCAAATGGGCGAACCTTTATTCAAAATAACCTTACATACGAAGTTTGTCTAACGTTCTACCAAACACCTGTAGGTATATTTTATATATTATTATCAGGGATCAAAATAGGTGGTACCTATCAATTTACCTAACCTTATTCGCGACGAGATGATTGAGCTGGATGAATCGAAAATTCCCTGGGAAAAATTCCGATTTTTTGTGGAGACCAATGAGATAAAAAAAAACTCATACCAACCAAAACCAATATACCAAACGGGGTACCCTGTAGATTAATTACCAATCGAAACGCAAAATGCACAAAAGTGATGTGATAGTTTCCAAGAAATTAATAAAATACGGTTTTGTTAATTACAGAATTTAAATAATCCTTTGTAGGTATTTTTTGTTGTCTTGTGATTTCTTATACCTAAGTGCGTTGTTTTATTATTATCTACTAATACATAATAAAAAAAATACCTATGTATATCTCGAAGTATATAATAAATCTAGAATAAATAGATAATCAGACAAATAAATCTAGAAAAAATAGATAATCAGCATCTTGTATACCTATGTATTTAAATTATCTTAAACATTTTATAATACCTATACATATTTAAAATGACGTAGTAAGTACTTAGATCACTTTCATTCAGCCGCCGAACTACTATGAGTACCGAGTGTACCATCTGCGCTATAAATTCTTTATAGAAAAACAAAGAAGCGGAGCGTGCCGATGTGCGACACAGCCTCCCCGTGCGAACGCTAGTGAAAGACTGAGCTCCCGCATTCGCGCGGCCCGCGTGTGGAAATTACAGGGTATTTTGAATGTATGGCACGTAATACATTATTTTTGAAAAAAAATGAGCAACAATTTTTTAGATAATTAAATGTTCTATCATTTGGTGAAAGAATCATTAAAATCGCTTCAGCCGTTTAGGAGTAGTAGGAAATTTCTTTGGTGAAATTAGAAGAAAGTTAAGATTTTTTTCTGTCAAAACTAATAGTTGTAACAAAAAAAAACGAACAACAATTTTTTAGTTTAAGATATTATACATCTCACACATATTTTTTTTTCTTGTTTGGATCATCCATTTAGGAGGAGTAGGGATTCAAAGAGAGGTTTATTTTGCAGTTTTGCCTCACCTATCGCCTTAATACAATATTATCATTACACATACTACCATATTGCGGGCAACCATATCAGGTTGTCACGTTATGCTAGTTGTGGTTTTTGTCTGACGATTTGCGTTTTAACGTTTGAGTTATTACCTACCTCTAATTCAGACGAATACAGTAAATTATATTTACTTAATACAATATTATCATTACACATACTACCATATTGCGGGCAACCGTACACGGGTTGTCACGTTATTTAATTTGTGTGGTTATTTTTGTCTGACAGTTTGCGATATTAATATATACTTGCCTCCAAATCAGACGTTCGTAATGGAATGATTTATCTATATCTAAGGGTTTGCGGCACTAAAAACTTTGCATTAATAACCTACTTCTAAATCAGATGTTCGAAGTTAATTATTTTTTTAAATAATAATTACCCATACTACCATACTGCGGAGCTGTGTGATTTTTATAATATGATGGTTTGCGGTATTATCAACAATACCTACCCTCTAAATCAGACGCAGAATCCTAAAAATATTACGATACTTACGGTATTGCGGGCAACTACAACGGGTTGTAATTTTACTGTCTTACCTACTTAATTCTTCAAGTCAAGTAAGTTCAAGTCTAAGTTTTTCGGTGATAACAATTTGGCGATATTTAATTTTAAATTGATATGAACGTTAATATTACTAGGCATGCAGATAATTCGTGTTAAGTTGTTACCTACCCGCTACATATTTTAGCAGGCAGTCAAAAGGGCTGTTCCATACTGGTAAAAGTACATATCACATTAAAAAAAAATGCAATAATGCATACCTACTTGTTTAAAAATTGGGAGTTGTCTTAATAAGACATAATTTGATGGGTTTATATCCACACTACCGGGTGGTGATATGATACACGCCAAATCGTTAGCAGGTGAAAAACCATTAGTGGCTATCGAAACATTGAACTCAGAACCCTTAGCCTCGAACCCTGCCGCCGCCGACGCTGCTGCTCTCGTTGACATCTGCGCCGCTTCCGCTGCTGCTGAAACTAGAAATCAATTAGATTCGACACCTGCAACGCTGTTGGTCTGAAACAGCTGCGCCCCTTCATGATGAGATTGTAATATTGGTGATGATCCTGTGTAGGACAAGCCTCAACACAATTACCTTAATATGAATTTCTTATCGATGCCAATCGCATTTTTTCGACTGTCTACTAAGAATTCCTTATCAGAAAAAACGTAATTCTACTTAGACCCATTAAAGATATTATCAATTATTACCTACTTTGGGGCCAGCTGGCGCTGTGTGAAATTGTTAAAAGACTCATCTATTTATTTATTTATTACAAACACCGAAGATTGACGCCATGTCTTTTGATAAAAACTTTCCAAAACACGAAAAACTGCCTAGCGAACTTCAAAGTTTGGGGCTGATCTGGAATTGAATCCCAAAATCAAATCAGCAGCCACCAAAAAGTCCTTTCTTATACGAATTTAACCTTGAAGGGACTTCCCCGAAAGGCAGACAACCGATGAAAACAGAGGACTTGACCTCCTGACTTTCAAAACAGTCATCACGTGTCATGCTCGTGAGCGCACCAGCCGCATCCAGCTCAGAACCGCAACAGTTGAATCTCGTAAAATATGTCGGTTGGCTTTTAAATTTTTACCATCAGTGGTCACTAGTAATAAGTGACTCTGTTGTACTAGGATAGAGTTATGTGATTTCAATCTCACAACCAATAATAAATGTCAGTATAAATCACATAATACATGATTATATTCGGACATAGAAAAATTGCAATTATATCAGGCTATTCATAAACTTATATTAAGTGTCATGAAATATAGTACTCCGATGTCTCAACTACGGGATGGGGGGCGGCGTGTTACGGGGAAACTTCTGGGGACCCATGGTCCAACATCTATTTTATTTTATTAATATTATCTAATATTAAAAACATAATATAAGAATTAATCTGCAAAGATTCCAAACATTGACCTTTCTTGGCCTAAAAGTATTTACTAAGGATCTTCAAAATTTTCAGTTTCTCAGAATGAAATTCAGTTTTGTACACCGCATAGGTGGCGTGCAGTTTCCCCCCACTTAACACAAATAAAAATAATTGTGGCAATGATGCGAAACTAGAAAAATCATTATAATCATCAATACACAATGATGTGTCCTATCTAATGATCTATCTTATCTAGATAATAGCATGGTAGATACCGAATCTTGAAGAGTCCATTCAATATTAGTATGGACTCGACATTACCAAATTCACCATTTTATTATTTTTACATTTGGAGAACGTGGCATCGTTAATTTTGCTAAATTCGTTATCGTTATATACCCTAAATTAGATAGGTACCCTGATGCATACGCAATTAAAATTTTAAGACAACAAGGTCAAGCTTATTTCTGCGGTTTCCTTCCTTTTTTGTATTACACATACATTGCAAAAATCAAATGTGATCAAGCGACGGGTATACTAGCAGTACCCTTATAATGTAGTCTAGCTTTGTTTCTTTAATTGGATAAAAATAAAAACGCTACATGTGTCTAAATGTCTCATATAAAACGAAGATTACATCTTCATCTATCTATGGATATTATATCTTCATCATTGTCTGATGATCAAGCAGTACAATAATTGTTCAAGGAAATTGTTTTACTTTTACCATAACTATCATTCATTGAGGTATTAGATTCCACTATTTTAATAAAAAATTGTGAATTTCGATAGCTGTAATAAGCTTGTCTTTTAATTTGGCTGTCATATTGGAAACATAATCAGATATTATGGTTTCCAAAAAATTTAAAATATTGAGAAATTAGCCATTTTACTGTCATTTGTTAGTGTAATTATTACACACATTGTTCAAACCTTCCTTATAAGCATTCAAATATTATGCATACAAATATCTGGGGGCACGGCAGTGCCCCCGCCAAGTCGAGCGCGAAGCAAACACTGCCGTACCATCCTTTACTGGAACCATTTCGCCGCATTTTCAGGCCTCTATTTGAGAACCTTTAGATAAGACCAGAACGCAGAAATTTTCGTCATCTAGTAAGCTATAATCACACACTTAAAATCCAAAATTTCAAGTCTGTAGGTCAATTAGTTCCGAAGTTAAGCGAAAGCAAAGTTTCGCATTTATGACACTCACTCACTGATGATCATCAAAATAGAACTAGTACTTCCCATTAACTCAGAGAGCTGAAATTTGGTACAGAGTTAGGGTTTAATGGCCACATAAAGGGAAAACTATCAAAACTAGGAAAATCGAAGATCTGGAGTAACACCACATTCATAATAATCAATACTACTAGCGCCACACCGGCACCGTGGTGTTCGCCTGTAACGCTCACCGCTAGATGGCGCTAGCACTTTGAGCGTCGATTTTCTGCACCGCGGTGTCCAGATTTTTTTTCCTCTCTAGTTATAATTCTGATTCGTTGTCCATTTTAAAGGTAGATGTGTTTAATATCGTAAAAAAAATGACGATTATATTAAAGGACGACGACGTTAAATAATTATGCCACATTCTACAAAAAGAAGTGAAATCCCACCAAAAACATTCTGTAAAAAACTAGCCAAGTCTCGATGGAGCTGCTTGTTTATCTCTAAAAAGTAATGAAATCTAGACAAAGTCGTGCCAAGTCTATGGTTCTTTACTGCGATTTCTTTTTTATTATAGTTAATGTTGTGTGACTTGGCCGTTGAACAATCTTTATTAAGATAATCAATAATTATGCATAAGTATTATTGAAATACGCAGCTTTATTAAGCCTACATTTCACTGGTTATTAAATCAACGTTTTCCAAGTGGCAATTTTCCATCGTCAATGGGTAGTGGTTCTGGCAAGAGATTGGTGCAATGGTGTCATGGAGCACCTGGTTTTGTACCCTTCAACGGCCAAGTCACACAACATTAACTATAATAAAAAAGAAATCGCAGTAAAGAACCATAGACTTGGCACGACTTTGTCTAGATTTCATTACTTTTTAGAGATAAACAAGCAGCTCCATCGAGACTTGGCTAGTTTTTTACAGAATGTTTTTGGTGGGATTCAATTTAATCACGACATCGCGCCCAAGTTCACAACAATCAATCTTGGTATTGTTTTGACAATTTATGTCATGTACAAGCATTTTGTGCAAAGTGTTGCTTACGAAATTGTTTACCGCTCTAACACCGAGCACTTAGTTTAGTCACAAGTTTAGTTCAATTAACATTGCAGGCTTGTGATATTGACACCTTGATATTCACCACTCACAGCACGAGGCATGCTGCCTCGTCTAGAGCACATACATTAGGAATTAATCTTGATTATTAGAATTAACCCCGGTTGGAGCGTTATTTCAAATAGCTACTTTGGGCAAATTCTTTAATAGAATGCCTATTGCGTCCAGAAATAACAATCAACATTTAATTGCCAGAAGAACCTAATACTGACCATTGATTTGGGAAACAATAATTAACTTTCCCACTTACATTATGGCTAATATAACAGCTAATTATACTTGCCTTTAATTACTTACCCTTAATAATAATTATCAATTATACGAAAGTATTCACTCGGGTAACTACGACAGTTATGTCACACTTAATAGTAATTATAAAACAAGCATTGTATTCTTACTAATGATTTATTATTTTTGCAAAGTAATAAACAGCTTTGTTTTTATTATCATTTCACATCAGTTCTCTCAAAATCTACATAGTTCTTATTTCTAATCTCGAGGACAAAGCACGAGCATAATTAATGATTAAACGAACTTAAAAAGTGAAGTTCTATCATAATTATGCGAGGGCTTTGTCCGAAGAGATTAGAAACCCTCCCACCCGTCTTTAACAATCATATATGTATATTATTAAAAACACAAACCCCCATATTAGTGAAATGATAAAAAATACAAATTACTACTCCAAACTAACTGACGACGGATACCAATGTCAAATAAGATGTAAAGTGAGATACCCACAAAAAAAAAAAAAAAAATATATCCTCAACTAACAGTGCGTAAACTGGCATCACCGTACGTGATACTACATAGTTCTTATTTCTAATCTCTTCGGACAAAGCCCTCGCATAATTATGATAGAACTTCACTTTTTAAGTTCGTTTAATCATTAAATGTTTCGGATATCATTCGTCACATGTATAAAAAAAATTTTTGTACGCACAAGTACGAGTATAACCATGAATTAAATTTAATCCGTTACGTAGAAAATCATTATTTAATTATATTTTTGAATTTCAACTCGCTTTATCTAAAAATACTCGGTAAATTCTCCGAAAAAGTCTGATAACATGTGATTTACATTCAAAAATATGGATCGTGAGGGTTAAAAGTTAAAACATTTATTATTATGCCGTCTGACCGTTCAAAGCTTATGGTTGGCGCAATTTCCATCAGTGCTGTCGGAAATGCAGATGAAACTTTCGATTCGTTAGTCGAAAAAAGGAAATAATGCAAAACACGAAGGATTGGAAAGAGAATGGTTCTCATAGACGAGTAACAAAAGAATGCAATGGAAATATCATTCGTTTGATGCTTGTAGCGATTCGTAGCGGCCGTAGCCGTAGCACGGGATCAAGCCCGGCTATTGTGTTTTGATTGCTTGCCGCCGGCTTTTTATTGATTAGGTCATCGAACTTTTATAACAGACAGGTTTGTTGTTGTTTAGCCTGATATTATTGCCCTTATGAAGGCATTATATTCATTAATGTATTTTAAATAATACATTCTATTAGTAGCAAAACGAAGCCATTATTTGAAAGTTACTCGCGTTCGAATCTTTCGTAGCTACGAGCTTTTATTCTTTGTTCAAATCGAAATAATTTAAGTTACAGTTTTTTTATTTCAAAGATTAGGATAGTATTAACTGTAGATAAAGATGAAGTTTAATTAAGATGAATTATTTTTGAATCTCAAAATTATTTTATAGGTAGGTAGGTAAACGCAAAACCTACTTATAAGATCAATGTCTTGAAAAGAACGCAAGGTGTTCCGTCCGTAGCGTACATTTTTTCCGCAATTACGAGTACGTTTTTTCCTTTCTTCAAATATTTTTTGGGCCTCTTATGGCAATATGAAATATTTTCAATGTTAATTACGGGACCCTTTCATCTCGTTATCCGTGCTTCGCAAGGGTATTTGTTTACAACGTTCCTAATGATGCTCAACGCAACGATAAAAGCTTTCTAATGACTTTTTAATCTGTTTTGTCTTTTTAAATGTTTCTTTACATAATGGTTTTGTGATATATCTTACGGTCACTTGCTATCATTTGTTTCTATATCAGTGATTTTCGTGAAGGGGTCGTTTACAGGCATGTCACGTGTCTGAAACTGAAGTATTATTTGATAGCATATTGTGTAACTTAAAATCTGGTAGGTACCTATGTTTTATTTCGATAGTTACCTCATATTGATTTCTATTTACCAGTCAGTTAACTGCAAAACTACTTCCATGTTGGCTAGAATAATAATGTATGTAAATAAAATTTATAAATACGAGTAGGTATTTATTCCGAAAAACTTAATGTTCACTCATACCACGCAGATGTTATTACCTATAGTAATTTCAATACTTAAAGTCCCCACCTGAAATTCAGTTTTCCCTTTATTATACAGTAGGTAAGTTATTCAAGTTGAAGGGAGCTGATTCGAACCAAGTTCACCCAATCGGCAAGTAACGGGCAAAACCGAGTAATGTCCAAAGTTTATTAACAACTTGGTCCTACAACTGACCTTATTATAGGAAGGGCTGTCGGTCGCTATTACTTATAAATTATATGTAGACCAGTCGAAAAACTTAGCAGAACCTAAAGTGTAGTCACTGTGTGCCAAACCCAGCTTAGCGAGAAAGGTTATTCAAAGTGTTCACAGTCTGTATCACGTTCTCTGTATGTAAAGAGAATATAGAGCAATATCACTACATATTATAAAACAAAGTCGCTTTCCTGTCTGTCTGTCCCTATGTATCTTTAAAACTGCGCAACGGATTTTGATGTGTTTTTTTTTAATAGATAGGGTGATTCAAGAGGAAGGTTTAATATAAAACATGCATATTATAGACGAGAAAGGCCGAGAAATTCTATTGCAACCGTGCAAAGCCGGGGCGGGTCCCTAGTTTTATCATGCAAGTAACATTTTATTAGCATTTGCTAAGCAGAAAACAAACGAACTCAGTTCGTTTTAACTAAATAATGTCTGAAGCTGGACAAAGGCTTCCTCAAGGATTTCCACAACAAAATAGATAGAAGTACCAAAGACTTGTTATAATCGTCAATCCCCCCAATAATAATAATCTCTTTCATCTGTAAATGAGTCGCTGTATGATTTCAAAGTTATAATCTTGGTTTGGGGACATAATTACACAAGTTAAATGATCAGAGGAAATTTTATGGGAGGTGTATAGGGGTCCTTAAAACCACCGAGTTAGTTGATTATGAAGTTTTTGGTAGACTCCTGACTGCATCTTGAAAACGTGTCCACAGCACGTGTCTTGGATTAAGTGGTTTAAAACAAAAACAATTTGCAGACAGCTAAATGTGGAGCGCTGCCTACGGACCCCTTCGTGAATATTAAGTTTGCCCATTACGCTGCCCGGTAATTTGAAAGCGTTTAGAGCGCTGCCTTCCCGAATTTATTACTTAATATCATTTTGACCCGCTGGACTTCGGGATTGCAGAACAAAGATAAGGTTTGCTTTGCAGCCGCGGCGCTGGGATATGGGGCGGGGATCGCAAATATGGACTCGTCAGCTTTTACAGGGTTAAACAGTCTGCGTTGTTGTAGATCTATTATAACCACTAACCAAAAATACATTTATGTTCGAATAGTAAGTTTTGATTGTCTAAAGGAAAAATAAATATTTTTACAAAATAAATTGGCGTGACTTCTCTTATGAAACACCTTTGATAATAAAATATGTCTAGATTTGTCTCAGTCTTAATTGTAATTTCTTATTCAAGTGTCTTTTCGTATTTCTACTTGGTTCTACTTTGCTGTGTCAACATTTAGTAAAACGATCTTTCTAACTATACAAAATATTGTAAAGTTTCCGAGGAGGACCATTATTAGGGAAGTTTAAGCGAAATGTCTTACTTTTCGCAAAGAAATATAATTTTCATGTTCCGGCTTTGCTCAACTTATTGTTAGTTATGGAAGTATAACTAAGAGAATAGTTTCCATATAAAAACTTATACGTATTTTGTGGTGGTCAGTGGGAAAACTTTTATGTGAATATTTTATTGTGGTTAATAAAATGAGACAATAAAACCTAAAAAACAACTTACAGTACAATAACACCCAATAAATGTCTTCTCTATTGTTTTTCTTTATTTATCGCCTACTTTGTAAGTAAATCAAAAAGCGATTTGTATTTCTGCACACTGATAAAAGTGGTATCTTGTAGGGAAGAGTACCTATAAATAAGATTTTTTCCGAGTTTTTATTTGCTTAAGCTGAATTGGTCGAGCAAGTTGTGTGAGTTACATAGTGTTTGCTTTACTAAACGAACTTCTATGTCAATTATGTGTCTCAAATGTACAATTCCTATTAACTTAGGTATGTCTTATGTAGACTAGTTTTTCATCGGTACTATTAATTCTTTAAAACACACTTATTTTCGTGATAAAGCATGAAGTTAATGATGTCATGAAATCATTATTTCATAAGTAGCTTAAAAAAAGCCGTAAAAGTTGTGTAGGTAATATGTATTTCTGCTGGATTCAGTTGACAACAAAGATTATATTTTTTTGTTTTAAGCGCATAATTACATCTAAATAAGATGCTCCTCACTTTAGCTTGATGTACCGATATAGTTAGTAGCTTCGAAACAGTTAAAAGCATGAATCAAATCACCGCACTGCAATTGGAGCAAGCTTCCATTGCAAGTTTATCTAACTAACAAAAAAAAACCGAGTTTGCAAGATGAGCAATGTTTGAATCATACGGGTATCGATTTCACGTGTCCATCGACAAACCGGACATATCTATAAGCGCCTTATGAGCAGACAATCCCCGCCAAATTGCCCTAATCCCCCATTTCCGATGGACGCACAATATTAAGACGCCCCAATTTATTTGCGGCCTCTTCAGGTGGAATCCTTATTTTCTGTGTCGGTTGGTATATTAGTGACTAATGTTTTGGGAATTAGGACGGCTAATCAAAACAACTGCTGTATTAAGGTAGCGAACATCATAATAATTATTAGTTATTACCTTCAACATAAGTGTAACTTCAACTTCAGTGCGTGTGGACGCACAGGGTGACGCACGAATCAATCACAGAGCTATATTCAATGCTGTGCGTTCGATTTAAGCAAACATCGTTTGTGAATACGTGCGTAAATGTCGCATCTCATATTAGCTTTGTAACATTAATATTAATAAATAATGATCAAAGTGCAATGATTATTAATTATAAAATTTATTTTTAACATAAATAGTTGTAGTAACAGCAGTAGTATATAAAGGCCGAGTTGCACCACCTAACTTTAGACGTAACTGTAGGTAGGTATTTGAGAAATTTAAATTCAAAGGTATGCTAAGCAAAATACCTAAAACAAAGAAACATCACAAATAAGACAACACAATACATAAAAATAACACATACTGTAACGATAACCGCCGTAGTTTGACAGATGTTTGACGTTTGTCAAAGTTAAAGTAAGATGGTGCAACTCAGCCTAAGTCTGTGAAAGTGATAAGCAGTTATGAAAGAAGCACTTTCAACACTCAAGTACTTACCAATAGTACCTATATCTAATGAAACTCTGTAATTGGCTTCAAAAGTGTCACTAATTTAATGTTGTTTATCCATGAAAATTTTTAAAAATAGCCTATTAGTTCATGATTAAATTAAATTAAGACTGTTACGTTTATGAATTTTGTTAAACTTTTACCTAAAGTTATAGTATGGAATAGTTTACCTAACTATTCGAAATTCTTGGTAAGACTATAAGTTACTAAGGCTGGGTTGCACCAAGGTGTTTACTTTAACATTGAGAAACGCCAAAAAACTGTCAAAATCCATAAAAAAACACCGGTTACCGTTAAAGTTAAGTGGTGCGAAATAAGCTATTCCAATATGCTCGGTAATTTTTAATTATAATAAGTATTGTAATTAACTACAAATGATTAACAAAAACATATGGGGAATTACATTTGAATTACATTTTACTGAAAAGTATCACCTACGTAGGCTCTTGTTATTTCTATCAAATAATTCGTAGAAATTCGAAACGCGATGTCAATGTTGTTGATTTTCTGAGCAGGCAGTTGATTGGTAGGTATAATTATTTCCAAAGATATTATATTGATACTTATTTTCGCTTTCAAGAAAATACGTCATATAGTTCGTCTACCTTATGTAGGTATGAAATTAATATGATTGATGATTATTTTCTTCCCATTTAAATCAGTGGGTCGCTTCCAATACCTTCAGCAGTGGTCCTTTGGCTGAAAGATGATGACGATGATTTTACAATAAATATACGGACTCTGGTTATATAAAAAATGTTTCTATTCATATTCTTACCAACGCGTCGCCTTTTTTATTGTTCCTGGGTGGAACGCAACATTTACAACGAAAATTTAAAATTCATGAAAAGTCTTAAAATGGCGGTAGACGACGCAAAGGCGTGGAGTGCTTTGCGAAACCATATTTTCTGGCCGTGAAAAAATTCGAGATAATTAAGAATCGTCGTCCCTAAGCGGTTAACGACAAAAGAATGGGGGTAACTCCCGATTAAAAATACCGTCACCGCTTACGTGTACCTAGTTATGTCTAGGTAACAGTAAACGGTACAAAGGTTTTCGCAACGGAAAATGCCGACTAACAAGCGCACTTAATGATCAAGGGATACCCAAGTCGGCGAAAATTCAAAAGACAAACGAATCAGCCGAACAAAGAAATCGTTTTCTTCTTTTTCCTCAAATGTGTACGACTCTACGTACTTATATCCCGCGTCGTATTCGGGGCGAGAATTTTATCAGGCGTGATTTTGTTCGAGTGGCTCTATTACCGCTAAACGTCCCTTTGTTAATGGCGCGTCCCTTCAATTAGATGGCATTAGATGGCCACTCGGTTTCATTACAATCAGTGCATTGAGGTTTATACATACGAGGGGCGGCTGAAAAGTTTTGAGCCTTAGTATGTTCAAGTGTTATTATTGAATTTATTTTGATTGAATTAATTTGCCAATAACCTCCTTAGTATATGTGGGTATTTCTCCGGATCTGGATTATTTAGTTGATTACCCCGACCTTTTTTATTTTTGAATTTAGAGTAAGTTTAGGTAAAACATTTCAAAATAGACATTGTTACGTGCATATTTTTTATATTGGCCCATCTGTAGCAAGCAGGAATAAAAAGTTATGTGACATCAAAATTTTCATGGTCGGGGTAATCAAAGTTGGGAGTCAGAGTAATCAAAAATAAAACAAAATATTTTATTTTCTAAGGTTTTTTTAAGTTATGGTGAAATAAATGTTATTAAAACTAGCCATTTGTTATTCTGATGTATAAACGACAATATTGTAAAGTTTCAACAATATCAGTCTGTTAAGTAGTCGTTGCGTAAAAGAGTAAAAAACTTTCGCTTATACATATAATATTAGTGACTCAATGTCCTATGTCTCCTATATGGGACAGAAGGCGTCCACAACACAACAGTCCTCCATCGCATTCGGTCTTGAGCTTCGCGTTTGATCTCGCTCCAAGTCTTGCCGATCTTCTTCGGCTCGTCTGCTACAGTGCGCCGCTATGTTTTCATGGCGCGACCACGTTTGCATTTTCCCTGGGCGTTCCAATCTAGAGCCTGCTTGGGGATATTATCGGGGTCCCTTCGGAGAGTGTGGCCGATCCAGTTCCACTTGCAGCGTTTGATCTGCTGGCCGATCGGTATTTCGTAGCAGCGTTCCAAGAGTTTGTCGTTTGGAGATTTTGGAGAATTCGGCGAATACAGCGGCTGAAGAAGATCTGCAGCTGGTGCGAGATAACCTTAGTGGCCTTCCACGTTTCACACCCATAGAGCAGAACTGATTTGACGTTGGACCCGAATATTTTGATCTTGCGTGGGTCAATTTCCGTAATTGCCATACGGCTCGAAGTTGTGCGAAGGTAGCTCTGGCCTTGGAAATGCGCGAAATGATGTCCTTTTCGGTACCTCCAGGCTCTGACACGATGCTCCCGAGGTAAGTGAAATTGTGGACTCGTTCCACAGCCTCTGCACCAACGGTGTGCAATTCCTCACACCAGATCGCATCTCTTGGGTCTTCCGATACTGATACCCTTGCTTTACCCTTTTTTCGGCACAATAATTAGAAGCCCCTAATGCCAGTCATCTGGGAGTTCCTCTTCCATCCAGATGTTTTCGGCGACAGGTGTCAGGACGTCGACGGCGGAGCTTACATCGGCTTTCAGCATTTCTGCGGTGATAAAGTCGAGTCCAGGGGTCTTGCCAATTTTGAGAGACAGGATAGCCTTGGTCACTTCGTCGCGGGTTGGTGGGTTAACGTTGACGTCGAGCAGCCTAGGTGAAGTAGAGTGTCTCAGGTCCCACAGAGTCTCAGGCGTGGTGGTGGCGACTGTTACACCGGTAGGGCGGAAGATAGGATAAGATATTATTATCATTAATAATATGTATTAACAGGATTTCATATTAGTAAATGGTTATTTTTGCTTATTAAACGTTATTTAGTTAATCATTCATAAGTAAAATTACAGTTCTATTGATTACCCGGTTACAAAAGTCGGGGTAATCAAGGTCGGGGTAGTCAAAAAATTAAGGTTTATCCTGAGCCCTGCCCAATCTGTAAGTTGAATCCCAAATTTTTTAATACACAAAAATGCGGTTACATGGACCATTATTCCTGTACATTCTCAAAAACTTTCCATGTAAAGAAACCTAAAAAAACAGGATAGAGTAATCAACCGTGCACTGAACCAAGGTCTGGGTAATCATATTCTTATCTCGATAACTCCGAAATCTTGCGACGAGTCGCATTACCGGACACCTCGGCACGGAGGCCACCACTAAAGGTTCACGGCGGAGGATAGAGCTCGTTTCTAAATTGCGTAGTTAGGGACGTAGGCGCACATTAGCGACGTGTCGGGGTAATCACGGTTAACGCCCGGACACAACTTCAAATAGTTATTTTACAAAACCTTTTAGTGATATAGTTATATCGTATTTAATTTATCAATGTTTATTTAATCAGTAATCGATTACATAAGCATTGAAAGCGGTAATAATAACGGATTAATTTATACGAGCAAATTTGTTCTGAAATCGGGAGCGCGGACACGCCGTGGTAATCAATTTTTGACGACTTACGATTTTTTTTTAATTACTTAATTAACTATTCTTAACTATCTCTGTGGTTTAACAACAAGAACCAAAGTTATACTATTAGATAAAAATATTTGTTACTAAAATATTATGATATTCGGGTACTTTTTGGCCCCGGACACGTGATTTTCTTGGCCGGTGGAATGACCCATGTACAAAGTTTCATTTCATTAGCGTCATCACGCTTTTAGTAATTAATCCGTAAACATCATCATGTCTCAGTCATCCGCGCAATGTACGAAATTGAAGTACACAGTTGTCATAAAATTCCTCAAAAAGAGGAACAAAACGCTGACGGTAACATTTGAAGAGATGTCTACAGTTTATGGGGAGTCTGGGCCTTCATTTGCCACCATGAAAGATTGGATCCGATAGTTCAAGCATGGCAGGGAGTCGCTAAAAGATGACCGCAAGTCAGGGCGGCCAGATTTCGCCATTAACGAATAAAATAATGAAAATTTAAAGAATCTTGCTTAAGAGATCAGCTAATTAAGCTGTGACAGATAGCTGAAGCTATAGGCATCAGCAAGAAGCGTATTGGCGATATTTTTCATACTCATTTACACATGAAATAGGGGTACGCGCGATAGGTGCCAATAATGCTCACGCCGCTCGACAACCAGCGTCGAGTCACAACTTCGCAGGAGTTTTAGGACATCTTTGGCCATAATCCTAACAATTTTTTTTCTCACATTGTCACTACTGATAAATAATAGATCCGGCAGTACGATCTAGAGTCAAAATAAGAGTCAATGCAATGGATTCAAAAGGGAAAACGCCGCCGCGGAAATTCAAAGTGGAGCGATCGATACCCAAACTCATAGCCACTATTTTTGGGATTGTGGAGGAATTTTATTCATTGACTACCTACTTAAAAAAAACTACAATAAACGGGGATTATTATGCTGTACTGTTGATAAGAGTACGTCAAGTGGTTGTTGAAATATTAAGAGGCAAACTGGCGAAAGGAAATATGTTATTGCAAGACAATTCGCCCGTGCACACCGCGCATGTTGCATGACTTGCCCCGGGTAAAACTGGATTTCAAGAAATTAATCACCCACCACACAGTTTAGTCCGAATCCCTAGCTATTTTGTCTAATTCTCAAATTGGAAAAAAGTCCTCTAGGAACGAAGATTTTTGAGTGACAAAGAAATGAAGGCGGCGTTAAAGGCTCATTTCGAAGGCAAAGATTGCGAATTTTTTTTCAGTGGGTTAAAAGTAGTCCAGTCAATGAATGCTTTAACAACGGTGTAGAGAGAAATCCCTGGAACACAATTTCTGACCTCGGGATTTTATTTAGACTAGTTAGGAGGTGAACATAGCAAAAGTCCCCGCCCTTAGCCCTTGAGCCGGCGGGAAGAGGGGGGTTTAAAGGTACCACTTTTCGGTTTTTCGCTTAATCCTCGGAAACTATGTATCCTAGTGACATGGCTACTATGAACCAAAAAAAGATTATTCAATTTGCTACAGGTGAGATAGTCAAGTTTTCTATATCTTGTATAGTTTTCGCGGTATCTGCTCTAGAAGGTCTGTAATATTGAAAATTTTAATTTTGTCTTACATGTTCCCATCAGGAGAAAATCGACTAAATCAACATTGAGCAAACATTATAGACATGCGGGAGCATGTTAAGCCTAGTTCCAGGGAGAGGACTGCATCGTGCGTATATTTAGACGAACCAATTGGAGCCACTTTTGACTCCTCATTACTCAAAAAGTACTGTGCATTAACACTTCAAATTTGGCTCATGTGTTGCGACTTTCAAGATAAACATCAGCTTCCAATTTAATAAATATACCTCAAACGGTTATTTAGGTATTAACGTTCAAAAATCGACATTTAGGACTCTAAAATCTATCTATCACCTGTGAAATGTTAAAATTTACTGGTTTTTTATTTTTTCCTTTGTATTTACACATCTACCTATCTGGATGCCAAATTTGAACCTTCAAGGTCATCTGGAAGTGGTTAGAATTTGGTCTATTAGGTCAGACATGTAGATTTTTGGACGTCAATACCTAAAGAACCGTTTGAGGTATGTTTATGAAATTGGAAGCTGATGTTTATCTTGCAAGTCTGAACACATGAGCCAAATTTGAAGTGTTAACGCACAGTAGTTTTTGAGTGATGAGGAGTCAAAAGTGGCTCCAATTGATTCGTCTAAATATACGCACAGTGCAGTCCCCTCCCTGGAACTAGGCTTAACATGCTCCCGCATGTCCAAAATGTTTACTTAATGTTGATTTAGTCGATTTTCTCCTGATGGGAACATATAAGACAAAAATAAAATTTCCAATATTACAGACCTTCTAGAGCAGATGCCGCGAAAACTATACAAGATATATAAAAACTTGACTATCTCACCTGTAGCAAATTGAATAAGCTTTTTTTGGTTCATAGTAGCCATGCTACTAGGACGCATAGTTTCCGAGGATTAAGCGAAAAACCGAAAAGTGGTACCTTTAAACCCCCCTCTCCCCGCCGGCTCAAGGGCTAAGGGCGGGGACTTTTGCTATGTTCACCTCCTGACAAGTCTAAATAAAGTCCCGAAGTCAAAAAATGTGTTCCACGGTTTTCCATCTATAATGCTTTATTGACTGGACTAAAGCTCTTTTACACAAATGTAAGAAGTCCGTTGTAGTAGAGGGAGATTAAATAGAAAAATATATTTTTTATACTTTTCTATCGGCATTTCTAATACCCTAGGCTCAAAACTTTTCAGCCGCCCCTCGTATTATCTAAAGCAACATTCGTCTTAGTAAACTTGTGTTAAGTGAGTTATTAGCAAGAAAGTCAAAACTCAATCTTTGGGATCCTAATTATCTTTTTCTTTTGAACCTAAGGATATTTTGTGTAAGTTGAATGTCAATTAAATAGTATATTAGATTTCGAAGTTATTAAACCTTTGTTTGTCGTTACCTGTCATCCGCTTTGCAATGGAGGGAAGTCGAACCTTAATTCGAACTCCTCTTAAATATGTTCTTCTGGTTAATTTCGTTGCGGGTCCAATGACAGTTTAACTTTCCCCCGGGACAAACTTGACCTTCATTGGTTGGGTTTTTATGGCGGTAAAACTGTAGATCCTGGCTACAGAGGAGTTGCAGTGGAGGGAACGAGAGGTGGGAATAGTCCCGTTCATTTAATCGATATTAGGTAACTTAATCATTCCCACATTAATATTATCAGTCTCAGTAGTAAATAAAGGTAGAACCTGCAATTACATCCGCACGTTGACGAACGTTATCAATGCCGTAATCCCTCGATATATCCTCAACCGTCAGAAGGCCTAAAATATCCACATTGCTCCTGATATTTGCTCTGAAAGCAAACAGCAGCGACGCGACCCCTCGATATTAAATCGGACTTTTATCAAAGCGAGAATTACCGATGTCGAAACTCAATTAGGTCCCACTGATTCAGAACCAACTTAATTGCTATCCAGTGACCGTAATGATGACCAAATCCGAGTTCAAAATTGCCTAATTTTCGTTCAACTGTTTTTTTACTCTCTATTTTTCATATTTGGAATCTTCAGCGCTATTTAAAATTTTCTTTTCTTTTTTTATTATTTGTGTTATGTTATTTTTGCCCTGTCTCATAATTTTATTTTTTACCGTCATAAGTGCCAGTATCCACCTGAAATAAACGTTTTTCATTTTCATATCTGCGGTTTTTCATTTAATTGCTTTCGTTTGGCTTTGAACAGACAGATGTGATGTGGCTTTAATGAACTAGCCGCAAAATAATTATTTGTTATTTGAGAATTTTGTTCGAATGATATTTTTTGTGGGTGTATTTTGCTGAATATAATGAGTCAATAATAATATGTTGAATTATAGAGCCAAATAAATAATGCAGATTTTAGTTGAAATGTAATTTAAACTCACCATTAAATTCAATGTCTTAATGAGGGCTATCGTTTTTATACTTAACAGTTGGCACCCCTGGCGATTGACAGGACCTTACTCTACAGTGGCGCCATCTTGATGAGTGCAAATGCGATAGTCCTCGTACCACTTTAGCGCTCACATGTTGGTGCCACTGTCTTCGCTACTAGCAAGTGACAGGACCTTACTCTACAGTGGCGCTAACTGGTGAGCGCTAAAACGATAGCCCTTATTACATTAAGATGTAATTAATGTAAAAAAAGACTTTCAGCAGCGCCATAAATCGCAGTCTGTGAACGAAATAATTGTTCACTAAATATCTAGACAGAATATTTCATTAACTGATTTATAACTTAACAACTGAGGTAACTTATGTATACTTTCTAGATATTAGATAAAGTTTCAAAGGTTTTGGACGTGACTAAATTTTCAAAGAAAATAAAGAAAAATATTGGACAAAAATTCTATGCAGTTATAATAGGTAACCTATTTGTACCTACCTAAGTACTATTTTCCAACAAACGTATTTTATGGTGTGCTTGCACGTAGAATTTAGTATCTAAACCTGATAAATACTGCAAGGGAAAGCTCCATTGTTTGTAAATGAATGCGCTACGAGAATTTGTTCGTATATTTGATGAAATAGACATTTATTAATGAAACAGTGGGTACGTTAATCTCTGTCCAGAGCACGGATTTGGTAAATGGACCCTGAAATTTTCCGCAGCCTGTTTTAACGTTGGTGTCTTTAGTGGCAAAATATGTAGTCAGTATGACGACATAATTTAAGTTAAACAGTTAAGTAAGTACAACGAGTTTTTGAATAAATCACTGGTTTAATTTTAAGATTGTTTGGTTTTTTGAAACATAATATTTCAAGACAATGACCAATGATAATTATTATTATTTATTTACTGAGTATTTTGGGCACTAAATGTTTACACTTTATTACGATGAAAGACTACAATTTAATTTACCACAATTCAAATTCTTTATTTGTAACATAGGAAAGCTTGTTAGGAACATTGCATTTTCTGAATCCAAAATCGTTTGCTGCTATAAAAAATACTTACCTACATCATGTCTAACGCCCGTATTCACAAACGATGCTTGCTTAAGTGAAGCAGCAAATCAAACGCACAGTGTCATAGAGCTCTATGATTGGTTCGTGTATCACCATGTGCGTCCACGTGCACTGTGCCCTCATAGTAATTTTTGTGAATACGGGCAAAAGAATAGATACTGTCAGTCCAACTTCGAGGTGCTCTAGAGAAGTTCGCATAGCACACATCGTTACATGAAAAGGAAACTAACTAAATTAGGTATGGTTGAAAGCACTTACTGACTGCTACGAGTTCTACCTGGAGATTTTAGGTCCTAGATAGTCGAATATATTGTTCCATAAGTTAGCTTTGAAAAACGATAGGATTAGCGCTCTTAAAGGAATAGCTCGATTCATTACTCCTGAAGTGTCTAGCTAGGAGATACGCTGAGTCTGTGTGTGATTAGTTGCTTTTATTACCTAATTTAAAAATAGTTATCTTTTTTTCTAACCAATTAAATTGTAAATCAAAATTATATCACTGAAATGATTTGGGCTGTGTCAGGGTGGATGTGTGGTAAAACTAAGATACCTACCAATTTCACTATTTAAACCGCGTAAGACCTCGGCCTAGACTTAGCGATATAAAGTGATGTTAGTCGGTACCAATTTTTACGTTCGCACGTGATAGAAAAAGATGGTCCGAATGAAACCCATTCACTAACGTCCCTTGCGGAGTTTGCTTACTTTTGTGATCGCCATTAATAAAGCTCTACCGCCACTGAGCTACAAACACCACTTTCCAGTATAATTCGTGCAAATTGGACAGATTTATCTTTCCAATACACCCTTCGTTGCTTTCTTAATAGTGTTTGCGGTTAACATTGTTTTTCGCGAGTATCTCCGTGCCCACATCGTTGCCAATCCCGGAGGCGTCGCGCAAGATTAATTGTCCCAATCGACGAGTGTTGAGTGACATTGGCAGTCTATGCAATGAGAGAAAGAGGGAATCCTTGTAATTAATCGATTTTTGGAACGCTTGGCACTCTAATAAATTACTCCCCGACATGGCACAACATGAAGAAGAATCGTTTTCCACGTCTAAACACTTAAGGTACTTTCTATTTATTAAAAATTAAAACAGGATAAATTTACCTCTTCACGCAGAATTTTCAATTGCAAAAACGAGTAGGATATCAAGAGAATAGAACTTTTTAATTATCCCTTTGTGTTTATCTAAACTCACGGGAATTTAAGGAATCATATGCTTATTCGGCGGATAAGCAAAACGAATAAAAAAGTATAATTATATGATCAAACGAACTTACCAAGTGAAGTTCGATCTGAATTATCCTGTTTTCGCCGAAGAGATTTATTTTACCGTGTAGTACCCCTGTACGACAAGCCAATCCGCACACAATATTCAGCGTAGTAGTAGTAAAAAACAAAAGAGCGGGCAACCCCACCCCTACCACGCTGTGGGCTCGGTGTCCGAGCGGTCTCATTATATTTAGAGAAGAGATGACATTGACGTTTACCTCCAGGGAGGAAGATATAGAAATCTTCGGGTTGGGAGGGACCTTAAATCTCTTCGGCGAAAACAGGATAATTCAGATCGAACTTCACTTGGTAAGTTCGTTTGATCATATAATTATCCTGTTTTCGCCTCCGAGATTTATTTTACCGTGTAGATGTTTAGAGCATGGATCAATGTCCATGTTAAATGGTTAAGAGAGTAAATGTCAATGTACTAAATACATAATAAAGCAATATTTTTGTATTATAATCGTATTGCATCACTTATTCATAACAATAACAAGTATCACGGTCTCAACAAGATTTTGTTCATTATAGAGTATTATTATATACATTTATTTGTACTTCTATTAACTGTTAAGTACGACTACTGATTGTAAAAAGTTGCCAAGACAGTTGACAGAGCATCCTGTCTATCCAGCACACTGGCTAATTGTGTCAACGTTGACAGCGGCGCAAACCGCAGGCAATACTGCCGCGTGTCGCGTGCTGTGTGGGCCGAACACCCTCGTGTCGACACTCCTTTCCTATATGTATTTATCCAGTTTCATCTCAGAACTGAGCTTGACGACAGTAGTGGTTAACACCGAATCGATCACAGTGACTGCAAGGCTAACAGCTGATTGTTGTAAAATATAAGCTCACTTGCATTTTAATTAAATAAATAAATAATGTGGTTAATTAAAACTTATTAATTTATTTGGATACAGTCTGACCAGTATTCCAAAACAGTATTAATTTGGATTCCAAGTAACACTGTTGCGAGGAAAAAGTTTGGTTTCTATTTAATAGCACCTTTTAATAGCAATCTTTTGATTCTTGAAACCTGACCTATAAATTATAATATTTATTTAAATAATTATATATTTCAATAAATTATATGATTTCACTAACGATATTGCTAAGCGGTGGTTATTTAATGTTATTATAGGATGCACCCGACTTTAGAATATGCTAAGAAAATAGAGTAAGGTAGGTACAATAAAAAATATTTATTTGTCAGTCATTTGGTGTAGTGGTTTCGAAACGGACTACTATGCCGAGAGGTCCCGGGTTCGATCTCCGGCCGGGCAGAAATTGAAATGATACATTTTAATTTCTGTGATGGGTCTAGGTGTTACTATGTATAATATGTACTTATGTATATAAAAACGGTATTTAAGTATGTTTATATCCGTTGTCTAGGACCCATAGCTTTGCTCAATTTGGGACTAGGAGCGTAGTGTAAAATGTCGAAGGAAGGATATTTATTTATTATTTGCGGAGTGTATAGCGGAGTCTGGTACGTTTTGTTTGATCCACGACTGCCAAATACAAAACTCACTGCCAAGGAAAGGTAAGCTTAAATGGGCAATATGGTACTACTGATGTACCTGTTGCCCCAGCATTCTATTTTTTTTATTTTTTTATTTATTTATTTTTTAGTGAAAAAACGAATTAATTAAGGCGAATTAATTGGAATTAATTCATGTTAATCGTGTAGAAATCTCTACGCCAGACGATAAAATATGAATTATGACTAAATATCAAACAAAGTTCAAGAAACAAAAAATAGGTTTATGTCATGTACTGAAACCAAAGCGTCTAACATTTTCTGAGACAATATTAAACCAAGCTCCTACTCCGTGTCTTTATTCAGACACCTTGATTCAGTCAGCTTCAGTATTATGACTGTGATGATTGAATTTTTATAATCATGCTAAGAAAAAATAACAAAATACTAATTCTCAATTTATACTTCATAGAAAGGGAAGAAAGACTCATTCATTATTATGAGTTTGTGGCAGCGTTATCGATTCGTAAAATAATATCGCATTATTTTTTGGTATTATTAAAAAAATGTCCTTAATCTAAACTAAAGGTTACAAGTAGTGGTAGTACTGGTAGGTACCTACATAATACATAGTTTATTTTATGTGGTTGATTCGTTCTTTGACTGACCAAAGTCCACTAGTCCGGTTGTTATTACAAGCGGCCCGATTTCTTTTTTGATGCGTCAATAATTTTCTATTACATTGATTACAATGTAATTATTATTGTGTTATATTTATAAAGGCATAGTTATTATCGCTTTAACGCATAATAAGATACTTTGCTTGTCTAAAAGATTTAGCAAGATAAGAAATGATTCAATGTATTTCATGAAGTCGCATCTCTTCTTATGAGAATTCTAACGTTATACATAAATAATTTATACGAACCAATTGTAAAACAGTACATGGAGTTAAAACTGACCTTTTTTTTTTTTATAGTAAATAAATAATAATAATGATGATGAAGCCTTACTTTGTAAGACTATCAATAGTATTATTAGCATTAATCATATTACATTGATTAGTAGGTACAAACCTACATAATAATGTTTTTCCAATACAAGAAAAAAATGACGTCATCTTATATACCGATACCGATACAGTTTAAGGAAGCTCTTAGATTTTATCTATTATTCATAGATACAAGCTGGTGAGACGTCTTGAATAAAAAAAATAAACTTTGTAAAAATATCAGGGCTAAAGAAAGGCCGCAAAGAGACAAACAAAAATGTTGCCTGTTTGTTCAGATACAAAACAAACATCCGTTAAAATAAGACCATAATTCTATTTGCTTTTCAGTGGCTATCGAGTTTATGTAATAAACATATATTAATAAGTTTCTTTAAACCAAATGAATCTTTTGTTAAAGTTTAATTGCGGTTAAAATATCATCCCTTTTGAAGTGCTTAAACCACATACGTAAACTTTGTTTAGCATCTTATATAAACACTATCTAAGTCCACCATCTAGGAACATTTTTTTTTTTTTATCAAGTGGGTAATCTCAGAATGTACTCGTGTCGACGGATGCGATTAAGAATATTCTTAATATCAACGTCTCTGCGCCGACGTGTATAATTATTTGTTATGTATAATTAATTATGTTTACTCGCATGGTTATGATGATTATGAAAAAAATCATCTGGGTTCGAATCGGGAATCGAATAGGTATCTCGGTACAATAAATTCTGTAACCGGAATATTAGGTACATTGCATTTAAAATAACAATATTTTAAGCGGCCAGCACATACCTGTACATAGATGGCGCGTCGTCTAGGGACGCGGGTTACCTTGGTGTTCTGGTCGGTCTTTAATGGCGCTTCCCGCGTTGCGCTGGCAGCGCTGGGCATGCGGCGGCGGCGGCGCGGCGCTGCGGCGTAAATAACGGCGCCTGCGCTTGTGGAAGGCGGCGTGGTTGCGCCGCGGGCGGGTGATAGGTCTTAGCCCATCATACCATACAGCAGGGCGTAGCTTGTCGGTACGGCCTCTGTATAAAGCCTCGATTCACACAGTTATGCGAACGGGTAAAGCTTAAATTATATATTCAGTGCAGCAGCCTGGATTAGTTGTCATATCAAATAAATACCTCTTTTCCCGTTTTAGAGGATTATAATGAGTTATAGTTGTCGACCGTCGATGTAATTGGTCGACCGACCGGAAATGTAGAAAGATCTTTGTAAGTTTCCAACAAAAAAATGTGAGACTGATAAGTACTCACAATCACAATGTCAGTTAATATGAGTCGTTGCATAGAAAAAACGACATATTGTCATACTTCATATATAAAGTAGGCATTTATTTCCACTTCGACTCGGTTCGGTCAACAAACCGGCCTAAGGTTTATTTAGAATCTTTTATTCTGACCTTATAATAGCAAGTAATGAATCTACATAAATGCACTTTGAATTTTGATCTGATACTTATTTCTTTCTTACTAGAATTTGTATTTAGACCAATATCGATTGGTGTAATGTATAAAAATACGAAACAACAAAATTATTCAGTTACCCTTTGTAGCATTGAACAATGTGTATGGCCACAGGGTCATCGGTCGTTATAAAAGCAGGCGGAGGCTCGACTGGGGCGAGTGCGTCCGCGGCGCCGGGTCATCATGCTCCAAGACGGTTGATGGTTCATAAGGTGTAAGGCCAAGAAGGCAAGCTCTTAATGTGGGTAGTTTCGTACAAACGCAACATTTTTCTGTATGAGCTCATTATGTTCTGTTTTTACGGCTTTTAAAAATGGCCGAAAAGAAGATACTTAACTCGTAAAAGTGAATAATATTACAATACCTGGCTATCTCGGTAGTTAATATCTCGTTTTTACTCGCTAGAGCAAAAAACGGCTACTGGTTAAAAAATAACCGAACATAAAGTGGCTGCTGGTTAATATCTCGTATTAACGCTACTGGTTAAAAAATGACCCGCAAAAATGACCGAATATAAAGTGGTTGCTGGTTAATATCTCGTATTAACTCGCTAGAGCAGAAAATGGCTACTGGGTAACATCTCGCATTACCTCGGAGAAAAAAATGGCTACTGGGTAACATCTCGCATTACCTCGGAGCAAAAGAATGGCTACTGGGTAACATCTCGCATTACCTCGGAGCAAAAAAATGGCTACTGGTTAACATCGCGCGTTAACTTGGAGCTAAAAATGGGTCAAAGTTACGCGTCGTGTCACAACGCTTATAATAAAAATGTACGAGCACTTACACAAAATAGTTGTTACAACCAACCTTGTGTTGGGTCTAATTCTCGTCACTACACTGCACAACTTAAAATAATTACGTTTTTTGTCGGTAAAAACGTCCTGGTGACGTCACTTAAGCATTTTTCTTATACTGCGTGCGGTCGTTGCGCGTGCGCACAAAGGAATGAGACCGCTCGGACACCGAGCCCACAGCGTGGTAGGGGTGGGGTTGCCCGCTCTTTTGTTTTTTACTACTACTACGCTGAATATTGTGTGCGGATTGGCTTGTCGTACAGGGGTACTACACGGTAAAATAAATCTCGGAGGCGAAAACAGGATAATACTTATCAAAGTCATTGAAGCCCACCACATTTCCCATCATACTTCACTTTTGTAAATTAGGCAGGAGGGAAGTACCCCGGTACTTATTCCGAAAAGTACGTAAACAAAAAAGAATCACGCTGCGAGAGGAAAAAGAAAAATGTAGTAGCCGCTCACAATCAGTCCAAATTAGAGACTGCTAACGTTTGAACGCGAGCGGGCCTACAAATCCGTACGACGCGGCTTTATTCCGTCCCGTCGAACCAATCAGAGCAATTAAAGAACAATAAAGAGAAAAATTCGCTTTTCACCCACGTGCAGGCTCGGATTGAGGGGAGCCGATGTAAATTGCTCGCCGGCAGACGCGCCGATACGGGAGCCCTGTGTGCCGCTCTCTGTGTCTTTTGAATTACGAAGTGGTTTGTTTGGCCGGTGATGTTTTGATGTCTACCTTTTGGGAGCTCAATCGAGGAAAATGCCAACCAATTTAAATTGAATCTTGTCATTTTTTGTTTCTTGGCTTACCTAAGTTAGGTAGGTACTTATATTTTATGATTTTCAACTATGGTGTTGCAAACTTCATCGGAAAAAAGACCTCGAGGACCCTCCATAAATTGAGTCACAAAATGGCTTTTAAAGCTTATATTTCAAAAGATCTCAACTTTTATTTGTTGTTATTGCGAACAAGAATAAGAATTTATTTTCGTTAAAATGAGGCCATTCAAGTGTTTGGAGAACCTATCAAACGCTTCATTGTTCGTCGTCAAAAGCTATCAACGATCGTTTTTCCGTTGGACGCCATTTACGGGTCATTTTCGACGAAGCTTCTGAAATATAAATTTCTGCGCTAATGATATCAGCAATTATTGGTGAAATATTCCAGCAATTTCGTGAAAAGGGAAACTGTAATCTCTCAAAAATAACCTTTTTAAGTACAATCTATTGATGGAATGTTCAACTAAAACCCACGTTAACATCGAAACGAAAACATTTTCATTTAGGTTTCTCGTATGGCCATTGACGAAATACTTCGAGCAGGTTTATAGTCAAAGAGTTTTCCTCAATCCACAAAATGAGATCTAGATGTAGCGGCGTATTCTGAAAGTACAAACGAAACACAAAATATTTCAAATCGGGAATTCTGGACTAATACTCAACTTCGCTCGAACTAAAACTTTGTATATTTTCCACGAAACTTAGGACAAAACTGCAAAGACAACTCTTTTCTTTAACCTTCAAAAATACGCTCTCACAAACTTTTCCGTTACAGTAACTTTACTACCAGGATTCGTAATATCTTTATTGTTGTATTCATAAAACTTGCGCGGTATAGAATAATATTTCAGGGGCCATTATATTAACATAACTTGATACTTATTTTTTCAATGTATCACTTTTGTAGATAAGCCTAATACAATAAGGAGTAATATAGTTATTTATTTTTTGTAGGCTTTTCAAAGTCTCTGTATAATTTTAGGCTTAGTGTAAATCAGACGAATAATAGAGATTCCTATAAGATAAGTAATCTAAAGTTGAAGTTTATAAGTTAAGTAGATAAAAAGAAAAAGAACTGTTTTGCGTATTTTATAGGAAGCCGGTATTAATGTCTTTTATTTAACTGTTTGGGAGAGGCTGCAAATCTAACACACCCACATTATTTGTTATTGACTAACATGGTAGGTACTCTCTTCTTATTTCATTTTTGAGAATTTTGTAAAGAAAAAAATAAATGACCAAGGTCACCGTAACCTAAGCACAATGATTATTCTTAAGAACAATTCAACAAAACATGGTTCCAACGATTCCGCAGCTATCTAATCCTGCAGCCGAACGTTTCAGCGTAATTCACGGGCTTCAGTTCATTTGTAAGGAAAGCAAGACGAGAGCAAAGTGTCTTGGGGCGAGTTTATTTTCCCTTCGGATGCGCGCCAAAGGCGAAATGCTTTGTTTTTTCGGAATACCCTTCTACGCTCGATTAGTCGCTTCCTCCTTATTCGAGGGCACGTTCGAAAGCAGATGTTATCGCAGTGTAACAGTCGAAGTGTTTATTTACATGAGTGCAAGGCTATTAAGATTTTAATGGGTATCTACAGTATTGGTTCAATAAGTACTGCGTAAACCTAATAACGTAATATTTTTAGAATATCGTATTTATTCAGTAAATTGGAGGAAAATATCAAAGATTTTTAAGCTTGATAATTTAAACAGGAAAATTGGTATTTTACGGTAAGGACGTAATAAATACACCCACAGACCAGGAACATATGAAAATGAATATACATATTTTATAAGAACACGTGTAGAATTAATTAATGTTCAGTAATTTTCTGAATTCCCCGCTTTTTCAAGATTAACTTAGTGGAAAAACTTAAAAAAGTCCAGCTGTTATCCGAGATTGCCTGAGCATTCGGGCAAATCGCCGTGATGTATGTGAACGTCAGGATTGCAGTAACGGATCGTAGTGATGGTATCTCGTGCAAAAGGACCACGAGACGGCTTTCCCGTGACAGATGTAAGGCAAACACATTGTGCGTGATTGTTACAGTCAGATGTGGAAGCGGGAGATTGCAGGAACAAAAAGCGATCGCGGTCTAAGGATTGCTAAAACAA
The DNA here is from genome assembly GCF_963855985.1 of Ostrinia nubilalis. Lineage (NCBI taxonomy): Eukaryota > Metazoa > Arthropoda > Insecta > Lepidoptera > Crambidae > Ostrinia > Ostrinia nubilalis. The sequence continues at coordinate 9,195,827 of NC_087096.1, read as the reverse complement.
GAAGCGATCGCGGTCTGAGAGAGTGATTTATAAAATGACGTCCCTCGATATTCGTCATTTGTTAAACTGCCAGCCAAGTACATTTATTGTGATTCGGATAGATTAAAACTAAAATGTAGAGTTTTCTTGGACTTTACTTATTACATAATTATAAAGAAAAACTGCAAGTGGCTTCTGTGGGCTGAGTGTGAGTTTATTACGTCAAACGTCCTCACTAGTGAGCGCGTTAAAAAATGTATGAAAATTTTAATTCTTGAACGTTTCCGCTAGGGGCGCTGTACAATCCGTCATACATTTAATGTCACTTTTTTACGCGGTCGACATCGAATGCGTTTGACGTAAACTCACACTAGGCCCCCTGTATAAAGTTAGATACAGACTTTCGTTACCTTTTTCCATGTGAACTGAGCGACTCACACATAGATTACTCCTCGGCGTCTTCGCACCTCACGCTTTCAAGATGTTAATCGCCTCCTTTCAAACATGCGACGTAGACAAATTTAATTAAACACGCTTTTACACTCCCTATAATGTTCCATTATTAATTAGAACCGCGCTGAATACGTACAATGAACGTTCATTTCATGCAATGATTATGCTAACGCGTTATAATAATAATTGAAAAGTGATTTTGCAGTGAAAATTGCGCAGGAGTAATCCAAAATCAATTACAATTTATAATTTCTTCAGCATTGCTAATAAAGTCATCAACTACGTATGATTGAAAATCTTGACTATTATCAATTCAGAGATTGTTTTGCTAACAGAGTTCACGTATCCTTCATTTGTAGCAAATTCATCACAGATAACAACATCTCACTTTCCAAGTTTTCCCCGCGGAGATTTTCCGAGAAGTGCCTAACTTGAGTATGAAATTGGCAAAAACATATCACATCACTTGGTAAATTGAAACGTCAGACGTCACCGCCCCAGCCCAAGCGGCGATATGCGTCAATACCCGTCAAACTGTCGGCGGCGTTGTTTTTGACTGAAGTGTCAACTACGCACCGCCGGGTACGCAGCGTTTTCAAAAATTCAAATCTGCCTTTGTCACCACATTGATCGAAGGGGACGATTTATAGGGTGGATTTTATATGTATAGACTATCGGCTAGTTTCTGTTTTGTTTTTTTTTTAACTGTGTCGGGGTGTTATTGGTTATGTAGGAAAATATCATAAAAATTGGTCTAGTTAGTGCGAGTTGGACTCTCAAACATCTACTACTTCTATTGTTATGTTTTCTTAGATTATACTACCATGTAGTTGCGATAGTGTGTGAAAATATCAGTATCTGATTAAGAAATTATGAGTAGATATTTAGTATCCTTTGTTTATCCTTTATTATTACATAATTTAAAGGGGCAATACTCAAAAATATTTTCACGTAAGATTCATAAGCCCTCGAGGAGAAGTTTCTTAGTTATTCACCGGAGTAACAAGCGACAAAACAAAGGCAGCAAAACACGATATTTCTACTATTCAACAACGCTGAACCAGTTTCTATAGGAAAATTTAAAAGCTCTCCAACAACTGGGATAAAAGATGCATCCAGCGACTTTTCGCCTCGCCCTATAAACCGCTGGAACGTTCCGCTTTTAGCTGGAGTGCTATAAAATCGCGGGATGGTGTCACTGGGGAGGCTGCTGTCAGTTCACTTCATTCAGCCTGTCTGTCTATCGCGAATCGCACTATGAATTAAAACTTTTTAAGCAGACGTTACTATCTTCGACGCAGGTTATCTTTCTTGGCGAAGACTGATTTAGTAATTGTGTGAAAGTTGGTACAAATTATTCTGGGGATGAAAACTACGTTACATACTTAATTGATGAAGCTGCTTTAATATTTAAGCTTATACCACTTACGTGTCAATTATTTTTTCATAATTGGAAGTATGTTTTTTAAATAAAATATGAATGTGTAACAGCACTAACAGCCACTTAGAATTGTTTCGTAAGCATAGAAGCTGAATTAATTTTGGGGGTTTTGGCCAGTGTTCCAAAGGTCCATTTAATCGTAAGATATTCAACTCAGTTCGTCGTATCGTTTAGCGTTATCTAATAGCTTAAATCAGAAAGAATATGAACAATTAAAATGGCTACGTATTTTTTCTTTAGACTAATAAAATGTACAGTGCTACGAATAAAAAATTAAGTCTCTCTGTTTATAATGTCTGAATTGAAACCGGGTTGATACATCAAACAGTAATACACCAGTTGTAGGTTTATGAGCAATGCAGCCAGCCCCATTCAGGCCTTCGTTCCGCATGATATTAAAACTGGAAAAATAAAAAGTTACCATAAAGAACGACTTCACTGAAAATTATCATGAAAACGGTAAACGAGATGCGAGCTCTTTCTGGCAACGGTTTTGTTGGACTTATTTTTGAAATTACTTCTTATAACATTTGGCTTTATAGATATTTGACTGGAATAATTTAGGTGTCCTATTTATTTAGGAGTGATACATTTAAACGATTCATCCCAAAAATAAGCATTCTCGCCGCCAAAATTGAAGCGATTAGGTGGTAGAATTTTGGTTATTTTAGACATCGAGTATCTATAAAATATCAATTGAACAAGTAACTTACGAAATAATTAAATGAAGAAAATAAAACATTTTATTTTTACTAATTAGGGTAGGTAGTCAATTATAATTTTCTTACGAGCGTTTTAATGTAGATTGAGAACGTATGCTCATAGTGTCGAAAACGTAAATTAAGTAAACGGATGTTACAAGGAAACTTCAGCAAATATAATAGAATATTAGATAATACTGTTGATTTGGTCGCACGTCCACCAGCAAATCGAATTAAACTTCTCCTCTGGCCATGGCAGTTCATTAGGCGATGCCAGCAGGACAAACAAATGAAAGTGAGGAGAGCCGTCCGTCCGTGTTGTGGAATTAATCATTGACCCAGGACGAACACTTTTCTATTATTCCTTTATCTTCCCCCTCCCCCCTCTCCCCCGCATGGACAGAGTTTTCAATTCAAACAGTACATTACAGAAGGCCCCGATCGTGTTCACGCATACGCATGAGCTAATTAAATTTTTATTGAAACACCTCTTACTCATTGTACAAATGGACGGACGCCCATTCTGAGCCACGTGGTTTTCCTTTTCGAGACGAAGGATTAGACCCTTCCGGGTTTTTGTTTGGTTTACCATTGTGAAAAGTAATTTTTGAAGACTAGGGATGATTTAAATATTCATTTTAGTATTTAAAATTCCTGAAACTCCGTGAAAGTAAATGCCACCTTAGACTTGCATTTTTGATATGTAATTTTAAATACACGGCTGAGTTGGAATTTAATAAAAGGCAATCTCAAAATGAGGAATTTCTGCAGTGATCTACTTAAGAAATGCGGTTTAGAAGAAAATGTACCTTTTAAAACCTGAGCTTGTAGTTTCAAATACCTTTACTACGAATTACGGTATTAGTTTTTACTGTGTACTAAATAAATTATTCTTCTTTCTAAAAAAAAAATATCGATATCAAATAATAAAATAAATTACAATGATAGATCATCATGCACTCGCGGAAAATGGTTTTTTAAAAATGTTAATTGTACAGACGCAGTTATGTATGTACTCGTAGAACGGTGCCGGTAGTTCAAATTATAATTTTTATCATGATTTTAAAACTGGACGTGGTAAATAAGTAAAAATTTAATTAAAACATTTACCAGCTCGGGAAACTGTTACAAACATTTTCTCTTGGAAAGAAATAACTAACAAGTTTTGCCGAAGTAATTATTTTTGAAAACACGAAAAAAGCATCTCTCACGCTTGCTACAAATTTTTAGGAAAGAATTCGTGCCGTTTTTATGGCTCAGGTGAAATATTTATAATACAGAGGCATAGATAAATATTTTTGAGGCATTTTAGGTCAGGGCGCTTACAAACGTACTTAATATGTTATTTTTATTTATTTATACAGACAGAGGTAATTTTGAGATCGTATTTTTGGACAACAATGGTCTAAAAAAAAGGTTTGCTGCTTTTTCAGTAACGCGAAGCTATGTCTTAACTTTATTTATTTCAAAGCATTTCATGAAAAGGCAACTTGCATGCTTGCTATCGAAAAATGATCAGTTTTAAAATACAGTTAGAAATTATACATTTCTCACGTTTGTTTTTCGTAAACACTCGATCAGTGCTTACGTCAATACCTAATTTGTGCGCAATACATCTTCCAACTACCAGAATAACCCTCTCGTAATTTAGAGATAGTAATCGCATCTGCGATAGGCGAGGAGTTTGCCGTGATTTACAGCAGTTGTCTCTGCTTAACGAGGGAAACTTTTTGCGTCCCCAAGTACTCGAATAAATTAGCTAAATTGTACCGGCTGAACGGCCGCTGCGTATTACGATAACTTCGCTGCTACTAAGTAATGTAGTGCTTATCACTGGTTGTTTATTTATGGGGCGAACGGGTCAGTCTGTGTTTACGATGACCAAAGAAAGTAGCTAATAAAGAATTTGTACATAAAAAGATTACGTAAAAGAAACATATATGCAAAAAGAAATACAATATTTTTGGAGGAACAGGAGTTTTTTTGTCATTGACGTTTATTTCTTCATAGATCGTTACAAATTATAGCCTACCTATGTTTTTCTTACTTAACACTGCCCTGAAGGATGACCAATATTGTGTTTCAGTTGCTTTGGCCATATAAACACGTCTTACTGTAAATAATGTTAAACTAATAATGTACACTTAAACTAATGATTGTATATAGCACCGAATTACGTAACACCGCATCAAAATCACGCCTAGGAACTCAGGTTAGTAACTCATTTAAAGTCCGGAATTGGCGCTCGATTCGAGCCAGGAACAGGGTAAAAGCGGCACTCCTGGGACTCAAGACGCCGATTGGCGTTAGTGGAGCCAGCGAGCGATCGAGTGCATCGGACTACGACCCCGATGCGTGATGCAGGGCCGGACTTACGCCCGTACTCACAAACGATGCCTGCTTAAGTGAAGCAGCAAATCGAACGCACATCATTGAATAGAGCTCTGTGATTAAAATTGAACGCACAGCGTTGAATAGAGCTCTGTGATTAAAATTGAACGCACAGCGTTGAATAGAGCTCTGTGATTGGTTCGTGTGTTGTGCTTTGAAAAGATCAGGGATGAGGTTTATAAATAAATCGTACAAATAATTTGTTTTCTGTAAATTGACTTTGACGATCACTTTTATTCGTCCCAACATATTTTTCTTCACAGCGATAACAACAGCCAATTTTCAGTTTTCACTTCACTTCAATATTTAAACATTCTTCAATAGTGTTGTTGAGTAAAGAGCTAGGAAAAATATCACGAAATCATAAATGGAAAGGGATGTAAACATGTACATTAGGAACTATGAATAATTCATTTGAAAATAGAGGCTATAACTGGTAAAGCTGAACGATATTGTTTTTGTTTTGACTTCGCTTTGTAGTCATATTCAAATACATAATATATTAACCAACCTAACATTATTTTGTTCAGTTCTATAAACTTTGTTATTCTTTTAGATATGAAAAAGTTTTTATCTTTCGAAAAATCCTAACTACAACTCTGTTCGAATCTACTGCCTTTGACCGTTACACACAGCATAGTTTGAAGTCGTCTTCAGAGCCGATCTCTAATTGAGAGAGAAGGATTACTATTTGAATTCAACTAGGACTAGGTACTAACACTCCTTATGGGTATTTATTAGACACCACCTCTCAATGACATAGTTTTTATGAACTGTCAAACCTCGTTTATCCCATTTATGACAAAGGCAAGACATGACGTCACTATTTCGCCAACTAAATTTTCTACACTAAATAATGTAGTTATAATAAAATATTTTAATAGTTAATTGACAAGTTAATAGTTAAATTTGTGGTAACTACTCAATTATTAAAATTATAAAACTATTATGTAGAGTTAGTTCATATTTACTCATATTCTACAAATGATATTATTAATTAAATTAAACCAAACCTCCTTTCTAATATGATCAACATGACGGCTCCCCACATATTCTAAACATGATTGATTAATTATTATCAAATGTAGATCGCAGAACAGAATGGCTCTGATAGTTCAGCAGGTAACTACTATTAATCAGTATTCAGATTCTTAGGGGTTAATAGATTGAAATATTAGTTAATGATACTAATGGAAATGGTTTATATGGTTCATTATCCAGCCATTAATAGTAATAACTTTATAGAGTTTTGCAATAAACCCTTCGACCATAAAGAAATCTCATGTAGTCACGGTAGGTATGCTTTCGTTTTATTTACTGAAAATGAACACTCTACATATAAAGCCTAATTGTGAAAATTGATGATATGGATGGATAAAAGCTCATAAAAGATTTTATAAGGCCACGACTCTATGTTAATGTACATCCAGTCTAAACCAACGGACTACAGATTTAAAGTTAAAAAGTCTAAAAACTGTTCTAAGACGTAATAAATTCAATGTATGCCAGGTCACACTATTTACTTATGTATAAAATATCCACTGGAAGTCTTGGCTGAGTCGAAAGTTGGCTCGGTACATGCCAATACAATTTGTAAGTCGCGTCAGGTGCTAAAATGTCTAAGAGGAGATGTACAAAGACAGTCAAGTTGATGCAGATCTGAGAGAGATTCGGTACTAACTGAATGGAATTGAAAACCAATCACAAATGGATTGATGAAACATTATCTGCGTAGTGGAGTAAAATTATCATACTGCGTCAAAAAAAAAATCAGTGATCTTAGGATATTCCAGTGGCTATTATAGTTTTATGTAATATACAGAAAGATTGCTAAGCCGTATGGTGCCACCTTAATTAAACCCAACCAGAAGGTTTAACTAAGATTTGTTGAGAAATAAACAAATAAATAAAGCGCCTCTTTACAAAATATTATTTAGCTTCGATTGGAAGGTGCGTAAGTTTTTGTAATAGTTCCCACTCGTACAATGACAGAATCAGGTGTGCTGAAAGCTGAAAACAGTGAAAATAATATTGGCCGTAGTAAATAACAAGGGCCGTCCATTACCAAAAATGGCATTATGCTCACGTGTCGAGTCACCCTTATTCCTGGCTCAACTCAATCCGCGCAACTTTTCTCTGACTATACGAGTTCCGGGCTCAAGTTACATTTTACTCAACTTAATTACTTGCAGTGAAACGTCGCAATGTTGCAGTTTATCGGTTGGTAACTTGGACCGCGAGATTTGTGCGATAGTTTCTAAGCAATCTGCGGTAATTTCAGGGCTTCATTAAAACTCCATAAAGTTTTTAAAAGGTAGTCAAGAAATAGTAAAAATATTTGTTTTGAAAGTTAACATTATTACACTGTACCTACCATCTAGTCCCAAACGAATCAAGGCTTGTACTATGGGTGTCAGACAACCGATATAAACATGCTTAGGTAAATACTTTTATTTGTAACTGCATAAACTACGAGTACTAGAAGTGAAATATGTATTTCTACATGTTAACAACAAAGACAACAGAAATTGAGACAGATACCTATTGTACAAATCCGTACCGCGCGGGAATAACTTGACATGTCATTTTTGCGTACTTTTCAGGGGAGCGATTTTAAAGTTTAGAGTTCCCTGGTAAATCGGAATTAATGATAATTGATATTTTTATGATTGAAATAAGCTAATTTGATGCATATCTTTCGATTGGCGTAAGAATTTGATTAAATTATCTTCTTAATCTATTAAAAAAAAGACTTGTCAAGTTGTGTACCGACGACTTGTCAAGTTATTCACCAAAGAAAAACAAATATTTAAGGTGTAAAAATTGGATTTAAGTTAATTATTTTGAATGAAGTTTAAGTAAAAAAAACAAAACATAAAAATAGAACATATTTTTATCACTTTTGCAATGAAATAGTAGCAAATTTATTAGAAAAGTCAAATATAATCGCAGATTATGATCGCTTTTGATAAGGTAATTGTACGTTTACTTAAAATTAAAAAAAAGACAAATAAAAGAACAAAAGCCATGCTTCATAACAAGCACAATCAATTTTAATTATTTTAAGCTTACCATTAAGCTTAAAATAATTAAAATTAGCTGGATACATTTTTGCGTAAGGTCGACACGCCCTTACGCGTCCACCATCCAGTTCACGTCCAAATGACGGATCACTCTAGAACGAAAGCTATTGCTATGCTCCCCTGAATGTATGACACGTAAACCCACATTAAAAAAATCTTACGCATGCTACCGTTTTTGCCAAAAATAAATCCCACATGAGCAGGTGCGCGTTTCAAGGTAAGTTTTTAATATATTTAGGTCTAGTTTGGGATTTACCGCAGTCTATAAGCCTTAACCATGAACCATACAATACGGTTAATGATATCGGTGATTGTACTTTATTAAATGACACTTAAAATAAGGTGGATGCGAATTTACTACAATGCAATTTCCACTTTGCGTCAGAAGTGATCGCAGTCTGGTCTAACTGGGTCTAAGATATTAAAATATACAAAACAATGCATGTTTTATATCATGTAAAACGTTATTTACATGACGTATCGAACACAAAGATTTTTTTCAGTACTTAGGCCTTTTCCTGGACGCTAATACACGCTCTTAATGTAGCTTACCCTTGTGATAGCCAATTTGCGTCCACATTATCACGACTATTCGGCTGAACCATTTAAGAACCTAGTAAGGGACACTTTTGCAGATTTTCGTTTTTTGTCATAAATCACCTTAGAATTAATGTCTCCACAGGATGTGAAGACAGAAATCGCTCTATTATTCTTAACAGAGAAACGCGTTGCTAAAAACCTAGTAAGTCCAATTCAAATCTGCAAAAACCATTATCAAAACCTAGCAAGTTACAATGACCATTTAAAACCTAGTAAGTGCATGGACTTACTAGGTTTCAAAATGGTCAATGTGACTTACTAGAGGTAAAATGCTACTGTAATTTAAATATTATTTCGAGTTCTGTTGGCTGGCACTCGATAACCATATCAAAATCTGGGGACTACATGAGTACTGATTTATATTCGATTTTGATTTTGATTTTTACGAGGCACTTTTGTCAAAAAAATATTTTTTAGTGTTAGTAAAGAGCATAAAACTTGCAATTTTTAACTAAATATATTCTTTTATTACATAAAGTATACTTTAGTAACTAATCTTTAATATAAACATCGGAAGTTATCCAAATCTTTAAGCATCTTAGCAGGGCAAATGAAAATGCGTTTTTTCGCTCTCCTGTGGTCCACTGCACTTACTAGGTTCTTAAATGGTTCAGCCGTATTTTCTAAATACAGACGTTGTAAATAATATTAAAAAGCAAACTGTGCCTAGAGAGGATACCATAATATTGTAAATTGAGCCATACTATTGAAATTTCAAAAAATGAAATAAACTAAAATATAATATATGTCTGTTTATAATTATAAAGTGTGATACCTAAATATTTTGAATACCAATTAGTAAGATTTTATTTATATTTTTTATTTCCATGCTGTTATTAATTATTAGTGATTTTGAATGCATTTTTTCTATATTTTATTAATATTACAAAGATAATATTAAAACTTCTAATGGTTTAGAGCAAGTTTAATACTATACTTATAAAGACTAAAGGGAGCATAATGACAACAATTTTTCGTTCAAAATGATTACGAAAAATTGTATATTATTTTTTTATTCCTCAAATCTACCAACTCACTAAATGGACGAGATCTGGCGTATCGACCCTACTTACTTTTACCTCATCATTATTCCTAAATAATGTCATTGAAGTCAAATAGACTATAAAAATAAAATTATCCGGAACTTAACTTAACTTTCAGATTGCATAAAATTGGTAATTCATTTATATGAAAATGTATTAAATTCTTTAATAAATTACCACAAACTGTTGTAGAACTACCCATTCATAAATTCAAAACACATATTAAAAGTACCTTAATGAAAAAGGGCTACTATAAAGTCGATGATTATTTAAAAGATAAAAATGTTTGGGATACGTTACTGCCTAGCTCGCATAAATATTTATAACTTTGTACATTTTAAAGCATGTAAACCTTTAAAAAAGAGGCTGACAATAGTGACTGAGTTTCTTGCGCTGCTTCTTCTCAGCACTGGCCCATTTATTGTCCTGAAGCAGTGGTAGGGTTAATACTGGGACGTGTAAAAGTGCTTTTTTTAAGCCTATTTACAGAAATAAATGAGTTTTAATGTTTTAAAATTGACCTAAAAGTTTATTATTAGATTTTTTACTTAAATTCTGTTGTCAAACGAAATATTAGTCTGTTATGAAAAAACATTAGTAGATAGTACCTACCTATTGACTAAACTCATCCTTCTTCTTTCAACTTGCTATTTAAACGTTAATTTAGTTTTAAACTATTGAAAATAGTAATAAAAGTAATAATTAACGCTTAAATATATTAAAAAAATATTTTCAGGGGTTGGTAAGTAAAAAATATTTAAAGACGCTCGAAATCCTGACAATGTTATATTTTAACAACTGCTAATGACACATATAAAAATATGATTATACGAAGGTAATAGCTGGATAACTCCAAATATCCAAACTCTTGACTGCGTGCATAACAAGACAACTGCACATATCATGGATGTGTTTAGTACTCAGAGGGGATCATAACTTGATAACTGTTTTTGTCAAATTAAAAACGAAAATCCATAAATGTATAAGTCGAGATATTAATTAATAAATGTTCTGACATACATTGATAAATCGAAATATAAATGTTTGTAAGAATAATATTAATTGGATATATCGTTATGTCAAATATTTATTGCCTAAATTAGAGATATTTACTTATGAACAAGAGCTGTATTTCAAGTATTTTTGGGTATTTCGAGTTGAGTTTTTTATACCAGTAGGGTATAAGGTAGAGGAAGCGCTTAAGCTAATAAAAAAAAAAAAAGTGCAGGTCGAGATGTCAAGTTATTCCCGCGCGGTACGGAAATATTATCTCTACAATTGAATAAATAAAGCTCTGGTGAAGGTAAAACATGAAACATTTTAGTGCTAAATATTTATCTTTTCTAGAATAAGTGCAAAGTCAGCCAACACTAAGCACCCAGAGTTTATGGTCCCTGCTGACAAAGAGATTTCAAGCGCCTGACACATTAGTTTCCGCAAAGATCCAATACAAGCACATTCAACACGTCTTTACTTAAAAGGCACCACGAACTACAAGTAACAATTTTCTAGAGACAGATCGAGAGGAAACGGATATCCTAAAAGCAGTCTTAAGTGTTTAGGTGTTGCCTAAACAAGAGTGACATTAAAATATGCAGTAGTTACTTACGTAAGTAGGCTTACTGTTTTATTTGAAAGACAAAAGTTCTATAGACAATCTTCAACATTTATTTTATTTATTTGATGTGCGTGCCCATCTTGAGTCGTTGAAAATTTTATTTATTTAAAGAAAAGTCAACACATTTCTTTACAGTGCAAACATTCAACATTATAAATGTAAATTTTAAAGTGTTGCCTTAATTAAAAACAGACGGGTCCATCTGAAATTGTAAAAAGCACTTAGAGATTTTCAAGTTGTTCACGAATGAAAAAAAATTAGCTTAGCTTTTATTTTTAAAGTATGCCATTTTTTTTTAATTTCTCGTTAAAGTTAAAAATGACATAGATAGACTTACAATAATGACAGATGTAACACTATATTAATGACATAAGAATAATGTCAGTAACGGACGAAATCGACTCTACCGTAATACTGGATCGCTCGTTATACCTACCTTCTGTCTAGATAGGCAGAAGTTTGCTAAACTACGCCTTTAAACTTTGATGGTTTCGTAGAATTAATAGTAACATATCCCGAAGTCAGTGGACTTTCTATGTGAAACTAAAGTATCATATAGCCTACACATAATGAGTACGAGTATGTTTATCATAAACAAACAAACAAACAAACATTGTGTAGGGCTCTTATTAGGATGTCTAGCCAGACACTAGGCTCACCATCAATACCTAGGTAATGTATAAGTGACCCCTATGAAAACAAAATTCCTGTTATGTGATACCATAGGGGTCACTTAAAAATTAGGGATTGATGGTGACCGTATTAGTGGCGTATAGACTAGGTACCTATTTTGTAGAGTTGCTTGTAACCTTTTATCTTAGATACGATTTTATTTTATAAAAAAACGAGTAGGTAGGTGCATTTAATATTAGCCTCACGAAAAAATATACGGATGTAAGGACCGTAAAATGTATTACATACAATAAATTCACAAGATCGTTCTGGGCTCCGCTTAAAAAGGTTCTGTAAACAACGTCAACGTTTCGAGTTACCCCGATTGTATCACCAGCTGCTTTATGCCGAGTCCTTTCAAAATAGCCTTTATTACTTAATGTTTTTACAAGTTCAAAACATTTTTTAAGGGAAAATCTGGGTCACCAAGGAAAATGATTCATCGCAGCCGCAGATAAAGATCACAGGGCAGTTATCGGCGCTCGCTCGATCTTGTGTTCCTCAAAAGGGATTGTTAAGCCACCGAACCGTATCGTCAGCTCCTTTAACTCCAATTTATGGCATCGTTTGTGCACGAATATTTCTAACATTACCTTTTGGGGAGCAGGCGGATCCCCCGCGATTTACTATGTGCTAACCGTAGTGATTGCATTCAGCAGTTTTCCTTGCTGTACCTATACTCTTCCGCGTTGAGTCTTTACTGCACGAAGTAATAATATGAACAATTGATGTTATAAAATACATGGTTGTGTTTAAATATAGCTATTACGGAATAGGCGAGGAAATGCTTTCACCACCTTTCTAAATATTGACATCACTAGCCTACCTACCTACTGCACTAAACTCGGAAACCGAACCATATAGGTGGGTAATATAGGTAAAACGTCGAAGAGATTGCGGCTGGTTTTATTTACTAGCGTTCGCCCGGCAGAACTGAATAAACTGTTTCTGTTGAACACAAAAACATTTTGCTTTGTAGCACTTTCTTTTCGAACTTCAATACAGAATCCCCAGGCGAGATTCGTTCCCGTCGGGGCATCTCTTACTTGTAAAACACTATCGCTTGTGTTCTTTCTGAATCTCATTTCGTGCACTCTTCGCAAATACATTACAGTCAAACGCGTCTTCTCGCATCATAGAACTTAACAACTTCTGTTTGTTCAAATATGCAAAACAGGGACGTCCCAAAACTTGCGGCAATATCAGGGCAATTTCTTGTTGCGCTGTTTTCGAGTACTTAAGGAACTCGTAGAGACGAATTATTTGCGATTGTATACGTAATTACCAGTGCATGTTCGCTGATAGGGCAAATGGAGGTTGAGAACGAAACCTCGTTTTCAAACTAACGTAGTACTTAGGATCCCGGGTGCACGTTTTGTTTGACATCAAATATGTACACGCGCTCTTTAAATTAAGTAGGAACAAAATCCAACGTCGGTTAAATGCATCATTTTACTTTACTTTGGAACGAAACAGTTCAGCCGTTAAATAGCCTGTTAATTCAGCAAACTTTATTTCGTTATGAAAATTGACTGCACTGATTTGCTTGCAAATATGTTCATGTTTTTCATCGTAATCCCCAATTAGCCGTCGGCGAGCGCGCATCAGCTCAAACGATAACTCCGGAGTTGATCTGTCAATATTTATGCTCGGCGCCCAATAGAGCGCGCCGATTTAGCCGCAGCCACTGTTTGTCTTTATAAATGTTGCATGATATTGTTTGCATACGTATCGGACTGCCGTTCGTCGACCCTGATATCCTTTTAATATGATAATCCGCATGCAAACAAGCGTCGGATTGCCCAGCTAAATTATTTATGCACCCCGCCCTGGGCTTGATGGCTTCACTTGTCGGTGGCGGCTGGGGTTTTATTGAACCCGAGAGCATAAGGTGGACAGGTGAGACCGTTCGTGACCAAACTTTTTCCACAAAGCCACGAATAAATCATGCACGAGAAGTTCGGAGAGCGCCCACCTCCAATGCCCCCGTATTAACTTTGTTTGTGAATAATTCAACGTCATATGTTAACAATTGCAGAATTTTATTTCCGGCGCATTTTCGTGAGCGGATATCGAATTTTTAACCACAGTATTATTTATTGTGTAACGGGAAATATTAAAAAACAGCCTTTGAAGAAGCTGAATTTGAAATTAAATGAGTTGACTAATGTAGTGATTTGGGTGAAAATTTGCATAGCTCGTGTTGGTGTTCGATAGTTTCGCTCCCAATCGATATGAGCGGGGAAATTTTGATTGGCTTTTAACGACGTGCCAGCTTTACCATTACGGCTGAAGCGCATTGCGTTTGACAAATGTAATGTTTGCATAAATCGGCTGAACGCGAGCTTAATTGTCAGTCTGGTTAGCTAACTCGGCGTCAGCCGTCATACACACGCACAGCGGCGAATCTATTGTTATTATAATCAGTGCATTATCAGCAAACGTGAAATTAAACCGCAGCTTAGACAGACCGTAATCAATTTGCTTGTAATTGAATCTGGTCAGGCGTGTTCTCATATGCACGCAGGGCCGGCTTAGCGATGTCTTACGTACAGGGACCGAGGGAGAACGTATTGGTCTTACGGAATATAAAGATGCGGTAGCATTTTGAGCATACACAACATAGAAGCTTTTACACGTAATAAAATAAAAGCTCAGTAAAAGTCTACATAGAGGTTTACGAAACTATTTTTGAAACTGAACAAATAAGAGCACATTTGACTCATAGAAAATAACTTATAGAAAATCTTAAGTAGAACGAGTGATAAACGTGATGATACAAAGTCAAAATAAAAATTCCTTTATCTGCATGGACCATTAGTGCTTGCTTAAAAATCGTCAAACATTAAAAAATAGTAATAAAAAATAACAATATCACAAACCACAATAACATTTAATACTTATTTGACACAAATAAAATAGTAAGAATAGTTATCTAATTGCTAGTACCAGTTAGATTTGAAGTATACATATGATAGAAGTAGTTAGATATGAAGATCCCAGGATCAAACACTCGCCCTGAGGCCGGGCCTGCCCATCATCCTACATTCAGAGCAGCGGCAAAGCTCGCCTAAACGAAATAATGCTCGCTGTAACTCGATTGTGTCACGTCGGGGCGCTTAATTCGGTGCTGAGACTATGGAGAAAATAACCAGTGGCTAATGCAGCTAAACGGTTTTGCGTTAAGCTGACGAAATTAGAAAGAATTGGTAACTTTGCTTTGTACCTAATCTTCTGTGGTTTTTAGTGTAGGAAAACTGTACTAGGACATACTTGTTTACACTATGTAATTTACAACACAACGTATTTTGCCTGTCAAGTAATTGGTCAAGGTATTTTTAAAGATGCGTAAATATCCTAAGCAATAATATTACACAGCTTTAATAGTGTCTCGCTTAGTTACATTTTTTCTGCTACTTAAAATAACGGCATAAATAATTAAACAGAGCAGGTATTATTCTAAAAATATATTTTAAGAGCTGTCTCTAGTTTTCTATTTTTACCAGAGCCTGAAAATCAAATAACCCCAGACACTAAAAAAATTAGCAGTAAAAATTGAATTAAATTAAAGTAAATTGCTCACGATGGTTAAAACTTGAGTAAGTTACAAAAAGAGAAACTATCGAATCGTGATGTAATTACATTGCTTGTATTAATAAACCCCTTAGCGCTCTATCTACGTAATAAATAGAGACAGCAGTTGTTTTTTTTACTGAAAAAAGCCATCTTTGCGTCCAGCACGTACCATTTTTTCCTGTTACTAGTCCAGATTGGACGCTTCAATGAATTCACTAATCTGATGCGGTCGGTGTGACGTTTTTAGAACCATTACAAACGTTGTAAGATGTTTTATTTCGCAACACAATGGCAAATGCTAACTCAAAGTGAAAAAAACCTCCGTATCTTTTGTATTTTGATTCGTAAAAACTTAAAACGTCTGGGGAAAAGCTTTAATTTTATTTTATGATTCAACGAAAATATTTTTCGAAGTTTTCAGTTAAATTGGAGCTCTGGGAATGATTTCCACGAAAAACAATATGGCGCTGGTAAACGCAATAAATGCATGGCTCGGATTAATTAATCACCTGCTTACTTAGGTCACCAACTGGAAAGTTGACAGTATTTTGTTTAATTCAATGTCAAAAATTCATTTTTCTTTTTAATACCTCCGATGACGACGATCGATGTTACCGGCCAGCGTTTATCCAAGTATCTTACTGATCGGAATCGGATTTCCATTTTATTTACACATTTATAAAAATCTGCTGTCTTCAAGAAAGTTTAGATTGTGTTATTACCCATGAAATGTATGAAAATATTTCCTATTTTTCAACATTTTTCTTACTCTGCTTGATCTCCTTGGAAATAACTATTGCTTCTTTGCTTATCTTTGCAAGCCTTCAGTCTTTATGTCGCTTTCAAAACAACAAGCCTGCTCAAACAGAACTAAAAAAACAGAACTAAGTAAACATCATGGTAGAAGTCTTTGTACCGGCTGTGGTCGGTGAAATACTGTTTTATACCATTATTGGCCCTGCGGTTAATTTAGCCGGGCAGCCAATATTGCTGCCTTTTGTTTTAAAACGACCTCGTTAGTTCGCTGGAGAATGCTCGTGTTGGTGATTTTGAATATCGGAGGCAATTATCGAAAATGTGGCATCTTTATGATTTCTGCCTAGTTATTGGTAACTTTGAAAGGAGAATTGGAAGGGCTTTATTCAATTCAACCTACTAAAATGTAAATGTTGATGATAATTTATATTTTTATCTTCTCCTATTAGTACCTACTTACATATTTTCAGTAGTGTGAAATATACCTTTTTTTTTTTTTTTTTTTTCGACTGGAAAATGCATGAAACTGCATACTCACCAGCCCGGGGGAGCCAATGAGTTATGTGGGGCTCTCCTCGCCTGAAGGGCAAGGCCTACCCACTAAAAACCAGTCGGGTCCCTCTGGTAGCGCTTAGTGGGGCAGCATACGAGTCGGTGAATCGTTCGCATGCCTGCCCCCACGCAACGGCCGCAGCCTCGCTCTACAGACTCCTTCAAGGGGTCCTCTCTCCAAAGCACGTGGGAACTCCGCGCGCACTTCGGGCCTCAGTGTTAGGAAGCGGACGCCCCCGCGTCCACCTCCATGAGGCTAGCCGTTCGGCCGGGCCCAGAAGGCACCGGTTTCGACTTCTGCAGCGGCTGAGGGCAATCTTTCGTCCCCAGCATGTGGTCCGCTGCCTTTCCTACCGCTGAGCAAAGTAGACAGTGGGGTTCATTGGCGGGACATTCCTTCCTCTGGTGCCCAGGCTGACCGCATCGGAAGCAGAGCGCACTGCGGTCGCTGACGTTGGCAGCGCATTTGTGAGCGACATGCCCATCGCCCCAACAGGACACACACCTCAAAGGTCTTGGTTTTAGCAACGTAATTTGCACCGAGGCCCATCCTACAAGTAGCCGGCGTAGACTTGCCAGCTGTTTCGCCGTTTTCGATGGCACCCGCGCGATGACACTGCGGGTGTCCCGGGTACCGCTTATTTTACCCACTTTGATCTGTTCTAGTGGGCACCCAGTTTTGATGGAGATAGCCGTCGCAAGTTCCGACTGTTCGATAGATTCATCCAAACCGGACAGTCGGATGTCTTCACTCTTTAAGTGTGAAATATAGCTGCAATAACCCTTGCGCCAAGTAATATTGGCAAATTCTTATGTGTATGTAAAAGTATTTCTTAACTGAAAACTCCTAACAAATTAATCATTTCTAGAAAACAAGTTATTATATTTACCACTAGAAAATATCGCGAGAGTATCGGTCTCTTTCAAATCGCGTAAACGTTCTGTAGACTGTAGAGCACTTTAGTCAGACTCTGTAGAGCACTGTGTTGGGATTTAATTAAATCGAAAATAGTGCAACTATTGCAAACAGTACTGCAGGGAGAAGCGAAAAGAAGTTACAGCTCGAAGAAGTGCTTTAAGTATTTTTAAATTGAAATGAAAACGCAATAAATCTAGTGCGCGAAGAAATTGCAAGCTAATTTGCCTTACAAAAGTATTACTATAACCTTACCGTGGCTTATTCCACAATCACGTTATAAGTTCGGTCTAGTGTCGTCGGTCCGCTGACATCGTATGCTAATGAGGACGGAACAGAAAGAAACAAGATTGTCGGGTTTATAAAAATAACAGGCGAATCCACTTTCATTTTTATTCCGAGTTCCGGCGCCGCCATTGTTGTTTTGTGACGAAGGGAGCGCAGTCTACTTTGCGTTTTGATGGTATGGTAGAGATATTACGTATTCGGTAATTAAGGGTACGTGTAACAGCAAAGAGCGCAATTTTATCTACTTAGGTGACACATAAACGCTAATGTACGTATGCGTTAATGCAGACAATGGAATAAACCGGAAAAAATAAAGGGTATAGTGCTTATAAGCTCCCTTTCGCTTCAATATGTAGATAGGTACAGTAGAATTTATAGACGTGTTTGTTATTTTATTAATTATTATTGTTATGCTATTTATGGACTCTACGACTCAACAACAACGTTCCAATACGAGTATAGTACCTTAATTTGACAATACGAGTAACTATATACCTTTAGACATCATCTGAGATATCTTTATTATATTGGACACCGTCCCATTTATATGAAAGATCTTGGTTCGATCTTATGTAATGAATACTGAAAAATTATTTCCACGTGTACGAAGCTGCGGAAACGGTTAGTACCTAAGAGATTTAGGTAGTTTGTTACATCGTTATCGTTAGGTACAACGCTTACAGCAGGCAGTATCAATAGCGAAAGCAATAACAACATTTTAGAAGTATTATTAGACGAATTCTGAATAACATCAAAATGAAATGTAACAATAACAACGAAATCGAAGTTTATGGGCGTAAATATAACAACCCAACTCTGTTATTTCATGTAAATTCAATTCCAACGAGCGTTAAAATGGGAAAGAAAATAGAGAATGGCAACAGCATCAAAGGTTTTTTTTTGCATTTTGTTAGTAGGGTCAACAATTTATGGATTCAACAAACTCATAAATCCAATTTAACTTGTCAGTTAGTACACGTGTACGTACATGGGCACAAAAATCCAAATAAATCAAACAAATGATACCTGTACATTAGAATGTGAGTAATGTGTAGCACAAAACACCTGGATTTTAACGTTATAAAATTTTATTCCTGTCAGTCAGTATGGTTTGATAAAAAAGGTGGTAATAAAACAAAGTGTATCATTTTTCGAAGTGCTTTCAATACAAATTGTCCATATCATACTCGCAGATTTGATTGCGTGATATGCTTTTTAAATGATTGAAACACAAAGGTACAGTTGTGTTTTTGAGCTTTAAGATTACTAGATATTTTGTTCATGGTTCTTTGAGAAGTGATACGTTTGGCGCAGTTTGAAAGTTTTTAACTATCACTCTTCAGTTAAAAAAAGGTACCTATACAAAGCGAAATACCTTTACCAAAATCAATCACCATTATCTTTAAAATAATCAACTGTCGATATGATGCGACGTTTTACTTGGTCATTTGTCACAGCTGCGTAGGGCGGACGCCGCCCGCCCAGTAATCCATCCTCGTGTTACTTAATGACTTCGGGTCAGATATCTTCAAAACTGCTGTCAAATTCAAGCCCAATTTGACAATAAAAGATAATTATTTTTTTACGTGACAGTAAAATGGATCTTGTGATTTGTGACAAAAGAAAAATTTGATAATATTTCTTCGTAGTAACTTTGCCAATTGCGTTATTTATTTGCTTTGTTTTACTGCACACATTTTACCCAAAAGATGCGGTTTTTCCTACCATCTTGATCTCTCTAAACACAAAGTTATTTGATCTCATATTTATCTATCCCAACTTCCCAACTAATATTATAAATGCGAAAGTAACTCTGTCTGTCTGTCTGTCTGTTACGCTTTCCCGCTTAAACCTCGCAACCGATTTTGATGAAATTTGGCATAGAGATAGTTTGAGTCCCGGGAAAGAACATAGGATAGTTTTTATCCCGGTTTTTGAAACAGGGACGCGCGCGATAAAGTTTTTCTGTGACAGACAAAATTCCACGCGGGCGAAGCCGCGGGCGGAAAGCTAGTACTTATAATAAATCTGTAGAGAGGTCAATTCTGTACATGAAATATATTTTCAAAATAACTATCAGGGGGTGATTAGTGATCGATACTGATGCCAAAAATGCAATCAGTAAAATTTTTGTCTGTCTGTCTGTCTGTCTGTCTGTCTGTCTGTCTGTATGTTCCTTATAGAAACAAAAACTACTCGACGGATTTTAACGAAACTTGGTACAATTATTCTTCATACTCCTGGGCAGGTTATAGGATACTTAGGAATTCCCACGGGAACGGGCATTAGCGGGAAAATCCTTTTGTATGAAAAATCTAAACCGCTTAAGTTAGACGCTTGAAATTTGGCAAGCAGGTACCTTAATAAACTTAAAGCTTAGTTATAACAGGATATTGCAAAATTCCTACGGGAACGCGAATTAGCGAGAAAAAACATTTGTATGAAAAAATCTAAGCCACGTAAGATAGACGCTTGAAATTTAGCATGCAGGTACCTTAGGAAATTTAAAGCTTAGTTACAACAGGATATTGCAAAATTCCCACGGGAACTGGAATTAGCGGGAAATTTCTTTTGTATGACTGACTCACTGACATACCCACGCACAGCCTAAACGGCTAAACGTAGGCACTTGAACTTAATAAGGGACGTAGCTTAGGTACCGTAGAGGTGCACTAAGAAAGGAATTCCCGAAATTCCCACAGGAACAGGAATTACCGGGAAAATCCTTTTGTATGAAAAATCTAAACCGCTTAAGTTAGACGCTTGAAATTCGGCATGCAGGTCCCTTAGTAAACTTAAAGCTTAGTTACAACAGGATATTGCGAAATTCCAACGGGAACGGGAGTTGGCGGGAAAAAACATTTGTATGAAAAAATCTAAACCGCGTAAGATAGATAAGGGGGTAAAACGGGATCCACGCGTACGAAGTCGCGGGCGGCCGCTAGTTAGTTAATATAGCTATTTTTGCATAAATATCACTATAATATCAGAACCACAGTAACGTTCCCGTTCCCGCAAAATTTCCGCATCTGATACAGAATTTCCGTAATCCTGAGAACGGATCGTATTTTGTTACAAGAACAACCAACGTCTTGTTACGGGTGAGTTTAGAGTCAAATTATGTACGAGTAGTATGTTAACGTGTATTGTTTTGTCACACAGTAACTAAATAGTCAAAATTTTAACTAATATCAATATCTTTTATTTTTAAATAATACAAAAAAGTCATTTTGGGATGTGTAGAAGAGGATATTTTTTAAGAAGCAAACTTAACGAGTATAAATTAATTTTAGTGGGAAAGTAACAGTAGGCGGTAGTTTCGTGTGGACCGGTTTCCAATAAGTCCCATCTTTTAAAAATCACTCTCACTTTAGTAAATGTAAAAATGCTGTTTAATATTGCTCATAGTGGGTATGTAAAATAACTGTATTAAAACGACAAGACAACATCCTTAAAATTCGGTGATGAAAATAAGACTGAAACAAGTACATTCGCTATTGATAGTTGATGATGTATGTATTGTGTTCAAACAACTCATACCTATTTGTATTTACGAAACAGGATAATCAATATCGCCTCATTTATCCTGAGCCTTGTGCTCAAAATCGATCGATAACTGATGATGACATAATTTGATGACAATTTAAGCTGGCATTAGTTACCGCAGCTGCGCGACGATCGCTCCGAAGCCCCACTTCGGCACTTTAATCCTCAGCAATTTTTTACAAATCCCTCTGTAACGGGAGTCTTGAGTAATCATTCTAATGCAACAAAGAGATGATTGATTGGTCTCGCGGGAATCCTTTTTGATATCCCAAATTCTCGATAGCTTACCACGAAATACTAATTTTTCAAGCCAAAGTTTACAAAGAAATTGAGACATCTTGTAATCTCTACAAATCAATCAATGATGAATAAATTGCTTTTGTCTAGCGATGAGTTCATTAACGTACTTATCTTTTCTTTCTTCTCCATCTAAGTCGGTACTCATTTTAATAGGTACTCAATTAATAGCATTATTTGAAAATCTGCAATTTCATCATCATCATCCTCAGCCATAGGACGTCCACTGCTGAACATAGGCCGCCCCCAATGACTTCCACATCGCACAGTTGGTAGCGGCATGCATCCAGCGCCTTCCTGCTACCTTTATCAGGTCGTCGGTCCATTCTGGTCGGTCCGAACTACGATTTGTTAAGTCTTTTTTTAACACTTAAGGACTCGCGCCTTAATTTGTAACATTCATACTCGCTACCGGGTGCGCTGGACCCAGTATATAAAATCCTATGTATTTTTCAAAAACACTTAATAAAAGTGAAAACTACTTTATTAGAAGGATAATATGATATAAAACAAATAATAATATTTATTGACTTTTTCTAAAATAACAACTTCTTTAAAAAATTGAAGGTTTTTTGGTAAAATGAAGGTTATTTTTGAAAATTTCTGTATTTAATTATTTAAAATAATGCCTTGTATATTTTCGTAAAGTACTATGATTTGCCTACTTATACTACTTAACAATTAATGAGAAATTAGTATAGTACATTAAAAAAATCACTTTATTTACCGGGTCCAGCGGACTCAAAAACACCTTTTTCGTATGTAGCACTCACATGCAGTGGGCTATTTGTCGAGTATGACCGCTATTGGACGTGCTACAATGTCGAAGAAAGGTACTAAAAGCGACACCATCGCAAACGTCAAAACTTAAAAGTTATTACACAAAAATTGAAGGACTGGGTCCGTTAGACCCATTAGCGAGTCCTTAAGTGTTAAGTAATTTATTGACTTCTCCCTCTATCGTCTGTTTATGGACTGATCATCTATACTTATAATATTTAAAATATAACGTGTATTTACTCGAGGCTTCCCATAACGATGTTCATTAAATTATAAAACTTTGTCCTCGTTCGACTAAAATATTAGTTATTTGCTTTTGTTTCCGTCGATGTTATTAAAATAATAACACTTTATAAGGAAGTCATCAAAATAATACTGCAATTATTTTGTAAAATGAGGTCAGGCCTTGATAAATGATCTTCACAATGTTATTGCAATCATCGTTTCTTATGTGGGTGTTAATAGTAGGTACTCAGGTTAGTCATCCTAATTTTGTTCTTCGTATCTTATTTTATGTACAGTACTAGGTAAGTTGTTCTTCGTCAAATAATTTTGAACATAATAATAATTTAATGATATCAAAATCTTTGGTCGTACATTGCCATGTTGATTTAAATACCTAAACCCTTCATAATCATCTTTACTACCTAACATTATGTGCAACCGCACGAGTATGTAAGAGACTAAGCAGAAAACTGAAGGAAACAGATAAAATAACTAAAACTGTACTTAATTGATTGTCATGCTCATAAGTAAGTTCCCGGAACAAAGCAGGCTAATTAAACGTGTTTATAACGGCTCATAATTATTTTACTTTTGCGGTACTTACGTGTAATGTGATAGGATGCTATGTACCATCAGCTATGTCACTTTTAAAACATTTTTTAAGACGTAGATAGGTATAGGTTGTTTTATCGTAAAAATCTGATCAAATTATCAAAACATTTTACATATATTAGGCAAGACAAGATAGTTACTGAATTTAAGTGAATGTCTTTTAGAATTAAAACATGAAATCCCTGAAGCGATTTGAAGTGCCCAAAATCGAATCCTATAACAAATTGTTCCTAACATTTGGGTCTGAAAAAACTTTTAACGACTGCCGCCGGCGTCCAATAAATCAGATATGTGTGTAAATATCGCGTTACATAAAACTTGGGGGCATAGGGCGAGCCGACAACAGCAATATTTCACTTGGGGTCACTGGCTCGGAGAAAGTGTAGTACTTTGTCCGCTACGATCTCTCTATTGATGCGATTACAACAATGAAGAGCAGTTAGCTTAAGTACTCGGTTTGTGTGGGTCGTCGCCGGTGTCTAACGACTATGTCGTACCCTCAAAGCCAACTTTCGATGATTCAAAGACTGCCATAAGCTCTAGTTCTCGTAACTACGTGAATGTGAACGCTCTTATTCAATCGCAGGGATAGCTACCTGCTATATTTGTGGTATTAAGGCCTATTCAAGGCAGAAATGAATAGAAAACTTTTGCCCAAAAATGCTAGACTCTATCATCAAGTCAAAGCGAGAAAGTCTGACATAAGCTTTTTAATTTAGTGGAATGATTTACCACAAAAAACTATTTAATGTAATGTGTAAACAAACGAACGTTACACAGTTTCTATCTTAGTATATCGTGCTAATGTTGATATTAGAAACAATATTATATCTAAAATCAACACAAACACGATTTTCTATTATTGTAAGTCAATAAATACGAAATTCAAGTTTATGGATAAACTTATTTATGTTTGTGAATCCATCGTAAACATCAAGGATTAATCTGGATGAGCAGATGATAGTAAATAGTAGCCGAAGTGGCGGGTAGTATCAATAAATTAATGTTTATTTAGTAAACTCGCCGTCCGACTTCAGAAGATTATAACGCTTGGACCTGTGTTCTGGACAAATATAAACTCTGCTGAGCCTCGTATTTATACGTCCCAGACAGACGGATTACTTTTGACTAACGGAGCGAAAAGTCCAAGTTAATCCTTTTGAATATTAACAGCGAAGAATATCACGGCTGAAATTAAAATCTTTAATAACCTAAGCAGTCTATCATGCCAGGCGTAGCGATATTAAAAAGCAGATATTAAAGTCTAGCTTGTTTGTTAAAAACATATTTCTTTAATACAAAAATGAAGCGACAGTCTACATTGTTTGAACTAATAGTATTAAGAATTTTATTTTACAATTTCACAATATTAAATGATTTCTCATTAAATTAGAAACGGTGAATTCCCAAATAAGTATGTAATACCTATCGTCTATAATCATTATAAGTAGCAAAGTAGCTAGCCTCATAAATCAAGAGGCGCCAAGTGGAATTGCATAACCTTGCGAAAGAGAAGGATTAAATTATAAAATGTGACAATGCACCATGCACAAAGTTCATGCAAAGTGACATCAAAACGAAAGTTAAGAGTGTTAAATCGCGCATGATATAACTGTATCCGTATTTGTTTGTGTACGATTATAATGTTGTAGTGGGGTCGGCGCCGCCGTGGCCTTGGAGAGAAAGTACCAGAGTTTCACCTATCTGCGGTGCCGCGGCCGATCCAAGTGATATTGACGTAACCACGATATCTCCTTTTATGAGCTTCCAAACTATGGGCAGCTTGCGAGATACGACATAAGCCGGAATGAGAGCGTATGTCCTAACGTGCGTGAAAGTGAGATTTGTACTTTTCGAGTTTTCTTGACTTATTCCCCTGTTGCTCAGAAGTTTTTGTATTTTGATGTCAAACCTACACCTACCTAGATACTTACATAAACAATCGAAGTCATTTACTTATTTCAAGTCGAACTAGCTTTGCTCGCTTACTTAGCCTTACTTAGAAAAAAGGTAGAGACTGTTTGCTCAGGATTTATCACAAAAGAGAGAAAGAGAGAGATTTATCACAAGAAAGAGATTTTTACGACAAGTGGACTTAAGTTGATGAAAAACCAAAACCAAAAATTAGTTAGGATTAATTATAGAGCTTCAGGAACAGGCTGTGGTTGTTGTTAGGAATAATTATTTTGATATTGTCACAGAGGACACGCGTAATGATACTTCAAATATCGCAGACTTGTTGAAAAAGGTCAACAAAAGGTTCAGGTCACGTTCAGGTGAATACAATTTAGCTTCAGACAAAAAAGACATCTATCATACTTTGCGATTCAAATTGAAATTTATTTTAGTTTGAAATATTTTCTGAAATTAGGAATACCTAACTCGTCTATAATCAAATTTTCGAATTTCAACAGAATTGTTTGAGTATTTTATGAGATACCTAGAATAAAACAAACTCATATTTTTATCTAACTGCGAGCAGATGATAGTATTAAAATTATTATTCTTTAGTGACTGTTCCACTACACAGCTACTTAAATCTCAACTTTTGCAGCATCGATATTAAATTTTCATAAAGTTTCCGCGCTGTCTAAGGCTTATTCTTACATGAGGCTTTGCTGCATATTAACTTGGTCGGACTTTGGACTAAACCTTTTCTTCAGAGGCGCGTCTTCCAGCGAGGATTAAAGATATAGGGCGAGAAAGCTATTTATGTAAATGCTCAATCCCAGGATAAGCCAAGGAAGTTTTACTGTAAAACGTCGTCTCTAAATTAAACAATGTAGCAGGTAAAGTATTCAATTAAGTAGAAAAAGTGCCGCAATATCTTATATTGCGTCTGTGAACTTTGTAGTCTCAAAATCACAACGACTGTAAAGAAAACATTTCTTAGTGCAAATAAAACAAGTGATGTTTCAGATGTATAATTGTTATGTCTTACAATTGCAATAATTAAAGTTTTATCAATGCTGACAAAGGCAAAGCACGTAATAGCGACAACGTAAATTACATTTCGGATATAAAAGGTGTAATAAAAGTCTGAAAGGAAAACACTGGTGGGAACGTAAAAGACCATTACGCAACAAAAAGTATAGCGCAGAAGGTTGGACCATCAAAGATAATTGCTCTTATTATTCTGTCTGCAATGATACAGCTACGTGACCAAAAGACGTTTATAATTTGTCAATTCAGTGAATAGACTCACCAAACTATACTTTTTTGGGCAAAGTAGCTCGAAACTACAGTGCAATGAGTAAGCAATTTCTCTTTTTAAAGTTTTATCCAATACTTAGTTATTTTGGTCGTATTCTCATATTTTCGATTAAGTTCACCACTGAAATGTCTTGTATTAAAAACGAATCTTTTACAAATTAGTGAGTTTCGTAATCTAATCTTCATTATTAAATTCTCATTGATTTATGAGGTTGACTAGCCATTTGATTTCTAATAATATGATTACCTTCATATAATTTTAACATTGAAATGGATCCGAATAGCGAACAAAGAACTTGGTGATGCTCGACTGACTTCAAGATTGACTGGAGTATTAACATGTAAAAAGTAGATCTGAGTAGTTTAGTTTTTGTTTCCACCAGATAGGCGCAATTCATGTCCTTGAGTGCCGGTTGTTATTGTTACGTTAGTTTGTCAAGACTCTTCTGTTGAATTGCTATGTTATTAATTTCAATTGTTATTAATTGTTCACTTGAGACTGTACCGTTATTACGTGTTGGATATGGTTGGGTAATAGTTTCATGTGCACCTTTTATTCTGTTAAGTATCTCTATCTTATATAATTTACAAGATATTATCCCTCGCTGGTGCTAGTATAACAGTTACATCCTTCCTGTGTATTTATTCTCGGTTACTAGTTCTCTGTTTTGTATGACTATAATAATATCTACTCCTAAATTATACAGTTTACCAATGAAATTCATTAGTTCGTAATTGTCCTCGTGCATATACACGGGCACCTGATTTTAATGATCATAGCAAAAAGTTATTGTTGAGTGAACTGCTTTTACAACCGGTCTATTATTTAGTTTTTATTGTTACTTGAAACCTAGTGATTAGCAATCAAAGTTACTTGACATTGGCGATTAGCTTGCTCCAGGTTCTTTTTCTAAGGTTGTCAACCGTTGCGTCCGTTGCTGTTGTCAGTTATAGAGATGCGTGTTCTCATCAACCATTTATGGAAACGTTTTTTAATGTTACTTGAAACCTAGTGACTATCAATCAAATTTATTTGACATTGGCGATCTACTTGCTCCAGGTTTCTCTGAGGTTGTCAATGTTGCTGTCAGTTAAAGAGATGCCATCAACCAGTCATAGAAACAATGTTTTTTTTGTTTCCAGGTGCAAGCGGTGGCGGATGGCGGGTGACTGCGCAGGCGCGGCTGCGTAGCGCGGTCGCGAGATGAGCGGCGCGCTGTATGCGCAGCCGCCGCTGTCCGCCGCCGAGGCGCTGTCCTCGCTGCTGTGGCAGCCGTACGAGTGCCGCTCGCCGCCGCTCGCGCGCTCGCGCACCGATGGAGCGCTGGCGGCCCTCGGCGGGGGGGCCGAGGCCTCCTGCGCGCCCCGGCCCCAGTCGCCGAACGGCGGTCGTCATGCGCGCGCGTCGTCCCGCGCCCACACTCCCCGCCACGAGATGCGGCTGCCCGTCCCGGCGCCCGCCCCGCTGCGCAAGTCGGACTCGGTCTCGGTGCGCGTCCCGGGCGAGCCGAGCCGACAGAACGTGTCCAGTGTGAACGTGAACATAGTGCAGGTGCAGGATACACCCAGTTGTAATGTGAACAGTGCCGTGCAGACCGAGAGGGAGAGGAGTGTAGCGAGTGCGGAGTGTCAGACGGAGGAGCCGGCGCGGCGGCGGCGTGCGAGGCGGGCGAGGGCGCCACGGGCGCCGGACCTGCTGGAGAGCGTGCCGCCGCCGCCCTACAGCACGCTGCCGCCGGCGCACCCTGTGCCCGTGCCTGTTCCCGTGCCGCCGCCCGCCGCGCTCATCGCGCCGCACCCGCCGGCCCCGCGCTTCCCTTTCCAGCCCATCCCCCTCAGGTGCGAACAATACCCCGTAAATCTGCACTAAAACTTTATGCACCGATTGACTAGGTAGAAACGTCTCTGTTAGTCGGTCATGCCTCCAGTGCCGGATTCAGAGAAAGGCGGCTCACATTGTGAGACTGCTATCATCAACTTTGCATAGCTGAAGCCGTGAATGTACTTTGTATGAAACCAACAAAAGTGATGTCTTTCATCGTTATAGTAGCCGAGTTTTCACGTGCGACTTCGCTGCGCGCAGGCCGACGTTCGTTGAAGTCTTTTGTGTGGCTGCTCAGTAATTATTCAACTTATACAATTAAAACACAGTCGTGTGAGGTAATATTCATTTTGTATGCCTCTATTATACATAACATGGAGTAGAGCACTTGTCGGATACGAATTGGCGTTGCGTAACTTTATTCACTTCATGGTTTACCGGGCGCCAGTCTGCTTCGTCTCGTTTTAATGAACTAAACTTACAATAACAACAATTTACAATTTCACAGTGCGTAAAGAACATTCGAAGAAATACGACAAAGGTTGCAAACTCTATAAAATGATCCAATAATAACAATTCCTGAATGCGATAAGAATTCGAAGTGATTAGGAACTTCTTTATTAAACCTTACTTAGTAAGTATTAAAGTTATGAAAAAGAATAAAACTAAAATTATGTAGGTACCTATACTATTATCGGGCTCGTCGTGACCGTGGTTATCTCATTTGAAAACTATGAACTTCACGTCTTTGAAAGTTTGCTACGACGGACATGGAAGGCCAACCGGATCTTTGTAGCAAAATGAAAAAGCGAACATAATTAATTTATAACGGTAGACCAACTGCCTGTTGCACTTTATTAAGAAGTTTATTTTACAAAGAAAATAACGGCAGCTATGAATTTCGTCGAAGCTTACAATATGTAGGTACGAATAAGAAAATCGAGTTCCTCCGTAGCATTTACAAACAGAAAGTTGTGAAAAGTGGAGCGCTTTTTAGTGCGCCCGTGGGTCAACTTATTAAGAAATCTTCAATCTTTAACGAGTTTCGAATTTCAGAAATGCCTATCTATTTATATTATTTATAGGTACATTGGTATTATTAGAAGCCTGAAAGACTTTATCTAATTTTTTAGGTGCTTACTTAGTTACATAATATTTAAATCAATATCGTGGATCTTTAGACTTTATAGAAACCACTCTACGCTGTGTTTCTCAGTTGTGTCATTACCATATTTGGGTGAAAGTAGGCACAATACTCTTTAGAGAACATCAAAAAGATATTTCACGAATTCTTAACCATCGCGAAATGGATGGCAAATGGTCACGCTACGAAGCGATGGCTACGTAGCCGACCTCGTTATGTAAGCGATTGTTTTACATATTTACATGACAAGGTCGTTCAACTGATTGCGTTTTTCAACATAATAAACATCGAATCGCAACCATTTAGTCACATGTTGCTAAATATCTGCAATATTTTTGGTTAATAGAACATAAACCTATATGTTCATAGTTTCAAACATTTGTGGTTTCTTCATTGGACAATTTAATTCTATTGAATGTTTAGGTCATACATGCAGTTATAGTATCATTGGTACCAATACTGTTGCCCAATAACTTAAGACATAAAGTACTTTATGTAGGTGCATATTTTTTGATATTAATGCCCGTTTTCACCATCAATCGCTAATTTTTAAGTGACCCCTATGGTAACACATAACAGGAATTTCGTTTTCATAGGGATCACTTAAAAATTAAGGATCGAATGTGAAAACGGGCATAAATCTAAAAGAAAATCCGGAAAATGCAATATATTCTAAAAAAAATCTTATATCGATTTGTTCAGCAAGAAAACAGATCGTAAACATTTACAACGATTAATCACTTTACGTTGAGTTTTAATTTACTTAAACTAGTAGTTATACATAATTAAACAGGTCTCGTTTAGTGGACTAACGTGCTAGAACTGGTTCCTAGCCGGTGGAAAGTGGTGCTTGCAGACATCTCGGCTTAGATACCGTGGAATAAAAACTCCACAATGCAGTGCGTGCTTTGTGGGAGCGATGATCTCAAAAAGGTTAGCTAAATAAATGAAAGTTTGGCCAGATTTTCAATTTCTGTTTTGGTTTATTTAGTTCGGCTAAATGGAACGTTAGTTTATATATATTTTCCTTTTTCTTTTTAAAGTAGTTCAAGCAAATAAAATAACACATAGCCCGTATAAGTAGTAAGTTGTATTACTTAACTAAAGTTATCACAAAGATCGAGTTCCTTTACAACATTTACAGAAATAACGCAACAAGACATGAATAGGTAATTAGTTGTTATGTTTAAATACACCAAAATAATTTTATTTGCGTTTTATGCCCATGTTGCGTACTTTTCTTGTGCCGAAAGCTTACACAAAAAGAAGGACATGCCTTTTACTATTTCAATTCAAAAGCCTATCAAAATTAAGGCCTATTCAAGAAATTGGTTGTTCAAGTAAATGAAAAAACGTTTGTTTGCATCATTGCAAAGAGGTGATAACGTAACGTGGCCAAGGTTCTCAAATAAGCCTTGAGGTTCTTATTTCTCATGTTGTGTCAATAAGACGTTTGTCTTCTATCCCTTTTCCAGCTCAAAACGTGTCCTTTTGAATTATTGTGTCCATTTTTGAATCGCCAGACAAAAATTTTGAACCACGAGTGTAAAATATTTACCCTTTATTTATTTATAACCCTTGAGATGCTTATGTCCGAGATTTTAACGCTTCTGTAAAATTAAAAAAATAAATAAATATTGATTGAATATCCATCCATATCCAATTAAGTCCATGATTTATTTATTGTTATATAAAAATAAAGGACCTTATTTTATAAAAATATTCCGTCATTCCACAGTAGAAAACGATCATTTAGGAGAACAACACGGAGTCTCATTACGTTTCGCCGCGTCCCACATATTAACAAGATCCGTGTGGGTCGGCGCATGCGACGATGTGGGCCGCTGCACACATCTTTGTTTGCTTTATCACGCAACTCAATTATTGACATGACAATAGTAGTACGATTGTATTAATAATCTAATCAGAAATTCAGTAGATCTCTACTTCTCTTCATCGTAAGTATGAAAAATGACAGCGTGGAAAAGTAAATAGCAATACATTCACCGATAAGTCAAAGATTATATCGAAATCATTACCTTTCATAATAAGTATCAAAATAATTTGTTATTTATGCTGACTTACGAAAACTTACAAATTATTTATTAAAAAACTTGATGAAAATTTAGATCGAGAGAATTCTTAATGCCAGAATTTTTTTAATAACTTACAAAAACCGTTGATACAGCCAAAAGGAGATGCCTGGCTGGCTATTATCTTTAGTTAGTGTATAAAGTTGGGCTACGGTTTTCCTAGGCATACTTTTAGTGTGTTTGGCACGCAAGTTTTCCTTCTAGAATACATTATTTATTCTATTTATACTGTTACTGTTAGTTCTAGGCTATACGTCATACGTAATTTTATTGTAGCAGAAAAAAGGCAAGCATCATCAGCGCTATAGTTTATTTTCACATAATATGTGTTTTCTCTATTATAAGCACCAATTAAAGATTAATACTTTCCTACTTTATATCAACATGAAATGAAACGATCATGTAGTGGTGGTTCCTGAAAAAAAAAACAATAAAATTGATTAACGATATCGCACATGTTTTTATTTATTAACGGCAATGTTCTTTATTTTAATTAAATGAGGAAACTACACAGTGGCGGAAAATTAGTTTCAATGAACGCTGACTGGATGCAGTTCTGTCATCACGCAATGTAATTATTTCAATGACATTATCAGCGAATTGATGTATTGCTTAAAGTCACGGATTGTTGAATATATTACAATGGATTTAATTAAACTTGAAAATGAAGCTAAGAGGAAAGCTTCATTTTCATAAACTATTCGATGCTCAGAACTCAGCCCAAAATATGAAGAGGCTAAAACAAGAAACTATTAAATGTAATATTATATCGATGTATATCTTTTGTGATTTAAAATAAGTGTAGGCAAATACATGTAAGTAGATGTTTATTCAAAGCTTTCGAAGCTCAAATAAATTATATTTTTTAAATTTCCATTGCCACAGTCATGTTCCGTTTTCCAATTGAAATATTAATATTCATATCTGGGGGCACGGTAGTGCCCCCGCCAAGTCGAGCGCGAAGCAAACACTGCCGTACCATCCTTTACTGGAACCATTTCGCCGCATTTTCAGGCCCCTATTTGAGAACCTCTGGATAAGACCAGAACGCAGAAATTTTCGTCATCTAGTAAGCTATAATCACGTACTTAAAATCCAAAATTTCAAGTCTGTTGGTCATTTAGTTCCGAAGTTAAGCGAAAGCAAAGTTTCGCATTTACGACACTCACTCACTGATAATCATCAAAATAGAACTAGTACTTCCCATAAACTCAGAGAGCTGAAATTTGGTACAGAGTTAGGGTTTAATGGCCACATAAAGGGAAAACTATAAAAACTAGGAAAATCGAAGATCTGGAGTAACACCACATTCATAATAAATACTACTCCGGCACCGTGGTATTCGCCTGTATCGCTCACCGCTAGATGGCGGTAGCACTAGCAAGCGGTGTCCAGATTTTTTTCCTTTCTAGAGCCCCCCGTCGATTAAGTTGAATGTTGTGTAATTTGCATTTCGTTGATTTCGTTTATTATATTGTAAGGTTCGCTAAGGTTATGTTATTAAAACAATTCTGATTCGTTGTCCATTTTAAAGGTCGTTGAGTTTATTTGTGTTTAATATCGTAAAAAATGTCGATAAAACGACGACGTTAAATAATTTTGCCACTTTCTACAAAAAGAAGTGAAATCCCACCAAAAACATTCTGTAAAAAACTAGCCAAGTCTCGATGGAGCTGCTTGTTTATCTCTAAAAAGTAATGAAATCTAGACAAAGTCGTGCCAAGTCTATGGTTCCTTACTGCGATTTCTTTATTATTATAGTTAATGTTGTGTGACTTGGCCGTTGAAGGGTACAAAACCAGGTAATCCATGACACCATTGCACCAATCTGTCGCCAGAACCGCTACCCATTGGCGATGGAAAATTGCCACTTGAAAAACGTTGATTCAATAACCAGTCAATTGTAGGCTTAATAAAGCTGCGTATTTCAATAATACTTATTGTATGATTATCTTAATAAAGATTGTTCAACGGCCAAGTCACACAACATTAACTATAATAATAAAGAAATCGCAGTAAGGAACCATAGACTTGGCACGACTTTGTCTAGATTTCATTACTTTTTAGAGATAAACAAGCAGCTCCATCGAGACTTGGCTAGTTTTTTACAGAATGTTTTTGGTGGGATTATATTTAAAGTGTGTAAGATAATTATGTATGCATCGCGAAACTTAGGAAATAAACGATATCGTAATAAATGTTCGTAGACAGAGTTTTAGTTTCACATATAAAGCGTAAAATTTTTGTGGCGCAAGTGAAATTCGCGTTGGGCAGTAAACAGAAATGTCCTCCAAACGCTTTGTCGGTCAATATCGCCGCGTTTGCGAAACCGGCGTACGCGCAGAAAACTGGCGCATCATGACTTTGGGTCTTGTTAGAGCACTGCTAATGTTGACCAATGCGCCTAATTAAAAATCGTGTAAATTACTGTAGGTTAATGCTGCATTGAGGAAAATTTTGTAACACAATCATTGCTCTTGTTATTGCAACTGAAATGAAGTCTTATCATTATTTGCTTAGTCAGAGCACAAAATAGAGCCTATTTACAAGTATTTAAAATAATCAAACAATATTTACCTTTAATATGTCATTGGCTGCGTCTGTGTAACTCATTATAAATGTTTTCATGTGACGGTGCTATGATCGCCTGAAATTAACCACAAACATAGCTAATTAATGTATTTATTGTTAGAATATTTGAATACCTATTTTGGTATTTTCATTTAACACGGCTCCTGAAAATATTCAAAAGATCAAGCTGTGACTATTTATAGAATGATAGAATGTTGTACTTAAATTATTTCGTGACTCTCCCGAAATTGTGTACAAAATAACTTTCTCGCTATTAATCACAGAAAGCGGGCGTTCGTTCCTTATGGACGGTCTATTCCAAGATTCCTGACTTCCTTGACTGTTGCTTACAAATATACTAGCACCTCGAGCTGGCACCACGCCAAAGTCCTAATGGCCCCGACTTGGGCCAAAGCCGCCAGAAAATCTTCTATATTGGAAACTAAACTTGTAACCAAAAGTGGATTGACTTAGTCCACACTTTGAATGGCTTTGACAATAAGTTCGCCGTTATTATTAAATGTTCGAAGTTCAATCCATTCAGGACCGTTTCAAATACGAGGGTTCTACGAAGTATAGCGGTGATTACATCTACTCCGACTATGTAATTGTATTATTATGGCGTTAATTACATGCCTATTTATAAAACAAATTTTTATAAAAATTGCATTAATAATACTCATTAATACTAACCTGTTTGATTATTAAATAATTTAATTTTCCACGCGATCTTGCAAGTTTTTAAAGAGGTGTCAAGTTATACAAACAAGTAAAAACAAACATTGTGAAATTGTATTTCCTTCGTGACTGTGTTAATAATGTGCATTAGTTAATCGTTTTGTAATAAGGTTTACACGTTTATGGCTTGTATGACTATAACAAAGTATTTGCTGAATATATCTCGTTATTTTTGTGATAGAAACATTGTTGCACAAACTCCATAGGTCAATGATGTCCTTTACAGTCACAATCCAATTTGTTATAGTCCGAAAGCTCAGGAAAGCTTCAGGTCTTTGCGGAATGGACGCGAATATTTCGGTCGTTAAAAAGTTGTTTTCCAACGATCCTATTTAGTTGGAACATGAAAGCTAGACCAAACAAAAGCGGCTCTTCAATTTGCTTGTTAAGCACTCATTTTGTATGATCCACTGAATGATAGTGTCCAATTTAATAAGAAATAGAAACAATGCTCTCTTATTATAGGTACATTTATTTTAAAATTAAAAGATTCCCTCTTTTCCTACCTATATGACAGTGAAACGAATTAAACGCTTCTGCTGAGAAAATTAACTAGATATTGAGAAATTTCAAAATTGCCATATAAAGCGTAGGTATCTTTTTATTGCAGTGTCCATTCGTTTTCGTAAATATGATAAGCTTACAAAAAGACAAACATAGACGATGTGTGTTGAGTCAAAAATAAAACAGACCAAATGATATGCTATAATCAGATTCAAACAATGACTGTCCATCTGCTACTAAAAATATGTGAATAAATATGAAGGTTGCGTTCTCAATTGCTCTATTGTTTTACAATCGATGAATTCAGTTGATGCAATGAACCTTAGGATACTCAATATGGAGCGTATTGACATTTTGATTTGTATAAGCGTAGAAGGTTGTATCTTTGCTGTTCTTATTGTTGGAATATAAAGTAGAAGTTATTTAAAGAATACCAATTTATACATAATATTAAGTGTAATAACACTGGTTTAGACGCACAATAATACTTAATTGTCAGATAAACAAATAGTGCATAAATCTATAGCATAATAGATTACGTATACGTATACGTATGTATACGATAAAAAATATTACGTGACGATTACATTGCCTGCATAATTAGCTGTGAAGAGCATTTTTTGTTTTCATTGAGCAACTACTATTGTAAGTTAAATTACTATTGTACTGATCGTACGTTGTGTTCAACTCTTGTAGTTTTGGGTATTAGAACAAAAGTGTAACATAACCGCACCGAAACCAGACTTGAGT
Source organism: Ostrinia nubilalis (assembly GCF_963855985.1). Lineage (NCBI taxonomy): Eukaryota > Metazoa > Arthropoda > Insecta > Lepidoptera > Crambidae > Ostrinia > Ostrinia nubilalis. Next base: position 9,159,463 of record NC_087096.1, on the reverse strand, counting down.
GTTTCCAACTTAATGGTGTGTGCGGTTGCGGTCGCCGCTTGCGAAATACTGACATACATTTTGTATTGTTCCTATTAGACAATTTGACTTTTACATTCTACGGGTTTACTTGATTCAAAAGTCACAAGGAACCCATATTTACACCTATGTGTGCATTGAAATATTAACGTTACTATTAATCCGGATTTGGTAGAGTTACACACACGGCACTCAAGGTGTCATGTTGCAATATTAACACATAATTTGATGAATAATTAAGCTTTGTATTCAAACAGTAAATACTTAATGCAGTTTTAATGTAATTTTAATTACCTACATTACAAGCCTGCAGGCACCTGTGGTGACCTTCTTTTGTAGATTCCTTATTAAAAATTGTCAAAATCACAAAATCGTCTCTTCAACTTAATCTTCTAAGTTTCCACTCCAACTTAAGAATCTATAAAATTATACTTGACTTCTAACTTATCATTCCAGACTTAAGGTACCTACTTCGGGATGAATATCTAATCAACTTCTTAGATGACGTGCCGTAATCGAATCAAATTCTGAATCAATGTTATATCAAGATCGAATTGGTTAGGATTCAAACTGAGCGATGAGCGGTCGTGACTAGACAGACCGAGGCGGTGAAAGTGTCAGGTGTCGAAACGCAGGCACCGCCTCAATACCCAAGGCAAGTGAGCCCAGTTAACGCTTTGTCAACCATAATTGAATTTATCGATAGAATTCGAGTCTCTTTGTGAGAAGTTTTGTATGGAAAAGTTAGACAGAGGATGGACCGACGCGTTTTGAACCCTACGTCATTGTCAGAGCGTGACGAATTTTACTCATGTTTTGAAAATTGACAGCTCTGCATATTCATCTAAATACGAAACTTAACTGTTGTTAAAATTCCAACCAATCTTAGGCCGCCGGACTGCACCATCTTACTTTAACTTTCACAAACGTCAAAAGTCTGTCAAACTCCATACAAAAAGCACCGGTTAACGGTTATAGTCACGGTTAAAATAAGGTGGTGCAACTCAGCCTAAATTTCATGTTTGTCATGCCTAAATACATGGAATATTTTGATTACATTAGAATTTAATAAAGTTAGAAAATATTTCTAACGTTTCATTCCGCGTAAAATTGTTTTTCTTGTCCCCGCTCGCACGCAATACAATCATTTGCATGAAAATACAAATGATCCGGAACACGATTTAATCAGCGATGATGACGATATAGGGTTCATTGCAATTGCTGGTGTTGACAATGACTTTGCTATTATATAATTGGAGGGAAAAAACGATCATTTTGTTTTTGTGATGACTATAAAGTGTTCAGTGATCAGAACGTCCTTTCTCGATTCATTACCGTATCTTAAGGTCTTCCTATATCATTCAAGCAAGTAAAAATCTAGTAAAAAGGTAGAAACTAATTTTGTGTTAAAATATTAATGTTTTCAACCTGCTCGGCCTGCAGCTTTTTGTTCTAATCGCGACTAGTTTGAAAGTCGGCTGACTTTGAAACTGCCTTTCAAATTTTTGTAAGATATTGTGATTGATTTTATATTTTACTTTTGTGTACTATTAGACAAGTTGTGCAGAATAAATATTGTTATGAAACAAAATGAGCATGAAAATACTTGCAACATTTTATCGATTACAACTTCAGCTAGTCTTGTGGCACATTAGCTCTTTTCGCACGTATGAAATCCATTAAATGAATGTTGATATTTATCAACAACTCGGTGAGCAATAATGTCTGTTCAATGTTCAACACTGCCCGTTGATATAAGAATTTGTGATCTACTTCGGACGATTCTGACGAACAAAGCAATCGGATTGCGTAATTATTGCTGTGTAGGTAGAGATAGGTAACATAGGTAACGCATGCCACGTAATGAACTCGGGTGTTACTCAGGCTTACTCAACGAATCCATAACGCATTGACCACTTTCATTCACGTTATCTAAGTTCTTTGTTAACACAGCATTAAGTGTGACACAAATTTTAACGTAACTAGTTAATGGTTATTGAATGACAAGACTTACATTACTGTAACTTATCCATAGGAATTAGCTAGTGATTTGATAGTCACTGGGCACTTTTAGCGTAATTGTGCTTGAAAGGTGTCATTGGCTTTCTTCGTGGGTTAATTGACACCATTAAGTACCAAGACCAATAATAATTTAAAAAAATCGTCGTCCTTCTACTTATTATATTGTATTGTGTAGAAAGTAGAGCAGTTTCAATTTTTTTTTAAATACATACTGTAAATTTTAGGTAAGGTGTCAATCACAAATTAATTTCAAAACAATAACTGGCTTTCAGCAAAAAGTGTAGTACAAAATCAATCAAATGAAATGTTAGTTAATTGATGAACTCGACGCAGCATAATTTAATAGCAAATCAAATATATTTATTAGTGATAGTAGATATTAGTAAAAAGATTTATAGCAGAATTGTTTCCAATTTCTGAGCGTCGAAAATTCTTTTACGTGTAATACCTTTCTCTGGCATTCGCGAGGGTCATTATGTAGATTACTTCGTTCAGTCATGACGGGTCAGCGATGGAGACGCATCAAAATTGTAAGCTATTAAGGTGCGTTCACATAATAGCATTCGCGTGTAACACATTATGGTGTAGCTAATTTTCATGAAGAAGTGGAGTGCTTTTTTGAAATTGGATTGCCTGAAACGTGTGCTAGCTTGAAAAAGGAAATGAGGAAATGTAGAAAAGTAGCTATGTATGTAGTGCAGAAGATCTGTCAATAAAAATACGACTACTACGACTATTAAACTATTTGCAGTCAGTCTCAGTAGTCACAGATCAAGCAAGAGTATTATTTATAAGAATAAGTTAAACCTAAGCATCTGTTTGCTGAATTTTCAATGTGATGGAGTAAGAAAGCACCTTAATGTTTTTGAACTTTGACTTTTATCATAGCTGAGAGTAAAAATAACGACAGACGCGTTTGAAACGAGTCCTTTGTGAATAAAGCGCTTTCTTATTATGGCTTCTAACGAAGTACCTTAGCTACTTTGAAGAATTTTAGTGTTTTTTTCTGATTGGTGTTTGTTTTTGTTTGGACTGATAGCTCTCCAGGTTTAAATGATCATTATAATTGAATCTTTTTCATTTTTTGTTTACTTTTTCTTTCACACAATTATAATTATGAGTACGCTAGCAATGCCTGAAACTGTAAAACGGCACTTGACAAAATATGTCTCTCTCTCTCTAATATCTAGGTATAATGTACTCGTAAGTATGTTTACTCAAGAATACATAAAATGTGATGCAAGTCTCTGAGCTTTTTTAATTTAGAAAAATTGGCGCGCTGAAAGTTTTCATATAACTGGTATTGGAGAAAAATAATAATATACTCTTTAAAAAGGCATGACAATGAATTTAGAATCCGGCTGTCTGGCATTTTAGGCGCCGCGGCCTCGACTCGACGCATACGCAGCTGACCCGCGCACTTTACATTCGAATCTTTCTTCAACTTGCCCTAGCTCTTACCACTTACACAATAGAGTCCACTTCACGGTGTTACTTCGATCTGCATTAAACGTTTTGTCCCCACCATGAGCGAGCAATTTGTTCTATGACGAAATGTTTATAGGTCTTCAGAATAAGTTGTGGGCATTTTATTCTTGCAAAACGTACGTGAGGTCATTGGTCAATCGGTATTGTATACGTTCGTACCTAATTACCTGCCTTTATTCCGATAAGATACTTATTTATTCGCTTTTAATATCCAAATTGACTTTCGTTTGAATCCATGATAGAGTCCCTACATCAAATCGTGTACTAACCGGTACCCGCAAACATTGTTCGTAGCTAATTTCAATTTGGTAGAAGGTACTCAGGAAATTTAATAATGTAGCGAAGATAATCTAAAACAAATTAGAATATTACTAGAGTACTTTGTCTAGAGATACAAATTAATGTAAAGCACACCGTGTGGCTTTACGAGTAGGTACCTATGTGAAGAAATATACGAGTATCTTCCTAAAATTAATTAAGGATAATAGCTAACGTTATTAAGATTAATGGTAATGATCTTGTAAGTAAATATTATTTTTAGGTTAATTCGTTAATTTTCTGTAACAAACAGTTGGTTGCTATGATTGCGTTAATTTGTCGTTATAACAAAATATTATTTTTCTAGGAAGGTGCATACCTATCTATTGATTGCTTTACCTATTGACATAATAATTTGTTGATATTGTAACCGTTGATATTAAAACTTCAAACCGGTAATGATGTAAATCGTGAATGTAAAGCTGAAATGTTGGCGCACAGTAAATACTGCAAACGAAACATGGAAACGTGATGTTTTGGCGACTGAAATGAAATAATAATGTTATGAATGTTACTAAAATACAGTTAAATTAATTAACGGCATGTGGAAATGAAAATTATTTGCTTGCCTTAATAAAATAACTTGAAATTTTAGCTCAAAAGCTGTATATTGAATAGCAGGAAACAACGTGTTTTGGTCTGGTTGTAAAGTTTTAATATTAAAGATCATGATACACGTGTACGTGTAAGTGTAAGTACTTAGGTAGGTATGTTTAATTCTTTGAACAATTATTACTTTTAAAAAAATAGGTATTGTAGATTTCGTATCATTTATGTTCTGAAAGACTGCTTTGAAAGAAATCTCTAAAGTAAAATTAAATTGACAATTTGTATGTGAATTCATTTTTCCTTTGAATTAATGTTTGCCTGCATTTTGACAACAATAGCTCATTTGTTTATCATTAATTGCTGCACATTAATTGCTTTGTGTAATAAATGGTACATATCAACATAATCTCGGCCGCATTGATAACCACAAAAAGGGATGGCTCACCAAAATCCCTTATCTCAGTGCCCAGGGTGAGAATGTCCCATAATCATAGGACTAGGGCCATTCCAAGCGCAACGGACCCCCTGGGATCTATGGCCGTCATATCATGCCGACCTTTTTATTATAACCTCTATCACAATAGACATAAAGGTCACATTTAGAAACCACACATTTAGGGTTATTCTCCGCAGAACTTGTTTTGAGTTTTAACCCTCCGCAAATAAGAGGGCTTGCCGTTTGACAGTTATCACTGCCCCAATTAAATTTCTATTGTCATATTAATGGGAATTTTATTCAGATGATTATAGAAATAAACGATTTATTTTTATAGGCATAAATTAATTTCAGCTAGAATATTTTTCCTCAGCTCACCGTTTTCCAATTTGATAAGTATGTTATTTCCTCAAATATTAATAGAAATTACATATTAATTCCAGTTATACCTAATAATGAGGAAAATTACATCAAAAATAATGTGGTTAGTAACATAGGTCATAATGCAATAATTTCCTTGTAAATGAACCGATAATAAGAGGATTTACCATTAAAATTTTCCCTATTTTTGTTATGTTAATTAATTGAATGTGTTATTAAATAAAATATTTTAAACTAGCTTTCCGCCCGCGGCTTCGCCCGCGGCTTCGCTCGCGTGGAATTTTGTCTGTCACAGAAAAACAATATCGCGCGCGTATTTGCTCACCGTTTAGACCTACCCTGGACTACGACAAACATTTTAAAACCAAAATCAGCTCAATCGGCCCAGCCGTTCTCGAGTTTTAATCAGACTAACGAACATCAATTCATTTTTATTTATATAGATAGATTACCGTGTTCATTATGTACTAATGTTCTTAGGTACAGAAAAATATAAGTACAGAATCTGTTAAAAAACTTAAAATATGAATGACAGTTCTAATCGCGGTGCCACAAAATTTATATGCGAGGGTTGCTCGGGCTGTAATAATTTTCACTGTCGGTCCGGTCATTATTTTAACAATCAGTTGTTTGGTTTAGTGCAGAATTTCCCAGCTTACGAGCACGGCACGTGGCCACTTTATGGAATACTATTATGGGGGATGTAATTTAACGAACTATTGCGCAAAGCAAAACAGGCAATGACAATAAAAGTAATTAGATTTTTTTAAATACACATCTGAATGAATACTAAAGTGATCATTGTGAATTTTCTCACGGTTTGTGCATGATGGATGATTATTGACTCTGTTTATAAAGCTAAAGAGTTTGTTTGATGATTGAATGCGGTAATCTTAGGAACTATGTACTTGTAAATACAGATTAGTTGTACTTTAGATCCCGATAGAATTAAATAGTTCCAGTGATCAACTGATGTTTTAACGATGAATAAACAACTAAGTATGTTATCCAATTAAATTATCTGTAACATGCGCATCCGTATCAGCTTAGCGAAAGCCATAAAATCATTCAAAGATCATTTATTTATATAATGAAGAGTGAGAGAAATATCGTTATTTTCAGTGTTTATTTCTACTACACCAACTCGGTGCAAATCACGTTTCCTTCACAACCGCCTACGTACAACTTCTCTAAATGAGTAAGCACAGTGATCCCCGAAAGTTTTGAGTAAACGTTTCTACTGTTTCTAGACAAAATGTTGTAAATCACTTGTACATACTATTCCGTGTAGGGTCACCATCTGTACGGATTTGTAAAGATTTGTCCAGAGTTTGCCTTCTATACGAACTTGGTACCTACGTCATTTTAATTTGACGCACATGTCAGCTGAATAAGGGCACATGCGTGCGAGTGGTTGTAACCAACTATCTAGTATTTGTAAGCTTTTGAATTTATAGCAAACTAGCGGCCGTCCGCGACGTCTTAGTGAGCACCTACGTTCGTACGTTCCATGCAAAATGTGAGACTCTTGTTGTTTCTGAAATTTCGTGATGAGTGAGTCAGTCAGTGACTTTTATACAGATAGATTGGCTCGCCGTTGTGTCAATAACTAAACAAAACCTCTACTGTGAACATTTGTTCCGGATTTTTTCTATCCGGATTTTCGTCACATTCTAAATTGTGAATGGTTACCCTAATCTTCGAAACTAACGACGGCAACATACTTGCTAATGTAAGGCGAGTGCAGCGACCACACGGACCAACAGAATTAATTAACTTTTGTGGCGCCCAAATGAGGTCGGCTTTATTCAAGTTTAGAATTCAATTAACGACGAGCCAGCTTTAACTGAAGTCTAACCGAGTGTCCGAGTTGTTACCGCGGGATGAATTATAATGGGCTGATTTAATAGACGGGACTTAGCCACTTTGCAAGTGTTCAATATTGAGGGCTTCGGGATTAAGTCATTGTTTTAAACGAAACAGATTGCATTTTGTGTTTCTGTTCAAATAGATAGACAACAAACTTGACCTTCTTTGGTTGGGTTTTATTGGCGGTCAAGCTGTAGATCCTGGCTACACAAGAGTTGCAGCGGTGGGAATAGTCCCGTTTGTTCAAATAGGTACTGCTTTATTTGCTATGAGCTAGACTGTACTTTGTAGTTTATTTAATTTAATTATTCAAAGTTATGCGACATATTTCTAAAATAACATAATATTGGCTGTTCAATAATATAAGGATCATACTTAAAACCAAATAATAACTCTCCGAAAGTTCGTCTGAAAGATCGGAAACTATATTTCCTTATTCCTACGAGATATAGTGCCTACGGTAAACTATAAATAAATAGTGACAGTCCCATTTAACGATACGGCAGACTTACGTTGTCAAATAATTGAATACGTTGGTTCGTTCGAGTTTGCCGTTCCCCAAACTCCCCTCGTATATTTCATCTCACGGGATTCTGTATCAATGGGTCCTAATGGCGTGGACAGGGTCTTTGTGCCATCCCTCCCCTCATCCAATTCCAGAGAGTCAATGTCCGAATTAACCAGCCCCATATTGGGTGTTACACCTCCGCAAAAAATTGGCCCTTCATGCCTTATACCGACCAGCGTTAGCTACCCATTGAAATAGTTCCATAATGGATGTACTTGGCCTATTGTTTCCGATACAATGAAGGCTTTCTTTGAGGTCAGAGTAGAGTAATCATTTATTAACGCACGTTATAAGTAACAGGATGGTTTTATAAATGACCGCATATTCAAATCTAGCATTCAGTAAATATCAAGGCGATAATATATTCGAAAGTTGTTTAGTGTTGACATAGTGGTTTTAGCAATTTAAAAGCTTATGTTGGAAATCCAATGTAGTTGTATTTTGCAAAAGTTTAGATCCTCGATTATGAACTAATTGATTGATATTCCGAGTAAAATGTAGATTATTAGATTAATAAAAAAGTATTTATTATTAGTTTTGGCACTTGATTATGAATAATGTGATTGTGAACGATAGCTAGATATTTAGGGAATACTTTTTAACGTAAATAAAGCAGAGCCTGGAAGATCGATTATCATATAGAATGGTACAAAATATCAATGGATAATCATGAAAGATATATTCGTAATCATCAAAAGTTTTATAATATGTATAAAAAATAAATGTATTTAAATGTCACAAAAATAAGGACCATATAATACTCCCCATTACAGTTACCTAAGAAGTTTCCCGGAAATGAAAGGAGCCATTAAATTGTCCTTTCTCCGTCCAATAGAGTTGAAGCATTTTTCCAGGTTGGATGTGATCAAATCTTGTTACCCAGGGGATACAAATTTCCGGGACAGGAAATTCGTATAGTTTATTTACCCACTCGACGAAACCCGAACCCTTTTACAAAATATGATTTGTGAGTATATTTCACCGTCTTACTTTCGCAAATCGATGGAGAGTTTTATCAGTGAATATAAACTACTTGGGAATGGAGGACTTTGTAAAATACATATAAATATGTTTATGTATCTTAAGCTGAGTTGCACCACCTAACTTTGACCGTAACTATAACGATAACCGGTGTTTTTTGTATGGATTTTGACAGATTTTTGACGTTTGTCAAAATTAAAGTAAGATGGTGCAACTCAGTCTTAGAGTTACTCAGCAAAGGTTGCTCGTAAGATAATTATGATAATTATCTTCTCGGCTTAGAGTTGGTAATTGTATATCGACTGTAGTACGATCCTGGGAAACTTTAAATTATACCTTAGATACTAGTTTATAACTTTACAATTATCTGTATTAAAATGTTTGCAAATGTGAAAATTTTATGAAAATACGTTGGACTGTCGTAGATTTTAGCACATGTTAGAACACAAATTACCGCCATATATTTAACGAAGCTAAAGATAAGTAAACGCAAAATAAACTTTAACGAGAAAACCAGAAAATGACACACAGATTCGAATCGGTTCGGTACTTTCTGTTGGTAGAGTCGCTTTCTCAACTTTAGAGCTCTACGTGCTCCTTATTAAGTCTGATGTTTACTTCTTAGTCGAATATTAATGAAAAATGCTGGTGAAACATAAGCTTTATTTCTCTTATTAATAGGCATGCAGGTCAATATGCCATAGTGTTTGTTTTTTCGCGATCACCGACGTAGAGTTCGGTAAACATAGTAAAATCACGTGGACCGACCGGTAGAAAGTAGCTTACCTCTTGAGCCACTCTTCATTCAACCACGTCGAACAGGTTACGACTCGTTCCACGCACACACTCGCACTTACAGCTCTACTACACTCGATCGCACTCACACGTCGGCGTGTAACGTGGCTGAACTTGCAACCACCCAGGTCAGCTTGGTGCATCAGTTTTTTTTTGGAACTGGTTTCTGTGTCTAACAAAGGGCGTGAGTCAGAGAAGGGATAGTCGGAATTAAGTAATATTCTTATTTATGTGTTTATGTTTTCGAAAACAACACTTGTTTGTCTGTTTACAAAAGTACCTACAAAATGTGGGTATATGAAATTTATTCTTGGTTTATTTCAACCTACTTATTGTATAATATTATTAATCAACGTGACAATTAATTGTTTGTAACATTTCGGTTAATTTACTTAAACTTAAACCTTAAACGGATATGCCTCTCTGTTATTGACGCTGGGGATTGAATCGTTAATGTTGCAAATTAGGGGACACATAAACCATCGTTCTATTGCACACAACTTTCTAAACATTGTACCCTGCCATTACATCTAAGATAGTCTGTGACATTGTGAAGCTGCTATTTGATTTATCGTCTTCACGAACACGTGTGCGGCACAACGTTTCATTTGACAAGGGACCTCTACCTGCTATAGAAATGTGCCCCTTCGTACAAACAGGCTGTGGAACGAAGCAACAATAACTTTATTCAACAGGAAATTTGGTATTGAAGTTTGTTACGGATTTATCGCTCCACGCTACATCGGAGATACTAAAGCTGTTTTACTAAGTCCTGTAGCTGATTCCAATGGGATAATGCCATTGTCTCTAAATATACTTGGACAATGTTGAAGCAAGCATTATTTCTTCTAGTCCAATATTTGTCTTGACAAAGCTACTTTAATAAAGTAATATAATTAATTATAACTGCCACGTTGAAACAGAGACATGTTTCCAATTCTCTCCAAGGAATATAATGACTATACAAAAGTTTCAAAACATTTTGAGTTCAAAACTTTTCTCGTTTCAGCCTTTGTCTTCAGCATTTCTCATTCATCATATTATCATGTTTTGCTCATTTATTAATTAAGTATTTGTTAAACATTTCAATTTCGTACTAAATGAAGAAAGTCAACTTTGGTGTCGTGTTAGGAATTCCCTTTAACATTTTATGCCTTTTCTGAATTTACTGAAGATGAGTGTTGGTTGGAATCTCTTTTTTAGTGTCTAACATACAATTCTTTGCGAGTAGGTATAATACGAACACATACGAGTCTCGTATGTAAGGTATAGTTTGAGTCAGAAATGTACAACATTCGAACGCTCACAATAATCGTGTTTGTAAGCGCCAAACCCATATCTCTCGCATACACAATCGGTTCCTAAGATATGCGTTGTTGTGCCATCCCAGACCCTAAGACTGTTTACTGTTTGAACACAATAGCCGTCTACCTGCCACAAGCACTCCGCCATAAACAATGTACAAGTGATTTTACTCTGTGCAATAATGGCCTCTATAGACGCCACCATTCCCATAGTTATGGAAGTTGCTAAGTCTATTTTATAGTTCACTCAAGGCTGACGGAGCTTGAGGACAAGGCGATGATCATTTCTGTTTAAGTACCTTCTTATTACCATAAAGTATTTGTTTCCTCGGTGACTGTAAAACGGACATTGTTGCTGTTAAGTTGGAATGTTTTTAACCCCTTTTTTATGTACTTTTGTTTAAATTGTTAACCTGTTTCATAATGTCAATACTTTGTTGTGAAGCGTCGTTGGTTTTGCATAGTTATTTGTTACAAATCTCTAATAAGATAATTTATTAGGTAAACTTATTAGAATTAAAGAAAATGTTTTCTTACTACCAGAAAATACATGCATATAAGTATTCAGCATTTTCACTTACTTCACTTTTAAGATTCATTGCAACTGACAAGTTAATGAAAAGTTAAGTTTTGACCTCAATTTAAAACCTGCTCCTGCAGGACGCTCTTGTTTCCACAGAAACTTATGGTTGTCCTTTTTTCGCGCGTTTTAAAAGTTGTTGAAGAAAGGGATGGAAGGTGCAAGTGTGCCTACGCACGCTACATACGTCGTGGGAAACGATGAAAACAAGGCTTCTGCCGTTCCTTTCGCTTATGATTGGCCTTTGTTCTTAACTGGTGCTGTTTTTTTGCTTTTGTTTGAACGATGCAGTTATTTTTATTCTTATGGCGGCCCGGCTTCAACTCCTTAACATGCCCGAAGGGTTTTGAATGCCAATCAACCAATTTTCTTTGAACTTTTTTTGGTCGAATTTGCCGGACTCTACACAGCTCTACATGATGATTAATGCAGAAATGTTGAATATCGCCCATTAAATTGCTGGTAAATTTTAAATGAACAAGGTTTATTCGATGCTCACCAAACTGTCACAAATGCTTCGCTCGGAGTAATCGATTCGTAATGAGTTTTTAAATAGCCAAATTGTGCGAATTGAATGGTGTGACGTAAGATGAAATGTATCTACATTATGTAAATAGTTTTCTCAGCTGGTTTCGTAACAGCTGTGGAGAATCGCCAGTGCAGCCTGGTGGAACGAGCACGCGTGGCTAGGCGTGGATTGCGTGTGTCGCCGGCCTTACACTCAATGATTCTGTTTTGTAGCAAATTCTTGAGGTTTCATTGAACGATGCCGTGCTGTCAGATCCGGATAGATACAAAGCAGTGTTAGGAGAATTTGAAAGAAATTGGATGAACACAAAGAATGTATCGATCATGAATCTTGACAATTATAGCACTTGTATGCTAGGACTTTTATTCAACGCCTTTTATAGGTAAGCTCATAAGCTTCCTCTGACTCACTAAATCCACCGAGTACGAAGAAAATGGTCTTCTTTCTTACGCATCAGTTTTACCATGTTTTACTAAGAATAGAATTCTATTATTTAAGACAGATTTAAAAAGCTCACACAGTCACAATACTAATAGAGTCAATTAAAAACATTGACGAGTTCTAATTACGCTGCACTACTTTCCCATTTTCTGTCACTGGCCAGAGTTTATCTTGATCGTCACCATTAGATAGCACTCGCACTACATTATAATAAAAAAAAAACAAAAAAAACCGCAACAAAAGCCGCGGCCTTTGAAAGACTTTCATTTACCGCTATAGTAAACGCCTGTGTTACTCATGTAAACAATAGAATCAGAGCGTGCATGGCAACATTACGGGTAGATGCGCCGGCGCAGCAGACTGCAGCGGGTCGGAAACCGGTACCGAGGTCGATGCACGGCCGCCAGATGTCGCACTTGCTTGGACCACAGCCTTACAGGAATTAGGACAACTTGTAAGCTAGTGATAATATTCCTCTATTAGTGCCTTAATTAGAATGCTAGCTAAGCTTAATTAAAAGTGCTTTTTAAAAGCCTACTTGCAAAAATTATATGACTTTTATGACTACTTATTTTCTTAACTACGAAATGTTTTACTTTTCTCAATAACTTAATTAAGGAGTAAAACTTTGTATAACAAGTATTTTCTACTACCAAATAAGATCACGTATTTAATTAAACATTCCTCTCTAGAAAGTCCATAAGAATTAACGATGCCGTCCCAAATTCATCACGGTTTTGAAATATGAAACTGATGACATCTTTCGAGGTCATATAAACAAAAACAGCCGTGAAACATCACACCAAATGAAAATTATGAGGTGTATACTGATTTGGTTCCATTCGCACTGCGCTGCGCGTACGCCGGTGAACTGTGTCGCGGCCAGACGCCACCTACCGTGAGAAAGTGGCGTTCTGAGGAAGTGCGATATTTCTCTTGGACTTGTAGCTTATAATTGTAAAGATTACAAGCCGTGTGGCTTGAAGAAACATTAACAACTTGCTGTGAATATAGATGACAAATGTAGTCAATGACTTATGTATTCTCTAGTGATGTCAATAAACCTGTAGGGTAGTTGACACCACGAGTCAATTGACATACTTCTTACGAACAGCCTAAGCGCGATTCTTTCATTTGTATGTAAAAGAGAAATTCTATGACGTTACTTTTTTCCCAACTTAATTGACTAGCTAATTTTATGGATTTCATTTTGAGAAATTACTTAATTGGGTTTTCAGGGCTAAAGTTGTGGATTGGAATTGGAACAATCTCGGTCGCTAAGACAATCCTGAAAATGGGTCTAGAAGATGTAATGCACCTTTTAATTAATCTACTTACACGTGTATTTGATGTATTTAAATAAACATGACGTTATTACTGAAAATTATGAAATGCGTACGAAAAAAAGTTATCTAACCCCGGATCGTTAATTTCATACGCGTGTTGAATTAAATCGAGCATTCTAGTCTTAAATTATAATTCCGAAAAGGGGTCGTAGTAATAACACAACTCGAGTCGAAAACGGACAACATGCGATCACGTTTCAAACAGCCTCCCTCGCAATCGGAACGTGAGCTTAATTAACAACTTTTTGTCTAACTGCTGTTATTTTGTTGAACGATAAAAGTGGAATGCGTTTTGATCATTTCCTTGAATGGCGATTGGAAATATTAATTGGGGAATTTTGTGCAATTTATGTAATATTATGTTGATAATACACTTGGTTAATCTTTATTACTTGTTTATTAGTCCAAGCCAACGTTATGGTGGTAGTGCAACTATTTAAGTTTTCTTCGTTGTTCTACAACTCAATTTAGGTACTGGCTGTTTATTTAACTCGTAATCATTTCTAATAATCTTTCTTCAGTTACAACTACTTACCTATTACAAACTATGTTTCTGGCTGAAATATGGGATATTGTTATTAAATACTATGTTACTGAAACTTTTTTGAGTTTATTTCTAATTTTAAATATTCAAAAACAAAACCTGTAAAATATTTACAGTGAAGTTGAATCCTCTAGAGGTTTTCTCAGTTGTTGTTATACAAAAACATTCACTGTGGATTGGAATGGTTTGAAAATATTACAAATTGCCTTTGTTTGTTTCAGGTTTGTGTTTACGAGAGTTCAATCGTTAACGATTCTAATTAAACATTGAAAATTTTGGTGAGTGACAGTAATTACTTTTTTATTTCTTTAATTTGGTAAATTATTTTCATTCGTGTTTACTTACATTAATTTGTGTAGTTACGAAAGAACATAATTACCTATTGAGATGAAGTCCGGATGATGCAGTGGTAGGTAGGATGAACTACATGTAATGCATAAAGTCCAGGATTAGATTTCCAATTAGGTAAATTGAACTGACATATAAAGACACGGGTCTTAACGCGACGTTTATGAATGAGTTACATTAATTACTTACTCAGGGCTTGAATCGATTGATAAAATTGCTAAAAATAATTTGTTTTAGTGAGACTTACGTCTGTAGAGATACTTCCCAGCTAAAAATTTAAAATTGTTATAATTGAATAGGTTAATTTTATGGCTTAGTTACGACTGTGTGGATATTCTACATCTACAAATTTTTTATGCACGCAAGTGTAACTCGCACTTGACCGTTTTTTAATCTCAAATAGTAATCAAATGCGCGGTTAAGTCGACTGATACCTATTTTACGTCCACGTTTTCACTTAAACTATAAAGTAGGTATTATCTTGTATGTTTTTTACTTGACCGCGTAAAAAGGTCGTGATTGTTCTGTCATATCCACATCCATTGTTGTTACGAGGTAGCATCTTTGTCATGTAGATTCATCTTACAATGATTATAAGATTTTATCATTCCTAACATAATTGCGCATTTGTGAAATTGATCATCGTATTGGCAAAAAAACTAATAGGTACCTAAAAACTAAATGAGGAAATGGAAAAATCCATGTTTATTACTTAGGAACCTATACAATTAAAATCTACATGGTGGCAATCTGCTAACTACTACAATGAAGTTCATATTTTTAGATAGATCCATTTTCATTCATATTATGTAGACTGCAATATTGGTACTCTGTGTAACTGCGACAAATATGTACGTACCTACATAAATATCAAAAGTACGGACGCAGAGAATTAGCTACGCTAAGGCTGAGTTGCACCACCTAACTTTGACCGTAACTATGACGATAACCGGTGTTTTTTGTATGGAGTTTGACAGATTTTTGACGTTTGTCAAAGTTAAAGTAAGATGGTGCAACCCAGCCTAAGTTTCTACTAGAGTGTAGACTAACCCAAAACCTGTTAACTAATGTAGAGGCAGACTAATTAGTCCACGCCCTCATATTTCCCAGGCTTCGGTCGGTTGGGAATACAAACTACGTACATATTGTTAAATGATAGTGCCTGAAAAGCAAATACGTGGGACACTATTTAAGTTGTGAGCCTAACTATGAAAACAAAGTAGTTTATTATTAATATGGTATTGATTGCATTTATTGCTATTGTCTTTCATGATTTATGTACTTTTTAATGTGTCCGAAACACTTTTCATAGCATTTTTTCCACTCAGCTTGAGGCACCTCCAAAGCATGGTTTTTGACCGCACCGACAGTTGCTTCTGGCTACATAAATCGCTGTTCACGCATTTAATTTTAATATATGGGTACCAAATGAAGTGTTTAGATTCCAAGCAAGAATTTTGTAGCGTTGGACCTGTTTATTTCATATTTTGAGTGTTCAAATAGTGAGTTGTTTGACGAGACGTGTAAAAGCTCACATTTTCGTCACGAATGGCGATTCGACTATGCTGGTCAGTTTCCCTTATTAAACTGAAGACTTTTGGAAAAAAAGTGACTGTTTACTATTAAGAATTAACCATTCTAAATTTCTTTAGTGACGTTTCTGTCATATAATCGGATATTTCGGAAAAATAGGCGACCGTAAGTTTCAAAGTGTTCCGAGCGCATGGGACTTTTGTTGGAATTGGTTCATCTTAAAACACCTCCATACTCGATAGCTGTTTATTTTCAGGATCATTATGCATAGATCCTTAATTCGTCAACTGTCACAATTTTAAAAACGGCTTTTAAAGCTTTTTAAACGTATTTATCAAACATTTCCAAGGACTAAACGACACAAGCGTCCTATTGAGCGTTTGAAAAATTTTGTGACATCCAGTGAGAAAAAAACGTATTAACCATAATATGGTCATACAATATTTTATTACTGCTAGTGGAATTAATGCCTAGGATTATCTCAATCCTACGATATATCACATGACGAGGTTTCTCTTCCATTTTTTTGACAACATCAATGTTTTCCGCCACTATTATTCATTTTGGACGACTTTCGCTAAGTTCACTGGTGAGCCAATGACATACAATATTATACTTCTTAAACTAGCGTTTTACAATGGTAAAGGACAGATCTTTATTACCGAAAGTGAAATTCAGCTGACCGCTTCAGTTTTGTATTGATTAACCACGTCGAAAGTCATAATAAATCTTCGCGCGAAAATTTCCGCAAGTCAATTCCATGTTTTTGTAGTCAAGATAATTTTCAGTTCAATGTTAATAATACAAAACGTGCTCAAATGATAAAAAGTTTTGAATAAAGTTGTAGTCAAAAATGTCAAACTTTTCATTAAAAGTATCAGATGTCGTCTAACAACACGTTATGTTGTCGAGGCTCACAACTTAAATAGTGCCCTAGTACATTAAACAGCAGTTCCAGAGCGAAATGTCAGTGCACAATGCGTTAATCATACTCGTTATGTAATTACGTTCAGTATTGCACTGCACGCCATGTTACAGAATGATAACATCGTAAAAGAGGAAACAAGTAAGGATATATCCTGTGTTTCCATGCATACAATTGAAATGCCTATATATTTTTTATTGCGAGGCCGTGAGAAGAACAAGCGTTCTGCTTTTAGCCGACTGTCTGTTTTTATGAAGCAAAGAAAGACAGAATTGCAAAGAAAGCATATACTTAAACTAAACAAGAGTTTACAGCGTTTAAAGTAAAAGAAAACATGCAGAAATCTTGGCATAAAATTTAGTCAAAACTCAAACTGTTTGCCGCATATTTATTATTCTAAAAAACAAACAAAGAACAACCTCACATCCGAGGTTACGTAAATCGGAGCGCGCTCGCAATAGCAATGATTACAACAAGAAGAAAGCAAACCGCTTCCAAGAGATGGGCCAAACCCGCAGTCACGTACGGGTTGACGGTTTATTCCACTTTCCAGTTTTCATCAAGTGAATAATAAATAACACAGCACATTTCGCCTCTTCGCTGCTCGAGTACGTTTTGTTTGCGAATGCGTTCCGTTTTGCTGACGCTCTTTGGTTCGTTGACGGCGGCAAATCGTTCGGAAATGCGGGCGCTTCTGAAAAGAACACTTTTCAAATGATGCCAACGGATTCACTTCACTATTGAGTGTATCGGCAAAAATGCGAACAAGTATTGGTACGGTTTGCGGAGGGTACCGTAAGTTAGGTTTTATGCAACATTGCAATCACGTTGCATGACTTACACTAATAACATCATTATTTAGTGTTCAGATATTATAAATTATGGTAGCAGTTACTCGTAGATGGTTTTGTTGCAAGCCTCCTTGAGTTTATTCTGCAAACTTCGAGACTGAATTTAATGTTGTTATGTGGAAGGTCTAAAGCGCTTTTGTTTGCCGTTCATATGACGAGTCCTCCCTTTGACCTTTTCAGCCAAAACGACGCTGACCGTGAAAATAAGTGGGTCATGTTTTTTATTCTCGACCCTTGAGCGCTTAAATTTGCGGACCCTTGCATTGCGTCGAAGCTATAAAGGGCTCCATATGTTTGTCATTAGCGGGAATACGGGTAGGGATTGAAATGCGCGCCCCGCATGAGGCAAGGTCCAATTACCTCGTCCCTATACCTGGCACACTTTACAGGCTGATCGTTCTATAAATCTAACAAAGGAGTTATGTCGAGTGATTCGAATCGCGCTAGCAAAGTATTGTGTTTGGATTTAGAGGTTCTTATTTCTATTCTTTTTTCTTAAAGTTTACCGAAACGAAATCCTTAGTTGAATTTACTGTGACAAGATTCGAGTTGATCTATTTGACAATAATTCGATTTAGAAAAATAAATTATAATGGTTCTTAAATAACTATCTATATAAATAAAAATTAATTGCTGTTCGTTAGTCTGATTAAAACTCGAGAACGGCTGGGCCGATTGTGCTGATTTTGGTTTTAAAATGTTTGTCGTAGTCCAGGGTAGGTCTAAACGGTGAGCAAATAAGGAAAAATTGCGATGGCTTGTTTATTGCCTTTAAGGCGGAACAGAGTTCGCCGGGTCAGCTAGTTAAATATATTTATACCTATAGTTTTACGAAATGCGTGTTTCATTATTCCGCAAGCCAAATGTAAGCAAGTGTTAATTTGTGGTAACTGCAAAAACTTTACACACAGTTAGTTCCAACCGACCCCCGCGGGAGTCTTTTACCCTTTCCTAATTTATGTGTGGCCAAAAGTTACTGGGGTCATAAGACAATTACCGCTAGTTTTAGAGGTTTATTTTAAAATCTACTTAAAATATCAAAAAAGATTTGCTGTAGCTGCACCATAAAATCATAGATCATAAACATTTCGCACCCCCCCTGGAAGAAGTATGCAAGTCCACTTGTGCGATATTTTTTTTATTGCACTAAAAAATCGAGGAGGAGGTAATACATATTGTCAATTTTTTTCATATTTTTTCTCTTAAAAATGAAGAAATTATGTACAAATATGTAAAATATTGCAACATTAAAATATCTAAATTTCCATAGCAAAAACGAAGTAAATACATTTGCACTTAATTGTTTAATAAAGTTCCGTATGAATAATAGCATATTAATAGTTACGTACATCTTCCACGAAGACTTTAAAAAACATTTTCGCGTATCTATTGTTGCATACTTATTTTAGGATATTATTTGGTGGGTATCGTAGTGCAAGTTCAGTTGCGTAGTTTTTCCACGAAACTTTTGTGCACATTATGCTGGTAATTTTGTGCAAGTCTAGATGCCTAATTCTTCCACGAAGCTTTTATTCGCATTATAAAATATAACAATTGATACGTTATTTTCTACGTAGATATCTTTGTGCAAGTCTAGTTGCTAATATTTTGCGAAGCTTTTGGCGATGTTGTATTTTAAACCGATATTGATACATTTATTTAGATGTAATTAAGTCATTAACAAAGCACAAATTAACTTAGTTTCAGTCATTTAAGTATCCAATCCACTCCTTTTTGCACTAAATACCCCTGTACCTAAGACTGTGTGTTTATCAAAAATTCGTCCCAATGATTACTTACCACGTGGTAAAATTATCGGTCTTTATGAGTACAAGATCCATTTTAAATTCTGTCTCTCTCTTCAGTGAATCGTTATCGTAGTTATCGTGATAAATTTTCATCTTTGCAGAGCCGCATGTGTTCATTTATCAGCTTATGCGTGTATTGCCAGCGTGACAAGGTATGTATCTATACGTCTTTTGGAGCAGTAAGCAACAATCGGTGTGTCCCCAATTACAGAATGACACAAGTTTATATGTATTTTAAGGATTATTGTAATCAAAATGACATACTCGTAATGGTCAGACGTTTAAAAATGCAACAACCTGATACAAAACTGTTGCCATCTTTTCGTATGTAGGTACGATGAGCGAATACTGACTGTATTCTTTTCAGGTGGTACTTGATCGACCTTCCGCAGACCTCCACGGATTGTACTTGCCACTGGAATGTAGTGCCTATCCTAGTGTTGACGCTATTTGTCCAGTAAATTGCAGTTATTTCCAGGCCTTATGAAACTCCTGGCTCAGACAAAGTTCCTATCCTGGTTGCTTCACAGGTCCGGCCACTCTTCAACAAAGCGTATAAAAGCACCTATAAGTTTTGGACCAAATAAAAACTGTTCTTTTTTCTTTATAGGTTCAGCCAAACCAACGCAATCTCAAGCGATCAGCCGGCGTGCAGTGATAGCGATTAGACTTAAGATTCGGCCAAACCAGCGCGATCAACCGGCGTGCAGCGATGGCAAACAATGCATTTAGGTCTGGTCGCCATCGCTGCACGCCGGTTGATCGAGTGTGAACCTTATAGGATTTGGAAGTGATGTCACCAACGAGTTCAATGTGGGTAGCTTTTGTAGTCATGCAGACAATAAATATCACTATATTATAGGCTTCTATAGTTTTGTTCCCTTGGACATCAAAATTTAAAAGGGTCCTTCAAAATCGTCTCCCTTGTTCATGAATTGTCTAGATTGAGATACTTGCTGTTCTGGTAAATCTACCATTATTTGTACATTGGTAGTAGCATTCAATTTAGCACAATTGAAACATCTGTGCACGTATTTTCTCGCCAATGGTTTCGCCTTGATAATCCAAAATGTGGAGCTGTATCAGCTTTCTTATGAATTATAGTATTAATTATTATAAACGTTTTCGAATTTCTCCACGACGCGGTTTGCAACAATAGATTTCCACCTAATCGTCT
The DNA here is from genome assembly GCF_963855985.1 of Ostrinia nubilalis. Lineage (NCBI taxonomy): Eukaryota > Metazoa > Arthropoda > Insecta > Lepidoptera > Crambidae > Ostrinia > Ostrinia nubilalis. Next base: position 9,138,652 of record NC_087096.1, on the reverse strand, counting down.
CTCCAGACAGCTAGGCGATCACAATAGAAAAACCTGTTCACAGTGTTCGAACATCTGTGAGGTTGGTATTCTTCACATTACTTCTTCTCATTTGCTTCATCCAGTTTACTCAAAGCACCACATAGCTCAAGACGTGATAAAATAAATAGTTTTTTGAGAGCACTTGAGTTTTTTAGCAATTAATTTCGTTTTAAATCCTTCATCTAGTTGATAGTGATCGGCTGCAGTTTATTGCACTCACAGAGGCATCGCTTAATTCATTGTATTGTATTTTTACTCGGCCTGCATTCAACGCCTTCCCGCTACCTTTATCAGGTCGTCGGACCACCTTGTGGATGGATGTCCTAATGCTGCGTTTTCCGGTACGTGGTGTCCGCTCCATAACCTTGCCTGCCCCATCGGCCGTCAGTTCTGCGTAAGTACTATGTGCTTCCAACCGCGCGATGTGGAAGTCATTGGGGGAGGCCTATGTTCAGCAGTGGACGTCCTGTGGCTGAAATGATGATGATGTATTTTTTCTCTCTATCTATAGATAGTATACCAACCTATATCTGTATTTTGTCAATGTGAATCAAATCCTGCCGTATCTTAATCCAATCTTTTTCTAATGAGTTAGGTACTTATCTTTCCATCTATTACTAGTTTTTTATCAGCCAAAGTTTTTTTTTTTAAACAAATAAACACTTTCTATTCTATTTCCATTAGAACCTTAGCCATGACTGTACTTAACGCTAAGCTCCAGCCAAGGGGATCAAAAAGTTTGATCAGATGTATCAGATAAAATGTTACGTTTCATGGTTGGTTTTGCAATTTGTGGTATATTCACATTGTATTGAAATCTGTGCTCAAATTCCATTGAATACCCAATGCTTGGACTGTTCCATCAAGGTTCATAAAACTACTTTAGCACTAGCTTATATTTTGTTGTCTTCTATTGACTTCATAAACTTCATAATGTTAAGTGAGATGCAGTATAAGATGATAGATATCTACCTGTAAGTGCCTATAAGGTCCGGTATAGTGCTCAGGAGAGACAGCAGTAGGCAGCGACCTGTTCGCATTATAAAAGAGTTTATCGAAACGCTTAGTGCAAGCTGGTGGAATGTCGACAATGTAGGAATGATACGTTAACCAGCGTCTGATGATGGAAGGGGGCTGGTGGAATTAGGTCGTGTAATTCCTTCGCACATTCTCTGAAGTGTAACCTGGTGGATGGTCACATCAGATGTATTATTATCTGCTCTGTAAGTTCTCATTAAATTATAGCATTATAGCTTCAATTGACCAGTCCACTCCTGATAAAAGGTCGTTGATATAAAAGTATTGTTTTATTATTTTATTAAAATCGGTACTCCGGTAATCCGAATCATTTTTTGTCACATAAATCATCTTCATAATGTCATCTATGAAGCAAACACGTTTCATCTCATTATAATGTTTCTCGGGTTTTCTTGCAGCTGGGAACCTACAAGCAGTTCATTATTCAGTGAAATATAAATCGAACCTTAACACAAAGCATCAAATATAATCGTGCGCGAGTTGTCTCCGTATTATTCCAGACGACCGCATGATGAGGTAAGTATACTGTCAGTCTTGTTTCTTTTGGTTTTTCAGGTAGGTATCTCTTTTAACCTTTAACCGACGACGTGCGGTCTCACAGACCGTTCCGGTTTTTAAAATTTCTAGATTGCAATGTTCTACTTACTCCCGTATCCCGAGCGTCTCAGTACCTTCGAGTTTAGTTACCCATACGCCATTACAGGTAGTGGTTACATCGATGAGGGCAGTTTTAATGAGATAATTCGATTCAAAGTTCAATAGCGGTCTGTGGGACCGCACGTCGCAGACTACGTTACATTTTTGTACCATACTAAAACTTGCGTTTTTGTTTTAGACAACTGATTTTTTGTAAAAATGATGGATCCTGGGCCATCACAACCTAGGGAAAGACATTTCCTAATGATATATTGAAATTAGGACATAATATTATGTAAAAGATGGTAGTCTGTAAAAAAATACCGCGGAACGGGTGGTAAAGCAAACAGTGACATGATTATTGGCTCTGACATGCCAAATCAACCTGATTTCATTGCAAAAAAGACGTATATTTTAAGTCCACCTAAATTGCAAACGAAATTATCTTACAGCTGTTACCTATGCATACCGAAAATGCTTGGCATGCGGTAAAAAAATATGTCCAGATTGTGCCTAATGTTTACCCTACGTCAAAATTTTCTTTGTGCATGTAATGTACATGTCATTTATTTTTATTTCATTAAATGCACTAGAATCGAATTACACTAGAGCTCAATAATACCTTTAAATCTTATAAATTTTAACCAAATCAACAAAAACTATACTTCTTCCTAAATATAGTGAACATATTTAGGAAGAAGTATAGTTTTTGTTGATTTGGTTAAAATTTATAAGATTTAAAGGTATTATTGAGCTCTAGTGTAATTTCAATGAAATTAAGGGTCAAAAAAGTTTTAGCCATATTTAAATAAATAATATACATTATTTCCTCACAAATTATTAGTATGTTTATTTGTAATACTATAATGTTCTCAAAAAATATAAAACCAATATACTTTTATACAAAAAATGATTATTTTTTGAGTAAACAGTATAGCGGTCCCACAGACCGCACGTCGCAGACGACGTGACAAAAAAATCACTTCGTCGGTTAAAGGTTAATAAAAAAAATCTGTGTGTTCGTTAATATTTTTTCAGGTCTAGTGATTTCTGTAGCTTCCTTTCTAATTGAACGGACCTGTGAGTGGTTATGTTTCTGGGTTTTTTAAGGGAAAGGAGGCAAACGAGCAGACGAATCACCTGATGGTAAGTGTTTACCCGCCGCCCATAGACACCCGCTCCTCGGTGAGTTACAGGTGCGTTGATTGTCTTTAAAGTATTAGAGTCTGCTCTCAAAGGTTTTAGGTCGTATTGGTCCGCAAATACTGCAAAAGGCAGTTCATTCCTCGGTTTGGTGTCTGCAAATGGTGATTGTGGATTTTCTGTTTTAAATGGTAACTTTACAAAATATCTATCTACCGCTTCCGTAAAAAAAAATGTCCTGAAGCAGTGGTTGGGTTAATACTGGGGAGTGTAAAACTATAAAAGTGCTTTATAAAAGCCTACTTGCAAAAATAAAATGAGTTTTATGCCCGTTTTCACCATTAATCCCAAATTTTTAAGTGACCCCTACAAAAACAAAATTCCTGTTATGTATCACCATAGAGGTCACTTACAAATTAGGGATTGATGGTGAAAACGGGCATTAGTCCTTTTGATAGCTCGTCTCTCCCTAAAAATGCAATTTCCGAAAATTATAATATAGTTATGCAAAAATATTGTAACTTTTTGATTTTGAATAAAGCTATAATTTTAAATACTACCATAAGTAATGTAATTTTTCACAAGGTAAAAGTACGTTATCCTTTTTACGAATTTATTTCAATACGAATAGTTCGAGGAAAAACTACGTAAACTACACTTACACGTTGAATGCACGACTAAATCTGAACGCCAATAAGTGGTTATCTGCAATAATACCAAACAGCATGTATTCCTTTACATGTCAACAATGCAATATTCATAATTACAACAACAAGGTGTTAAATATGTTTCGCGGAATAAGTACGCAACGCTCTTTTTTAAGTTTTTCTCAAAACCTATTAAGTGTATTTTAAATATAAATACATAGGCCCCTCACAGACATTTTTAGCTATCTTTTGATGTATAACACATATTTTTAATAATGATAATAAATTTTTAGGACAGTTTTTTTACGCTCCTGAAAAGTTGGCATTTTTCACTTGCGTACTTATTCCAGGAAGGGTGCGATTTTACTCCATAACTCGTGTACTATCTCAGATTGCATCTAAAACATGATTGAAAAAGAGCACCTCGCGCTGGCACGTGTGTTCATATTTTAAAAGAATTTCAAACTTTATGAAGTCTTTGCGAGACCTTGCCTCGGCTTTTAAGGCTCACGGTAATGACAAACATTCCCTTGACGTAACTATTCCGGCGTCTTATAAACACATTCGACGGGAGTGAATATTTCACGAGGGAGCAACCGCGTGTTTGTGAGGCGTCGGAGATCCTGAGGGAACCAATTTACTTATCCGCCGGGCTCGTAATCGTCGAGCCTACCACGAAGTGTCTTTCACAGTGGGCACTGGAATTCAGAAATAGGTTGCTTTAAATTGATAAGAGTCAAAGGAGATACAGAATCAGACTGAGAATCTGTGGACGAGATGTTACTAATACAGCACGTCAAAATACTTAATAACTGATGACCCTTTTGCAGTTGTAATTTGTGCTGGATGTTACATTAAAGTAATCGTAAAGTGATAATTATGTATTTATTCATAACATAAAATATGTCATGTTCTCAAAAAAATTAAAGATTTAAAGAGGCTGTAGTTTTCAGTGCTCTTTTTCTCAGAAAACGGTCCCTACATAATATACAAACTTTAACTCTTAACTTCAAGTGTGAGATACCGCTAAATCCAACCAAATTTGCTTAGGGCCGTAAGACGTGGAAGCGCATAGAGCTTAATTCAAAACACTATCTCCTCATAAACACACTGACCAAGACCCTTAATATTTCACAGCAAACGTCCCTGAGGAACCAATTTGCTCCTGACTCGAAAATGTGCCTACCATAGCGTGTTTTTGCAATTAACTTAGCTTTATCTTCACTATCTGCCCTGCAATGGAAATTGCGCCTTTATCTGTTAATAACTATCTAGTTTCCTAGACGTTTTATTGCTTTGCAAAGAGCCTACATGCTCGCAGGGTTCGTGTGTAAGAAAATACCGTAGCACACGCAAACGTATGTAAGTACCTACTTCTTAAGCTTTAATTCTCTCGCCTGAAGACTGTAAAGGAATGCGAAAAGATGCTCAGAGGCAAACCAAAGAGATTTCTATATCATCTCTATTCCTCTCTTGCACGAATTCCAAAGCGTGAAAGAGACACAACGAATCGAAATCGCTTTTCAAGTAAAAACGTTAGGAACTCCGAGATTTATTGACGGTCGCGGTTAGATTCGTCCGGAAAACGTTGCGAGAAAGTTCAATAAATTGCGTGCACAATTTTCGCGCGTCTTTCTCTGATGTTTGTTGGCGATTCAATGATTTATCTGTTGAAACAAAGTAAGTAATTTAATAACGATACTACAAGTAATACCAATTTATACTGCGATAGACGTTTTAGATCAATTAATAATGTACATCATAGTTTTTTCCAACATACCTAATTCGATTATTTGGGTAAGTTTTTTTTTATGGCGGTCAAGCTGTAGATCCTGGCTACACAGGAGTTGCAGCGGTGGGAACGAGACGTGGGAATAGTCCCGTATACCTACGAGTACATCAAAATATCGTACAATACAAAGTCAAATTTGTACATTATTTAGTTTTGTATTTTTTTTATAAACGAAGAATAAAGCTACCTATGAAATAATAATATCGTATAATAACAAAAACTTGCCATTTCACTGTAAAAACTGAAAGCTTGGTTATAAAAGAATGCATTTAATGTGAGCGATAAGAGAACAATTTCGAATCGAGTTTATTACATCGGAAGCGTCATTGTTGCTGCGCATCAAATTACCATATCGTTTGTATGATTTAAATCTAAACGTTGCAATTTTTTGAATAACCACCGTGCTTCCTGATCTATGGTTTTGTTAGGCTTAAACTGCGCGATTGGCAGTAAAGATGCGTTCTTTTGGGTTATCTGCATCCTTAAACTGCCGCAAGCCCTTTATTACATCTGAACGCTTGTTCTTTGTTTGTAGTGCTGAGCGTTGCTACTAAAATAATATTGACAAACGGATTCCAATCAGCTGGCACGTTGTTTCCGGCAGTCGTTTGATAGATCCATTACATGAGCAAACACTAATGGCTGTATTACGATATTGGTAGGTGTCAGATTTATAGGAGAGCTTTAATGGTTGCATTGAATAATGTTTTATCGGCAGCTGTTTTACCGACGGAAGCCATGCGTTCATTGCTGGCACAACGCGCTGGGTCATTAGGGATGCACCAAATTGGTATTTTAATAGGTCGATAATAATTTGTTCCATTACTTATTTTATTTACTGATCAAATTTACATTTTAATTTACTAGGACATCCACTGCTGGACACAGGCCTCCCCCAATGCTTTCCATGTTGCCCGGTTGCATTGGTAGCGGCCTGCGTCCAGCGCCTTCCTGCTACCTTTACCAACTGCTACCAACGCAACTCCAAAAGACTAATTCAAATTACTATTGTGATTCAATGATTAAAAAGAAAGATAGGTACTTCTGTTTTATTCAGACCTTTTATTCTTTGTAACTTTTCTAAATCGTCGATGCGCGGTTGTATTGTAATCAAATAAAAGAGCAGTAACCAGATTGGCTTGAGATATACCTACACTGCGGAAAACGTGGCTCCCGAAGTACGGAATCTTGTTTCTTCGAGTTATCGGGCTGAATAAAGCAATGCCGTAATCAAACTGGGAACTACTTAACTACTTAAAAGTGTTTTTTACATCTTTCTTTTGTCTCCTTCCAACACAAACCAGTAATTCCCGGACTAGAATTTATAATATTTTTAAATTAGGGTTAAACACCGTTTAAGCTAATGAATACTTTGTAACACACTTTTAAATGTTTGTTTCACATATTATGATGAAAAGAATCAAAACAATGTTTTAGTTAATAAAACGCTGTTACCGTCATCCAACACCTACAGAGATTCGCTTTTCCTACCTACCATAAACAAAGATTCTAGGAATCGTTGAACAAGAGCTGCCGTTCTAGTTTCCCCAATTTTTATTCGAAACTATGGACACTATTCACAAAAGCAAATTGGAGTTGAAAACATGATACTCTGCTGTACATCTCCTTGTTAAAATCGGAGAATAAAATCGATATTTTGCCCAACGCTACTCTATTGCACGTAGGTTTCAATAACGTACAGTGGTTTAATTAATAGTTGGCTTATAATTTAAAGCTCTACGCGTTGAGTTATATTTGTGGTCTGCCAGTACTTTTATTTATTTTTTTCAAATACAATATTGTCATTTAGTTACAGAGAATATTGAGTGGATTTTTAAGAGGATAGATCCTCTTAAAAATTTTCCCAGATTTGAAAGATTACAGATTTCACTTTGGTAGGTTAATTTTTTTTTATATTAACTGAAAAAGCAAATATTATGTAGCTTTGAAATTAGCAATAACGGTAAAGCGATGGTCTATATTGTTACACTGTCTATAAATACTTCTATGGTTGTTATAAACCGAGTGAAAGGCACATTGCGGCCCACGGTTTGCTGGCTTATCGCGAACGTTACTTGAAATCTTAACTCTATATTTTTTTCTATAGAGTTTAAAATGAAAAGTCGAAGATTGTTCATGGAAAAACAGCGCATTGCACACTGAAAAAAGTATAATGATACCAAGGCCAGTGCCTACAAGCTTGTCAACTCGAATTATCAATTTGACTATTCATAATTTCAGATCAGAGAGATCGCTCATCAATAATTAATTATAATTAATTAATATTTTGAATTTTTCGTCAGCATTTGTAAATGATATGCGGTTTTACAATTTCAAAATTAAGTACCTATAATAATTAACGATTCTGGATGAATGATAATTATATTCGCACTAATTACGAGTATAAACTCATATTATGTTACATCATTAATCCGAAGCTGTGGTGTGGTTAATGTTATATCGGGTTACACTGAAAGTAGTATATGAAAGTATTATTTATAAAGGATTAAAACCCTTCGTAAAAGGGTGACCTCACATGGGTCCTACTCGAATAAAAAAAAATCTGTGATTGTTGATCCAGCTGAACTGCCCAATAATGTCCTCTATTCCCTTCACTGAACTGCTTTGATCCTTTTCCGTAACAATATTTCTGATACGAATTACGATGTAGTTGCATGATTTTAATGGCTTTCATAAAGTTACGGTACCGCCGATAATAGCATGTCGGATGGCCGCGGTCACAGCGCGATCACGCGAAACAGCCCGTAAGCAAACCCGTGTAATTGCGATTTTTCGAATCTCCAATAAAAAGTCTGTAGTATAAATAATTTAAACTATTTAATTAATATTACTCGTGATGTTCTAGAATCAATAGTCATAATGTCATGTAACTCGAGAAATAAATAAAGATTTGAGTATTATTTTTGTCCATTTAGAAAGTGAAAACGAATTAGTAATTTACTGAAATATAAATGATCGGTCTCGATAGATGTCTTCAATTGTAATACGAATAATTTATAATCGAATCAAATCTACAAATACTTTCTCGTTTTCTAATTAAGTGCAATGTTCACTTTCAAATTCATTGTCATTTGTAAGCGATAATGGATAAATCTTTGAGCAAATCAATAGCTCACTAAGGGATGTTAAAATGGCCCAGTAACTTTTGTAATGTTACCGCCCGATTCCTACGTCCAGTAATGATTTGTGAGTTTGGCCGGCCTGCACGCCATTCTTTTATAACTCGGCCCGTAAGTCTCCAAAGTATTTCTCGACAAGCATTGCAATAGGGAACTTTTAGCGGAAAATACGAGCCAAGTTTCCTTTACCTTGACTCGCAAAAAATCTCTGTCGCTCCCGGCGGCCCGGCGTGCGCCCGCCGCCCAGACACGATAAAATTTACATGTTTCGCTTTCAGGCTTTATTTTATTTTAAAGGGTGAAATAAGATGGCATTACGCAAAGAGAATATTCAATTAGAGACTGCTTTTAGATTTATGCAATAGGAGCCGGTTCGAACTTGTTTTTTTCTCTACTCTCTTTTTTGGTATTTCACTCTTTATGACTCGATTCTTTTTGTTTATTAGACGTTTTATGCAGGCTCGCGGGCCGTTCATTCGAAATAAAATTTTCCCCGGGACAACGGTGGTGTCACGAGGAAAATATATTGGAAAAAATCTTTATTCTCGCGCGACAAAGAGTCCCGTCAAGGAAAAATGTAGAACTTTTGTGATTTCATTTTTGGGTTTTGTATTAAAACGCGTTTGGTATTCATTATTTTTCATTTACTCGCGAATGGCTGCTGTAAATTTTAATCTTGCTAACATGATTGCAATATCTAGGGGTTGCTTGCCAACGATAAATATGAGGTGATTCATAAAACGAGTAATTAAATGAACGGTGGATCATTTAGGAGGGGAATCTGAACTATCGAGCGGTTGATATTGCTCTCTACTGGGGCGCTGTTAAATCTTTTATCGGCAGTTAGACGGGCGGGCTTCAAGTGCTCGTTAATATTAAACCGGCCGCAGTCGCGAAAATTTGCCTTCTCATCACGTCGGCCGACCCAATAAATCTACTTGAATGCCTAAAGACGTATGCCTTTGCTTTAGTTTTAAGAAAAAGTGCTATCTACTTCAAAAAATTATCAGAATAAGAAATGGAAAAAAATATAAAAAAGACCATAAAATTGAGAGCCAAATCGCTTGAAGTAGACTCAAATAAATCAGTTCAAACCTTATGGTACACTATTTCCAAACTTCTATTTTGGTAGGCTCTCTTCCTGGACACCCAGTAAGTACCTAATACAATCTTGTCTAGTCTACACAGTAATTAAAATTAGCTAAACAAACTTAGAATAGCATAAAACAGCTAATTTACAATGTTTATTCATTCCCACAGCCACTAACTACTAACACTCCAGTTGAATAAACACTTAATAACGAGCCAGCATTTAGGAGAATTCTATTCGTTTCTATATTTATTTTGCCATTCTTTTTGTCATCATCAAAAAAGTACTTTGTTTGTAGCCTTTTTGTTTTCGGCAATATTTTTCATCAGAAAGTATGTAAAAGATGAAACAATTTGTAGTAGGTACCTAATTATGAACCGTGGTTTTGTTCGCGTACATTTTGGTTTAAATTGATTTTTTTAAATACATACCAGAAAAACGTTTTCTGTATGGGACAAAGCAATTGATAAGCTTCTATGGGCATGTCGAGGAAAGAAAGTTCTTAGACTTTTTAATAGGGACGAGTTTTTGCTAATTAATGAGTGTACTGACTCGTGTCCCAAAGTTCTTTTTTTTTATTCAATTAATTTCCTTCGTCCACAAAGAAAGTTTGATTTAGTACTTATTATTGCGTAAAATGATTGATCATTTATTTAAACATTTTTAATTCCTACTAAGCGCTTTTAATGCGTATTTTGGTTTGAAATACTTTAATAAGTATAGTACATAAATAACTCCATTTCCACAATAACAGAGTAGTTGCATTTTGAACTGTATATCTTTAAGATAAGGTTGAAAATCAATTGAGGAAACTCGTCATTTCTAAGTTGATCTGCTGTCAACTTTCAGCGCCCATCCCTCTATTAAACGCCTATGGGACGAGAAAATTGTTAGACGCAAAGTGATAGATTGCGTCAAATCATGTTTATTTCTGCCTGCTTTATGACGAGCAGATGTGAGCGTCGCAACTGTTCAAATAACTGAGTTTTATTGAGATCCTTTGATGTCTTCTAAAAGCAATTTTCTCCTGTTTGTGTTCCATATATAGAGCGAGCAAACACGCTCTTTATCTGCTTCTCGGAAGGTAATAGTAATTTGTGCAAATACAACCATTTCGGTGCTCGTAATACTTTTTGCGTTGGTTACTTAGTCTTGTATTAAATTGGGATATAATTTGTCGACACATTAAGCGGACGAATGTGGAAATCTATGGAGGAGGCCTATATTCAGCAGTGGACGTCCTGTGGCTGAAGTGATAGTGAAATGAATATGATAGACATTAAAAAAAGATAATGGTGAGATTAAACTGTGATGTTATTAAAAATATTATATACTGTAAAGTTAACGCATAGTACTTATAACCAGTTATAATGCACACAAAATATGTCACATAGGTATAGCCATGCTTTGCCAACAAATAAACAGTTAGGACTGAATCAATAAGTCAACTTTTGGCACCGCTACTCCTTGGCCGATTCCAGCGTTTTAAGTACGATTCCACTTTCTTTGAGTCGTCATAACTCACAATGTTTACCAAATTCCACGAAGATATATTCTAATGACGTCACAGATCGCGTAGCCGCGTGTAAATCAACGGGTTGATCCCGCCGAGTAAATATTATGGAAAGCACAAACAGCTCCTGAGCTACAAACAAATTACCGTCGACACCGCATCCCAAACTTCGGATTGCTTGCAAAATTCTGTTTGTACAACATTGCCCTAATTAGTGCTCGGTCGAAGTAGGTACGCTCAATCGATTTTGCCGCTAAAAGAAACCTTTGACACGGTTTGTTTACGATTTTAGTAGCTTTTATTTCTTCTAGGTCTTCAAATAGGCCTATAGGTTACACTTTACTAGCTACTTTTGAACATATTGAAGATTTTCTGACCGATCCTCTTTTTTTTCAGTCCAGTGTATTTGTATGAGGAAACGTCTGTATTCTGTATTTTGAAATCACAAATTAGCTGCAAGATTTTGCCACATAATTGAAAATTGCATTTTAATACATTGAACTGAATTTAATCATTAACAGCACGTCGATCAATCAATTGCTGTCATCTATTTATTCGATCAAATCGTGATTGTTCGTCTTGATTCTCTAGATTTATTTTTCTATGATCATTCAATAAAATTGATTCTATCAGTAAATCTGTAATTAATTGCGAAGTAAGTATCATCATTTTAAGATCATTTTACGTGTAAATTGATGACGGGACATGCTTTATTGTGACATAATTGGGTCGACAGCGGAATTCGTTAATAAAGAGTGAAATATCGCATTGCTCCATCTTTTTAATGAATAAACTGAACGGGAGATGTATTTTTTTTTAATGAAATTCTGTTTCACTTATCTGGAAAATGTTTTATAGTCGTCAGCTCAGCACATGTCAATTTTGTTGCAAAATTACCAATTACCTACCAATGGAGTTGTCTAATGTTTATTTAAGTCTTCGTTCGTTCTTCGTAAAGTAGGCAAAACTTGAGTCGTCAATAACATAGTGCTACGAAAAGTTCCTACTTACAAACTGTAGTGACAGTTCATTCTTAGAAAGTAAACTGTAGCATACATTGCGTTACTAGTACTCTCGTTGGAAAATACAACCAGGTATTGATAAAGCTTGTACTGTAAAACGTATTGGAAACTATGGAAAAGAGCCCTAGGTAATGTCTGTCACTCAAACACAGGTGCTCTACTTCTGTTTAATGTTTAAGTCATGTTACTGAGCTTGATTATCGTGTCTTCCACACAAACTTTGAGGTAACGTATTCCGTAATCCGTAAGTGCCTTTCCTCCCTGATCACCTGTCAAAAGTTCTGCTACTCATCTGCTTAAAGTAGTCGACTAATACCTACTATACTGTATATTCCTACAAAAAAGTTATAGGTAATTAAAATTTTATTGTCCGTAGAGAAAACAAATGACTATTTTTTATACAGAAAGAAACAAATTTCAACGAGTAGGTATGTATACCTAATAGCTCGCACGTATAGCGAGTGAAAAAGCTTCATTGTAAGATTCTACTTCCATAAATAAGCAAGATTATGTGACTCGTTAATTGCGGCGATGAGTAGATGTTATATTTAAATTGTATTTTAAGATATTGGGAACCTTAGCTCGCGTTGTGAGGTGACGTCTGGAGCATGTGGTTTTAATGGCTGCACTCAAATGCAGGGATGCTCTATTTCCTCTCACGTCTATGAGCCGTATGAGGTAACTTGGGAGAATGAAATGACATACGATGGGGTCGAATGGACCTTGTTAAACTAACTTCAAGTTTTGTAACAGTTTTTAACAATAAAATTACTTAGGTGTACGTACATGTATTCATTTGTATGCTTAATTGAGGTATAGGAATATTGTTAATTAACTCTTTACTTCAACGTTAAAGGAAAGTGTAAAATGTAATTTTCTTGATGTTGCCAACGCCTTTGAAGACTGTTTTCAAAGGACTTAAAGCTCAAATAGGTTGTTTACTGTATTGAAAATATAAATAAGATATTAGGTATTTATACAAGACTTGTATAAAGTTTACTTCAAACAAATTAAGCTAACAATATTTTGTGAACCAAAAACTAGAGGACTTGAATCCTCAACAACAATACCAGTCCGTGTAGCAGTTTCCGGAACATTTCACGAATAAAATGGGATCGGAACTTTTTGGTGTAAAGTTGAGTTTAAAAAAATGAAAAATATCGTGACGTGGAATTTGGTCAGGTTCGCGGTGGAATCGAAAAAGCTTGCCTTCATACATAGACCAGGCTACGGGGCTCTCAATACGTTATCAATTGGATACGAGAGAAAACATTATTTTGTTGGTTTTTTCATTACTTAAAGTCTACAATTTTGTCTCAGTGTCACAATGCAGTGTAGCGTGGTAACTAAACGACGTGCGATTAATCAAGTTTTTTTTTGGAATAATATGTAAATGATGCGCCTTTACATCACCTCTTCTCCTCTACCCAGGTACCCAGTAATATCCATACACATTATTCTTTTCGTCGCGTGCTTGCTTGTCCTTTACCATTACATTTCCATAAGACAAACTATTTCGTTTCATCTTTTCTGTAGCCGGTGTTACTTCCTCCGGAAGTTACTTCCTCCGGTGTATAAATAAATTTCTTACCATAATCTATTTTCGCAAATCTACTCATCAATCTCTTCTTACCTCAAAAATTGCACTGCAGTGAAATAAACATTTTGTAAAGGTGTCATTATGTATTACAAGTTTAATACATATTTCATATTTTAAAACAAAATAAAGTTACTTTGTCACCCGGTCTATAAAGTCAAGGACACGAAGCTACAGTTCACCTGACTATCCGAAAGACTGACACCCGATTCGATTAGTGCCCGAATATAAAGCGGAAAAATAAAGAGTGGCCGAAACTAATTTGGTCCCACGACCTGCCCCGCATGGCTACGTATTTTAATCAGACATTCCTTTACATTTTTTCCTTGTGCGGAATGGAATAGTTTGTTATTTTTAAGTTCCATTGATCATTCGGGCGATTTTCGTCTATAACACAAATCAATAAGTCTGATTGTATAACTAATAGTACGAACTGCGTAATATTTTATTGGTCTCCATCGTACCGTACACGTTTGGAATTCGATTGTTTGAATTGAAGGGGATATTACCCATTGTTCTTACAATCTACATAACGATTTCAGTAATCATCACCGTAACGCTTATCTTGGTCAACGCTTCATTGCGTTGATTGCAACGTTAAACGGCTGTAATAGGTAGGTAAAAGACAAGCCGAGTTGGCCATTCAAACGCGGTTCATTGTCCACAGTTACGGTAGATTTGATAATTCCTTGATTACCTTAGCTCTCGGAAGATTATGAAATACATTAGGGATATTTTGTTGCGGTCAGCGCTTTGTCGTTAAACAAATGCCGATCTGATGAATGTGAACTCCACGTGAACTATATTGCTTTTAGCCCTTTACCTTACGATATTCTTAATGGCAAAAATGTTTCTGTACTATTTGTGTCATTGTCATTTCTTAAAGTTTTACTTCCGGAAAATCATTGAGGTTATTAGTTTTATAGCAACACTAGCTTTCCACCCGCGGCTTCGCACGCGTGAAATTTCGTTTGTCACAGATCGTCATAAATTATAGCCTATATGTTATTCTGGATTATGAACAATAATACTGTAAAGTTTCATCAAAAGCCGTTCAGTGGTTTTTGAGCCTATTCATTACAAACATACAAAAATAGGTACAAATCTTTCCTCTTTATAATATTAGTATAGATTAAGCTGTTTCAAAAATTTTTGTGTAAGCTGTTTTTTGTTAACTGTCAAATTACCGACGCCAATAAATGTTAAAAGCTAGTATAAGTTTAGTAAAGTCTAGGATTATCCAAAGTTTGTTTTAATTGTGGTCACTCTCCACATCTTCATTCGACCGCTTACGACGCTATAAGTGAGGAAGTGGTTACTCTAAATCCCTCGGTGCATAAACTGTAAACTAATTTTAATCCAAGAACGGGCAGACTAACGACCGGATATTTTTGGTTGACGCCATTAGGGGGCGCCTCTAAAAAGCTGCACCAGACGTTCGATGTGTTGAGATTAGTCGAGAATCGAGATATCTCTTCACTTGATGTTCAATCGAGTATCTCATTTTGTCAATTAGCTGGGGAATAGATTGTTCGTTGAATTGTACGATTAGATTCTCCCAATTGCAGCACTTTAGGTTTATTTTGCGTCAGTAATTGATTACGGTTTGATCAAACAGGGAGTTTGTTTAAATGCTGAAGTTTGCATTGTTTTGCTGTATTTATTCATGTACGTTTTCATACGTTCGGTTTGCATTACATTGATGTTATTCATTGTTTATTTAGACGTAAGTATTTTTATATGACTACGCATGTCGATAAAATAAAATATTTTATGTCAACACATCACTAGTCTTGTCGTTCCTAATTTATAAACACCCTTCTTTATCGTGGCACTAAATTACCATTCTTCCTGCCCTCTACTCTGGTTCAGATTAGTGTTTTAATTTGTATGGCTTTAAATTTTTGTAATGACTGTGTATTTTTATGAACTGAACATTCGTGTGTGTTTATAATATTGTAGATAATTGAAAATAGAATAGCAAATAAAAAGTGTCGAAATGCTATTAAAATTGTAATATTATTTTTCGACCCATTCGGTAGCGTGAGTTGCCTGTATTGTATAAATTAAATACATTATTTTAATATTCTGTTTATGAATTTGTAAGTCTTGGAAACATCAAAGCAAAATGATGTTATGATTACTAACAAGTTAAGATTATTTATATTAGGTATTCTCTTTATTTTGATAAATATTCTATTTATTATGAATCGGAACGTGTGACTGACTGGTAGATTGTTTTATTTTGTACTTTATGAATCTCAATGAAGACTTACACCCGTAATCACAAACGATGCTTGCTTAAGTGAAGCAGCAAATCGAACGCACAGCGTTGAATAGAGCTCTGTGATTGGTTCGTACGTCACCCTGTGCGTTTAGGTAGTCTCAATGATTTACGTAGGTACAGATACTAAAGTAGGATAACTTATATTTGAATGTGATTCTACGAAACAATTGAATCGCTGTAAATAAAACAATCTGCTAGTTCAACTAAAAATAGAATCACCCGATGTAAACTTTCGGTTGCCAGTATGTTTGATAAATGGCAACCTCTGTTGTTCTGGTGGAATTTTCAACTCCTCTTGAAGTTGTATAATTGAACAGAGGAGTGACAGGCTACACCGTACTCGGCGAAACTCCTACAATATTCAAAGTTAAGTGCTAAAGCTAATTTGTTTGTGCTTTTGGATGTTTTAGTTAATGAATTAATTGCAGCATTTTAGTGGAGCTTGGGTTTGGCAAAAAAAAAGCTTTCTTTCAGTGGAAAACATTTTGATCTGTACCATTATTCTATGTACAGTCACGGAATGAAAAGGTTCGTCAGTTTTCAAATTGATTCCTTCAAAGAATCGCGAGCACATATTACCTTTTGAAACTATGTTACAGAATAATCTCGAGTTAGAGAAAATAATCTTTAACTGTTCGTCAATAAAGTTCAAAATTATACAGATCAAAGTTGTTTGACGATTTAACTTGTCAAGAAGATTATTATGTTTGATAAACTAAAACCTTCTTGTTGGTTCAACCTGCCATTATCTATTGAAAAAAAAAACTACATTTTGTAACATTGCACTGATGGGATAGAAAAATAAACAAGCAAAACCTCATTCGTTAGCAAACGTCATATTTATTTAAATGTTAGCAGCATTGTGTCTTGCACGGTTATGTTGGCAGGTTTGACTCTTACAGTACCTAGTGCAAGCGAAAACCGACACTAAGGTGACGAACCTTTTCATTCCGCGACTGTACACTGACGTAGGCATTAACAACAGAAAATCAATTGTCTTTGCGTCATTTGTTGTTTGTCATTGTGTTATTGTTTGTCGCCACAGTGCTTTAAAACACCAAATAAAATGTTCATTTTGCAATAAATTAACATCATAGTAATGCAATAATTTGCTACCTACAATAATTTACATACAACTTCAAGTCAACAATCGTATCATAGAAATGGAATAAATAAGAATGTATTCCACATGAATATGAAAAGGCAAAAAATACACTTGCCTCATATCTCTTTAGGAAATTGCGTTAAGAATAACGTTTTCACTTTGAGACGAAGTCGAATTTAAGAATAATGAAAAGGTTCACATTTCAAGGAGCTATTGAACATGACGTACTATAGAGAGATACGTATCGACACCGCTTTTTGTAGGCCTTCCCTCTTAAATACATTACGTTTTTTGATCGTAAGACAACACAATAGCCTTTTAATAACATCCAATTTCGACGCCGCGTTTATATTTTATTACACTCGAAGAACAAACTTGGAAAATAATGGTAACAATACCCCTCTGAAGTTTCGTTGGAACATTAGCGGCGGCAAAATATATGTATGCTTTAGAATCAGAAAGGTCCCGGGCAAAAGTGGGAAAGTTTTAGACCTAACGTCTTCTGCTTCCGGGAAAAACATTTCATTTCAGCCAACCAGAGATGGTTTTGTAATATTTTAGATTTTAGAAGTTTATCGTTTCATCATTTTAATGTAGTGATGGGATTTCCGCTGCTCTAAAGTGCTCTAGGTAGTTGTTAATGGTAAGAAACGTCGTCTGGCAAAGAAATTGATATTTTAGTTTTGCATAAGACGGTCGATTTTATCAAATCATCAAAAATAATGTCTAGAAAAGTAATGTGTCATTTTACATTAAATGTCCACGTTATAGCAACAAAAACAAAGAGTGTAAATAATATAAGCAACACTGAAAATTCATTCTTATTGTGCAGTCGACAACACATCATACGAAGTTTCATTGCAAAATCTCACCTATTACAACAGTACAACGTGCCGTTCGTTAAAAATAATAATTAAAAACGCGTCACTATGTCTGGGGCACAGTTTTTCATAGTAAAACAAAATCTTGGTAAATGTAGCAAGGTCGCCGTACTGTTGGCATTGCCGACATCCGCATCTGGCGGTGATCACTCATCACAGGTGGCCAGAGTTCGTTGTTTCCCCGTAAAAAATATGTAGGTTGATTCCAAATAAAGATTATAATGTATGAGTTACTTAATATGTGAGTACACTTGGAGTATTCTTTTGTTTAACTATACAAGACATTGAATGAACACTTGTTTATGTAAGTTCGATTTTTATTGTGTGTTTTTTCTTTATATTTGTCACACTATTTGTGTAACTTATCTACTAGTATGTAGTTGGTAGTTATTATGAATCTTTAGTACAACTTTTAGTTTAACTGAAAAAAAAATATGATAAGGTTGTCTCTACAGATGCAATCTTATTAAACCATATGCGTATAGATTAACAAATCAGAAAAAAATAGCGCATTAAAAAATCTATAGTCAACAAAAGACCTGCGTGCATCGTATTACAAGTTAACACTTCGTTAACTGGATACAAAGTAATTAGCAGCGAACAGAGTTCTTACGAAGTTACGCCGAGAACTCGCCGAAGAAATTTATGGCCCTTATTCTTTTAAAGGACAGTAAAAATGTATTTCATTATGCAGAAACAACTTACTTACTTCACAAAGTTAATTGTTTCTTTGTTAAAAGTAAGTAAATGCGACTGAATTTGATATTTTTGCGGTTGTGAGAAATCTGATTTTTGTAGCGATGTTATTCTCATTGATCTTAGAGTGACTTTTACAGCACCGTTACGATTTTCCAAAGATAGTATTGGAAACACTTTGATAAAGGGTGTGCTGTGTGTCTCTCGACACGCTTGCAAAGAGGATTTAATCCATTCACCTCTTTCTATGTTCTGTACCATTCGCCGTGCAATAATACGAAATATAATGGTTATTTTATTTGCTTTAAACCAGTGTTATAAGCCTCAAGGGAATTAGGTAAACCAATAAGACAGTACCCAGCACAGCGTGGCAGGTGTCTGGTTAATGAAGTCTGACTGAACAAGCCAAGATGGCTGAATTCAGGTCAGCTGTATGCACCAGAATGCACCTGCAAAGATAGATCGTCGATTTTCTTGCTATATCAGTGTAGTGAACCGGTTTGAGTTTGCATGTCAATCTAAAAAATTACCGAAGTGGCACCAAGTACAGTCAGCGTCAACCAAAATGGTCAAAAAGTTGACAACACAACCTTGTTCCATTATTGTAACAAGGGACATGTTGCGAACTTACTGGCTAATTTGGGTGTCACAAACTATTTGACGCTGACTGTACATAAATAACTACCTACTGTGACATTTCTCTACACGTTTCTCTGAGCTATAATTTAGCCAGAATATTAACTTTATGTACCTACTCCAATTGCAATAAACACTTCATTATGTCCGATTTACTTAAGTCATTAAAATGCTACTAATTTTGTGTAATTTTTAAGTGTTGTTAAATAAATTTATTGCATTTAAATGATTATCATTAATAATGTTTATCGCAGTTATTTATGAGGATCTAATAACTGCCAAATTGCTGAATCTGAACCCAATACATTATTTTTATGATTTATTTAGGTAGGTACTTATACGTAAATGCACATTGAACGTTGCAAGCAATTGACTTTCATATTCAACAATAATAATAAATAATGTTTAAGTTATAATAAAAAAACCAGGCAAATATAAATGTAACAAAAAATATGTTGAATTAAATTCTTATTTAATTGAATTTATTACTTAATAAATTTGCGGTATTTATTAATAGTATTTGGCTATTTTCGATCCTGACTATTTTATTTGTTATAGTTTCATTTCCTACAATTAAATCTCATGATAATATAATTTTACTTGTGGTGTCAAATTAATTGTTTTAAAATAAATAATCATTTTAAATTCTGAGGCTGGGTTGCACCATCTTACTTTGACTTTAACAAACGTTAAAAAATCTGTCCAACTCCATACAAAATACACCGGTTATTGCTAAAGTTACGGTCAAAGTTAGGTGGTGCTCAGCCTTAGTATGTATTACAATTGACTTTACAACGAATAAATAGGCAGATTGGTGGTATCATTTAATTTCATTTAATGAACTCGTCGTAGTTCTCTAGACGATATTATATCGGTGATACCATTGCCTACTATAATTCTACTACGAGTTAACCAGTGCGGCCCCATTAAGTGCTAATGTTATAAGAAGGTTTTTGCTCGGTGTATTGGTCAGCACTAGGCCTCGCTGCATCACCATGACATATTTACCTGGTACGGATAGTTGTAGTGATGTGACGTTTCATGACGGATTTTCGATTAATAAGACAGATAATACGAACCTTTCACGCTTTTCTCATCACTGTCATCATTAATTTTTAACATAAGACTACGTATATTGATCCCTTGTTGGACGCTTGGGTGTAAGTATTAGAAGATGTTATTTTTATTACTAAAAGCAATATGATGAAAATCAATTCAATTACAATTTAATGCTGAGTTACTTTTACCATCAAAACATGAAAATACCGCGTTATTACCTTAAAAGTATGACAGACGTGACTGTTCGCTACAAAATCGATGTCAATTTCGAATAAATTTGCCCTAAATGCAAATCGAATAGTTGGATAGTGATTTGTGAGGTCTGATAGCAGACGTTATAACTCAACCGGGCGGGATCCATTCTAGTATTTGTAGTAGTAGCCTTTAGAGTTTACAGTGTAGAATTTGTTACATATTTCTACGTAATATTTTCCACTGTACAACCACGCTCTTAAGTAAGGGACAAACGACGACAGGTAGTTGTAAAAGGGTTTTTTATGGTTTAGTCTTATTTTCTATCGACTCATCAAAAAAGATTTGGGTAAAATCGATTAGAATTAAATTCAAAATTATTATTATTGACGGGATTGCTACCATGTACCTTAATTTTGAGTTTACGATATTTATTTAAGTAAATTATATCGATATTACCATGTCTACCGACACAGGTGCACTCAGTACATCACTATTACGGGCCAGCGAATCACGATCGGCATCACAGCGAACCATTTACAGAAGTTAAGCCATTAACTATATCTGGTGAGGTCCGACGAGTGTCCTTTATGCTTCCTCTGGTAAGGCGCGGTTAAATACCCGTGCTTCGGACACAGATCGTTAAGGTTTCCTAATACCGATCGATGGAGTGTATCGTACAAATAAATATGGATACTGATATTTCATTAATCTCATTTGAAACTAAATAAGTAGCCTTTGTCTAGCAGTGGACGTCTTTCGGCTGAAACGAACGAACGAAGTAGATCTGGAAAAAATTCAATTAATTTTACTTAAGTATTGATTTCCAATTGCATTCTAGGACATTATGATTTCGTTAAACCTGTTATTCGTAAAATATAAGGCAAGCTCGTCATTGCAATTATACCTACCTAGTTTATATTCGTAATAAAGTTCATACAACAAAGATGCGCATCAAGCCTTTGTTACTTGTACGTAAAGTACATATCGATGGCTTATATCGTCTGTAAAGCCGTATCTACCATAGCTTTAAATCAGCATACAACGTGTAAGTCTACATGTAAGGTCCTGTTCGAAACTTATCGATGTTAACACACCCTAGTACACGAACACCACTATTATTGAGGCTATCCATACAACTGCGCGACTTACAACGGCGCGCATGCAAACAGCTCGTATTCAAAGCAAACAGACTTCAATACAAGCAACAAGCTAATAAAACGGGAAAGTATAGTCGGATACAGAATATGTTTCCTTTTTTGATGCGCTGTTTAAAAACCGATTTGAGTATCGGTTATGTTCTCAACAGCAGTGTTGGTTTTGACTGTTTGCCTCGTTACAGTTCTTAGTAAGCTTGGGTTCAGAAATAATTTACATGTCTGATTTTCCCAACTACAATTTGCACCTCCCTTTCTATCTTATACCTAACAAGTATAGTAGAGCACTGAAAATTTCACTGAAAAAGAGACTTATATTCTCAATAGCTGTGCCTGTGCCCGCGACTTCGTACGCGTGAAAACCCGTTTTCGCAACATTTTTAATTTTTTCTCTGCACCTATTACTCGTAGCGTGATGCTATACAGGGTGGAATTTTGAAATGCCACCTGGAGGGAAACTACTCTTATTACTGTAGATAGAATTTTTTTCTCAAAGAAAACATTCCTTTATTTTTGAAAAGAAAGTGAACTGCATTCAAAGATTTTCAAAAATTTTTCGGAAATTCACTACCATACCATACAATTTTCTGTAACATAATGAAAATAATTTAAGATTTTATGGTTTTCCTTTCATTTGATTTATTAAGTATGTTAGAGAGATTTCATCCTTATACTTAACCATAACGATCGATATAATCAAAATTTGTAAAACAGGGTGTAATTTTTAACAGATTTTAGTTCCCGGGTGTGGCAAGCAAATTTTTGGAAATCTTTGAATGCAGTTCTATTTCTTTTAAAAAATAAAGGAATGTTTTCTTTGAGAAAAAAATTCTATCTACAATATTAAGAGTACTTTCCCTCCAGGTGGCATTACAAAATTCCACCCTGTATATAGCCTATAGCCTTCCTCGGTAAATGAGCTATCTAACACTGAAAGAATTTATCAAATCAGACCGGTAGGTTCTGAGATTAGCGCGTTCAAGTAAACAAACAAACAAACTCTTCAGCTTTATAATATTATAGTATAGATAACATTGGGTCATTTGGCAAAATATGTACAAAAATCTCATTATTATTTTTGATAATGACTGTACATAGTTCTTCATGCCGCGTGCTTATACGAGTAGGATACTGTATCGCACCGTTTATCTTTCCTTCCTTATACGGCATCGCTGATACAAAAACTTTCAGTGATTTCGAACTTTACCGTGTAGATTATAAAAACGTAGTTTCCGAGCGGACCGGTTGGACGTACAATAGTTACCGATAATTACCGGCCTAAGCTCGCACGAAGGCTTTCTTTTCTTTTAAATTATACACCACGGCGTTGATCTCACAAATGATTTATTAACTATTGGACCTCTATGATAACGATGGTACTGTATGGTTTTGACGCGAAAGAAACTTGCGGACTAGAAAACCTTTTTAGGTTATTGTTCTACTTTAAGTAACATTTTATGCGTTAGTTAAGTTTTTAATGTTTTATCTATCTCTCTCTCTCTCTTCATTATTGAGCTTTTTAGTATTTCAAGGAATAGATCGTGGTTTTAAATAAATCTTCAGGAACAAGAATGGGACATTTCAAACACAAAGGGGTCCAAAAAATAAATCATAGCAATAACGTGTGAAAATGACCATTCATCTGAAAGAAGAAAAATAATGAACGACAAAATATTGGGCCATTCTTTGGCCATACATCACATGTTGAGGTTGGACATCTTGACACGTCATGGCCAACTCGTAAGGTCCTATCCAAACATTGGACAACGTTGGTTTAAAATCGATAAAACCGTTTTCCCAAATGTTTGCATGTGGCAAGAATATGTATCTGTGTGTTTATCAGTTCAAACTTTGAAGCTTTGTTTAAAAAGCCCTAAATGGACAACGGGATTGAGGATGGACACCGGAAGTGATGTGGTCCACTTTCTAGGCACACATTTGCTTTTAAAATTATCTGTACCATTTATGAATGTTATCTGCAACTTAAAATGACCAGTGACTGGTCAATGTTTTGACTAAACAATGGCTAAAAAATTTGACTATCAGAAAATATGTTATCACGGAACATGATAAAATATGTGAATTTTTAAATGTCTCTACGAGTATTTGTAGAGTCTTTAACGTATCAAGATTGAAAGATTTGGAGCTTTTTAGTCGCGTAGAAGATTAGTAAATATCTTCGATATGAGTAGGTATCGGACTTAACTTAGATATGTACATAGGCTCATGATGATGAAGATTTTTATCTTAACGTCTTCATATCACTTTTTTTTGAGAGACAATAAGATCATCAACTGTTGATTGTCCAGTTGTCTCTCATTGTCTCTCAATTATGGTGACAGTTACTGTCTGAAAACGTTTTATTTCGGATAACATCATCAATCTCAGTGACAAAAACTGAAACTTAAATCCCACTTATCCGCGTTCAGCGAAGCGATATTCAGCCGGATACGCACGGGGAAGACAATGCGACAATTTTCCGTGAAACGAATCCGTCCACCATTCCTCGACCCACTTCTTTTCTATTGAAATTCTTATAGCGCCCTCCGCACGAGACCGATTTTAAATGGATATTATACAGTTTAATACTGCTATTATTTTAATATTCTCTTCAGTTTTTCATTATAGTCGAACGGTTAAGTCTATCATGTAGATGCTAACTAGCTACCTTTTATAATAATTGTAGAGTTCATATTCGCCCATTTTTCCTCCTTAGTAGGGTGGGAATTTCCCAAAAAAATCAAGTGCCTTTTTATCTTTCTTGTCTCTTTTTAAAATGTAATTTTAGTTTCATAAGTACCTATTTAATTTTATAGTATTAGGTATTATGATGAAGTTGCCAGTACATAGAAATGTACAGTGACATCACAAGCTAGTGGTATTTATTATCTAGGAAGGAAGGTGTAGGAAATGTAATTTAGCAATTTACTTGTATTAAAGACGTAATTAATATTAGATTCTGTAACAGTTTGGATTACATGAGGTGGAACTTTGTTAACTGTATAGGATGCCATTTGGATTATTACGTCAAGTAAAGTCTTAATTTGGTCATTAAACTTACATCAATAAATCCGCTTGACGTATAAGTTTTAAGATTTAAAAAAGAGAGAGCGATTATTAATTCAAAAAAATTGTATTTCTGAGCGCAACATGCCAGTCACGGAGTCAGATTGCCCTGGGTTATATGAAAAGGTTAAACTGGTACGTTAGAGTTAGTGTGACCATATTCAACAGTATTTACATTTAATCGATTCCTATTCTTTGTGTCCTGAATCAGTCTAGACTCTGTGAAGTTATGAATCTTTGTCATGTTCAACCTAAGTAATGTAAGAAAACATATTGAGTATTATAACAAATCGATCATCACTACTTGGTTACTACTAAGACTACTACTTTATTCGTCATTCTAATGTAAGAGCTATTTTAAATATTAAATTGATAGAAATAGGTCACTAATGAAATGAAGAGATTTTACCTTTTCTTTAATTCAAGATTTAAGCAAAATTCTACGAAAAGCTAACTTCTGGTCACCCCAACGACGGCGTTTCGGCGTTCCATAGTGCAAACTTGTTTACGTAATTGCTGTGTACCGTTGATCCGGGCCGCACTTGACCCGGTTACATGCCGGATCAAATAAACTATTGTTTCTTTTGCCCAAAACTGTTTTAAAAGGTTTTTACGTAAAGTAGACAAGGTACGTTTGCTTTGGTGGCATTTCCGCGCGGGATTTCCTTTGAGTTTGGTTTTCAAAGACCGCTATCAAACTAATGTAACGAAGTTGGTTTACGATTTAATTTGCTTTCAAATTGATACATTTGTACTGACATAGGTGGATGTACCGCACATTATTGTCCGTGGTGTATATCTTTTCTTAAAGGTTACCTACTTAACCTTTGTTTTATCACAACGACTTCGAACTCCCCCTATGTTCTTCTGATTAATTTCGTTGCGGGTCTATTGACAGTTTAACTTTCCTCCGGGACCTTCTTGACCTTCACTGGTTGGGCTTTTATTGGCGGTCAAGCTGTAGATCCTGGCTACACAGGAGTTGCAGCGGTGGGAACGAGAGGTAGGAATAGTCTCATGACATAGATGGTTATACTTTGATAAGATGGTTGCTCCAGTCCTTTCGCTAAATAAATCTTAATTGAAAACAGCGCTATTAAATGTTGTTCCTTTCCAGACACAAAACGTGCAATTCCCATTGCAAACATGGTTTGTACAAAAGAGCAATAAACTGAGATACGCAATCACAGCGTCACATAAAAAGCAATTAAAATCGCCTATTAATTCCCAGTTTTTTCGCGCTGCAGTCGTCATTCAAAACAAAACAAACAAGATGGGCAATCAACCCGCTTGAATTACATGCGACAATTATTCAAATGCTCGGTTGCTGTGCGCGCCACGTACCTACTGACAATACGTGCGGCGCATTCTATGCACTATTACACTGCAATCATGCGCACACTCCAAGGCTGTTTTTGATGTTATGCGAAATTTAACTATTACAGTTCAAATAAGATGGGTACAGACAGATTACCCTCCCTTAGCCATATAGTATAGTATGTATAACTACAATAATGGTTGTATTATGGCGTAAATATAGACTTAACAACTTAGATCTCCAGTGTCTCTATTCAAAGTAAATAAGATCATCTTAAGCAACAGACAACTGTCGAGAACTGGTTGATCTTTTGCATTAGGTACTCTGATATCATGTGTATCTGATATAATATTTGTATTGCATTCAGAAATATATTATTTTATAGCATTGTCATTATCGTTGTAATATTTTTGTATCTAGAGCTGAGCTTTCCTCCCGCATCATCGAGGTTACCGGTGACCAGAAGGCCGGGTTCTACCTTGGCCAGCGTTTAAGCCTAGCGATCCAACGCGGAAACGCTGCCAGCCTTTTGGGCACCGCTAACCTCACCGACAGATCTGGGGATAGCGATACTTTTTTAATTTAACTTTTATTTTCCTTTTTTGTAAATATTGTATTTTTTTTTGTAGTATAGTTTTTAAGTTTGTAAACTACCTGTACAAATTTAGTTTGTTGTTCTGAATAAATGATTGAAGGATATTATCATTGATATGGGAAATAAAAAAAAAAGATGTATATTTATGATTCTTTGTTTTGTTTCAGGTAAATAAACCATTTAATGGCGTCGAAGACATTCACATAATAATATCTTTATTGGTAAGCAGTAAACCAATTGTCCCCGAATATCCTAAAATTTACAAAGTAGGTACCTATACTTTTGAATCATAAGTGTTAAGGCGCTTAGAAACTCAACACGCATACTCCATACTAATTAGATACAATATGGGTGCTATAATAGATTTTATCATTAAGCCTTGCCCTGTATTTGTAACAGATTGCAATCGCCTATTATCATGCTACTCCCGTCTCGCTCTTTATAAAGAAGTGTGAGTGAGGACACGATATTTAATTTTAGGCCAAGGTCGCAAGGAGTTTGCAATTCTGTTGAAGTCTATGTCACAAGAATATTATTTTCGTAATAAGCATTTACAAATGTGGACTAAATTATTTTTTTAAAATAGAGAGTTTTGAATCTTTTTATAAAAGTGAAAATATAAAGTCATCTGCATGATTCCTTTACATTGTAACATAAATAATCCGATGAACCAATTTTGTTAAAATTTGGTATAGAATTAAGAAATAAGTAAGTAAGTAGGTATGACATTAGAGTTTAGAAACTCAGTTTTTTCGTGTTTTTATAGACTTTTTATGTCAGATCGGAATTTACTCGTATATGAGCGAAATGGCGGGAAAAAAGTTAGTTCCTAATAAAATAGGGTGTAAGATTCACTTAAGTAAAGCACTCCGTAGTACGATATTTATGTTAGTCACAGACTAACCCCACTTAAATGGAACTTAAGAACTTATTAAAACATTAAACCCCTAATCTTCCCATTAAAAAGTAATAAGGTCACTTATTTAATTTAGCTCAAAAGCGGAACCAATTTAATCTGGCCTTAAACAAGCCGCTCTTAAGATTCTCAGGAAAATTAATCACAAGTGAAATTAGGAATTCCTTTCAGAGCAATTATGGTAAGAGAATATTAGATTAGGTGTAGTAAATATACGTAGCGAGAACTTATGTCATAGACATAAAAGCCTATACATAATGTATTTCCATTATAATTCGATAAAGCGAGGTAATTACTGTTTACGTTATGTTGGCAGCTATATTGATTGATATTGATCTATTACATATTCATCTAAATATAATAAACTGGTTGCCGATTATAATTTTATAGGTAAGAGAATAGCATCGCTTTTTTATTTTAGTTCGGTCGATAGTATAGGATCTCTATTCCATGATACAGCTAAAAGTAAATCTGTCTGTTTTACTTGAACTGTCTGTCAAATTCGGTTATAGTTATAGTCACCGTTAAAATAAGATGGTGCAACTCAGCCTTAGGTACTTTCTTAGGCTTAGTTACACCACCTAAATTTGACCGTAACTTTAACAAACTTTAGTATGGAGTTTGACAGATTTTTGACGTTTGTCAAAGTTAAAGTAAGATGGTGCAACCCAGCCTTAGCCTTCATAAGTTAACGTCAGATAAACATTTCTTCAGTCCAACGCGTCTTTCTCTTCACTAGGAAATGCGGAACATTAGTTGCGATTCGTTCCGTCTGTCCATTATGCAAGAGATCTGTTATATTTCAATTTTACAATGCCCTCTCTACATCCTGTCGGTCGGCTTGTGAGGCAGTGTTTTATGTCCAAGAAACCTTTGTTTGTCACCCGCTTTGCAACGGAGGGAAGTCGAACCTTAACTTCAAACTCCTATGTTCTTCTGATTAATTTCGTTGCGGGTCCAATGACAGTTTAACTTTCCCCCGGGACAAACTTGACCTTCACTGGTTGGGTTTATTGGCGGTCAAGTTGTAGATCCTGGCTACACAGGAGTTGCAGTGGTGGGAACGAGAGATGGGAATAGTCCCGTTATGTACAAGAACTCGCTGAAGGAAAACTGGTGATTTATTCTTTGTAGATTTCAATTGAAATGGATTGGTCTGTGTCACTTTACTCTGAATGTTTAATGTGTTTAATATTGAATTCCAAATTAATGGATTCGAATGTGTTCATCAATCAGAACAGCTATTACTGTCTGGCATTTAGTAACGTTTCGAGTTAGTGGAGAATTCAGGTACCTACATATTGGAAAATTCTATGGCTGAGTTGTACCATCTTACTTTAACTTTGACTGACGTCAAAAATCTGTCAAATTCCATACAAAAAGCACCAGTTATTGTCAGTGTTAGGCGTAAAATAAGATAGTAAATATGAAAGTCATTCAAAGAAATCATTGTATACCTACTTAGTAGATAGAAAAAGGCACATAAAAAGTCGTTGCAAAATCTAAGACAATCTCGTAACAAATATGTATTACGTGCGCAACTCGACTTTCAAAGTCAATTTTCTGCTATTCGACGTAGTTTGCACCGAAATATTGTGTCCATGTAACCACTCGTGATTTTTTTAATTTCACTGATTGGTTTCTACGATTGCCTGTGATATGTAACTCGTTACGTTAACAGGCCATTACTTGGCCGTGGAATTAGCACAGAGTGGCTAGACGGTTAAATTACTGTTCTGTTTAATCGCAGCTCGGATTTGACGCCGAACCACACATTACGCAGTAGCACACATTGATTACCTAGTTGATTAGTTAGTTAATGGATCCGACGTCGCAGTGCGTTTGGGCCCATTAATGTTGATTTCCAGCAAAATTCGAGCAAATCAAAGTTAAAAACCATAAATATCTTATTAGGCAATGAAGATGTCTGTTGATTTAAAGTTAAATATTTTCAGAATGCACTGATAGATGCTGTTATTATGTCAATGGTACGCGTTACATTAATTTCTCTTTCTACAATCTACATGTTACATCATGATGACCTAGATACACTCACAATTTAATTTTGCGATGCACCTAATGGTTAGTTCTAGAATGACTCTAATTGTGATCGTTTGACGATTACTTAACAAATCTAATGTTAGGTATAAAGTATAGAGGCTACATTTAGCGCTTACGATTTCGCTTTCCCATAGTCTTAACTCTGCCTGTGGATGCCTAAATAGGTACCTATTGCTCGATGTATCTTCTTAGTCAATCATTATGGGTACTTATCTTAATTACTATGTGCTAGCATGCAACCATCCGATATAGTCACGCCGTGGTCAGCAAATCTGTCGGCGCTTAATCATTCCATTTTGCAATATTGTATCCAATGAACATCATTAATCTGGGGTTATTAAACCATTGCCGAATCGAAAAAGTTCGAAACCAACTTATTCTGAATCCTAACGGCTCAGTTTTTTGCAATGTCTCCAAACAGTTAACCAATTATTTTGTCAAGTTCTATACCTACCTAACAGTAAACTATAGTCATCAATACGACAAAAATATTTTTTGGCCATTCCGTTGACAATGTTTTAAACTCGGTTATTGTAAAGTCTAAAGCAAAAACATACCTACGTATTATATTCTATAAGGCTAATTAAGAATAGTTTGATGTAGCCCAAATAGTGTAGGTAAGACTGCAATATGAAATTAACTTAGCTTATTGTCACGAAATTGTGCACAAACATTTTGCTCATGATATTCACTTTGCATTTGCACTGAACATAGGTCTGCACGTCAAAGTTCTGTTGACTCGTGCAGACTTTTAGAATTGAATGAAGAAATCAGCAGGTTTCCTAGATAGGCCAGCTAGGTCTATCGCACGCGGCGCAGTCACGAGCACGACAGTGTCGCAACGCGCACGTTTGCTATCGCAATACCAAACCCAACCGCCTTTGTTCCACTTCCTAAGATTGGGTTTAATGGGAGCGATTTATTTTGATTCTTCTTTGTATCTATTGACTAGAGTATATTGATAGCCTAAAATCAATTCCTTTGTTTACCATTTGCATGCTGGTTAAGAGGATTCATTCAGTATTTTAAATTGTTTCTTGCGCGAAGCAAATGGGCGTCGAAATAATGTGAGTTTTGACATACGAGTGCCGGTATCCAATACAATGTTCATTAGGTAGGTATTCATCTTAAGTTTAACTACAATGAAGACGTGTAAGTTATGTAGAGCATAACATTTTAAAGATTTTCTAAGGTTTTTTCAAGATTGTTGAGTTTTATCATCGCTTCTATGTAGTAGGTATCAGCGCCTGAATCCATTTTAAAGAATGATTATTTACTAAATTAAATCCCCTCTTTTTGTCGATACGTTTGAAGAATATTTAATGCAACACTACTCGTAAAAAAGTTTGTCCGTACCAGCCTTAGTCCAAACTTTACTGCAATGTGCCAAAGAAATTTCCTTTCAGCTGAATTTTATAGACTCGGTTTATTTCTGACATTCAGGGGCCATTTACGACCTCATGTGCGAGTATAAAATTTATGACCCACTAGACTGACCTTTGATGGTTTACATAGATCGTTTTGGGCAGTACATAAAACACTATTTATCTAAATATCATCGATTCAACTTTGTCGATGGCTGGTAATAGATTTCTAGAAATATTTATAAACAAAATATTTGATAATCCGCTAATCTCTTACACGTTAGCATTCTTTTGTTTTGTTATAGTACGAGTACACTCCGCTTGTTATTAATTAATCATAGGCATATCAATCATCATCAAACCGACCCATATTTATATGATCAAACGAACTTACCAAGTGAAGTTCGATCTGAATTATCCTGTTTTCGCCGAAGAGATTTATTTTACCCTGTAGTACCCCTGTACGACAAGCCAATCCGCACACAATATTCAGCGTAGTAGTAGTAAAAAACAAAAGAGCGGGCAACCCCACCCCTACCACGCTGTGGGCTCGGTGTCCGAGCGGTCTCATTATATTTAGAGAAGAGATGACATTGACGTTTACCTCCAGGGAAGAAGATATAGAAATCTTCGGGTTGGGAGGGACCTTAAATCTCTTCGGCGAAAACAGGATAATTCAGATCGAACTTCACTTGGTAAGTTCGTTTGATCATATAATTATCCTGTTTTCGCCTCCGAGATTTATTTTACCCTGTAGATGTTTAGAGCATGGATCAATGTCCATGTTAAATGGTTAAGAGAGTAAATGTCAATGTACTAAATACATAATAAAGCAATATTTTTGTATTATAATCGTATTGCATCACTTATTCATAACAATAACAAGTATCACGGTCTCAACAAGATTTTGTTCATTATAGAGTATTATTATATACATTTATTTGTACTTCTATTAACTGTTAAGTACGACTACTGATTGTAAAAAGTTGCCAAGACAGTTGACAGAGCATCCTGTCTATCCAGCACACTGGCTAATTGTGTCAACGTTGACAGCGGCGCAAACCGCAGGCAATACTGCCGCGTGTCGCGTGCTGTGTGGGCCGAACACCCTCGTGTCGACACTCCTTTCCTATATTTATCCAGTTTCATCTCAGAACTGAGCTTGACGACGGTAGTGGTTAACACCGAATCGATCACAGTGACTGCAAGGCTAACACTCTGATTGTTGTAAAACATAAGCTCACTTGCATTTTAATTAAATAAATGAATAATGTGGTTAATTAAAACTTATTATTTTTTTGGATACAGTTTGACCAGTATTCTATAACAGTATTAATTTGGATTCCAAGTAACACTGTTGCGAGGAAAAAGTTTGGTTTCTATTTAATAGCACCTTTTAATAGCAATCTTTTGATTCTTGAAACCTGACCTATAAATTATAATATTTATTTAAATAATTATATATTTCAATAAATTATATGATTTCACTAAAGATATTGCTAAGCGGTGGTTATTTAATGTTATTATAGGATGCACCCGACTTTAGAATATGCTAAGAAAATAGAGTAAGGTAGGTACAATGATGTAATTGAGCATTGTAAAAATATTTATTTGTCAGTCATTTAGTGTAGTGGTTTCAAAACGGACTACTATGCCGAGAGGTCCCGGGTTCGATCCCCGGCCGGGCAGAAATTGAATTGATACATTTTAATTTCTGTGATGGGTCTAGGTGTTACTATGTATAATATATTATGTACTTATGTATATAAAAACGGTATTTAAGTATGTTTATATCCGTTGTCTAAGACCCATAGCTTTGCTCAGTTTGGGACTAGGAGCGTAGTGTAAAATGTCGAAGGAAGGATATTTATTTATTATTTGCGGAGTGTATAGCGGAGTCTGGTACGTTTTGTTTGATCCACGACTGCCAAATACAAAACTTACTGCCAAGGAAAGGTAAGCTTAAATGGGCAATATGGTACTACTGATGTACCTGTTGCCCCCGCATTCTATTTTTTTTTTTTTTTTTTTTTATTTTTTTTTTTTTTAGTGAAAAAACGTATTAACGTCTAAAAAAGAATGGTTGCCATTCTAAGGCGAATTAATTGGAATTAATTCATGTTAATCGTGTAGAAATCTCTACGCCAGACGATAAAATATGAATTATGACTAAATATCAAACAAAGTTCAAGAAACAAAAAAATAGGTTTATGTCATGTACAGAAACCAAAGCGTCTAACATTTTCTGAGACAATATTAAACCAAGCTCCTACTCCGTGTCTTTATTCAGACACCTTGATTCAGTCAGCTTCAGTATTATGACTGTGATGATTGAATTTTTATAATCATGCTAAGAAAAAATAACAAAATACTAATTCTCAATTTATACTTCATAGAAAGGGAAGAAAGACTCATTCATTATTATGAGTTTGTGGCAGCGTTATCGTAAAATAATATCGCATTATTTTTTGGTATTATTAAAAAATGTCCTTAATCTAAACTAAAGGTTACAAGTAGTGGTAGTACTGGTAGGTACCTACATAATACATAGTTTATTTTATGTGGTTGATTCGTTCTTTGACTGACCAAAGTCCACTAGTCCGGTTGTTATTACAAGCGGCCCGATTTCTTTTTTGATGCGTCAATAATTTTCTATTACATTGATTACAATGTAATTATTATTGTGTTATATTTATAAAGGCATAGTTATTATCGCTTTAACGCATAATAAGATACTTTGCTTGTCTAAAAGATTTAGCAAGATAAGAAATGATTCAATGTATTTCATGATGTCGCATCTCTTCTTATGAGAATTCTGACGTTATACATAAATAATTTATACGAACCAATTGTAAAACAGTACATGGAGTTAAAACTGACCTTTTTTTTTTGTTTTTTTTAGTAAATAAATAATAATAATGATGATGAAGCCTTACTTTGTAAGACTATCAATAGTATTATTAGCATTAATCATACATTGATTAGTAGGTACAAACCTACATAATAATGTTTTTCCAATACAAGAAAAAAATGACGTCATCTTATGTACCGATACCGATACAGTTTAAGGAAGCTCTTAGATTTTATCTATTATTTATAGATACAAGCTGGTGAGACGTCATGAATAAAAAAATAAACTTTGTAAAAATATCAGGGCTAAAGAAAGGCCGCAAAGAGACAAACAAAAATGTTGCCTGTTTGTTCAGATACAAAACAAATTCTATTTGCTTTTCAGTGGCTATCGTGTTTATGTAATAAACATATTATATTAGTAATAAGTTTCTTTAAACCATAAATGAATCTTTTGTTAAAAGTTTAATTGCGGTTAAAATATCATCCCTTTTGAAGTGCTTAAACCACATAAACTTTGTTTAGCATCTTATATAAACGCTATCTAAGTCCACCATCTAGGAACATTTTTTTTTTTTTTTTCTTTTTTTTTTAACAAGTGGGTAATCTCAGAATGTACTCGTGTCGACGGATGCGATTAAGAATATTCTTAATATCAACGTCTCTGCGCCGACGTGTATAATTATTTGTTATGTATAATTAATTATGTTTACTCGCATGGTTATGATAATTATGAAAAAATTCATCTGGGTTCGAATCGGGAATCGAATAGGTATCTCGGTACAATAAATTCTGTAACCGGATATTAGGTACATTGCATTTAAAATAACAATATTTTAAGCGGCCAGCACATACCTGTACATAGATGGCGCGTCGTCTAGGGACGCGGGTTACCTTGGTGTTCTGGTCGGTCTTTAATGGCGCTTCCCGCGTTGCGCTGGCAGCGCTGGGCATGCGGCGGCGGCGGCGCGGCGCTTCGGCGTAAATAACGGCGCCTGCGCTTGTGGAAGGCGGCGTGGTTGCGCCGCGGGCGGGTGATAGGTCTTAGCCCATCATACCATACAGCAGGGCGTAGCTTGTCGGTACGGCCTCTGTATAAAGCCTCGATTCACACAGTTATGCGAACGGCTAAAGCTTAAATTATATATTCAGTGCAGCAGCCTGGATTAGTTGTCATATCAAATAAATACCTCTTTTCCCGTTTTAGAGGATTATAATGAGTTATAGTTGTCGACCGTCGATGTAATTGGTCGACCGACCGGAAATGTAGAAAGATCTTTGTAAGTTTCCAACAAAAAAAATGTGAGACTGATAAGTACTCACAATCACAATGTCAGTTAATATGAGTCGTTGCATAGAAAAAACGACATAATTATTGTCATACTTCATATATAAAGTAGGCATTTATTTCCACTTCGACTCGGTTCGGTCAGCAAACCGGCCTAAGGTTTATTTAGGATCTTTTATTCTGACCTTATAATAGCAAGTAATGAATCTACATAAATGCACTTTGAATTTTGATCTGATACTTATTTCTTTCTTACTAGCCTTTGTATTTAGACCAATATCGATTGGTGTAATGTATAAAAATACAAAACAACAAAATTATTCAGTTACCCTTTGTAGCATTGAACAATGTGTATGGCCACAGGGTTATCGGTCGTTATAAAAGCAGGCGGAGGCTCGACTGGGGCGAGTGCGTCCGCGGCGCCGGGTCATCAGGCTCCAAGACGGTTGATGGTTCATAAGGTGTAAGGCCAAGAAGGCAAGCTCTTAATGTGGGTAGTTTCGTACAAACGCAACATTTTTCTGTATGAGCTCATTATGTTCTGTTTTTACGGCTTTTAAAAATGGCCGAAAAGAAGATACTTAACTCGTAAAAGTGAATAATATTACAATACCTGGCTATCTCGGTAGTTAATATCTCGTTTTTACTCGCTAGAGCAAAAAACGGCTACTGGTTAAAAAATAAACGAACATAAAGTGGCTACTGGTTAATATCTCGTATTAACGCTACTGGTTAAAAAATGACCCGCAAAAATGACCGAATATAAAGTGGTTGCTGGTTAATATCTCGTATTAACTCGCTAGAGCAGAAAATGGCTACTGGGTAACATCTCGCATTACCTCGGAGAAAAAAATGGCTACTGGGTAACATCTCGCATTACCTCGGAGCAAAAGAATGGCTACTGGGTAACATCTCGCATTACCTCGGAGCAAAAAATGGCTACTGGTTAACATCGCGCGTTAACTTGGAGCTAAAAATGGGTCAAAGTTACGCGTCGTGTCACAACGCTTATAATAAAAATGTACGAGCACTTGCACAAAATAGTTGTTACAACCAACCTTGTGTTGGGTCTAATTCTCGTCACTACACTGCACAACTTAAAATAATTACGTTTTTTGTCGGTAAAAACGTCCTGGTGACGTCACTTAAGCATTTTTCTTATACTGCGTGCGGTCGTTGCGCGTGCGCACAAAGGAATGAGACCGCTCGGACACCGAGCCCACAGCGTGGTAGGGGTGGGGTTGCCCGCTCTTTTGTTTTTTACTACTACTACGCTGAATATTGTGTGCGGATTGGCTTGTCGTACAGGGGTACTACAGGGTAAAATAAATCTCGGAGGCGAAAACAGGATAATTATTGGCATGTTTGCGTATCTCTTTTTGTTTTGTTTTCTATTCAGCCTTGGCTTCGACTTTACAAATATTCTGGTTCTTTCATGCTCTACGGCGTAGAGTCTTCGTATTAAGTATGTGTGGGGTTCCTAATAAAATAATGAGCGTATTTTTGTTTAGGATTAAAAAAAATCACAAAGGAAATATTACTCGTACAGTTAAACGCATTATTTTGTAAGTAGCATTTAACCATTTATGTATTATTCTATCAGTCAAGGTTAATTAGAGTGCGTGCGAGAATTCAGTACTATGTCTAGGTCAAAGTACACGCGTGTTGCACATTAATGTATGTTAACAGCATTCGGTTGAAACACTCGATTACTCTGAGATCAGTATGATTGATTATGCAATTTGGTGATGGATAAACAATGGGCGGATTACAAAGCCGTTACGAACACTATTATTGCTTTGTTTCGCTATTGTTAATCAGGTATCTATGCAGATCGATTATTGAGTACATTGTGACCAATATCTTTGTGCGGACGATTGCTTATCAAGCTGAACTTTTATGTGGTTTTAATAAGAGCGATTTTGCTACAACCATCGAATGCTCTAGGCATAAAGAAAATTTCTCTAGCAAAGTTTCTACGGCGTGGAAATCGAAATTGATGACGAGCGGTTTTTCTTCAGAAAACTTTTTATTGACGCTTGCAGCTTCTTAATTTTAGTCTCGACGATTTGGGTATTGCTTTGTATCATTTTAGTATTATACTAGCGGCCGCCCGCAACTTCGTACGCGTGGATCCCGTTTTACCCCCTTCATCTATCTTACGCGGTTTAGATTTTTTCATACAAATGTTTTTTCCCGCTAACTCCCGTTCCCGTGGGAATTTTGCAATATCCTGTTGTAACTAAGCTTTAAGTTTACTAAGATACCTGCATGCCAAATTTCAAGCGTCTAACTTAAGCGGTTTAGATTTTTCATACAAAAGGATTTTCCCGCTAATTCCCGTTCCCGTGGGAATTTCTAAGTATACTATAACCTGCCCAGGAGTATGAAGAATAATTGTACCAAGTTTCGTTAAAATCCGTCTAGTAGTTTTTGTTTCTATAAGGAACATACAGACAGACAGACAGACACACAGACAGCAGACAGACAGACAAAAATTCTACTGATTGCATTTTTGGCATCAGTATCGATCACTAATCACCCCCTGATAGTTATTTTGAAAATATATTTCATGTACAGAATTGACCTCTCTACAGATTTATTATAAGTATAGATTTATAGGTGGGAACTAATTGACGTTATTGTAATATGCTAGCTGTTTGCATTCGTGCGTAGAATAAATAAAAAATCTACGTGTCAATCTTACGACTAATGTATTTTAATGCTGCAATGACACTGCTCGATTTTGAACCTATCAGATTATTTATTTAACTAGACGAAAAAATACAGTAACAAAAACTTGTCCGCATCAATTATAAAGCAAGGCCGCGTCGTTCACATGACCCATGCTAAAACAAGTCTTCCACGCGCGCAGGCGCATGGGAAAACTACGCGTGACTCATGCGCACTAAACTTGTTCGAATTACGAACGTATCGCCTTTTTAAAATGCACTTTCGATAAGGTAGTGGCTTGATCCTGTTTTAGGTTTGGTAAAATTCTTTGTTCTTTTGTTTTGTGGTATTGTTAATTACATTGGGTATTTTAACTGTATCACAAGTATAAAAGTACTTTGTAACGGCACCTACCTACTACATTATTTTATAATTACGGTAATTGTCACATGTATTAACAAAAGTCTATTAAACTCTTCATTTTATGTAAGGAAACTTAAAGCCGTAATAGAGACAAGGCATTTTCCCAAAATGATCCCTAGTAAAATAAGTTAATTCATACAATGTCATCATACTAAAATGAATGAATGAAATTATAAAGTTATTCAAAACTTTATACATTATGTTTAAAATTATCAATAACTTTATAATTCCCAAACCAACCTTACTTGCATGTATTATTCGGTTACTTAGGTAGGTATTAAATAATTTACTTTGTTTTGTTTTTGGTAGGAGATACGCCTACTCATCCTCGAATTTGACATTGTCACACAAGTGTCTGTTTTTGCGATTCAAACCCCGAACTCCTTTTTGCTGACCTTAGTGCTGCCACATCCACATCGCGTGTACACAATCCTCCGACTGAATCCCACAAAAAGTAGCAAAAAATCAAGATCACTACCAATGCTGCGGATTCCGTGGCCACACCAAAGGCCGCATAGCCGAATAGCGTCCGTGTTTTGTTTTTTATTGAAACAAAGCCCAGTGATACGTGACAAATAAACAAAGGAAGATCGATCAGTCTAACAGTCTAATGTTTTGCTCCACTAAATTTCAATTGCAATAATTTTTTGATGTTCATTTCACAATAATAAGTAGTTGTATCTTAATTTGTGTTGTAAATCTTGACTGATTTTTACGGGATTGAGGAATAAAAATTAAAACTCGTAGACCAGTTACAATCAGTACTTGTGTAATAATGTGACAGATAGTATTAATATGTGGAAGATACATAGGTGCGACAATATAAAAACGTTGCTATCTGAATTTAGGCAGGCGTTAGTAGCTGCTAATACATAATGATGAATTAATCCTAAAACTAAATAAAGAGGTCTCCAACAATTTGTCATTTGTTTTTAATTTAGTTAACTACGATCTTAATTGAGTTCGTGTCTAATTTCTTTGTCTCTAATCAACTTCTAAAGAATTGATTCGTTACACTATTACAAAAGGTATGTTATTACTAATGTGCAATATCAGGGGCTTACACTCTAACCTCAATGCTGTTCACCACCACCTTGAGACAGCAAAGCCGGCCTTGCTTTTCTTAACCGAGACTCAGATATCGTCTCCTGCGGACACATCTTATCTCTCCTACCCTGGGTATAAACTGGAACATGCCTTTGTGCCTAGGGCCGGGGTGTGCGTGTACGTAGGGGGCAATATCAGTTCTCAACGCCTCAGCCACCTCGAAAGCAGGGACCTCTCCACCTTATGGCTCCGCGTAGACAGCGATGACCACCCCCGCGTCTACGCCTGCCTCTATAGGTCCCATAGCGGTGATGCCGAAACTGACCGACTCATTGAGCACGTCCAAATGGCTGCAGAATCAGTGCAGCAGCAGATCCCCTCTGCAGAGATCGTGATACTTGGCGATTTCAACGCCCATCACACCGAATGGCTCGGATCGAGCAAAACCGATCATGCAGGGAGATCTGTTCACGACTTCGCCTTCGCATATGGCTTGACACAACTGGTTACTACGCCCACGCGATTCCCAGATGTAGAGAGCCAAGAACCTTCACTGTTAGACCTTCTGCTGACTTCCCATCCGGATGGCTATCAGCTATCCGTTGGCGCCCCTCTGGGCTCCTCGGACCATTGCCTTATCCGGAGTACGGTGCCACTCACGTGCTCGCCGCGACCACGAGTTGCATGCAGTCGCCGCGTGTGGCACTACAGGTCAGCAGACTGGGATGAGATGCGGTCCTTCTTCGCATCTTACCCCTGGAGGCAGGTTTGCTTCACGCAGGATGATCCCAGCGTCGTTGCTTTTCATACCGTCTTCTGTTGTTCCCATTGGTGGCAAATCTCAGCCTTGGTTTAGTCAATCCTGCAAAAAGGTTTTACGCCGGAAGCAGGAATCCTACCAAGCCTGGGCAAATGCAGCGAGGCTACGGGATGAAAACACCAGCGCATTAAAAAAGGAGTTTAACTTTGACTCTAGGTCTTTCAAAAGAGTCATTGCAAGGGCGAAGTCGGAGCACATTGGTGGAATTGGTGGGAAGCTAGAGCGTCTTCCTTCTGGAACTCGTGCGTTCTGGTCTCTTGCCAAAGCTATCCAAGGAAATTTCTGCACGCCATCATTTCCACCCCTGCACATGGGAAACGGTTCGTTGGCCCACGATGCAAAGGAGAAAGCCGATCTTCTGGGCAAACTCTTTGCGTCCAACTCGACACTGGATGACGGGGGACATGAGCCACCGATTATACCAAGGTGTGAGAGCTGTATGCCGGATATCCGGTTCCACCAAAGCTCAGTACGCCTGGCTCTATTTTTCCTGGATATCCATAAGTCGAGTGGGCCCGATGGAATCCCTCCTATCGTGCTGAGGACGTGCGCTCCAGAGTTAGCACCGGTTTTAACGCGCCTTTTTCGGCTCTCCTACCTCTCTGGCATAGTCCCGACCTCATGGAGGACAGCTTTGGTGCACCCGATCCCTAAAAAAGGTGACCGCTCAAATCCGTCCAACTATAGGCCGATAGCAATCACCTCCTTGTTCTCGAAGATAATGGAATCCATTATCAACAGCCAGCTCCTTCGGTACCTAGAGGCCCACCAGTTGCTAAGTGACCGACAGTACGGTTTCCGTGGAGGTCGCTCGGCTGGTGATCTTCTGGTCTACTTGACACATTGTTGGGCACAGGCGATCGAGACTAAGGGGGAAGCATTGGCGGTCAGTTTGGATATGGCGAAGGCCTTCGATCGGGTTTGGCACAAAGCGCTTCTTTCGAAGCTCCCTTCCTATGGGCTTCCCGAGAAATTATGCGGATGGGTCGCCAGCTTTTTAGCAGACAGAAGCATTAAGGTCGTTGTCGACAGCAAATGCTCAGACTCTATGTCTGTGAATGCTGGTGTCCCCCAAGGCTGTGTGCTATCGCCTACGCTCTTCCTTCTGCATATCAATGATATGCTGCAAATTAGCGGCATTCATTGCTATGCGGACGACAGCACGGTTGATGCCGCTTATACCGGCCGCGCAAATATCTCTCGGGAGAACGTCATTGAGAGCCGTAACAAACTTGTGTCCGACATTGAAACCTCCTTGAAGGAGGTCTCAGACTGGGGTCGACGCAATTTGGTCCAATTTAACCCTACAAAGACACAAGTTTGCGCGTTCACCGCCAAAAAGTTGCCGTTTGTCGTATCCCGCTGTTTCGAGAGCACTCCCCTAACTGCCTCAGCCAATATCGGAATCCTTGGTGTCGACATATCGAGCGAAGTCCAGTTCCGTGGTCATTTAGAGGGTAAGGCTAAATTAGCCTCGAAGAAGCTTGGTGTGCTCAATAGATCGAGACGGTATTTCACTCCAGCCCA
Source organism: Ostrinia nubilalis (assembly GCF_963855985.1). NCBI lineage: Eukaryota > Metazoa > Arthropoda > Insecta > Lepidoptera > Crambidae > Ostrinia > Ostrinia nubilalis. The sequence goes on along the minus strand of NC_087096.1, from coordinate 9,097,052 downwards.
TCGTCTGCAACTTTACAAGGCGCAGGTTCGGCCTCATATGGAATACTGTTCTCATCTTTGGGCAGGTGCGCCCCAGTACCAGCTTCTCCCTCTGGACCGCATTGAACGGAGAGCAGCTCGAATCGTTGACTGCCAGGACATTTCGGATCGGCTTGACCCCTTGGCGCTGCGTAGAGATGTATCCTCACTGTGCATATTCTATCGCATGTATCACGGGGAGTGCTCCGAAGAATTATCCGGACTTATTCCTGCCGCCACTTTTCGCCACCGATCTACCCGACAGCACTTCCACCCCCATCACTTAGATGGTTGGAGTCCACAACAGTACGTTTCTCTAGAAACTTTCTGCCCCGTACAACCAAACTGTGGAATGGACTGTCGTCTGCGGTGTTTCCGGACGGATACGACCTGCAAGCTTTCAAGAGGAGAGCGTATCTTTACCTTAAAGGCCGGCAACGCACCTGTAACGCCCCTGGGTCTGCGGGTGTCTATGGGCGACGGTAATCACTTACCATCAGGTGATCCGTTTGCTCGTTTGCCTCCTATCACATAAAAAAAAAAAAAAAATGTTCTTTAAAAAAAATTACACCCGGAATGATAATGAGGAAACAATAAATATCTATACTCAAATTACTTTTATTGTTTTCCTTTTATTTGGTTTTAATTGGATTTTTTTATTTTACGGGAGATATACTGACTCGTATGCCTACTAAATAATGTGTAATTTGTAAAGATGAAACGGATAGTTGTTTGGCCGGATACCGGATACCGGATATCCGGCCGGCTGCTAGGCCGGATAGCCGGATATCCGGGTCCGTGGCCGAGTCCCCCAGTATTCGACGCACCCGTGGTTGAAGCCCCCGATTTAAATAAATTTAATATCATATTTTTTTCGGCTTTTGCACTAAGTACAGTCAACGAAAACCATGCATGTTTGACGCTATTTAAAATGATGTATTTAATTTTTTGTAAAAAATACTTAAAACTTTTATAATTAAAACTTTTTTTTTGTAGTTAGTTAAATGTAGAGAGAGTAGAGTTATTTTAAAGACTGATTGTTACAATTATTTTGATTAGGTAAAACGATTTACATGTTATTATAGGTAAATAAAACCTATGATAAATATGATCTATAGGTTAAAATAAAACCTATTATATTTTTAGGTATCACTATGGTAAAATAATATTAAACATTTATTTGTACGATCAGTATAAATATTTATTCGTTTATAAATATTTTTGTGACTGACTGTACATTTGATTAAAAATTGCTTTTATCTGACCGGGGGCGTCGACCACGGGTGCGTCGAACACAGGGGGACTCGGCCACGGACCCGGATATCCGGCGGCCGGATAGTTGGCCCATTGTCTCGTTGCATGTCGTGACGAGTTTAGCGCTGCACAGGTGCTTCGAACGCGATCAGTGGGTCTATTAATAGACTAGACTAGTCACTTTTCGAAAATCGAATCCGTCCGAATAGAATGTCAGATTATGCCACTTGTCTAGGGGGCAGATCAATTCGGGCCATTTCGGTTGCCATCGTGAGTGTGTGATTGAATAGCGAAAATTAAATTAGTTTACTTGCTGCGTAATCTAACTGAACTGCATCATGTCATCAGACCATCAGTGAAAAAAAGATCGCCCATTTTATTTGACAATATTTCGACACGAACAGATAATTTTTTACTATTTATGTATTCTCCATTAGAGTGAACTAGCGGCCGCCCGCGACTTCGTACGCGTGGATCCCGTTTTACCCCCTTCATCTATCTTACGTGGTTTAGATTTTTTCATACAAATGTTTTTTCCCGCTAACTCCCGTTCCCGTGGGAACTTTGAAATATCCTGTTGTAAATAAGCTTTAAGTTTACTAAAGTACCTGCATGCCAAATTTCAAGCGTCTAACTTAAGCGGTTTAGATTTTTCATACAAATGTTTTTTCCCGCTAACTCCCGTTCCCGTGGGAATTTTGCAATATCCTGTTGTAACTAAGGTTTAAGTTTACTAACGTACCTGCATGCCAAATTTGAAGCGTCTAACTTAAGCGGTTTAGATTTTTCATACAAAAGGATTTTCCCGATAATTCCCGTTCCTGTGGGAATTCCTAAGTATACTATAACCTACCCAGGAGTATGAAGAATAATTGTACCAAGTTTCGTTAAAATCCGTCTAGTAGTTTTTGTTTCTATAAGGAACATACAGACAGACAGGCAGGCAGACAGACAGACAGACAGACAAAAATTTTACTGATTGCTATTTTGGCATCAGTATCGATCACTAATCACCCCCTGATAGTTATTTTGAAAATATATTTCATGTACAGAATTGACCTCTCTATAGATTAGCCCAGAAACAGAAAAAGAGTTTTTTGACAGGCTTTAATATGGCTTTTTTGTAACTTTTTATACTTTAAATAAGAGCCGTCATTATTGTAAGCCATTTTATTGATATTTACCTCAAAGATTAATGTATTTCATTTTATTAATAGGAAATTGTCGTAGTTTTTTAATATCCGGTATCCGGCCGGATAGTGAGTTACTATCCGGTATCCGGCCGGATAGTAAATTTAGGCCGGATATCCGGCCTACCGGATAGTTACCGGATATCCGTTTCATCTCTAGTAATTTGGTTGCTCAAGCCATTTTAATAAAGTTTATTATATTATACCAACATAGGTACAGGCGTTACCTAGTTAATAAGTAACTAGACGCTCAATAGACAAAACTGTAAAAAATTAGAAGGCAGAGGTTGATAACCTAAGTTTTAAAGATGAATCAATTTGCATGATTATCGTAGTGATAATCGTACTAATGTTACTGGGCACTCAAGTTTGTTTAAATAACATATCACGGTCCATCATACCTAACATTAGTTCCGCTGTGATGACGTTAATTAACATAACAAAAGAAATGGTACATCCGATGCGCTGGGAATTTCCCAAAAGTCTCATAACACGACGAGATGAGGGCGATTCGTCAATAATTCGGGGGAACTCGAGACGTCTCTGTCCACCTATTATTATGTCCGGGATAGTGAAGTTCTTGATGTTTATCGAGTGATGCACCTTGGTATGCAGTCTATTCAAGAAAAAGAAATGAGGAAGGGAAACTCATTGATAATTGATATTTTTTGGGACTCAATTCGAATCCAAATGGCATTACATTCAGTCTTAAATGCTGCTCGTATTATCTTCGGTAGCCAATACTTACTGGTATCTCAGTTAAAGTTTGTTTAAGATTGGATTGATAGAGAAATTTACCCGGTAAATTGTGACAGTACTTATCTAATTAAAAAATCCCTTGCAACTAGCACACTTTACTGGTTCTTTCTTTGAGAAAATCGAAACTATCGACTCGAATTGATCTTGTCCGGCCATACACTTCCCGTCACTAGTGGGGCGGTGTGAGGTCCCTGGCCTGCCATAAATTGATGGTATTGAACAATGTCACCTTAGGACAATAGCGTATCGGTGTCAAGACCGCCGGACCCACTGGGACGGGCCGCTTTTGTCTTCTTTTGACGGCCAAATGTCAAACATATGGCTAACAAGACGTGGTCACTGAAATATTATTATTTACGTTTCCTCAATTAAACTTTTGAACAATACATTTTGAAAGTCAAAGTTGGGTTTCTGTAAAGTAATTGGAATCTAGCTAGATGGGTTGAAAGGTTTTCTTTTACACTGAATGTTTGAACATAGGCTGTAACTTTTACTTTGAACATAGGCTGGAAATGGATTAACCGATGAGGATATTAAGGATTATGTGCTATGATGATTGAATTTGTGTACAAAATTATCTAAGTAGGTGCCTTTTTTATTAAATAACTAATGAATAAATGTTTACTATCAGCTGAAATCTACAAGTCTTTCACTTTCTTTTTCACAAAGATGAAAATCAGACTTAGACTGTACCTTCTGCTTATTAAAAATTTAGAAGCTGACATTACTGTACGTAAGTAACTTCACGTGCCAGCCAGTGCCAAAGTGACTACATGTATGAATATTTTAACAGTTCAAAGATCTCGAAAAGTGTCAATCAACAAATCACAGCTCGAACGTCCCTGAACCTAATGAACTGCAACAAAACTAAATACGTAGTAACTTAGTTCAAACTGGAAAAGTGTCAGTGAATTTTCCACTGCTACGGCTCATTAGTGCATTTGGACGAATTTCCCGTTCATTAAATTGACAACTCCGCCTTCGAGCTATCTGGAATTGTGGAGTTTCAAAAATACTTCGAGTGCGGTTGACCCACTTCGGAATTCCAGAGGCTCTACCTCGCAAAACGTTATGGTACATTCAGTTTTATTTGTATCTTCTGTTTGACTTGGATGCAAACATCCACGAGAGAACGTCAAAGTCGACATAGAAGTAATATGGAGAAAGTCAATCATATTTGCTATACTTAAGTGTGTAACGGAAGAGATTTTCAGTTAGCCTGTTCATTAGTAATGCATATTTCGTACCTGAAAGTTTCATCGAAAAGCTTGTGTTGTAGCGTATGGTTGTAGCCACGTACACCAACTTACATTACTTTATGTAGTTATACAAGTACATGACCAAGGTTTACGATTTCTTTACGATAAGTCCGGAGAAGGTTACATCCAAAAGGTATCAAAGTTTTATTTGTAACCACACAACGTCTTGTCCATATCACTGCTATTCAGTATTCTACCGATTGACCGCCTATAAAACTCAACCAGAGTAAGTTTTGAGATGGATCTCAAGTGGACTTGAGGCCCTTTAATTTCAGGAATTCCTAGATTTATCTTGAGATTGATAGGTAGAGTTTTAGTTTGCCCCTTTGTCATACTAATTAGTTACCTTTGATTAAACCGGCAATTTAAGAAGTTTAGGAATCCAGTTAGCAACATTAACTTAATATAGAAAAGAGAGACGTTATCCTTGCAGTTTTGCGGGTAGACCCCAGCTTTGAAAAGACATCATAGATATTCCGAATTCGGATAGTAGGAATCCAGTTATCAACATTCTGTAAAATAGAAAATAATGTGTTTGAAGTTTGGAATAGGCTTGCTTCCAGTCTAGTGGTAAACCCCAGCTTTGTATAGGCATAATAATAGTGAGATGATGTCCGCTGCAAGTCCCGGGAAGTGTCCCCGTTGCGGCCGCTGCGGATGCGCCGGTGGCCTCGCCGAACCGATCATTTGCTAAGACAATCGGGCTACCATTAGGTCCATAGTAAATTGCAAGCTGGTAATGCTTGGTGATAGAGGTGAAATTATTATTACTGTTATCGCACATTCCTCGCCGATCTATATAGGGTGACAGGGAAACTCGAGTTAATTTGTTGCTTTACCCCTTTCATGGAATAGGTCGAGTTTCCCTGTCACCCTGTATGTATTTCGAACTCTTTAGGCTTCTGATTCAGTTCCTTGCGGGCTCCAAGACAGCTAGCTATAGGTACCCCGGGACTACTCAACCTTCACTGGTTGGGTTTCATTGGAAGCCAAGCTTAGATTCTGGCTATACAGAAGTTGCAGTGGTGGGAAAGTTTGGTGTGATAAGTCCTTTTCTTCCACACTGGGCTAAGATGCATGGGATGTTTGTTGATGGAGTTAAGATTAAAAACAAAATATATTAATAGCTTTATGTACCATGTTAAAATACTCATAAATATTTTGGAATATGAAAAAGCGTTATCAAAATATTATGAATTAAAACAAAAATATTATGACTCTCCATCACGAAATTACGAGTATTAGTATAATATTAATAGCACTTGAAAGTTTCTTCAATAACAAACAATATCTTTTAATCTCGTTCAGGGGAAGTAAACAGTCGTTGTGAAACCAACCTTGTGTTCGTTTGATAAAACGTTACTTCGTTGAAATGTACTAAGGTGTTAATGTTTGCCAACGCCTACTTTAATGAATCATGTAATGTAGTCTTTCCAAAAAGCTATTTGCAGCGTTATCACGTATTGTAGACGCATTGCCTATTTTTTCGTCACTCCACACCTTTTTACTAGACAAGCGAAGGAAAATTTTAGATTTAGAAAATAAAATTAACAAAGGCGTAGGTCTGTGTGCTATTTTAGGACTACACAAAAAGTAAATGACTCCGACTATCAAGCCAAATGTTTAAACGTTTTGTAACATGAGTATTCACTGTTACATAGTATTCAATTATGATGAATCTACGAGTAAGTACATTATAATTTGAGCGCTGATTCATAGATTCAGTTTTCTATCGACCACCTTTTCAGAATAGTTTTATAATCGTTGAGTGGGTTTTTATGTAGTTCCTGAAATGGTTATGTTTTATTGCTATGAAGTAATGCTCCTATGAATGGGCAGAATAATTGTTTTCGAATGTCTTGTTTTAAGTATTCCACAACTCTAACTTGCACAATAATTCTAATACTTAACGCGGCAGTCATTAACAGTTTTAGGGCAGGCCAGAATCACGAAACCCTAATGTCACTTAATGGAGCTCAGCTAAGTCAGTACATGCCTAATGGCTGTTCTCTTTTTACGAGTTTTGTTCTCGCGTAATACCTCGTAATGTTATGTTTAATGACCACCTGTCTATGTACATGTAATTAGCACGCAGCGCTGTATTTTTTTATGTAACGCACGTGCCAACACATGTGTTGTGATTCTGGGGAAGTAACTCCGGTATTGTTTTGGATATGACAAAAATAAATGTGCGAGCTGCGTGGGAAACACAGCCTTGTTTTTATTTGTTTACAGCATTGTTAGAATATTGGATTGGACGTGTGAAATATACAAAAGGTATAAAACAGTCGAGTACAATTTACCATTTTGAGTATCTCATGTTAAAAACGACATTAAAACTTATCAATTCGTAAATTTGTGGCTCTATCCTTTGCAGCAACATTAATACAGCATACTCGTACAAAGGAATGCTAAAACTTTTATTGCATCAAAGTATAGTAGGTTAATAAGTATAACACATTGTATGGTAAAGACACAGACGCCGTACATAATTAAAATCATAACCGTTATCTGAGTCTGCCTATATTTTGCGAACCCAAAACTAACCTTCCCGAAAAACATAGCATGGTAAAATAATTACCGGCGGGCTGTGGGTAGATACGATCTGGGATTACGCCGTCCGCGCCGATACCTGGATGATTAATAGTGCCCGATAATCCCGGGTCTTTTGCGGAACATACTTTGCGCCGCCAATACGCCCGCGACTTACAAAGGGTTACAGATTTGCGATATTGCTGAATTAATTGGAAATAGTTATTACGGGATATTTTTGGGCTAGGGGCAGAGATAGGTTTAGGAATTATTTTTATTTTATCAAACCCGGGAAATAAAATTGATTAAAAAATACACTGGTGGAGCGACTGTTCCTAAAATAAATTTGGATTTTCTTTGGGGTTTTGATTCGATACACAGACTCAGAGAAGGTAGTTAAGCTAACCCAATTTAATTTCAGCAAAATATCATAGTGATTTAATGTTTTTGCAATATCCTTACATGGTATGCGATCAACCTGTAATGAAACGAAATCGAGTTAGTTGTACCGTGGGAAAAACTAAGCAGTAACATAAGTACTTACTACTCATAAAAGTAGTGAGTTTGGTTTCGAAATGGGCTTCAAAAAGCGAAAGGTTACGCACTGACTGACTCACTCATCACGAAATCTCAGAAACTACAAGTGCTAGGAGTCTCAAATTTTGCATGGGGTTCCTTTTAGAACGCAGGTACTCACACGGGATTTTGCAAAATTCAAACCCTAAGGGGGTAAAACGGGGTTAATATTAAGTTATTTTGATAAGTGCAATTATTGTGGTACAAAAATGTAGTCTCTCATTTGCTTGATTGTACTCTAGAAAAGTAAATAAATACGAGTCATGCCTAAATACCTCTGTAAAAGAAATTCTTATCGCCAAATGGTGTTACGTTTAAGAGTCGTTAGTGATGTAGGAAAGGTAGCGTGGAATCGCTGACGGGACTAATTGGGTCGCAGTCCGGATTACTGTTCCCGAATCGGATCAATCGGCTAACAAAAGGACGGAGGTGACGATGCTCGCTAAATTTATAACTGTAGGCTTTTAGTTTAATAGCTAAAAGATATCAAGATGTCTTTTAAGATGTTGTACCAAAAATATAATTTACTTGTCTATGTAAGTAGCAATCTGAATCAATTGTTAAGTCATACATAAAGCATAGAATAATAACCAACCCAATTCTATAATCATATAAATGCGTAGATGATTCTAATTCTTAAATGTAAATGTTATTTCATTTAACGCTCAGAAATCGACATCGCGCATTAATTTGTATCTATGGAGATACAAATTAATTTTGTTCTTTCTTGTTTGAGAGATTTCTGTTCGATGTGATGTTGATAGATACCTCCATAGGTAACATTACAGGCACAGCACACTAAAAACTAAAGATAAGAATATAAAGTAGATCGTTGAACGCCTTTATTTAGGTAGCTCCTCAATATCTCCGAGCATCAACCTAAGTATATCATAGGCGTGCAGATTCTACGAAATCTACTCGTAAGTAGTTTTACACAAGAACTTTAAGGCAACGAGGCCAACGTGACTAGGAATAGTTGCTTCGCTATTTTATTTGGAAGCTTAAGCTGTCATACAAACCCACCCGCCTGGCCGTCCAGCTTAGCCCCTAGCTTGTGTGAATTCATTCTTCCCCGGCTCTTTGCAGATTATATCGCTCTAACGGAAACTGCAATCTTCTGGAGCAGTCAACTTGATCCCTTATTTTTCTACGTAAACCTAGCTATCCATCGAGTTCATTTTAGAAATCCTTGCTCTTCGTTGCCATACATTACATTTCTAACCGAATTAAGCTAATCCAATAGAGGTGTAAATTCTCGGCATAATTAAATTGATGAAGCACGTGACGACGGTATCAAATTTATAATTTGAAAGGGAAATTTTTCATCACCCTGGAGCGTTATGGCAAATTGAATCGCGAGCCACATCCATTTCGCCGGCGACCGCCGTCGGCGCCGGATGAGATTACCGCGCTGCTCCCACAAATTCATTCACTCCAGGTGGGACTAAGGTGTAGAAATTCGAGATGAATTTATTGCGGCATAAAACAAAATTTTAGAAATGAGGTCAAATGCTTTTATTTCTATTGCTCTTTGGCTTTTGTTACAATGTCCCTGTCGATGAAGAGCTCAAAATGAATATGAAATTAAATCATAAAGCTGAGGAATGCGTTCGCTCGATGCATATTTCAAAATTCCTGCATATTGTAATACCTAGTGGTATTTAATCCTCCTGCATACAAAGACATTATAGTAGGTACGCACTAATAGACTATTTGAAATTTCACTACTCGCCAGTGAACGTTGTTTTCAATTAATGGTGGATAATTGAGCAAAATTAATTGTGATTGACGTATGGATACATGATAAAGCCAACTTATTATTAACAATTTCAGGTAGGAACAGCTACTACAAAGTCTCATATTAATTGCCAAACAATTTTAATACAACAATTAAAATTTATTCAAGTATTACTTGGTATCTACCTGTGGTTTATGATAAAAAACATATTCTGCTTTTGTGATATGGGTCAGATTTGAAACTTAGACCCATTTCTCTTTTCGTGAAAGCTTTATGTATGGCAGAAGTACTCGTAACTATTACGCGAATTTCCTTCTTGGATTCCTTCGAGTAAATAAACATCTGAGTATATTAGATCCTCAATCAAGCGTATCCGGGAGGTCTGTTCGGTCATCTCCATCGCATTAGTCTCCAGACGAGGGTACTGAGTTTGTCGACGTTTATACGGACGTCGGGCCGATACCTAATTTACTTGCATTTAACTAGCCCGGGATAGGGCGGTTTTTTGCGACCTTTTGCCCGGGATTAGTGTGTTTCGCCGCTCGGTGCGGTTTGCGTCTTATTTGTTTAGGGAATTTGCCGTCTTCATCTTCCGAATAATGAGTTTCCAGTACGCAAATAAGGTTGAGCGTTTGGTACGACTCGATTTGTTTTGATGTTTGAGTCGGGTAGCTAATAAAACTACTTTGGTGGGGGAAAATTTGCATTTTTCGATTACTGAGGAGCACAACATTGTTTATTTGGGCCATTCTTATTCTTACGCATTTTTGTGTGAGATGTAAGAATAGCATATGTTTTTAAAGAAAATCAGTGCACTGTATATTAATTTACTTAGTAAAATACCTCTATTAACTAGGCCCAATATCATTTTCATCATAAAACTATTAGAAGAATATTAAAAAAAAGTTACAAGTCCAAAATGTCACGGACCGTGTAGTGTGAGATTCCCGGATTTGGACATACAATATTTTTTTCTGAAGAGATGTTATGTTATTTTGATAAATATTACAGTAATTATGCAAGATTAATACATGTTATATAAGACTGTTAAAAATTTATATCAATAATAATTACCATTTTTGATTTTGAACACCAAACATTGTGTGAGCAGTTTTTGTGTCACAACCACGTGCGCCACTTTAAATATGCGTAACTCGGTAAAAAACTATCTTTGATATTGACATCCCTTGCTAAGTTTTTTTAGAACAGTAACATTGTCATCTTATTAGATTTGCAAATGGCTGAACGTAGTGAGTGAGCCGCAAAAAAATATTTCCTATTTATTTGAAAAAATGGACAACCATAACACGTCCATCCCGTGTACGGTTTTTAAAGGTAGGTATCAATGTCACGCTATTGTATAAAACATAATTATGTACCTCATGCAGTATAGTTTCAGATAATTGCACAAGATCTGCTAATTCACAGATAGTTTTTTGGATATATCGGACACGTTCCAAATTGTCACGGACATGGTATTAAAAATGTGTCACTACCGCAAACTATTTAAGTACATGGTCGTGACATTACAACGCGTGGTTGTGACATTCTATTTTTACTATTTTAATAGTTTTTGTTGTTCTGCTAAATTATTTTGTGTATTGTGCAATTTTTAGGAGTAGCCTTTTAGTAAGTGTACTTATTTTTCGCTAATATGATTTTCTAGATGCCACGAAGGAAAAATTATTGCACTTTCTCATTTCTGCAGTAATATCAAGTTTTACTGAGACAGCTCCCGGTAAAGGCCCTGCAGAGGTGGTCGGAGTTGTTATAAAAGGAATTGCTATTAACCATATTTTTAGTGGTACGGTGACTATGAAACATGTTTAAGTTGTCAAAACCAACTGTTATGTGAATCCTACAGAAATCTCATTTGATACTCAATTAGGTACCTACTGTGTTTAAGATTTACTAATTTGTTAAGCATATTATCATATGGAAACCATGTAGGTAGCATATCGGAAGCATGATCAGATAGTGCCAATAATAAAAAGTATTTTTTTTTATTATCTAGTAGATATATTAACTACCTGACGGTATTTTTGATCTCAATTTTAATTAAATTTTTGGATGTTCAGAAAAAAGTACATATTACCAAATAACACCTTTGTTGATGAAACGAATTTAGTGTATTTTATTGTTAATCAATTTAAACTATTATGATATAAATTTAACAACATAAATATTATTATTTACAGTAAAAATGTAAAACTGTCACATCCGTGTCATGCAGTGTCACAGCCGTGTTTACGTAGGCTATTTTGTTTCCTTTCCGAGGGCTTTAAGGTTGTCCATATACATCAAAAGTATGCTTTTGGTTTATACTTTCGATACACATCGCAAAAAGTTTAAAAAAAAATCTTTAATTTTTTAAAAAAATTTGGCACAAATTTAAGAATGGCCCATTTATACAATTAAGTTTAAAATGACAACAATTATTGTAAACTGTACTAATATCGTCTTTAGTGAATGATATAATGATTACTGGGTACATTATTTGATATCCAATGTTCAAAATATCAACCTTTACCCAAATTCTATGGTAAATTAAGGTTCCATTTTGTTCTCCGGTAAAAAACCTGTCCTCTGAAGAGTCATCGTAATTTTCAATTTACTGTTGTTTATGACATTTAATAAAAACAGAGAGGCAATATTTAACTAAAAGTTACGCGTAGCATCTGGTTTTCATGGTGTCAACAGCTGTGGCTGCACAAAAACGCATCCCATGGAGCGAGCAGATAGCTTATTGTGACGGTTTAACAACATCGTTTAGTTAAAAAAACAAGTGATGCGGTGAGAAAAGAATTTTACCTGAATTCTTGAAACTTGTGCAACGTTGTCACAATGTAGGGGCAACGCAAATGCTAAATAAGTACTACGATATCTTATTTAGTTTTTATTGGTAGATGATAATTCAGAAAACCACAAATTCTGATGTGCTATGCTAATGAAATTTTAATCGTTTCCATTACTATTTTTAAAAGTGATAACTAAATTATTATACGCATTTAAATTAGAGTAAAAAATACACCCGATTGTTGAAGAGATATCTTTTGGACAGTTATTTATCTGATAAATTATTTATTAGATCTTAAGTTTGAAAATAGCCAATTGTTGTCATAGTAAAAATAATCGTAAATTCTAAATATGTACTTACCTATACCAGAACAAACTCATAAGAAAATTCCGCTCGCTGTTTGCGAATGTATCCCCTGTGATTTGAAAGCAGTGAATTGAGCAGAAAACAAATATTCGTATCAATAGAGAATATTTCCCATAAGAAATTCAAATGCGTTTCACCCTGTTTCCTATGGAAATCGCTATGAATGAATAAAAAATCAGACTTTGTTCAAGTTTGACGACTTCGACGCTTTGTGCGAGGCCTATTTATGTGTTCAAAACATTTTTATTCACATTGGTCTTGTTTGTACACAATTGAACTTGGAAATATTTGGGTGCTTATTTGTGACTTTTATTATATCGAAATGATTTTATGGCAGCTCTACATATAATCTGCACCATAGACTCTGGAAAGTTTTCAAACAAGGCTGATTAACGTTGATTCCGAACTTTATAGTAGACCTATAAAGTCTTTATGATTTGAGAACTGTAATCTTTGATTGCGAAGTCTTCAGTGTATCTAATTCTTATATTGTAACTTTACTGTTATCCTTTCACAAAGTTTTAGTTGAGATTATTTATTTAGTTGAGATACCAACAGCAAAACATAAATTGCATAGTTAGACTTTGTTCACACGTATTTCGCTACCTTCTTATTGGATCAAAACCCGCCTTCATTTGTCCAACTCTGGATGTGGCAAAAATGAAAACTCCTACGCTCATACACGTCACGTTACAAAACGCCTGTCCCCAAGGAACGGTGTAAGCCAGGGTTTCTCAAAGTGGGGTACGCGAACCCCTAAGGGTTCGCCATTCGACGACAGGGGGTTCGCGACAAGATTTACGTAATGGTGGCAGAATTAAGGTGACCAAAATTACTAGTAAAATTGACTCCATTTGCGGCAAGAAACAAGCATACCCATATGACATTAATATTAAAAAGACATTTCTTTGGCACTTTTGTACCTTTTATTGAATTTAAGACTTTATTTTCTTCAATAGTAAATTTTATTTTAATTAACTACATAGTTAAGCGGTTCGCTGTCACTTGGAAACTTTAACAGGGGTTCTGTTCCGAAAGTTTGAGACACTCTAGTGTCAGCTATAATTTTTCACGTCCTAATCCGAAGACAAGTTTCGTCAAAGGGGCGCTTATCGTGGGTGAGCTCAATTTATATCGGAGGATCCATGTGACGTCGTCATTCGTGACAATTTCGTATGTGGAATTTTGTCTACACACGAAGCATTAAAAATATAGGGTGTTCCCAGATTTACCTACTATTTTAAATTAGCGTTTCTGCAAGTCTAACGTGTCGTAGGTTTGTCTTTTAGTGCATTAGACAAGAGACTTCGGTCATACTATAATTTCTCGGAGCAGTACACCTTGTGTCTCTAGACATATAATGCAAATGATAACCTCATAAATTTTGTCATGGAATGCTAATAATTTTAATTTTGTTGTTACAGGTAAATTGGAAACTGGTCATCTAACAAAAACTCAACTAGCAAAAATGGTGGATGCTAAATACATTCGTAAGTTATCAATTTGATTACAAGAGTAAAAACATTGGTTTGAGTCTTCTGTACAGACCATATCCAGTTATTTTGATCCTGCTATTTGTAACACGAATTATTTACCTATATTCAGAAATCCATTTTAAATACACAAAATATGTCTCTCTATAAGCGGATTCCATATTCAATGGTTCAAATATTGTAGCCCAAAAATGAAATACCTCAACATATGGCGAGTAGCAAAATGAATATGATATTAAATGTCGACCCGGCTTATGTAGTCTTATCACAAGCTCCAGTTTTTCGGTCAAATTGTAAGAGAAACCCACAATAAACAAGAAATAACGTTTTCATCCCATGTATCCGGGACATATCACGTTTCAATAACAGCCCTGTATCGCCTGAAACCCGTTTCTTATTTTATTTACAAATCCACGAATTGAGATTTCGACGGGAGAATATCAATATCTCCCGCCCATTTAATTTCATGTGTTTTGTATGTTAATTTAGTAGCTTATCTTTTGTTCAAATGTAAATGTTAGCTTTAGCAGTCTATACCAATTGAAAGAGCATTATATTATATTTTAAGGCAGCTATGGACTCTGACCAAAAAATAAAGAAAATGTGTTTTAATATCCATCAAAAACACATCAAAATATCATGTAAAAACGTATTCCTGATTGCAAACTTAACGTACGGTCTAACGTTAAACTATCTATTTACTATCGGTAGGATAGTATTTTAAGTACTCGTACATGCCATGATTACATTATCAATAAATTTATTAGGACGTTAATAAAACTTCGATCTTATCAACACATTAACTCTTAAATACACATTCTTCTCACTAGCGGCTACAATAAAAAGATCATTACACGCACTACGCACAATACAGGGCGATTTTGTGACCAGTGTCAAAATGTGTAGGAGCGACTCAGAATCAATAGCTTTACATAAAGGTAACAAATATTTATCTTTTCATAAGTAATTTATTATTTTTATCAACTGGGCGCAGTTTCAAAATTAGCACACGTGGATAATTTATTTCCTTCATATAAAAATACGTACATACAGTTAATTGCAAAGCTTAATAGACATAATGGTGCACGAAATAGGATTTATCCTTTAAAACTTAGATCAGCGAATCAGACTTTCAATATTTTTTTTTTGCGAAAACTACCACGTTTACCACGATTAAAAATAATTAAGATAATGTTGTATTGTTAAATTGTTCTATAGAGCTTATTAAAAAAATGGATACTGTTTGCAAAATCACCCTGTATTATCAACTGGTCTTGTAATTCTTTGATATTGCCTGAATGAGGAAATTACTCTACGTAGTCCTGTGGGATTGCGGTTTTAATTATAAGAGCGCTGAGTTCCTAAAGATATAGGTACCTACATGTTGTTTACTTATTTATTGTATGCTTTGATACTAATGTTTCTACGTATTTCTGAGAAAATTGTCTTTAAAGAAGGTACACTCCAAATGCCTGAAAGACCTCGTCATCTCTATCGTTTGTGACATAATGCCTGTTTCGATATTTTATTTTAATTTATACGTTCCTTTGACGTGAAACCCACAAAATGTATTCAAGTTTCAGTTACAAATATTAAAGAAGCGATGACCTCCAAAAACATAATTTCAGGGAGAAAGATCGTCGTATTATATCACTTCAAATAAACATTCTCTGACAGGTTTACACTGAAAAACTTTTCACTCGTTGTTTGTCAATTCATGGATACAATTAAGATGATGTTACACTTACTTAAACTTTAACTCAAAGCCTCTAGGTTCTAGGTTTAACATGACACGACATAAAATGGGTTTCAACTAACTGTTAGATGTGGTGGATAATCTTATCCTATCAATAATATTGATCCAGACACGTCCCATCTGAACTATTAAAGTAATACCATCGGTTAGCGAGCGATTCAATTTCATTTATGACGTCTTAAATTGCTTTCCCGCGGCAAACATTATTAATTGAAGACTCAGTCGCGAATAAAATTTTCCCAGTTTGTGGTTAATCTTGCCAGTTTATTTACTTTAGAAAGCAGGAAGCTCCGAGACACGATTTAGTATCACTTCGATTAGCAAGTCGATAGCATTAATTTGCATTAACTCAATGAAAAAATACAACAATTATTAAAATTTTATATCGACAGGTTTCACTTTAACCTTGTATCTATATGGAAATAAGTTGCTATCTGCATTAGTTAACATAATTGTAATTTGTAAGTGCACCAAACTATCGCAATTTCTTATCAGTGTTTTCCATACTCTTAGTTAAATTAAAATGCATGAGTGCACGCATATTGCGTTCAATTATTCATAGATAATAAACAAAAGCTGTCGCGTCGTGTCGTCATCAAAAAGTCTTCTTAAGATGTTTTTGATGGCGATAGATTTTCAAAATTCGAATATTTCCACTCCATTATCGAGTTCGATGACAGCGCGTGGAGACAATAACTGCGCGCGCGCAAATGGTATAGACATGCGTGCGAACCACTCGAGCGTTGATCCACGAGTCGTGATCTGTTGCCTTCCTGTTCCTGCTGCTTTGAGATTCGAATCGCTACATAAACCGTAGAGAACAGCTAGCACATTAACTCATTTCATTCTCAACGGCAAATAGTTTTATATTCATACCAATAGCTTGTAGACTGTAGTGGTACCACGTGCAATATCAGTGCGAAGAAATCAATGAACTTTCCATGTTCTATATGTTCTCATAAGATCCATGCAATAATTCTAAAATCTGGGTAAAAAAGCTGCTATCGCTACGATGCGTCAATATACTATAATCTTTAAAAAAAAAATTTGGTATTTGAGAAGGCTGTTCTCTCTGATGTGTGATGGTACCCCGCCTATCAGCACATCTGTACACAAAAACTGCCCTTCGTTGCTAACATCAGTTATGAAATGCACGACACGGTTCCCTTGAGCTTAATTAACTGAGGCTGCGATGGGAATTCTAAGCATCATTATGGTTTACGCCATTGTGGTCAAAGGCAGAATTACTAAATTCATTTCGAAGATACGAGTATTTTCACGGAAATTGCCAACCTAAAATAGGCAGAGCTTTTTTCATTAGCGAAAAGATAATGGATTACATTACCTCGCATAAAAATTCTGGGGTATACTTTATTTCGATACTCGTAATGGAAACTAACCATTAACATTGATCCCTTTACTGGATACAATTTCGTAGAAATAAGAGGTCTTAGTTAAATGGAAATTATTTCTACGTGCGCGAAGGTCAATGACATATTATAGTAATCTAAAGGCTGCCAATTACAGCAGCGTTAGTTACTGGAGACCGACAGCCGATAGGGTTGTCATTCGATCATGATCAAGAAACCGCGGAAAAGATACCCTATTAGTAGCATATAAACACTACCTACCACAAGTAAGAGTACTACATTCCTAGCTGTAACAGTGTACGTGCACAAATCAATAGTAACGAATTAAATAAATGTAGTCAGAAATATTGATGTAGAGATTAATATTTTAAACCGACTTCAAAAAAGGAGGAGGTTCTCAATTCGACCCGTATGTTTTTTTTTTTTTTTCTATGTTTGTTACGCGATAACTCCGCCAATTATGAACCGATTTGAACAAATCTTTTTTCGGCGTATAGGTAATACCTCAAGGGTGGTCCCATTTAAATTTAATAATAGAAAAAACAACCCCCAAGGGTGGAAAATTGGGGATGAACTTTTTTATACGCAATATCTCCGCCGATTATAAATCAATTTGAACGATTATTTTTTTGTTGAATAGGTATTATCAAAAGGGTGGTTTCATGCGAATTTGAAGAAAATATTTCACCCCCAAGTGTGGAAAATTGGGGATGAACTTTTTTATACGCAATATTTTTAATTTTTAGTTTTTTTTTGTGTTCACGCATTTGAAGTCGGTTTTATTTTTTTTAAAAGTTAATTATTTTCTTTTTTCAGGTTGATGTTAATGCTTTTAGAATTATGCAAATAAAATAACAATTTCAGGGTTAAGTTCTAACCGTGCATAGGTGATTTCCTTAGAAGTTTTCGATTTTCGTAAGCGTTTTTCGTGTAACCCTGCTCATAAAGTAGCATATGGCTTGGCAATATTTGAGCATATTCGGCTTGTAGCGTTCTCGGCGAAGCGTAACGCAGATAAGGTTGCATACGTGCAATACTGTTGCATGACAAAGCTGGGGGATTAGCTAAATGACGTTTCGAGTGTTTGCGAATGATAATGCTAAATACCTTTGATGTTAATTCTGTTTGCTGCTAATAAGGTATTTAGATGTTTTCATACAGTAAAGTTAGCGTTGCATAGCTTATGAAGTAATATATTAAATATTAATGCTAAAAAAATACACTACAATATTATGTAGAAGAAAAAAAGTAAGTAGTGTAAATTGAACAGAATTCTTTATTTGGGTTTTAAGTACCAAAAATAACTACTTCCTACCTTTTTGGGTAGCCTTGTCCTGAAAAACACAGCGATAATTTTGTAGATAAAACTCAACAAGACAACTATGCCTGATATGTGGATATTGAGCAATACAGCAAATACGCAAGGTGTAAATGCCTTATCTGAATTCAAAAGAGAATGCTTCGCATTGCATCCCGCTTTGCAAACCCATTGTTCCCTCACATACTGAACACCGGTTGGCACTCGCTATTCTCTGACACTTCTCCTCATAGACATACGGTACATTTTCCAATGATTTCTCAGCTACTTTTGCAGTGCAGTTGTCAGATTTCAAGCTGGTAATCGGTAAATCGACGCTTGCTTTTGTGATCGATATGCTTTCCGATTTGTAGTGCGATCCGATGAACAAGAAGTTCAATGTTACATAATAGTGGTAATTTTAGATGATGGAATTGTGTTTTGTTCGATAAGGAAGCATTTGATATATTTGATAGACAGATAATGTGGTGTTACGGCTGGAACTGGAAAGTATTGAGTATGTGGTAGCGCGTGTCTTGAAATCTTCACATTTTGTTTAAATAAACAACATTGTTTTCATCAATTTTTTTTTATATAATGGACTAACTTAAATATAAAGTCATTCACTGTCTGTTAATTTAAGCATTATTTTTTTACCGCTTGTAGGGATCCTCAAATTATCTACTTGATGGACTTTGATGAGGGTCATAAGGGTTTAATTACATTTATAATTAGGCACGCCTTTATGATGAGGCGGTTTGTTTAGGTCATAGACTTTTGGTGAAGTTAGGCAACATTTTATACAAATAACACGAGAATCAGAAACGATCCTTAAAATAGAACAGAAAAAGAAAATACATAATCTCAGCACAAATCCTTTAATGCACTGCAAATGCTGGATAATAGCCATTATTCAAACAAACGAACCACCACAATATTACCATTTTATAACATGTCCGAATGCAGATTAGGCTGTAATGTTGACATGGGTAAGTGAAACGTCTCACTCCCAAGGGATAGCGGCGCTACCCATAGAGTAAATGGAGAGAGAACACAGGGTGTCGGGCAGCGAGCTGACACTCGTGATAGCTGCTTTCAAGTTCCAACAACACTGTATGTTTTGTGCAAAACAAACGAAGGACGCTCTTCAACGTTATTCTTTTGTTAGACATTTATTATGCGGAAGCCTATGATCGTTTTAGCACGTTGTTCATATACAAGTACGCCCTTATTACAAAAAGTTACACCCTAGTTGAACTCTGGCTTAAATTTTCATTTAGTATGTAATGTCATTTTAATCAAGGTTTCATCCTAGGTGTAACTTTTTATTAATAAGGGGGATAGAGACCAAATAGGTAAAAAATCTTCATTTACACATGGATGCCACCGGCTATTCTGGAAGAAAATAATTGTACCTACAGTCTGATTTATGCTATCAAATATTCTTGTCATTGAGTATATAAATGTTTGAGTAACTTGGAATTAAAAATGAGTTAGGTTGGTGCCTCCTACAAGAAACCTAGTTGGTTTAGGCAAAATAGTGTGGTGTGCGGTTTACTCGTATCGGTTAAATTTCTTTGATTTCACACTAGAAATGGATATCCCGGCAGCAATAACAAAGAGTGATTTATATGAAAGTACGACAAAATAATTGTTCAATACTAGCGCCCGCCCGCGACTTCGTACGCGTGGACCCCGTTTTACCCCCTTAGGGGTGAAGTTTCGATTTTTTTTTAGTGTTTTCGGAAATTATTCGAACTTTTCTCGCCGTATAAACCATCCTTGGACTTCAACGAACATTTAAAAAAAATAATTGTTAAAATTGGTCCAGGAGTTGTTGAGTTATGCGCTTACCAATACATTTTACGATTAATTTTTATTTATTTGATTATCTTTCATACACGTTCCTTTTATTCGATCTCGTCTATTTACGAAGCTCATCCAGTTCACGAGCTACATCTTTGCTGATTAGGTTTTATACGTTTTGTGGTTGATGGAGCATTCGTCCGTGTGAGCGGGCACGCCGGAGGGGCGCTTATTTGTTCGCAAAATTGCCGTTTTTACTGCGCTCGCAATGATATGTGCCATTATTCCGGCCGTGTGTCACTTCGGCGTTAAAACGAACAAACGGTCTTGTTTATTACGACGATCATGCTCCTTTCGATTTCGGCGATTTACGGATGTTTTACGGGCGATAACTGATTTCTGTTTACGAGTTATTTTGCATCATCTCTTTTCAAAAGCCATTCTAAAGAGAAGGGTATGTACCGACTAGATTAATAGTTTAGTTTGCTTTACTAACGTTATCGGTATTATAGCTAAACATTATTAATATTATTTATTATTCCAGGAAACATTCCATGTTTATGGATTTTCCGTGCTATTAAAAGCGACTGTAAATTTAACGTTTTGGCTGGCTACCTGAACGTTATAAATGGAGTGTCATAATAGTTCGTGTCAGACATCCGGTTGATTCTTCTAATTTTAATGTACACGAGATTCTCTGCCAACTAACAACTCTTGTTTATTAACTAATTAGTTTTGGGACATGATTTATTTGTACATTGCAGAAGATGATGTGGCTAAAACATAAAAGCTTGTTCCCACGGACACATCCCGTTTTTTGCAGGAACTGTTTTTGGCAGTATCCGTTTAGTAGGTAATATACGTGTTTCAATATTAACGTTCAAACGAACATCCCGTTTGCATTGTCCCACAAAAAACCGAACCGTTCAAATTTGTAATTTGTATTTCAAAGACATGTGTGCTTTCACACACTATAGTCCAGTTTTGCGGGATCCTGCATTACTAAATCATGCAAAAATGGATTTCCTTGAGTACGAGCCCTAATAATATCCCACATTTTCTAGAAAAACATGATAAAAAATGACAACTAAGTAGGTATCCCATTTTATTTATCGGTCGGAGTAGGTACAAATTACATAAAAACTTACCTAACCATAAATTGAATAATTAGGCACAAATACTCTACACGAGTCACGAACATATGCCACTCACAGACTAAATAACCAAATTAACTATTACCTTAATTAACTACTACCTAATTAACCTAAGTATCCACAAACTAAGCACGTGTATCCACAAGCCTATTATGACGATTACGTACAGTAGAATCTCGATTATCCGGACTTCGATTATCCGGATATCCGATTATCCGGACTCGTACTTCACGGCTCTAATTACCGATTTAGGACCTGGACCCATCACCACAGCACGGCACCGCCTCTGATACGGCTCGGCGCCGCCACCGTAACACGGTACGGACGTCGTCTTGGTTAATTGTTAAAAGAAATGGATTCACTCAATGGTCTAAATGTCGTTTGTAGACGTCGTCTTTTCTATAGTAAAAAGTTAATTATTATTTAATTTTACTTTCAAATCGATTATCCGGATTTTCGATTATCCGGAACACCCCTGGTTTTAATTGATCCGGATAATCGAGATTCTACTGTACATAAATAGATAAGTTACATAAAAATATTGAATATTACATAAACTGTAATTGTTATTTTTTCATGCTTAACACTCATTCCCATCTAGTGGGATTCAAGTTCGCTAGAATCCCGTCTATACAGGGTGGAATTTTGAAATGCCACCTGGAGGTAAAGTACTCTTAATACTGTACATAGAAAATTTTAACCAAAGACAACATTTATTTATTTTTGATTAGAAATAGAACTGCATTCAAAGATTTCCAAATTTGCTTGTTACACCTTGAAATCGAACTAACTAAAATCTGTTAAAAATTCTATTACACCCTGTATTTTTATTGCATCGATCTCGATCATCAATCATGAAATCTTAAATTATTTTAATTATTTACATAAAAATGTATAAATTGTGGTGAATTTAAAAAAAAAATCAGAAATCTATGAGTTCTTTCTATTCAAAAATAAAGGATTGTTTTCTTTGAGTAAATTTTCTATCTACAGTATTAAGAGTACTTTCCCTCCATGTGGCATTACAAAATTCCACCCTGTAATGTAACCTACCCCAAGTAGCGTTAAGACAGCATGACAGCTACTTCTATTAACAAAATGCCCATTGTATCATTTCGGAAAAAGACAGCCCATTATACCATATCAGCTAAGACCCTTTTATTTAAGGCGTTCATGGCCCATTGGCTGAAAGTCAATAGCGTCGTAACTTGTAAGCATTGTTGTAGATACAATGAACGAGATCTGACGGATATGGTTGCCAAGTCTCCCCAAACTTGATATATCGAGAAGGTTATTTAAGATTCAAGACTATTAACTCGGAGAATACTAATCGATTGTATGCGATACACAGTTGCTTGAAACGTTTTTTTTTCGGTGCCAGGTAATTCGCGATAGACAGTTGTTTAAACGAATAACGTGTTTGAAAAATAACTCAGTGAATCAATCACTATTGTTCGATAAATAATTCTAATGGAATTGGCACTACTCTAAAATAAATTGGTAAATGTACAAATTGAAAATGATACCGACACGAAAACTATTCTGTCATAAATTCATCTTTTTCGTGCCAGCTAGAATTTCGTGTAACACAACAACTAAAGTTAGTACGATGCTCTTGAGAAACCATCGCTTTTACATCACAACTAACAAGTTGACACCATTAAGGACCGTCTCGTACAAAATACACAACAAAGCATCTTCTATGCAAAAAGGTTTCAGCATAACTATACCCGACCGCACGAGCTGAATAGCGTCGCGAGCCTTATTAAACTGTCAATAGGGGATCATAACGAGTGCGCCCGAGTGCCGCAATATGGCCGACATAAATCAACTAATTAACCCTCCTAGCCCTTATTAACGACATAAATTTCGCGCTCCGCTGCACACCACTCCAGATATTATGTGGGCTTAATATGCGCATAACACTCAGCCTGAAGGGTAAAGATCTCGGTTCAACCAAAATTTAACTATCGTGGTTAGTACAAGATGTTAAAGTGCTTATGTTGGGTGCCGGTTGGTCAGCGCATCCTTGTCCTAAAGCTAGATGGATGTCTCTCTTAATGAAATATAGGGTTTCGTCTCTTAAGTCCCTACGTCTCTTGTATGGACAAGAAAGATAATCTTAATACGAGTATAACGACATAAATGACACCAATTATTTATTATCTCCTAATATACATATAAAACTGAATCGCAAAATGTGAGGTAAGCGCATAACTCAACAACGCCTGGACCAGTTTGACCAATTCTTTTTTTTAAATGTTCGTTGAAGTCCAAGGATGGTTTTTACGGTGAGAAAAATTCGAATCATTTCCGGGAAAACCCTAAAAACAGCCCTTTTTTCAAGCGGGCGAAGCCGCGGGTGAAAAGCTAGTAATAAATAAAATCGTACGTAACGAGAACCAATTTTTATGACACACAAGCCTAATCAAAACCTCTCTACTTCTCCAGAGATGCGCAGTAAATAACGTTGCCATACCGATTGCGTAAGCCCACGTGCAGTCCCTCGTTTTGGTCCATCACGAAACAGATAGGCCATATGCGAGTGCAATAAAACTTGTTAATTGGAGATAGTGTGATCCTGCCGATAACGGAGGGATGTTGACTATAATGGACGAGATAGGATAGGGGATATGATAGGTCGATTTTGCACGATATCTATGTAAAGTAAATACTTTTTACTTTAAGGTCTATGATTTGTCTATGACTTTAAATGTCTGTCAAGAAATGTCATAGTGAAAAGTCATTGTGGAAAATATGAAGATATTTTAAGAGATATTAATAAACTTTAAATGTCGTTTCTTTTATTTTACAGGTTTGTGTTATAGCCAATGAATAAGGAATTTAGTTTATTTCAATGGGGAATGTAATAATATTAAATAAATCTTTTATTTTACAGAGCAACACATGTGTTTATTTTATCTCTGAGAAAGAGTCCTTTATAAAACGACATTTTTGTTTATGAAGAAATGAAGATGGAAAAACTTTGTTTCAAATTCACATTGCTTCCGGGGACTGATGAAAAATCGAATATACATTGTATAACTTCAATAACAACGAGTGAAAATAAAGTTTATGTCATACCAAAAGAGCTCCAGTCTGTTGTTCATCACAGAGAATTAATAAAAACAGCGGCCTTTATCAAGGTAAAAAACAGCTTAAAGAAAAGATATCAAGTACGAAACGTTTGGATAACAATGTCAGGAGAACTTAAAAATACCTACTTAGATGAGGATAGTAATTTACAATTTGGAGATCAATACTTAGAGGAAATACAACAAGAACAAACTGTGGCTGTACAAGATAGAGAAACAGGAGCATTAGAGAAATTGTTTGAAAAACTAGTTCAAAATACACAAGAGTCTAAACAAAACTTGAAACACATTGCAGAGAAATTTGTGATTGAGAAATTTACTAGCAAAAATTCGAATGCGAATCAGTGGATTGATACTTTTGAAAAAGAATGCCTACGCTTTGATGTTACTGAGGATGAGAAAAAGATTGAATTACTCAGACTGTTCATGGATAAGAGTTGTTTGGATTGGTACAGTTCCATGAGTATAAAATTGACCATGGACTCAGGATGGGCAATATGGAGAAGCAAATTCTGTGCGTCTTTTACAAACAAAGGATGGAACCAGATTACCTACGCTTTGTCATTCAAATATAAAGATGGATTGTTGGTGGATTATGCCATAAGGAAAGAAAAATTATTACTGGACATGAGAAACTCTATTGATACAGGTACCTTGATAGACCTCATTGCAGCGGGTTTACCAGAACACGTACTCAACAGGATTGATAGAGAGACATTGAAAGATACAGTTGATCTTTATAATGAAGTGAGAAAGTTGGAATATCTGATAAATAAGAGGAATAATTTAAACTACAGAAAGTATGGAAACCCAAGAGTAAGCAATGACAACAATAAAAATGATGATCAAAGAGCATGCAAGACTTGTGAAAGGTTAAATAAAGGAAGTCGCTACCACCCTGAATCTGCTTGCTGGTTTAGAACAAGAGCAGACGATAAATCAGTGGAGAAAAACATTAAACATGTAAATAATTCTGTAATTGAAGCTGAACTGAATGAAACTGAACAAAAAAACTGTTAGTGACACCATTAATATATGTTCCACTGCTTCTAAATGATACACTGAAAGTTAATGGAGTTTATGATTCCGGTTCAAATGTTTCTTTGATAAACTCAAAGCTGATAAAACTGAAAGGAAAAGGAAACAATTTGAATAAAGCAGATTTAGTGACAATTAATGGTGTCAAAAAGGCAAGTGGTTTAACACAACTAAAAATTAAAATCTTGGAAATTGAAACTAATGTTGAAGTTTACATCATCGATGAAGAAAATTTTAAGTATGATTTTCTGATCGGGCTAGACTTGATAAAGAAGTTCAGATTGATACAAGATGAGAATTTAAATATCACTCAGAAACAAGAAATCGTTGAAGAAAAAGAGGAGAAAGTTTCAACAAACTTAAAAGCTAATGCTGATGAAGAAATGAGAAATATTAATAATAAGGACAAACATACAATAAATTTCAACGAACATATTAAAGAAGAAGATTTTGAAGTAAAAATGGACTATTTAAATGAATATCAGAAATCAGAAATAAATAAACTCATAAATAAGTATAATTCAATTTTTGCGAGAAATAAATATGACGTTGGAACTGTTAACGGATATGAAGCAAGAATAGACTTATTAGTAGACAAATACTGCAGTAAGAGACCTTACAGATGCACTATGGAAGATAAGAAAGAAATAGAAGAACAGGTAGGAAAACTATTGGATAGTAAACTTATAGAAGAATCTTACAGTCCATTTGCTGCACCTGTCACACTGGCTTTTAAAAAAGAAGATAATAAAAAATCCAGATTATGTATAGACTTCAAAGATTTGAATAAAATAGTGGTACCAGAAGCACAACCATTCCCATTAATAGAAGACTTAGTGACCAAGGCCAAGAATTGCAAGTATTATACAACTCTAGACATAAATTCTGCTTTTTGGTCTATTCCTTTAAGAATAGAAGATAGGAACAAGACAGGATTCGTAACACAGGATGGACATTTCCAATGGACTTGTCTTCCATTTGGACTGAAAACAGCATCAGCAATTTTCCAACGGATATTGAGTAACATAATAAGAAAATACAAACTCACAGATTTCGCCGTGAATTATATTGATGACATATTGATATTTTCAGAATCATTTGATCTTCATATTCATCACTTAACACAGCTGTTTGAAGCAATTAGTATAGAAGGATTTAGATTAAAATTTCAAAAGTGCACTTTTGCATCAAACTCAGTAAAATACCTGGGTCATATAATTGAAAACAATTCTATTAAACCTGTAAAAGATAATCTGATTTCAATCAGAAATTTTCCTACTCCAAAAACACAAAAGAATGTGAGACAGTTTTTAGGGAAAATTAATTTTTATAATAAATACATACAAAGCAGTGCGATAATATTAGATCCATTACATAACTTACTCAGGAAAAATCAACCGTTTATTTGGTCTGAAGAATGTCAAAAAGCATTTGAGAAAATAAAAAATCTTCTATGCTCTCAACCAGTTCTAGCTATTTTTGATAGAGATTTGCCAATTAATATTTACACAGATGCATCGATACACGGTATTGGAGCTATTTTGAAACAGACACAGCCCGATGGAAAGGAAAAACCAGTGGCTTACTTTTCAAAGAAGTTAAATGAGGCCCAGAAGAAAAAGAAAGCCATTTATTTGGAGTGTTTAGCCATCAAAGAAGCGGTGCAATACTGGCAGTATTGGCTAATGGGCAGATCATTTACAGTTTATTCAGATCATAAGCCTCTCGAAAGAATGAATGTGAAATCAAGAACCGATGAAGAATTGGGTGACTTGACTTACTACCTATCGCAATATAATTTCGAGATAAAATATGCACCAGGGAAACAAAATTTGGAAGCGGATTGTCTTAGTAGAAACCCTGTGTTGGATTCAAATGAAAATACAGATGAACAATTAAAGATAGTAAACTTTATTGACCTAGAAGATATTTTATTAGATCAGGATAAAAATGAAGAAATACGAAATAATAAAGAAAAAATGATTAATAAACAAAGCGTATACTATAAAAAAATTAGAAATAAAGAAAAAATAATTTTGACAGAAGAATTCAGTATCGAATTTTTGAAAAATGTACACAAGAACCTATGTCACATTGGAATAAGGCAAATGCAGAAGACAATTGGTCCGCTATATACAGCAAGAAATTTGACAAGAAATATTAAAAGAATATGTGGGGAGTGTGAAATTTGCATTAGAAATAAATCAAGAGGACAGCACAAATTTGGATTTATGTCTCATTTGGGCCCAGCAACGAAACCGTTTGAAATAGTCTCCATAGACACAATTGGAGGTTTTGGAGGATCAAGATCTACAAAGAAATATTTGCATTTATTGGTAGATCACTTCACTAGGTATGCATTTATTTTAACTTCAAAAACTCAAAGTGCGAATGATTTTATCAAACTAGTGAGGAATGTATCCAGTACAGAGGACATCGGTATGCTGCTCACTGATCAATATCCAGGCATAAATTCGAAAGAATTCAAGATGTTCTTAGAAGAAAAACAGATAACTATAATATTTACTGCAGTAAACGCACCTTTCTCGAATGGTTTAAATGAGAGGCTGAATCAGACTTTAGTAAACAAAATGAGGTGCAGGGTAAATGAAGATGAAAATAAGAAAGCCTGGACAACGATAGCTCATGAATGTGTGAACAAATATAATCAAACTGTACATTCAATAACTGGCTTCACACCAAGTTATCTTATGTATGGTACAGATGTTACGATTTTACCCAATGAATTAAAGCGAGACAAAACCTATAATGACTGGGTCAAAGATAAGATGACGGCACTACAGAATACAGTTAAGTCACATAACTACAACAAATCGCGGTTTGACAAAAATAGAAAATACTATGAACTTAACGTAGGAGATATGGTTTATGTAGAAAATGGTAACAGGCTAAATAGAAAAAAATTGGAAGAACTGAAAATTGGACCGTTTCAGATTGTTGAAAAGGTTTCAGAATCAATATATAGAATTGATACAAGACACAAGAAAACAGAGTCGAATCTTTTTCACATTACAAAACTTGTACCAGTATCCACAATACAAGGAGAAGAAGAGACAGAAAGTGAAGAGACAGAACATTAAAGAGAACTAATATTAAAGAAAATTTACTTCTGTAAATTTCTTTTTCAAAGGGGGGAGATGTAAAGTAAATACTTTTTACTTTAAGGTCTATGATTTGTCTATGACTTTAAATGTCTGTCAAGAAATGTCATAGTGAAAAGTCATTGTGGAAAATATGAAGATATTTTAAGAGATATTAATAAACTTTAAATGTCGTTTCTTTTATTTTACAGGTTTGTGTTATAGCCAATGAATAAGGAATTTAGTTTATTTCAATGGGGAATGTAATAATATTAAATAAATCTTTTATTTTACAGAGCAACACATGTGTTTATTTTATCTCTGAGAAAGAGTCCTTTATATCTAATTAATTAATTAAATTATTATAATAGCATACACACGCGTGCAGACAAGGCCTTTAAAACAAACTGTTATACTTTACATTTACACAATTATACTTTACACAATTTTAACGATAACCTTGGTATTTTTATATGGAGTTTGACAGAATTTTGACGTTTGTTATACAGTAGATAAAGTAAGATAGTGCAAACTTAGCCTTAATTTAGAAATAAGAATTTCATAGGTCACGTGAAAAAGAAGAAAACATAAAATTGTAATCAAACTCCGTAGCAGATCAACCTCCATGCGGGCGAATTCGCGGTCAGACTAAAAACAAAGTTTGATGAACCTAGTCATAAAGCTTGATTACACCATAAAACGTAGGTTCCTATCATACTTCAGGCTGCACTTAGTATTCTACACGACCATGTGAGTGCAATAAAACTGCCAATAGGAGATAGTGCACTGTATGACGTCACGAGCGAGCCCCTGCGATATGGGGATGGATGACTCAGTAATGGCCGCGATAGGGGATCGGTCGATGTTGCACGCTTTAATACTTCTGATGCACTTTTCGTTGACACACTTTGTGGGTCGAGTGTGTGATCGTTTTATTGCCTCGTATTTCCCTCAAAGACTGACATGAAGTGGGAAACTTAGATAAGTTTCGGTTAAAATACTAGCTTTTTATTGTTTGTTGCGTTATCTAGCATAAACCTACCTAATCAACTTTCTGATCCAATTTTGTATAGAGATTTATAATATTATACAGACTCTTATGAAAGATTTTTTGGTGCATCCATATATATTAACAATTTCAAGATTTCAAGGCTCATTATAACTTCTCGAAAAGTATAACGAGTAATCCAACTATAATGCAACAAATATCAATTAAGTTGCGTTATCTAGCTTAAACCTACCTAATCAACTTTCTGATCCAATTTTGTATAGAGATTTATAACGACACCTTCAGGTTCAATTGTCGTATAAACCATTTTGGCCAAATTGAGTTATATATACCATTTTAATCAGAATTTTTTTCTCTATCGAGCTGTATATTCGATATATTGAAATTCGCTAAAAAAATGTTTATACGCCCCAAAAAACTATAGCCTAAAAGATAAATAAATACCTTATAAACGATGTAAAAACCGAACGCTTGTTTTTGGTATTTTTGCTAAGATGTATCAACCATACATTTTTTTAAGCCAGGATGTAAAACTCTCTCGTAATTGAAAATGGTTTTTACGCCCAAAGACATATGGCCAGATATTTGGATCCAACGTCGTAAGTCCACGTATTCAATATGGTAATTATCTGTTTCATATTCATATTCATTTATTTATTGCATCGTATGGACAGTAAGTAAGTTTTTCTTAATTATAAAGTTAAAGAAAGTTGATTGTTTCTACTTTTAAAGATAATAACTAGATAGGTAGGTATACATATAAGCTTGCTTTCCAGGTCCAGTACATTCGTGAATTGATCTCGACTAAATGTGATGAATTCAAGACTTTTAAACAAAGAAAACAAGCCATAGTGTGCTCATGAAGGCTATTTATATCCTTTTGATATGCTCTGTAATAATTTATTACTTTACAAGTACTATTAGGGATGATGACTAGGTAATGAAATCGAAATTCTGTTTAGTCCGTTAGACAGATAATTAGAAAATATTAGACTCATATTTTTTTCCATAATCGAATAATTACAGTGTTATATTGAGTTGAAATGTCGCGTGACGTCACTTTTGAATAAAAATTCTACTCAAACGTGACGTATCGCGCCATTTCAATTCTATGTAGCACTGTTATTATTTAATTATGAAAGAAAATAAAAAATATGAGTCTAATATTTTCTAATTATCTGTCTGACGGACAAATAATGGAAATTTTGTCATCTAGCCTTTACTTTTAGCTGTAATTTAAATTTGGGTTTCTTGTAAAGAATGTGAGTTTATTTTGCTGGTCAAATTTTATAATAATGCATTAACTTAAAATGACTTAAAAACTAAAATTTAAAAATTACTAATTCCTGACTGCGGCGCTGGGGGTGAAGTATTTTTTATTTTGTAAAGATATAAATTCCTTAGAGAAATTCTCAAAAAATTACAAATCCTTCTCTTGAGCATACTGGGGCTCTTCTCTTTATGCAAAATTTAACCAAACGAATTCAATATGCGTCAGCAGAGAACCAGGAAAGCTGTCTTAATGTTTTGCTGTAATTGTATTTTTTTGTTCAAAATTTATGGTGATTAGTTTTGTTTAAAATTATTAGTTTTGCCATAATTTTCCTGCAAAATTGTAAAAAAAAAACAATAAACTTGTTATTTTTCGTATGCAAGCAAATTTATTATTTCTACCTCAACCAAATATAGTTTTTACACTGTTAAATATCTTTGTGCAAATTCTCTAAACAACAAAAGCCTGGAAATAGTAAACAATACATTATTTACATGTATAGTTTTAATAATACATTTGAATAAATCACTTTATCAATGGGTGTATAAACCAAAAAAATTACATCTAATGGTCTTTAAGCCATCAATTTCAGTCTCGTGTTTACTAAAAAATCAAATACGACGTAAAGAGTTATTTTTAGGTCCAATATAATGGGTCGCATAAACCACCGAGTGCCTTTTTTAAGGACGTAACTCCAAGCTAACTTTAAAACTATTGAAGATGCCCATTTTTTAAATATCTAGACTTTTTCATCGCAAGAATTGAAAAATATTTTCTCTTGGTCATTTTTTTATAACTTCTCAAATAAAAAAGTTACGATTTTTTTATTAAAAAAAAAAACGTTTTTTGGCTCTCCTGAAAAGTAGGGTTTTGGTTTATACGACAATTGAACCTGAAGGTATCGATAATATTATACAGACTCTTATGAAAGATTTTTTGGTGCATCCATATTATCAATTTCAAGATTTAATCATACGAGTTCATACTTCTCGAAAAGTATTCATCCAAAGCTAGTTGCAACAAATAACATTAATTAATAATTATGTTTCAAATGACGTCAGTCGTCAACTACTTACTCAAATCGACATAATCTTTAAGTGCCAGTGAAACTGAAATAACTGATGCAGGTAATACCAGTAAACCGTTTTGCAGTGAACCAGCAACATTTTTTCGTAAACTCTGATAGGTCTCCGTTTTTTGAGCGCCATAGCCCACTAGTCACTGGAAAGTTCATGAAAAACAATCAGTAAAAATGGCCGCTCCACTAACAGTACCGGCCAAGTTTTAATTAAATCTCAAATACGGTTCAATGTTTAACCGAAAACTCTGACTGTGGCAGTATACTAATTAATTTAATAACTCCAACGAGTAACAATTCTTTAGTATCTAGTTTGAACAATTTCGCGAGTTATTATGACATTCGCTGTTTCAAGTGACTATTCAGCGAGAAAGCTATAAAAGATATTCGATGGAGTAAAAGCGAAAAACGTGTTTTTCTTCAAACTTTGTGGAGGTCGAGCGTAGCGATGTTCATCTGCTGAGTCGGCTCGATTTCTTTTCGATACCGTCGCTTGAAAATTGATTCGAGAAATCGTGATATTTTTTAAAGAGTTGCGTTTTATCTGTTTGGTGGTCAAACCTTGTCACGTGCAGGCCATGTTGTGAACTAGCTAGCTAGGGATATTTTAAGTTAAAAAGTCATCTCTGAGTAATGTTTTGAGTGTGATATTCTCGAAAGAGCCATGCAATTATAAGACACATTGAAAAGTAATTTCAATGTTAATTTCAGTACTCAAAGAGTACCTACGCACCAAAAGTTGGTAGGGTGCTTTACACTTTCGCCTGCAAATTTTCCACTTCTACACTTACACATAAACAGATCAATCACTTGCTTGAACCTGTTCTTAAACATCGATTCATACTTGGATGCTGTTTTACATTACTGGCCCACTTAACTTTGGTAATGAAAATATAAAGTTTAGCTGACTAATGAAAAATGATATGATCTTGAAATGTTAAACTTAAATCAAATATTGACTTTTGACTTAATAACTTAAGTAGGAAGAAAAATTTACATCGTGTTTGCTGTACGATTTTTATCTAAATCGATAATACTGAAAAAAAATCGGTAAAAACACATCACTAGCGGGCGATGACTCGTCAAATTAAAAACAGAAAAGTCGGGCTGAGATGTTATTGTACCTTTGGTAATTTATCAAACGTCGGAGAGCCGGTACGAGCCACGATAAGTTTTAGACTTATTGCTTTACACTCGAGATGTGTATCTATTAAGTACTTAAAGCATAGTATCAGAACAAACGCTTTGACACTTCGGTCTTTGTTTCATTTTATAAGTTTAATTGAAGCATGCATTTTGAGTTTTGAGAAGATTAATCTGTCTAAAAAATACGTGACTCTACGTTTAATGTTTTTCAGACGCTGAGTCGCTTCTTTGAAAACGAAAAAGACAATTTAATTAGTAATTAGGTTTTTAAGCTTTGTTGTTACATGATGATTGGAAAGCGCGAATTAATGATATCTATAGATAGAGATACACATAATTGTGTTCATCACAAAAAAATACTGTTACAATTCACTAAATTGTTCAGTTCAGTATGTAGATTAAAATGTGACACATCACATACGACAGTAATGTATTCTATTTTTCTCAAGAATGGCGTCTTTATTTATTACTGGACGTTACATCGCTTGAATCTCCAACTTATCATTAAATTAACGACTCAAAGGAATAGAATTTCCATTGAGTCGGTCACAAAGAAATCACAGAGCACAATCTAACCTAAATAGTAAAGGTGCCACACATTTATTCGATTATTGAATTGTTATTATCACTTGATATGATTGTTTGTACATACGATTTGATTCATGCTATGATGTCGATTTATCCGTCATTGTTGTATTATTGACTTTATTTAATACAGTAGAGTCGTTAGATTATGAACGTGCTTCTCCTCTTTTGCTAATTCATTTGAGTAACTATTTATCAATTTATAAGCTATTGGTAGTTGAAATTCACATTAGATTGAAACTTAATTGAATATTAGGACTAGAATAAATGTAAAACGAAATTCACTTTAGATTTTTAAAAGAAAAAACCCAACTGCGATAATGTGTAGTCACCTTTAAAGTCGTCAAGCGTGACCGAAGGCGCGTCCCTGCCGATAAAGCCCATTAACTATTAACATCATAAGGGCCCTCTTCCTCCGCTCCGGTCGTCAAACTCCGGCGCATTGAGCCGTATGCACTGATGGTGCGTAATATGGCACTGTGCAGTATGGCCATTTTAGGTCCACTTTATTTACCTAAATATTATGCTTTTAATGATTGACTAATAATTCAAGTCCCATTCATGTGGCCCTAATAATTAATTTTCTATGCCTTAAGATATTATTATGCTTTAAGCCCATTAACTATTAACATCATAAGCTTAGGGCCCTTCCTTCGCGGTCGTCAAACTCCGGCGCATTCAGCCGTGTATTGTGCAGTATGGCCATTTTAGGTTAAATTAATTTGTTTGTGAACCTTATTCATTATTCAGTTAAGGCTTAAGATGATAAGATTTTCGGCAGACTAAAAAGCCGTCTTATTGTGCAATTTTAAAATATGCAGTTCAAAATCAAAAATATCTTTGTTTGTTTAGGCTAATTAAATATTTTTTACCAATGACAATAAATGCTCTTAAGGAGCCTTTAATGTTTTATTATTTTCTCGCTCTACCAGCGCTTTGAGACAAACATTTGACAAGTGATAAGAAGAAGCACCGCAACAAACTTAGTCACAACTGTCTGCCAAACTCCGACAACTTTGAGATAAATAAATGTAGCACAATAATGAAATAAAAACAATTATAAACTTAATTTACCACTAACGTTTCAGGCATAATTACCCTACGAATAATATAAATTATTTGCGGTGTTGTGGCTCAAAAATGTGCATGCAAATATCAAATGAAATTAGCTATCAGAATTCCTACGTTATTGTAACTCCATTTTCAGAAGTTTAGAGTTTAATGCTAAATTTTAGCGGGCCAAGTTAAAAGTATAACAAGTTGGTAAATGCATGGGAAATGATGTTGTTCCATTATGTAAAGAGGTCTGAAAATGGCGCATCACAATTTTCAGGCAAAAGGTAAAAAAGTAGGATGAACAAAAATGTCTGTAACACAGGAAGCCCATTAGTGTAAAGGTGTGTGAACACTCGGTAACAGACCAGTGCGCAGTGCCCGCATCACGCTCGCTCGAGTGCCCTCAAACAAATTAATGTGATGCCAACAATGTGTAGAGTTCTTATGATTCTGCGCATTGTGTCAAAAGCTCATAATACAACTTACGGATTTTTCAGACAGATGATTCTGCACATTATGTCAAAAGCTCTTGTTAAAAAAAAAACGAATTTTTCAGACGGATGCGGCGTAACTGCCTTACAGCGTACGGGACCATGTTTTATTTCGAATGTTCTGGTTGATTTTAACTTCTACTTACGTCGATTCAGGTCTCATCTTGAAATAGAATCAGTGTGACAAAGTACATTTTAAATACTCATTACTAGCACTCTTGTTGAGAGTTTTGTTGTAGTAATGGAAGTAAGCTATGCGGCGATTAATATTGGTTGAAATAACTCTACATTTACTCAATACTAAGAAGAAAATAAAGCTATGTATTAGGTATACCTTATACCCACTTTTATTTGAGCTTTGTGTTTCAATAAATAATACTCCTAGTAGGTACACCTACGTACTTATTATGTGGCTTGGAGCATGTAAAACTACATCCTTGTAAAAAAATATGAATACATTAATATGATTATGATTTTAAATGAAAAAAATTGGTACGTGCCAGCACATAATTTAACCGATCCTTGAAACAGTTTTATGAAACGATTTTATTCATATACCCTGGGCACGCATGATATTTGAATACTTATCTACATATTAATACGTTAAGCTTCTTAACACAAAGAGCTGTTATGTTATACACTACTGTTTATAGTTGCATTGTTCTACATTAACTATGAGTATGTTACAAGAATCTTTTGATATCGGCTTAACTGATTTAGCTATCTAGCTTTTTTTGTTTTCTACATTACTTCTATGAAAATGTTTTAAATATTATGGGGCAATCTAGAAGCTAGTTCGTGAAGAATACTCTTCGTGAGTACTCAATCATGCTGATTAACATATTACGCACATGATTACAGCTATTTTGATAGACTTTGTTTGAATTTATTGCACAGTTTCATGAAACTATCATGTAAAAATTTTTGTCAAATTGCCAAATAAGTATTTTTCAACCATGGGGACTTTAACATTTCATTTATAATGGTGGTCTATGGTCTATAATTTTCAGCTGTATGGGAATTTTAATGTCTAATTTGACCGGACTAATATTGCTACTTGGCATTCTTAAACAAAAACACATCTAATAATCATGAACAAGAGGATCAATTTTATTAACCCCTTTACGTCTGTGCAACGTCGTACTGTCGTTCCAGGAATTACCTACAACATACACGTAATGATAATGGTAGGTACTAAAGTAATCTATCAGATGTGGAGTGTCTATTGTCGGAGACACACGTGCAATAGTCATTGATTAATGGGATTGTGAGAGGTTAAGCCCTATATCTTGTGCAGGGGCAGGCCTGTTCGCGGCATGCATAATGCAAGATGCTCACTTACATGAGAATCAGTGTATGTCAGCTTCAATAGACTCCGGAAGTTTTGTAAGTAAAATGTGTTAATTTGACTCAAATATAGATGGAACTATATCAACTATCGGTATTGGTACTCTACATTACTGAGTTTGTTCAGTTCATATTGATGGATGAGAGCAATCTCTGGATTTCTGGAACCAATTTAAATGAATGAAATTATTGTACCTACATGTTTTCGATATTAATACCGTGATCCAAAGCCGACTTACATAATCTATTTTACGTTCGTTTATAAACAAATAAAGTCCAGTAAAATAAACATTGCAACACAAAGACTCCGCGCAAGACCCGATGTTTACGAACGCTAAAGAAGATCGAACAAACCGGTCTTTGTGAAACGATAGTGGACCACTTATGCAACGGCCGGAGCAGTATTGCGAGATAATGACCTGAGCCGTTAAGTCGTAAACTAGCCGTCAAAGTGATGGCGATGCGATGCGGCTGATGTATCCCAAAATGCATCATTAGGCTGTAATTTGACTACTACGCAGAGTGGTGTACCTTTTTTATTAATTGAAAGGTTGTGCAATGTTGAGTCGGTCGAATATAAGTTCCTTTATATTAAAATTTTAGAAATATACGAGCATGCATATTAAGGCCCTTTTATACATATGTATTAGCAACATCTACACTTAGAGACAACATATCAACTGGTGATGAGAATGCAAACTAAGTAACCTAGTTTTAAAAATAGATTCTAGATAGGTGCATTCTAAAAAATTAAGCATAAATAGTTAATAGTAATTGAATCTATACACGATTTGTGTCGGAAACAGTCGATTTGTTTCTGGGTTAAGCACATTCTCTTTATAGCGAATATAACATTATACCAAAATTTATAATCGTATAAAAATTTAACTGACTCAATAGAGCTTGAGCACATCGTCGTAAACGAAACGCAAATAGCAGCTTTCGAACCGACTTTAAAAGTAACTTTACACTATGTCGGATGATTGTATGAACACCGTATTTATAGAAGTAGCGATTTTATTAGCTTGCTCTTTACGATATGGGTTCTACTTACTTGTATTTTTATAGTTAGAAAACTTTGGTTATGTAGAGACTGACCATCTATAGTAAGGAAAGCCGGACAATTTAATGTAAACGTAGGTTGATATATATGTGATCCGTAGTCTCTTTTAAGTTCTTAATAGCTGTCATCAGAAACATAATTATTTAGCCTTAACGAAAAAAAAAGGAAATGGAAATGTGTTTTAAACAACAAGTGATTCCATGGCTTCCTGCTTGTTTAACTTTTCATTATCTATCGTAGTTGTTTTCAGCATGATATTAATTATTCTCATCCTTTTTAGAGAGATCTGGCTCTGGGTTATGTAATACCTAAAACAGCAACTCTTTTGCATCATGTATAATTTTTTTTTAACATTTACACCATCTTTAGTGCATTAAGTTCGCCTTATGTTCAAATTTATTTTGGCATAAAAGTTTAAATAAATAAATAAATAAATCTTTCTTTTTTTTCGTGTCGACAACAAACCTACACAGTGTCAGCCCAAAACTCCGCCACGAGGGTGATTTACACCATGAAAACCCTAATTTATTAACCTTTCTTTCCAGATCGGGCAGAGGAGCCGCGTACGCGTGTTCCGAGGGTGACGGTGG
Source organism: Ostrinia nubilalis (assembly GCF_963855985.1). Taxonomy (NCBI): domain Eukaryota; kingdom Metazoa; phylum Arthropoda; class Insecta; order Lepidoptera; family Crambidae; genus Ostrinia; species Ostrinia nubilalis. The sequence continues at coordinate 9,058,815 of NC_087096.1, read as the reverse complement.
CGCCCCCAAGTCTTGCTGCGGACGCCCCCCGCTCAGGCTATGTGTCCTCTTCCTTGGCGTAGTTGGCGCCTGCCTGGTGGCCGCTGGAGCGGTTCTTGGCGCCTTAAGGCCCCATCCTAAGGCGCCCCTCACATTACTATTACTAATGATAGGTAAGTTTTGGCCTTTAGTACTTTATAATGCGAACAGCTAGAGACTGGAATTCGCTGCCTGCTGCTGTCTTTCCCGAAGACTATAATCCGGGCCTTTTCAAGGCGAGAGTGAATAGGCACTTACAGGGCAGATAGTACCATCCTGGACTGCTTCCCACTTAACACCAAGTGCGATTGTGGTCAAATACCTGCCTTGTAATTCATAAAAAAATAGTTTTAGAAATCTTTGGGGAGGCCTTAATGCAGCACTGGACGGTATTTGGTTGAGACGATGACACGGTTGCTTGTTAAAGATCAACGGAATGAGTTCACTTCTAATTCTAATTGCAACTCTTTGCTTCGCTCCAATGGGATAGCATTTGTCAGGAATGTTACTTAAAATTCAACAATTAATTGTCTAGGGCTCCTGTATGGGGATCTACAACTTGGCTGCTAATTAAACCCAATTAGTGAGGGTAGGGAAAGACTAGCTAATTAGTAGGTGATTGGCTTGAAGTATGTACAAGCACTTAAAACATAATGTTGTTACAAAAATTTACAGACCTATCAATATTGTATAGTGATTTACAGTCATAGACACTTTTATTACCAACGAATCAGCTATATAATCCATTCACGCATACATTAATATAGAGTTGGGATGTGTTAATCAAAAAATACCTCGCATATTTATCTTTCAGATGCTTTCGGTCGAAAATGAGTTAATAAAAACGGAACCGGTCTTGCATGTAAAAAAATGCTTTGAAAATAAATTAACAAATTGTTTCGATGAGCTGCAGAGCTGCCCATTCGAATGAAGCCTTACAAAGACAAAGTCTTTGATCACAGTTTGCAACTCATTTCATGCTCAGTCGTGTTTTTGTTTCATAGCTGATTAAAGTTATCCGGTCTGATGAACAGTTCAACAAAATGAAAGTAGGCGAGAGATTCCGTCCGCCCATTCGCGTGGCTATGCATAAAATTTAACGTCCACATTCTAATATTCATAAATCCGACCAAAACGGCACACGGGGACGTAACAGATGACCGTAATTAACCGTGAAACAATCTTGGGGGGCTCATTCGGTATTCGCTATGCATATGACAATAACAAGTCTGTCCAAAATTTCATTACATCATTCACAAAGTCGCGTCCGCCCTCCAAGTTTTCAATTAAACTTCGAATGAGTTTCGGAGCAGAATTAATTGGATTTTCATTAGCGTTAGGGACAAATGATGTTGTTGTTACCGACAAACGATCTATTGTTGCTCGGCAGGGCAATTAGTCCTCGTCACTCAACTGCTGCGTTCACGCGTCGCCGTGCGTCCGCCAAATATTTTACGATTATACAGGGTTGTTAGCGCGAGCCCGCGTAACATATTGTTCGTGATCACAGGCACGAAAACAATTAACAACTGTTGCCAAACTGTATGCAGTTATTGCTTGTAACAAATTCGTTGACGCTTTATTATTGCATTCTTTTGTTAATGTTTGGGACTGATGAAATTTTAATTAAAACACATGACTAATCGCTTTTGTACCTATGATTGATGGTTAGGTTGAGTACTCGTATTGATAATATTTTATGAAGGCGTTAATAAAGTTAAATTACTTTTTTTTTTTTTTTTTTTTTTTTTTTTTTTTTTTTTTTTTTTTTTTTTTTTTTTAAAGATCTTAAATTAATTACAGAGTATCACTTGATCCTACCCTTTCAGGCGTATACACATTTATAGTTCTTATATCTATACATATTTATTTATAATCTAAGTATTCTTGTACACTATAAAAACATTTTTTAGTTAACCATTCTTTAATAACATTTCTAAATTTTGAGAATTTTAGTTCTTTAAAATCGTCTGGTAGTTTATTATATATTTTTATACACATAATAAAAGCATTCCTTGATGCTAGTGTTAATTTTGTCTGAGGCCTTACTAGTTTATTTCTGTGTACAGAGCGTAGGTTTCGATTTGAAATTTGACATTTCTGAATGAACAAGTCTTGATTTTGTTGGACAAATAAACAACAGTCAAAAATGTAAAGGCAAGGTAAAGTTAACAGATTATGTTTTCTAAAAAAGGGACGACAGGAGTCTATTTGTTGTAGTCCAAAAATAGCTCGAATACATTTCTTTTGCATAATAAATGCCTTATCCCTATGTACAGAGTTTCCCCAGATTAAAGCTCCATAGCGCAAAGATGAATTTACATAGCCATTGTAAGCAGTGATAGCAGCCTCTTGTGACACAATTTGACTAATACGTCTAAGAGCGAAAACAAACCTATTCAGCTTTGAACAGATTTCAAATATATGTTGCTTCCAATCACAATGACTGTCCAAAGTTATTCCTAAAAATTTTGTATGTTGAACAGCGTTAATTACCTGTCCCTTAAAATGTATGTTAAGTTTCGGTTGTATTTTTTTATGTGTACCAAATTGTAGGTATGTATTTTGTTTTATCTATGTTTACTTTTAAATTGTTTCTATTAAGCCACTCAATAATCTTACATAAAGCCATGTTTATATCACTTTCATGACATAAATAATTTTTCTCTTTATCACCTTTGATAACAACAGTGGTATCATCTGCAAACAAGATACATTCATGTGGTATACTTCTGGGTAGATCATTGATGTACAGAAGGAACAAAAGCGGTCCCAAGATACTACCCTGAGGCACTCCAAATTTATTAACTTCACACGATGATACATAGTTCTCTAAACATCTACTTTTAGGACAATACTTCTGAGTTACCACACATTGTTCCCTCTGTGACAAATAGCTTTCGATCCAGGTGTAGCATGGTCCGCGAATACCATATTTATAAAGTTTCGAAAGAAGTACTTTGTGGCATACAAAATCGAAAGCTTTTGTCATATCGAGGAACAGAACTGACACTGGAATACCGTCATTAACACAATTTGTTATAGATCTAATTAATTTAAATGTAGCTAGTGATGTACTTTTACTTTTGCGAAAGCCGTTCTGTTCCTCTTTTATAACATCATTACTGTCTAAAAAACTATTCAATCTGCTAAACATCAACTTCTCCAAAATTTTTGAAAAAATCGGTATAAGTGTTACTGGTCTATAGTTCTGTAATAAAGATTTTGCACCTTTTTTGTACAACGGTTTTACAATTGATTTTTTTAAAATATTAGGAAAAGAACCTTCAAGCATGAGTTTATTTATTACAAATGTGAATTGCTGTACTATGATTAAAATACTCTTTTTAACAATATCTGTGCGAATCTCATCAAAGCCTACAGACATCGAGTTTTTTAGGGAGTTAACTATTTTTATTAGTTCAGTTTCGGATACTGGACTTAAAAATATTGTAGACTGTACAGATTCTATATATTCATCAACCAAGTAAGAATTGGAGTTTTCATGGCGATTGCCAGAAACACTATCAATAAAATATTTGTTAAAAACATTTGAAATAGTCTGTGGATCCTTATACTCATTTTCGGGTGTACATATCTTTTGTATCGAGCTTAGCTTTTCAAAATTCTTAGTGTATCTATTAATTACATTCCATACTGCTTTACATTTGTTATCAAATTTATTAATATAATTTAAATTATTACTTTTCTGAGAGAATTTAATACATTTCTTTAAAATAGATGAATAATTTTTATATAAAATACTGTAAGAACCATGATTTTTTCGATTACATAAGTAAAGCGTACGCTTTCTTTGACAACTTCGTTTTATACCCTTTGTTAACCACCTTGAAGTTTCACTTCTTAAATACTTCTTCACCTTTACCGTAGGGAAACATAAGTCATAGAGTAACTTGTACAAACTGTAAAACTCGTTGAAAGAATCGGTAGCATTCAGATTTTCTTCATAAATAGTTGAAAATGACAATTTTCTTAAACACTCAAGGAACTTTTCTTGATTCTCGTTGCAATAGTCCCTTTGAAACTCGTACCACCATTTTGTTACAGGTCTCTTTCTTTCTTTGATTGGAATTCTAAGCACTTGAGCTGTATGATCAGATAGACCCAATTCATGAATACTGGATGTGCTACTTTTTATATTGGTTGCTATTTGATCTATGCAGGTTTTGGTGTTGTTTGTAATTCTTGTGGGTTCATTTATCTTTAATTCCAAATTGCAATTTTGTAAGACTTGTTGTAGTTCGACAGCGATATTAGTGTTTGATAAAGTATTGATGTTCCAGTCTCCACAAATTACTATCTTTTTGCGTTTTTTTTTACACAGTTCATACATCAGATCTGATAGCTTTTTGAAAAATATTGAGTTCGTAGATGATGGCGTTTTATTAGTATAAATACATATCACAATTATGCCATATGCCGTTAATTCAAGTCCACAACATTCGAAAACAAATTTCTCGGATAAGCTTCTAAGATGGTCAATCATCTTATATTCTATATCTTTTTTAAGTAATATAGCAACCCCTCCACGTTTTGAGCGTTTTCTAGAGAACCATGTCGCCATTGTGAAATTATTGATTTTTAAATTTGACTCTGATCCCACCTCAAGGTTTGTTTCACATAGACAAACAACATCTATTGTTAATCGCTGTTCTTTTTCGAATTGGATGATTTCACATTGGAGTAAATCCTGTTTATTTAGAGCTCCAGCAATATTTAGGTGTAATAATCCAAGAGAGGTGTCATCATAGTTAATATATTCAGGATTTTTTTGGTCATTCATATCCACGAAAAAAACTAGTACTTGCATCGTTTATGTTACCTATTAACTTCTGAATATTCAAAAATATCGTCCTCATCCCAGCTTTGTTCAGTTTTCCTGTTGCTGTCGAAAACATTGTGTACTTCAAGTCCTGATTAGAATCAAACATGTAAACGTGTTTTTTTTTTTTTTTTTTATGTGATAGGAGGCAAACGAGCAGACGGATCACCTGATGGTAAGCAATTGCCGTCGCCCATGTACACCCGCAACATCAGTGAAGTCACAAGTGCGCTGCCAACCTTTTAAATCCCCTTTACCTTAATAAATTACCTTAATTATTTTAAACCTTTTTAATGTGTTGATGTTCTCTCACGTCATTGGATAGTGCTCTATTAAAAACCTCTACTTTGTAATTAAATATTGGCGCACCACAAATATATGTAGGTGGAACCAGAATGATGTTTGTGTGCATCACTGGTATTAGAGCTTTTCTAATTTCCTTCACTAATTTAGCATATGTTTTCTGATGGTGGAAATCGCTTTCCCCAAGTAATATGACACAGTAGTCTTCGGAGTTAAAATCTTTTACTTTGGAGTATAACCCGTCGAGTAGCTCTAAAACACTTGCCCCGTTCTTGATGTAATGACAATAATCATAGTAACTGTCAAGATTTAAGTTCTCAATAATGTTTGGGATATTATAGGTGTTTGAACTAGACAATATACACATTTTATGTCTTTTTAGATTAAATTTACTACTTGCAATTAACGTTTCTTTATTCTTGGGCTTTCTGCGAATTTTTTTTTCCATTTCCTTCCTCAAAAACTCAATTAAATTATATATTTTATTCATTTCCTCCTGAATGTTCTCAAAATGGTTTCTTAATTTGTTAAACTGCTCCTCGACATCTTTGAATTGCGACTGGTAGTGCTGTTGCACTATCAAATTTTGAATCTACAATAGACCGACAAAGTCAAACTGATACCTATTTTATTCAATTGGTGATGTTTTAGTTCCTAAGAAAACTTTTCCTGAAGTGAAGTACCTACTAATAAAATTGCGTTAATTAGTTTAAAATTTTACCTTGGGTAGAATTGCCTAACTATTAAGTAGGTACTTATTTACCTACTTTGAAAACAATTTCCAACTTTTCAGGAAGATTCTGTCTGTAGTAGGTAGTCTTAATTAGGAACAATTTGACTGTTCAAAAATAACCCTGTATAGGCTGTATAAGTGTTTACAAAAAAGTAAAAGTAAAAAGTTTATTCATAAATCCGTTGTCTGCCATGCTTTGTTTAGTTTGGGATTAGTTAGCGCCATGTAAAATGTCCAACTATATTTTATTTCAGCCAACTGACGTCCACTGCTGGACAAAGGCCTCTCCCAAGGCCAATTGGCTAAAACGAACAAACATAAAATATTTTATTTATAATAGCTTTCCGCCCGTGGCTTCACACGCGTGGAATTTTTCGGTTTATTATACAGTGTGAGTCACGTTAAAGTGTACATATGAAAATAGATAAAACTAGACCTATTTTTATCGACAAAAAAGAGGTCAAAAAATTTTTGAGATTTTTTTTTTAATTTTTTATAGTATTTTTTTTTTTCCAATTACTTAATGTAAAGAAAACGTGATAACTTCTGAACTAAGCGGTATATCCTGATAGAATAAAAACAGTAATAATGCTAAATAGCAGGCGATACTAAAAAAATACATAAAATAGACAAAAAATGCCAACAAATAATAAAAAATGACACTTTTTGAAAAAAAATCTACTTTTAAATTCGTGTTTTTTGGTTATTTGATAAATTTCTCCAAAAAATGTCCCTATAACCGGTGGTTTTTATTACTTTGTAATATTTTCTATCGTATTACCTTTGCAAAACCAAAAATTGCATGTCTCTATCCCTATCACAACATTTGCTATGATCGTTTGAACAAAGGCCTGCCACAACATTATTCTCCGCTACAGTTAGAGACAATTTTAATTTTAACTAAAATGTTTATTTTACTTCGAAATCTTTTGTTTTTATTTGAAATCTAACTTGTCTTTATCAAAATTACAAATCTAGAGCCATTTTCATTTTCGTTGTTAACGAAGCGTTGAATGGCGCGCCCGGAGAGGCTTAGTTCAAACGATTATTGCAAACGTTGTGATAGGGACAGAGACATGTGATTTTTGGTTTTGCGAAGGTAGTACGATAAAGAATAAAACAAAGTAATAAAAACCACCGGTTATAGGGGCACTTTTTGGAGAAATTGATCAAATAACCAAAAAACACGAATTTAAAGGCAGATTTTTTTAAAAAAGTATTATTTTTTATTATTTGTTGGCCTTTTTTGTGTATTTTATGTATTTTTTTAGTATCGCCTGTTATTTAGCATTATAACTGTTTTTATTTTATCAGGATATACCACTTAGTTCAAAAGTTATTACGTTTTCTTTACAATAAGTAATTGGAAGAAAAAAAATTCTATAAAAAATTAAAAAAAAATCTCAAAAAAAATTTGACCTCTTTTTTGTCGATAAAAATAGGTCTAGTTTCATCTATTTTCATATGTACACTTTAACGTGACTCACACTGTATACACTACCTATGACACTCAGCAATAATGTGGCTTTCTATTGGTAAAAGAATTTTTAAAATCGGTTCAGTAGATCCCGAGATTACCCCTTACAATTTAACAAATATACAAACACACAGACTTTACCTCTTTATAATATTAGTATAGAAAAGATGCTCATTTTCATATCCTATTCCAGGAATCGGCGTAGTGCTAGTGACAGCGGCAGGCCTAGCATGGCGTCTGGGCGCCCGCGACGCGCCCTGCGCCTTATTAGGGCTCCGCCGCGCGTCCTGCCGGCGCCTCGTGCCGCGCCTGCCGCCCAGCTACGCCAGGCCGCACCACCCGTATGCGGCCATGCTGTACCCGGAGTTCCATTATCGGCCACCGCCGCCCACGTACCAGGCGTCGATGCAAGAGTATAGACTCAGGTTGGTCCTTGATATTAGCTTAGGTATAAGGTGTTACATAAGGGTGATTCACTAAAATATTCCAGTGACAAAGTATGTACTTAACATGAATTTCGATTTGATAAAGTCTGTTATGATGAGATCCATCCACCGCTGTGGTCCACTAACAAAACTTACAGATGACCTCATAAAGGTTTCTTTGAATTATAATTGTGGGAGGCCTGTTTTCAGCAGTAACTAACTGCACGTAGATACTGCTACCACCCTATGTGTATAAAAAAACTTAGCAGTGGAATTATTCCTAAGGATTTATTTTCTCTTGGGCTGACGTCAGTCTTAATTTCAATTTTCTGTTTCAGGTTACTTCTCCTCGACAGAAGTGCGCCCGCGGTGTCCCCACCTCCAACGTACAGATCAAATTCTGCCAGTCTAGTCAGGTAATATTTCTTCCATATTTCATTTCATAATAGACATCTAATTCTATAAATCATATCGTATTCAAAATAAGTATTACAAGTAATAAATAACCGGTTATTCTATTACAGAGGATCGACAGGCGCAGCATGGTGTGGGTCAGAGTACAGCGGGCCGCCGTCATACCGCGCGCCGCGCAACGACCCGCCCGTCACTGTGACGGACGCCCTACCCACGCTAACTCCCCTCGACCTTAAGTACGCGGAGGACCCCCTGGAATCACTCCCCAAGCCCACAGAACAAGAGAAAGACCCTGACGAGCACCTCGTCACCATTGTTCACACAGACGCACAACCAGTCATCGTCACCGTCTCAGGGTCCGCAGCCCTCAACGAAACACACACGCAGCCGCCATCAGAAATCGACATACTGGCGCACTTATAACGAACTATGTAGTGAATAAGGCTTGTGAGAGCAACGATTCGAACGATGTGCACAGTTACTGTGTAGATGGTCAAAGCAAAAAGTGATGTAGTACATACTCTAATGATACTAAGGCCCGTATTATAAAGGGACACCCAAGTTTGAAACTATAGTAAGGAACATCCTATGATTCGGTCGGAAAGTATTGAAATCTCAGACTTGAGCCTATAATTATGCTCGGATATTTGAGTGTCATTGTATAATACAGGTTTTTTGTAAAGCGTGGTCAGAAGGAGAATGTGCTAAAGTGGAATTTAAATAGCAGTGAAATTAGCAGAACATTAAAACTTTCGACCGATACCCAAAATTTGCACAACTTACGAAAGTATTACATAAAATAGAATTGTATAGTTTTATAAATTATGATAAAAATCGAATCAAACACAAATTGTCAGTCTCAAAATAGGTTTCACAGAAACAAAAAATTACCGTAATGCTTAGACACGTTTCAGAAATTCATTTTCCCGAGTGAAATTTTGTAACGCGATAATATTACAATATCACTACGTTTAAATGTCCACTATTGTATATTTAAATTCTACTATTGTAATCGTTTTCAAGTACCTTATTTTATTGTGTATAAGTTTTGTGTATATACCTAAAAAAGCACTGACGTATAATTTCGTTTGATTAGTTGGTAATAAAAAACAAACTACGTGCCGTGTATATACGAATGTTACAAACGTTAGCAATAAATAAATATATACGCGAATTATTATTTAAAGCCAAATCTCTCACCATAATGTACAAGTGCGATTTTGTTTCATAGTGCCAATCGTTGTTTAATTATTCTGTACATAATGAATGCCCTGGAAAAATATATTTGTTGTGTTCAATTAATTTCTGTATTTTCAACCTCGCGGTTCTACATATTTTACTGTCCGTTTCATAGTTACCTTCGCTTTTGGTAATCTGTACCTTAAGTCCTATTTCTCAAAGTAATTTATTCAGTTAACTATACCTACTTGTAACATACGAAGCCATAAATGGTATTGTTAATACATGTTTTCTCCTTTTTTGTTACACGTTTACGTTTTAGCTTTAGCAAAACATTAAGTTATATTTAAATGGACTTGTAAATATACTGATGTGGCACATTGTAGGAGTTTTGTAGCTTCATTTTTGATATAAAAATACTTTCTGAGTTCTGATTTAGAAGTTAGTTGAAAGTGGTTTTATGTCAATATGCGGTTTCAAGGGATTCGTAAAGAATCACGGTCATCAGTGATTAGCAGTACGGTATTTATAAGTTTTTGTAACATATTACTGTTACTTACTGTTAATATAGGATATAATTAATGTAATTATCATGATGTACATAACGTTATATGTAATATAAGATAAATAAAGAACATTAGTGAAACCATTTCTGATTTTTATTGTCAACTCGCTCTAGACCAAAATACAGGGTGTATGCAAGAAAATTTAAAAAATACTTATTTTAATGCACCTGTATATCCGTACCGCGCGGGAATAACTTGACATGTCATTTTTGCGTACTTTTCAGGGGAGCGATTTTAAAGTTTAGAGTTCTCTGGTAAATCTGAATTAATGATAATTGATATTTTTATGATTGAAATAAGCTAATTTGATGCGTATCTTTCGATTGGCGTAAGAATTTAATTAAATTATCTTCTTAATCTATTAAAAAAAAGACTTGTCAAGTTGTGTACCGACGACTTGTCAAGTTATTCACCAAAGAAAAACAAACATTTAAGGTGTAAAAATTGGATTTAAGTTAATTATTTTGAATGAAGTTTAAGTAAAAAAAACAAAACATAAAAATAGAACATATTTTTATCACTTTTGCAATGAAATAGTAACAAATTAATTAGAAAAATCAAATATAATCGCAGATTATGATTGCTTTTGATCAGATAACTGTACGTTTACTTAAAATAAAAAAAAAGACAAATAAAAGAACAAGAGCCATGCTTCATAACAAGCACAATTAATTTTAATTATTTTAGACTTACCATTAAGCTTAAAATAATTAAAATTAACTGAAATATTTTTGCGTAAGGTCGACACGCCCTTTCGCGTCCACCGTCCAGTTCACGTCCAAATGACGGATCACTCTAGAACGAAAGCTATTGCTATGATTCCCTGAATGTATGACAGGTAAACCCACATTAAAAAAATCTTATAGCATGCTACCGTTTTTGCCAAAAATAAATCCCACGTGAGCAGGTGCGCATTTCAAGGTAAGTTTTTAATATATTTAGGTCTAGTTTGGGATTTACCGCAGTCTCTAAGCCTTAACCATGAACCATACAATACGGATAATGATATCGGTGATTGTACTTTATTAAATGACACTTAAAATAAGGTGGATGCGAATTTACTACACTGAAATTTCCACTTTGAGTCAGAAGTGATCGCGGTCTGGTCTAACTGGGTCTAAGATATTAAAATATACAAAACAATGCATGTTGTATATTATTTAAAACGTTATTTACATGACTTATCGAACACAAAGATTTTTTTCAGTACTTAGGCCTTTTCCTGGACGCTAATACACGCTCCAAATGTAGCTTACCCTTTGTGATAGCCAATTTGCGTTCACATTATCACGACAATTTTTTAAATACAGAGTACAGACGTTGTAAATAATATTAAAAAGCAAACTGTGCCTAGAGAGGAGACCATATTGCAAATTGAGCCATGCTATTGAAATTTAAAAAAATGAAATAAACTAAAAATATGAATGTTTATAATTATTAAGTGTGATACCTAAATATTTTGAATACCAATTAGGTAGTAAGATTTTATCTATATTTTTTTATTTCCATGCTGTTATTAATTATTAGTGATTTGAATGCATTTTTTCTATAATATTAATATTACAAAGATATTAAAACTTCTAATGGTTTAGAGCAAGTTTAATACTATACTTATAAAGACTAAAGGGAGCATAATGACAACAATTATTCGTTCAAAATGATTACGAAAAATTGTATATTATTTTTATTCCTCAAATCTACAAACTCACTAAATAGACGAGATCTGGCGCATCGACCCTACTTACCTCATCATTATTCCTAATTAATGTCATTGAAGTCAATAGACTATAAAAATATCCGGAACTTAAAGTTGACCTAAAATTTTATTATTAGATGTTTTACTTATATTCGGTTGTCAAACGAAATCTTAGTCTGCTATGAAAAAACAAGTAGATAGTACCTACCTATTGACTAAACTTATCCTTCTACTTTCAACTTGCTATTTAAACGTTAATTTAGTTTTAAACTATTGAAAATAGTAATAAAAGTAATAATTAACGCTTAAATATATTAAAAAATATTTAAAGACGCTCGAAATCCTGACAATGTTATATTTTAACAACTGCTAAAACACATATAAAAATATGATTATACGAATGTAATAGCTGGATAACTCCAAATATCCAAACTCTTGACAGTGTGCATAACTAGACAACTGCACATATTATGGGTGTGTTTAGTACTCAGAGAGGATCATAACTTGATAACTGTTTTTGTCAAATTAAAAACGAAAATCCACAAATGTATAAGTCGAGATATTAACAAATACATGTTCTGACATACATTGATAAATCGAAATATAAATGTTTGTACGAATAATATTAATTGGATATATCGTTATGTCAAATATTTATTGCCTAAATTGGAGATATTTACTTGTGAACAAGAGCTGTATTTCAAGTATTTTTGGATATTTCGAGTTGAGTTTTTTATACCAGAAGGGTATAAGGTAGAGGAAACGTTTAAGCTAATAAAAAAAAAAGTGCAGGTCGAGATGTCAAGTTATTCCCGCGCGGTACGGATATTACCTTAACTTTTTTTAATTTGCTGTTCAAGACAGTGGAAATGCAATCTAATAAGTAAACATGCTTAGTGGCACGATAACGTAAAAAGTTAAGTAAACTATTGAATTCGTAATAAACCCATTTAGAGGATACACATCTCAATCCAATTAGCCTCTGTTTGTTAGTTGTCTACATGCAAATGAAATAAGCCAGTGGAATTAGCGGAAAAATCTAATTTCGCTGGCTGTACCTAATAACTGAGTTAGCGACCGGTCGTTTTGGAAATGAAAACTTTTACGGTGCACCGTCAGTGATATTTATTTTGAACTGCACAAATGTTGAATTTTTGTATAGATTCACTCTGCGTAATGAAATAATTGAATTCGTAAATTGTTAAGAGTAAACGGTTCATTACTTAGATTAAAATCATAAAAATATTTAACATCCACAAAGCAAAGCGCTACAATTTATCCTAAGATCAGTTGGCAGTCTCTTGTTATGGAAAACTCAACAACGGAAAATCCATTAGTTAGTATATTAACATTAGGTACCTAAACATATACCTACCTTTAATAAAATTTTAACAAAATAATTTCCAAGCAAAACTTATCCAAACTTACCAATACAAAAATTAATAAGTCCCCGGTCAATTTTCAGCGCAACTTCATCCAAAAAGTAAATCGAAACGCGTTGATATTGGCACAATGGTTCTTTGTAATTATATTGTAAAGCAATTTTGTCCCGATGCCAGCAACGCCGTCGTCGCTGCGAAAATGAAAATCGTAGTGGATTAATAAAACGCCGAGCATAATGGCCGAGCGCACAGTAAATGTAATAAAGCAAAAATTATGAATGATTTAAATTCCACAATAAATTTCCAGGCGACACCTCTACGATCGCGTTTGAGATGCCTCGCTTTCATTCCGATGATTTAGATGTCGTGTAAATTTTAATTTTACTATTAAACGTGCGTAAAAAAATTGAATTCGGGAATGGCATTTATGAGATTTTAGTATATATTATCTTAGGTCATAAAGTCTACTATTGTTGTAAACTTGTGACCTTACATGAAATTAAAACTCTTGAGAGCAGTCGTGATTTAAAGTTAAATGTTTTACAACACCTTTACACATAAGCGTCTAACTAAAGGCAAATATGAAGGACCGAAACTTCAAGAAAAACTGGAAGGTACCTGGATAGGACGCCACGCTACAGGAAAAACACGGTAAACAGGGATCTATTTACGCTACGGGAAAACTGTAGCGTCGTCAGCGTCGTAGATCAGATTGTCTTGCCACTTAGGATACTTGACACAATATGTAAATCACCGAGGACTTTTTAACATTCAAAGCTAGTAAAAAATAAACTCCTGCGCGCTTCAGCGGGACAGTCCATCCCAAAAAAAATCAAGTAACTTATTAATCGGAATAAACTTTCTTTCTCCTTAAATATAGGTAGTAGTAACATTTAGGCTCGGTTGCACCATCCTATTTTAACTTTAACAAACGTCAAATATCTGTCAAACTCCATACAAAAAACACCGGTAATCGTCAAAGTTACGGTCAAAGTTAAGTGGTGCAACTCAGCCTTAATTTCGATAACGTTTCATTCTTGACGACAGAATTACTTAGGCTGGGTTGCACCATCTTACTTTAACTTTGACAAACGTCAAAAATCTGTCAAACTCCATACAAAAAACACCAAAGTTAGGTGTTGCAACTCAGCCTTAATAACAATATATTCTTTTACGTTAGGTTGTATAAATCAAGAACTACGAGCCACGAAACTTCGCAGTACATTCTGAGCAATACTTTTTGATTTAAAGACCGTACTCCTGCCGTAAATTTGGTTTATAAAATGACTTTCGGTGCTTCATTGCCGCTTCTGAGGGCACACTTGCCAAATGAAATGGACTGAATTTTCTTTTTAAAACTTGTGCGCTTTGGAAAGGTAATAAATAGCCAGTCCAAGATTTCAACGACGAATAATTTATTTTAGAGTTGCAATACAAACCAAAAATAAATAAATTTTTGTAAGTAGTTAAATGGTTTTTCCAAAACTTACAGTCAGTATTTGAAATCCATGAACTAAGTAAAGTTAATAACCAAATACTAACGAAGCGCTAAATGCGCTCGATTGATACATGTTCGAGTTCTTTAACTAAATTGGATAATTATAATGTGTTCCACCTAGGAATCGACATCACGACTTGTGAGTAGAGAGAGCACCTTTAACTAGCCAGACTATGCAGACGTTAAATCTATTATGTCATAGTAATGTTGTCTGTGTGTTTATGTTGGCATAAGTACCTACTAACACATACAAAATGTAAATTATGATTTACATGCGGTATTCACTGGCACATTAGTTATCTATCGCCGACTCATATTGAGGAATGATCATAGCTGAACAAGTATTTACATGTCACGAAAAACCCCCAATATTTTATTTTGTAGAAGTAGGTTTTTTTTATGGTATGGCCACTCTTGGGACCACTACTTAATTAAATTTAAATGAAACTTCTCCATTATTACTTAACTTTCATATTTTGTATGGGGTACTTTACTTTTTCAGATGTCTAACTGAAAAAGTTTTTTAGAAATTTAATTAATAGTGTTATTATCAAGTTCAAAAAGAAAAGTATTAAAATGCTACGTTTTAAATATCTCAACGTGAACTTTTAAAAGGAACATTATATCAAACTTGAAGTCGTAACCAAAACGAACAGTGTAAACGTAACCAAAATTGCTATTGAATGGAATCGTCGAGACGCCGAGGCATGATTTATCGAGTCCGCCTGCGCTAATGGCTGCCGAATAAGCACCAATGCAGCTCCGATGCCAGGGTTGTCATAAAAAAACAATTCAAAACATCCATAGGTACTGAGTTTTAACAATATTTTCTTAAGTAAAAATTACGTTACTTGTAATAAATTGGTGGTACTTATCTGGTGTGCTTCTTTGTATTTTTCTGAAACAGACACAACCCATCAAAAGTCATATTTCTCAGTTGTCAATAAGAGCAGTTGCCTAGCAAACGAAGACTTAGGTCATGGTTTTAAGTCCCATCATAAACTGTAAACTTAGTCAGTAATAAGGCAAATATTTGGCTACCCCGACATACCACAGCATTGTGGTTCACATAGGTATTGGTATGTACCTACTTTCTTCTAGTAAAAGTATCAAAAATTCACTAACGATTCCTTCTCGAAACTTTCGAAGTAGGTTGCCAACCCTGTCGTTTGTTATTTTTAATCCCATAGACAGCTTAAATGGAGGAAAAATGCAGAAACTTGGAGAACAGCGAGACGAACTTAATCTTTAAAACTCCCTATCTCCGAAATGGGTCAAGCTTCAAGATGTTCTGAATCCAATGAAAAGCAATTTTATTCGCTTCATGCGAAAACTTACGAAAAAACATTTCTTCTTTTTCAAATGAAGTGAACAAGTGGAATTAGTGAGTTCACAAGATAACATGAAAAACAAGTGCATTTGTGAATTCACAAAATAATCTGGTAGATCAGATACCAAGTTTTAGGGCTGTTTCTAACATGTTACTCCTGAATCAGTTTTGCATATTCTTTTCTAGTTCGGGACACCTTAAGGTTGGTCAGATTCCATACACAAACAAAGCCTAATCAAGCTAAGCACTCTCTCAAATACTTATTCCGAAGTGATAGTACGCAAAACTGACGACCGATGGGGCAGCAAGGTTCTGGAATGGAGGCCGCTTACCGGAAAACGCAGCGTGAGACGTCCACCTACAAGGTGGACCGACGACATCGTAAAGGTAGCAAGGAAGCACTGGATGCAGGCCGCTATCAATCGATCAACGTGGAAAGCATTAGGGGAGGCCTATGTTCAGCAGTGGACGTCCTATGGCTGAAATGATGATGATGATAGTTTGCAAATAATAATTCATTTTATTTTAAAATGTGCTACTGTACAGTCAGTTCGTGACCAAAGTAGCCAATAACTTATGTAAACTTTTTGACCACTTTAGATGTCACGAACTATTTGACGGTGAATGTATCACGCCAAGTAGGTAATTTGAACTTTCAAGACTTTAAACAATCCCAACTAAACGTCATACAGTGTATATCCCAGTCTAAAGCTAGATGGCTGTAGACCTCACATTACACCCCACTGAGTCCGATCCCGGACTAATTTCTTCCATCCAATATTCGTACGTCGTCAGTCCATTTTGCTGGAGGGCACACACTGCATTCACCAAGTACGCTCCAGAACCCGTCGCCCCAAAGGCAAATATAACCAGTCCAGAAACTTCTTTGGTAGTGGTCGAATGACATCGTTTCTGATTTCAGCATTCAGAGAAATCTCCATCCTCTCTAATAGATTAGTATGAGGACGTACCCTACCTTAACGCTGTTTCACGAGAAGATTTTTACGGAAGACAGCTTAATATTAAGAAAAAATGTTTCAAAAAATGTATTATGTAGTTGGTAGTGCTGTACAATACAAACGTTAACCTCTCTACTCTATACAATGCTGGTATCACCTACTTAGTGAACTAAATAAAATTGAATTTGTAAATAAAATATTTATAGGGTTCTATAAAATATCTAAAGGGTTCATAATCCTTTTTTCCAGTATCAATAAATCAATTACTTATCACATTGTTTCTGTACATACGTAATACGTAGATACATAACAGACAGTAAATAATCGTGATTTAAACTGAGTTATCCAAAACGAGATCCAATCTCGCCATTTTATCGTCATAATAATTCGAAGAGCGAGCGGCGTTCCTAGTATTTCCTAGCGTGCTCTATAAAGGCATAGAACTTTTCCCATTTCCATAAGTGACTTAACCTTCGCTTTATATTCAAACCTTTCAGATTTCGCTGAAATTGCTCCATCCACTTAAATATATTTATGTCTACCCTGGCACTGTTTTCGTCAAAATCGCTAGTTTCTCACGCCAAATTGCGAATTCTCACGCGATGTATTATAAGGGAAATGTTTTTCTTTGTTCCTATCATGTAAGTAATGAATTTTCATTACGTATTTACGTAGTATGATATGTTAATTTACCAAACCTAAATGGCACTCAGTACGTATGAACTACTTACATTCAACCTTTAAATTCAAATCTATGACTAAGTTAGTCCAAAACTAATGCTCAACCATCACAACTGGCTTGAATCTTAGCTACAGTTTGAAATAAGTTTGTAGGGCTTTTTCTTTTTCATAAAGTAAACCTATTAGGTATTGTAGATACCTAGATTGATGGTGAATAAAAAGTAATTCTCATGAATTCATGAATGAAATACATTGAATTTACCTACCCAAAAGTAATACATTTTCTAGCTCTAGGGGCTCTATTTGTTGTAAGAAAGTATCCAAAAGCTGTATCAACTTTTCGTGGAAACACTAATAAATAATGTTATTAACTTAGTAGCAGAGTTCTTGATTTCCGTCGAAACTTAATTACTTAACTTCCACGAAAATACATAACCCTGCGAATACTTAGATACTGTTCATTTTATCGAATCAACTTGAGTACACAAATTAATGGGGCATTATTCGTCGATTCAAAACGCCAACAGTAAGAAGGGAAGTCAAACTCAAGTTCAATTAGTTAGTTCGCATAGTTTGTTGGGAACAAACAGGCTTTGTGTACATTCGGGGACGGGGTGACTTCTATAAGACAGTCTAAGTGCCATCAAATGAAGTGAAACGTTACGAAATTACGAGGGAATTAAATTAGTCGGAAGTAGGGATGGGAATGTAACCACTATAGCACTAATAGTATTTACTTTTAAAGTTTTATGCCATTGTCAGATAGATAGACAAGACAAAGTATCCGATTTCAATTCGTTTCGCAACAAAATTCCATCCCAAAATTTACATAAAATACAGAATCATTACAAATATTACAAGCAAAAATAGATGCTCCTCTTTGTTTGAAATCGGTCTATCTATAAATAGTCTTTGTCTAAGTAACTAGGTATGTCTAAAATTTACAAGTTACTTCCGTTTACGTAAAATAAAAGAATAAAATATATATTTTTCGTTCCGGACTCAATTAACGCAATAGCTATTCTCAACGACAGGATTTAACACTAAGATAAGAAAA
This sequence comes from Ostrinia nubilalis, assembly GCF_963855985.1. NCBI lineage: Eukaryota > Metazoa > Arthropoda > Insecta > Lepidoptera > Crambidae > Ostrinia > Ostrinia nubilalis. The sequence continues at coordinate 9,040,254 of NC_087096.1, read as the reverse complement.
GAAAAATAGGAAGTTGTTAGTTATAAATTATTTTCTTGAAAATTATATTATACTTAGTAGTGACGCATTTTCGCACGTCACTATTCCTACATCTACGTGGAATTGCGGCTGAATCGAATTCGGATGAGGCGGTGTGCTCATTGAATTTCATACATGCACGCCGAGGTGAGCTTAGAACTGTAATTGTTTATTGAAAACACATAAAAATTGCCAAGCGATATGAGTCGCTTCTCAAACTAAATTTTAAATAAACAACTTGAAAAAATCGAACTGCCTAAGTAAGAAACTCAGTTGAAAGAGCAGTCGCCCGGCAAGCGAAAGGTCGTGGATTCGATTCCAGCCTTAGGCAGTTCGATTTTTTCAAGTGGTTAATTTAAAATTTAGCAAACACATTAATTTCTATTTTGCCGTAACTTAATTCTTTCGTTGAATTAATTATCTTGAGTGACGGCTTACTCGGTAAGTACCTACCTAATTTACTTTCTAGGAAACGTTAATCAGGTAAGTCGCCAGGACTTGTTCTAGGAATTACGTAATTAGTGATAGTCAGGAGCAGAGAAAATAACGAAATTGCTTTTCAAAATTACGTCTAATAAAATAAATTCAAACTAGTTTCATGCGCAGTTTTTCTAAAATTATGGACGGTTTGTTCCAAGAGGTAGAGCTAAAAATAAAAACTGAACGAACTCAGTAGCGGATTTTTTGCCGCTAATTTGCCGCTAGTAGGCCATTCAATTTTTGCCGCCCCTACCTACTGACTTTTGAAATTCAATACGTTAGTTTAATCCCGTTATTAGTATGATTGTGAACTTAATTATATTTCTGTCAGTTACTAGATTATTATTGCAACCCGCTATGTACTGAAGATTTTAATGTTGACCTAAAAACTGCAGTATGTTAAAAATACCTACACTATACAGGGTGGAAACGTTAAGTGATCTCACTCGATTATTTCTAAACTATACAAGATATCGAAAAACTGATTACTGATTCTGAAAGTGCTTCACAAGCTCTTTTAAACAGTACCAATAATAGGTTACAGAATAAACTGGATCAATCCGAAAATTCAAAGCATAATTTCGCGCGCGGCGCGGTGGCGGCGCGGCGGCTGCGCGGCAGCGGTGTTCACGCGGCGCGTATAAACAGTGCAAAGGCGCGGCGACGGCGCGGCGGTGGCGCGGTAGCGGCATCGTGTGCAGGAGCGCTTACGAAAGTTTTCCAAAATGTTGATGTATGTTGACCGAATGTTGTAAACGTCAAGGGAATCACATGTACGATAAAAATTAAAAGATAGTAAATATTAAAATAAATTGCACTAAATTTCCTTTAAATTGCAATAGCATAAGTTCTACAAAAATGTACAGTTTTCGTTTCCTTGAATTTTCAAAAGTGAATTTTCTTCGGGGCCACCCTGTAAAACAATATACACGAAGTTGTGGAGAGATGGTGCTCGTGCTAGGCTCCGAAGATCCTGTGTTACGAGTTTATTATTTTATTTTTATTGAAACGCTATTGGAATATTTTAAAATTCATGATCACATAAGTACCTAAGTATACATATTACAGTGCGTTTAATAATCGTTTATTTATATATGGATTGTAGAGGTATACGTATAATTGGTTATATTTTTTTTTCGTGTAAAAAAAATTAGCTAAAATTGCCGCCCCCTAAATCTGCCGCCCTAGGCACTGGCCTACTTGGCCTATTGGTAAATCCGCCACTGAACGAACTAATTAATGTGATAAGCCTACTCATTATGGTCGTTTCCAATTATTGATTTTGTATAATTATGTAGGAAGGTATACAGATTACAAAATCAATAAACCCAAAAGTTATACATAGATAATTTGTCTCTACCCGTACCTCGACAAAGTAGGTAGGTAAAATTATTTTCACTTTGTGTTCTATTGCCTTTGTTATTTTCGGACGAAGCGAAGTGATCCATCTTGAATCGAAACTGAATCTTGTAACTCAGGTAGATATGCAAGTTTTGAGAAATATTCTTATTAGAAGTGACAATAATATTTATTACAACCATCAAGAATGTTCCCGAGAGTATCGCATAAGGTAAAAGCAATTTATTTATACTTTAGTTAAGTAATTGCTAAGACGCGACAGTAATAATACCTACTTATAATTATGTAGAAACATTACCTTTCCTAAAGTAATTATTGAACAATTTTCACTTCATATTGCTGAAACTAATTATGCTTGATATTACTGAAACTTCAAAATTAAAGTAATAACGTAAACTCTAGTACCTGACAGTCTGTCCTATTTAATTTGAATAAAATGATACCTATTTGTGAGCTTTTTATGGGGCAATAATTCAACATCACCAATTTTAAGTAGGTTCATGATCATAATTTCAGCCCGACATGCATAGGCTTCTCTTAATGATATCAATATTATCCGATTGGAAGCTCATAGATACAGGAGCGTATTTGTTACATGAGCTAAAAGTAAGTATAACATTATCTACTTGATACATGATAAGCTAGGTTAAATGTTAGCCATTATAATGATGAACATTAGTCAAAGTCAAAACTAACTCGAGCAAACTTTAAAGTTTATTGTCTATACGACAGTAGACATTGGTCAAAGTCAAAGTTACTTTAATGAAGGGCTGGCATGAACTCAGAAAATCACTGTTTTGGTAAATTGCTTATCTATATGGATATTGGGTGGAAACCCATTGGTCACAGTCAGGTAAGGAATATCGCCAATGGGCATTTTTGCCATCATGAGAATTCTGACAACGTAGAGTCCGTTCACAAACGATACTTGCTTAAGTGAAGCAGCAAATCGAACGCACAGCATTGAATAGAACTCTGTGATTGGTTCGTGTGTCACCCTGTGCGTCCACGCGAACTGTGAGACCTCATAGTAAAGTTTGTGAATATTGGCGTTAGACAGGTAGAGTTATTTGTGTTGAAAAGACTTTTCTCTATTACAATCATTGCGACTTCGGACTGAGACAGAAATGAGTAGGTAATTTAATAAATCTTGATTTTTGTTAAAAAATATTTTAATTTCACCTAATTTCGGAATTTTTTTCTGTGCGTACCTATAACTATTTATATAGTGAATTTCCCGCCCTAGGCTTCAGCCTACTCAGCTTGCTGGTAAATCCGCCACTGCCTCCACTCATCGAATCCTCTATTTCAGTTTAAAAGTACCTATTTTATACAGGGTTCGAAAATATCCTTATGATATATATCCGATATATATCGGATATATATCATAAATATCGGATATATATCGGATATTTTCGAACCTAGGGTTCGAAAATATCCTTATGATATATATCAGATACATATCTGATAAATATCATAAATATCGGATATTTATGATATATATCCGATATATATCGGATATATATCATAAATATCGGATATTTTCGAACCCTGATTTTATAAGATCTCCAAAGTGCTAAGTAAATAATTAATAAACTCATTTACGGGGTAAACATAATTTTAAAACACTCCCATTTTCATTAAAACCGGGTAGAGATAGTAAAATCGCATCCCGGAAAGAGTAAGCGAATATTTCGTGCGAAGGCCCTATCCTGTAGGGTGTCCACATAACAACGGATTTTGTTAATAATTATCTTAATTAACAAAAAAGGTGTATGAATTTTTAGCTGAAAAAAATGATCCTTCAATTTTCTTTTCAGCATGGTAGGCACGTATTTCAAAGTAGGTTTTATCCTGACTTTCTCATTCCAATCATGAATGATCCACAGAGGAGAATAGAACCTTAAAAAAATGAACCGTAAATAAAGCAAAAATATCCTTTTGTTTGTCGCGGAGGAAATGCTTTGCGCACCGTCACCACTGCCGGGAGACAGAGTGGTGTGTGGGACTACCGGCGCCCTCCATCCTGAAAAGGAGGGGTTATACCCACTAAAACCTCCGCGGCGTTCCGTCATCGCCTGAGTGGGAGTGTCAAAGCAAAAATATCCTGCTTTATCCCAACGAACGTACACCCTACATCCCGGACGGTGCGTGAAATATAAATCAGGTAGGTCTGATTTAGGTGAAACCTTCCGGAAAGTTTTAATTCTGTTTGGCCCGAGCGAGCCATTTAATTTATCTATTATTTATTGTACGGCGGCAAACTTGGACACTTGTGCTTATTAGCTATTCAATTAAGGGTTTAGCCGTCGAGCTAAGTTTTGTTCAAGTTAAAAGATTGGTCGGTTGTTTTGTCATTTTCTACATTACTTATCTGACTCCGGTTGTGTGGATTTAGATCTGGCATAGAAGATTCAGAACTAAGGGAATATTTTTGTTTTAAATATAGTTCCCTTCAAAAGATCTAATTAATTACGGCAGGTGACATTAATCAAACGAAGACCAATTTACCAAAAGATACCAAATCGTTTATTTTATGGAAACAAACTACCTATTTAATATTAAGGACTTACTTAACTTACATTGAAAACTTTTACCTAACTTACTTTATCCCCTGTTATGCCTGTGATTTTGAAGTTTTAATATTTTGACCAACCTCAAGCCTGAATACATTATTGAGGGTAGATTTTATACTTGAATGTTTTAATTAAGTACTAGCTTTTGCCCGCGGCTTCACCCGCGTGAAATTTAGTTTGTCACATATCGTCATAAATTATAGCCTATATGTTATTCTGGGTTATAAACAATAATACTGTAAAGGGTCAACAAAATCCGTTTAGTAGTTTTTGCGTGAAAGAGTAACAAACATCCAAACATCATGACATCCAGACATCCAAACATTCGCATTTATAATATTAGTAGGACTATCTACATCATTATGTCTGCAATATTATTGAACCAAGGTAGGTTCATACTTGAATATTTTTCACAATGCATGACTCAGGTGCAAGTTACAAACTTCCCTAAATAAAATTCCGCCCAAATGCACCGCCCAACCGCCCGCCCGCGCACCTACACGTGAAATTAGCATAGTTTGACGTACCGCGCTGCAGAGGGCGCCCTAATGAGACTTTACGGCCTCTACGGATGCTCCCGGCATCGGATATTTGAGCACGTAGTTACCTAAATTCAGGTACGGGAATGTGGGAATTTATTACATATTAAAATAAATCGTTTGTTATCAGCATTGCGGGGAATTTGCAGGGAGTCCTCATTAAAGTGTTTTAAGCTTTTACTACACGCTGGCGTGGAGTGGAGGCCGCGTACCTACCGTTACCAGAAAACGCAGCGTGGGACGTTCACCCACAAAGTAGAACCGGCGACATCTTAAAGGTAGCAGGAAGGCGCTAGACGCAGGCCGCTACCAACCGGGCAATATGGGAGGCCTATGTTCAGTAGTGAACGTCCTATGGCTGAGATGATGATGATGACATGTTGGCACGTCATTTTTATGACATTCAGATAAAAGCTATGAAATAGTGAACAAAATCTGTAACATTTAGGTAACATACACACACGTTTTGTTAATCCTACTCATATACGAAGCCTTGTTTACCACCCACGCTACCTAATTAGTAAACAGACTGATGTTCAGTTAGCTAATATTTGCTACCTAAATCCATATTATTAATATGTTGTTCAGGAAATTAACAAAGTTACAGTTTGTTTCAAATAATTCACGATTAATGTGCTGTTGAACTGCTTAGTCTATTTTTGTTTTTAGCGAAAAATCTGTTTTAAGTTTTTTATCTTATCTACTAATTTAAAAATTGAGCTATCAGTTAAAATTATGCTATTTTTATAGACGTTATTGTCTTATTATAAGTAAGTATTGTGTTAACTATCTAAATAAATAAGATAGTACAGCTTATGAATGTACAGACTCCACTACTATCACCTTAGTACGACTATCAGTACACAAAACGAATATGTACCTATTATTATCATCAAACAGAATACCTAAACGTTATGAGGTAGGTACTCAGTCATATTTAAATGCAAACCAGCAGTTTGCCACAACCACCCCGTAGTTTGGAGAACTAGGTAACATTTCGTATCTCGTACAAAGGCAGAAATAACAACATACAAAGCTAACGTGGCACTATCTAAATCTGCCACGAATAGTTGCCGAGATAAGTAAAATGGCCGCTTAGCTTGACCGCATCTGCGCTATGAATATGAAATTCGGACAGAAGTTTTAAGCATATTCACGATGCGACCGTGCTCTTTCAAAACGATAATTCCACTTGAATATGTTCTGAACTACGTGCCATCTGATTTGTAAGCTTGGGAAATAGAAGTCAGCCTTCTAGATATAAACAGGATTTACGTATTTAGGTAAAAGCAGGTGTGTGGTGGATTGCAGTGGACTGTATGCGTTTGTGTGTGTTCGAGAGCGCTGACCGGACGATGATGACTGCCGTTGAGAGCTTGCCCTTACTATGTCAGGCGTAGTAGGTGCTACTTGCAGGAATAAAACCACTATTTCACTTGCTGAGACTTCTCGCGTTTATTATTCGCTTCCTTTTCTCAGTTCTTGCTTCTTCAGATCACTTGTTGCTTGGAGCACTTGTTCTCTGAACTGAACAAAACATGCCAGCTGGAGCGGTTCATTCCGTATTTATGGGGAGCGGCTATCTCCGTCCCGCTTTCACACGCTATTGCTATCCCTGTCTTCGGGAAATCCACAGATTTTGCTAATTTTCTCCAACTGGCAGGTAGTTTTACAATGGTTTCTTATTTTCTACAGATGCGTAATTAAATTATCTACATTATACAAAAAGTTTCATCACAAAATTCCCAAAATTGGCGAAGTTATTGACAAAAAACCTAAAACGGCTCTCTTTACGGTATTGCCTCGCGCAACGGACCATCCGTGCAAGACAAGGACAAAACATATTGCTATCTCACGCTCTAGAATGTTCGAAGCGAGAGGTCCGATACTTCTGTCTCGTTTCTTCTCCATTTTTTCCTGAACATTCCAGATTTTCCAGAAAAGTGTGAAAGAGAAGCTATTTTGTGGAAGTGAGAGATTAGACAATGCAAGAAAGAGGCCTACCGAGTGAGTAAGCGAGAGAGCCTGATGGTTTTCGCTACGGTATTGCCTTTTTGGCGAAAATTTCATGTTCATTTTCTTAATTACGAAACAGATTAATTAGTTAATTTGAACTAATTGACATGATGTTGCTAACATTAATTCTGACTCTCTTTGACGTCGCTAACATTCTCCCCCGCAGTGCGAAGCACTCCTTCCTCCGGATGCGACGTCTTGGCAGGAACCAGGACTACCACTCGTCGCGTCGGTCGCCGCAGCACTCCTCCGGGTGTTCGCACGTCGAGGATTCTTACTCTGCCGTCCGGTCCAGGATACACTCGCAGCACTTCCCCTCGTGGCCAAGTGTTTCTTGGTAGCGTCGCGTCGACTATTAATACGACGTCGCCGACTTGAGGGTCTTCGGTCTCCCGGCCGGCTATTTTCCTCGGCATCAAAGTTGGCAGGTATTCCTTCAGCCACCTTTGCCAGAAGTGGTCCGTCAAGCGCTGCGCTGTCCTCCAGTTCGCCCTCCCGATGAGATCGTGGTCTTCAAACACGCCCGGCGCCATTGCTCCGCAGGATCTTCCGATGAGGAAGTGGTTCGGCGTTAGGCTTTCTTCGTCTTCGGGATCCATACTGATGTGGGTAAGGGGACGTGAGTTTACGATATGCTCCACTTCGAGGAGGAGCGTGTGCAGGACCTCTTCTGGCGGTGATCTTTCTTTAAGAATGGTCATTAATGATGTCTTTACCGAGCGGACCATTCTTTCCCAGGCGCCTCCCATATTCGGACATCCAGGTGGGATGAATCGCCATGTGATTCCTTCCCTTGAGGCGGCCTCTTGCAATTCTCTATTGGCCCCCACGAAGTTAGTCCCGTTGTCGCTGAAGATTATCTTCGGCGTCCCTCTTCGTGCAGCCATTCTTCGCAGGGCCATGATCATGGAGCTGGTGCTTAATGAATTAGCCAGCTCCAGGTGTATCGCCCGGGTCGTTAAGCAGGTAAACAGGGCTCCCCATCTCTTCTCAGTTCTCCTCCCGATCGTGACTTGCATCGGGCCGAAGTAATCCACTGCCGTGCAGGTGAAGGGTGGTTGATGATGCTGCAATCGTTCGGCCGGCAAGTCTCCGGTGGGTGGTATTTGAGGCTCTCCCTTGTGGACTCTGCACCATTGACACCCATGTGTGATCCATCTTGTGGTGCTGCGCAAGCCGAGTACCCAGAACTTCTGCCTTATTTCGTTGATTATCGTTGCGGAGTTGCCATGGTAGAACCGTTTGTGATAGAACCCTATGATGAGCCGGCAGATTTGACTTTTCCCGTCCAGTATGATCGGGTTGGTTCGTCCTTCTCCCGAACCAATCTTCCTGGTGCGCGTCCTCAGTTTTAGGATTCCGCGGCCATCCAGGTATATGTCAATCTTCTTTAGTCGGCTCGAGTTCTCCAATGGCCTCCCTTTTTCGAGGCAGCAAAGTTCTTTGGAGAAGCTCTCCTGCTGGCTCCTCTTGATAAGCTCCTCTTCTGCCCTATGTATGAACTTGATCTTCCAGCGTTAAGAAGACCTTTTCTTCTTTCTTCTCCCGGGGGACGTGACTCGGTGTTTTCTTCCATCTTCGGTGCCTGACGATGTGGACACTTCTTTTTTCCGCTACTCTTCTTTTTAGCAGGTCGATGAACTGGAATATGCGCGCTGTACTGCGTAGCAGTCGAGTCCAGTCGGAGAATCTCTTCGGGTCCGGAGTGACTTGTGGTATGACCTTCAATGTGGCAACAACTTGGGGATTCTTCTCTTCTCCGGTGAGTTCTTCTTTGACTTCAAAGCGTCTCGCCGGCCAATCTTCTTTGTTTCCATATAAGAAGGCGGGACCTTTGAACCATCTTGCGTTTTCATCAAACTCGTTCGGAGTGCCTCTTGTGGCATCATCTGCGGGGTTTTCCTTTGTCGGCACCCATCTCCAATCTTGAATTCGCGTCAGCTCTTCAATTTCCGCGAGGCGATGGGCCACGAACGTCTTGAATTTCCTCGGGTCTGCTTTCAACCATTGAAGGACGGTGCTGGAGTCTGTCCAGAAGGTCCTTTCTTCAATCTCCAAATCGAGCTCCTTCTCCACCGATGAGGCAAGTCTGCTGCCCAATAATGCTGCTTGCAATTCCAACCGTGGGATAGACACTGGTTTGCTAGGAGCTACCCTTGCTTTCCCAGCAATCAATGCGACGCGTATCGTGCCGTCTGGGTCTTCCGTTCGCCAATAGACGGCTGCGGCGTACGCTTCTTCACTCGCGTCGCAGAACGTGTGGAGTTGCCCTCTTCTGGTTCTTGGCGACAGGCACCTTGGGATCTTCAGTTCCTTTAGTACGGCGACGTCTTCCAAGTATCCGATCCATGCGGCGCTGGTGACTTCCCTCTTCGTTGGTACTCTTTGCCCAGCGAGTACTTCGGGCGGAGTGTTCCTGAAGCCCACGTTGAAGGCGAGTGCATCTTCTGTGATTAGCCATCTCAGCCCCAGGGTTTTCTCTTCCTTGCCCAGTTCGAGGACTTCCTCCTGTCGCTGATCTTCAATTCCTTCGAGAACGGTTGGTTGATTGCTCCCCCATCCTCTCAGGTGGAAGCTCGCCTTGTTGTGGATCGTCTGTACCTCTTTCGCGATCCGCTTGGCTTCTTCTACCGTTGTGAAACTTTGCAAGTAGTCATCCATATAATGGTTCCTCCGTATTGCTGCCACGGCTGCCGGGTGTTCCTCCTTGAAGTCTTCTGCGTTCTTGTTCATGACATAAATTGCCGTAGACGGTGATGACGTTGCCCCGAAGATCACTGAGGCCATGCGGTACTCTTCCGGTTTGCCGTTCCTCTTGCTGCCGCGCCATAAGAACCGCAGACTGTCCCGGTCTTCTTCCCTCATTTGGATGCGTAGGAACATTTCCTTGATGTCGGCGACGACGGCGACTGGACCTTCCCGGAACCTGAGAAGCACTCCGAAGAGAGACTGCAATAAGTCAGGCCCAGGCAGCAGCGCATCGTTGAGGCTCTTCCCGTTGAACTTGGCGGCGGCGTCGAGAACTATCCTTGGTTTCTTCTTTATCGGGTGCATCACCGCGAAGTGAGGTAAGTAGAATGTTCTCCCTGGCGTCGTGGTTTCTGGAGCTTTCTCTGCATATCCATTCTTCAGCAGATTTTCTATTTGTTCTTCATACGAAGTCTTCAGTGCTGGGTCCTTGTCTAATTTCTTCTCCATGTTGATGAGACGCTGGTGTGCCTGATGGTAGTTGTTCGGTAGAGTTTCCCTTTCATTTTTCCACAGCAGCCCAGACTCGAACCGTCCATTTGGTAGCCTCTTCGTGGTCTTCTCTAGGACGTCGAGTGCCCTTTTGTCGGCGTCATTACTTGGCCGACGTGCTTGCACCCCGAGCGACTCTATCTCGAAGTGCCGGCGGACCAGGGCTTCTGTTTCGTCTTCCATCAACCTGCTGTGGTGCACGAACTTGACAGGGACACTTCCTCCGGCGTCGCATCCGTGTAAGACCCATCCCAAGCTGGTCAAGGAGGCAACTGGTTCGGAGGCCTTCCCTTTGCGTAGTCTCCGTGTGACTATGAGCCCCCAGTTATCTTGCCCGATCAGTAGTTGTGGTTCTTCCTTGTCGTAGACCAGCTTGTCCTTGATCTTCTGTAAGTGTTTACACTTTTGAAGCATTCTTTCTTCGACCCCTTGTTTCGCCAGCTTCAAGTTGTCGATAGTTCTTGCTTCCATTTTGAGCTTATTTCTGCAATGGACCCCCTTGATCTTCATGTTGATTTTCTGGGAGTTGCTCTTCTGCATACCGTTCCCCCCGACCATCTCGATGGTGATGGCTTCCGGCTTTCCTTGCGCCCCAATCTTCTTTGCCACTGATGAGTCCAGCAGCGTGACGGTGGATCCTTCGTCCAGGAGCGCGAGCACTTTTGCTGTCCCTTTGGGCCCGTAGAGGTTCACCGGCGTCATCTTCAAGTAGGCCTTTCCGCAGCTTGTGGTGTGTACCGACGATACAACTCCTTCGGCGGGCTTCTCTTGAGTCTTCGCCGCTGCGGGCTTTTCTGAGTGAAGACTGATGTGATGCCATCTCATGCACTTCTTGCATGGTTGTGCCCGACACGTGTTCCTTGAGTGCTTGAAGCGCAGGCATTTGAAGCACATTCTTGCCTTCTTCACCATTTCCCACTTATCTTCAACACTGGCTTCCTTATATTTCTTACATTCGTACAACCAGTGGTCCTCACGGCACTCTGGGCACTTCTTCGCGTCAGTCTTCGGTTCTTCACGGCGTCCTTCTGTTTGTTGGACATGGTGAACCGGCCTCTTGAACATATTTCTCTTCTGGTCCCAGGACACTTCCGGGGGAGCGTAATCACTGTTAATATCTGCTTCAATTTCCATGAAGTCATACATGAGTTCGAGCGCTGGTTTTCCCTCTGCCCGGCGCTCGCGTTGGTACATCAGCCACCGAGACTTCATGGTCGGCGGCATCTTCTCTATTAGACACTCCACGGCCCCTGGTGCGCACAAATATTCTGTCTTGCCGAGTGCCCTGATGGTGGCCACGGCATTGCGGACTCGGCTGGCAAACATGCAGATCTCCCCTGATGACTCGTTGACCCTTGGCAGCCTTTCCATCTTCTTTAACTCCGCCAGGGCTATGGCTCCAGGTCTGCCGAACCGGACCTCCAGGCTCTTCATCAGCTCTTCTGGATCCTCGGCGGTGAACAGGAGGCTCTTGACTGCCTCCCTCGCGTGTCCCTGGAGACACCTTCGTAGTCGCGCCAAATTTTGTGCCGGCGTGAAGGAGCGCGCGGTGTCTTCATATGACCTTCTGAACGCGAGCCATTCTTCACATGCGCCATTGAAACTTGGGAGGTCGACCAGTTGTCTCGTGAGGCCACCCTCTGCCCTCTGTGACAGCTTGGTGATGGCCATGGCTAACTCTTGAATGTCTGTTCTCCCTTCCGTAGGTAGCGGCTGTGGCGGCGGCGGTGGCAACACTTGCGGCGGCGGTGGCGGCGGCAGCGGTAGAACTTGTGGCGGCGGCGGCAGCGGCGCGGCGGGCGGCGGCGGCGGTATCGGTTGTAGTTCCGGCGGGACCCTCTCGGCGATGGTGTTCGAGTGGTCCAACCAATTTTCGACCTGCATTTGCCTGTACTGCACTTCTTCTGGATCCTCTTCCATGTCGGAATCCAATTGGGCCAACTCCAATTCCGCTTTGGCAACTTCCAGTTCCTGGCGGGCCACTCTTAATTTGGCCTCTATTTCTGCCCTTCTTCTTGACGAGCGGACGGAGCGCGTGTCCTGATTCACTCGTGACAGTCGCGGCGTTTGTTCATGCACTTGCGGCGTGGGTGGCGCGTACTGTCCTTCAACAGTCGGCACGGTGGTCACCGTAGTCGCGGGAGTCGCGGCGGCGGCGTTGGCGGCGGCGACGGTGGCGGCGGCAACATTGGCCGCGGTGGGCGTGGAGGCGGCGGCGGCGGCTGCGGCGGCGGCGGCGGCGGCACGTCTCTTCTCTGCTTCCGCGATACGGGCCCTTAGTGCTTCGTGTGGCTTCGTGACGTCGGCGGTTATCTCCTCTGTGTAGGAGCGCGGTGCTGGTTCCCCTCTTCCCAAATGCACGCCGGGCTCTCCCATAACCCGGGTGCTAACAGCCGGCGCGGCGTGGTCCCTGGCGATGCGCGGTGAGGACGCGCCCCCGGCGGGATACGGGGTCAGCGTTGATGAAGTATCCGTGGTTTCCGTCGGAGTACTTCCTCCATGAACCGGCGGCGACGTAATTCTCCCTGCGGCGGCGGCGCTAGCCGCGGCGGCGGCACCTCGTAGCTTCTCCGACCTGGTGACAGGCATCTTCGCTATTCCCGTAATCCGGCTACTCGAAGGACCAGGAAAATGTGGTGGATTGCAGTGGACTGTATGCGTTTGTGTGTGTTCGAGAGCGCTGACCGGACGATGATGACTGCCGTTGAGAGCTTGCCCTTACTATGTCAGGCGTAGTAGGTGCTACTTGCAGGAATAAAACCACTATTTCACTTGCTGAGACTTCTCGCGTTTATTATTCGCTTCCTTTTCTCAGTTCTTGCTTCTTCAGATCACTTGTTGCTTGGAGCACTTGTTCTCTGAACTGAACAAAACATGCCAGCTGGAGCGGTTCATTCCGTATTTATGGGGAGCGGCTATCTCCGTCCCGCTTTCACACGCTATTGCTATCCCTGTCTTCGGGAAATCCACAGATTTTGCTAATTTTCTCCAACTGGCAGGTAGTTTTACAATGGTTTCTTATTTTCTACAGATGCGTAATTAAATTATCTACATTATACAAAAAGTTTCATCACAAAATTCCCAAAATTGGCGAAGTTATTGACAAAAAACCTAAAACGGCTCTCTTTACGGTATTGCCTCGCGCAACGGACCATCCGTGCAAGACAAGGACAAAACATATTGCTATCTCACGCTCTAGAATGTTCGAAGCGAGAGGTCCGATACTTCTGTCTCGTTTCTTCTCCATTTTTTCCTGAACATTCCAGATTTTCCAGAAAAGTGTGAAAGAGAAGCTATTTTGTGGAAGTGAGAGATTAGACAATGCAAGAAAGAGGCCTACCGAGTGAGTAAGCGAGAGAGCCTGATGGTTTTCGCTACGGTATTGCCTTTTTGGCGAAAATTTCATGTTCATTTTCTTAATTACGAAACAGATTAATTAGTTAATTTGAACTAATTGACATGATGTTGCTAACATTAATTCTGACTCTCTTTGACGTCGCTAACAAGGTGTATTAGATACTTTTTTTTCTTAGATTATATTGACTGTACAAATAGCGAACTTGATGGCATGTGGCATTTTCTCAAAGTCAACTTGTGGGCTAAACGCACACGTTTTCCGTCTATACCTGGCCTATTTAATCAACATTGGGTCAGAGACATCATTATGATAGAGTGTCATCATCATTGCCTTAGAGAATTAAATCGTTAATGTTATTGGGAGAGGCCTATGTTCAGCAGTGGACGTCCTATGGCTGAAATGATGATGAACCTATTTATAAGGAAAATAATATAACTCTTTCAGATGTTGTATTTTTAGCTGAAGATAGTAAACACAAACAATTGGATAAGAATCTGCATTTTAGCCTACATGTCGCTAAGTATAGTTCGCAAATTTCAACGCTACGCGATAAAATCGCTACCGCCGTCAACCGTCCTATCTGGACTACCCTTATCACGGGCAATTTGAGCCTAACTTGTCCGCACAAAAATTCAATGCCTGCTGTTTGGCGTTATCGCAAACACTTTGGGGACAACCGGAAGATTTAAATTTAGAAGAAACAAATACATTAGGATTTAGGGTGTTGGAGTTACCAAAAACTTTAACAGTGAGGTAACATTTCAGCAGGCACATTTTCTCGAGTTGAAAACTTTCAAACCTCATAAGTCTTTCACACAGATTTTTTCTGGAATCAATAAAAATTATTCATTTACATTTGTAAGGAGTCGGATCAACGCCTATCGCAGAATGTAAGCAATTTTTTAATATTAAAAGACTGTTGCTATTTAGATATTAAAAGATGATTACCTACGTTGCATGGATTTCTTGTGAAGATTTGTTAGTTTCATTTGAATAGTCCTAGACTTTAATTAAACGTGTTTTCACTTTAAAAATTAAAATAGAATCTGAAAAATAGAAGTAACTGTTCGAGCTACCTTTTTCACATTATAAATTATGTTGTCTGTGGGTGTAATGTAATAATTATGTTAACAAATACATCAACTTCGTAAACATTCGTAAAAGTACCTTTTTTAGGGTTACGTAGTCCTGACAAGGAACCTTTATAGTTTTGATATGTCTGTCTGTCTGTCCGAGGTTTTGCTTGGAAACTATTGGCACTAGGGAGCTGTAATTTTGTGGAGGTATGTATATTAATCACGCCGACATACAGAACTATAAAATAAAATTTTGAAAAAAAATTTTTTAGAGTAGCTCCCCTACATGTAAAGTGGGGATGAATTTTCTTTTCATCTTCTACCCTATCGTGGCTTAGTAATAATTTTCAATAGACAAATGTTTTGAAAATTATATTAATATTCTAATACTTAAATAAAATAGATAAATAAATAAAATAAATGAGGATCTAACTACATTATTAAGTACTAACGTAAAAAATAATAACGTCTAAGTAAATCGGGAAGGAAGAATATAAAACAAAGTAATTTCGTTTACCATTTTTATTTGTACAGATACACAATTGCATTATAAAAAGTCCAGTGAGGCTAACAATAGACTAAGCAATAAATTCATTGGAAATTTTCATACCTAAGTCCATTAATAAAGGTAAAACATACTCATGTAATCAAACATGTATTTTAACTAAATTGACTAATATTGCTCAATTTTCCAATATAAATAGTAGAATACTATGGAAAAATATAAATAACAATTCAAAGTTCTCATTATTTTTTATTTTATATCTTTACATGTATTTTACAAGGAAAATGTTAAAATAGACGATATTTTATTGCATACCCTCATTTACAAATGGCCCATATTTAATAAATTGTATTAGTATGAAAGTATAATAATTGTTAATTGAACTTACGAAAACAACAAAAAATAGTATTTATTTAGTCTACGTAATACGCCTACCTAGATTATAACCGGGTTCTATAATCAACAATTATTTCTGAAGTTTTAATCACGGGTTTCAATAGTGCTTGGTCAAATACAAAAAGCTTGATTTTAACCGTGTATCTGTCCCTGTCTACCTTCAAATTAGAACGGGACATCCTATTATAATTACTCAGAATGTTACAAATAGCATACCGTTCTAACTTATCATAATAGAAAGGGATAGAGAGACGATCCTTTGAATACAGAAACCGGCCATTAGTCAAAAAAGTATTTGTAGGTTATGGTTTACTAACAATTCTTACTTCGTAAAAAATGGCGCTAATATCGGTAGGTAAAAATTACGCATGCTAACGCAGTAGACTCTCAAACTCAATGCGTTTATTATTATATTTAACAAGTAATATTATGTTGAGTTTATTTGTATTTAAGCCCATTAAGGTCTATTACACTGGCATGTATTAAGAAGGTAATAACAATTCCTTAAAGATTGCAAAAACAAACAGAGATCTTATAAACGCCTTTGTATTAAAAATTACCTACTTGAATACGCAACAAGTACACGTTATGAGTACAAAAGGACCTTCTGGATATTACACTCACTCATATTTTAATGTAACAGACTTGATTTAGGTTCCAAATAGTCAACAACGTTTGGACTACAATGTATAAAGTTGTCGTATTAAGTGCTTGTCAATTTTTTTACCACACGGTAAGCATTGCTGCCCTCTTACAAATTTAATATACTTTATAAAGTTTATTTAAACATCACAAAATATATTTCAAGATGTAATGCATCAATTTAATTTACTTACATATAAAATATTCCCGTAAGCTTAGATTAATAAAACCTAGATGGATAGTCTTCATATAGATGACCCACGCTGAACTGTCCCACCAAACTCAATGACAGGGGGGCGCTACCATCGTTCAACTATATGGTTTCAAACATGGCAAAAATCTGAACCAGCGATCCGGTATTGACGGTGGCGCCCCTCTGTCAATGTCATCCATAGGACAGTTCAGAATTTTGGAACTATACAAACGCTTCGTCAAGAGTGAGGTAAAAATCTTATGTCATTAGTGTCAATTTTGTTGGGGAGTGTAGACAGTGAAGGCGATTTTCCCGAAAGTAGGGAAATTTTTAATACGTTTTTAATTATTTTATAATTAACAAAAACAAAACGCATCATGTACTTACTTATTTATTGAATTCAAAGTACCTACCTAATTACAATAAGATAAATCGACTTAAAAGTCTCGATTTCATAAAAAAGGAAGTGTATTTGTACGGCGAACAATTGGGAAATAAATTTTCTTGTTACTGGTATTATTCCCGTATTTAATTTTTGAAAGCCAAATTCAAGCAAAATACGCGTCGAATCGTAGTACTTACTTATGAAATGTAACACTGGTCACTTTCTTTCGTTTTTCTGATGTATTTAGACACCCTTTCACAGCACAAACCGTCTTAATTAATTAAAAGTCGTCGGACGTGTTTACCAATTTTTCACTTTGACAGTTCATGTGACGTTTACGAGTGAGCCATTCAGGCTCACTAAAATTTGCCTCACCTTTCGTGCACTGACTATCTATCTAGGTTTTATTAATCTAAGCCCGTAAGAGGACAAAAATCAAACATCGACGCTAGGAAAGCTTTACAAAATCAAAATTTTACATAACATACAGGTATTTTATTATGCGTACTTTATTAATTACTAACAATGACATGCAATTCCTTAGTTTGGGACAAAATAGTTATACACGATTTGTTTTAATTTTTAGTGGGGGTTGAGGGCGATTTTGAAAGCTTAACCTAGCTGAGATTATGGGCATAAAACAGCGAGTGGTGAAACATTCTCATTGGAGCTCATATTTATCTACCTGAAATACAGAAATAAAAATATTTAATTGCATTATTAAAACTATTTAATTATAGTGACTGTCGATATTGTTGTTTACATTTACTTGTTATTGTTGTTGTTGTATTTTATGTATTTTTTATTTTAATTGAAAAATACAGTTTATAGTTTAATACAGATTGTGTAAAAATTAGTTTCATTTATTGTCATTTTATTTTAATTAATTGTTAACACCTCACATTCTGCATTTGTTTTTTTTAGTTTCTTTCACATATTTTTTTCAATTTGGTCAGATAAAAGACTGGACTAAACAATTTACAGGTAATATTATTGACATATTTAAAAAAGCCCAGGCAAGGCCAGGACCTCGGGGATTCAAAGGGATTCACCCCAGCTAAGTCAAGTCAAAAATAGATGATAATGCATAGTATAGTGGGCCCTTAAGTAGTATTAGACCAGCGCTAGGGGGTATTACTCATGGTATGCCTGAACTAGCGATTCGCGTGCCTTACTACTCCGTCTTGCCCTGTCTAATAGTATGTAGAATACATCATTGCAATAGTAAAAGTAAAGGGTATCACTTACCTCTTCTTAGGGACCTCCTCCTTGGCTTTCTTCTCGGCCTCTCTCCGCTTGGCAGCCTCCTCTCTCTGCTGGCGGATGATTGCCAATCGGGCCAGGTCTGCGCGGGCCTGCTCCGTCTTGCCTTCTGCGTGGGCCTTTTGATACGCTGCCGCCGCGCGTTGCCTTTCAATTTCTTCGCGTTCACGCCTGGAAGTGAGATATTGATTGTGTTAAAACTTGATAGTAGCATAAATAATATTAAAAAAGTCTGCGACATTTTTACTTTTATTAAAAACCACCACAACAAGAACAAGAACAAAAAAATAAAGAAACACACGGACAGCTGCACAAAAGAAGTATGAAGGGGAAGGCGGTGTCAAGTGTTGGAGCACACAAATTTTAAATTAGCCATTTTAGCCAACAGCAATGTGATATCAGGGGTCAAAAATCATCATCATCATCATCATTTCAGCCACAGAATGTCCACCACTGAACATAGGCTTCTCCCAATGATTTCCATATCGCCCAGTTGGTAGCTGTCTGCATCCAGCGGCTTCCTGCCGTAGTTGGTCTATTTACCATAATTATTCTATTATTCATTTATTAAATCATCAAATTTCTTACCTAGATAATTGAGGTTTCTCTCCTTCTCCTAAGCTAGTATTCAAATTAGATAATTTCTTATTTTTCTTTACTACTCGGTTTGGATTTTCTACTTCAATAAGCCCAGAGACTCCTTTTGCTTTAGTAGGATGCTGAAAAAATAAATTTTATTATTAAACAACAAAGTTATGTAGGCATTTTCAATTTAAACAATTATTTAATATTTTTGGGAAATTATTATCCAATGTAAGTAATCTTTTAGACTGAATGGACTTGACATGCAAATCAAATTACCTTTTTACAATGACGATAACATTTCAACAGACAGTCTATCTTAGTTTTTTAATACAATAAAAGCTCTCTAACTTAACAATTGCAATTGTTAAATTTTAGTTCCTCAAAAACTCACAATTCTCGAGAAGCTTTGTTTTAAAATATAATGTCAAAGCGTTTTCTTACAATCTCCTTCTGTTTATTACTAACACACATTGGTGCATAACGCACTAAACTTACATCCTCATCGGAGTCACTTTCATCACTACTTCCAGACCCTGATTTGTTATCTCCAGACTCTTCCTCTTCACTAGAGCTGTCTGCGTGTTCTTTCCTCCATCTGGGAATTCAATCAGATTACAATTTAACAACTATTTCGCATTTGTTTTCTAATTAGAATAGAATAAAACATCATCTGTAAAAGGATGATGCAACATGACAACTTGTTCTTGTTAAAAAATTAAGTTTTACCAAATTGTTTAATGTTTTTTGATATAATTTATGTTTAAATGATATTTTCAACAATGAAATTTATGAATCACTTTCTATTTCAGTTCTGTAGAACTCAATTGACATACATACTGAGATTATTACTAACTTTTGTTTTAGCTCTTCCTGCTTTCTCTGTTCCTCAAGTTCTTCAGGGCTAGTAAATTTACGGTTGCGACCTTTATGGTTGGTATATTTACCTGAAAACAATCAGATTGCAAACATCAATTTGTAGGTTAGAGACCAAAATAAACTGTTGTTAGTCATCAAATAATAACATTGTTACGTATGGGAATTACTACCTCTTTAAACAACAATTTTTAACAGCAAAAACGGCAGCATTGTAGCTTCAAACAGGCATAATCTTTCACCACATTCGGAGATATCATTGGACGACATTGAAAGAAAAACAAGAATTTGACTGAGATGCACTTACCACGCGGCATGATGAATTTAGCTGAAAGAACGATTAGGTTTCAGATTATGATGGTAGTTGTATTAGATTTTACTGCGTGGTTTGAGATGGAAACCAAAATCACCAAAATATTAGAAAAATAGGATAGTTTTGGCGTTGACGTCTTACAGGAAACGGATATCGGCATTTAAAAGTGTTGCTAGCGCTAAAACACCTTTCCCTTCGTCAATAAAAATGAATGTTAAACATTTTACAAAAGTATGTAATAAAATTACTTTATTAACGACAGAAAATCAAATGCTTAGCGCTTTACTCACAGCCAGTAAGTAGATTATGTGATCTAATCAGTCATTTAGTGTTATCAAAACCAAAAGCTCGGGTAGAAGTTTATTGTTATCGCATCTTTAATCGCAGACTACCTTAAAATAGATAAATATTGATTATGCGTAAATAACTTTCCTCAATATATATTTCTTTTTTGTATTTTTCATCAAGATGAAAAATAGAACATGATTCTTCAATAAGTACGTATACATATTTTTTCCTAGTGAACAGGGTAAAAATACTTTGCTGGCAACTCCGATGACATCATAAATGTTGTCAGACTTAAAAATATTAACAATAACCACAGATTATGGATAGAATAACGGTTAAATTAGCGTTATTATTAAAATAATAATTATTATTATAGAAACATAAAAAAAAGCTAATAAATGGACGGTGCAAATCATTTGCACACACAAGTATTTATAAATCATGAAAATAAAAATATTACAATGGTTATGGTTATGGTTTGTTTTGTGTTGGGGTAATTGATTTATGTCGCCTCCTAAATTAATATTAGTTCGAAGTCTGCCATTAAAAAAAAATACTTTCATGAACTTCCTGGCGGGAAAGTGAAATAAAAGTTTGGTATAGCCTGACCAGGAACATAAAAACCCTCGCCATGTTGCGGAAAACTTGTGGTACTAATTTCTTTTAATGGCAACAGTAACTGAAAACTTCATTGACATGTCACCTTGCATGTCAGTCTATTGCTGTCAAAGTGTAAACAAACTTTATTTTAAATGTGCGCAATTGGTTTTATGAATTAAATTGCTAAAATATTTTTATAGTCGTGAAAGAAAAGTGGTTCACAATGTGTTAAAGTATTTGTCGAAGAGAAATACTAAGGGTTCGGACAATATTTTCATTGAATAATGTTTCCGACAAAGGTTGTCAAATTGACTGACATGTTTATCGTATAGTACAGTCCACTATGAAAATTAGCTGTGGTTTGTTTCAACTACCTATTTTAAAATTTTTTGTCACTTTCTAAGTGTTGAATTTTATGGGATTGGGAAAGAAGTACCGAGTTTGAAGCGTTCATGAGCAGACATTGCAGTTGAATATTCAAGTTCTGAATTTGATTATTGATGAATAATAAAATAAATTCTACTAGCTCGATTGATGGTTTCATTTAATTTATTTAAATCAGGTTACCTATAATAATATTTTTTCGTTAATTTATGAAAATATCAAATTAGACCGTAATCCTGAATCCTGATACATAAAGTTAGCCTATTAATTTAACACAGGTACGACTGTACTCAGTGTTGCACTATCAAATGGAATTGACGCGCCTCTGTGCCAGGGTTTTTATGTTCCTGGTCAGGCTATACTTTTGTCTATTGTAAGATAGGAAAAATACTAAAGTGAATTTATTACTGAGTGTACACCTTTTCATTTATGGTTAAATTGGTACCAATATTTTTAACTGGCTTATTTAGACATACATAATACTGTAAGAAGTTATGTAAGTAATGAAACATTTTCAATATCCGTGTTTGGAACAGATTAAATGGAAATCAAACCGAATAAAATGCTAATTATCGTAACGACAACAGCAATCATCATTTTAATGTTGCATTATCGCATCTGAAGCTAACAGGTACATAGTGCTTTGCTCAATTCAATGCTCATACCTTGATGTGCTGCCGTTGTCAGTCTAAGAATTTCCGAATTATTTAGTTAGGTAAACAGCCGAATCGCCAGCATTTATAATTCACTTGTTTTTATACTAGTAAAAAAAACCATAAAAAAAACACTAAAATAATCCTATCTTTAGAATTTATTATTCAAGGTGCATCTGTGCAACAAAAACCCAGTTTTGCTCGTCACAATTGTATCTAATTGCGTTACATTTTATACCAATATTGTTTGATGATCCACTGACACGCATTTTAGAAAACAATAGGTACAATTTAAACATTGCAAGGTCATCGAAAACGGATGAACTGGTTGGTGCGAAAATACCTTACTTGTGTGTTTTATAAATGACACCTTTACAAAAGCCTGACCGTCATTAATTACGTGACTTAGGCCCAGTTTTATGATTCATAGTTAAAATAACAAATTGTTAAATTTTGCTACTAATGGTTAAATATTAACAAAATGTTAACTAAAAGTTTAAAAATGTACTAAAAGTCAAGCTAACCATTGTTCGAAAAACATTTTTTTCTGATATTTAACCACTTGTCATTTGACATCTGTCAAATTTGACCATTGGTTATTTTAACTACGAATCAAAAAACCGGGCCTTAGGCCCGGTTTTTATGTTTTTCGAACAATGGTTAGCTTGACTTTTAGTACATTTTTTAACTATTTGTTTACATTTTGTTAATATTTAACCATTAGTAGCAAAATTTGACAATTGGTTATTTTAACTAAGAATCAAAAAACTGGGCCTTATAAGCGTAAATATTTTATGCACAAAATGTTCTAGTAGGTATTTCTTGAAGTCCTTTTTTTACATGCTGGTAAGTACTTACATCTTGCCTCCTAGAACCTCCTAGCTATTCAGGGCAGGAAAGGTAGGTAGTACCTAGATAGGTAACATAAAGCAGGTAGAGCGCTATCTTAAATAGATGGCGCTCTAACATTAACATTGTAATAGCATTAATAGGAATTTAGGATAAGGAAATAACTTAGCAATTTTTTTTTTATTTCCATGTCAATAGAAACTGTCAATTTTGAAAATGAGTATCTGGGGTAGACTGATAGTATTCGATCTGAAAGTTGACTAACTAATTTGGCTAGATAAACTTTACTAAAGTTAGCTCTTTGACTAGACTGTTTAATTAAATGAAAAAAACTACACTTCTCTAAGTGCCTACCTACATAAAAAAGGCAAGAACCATCATTTCTAGTCTGACTCAAAGAAAGGTCATTGCCTTCTCATAATAATTACTCTCAAAATGCAAAGGCTGTATTATTAAGTAATATCATTTAGAATTCCGGTTTAAAATTTTCGTCGTAACTCATTACGTGAAGTAAAGGTCCATCAGATTTTATAGGATGAATGCTTTCGCAGTTATTTTTCTTTTTAAATAACGGTTTGTTTACAATGCATCAGTTAATAAAGGAGAGCGCGGAGACACTTAATTGCAGCCTGGACTTTTGGCGGTCCTTATTGTTTGGTTAATTAAGAAGTCTGCAGTGTTTAAAGTTTAAGAATCGGGAATTCAATCAGAAGGTGTATTTTTAACACATCATTAACCCCCGGTTTCTGAATTGAGATTTTAAGGTTGAGTGTGCTCATTTTCTACTAAAATATGTATCCAAGGACTTATTATAATGTTAATCTCTGCAAGCAGAGCTAAAGGCAAAAGCCTAAAGGTTGACTGGAAGACAAGCCATGCGGCATTAACCTTTTGTACTTTACATTAATTGTTTCTATTGATTGCAAATTGTGTGTGACACCACAGAATAATAATAAGTACCTACTACGTACAGAAGTTTTACTTCGCGAAGGTATTTAAAAAAATGTATGCTCAATGTCATTAACAATATGGTGTAATTTAGCCTGTCTCAAGAGTCAATCACCATTTTGTTGACAAACGTCAGTGATTGGCACTGCGCCGAAGCTATAGGGCTGACTTCGGTAAAATGATGTGACGTGAGGTGCCAAACTGCGGAAAATGGCGGAGGAAATACATGAATTATCATGAATAATATTAACTACTTATTTACCTCTCAGTGTCTTGAGGCAACTTAAAAAAGTACATTCTGTGTTTTTATTATTATTTAGGCAGTTAAATACTGCACAGTATTTAGTACACCATTTTTTTTATTTTCTTCCCTCATACACAAGAATACGCGTGCGTGAGTCAATGTTCGCTCGTATGTGAGGCCTTGTCGAATAGTATCCTGTAGGTGGGCCATCGTGCGTGTTTTGTTTTCGATGTAAACTCGCGGAGATGAACAGGCCTGGTGACACACAATAAGTATACAGGGTGTTTGGTAAATGGGTATATGAGCCGACACTAGCCCATGTTAACATGGGCAATAATGGGCATATAAATTGTATGGTGAAGTCAGAAATTTGATATCATCATTTTAATTTTTTTTATTTTCATACAAAATAAATTTTATAAAATCCGATTTATATGAAAATTAAAATAATTAAAATGAAGATATCAATTTTCTGACTTCACCATACCATTTATATGCCCATGTTAACATAGGCTAATGTCGGCTCATATACCCATTTACCTAACACCCTGTACTATAGCCTATTCTATGTTTTATTATTTGTAAAAACCGATCATTATGAGTGCTTGGACCTGATTAAAATAAAATTTTAACAATCATACTTGAATCTATGATGTTTGCGCCATAATTTTAAATCAAGATTGATAAAATATACCTACCCAATGTTGCGACTATCAGTTTGGAAAATAAACAGTTTTATGAACTAAGCCTAACTATAGGATCACTGATATGATAACATACGATACTTAATAAGTCACCAATGTCAAAAGTGATTGATTTATATCGATAAAAATACTTATGGAATTTTAAGAGCTACCAATTTGTCGATTAAGGAAAATATCAAAAATTAAAAGGATCGCCTGATAAATTGAATCGTTTAAGAATCCGCAAAAAGTGTGTTTTGGTATCATAAACGATTAATGAGGGTTGGGGGATCAAACCATCAGTTGACTAAAATAGATGTTAAAAAATCAATTGAAAAATAATATGAGTTGGTTACTTATGTATTTCTTGACACAACATACCTCTTGTTGCTATAAAATCAAAGAATCGAAGCTTTGAAATACCTACTTGTGCGTATCATTTTGTATTTAACTAATTACTTTACCGCTAACAGGAGAAATGGCTACCTTCGCGTATAAGGCTCCATAACAAATGACAAAATATTCGCTACCTGCGGCGCAATGTACCGACTTCTTAAAGAAATGCATTTCTTTACGCTAACTCGACAGCCAAAACATTAACCATGTTGCACGCTGGTCAGGTTTTAATGCAGTATTTTCTTTTTAGTACCAAAGATGCACCTTTCAGATTGCATAATACAGTGTTTATTGTGAAAAATTGCACCCAATTATATGACTTGTTGCAAGCGAGTATGTTAAATTGGGGCATTATAATGGCTCCAAAACACCACTGTCCACTATCCACAGTGCAGGTATAATATGTAGTAAGATTAAGACGTAAGAATACCATAATTTTAATAATTTATGATGTAGGTACTTGGTAGTGTCTAACTAGATTTGTGGCAAATGCATTAATAAATTATTGACATTCTAAGAGTTAGTTAAAAGTTATCTCATAAACACCGGAAGTGATTAAACATTTTTTTTTTATAAATGATCATTTGTTATGCCTTGCAAAAGGTGCTATTGGATTGATGTGTACAAATTCAATTAAAGCAAAAACTTGACTGCCTGAAAACGCACTGTATAGAGAGCTGTCTAAAATATCAAGGTTGAAACAACAGTGGATTAGATTCTTCAATCCATCCATGTTTTAAAACGTATTTTAGTATTATTAGCTTATGTGTGATGAATTAATTAAATCCGGATATAAGTAATTAAGTATGTGAAATCGATTTGCAGGCATTTATTCGCACATCAAAAGCATTCTAAAGCTTCCGTAAGCTGCTTCGCGCGATGCGTGAGTGCGTGAGATGAAATTATATACGGACAAAGGCATATCAATGTTAACACTGGTATCATAAGTAGTTGTAATAGATTTCATTTTGGAACTAATTATGCTGTCTATTAGGGACTGCGCGCATTATAGGAAGGGCACGGTAAGGGATTTTTTAGGTGACGAATAATAATGTACCCTAGTCCCTATAGTTATAATGCTACGGTAAATTACAATGTTACTGGTTTTAGCAAGCCATGGCATGCTTTGGAATACCGAAGCGGCAGCCTAAAAATCTCTTGCCGTGCCTTCCCGATAAAGTGCGCAGTTCCTTATTGTACACTTTGGTACGTGATGACTCTACTACATCTAACTATACTGTGTCATAACGGTTTGTTCAATAAACTGTAATCAGTTTGGGGCGGTAAGTGATTTTTAATCTTGTGACGAGAAGGATCGTGTCGTGCACGTTACTGATACTCAGGCGATACCTAAGATATCTGGTTAAATCGTGACACTCCAAAGTCATCTTCCTAAATGTTCACGTAACTGTACCCGCTGTAAAATAAAAATGAATCACTCAAGTGTGACCTGGTTGCAAGATTGTAGCCCTTAGCCCTTTTCATTAATCAGATCTATTCTTAGATGCAAATATACCGTCTCATTTTTAAAGGTTTCTCCTCTTTTAATGTGTTTACTTTTGTTAAAATCCAGGTTACAATCGTGACTTGATAATTCGCCATAGACTCCTAAAGTTTCTACAGGACGCCAGCAACAGCATATATGAACGACTCTACAGGGTGGAATTTTGTAATGCCACCTGGAGGGAAAGTACTCTTAATATTGTAGATAGAAATTTTTTCTCAAAGAAAACATTCCTTTATTTTTTTAAAGAAATAGAACTGCATTCAAAGATTTCCAAAAAATTGCTTGCCACACCCGGGAATCGAACCAACTAAAATCTGTTAAAAATTACACCCTGTATTTTTATTACATCGATCGTTAGGGTTAAATATAAGAATGAAATCTCTCTAACATAGGTACTTGTTAGAATGTTAGATCAAATGAAAGGAAAACCATGAAATCTTAAATTATTTTAATTATGTCACAGAAAATTGTATGGGATGGTAGCGAATTTTCGAAAATCTTTGAATGCAGTTCTCTTTCTTTTCAAAAATAAAGGAATGTATTCTTTCAGTAAAATTTTCTATCTACAGTATTAAGAGTACTTTCCCTCCAGGTGGCATTTCAAAATTCCACCCTGTATGTATATGAAGATAGTCGAACTCTCGTCCAAACCTTTGGTATGTACCCCATCATGCCCCTCCTCCCCCACTTAGTATCTCCTACATACTATCTACGTCAAAGTAACATTTCATTGGATGTCACTAATTTATTAGCAGCCGAAATGGAAGGTACTCGTAACTAATTGTATTTGTGTAGAATTACATTTCAATTTCATTATTTATCAAAAATTTTATAGACCCAAGACCCTAAAGGCAGTCTGAGAGTAGAATTTATTCCGCAAATACTTCATAGACTTTAGTGTTAAATCTACAGTTTTATTTTTAGCACCGCAAATTAAATTACGGCCTTTTCTTTAACTCCCTATTTGTAACTAGTTGCAGCAGGCGCCAATGCAAAAAATAAGACACGGCCAGGATTCCAGGACATCAAGAGGCAAACGACTGCACAGGTCACTGCCAACTCGGGGCATCTGTTAAAATAGTCGTACGAGCATATAAGAGGCGAGGGAGCCGCGACGCGCGTCCACATACAGCCTAGCCGAGACCTTGCCCACTTCGCAAGGACGCTGGCGCAGCCCCTACGAAAATTCGCCCGCCATTTTCAAACGAGCGCGAGCGCGGGAAAGTTGCAGCGTCTGCCGCGTAAACTTTTTGTGGTTACAAATTGGAGTGTATGTGAATAGTAAAGTTATCCAGATTTTTAAGGTGAGTTTATTTTAGTGGAATTTAAATTTAAGAAGTTTGAGCGATTTAAATTGTTTTTGTGAATGGTAACTTATAATTTAGGTACTAGATAATTAATAGTTCGGGATAAAGCTTGTATGAATAGAGAGTTATTTTAGGTTAATGTTTTGGAAAACTGAAACTGAAAATGTTTTTTAATTTTCATTTATTACGAAAATCCCTACAATAAAATCTTCTTACCATCTTCAAGATACATTACTTCAAGTAATGAAGTGTTGATTTGCACATATTTCACACATAAGTTAAAAAGGAAATCCTATGATATCAGTTTTCGTATTTCTTTTTTTCATACAAACAACTATCGGAAATCGGAATGCAACTTGCACCTGTGAAATTCCTACAGTCATGACTAAGATGTTCCTGACTACGTCTTGCAAAGCGTGACTGAGGGATTTGAATAATCGCAGCCATTGTCGAGCTACCATGACCTGGGATTACTCAGCTGAATCTTTGCTTCTTAACAATCCAGTAGAATCACTCACGGAATCATTGTTTTTTGGTCGAGATTTGTAAAATCACGAAGCCAGTAGTTGCTTCCTGCGGTGTGCAAATTTTTTCTTGATGCAGTCTATAAAAACTTATTTAATACTTAGCATGGTAGAATCCAAAAGAAAATGTGACATGAAAAGCGCCCTATATGGCCTACCATACTTTGATATTAATATTTTATGAAAGAAAGTAAAACGTACCCAAGTAAAGCTTTGTTTATTGATTAGATGATGGGATATTTTACAGAAACAAAAATGCCTACCTAATATTTACTTTTTGTTCTTTAAAGCAAGTTCAATCTAATAGTCCTGTAATTATTTCGAACGAGATATCGATTAATTGAAAATGGCCTCTATTATAAAAGAATGCTTCCGTTTTGTCATCGTGAATAATACTATGTTACACTTTACACTCGCGGTCTGCGGTTATGATCATTCTATAGCTACCAACTTATTACTGTAGTAGGTTTCTTTAGAGCCCATATTTACAATAATAAATGAAATCTGCGCCCAGAATATTAAAAAAAAATCTTACCTTCAACTATTAAATATTTCAAATTAATAAAAAATTCCCAAGTCCAACTGAAATTAGGTAATTACAGCATATTCACAGCAATATTCTTGTCCTGCCATTTCACCTCTCAATAAATCATTGTCTCTAAAAACGATGTTAATTTTCGGATCCTTAATTATTTTGCGAAGCGTTTTCTTGCATGTCCCGCTCAAGCCTTACTCGGTTCCTTAATTGTAACATTGTACGCAGATGCGCCGATAGGCAGCAGGCGCAGGCGCACAGCGTATGTTAATTCCATCGATACGAAGCTTGCGTTGGCATTCGTTTGTAGATAGCTCTTGTCTTTTTACTGTAATATATTTTCTTTCTTGTCCGAGTAATTGAGAGCTGGGGATGAGGATTTATTGTTTACGCAATTATGCCCCTACCTGTCATAATCTGGTCGTAGTACAAAAATTTGCTCGAGTAAATAATAGAGGGTACTTATAGAGAACTTTATTGGTTATAAATAGTTAATTAGTTATAAATAACAAAGGTTTATAGCCCTTTCGGACCGCTCCAATACAATTGGTAAAGTGTATTTTGTACAAAAATTGTGCGCCATGTCCATTACAAAATAAAACCATAGTAGGTACTTTCTTTCGCCAAGTCGGGGAGCGCAATCAGTCATGAACTGTACAGGTTGTAACCTGCTCACCAACTGCGCTTCGGACAAAATTTGCACGGGAGGTGAAAGAACGCATCCCGCACAATCGTACGATACTCAGCCCATCCACTTCCGATGTAAAACTAAAGAGATAATCTCGATTTTGTAACCCGCACTTTTTGTGATAACTTGTAAGCAAAGACTTTGGCATAACGGCTTAACGAACTTTACTGACACAATTGTATCGACTTGGGCCCTACAATACCTTATGCGTATTTTAAGTTTCTCATAATGATTAATTTTTCATGGTTTCCGCACCATGTTTCCGATTTTAAACGACGCTACTATCGCAGAGATGCTCAATACATCTGGGGATGAGAGCGATGACAATGACAAAAGCTAGTTTCGGCTACTTCAGATGAACTACTCCTCTTCTTCTGATGAAGGCTCAGACATTCATGACGATACATACCTCTGAGTATGCAAGCGGCATAGCTGACGAAGCCCTTCAATCGTCAACATCTTCCAGGAGATGCTGTTCATGATCCAGGAGATATTAAAACTTCATAGGAATATTTCGAGCGCTATATTTACTGTTGAGCTCATGGAACAGATGGTTTTGCCCACAAATCAACATTAAATGGCAAATACTGGTATAAAAATTAAACCTCTTTATTCCTTACTGGTAATAAATACGTGTTTCGGAATTCATGCCATTGATAACATTTCCAAAACCCTTACAATTTTGACCCTCACAATTGTACGTGGGAAGTGAAGGGCCCAGTTTGATACAATTGTTGGTATATGAATTTTCCAAGATGGCGGCGGAAAATCTGGAAAATTATTGCAGAATCGTAATCTGCGGCTCCAAATTACCTAAAATTCATCTTCAAAATTACAATTTTTTTTCTAGTTTAAGCGCGGGTCCGAAAGGGATAGGTAAACCTTCCCTTTTTACTTCTGCTGGGGCTGTCTGGAAGAGGTCTCTTCCTATGGATGAGACCGCCTGATTTAGGTATATTCGCCTATCAAGCCTATCTAATTGAAATGAAACTTAAAGCACTAACTGTACGAGTATTAAACTTTAAAAACCTACTAATTTAACTGTAGTTTTAGTAATTACATACACTTAGATCAGAATTTTGATAATTTGTAGTTTATTTTCCAAGTTAGCACTATAATGATTACATGTATCATCATGTATGACGAACAATCCATAATGACTGTAAAGCTAACCATAAATTACTGTAAAAACTTTTATAGTCCACGTTACAGTTTTTGCTCTAATAATAAGGCATAATTAGTGGAAATAAATGTCCGCGTTCAGTCAGTTATTATTTTGTAACCAGTATTTTTTCTGATCTAATTTTAGCATAAAATTCGTCTTCAAATGATTTAAAGTAAACATTACGACACACATTATTGTATAGCGCTTCCTCACACCCACATCCGCAAATAATGTAATAATTCAGATTCAAACATTTGAGCTTACAATCCACAAATAAGTAGATAAATACGTCTGCATCGAGTTAAGAGGCAAATTGTATGCAAACGCAAAGTGTTGAAGGGACACCCAGCTATCTTCAGATCCCACCATCCACATCTCTACATCATTCGCATCCCATTTCTATTAACATATTAAAGTATGGACATAATTTTCTCACCGCGACAGGTGCGCTGACAGAAAATATTCGCAACAGAGTATTTTACTAACTCTACTTTTTACCTTACACAGTTTGATTGCAATACCATCTTTATTCCTTAGCACGTAACGAACAAAAAACAAATAAAATAGGGTTGAATGCACTTGTGTTTTTCTCGTGTATAAATAAAAGCTATAAGACCGAAATTACAGTGCATCATCATTGGATCTAGACAAACCAGTTCGTTTCACGGCCGCAAATGCATTGGTCCCTGACAGGAGATTATATTATTTAACTTAGTACATAGGTACCAATGATACTTGATATGTAAGTATTCGTAATAAGCTCGTAATATTCCGACATAAGTTGCAATTTTTTTGTTACGTGTAAAGTTGATTATTAAACTTTCTATGATTTCATTAAACAATAAAACTATTTTGAACAAACTTTATGAATATTTCTAAGGTCTGTCCGAGCCTAGAGTTTTTCGATTGCTGAAAGCTCTAAAAAAATCAATTTTCTATACTCAATCAAGCTCGTGATAAATTAATTATAGGTTCTCTACAAAAGCTATCAGTCAAACTCTTTTAGAGGTGTACCACAGTTTACAAAATAATATTTATGAATTGTTCGGAACAATGATCGCCGATTTGCGCTGGATTATGCAAATTGAGTTATTCTTTGACTACGGTGATCTAAAAGTTTTATCCTTATCAGTCATTGACTTCGCTCTATTCTATAGACTTGATAGTTGTCCCAGCATCGCGATCTTGCTGTGAAAAGTTACTGTAAGTAGGCGTTATTAAAATGTTTAAGAAAATAAAATGTAGAATGATATGAGAAGTTATTGTAAGTAGGTGCTATTGAAATGTTTAACAAATTAAAGGGTAAGTATACCTTAGTTCTTTAGAAATTTCCCTAAATGTAAACAAATATGGCCAACTGACATTGACGAATTTTTAGTCTATGTCAGTTGATCTACTAGTGATGCGACAAAATCTCTCGTTAATCGCAATTCTGTAAATGTCATTTACGGACTGCAACAGACGATTATTAGATTTTCAAAGATCGTTTGTATAATGATTAAGATCAATCCCTCTTCTGATTGATGTTGAGATCAGTAATCAAATCAGATCGTCAAAATAGGATCTTCTTAATCAAAGAAAATGTAATTTTCCCTTTTTTATTTGTTTAGGAAATATAATTTAAATTATACTGTGGGTCTAGACAAAGTGCAAAATAAAATCGTACCAGTCGAAAAGTGGTCGAAAGGCCTTTTTTATGTGACACTCGTCTGTATAATAAAGCTGTATTCAAAGACTTCTTCGCAAAGTGTGTTGTTGCATTCAATGAAGAAAATGTACATTGTTGAATATAACCTCGTTTATATTTTATTTTAAATTAATATTATCAAAGTAATTGGTAATTGAAATAATTGAATACTTGAAATAGAATCGATAAAATTTACAGATTATTATCTATGAATATTGTCTATGACTTACAGATTTTCCAGAGATAGGACCTAAATTTAAACGTCAAATGTCGATTTGACAGTTTAACATGAAGCACAAATTTTCACCATCCAAATATTTTGTTAAAATATTTTGTTTTCAATGTTAGATTTCATATTTGTTTCATCATGAGAATAAAGTTGGTTTCATGAGCTTGTGAAATAATGTGTATGATATTAAGAAAACGTGAGTATTATAGTGTAATTGTGTCCACAAGTGTTTGTTTACATCGATGGAAATTTCTAAAGAATTTAGGATTAGAGCGAGTAGATAAAATAATGTGGCTCTGAATAAAAAGTGTTAACATAATTTGCAGTTGGTATTAGAATTATCCATAATATGTACTTACTTTTAACACCTTTTAAATTTGAATGAACCGGAAAAAATACTTACGCGTGATTTAACTGTTATTTTGCATGATTAGCAAGAAAGTGTTACATTATTTATAACGCAATGCAGGTTTTAAGGTAATGAGCTATTTGGCAGAAATGCCAAGTAGGTTCGGTTAACTTTTCATCAAGTTCATTGCCAAGAATCCAACGCTCTGTTAGTCAATAAAACCACTAGGGTACGCATAATGTAGCGGACTCAATCTGTAACCTTGAATAGGTCAACTTCTAACTATTTTTACTTCGCGGGTTGTCTGGAAGAAATTGCTTCTTAACGATAAGACTGTCCTTCGATCTTCTGTGTTTCTTCTAAATGACAGTTTTATGTGGCAAGATAATTCTTAATGAACGAGGTAGTAATGGAAATTTCTACCTAAACAACGATTGGGTGAAATCTACTTCAAATGGCTCTGCCGGCTGTATAATGTAGGTCTAGCTAGAAGGAACTTAAAGATCGTGATGTAGAGAGTTAATAAAACAGATTTTGGACAGGAAAATACTGCCACTTCTAGATCTAATCAAAAAATGACTAAGAAGAAGAAGTAGGCATTTTATATCGAGTATCTTATGAATACTTTTATACAGAAAAAAAGTTGAATGTACCATGGTGTGTTTGCTAATAAGCAACAGATGTAGATAGTCTTTAATTAGCAGTAATAACACGCTAATAGCAATAAAACTAATCTCAAACAAGATTTCACGATGATTGGTTCACAGAGTAGCAACAAAAAAGTGATGAGTTGATTTGAATTGACTTTACGTTACAAATACATGCGCGATATCAAAGCCGGTATTAAATAATGGCATGTCAAAACTGACAGAACAAAAAACGCCAAGACATCGAATAATAGCGAACTTAATACCGAATATTGTTGATACGATCTAACCGATGACACACGGTCGATTGTTGACATAGCCCCCATACGAGGTACCTACGTAGGTACGAAAAAGCTCACAAGCAGCGTGCAGCGCTATGAACAGAAACCATTTTGCATGCATTTAATCTAGCTCTAATTTCCATTGCAACTTTTATTTCAATTGAAGATCAAACGGCTCCAGTTTCAATACCCGATCATTTAAAACTTTAATTTATAATTTATCAAAAAATGTAGATGAAAGCTAGGTAGGTTCATAGTCTATTTTATCACTAAAGCCTGGTCCGTGAGCACGTAGAATTTTGTCCAATGACCCCAAGCTACCCATCCTTATCGCTCGCGCCTAATTATGTTGCTGTCGCGCTCGCACGCTCACTGCGGGCGCCCGTCGCACGTCGCGACAGCAATATATTTTACGCGCGAGCGATAAGGATGGATAGCGCGGGGTCATTGGACAAAATTCTACGTGCTCACGGACCAGGCTTTAGTAGAGCCTTAAAACACTTGACGTAGCAAAAATAAAGAACACTCAATTTTATTTAGGGTAATAAGGTCTGTCAACAAGCTTGATATTTTTTAATTTACTTGAATCCTGAATTTCAGGACCTCAAATTCTTTTTATGGGTAAGTATACCGATTTAAAGTATTTCAGCATAGTGTTAATTTATTTCTAAACAAAAAACTTACTTTGGATTAAATGAAAATCTAGGTGTTTGTAGTTGTAGGTCACTTAGTTTGTCGTCACTTCTTTCTACGTTTTCTTCGACCACCGTACACGATTCGGAACCACGACTTACCGCGCCTTAAACAAGTCATTGTCTCCTTACAGTAGGTATTACGATACCGTTATGATCCTGCAAGTCCAAGGAAACTCGAATATAAGATGGCATTTTGATTAATGGTTAAAAACTGACGATCGATTTGACGCGATGGTCGAGATATGAGAGGTCACGCGTTCGATTCCCGCAGAAAACAAATATTTGAATGTATAAACATGTTATGTTCTTGCAACTCACGATGGCGAGTTAGCTTAACTTGTGTGTGTACGTGTACATGCACATAACGATAGTGTAATGTCTATCAAAACTTTTGAAAAAGCCACCACACATGTAAAGCTCACTTCCAATTATAAATCGTTGCTTACTGTATGTCTTGTGTCTTACTGTAGAACCCAAATGAGGTTTTTCATAAGCTTGTGAATAAATCGCCATAATATTACTAGATAGAAGTTTAGATACTGCAATCACAGACTTAGGTAGATTCTTGCTATTGCAATCTTTCAATATTTTTATTGTAGAGCATCAAAACACTTATGATTGCACAACATCGGGAAGTGTTTCGCATTATTATTGCGGTTCGATCCTCATTTTCTGGTACGTGGTTATCCCGCGTTGTTCCAATGGGTGCCCTTGTATCCTGGAGATGGGAAAACGTTGCACTCCCGTTTAAGCGCGTTACACATTATGAAGATCATGACCATTGTTATGTTTTTTTAATTTAAGGTCCTATTATTTTGTATCTGTTGATGCAGGTTTAAGAAAAAACTTGTTATCAAGTTAACAGTTTAACGATAAGTTTTGAGCTTATTATGATGCTTTGAGCTTATACGATACTTATTTTTAAGCGGTATCATTCCAATTTTGGCAATTGTCAGTAATAATTTATTACTAAACACAGTCATCATCATGGTATGACGGAGTACGTCATTTTGATCCTTCGCCAGTACATGGAACACACCCACCAATTAGGTGCGCCTAAAAGCTCTTCTACACTAGAATGATGAAGGTTTTGTTACATTTTAAATTAAATGACTGGGTTTTTGTACGTTGGTTTAAATGCTTTAAATGGGGATTTAAGTATAAGTTGAAAGGAATTAAAACCCCACATAAACATTTGAATGTTAAATGTTGCTAAGACGAACCAACTCGCACTGAAAAGTTGTCAGTCTAATGTAGAGTCAAGTTTCTAACTCATCATAACCTCTCAAAATCAGTGTGTCCGTTTCGCTGACTTTTCGTTACTTTTCAGTTATACAACAGTTATAGTAGTAAAAAAAGTCCGCTACTGTGTATAAGAGCCCTAAGGTAAAGCCGTCATGAGGTAACTCTTTGTTGGTCCCAAGCAGGTCACTGAACCGCTGTAATCCAAACTTGTAATTACACAAGATCCTATCAGAACAACCGACAAATGAGGATGTTTTGTTCCATATGGTACGCAATAAACTTTTTGTCTCCCTTATAGACAATGCAATCGGTAGCGCTTTGTTTTGTTAATTTTTATTACGGCTACCTAGTGTTTATTATCTCTGAAAATAAGGAAAATCCAAGTGTGTAGTCGCTTCAGCAATTTTAAATGGAGATTCCATAAATTAGGCATAGGTATTGCAAAACCATATTTTAATTTTAGACACTAAAATATTTTTGTAAAAAAAGAGTTGCAAATTATTATTATTTTTTATCAATAACGAGGAAGCATTTGGCCTTTAGGTATTTGACCTGTTGGAAAGATAACTATTAATAAATAAACCAAAACGTGATTAATAAGTTTTTAAATATCCAGCTAAACATTCTCACAAAAACTCTGGAGCAACTTGACTCACTAATTACAAAGTAATTATAACCAAGATGCCTATGCCGAAATATAAAATGAAAAAGTTTGCTGGAAAAGGTCAATAGTCCCCAATCGCAACTTGGAGTAATTAAAGTCATATAGGAGTCAAAATTAACTCATCAAATTAATTTTGCACCGTTTGAATTATTTTTATACCACCCATAAAAAACTGTTTATAAAGTTTACGATATAAGTGTTGAAGGAAGAAATGTCGGAGAAATATTTTCGCGCAAAAAACCGTTAAGAACCCACGAAACGTGATAATTGGATCGTTAATCAAACACGACAATTTTGTTAACAATTTTCTGACAAGTAAAGATAAAATTAAATACTATATTATCAAGCTTCAACGAACACATTGTAACTGTAAAACAGGATGAGCACCTTATTTATTCATAAGTTCGGTCCTTTTTAATTTTTTTCAGTCCATAAGTTGCCAAGTTATAATCCTGTTAACTAAGTAAATATTTCTTTCATCCAGTTTATGAATAGATAACTCATCTATCTTAAGATACTTAATAACTTGGGAGCGGCAACCTACAGCTGATATATTTTTTGTTATTTTACTACTCTATTTTCAGATTATTGAACAGTACAAAATAGGTAATAGTAGTGGACGCTTAAAGCTTCTTTCATTTATTACACCCCTGCACATCCAATCCAATATCTACAGTTTGACCGCTAAAAAGACCCAACTGGTGAAGGCTTTAGGTACCCGAACTTATCATGATAAAAACAAGACATAACTCAATTAAAATCTGAATCAGTGAACTCTACATGACCTTACCACTTCACATTGAACTAGATTCGGAAACTGCGTCCTATAATTAAAATGGAACAATAAGAAAGTGGCGTATTGATTGTGCAAGATGCAGCATCAGAATCGCCGGATGGCCAGATACCATCTCCGCGATCCTAGGCCGTAACGTTACCAAACTAAAGCCTTTATAGACTTGATTTATTGCGCTTTAACTCTATCGCCGAGTGGAACTAATAGCTTCATTATAGCCAGATAGCCGGCGCAAGGAAATATTGGAAGCCGTGAGCAGAAAAACGCAGGTTTTTGTTTTTCAATCTTATAAGTAGGACCTATAAAGAGGTCTAATTTGTTAAATAGATAGTGAGATGAACAATTATTGATTTTTATTTTTAACTAGTTGAGGCCGCTGGTCCTTATAAATTATAGTCTACATGTTGTTCAGGTTTTTCTGATAAGTAGGTAAGCAATTATAATAAAGGTTTCAATATTTTTTCAGTTTTTGAGCAAAAAATCTTTCGCAACTAGATTAGCTTCACGTAAACGTCGTGGAGCTGATGACTCTTATTATTGTTTCTTGATTTTTTATTGTATTTTTTTTTAAGGTTTTGTCCAATTTAACGGCCGTACTTAAACATTAGACCTTCTAGTTCATTCTTAACTGTGTATTCATAAACTTCCCTAATGATCGACATGAAGTCATCGCGCCAGAACACATTACGTGCACACGTTAGATGCGCATGAAAATCGTGATGATACGGGAAAACTAACTGACACCATAATTATTGAATCCTGGTATTCAATATCCTTGCAGTTCGTGGGTCAAGGTAATTATAATAATTGAAAAAGGTTATCAATAACCTTTTACCTACGATACTAATCGGCAGTAGTACTTATCCGATACCATCAAGATGTTCGAAGGATGACGTAGTTTTAAACACCTATGCAATTTTAATGCAGATATTTTTTAATCGTACTATGCTAAGGTGGACGTTACAAAATGTGACTCAGAAGTCTCCGAACTCGATTCAGTTTAATTAATTCAAGGCTTTAATTGATTGTATATTTAGACTAATTCTAGGAATGGCGTCGTTTAAGTTCTATCACCACGAAAGCTATTTTTTGGCGGTTTTGCGATTTTGATGCCATTCGCTAGAGAATCGAAGAAATACGCGTCGTTTCGTCCAATCTCCTGAAAAGTTGCGAAAAATGACTTACGTGGTGATAGAACTTAAACGACGATAGGTACTGATACCTTTTATGATAATAATAAATAAATATCCTTGGACATTTTACACTGCGCTTCTAGTCCCAAACTAAGCAAAGCTTGTACTATGGGTACTAGACAACGGATATAAACATACTTAAATACTTTTTTTTTGTACATACTTATTATACATAGAAAACACCCAGTCCAATACAAACAAATATGTTCATGCACACAAATGTTTGTACTGTGCGGGAATCGAACGCGCTACCTCCGGAATAGTTGTCCGTTTCGAACCACTACACCAAACGACCGACTAAATGATGGAAATTAAGATTTAAATAAATCGAGTCTTGAACATTAATTTGTAATAAGTATGAACCAAATTCAAATATAAGTAGAATACATCATTTGAAACAAGTTACGTAATTTTATAATTACTTTTGGATATTTTGATTATAAAAATGTCGATTCCTTGGAAATCAATATCAATTTATCTTTATTTTATAGGAGGTCACGATTTGTACAGATATAAAAACTCCCTATATCGAAAAATAATATCTCCCTTCCGACAAATAAGGCAGTATGTAAGTTAAAAGGTAGCTCATCACCATAAAACTAATATCCACAATCAATTATTTAATTTTATTGTTTAAAAAACGAATCATACATCAGGAAATAGAGCGGCATAAATAAAATCGTTAACTACAATAAATTAACACTTCCTCAGTAGCAAATTATATCATCTCAAATACAGACTATTAAGATGTAGTTAAAGGTAAAAAACAATAGCATTTTTTTGTGATGTCATTGTTCACAATATTGGTGTAGAGTCGACAGCACATCACCCTACCCCAAAATGACGGATTATTCCAATGAATTTTGAACTTTATTACCTTTGGTATAAGTCTGTGATAAATGACGTTACGGTACCTAAATATTCCTTTGTTCGGCGATAATTTTTTTGCTGAAGGCATTTAAAATTTAAATTTGGAGTATCATAAAGATGACGCTTTATAAGCGGCGCGTGCGTCTTATGACCGTTAATTTGTTTCATAAAGATTTGGGGTGCGTGATTTGATCATAAGAAGTAATGTTATTAAAAATATCGTCGAGTAATTATTTAACTAAATAAAAAAAACTGTCGTTAAGAGTCGCCTCTCGATCTAAATATTTTTAAATAACTTGAAAAAATTGAACTGCCTAAGGTGGGAATCGAACCCACGAGCTTTCTCCCGGCAAGCGAAAGGTAGTGGGTTCGATTCCCACCTTATATGGTTCGATTTTTTCAAGTTACTTATTTAAAAAAAACTTAAATTACGATTACGATTGATAAGAGTGCATGTGCCATTTCAGTGCAGTAACTTTCCCATAACTAAAAGCTCTATTAGACCTTCATAGACTTGATAATAAGATTCATTGAAATGAGCTAGCTATTTTTCTGATTCGTTTTAGAAATAAAATCATTCAGAGCTTTTACACAAATAACATGATGTTTATCTAGTACCTAATTACCTATTAGTTGCTTCTGTTGTTACTTAGTATAACATAGTGTAACGCTATTAACCGTTTATTATAATTGTAGTTAATCTTAACTAATGTAGGCACATGTTGCAATCAAGATAACTTTATATTTCGCAATCAGAAGAGGCACGTGCAATAATAAGATTACGTGCATGTAGCTGTCATCCGGTCAATTACAAGAGCACCTAGTTCCTGCATATTTTAAATGCAATTTTAAATGTAAGGTCACATCTTAGTGCGCGTTATCTTATTTACAATAAGGTCCTAAGTTCGATTTACAGATGGGACAAATCACTTTGTAGGTGTATCCAGTTTGATCAGTTCAATTCTAAAACGAATGCCCTGCAAGTCCTGTCAAACTGGGAAAAATGTAATTAGTGATTTTGTTTACAACCAGGCCATTTAACCCAGAACCTCTGACATGTGAGAGTCTCAATCACTTAGGACTGGTCCACAGAGAGTCAGGAGACGTTATGTTACGAGTATAAGACTGGACTGATTCATTTCGCTTTTTTCCATTCGCTTTTTTTCAGTCTTATTACTAATTTCTGACATTATCCGGGCACAAAACATACCTTTGTAAAATAAATTTACTTTTTTAAGTATAAAATATGCAGTCGATAGTGCATCTAAATCTTTTTATCGACCCACGATAAGATTATATCGAGTAATCCCAGTAGATAGATTACAACCTACGCGAAAAGAGATTCGATACAAAGGCAGAAAATGAAGTCGCATACATTGAATAAACATTTAGCTTATCTTCGGCACGGCTACTTGCTTCGATAGCAAAGCGGGCAATCATTTAAGGCGCGCGCACATCGCTTATGCAAGCGTGTTGCGTGCGCGCAGCCTGGCGCCGTAGCCTTGGCCGTGAGAAACCGTGAACTCATTTACTACGGGTCTACGAGCGTGCGAGATGATGGGTGGCCGGTTTATTGAGAAAACGATTAAATAAGCATCGATGGATAGCTGGTTTTAAAGCCTTTATGGGCAGTATGGGCCCGCCAATATGAGCTATAGTCATCAATTTTTCGCACACTCACCTGGTATTTACTTTAGCCAAGTTTTTAATTAAAGTCGGGGAAAATGTAACAGTCGTTGTCTGGAAGAACACCAGTCCTCGACAAAAAATAGATGTTTTCGATTAACTTTACTTGATGGTGAGCATTATTAGGAGACAAAACCGTAAAAAGATATCTACTACCATGGACTAATATAATTAGTCCATAAACTAATTTAATAGTCCATTCTACAACTAACCCTAAACTTAACTGAAAACAAAACACTTCACTAACTCTTCTATCGCGAGTCGCGAAAAGATAAGAGCGGTGGAACTCACACTGATGTCTTCCCCGAATAGGGACCTACCAAAAAAGAGTGAATAAGTTAAGGCACCAGCTAAGGTGATACATACCTTTGACTATGACTGTCTCTACCTATTTAGTGTCAGTGTTATCAGAGTCATCATCATCATCATCATTTCAGCCATAGGAGGTCCACTGCTGAACATAGGCCTCCCCCATGTTGATCGATTGGTAGCGGCCTGCGTCCAGACGTTATCAGAGTGTTATGGTCAAATACCTGCCTATAGTTGAATAATGTTTAAAAATTACACATTTTAGTTTTTTAAAGTTGTGTTCTATTTCTCTACTTAGGTAGAGGTCTGAATTGCTAATTTGCTATTCCATTAGGACGAGAAAATTACCCACCCTCATTATCGTACCTGTTTATTTTCATGCAGGGTCCATAATGATGAACCAGGACCCTCCCATAACACATCTCAATGTGTCGCCGGCTATTCTGATGCTATAAAACCAGTCTATGGATGATTATTATGGAAATCCTATATTTTTGCGTCAATGCTTCATTATTTTACGTTTTTAGAGGATAATCGTCTATGAATAGTACCTATGTAAAGGTACAGCTATCGCAAAAGTGTGTTATAAGATGTTGATGAGTTCAGTTAACTTATGTAAGTTAACCTAATACTCGTACATAGTTTAACGTTTTAATCATGCGTACCTAATAGGTACCTACTTAATTAGTTTAATGTTTTAATCAGGAATACAAAATGTACAATTTCTAAAAAAGGGACAATTTCTAAGTTACATATAAATACTTTTCGAGACCACTAGGATAATGAAATAACAGTAAGGGTAGGTATAAAACTTACAACAAAAAATATATTTCCAATGAAGAAGTTGCTAATGGAGATTATTCAAGTTTTTGTTCTTCACGACGCGTTAAGAATTGTGGTTTTAAAGTAAAAACTTATGTCGCATAAACAAGCATTAGCAAATTAGGTATTATTCTATTTTAACTGCAGAAACCTTTTGTTACAAAACCTTCAAAATAACGAAAAAAAAGTAGGGGGCGATATTTTAATGGGCTATCCATCCTTCACAGGTTAGGAACGGAAAATGTATGGCTAAACTCCGGGCAACAGCAAGTGAACAACAAAGAAAACTTTAATTATATTGAATACCTTTAATATGAAGATATACTTAATCTTCTTAGTTCTAAAGCGCAACCAACTTGCACGATTTACCAGGCTGAGATTCGCTCACGATTCAAGTATCGAATCTTAGAAGGTGAATGGCATTTCTATAGGTTCTATCCAAGATGTTTCCGCGGAACGATTTATTTACCATTGTTTAAGTGCAGGACTCGGCAGATTCTGTCCGGTGATCCCTGAGTATGTGGGAGTCAGGACTTGCATGATGAGTTGCAGAAACCCCGCGTTGACAGCTATCCTAGGAACCGACATGAATTGGCATAATATTGAGCATCATTAGGTAACTAAGTTTGTGAATGGAAAAGCGGTTACCTTACTGTCTAAAAATTCGTCTTAAGACAAAAACTGAAATTAAGTTTCACGGCAGTTGGATAGTTTTGATAAATTTACATGGATTGTTAGTTACCAAAGATATTATATAAATAGGTTAGTACATACCACTACCTATAAATTGGAAATTGAAATAAATTCTACTAATTAATTTACAACAAGAAAGTTACTTAGATATTCTCAAATTGTGTGTTACTCCACTCAGTAGCAGCTTGTTCATGCTTTTCTGCCTTAAGCAAATAGAACATTAGAACAATTAAAATAAACAACTGCCTCTAGAAATCCTAGTTAAGAAACTAACGAGACAGGCCGAGTTATCGCGTTAAGGTTTTTGTTACACTCAACCTACCTGAGGGTAGTCACAATGTATTCCTAGACACCATTATCTGGAACCATCAGCTCACCACAAGAATGCCGTCCTGACCACGACTGTTGGAAAGGGAATCTCCTTGGAACCAGTTTTATCTTCGCTCTTCAAAAGTGGAAGTATTACATTTGTATCGAATCGAGTTACATTACTATTTAGCCTTATGCAATTTCACTGTCAGTGACTTTGGTATTAAAAACTTAATTAAAATGCCATTATGGACAAGGTAGGTAAGTCAAATTTTTGCGAGAAAAGTTTATAGAGCCTGAGCCGCCATCGGGACGTTGCTATATTATCACAGTATTCAGCAGCTTTTTGCGAGCTTTAGCAGCAATGTAAAGGATAATCTTATACTGAATAAACACACCATTTAAAGTCCATAAATCCAGGTGTTATCGCTTGCGATTAGATCTCTACATTTGCCTCTTAATAAGAGGCGAACGAAAAGATTCGACCATACCCGCGAACTTATAGTGAACTAATGAAAACTTGGTTTGAAAAGTCAGTGAATCTAATATTTTCTAGTTTTCCGAGTCAGTACCTACGA
This sequence comes from Ostrinia nubilalis, assembly GCF_963855985.1. Lineage (NCBI taxonomy): Eukaryota > Metazoa > Arthropoda > Insecta > Lepidoptera > Crambidae > Ostrinia > Ostrinia nubilalis. Next base: position 8,996,616 of record NC_087096.1, on the reverse strand, counting down.
GTCGGTTACCTCTCATAGTTAAACGAATTTTATTGGTCATTATCAAACGTCAACCTTAAATCTTAGAAGACTTGTTGATTGATAGTTTTAGATCAATAAAAAGTCTACGGTGGCTTTGAACATAACCTATAATAATAAATTTAATAATGGTACACTAATGCTTGATTATAGTTCACTTGAACTACAAATAGGGGCTATAATAACATGAACGTCCTTCACCTGGGCTATTATTTTCCTAAAAGTGCTTAGCACACACTTGCGTTGTAATTTATGAAAAAAGGATTATTTATAAAAGTGGGCATGTACCTACATGTTGCTAGGTAGGTAGGTACATTGAAATTGCTGATTGATTTATAAACATCCAAGAAAATACGGTATGCTTATTATAGAATATGTATGTAGGTACTTAATAATGGCTCTCTGATTTAATAGTAAATTAAAGATCAAAACGATGGCCACATAATAATTTATTGTCCCTTACAGTACTCGAATCCGCGATCTTTGTAGTCAGCATACTATATGGGTATTTCTCATCGCCACGGTTCTCATCGTCACCTTCGTGGCGAATTTCATTTCAACTTTTTGTAAACAAATATTGTAGCGCTTGATGTGAAGATTGTATTCTCAGTAAATCAGTCAAATAGTGAGTCTCGTTTGGAGGCTTTAACGTTTTGAATTTTTTGATGCCACGAAAGTGATTCTGTACTTCACAGCAATATTTTTTTTTCAAACTTTACAACTGTATATGACTCTTAAGTGTTTATAAAACATATATTTTGTCTTATTTTCATAGATAAATAGCAATAACATAATATAAATAGGTACCTACTTAAATACAAGATAAAATTTTACCGATTACGTCACCTACTAAGTTACAAGATTCTACACAATTGGTTTTAAGGGTGACACTGGTGGCATTCTGAAATGCAAGAAGCAAAAAACGGATTATCAGTACCTCAATAAAAAAGAACTCTAACTGATTATTTATCAGTCCCTCAACAAAAATATATTTATTATTTAGGCCAGAGGGCCTCGTATTTTTGTGTACAACTTTTAACTCAAACTTCAGATTAAATTTATCTTACAAACAGAAACACAGTCACATATACAGACATACATACAGTCATACAGACAGACAACAAAAATACGAGGCCCTTATTTATTTATTGATGTACTGATCTCTACTTACCACGTATAATTTATTAGTTATTAAAATATTGTAAAAACATAAACACCAGTCACTATATTTTAAAATAAACCAAAGCAAAAAATCACTTTCGTGGCCTAAAATCACCTTCGTGTATAAAACACCACGAAGGTGATGCCACGAAGGTGACGAAAATTTTAGTTTTTTATGAATTATCCTTAAATTTGAATTTAACGGTGCAATTTGAATACTACACAAACAAGTCTAACATGTTAAGTTTTCAATGGCAAAGTTTCAATTAAATTGTTTAAATTTTAGAGGTAGAAAATATTGTTCAAGCAAGCGACGGTATATCTATGGATAATCACAAAAAGTTACGTATTTTTTTCGCGGAACGACGATCGACCTACCTCACCTCCCCAATGGTCGAAGCGCGACTGACGTTAACCGAATAGAACGCTGTGATTGGTTGCTGGTGTTCGGTTTAACGGCAATCTTGTATTATTACTCAAAATTTTAGGTACCTAAAATCGTGTGACCAACGTATTTCGCTTTCTCAATTCAAAATAATTGTAAGAAGATATTTTTTTGACTGTTGTGTGGAAAGTATATTTCATTACGATGATTTTAGTATATGCTACACACAAATTGAATGAAAATTGTGAATGCAGTAACCAAATGTTTCATTGCAACCGAAGGTGTGACACGATGAGAATGCGAAAAATGACCCCGTTTTTTATCGTTCCATGTGATTTTTTCGTATTATTTTTGCTTCTATTACGATAAAATTTATTTTGTATGTAGCTAAATAGATATTTTATCATCTGATTTCAAAGTTATTGTTCTAACTTATACCGTTTATGAACTATTATCGTGTGACCATCAAGTTTGAGTGTAAATGAGAAGTACCCATATAGATCTGTCGATCGTCCAATCATCGTTACGTCCAAAAGCGTAGATTATCTTGTCATAACATACATAACAAACTAGACCAGTCAGTGTGCCACTGATGGTAGAACCAGCTGGGATGTCCAGTGTAATTGTTGCATCTCCATGTAATTATACGACGAACCGACGCGTTTGTTTTAGGGTTCAATGGGAAAATAGCAAGTTGTTAATATGATTTTGATGAAGTGTCTATTATCTTAGGTACTATGATGTACCTAAACGATTATTAATTTTCTAGTAATTTGATTTCTGAAACTGTAGATAATAGGTACCACTGTTAGTTATCTTGTAAACTCTATCATTATGTTACAACATTAAAACAGTAAATACAATGTAGAGTCCCTCGATTTATTCTACCCCGGACTCAAACCTTGAACCCTTCTAAAATGATTAACATTGTATTGTACCTAATCAACCAGTCCCAACAGCTAGCTAGAATGAATTTAATGGAAAAAAGATATTAAACTCCCTCACTAATAAATATTAATCACTCGTTGAACTTAAAGTCACGTTTAGAATGGTATATTGACACTTTTAAACTACTGTTCAACTATATTAACGACTCTCCTTCATTATTTTTTTTGGAAAACGAGAGAGAAATTATTAAACCCCACCATCAGACATGAGGGTATAATGATTTTTTTTAATAAAATTAAAACACTGTTTTAAATGCACAGTATTGCATAGCCTCAATTATTTACAGCGGTGCTACAATAACCTTTACAACTAACGCAACATGCAAGTCAGCTACGGAACACAACACTGAATTGGGATCGATCTTCAGTTGTTTCCTTCGTGTAAGGCTGGTTATTCACTTGTGACCTTTAAAGAATCGCCCGAGGCACCACCAGGAATCCGTTGAGAATAGCCCACCAGTAGGTAGGTACTATGGGTGCCAATTTAAAAAACAGTCCACTCTTTTTGTAAGCAACCATGTTTTTTGCATTGACATAAATAGTTATGTACATGCAAGTTTATTGCGTGATTTCTCGTAATAGTTTTTTGCTCTGAGATAAAGATAATCTGAACGTGTTTGTTATTGTTATTTGTTATGTTTTAACTCATTATGTTAACATATTCACCGATTTATACGAATTTGTAAGGCTAGGTTTTAAAAGGAGTACCTAGACAAAAAATTATATGAAATGGCTCTTCTTCTTTGAATAAACACGCATTAAACCTGCATAATTATTTTCTTTAAAAAGTTGCAGTTCCTTTATTTCGTTCATCGACTTAGGTAGGCACTTACCTAACTATGTTCATGCAGGGAATCCTTTTAGTGTATAACCACGGTTTAAACGTAAGTTATACTTTTTGTATCACTAATGACTAATTACTTACCCGGAGAGCTGGATATGGCCTTTACCTCAAATGAAAAAGAATTAATCTGGATTCAACTCGCATTTAATGACAAAATAAAAATCTGTAGGTATTTACCCATATCTATCTTATGACTGTACCTTTGCCCGTATTTTTCTTCTCTTTGTAGCTTTAAATATAAAGGTTATACAATAAAATTCACTCTAAATTTAAAAACTCCGAAAACTCATTTATTTTTGCAAAAGCACTTTTACACGTTTCACCACCTTAACCCTACACCACTGCTTCGGGACAATAAATGAGCCAGTGCTGGAATATTTAGGAAAAATATTCTTTGTCCTAGAAATACAACGTGTCCCAAAATTCAAGGATAAGCCGGCGCCGCAGGATGGACATAGTCATGACTACTTTAGGAAAAATAAGGAAAAAAATATATCTAAATTATTTTTTAAGTTACACAATAAATTACGAAATTCTTCGAAAATTGACACCCCTTATGATATTTTACATTACCACGACTACCATTTTTCAAATATTTCTGTTTTTTTGTTTGTATCGGCAACTTAAGTAGTGCTGCTATCCACCCCAACTCTCAAAACCCCCAGAATCCTTGCAGTTTTTACACAAAAGTTAATCAAAATATGTTATTTCCTTAAAATTTTGAACGATTTTTACTTTCACTCCACTTTGACTCATCGTTTTGTAAAAAAAAAGTATGAACACTACTGCGGCAAGTTTTTTATAAAGTTGACGCAACTATCCAAGATTCCAAAATGGTATAATACTTTAAGAAACCTAGTCGCAAAAAAGATATGCGTACCATTTTTACAAGCACTTCGCTTGTTAGTTAGTATGGGTTAAATCTTGCAACTGAATTTAAAACCAGTTCTCCTCAACCGATTGAGCTGAAATTTGGTATACTTATGTAAGTACGATGAAAATGCAATATTATCGTACCATTGAGCTGAATGGAGACTGGAGGTGGCCATAGGAACTTCTAAATGAAACGGCGGAATTGCATCTAGTTTGGGTTAGTTGGACTTGTCTTTTCGAGCACTTTAGTGCTAGATGATGTCCAGGGTTCTGATGATGAAGTCAGTTACAATTTTCAAACGAAGTCAAGCTTGTTTTTAAAAAAAGTCTTTTTTTATTACAACTTTATTTTAAACTTTTCAGTTGTTTCTCAATCTCATGGCCCAAGTGCTTGGGAAGACAAATCCAACGAACCCAAACTCGATAAGCTTCCGACGTTTCGTTTAGGAGTTCCTATGGCCAGCTTCTGCCACCTCTTGACTTCATTATCAGGACCCTGGACATCATCTAGCACTAAAGTGCTCTAAAAGACAAGTCCAACGAACCCAAACTAGATGCAATTCCGCCGTTTCGTTAAGAGTTCCTATGGCCACCTCCAGACTCCATCCAGCTCAATGATACCATAATATTGCATTGTCATCGTACTTACACAAGTATACCAAATTTTAGCTCAATTGGTTAAGGAGAACTGGTTTTAAATTCAGTTGCAAGATTTATCCCATACTAACTAACAAGCGAAGTGCTTGTAAAAATGGTACGCATATCTTTTTTGCGACTAGGTTTCTTAGAGTATTATACCATTTTGGAATCTTGGATAGTTGCGTCAACTTTATAAAAAACTTGCCGCAATAGTGTTCATACTTTTTTTTTACAAAACGATGAGTCAAAGTAGAGTGAAAGTAAAAATCGTTGAAAATTTTAAGGAAATAACATATTTTGATTAACTTTTGTGTAAAAACTGCAAGGATTCTGGGGGTTTTAAGAGTTGGGGTGAACAGCAGCACTACTTAAGTTGTCGATATAAACAGAAAAGCAGGAATATTTGAAAAATTGTGGTCGTGGTAATGTAAAATATCATAAGGGGTGTCAATTTTCGTCGAATTTCATAATTTATTGTGTAAGTAAAAAATAATTGAGATAGATTTTTTTCCTTATTTTTCCTAAAGTAGTCATGACTATGTCCGTCCTGTGGCGTCGGCTTATCCTTGAATTTTGGGACACGTTGTATATAACTTTTACCAACTTCTAAAATACTATTTAAATCCAAAAGCATAAAAAATATGGGACACTATGTCATCATTATCATGAGGTCAAATTAGTCTCCACTGCAGAAGAACGATCTTCTCATATTCACCAAAGTTAGGGAGAATGGATGGAATAGACGATAGGAAGATGGAGTTGGAGAAAACAGTAATAACTAAGGTCTCCATGCAAAAATGATTTTTGTTTAATTTAGATAAAAAAAATCGGAAATTTTGTGTGCGTTTGTTTAATATTAACGTGTCAAAAGTCCTATTAAAAAACGTGTTCCCAACTCTGTTTACGCAGCAAATACCTTTCTTATAAATCACCCAACACACCTCAGAGTGAAAAATAATGGATGTTGATTGTAATTGAGGAGTTGTTCAATTAAATTGCTATTTATATTTTATAGTCCCTATAATTTATGATTGGCACAGTAAAAATAAAGTGGGTGTCCTTGAGAGGGTTGGTAACCTCACATCGCCTGTGGGATACAGGCTCCATCGATTGAAATGATAAGAATAACATGTTAATTGTAAAGAACTATTGCAAAACAAAAAATGTGCTTGGTATCAAACAGAAATAACGAAAAAAATGAATAGAAGAGACTTAGGATAACTTATTAAAGAAGATAGTGAAGATGTTTTAATGAAAATTATTGAGTCATAGATGAACAGTTAGTATACTAGCTTTTGCTTACGGATTCGCCTGCAAGAATTTAGGCCTATCACACAGTCAGATCTCACTAGTATTATTATATTTTGTTCAAAAACCCTTAACGTATATGTTTCATATCGCTAAGATTAGAAATGATTGATTCCTCAAACTTTCACTCCCTTCAAGTTTTACTTTCGCTACAAAAAGTAGCCCTTAATTATTTAATTAATTAGTTGGTTAGGTAAGTAGGTACATAAACATTCACCGTACCTTTTATTGTAAACAAGTGCGAGTCGGACTCGCGCACGAAGGGTTCCGTACGACGCGACGCTTTTCTTTTTGTGTGGGAGCCCCCTTGCAATATTTATTTTATTCTGTTATTTCTTGTTATAGCGGCAAAAAAAATACATAATGTGAGAAAATTTTAATTGTTTAGCTATCACGGTTCATGAGACCAGTCTAGTAAGACAGTGGAGTCGTAGTAATAGGGTGCCGTTTTTTATCCTTTGGGTGCGAAACTCTAAAACATTTGTTTATGATTGACGATATTCACAGCAGAAAGTATGTTAGTATATCGCTTACGTAAGCAATGCATGGGTCAATCGAGGCCGTTAGCATTGGGCCACGCAATGTTCTTGACCTACAAGTGCATTTCCTTTATGAGCCAAATTCTGCCTTGTAGTACGGACTTACTGCTGCACTGTTTTGCTTTTTAGTTGTAATGGCTAGGTAACAAAAGTCCCTGTTCGAAGTAGGACTTGAAATTTATATCTTGACAACCCGATCAGTCTCTTTCAGGTAGGTTCATAATAAACGTGTGGATAAAATATACAAATACACCTATACTAATTCTCATAAAAATCTAATCAACGGTATTCGCATGTAATACCGTAGCCATAGGCGGTTCAATATAGTCTGGAATAAGGTACAATTTTCATTCAAGCTTTTAAAATTATAATAGGACGTGTGTTTAAGCGCGTTTAAAAAACCTATTTGCTGAAATAAATTAATTGCTTACTGAATTTTTACTATAAACCTTCTTCCACATGAGGGTAAGACCTAGCGTGTAAAGTAAACTACGCAAACTCGGAGGTAAAATTAAATGGGGGCATAGATACGGATCTCCACTATCGCCGATATAGAACGATAAAATCTTATCACGTTCATTGTACAGCTTTGGGCATCTCTGCCAAGATCGTGCCAGTGGAGTGCATTCGATTCACAAGTGCAAGCGATAATGACCTCAATTGACTGCCCTTTGCTTGCATTTCCTTATGATGTTACGTCACAATGTGATATCGCAAGGCAGCACATTTACAGATACCACAATGATTATTTATTTATTGTTCCACACGATAAAGACCATCAAAAGAAAGTCTTTAGCTCAATAACTAATGAGATAATTAAATTTTATTATACAACATTTTATAAAATAACGCACTTTTATTGAATTTTTTTTTCAATAAAACCAATTTATTACCCTAATTTCTTACTTAAAAAATATTTTATAAAATTAAGCGTTTTGTGAAATTCCAACTTTCTGCACATTCTAAGGCTGAGTTGCACCTACTTAATTATAACAATAGTGTTTCTTGTATGGAGTTTGACACATTTTTGACGTTTGTTAGTTAAAGTACTCGTATGATGGTGCAACTCAGCCTAAATGTGTTTGTAGAATTTGAACTTTCCAAACATTTTAATATGCATCTTACAGTCAGTCAAAGCAAACTATTTTATTAACTAGTCGGATAAATTACAGCGATATGTTAAGACTCGTATCTGCCTTAAACAGGTTAAAAAGAGTATTTTAATGCTTTTATAATTTCCTTACAAAGATGATGACATGATTGATGTTGTTCCAGGTCCGAAGATAACGCAAAATGGCTTCATCATAACCACAGAACCGGACGGGATTGGCAAATATGGGGATGACACTTGCGGGGTTCCTTCTGCCGCTACTACTTGTTCTACCCGTAAAAGGAGCAGACTTAAGAAATGGTTGGTTTGTTAATCATTAATAAAACATATCGCAATCAAGTTCAACAACAAGTGTTCCGATGATGTGATTCGTGTGTACAACCTCTATTATTTAATTTTAAGCTACATATTATGGTAAGTATTTCTACATAATTCTTGTAGAAATACTGCCTATAACTTTACTAAGTTTAAAATAACTTTACATTATGAAGCTAAACACTTTATGCATCGCTCCTAATGCAGTATCGTAATTGTTATAGCTGTGCCCTGAGCACGAATTAACTTGTAATAGCGGTGCTGTCTAATTTTCCATACAAAATATTTCAAAATAAACGATAACAATATAATCGTTCGTACGTTTCAGCCGAAAGACGTCTACTGCTGTGGAAATCCTTGGGGGAGGCCTTTGTCCAGCAGTGGACGTCTTTCGGCTGAAACAATATAATAACGACAATTATATTTTTTCGTGCTCAGGGCACTGAAATTTTCCAACCAAAATGTATTAACCGTAGCATATTTTCATAAATAACCTACGAATTAAGCAAAAGGTACGTCCTTTACAGCTGTTATTAAAAGTTTCATTTACAGGCACGCTACCCGAAGATGCGCGCGAAGCAAGGGCAAGCAAGCGAGTTGTGAGGTTATACTCAGGTACCAGGCCGAAACCGATCGTGTGTGAACATGAAGGCTTCCAAGCAGACCCTGCAGACTGCACCATCTTCCATCGCTGCATGAAAAATGGAAACGGGAGATATGTGTCGTTTAAGGTGAGTTTTCCTTAAATATTCTCAGTTAATAATTTGAAATTAGCACAACGCCTGCAAGACTCAAACTGTTCATTTTGTATTTTTTCAGTTCCAATGTGGCCCAGGAACCATATACGATCCAGATACTGAAATATGTAATCATCCACAAAGCACAAAGCGGACCGAATGCGGTGGCAGTTTACATATCCCAAGCGTTGAATTTGCTTTCGATAATGAGATAAATCGAGAAGTTCCATCGCCTATAAGTACTAGACATCCGGAAAGTACTGAAAAAGTTGTAGGCATACATCATTTTTCTACACAAAAAACAACACGGCCTGAGACATCGAGTTTTGCATCGAAATACCCGTGGGCATTAACGACTCATCTGTATTCAAATGCCGCTGTTTCTACATTGGCCCCATTTGTAAATAAACAACAGCAAACAGAATCTTCTAAAGCACCATCGACAAAACGAGAAGTCCCATCTAGTTATTTTACAACGCCGTTTTCCCAGAAACTTTATTCAACTACAGCCAAAATAGATTTTCAGTATCCAGCGTCAAATTTACAATCTGGGGACCTTTGTACAGCTAATGGCTTTATGGGCGATAGCGAGAACTGTCGCAAATTTTACAGATGTATAAGTAACCAACGGGGTGGTTTCATTAGATATGAGTTCTTGTGTAACGATCCCACGATTTGGGATGAAGATAAGAAAGCTTGTAACCATGCTTGGGCTGTCACAAGAAGATGTGGCAGGGAAAGTTTTATAGATGATAAAAGTGAGTTCAAAAAAACTGTAATGAAAGTAACTCGGTCTGAACTCACCACCACTAGCAGAACCACCAGTTTACCATCTCAATCGCAGTTACAGATAAATTACGGTTCGAAGGTAACTCAAACACAAACTCAAATAAGTAATGGGTCTGTTGTACAAAATCAAACCCAAATTAACTATGGAATCGATACAAACATCAAAAATTATAAGCCTAGTATTGTTCAAAATCAAACACAAATTAGTCACGGAAACGCAGTAAGTCAATCACAGACTCAGATTAATTATGGCGACGAAGCGGTACAAACACAGTTGCAAATAGATCATTCAAAGGAAGCTAGTCAGGCCCAGATGCAAATTAGTCAAACTTCAAGTACTACAAAAACTACTCAATATAGTCACCATCAAATGGTCTCAACTACAAGTTCCAATAATGGGTGCACTGAGAGTGGTTTCATGGGAGACTCAAAAGACTGTAAGAAATTTTACCGTTGTGTTGACAATGGAAAAGGTGGATTTACTCGATATGAGTTTTCTTGTGGAGAAGGGACTGTATGGGATCCAAATCTTGAAGCTTGTAATCATGCGTGGGCTGTTAAAGAATGTGGTGGAAAAGCACCATCTGGATCTACAACACAAAGTACAACAAAAGTACCACAAAGTACGACTAAAGTTTCTGAAATTCCATCAACTTCATCTACAACAACATCTTCTACTACTTCAACAAGCACTCAAAATTACTACTCGACTACAGAGTCTGAAGATGATGATAATAATGACATTGGTTACGGAAACCAACCTGTATCACCTGCAACAGCTAAGCCTGCAGAACAAGTTACTACTGAATATAAAGAACCACAAAGTCCTAGCGATAATAAATGTAAATCAAGTGGGTTTATGGGTGATAATAAAGATTGCAAAAAGTTTTATAGATGCGTGGACAATGGAAATGGAGGATACACTCGATACGAATTTTCTTGCGGAGAAGGTACAGTTTGGGATCAAACCATTGAAGCATGTAATCATGCATGGGCTGTTAAAAATTGTGGTGGAAATGTTGAATTCGAACATCCCACGGATAATTCTACAACTACAAATATATTATCTACAACAAGTACCCAAACATCGCCACAAAATGATGATTATGACACGGGATATGGGCTACAGCCATCACATGATGAGCCATCTTCTACAATTAAACCAACTACAATAAAATCAACTACCACAACACTTCAATTATCATCATCTTCTGAGTCTAGTATTGGAAATATTTGTACGTCAAGTGGTTTTATGGGAGACAACAAAGACTGCAAAAAGTTTTACAGATGTGTCGAAAATGGAAACGGTGGGTATACCAGATACGAGTTCTCATGTGGTGAAGGCACAGTGTGGGATCCTAAAATCCAATCATGTAATCATGCTTGGGCGGTTGAAAAATGTGGAGGTAACTCAGTGGAAGACGTAAATAAAGTAGAATCAACTACCCAAAAAGAGACACGTCCTACTTCTTCAACTTCAACCCAATCCAATGAACCAGATGATAATAACGATGTTGGATATGGACAACAAAGTCAAGAGCCACAACCTAGTACTAGTACAACATATCATCCTGAAAATCAGAGACCAGGCACAAATAAATGTTCAACTAGTGGATTCATGGGAGACCCAAATGATTGTAAAAAGTTTTACAGGTGTGTTGATAATGGCGATGGTACATTTACGCGTTACGAATTCTCTTGTGGTGAAGGCACAGTTTGGGACTCTAAAATTGATGCATGTAATCATGCATGGGCAGTCGAGAAATGTGAAAGTACAAGTTCGTCAACTACTTCTACAAGTAGCTCAACGACCCCAATTATTAATAACGAAGGAAATTCTAATAACTATCCTGTACAAAGTGATGAGTATCAAAGCCAAACTACAACTTCGACGGTAACTTCTTTATCAACAACCTCCTCATCAAATGTAGACAATAATTGCCAAAACAGTGGTTTCATGGGTGATACTCAAGATTGTAAAAAGTTCTATAGGTGTGTCGAAGATGGTAATGGAAAATATACTCGCTACGAATTTGCTTGTGGTGAAGGAACTGTTTGGGATCAAAGCATAGAAGCTTGTAACCATGCTTGGGCTGTAAGTAGACACTGTGCCGATGAAGGGAATAATAATCAATCTGGTAATGTGGAACTTACGACCCAAAACTCTTCAAGTTCTGAAACAGAAAAAGAAGATCAAAGTTACAATAAGCCAACTACTCAAAAAACATCCACTTCGACTGTCTATTCTGAACCATCAGGATATGAATGTACTCAAGAAGGATTTTACGGCGATAATAATAACTGTAAAAAATTCTATAGGTGTGTTGATAACGGACAAGGTGGTTTTATTAAGTATGAATTTACATGTGGCGAAGGTACAGTATGGAACCAGGATGTACAAACTTGTGACTATGAGACTTCTGATAGTAAATGCAGTTCTCCAGCTCCCGGACCTACGACTACGAAGCCAAATTATGAACAGGACACTATGTCACCAGAGTCTACAACAAAAGCGCTGGAATCCTCAACAACACATAGTGAAAATACTTCACAAAAACCGCAATCACCTAGCAATAAATGCGAAAATGAAGGATTTTACGGTGATCCAAATGATTGCAAAAAGTTTTATAGATGTGTGGATGACGGCAAAGGTGACTTTACAAAATACGAGTTTACTTGTGGTGATGGCACTATCTGGGACCAAGAAATTTTAGCATGTAATCATGAAAGCAGTAATAGCAAATGTACGAGTAGTAACATGAATCTAGCAACTACAACTGCAGCTACAGATACTGGCTCAGGCAGTTCATCATCAACACAAGAAAATCAAACAACTCCCAAACCTGAAACGACTAGTATTAGTTCAGGTAGCGATAAATGTGCAATGGAGGGATTCTTTGCTAATACAAATGATTGCAAGAAGTTTTACAGATGTGTAGATAATGGAAAGGGCGGTTTCACCAAATATGATTTCACATGTGGGGAAGGTACTGTCTGGGTCCAGGAAATACAAGCTTGTGATTACGATAATGATATATCAAGTTGTACCAATAAAGATAGCTCTTCAAATCCTCAGACTATAGAAGAAAAGCCCGTACCTACAGAATCTTCCCCAACAGGACAAGCAACTTCAGATTCTCAACCTTTAGATAAGGAAGACGATGAGTATCCAAGCGAAAGTTCTAGTAAACCGTCAAATACAGATGAAAAATGTACATCTGAAGGCTTTTTCGGAAACAAAAACGATTGTACTCGATTTTATAGATGTGTCGATAATGGTCAAGGTGGTTACACAAAATATGATTTTACTTGTGGCGAAGGTACTGCGTGGGATTCAAATATTCAGACTTGTAATCATAAAAGTGAAGTTGATAGTTGTCAGAAAACCAACCAAGAAAGTTCATCTGAAGCAAGCCATGATGAAGGATCTTCACAAACTACAGGAAGTACAAGTACAGGTAATGAACCCACTAGTTCGAAACCTCCAAGTAAAGATAAATGTGAACAAGAAGGCTTCTTTGGGAACTCCCAAGACTGTACTAAGTTCTATAGATGTGTTGATAACGGTAATGGTGGGTTAACAAAATATGACTTTACATGTGGGGAAGGAACCATATGGGACCAAGATCTTACAACATGTAACCACCCACAAGACGTGGCTAATCCATCGTGTAAAAGTGATGAAGATAATCAGTCATCTTCAGAAATGTCATCGTCTACAGAGGGTTCATCGTCATCCTCAGCTTCATCTTCATCAACTGCGTCCCAAAGTTCTGAAGGAACAACTGAAAGTAGTAATCAAGGATCATCTAATTGTTCTCAAGAATCTTCGTCTAAAAAACCTGAAAGTCAAAGTGTAAAGTGCGAGAAAGCAGGATTCTTTGCAGATCCAAATGATTGCAAAAAGTTTTATAGATGCGTTGATTGGGATGGTGATGGAAAGCGATTTTCAATTTATCATTTTGACTGTGGAGAAGGTACAATTTGGGATCCACAACTAGAAACATGCAACCACGAAGACTCAGTGTATCCACCACGTGACTGTAGTGGAAGTCAAAGTGCAAACGCTTCACAAGAAACAACTTCAACTACAACACAGAAATCCACAACAACTGAACAGAGTTCTACAACAGAATCGACTACAACTCAATCATCTACCGAAGAAAGTACAACTCAACAAATATCTTCAAGTGAGCAAACTACTCAACAGACGACGACTGAACACACCACAACTCAAGAACCAAGCACAAGTGAATCAGCTACCACTGAAAAAACTACTACAACAACAACACAAGTACCGACAACGACGACTACTACCCAACAATCATCTACTGATGGAACAACTACTACCCAGCAATCTACTGATGGAACAACTACTACCCAGCAATCTACCGATGGAACAACTACTACCCAGCAATCTACTGATGGAACAACTACTACTCAGCAATCTACCGATGGAACAACTACTACCCAGCAATCTACCGATGGAACAACTACTACCCAGCAATCTACTGATGGAACAACTACTACTCAGCAATCTACCGATGGAACAACTACTACCCAGCAATCTACTGATGGAACAACTACTACCCAGCAATCTACTGATGGAACAACTACTACCCAGCAATCTACTGATGGAACAACTACTACCCAGCAATCTACTGATGTAACAACTACGACACAGCAGACAACTGATGGTACAACTACTACACAGCAAAACACAACAAGTGAAACTACGACTCAAGAATCTTCAAGCACAGATGAAACTACAACAGAATCAATGACAACAGAACAGCAGTCAACTACTACAGAAAAATCTAGCGAGCAAAGTACTACCCAGCAGCAAACAACAACTGGACAAGAAACCACCACTACTGAAAGTACGACCACAGAAAGTAGTCAAGGCACGACATCACAAGAAACATCGGCTGAAAAAGACTGTCCCGAAACTGAGGATGACCAGTATTTGTATGTTTGCCCAACCTCATTCAGAAGGCACCCTAAATACTGTAACATGTTTTATCAATGCACAGAAGACAATGATAGTCATGACGTGAAAATAGCTAGTTTCAAATGCCCAAATAACACAATTTATGATGAAAGCAAATCACAATGTGTAGAAGAAGATAAGGCAGATAAGAAATGTAATGGTCAAAGAGCGCAGCGGCACAGAGTCAAACGATTGAACTTAAATTACAAAGAACCGGTAAGTGTTATGCAAATACTCGTACATTTAAAATAAAATTTTACTTAGTTACATAAGACTGTAGTTAATTTAAAAAATTGAAGAGTATTTTTTCGTAGTTCCAGTTCCAGTTTTCATTGTTTAGCTAACTGTTGATTGAATTTGAGCCTGGACTATAAATTAAAATGTTTTAATTGTTAAAATTGTTTGTTTAGATCGAGGCTAGCCGCAGCAAGCACACTTGTTCTGGTGTGGGATATTATCCATACGAAGAAAATGAATGCTCTGGAATATTCCTTAAGTGCGAATCAACGAAAGTGGGCAAAATTAGAGGCTACGTGTACCGATGCCCTGAAGGATACACCTATTGGTCCATAAGCAAACGTTGCGAAAAGAGAAGCCATATGAAGGGCTGCAAGCAATCGGATAAAAGTTGGCGTGAACGATGGGAAATCCCTGTAGAGAAAAAGAATATAGCCAAGTGATATTGGGATGTATAATTTACTGACACAAACTAGTAAGCATCAATGTTTGCAAGTACTTGTAGTATCGACTTTTAAGAACTCATGTTGTACATATTAATAATAAGTTCTAAGTAAGTTAGATAATGTAGGATTGTCATAATGGCATGAGATTAGATCTTAAACATACCACAATATTTTAGTATAATTAATAATTATGGAATGATAAATAATTAAACAGACCAATATTACCTATTAGATGATTTACTAGTCTAGTCTATTAAAAAATGTGTTGTTTAAGATGAGTAACAATGATTAAGCTGCCATAATGTTAAGATAAAAAAATCTCAAACTTGTGAACAAAATATTGTACTAACTGAACAATATTTTGAGCACGACTGAATTTTAGTATTTAAAATTATACGAATGCCTAAATTAATTGATTTTTATTATTTCCTTCTTTATCCGGATATGATTATTCAATTGCAAAGAAATGATATTGGATAAATCTACTTTATTAAAAAACTTACATAATAGTTTAACAGTACAACAATAAAAGTAGGTATATCAATAACGGTGAGTCTATGGCAAAATCACGTCAATTCCATTGCATGATGATAATACTCCTCTGCAAAAGATGGATAATTCTGCAATAATAAAATCTGTAATAGACTCTTGAGGGTTTGAATGAACAGCATTACTAAACATGGTTCCTAAGAAAGCATGACATGAGACCTCAGACGATACAATATTTCCTTTCAAATCAATAGTAAGCTGATTAACGTTATTTGCTTTGGACGTTTCAATAAAACTTTCATTATCAACAGCATGGGTATGTTTAGCAGAATTAAATACCACTTCTAAATTCTTGGTCTCTTTCTTGAGATTATCAGAAGGCTCTTGATCGAAACTTCTATTCATATGATCAGGTAATACATGTTTACGTTTCCTAGTAACAGTTATTGAATCATCGCGGCTTACACTCGTTGGTGTACTCAAATCAGCTTTATTTCTGAACAAAAATTCCAAAAACATTGGTAGAATTCCAAACGTGCCATTAATACTTTCTGCTGGTTGAATTGAAAAATTGCTTTTTGATTCAGCCATCATTAATGTCTCTTGTGAATCATGCACTTTTTTACTGTCCATGGAAGTTTTATTTTTGAAGTCAATGATAGCTAATTTTGGATGAGGTTTCTGAAGATTACTAGTGTTAGACCCATTGGAATGCATAGAATCACGTGACTGCTTAGGGCCAACGCTTGCACTTTTCTTGACCTCTGAATCTATGGAGCTGTGTAGAGGAAGATCATCGTCATCATGTTCCATGGCATCTATTATATCTCGAATGTTATTTACTTTCTTCTTCATAATAGGATGGTGGTTTTTGATAGCTTTTCGTTCATTTAAAGTCTTTTTAGCAACACGGTGAAAGTTTTTCAGGATATTTTGAAGTTTTTCTATATAAATTGAATGCGGTGATCTGGGCGTTAGGATTGTGGGATTGAAAGCTATGCCGCCTTTGTCCCAAATTGACGTAGCTCTTGTCAAAAATTCTATAAATTGCTTCGGTATATGTTTCCAATCATGTCGAAGGGGAGACTTTTCCATAAGTTTGCTTAGAGCAACGTGTTCAACATTGACATTATTTTTCGGGGATTGGTGTACGCTGTTCCCGGCCCAAAGCGAATCGAATGCTTTTTCATTATTTTCTTCAGCGCTTAGAATATTCGTATTTGATGTTGTGTCGTTGTGTACTAGAATTAGATGATATTTAAAATCTAAATATTTATTGGCTATAATGTCGATGTATGGTAAATAACTGTTCAGATCTATTTCTTGGTTATTTTCGATAAATACATGCATGTAAACATTGAAGAATGTTAGGGAATTGTCCAGTATAGGGGTGACGGCGTCGTTAAGCGCTCGCATGCGCATTTCCTTGTAGGTGGCAGGCGGTAGGACAGCCGCAGAGGCCACAATGTTGTACACCACGAAGGTTATTAGCGCGATCATTCCGATTCCCATCCACCAGTATGCTACTGAAGACGACCAGTGTTCTGAAAAATGTAAGTAAACAAATTATTTAACTACATTAGATCTATTCCTACTTTTAAAATGTGCCTTAATTTTTTCGAAGGTGTTTTCGTTGTGTGTTTGATCCGATCAATTCAATCATGAAAAAACACTCTTATTAAAACATTAGTAGGTACCTAACTATATTTTATATTAAAGGACTAACTCTAAGAAGTGAATACACAAAGGATGATGGGCACAAATGTATGGAAAGTGGTACCCGCTCCAATAGCCATAACCAATATACAGGGTGTTTGGCGCATCGTGTGCCAAAATGATTTGGCGGATAGAATGGGTCATTTCCTATATTTTCAGCCCCCATAACACGTTCCATGCCAGGCGGCTACTTTTAAATTATTTTTTTTAGTAATTTCACCAAAATACCCAAATCGCATCATTTAATTTCGATTTAAAAAAAAACTACTAGGCGCAGCCCTAAAGTAAATATTTTGTTTTGACGTGCATTAATGTAGGGTTGCATCAAATCTAAATTTACTGGCAAATATCATCTAGTTTTTTTTAAATTCAGCTTTGAAGTTTTCCGAAAAGTTAAAAAAGGACTGAACATTTAAGTTTACATGGGTATATTTTTTTTTTAAAAAGAGATAGCGATCTTAGAATTTTACCAAAACTTCTCTAGTCTATCCTCATTCAAACGGTATACTAATCTTGTTTAAACAATAACAACAACTTCACAAATTCCTTAAATTAGTGCATTGACTCTACTCGGACTGATTTGCGAAATTTGTGTTTATAGCCCCTTTATGTTTGAATAGCACGTTGAACACCTACAGGTAAAAAATATTTATCTTATGCAATGTAAAAACCTTTTCCCAATCGTTTTTCAATGTGGATTTCTTGAATTTAAAGACGAAAATAATTATTTTGATCGTTTATTAATTATTACAAATTTTGTTCAAAATGGCCTTGGCAACGTATACACTCACGACATATTCTTCTAATTTTCTCTTTTTATTACTACAAAGGCGTTTTCTACTCGTGGATTGGAAGAGATGGCCCTATACAGTGGCCTGCACGTTCCCCAGACCTAACTCCGTTCGATTTTTACGTCTGGGGACAAGCTAAAGAACTGGTGTACGTAACGGATTCAAACAATAGAAAAACTACAACGAATAGAAAACGCCTTATTAGTAATAAAAAGAGAAATGTGGCTGCATACGACAACCGTCGAAATTAGAAGAAGATGTCTTGAGTGTATACGTTGCCGAGGCGGACATTTTGAACAAAATTTGTAATAATTAATAAACGATCAAAATAATTATTTTCGTCTTTAATTTCAAGAAATCCACATTGAAAAACGATAGGGAAAAGGTTTTTACATTGCATAAGATACATAATTTTTACCTGTAGGTATTTAACGTGCTATTCACACAAAAAGGGGCTATAAACACAAATTTCGCAAATCAGTCCGAGTAGAGTCAATGCACTAATTTAAGGAATTTGTGAAGTTGTTGTTATTATTTAAACAAGATTAGTATACCGTTTGAATGAGGATAGACTAGAGAAGTTTTGATAAAATCCGAAGATCGCTATCTCTTTTAAAAAAAAAATTATACCCATGTAAACTTAAATGTTCAGTCCATTTTTAACTTTTCGGAAAACTTCAAAGCTGAATTTAAAAAAAACTAGATGATATTTGCCAGTAAATTTAGATTTGATGCAACCCTACATTAATGCACGTCAAAACAAAATATTTACTTTAGGGCTGCGCCTAGTAGTTTTTTTTAAATCGAAATTAAATGATGCGATTTGGGTATTTTGGTGAAATTACTAAAAAAATTAATTTAAAAGTAGCCGCCTGGCATGGAACGTGTTATGGGGGCTGAAAATATAGGAAATGACCCATTCTATCCGCCAAATCATTTTGGCACACGATGCGCCAAACACCCTGTATATTTTAAAAGGCCTTTAGATGTAGGAAAATTTCTGCTATGGGGCCAGTTCTAATTCGCGTTTTGAAAGCAGTAATTCCACTAAGTATTATAATGAAAGTATAACACAATCATCCATGTATACGAGTATGTATTATGACTACATTCTATTAATATTAAAAGAAGCATTGAAAAGGAAAGGATTATACCTACGATGAACTACCCAAGCTATTAGCCCATGATAATTTTAGCCATAGGACGTCCAGTTGAACATAGGCCTCCCCCATTTCCCCCAATGATTTCCACAATGGCCGGTTGGTGGCGGCCTGCATCCAGCGCCTTCCCGCTACCTTTATGAGGTCGTCGGTCCATCTTGTGGGTGGACTTATTGGGTCTTGTGGGTTTATTTGCTTTAACAACCCATAATAAAACCCTTAAGAAGTAATAAAACTTTAACCCCTTTATTAATAAAAGTTACACCCTAGTTGAACTCTGGCTTAAATTGTCATTTGGTATGGAAATGTCATTTTAATCCAAGGCTCTTCCTAAGTGTAACTTTTTATTAATAAGGGGGTAGTACTTCTTTAAATAAAAATATTTATTTCACAATTATCCCCATCAATAATTATAGAGTTAAGGAAGGATGCTGGAGCAGTAAACCCTTCCTGCCTCGCATAATATAAGTACCATACGATGGACACGTATGATACTTCTTCTTCTTCTTCCTCGTTCCCTCACTGATGAGGATCGCGACCACAGATAGTGTTCCTCCACAGACTGCGGTCATAAGCTGTGTGGACCGCACGATGCAAACTCCCGCCCACCGTCTTCCTCACCGCGTCCGACCATCTTGTCGGTGCCCTGCCCCGAGCGCGTCCCCCTTCATACTGTATGATACTTAGGTCACACAAAAAGTATCTTTATCTTCGAACGCAAAAAGATCTGAGGCTAGTGGCCATAGTAAATGTTGTTCGTATTGGTAAGACCTTTCAAATGACACTACAAACATAACTATTGGAGCCGGGTACCATTCTGCAAAAAAAGTATGATATCTTCGTACACAACCAGATCTGAGGATGGTGGTCATAGTAAAAGTTGTTCATCTTGGTAAGACCTTTCAAACGATAATAGACACATATAGTACGAGAGCCCACGACCAAAATTTTTGTCTCATAGCAATACGGCCAAAACCGCATCAAATCGATAGATACGATTATCCTGAACTCGAAAATACCAATATCAGACATTTTCCGCGTAGCGTTTGATCTGACCGAATTTTCAAAATTGTCAAAGAATTTTACCGTACTGCATCATAGCAATATGTCTGATTTGCAGACTGTAGTTGAATGATAGTTCTGAGATACCGGAAACATTATTTTCAGACGTTAGTGGTGTAGCGCAAACCCGTCAAATCACTTAAAAAAATTAAAAATGAGACAAAAAAAATGTCTCATAGCAATACGTCTGAAAATCTTTTTTATTAGTAAATTTTGGTTATTTGATGCGAACTAAACAATTTTCAGACGGAAATGTGAACGCATTACATTTTGAGACCGTTTTGAAAATGTTAACAAATTTTACCGATCGGTATCATAGCAATATGTCTGAAAATTGTTGGACATGATAAAATAAGTTGTCCACATGTGCAAAAAATTTATATCAGACAAATTAAGTGTAGCACCTTCTCTATCATACAACTTTTTGATACACCTAAAGTGTCTGAAAACAGGTTTTTGGTAATCATGGCAGCAATACGAAAAGTTAAAAAAAATAATTATCCGTATTGCTATGATACAGGTCGGCTAAATTTGTTGACATTTTCAAAAATGCGCACAGGCTATATGCTACGCGCAAAATGTCTGAAAACAAACTTTTTCGTAATACAATTATAATATCTATGTACATTTTCACTATCAGACGTATTGCTATAATACCGACTGTCTTTTTTTTTTGACACAGCAGAAATGGCCTCCCACTCAGTTGCTACACTTTCGACCGTTACTACACACCTAGTCGGGTTCAGAATCATACAATCTAACGATTCTATAGGGTTTTTGCCGTATTGCTATGACACATGGTTTTGGTCGTGGGCTCTCGTACTAATATCTATTGGAGCCGGGTACCATTTTGCCCATTGTCCTTTTACATTTTGAACAGAAAATATATGTCCAGCTGGCTATTAGGCCATAAGTATAGGCCTGCAAGTTGGACCCAATTCTAATTTGTATGAAGAGAGAAGATTGTTGTATGGAGTTTCAAAGACTTTTGACATTCGTTTGCAAAGTAAGATGGTGCAACCCAGCCTTAAACTTCTTCAAGAGTTAAGTTGCATGTCATACTATAGTTAACTAATTAAAAACATGTTTTACCTGGCCAAAGTCGAATGACTGCTGCTGCTCCCTTCACTTTGCTCCTGCTTCTTCCTCTGAACACCATAGGTCTGAATTGTCTCTGGTATCGAGGACTGAACTGCTCCTCATCAGACAGGTCTTCGTACAACAACGGATGTTGTTCTTTATACGACTCACTCATCACTATCCATTAGTTTCCTGACAGAATTAAAACACCTTATCAATATATCCTTTACTAGTTTATTCAAAGGATAAAAATTAGTAAATCTAAAATGTCATAAAAGAGCGCAAATGTCACAAAAATTTGTATGCCAAACTTGAAACAAAAGTGTGGAAAGATTAGTTATGAATGAGTTTTTGCTGTGTGAAAAATTGTTCATGACTTTGGAAGTATTTCATCATCATTCAGCCACAGGACGTCCACTGCTGAATATAGGCCAAATAGGCCTCCCCCAATGATTTCCATATCGGCTACAAAATATGTAGGCTTACCATATCAATTTCCATGCACTGTGAACACCATGTATCCTCACTTTACCATTTATCCCAAAAACTTATTTGAAAAACAGTACATGTTTTATTAATACGTACAAGAACGCGTTTGAAACGTTACTGAATATGTGCTACGTGAAAATGTTTTTCCTTTACGGCTTAATTTTGTTGATTCAACAACTGATTTGTCTCACGTACTGGCGTGCTTCTCGGCGTAATTACTGAATATTAAAAACTAAGCAATAATTACATGTCAAGGCAAGTTTTAAAAACTGTCCACCAAATCAATAATGATAGGTCTAATTATAACATGCTGTTACACCATTATACAATTTGGTTATTCATCCACCCCTCATAGGTCGATAAGTACGAGTATACCTATAGTAAGTAGGTAACTATTAAAACTTTTCGGGTGGAACGGAACCCATTATTCCTAGGGGTAAGCGTATAGTGTTGTTCATAATGCCTAGACAAATGACTTAATAACGTTAGTTATGTAAAGTATAAAGAGAAGAATACTCGTGAGAACAAAGGGGGCAGTTTTAGGTGGAAGTGCGGCACTGCATTAACTATTAGATTAGATTACATAGCTCTTTATCAAAGTGGTAGGATGTACAACAGTAGGTAGCATGGCTATTGATCAATGTAAATATGGTTCAGGTACGTGCTATCTAAATTTTAAATCTATACTAATATTATAAAGAGGTAAAGTTTGTGTTTATTTGTGTGTGTGAACGCCACATTACTTATTGCCGAACCGAAAAATTCGACACGGGCGAAGCCGCGGGCGGAAAGCTAGTACTTACCCTCAGAATACGGAACAATTGTTCTGTATTCTGAGTACTTACCTAATGTAACCCTTTATCATATCAATGACTCACCAACTTGTGGTATGTAATCTGAGACCATGACTAAGAACAGTTAATTGTGTTTTACAAACTTTAAGAACCACGTCGCAAACTAAGGTCGCAAAGTTATACCCAGACGTGGATGTAAGCTAGAAACTTGTTAGGTTCTTCTAACACTGATGCCCTTTAAAACATTGAATTTGTACATTATGCATCAAAAATGCACCCTTTACAACTTAAATAGGTACGTGTGTATGTGGTACCAACACTACCAACGGAGTTTAACTTAACGTGCCATCTCTCGTCTATCATTATTTCTAAATATTATTTGTTCTCAAACTACCAAAAACATTGATAAAAACTTTTTTTTCAAGAAATAAAATAGTTCATAAATGTCATAAACTGAAAAATGTCCGTTGACATTCAGTTTAAAATTGGAAACGCAAAATTTCAGAGGATTTCATAAAATTTAAAATAATTTTTCGTGTTGTTTGTCTGGATTATTTTAATTTCAGTATTGGTTTATCATCCGGACAGTCTAATAAGAAATAACAAGTAAGTAAAAGAAACTTATTGTTCATGTATTGTTTAAAAATCGGTCATGTTCGAGAGGTAGAAAAGCATGGACCTATAAAAAAAGTCGGACGGATTCTCATCAACAAAATACTGTGACATTAGGATACACCAGCTTGCCTGTACGTACAGGCCGGCACGCACACATTCACACCCTGATACACCACTTCGAGTGCAAACTTCACACAGTTGACACATTTAAGCAGCGAAAAAACAACACGAATACGACTTGTCTTGTGTGATGAAATTGTGTAAAAACCGTTCTGTTCGAACAAACAAAAAATAAGGAATCACACCTCACAGGCAAAATAATCCAATCACTTATTTCCCGACATTAAAATATTGAAATTAATTGAAATCAAACGTCATTCACTCGAAAAAATAATACGTCAAAGACCAGTGTTCTCAGTTATTTACGTGGGAAAATTACCCGAAATATGGGAAATTAATAATAATTTTAGGACTTTTTAGTTATTTATTACGCATACTATGGAAATAAAATAATTTATCATAATAATTGTGTTTTAATGGGATATATTTTCATAGGCAAATTTGATCCTTCCCAAAAATGTGGAACTGCAAAATTCAAATTTTCTTACATTGATTTCAAGTCAGTGTCAGGTTGTATGTTAAAAAAAATCTATCAGAGATAAAAATAACATATTGATGATGCATAAGATTATGATTATAATGTACACAAGATTCGTAATTTGTAACTGCGTGAATCATTTTTGATCAACATTATGTACATAACTACATACCCTGACACACTGACTTGCAAACAATGTAAGAAAATTTGAACATTGAAAATTTCGCGCCTACCTCAACGCATTCACCTTTCATCCTTTTAAAATGGCACGGAATAATTCTGTCTACATTTCCAAGTAACATCTGCCGATCTATGTTTTTCTTAAAATAAATGGGTAAAATGTTTTGGCTAACATGGCATCCCTAAATTCACTCACACAATAGACAAACGCCAAAATTTTGAGTCACAGTTTTGTTGTAGCGCGAGTTCCGTCCGCCTTTTTTTATAGGTCCATGTAGAAAAGGTAGAGTTCCTGAATAGCTTCCTAGCTAGTCGAAGAGACGACAGCGGCAAAGTAGTGTAGGATGCCCTTAGCCCAGTAGACGACCTCTAGATTAAGATACCTAGCCGATAGAGAAAGGTAGAGTTCTTTTGCACTCTTCGCCTGTCTACGAAAAGAGCTTACTTCTCAGTAACAACTTAAAACTTTACTATTAGTGATCAAAAAATAATTTACTTGATTTGTTTCACAGGAAAAAAATATGGTGGATTCTCCACCACGAAAAAACGACGAAGAATACCCCCTTTTGAAAGTGGAGACTGGCGGCGGGGACAGTGGGCGGCCGCCCGCCCAGCCCGCTGCCGCCCCTGGCTGGAACGTCACATGCGCCCCTAAGAGGTCGTGGTATGAACGATGGCCAGGTTAGTAAATGTACCAAACAGTTTAATTTTTGTAAGTGCAACTATTGTACAAGTTACATAAATGAAAATAATTGTAATGTCATCGAACTTAAGAGAGACGTAGAGAAATTATTTAATAGTTCTAATACTTCAGCTGTAAAATAAAGCGTTGTTAACTTTCTTTTCAGAACTTTTTTCCGCGTGTTGGATGACGGGAATGCTCCTGGGCATATTTGTTCTCATCATCTACGGCTTGGGCACGTTGGGTGTGATCCGAAGACAACCAATTTTTGTTCTCAACTGCAACGCATCTAAATCTGACAGCGAAGTCTACTACCATCAAATTGTGCAAAGAGGAGAACATGTCCAATTCAGCCAATTTTCTGAATACCTATCCGACATGGCTACACAATATGCTTTCTTACACTTCAGCGTATTCTTCTTAATAGACGATTCGGTACAATACGGCTATAGAGGACAACGACATTCACGGCTAATGAACAAATTGCTACCTCACCATTCAATCAGAGAAAGTGGGATATGTGACGGAATAAACCAACAAGAACTGAGAGATTTTCATTTAAAAAATGAAAACGTGAACGTCACTATTATGCCTTTGAGTAAATTCATGGCAATGACACCTCTAAAATACAAATGGCGAACGATTCCACTTGGCTATCTAACATTCTACGCGAGAGTTTTCTCCGTTTGGAAGAATGGAGGAATAGGAATCGATCTTAGTTGTTTTAGTAATCAGTACAAAAGGCGACAAATGCCTGATCGAAGAATCACTGCCATATTAAAACAGTACGATTTGGGAAGCAAACCTGAAGAATACGCAAAAACGCTCAATAATATCGATCGAGACGAACAAAACGAGTTTTTCGGATTGTTTTATGGTATAGTGCATCAAATTCTCAACGAAACTAGAGCGTTTTTAAATAGATCCTTATCATTCAATCAAGAAATAATTTCTGAACCAGTAATAAGAAAACATAGAAACAAACGTGAAGTTATATTTAAGACGCAAAACATTTCAGGCGACAATATAATTACGACTGTTACTCCAAAAATGCAACTTGTCAATACTTCGGAAATAACTATAATTGATTCTATCTATAAAAATGCTGATACCGTATCTGTGAGGAATAACTCTGTTGATAAAACACAGTCGTTTGAACTTGATACTGCACAAAAAGAAAACGGACAGCCAGAAAAGAATACGTCATCTTTAAATTTTGTGAATATGCCGATCAGAAATGGATCCGATGGTCCGCAAGTTGTTCTGCTGTATGATTTTTCTATATTTTCTGACAATATGGGGCCACCATATCTTTTCCCTGAATCAATGCAGAACAATCTACCTCTACCACATGCCACTAATCATGATGTCGTCGATTCTGTACCAAAAGCGTCATATTTTCTGTCGGTCACGATGGAAGGATCCTTTGTCGCGGCTATGTCAAAACAGCATCCGTTCTTAGGTCATATACTTTCAGCTGGATGTCAACGAATGCCTCCAAGATTTGCAATACAAGATGCGCTTATATCTCAATGCTCTTCAATATTTAAAGACGATGTCTATTGTAGCAACATTTATGTATTTTAGTTTTAATTTATTTAGAGCCTAATATTTTTTGTTTTGTTTATTTCATAGGATTCAATTACTCTTGTTTTTATTGTATGGCTGTTTAGTGTGTTGTAGCTTAATTTATCTAAAATTGTAATGTAATTTGTTCGTATTGTTAATAAAGTTTATTAAAGCAAATAAGTGGCTTTTTGTTTGTTTGATGACACACTAATGCTTTTTCCTAAATTGCTCATCATTTTGGATCATCATATTTTATCTCCTAGTTCTCTCAGTATTTAGCTTGCCTAATGATTTTTCCCTTTTGTCCGTGTTACTACCATTCTTACTACCAGTAGTAACACCGGTAGTGTTTACCCGTCTTACTACTGTAGTTGAAAGTTGTTAGAACATCAATAAAATATTGCTCGTGTTACTACCGTTTAATTTTAATTACAAAAACAAACAACATATTATTGCGAATTATCTAAAATTGTAATGTAATTTGTTCGTATTATTAATAAAGTTTATTAAAGCAAATAAGTGGCTTTTTGTTTGTTTGATGACACACTAATTACTTTTTCCTAAATTGCTCATCATTTTGGATCATTAATTTCTCCTAGTTCTCTCAGTATTTAAGCTTGCCTAATGATTTTTCATTCAAGTCTCGTGTACCGAATGAGTAGGTATTTTAAAGTACCTAGTACATGTATCCCTGTTGAGTATGGATTTGTTTTTGTGAATTTAATATTAAAGGAAAATAGTTGTATTTATTGTTTGTTCAACTATAAAAAAACACACCCTGTTTATACGAGTCGTGCTCGATCGAGGTAAACATTAATTTCTATAAATACAAAAATATTATAATAAATATCATCTGTGGTCAAGGGATTTATGTGATAAGGTCGCTTTTTTGGCGGGCTTTTGAACGCACTAGGCGCGATTTTCGAAGCCAATTTTGTATTTTTCTCTTTTTGTGTTATAAATAGTTATCTATCTATTGGAAGTCGTTAAGTCAACTTAAAACTCGACTATGCCGGACGGGGACGGTAAGGACCCGCCCAGGGGCAAGGAAAAAAGGAAGGCACCAAATAGAGATCACACCTATACGAGTGCAGATGAAGATTTCTACAAACCGTACGTAAAACCAGGGTATAGAAGGCTATTCGCGGAGAACACGGTGAGTGGCGAGTTTTCTGTATTTGTGGAAAGCACGAAAGAGAATGAGAAGATCGGGAACAACAATCCCATCCTGACTACCAACCTTTTCAAAAATGAAATCAAGGGCATTACCAATCTTAAAAGAATTAACGCCAATAAAATATGTGTCACATTTTCCCAGTCTAGTAATGCCAATAACTTCCTGAAAAACGATCCCTTCCTAACCAAACACCAACTCAAGGCATACATCCCAGCCACAGCAGTAGAAACAGTCGGCGTGCTTCGCTTTGTACCCACTAGTATCAGCAATGAGGAACTTTTTAAGAAACTCTCGTCATCTTACGAGATCATAGGTGTACGTAGGTTCACCAAAAAAGACAACGGCGAAATAAAGCCCTTCCAATCTGTGTCTATCACATTTTTATCAACTGTTTTACCCGAACATGTGTATCTAGACCTTTTTAGGTTCAGAGTATTCCCATACAACGCTCCATTGTTGCAATGCTTCAAGTGTTTCAAATTCAACCATGGTGCTAAAATTTGTAAATCTGTGCAAAAATGCTCAATATGTTCTGAAGAACATCATTTTTCTGACTGTACTTCAAATAAAATAGCCAAATGCATAAACTGTCAAGGAGCTCATCTTGCGATTTCACGGGACTGTCCTGTCAAAAAACAAAAAATGGAAGATAAAAAAAATAAATTAACTTACGCTAATATGGTCTCCAGCAGTGCAGCGGCTACTAAGAGTAGCCCAGTTATCAAAAACTACATAAGCGAGTTTCCTCTACTGGCTGCTCCTAAAACTAACTTAAAATCTATTGCATCAAGGAAGCCACAAGCTAGCTCGGTTTCAACAGCGACCTCTTCCACTTCAACTAACTCGATGGAAGTTAAAGAAAAAGAACCACTTACCAATGAACAATTAATAGATGAAATATTAAACAATGATTTTATTCGCAAGGCCCTTGTAGGCGCCCTTGTCGCTATTGGCAACGAAACGAGGGCAGTTAATAGTTCTATTATACAGGAAATTCTAATAAAAAGTTTCAAAGGGCTTTAAATGGATAAAAGTTTCATAAGAATCTCTCAATTTAACGTCGAAGGTGTTATTAACAAAAAGCCATTGCTTATAAAATTTTTGATTGATAATGATATTGATATATGTTTGTTAAACGAAACATGGTTGAAAGAAAACAGTTCTTTTCGTATTCATAATTACAATCTAGTTAGTAAAATAGGTAAAGAAAAAGAAGGCCGGGGTGGAGTCGCCATCCTAGTCAAAGACACTTTGAAATATTCAGTAATAGAGCTTCCCTTTTATGATTTTCTACAACCTGTAGCTATTAATCTGCGAACTGGCATAGGTAATTTAAGTATTCTATGTATATATTGTCCACCACCTAAAGAAAATAGATCAAGATTTAATGGTAGCAAACTGAAACAGATTATTAACTTACTACCTAAGCCACTTTTGCTATCAGGTGATATTAATGCTCACCACATCGCATTCGGCTGTGCTACTAGTAACGGTCGAGGTAATGAAGTTTACAATATATTTGACGAGAGCGACCTCTGTATCCTCAACTCAGGGGCGCCAACCACTGTTGGTAGATCTGTTCATAATCCTTCGGCTATTGATGTAACATGTGTCAGCCCTTCAGTAGCTCCATTATGTGATTGGAAAGTTTATGATGATCCAATGGGAAGTTATCACTATCCCACTATAACAGATATTCAGACTTCTGTTGATAAATATCAGATAGGTGAACCAGTACACAAATTTATTTACAATAAAGCTGATTGGTTTAAATTTCATACTGAAACAGAAAACATGGTAGTTAATATTAATTTAGATAATACAGATCCATTAAGAATTTATGACGATTTCTATAATCATTTGATTAATATTAGAGACAAATGTGTACCTAAAGTAGTCAAAACCTCTCCCAATTTAATGAAAAAGCCTGTACCTTGGTGGGATGATGAGTGTAATAGTGCAGTTAAAAAAAGTAAAGATGCTTTAAATTTTTATAGACGTAATCCAAGCATTGACAACTACATTGCGTATAAAAAATTAGATGCTGCTAAAAAACTAACTCTTAAAGAAAAAAAGAAAACAGGTTGGAAATCTTTATGTGAATCTTTTAATCGATATACTCCTGTTAGTACAGTATGGAACTATATGAAGAGGTTTAAGCGTGTTTCAATTCCTAAACTGCCGAAGAATGATGAATGGATTCCCTCTTTTTTTGAGAAATATTCCCCTGCATCTCCTCCTGAAAAAGAAGTAAATAATTCATTATTGCAAGCATATTTCTGTCAAATTGGTGACGAAAAAGCAGCTTTTTTATCTCAACATTTTTCTTGGGAAGAGTTTATGACTGCCTTGAAGTCTCGTAGGAACACTACACCTGGTTTAGACAATATTCCTTATGAACTTATTCGTCGCCTACATAGTAATGCCAAAAAACTTTTACTGTACATTTTTAATTTACTATGGCAAACACAGGTCATCCCAGACTCATGGAAGACTCAATGTGTCATCCCTATACTTAAACCAGATAAGCCTCCTGATGACTGTAACTCTTATCGACCAATTTCTCTGTCCTCATGTATAGGTAAAGTATTTGAGTGCATGTTAAAGACAAGATTAGATTATTATGTCGAATCAAATAATATCTTACCAAATGAACAATTCGGATTTAGGAAAGGCCGAAGTGCAGCAGAAAGTTTTACAGCATTGGTCTCAGATCTTAGGAATTCTCTTGACGGTCACTCTGCTACAGCTTGTGTCTTCCTTGATGTACAGGGCGCGTTCGATAACGTGGTCCCCTCAATTTTAATAGCCATCTTATGTGATATTGGAGTACCCGGGGTAGTCTGTAAATGGATTTTCAATTTTTTGTATAAAAGAATAATGTATATAAAATTTAATAACATTTTTCATGGACCCGGATATGTATATAAAGGCACAATGCAGGGCGCTACGATCTCGCCATTATTGTACAATTTATACACTAGTCAAATTAATAAGTATTTAACACAAAGGGATATAAAATTTTTACAATTTGCTGATGATTTATTAATTTATACTGTAAATAAAAATGTAAATACTGCTGTGCACAGTTTAAACCTAGCTTTAGTTGAAATTCATAATTTTTATTCTGGTAAATTAAAACTTGATATTAGTCCCAATAAGAGCGGCGTTATGTTATTCTCGAAAAAATATAATGAGTGTAATTCTAATATTTATTATAATAATAATCCTCTTCCATGGATTCAGGAAAAAAAGTTTTTAGGAGTGTGTCTAGATAAAAAACTCACATTTGAAAGTCATATCAAGCTTCTCATTCGCAACTCTTCTAAGGCTTTAAACTTATTACGCTCACTAGCCGGTGTAACTTGGGGCTCTGATCCTAAGATTTTATCAATGTTATACAAGAGTTTAGTGCGTAGTCATTTTGACTATAGTACTTTAGCATATATGAATTGTAGTCCAACCCTATTAAAGAAATTAGATGTTATTCAGAATAAAGCACTTAGAATAATAACAGGAGCTATGTGTTCAACACCTATCAATGCTATGCAATGTGAAACATGCATTCCTCCTTTAGTACTGAGACGTATTCAACTAGCAGCAAATTTTTGTCTCAAACTAATAACTTCAACTAACAAACCAGTACTAGATAGAATCATGCCACCCTTATCTTCCCAAATATGCTCTACTCCTCCTCCTCCAATTACAGGTAATGAGTTAATATCTGGACGCACTCCGGGCTTACTAAGAATTGCATTGTATATTGATTCTCTCACTGTAAATATGTATAAAGATAAGCCATGGCCCATGTACAAAGTTAATTATGAAGATCTTGTTGTAAATAATTTCACCATTTTAAGGGAAAAGATCTCCAATCAAATTGATCTTAATAAATTTCTAAATAAGTCTTATTATAAAGTGTACACAGATGGTTCAAAGAAAGAGAATAGTGTAACCTCTGCATTTTATGATCCACAACTTAAACTTACTCAAAGTCATAAAATTGAAAGCCACTGTAGTATCTTTACTGCAGAAAGTTATGCTATCCTCTTAGCACTTAAACATATCTGTACATGTAATCCACCATCTGACAATATTATTATTCTAACTGACTCTAAAAGCGTATTACTAGCTCTGGAAAATAACTCTTGTAAATATAATTTGAATTATATAGTTTATGATATTAAGAAATTAATTAATAACATATATAGACTTACTGGTAAGACACTGCTCTTCCTTTGGGTACCATCGCACCGTGGCATCAGGGGGAATGAAATTGTTGATCTGGCTGCAAGGAATGGCTTTGATGTTGACCATTCTACGTTGTTGAAGTTACCTCACACTGACTATCAAGCCGCAATCAGTCAAGACCTGAAAAAGATATGGCATGAGTACTGGACTATTACTAGTATGGAAAAGGGAAAATGGTATGCTAAGATCCAAGGAAGCCCGCCCGCCAAACCTTGGTACCATCGGAGGAATGAGAATATAGATAACAGGAAGTTCATAACCATAATAAATAGGCTAAGATTTGGCCATTGCCACGCTCCCACTCACCTGAAGAGGCTTAACTTGATTCCGAGCGCTGAATGTACATATTGCAATGAAGAGCTTGCCGATATGGAACACATAATCCTGAAATGTAGAAGTTTTGGAATCCAGAGACTGGTCATGATCGATGACCTTCAATCTGTCTCCCTGGAGAGCACAAGTTCTCGTCGCTGGAGGAGGCAACCACAGAAAGCGACTTGTTATTGATTACTCAAGAACTATCAATATTTTTACCGAACTGGACGCCTATCCCTTGCCAAAAATAAATTCAATAATTTCAAAAGTTTCCAAATTCAACTTTTTCAGTCAAATCGATTTGAAAAGCGCTTATCATCAAGTGCCCATACTGAAAAAAGAACAGAAGTTTACTGCCTTCGAAGCATGTGGAAAACTGTACGAATTTACTCGAATCCCATTTGGCGTTACTAACGGCGTAGCCGCTTTCCAGCGAACACTAGAATTCATCATAGAAAAGGAAAATTTAGTTGGAACCTATGCTTATCTCGATGATGTGACCATCTGTGGCGTGACTAAGGCCGAACACGATAAAAACCTTAATGCCTTTCTACAGGCGGCTGAAAAGTATAGACTTACATTGAATAAAGAAAAGTGCACCTTTTGTTCGGAAACCATCAATCTTTTGGGTCACACCATCACCAATCAGACAATCAAACCTGACAAATCAAGAATACAACCTTTACTCGATCTTCCTGAGCCTAAAGATTCAATGTCACTCAAAAGGGTTTTAGGATTATTTGCACATTATAGCCCATGGGTAAGAAACTTTTCTCATAAATTGAGGCCATTGATAGATAGTACCGAATTTCCTCTTTCTAACGAAGCATTATCAAGCTTTAACAATTTAAAGACTGAGCTCGCTAACGCTAGTTTACATGCAATTGATCTTAAAGCTACTTTCACTGTCGAAACGGATGCATCAGAATATGCGATTGGAGCCATTTTATCACAGGACGAACGACCTGTAGCTTACTTTTCTCGTTCATTATCTCCACCTGAGAGACGCCACTCTTCAATAGAAAAGGAGGCGTGTGCCATCGTTGAAGCACTTCGCAAGTGGCGCCACTTCCTTTTAGGAAGGCATTTTATTTTAATCACTGACCAGCAGTCAGTAGCATTTATGTTGCAAGCTCACCATTCAAGCAAAATTAAGAATGAAAAGGTAGAGCGTTGGAGACTCGAGCTATCAGCATACAAATATGATGTTATATATAGACCGGGGAAGGAGAATTTGGCCGCTGATGCACTGTCTCGCGTTTGTGCTCAGATACACACCAACGTCACAAATAAACTAATTGAGTTGCACAACGCTCTTGGACACCCTGGTATTACTCGTATGACTCATTGGATCAGAACTAAAAATTTGCCATACTCTGTCACTGATATAAAAGCGATTACTTCTGCTTGCAGAATTTGTGCTGAAATCAAACCACAATTTCACAAAACTCAAGGAAAGCTTATTAAGGCGATAGCTCCTTTTGAACGACTAAGCATTGATTTCAAAGGCCCATTACCTTCAAAGAGCAAGAATAAATACATCCTCACTATTATCGATGAATTCTCTAGATTTCCATTCGCATATCCTTGTCAAGATTTATCTGCAGACACTGTAATCAGATGCCTTAAAGATATTTTTTTTATGTTCGGCACTCCTCTCTTTGTCCATTCTGATAGAGGCTCTGCTTTTGTGTCAGAACGAGTGCAGCAGTTCTTGCTTTCTATAAATGTGGCAAGTAGCCGGACTACTCCATATAATCCACAAGGTAATGGACAAGTTGAACGTTTAAACGGGACATTGTGGAGGACAGTACAACTTTTCCTAAAATCTAAGGGCCTGGAAGTGACGGATTGGGAACAAGTGCTATCCGAATCTTTACATTCTATACGTTCTTTACTTTGCACGGCCACAAATTGCACTCCTCACGAACGTTTGTTTTTCCACCCTCGACGAACAATGAATGGGCAGTCGATACCATCATGGTTATCGTCTTCTGGGACCGCTCTCATGAAAAGGAATGTTCGTGCTTCAAAGTACGACCCCTTAGTGGAAGAGGTCGAACTTTTACAAACAAATCCATCATATTCGTATATAAGATTACAAGATGGTAGAGAGACCACCGTTTCAAACAGACATTTGGCTCCTTTACCGGATGGAGAGGATGATTCCTGTCAAGAAGAGCCATCAGACTTAGATGAAATAGTTCAGGAATCTGAATCTGTTCAGCAGCCTGAACTTGGTCAAGAAACTGGTGTTGCTGAAGAGCCAGAGGCAAACCTAAGCCGGCGTTCCCACAGGGCTCGCAGAAGACCAGGCTATCTAGAAGATTTCGTTTGTGATAATGACTAAAGTGTACCTGGACATTGAAATATAGCGAGGGAGAATGATATGAACCTCCTCTGTTGCAAATTGTCTATGGTACTTTAAGAATGATACAAGTGACATCTTTGTGGGAAATATCTTGATCTTATATAACAGAAATGTAGCTCATTTATTAAGTTGAATAAAGCCTAGTTTCTGAAGGCCGTATCTTTTCATTTGTAACAGTGAACGTGTACCACAGTCGTTGGACGAACTCCTCAAGGATCCGAAACTTTTCAAACCCATATATACTTTCGTGGTTTCAACTCTGGGAACTATTTGAGAAATTGAGAAGAGTAAGAACTAAGAAAATATCAGTGAATCACAGTGAATCAGTGAAGTGAAGTGTCAAACAAAGTTGTCATGTGTCAAATTCAAACAAAAGTTCAACGGACTTCAAAGACTGGCTTAAAAGGGCACGCACCCAGAGCCGTGAAAAACTATATTAAAAAAAAAAAAAAAATGTGATAAGGTCCGAAGCCGTAAACTTGGAACTTATTTAAAAAAAAACAATTTCAAATCGACGTTTTGCAAGTGTTGATTTCTACAATGAGCATAATTAAATTACAAACAACAAAGAACTGATTTCAAATGATGATGCTTAGCAATGTAAATCGATTAAAAAATACGCCATGAAACTACCCTTCAGTAAAATCATATCACCGTTCCTGAAGCCCTATCTAGGTAACACAAGAATGTTTTGTCAGCACCCCACGTTCGGTATTAGCGTATTTTATACTTATTTTTATGGGACACTTGGCTTCGTAAGTTTCATACTTTATTACCTATTTATTTAGTTAGATTTCTGATTGATATTGTAGTTTTTTTTTAGCTTTGGGGAGTATTATGGAATATTTTTGTTCTTACAAAATGTTTAACTACCTAAGTCTTTAATAAAGCTATTATTTTAATTTATCGCTCTTTTCGTGTCAAGAAAATAATAATGGTTCCAAAAAATACTTACTACTAGCTTTTGCCCGCGGCTTCACTCGCGTGAAAATTCGTTTGTCACAGATCGTCATAAATTATAGCCTATAATATGTTATTCTGGGTTACAAACAATAACACTGTAAAGTTTCAACAAAATCCGTTCAGTACTTTTTGCGTGAAAGGGTAACAAACATCCAGTCATCCAAACTTTCGCATTTATAATATTAGTAGTATTATCGTTTAATTCTTAATTTCGTTATTTCTTTTTCGCAGTTTATTAATGCAAACCATTTAAGGAAGCACTTAGGCGAAACTCCACTTACTACAGACGAGCAAGATGGCAACTTTATGCTCACACATGACCTGAAAATCATCGCAACTTCAATGGGATTATTCCAATATGCCTGTCTGGTGGTGGGATGCTTGACTGTAAGATCACTGTACTAACTGCCACAGTTCCAGCTACCCATTTTCGGTTATGTCATCTCGTTCTATCGCAACGAATCACCATTTGATGAGAGCGAGAGAAAAAATGGAAATGGATAGCTGGAGCTGGAACTGTGGCCGAAGTAGGTACCTTCAGTGCTGCTAGAAAACAACGTTTGATATCAATTCTGACTGATTAGTAAAACATACATCAATGTTGTCCCTGACTTAATTACATATTTAGAAAAGATAAAGTATAAGTCGGTCCGATAAATCTGTACCCCCAGTGAAAAGGGAGTTAAGTCGAAAATGGTGATTTTTGGGAAATCGCATTTGAAGTTAAAAAAATCCTGCTTCATCGCTATTAGAGATAACTTGGTGAAATATTTTTTAGGTGAAGTGAAAGGTAATGTTAGATATAATTAGGCAGTGTGCCAGTTTGGGAAATATAGCATGTGGTTTTTTCGTAATTAAATAAAAACACAGTTATATCACCATGCACGACAACTTTACATTCGTGTAAAGTGATGTAATGGGACATAAATCATTTTACACCACACTGAATTGACCACACGCTATCAAGTGTAAAGTGATACGTTTTCCGCCATTTCTGTTGATAATTTTTTGTTTCTTCAATTTTAGAAAAAGTTGTAAAACAAACATAAGTAATTACACTATGAGGAATCATTATTTCAGGTTATTTAGGGTAAATCGTCCAAAAATTGTTACTTATATCAATATACACCAATTTTTTGGTGAGAAAATAAATGTGTAAACTGATCTAACTAACATAACAGCGATCTAAGTATCCAAATAATTATGTGTAAAGTTATATAAGTGGCGATTGTATAGGAATAAGGCTAGAATTTGAGACTGAATTCTAATTATTTACTCCTTAAATGTTTATTCTGATCTGAAACTACTATTTTATTAATTATTACACCATATACCATGAATGATATCGGCCTAAATCACATACATTATCTCCTATTTTAAAGAAAGTATAGCTGAAGCAATTGTGTAGTAAAGACCAGAAACAACAAAGGTTTCACATCAACTAATTAGACAGGAGACAGAGAAAAGTTTGTTTTCTACAATTAACCTATTAGGAATCAAACCCTGGACCGGAGATGGTGATGTCAAGCTATATTGATTGCCTTTTGGCTACAGAAGGATAATATAAAAGTAAAGTCATAAAATGCATTTGTTTTCAACAAAGAGGCTTTTAAAAAACCCTTTAACACGTCCTAGTATTACTTGAACCCTACTTTTATTTTGGGACATAAATGGGCCAGTGCTGAGAAGAAGCAGCGCAAGAAATTTAGCCACCCTTGTCAGCCTCTTCTTAAATCATAAATAACTTGAAAACATCGAACTGCCTAAGGCGGGAATCTTCTTAAATCAATAATGACATGAATAACAAGTTATGTTATACTTGCGAGCTAAGCAGATAAAGTCCAGCCACAAATGGCATTTACATAATTATTTACTTTATACATAGTATCCATTCATAAGGTCTTTCGTAGTTAGTTTTGCAGGACAATCGAATATTGCACTTAGCCTTTTGATTAGACCATTGTGCGCTATTTGTAGTTTATCTTCCTATTCCAACCACTCCAGATCCCCCAGGTAGCAGCAGCCTATCTAAGTCGCTACAGGCCTTCTGCAGCGACCCTGGTGATTGGAGAATTTGAGCCTGTTGATCTGCTACGCTTGTGTACTCCTTGTGCACGTGCTGCGGTTTTTCTTCTGCCTCCATGCATCTTCTGCACAGTAGGCTGTCTGCAACAGCTATATTGTGTAGGTGTTGGTTTAACATACCTGTTATTACACTTAGGACCTTGCGGATGTTGTCCCTGTTTAGTCTTATGAGGCTGCGGGAGAATTTTATCGATATATATGCACAACTGCATCTTTTGTTTGCCTGCATCTTTCACAATCTTTCCATTCTGTGTGGTGTTATTTTTCTATTTTGGAGCGCAGCCAGGTCTTGATCTGTGCTTATGGTATCGGCATTATTATTGTTCCGGACCAAATACCGTCGTGTACGATCCCCTTCTGGCCAGTTCATCTGCTGCGTCGTTGCTCAAGGAGTTACTGTGCCTTTTGATCCACAGGAGTGCAGGGTAACGCCACTTGCGTCTGCAATGACTTAGGAGCGCGTCATGGCATTCCAAAATAAGTATTATAATGTAGTATATTAAGTTGCTTTGTATTGCTTGCACTATCTGAGATTATTTTTATATTCAGACCTCGGATGTCTATGGTTGCAACCACCTGTGCTGCTCTGATTGCATTCTGCTTGGAAAATTGTATTGTGTTTATCTAGTGATGTTGATATTCTTAGTATATTTAGGTAATTCGAGAAGACACCAGCTCCTGTACCTTTTTGGGTTTAGGAGCCGTCAGTGTATATCCTAACTTCATTGATTCCAGAGCAATCTTGCGTTTCCGCCGTAAGCTGGATATTATATCTCCAGTCGAAGATGTGAACACAGGGAATTCTGTCGATGGGTGCCTCGGTGAGAGGTATTTATTTTATTAGGGTTTTGTGCAGGATCGTGGAATATCCTGTCTCCTTGTTTTGCTTCTATATGCCGTTCTTACCTTTAAGCCTTAGAGCGGCTGCTTGCGCTTCCTCCTGAATGAAGAGGTCTAAAGATCTAAGATTCAGAAGGTACTCAAGTGATGTCGATGGAGTGGTTCTATACAACTAGTGGCCGCTATGCTTACTAGGCGTTGCAGGCTTTGGAGTTTTGATCTTGCTGTGGATAGTTGTGTTCTGTGCCACCACACAAGTGATCCATAATAATATGTGTAAGAGGGCCATATAACCGACGTGTAGAGCCAAAGTGTTATCTTTGGGTTGAGACCTCATCTAGTACCAATGAGTCTCTTGCACTGCTGGAATGCTATATAGGCCATTTTTATTTTGTTCTCGACATTACTCGCCCAGTTCAATTTGTTGTCAAAGGTGATGAGTTTTGTTTATAAAGAGTTCTGGTAGTTGGAGCTCTTGTGAATTCGATAATGCACTTATTAAGTACTTTTATTGACAACGTTAGGCACTATGAATTCAATTATATGTTTTACTAGTAGATATTCACCATTATTTATTAAAACTATTAACTAAAATTCTTTGATTTCAAAACTACGACATTATTTTTTCCTTTAGTCTGACGTTTGGGCTAAGTTATATCATTTTACACCAAATAATTAACCAAATTATTAGTTGCGATTTTCAAATATTTTTGGTCTAAGTAATTTATAACATTTTACACATGTACAAAACTTTTGTGGTTAATGGTATTAGTCTAATTGAATCATTATACACAAAATAAATAATCTTTTGTCTTTTACTTTTTGTGCTATAAATTAAGTTACATTCTTTTTCACTAACCAACAATACATAGTTTTTTTTGTGTATATTAATATGAGTCATCTTATATTGTTAATCACAAACTCAATCTGAACAAATTCCATCGTGTAAAAAGTAGTAACACGAGTCATACCTCTTGACACAATAAAAAAGTGAAAGAAGCCTCCGGTACACTTTGTTAAAAGTAGACATGTATCAATATACACGAAAGAAATCTCAAAATTGGTTCACAAAGCCTCACTTGTAGATATCATTTGGCACAAAGTTATTTTCTTTTCTATACGTCGTAGAAACATACCGATTAGATACAAAAATAGCTAATTTTTCAGAGATTCACATTATGTTATAAAGTCAATTTTGATCTAAGTCGAGTTAGATCCCTTTTCACTGGGGGTACAGAAATGGGATTGATATAAAGAAATGCGAACATCAGGCCTCGACCTATAACGATTGATGAATTCAGAAATATTAGGTTGGAATGGTTTAAGGCACAATCTAGTGTGTGATGCATTAGATAATTTAGATTCAAAAGTTCAATAAAAGAGAGAGAGAGAGAGAGAGAGAGAGAAATCATAGGTGTCTATACGCAGAGATATTATTTAAGTTTATTTTCGCTTTCTACAGCCATAATTTTGCGTTACAATATCGCCAAGGGCAAAAAGGTACGAGAATCTAATAATGATTGTATTCTTACAGGAAAATCCCGCACTATTCCTGCCACATCTAGCGGGCCAGCTCTTTATTGTTTTCGTGAAGACCCTCAACGTCTTACTATTGCTGGCCCATGTCAACCTCAAGTCGATGGGAAAGCTGAAGCACAAGGTGCCAGCCATAATGCTCATGACGTTCAACTGGTGTCAAGAGTTTTGCGTTTTCAGACAATACCTCTGCGTTTGTGATCTGTGAATCAAATGTAATAAACGATGTTGCGGATTTTAATCGAATTTTTAATCATTTATACTCAGAATACCTAATAATTATTCTGGTTCTCATTACATTCGGATAGCGATAATTCTTCATTAGATTTTGCATCATCATTTAATATGTCTGTATTAATCTAAAACCTACCTACTCAAAGTTTTCTATTTAGCCCAAAGGTTGACTGGTAAAGAATACCACATTGGCATTAAGTTCGCCTTTTATACTGTAAAGATATTGCAATTAAGTTAGCGTTTGTTAAGGTAGCAAGACATTCGAAGCAGGTTTTTTTTCTAATCTTCTCGCTATTTCTTTAGAATAGGAACAAAACCAAACAAAACCTCTAAGAACAAAACTATGTAGGAAGCCCGATAAAACCTCTAATAAATTCACATAAAATTGACATAAACAAGTCATATAAAATTAAAAAATAAAATTAGAAATGTCTGTCTGTCTTCAGCCGACTGAGCGGCATTATGTCACAATAATTGTATTACACTCAAAAAAGCAACAATTCGTGTGATACTCATGGAATTATGTATTTCTGATGCAAAAACGAAGATTACAATGAATGGATTTTGAAGTCATCTCAAGCAAAAATGGAGACCGAAAGCAATAACTTGTTAGATCAACTTCGGCTCAAACATGAGAATCACGCGAATGCGGTGGAAAAGGTAAACTCTATCACATTATTCTTTAAATAAATCTAAAGAAATCTAATCTGGGGATAAATCAAGTAAAATTTGAGGTTTCAAGTTAAATTTAGGTTAAACCAAGCATACATTCCAAAATAACGGGGAACTAATAGGATTCGGGGATTCCTTTTTACTAACAACAGGGAAGCTCTGGGCTAGCATCTTGCCTGATGAAGAGTGATGATCAGACCGAAGATGGAATCGAGCTTCATCCGAAATCTTTGAGGATTGTGATTGATATGGTTGACCACAGACACTGGTTTTCTAACAATTGTGTTATTATTGGTGTTTTCGTTCGTTCGTTTCAGCCGAAAGACGTCCACTGCTGGAAAAAGGCCTCCCCCAAGGATTTCCACAAAGACCGGTCCTGCGCCGCTCGCATCCAGGCACCTCCCGCGACCTTCACCAGATCGTTGGTCCACCTAGTGGGAGGCCTGCCCACGCTACGTCTTCCGGCTCGTGGTCGCCACTCAAGAACTTTCCTGCCCCAGTGGCCATCAGCTCTCTGAGTTATGTGCCCCGCCCACTTCCACTTGATTTTAGCGATTCTGCGGGCGGGTGTTTTAACATGTATAATGTCATGAATAATTTTTTTTAGACTGAGCAGCTTCTCACATTAAAATCGGCAATGAGCGATTCAAACTCGTAATCGAGAGGTAGGTAGTTAGCTATCACAAGATTGAAAGCCGTTTGCCGTTACTACCTATCTGTAAAATACTACGCTCGACTTGGCGCGGGCACTGCCGTGTCCCCCGATTACTTTTCTAATGCAACAAAAACGTTTCTTGTATTACACAACAACAAACAATAGGTACACGTAATTGCGCCCTTAGGGCTCATCTAACACCAAAAACGGAGATAAATAAGTCTCAAATAATTTCAATGAGTAATTCTTAGCTGTCCTTGAGTTTAACTCATATCCGAAAAGTATAACATTCGTCTTTTCAACTACCGGGAACAAAATTGATGTGACTAACCTTGGTTTTTCCCAGTTGAAATCCATGAACGGTGAAGGTCCCGATGGAGTGCGTATGAAGCTCCGAGCTCTTCTGGTGGCGTTGCTGGGCGTGTCCATGTCTGCTTGTGCCTTCGCCTCGCAGCCGGTGGAATTGGAACTTGATGATGACGAGGTTGCACAGCGGCTTAACAACGTCAGCTTCGCTAGACGGTAAATCTTTAATCACGCACTAGCCCACGCCAATGATGGATGAATGGCCCCCTTAATTGATTTATTGTCAGTGGTGAATATCTTTTTTAGAGGTTATTAAGAGTAGGCGCACACCGTTGATTTTTCGTCGGCCGATTGTTTAGTCGGGCAGTTGATCAGTATGGGCATGTATGGGAGTGCGCACACTACGCCGATTCGATTTGGCCGATTCTTCATACAATTTAAAATCGGGCACAACTATCGGCCAACTAAAAATCAACGGTGTGTGCCTACTCTAAACCTTTTTTTGTCACCTCTAACCCGATTTGCAATGGAAGGAAGTCGAACCTTAATTTCGAACTCCTAACTAAGTATGTTCTTCTGATTAATTTCGTTGCGGGTCCAATGGCAGTTTAACTTTCCCCCGGGACATATTTTAGCTATAATGGGACGTGTAAAGTGCCCTAAAACACAAATTAAAATAAGTAGAATTAGGATATTGCAATCTTGCAAATTTGAATAGACTTATCCGTAAACCTATTTTTTAAATCTATCGTTCATTACAAGTATAGGGTTCGGATGCACGCCACGATATAATTTTATCAATCTTTATGGTCTAAAGTCGGGTAACTATACCTAATTTACATTTAAAAAAAAAAAGAATATTTTGGAAATGCAAAAAATAATCCCTTTATGGATTAATCAGTTGATGGTAGCTGGTACCTCTACTCTATTTGCAGAATTACGAAACCTACCATTCGTCTTGTGATGGGATATGGGAAGCTGAGTGCGTTCGTCACTGCCGCCACCTCTTTATTGCTCCTTATTGCCGTTATGTCGAAGGTTTGTATCGCTTAATTTTTTTTTATATTTTATTATTTTATGAGCATAAAGATAAAGATATTTATTTACATAAACATGTGTGATAAGTTAGGCATGTGTACTAATTGGATATTTGACAACTGTCAAAAC
The DNA here is from genome assembly GCF_963855985.1 of Ostrinia nubilalis. Classification (NCBI taxonomy): domain Eukaryota; kingdom Metazoa; phylum Arthropoda; class Insecta; order Lepidoptera; family Crambidae; genus Ostrinia; species Ostrinia nubilalis. The sequence goes on along the minus strand of NC_087096.1, from coordinate 8,953,480 downwards.
AAGACTCCCATAGATTTTGTATGGCAATACTAGCCTATGACGTCACTATTTTCTCAACTCAACTACTTTTTTCAATGACAATGCAACCAAAAATCATAATTTACAGGTAATTTAAAAATAATTAAGTTTATAATTAAAGTGTTCTTTTAAAAAAAATGTGCTTTAGAATTGGGGAAAGATGTCTGCCATAATACCCAATGCCTGCCTTTATTGTGTTTGTTTGAACTTTGAGCAGCAGTCCTGGTGGCGCCGCGGGGCTCGGTGGCTAGCGGCGCCGGCGCTGCTAGTGGCCGCGCTCGAGGCGGCGTCGGACGCCGGCGACGCGATGCTGGCGGCCGCACTGCGAGGCGCCACCGACCCCGCTCGCGTGGCCGCGCAGACCGCCGCCGCGGCCGTACTAGTCACCGTCGAGATATTGGTCTGGTGAGACGCTTTCGATTTGAACTTTGAGCAGCAGCCCTGGTGGCGCCGCGGGGCTCGGTGGCTAGCGGCGCCGGCGCTGCTAGTGGCCGCGCTCGAGGCGGCGTCGGACGCCGGCGACGCGATGCTGGCGGCCGCGCTGCGAGGCGCCACCGACCCCGCTCGCGTGGCCGCGCAGACCGCCGCCGTGGCCGTACTAGTCACCGCCGAGATATTGGTCTGGTGAGACGCTTTCGCTTACTGTCCTAAGTGAGCGACGGAACGTGACATGGAAGCTACGGAACGCGACATGAGTAACGACGGAAAGCGACCTAAAGCGACAGAACGTGACATGAAGAGACGGAACGCGACATTAAGTGACGCGACGCGACGCAACGCTAATGCTACATTAGGCGACGCGATGCAACGTAATGCGACCAAATACTTCACGTGATTTGTGTAATACGCGACGTGTATTGTGGTGTAGGTCAGTAATAAATACAACGACTAAGTACCTACTTGATTTTTTCATGTTGGGTCGCGTCGCGTCAAGTATGTACGAGTATTACGATTTATTTTACTTATCTATTGTCTCTACTATAATGGACAAAGAAGTAAGAAGCTAGTAATGTTTGAACTAAGTAGTGAATTATTCTTTTCAGGTATTTTATTGCAAAATTTTTTGAGTATAACCCACCGTCATCTACCGAAGAACGAGGCAAAGAAAATCTTATGAAAACTCTCCCCCAATAAACTTATTGTATTTTCAGTCTAGGTACATTATAGAAGTTACTTATTAGTACATAACTTTATCAAAACTTGGTTTCTTGTGTAATTTTGAAATGAAAGTCAGTATAATAAAATTTAGCAACTTATTTATTCACTGTTGTTTAAATTATTTTTATGTTATTCAACGAAATGTTGAAATATACTCTTATTTATATTGACATGTATTTGTATCTTTAGAGCTAACTTAAATTGATAATACTATAAGGCACTTGGCGATATAATTACGAGCACCACATTATACCATATCATTATAATTACATAGTATAAAACAAATGTCTATCCGCTGTCTGTCTGTATGTATGCTTATATCTTTAAAACGGATTTTGATGCAGTTTTTTTTATTAGATATAGTGATTCAAGAGGAAGGTTTTTAGGTACATAAGTTTAATACATTGTAACTGTGCGAACAGGGGCGGGTCGCTAGTTTAGGTATAACGGATTCCTTTGCACACTTCACAAGTTTTGTGAGGGCGAACCCTCTGCTTATAACACCATCTCATCAAATCATCTTTAAGAGACACAATCATATCCTCTAATAATAATTCTGTCTCCATACTTTCTTCAATTAAGAAGTCAAATAGTATTCCTTCAGTTTCGTGAACTAAGAAGTACGAAACTTGCAAAACTGCGTCTTCATCAGGATTAATTTTATTCAAACTCTGTAGCTCCGTTTTAGACAAAGACGATATTAATCCAAAGCACAGGCTTAGAAACTTGTCGCATTGGCTTTGAGAATACATTTCTAGGTATTCTTCGAGTTTTTCTGTTGTGTTATTTTTTATGAGAATCTCGTGGGCTCCTATTTTGAGGACTTCTCCAGTCCGGATTGTCGATAGCTCGCTGCTGTTGTAGGTGTTTCGAAAACTGTGCATGTCGTCAAACAAACGAGGATCGGTTTTATATTTGTCCACTTTTTCCATCAGCTTCTTTTTGAGTCTCAAGAGCGTAAATTTGTTTATTCTACCCTCTCTTACATATTCTTTCAGTATGTTCGCAAAAGAAAGATTTGAATTGGGATCGTCTACGCTTATTTGTGATCTAATGTAATTGAATATGAAAAGGATAATGCGAATTTTAAAGTGGGAATCTAAGGCCAAAAGTTTTTTAATTTCTGCTGGTATTAATGAAGCTATCATTTCAGCACATAGAAGTAAAAACGCATCGTGAATATCGGCACTTAAAATCGAAATAATTTCCGCGACTTGGTCTTGATCTATTTTGCTTAGATTGATAAGAAATGTGGTGATCTTGATGATTTCTTCGGGTCTTACGGTCCAAGATGTGTTTTGTTGGGACAACGACGAACTGTTAGCTGAGGAATTTGAGGCATACACTCTAGTTGGTGCATTCTTAGTGTTTACATTTGCTGGGCCATATTTGGCAAATAGTTGGTCTCGACCTTGTTTACCGAGAGCTTGTAAGTCGCCAACGCCTACTTTATAATTGTTGTTAATCAGTGGTTGCCCGTCTGGCGATAGGGAAATGCGAAGTTTGTTCTTGTTTAGTTGTTTGTTAATTCTTGCAAGTTTCGCGAAGAATTCATCAGGGTTTTCAATGTTTTTGACAGCCTGTATCACGTCAGCATTGCCTTGCACCATTCCCTTGACTCTGCGAGTTTCTGCAGACATCTTATCGAACATTTTCCTGAGGAACATTCGAACGTTGCGTCAGACTATTTTATTTTATAAAATAATCACTTTGTCTCTTCAAGGTGCGTACGGATTGCGCGTACCCTGGTACGCGTAAACTGAGTAGGTACGCGTACCAGGGTATGCGCAATCCGTACGCACCTTCACAATCAAAGGTTGATTTCGGAATGACGTAAAAGGACAAAACAGTGACAAAAGTTAAAACATTGTTAGAAATTGGCTTTAAATTAGTAAGTGCTCAATTAGTACAGTCAGCGTCAAATAGTTCGTGACACCCAAAGTAGTCAAAAAGTTCGCAACACGTCTTTGTTACATTTGGATTAAGGTTGTGTTGCCTACTTTTTGGCCACTTTGGGTCATAGTCATTTATTCCATAAACAATAACATTATCGTATTGGAAATTACAAAAACATGAAAAATTATAAAACATCAACTATCACGAACTATTTGACGCTGACTGTGCCAATTTTTACGATTAAGTTAAGATCGCTTACTTCTTCGCATTGCTTGAAAGATCATCCCTCATTTTGTTGATGGTGTCCGCTTGAGCGTCTTGTACGATATCCTGCGCAGTTCTGTTGGACATAACGCCTATACCTAAGAATAAGGCTGACGTCGTAAACTGGAATATTTCCAAGCCCGTCGGCGTTTCATCGTATTTGTTATACTGTAAAATAATTATTTTATTAAAGAAATTAAATTCCAACTTATTAATAAAACTATGTTTAACTCAATCATCAAGACAAACCTTGTATATCATGTCTCCTAGACTATTGGCGACTCCTATACATCCAGAACCCAGGTTTGCATATTGTAAAAATTGGACGGCGTTCATAAGAATCTGAAATGTTTTAGATACAATTAGTTTTATTAAAAGGCAAGTAGGTACCTATTATGAAATAGTGTTCTTGTATTGTTTACGGGCCATTTTTTGGAACCTTGAGGCATTTGGGCAGCAAAGGTTCACCAACCGAGCAACATTTAAAGCATTGGGGGAGGCCTATGTTCAGCAGTGGACGTCCTATGGCTGAGATGATGATGATTATGATGGTGATCTACTTGTAAAACTGACAAAGACTATCTTGAGACAATACCTTAACGTTAGTACCAGATTCGGCTGCCCAAGACAACAGCTTCCCAGCAGCGCTACATGACATTCCCACACTGGACACCAGTATATTAATCCAACTGGCACGGGCCTCTGAGTTTTCTAATCCTATACTCTGAAACAAAAAATATAAAATACGAACTAATATTTTAATGAACAACCAACTACTTATTACCCGTTCGCGCTAAGTTTGCCGGTCCGTGGAATGGGAGTCCCCTCCCCCAACCGCGATTAAAGGCAATTAGTTAGTGATTAAACGTAATTAATGTGTCTTATTTTACGCTATAAATAAAAAAATTGTTTAAATATAGTTTGTTATAGTTATAGACGTTTCCCTTCGAGTGACGCCATATCGCCAGCGGCAAACTTAAAGCGAACGGATAGTACGAAAACATCTTCAGCTTACTAGCCTAACGTATCGTCACAAAGTAAGTTGACGACAGGTTTAGGGTTAGTAAAAATGTAGCGTTAAAACAACGTGTCTTCGTCCGCAGTTCGAAAATGTTATACAAAACATTATGGTGTTTTAACTTCGTGGGCTGCCCGCATTTTATTATTTCATACGTTTTTTTAGAACGCAACCAGCAACGTGATTATAATGTACGCACGCCACAGATCACAGAAACTAAAGGGAGATGTGCCAAGGGGGCGGGGACGGTGTCGCAGCAATATGCCCAAAAACAGAACACATTGCTCGTGAAAGCAATGATGACAGCAGTGACAGTTTACATTGCTTGCGTAGTACTAAAGATTATTCGAACGTTGAGTACTGATACCGCAGTGGATAATAAGCACAAAGGATGATGGGCATATTGGGCGTTAAACCAACAGAAACAAAAAGTATACTAAATTAAAGCTTAATACTAGTACTTCATTTCATAGTATGACAACAACCCTGAAATACGCGGGGATACGGAGATAGAGGTCGTTGAATATGCAAAGTTTCCATAGTATTTCACATCACATTAGGGTAATAAAAATAGTATTAGGTCAATTACATTGCTTTTATCGATCATATTGAGAGTATTGTATCATATCTTACTATCAATTCTATCGATTTAGTAAGTATGTATACCGAATAAACCATAATCGATTATTCGATTGCAATAATCGATTATATTGCTGAAAATAAGGAATTGAATTAACAATCAAATGACAGTAATGATGGTAATCAATAAAATCGATTAATCGAATTGTTAATCGATAAATCGTTTTTTGGCAATTCGATTAATAATCGATCCGTGATCGATTATGCGACAACACAACAACTTAACTGGTAGAAATCCCATTGAAACATGACTGTGTTCATGTCATTTCTCTAAATGGTACCTAGATATGGTCCTACGCTTATAATGTAGAACATGGTTTAAATAAACCATTTGTTGGCCCCACTCCTGAACTGTTGGACATAATAATGGATAAATAACTTAATGTATTTGAAATGTAAGTAGATAAGTATATTAATTAATAATATTTTTTGTTTGCGTAATAAAGCACCTATTACTATTACACATTATGTCAATTTCCAAGCAAACCCGGGAGTTTTTGGTAGTTATTTATATGAAAATATATTTCTGATATTAAGTCCTAACAAATAATAGTAGTTACATTTCTGTTGGTTTTACGCCCAGATTCCATAGAAAAGTGCCCATCATCATTTTGATTTCTTTGTGTGTGTGAATTTGTAATGCGACACTGAGTTTCGAACTCAGCGCATTAGTTGGCATCTCTCTATATCTCTATGGAGAGACCAGATCCGCACGCGTGCTGAAATCCGCATCCTAGGAAAAAGGCACTAAAGTTTCACCAAACCAGTTTTCAATTTTTGCGTGAAAGAGTAACAAAACTAACAAACTCGTGGTGACTTACTTGCTCGTGTTTATTTCTATCGGCCAAAGTGATCGAAGACCGTACGATAGCATAGCTGCCGGTAGCAACACCTACTACCATCGCTGCACTAAGCGCCACGGGCGCAATTGCTGGGGCGGCAAGTGCACCCACCACTCCTGCTAGGGCGCCAATGTTGGCCACTGAATAATTTAGAAGAAAGATAATTTTATTACGATCACAAAAAAGATCTCACACACAAAAATATTTATTCAGCTTTTTTATGAAAAAAGAAAAGAAAATGTGACCTGAGCCACGTAACGGAGCATTATTTATTTTTTTAAATTGGGTATTTGCCACCACTCCCCAATAATTCTAAAGCACAACTTTTTTAAAAAGGCACTTCTTTCTGGTTTTAAAAACTTAATCAATTTTAAATTACATGTAAATTAACATTTTTGGTTGCATTGTAATTGAAAAAAGTAGTTTAATTGAGTTGACAAAATAGTGAGGTCACTGGCTAGTAGGTATTTCCATACAAAATCTATGGGATTCTCGTTTAGACAGTTTTAAAAAATACGTCAATTGATTGGTGGTGGCAAATAGGTACCCTATTGTGATTTAAAAAATATACAATCAATAAAACTGCATAAACATTTTACCTGTGCTTAGTGTATCAGTAGCGCTAATCACTGTTGCTCCCAATCCCAATGCTGGTGAAGGGACCACCGTCAGCCTAACTTTTGGCATGTCAATGTCATCTACTCCCTGCCTGCGAATATTCTGAAAAGATAACACACTTTTCAAATGGCTGTACTTACTTACCAAATGGAAGCTGGAATCATTGAATTTTCAGATTGATACTGTTTGATAGAGCTCGTTAAGCACTTTCAGCACCAGTAACCAGTTTCTAGATATCTTGTATCATCATCATCTCAGGCATAGGACGTCCACTGCTGAACATAGGCCTCCCCAATGCTTTCCATGTTGCCCGGTTGGTAGCAGCCTGCGTCCAGCGCCTTCCTGCTACCTTTACAATGTCGTCGGTTCACCTTGTGGGTGGAAGTACCACGCTGCGTTTTCCGGTACGCGGCCACTCCAGAACCTTGCTGCCCCATCGGCTATCAGTTCTGCGAACTATGTGCCCTGCCTATTGCCATTTCAGCTTGCTAATCCATCGGGCTTTGTCAGCGACTTTAGTTCGTTTACGTTTATCTTGTATAGCTATAGATATAATAATAAGAGTGGGGTCACTTATCGTTTCCACCCTGTATACATTTACTTAAACTTACTCTGCCTTTGTACTCGCCATTTTCTGGAACCACGAGGACAGATTTCGGCAAAGTGTTTTCAGATAAGTAATCTTCCCAGTTTTTATAGACTCGTGCGTCGTGATCTATGTACACTCGACAACTCTTTACTAGAAAATAAAAAAGCTGATTAATCTTCGATCAACAATACCAACTAGATATCGGGTCAGCGCAAAAAATACATCTCGAGAAATAATATAATAGCGCACTTATGATAGAAAACACCCAGACCAATACAATCAAATACCTATGTTCATGCACGTAAATGTTTGAACTTATTAACAACAAAAAACATTAATTTGTTTACTTAAGAGCTAGTATGTCTGTTATTTTCGTGCTGATTTAGCTTAAACTGGATTAACAACGTTTTAAAATACTTATAGTTAGTTACCTCCAGGCTTCATAGAAATGCACTGCCTCAAAGAAAAAACGTGAAAAATGTATGTGTGAACTTCCTCCCTTTTTCCATGCAAATCAACCCAATAGTCCGAGGGTGTTGGAAGGTAAAACGGCACTTCTTCCTTGGGAACTACGCATACTATTCTCAATATTGAAATGAGAATATTGTCGCCATTGTATGAATATTTTGCTGTAATAAAATAACGATTAGTGCATTAATTTAACCCCTCAAGTGCCAGCGAATCGAGACACAATAGAAATCATTAAAATTTGTTTGTTACTGTAGTCTCATACGGTTAAGGGTGTGCCGGTATGCACAATACTGGTTTGCACAAGGGTTTTTAGTCAAATAAAAAAAGAACGATATTAAATGTTCACAACATCCATCCATCCGCAACTCCTGTGTAGTCAGGATCTACAGCTTGACCGCCAATAAAAACACAACCAGTGAAGGTCAAGTTAACTGTCATTGGACCCGCAACGAACTTAATCAGAAGAACATAGGAGTTAGGCCGGCAATACACGGACCGCTTGAAGCAGTCAGGGTCGACAGCTTCAAGCTGCGACTGCACAGTGAACTACAGAGTTCTATGGACGCACATAACACGAACCGCTCGAGCAGTTGCAACTGATTCGGGCGGTCGACAGCACGGTGAATTTTCATCGTGCGGTCAAGCAGTCGCCAGCCATACACTGACTGCTCGAGCTGTCGACAGGTCTCGCGCAGTGACCTCCGCCCACTTTCTTCATTCCACGGCGCGCGCGCTTGTGATTTGTTGAGCAGTTAATACCAACTGCTCGAGTTATCACTGGCAGCTTCAAGCTGTTGACTCTTGACTGCAAGAGCGGTCCGTGTATGTTGATCACTGACTAACTGCTCGACCTGTCTGTGTATTGCCGGCCTTAATGTTCTTCCGTTACTACGTTCTGACTTCCCTCCAGTGCAAGTGCGTCAGCCTGTTAGTGGTTGAACCCGCAACGAAATATGGGTAAGAAGAAAGAAAAGCGAATTTTCAGTCTTTATCTATTTGGGTTTTTAGATCCTGTGTGCACAAGAGTTGCAGCAGCAACGTTAAGTGGGAATAATAAAATTATAGAAGAAATTCACCTTGTTCACATATCTTCTGGAACACTTTCATGATGCTTTCCTCGTCGCGAAGTTCATAGCCTTGAAGTTTCAGGTGGCCATCTACAAAAATAGTCTATAAGGTTTAATATGACAACATTTTTAAAATTCCCGAATAAAAATTATGGTATTTTAACATTATTAATCAACATACCAGTAGTCAGGTTTCCTTCTTTGGTCGGCGGACCACACAGCGCTACGGCAATTTTTTGAAGTAAATATTTTCGATCTTTTTTTTCATAACTGTAAACAAAAAATACTTTAATTCCTATGAAAATATTACATTGTAAGTGTAAAAGTTCGTGAGGATGCACCGGATGGATGGATGGATACCTACTTAAGTAGGTATTATTTGTAATTTCTTTATGCAAAACACCCAGACGGGAGTGAATTCCTTCTTAAATTAATCAATATTTATATTTAACATTAGTATTTTACCTAAATGTTTTATCACTTAGTACTATTATTAATTATCTTAATCAATGCGTGTGACCTAGTTTCGTTTCAGCCAAATGACGTCCACTGCTGGACAAAGGCCTCACCCAAGGATTTCCAGAAAGGACCGGTCGGGTCCTGCTTCCTGCGCCGCCCGCAACATACTTATGCCCGTTTTCACCATCAATCTCAATTTTTTAAGTGACCCCTATGGTAACACATAACAGACATTTTGTTTTCATAGAGGCACTTAAAAATTAGGGATTGATGGTTATCTAATTACAAATAAAGCTAAAAATAAAAAAAATACACAAATAAGTACTCACAGTTCCCAGTCCACGCTCCCTACAGCTTCGAAATACTCCTGTTGAATCTCTACGGCCGACATCGGAGGTGGTGCAGGTGCCTCGCGAATCGCTAGCGATGCCATCTTGTAGCGATAGCACTCGAAACAGGCCTTGTTATACAAACAAATGGTCATTCATTGTGACTGTGTCGTTGCATTGTAAGGATATAAAATAAATATTAGTGTACTACTTATGTAGTAAAATGTATAAAAGGGTACGATTGTATTCTACATTCATGATAAAATACTACTTGATATAGGTACCTAGTTACCTAGTACAATCATCATGATAATAAATTAAAATAATTATAGAAGACGACTTAAGTAGAAAAAAATTTTATTGAAACTTAGTTTGTTATCTACAATTTGTTAGGGAATTCCTCTCTCTAATTTATGTAACCTGTATTGAGACTGACTCTACTACAAGTTTGTAAAACTCTATTACGTTTTTAACCCATGTTTACCTAAGGCAAATATAAAGTTCAACCAATAAAAGATTTGAAGAAGAAAGAAGTTATCAATTACTTTGAGCGTCGGTACGGGCGAGGTAAGTACCTACATAAATGAGCGAGAAAAAAAATCCATCAAAAAATGGTTAAAAGATAGCTCTACATTTTTATAAACTCAGTTTTGTTTTAAACGAGTCTAGTAGAGCGTATCATTTACGAAAAGCATAAATACAAATAATATTGATGTAGACACTTAATAAAAGCAGCATAAGTATAGATATATAGAAATAAAAAGAACTTTTACGTTTAGTTACTACTACATACTTTCTAGACAACCTATTAATAGATGCAATGACACAAACAGGTACCGATAATAAGATTAATCTAAGTAGGTACTCACGATAAATTCAGATAAGAAATCACGCACTCAATATTTTTCATGTGGTCAATATTAATTTTATTTTTAGTTCTACACTAAAATAACACTGCTTACTGCACCACATGCGACTTGAAACTGACTTCTTAAGTCAGACTGGAAAGGATAATAAACTGTTGTTCGCACTATCGCACTGTACTTTACCAACCATAGACAAAGTGCCTTCATAAGTAGGTGTTTATAGTTGTACCTACTTACGCACGCAATGAACATTTTATTGGGAATTCCCCGTATTATGGTTTGCTTCGTTTAAGTTTATCATCTTTGGTAGTACTTACTATAGATAATATCCCTATATCTCGGCGGTTGCCATTACAATTTGCACTGTCTGTCATTATAACAAAGTTCAGATTCCTAAGGACGAATGTTTCGACGCAAACCGACGCACGACGCTTCGTGTTCTACTTCGGGGCATTTCGAATCCTTATTTCACTCGAGCGCATTTAAGTAGGTACTGTAAAGGGCGTAGCAGGATAGTCTTGGAAAAAGTGCCCCCAGAGCCTGAAGTTCGAAACTGTGGCCAAACGATACTTTATATAAAGATAGTATAATGTGCAAAATTTCACCCCCCCAATACCCCCCAGGGAGCCACGCCACCCAACTATACCTAAAACTGTTTTATTTTTTCTCCAAAACTATGTAACTGACGAATTTAAATTTTTGCACAGGTGTAGTTGTGTCTCATAGTAATAATATAAAAAAACAACAGCTCTATTACTACCTTCCATGATGGAAAAAAATAAAAAATAAAAATTTTAACACCCTGTATAATGATTTCCTTTGGTAGTACAATCGCAGTTTTTTTTTCAAATGAGTGCCAACTTTCAACCTCAAAGTTTTGTCTATCTAGCTAAGGTGCAACATAGTTTAATTAATTTTAAATAAAACTCTTAGGCCATATTTGAACAAGAATCTTGTTTATTTTTCTTAACTTAAAAGTTTTATTTAGTGGTGTTTTTATTAATATGCGTTATTTTGTGTAATTCGGGTGCAGTCCTGTTGTCCCCCCCTGGCTAGGGAAGACAACAGGACTGGATTTTTAATCAATAATTTGATATGATTTATTGAATTATGCAGTTTTAGCATCCGAGATTGTAGTCAGACGCTTTGTATTCTACTTCGGGCATTTCGAATTCTTTATTTTACTCGAGCGCATTTACTGTCAATTTTCGGAAATCGATCGGACGAGGCGAAGCGAAGTGAAGTGCGTGCTCCACAGTACATAATATTTCGATCAATTTTGGTATAAATAAAAGTACCAACTTATCCTTGGCACAATACCTACCTACTCCAAACGGGTTTTTATGTGCTTGTTTCTGGTAAAGATGCAAAAATAAATAGGATATAATTTTGGGTATAAAAAGATTTGAATTTTCAGAATAACTCTTTATTTCTAATAACTATTTATTTCTAGCAACAAGAAATTATTCTGCTTAACTATTTACTAATAAAGTGTAAGCAAAATGAGTGAATATGAAGGCACAATATTTTATGAATAAATATCAATAAGTACAGGTAAGTAAAATAATATAACAATATTATAAGTAATAATTAATTTGGTTTTTGTGCTTTTTTACTAGTCTCTAATTTATCACAGCTATGTGCTCTTACAAACTAATAAAATATTATTAAAATTTACAGAATTAGTATATTTTTTTAATTCATAAGCATTTTCAGTAAAAATATAAAAGCGAGCTTCATTCAGGTATAGTTCGAATTTTTCTCTCTAGACTTTTAACCGAATGGAAAAAGGAAAGAGAATTTTCGAAAAGGTAAAATTAAAATAAAATATAATACACTCATTAATAAAGGTTGTATAAGTTTGTAAGTCAGAAATGACATCAATAAAAGTAGATGTTAAAAAAATGTGTTTCATTCGTTTGACAAGAATTTGATTATTGGAAGCGTTATATTGGCTGTCGAGTTTGTTAACGAAATGTATTCTGTTTCGATAACAAGATGTATTCTGTTTTAGAATACACATAATAATATGTATTTTACTTCCTGCTTTTAAAATTAGTAAGTGTTCTGTAAACACTAAAGATGAATATGACGTTAGAATCGAAGAAACGAGGTTATTACCCGACTGCGAGACGCAAATGACTGGTAATAATTTTACATCATCATCATCATTTCAGCCATAGGACGTCCACTGCTGAACATAGGCGGAGGCCTACAGGGAGCCTAATGCCTTCCACATCGCACCACATCCACACAAGGTGGACCGACGACCTGATAGGGGTAGCAGGAAGGCGCTGGATGCAGGCCGCTACCAACCGTGCGGTGTGGAATTTTACATACCTATTGAGATTAAATTGTATCAATACTCAAATCATTTGTCCTAGTAATGATAAGATATTTTTTATTGATTATATCAAAAGTGTGATACTGAATATTTGCAATGTAATTTATTAAAAAAATAATTTGTAAAATTTGGGATTCCGCCCAATATAATTTAGCTAGGTAAAAAAACCTACCTCGTGTTTTTGTACTTACTGTATTCTATTTTCTTATATTTGAAATACATATAATAATATACAAGAACAATAATATTTTATTATAAGGCGTGTTATGATATGTCACTTATTCCCGTGATACTATCCAATAATATTAAATATTTTTTTAGATTATTATATAATTTGTGTAATATGTAAACAGATTTAAATAGTGTACCAAAGCCCGATTTAATCTCTTATGGAAATATAATTTATTATGCAATGCAAAATGCGCATTTTAACTCTATTATACATATTTTACTGGTATATTTAATATACAAAATTGGCCGTTTCTGATATGTTTGGTTATAAGACATTTTTGTAGAATTTACTCGATAACATAGAACAGACTATCAATACAATATTATGGTCCAATATATTTTTCATTGCGAAAGTAAAACATATTTCAAAATTAGCGCTTCTATGGCATTTGGTCATACGTACTATTAAAATGACGCTCAAGCGGACCTCACACCTCTGCATTTATCGCAAACGATCATTTTCTTGTTCGGAAACTCGAGCCGCCTGCGATCTATTTCTTCGTCTACCCACCCAACCAGTCGTTCTTTCAACAGCAGTATAGTTTCCTGCCTAACAACACCTTCTTGGAAGAACTCTTTGAGCACAATAACAATACCGTTATCGTTATTCCGGCAAGGTTCACCCAAAGGTCTTTGGTGTTTCATGTAATTAAATACGAATTTCACAACTTGAACGATCAAATCTTCGTCAGGGCTCAGCAGTCTCAACCTACCGATTTCCTCTGGGATTAGTCGAGAGATCACGTTGAATGAGACAGTCATGAGGTTCGCGTATACATCTTGGCTGAGGTTCTCTAAAAGTAGTGCCACGTTTTCAGCGCCGGTCGAGCTAACTCGGACTAGGAATGTGCCTATGCGCAAGATTTCCCCAGGATGAATGCCTACTAAAATACCTCTATCCTCCTCCTCTAAATTGTAAGCTTGTACGGCCGTAGTTGAGGGCAGCACTCGTGTAGGGACGTTCTGAGTCGACAAAGAAGCTGGCCCTAACGATGTGAACAGTTCAGAGCGTCCTTCTGGCCCCATACTAGACAAAAGAGATGGATCAAACTTGTGTTGTGCGTTGAGGTTGACACGGCCGTCTGCGGTCATTGAGATCCTCAATTTGTGTTGGTTCAAGTCCTTGTTGATGCGCAGCACATCCGCGAAATATTGATCTTTATCGACGATGTTTTTGATACCGCGGATGACTTCGGTGTTACCCTGAACGGAGCCTTGCACTCTCCTGGATTCCGCGCTCAGTTTGTCAAATATTTTCCTGAAATAAAGGCAAATGTTTATTTAGTGTGATGGAAAAAGACGTTGATACCATTCAATTATGTTTGAAAGAAGGCATTTAGTTTAGTGTAAAACTAAGTTTTTTTAATGAGCGTGCTATGTCCGGAAAGCCTCGTTCGCACTAGTCAAGTAATTTAGTCGATGGGCGAGTAATTTATAGCGGTTTAGTCGAGTACATAAACTATATGTATACTCCTCCTAAATTAAAGGAACTATTTTTTTGTCAGTAGCGAGTAGTTTAGTTACTAAAGGCGAGTTACTCGACTAACGCTCGTATTCACAAACATTACTATGAGGTAAAATAAATAATAAATAAATGACTAGTGCGGACAAGATTTTAGTGCGGACGACAGTGAAAAATTTACCTGTGACGATTACTCCTAAGCGTGTCCCGGTATTCGTTGATAGCTCGCGCCTGCGCATCTTCGATTATCGATTGTGCAGTCCGGTTGGACATCACGGCATGACAGAAGAACAGTGTAGCTGCCGTGAATTGGAACAACTCTAGGTTAGTTGGCCTTTCACCGTGTTTGCGGTACTGGAAAAATAAAAACATTTAAAATAAGGTGTATTTTTAGCTGGAGAAACCACGTTTTTCTTTTATAACAGCCAGTGAAAGAAAAATGTGGTTTTTACTTTAAGATAATAGTTTTCCGCTAAAAAAGTGCTTATGTAATTATTATATTAATGTCACTATGTGGAAAAACATAACCCTCCCTTTGGCGCAGTCGGGTAAAAGTAAGGTGATTTTAATGTACAAGTCACAAGACACTTTTTTATTATCATTGTTACAATGATAAAAAATGACCATAGGGATTTTATAACACACATCACGTAATCATTTAAGAGTCAAAGTGAACAGCAGACTTCAACAACATACCTTGAGGATGATGTGTATGAGGCTGTTAACGACACCAGCGCCACCGGTGACCATGTTTGCGTGTCGCAACACTTCAACAGATACTGCAAGGGCTTGCCCCGTCTGGAAATATAAAATCGTCAATTCGTCAGATTTTAATTATCCTACTAATATTATAAATGCGAATCCTACTATAATATTATAAATGCGAAAGTTTGGATGTCTGGATGTTTGTTACTCTTTCACGCAAAAACTGCTGAACGGATTTTGATGAAACTTTACAGTATTAATGTTTATAACCCAGAATAACATATAGGCTATAATTTATGACGATCTGTGACAAACTAAATTTCACGCGGGTGAAGCCGCGGGCAAAAGCTAGTTTCTAATAACCTTTTAGTTTTTATTTCTAACTAGCTGACCCGGCGAACTTTGTTCCGCCTTAATGGCAATAAATAAGCAGACTTTTTTTTTATTTCGAATGGGATAAAAAGTATCCTATGTCCTTCTCCTGGCTCTAAATTACCTCCCTGACAATTTTCAGCTAAATCGGTTCAGCCGTTCTTGAGTTATAAGTGGTGTAACTAACACGACTTTCTTTTATATATATAGATAACCCAAAAGTTAATTGAATGAATGATGATGTGGCCATCTTTTGAATCTTGTGAGAATTTTAAAAGTGATATTGCACTACTGTTTTGTTTCTTTAGTCTACACTGCACGTTCCCGACATTTAATGGATAACAAAATCCATCATTATTATTCATGAATAGTTCGCTAAACACGAGTTTAAGGCTGAGTTGCACCACCTAACTTTGACCGTAACTTTGACGGTAACCGGTGCTTTTTGTATGGATTTTGACAGATTTTTGACGTTTGTCAAAGTTAAAGTAAGATGGTACAACCCAGCCTTAGAATCTAAATAAAACTGCTGAACATGACGCTTCACGATTAGCAATGGCGTACCTTTGTCAAATTAGTGCCAGCGGCCGCGGATTTCGACAGCAAGTTGGTGGCGGCGCCGGCGGCCAGGCCGACGCTAGAAGCAGCGATATTCAGCCAGCTACCCCTAGCTTCAGGATCCGTTGGGCTGATCGTCTGAAAGTTGCCAATCTAATTGAAATCTTATTGCACACACAATAAGGTACAGAATGCTAACTTAAATTATATGGCATTTTCTCAAAATTCTCTGCAAATTAATTATACAAGGTGTAACAGATTACTACTACTAATTGAAACCTTATTGCACATAACTATAAGGTACATACAGGACGCTAACTTAATGATATTAGCTTCTGGGTCTAAAACCTCTTAAATGTAAAATAAATAAATTAACCGGCTTTTATATTTTATCCAGAACTGTTATTTTGTAAGATTGACTGAAATGCACAAATATGAAAAAAATGCATTCCCAAGGTTTTCTCTCTAAAGCGACGTTATACCTTATTTTACCTACCTGTTCATGCACGCTTCGGTCATGTAGATGATACGACGACCGGACAAGGCCGTACAAACCAGTGGCCACTGTTGCCACCGCAGCACCAGCCAATACAGCAGGGCCTACTGGGGTGAACGCTGCGACTCCTAGCACTCCTATAGCACCGATGGAAGCGACCGTACTGGCAGTGTCTACTGAGCTCAACACTCTAGCTTTGAGCCCTAAAGTGGGAGTGGGGGCGACTGTAAGCTTCACAGCAAACGTTTCGTCACCCTGCAAAAAAAAATTAAGTTAATAAACTAGTTAAAATCTACATAAAAAGGCACTTCTGTGCCGTTATTGACTGATCTATCATTAGACAGCTCAAACCACTAATGGATCGCGCTAATATAATATGGCAAGCAGATAGTTATTATGCTAAATTATAAATCAAAGCATCCGTTAAAAAGATTTTTCCAAAATTCTCTTGGATGATACAGAGGTCCTATTACAGCAACAGCTAGTATATTAATATCTTTTATTTTTTACAATTATTACCTCAATAATAGTTCCGGAATATTCTCCATTCTCAGGCACAATGATAACACATTTCGGCAGTGTATTGTTGGTTAAATATGAGTCCCAGTCATGATATACTCTTGCGTTCTCGTCAATGTAGACACGGCAAGATGATGCTGTAGCAGATAATAAATGATTAAAGGTACTTTTTAGAATATCTCAAATTCAATCATATTTTTGATGATTATATTCATTAAAATGGTTGTTTAAGTATTGCTATAAAAAATCTGTGCTCTTTCAGAGAAGATTTATGGAAAAGGTAAATTTATTGAAGACTGCATCGTTTTTTCAGGGCAAACTGAGATTGTAATATCATAGATTTCAAAATTCTTTAAAAGATAATTTAGTAATGCAACATATTGATTCCTATTTAACAAAGAGCAGCTTGTGATATCTACTGAGTCATGTAACATGTTGCTATTTTGTGTCTTGTTAACTAATTGATAAGCAAAATGAGTACCTCCTTCACAAAGAGTAAGTAGTTTTATTTTACAAATAAAATAAAATATTTTTATCACATTATGACATACTGTCTACCTAATTAATTAGTTCCATCCAGTGTAGAATATTGAAACTTATATTATCTACATCTAGTTAAGAATCCTATTTTTTATTTGATTAAATTGTAAGTTAAAAAAAGATTAATTAATTCTATGACTTAAACTGCAGTAAAATAAAACATTCTGGATTTCAATCTAGGTACTGCATTAGGTTATTTATTATCTTGAATCTTGTTAACCCGGACACGGTCAACGGATGCAATCATTGGTCAGCAATACGATTAAAAATCCTGATAAGATAAAATGTTTTATCAGTGCTTAATTCCAATAAATATCTCCAGTTTCATTTGTGTCCTGTTTCGACATATTATTTATTATAATTAATAACAAAGTATAATTGGATTAGTCTTGCTACTATTGGCCTTACTACTATATTATTATCTTGGCCTTGAAATCTAAGCTAGTTTTATTATTTTATTATTATTATTTATTATTTTATTTTGTTTGGAAAACATACAGTGAAACAATAATAGATTAACCACTGCTTAAGAAACTATACACCATTTACATGCCTATATACCAATAAATATTTGAAACATGTACTTACATCCAACGAGTGTTGGTATACATTTACGGATTCTAAAAACTGCAGTGCACCAAATGTCAATGTCGTTCTTCTGATGCAGGTCGAGCCAGTGGGTGGACGGTTCCAACTGGTAGAATTTAACTGGTCTAGGCCTCGCACATACTACTAAGAGAATAGACAACACGATGTCTTCATCATTTTGAGAGTACTTGCCTGGAAAATATAATGAAACGTAATATGAAAATTTATTACAGCTACTTAACTACCTATGTTAGGGAAGTTATTGAGCAATAGTTTGGATAAATCAAAGAGCAAAATGAGGGTTTAGAAAACTATGTTTTGCATAAGTATTGTGGGCTACAGTTAAGAGGTTTGAATGGTATGAGCTTGATTTAAATACAAATTGTAATTAGACAATATTTTAAGAAAACATAGTTTTTTAGATGTTTCATGTTTTTCATCATAAACATCCATAAATTAGTTATAATACTAAAGTATTGTAACACAAAACATACATACTTTGTTCACATATCTTTTCATAGACCTTCATAACTTGTTCCTTTTGTCTAGACGTGTATCCTTCTAAGTGTGCATTTTGAGATTCAATGACTTTGGATAGTTCTCCTTCACAGCTGGGCCCGCCATATAGTGCAAATGCTATGTTTTGAAGCAAATAGTTTCTGTTACTTTTTTCATACCTGCAAGCAAGTTTTCTAATAAGATTAAAGCGCACAAACAATTAATAAAGTATAGGTGTATCTTATAAAGGAATAAAGAATGTTTATGATATTTTTATAAAGTTATTAAATAAGCAAAACTTTTACAGTTTTATCATTATGAATGGAAAATGGAAAATAAACTTACTTGACCCAGTCACAATCAGCCAGATTTTCGAAGTATTCCTGTTGAATTTGCACAGGAGAAAGGCCTATCATACTTCCATTGTGCCCAATGAGGTTTGCGTCATCAGATATCAATAATTCGGGACTATCATCAAGTTGATTCTCCGGTACTCTTGCGATTTCCATTGTTTAACTAATGTAACTGCATGTGAATATTAAGTACCTACTCAAGTTAGCACTGCAATGTTTGATCGAACCTTTGTATCAACGGTAAACACGCAATAATCGAAAATTATTTTGCAATATTTTTGTCGCGCGATAGTAGATTTTTTATTTCAGATTTATTAACGTTGTACTTTAGAAGCATGAGTACGAATTATGTAAGTACATAATTCGTATTCCTTGCGTCTAAAAGAATAATAAATACGTGGAAAATACCAGAAAACGTTTGTTTTGTTCACGATCGTTGACATGAGTGACGTGATGATGGATGACATTGACACTGACAGACAAGACAGCTTTACTCCTGACTTTTTTTGCTTTGATAAAGCAAAAGCATTACGTTATTCAGCTAAATCTACAGTTTTGTATATTTGTTAGAAATACAATAATGATCGTAAACTTAACCTTTTCACTGGCACGGTCTTCTATAGAAGACAAACATTTTAATGCCCTCCCCACTCCACGTGCCTGCCACACGCCACGACTTTCGTATAAGTTATTGGCTGTGTAACATTTATGCCTTTGCGTTTTCCTGCAAAAGGAAAGGATTGAACCAAAAACTTCTTGGCGGGAAAGTGAAGTAAAGTTTAAAGTTATTTTTATTTTAAACAATTTGTTGGAATTAATGTGTAATATTGGTGGATTAATAAACAAGTGTTTGTGAACGTAAAACAAAACAGTTTAAGGTCATTTTAAATTCTCTGGAGTTGGCGTGAGGTCTCATATAAAATACATTCGCGCCTGGTCTAGACTAGAGGCTGCATCGCCCTAACCCTTCACATGGCGTTGGTAGGTAATTTGCCTGTAAGCGTCCTGTAAGTATGGATTTTTGATCTAGACATTACCCAGATACCTACCTAAACGCTTACTTAGAGACCATGCAGACTACAGAAACTATCGGCCGACAGAAATTCTGTACCTAGGTTGCGGGGTGTCTTAGTAAACATTTTAATGTTTTGAAACATTATAATGATTGTTATCGATGGTAATAACAAAATAATGTTTTAGGGTCCCGTGCATAAATGTAATAAAGTAAGTTCGTTCGTTCGTTTCAGCCAAAAGACGTCCACTGCTGGACAAAGGCCTCCCCCAAGGATTTCCACAAAGACCGGTCCTGCGCCGCTTGCATCCAGGTACTTCCCGCGACCTTCACCAGATCGCCGGTCCACCTAGTGGGAGGCCTGCCCACGCTACGTCTGTATAAAGTAAGTATGATAATTTAATGACCGAGATTATGTATTAGTTAGTTACTTGTTAGGTAAAATATTAAAAATCTCCAAAAATATTTTTGCCGTGTCTTGTTTCTTTTTAGTATTTGCACCCAACAAGATTGATGTTAATTCTTTTAAAACTACATAATGGTAATTAAGTGGGTACGGAACCTTCTGTAGCCCAAAATTGGAAAGATTATTATTGCTATAGTACAGAATCTTATTAAAGTACTGATACATAAGGATCACTTTGTTTTCGACTTTTGAAAACACAACACAGTACCTAAATATAAGACTAAGGAAGAAATTAAGTTCTAGCTGTGGGTTATTAAACGTTTTTTAATATTATTAACGATGTTCAAAATGGTTATAAAGACACTTTCACAAGTTAAAAAAAAAGTTATTGTATTTCGACTCGTAAAACAAGCACCTGTAATAGCGGTTCTGTGTTTGGTATTACTAAGTTTGTTTGATTATGCTGTCCCTCGAAGAAAATTGGAATATTTCAGACAAGTTAGAGAACGTTCAGTATGGTACAAAACAACAGTTGATAGTTATTTTGAAAATCGAAAGGTAAGCCCCGAAGTGCATTAAAATTTTAGGTTACTACTGTAGGTACTTTCTAGAAGTAATATATAATTAAAGTAGGTAAGTTATTACTAGGTACTTAGGTACTTCTTATTTTAATTATTTTTTCCAGCATTGGGTAACATCGAACATAGGTTCAATTTTATTCAAAAATCAGCCTTTAACGTATATTCCTCAGAATAGAACATTTACTGTCTTAATGTGGAATTTTTGGTTTAAGCAAATCACGTAAGTACCTATGTTGCATTGTTGCTTAAAGCAATATTAAATGTCCTATAAATATTATTTGTTTTGATTAGATAGTATTTACTATTTATTTAAATACATTTATACTTTTTTGTTCATGATTCACAGGAGTGACCCCCTTGACGTCTGCAGTGTGAAAAACTGTATATTCATTTTCGATAAAATGGAATTACATAAATCGGATGCAGTAGTCGTTGATGCAAAATTGAGTTCATACCCTTGGGTTCATAAAAGGAAAAGAACCCAGAGATGGATATTTGTGTCTGATGAATCCCCTGTTGCTACGTCTCTCAATCCAACCAATTTATCCAAAATAGCTAACATTTATAATTGGTCTATGACATACAGGTAACTTGTTGTACTTAATTAAAGTGTGTTTTGATAAAGTTCGTATTCTATTTCAATAGTTCTGGTTGACATAGGACAGAATTAATTTGGCTAAGTTAAAGATTGGTTCCAAACTTCGTATTTTATCGGGATTTAGGAAGGCTGACCTAAGTATGCAGATGAAACCAAAGGGACTCAGGACTGAAAAGTCGCCCTTCTGAGTTCTATAACAAAAGTTGTTGTTACAGAAGCGATTCAGATGTGCCCATACCTTACGGTCGCACCGTAGCTCTACCCGAGGTTCTGATGCATAAGATATCCTCTGAATCTATCACTAAGTATATCCCGTACTGGGAGAACAAGCAAAAAGACGTCTTAGTGGCTGCGTTGATAACCCGCTGTACCAATGAAGAGGGAATAAATTATGTGAAGGAATTGCGTAAATATATAAAAGTTGATCTTTTGAATGAGTGTGCAGATTCCGAAGTAACCAAAAGGTAAAAACGGTGATGATGTGAAAGTGTAAGCTTTAATAAAGTAAAAACTGCAAAATGCTTATTATGAAATTTAGTTACAGATGCCTTGATCATCCAGTAGCCGATTGCCCGAAAATAGCCAATTATCATTTCTACTTGGCAATTGAAAGTGCAAGATGCCGCCAATATCTTACCGAGAAAGTGTTTTATAGCGCGTTTGCCAAAGGCGCCATACCCATCGTGATGGGACCTTCAATATCGGACTGCACCAAGTTGCTCCCACCTGATTCATTTTTGCATGTAAACAGCTTCGATTTCCCAAGGGATCTCGCAGTGGAAATAATGAATCTCAGCAAGGATGACGAGTACTTGCAGATGTTCCATAAATGGAGGCGTTTCTTCAAAGTAGTGAACGAACATGGATTCTTTGGGACTAATTCAATGCAGCTCTGCCGATTATGCGAAGCGTTGAACTATAACGACAATGAAACCAAAATCTATGATAAGAATTCCCTGGAAGTATATTTGGATCCTTTTTTACTTTGTACTTCTAATACTAGCAATTACTAAAGGTTCATAATTAAAGGATGTGTTAACTACCATCAAAAGACAACAAAAACCTTCGATCTAATAAGTAATGTATTTATGTCTTCACCCACAATCTAGTAAAAGTCGCGGGAAGCACCTAGATGCGGGCAGTTGCAGGACCAGTACTTAGTTATGGAAATCCTTGCCCTTCCAGAAGTGAACGGCTTTGGCTGAAACGATGAAATCTATACTTGAAGACATGCGGTCAAAAATAACCCATCAAAAACAATACTTGTCAAAAAAACCAAGTCTCGCAACTCAGTTGTTCTACGGTAAAAAGTTGTGAGATCCATGTAATACCAAGTCCAGGCCAGGAAATCTTTAATTAACGTTTTACATAAATTATTGACTTGGCCATCGCACTAAATAATTTAATTTACACGTGTTTTCATGCGATGGCCAAGTCAATATATTTATGTAAAACGTTAATTAAAGATTTCCTGGCCTGGACTTGGTATTACATGGATCTCACAACTTTTTACCGTAGAACAACTGAGTTGCGAGACTTGGTTTTTTTGACAAGTATTGTTTTTGATGGGATCTCATTTCTTTTTGTATTTTGTAGACAGCAGTTATGTATCTAGAAAACTGGACCGAAATTGAAAAATTTTACTCGACTTGGCGGTTGCACTACCGTGCCCCCAAATATCATTTCTTTTTGTATTTTGTAGACAGCAGTTATGTATCTAGAAAACTGGACCGAAATTGAAAAATTTTACTCGACTTGGCGGTTGCACTACCGTGCCCCCAAATATTTTAGTTTTTCCTTGATTCATACACCAAACACTACTTATATTCCAAATTTGAAGCTTCTAGGTCTGCTAGAAGTGCCTTAGAGTTTTGATGATCGGTGAGTCAGTGAGTCAGTCAGTGAGTGACAAAATTAAGTAACTTTGACCCGTTATAATTCTTAAACTACTGGTTCAAATTGAATGAAATTTTAAATATACCGTGTCTTTACAATGCCTGCATAGCTAATGAAAATTCAGCCTTCTAGTTTTATCCACAACGAAGTTACAGGCGGTCGAAAATGGCCTGAATTGCTTCGAGAAAAGGATGGTACGGCCGTGCCGCTTTTTTGCTCGACTTGGTGGGGGCACTGCCGTGCCCCCAGATACATAGCTTGGGCTGTTTTGTGATGTTAATTTCGGTCAAAGTCCCTAAATGTGACATTATGTATGTATTCTGTGAATAATGATAGCGAGATGAAGAGTATCAGATTGCATTATAGTGGCTCAATAAAAAACTGACCTTGTTGTAATGTAAATTATAAAAGCGTCATGACCATTGTGTTCATTTAGGAAAAAGCGAGATTTAATCTGTTAATTTACAATTGAAACATTACAAACGTTCTTATCGCGTTGGATAGAGTTATCAAAATGACTATAGAGTGCCTATTTACAAATTTTTCATTAACCATTAACATTAACATGAACGATAGTTTGGGATTTTCCTTTACTGTTAGGTGATTGCAATACAGCATTAAGTTCGCCTTTATTGTAAAAAAAAATATTTATTTTATCAGGGGTCTATTTGTTTAACTTTTCCTGGGACCAGGTACTTTAACTAATTTAGGTTGAGGTAATCTTGTTATGAGTATTATCCTTAAATGTTTAGTCTCGTATGCTCTACGAGTTAGGTATGTAATGGAGGAAACTATAATTTTATTGGTTATATTTTAACAAACCCGATATTACATTAGTCATTGTACCTATGTAATCATAAAATATCATTTAGTACGTTAAATGGCAGTATTGAGACCATTTTACAAACTTTCGGCTGTTTAAGAAACATCGTTATGCCAATTGTTTCTGCTATCAATGCTGTAAACAAACGTAACCTAATACTATTTCATGGTTTGGAACACGGTAGATAGTGGTATTTTATCGTTGATTGTGATAGGCATACAACGTGTTTAATCGTGTCCCATGTTTATGCAACTGTTTAAATAAAAGTGTATAAAACACAAATACGGTATAATTTGGTATGGCAATAAAAACTCGAATGTGCCTGAGAGGGAATTTCACTGTGTTGCAAATCATTAAAAAAACGTTCATTATAGCTGTAGTGTATGTGGTGGTTCAAACCTTCATAGATTACGTGTGTTCTCGTGAAATTGTAGAAAGTTTAAAAGAAGAGCCTTATTTGTTGTTAACTAATGATACTGTAACCAAATATTACGAGAAACGTAAGGTAAGTTACAACGCTAACATGTTTCATTATTTTTTAGTTCTAATGATTATACTTAGGCACATTAGTAAGTATTAAGTATTTCCACTTAATTAAAATTATAAAATAACTTATATTTTCATTTGTTTTAATTCATAATATTACGGAAACTGTCTGGAAGATTAAAACTACGTGTACATAGCACTTATTTGATAAATATACGAAATTAGTTTACTTTATTTAAGCTGATAGAGCCTTAATTGATTAAGGTAACTTATTACAATTATTTATGTAGCATAAGTAGGTAGATTACCTAGTTGTATGTTGTACCTAATTAAATCATAAGTGATGTTGTTCAAACAAACAAACGGAACTCGTTTGCGTTAGTTTGTTTGATGTTATGAAAATGCCGACTATTGTTGATATTGTCGAATTGAAGAGTCGTCCATTCTTCCTGTATCTAAACCACTAGTAACTACTCGTAAGTGTAACAATACGTAGCTACTTAAAACATCTAAATGTCAATTAAGTGCCAATTAAAGCTGGGTTGCACCATCTTACTTTAACTATGACAAACGTCAAAAATCTGTCAAACTTCATACTACGAGTAAATACACCGGTTATCGTTATAATTAAGTCAGGTAGTGCAACTCAGCCTAAGTCTTTAACGTTAACATTACCTAATGTTGGTGCCAACCTTTATTTGGTTAACGGCGGTCTTATGATCCCTGAGGGGTTAACGTTGTCACTTTACCAAAAGTTGTAGGAGGTACCTACAAAATCCGGAGATGTTAACTGCGCACCTGGCTGGAATGCGACTCTCCCTCGCACACCTCCACACTTCACCGGGTTGTATGCACCAAGTCAAGTACCATCCTAAAAAATCGTCTGCATCAGAGACTGGGCTGTCTCAGTAACCTCTACATTATTTTACTTTGATAGTACATAAATTACTGGGCCACGGCAATTTTGGTGCTACTGCTAGTTGGCTTAGGTTTTCTTGCCAATGTCATGTAGATATCAATCTTATCGGATTTTATCGGAGCTGTGTTTTTGTCGCGACACTAATCAAATTAGTACTCAGTCATTTTTTATCATTTAGGTAAATAAGATAAGTAGGTAGTTTTAGTTTTAGAATTGTTCAGAATACAATTTATGTCACTTCATAAAGTATAAGTTATACTAAATTGGCATGTAATTAACTGAAACGTTTTTACGGTCACCTTAAAAGATAAGAGTTCATTTGTTAACTATAAACTTCTCGGCACATTACGTCACTACAATACACTCGAAACTGACTACATTAGGTTGTGGTTGTGGTGATAGCAATCACAATCTTAGAGAGTCACAATTTTTGTTCTACACGGCTTAGTATATTAATACTTCATACTTTCGTGTATTATAAGTATGTAAAGTCGTCAGAGCCATGAACGAAAATTATCCAAAATCACTTTTAATATGAAAATGTTGCTAGAATCATCTAAATTTAATTTTCAAATATTTCTTTTTTTAATTCGTGGCCTTTTTTATTTAGAACTAGGTAGTTTCAGTGATCACTGAGTTTGTTGCTACGCTTCTTTTTGCCGCTTGTCAAATGTTTGTCTTGAAGCACTGGTAGGGTAAAAAATAATGAGACATGGTGTAAAGGCACCTTATGAGTATTTGACGATATGTAAGAATTAATTTAATTAGTCAAAACAAATGAAGATAATCTTTTTTATTTATTTTTAAGCAGCGATATGGAAGTAGGTGTAAGGATAAAGGTGATGTAGTTACATATTGTTGTTTTCAGCATTGGGAGACATCAGTTCTAGGGGCGGCTCTATTTAAAAACCTGCCTATAGAGAGAAAACAAGAGAACAGGACGTTTGTCGTGTTAGTATGGAAATATTGGAATTGGCTGAAGATTCGGCACCTTGGTGGACATTCTAAGTAAATAATTTTCGATATTTGTTCTCTCCTTGAATGAGTGTTTTTTTTACTTTAATTCAATTAAATTGCTTCACTACGGCAACTTCTAGGTATTAATTAATGAAAATAGGTCTCATTTGTTTTCAAGGTTTTCAGCTAATCGTTATCCGTCATTTGCATTAATATCTTTAGACATATTTATGTATGTCAACGGTAGGATTAGACTACGCCATAGGACAAAAACTAGTTTCTTCTTGTTGTTACCTATATAGTTTCTTCTGACCTAAATGTAATATTAAAGGGCCTAAAAGCAGTACTCATATCACTTATCTAATAGTGAAAAGGTTTCTAGAGATAGCTCTACATACCTAATAAACAAACTTACATAATACTTAATTCTACATCCGTAGGTTTAAAATTGATTAACCAACCTGAGGCAGTTTACCCAAAAATGTATCGATCTTGACAGGTCTTAGCAAACGTAGCGTACTAAGCCTGCCAATCTGACTAAACCACCAAGGTTTCCACCAAGGCAAACCGTTGCGGAGCGGAGCAGATAATAAGTGTTTTGAATAACCAATCACTCGCTCCACTTTGGTGGAAATAACCAGCCATCTTCGCCGCATATTTCCTCTCGTCTTCGCACCGCTCCGCCGTGGCGAAAACCGAGCCTAACGACTGGCGAGAAGATAAAAAAATACCAACCGAATTGAGAAGAGCCTCCGTTTGTTGAAGTCGGTTAAAAATGGAAGAACTGGCTGAAAAAAGCGCGAGACTTTTCTATATGGCGCTTGTGATGGTGATGGGCTATGATAATCATAAATGATTTATTGGACTAAGCTGCCTACCTTGAGAACCTAGGGCAGGCGTAATATTATTTATATCGTGCAATGTGGTAGTACGAGTAGGATGATCTAAGCAATGTACCATGACATCATTTCACGGAGATGAATGGTTAGTTAATGCGCGTGCTAATGGCTTGTTAAGAACATAATATGTATTACACATGTAACGTGTTATAATATACAAACAGGTGAAACATTACCGAAACTTTTCCATGATGAAAATAAAACAGTAGAGTACGGTAACAGGAAAAGTAACTCTACCCAATACCGAAAACTCCAAATGTCTCTACCTGTGGGGATGTTATTAGAGGCCATCCACGTGTCACATAGGCTCTCACTCAATGAATAAATAAAGTGTCCTTAAAGGCACATCACCTTTGTATCAAGTTGATTGAAGCCCAAATTCGAAAACTCTACATAGTGTTTTTCCGCTTGTGTGACCCACTGTCAACTGTTACATTATGCATTACTATTACCAACTATACAGGGTTTTCATCGAGTTACCTATTTACTGTTTATTTTCAGCGACGATCCCCTTGACGACTGCAGCGTAAAGAACTGCATATTCACAAGTGACGAAAGTCAAATTAATTCCGTGGACTCAGTACTGGTTCATATTCAACACGGAGTGTTTCCACAAGTTCCGAAGAGGAACACGTCACAAAGATGGGTGTTTCTCTCCGACGAGTCGCCATTCAACACGTTCTCAATGGCCCATCCTAAGCCAAGTTTTTCTAGTCTAGCTAATGTTTTTAATTGGTCCATGACATACAGGTAAGATTGACATTACAATTATTAGATAACGTCATATTCATAGCAATGGTCATATACTTTAGATATGGTTTTAGTCTCTACTAATATCTCTACTAGTCTATACTATCTATACCTACTTCTACATTAATATTATAAATTCGAAAGTAACTCTGTCTGTTTGTCTGTCTTACTTTCACGATTAAACCACTGAACCGATTTTGATGAAATTTGGCATAGAGATAGTTTGAGTCCCGGGAAAGGACATAGGATAGTCTTTATCCCGGTTTTTGAAACAGGGACGGATCGATTTCGAATTATGCCATAAATGTGTGTCTACTGCCATTCTATTTTAATAAATAAATAGATTCTAGAATGTTAGAATGTTTCAGGTTTCACATTGTGTATTACGTATGTTTTATTTGATTTTATTTTATTTATTTATATTAGGGAAACAAACAATTTTGATATACAGACAAATAATCACACAATCAGCAAAGTTTCCACAGTTAAAATTAATACAGAGTGCAGACTAAAAATTAATTAAATAGTAATAAATTATAAATTAATTTCTAAATGTAAATGTTACAGAAGCGATTCAGATGTGCCGGTCCCATACGGCCGCACCGTGCCTTTGTCACATTCTCCCCAGGGAAATCTGACCTCTCTGTCTATCCCTTACTGGGAGAGCAAACAAAAAGACGTACCGGTTGCAGTATTGATATCCAACTGCGGAGTGACAGAGCGCATGAATTATATTCGTGAGTTGCAAAGGCATATAGATGTAGATATCATTGGAAAATGTGCATCGGATAAGGGGAAAAGGTAAATAAATAAAAAAATCAAAATATGTAAATTATTTCGGTTTTCCCGGACCGATAAGAATTTTCAAGAAGAGAGCTTACTCAGGCCGGAAATGCATTTGTAATAGTCCCCCGGAGCTGCGGGTGTCCAGGTGTCACTTAGTTACATTAAAAAACACATTAATGCCGTTTAAAAGATCCTGATAAAACTAAAGTGGATTGAACTTTCTTACGTCATAATTATTTTTGGGTGTTTCCTGTCTTGGTAAAATAATTTATGTATTTGTTTCAGCTGTCCCGGCCACTTTAGAGCAGACTGCCCTAAAATAAACAACTACCAGTTTTACCTAGCTTTTGAGAATACTAGATGCAGGCAATATTTTACTGAAAAGGTGTTCTTCAACGCGTACGCTAAAGGTGCAATACCGATCGTGATGGGGCCTCCAATATTAGATTGTGAGAAACTACTGCCTCCCCAGTCATTCTTACATGTCGACGATTTTGCAAGTCCTAAAGATCTGGCGATGAAAATATTAGAACTTAGCAAGAACGAAGAAAAATTACTATCGTTCCATCAATGGAGACATCAATTTAAAGTAGCTAATGAACATGGATACTTTGGGACCAAATCATACCACCTCTGTAGATTATGCGAAGCTTTAAATTTTAATGATAAGAATAATAAAGAATATGATGAAGATACTTTAAAACTGTATTTGGAACCTAAGTTGTTGTGTACTAAATCTAATAAATAGATTAATGACGTTATGGTTCATTAATTAATGGGAACTTTATAAGGTTTCTATTATGATCCGCAATATTTGCATTTATAATATCTGTTGTTACCTTTATGAAACATTTGCGTAACTAATTAACATTGATTCTGCAACTTGGAATAAATACATGAAAAACAAACCTAAGCATGGAAATGAAAAATCTAATGTTTGTTTTTTTTCCCAGTAAGTATAAAAAAGAAGGAGATTTGCAGTTCATACACATTGTGCATTGAAAAGTGAAAAGATTAATCATTTTAACAACGTTAATTGACAATGATAATTTATTTATATTAGTTAAATGTTATGAGAAACGAAATGCGAGCTACATTTGTTAGAACCAAAGCGTGGGAAATAATTCTGTTGTGTTCCTAACTGTTTAAGTACTATACTAAATATTTAGAATAATCTTACAGCTCGTGTAGAGCTAGTTTACCTGCACGTTACTGCATCTTACTTAACACCAGGTGCGATTGCGGTCAAATACCTGCCTTGTCTTGCATAAAAAAACGTCCTTCTTTAGGTGTCCAATAGATGACGATTTATACTAATTTAAGTAAGTTTAAAAAACAAATCCGGGATTTGTCTTGTGGCAACTAAATTGCGAGCGTCGGGTGATGTTTGCAGTTCGCTCCTTTATTAATTAGGTAGTTGATAATTTTTCTTTTGTCACTTTGTTTACTTTTTTTTATATAAGTTTATATTTTTCACAACATAATTTTATTCATAATGGTTTGCCCAACTTTATGTGTATATTTAACTGTGGAAACTTAATTGGTTTATGTGTTTTCTTACTGCACCTAAGTTAAATTATATTGTAACTGTATGTTTCCCAAAAATAAATAAATAAATAAATACTGTAGTACTTCCAGCACCTGTAATATATGCAGATACAATAGTGATAACATGTATAATTATTTTCTACAAAAGAAAGGTTTTTTCAACAATCAATAAAAAACAGCTCTAAACGTGTAAATCCAAAACACAAACCGTTCTGCCGCGGAGTTTAGCAGAGTCCGTAAATCATTTGAGAGTTTGAAAGTTCTCCCCAGCGAATCTTGGAAATAAATCTACAGCTCATTGAGTAATAAATTTTGTTGCATTGTTATTCAGAAGAACGAATCTGTTAGAATTATGATACAAGTTAGTTTAATTGCTTAAAAGTCCTGGCTATAAAGAGGCCTCAGTCTTACGATCATAAACGAAATTTCATGAATTTATTAAATTTCAGAATGAGAATTGGTATTACTAAGTAACACTGCTTATTTTATTATGATTATTTGATAAGTATAAATATTATACTTACTATAAGATACTACTTAAAAAAGAATTTGGCCTGTATTTTACAATCGTCGTAACTCTATCTAAATTAAAAAGATTTTATAAATATTTACCTAAATATTTCGAATTACAAAAATACCTTTCAGTGCTAATCTGCAAATTATTTGTTCAATAAACACTACCTACTGTCACCATAAACCTTCATTGAATCAGGATTACTACCAAGTGTATTCCGTTACTTCAAACATTTTCTTTCATGATGAAAAATTCCGATTGTACCAACACAACATTACGAACTCTGCTTTATTAAGATCATACGGCTGCTGAATCCAATTAGACCTGTTAGTTCTCGACAAATATTAATGTAGAAACAACACTAACGAAGTAGCTTAGCTAATCCCTAGGAGAAGAGACAGCTTTGTTAAGTCGTTTGGAAGACTTCGCCCGTTGTTACGTTGGTATGGAATAAGGGTAATTGTTTTAAGAAACTGAGTGAGTTTATAAAGGTTTTAGCGCGGGAATTACCCATAATACTGGGAGGAAAGCTCTTAGTGATGAGTCTGTTCGCTGTGAAGTCTATTGCAGACGAGTGGAAGAGTGACTGAAGTCTCTGGATTGTAGTAATTTGATAACCTACGATACAAGTAAAGAATTGGTTTTATTATCCTTAAGTTAAGTAACTACGAATTGATGTAACATTGCGTAGCATTTTTCTTGGGGTCACTTAAATGTTCCATAAATTAAATTAAAATGTACTAGTGCAGGTACCACATTTTAATTAACTTGCAAAGCACTAAAATAAAATGAATAATAAATTTTAAAATATTTTTATTGTACCTACCTACAAGCAGGTGCACAAGACTAAATAATTCAAAGAGTAAGAGTCAGTACAAACGATTTTCCTCTGAAAATTTTTCAGATGCAATTTTATTGTAACTAGGCGAAAAAAAAGTTGTTAAGAACATTTCAATTTATAATTTTATCTCCATAATTTCTATGCATCCAATTTCAAATGAAACGGATTCATTTTGTTTTTTAGGCGCCCACGATAATGCATTAAAAATGGTCGGATTTGAAGGGCAGTAAACCGGACATAAATAAAAGAGGGGTTTAATAAAATAGCGCCTACATCATCACACGCCGTCGTAATGTCGTTAAGCGTTATTACCGGGATTTCCACCCGGATTTAATTTCTATGTGGGTATCCGCAATATGCTAATACCGTTGCGTTATAAAAAAACAAATCGTTCCTTTTTCCAGGAAAAGGCCTTTCGATAAATGACTATGCAACTTGTATGCTATGCGCAACTCGACTGCAGTCTGCTAGTGGGTTTTAGATCCATGAATATTCGTATGAAAGTTAGGATTATGCATGTTTTTTCGAAGTAGAGTTTTCAATACGAATAAGTTGTCTATTACTTTTCAGGTGACATCTTCAGTATTATTTCATTACTGATTTGTATAACGTAGACGAATTTGTTTAAATCTAAGGCTGGTTTGCACCATCTTACTAAACTTTGACAAACGTCAAAAATTTGTCAAACTCTAAACAAAAAGCACCGGTTATTGTTATAGTTATAGTAAAATAATAAAAATAACTTGACATAGTATATTTAGCGCGATGAGCTCTCGCCTGTATAACATGCCTATTTTAGTTTACTGAGAGGAATAAGTTATATCACGCCAGAAAAGGTGCTCGTTTCTTATAAATGTAGATTTACTCGGATTCCCGTTTCGTTTTCATATTTCAAGCTTTGCGAAGTTTGTTTGATTAACTCATTTTGCGAACTCCATCTTTCGTCGTCAGTTTATTCCCTTACTACGTGAGAGGATGAACTTTACTGAAGTTACAAAGTATATTTTGTGATGACTAACTACCATTAATTTACATAAACTTAAAGTTAAAGTTAAAAAAAAGTATTTTTCATTAATAAATCGTGGTTTCAGTGGAGTAGGACTGACAACGTCACTCTGGTAGCAGAGTTTTGGGCTGACACTGTGTAGGCTAGTATTACCGTGGTGTAGGTTTGTTGTCGACACTACAAGAAGAGGAAGTAAGTAGAGTACATACATACAATGAGACCACATTAAAATTTTTCTTCCCGTGGATGTCTTGTCGTAATATGCGACTAAGTAACAAACATGCTACATGTAGGACAAATCCTTTACCTCTGGTAAACTAGAGAGGGTTCTGCTCCTTCAAACCCCTAGGTATCTATCACAACTGTCAAAGCAATTTCATATGTTTGGGAATAAGTTCTCCCCATTCAAAGTTAATGTAACAACATCTGAAATAGTTATAAACCTAGGGTGGAAGACGCTGGCAGCTGTGACACAGTGTATACTAGTACAGCTGTCAACGCTAACCTCTTTGTAATAATAATGTTGTTCAAGCTCCATTATGTACTTAGATTAAGAGATTATTGTAAACAGGAGTATATAATAAATTATTATTATTATTATTATTATTATTAAAAATTATTAATGAAAACGGTTCGGTAGAATTCGATTGCCAATTAGTATAGAAGTTGTGCACGTAAAGTACTCAGGGGCAAAACCTTAACGAGCCCAATGCTCTCCAATGTTGTTCCTCTTTACGAAGGTTTGCGATCAATTTCCCACTAAGAGGGCATTAAAACGCCATTCGTAGAAACTTTTCACCAAGTTTCAAGTCATGCGTATTCGTTCGAGCGATTTGCGAAATTGCTCTTAGGAGCAAGTTTCGAGTTTCTGCGGGATACCTGCCTAACTCGGATTATTGTAAAAGAACAACCGTATTCCAAATGTTGGAAGTACGGTTTACGAGTTGATTCAAAACTTCACACACGTCTTATTCATAACAAGGTTTCAGTACATTTCTGCTGTATTAAACAAGAGTTGTGTTTATGTCGGAAGTTTAGGTTTTGTGAAACTAAGCATACCAGACGGAAGAATAATAAAACAATAAGTAATGACATAATAACACTATTAATCAATTAGAATACTTAAGGTAATATCACTTTAGTGACGTCACTATTTTTAACCTTAGTAACTAATCAATAGTATTTACAAAGACAGAAGCAAATGGAAATACCTACGTAAGAGAGGATACCTACATAATCATAAATCATCTTACAATGGAATTCATTATAACTGGTGGCATCATCCATGTAATTATGTACATAAAACAATTTATTTTTAACGAACTAAGAAGCAATTCAACTTTATTATGAAGAGGGCTAAAGTGTTTTTCCGTGGCATATTATGATGTAAAATAAATTTTGTTTTTATTGCCATTTACGAGTCCTGGTAATTTGTGGGCCAGATGTTTGTTTTACTTTACGGCCGAGCAATAAAAAGTGGCTGTTACACACTTATAGTCTGCAAAACAGAAGCGAAACACGACCACTTTGTATTGAGCTGTTATTTCAGGAAAAACTTCTTTTTTTTTCTGCCGTGAGCTAACGTGGCTAGGGAGGCGTGAGGGTCAGCAAACAATGGTTTGTGTAGACTGAATTACACCCGCATTCGGTTCGAATGATTAGGTGCGTATTCGTGTGTTATACTTTCGAAGCAAACTATCCATTTCGGTAACAATACGTGTGAAAAGCGGTAAAGGAAAAAATATTTGTTAGTTTATTACTATTGCTACAAGTATTGAGACCGGGAAATACATGAAAATATGCTGAAATCGATCAATGTTTCGTTGAAATATAAAAATCAGGATAAATGTTAATAATTAAATAAATAAAGCTATGGTAGAGTCATCATATGACTGAACTAAATAGATTTGTAGGAGTACCTTAATGATAATTGAGTCTTTCAGACCATCTGTCTCAAACCCAGCGGTGTGAAAAAAATGGAAGAGGAAGTGAGGAAAAAATCAGTTCCAATGAGGGTTTTCGCGATTGAAAAATCCGCCAGATGGCAATACGTAGACGCGAGGTCCAAATGCTGCATGATTGGTTATTTTTGACATGACATTGACAGATATGTCAAAATCCACCAATCACGCAGCATTTGGACCTCGCGTCTACGTATTGCCATCTGGCGGATTTTTCAATCGCCAAAACCCTCATTGGAACAGACTACATATCATAGTGTTCGTACCTATTCACTTTTGTAACCTATAAACGAAAAATAATTGCATTTAAAATTAAAACACATTAAGAAAATCAAAATAGATAATAACTTTAAGCTCTGTGATTTAATTTCTACTTACCAACTTGTTGGATACCGAAGAAATTAGTTTCACGTTGTTACCAGATGGCGCCACAAGACAATATCTCGGGCCCTGCTTTTTCAATAGGCAACTGACCTCGTTGAGATAAAATATTGCTGACCCATCCATTTTCAGCTTTTTAATCTCGTGATTTACGGAAAACCCGAAAACGATTTTAAAGTACAATGAATTCCATTTTCTCTTGTCCCACCGTTACCTGGTTTTGAGGTGGAATCGGATGAGTTTGTGAAAAATATACTGTTCATCAGATTTTTTAACTTTTTTATGCAGAATAGGATAATAAGGAAGAATAAATAGGAAAATAAGGAGAAGGAAGAAAAGGTTGAATGAGTAGTCTTCAAAGTAAAATTTCAATAGTTAGAATAAGGCACTATTCAAACAGTTTTATCGCTAAAATAATCTCTTTCAGCTGACACCTGGAAAATATATTATTTGTAATAAGGATTTAAAATAAAAGCCTCAAATCATAAATTGTAAATCGAAAATCATTATGTCTCGTCATACAACACCTAGTACATATCTACACCTACAGCTTGTCAAAGTTGACAACAAACAGGTAGATTTCCCTAAAAGTATAAAATTACACAGAAGTAAGGTGATTACGTGGGTATAGAATTTACTTTGGAGATACTTAAAATTCCCACAATAGACGGGAGAGGGAACGGGGGTTTTTGTTCAAAGTAAATAATCAGCTTAGTGGTAAGAAGGTGAGTGGTGAGGTGTTAGTTTGCAACTTCCCGGTATTTACCTAAGTAGGTAACGGTTTGGGTCTGCTCAATTTTGCGAATGAAACCGTTTGGGAAAATAAATACAGACGAAACTTCGACTCAGTGTTTCAGAGAACCTCTACAAAAGTGAACACTGTATTTAACTTAAATACATAGAATAGACAAAGTACCTACCTACTTCATTTTTTACGTTTAATAACTGTACCTATTAATAGATGAATTTTGGTTTTTAGATAGATAGGATCTCGACAAAGGTTAGGATACGGACTTTTGACGTAAACCATTTTTGTTCGAAATAGATTCGATAATTACCAGTAGTTTTTGATTTTAAGATGATATATTATGATGCCGAATAAATATTAATTTACCTATTCAACTGTTTGATGCAATGCAGTCAGGTCTTAGCAAAATGGTAAACCAATATTTACTTACTCCAACGATGTACAATACTCAATATTCTGAGCACTTGCGAAGTCTGAACATTCTGTGCGTGAAAAATCAGAGAAAATTTTGAATTTTCTATCTTCAAAAAGGCAAATAAAGATATGGAAAACTTTTTTCGTAAGAAGTAAGGAATTACTTTAAGAAGCGCTTTATTTAATAAGAACAGTATTCATACCAAAAAATTGAGAAGAATTTAATGTCCTAAATAGAAAATAAAGCACACAAGCATCACCCAAACTCTGGTGTAATAATTTACATAAAGTAGGGCTGTGAAATTCTAGCGACAAATCCAAACACCTTGCAGGAGAGTTTCAATGAAAAACCTTTTAGCATTCCAACGTATCGCAGCGCTTGTTTAGGTAACATGCTAATTTTCTGCCATAATCTGAGTGCTAAATCCTGTACGTACGTGGCACAGGCGGAGATAGTAGCCGTTAGGGATGGCCCGTCGCATAAAAGATACCTATTACATGTCGATGTTTTGATAAGCGTGCTAAATCAACAATTAAATTACCCATTTAGATTAATCGTAATGCCTAAATTTTTTACAGAGAGAAAAAAAAATTTGACATAATAAAATTAAATATTATTATTATGTCAAATCTTTTTTTTCTCTGTAAAAAATATTTGGCTAGTGCGCAGACTAGTGGTGAATTGTATAATGACAAAATCCAGTTTTAATAAGTGGTCTCCATTCAATCTATTTGTTATTGCAAGATCGTACATAATAAGTACTACCTACTACATAAAGCTGCAGTATTTAGATTGACGTGCCGTTATCCGTTTATCAGTGGTAAAGTCTGCAAAAAGCAAACTAGAACGTTATCTAAACCACCCAATCTAAGTCTTTTTAATTATGTTAGCTCGGAAAATATTTCAATCTATCCCGTCTTAATAGGGTTACGTGTCTATCTCCGAATATCCCGATTTTTCCGCCCCAAAAACCGATTTCTTTCGCTTCACTAGTTTCCCACGTATCTGCAATGCAAATATACTGCATCAACTCCCAACATTCGTGGCTTCGCGACAGATGGACCTTTGTCCAAAAATGGTACATACCCGCTGTTCAGTTCAGACATGTTTAGTCAACCGCAATGGGAAGAATTTGAATTCTACTTTCCATTGAAATATAATTTTCCTACGCTGATGAGAAAAAAATGCTAACTTACTTTTCTAATAATAATAATATTATGTAAAAGTTTGAGAGAGAAAGTAGCTTTTTTACATGCTTGAGTGAAAGTTGAGTGATTTCATATTTACCTGAAATACATACTTAATTTAATTTCGGAATATTATTGCCAGTTTTTTCAGCAAACTGCACGAACGTAACAGCATTCTCTCTCTTTGCATACGTACGTACCTAACATAAAATTACTTTGAAAAACTTTACAAAAAAAAATATTTGATGATTTTTTAGACGCCCAAAGCAATAAACAAAGCGTTGTTTAATTTAAAACCGCTCACGCTTTTAATAGACTTCACTTTATGAGCTCGCGGCATAATACAATAAGGTAGAAATACATTTATTACAATACAGACAGGCTCAGTAGCTTCTGAAAATATGTTGGTAATGTGCTATAATTTAATTTTCAGGATAAAACTCCCTGGTATTTCCTAAGAGGCTCGAAAAGGTCTATAAGTTTCAGCCTAAGCCTAATGTTATCTGGAAGGGATGGTAGAGCAAGCGTTACCTACCTATTGAAATGGTCCTGAAAAGGGTCTACAAAAATAATTTCAATCTGAACTATTTAGCTCTTCAGAGGCTGTATTCTTGCTAATTGCAAACCTAACATAAAAATCTGAAGAAAACTACGCCATGTCAGACTGTTAAGATAAAATTTTGAAGAGAAGATTGTTTAGTTGAATCTGCAGTCTTTCTGTGCATTCTTCTTCCACTGGAACCACCCAAACAAGGGGAAAGATTTATCAGGCGAGAAGCAAATTGTATTTTTTCATTCAAATTACTTAAACAACAAAGTCTTACGCTATTTCCAGATCTGTTTCACCCAACTTTTATGTAATTAATGCTGGGATTTTCGAACTCCACACCGTAGACGCGATTAATTCATAAGAAGGTTAATTAAATTCGTACCCCGCTGCGGAACCGCGTTATAAAATCGAATTACTGTCATTAATCTATTCGGCCACACATTGGCGTATATTACCGGTAACTTACTGAAGTATTTTCATTAAGCTGCTTTTATGTAGAAGTACCTATTCATCTAGAATATTTACGTGTATTTTAAGCAGTAAGTACTACAGCTGAAATTTTAATCAGATTTTTATTAATATTTGTTGTTTTCTGTTGCTTTTTTTTGAGTAACAGTTTTGCATAACATTTAATTACGAAAATCGCATTCTAGTTTTCTTTAATTTACAAACTAATTCGTACGTTCGTTTCAGCCAAATGACGTTCACTGCTGGACAAAGGCCTCCCCCAAGGACCAGTCCTGCGTTGCCCGCATCCAGGTTCTTCGGTCGGTCTACCAAGTGGGGGGCTGCCCACATTATGTCTTCCGGGCCGTGGTCGCCATTCGACTTTTCTGCCCTAACGGTAATCAGCTCTACGAGCTAAAAACGAATTATTGATAAGTAGGTACATTGAGATTTTACACAACATAGTTAGACATCTGACAATACTCAACTGACAATACTCAAGAGTTAGAAGGAACAAATTTTGTCTTTTAGTTTTGAGAACCAATGTCTCACGTTATCAAACAATCGATAAGAGATGACCTCAGAGTACTATGTCTACCTCATTATGATTCATCCTTTGTGAACTAAGATCCGGCCTAGACGTTGGGTTGTTTGAGAAACATTGTAACTGTTGTAATTACTATTGAAAATTAACGTGTGTATTTTATTTTTAATTATAGTTTTTGAAACTTAGGCCGTTAGTATGCGTTGATAGTGATAGGATTCTGCACGCTGTATAGTTTTTTTAATCATTAAAGTAATTAATAAGTAATTAAAAAGTTCAGTTACTTATGGCCCTTATATACAGACGAATTAAACAATACAAACCTTTTAGTGCAATAAGAAATATTGTAGAGGGCTTTCTCATAACCATAGTATTTCTAGGGCCACTAACATTGTTTGATGTTGAAGTGCCTCGCGAAGAACAAGATTATTATGAAAGAGTTGGTGAACGTATACTCATGTACAACTTAACAATTGAACAATATTATGAAAAACGAAAAGTGAGTTTATTAAAGAGTGAATAGCATCTAAATATATTATGCAATTAAATTGTATTTTTTATAGCAATTTGAGGTACTGGGTAGGATTTGTGGTTCTAGTATTTTTACTAAATTGTGGCAAAACTATTAGTTTTGAGTGTATTATTACCAGGTAAGTGATAAATTAATTAGTAGAGTTATTATATTTATTGTTCACTTGTCTTTTTCAGCATTGGGTAACATCAAATTTAGGAACGATTCTGTTCAAAAACCAGCCTATAAAGTATAAACCACAGAACAGAACATTCACTGTGTTGGTTTATAAACACTGGCATTGGTTCAAACACAGACACATGACGTGAGTAACTCCATCTATCTTCTATCTTTACTGTCCTGTACTAATTTAATTTAGCTAGGATGAGGTAGACTTGCCCAATAACTTCATCATCTACTTACACATAAGTCTGCGCTTTAGTACTAGTATTAAATTATCTGTGGCTTTAGATTATTTAATCGTTTTTGTTGTAAAAAAGATACCATAGTGTTAAACTTGATTAAACTCTCAGGTTGTTATTGTGTGCTTAATTGAGTTACTTGGTTCAGCACGATAGTCGAACGACGGCGCAGGGTTCGAACTAGCATTCTTCGGATTATTTTTTATGGATAACAAGGCAGGTAGGTATTTGATGCAATCGCATCTGGTGTTAAGTGAGATGCAGTCTAGGATGGTACATAATTATCTGCCCTGTAAGTGCCTTTTCACTTTCGCGTCTCGCATTTAAAAGGCCCGGATTAAAGTTTTCAGGAAACACAGCAGCACGCAGCGAATTCCAGTCCCTTGCTGTTCGCATTATAAAAGAGTTATCGAAACGCTTAGTGCATGCTGGTGCTACCTCGAGTCGGTCAGTCCGACCCCATCATCATTGGGCTATTTAATTGTTGCTTCTTAAATATTCTTGGTTCTACAGAAAAAAATCCTTTGCTACGTGCAGTGTAAACAATTGCAAATTCATCGGTGAAGACAAGCTCATAAACTCAGTGGATGCAGTGGTAGTCCATATGCAGCAGAAAAAGTTCCCTTGGGTGGATAAAAGGAACACAACTCAAAGATGGGTCTTTTTGACGGAGGAGTCCCCGATTCACACTTTCATTCACCCTGATCCAAATATATCTGATATTTCTAACACTTACAACTGGTCTATGACATACAGGTGTGTATTTAGTTAATTTTACTTTATAGGATTAATGTAAGGGACATTAAAATTACGAGACAATCTGCTATCTTAAGAACACGAACAAATGGATATTTTTTTTTTTTTGTGAATTGGTTGACAGCACTTTTACAAGTTTCATGGTAACATTGTTAGCTCTGAGACAATAATGTGAAGAGAAGCAAAAAAGTCACTATTGCCAGCTATTTTTTCAAAAAATTAACTTTTAGATGGCATAGCAAAAGCAAAGGAATGTCAAAAAACCATTTCCCAATCGTTGAGTGATATTTTAACGAACTTTTTACAGAAGTGATTCAGATGTACCTATACCATATGGCCGCGTTGTGCCTATACCCGAGGAGTTGATGCATGAGATGGCCTACGACCCCATCACCAAGCACATCCCATACTGGGAGCAGAAGCAAAGAAAGGTGTTGGTGGCCGCTTTGATATCCCACTGCAACGTACCACACCGTATGAACTATATCCGCGAACTGGAGAAGTATATAAAAGTGGACATTTATGGAGGATGTGCAAGCAATTTGAAAATGAAAAACAGGTAAATCAGACCTATAGAAAATATTATACAAAAACAAAAACAATCTATTATAATGTGCATACATGTACACAGCAGCTATTTATCTACATAATAGACTAACATAGTAAGTGGCCAAATAGTTTGGCGTTACCACAGATTTGACTGAACATGGAGACAGTTCTCCATCTAAATATGGGCATGGAACCATCCATGTGAGCTGTTCTGTGAGTTCTGTGAACATATTCTCTACTTTGCCGCAGTTCAAAGTACACGCAAATGTGAATATTTTAAGATTATGTAAATAGAAAATAAAGTGCAGTTTTGACATTTGTTACAGTTGCCCTGGTCACACAGCAGCGGACTGCCCGAAGTTGAACAAGTATCTCTTTTATTTAGCGTTTGAAAATTCAAAATGTCGTCAATACCTTACCGAGAAAGTGTATCACAATGCATACGACAAAGGCGCCATACCAATAGTGATGGGACCTCCCGTAGCGGACTGCGTGAAATTATTGCCTCCCAATTCATTTTTGCACGTTAGCGCGTACGATTCCCCGCGAGAGCTCGCAATGGAAATATTATACCTCAGTATAAATGACGAATATTTCGAATTGTTCCACAAATGGAGGTTTTACTTTAGCGTTATTAATGAACATGGCTTCCTTGGGACGA
This sequence comes from Ostrinia nubilalis, assembly GCF_963855985.1. Taxonomy (NCBI): domain Eukaryota; kingdom Metazoa; phylum Arthropoda; class Insecta; order Lepidoptera; family Crambidae; genus Ostrinia; species Ostrinia nubilalis. The sequence goes on along the minus strand of NC_087096.1, from coordinate 8,911,426 downwards.
CGTCTCTGCAACTCTGCAGGGTTTGCGAAGCTTTGAACTATAATGATAACGGGACTAAAGTATACGATGAAGAATCGATGAAGATTTATGTGGATCGTAACATATTGTGCAAAATAGGACAACCTTATACTTGCCACTAAAAAACGTGTGTCAAAAACTCTTGAATGTTGATGCATCATTCAAGAGTTTTATAATATAGGTACCCAATACAACAGAATGGGTTAAAAAATATAATTTTAAATAGATTTCCCTCGAATTCCTGAGTTATTTTTTTAACTGGAAGATTAAGGTAGAATATAGGTAATAAAGATATTGAAAGCACTTTTGTTTTAAACTAACTGCGGTAGAATCTAATTAGCTACATGGATTTTTTTATTTAATGTCTGTTTTTAAAGGACAGGTGTGTGTCATGTGTTCTACATTGTTAATGAATTTCATAAATAAAATCTGCGTTTATTAGATGCTTGTTTTAATTTTAACATAATAATTAAAGTACCTACCTACCCAATAATAGATTGGTGAACGCGAATATTTTTGTCGTGAATAGGTGATTTTTAATAGTAATAAGCTACAGAATATTAGCCGCAATACTGATAATATCATGCCTAGAACTTTCAAGTTAACATTCCATGGCGATTTTCGAAAACTCGGTATCTGGTCCATACTGAGTTGCTGATATTCAGCTACTTAACTAGTTACGGAAGTTCCTCTTTTCATATTATTCGGTACCCAATACCCAATTCGGTACGCAGCACGTACATCACTACACGTTTTTAATGCAAACTCGACTCTATTGTAACCACACAAGATATCTACCATAGTATTTACTTTAAAGTGCCATCGTCCGCACATTAATGTTCACACTATTGAACCATATATTATTTGAATAGCCCAATAGGGACCACCCGCAATAGTGCTTTACCCAGAAATTTGCCTAAATAATGATTTATTCGTAGGAATTCATAGCTTTGCGTTTCAAAAATGTTTAATCATCAAACCATAATGAGTTCGTTAAGTACTTTTATGGTACGTTACGTAATAGTTTATTTATAGAAAATAACTTTAAAAAACTAGCTTTATGTTTTTAACGTGGTAAGAGCTTTCGTTCATATCAGCCAAATGACGTCCACCTGTCGCATCTAGGCACTTCCCGCGGAATTCACAAGATCGTTGGTCCACCTAGTGGGAGTCCTCATGAAAACCAAACTAACAAGCTCACACACGATATGGTTTCTGAAAGTCAATAAGGAACTGGTTTGTCTAATGGTGACGCTAGTAATAGCACCATGCATAGCATTTCATGCACGAGTACCAAATTGCAGGCTTTTCAAGTTAAAAACAAAAGCTAATAAAAATCGATGCACATGCATTATAATTACGAGTATCGGTTAATAGTACTAAATAATATTATTAAGAGCGGCAAAGCTGCGAGCTCCCTGACTCAGTAGTTAAATCTGGAAGTAGACCGACGCGGATGGAATATTAATTCTCTCACCTGCAGCGTTAGAGGGTTGTGCTCAAATCTGTTGCTTCTAAACGTCTTGTACTATAATTTATAATAAAAACTAGTTTTTCCCGGTGATTTGCGTGCATTTCAGTCTGTCACATAAGTATGGATATGGATATTAAAAGGCAAAGCTCTCATAAAACTAGCTGGAAGGCGTTGGAAGCTATCCACCGGCCAACCTGGAAATCATTGGACGAGGCCTATGTTCAGCAGTGACGTCCTGTAACTGAAATGATGATGATGATGATGATGGAGAAGGCGTCATTGAGTCATGTGGTTCATCTTAACAAAACTTTTACCCAATCGTCCAAAGAACACTCATGGTATGAATCACAATAAAGTTTTCCGCCCATGCACTTCACTTTTTCAGGCGCTGTCACACGTATTTCATGCACTAGTTACGCGATGTGGACGCTAAGCTAACGCAATCAATGTACATAAAATATGCAGCAAAGCAATCGCAGGTAAAAACAGATTGTAAAACACGCCTGAAACCATGATGTGTGTAATGGTCTCTATATTTTGCAAATACACAAATAATCTTCATTGCCATCTAGAAAAAAAATCTATATCGTACTATTTAGCAAAATAGGCAACGCTTAAAAATGAGCATTCCGTCACACCCCTAAATCCAGTATTCACGGATCTTGAGGCATTCGTTTTAATTAAATTTCAACACTGAGAGAGGTTCCAGAATACAGCCGTGGGCTGAACGCAACGAATACTAAAAAGCAGCCACACCTTATTCATCTTGCGATGTGTTTGCCGCAATATTATCTCCTTTGTTTGACAACCTTTGTACCCTTTTACTGGTAGGCGTAAGATATTAGACACTCCTTAAGTAAATGTTTGTACAGACGATGATTGGCTTCGGAATCAATTAGGCGATATTCGAGACCAGGATTTAGTTTCAAACTTTTGCTAGCAATTTTTCAATTAACTAGGTAATTCATTTTCAAATAAAGCAGTCAGAATATAAGTAACCTTGAAGTTTCATATTGAGTAAATATTCAAACTAAAATAAAGTTGAAGAGAAGTAGGTCCTACCATATAACATCATGATAGTTTCATCCTTATAGATATAGAGAGATGCCAACTAATGCGCTGAGTTCGAAACTCAAGTGTCGCATTAGAAATTCACACACACAAAGTAATCAAAATATGTGTGTGCTCATTAGCAGCGGTATCAATACTCAACTGACTCAACGCTCGAATAATCTTTAGTAGGTACTACCAGGCCTGTTCATCTCCGCGAGTTTACATTGAAAACAAAACACGCACGATGGCCCACCTACAGGATACTATTTGACAAGGCCTCACATAAGAGCGAACATTGACTCACGCACGGCTATTCTTATGTACCTATGATGGAAGAAAATAAAGAAAATGGTGTACTAAATACTGTGCAGTATTTAACTGCCTAAATAATAATGAAAACACAGAATGTACTTTTGTAAGTTGCCTAATACATTGAGAGGTAAATAAGTAGTTAATATTATTCATGATAATTCATGCTAAATCATGTATTTCCTCCGCCATTTTCCGCAGTTTGGCACCTCACGTCACATCATTTTACCGAAGTCAGCCCTATAGCTTCGGCGCAGTGCCGATCACTGACGTTTGTCAACAAAATGGTGCTTGACTCTTGAGACAGGCTAAATTACACCATATTGTTAGTGACATTGAGCATACATTTTTTTAAATACCTTCGCGAAGTAAAACTTCTGTACGTAGTACTTATTATTATTCTGTGCTACTACGCAAGCAATGAAAACTGTATAAGTACACATATGACAATGACGTCGCTGCTGTCATCATTGCTGTCACGAGCAATGTGTTTTATTTTTGGGCATATTGCTGCGACACCGGCCCCGCCCCCTTGTCACATTTCCCTTTAGTTTCAGTGATCTGTGGTTTCATCATATTTTAATTGCTTCTCAAACAGTGAACTAACTCACACATTTTACGAACTACTTATTGGCCAAATTATGGCTGATCTCGCACAAAATCTGTAATCGTTGGGCTAGGTAGAACGAGGCAATTAAGTGCTGCGAATAATTAGTCATGCGCTAAATTAGTTCGGTCGTATGAGAGGCTGATTAAAGTGCTGAGTGCTATCTACATTACCGAACAGCAATAAAGTTACACTAGCCTTTCGTCGAGGGTCTGTTCGTGAATATTAATGCGAGTAAGTAAGCCTTTTGTACCCTGAACAAATGTAATAAAGTTTTAAATAGTCTGTGCCTTTTGTCAATAGAAGTCATTTTAAGGGTGAGTTCGACCAAAGAAGAGTAAATATAATCCTCAGAATAAATCGTCAGTTATTCGACATTTTGACATATTTCCGATACTGAAACTGTCAATGTAACAGTTGCACCACGAGTTCTTCTCGGATAAAAGTTTGGTCGATCGGGCCTTAATGAATTATAAATCGTATAAGAGTAAACAACTTCTCGAGGGAGTCGAGTTTCTAGGTGGATTGAAGACTCGCGAAAGAGAAGCACACTGGAAGAAGCTGAAGACATCGTAAAATGACGCGTTTGTCCAGTAGTGGTCTGCTTTAAGCTGATGATGAACTGTCTTAACAGTTTATATTTTAGGGTTTTACTTTTTAAATCACAGTAGCCTTTAACAACATTTGAACTTTTGAACTAACCCAGGCAGTAACTGTAGATTGCATCAAGATACCAGTAATTTTGTTGAGTGCTCCGATGCTTCCAATGTTTATGGGCAGCGTCCGTTAATTCACGAAGTCTAAAGGAAAGGGGTTATAGAAATTTATGACCAGTAAAACCGATATAAAACTTCCTCGTAACTGATGTAAAATATGAAAATAAACACAAATATCCTGAAAGTAGGATGGACTAATTAATTTTATTTATTGAACGGGTGATACTGTGATTATAATTAATGTGACAAGTTTTATCATTAAAATAAATTCTGTAATTAATAATAATGAAATCGTAAATCTTTGATAAAACGCGACATTATCACAGAATTAGATAGTGTTTTGATTTTGTAATTAAAATGAAATTATGGATTACAGTTATGTTATCTACAGATTCCCAGACTTTGTAAGTTATCAAGGTTTGAATGCCGGTATTTTTGCGAAAATATCTTATTAACTATTCTTCTTTATTTATTTTTGTTGTTTCATTATTATGGCTGCTTTAGGTATCATTACAAAAGTTTGGCACAGAATATAATACGCGACCTTGTACGATCTTCATTTTCCTCTTGGAGGAAATTAGATTAAAGTTTTTGTTATAGACGCATGTTTATTAAGTAGTATTTTTAACACGCAAGTTAAGCAAGTCCCTAGGTACCTCCTAATATTATAAATGTGAAAGTTTTTAAAAGATACAGTCATGTATGGATTTGCTATACAATAGAATAACATGAGATAAATATTAGTTCTTAGAACTGATAGCTGTTGGGGCAGAATAGTTTTTGAGTGGCGACCACGCAACTGAAGACATAGAAGGAGGCTTCCACTTGGTGGACCGCCTATCTAGTGAGGGTTGCGGTGCGGACATCGCAGGACCGTGTTTTTGGACATCCATACGGAAGAGCAGAGCAGGACCATTCTCTCAATGGAAATTCTTGTGGAAGACCTTTGTCCAGCAGTGGACTTTTTTTTGTTGAAAACAACTTTGCTTGTCAAGGAGTCGGTGGTTACACGGTCGGTATAACCCGATCGAAATCTCAAGCAAATATAAAATCTGTTGGAAAATTAATTGGTAAGCTTTAAATTTGCGGATGGGATGATGCTGGTGAATAATAAATCCTATGTTTAATATTACTTACCGCTCGTTTGCATTATTGGCTGCATGCGAATCGAAAGTCGGGCAAGTGGAGTAAAGGCTTTTCCCGCCCTATGTAAGTAGATACCTAGTATGATAATATGCAGATCTGAAATACCTAGATAGGTGCTTTTAATAATCTTCAGGTTCCTATTTCATAACGTTACAATAAAGAAAACCTAAAGATGCTGCAAGTACAAAATAACGTTTACCAGTAAAAATCTCACCTAACCAGCTTTTTAATCTGCTGAACTCTGGGTTCTTGTTCAATGGGCGCGAATTGAGACACAAAGAAGTTTCTGCTAGTCAGCGATTTGGATAATTGACAAAGCGAGGTAAAATCACGGAGATAGGCAATACCTTCATTTGCGATTCCGGATTTTTCCCATTTGCAAGCCTCGTTTCACACTCAATTTTTTACTGCTACATAACGAAATTGAAAATGCACGATGGCTGGGTATAATAAAGTTGAACGAATAAAATGGAGTCCGATTTTTTCGGAAATCAGCGGAAGGTAGATACGAGTATATCGATAAAAGTTCAAATGTTTTATCCTCGTAAAATCGCTGCTAGACGTTTTTACGAATTTGACTATGTTTAATTGTAACAACGTTTCTTTTTGTTTTTAATGTAAGTATTAAAATGTCAGCAAGTAAGATATTAAAGTACCTACTTCCTTCTTTTATTCGTACTATATACCTTAGTTCTTTAGAAATTTCCCTAAATGTAAACAAATATGGCCAACTGACATTGACGAATTTTTAGTCTATGTCAGTTGATCTACTAGTGATGCGACAAAATCTCTCGTTAATCGCAATTCTGTAAATGTCATTTACGGACTGCAACAGACAATTATTAGATTTTCAAAGATCGTTTGTATAATTATTAAGATCAATCCCTCTTCTGATTGATGTTGAGATCAGTAATGTGATCGTCAAAATAGGATAGGACAAAGTGCACAATAAAATCGTAAACCAGTCGAAAAGTGGTCGAAAGGCCTTTTTTATGTGACACTCGTCTGTTATAATAAAGCTGAATTCAAAGACTTCTTCGCAAAGTGTGTTGTTGCATTTAATGAAGAAAAAATACATTGTTGAATATAACCTCGTTTATATTTTATTTTAAATTAATATTATCAAAATAATTGGTAATTGAAATAATTGAATACTTGAAATAAAATCGATTAAATTTACAGATTATTATCTATGAATATTGTCTATGACTTACAGATTTTCCAGAGATAGGACCTAAATTTAAACGCCAGATGTCGATTTGACATTTTAACATGTAGCACAAATTTTCACCATCAAAATATTTTGTTAAAATATTTTGTTTTCAATGTTAGATTTCATATTTGTTTCATCATGAGAATAAAGTTGGTTTCATGAGCTTGTGAAATAATGTGTATGATATTAAGAAAACGTGAGTATTATAGTGTAATTGTGTGCACAAGTGTTTGTTTACATCGATGGAAATTTCTAAAGAATTAGGGATTACATTCTATTCATTACTGAGAGCTAATACACAAAGCTGGTCAGATTTGATGGATCAACATAGTCGTCTAATTTAGCTCAATTGGATCATGACGTAACGTTTCCTCCGAAGTAGGTACTGAAATAATTTTTTGCCGGTAAATCATAACATTACGCCACACACGTCCTTTCTACGGTCACAGGGCCTCCATCCATTCTATTTTCGGCAACCGCTTACGAACCTAGAATCGAAAATCCTGTTTAATTCAAAGTATAATGTCCCATCTGTAGATTTTTTTGGAGACAATGATTGGCATTTCAATTTGGGGAGAGTTGCAGATATCGCCCGGTTCGGGAATGCGTCAATTTACCCTCCAAAGTAGAATGAACATATCGTTTATCCCGCCCGACCACCGAACGACTCTTTGTTTTATTTTTCTCTGGAATTCTGGAATCCCCAAATTGGAATGTGATCCCATTTACAAGTGTAGTGACGTTTGCCCGATATGAGAGGAGCGTGGGAATTGGCCATGCGGTTTTTACTACGAATTTATGGGCACATAAAATGTTGTCCAAGATATCCTTTGAGGATAATTAAGATTACTATCATGACACGACGTTTTCCTTGTTTGATGTATTTTATAATTAGTTACCTCACAAATATACATAGTTTACATCTGCCTACTATAAATATTATCAGGTACATACTTACTTAATCCTGAAATAATGTGATGCTTAACTAACTAAACAAAATGCTCAATAACTTGCTCTCCCTTCTTGTGAACAACCTAACATGAAAACCAAATTTTTGATTTTGTATCTGCTACTTATTTTGAAAACTAAACACATCGTTACAATAATACATAGGTAGGTAGATAATTATGTAAGTACATACTTAGGTAATGCATCGTTTTCAAAAGCCCTCTTTCATCCCCTTCTATTGATACCCCAATTCAGTCTCTGACGCCTAATTACATTAAAACAAATCTTTCCCCTCCATATTGCAGGATCAAAATAAGAGAGACGGCATTCACCACAAACTTATTACCAACATTTATTTCTCCGAAAAACAGGGTCACGTAAATTACTAGAGTATCTTCCGAAGCAAAAACATAATTAATGTTTTGTTGTTTGTAATCAGAGTGCTAAGGGCCAGAACAACGGATCCTTTTACTTATTACTGTTTTTAGAAAGACGTTGGAAATATTGAGGCTAAACAGCTACCTACATTCTACTAATATCAAAAATGTTAATGTTTGTAAGGATGGATGTTTGTTACTCTTTCACGCAAAAACTACTGGACGGATTTTGATGAAACTGTACAGTATTATTGATTAAGCATCAGAATAATATTTATAGGCTTTAATAAAAGAAATTATAAATAAACACGCGCGCCATGTGTGATTTAAATTTGAATTGGAAGTAGTTAACTTTCAAACGATTTATTTGGAATTCATGAATATGAAAATCTGTTACAACTGGGCCAACATTCAAAACGGGAAAAAACAATCAAGTATTCCATACATTTTAGACTAGGTTCTATTGAATGTTTGTTTCGCGAATCCAATTACGTTTTGAGCTATTTTGAGACTATTTAATTTAATGGACTAGCTTTGGTGGTTTTACCTTACCTATTCTCCCATACAACTCTAGGTCTCATTTATTTCTTATTCAGTCAAGAATACTTCTATGTTGAACGGTCATTGTAGAGTTAATTCGGGCCACAAAATCATTTGGAGCTGTGCTTAGTGTTGATTCGAATTGCCATGAGGTATTGCTTTACCACATTAGTATTTATAAAATTATTCTTATCTGTAATTTTCGAGATATTTCCTGGAGAGCCATAAAGGAAGCTCACGTCCAAAGATATACGATAAAACTAAGCATAACCTTTTGTAACCTATGAAAAATGTTTTGAGGTTTATAAGTTCATAGTTAATCTGGGAGATTTTGTCGCTTTTCAGTTCATATACCGTTTTTGACGTAGGTACGTTTGGGCTGTTCTTTTTTTAGTACCCAAGTTAACAATGTACTTATACTGGTACGTTGGCGTAAGCGAAACCGTTTCTTACGCGTCGTTTATTTCATTAAGACGGTAAATTGTTGCTCTTATTTCTCATGTGGCGATACAAGAAATTGATACTTAGTAGATACTTGCTTGCCTCTTCTGATATTGTTATATTAATTACAAGTTTTTTTTAATGCCCTTAATAAGATCAGGTCTAATATCATATCGTTTGGAATTAATTTTCTGAGCAAACTAAGAAATAAAAGCACAGAATAAATAAAACTAAAAAAGTCATAGTCTGTTTTCGCTCATAAAATAACTAGAATATATTTTTATTTCATTAGCTTACACGGTCAGTTTTTAGTATTCAGTCTTTTCATTACAGCTGAAAAGAAATCTTCATTTCGCGAAAAAGTTTTGTGAAACTGTGCTCTTAATTAGATCCACGGTTACAATATGAAGACCTGAGAGAAAACTGGAAAACATTTGAGCAAAAGAATATTTCAAGACCACCTGTAAAGTTTTAACTTAGGGATAAGCAATTATTACTTTAGATTGATTTTAAAAATTAAAATACACTTTTAGTAAGCTACCCTAAGTAAAACTTACTCAAACTTTATATTCGGAATCAATATTGACTATATTTAATTTTAATTATACTCGTATTCTAGACATTAATTTTGTTAAAATTCAAATTAAAAAGAACCTGACAGAAATCGATAAAAAGTATAATGAAACACGTTTAAAGATAGGGTATTTTTTGTTGTTTGACGTGTGTTTTTCCATAAAATGTAGTATACATTTTAGATAGGTAGCTGCGTAGGTGCAAAAATATTCCCTGATACTGTTTATAGCCTATTTTTAACCGTCTAAAAATAAAGCAGTCAAAACACCTTCATAACTTTTTCCCTCTTCAACCTTGTCTCGTCCCGTCAATGAGCTTTAAAAATAGAGAAAGGATAACACAATTACTTGGAATTTGGAAATTTCCAAAGTAAACAAAGCAACCCCTTCGGAGACATTGGGAACCCCGGTGGGGGACCATTTATCACCCTCGGCTTATATTTCCGACGGGGTGCCGGTGTAGATATAGATATGTACCTACTTAGCACCGGTTAATTACCGAATTTGGTTAACGCTTTTGAATATTAGTTAATCTATTTTTTTAAATCACGCTTTCATCTATTTTACTTCATCATTGGAAACCAAATCAATATTAACCAAGCATCATTGGAAATCATCATTGGAAAATCGATATCTTCCTTATGTCATAAAGTGATAGTTTGTCTAGGATGATATTCTCATTCTTCATGGAAAAAAATATTGTGGATGGATTTTCAAAACTGACATAATGTATCTTTTCAATTTTACAGCTTTTAGGTAACTACATAAAAATAGCACTTGAGATAAAAGTAAAGGTGATAAGTTTGGCTACTTTTATCAAACTCTACTCAGGTGAAATCATATGTAGCTAGTTAAATAGTAAATTATTATAGTTAAACAATTAATAGGGGCACCTTAGATTTAGCATTTTGCCCACACACGTTAAGGAGTTTCAAAGAACATGCAAAACATCAAATCCAGAAGTGCCGTAAACTAGGTTTGTAATTGTACCCTAGAAGATACAAATAAGATTCTAACTTCGTTTCCGCCTCGTTGGATTCAATAAAACTGTCACAGTCAATGTGTTGCCGAGTGACAGTCCTCTCACGACAAGTCTTTATTGGGGGCGAGAAATATTGAGTTTCATAAGGTGGAGTTTTTACAGTAAGTCGGGAAGGTAGAGCTTTAATGTTTAAAGGCAGGTATCTAACTCATAGTTTGCATTTCGATAGTAAGATAATCTTAATAATTCAAAGTTTATAACTAATGAGTGGCGAATGGAAAATACTCTGAAAGATTTTAGCCCTAAGAAAGTTTATCTCTGGGAACCCAGGTGGAATGGGAAATGTTTACAATAACGATTTAAAAATACGTTCCTATAATTAACTAAGCTAACTAACTTCCACGGAAAGCTTATAATAAGCTTTCCGCCCGCGGCTTCGCCCGCGTGGAACTTTTCGGTTTTTATATAACCTATGACACTCAGCCATAATGTAGCTTTCTATTAGTGAAATAATTTTTAAAATCGGTTCAGTAGATCCCGAGATTACCCCTTACAATTTAACAAATTTAAATACATAAACACACAAACTTTACCTCTTTATAATATTAGTACCTATAGATAATGTTTCAAGTAGTATGTTTAATATCCAAGAAAAATACTTGTATTGCGTTGTATTAAAATTGACAACAGATCTACCTTAAAATCATGCCTAAGTCCATAGGCCCCCAAATGAACCCAAAACAAAAAACTACGAAACTCACAAGAAACAAATCAACAAGGGAAGTTCTGATAGTCCACCCATATTTCAATATATCACCTATAAATCTCTGTAAAATTATTTCATTTGAAATGAAATATCTACTAACCTTCTCTCCTTTATTTCAATCCCTCAATTGGATCTCTGAAATTGCAGTAGTTTGGAGGGATAAGCGCTACCATATGTCACCGAGTGGGATTCACTGGGTCTAAAAAAGCAGTCAATGACGAATTTATGTAGGTATCTAATTGGGTTCCGTATAAACTTGATTTCCATTAAATGTACGTGAGTTAATCAGTTGTCTCCTTCATCAAATATTTGTCTTTAATTTTACAGGTAGACTCTCAAACTAACTGTTTGTTAGGACTAACACTCAATGGACTTTAACTTTGAAATTACAAAGCATGAAAAATTATTATTGTACTTGTGTAATAAACCCTTTCATTTACAAACAGAAATTCTCAGGATCGTAGCTTTTATTTATCACGCCATCTTAATCTACTTATTGTTACAGGGTAGGTACTTCTATAGATCAAGTAAAACGTACTGAAACAGTTGATTGTTGTAGTTCGGCCAATTTTCTAGCAAGATCTGGGTTTAATTTATGACTGGAGTGGGGCGAGTCGCTAAGTTTATTATGAAGTAGGAATATTAAGAGACGATTTTGGCCGTAACTGCGTGAACTCGGACTGACAACAGTATTATTAATTACAGAAGCCTCTGCTAAGTCTAAGTTTAAACTGTTGCCAGGGTTTTTGTGTCCGACACAAAGAACCCCAATGGTCAACTTCGGAACTATATCCAAGGGCGCCATCTGCGGTCGACGCTTCTCTTTACAACTTTACTAATTCATGACTCAATAAAATAGATTATCCTTTACAAGTTTTCCGTCCAAATCGAGAAAGAGTGTCCCGAAATAGTAAATAACACTGGCGAAAGTTTTGTAAAAGATTGAGCCTTTGTTTGGTTTACATTGTCCTATAGATACTACTTAGAACTTAGTTCTAGGTTTTGTGAAAGACTTTCATGGTCCAGTTGAAGGGTATTAGAATGTTTCGAAAACAAAGACCGAGGTTATGTAATTTCGGAAAAGTGACTGGTTTAGTTCTACGATTTCTGACTAGAATAAAAATAAAATAGAGTTTTCTATACTTATTACATAACTTTATATATTCATGAGATATTCTTAAAGGTAGCCATGAGATGTATAGGAACCTTGTTGAAATCCGTATAAAAACAAAACAGCTCTCAAAATCACATTCAGGTGATAATTACATTCGCATTATTTTTCTCGCATCAAGTCGTTATCACGAAAAGCGCTTCATTATTATGGCATCCCAAATCAGGTAGTGATGTTAAGGTATCGATGAATTTGTATCGCATTTACGACGCGTTACACAAGAAGGGTGTAAACAAGTCATATTGAAATATATTGTCGCACAATCGTAATATAAAAATAGTTTTCTAGTAAAACGTTCTTACACGGACCATAACGGAGAAGGCTGTTTTGTCATAAATGATAAAAATTAGAAAGCAGGAAAAAGCGCTTCAGTGTAAAAATTAGTAACCGAGACGAAATTAAAAATGTGACCCCTCTAGCTAACAAGCTCTGCACTCTACAAATAGTTATATGTAAAATATAACAATAGTTAAAATATATACAAAATTTATTCGCTATAGGCCAAGGTTAAGTTTTTTTGTAAAACATTCTATGATTCTGTGTCTTCAATTTTTTTAAATGTACAAATTTAAATAAAACCGATGTTTATTTCATGCAAACAAAACAAAACAAAAATATTTTTGTAACAAATAAAACAAAATCCTATCGATATCAAATATATCAGCACTCCACAACCAAGGCACAACGAAAGAATTCCTTATAGGTACCTACGCCTTATTTAGGTTGCGCCCGCCATCACGCAAAGCAATATTGCATTGTTTTTAACCGACGTCTAAAAAGAAGGAGGTTCTATGTTCCACTGAATGTTTTTGTTATTCACTAAAAAAATATTTTTGTAATAAACGAAACAAAATCCTATCGACATCAAGTGCCAGCACTCAACCGCACCAAGGTACACCGAAAGAATTCCCTATCCGCCTTATTTAGGCGGCGCCCACCATCACGCAGGCCCGCCCGTGAGTTGAATTTCTCACACGATAAATCATTGCGCACTGACGTGAAGCGTACGATATAGGGTTATTTATTGTTGAACTGTAGATCATCGCTGTAACGTATTTTTGGTTTGGGTTTAATTAAAACTAGGATAAATAAACAAAACGAAGGCGTGACTTCGTTTTTGCCTGAATCTCTGATTATATAAAAATTATAGTATTTTTTATAATATAACCACAGCAAATTGGCGATATTGACTTTGTATGTCTTGTAATAGGTAAAAGGAAAATTGTAAGGTAACTAGTAGTATAACTGGTAAGCTTATGTTTGAAATTGGACGCACCCAGTTTGTAAGTGACTGTTGGAACCATAAATAGCAGCAGACAGGTCAGTACCAAAAGTTTAAAGTTTCTTGTTTATTCAACTTTTTAATAGTAACAATTCCCCTGTCTAGTTTTTACTTTTCATAATTAAGCCGTCATGAATTTATAACGTGGGGGAACAGTTAAGAAATTTTGTACTAAAATTTTAAGAGCTCATCGCAAGTACTGATATTATGTAGAGCTTTTTAGAGCTTTCTTCCGGAGCCGTTACCGAGATATTGTAAAATTTTCTGGCTGAGCTCCAAACCTCATCCGCCCTGTATGGTTCCTATTAAGTTAATTCGGTTAATCTTCAGATTTTCCACTTCATTTCTCGAGAAAGAAGTCTGGAATTATTTTTGAGTTCGCTTCGCCAGTGGAGCACTTGAAGGCTTAGGTTTAACGTAGATATGTTTTTCAATTAGTGTTCTTTTATAAACTAGATACCTACATGTTATAATCTGTGATAACTTTTTTTCCTATGAATGCTTAAGCAGTTTCTTGGAGGAAAGTAATGAACAAATCACATTCACCAATGCAAATGATTTTGTAGTGAGAAAAAAAGACATTATTGTTTCTAATTTTGCATAAATATTCAGGTTTTTTTCTTTAAAGTCACAATATAAGGAGGACTTAAAATCAAAAGCAGGCTATGAATAGAGTAAGAATGTATTAGATAACATCTATGACTGTTTACAAAGGAAGACTCGTTAGATACACATATCAAACCATAAACACTGAAATAAATATGAACCTGCTAACCGACAACAATAATTATCCCCTGTCCATCTATCCCCGATTCGATCGCATCAGCAATAACAGCTGAGCGTCATTTTATATCAAAACTTTCGTTTCTTCAAAATTACTTGCGACTTTTATGTCGCATTATAAAGAGAGGGCGCTAAGGAAACTATCCCAACAGTCAAAGGAAACCGGTGGGTTTTTCGAGTTTAGATAATTCAAGAAAAAAAAAGAAATGAACTCGTTCGTTCGTTTTAGCCGAATGATTTCCACCACGACTCACCTTATGAAAAACTAAATAATAATGTCGAATAAAAAAATAAAAAAAGTCAGTAAGTATCTACTTATTTTCTCTAAGTAAGCATTTAAAGAGCACTTTTACTATATTCAGGTCTGTAATGGTTGAAATGAGCGGCTAATTAAAAAAAATATAACAACTTAAGTGCTGAAGCGTTCAAATGTAAATATTTATTTTAAAATGTATTTATAATAAATATAACTAGTAACTAGAACCCATGAGGTTCTAGTTACTAGTTATATTTATAGACGTTATTTGTTTATTCTAAGTTCATTTGCAGATGCAATTTAAAAAATATTTCACGAACTACATATATTATTTTCTAGTTGCCATAAAATGGTGTTCTAGGAATTTCTAGAACACATTTCCAACTAAATAGTAGATTATGTTAGTAAGTTGTCGTTCCGATTAGCCATATAAAAGGGCTAAGGCGTGTCTTATCATTATCATCATCGTATTAAATGACGCCAGGGTTGTGTTGTAACCCTTAAGCTCGCGCTATAAAAAGACTTAAAGAAAGTTAGGTTACTGCTTCACCGTTCACTATACTATCTCTGGCAGCATCTGTCCCTATCGCGTCCACAAACGATCCAAGTTTGTTTCGACAGTGTCCTCCGAGTAAACTCGTTATTTTCAAGTAATTTTAGCAACGTTGTTTATGTAAGCACTTTTGTTTCCGCGGGTGTGACATAGTTTTGGAAATTTCGCCCATTGGGGACTACGAATGTCGTTAGTGTGAAATGGAATGACTTATATTCTCGTTTCGGTCAACATGAATTCGTAAATGAGTCGCCGAAATAACTTCGTGTAGGTTTTTGGGACTTACACAACCTCGATTATAAACCAGAAGTGATTTCTTTCTCTAAGATCTTACTTTTATTATGTAGAGTATGTTATCATGAACTGGGATTCATGGAGTGGTAAGGCAGGCATTAATCAGTGATCAAAACAACTACCAACTGTGAAAATATGATAGAAACGGTAGTCGGTACTCTACCAGGAAATTAATATAAATAAAATAAAAATGTAGGAGTATGCATGAAAGTCCAGAAAAATTAGACCATCGTTATTTTTTACATCTCATTTTATTACTGAAATCCGAGCTAACGTTCATTCGTGGTTTATTCATAATTTATCTCTAAATGAATTTTCTTTTTAAAAACAATCGTGGGTGTATTTTTTTAAGCTGAGTTCGAATAAAATACCGTACGTAACGCGATCAAAATGGACTCCGGAAAAGGAAATTCGGGGATGAAAAAATAAGCCACAGGTACTTACACACAGTGGGCCTAACAGCAACATTTTCAACTCAAAAAATATTATTATAAAAACCTTTACATTTTGCGTTCGTTAGCTCGGACTGCGTTCAGTTCTTTTTTTTTTTAAATAAAGTTCATTTAAATAAAGCAATAGGACAGGAGGCAAACAAGCAGACCTTACTTTTTTTAACCGACTTCAAAAAAGGAGGAGGTTATATGTTCGACTGTATGTATTTTTTTTTTCTATGTATGTTCACCGATTACTCCGTCAATTGTGGACCGATTTTCAAAATTCTTTTTTTGTTCGATAGGGTACACTTCTGAGATGGTCCCATTGTCACCAAGTTAGGATCTGATGATGGGATCCTAGGGAAATCGAGGGCAACCCTCAAATTTTATAGGCACGTATATCGTTTTTCAAACTTTTTCTTAAGTTATTGAAGTATTTGCTCCTGGAAATCATCATTTCATATTGATGAGCTGATGATAGAAGGTAAAACTCCTTAATGCTTAGGAGTTGGAAGATAATTCTTTTAAATAGATAAGTATAGTTTCTAAAGTTATTCAAGTGTTTACATCAGATATTCATCATCTCATCATGATGAACTGGTCATGGTAGGTACAACTCCTTAATGCTTAGGAGTTGGAGGATAATTCTTTAAATATTATAGTTACAAATAGACCAACAGTTGTATTTTTTCATGTTTTTAAGGTGGGCTGACGGTTTAAGGTCTTTTTAGGTTTCCTATATGGTAACCTGTATTTTGTAGGGAATATTATTTTACAGTAGACATGAAGAATATGGTCTCAATGTACTGCCTACCTTCAGTGGTAACATCAAGGTAATAATTAGTTAACCTTTAACCGACGAGGTGCGGTCTCACAGACCGCTCCGGTTTTTGAAATTTCTGGATCGCAATGTTCTACTTACTTCCGTGTCCCGAGCGTCTCAGTACCTTCCAGTTTAGTTGCCCAAACGCCATTACAGGTAGCGGTTATATCGATGAGGGCAGTTTTAATAAGATAATTCGATTTAAAGTTCAACAGCGGTCTGTGGGACCGTACGTCGCAGACTACGTGACATTTTTGTACCATACTAAAACTTGCGTTTTTGTTTTAGACGACTCATTTTTCGTAAAAATTATGGATCCTGGGCCACCACAACCTAGGAAAAAACATTTCCTAATGATATATTGATATTTGGACATAATATTATGTAAAATATGGTAGTCTGTAAAAAAATACCGCGAAACGGGTGGTAAAGCAAACACTGACATGTACTCTAAGTCCTGACATGCCAAATCAACCTGATGTCATTGCACCAGCTGCAAAAAAGACGTACATTTTAGTCCACCTAAATTGAAAATGAAATTATCTTACAGGTGTTATCTATGTATACCGGAAATGCTTAGCATGCGGTTAAAAAAAATGTCCTGATTGTGCCTAATGTTTACCCTACGTCAAAAATTTTTTTGTGCATGTAATGTACATGTCATTTATTTTTATTTTGTTCATTATGTTCACTATATTTAGGAAGGAGTATAGTTTTTCTTGCTTTGATTAAAATTTACAAGTTATATAGGTATTATTGAGCTCTAGTGTTATTTCAATGAAATTAAGCGTCAAACACGTTTTCGCCATATTTAAATAAATAATATACATTGATTCCTCACAAATTATACGTATGTTTATTTGTAATACTTTAATGTTCTCAAAAAATATAAAATCAATATACTTTTGTACAAAAAAATATTACTTTTTGAGTAAACAGTATAGCGGTCCCACAGACCGCACATCGCAGACGGCGTGACAAAAAAATCACGTCGTCGGTTAAAGGTTAACTAAAAAGCAAGAAATAAGTAAAATTTTATAAAAAAAAATAAAACCGACTCCAAAAAACCTACACTGAAAAGTAGAAAAATAATTACTAATTACCTACTTATTTATTAGGACGAATTATTAATATTTATGTAGGTATACCATGATTGATACTTTTGGAGTCGGTGCAGGCAAACTTTACATGTTTCATAATCTTGGCACCGACTCCAGAAGTATCACTCATGGTATACCTACATAAATATTAATTTGTCCTAATAAATAAGTAGGTAATTAGTAATTATTTTTCTACTTTTCAGTGTAGGTTTTTTGGAGTCGGTTTTATTTTTGCTGTAGATAATGGATATTGAGTATTATTCTATTAATTCAATATGTCTTATATGAAGTAGGCTTCATGGTCATTTTTATAATTATGTTCAAAACATCAAGTCTTTTGCCAGGCATCTTGCACGCCCTCTCTTTTTTGTTGTTTTCCTAATTCCAAAATGTTTCTAATCATTTAAAGTTATACATTTTTATACTAAAAATATTATTTGTAGTTCGTATTAATATCCAAGATATTAAACACTGTTCAATTAAGTCCAGAAATGTGGGTTTTCAGCCCACCGTGCCCCGGTCTGGGCGGTTATCCACGTCACTGGGTTTGCTAATTGGCGACGCTTCCTGCTTTACAGCAATTAGAGGTTTCTTCAAAAAACGGACAAAAGATTTTTATTGTATTTTCTTTTTTTCAGCCAACAAAAATTTTAGGGGAAATGATTCGTGTACTTTTAATAATGGTTTATGATTTCGTTTGTAGGCGAGTTTTTACGCACGAGTGACACAAGTGTTGATTTTGCAATAAAATAGTTAGATTATTTATTAACATTCAAATTCAGTCAATAAAAACTAATTACAAAAAACACAAGTAGGGTTTTTCTTTATTATAAAAGAGACGTGTATTTAAACTTGCTTTATTTCCAAATGGACATACACAATAACAGATCTAAAATGTTGTTATCAGATATGACTTACTAGCAGTCGTTTAATTAGGTTATTTTGTTATTTACTTATTAATAAAAAAAAGTTTAATGAATGATTTCACAAGCAAATAAATATTATTTTCGTGCATCTGCTTTCAGATTTCACAGTAGGATCATAAATTATAATGGGGGTAATTTTGAACAAGTTGATTGGAACACTTAACCAAAACAGAAAAGCAATTAAAAGTACTCGTTAACAAAGTTTTGTAAAGCACCTTGATACCGTAACAAATTGCAATTTGTGATTAGAGCGCTGTAGCAACGAAACCGGCATCTTCAAATAAACGGGGCAATATTTGGGCTCAATGGCCCTCAAAATACTTGTATTATTCGAGATTAGGGATGTAGAAGTTTACCCAAGATTATAGATTCAGTACCTCATTGTAAAACAACACTCAAACATAATTTTATCTCCCCAGAAAAGATTATGGAGAAGAAATGAAATTTGTTTTTTGTCTTCGTCAATATTAGGTTGCATTATAGACTTATCGATCATGGAAAATATTGTCTTATCTTATTAAATAGGGCTGCCCACTACTCGTGTAATAATCTACGATTCAACCAACATTTTTGCAACTAAGAATATTTTTGCAATGTTTTTAAATTTTTAAATTGAAATTTTATTTTTATTTATTTATTAATTTATACTTTTGCACATAAAACTGTCCAGTGGCGGACTTAATGCCAGGTGGCATTCTCTGCCAATCAACCACAGGTGCACTACTTAAGGGAGAGTCCGGTAATTTGGACCAGTTTTTTTCAATCCCATTTTACACATAGTTTTCTTTTGTTTTTGCTAATGTTCATGGTACATAATTAAAGAGAAATTATTCAACTTACTATTTTATAGGTATGAATCAACATGATTGTTGTATATTTAGCACAAATCAACAAAATACGAGTTCAGAGCATCGGTCCAATTTACGCTCGTTTCCTATATTAAATCCTTGTCCAAATCCGGATTACAACTGTCAAATTGAATTCAGTTTTGAATTATATTTCCAAAATGTTCGATGCATTTACACTTTAATATTGTTTAAAAGTCTTATTAACAATATAAAAATGTAAAAACATCAAAAACCGCAGATATTTTGGCCAAAAACATATTAAAATTTGACAGTTGACAATCCAAATCCGTCCAATTTGGATTAGGATTGAATATAGAAATCCAGCATTAGCCAACCGGTTCGATAATTTGTACCACAGGGTTACTAAATTGGATTTCAATAAATTTCAAGCCTGTAAAAAAACTATGGCAAAATATTATACGATACATTCTTAACAAATTAGGTAACGAAAAGGAACAGTAGTTAATAACATAGACAATCGATATTGTTTTACACGTTATCACGATTTTGAGTAAAAGTTTTGTAATTTCAATTATCGTAACCCACACTTGTACCTAATCTACTTTGCCAGTCTTTTGCTTTCATTTATTGTTAGTCAAACATAACTACGCTATTATAACTTCAAAATATGATTAACTAAAAAAAAATTCAAAATCCTTTGGTAAAGTTCCATACAACTTGATGTGGTACAATTTAGCCGACTAGGTGATAGTGCTTTTAAAAAATCGGTAAAAAATATAGCTTATAAATACCGAATTTTTTTTCAAATAATTGTAATCCACACTAATTTACGCTTCTAAATAATATATTAGAAACACCCTGAGATTAAATTTAACAAAATTACAAACTAAACATGCATTGTCAAATGTTACTTGAAAACAATGAAAAAATACTTTTCAAAATAAAACACACGTGTTCGTTGTCACGGCAAAAACCAAATGGCCGATATTAATTGAATTTAGTTGTGTATCGCTGTGTGTTGCAATTACAGACATTCAATAAATACTTTACGAAATATGAGGGTGGTACAATTTACCCGGCGGTACAATATACCGAACTCTCCCCTATGTCTCTGTTATATGAAGTTTTAAATAAATTTATGATTATAATATACTTGGAGGTTTTGCTAAGTATTCCAGAGCATGCAATTGAACATTTACAATCGATTATCAAAACGCACTTATCTGATTACAAATCGATTGCACGCACATCCCTATTTTTGCTCGCTTTACGGCGCCCTTAAGGCCTTTGTTATTCAAAATAATATTATACGGAGCAAATAATCGATCAATTGCCGCTTGACTTCAGAATAAAGCAGAATAAATGAATCAATTAGTGGGGTTGGGGTCCTATGACCTGAACGACAAAGGGTTGGGAGTCGCTCCGAATGCGTATTTCGTGTTAATCGCCTAACTTTTAATTAATGACATCGCTAAGCGTGTAAAAGTATCGTCACTTAGGTAATCTTAAGCTACGAGTACACTTTACAAAATGTGTATTATTTTAAAGGATTTTGGGATTTTCAAGTGCAAAATACGTCTGTGTTTAACGTATAAATAGAGATTACCATGTAGATATTGAGTAAAGGAGTATAACATAGATAGATTACGGTCAGATATTATTGAAGTACTTAGGTACGCTATACGTCTTTCGGGTATACTCGTATTTATTACTTACATATCGGTCAATTTGTGCTTAAAATCACGATGGCTCGCGATCACCGGTAAAATATAGTCCTGGCAAATCATCATGATGGAACATATTGAATTGTTTCAATTTTTGTGCCACTGGCTTGAACAAGGTCCTCTTTGTTTTTTAGAAAGGCATAGTGATTTTTCCGTTCGAAAAATCTATTCACACGTCTCTATTTTTCGCTTACAACTCCGCAGCACTCCATCCATAGTGAAATCATAGACATAGTTCCCATATTGTCGGTTGTCAGAACAAAACAAAGAGTGGAGCGGCAGTGTATAATTGAATTTTTCTGAACGCTGTCCTAGCGCTCGTGTTAGTTTGCGAGTCTCGCGTTCTAGCTCTACACTCGTGGATAAATATAGATTTTTGAAACGCTACAAAGGTTTTAGGTAGATAAAAATGTTTCATGGTCAATGTTTGTTTGAGTATGTATGTACATTATCTGTAAGCCAAATGTATCTAAAAATGTATAAATGTATCACTATAAGGGCTATATTTCACCGGGACACCATGGCGGCGCAACCAGTCGCCGGCTACCAACAAAATGTATGCAGCTTTGCGCAACCAAACGGACACCAGGTGAGTAACTCTCTATAGAGCTGTATACATTTTGTTGGTAGCCGGCGACTGGTTGCGCCGCCATGGTGTCCTGGTGAAATATAGCCCTTACTGGCTATATAGAACTGACATTGTACACTAATTTGTTGTAAAGTATCACTATTTTTCAAAGTAATTCAACTAAATATATAATTTTATCACCAGGAAACTTACTGGTTGGTTTTCAATGACTCACAATGCTTTAGTGACCGTTGCAACAGCAACACTATGCATTGTTTCTCCAGAACATAACGTAGAGCTAGGCTCTAACCAAGCACTAATCGAAAGCCCAAGCCTTTGTGGACTAAGCTTTATGTGAGCCAAAATAATAGTATCCAATGCATTGTATTTTATATTTACCTACGCAAACCTCGATCTAAGCCACAAAGCCGGGTGATCTCCGTCAATCTAAACTTCGTTTTCACTAAATATAGAGACAAAATTTCAACCGCAGTCATACGGTAAAACTACCTTCATGAAAAATACACGCGACATGGTAATGCAATTACCAAATAGATAGAATCTATTGGA
The DNA here is from genome assembly GCF_963855985.1 of Ostrinia nubilalis. Classification (NCBI taxonomy): domain Eukaryota; kingdom Metazoa; phylum Arthropoda; class Insecta; order Lepidoptera; family Crambidae; genus Ostrinia; species Ostrinia nubilalis. The sequence continues at coordinate 8,888,971 of NC_087096.1, read as the reverse complement.
CCTAGAATAGTCTGTGCAACACTTTTTGATTGCACTTTGTTTGTTTTTACCAACTATACAAAGTTGGTGAGAGTCAAACAACAGATTTGTACTTTTTGAATATTTACGAGTAAATTGCCGTACCTATTCATGAGACTGCATGTTATTATTGTTTAGCAAAAGTAGTCAAAGCGATATTTGATTTTGTGCTAGCTTAAATTTTTATGTTATGTTTTTTAGTTGCGAATCCATAAAATAAAGTAAAATACAACTACAAAAAGTACACACATTTTATAGTTACTTTATTTAAAACTTCGAAAGCAATAACAAAAATCTGATAAGTAAAGTAATTATCACAATTATTTTCCACGTAAACCATTCGTCCAATTCGCAATGGGAGCTTTCAACAAAATTACATGGTTATTTAAGTAAAAGCCAATCGAAGAGCCACAAATCGAGTTTAATTTTGCGCCACACGTCGCCTAACCGCCATTTTGTCCCCGGGGGCACCCGAAAATTGTACCATAACAAGCCGTTGGTTGACAAATTTGTTTCTCTTCTCTCCCTAACGTGATTATGGCATAGGCGGGAACATAATTCTCTTCGGACCGAAACGTACCGTGAACTTTTGAATCAGTTCAAAAAGGAGTCCGTTGTGAGAAGCAACAAACTTTTTCTTTCAGAAAATCGTCTCGTAATAAACTATGAATCTCTTCGAGATATCAGATGTTTCTCTATTTTAATCATTGTGTGAGTTTTGACAAATAAAGGCTTTTATGTTAAAGTCTTATTACTTATTTTTAGATTTCTATAAATAACGATCTGTAAAACGTACATTTACTAAATAAAATTATTTGATGTTTAAGCTTTAGAGCTTTGTTAACATCTTGGTAACACAATATTGTTCATGTATGTACCTATAGGTAATTGTTAGGTTTCCCATTTGTAGATACCGTTATGACTATTGGTAAAGACATTAGGGGTGACATTTGGGTCCTGTTGAAGTCATTAGATATAACATCGATTATACATTGTAATTTCATTTACTTATAGGTCCAAACTTCGAAAGGACATTTGGTAGGTATAGAACAAAGGAAACCGTGCAACGGTACTTTATATTGAATTTGCTATCGCTGCCTGAAGTTGCTTTTTGCTGTGATGAAAGCAAACAAAGAAGATAATTCATGAGTTAGCATAGGATTGCACTAGGCACTAGTTTATAAGATTAATAGTGTGAGATATTTTATTTATTTATTTTATTTTTCTTTATTCAGAAAACCACAGCTCTTTATAATAATAATACAAACAGGTATTTTTGTTCTTACAGCCAATAATGGATTCTATATATTATTACAATCTCGTAAAAAACAGTCAAAGGAAATATAAAATATTTCGAAGGTGCTCATAGGTGCCTACTACAAATAAAACCATAAATTAAACAAACTATTTTATTTTTTCATTTTATATCTAAGAAGAACGTGTTCTTTACTTATTTCCCTTTTTCTTTTCCTTGAACAATTTCATAACTCACTTCCTTGTTAGTTCAGAAATCATAGGTATGTAAATTATTCGCGCTGCAGTAAATAAATGTTTGACCTATTTCGTATTATGTCTATCTTTTCTTTACAAATACTAAGAATCCAGTCATGTTTCCGGATTAAAGGGAAATATGCAAGTTCTGCCGAGAGCTCGCGAAAGTTCGCCGAGCTTTGCTGAAGCTTTTCGGCAAGCGGGCTTTTGTCTTAGCCTAGCTATTTGCTTGGCTACGACATAATATTGTTCTAGTTCTGCTGATATATTATTGTTCCTACTTCGTTTTATATTCGAATTAGGTTCCGAATTCAATTTCAAGTATAAAATAAGTGAATTTTAAGCATAAAAAATATGAAATAGGTAGATTGTTGAGTTTTCAAATATTTTACTATTATTTTATACAGGTAACCTACCAGTTTTGAAAGAAAAAGTAACCTCAGAATAAAGATAAAATAACATCAAAAAGAACACTAAAAGTTTTGTAATTAATCATTATTCTTTCTTAATTTGTACGAGTATCACCAAAAAAATTGCTAGTAGACCTTTATAGAAAGTAACTACCAAGTTACAACAGATTCATTTTAACTTTGCCAATGTATTTTGCTAATTAACGTCGATAATATCCATCAAAACTTTATAATTACGTAGGCATTCGCCGTAATAGTCGTCTCTGCAAAGACAGTGCAGGTCTATTAAAAGTTGAAACTATCTGTGCCCTCAATAGTCTGCAGTGCCCTGCTAGTACTGAACATGCAAAGTCATCCCTCTAAAGCTAAGAGGTATTTTGAGGGTCGTTCTCATTTCAATCGTTAAAAATAATCATTTTCTAAAAAAAGGTTAGGTATTTTTGACCGATTCTGAACGTCAAGTGGCAAAAATCGGTTATTTTCATAGCTATACGGACGGTTCAGTGTTGGACAACATTTATAAGGTTTTTTCTATAATAAAGTGTTGAGTGATGTTATTATTTTATTGTGACCCTAAGTGTTCATTTTCATGAGCTTCTATGGAAGCAATAAGTAATAGCAAGATGAGGCAAGACTTAAGTCTTTTGGGTCCGCAAAGATAATCAAAATTAGTAAATTACTTCAGTGTCGGTTTAATTATTCCTTATCCCAGGTTCCAGGTTTCTGAACGAAATTCAGACGTCCTATTTTGTTAAACTGTTTCGATAGGATTGGACTATACCTATTTCTTTCATACTTGCTGAAAGCTAACATGAGTGTAAGAGAGAAACATAGCACTTACCGCCGATTTTTGAAACTGTTTTGCAAAGTAGAACCAGTATGCAATTCGTCGGTCGCAGTTTCAATTCGCTAAAGTTTTCGTTCCAAGAAATGCAAACTTCCGACGAATTGAAAGTTCCTAAAATAAACAGCCATTTTGAAATAACCTTATTAAAATACCCGACTCATGGGTTCTATAAATGTGGGTTAAATCTGAACCTACTAATATTAAAATGTGAAATTTTAATATTTGGATTTGTATGTTAGGATGTGTATGTTTGTGACTCTTTCGTGATTATAATACTGAACCAATTAGATGAGATATAGAAAGGTATACTTAGTTTTAGTGTGATTCAGGGGAAAATTAAATATATTTTTTATCCTAATTAATAAAGACTACTTTTGTGCTACTTATCTGTGACAGACCATTCATCATCATCATCATCAGCCCTTTACAGTCCACTGCTGGACTATGAGCCTCCTCCACTATAGTGGAGGGTTTTGCCATAATCTCCACGCTAGGCAGGCGGGTTGGAGATCGCAGTTTAAAAGATTGATGTTTTTCAGAGAGCGCTGCTGCCCATTCTCTGTTTGATGTGTAGTCCCTAAGTCGCCTCTTACGACACCCGCGGGAAGAGTAGGGGTTGGTGACAAACATTAAAATGTACAAATTTTGGAAATTTCAATTTGGAAATTTTAATTATATTTAGCACATCAATTACAAACAAACAGCAATATTCCGACAGGCGTTTAAGTACTTTTAGCGGAGCAATATAATCAACAAGGAAAAGCTCTGTTTTAAAGTATTAAAACGGCTTTTAGCCGGGCTCTTTATTTTATTAGGAGGCGGAAAACCCTAACCCTTGTCAAAACGCGAGATAATTTAGTCACAGTGACTATAACGGAAATAAAATTCAACGTCCCCGAGAATCCTCTAAAGAATAGCGCGGAGTGCGAACGTGGGGCCAAACAAAAAGTGAAAGATGACGCTACCTTATCTCTGTAAACCTCATTTGTTCGGACAGATGTTCTTAATCCATCAAAATGCCATTTTCGCAGCGGTGTTTTGCGCTAGCTTTAAAAAAATAAATCTCGACGCCGCGCTCGCTTTCTTTCAAGGAAAATACGGACGTATTTCTGTCTAGACGATTGTGGTGAAGATGGTCTGCTGATGTTTACTTATAGGTTTCGTTTCCGAGCCGTTACACGATTTGGTAGTCAACCTGTTTTGGTTTAATCTCTTTAAAGAGATTGCTACGTTATCTGACAGGTAAAAAAGGGAATATTTTCTGTTAATAATACCTATATCGAATACATCCTTTTATAAATATCTGTACATAAGCTCATTAAATATTTTCCTTTGACATTAAGTACTTATTATTTATCTTTATTAAAGAAACATACCTACATACCTTTAGGTTATGAATTCCACAGGGGCAAAGTGTCATAACACAGGTTCTTCTTCTTCTCCCCTATGGTTATTGTGTTTCCACGTTTACCAATCACGTGAGCATAGAAGTTAAATACTGGTCATAGTGATAAGCAACAACAATAAGTCCTATACGCAGCCAAGGCCGTGGATATTTACACGTGTTCGTCTATACTATGTTTTACCTTTATCTAATCTGTGTGGACTAGGTGAATGTATGATAGGAAGCTCTATGATTTATATTATTCCCAAAATGGATCAAGTTATCCTTGGTAATAAAAAGTTATTTCGTCACACTTCGTCCACCCACATTGTATGAAAGTGTTGAAACGCTATAGCAATTTATTTTAATGCCAATGAACTAGTATTCAATACCTCGTGCCGTAAGTTCAGTCTCCGTCCCTGAATGGAAATTGACTTATAAGAGCTCCTGTACCTTAGAAACTCCGACGATTACTTTTTATATAGTTACCCGTAGCTATGGAGGAAAAAGGTTTGTATGAAAACACAAATAAAGTTAAACATAGACTGAATGGGCTTCCTAAAATAGAAACATTAAAGTGCCATTGTATACAGTGAATCGGTCGTCGGTATTGAAAATAGGCTTGGGATTTGTTGTCGCATTGGTATACAGGTTTTTATTGTAACATGGAATTGATTAATCGTTTTTGTTAGTAACTATTTACAGTTAGAAATTCAATAGATAGACGATCATCAAAAAATATGGGTGCTCTGTAATTTTCCTTTCAACTACAAAAGTCAAAGCCTTTATTCAGTACTTAGGCCTTTTCCAGGGCCACCACTTTGGGTACGATACTAAAATATATCGAATTACCTGTTTTACCTTTGACGAAGTATTCTACCTTTAGATATTTAAACTGCAATTCTTAAAACTTCTTGCACTCAAGATGAAAGATCGCAAGTCCTTCCACTCGTACTTGCTTTTAACAGTAACGTGAGTTGAAATCACTACGACTTATACTATCGTTTAGCGAAGATTCGAACGACTAGTGATGTGCAGAGGTTGAACTTACTGGGCTGGTGAAAACTTGAACGGTGTTTTAAAGTAGGTAAACTTCATCCATTTTCACCTCTATCTACTTGAAACTTTTACACGCACGTTTTGTAAGATAATGACAAAATGTACAAGCATTTTGCTGGAATACCCATTTGTTTTATTATGTGGGCTAATTAATGTGTAGGTTAAAAGTATAGGATTTTTAGTTAGTATAAAAATCATGGTAACACCAAAAATAGCAAACAATTTTTTTATCACTCAGATAAAATAATTTTATTTGACACGTCCAGTAATGGAGTTCCTTTTACTTAAGAAAATATCTAGTAGTCCCCTGGGATACCAGGGGTATTGCTTGGACCCCACGACCAATTTGAGAACACCAAATTAACTTGTATCTAATTGTCTCCTTCCTAGCTCGATGTTTTTTTTATGCAAGACAAGGAAGGTGAAGTGAGATGCAGTCTAGGATGGTACATAATTATCTACCCTATAAGTGCCTATTCACTCTCGTCTTGAAAAGTCCCGGATTATAGTGTTCAGGAAAGACAGCAGCAGCTATTGAATTCTTGAAACCTGCAACTCGACCTACTTCAAACTTGATATTGACTCCAATGACTCAACCAAGAACGACTTGCATCACTATAAGGTGGAGGGGGGCAGGTAATTGATATCCACTTCACCCCGCTAAATTGATGGCGTTCGTGTTTGCAGAACTAATGCATAACTGACAAGTTTCTGTTACTGGAATCAATTTCGAGCTGCAGACCTACGTTTATATTGTTCATGTTTTCACATAACGTATCGAGGGGTTGCACTGTCGAGTTTTGTTTCGTGCATAGAAGTTTCTCGGAAGCTACTGATATATTTTTCGCAATAGATCCTTTTAAAAAGCGATAGCACCTGGTTGTCTATTCTTAAAAGAAACGAATACTTATCTTCTGAAATATGATTTTTGCAATGACTGTCATTTATTTTAATGAAAATAATCCCCAATTTAGTCGCAATTTATTTATTTAGGCCATAGCCTAAATATCACTGCTAAAATAATTTTACCCAATTTCATTTCGAAGCACGATATCCTCAAAAACATGCAAAGACAACGTTGGCAGTTTAATAGAAAGTTAATTAGTGCCGAAATAAACTTGTCTTTGGGGTGACGTAAGATTAGCATAAGTAAATTCGATACTTTCAGCCCCAAATCCTGGCGGGGTCGTTTTAATTCAGATCGCGTCGGAATATTTACCGAATCCTGCTACATTTTCATCCTTTTAAAGGCAGACGCCTATTTAAATAATTGGCAAATAGAACCCCTTTTTATTTGATTTACCATAAAAAGTATTAACACTTATCCGAATTGATACGAAGGACTCAATAAAGTCTCAGTAAGCGTTCGAACGGCGTATTGGACGGTGTCCTTTATTTAAAACTTAACGAATTGTACTCGTTTAAAGTTTCTCTAACGGACTATCAGATTTGGATCGGTACAAAACAGAAACGTATTTCGAAACTTTAACGATAAACAGTTAATTATCGTGCTATCAAGATTTAAAGGTATTTTAGAATGGGTTTGTTAATTGCTTTGATATTTTATTAAAGTTATTAATTTCATCGACATCATTAATATCTTTCTGACCTTTAGTTGCACAGTTTGGATTGAAAGTTAATTAGCCCTGAATAATAACATAATTCTTGAAAATAGGTATCCAAAAAAGAAGGCGCTTCATTTTAGATAATTTAGTTTTTAAACTGTAATTTTTAGGGAAAGTGCAAACATTTCTATTCATTCGTTTGTATAACGTGTTAAAAGCAAAATCTGGTATAACTCCATCTAACTTGTCCACATTAATCGACTCAACTTAATAGTATTACGAGTGACGAACTTCACCTTTACGAACCGCTGTATGAGTCCTTTCAGTTTAAACTTTTAGGATAATGAAGTCTGGGACTAAAGAGACATATACCTAAATTAAATACCTATGTCCGAGTTGCCGACATAATCCTCACGTTCATGTGCTTTTAACTGAAGACTTATCGTGAATATGTAGTATTTTCTACATAATATTATGCTTCAGAGTGGACAGGTGAGGTCTAAATGAAGCAGTCCTATCCAGCAATCAATAAACTCCTTCTTTCCAAGTGCGGTTGTGTATTATTGTGTAGTTAAGATACCTCTTTTTTTTTTTTTCATTTTACTTCATTAGAATACCAACATTTTATTAGACTCCCACTTGAGACACACAATTGAAAATTACGTTATTTATTTCTTTTAACCTTCCTATACCCGCGCGTTGGTCTCTCAGACCGACGAACTAATAATTCGAAGTTTTTTCAAAAAGTATTAACTCTATGACTTTGCGGTTTTTAGTAGCTACATGATTTGTGGCCTGCCATTGTTTAGTGCTGGGCGATCGCTGCAGCCAAGTGTACGTGTGTCACTTTTTGCTGTTATTCGGTCTGTGAGACCGACGCGGGTATACGTGTTTCTACTTCAGGTATGTTACTATTGTTTTATTTTACAATATTACTCAATAAAATGTATTGTCATATTTTAGTGGCGTTTCATATCAATTAAGTATTACTGTATTTTATTATTATTAATTTGTTATAGTCATTTTTGTCGTCATAATGAACGAAGAAAGGATAAGGGCGCTGTTAGAATGTGAAGATTCGGACTCCAACTATGATGACCAGAGTGACTGTGATGAGGTGGTGGATGATTTAGAAGTGCAGGAGAACAACACCGATTCTGAGCAGAAGGGTGATTTGCCAGATGCAAAAAGTATTTTTGTCATTATACGAGCATGCAGTTATGGTATGTTCCGGTTATTATTCCACTGAAACCACTAGTGATAAATACTGTTTTGTTCTTTTATATTACTAAGGATACTTCCATTTATTATATTTTATAGTAATTTCTTTGGCTTCAAAAGAAAAAAAAGTTTATTTTTATTATTAAATTTATGCTGATGTAAAATTTTGTTTAAATTTTAAGTCTGATTTAAAGGCTGATTAAATCAAAATATCTATAAATATAAAATTTGTTTTAATTTTTTAATGCAATTATAACCTTATCGTATAATTTAAAGTAAATTTTAGTACAATACAGTACACAATTATACTATAAAACACGAGCTCAACTTTCGGTCTGAGATACCGTGCGCGGGTATATGTGTAATGCTTTTTGGCGCGGGTATACGAAGGTTAATATTGTGAAATGAAAGTGATCGAATGAAAAGAGATATAAATTGGGGATCTGAATAAGCCGTGTCAAGGAGAAACCCATAAAACGTAAAAAGCGGATGTTTTTCATACTTTTTCATACAACCAAAGGAGATATATTTCAAGTAAAAAATCCAAAACCGGTCCATTCCGTTTCATTTGTGGACAAGGATAACATCGTCAACGAGTTTTTGCGACGAAAGGTGATAAAACGTAAGTATCATCCAGAGGCGTTAGGCGTTACACCCGGGGAAGTAATAATTGAAGAACCAGGACCCACTGGATCCGGCTCTGTGCTCGCTTTAATGACGTAGCAAGAAGTCCGACTGACTTTTCCATTGCGACTCGGTTTAATTAAAAACCACCACGTTCATTCCAAGTGAAGTAGACAAACGGTGAAGTTGGACCGCAGAGCCACTGATTTCGCAGTTAAGTTTTATTTTATTTGGGGCTTTAATGTCTTTGGGTAAGTGAATACATTGGAAAGTCCATGTTACTAAGTGTTGGTAAGCGAGCTGAATAAATAAATTGCCTGAAAACTTTTTAGTTTTGCCAAATTAACCGAAGTCGGAATAGAGAGCCAACTGAATATACGAAATATTCTGAATTTTTGGTTGGTAAAACTACTTACGAATATACCTACCTAATTTCTAGTTTAGCAGAATATTAAGGATTTAAAATTTATGAAGCAGACGCAGTGTTTTAGCAGAATATCGAGTCCATAATAATAATCTTTAAAAAATGATTTCCCGGGATCCTTGCTGACGATGATAGACCATGCTTTCTTTTTATTACAGTAAGAGAGTATGTTTACCTCACTTTTAATATGTAATAGTAAAATTGGAAAATGTTTTACTGTTTCATAACTCCAGGACTTAACAAACTAAAATTCTATATTCAGAAAATTATACTTGAACAAATTGAATTAATTGCTTAGAACTGCGCTGTGAAGTGGAAACCAAACCATGTTGTTTTTTAATTCACTTAAAACTGCGGCTATTAATTTAGTTTTTTAATTCAGTTAAAGCTACGACTATTAGTTTAGTAGGTAGATACTGCAGACTTAAAATATGCACAAAAAGACATTAATTTGCGCCTCTGCGTTGTGCTGCGCTGCTCCAATTTAAAGGATTAAACTCACATATTAATATTAGTAGGGACATTATAGCGAGAGCGCTCACAGTTTAATACCTTATTTAAGTACCTACTTTTTAAAGCATTTTTCTATCTTTTCTATATTCACAGCCTAAGCCGTACCTATGTATATCAACGATGCACAAAAAGATAAGTATTTATTCGAGCCCCGCTTCGTTGCGTTGTGCACCAATTAATTTAAAGGATTATTCTCACATAATAATATTAGTAGGGACAATAATATAGAGAGAGCGCTCACGGCTTAATACCTTATTTAAGTGCCTTTTAAAAGTATTTTTCTAGTATTTTATATTCACAGCCTAAGCCGTATAATAAGGACAATAATATTTTTTTAAAAGACCAGCATTAGCATTATACGAACTTTCCCGTCTATAAAAATACGGCGTACATTTAAATACCCTTTTTTGGGCAACTTTATTCATAGGACAATATATTTTCGGTAAAGGAGTTCATTAAATTGTAAAATGTTCTGGAATAAAGTCCTAAACTTTATGAGGAATTTGATGAGGGTACTAATAATTGACACTTTTATTGCTGTGTCAAACCCCCTTAGAGGCAGGTAAAGGAGGCTGACACAGTTGGTTCTCTTCTTCCACATTGGTGTACAAAAAATAGTAACATAATGTAATAAGTGGTAAATAGGACTTTTTGAATGGATTTCATGAGTATAGAAATTGAACAAAGCAATTTAGAACAATTTGATTCGATTAAAATATTCCAGTCGTGGAAAATATTATAAAAGTTTGAGAACAAAAAACAATAATCGAAGATCGAAATTGGTCGGCTATTTAAAAATGTTAAATTGATCAAAAGAAAAACACATTCAACTTTGATAAATTAAAAAATAATTTAAATCAAAAGCAATTTCACCGGCTATGTGTACAGAATGTGATGTAAATCAAGCTAATTGTAGTGAATCTACTGTGCAATCCATATCTACGGTGGATGTTACAGTCAACCATGAATTTCGTTGCCATAACAAAGCTGTAAAGATTAGGTTTATCTCAAGTTCCCGGCACCTATAACAGTAAACTAAACCAGATATTAACGAAAACAATAATCCGAGTTTAACCCCTGTTGTACTTGTGCGTGAATGTAACGAGACGTCGTAACTCGTAAAGATCTAAGACGTAGAGTAATTGAAATAAAATAAGTTTTGTAGCTAGATGACAGTTTGGCTTAAAAAGTTAGCCAGGAAACATTGGGAAGAAACCCAGAGATTTTTTAGTTCAAAGACAAATAAATATCGTCGAAATTAAAAAATGAGGTTCTCACAATTAGTTGACAATGCGTACAATAAAGCAATAGGTACTTTAGCGGTAAATATGGCTTGCAAATTGTAATAACTAATAATTCATATGCCACATGATGACATAATAAAGAATTGATCTTGTTGTTTATAGGTTTACTGTATAATAGTTATGTATTCTGTGGTAATAATCACAAAGCCTGATGATAAATAAGAAGAATATAATATATACTAGATTCAGTCCACTTATTTACCTAATCATCAAAGTTAGAGCTAGATTTGCGAATAAATATTGCTTCAAGCTAGATCCAGTTTGATTACACAGAATTCCGCAGGTACTTACGAGTATTTCAACAAAGCAATCCTAGCTATTTAGAATTTTAGATAATGTTATTCATGAAATAGCTCTAAAGCGAGAACACAGACAGATTTTAGGATCAAACCTTTAATTAGGCTTCCTTTCAAGTGTATTAGAAGTAGTTCATTAAAATGAAATGCGTAACTTTGAGGAGTGTGATTACAACATCTTAACCGATTGATTGAAAGTAAAATATCATCCTTACAATGACAAAATATTTAACTCAAATCATTCAGTGCTTCTAATGATTGTATTTTTAGAATTTTTGCCTATTTCTGACTGACTATGAAGGACCTCTACGAAAATTTTATGAGTGTAGGAAACTAAAATTTATATTTTAAGTTGGTTAAATTCAAAGTGTAGTCGGAAGACTATAACAAGTTTTTATAAAACGCGCGTGCAAAGCCGCAGCTAACAGTTCTATCCTTATAACCTTTATAAATTAATTTTCTGGAAAGGATCGCAATAAATTCTTTCCTTTCTATGTAAAAGGCAATTGCTATTTTTTATTGCTAGTGTGTAATAAATTCACAAACTGAACTATTTTTCTGACTCCGATCGCTTTAAGAAACTACTCAATGTGCTGAATTCTTTAGAGGTTCGGCTTCAGGCGATAACTCAAGGCTCACGAACATTCGCAACACTCTAGAGGGCAGCACTAACACTTTTATATTAATGTAAATAACTCGCGAAAGGGATGTTATTCGATGTATTTACTTAACCCTTTCACACTGGATATGAAAATTGATACATATAAACCAATCAGTAACAGAAGGATATGGCGTAAGAACGGATAGTTAGTAGTACTATTCCGTGGTCGTAAATCTTTGATAATTCAAATTAATAGAGAGTTCCGTACTTCATCATTTAGTTACCTAAGATAAAATATGCTTTTTACCTTTAAAGTGATAAACTGCGACTAAAATGCACCACATCTGCATGGAACTATAACTTGAATGTAAAAACTATTACGAATGAAATCGCAAAAGGTAGGTAAAAAAATCACAGATCAGCAATTCCACCCGAAATTTTAACAGACAGCATTAAATGGCTACGCAAGATTCCAAATTGCCAACATTCCATTAGCGAGTCCAATCACCGTCCAAAACACAAACGTTATTTACCCCCAATATAGCTTTGTTAGGATTATATCGGCAATCTATATCGACGACATATGCCAGATTCGGTCGGCCGAGTAAAAGGGTCATTTACACCGATGCCGCAGAAAAAGAATCACCATTAAGTTAATTGGTGAAAGGTCCGCCTTATCAGTTTTCCGCCTCGGCGACTGATTAACGGTTACCAAAATAGGTTTTGGGCATGGCCCATCAGGCATCAGCCAATATTCTCGAAGGGTTAACTGAGTTTTGAAAATGGGAAATGCAGCGATAAACTATATTGGGACTCTTGGTTACTCCATTGTGCGATCTCACAAACCCGAATTCTGAATTGGGTTAGAGTTTTATCAGCAATTATTAGCAAGTATCAACAGTATTACTTGAAGATTGATAATAACCGTATAACACTAATTGTCAAGGGTTAAAATAGGTAGGTTGATATCACAAAACATTTTATCGAAATGCTGATTTTATGTCACCGTTTTTGCTTTTTTATTTAAACGGCACATCCAAATGTAAAATGGCAATTGAATTTCCATGAAATAAAAATAAACTCCATTTATTTGACGCTATCGTTTTTTGTTTTGGCATTATCTGCTTACTAAACTGAAAACATATTTGGAATAAATGGACTGGGTATTTGGATATTGCTTACACAAAAAAGTGCCTAGCAGATAATATGTATGTTTTACAAATCTAGAAAAAAAAAAACTTAACGTGACAAGTTTCAATCAAAGTGAAAAAATGTAAAATTTTGAATATCTAAATACATCAATAATTATAGGCATAAAAGAAAGTGTTTTTCATTCCAGGAAATATTTGTTTCAGTTTTTTCTCTTCCCTAATTCTAGCTAAAAGGAATTACTGAAAACCTGCGAAGCATGTGTAGTGTAGGCTCATATTTGGCTCCAATGTGGGAGATAGATAATAAAAACGGTGTAAACCCTTCCTAAACCGGCACACGTACATTAAGTACCTACGAAGACAATACGCCGTAATACCAGGTACCCTGTAAATTATCTAAGCATTACTCACAAAGTCCCGTATTTGCGTGCAAGGCTTTACAAAAGAGGGGAATAACAGAAGTCGACGGTCCCGAAAAGTGGCACGAAAAAAAAAATCGTCGAAGACAAAGCCTCTGGCTTAGATAGAGTTTGAGGAGGGTAGCAGTAAATGGACATTTTTGTAGCCGCTTTTAATGAATCATTTTCTTTCAGCGGGTTGTATACGTTTGTACAATAAAAAAGGTATGTTAACATCTATATGATTGAAGGTTATCGCCCTTGGTTCACAGCATCTACTGTTGATAGCGTCTGAAGTATGATTCAGAGTAAAACAGTTTTATTGCAAAACAGCACCTTATTAATCGTACAATTATGTTTACCTTGATAATCCGGCATCCGTATATTCAATATCAGTCATAAGTTTGATGATGATGATGATCCATCCGACCACTCCGACTCCAAGCTGTCTTGGCGGCGCTGGTGTGCCCGAAGATGGCTTAAGTAGCCGATCTTCGCGGCAAACCCCATCGCAAATTGAGGGCATCTGAGAATGCCGCCAACATAGTTTAATGCCTACATAAAATGATAAATTAATTTACTATTTTTTTGTCAAAATTACTCATCAATGACAGCGAGTTTTTTAAAGTTTAACACCGCTGTTAAAAGCTTTAAGTTTTAAACAGTAGAAATACCTATGAACTTATTAACATGTAGGTATAAATTATGTAGATAATGAGATCGAATTTCCGCGTTTCATTTCAGGAAAGTTACCTACATAAATATATTATACTCAGCGGCTTCTAACCCAACAAAAATGGATTACTTAACGGTACAAACATCACACAGCTTGATGGAAACACCGCGACGAAACCTGCATGTTAAACAGAAGTGCTCGAATATTCATATTAAAATCTTGAGACTCGCAACGCAATAAAATATTTTATCACGAAACTTGCGAAGGCTTGCGTAGGCGGGAAAGCTTTGGGTAAAAACGTGATGAAATGCATTTTGGATTATGTTTGGGTGATATTTTTTAAAGTTTTTAATCACAGGGGTCGTTGAAAAAAGCTACTGGTAGAAAATTAACCATTAATCACGTGCAACAGGACATGTTAACCATAAAGCCATAACACTTTCCATTAAACGATCACTTTATGGAAATTGAACATCTTGATGATAATAAAATAAATGTGATGAATAAAAATGATGTAAACGAAAAGTCTCGAATGATTTTAATTTAGTGAAATGTAGACACAATTTAAAACGAGATTGTGGTCAAATACCTGTCCATAGTCTAGTCGATTTTATTTTTCAATTTAGTCAGTATTTCAGGTATTTACGAGTATATTGAATCCATACACGTTTCACTTTTGGAACTAGTTGCAATTTTATTCGCATTTTTATTGATGAGATCCCCCAATACAGTTGCGTGAAACATAAAATGGACAGAAATACTAAAGCAATCCACGAGAGACAGAATGAAACGTACATATAAAGCGGACAGCAAATCACATTCCATACAAAAGTCCGGGACTGACAGCTTCACCTATACAAACAAAAAGGGAAGAGGGATGAATAAAAATTCGATACATTTTCATTCCCATCCCAACATAATTTATGAATGACGTCCGCATTATGGAAGGTATCTGCAGCAGAAAAGGTTAATTAACTCTGAAATAAATGCGCTAGCCAATTTCTATACCAGCCTTTAAGGCCGTTTGATTGAAAAGGCTACCTTGCAGACATGAAATACACACTACAAGTGAATAGCCTAGCTTATGCTTTGGCCGGAATCGGCTTCTACTATCTGACAACTTTCTCCCCATTCAGTATACATCGCTGGTAAGATTCACTGTAGTCGGTTTTTCTTGTGACTTCAGCCAGCGGTGGATTGCGACAGTTTCGTTGTAGTCGTCGAATAGGGGTTGTCTATATGGTTGGGAACTTGGTATTGGCCAGTTCATGGATTCGGGTAGTAGCGATCGAGACGCGGACAGGGAGCTACGTGCGTTCGGTTTGAGAATAATACTCGTAATAAAGTTTTGTGAACTCGTAGTTCTTTGAGACGGCACCATCGACGCAAGTTTTTTGATTTGTTCGGGCTTGGAAGTGCTTCGTTATTGAAATCTAAGGTAGGTCAGATTTTTGGTTTCGTTACTTTCGTTGATTTTTTTTTCTGTCTCTAATTTCCGATTGGGGCTAAAAAACTCTGATGTGTTATACGACATGGATACGATTGCAAAAAGGAAATATTCGTTTAAAAAAAAAAATACAAAAAATTCAAAAGTTGGCAACGATTAATTTAATCACGTTATTTAGAAAAGAATTTTGGGAGAATTGAAAATAATGGATAAATAATAAGTAAAATAATAAAATGAATGACTTTCAAAAATGTAACATACAATAATATTTTTTTGCTAACTAGAGGGACAGTAAAATATATTTTCATTTTAAAGTAAAACAAAGTTGCTTTTGGATCAACTTTTCATCTCTCACAAAAACCGTAATTACTTCAACTGTGAGATAAATCTTTGTAGGTACACGGAATTTAAAATGTGTCATCATGCTGTAATTAAAATGTGCCACAAAGAGAACTTCATGTTTACAAATCATTAAAATGTTCGTGGGTCTTTATCTGTAACTGGAACTGTCTTTTAAGTTTTATTTTATTAATTTAGGTAACGTTATAAGGTAAACATTTTATGGATGCTTGAAAAACCTGAAAATGAAAACGGAATAATTTCTGGAATAAATTATAAAGTTGCTTTAAAGATGATTGTTGCATACAACTAAAGGGAATAGACGTCACGTAACTGAACATTATTTGCGCAAACAAACTGTTTTAAATACTGTAGTGTTGGAGAAGAAATGTGTACTTAATGAAAATTTAATAATTTTATTGTATTTAAGCATTTATGGCGTTGAATCGACCTTTTCTTGAATTAACTATTTCTTTGAATCTCGTTAAGACTCATCAGGACGTTATATTAGGTTTCCGCTCAATTATAGTTAGGTATAGAGATTAGCGTAAGATTAAAAAAATCCATAAACAAATACAAATGATAATCAAATTGAAAGACTAAGGCTGGGTTGCACCATCTTTCTTTGACTGTAACAAACGTCAAAAATCTGTCAAACTCCAAAGAAAAATCACCGATTATCGTTATAGTTACGGTCAAAGTTTGGTGGTGCAACTCAGCCTAAATAATCCACGGTTCTAATAAACTCTCGGCGCGGTTCATACATCAAGTGTAAGTTCTAATAAACTCGGTTCATACAGCAAGTGATCAACATTATTGTAAGATGATTTCAAGCCACCAAGTCCCTAGGCTCAACGAATACCGCCCTAAGACCTCAGCTTTAAAGGCTCAAGGGGAACCTCAATAAGGGTGTCCCAAAAAAGAGGCCTTACGTGTAAGCTTCTTTCTATACAACTTGTCGTGTCTAATAATAATGAGACTGTCTTTGTAACTTGAAAGGTTTCAATTGTAACACAAAGACAATTGTAACTGTCAAAGTCAAAACTTCTATTCAGTACTAGTTTGGTACTAGCGGCCGCCCGCAACTATGTTCGCGTGTACCCCGTTTTACACCCTCAGGTGTGGAGTTTCATAAAATCTGTTCTTAGCGGATGTCTACATGCTATAAGGAACCTACCTGCCAAATTTCATTTTTGTAGGTAAATAGTTTCTGAGATTTTGTGATTAAACAATGAGTGGTATTTTGCTTTTACGAGTACGTATACGAGATGTATGTACAGTGTACACAGATTTAGGCCATTTCGAGGGCGCTTAATTTAATACACGTCCCAATATTACAGCTAGCCCTACCACCACATCGGGACAATGTAATAATATGGGCTAGTGCTGAGAAGAAGTGGCGGAAGAAACTTATGCCCGTTTTCACCATCAATCCCTAATATTTAAGTGCCCCCTATGTAAACAAAATTCCATAGGGGTCACTTAAAAATTAGGAATTGATGGTGAAAACAGGCACTAGTCTCCTTTGTCAATTTGAATCTATGTATTTTCTTAGCTCAAACTTCAAAGTCTGATTTAATTACGTTACTAGTATCACAGTCTTTGAATCCGTATACATGAGGTTGTATACTTTGATCTGTTAGACCATTATCTGTTTTCAATTAGTCTAATTAACCCTGATGGCATTGAACCTGCTGGGATCTAATTAAATTTGACTCTGAACATGTTATTGCTTTATAGACATTAGTGGAAATATACATGGAGTAATAACATTACAACAGATACTGTAGTATTGGTTTGATTTCTCTACAGAATTAGAATAAAGTAGGCAGCTAATTTAGCTAAACTCTGTAGCATGTAGTACCTTTGAAGATGTAATACCTAAGTGCTTTATGTAAAAAAATAAACATACTCTAATAAATGCCTAATTTATAGTATTAATATTATTCTGATGTATAAAAAATATTGTTGTAAAGTTTCATCAAAATCCGTTCTGAAGTTTTTTCGTGAAAGAGTAATAAACATCCTCACAAACAGTCACATTTTTTTACATACTCGTCTTTTTAAGTAGGAAATATTAACGTATTTTAAAATTACTTATCAATATTCTAAAAACCTCGAAATCCATTTTGTTACGAACCGTAGTTTGCTATCTGACCTTACCCTTAGTTTAATTGCGTGCTGACGTCATACTACAATCTAAAGCTTCACTGTCGACAAAAATATCTTTAGAGACTGCTACGTAGGTATTTTCGTAGCCCTTCCTTTACTACGTCGTAGTTACTACGACTTTTTCCCAAACATTTCTATTTATTTTTGCAAACTAAGTTCCGTAAACGTTTACGACGTAAGATAAGATACAACGATTTATTCTCATCGACTTCTTATAGCTATTTCCGTATACAGTGTGTACTTAAATATATATTTAAAAAATTAACCCCCCCCCCATTCCAAGAGGAGGGGTGTGGGCCCACATATAGGGGCATTTTTGTCGATAAAATTGACATCACAACCTATCCCAAACACACTGTATAGTGTAATATCGTTTTGAAAATAACCGATAAAATACCGAAACATAACCATTTATCTCATTCGATCATCTCAAAAATGAAGTCCAAGCAAATTAATATTCAATAATATAGTTTATCGCTATCTTTTATAGGCCGGAATATCGTTTTTGACTCATTATTTTTTCCATAGCTACGGATGAGTGACGGCTTGAACTGAAAGTGCTTGAAACTGTCGGATACCTTCGGGCACGCCGGATTAAGGGTTCTCGTGCAACGTCAATTAGTGCTCGGCATATTTTTAAACATTACCCTCGGCTCTTGACGGGATGGATATTGTTTAGGGTTTTTTATCTGCGTTCTTTTGTTTCAGAAATATTTTCTGGGAATATCACACAGTTCAAGTTATAGTACAATCTAGTTTGTCTGTATGAACGAAGTTACTAACAGTGGACAGTACCTACATCATACTATACTTATTACGATATCATCAGATAACAAATAATTAATAAATAATTAAGTACAAATTATCATAAGTTTTTAATAGCCTACTTATACATAACATTTCCCTTCCCTTACACCAAAATAGTTTCTTAGTTCGGTTTACTTGAAAAGAAACTCGATCTTTTCAATTCTATACAGCTAAAGATTCTTGCTCATCTTCTACTTAGTTTACATCGCATTAATAAGATGAAAATATGATAAGTTTCCGAGCAGTATGTTAATAAAGGTATTCATAATACCTCAAGCTTCTAAATCTAAAGGATAAAATAGCTTTCCCCACCATTCTTTATCCAAACCCCCCTTGTTTGAATAGCTGTTAAGGGATATTCAAATTAACGCTAAGTCAAAATTAGGCAACAAATCTCTAATCTGAATTGACAAGGGTGGGCCGAGCGATAAAATCTTTGACTTTCCTTCGTTACTTAGCTGTATAGAATTTACTAGCATTAGCGTTTATCTACGAGGCCTCTTGAACGAGATTGGGTCTCTAAGAGCGTTTACGGAGCGAGTCTAATGCTGAATTAGGCTCCTATATAAACTGAAGACGTGCATAATTGAAGAGGATCAATCCACGCAAAATGATAATGAAATGGAATTTGGTCACGAATTATTAAGCGTGTTTATTTTGGTTATAGGCTCTCTCTGGATAGGATTATCTCCAGGATAGCGTTGTCATGATAATGTTTGTGTACGTAGCGCGCTTAATTAACGTAATGTGATATACGCGTTTAATCAGGTGTATGTTTGGACAATATTGTTTTTGTTTATTCAGCCAACGACGATACATTACAAATGAGAATGATGTCTTAGATAAACAGCCGGGTAATTAATATTTTGACAAAATATTATGTGTCTATTACAGTGATTTATAGTAGAAAACATAGAGACTTAAAGAAAGGAAAAGTCGGGGTCATCACCCATGCTTTTACATTGTATTTGACGAAATAATAACAAGACACAAAGTAACTTCATAATTTTAATCATATTATTAATTTCATTAACATAAAAAACTATCAATGTAAAAAGAAGTTTCATGTTAGACCATCTAATGTAAAATCCAAAATCATATAATGTTTTCCTGTACATTTAGTTCATCAAATAAATAAGTGATTATATAGAAATAAGTATTGTTTTTCTAGGTATGTACCTACCATTCAAAGAGAGTTCTTATTCCTTTAAGAATATCTTCGAACTTTCGACTCTATAAAGCTGTCTCGCAGTCGAGCGTGCACAATAGAGTGCGTTAATAAAATGCATTGTTTTACTAAACAATACCTACTTTGCGCAGTGCTTTGAAGTATAGTTCTGCAATATGCGCCAAAGCTGAAGTAGTTCGCGTTAAAACCGAAGTTCATCTTAATAAATAAATAAAGAATTTTAAATTTTTCTCTATTTTATTACAATTTAATTAAAATTAATGTAAGTTTAATTAACCTGATTTTTTGTTACATTTTCATGCATTAATGTCTCTGTCAGGTTCAATTAATTTTGCAGAGATTTTGGTATGAAATCAAGTATTATGTAGAGAACATGAATGGATAGCATAGCTTGTACTGATAGGTCTTTTTACTTTGAGAGATATTATTAGACATTATTCATATTTTGATGAACTTTCAGAATAAGATACTAATGCCTGTTTTCACCATCAATCCCTAATTTTTAAGTGACGCCTATGGTAACACTTAGCGGGCATTTTGTTTTCATAGGGGTCACTTAAAAGTTAGGGATCGGTGGTGAAATGGGCATAAGGCTGGAAAGATGGTACAACATCTTATTGTAACTTTGAAAAACGTCAAAAAGCTGTCAAACTTCATACAAAAAGCACCGGTTGTCGTTAATGTTACGGTTAAAATGAGGTGGTGCAACTCAGCCTAATTATTATTATAACTGCCAGGAGACGAGCTAGTGTTACTTTTAGCTCCACCACTATGTAACTTGAGCTAGGTATTATAATAGCTAACTAACAATGTGAGCCAAGTTAGTGCACGGGCAAGGTATTGTGAACACTCTATTCATGCTAAAATTGCATTCCTAATTAAGGTGGAATATACGGGTTCTCGAACGGATATCAAACTCTTGGCAAGTAAGCGTAACGTAGCCCAATTGCCCGATGGACCGATGACTTCAAGATAATAAGGGATATTTTTAATAAATATTGAAAAGACAATAGCACATCAAGACACTGTGCTTACGTAGTTGTAATAAGTTTTATTTGCAACGTAACGTAACATAGCTCAACGTAACATACTTGGTGGACCGATGACCTGAAGATACTGGCAACAACTTGATGAAAAAAGCAGGAGATTCTGCTTAGGGCTTCCATTTTGTAGTGGACTGCCATAGAATGAAATGACGATGTTAATTTAAAGTGTAAAATGTGTCCAGTGAAAACACACCCTAACCGAGCAAATCATTTTAGGCCAAAAACCTCTGAGAGAAATGTACAATTTAAATGGGAATCAAGAAGAATATTTTCCCTCGGAACGGGTGTGCACAGATGCAAAATATTTACAAACATTAGAAAGAAGGCACATTTTAATATCTGAGCCGCCAACCAAAAATGCGGGAACAAATTAAAAAGTCACCACGGCTCAACTTCTGCCGGGGTCGAGGGATTTTTTATAAATCTAATTTTAACTGACGCCCGCTGGTCATAACTTCCAGGAAAACGAGAAATTTAATTAGAAAAAAAAATGTCTTGAATTGTCGTGCCAGGAAAAGGGTTGATTATTTAGTTCCCTCGAAGCTTGTATCGTGTGGGCTGTAACAAACGGGGTCACAAGGCAATGTCAGATTTTATGAGCCCCATAGCGTTTGAAATAGTCCAATCAAACCGACTGCGTAAATCTAATCTAGGTAGGTAGGTACTTGAAAAACTTACTCCCTTACAAACGTTTACCCTCAAAATGGCTTTAGTCTGTGAACTTCTACCAGGTTTTTCTATTACTATGCTCAACTTTATCGATTATATTAAGTTCTTCAAAACGTACTAAATATAAGATAGACTATGTTGCTTTGCATCCTTAAATACATAGCATGGATATCAATATCACAGTAGCCCTTCAAACCCCGTGAGACCAAATAGATAATATCAATTGTTACGCGGTCATAATGACCGCTTGTCGCATAAGACCATGTAATATTTGAAGTTGAAGCCCTTGAAGCTAACTGTTTATTTGTGGTAGGTATACCAAGTATTTTTATCTTTGTTGTCGTCAGCAAACGACCTCCATTATGATAATGATGAAAACTTCTTGCGCTGTGTCATTATTTTAAAAAGCCACCCATATTTTTAGCTGGCCCAAAAATAATCTAATTTACGAGTATCGCTCATTCTTTCTTCGTTTTTGTTTGAAAAGAAATCTTCTTGGTCTTGATAATTAATTGAATAAATGTTTAGTGTTCCAAAATTATACTTTGCTTCGTCTTCGAGATTAGAATACTTGTAGTAGCACGTATTGTGTGGCCATTCATACGCTATAGTTGAGAGATAAATAAAAATATAATGAAAAAAATATTATGTGCAAGCTGTACTTTTCGTATGGCAACATCGGGATCGCCATTTTCATTCGCGTTCAAGTGCTCGGCCGTTCACTACGTCTCACTATTTCTTTTTGTTTAAACCGTCAAGTTACTATCCAAAAGTTGTTTAAAAATGCCTAAACGCAAGAACAAGGATTGTGATAGTGATGATTACATTCTACGGAAGATAAAAAAGCTAGAAAAGAAGTTGAAAAGACGTACTCGAAAGAGGTCTTCGAGTGTAACTTCTGAGGATTCAAATCTAGCGTTGTCATTACAAGAAGGTATTTATACTGTTACTATTTCTAATATAATACATAGTTCTCGTATGTGTACAATATGTATGTGTTGAGCGCACTTCGGTCGAGAGTGCAGCCTTCACAATAAAAATACTTGAGGGTAGTTTATAAGACTATCGCCTTGTATTATGTTATTTTACAATTAAAATAAGCGTTGAGTTCATCTTATGAGGATGATACCTTCGCAACTTTTTATTGAGTACAGGTCATGAGCCTGTGACCTACTTTACGAGCGCATAGTATTTTTTTTGTCTAAGTACGTACTATTGCTCTCTTTTTTAGACACCCACCATGAAGAATCTGCGGAGTGTACTATCGAAAATGAACACATTATTGATGATGGAAATAACACAACTGAGTTATCTCCTACGGGAATCCAAGATTCCACGTTACAGATCACACAACCTGACCTTTTAAGCACGGACCCTAATCTACCTACGACATCGACAGCATCATCAGAACCTGCCATTGTCTTGGATGAAAGCATTATGGAACTATTAGGTGAAACTCCTTCCAAAAATAAAACCTATGGGCCGGCCATACAAGCTGAACTCGCCGTTCGTTGGGAACATATTGCCACTACGGGCCTTTCTAAAGATATGAAAAAGGATCTACTTGAAAAACACCATCTACCGGAAAACTGTTTGAAGATTGGCGCCCCAAGTTTAAATCCCGAAGTAAAAGCTGCATTATCCGATAATCTGGTTAAAAAAGACAAGGTTATCGAATCGAAACAAAACCAACAAGCAACTGCAATATCTTGTATTAGTCAGGCCTTGACGAAAATATTCGCAAGTCAAACCAAGGATGCTGAGGTTATTAAGTTACTGATCGATGGGATTAGGCTCCTATGCGATTCTAAATATGTCGAGTCTATGGCTCGTCGAAGTTTCGTAACTTCTACCATAAAAAAGGATATTAAGGACCACTTATATACCACGGATATCGACAGTTTTCTATTTGGGGAAAAGCTATCGGACACTCTAAGATCTGCAAAAGCAATAAATAAATCTGGAGCTGAAATGAAGACTTCAGCACCGAGCCAGCCTAGACCTGCAAACTATACACAAAATAAACCCGGTCAACAACGTTTTTTAAACTCAAAGCCTCCGCTTCCGTTTACGAGGCAGGCGGGAGTAAGGAGGTCAACACCTGCGACGCAGCAACCTCGCCGATACCAAGCTCCTCATCCGACGCAAGCGCCCCCGCCGAGCGCGGCCTCCGGGCACCAGCGGACGCCGCTAGCGCCGCCGCAGCGCTCGCGCGGGCAGACTCAGACACGCCGGTAGACGAGGTACGTCATACCGCCGGCAGATTGTCTTATTTTCACGAAAGATGGCGCTTACTTACTAATGATAGTTTAATATTATCGTGGATCAAAGAAGGGTATAAAATACCTTTTCTTACGATTCCTAAACAGGATTTTATTCCATTACCAAAAAATTATTCCCATGACGAACTGATTGATTTTCAATTTGCTATAGATGAACTTATAGAATCGGGCGCGATATCTGAATGTACATCATGTGAATTACAATATATATCAAGTATTTTCTTAATTTCTAAACCTAATGGGAAAAAACGTTTTATATTAAATCTAAAATCATTAAACAAATTTATACCGACCAATCACTTTAAAATGGAAGATCTAAGAACTACGATAAAATTAATTTCAAAAAATTCATTTTTATGTACAATTGATTTAAAGGATGCCTACTTCAAAAAGTTTCTCCGTTTTACATTTAATGAAAAATTGTATGAATTCAATGTGCTTCCGTTCGGGCTAAATACAGCACCGTTAGTTTTTACCAAATTGATGAAGCCTGTGATATATTTACTAAGATCTCTAGGATATATCTCATCAATATACTTAGATGATCTATGTCTAATAGCTGATTCATTTAAAAACTGTGAGCAAAATGTTAGGCAAACAGTATCCATTCTAGAATCACTGGGTTTTATTATAAACTATGAAAAAAGTGTATTGACACCTAGTAATACGTGTAAATACTTGGGGTTCATAATCGATACGCACAATTTTCACATTGCTCTCACACCGGAAAAAAGGATTTTAATAAAACAAGAAGTATCAAACTACTTAAAACTGAAAAGATGTACTATACGTCAATTCGCTCGATTAGCTGGTCTCCTCGCCTCATCTTGCCCCGCAATTCAATATGGCTGGTTATACACCAAAAATATAGAACGCTGCAAATATTTAGCCTTAGAAAAAACTGAAAATTATGATAGCTTTATGACAATTCCCGAATATTTATTTGATGATCTTAAATGGTGGCAAACGAATATCGTAAGTTCTGTTAATCCAATAAGGGACGATTATTATACCTTGGAAATTTTTACTGATGCCAGCAAAACAGGGTGGGGGGCAGCATGTGGCAAGGAAACAGCTAATGGTCAATGGAACAAGGACGAAAGAAATATGCACATAAACTTTTTAGAAATTTTGGCTGCATATTTTGGTTTATTAGTTTTTGCACAAAAACTTAAAGATTGTCAAATACTTCTTCGCATCGACAATACTACCGCCATTTCATATATTAACAAAATGGGCGGTATACGTTTTCCACATCTTACAAGCGTTACAAGGAAACTTTGGAAATGGTGCGAAGAAAGGAATATCTATGTTTATGCATCTTATATTAGTTCACAAGACAACGAAGTTGCTGATGTGGAGTCACGGCGATCACATCCTGATACCGAGTGGGAGCTAAACAACGATGCCTTCTGCAAAATTGAGAAACACTTCGGAAAACCAGATATCGATTTATTTGCAACGAGATTAAACACTAAATGTAAACAGTATGTCTCTTGGCACAGAGACCCTGGGGCGCTAGCAATTAACGCTTTTACTATAAATTGGAGTCAATTAAATTTTTATGCTTTTCCACCAATATCAGTAATCTTAAAAACGATACGAAAAATTATCACAGATAATGCAGAAGGCATAGTTGTTGTTCCCCTTTGGCCCACTCAACCGTGGTTCCCTATATTTAAAAGCTTATGTAGTGACACGCTTACTCTCGGAATTAATTCTAACGTTTTGTTATCTGTTCCTAACAGACAACTGCACCACAAAGTCACCTTAATAGCCGGGAAATTATCCGCTCGGCACTTTCAAGAAGAAGCATTCCAGCAAGTGCCCTAGACATAATGTGTGCTTCATTGTCAGAGAGCACAACAAAACAATATGGCGTTGCTTTCAAAAAATGGTTTAATTTTTGTAAATTACATAATATTGATACATTCGCAGCATCAGTGCCACAAGTTATATTTTTTTTGACAGAAATGTTTAATACAGGTGTTCAATACGGTTCGCTAAACAGCTATAGATCTGCATTATCTTTAATTATTAGCACAAAAATAGGAACTGATGACCGAATAACTCGATTGTTTAAGGGTTTTTATCGTTTACGTCCACCAATGCCCAAATATGATATAACCTGGAATCCAACGACTGTTTTGAATTTTCTTGAAAATTGGTACCCACATGATGAAATTAGCATAGAATTATTAACTAAAAAAGTTGTAACCTTACTAGCACTTGTTACTGCACACCGTGTACAAACTTTAAGTAAAATAAAAGTTCAAAACATTGAGGTCATTCCAGATGAAAAAATAATTATAAAAATAACAGATTTGATAAAAACTTCACGACCTCGTACTACTCAACCACTTTTAGTAGGTATTACCCTTTTTTCAGGAAAATCAAAAAATTTGCCCTGCAACTACATTACTCGATTATAAAAACAGAACTCATTGCCTTAGAAACAATGATCAGTTATTTATCAGCTTCAAAAGTCCATATAACGCTGTATGTTCACAATCAATCAGTCGTTGGATTAAGGAAGTTTTACAAAAAAGTGGCATCGACACAAATATTTTTACTGCCCACTCAACCAGACATGCGTCAACATCCACCGCTCACAATTGCGGCGTTAGTATCGATGTCATAAGAAGAACCGCTGGTTGGTCTGATTCATCTAACGTATTTGCCAGATTTTACCATAAATCGATAATTACTGATAATAGTAATGATTTTGCCATATCAATTTTAAATCAAAATGATTTGTCATAATTCAATAGGTGTTATTATCATATAAAGTTTAAATGATTAAATAACAATGCTTATTTATGTTATAATCTGTTAATGCTGAAATATCTAACTTTTGTTTAATATTTTAAATATTTATTACAAGAATTTGTTTGTGTTATTATTTTTTTTTGTAATTATCCAAATAATAATAAACTATCTTATACATCTTGGTTTTTCTTAACTCTAAAGATCTACAAGTATTCTAATCTCGAAGACGAAGCAAAGTATAATTAATGATTAAACGAACTTACCTTAAGTGATGTTCTATCATAATTATACGAAGGCTTCGTCTGAAGAGATTAGCTCCCTCCCAACCCCTTTATCCCACTGCACTAAGAAAAACCAATCATACTGTGAACTAAATGAAAATGGCGATCCCGATGTTGCCATACGAAAAGTACAGCTTGCACATAATATTTTTTTCATTATATTTTTATTTATCTCTCAACTATAGCGTATGAATGGCCACACAATACGTGCTACTACAAGTATTCTAATCTCTTCAGACGAAGCCTTCGTATAATTATGATAGAACATCACTTAAGGTAAGTTCGTTTAATCATTAATATTATGTACAATTATGTGATGGGAAAATAGCTGATATCATACAGTGAGATCATACTTTCAAAAATATTACATAAATTCAGAATGTAAATATCAAATGTCAAATCAAATTACTTAACGTTTGGAATGGATAAAAGGGCGAAAACTTGCGTGTCTTTGTTTAAATGTCAATAGGTACCTATAGCACAGCCTATAGCTACATGAAGAACAACATCCTTTTATGAATGAACCTAAGCTACACATCGTGTAGCCGCAATTTCTTTATATACGTAAAAAAAAACATTTTTAACCCATTTTTTAAAAAGGGCATAATTTTATACAGTGGCCGTGCCGCTTTACTAATTACGCATAATTAAGAGGGATCCGACGCTCTACCAAATACTTTGAATGTTTCATCTTTTTAAAAATGTTTGAGAAAGTAAATATTCCAATGTTTGAAGAGGCTAGGGGGTGACAAAAGGGTACCTATATTTTACTTTTGTATTTTCAAATTTTGTATTAATCTAGATTATCCTACTTTTTACTTTTGTGTTTTTTAGTTTCACATTTTTGTATAAGTCTAGGTTATCCATTATTCAAAAATAATGGCCATATTACATCCATCAACTTCAACGAATTATAAAAATGTAACGAATATTGACTAAAGGATTAAAAAATCCATTAAGCCAGGAATTTATAATACAGAAAAAATAATCGGATATTTTCCAATGTTTGAAGAGGCTAGGGGGTGACAAAAGGGTACCTATATTTTACTTTTGTATTTTCAAATTTTGTATTTTTCTAGATTATCCTACTTTTTACTTTTGTGTTTTTTAGTTTCACATTTTTGTATAAGTCTAGGTTATCCATTATTCAAAAATAATGGCCATATTACATCCATCAACTTCAACGAATTATAAAAATGTAACGAATATTGACTAAAGGATTAAAAAATCCATTAAGCCAGGAATTTATAATACAGAAAAAATAATCGGATATTTTCCATTTGGTAAAATAAAGTAAGGTCATGAATATACGAGTAAGACTGTTTGCTACATAATGGAAACTACTTTCATGTGTTTTAATGGAATATTTCGTCGCTCACTTACTATTCTATATTAACTTAAGAGACGTAAATAATGTACAATGTCGTATATTTGTACCTACAGACGACAGCACAACAAGCAAAAAAGCGTGGCTATAGATGACCTCTAGACTTGAGTTTCCACGTGGAATGTTTGACGTGGGTGATAAAGAACTACTACATTTATAAAATGTATTGTCAAGTGACAATATTGCGAAATAACTTATTCTTTGTCAGGTGACAATACTTAGTTTACTTATTGTAAATAACTTTTTCTATCTAATTTCAATCTTGGACCTTACGAGGTTATTTTGTTGTGCTATACAGAAAATAACAGAGCACATTATTTGGGATTTTTAGAGCATAAACTCCCTGATTACTTTAAACAAGAAATAAGATTAGTACCTACTATTCTTCTATGTAGGAGCTCAAACTCTGTTTCCAGGAACTTTCTAATAGCCGTAACTGCGGCGTTAGCAGGTGTATCTCTAGAATTTGTAACCAATCAGTTTAATTGTTACAGATCCGATCGGGCCGGGCACTTATGGCGAATAGCTTCGTCCAAACTTGCTGCTTGATAGTACTTACAATATTTGTAGGTAAGTAAAAGTTGAGTTTTACAGTATTAGATCTAGCCTTGGAGTGGCCTATGTCTAGATTACACACTCGTAAGTTATGGACAATTAGATTGTGAAAAATAATAATAGATATAGATGGAAGAATACTTTAGAACTAGCGGTTAACTTTTGGTAAAATTTACCGAAAGTTGTCATGGCCACTCCAAGGCTTTAAGAATATTAAACTACAGTCACTGTGCCATATAATTGACAAATTAATTGATAGAATTTGCGTGGGGAAGCTTTTTTCAATTTCAATGTTGGTCTCAGATACAAGTTACTTACCCCATTCCTCCGACGAAATTTCAAGCCACCAAACCAGACGCATAAAACTATACCCTATTGATTAGTACCATTAGGACATGATCTCAGTCTATTTGTTAAAAATCTTTCTTATTATCGTGGAAGGAGATTTCTTCTAATCGAAGTCAGCCTTTTATTACTACTTTCGGTCACAGATTAGGGAAGGCAATGATCAATTTTCCTTGGAACATTTATTATCTATTAATCAAGATATCCCGTGTACTCTTACAAAGGACCTATTCATTGGAAATTATTATCGGATTAAACGAGAATATAACGTTAATTTGTTTCCAGAACGCGGCGATGGACGGTGGAAGAAAAAGGACGGCAATCTCCAACATGATATCGAGATATTCAGGAAAATGGCAGGTAAGTTCCATTGTTATGGCATAACAAATGTTTTTGTAACTTCAAAATTTCATTTTTTCCTAGAGTAACGTACTCTTCTGGTTTTTATGATTATGCGAAAAATATTTACCAACAAAGTATTATGTTTCTCAGAAATGGCCTCTGTTTCACGTTAACATTTCCATGAAAACTATCGAAAAATGAAATTTCATTTTGTACAGGCACATAGTCTGTCAGGTCAGGTAATCCCAAAAAGAAAAACTTTTGCTAAAATAAAACAATCTTTTTTAAATATTACCTTTTCTTTCAGATAAAATCGAACATGAATTCGATGACGCGTACGACGAATACTCAAGCCAATGGTTAAAGGAGCAATTATTTAACAGTTTGCAACATAAATATAAAGAAAACTGGGTTAGAAAACCAAAAAACAACACAAACTTTGAAATTAAATCAAACAAACCATTTATTTCTTCTTTTAATAATAACGTTAAACATAAACATACAATTCATAATTATGTTGATGATGTAAAATCAAGCACTGATGTGACATCAGATGCAAATGATGCACTAAATTCTAAATTAGATAAAGTTGAAACTCGTAAGTGGCCTAAATTCGAAGATATTTTACTTGAAGTGGGCAAAAAGTACGATTGGAAAAACGACAGGTGGATAAAAGTGAAAGGGAAATTAAAAGATACAGACGATGTTAATAGTGATAACCAAATAGAATTCCATGAAAAACACAAGTTTCACTATAGGATTGTAAAGTTGAATAAAAGCAAAAGTAGGCGGAACGTCGTTGTGGCCGTATCGGCTGTAAGATAGACATCTGAGGATGGTAATGATGAAGTAAATGTAAAGAATCTATTTTTGGTAGACTCTGGGACCAATACTGGGGGAGCTAGAGGATAAAATAAACCCAATCAGGCCCATTGTACAAACGTTTGTAAAACCTACGCGCTTGAAAACTTCGGTTCATTTAAATACAGACACTTTAGATAAATGAGAATCTTAATTAATGTCTTAATTAGCCTTCTGATTCATTTACGCAAATGTTACAATGATGATTAGCTAACTTGGCAAGAAAATGTGAATAATAAAGGGTAATGTGTTCATAAATTATTTCAATTTCTTACCCAAATAATGAATTGTAATTATAACCATAATACGAGTATTTAGGTACCATAACAAATAGAAATATGTTATTATGTCTTCATATGAAAATTTCATATAAATATGAGAAAATATTGTATTGTTATGTTAGACACTTCATTCTAATAATATTGTTATTCTATTCCGATTTCTGATAAATTCATAAAGCTTTAGTTTCCACAATAATTGTAATGCTTTATTAATGGAACTGTGTATTATAACTCATGTTCAACTGTTTTTAAATAAATGTTTTTCTTTTGTTTCATAATATTCGAAGATAACTTTTTGTTTATTTCATAATAGTGGTAATTTTAACACAATACCGATACGTTTATTGTATTCCGGATACATTCTGTAGCACGTCATTCATGTTGAAGTATTCATGTTCCCAGATATTTCCGGTGGCAAATAAAATGTTTGAACTTAATATTTTGTTTCATTTCCTCCTCATAATAGTTATGGGTCGTAATAAAAAAAGTATGCGGGTAGATGAATTGGATTGATGTTGATATTAAATGTAATCTTGTTTATATTACTTCCACGCAAATTGTTATTTTGTGTTTAGGGAAGTTTGGTACCTACATTAAAATTAAATATTTGTAAGAAAACATGAATATTATTAATAAGCATCAGTATATTAATTTCAATTCAATGTATTAGACTCTACATTAAAGTAGATTTACTTTTATTAAAATCTACTATATTTTTTCTAGTGACAAATTCTTATAACGACAGCGCTCTTACAAATACTTCGAATATTCACCTCGTATAATGTACGACCGTAAACTCTGTCGAGTCTGTTTCAGTTCGTAGTTTGATATTGCTAGTATTCCGGCGCTATTCAATTTTCCTCTCAAAACAGTTTGGTCGGTTCAGTGTTACATAAGGCGATTTATTCACCGCATTTCTCGCGCTGCCAATTGCAGACTCTAGAACGGGTGTGAAATGATGCAGTAGAGCGGGAGATGACAGAAACAAAGTGTTACTTGCTCCGAATTTCGCGTTTACATTTATTTCTATCGGTTTTATACTCACAAACATTACTATGAGGACTCACAATGCGCGTGGACGCACAGGGTCCCAAAAACCTATTCATAGACAACTTGAGTGGCGGAGTGACACACACGAACCAATCACAGAGCCTCTGTTCAACGCTGTGCGTTCGACTTCGCATAGCGATGCATACGGATGTTACTCTACAAATTATTACTAGACAGCCTAAAAATGATATTAATAATATACAGGGTGTTAGGTAAATGGGTATTTGAGCCGACACTAACCCATGTTAACATGGGCATATAAATGGTATGATGAAGTCAGAAAATTGATAACTTCATTTTAATTATTTAAATTTTCATACAAATCGGATTTTATAAAATTTATTTTGTATTAAAATAAAAAAAATGATGATATCAAAAATTTCTGACTTCACCATACCATTTATATGCCCATGTTAACATGGGCAAGTGTCGGCTCATATACCCATTTACCTAACACCCTGTAGAGTTTGGAACACTGCAGCACTGATTATTATCTTTGTTTGAGTTGTTACTAAACGCCAGCCAGCCTTGCCCCTTTTCCCTATAAATAATTTCTTACATTTAAAATAGAACAACGAGATCGCTCTTAGCATGCATCTCACCTGATAGAAAGTGATGACCAGGCGACGAAGGTGAACTGGTAACTTACCTGCAACTGAAGAAACATAACAGTGCTGTTAACATTGTTGATATGGCAACAGAATTAGGTAAGATGTTTTTTGGAATAAAAAACATAATCGCCCCCTCAAAAACCTGGGGGTATTCAAACCATCTAAAATGATAATTGATACTTCAACACATTGTATTGTTCTTTGATTTATTAACAGATCCGACACAATTCTACGAGCTGTGCTGTTGTTTTAGTGCGTGGTCAAGTTTTTTAAAACTCAACTCAGAACACTCGGTAATAAAGTTTTAGAAATGTAGGTCACCATCTGTTTAACCTTTGAATAACGAATCATTGAGATTGTATCATTACAGATCTTGGTAAAGTATCGACTTAATGTACCGGATACCTCAGATAATTTTAATGTTGTATTCTTCAGATATAAATTTTAATATTATCTCAAGATCCCTAATTTGAATGTCTCTAGAGTTGAGAGTAAATAATCTTGTTTGCTTGCCTCCATTTAAATAATTCGACACAATCTTAAATTTGAATTTCATATTTAAAGATAGGTACTTATCTTTATATCTGGGCGAGGTATTTCGCGAAGTGTGCTTGGGAATGATAAATTATTATTACTTACGGCATTATGATAGATAGGGTCGTTAAGCCTCGGTATGGTAAAAAAACCAACGTGCTGATGACTGGAGCTCAAGCCTTAGGAAGATTTTGTTGAAGTACTGGACGTGCTTTTTGTCTGAAACTCGGTCATATTTTCACTGCAAATAAAAGATGTTTTTTAACATCTCAATCTAATGGGAACGTTAGATTAAGCCAAACATTAATAATTATGTAGTAGTCAATGTATGATTTTCCAGATGATGATCTGGAAAAATGGTGAATCCTTCGGTAGCAATTTTCACTTATTTCCAAATTTCCAGGTTTCGATAAACTTTCACGTACATCCTGTATCCTGGCACACTTAGGTAAATGGTAGGTTAAAGAATCAAAGTTCATAAATTGAAAAATATTTTACAGTAGTTTCTTGCATTCATAGTAAAGAAGGATCATCCTGAATAACTTAGGTAGGTACGTTCAAAAAAGCGCTTTATAAAAGCCAAAAAAAAATCTCACACAAAGAGGCAGCAGTCAATAAAGATCATATTCTTCTTTAAAATAACTCGCTCATTTCATGTAAATAATTACGAGGAAGTATTTTTTACACAACCAACTCAATTTGTCAATAAAATCGGGTCTCATAAACCCACAAAGACTGTTCCCCACATCCTAATTCTGCGGGCTGCCGCTTTGTTAACACGACCCCAAATGATACCCTCAAACAAGATTAATTTACATCAAATTCACAATAAACATCCCGCAAACCGTACGTATTAAAATTCAAAAAACGTGCGGAAAATGGAAACAGCCGGATTGAAATTAATTAAAACCACAGCTTTTGTAGACGTGACAATGCAATTTGAGACACGTTTTGACGTTGACGACGTTGTGGAGCAGTTTCGGAATTGGTTTTTAACTCAATACTCTGTGGTTTGGTTAGCTATTGAAAAATTAAAAATGATTGAATATAGTTTGTTAGCTTTGCTCTGAAGTTCAGCATTTGACATTAATATAGGTATCATGTAGGTATGTTAATAGGCCAGACAGTTTTTATAACGTGTAATGTAACGTAACTCTGGTTCTCCTACGGATCTCCTCATTTCTGATTCGATCACGCAGGAAAACTCCGAGCATAGCACGCTCCATCGCTCTTTGGGTGACCTTAAGCCTTCTTATGAGGCCCATAGTAAGCGACCACGTCTCAGATCCGTATACCATCACTGGCAACACACACTGGTCAAGACTTTTGACTTGAGACACTGCGGTATTTCGGGCGTGGGCAGGCCTCCCACTAGGTGGACCGACGATCTGGTGAAGGTCGCGGGAAGTGCCTGGATGCGAGCGGCGCAGGACCGGTCTTTGTAGAAACCCTTGGGGGCGGCCTTTGTCCAGCAGTGGACGTCTTTCCGTTAAAACGAACGAACGAACGAATGTAACGTATCTCCCAAAGCACATGGTTGGTTTTACAGTCAGTTACTTTAAACTTTGTAAGTCGTAACATACCTACTCGTAGAAGTGCTCAATAATGTAGTCAAGTAAGTTATAAAGTGTAAATTTTGTATTGTTGATCGAAGAAAAAACTAGAACCTATTAAAGGATGATGAGATTTTAGTGCTGGATCTGAAGTAATCAAGTCATTATCATCAAGAACATCAGCTAAGTGGGATCTCAAGATCTAATCTTTATCTAACTAGGATATCCAAGATACATCATTAGAAGAGCCAAGCTAAGAAAAGCAGCATAGCAAAAAGTTCTCCACCCGTAATATGACCGAGGGAAACGCAACGTAAGTAATCTTAGCACCTTCTTTGCCACGGTTTCATTAAGCCTGCCCTAAACACACATCGATCTCCCAAATAAGACGGCGGAGGGTCCAATAATTACGACGGTGAACACCTGCGTGGAAGCACAGTATAATGAAGAGCAGTGAGTATTCTACATTCTAGGTAGGTATTTATAGCCAAAGGGCTTGGAACTTAAATTGTTTACAATAAGCATCAAAATCATTTGAAGAATTTTCTTGATGCAAGTGCACCATACTTACTAGTAACTACGTACACAACGTAAAGTTAAAACTGTGATTGAAGAATTTTTACTATAAATAATTTTACTTGCTAGTAGTTGTCATGTCCTGTTGGAAAACTTAAAATGTTTTCATGTACTCGGAAAAACTATTCTGATTATACTTTGATTTCCGTCATTAAGTTATTATGTGTAACATTACTCGTACTTCAATTAATTTATTCAGTACGCACATGTACTTACGCAGCGTGCGAAAGTTACGTTATTGAAATTCGTAACATAATTATGGAGCTGAGAGTGGTTTCCTCTTTTAAATATTTAATTTTAGAAGATAGATATTAAGTTCTATCTTTGTTCCTTTTTGGGGTGACATTTCTCATGCTGAATTCACTACAATTTAATCATAATTCCTTTGTTGCCGAAGTCCTTTGCCAATAGGGTGAATGTGCAAACCTACTGCACTACTTTACACTGAAAGTACAGTCTGCTTAATTACTTCCTATGTCAACAGGGTTTTTTCAGCGGCCTTTGACACCCGATGTTAGCAGGTCTGATCTGTCAGCACACTCGAGTAAGCCTTACACAAACACGGCTATTTGCGTTCCGTGGTCCACCGAGACCTGAGTCAACAGTAATATCCTCATCGCTTTTGAGGCGGACACTTGTAAGATACACTGAAGGTGTGGACACAGGCTCTGTAACGGACGGTTAACTATGCCTGTTATGTAGATGCGTATGTAAATGATAAGGACACATACGCCCGCATTCACAAACATTACTATGAGGTCTCATAGTGCGCGTGGACGCACAGGATGACACACAAACCAATTACAGAGCTCTATTCAATACTGGGCGTTCGATTTGCTGCTTCACTTAAGCAAGCATCGTTTGTGAATACGGCCGATATTCACTATAGGAAGTTTGTTGTTGAGTCATTTTTATAGGGGAAAGTCGGGTATATTGGACCACTTGCTAAATTGAACCACCGTAATATTTCGCAGAATATTCTTTAAATAGCTGCAACGGCGACACTCAGCGATACATAACTAATTAGGTAGGTACATTGATAATTATAATCAGTCACAATTAATGTTTTTTTCGCTATTTGCGTTCCGTGGTCCACGGAGACCTGAGTCAACAGTAATATCCTCATCGCTTTTGAGGCGGACACTTGTAAGGTACACTGAAGGTGTGGACACAGGCTCTGTAACGGACGGTTAACTATGCCTGTTATGTAGATGCGTATGTAAATGCTAAGGTCACATACTCACTAGGTATAGAAAGTTTCTTGTTTAGGTGTCATTTTCATAAAGAATTTGTTAGACAAGGATCTCAAGATGCTATCTTTGACCTATTGTTTGTTCGAATCAAACAACTTCAGTGGGCAAATTCATCGTTTATTATCACAATCACATTGAGAATTAAATGGCACAACTTACAAAATTATTAATATTATAAATTATAAATAGGTACAGATGGCAAAATAAGTTCGACAAGAAGTTCGTCTTAGACGTCTGTTCTGTTCGACGGTGCACAACCGAATGTCTGCGCCACGGTCTCGCTGCTATCAAGTGCTCTCCCCTCCCAGCCACAACTACGTCATCGGTGGGGCACTAACAGCGAGATTGTGGCGCCACAATCAAATTAAATACTTTTAAATTAATTTACACTTTTTTACATTATTTTACACAAATAGTTAAACGATAATTTATCAAATATAATATTTATCACAAATAATCATAATGTCAGTAATGATTTTAACAGCTCGGCCATCCGTTAAAAAGCAAGTCCTCTTGCTTATTGTCTTACGTAACATAATACTTCAGACAATTTAAGACAATCATCTATGTTAACAACAAATAAGTAAATAAAACACATGAAATTAAGATAATCATCCATATAAACAACAAATAAGTAGTTAAAACACATGATATTAATACAATAGTCTATGTAAACAACAAATAAGTAGCTAAAATGCATGAAGTTAAGAATCATCTGTGTAAACAACAAATAATAATATGAAGTCAAGACAATCATCTATGTAAAGGACAAATGTTAATAATATTAATAAAATATTTCGTCCATTTGCGACGACACTGTGATATATCAAAAACAGTGGTTTTCCAGAAAACGACTTTTTAACTTTTGAATGACCATAACTCTTAAAAGAAGGTTAGGATTACCTAATTGTGTATGAAACGTTTAAAGATTAACTATTAATAAAGGACAATGGGCAAAATGGTACCCGGCTCCAATAGATATGTGTCTAGTATCGTTTGAAAGGTCTTACCAAGATGAACAACTTTTACTATGACCACCAGCCTCAGATCTGGTTGTGTACGAAGATATACATACTTTTTTGCAGAATGGTACCCGGCTCCAATAGTTATGTTTGTAGTGTCATTTGAAAGGTCTTACCAAGACAAACAACATTTACTATGGCCACCAGCCTCAGATCTGGTTGCGTTCGAAGATAAAGATACTTTTTGTGTAACCTAAGTATCATACAGTATGAAGGGGGACGCGCTCGAGGCAGGGCACCGACGAGATGGTCGGACGCGGTGAGGAAGACGGTGGGCGGGAGTTTGCATCGTGCAGTCCACACAGCTTATGACCGCAGTCTGTGGAGAAACACTATCTATGGTCGCGATCCTCATCAGTGAAGGACCGAGGAAGAAGAAGAAGAAGTATCATACGTGTCCATCGTATGGTACTTAGGTTATGCGAGGCAGGAAGGGTTTACTGCTCCAGCATCCTTCCTTAACTCTATAATTATTGATGGGGATAATTGTGAAATAAATATTTTTATTTAAAGAAGTACTACCCCCTTATTATTAAAAAGTTACATCTAGGAAGAGCCTTGGATTAAAATGACATTTCCATACCAAATGACAATTTAAGCCAGAGTTCAACTAGAGTGTAACTGTTATTAATAAAGGGGTTAAAGTTTTATTACTTCTTAAGGGTTTTATTATGGGTTGCTAAAGCGAATAAACCCACAAGACCCAATAAGTCCACCCACAAGATGGACCGACGACCTCATAATGGTAGCGGGAAGACGCTGGATGCAGGCCGCCACCAACCGGCCATTGTGGAAATCATTGGGGGAGGCCTATGTTCAACTGGACGTCCTATGGCTAAAATGATCATGATGATGATGATGAAAGCGAATAAAGGGCTAATAGCTTGGGTAGTTCATCGTAGGTATAATCCTTTCCTTTTCAATGCTTCTTTTAGTTATATTAATAGAATGTAGTCATAATTACACTCGTATACATACTCGTATACATGGATGATTGTGTTATACTTTCATTATAATACTTAGTGGAATTACTGCTTTCAAAACGTGAATTAGAACTGGCCCCATAGCAGACATTTTCCTACATCTAAAGGCCTTTTAAAATATATATTGGTTATGGCTATTGGAGCGGGTACCACTTTCCATACATTTGTGCCCATCATCCTTTAAATATTTATAGTAAGACATAAATTTGCGTCTAAATTGATGAAATTATAGCGATTGAAAAAAAAAAGAGACAACTTATCACATTGTTCTAGTAAAAACATAATATTTTGAAGATGGTAAGTTCAGTTGTCACGTTGAAGATGATGTAAAAAATTATATTTATATAAGTCATTATTTAGATAAAACGTTGATCTTGAAAAATTTTATTTTATTTTAATAACATTACAATCAGTAAAAATGAGGTAATTATTGGAACAGGCGAATATTTCGCTTTGCTATGTTAAATTGCACTTATAAAAATATTATCTAAGTAGACAGACAGTTGTATACAGGGTGACTGGAACTCAACCCGCCATAGCTAATACGCGTATAGAGGAGGTCATTTGCTAATTATTGAACCTTACTTTCTATGTCTAAAGTTTTATAGTTTAGGAGATATGTAAATTTTTATACTTTTTTCAGATTTTTCCGAAATTTGTCCTAAAAACTGCTTAAATTTTTTTTCTCGCGTAATTTCAACAGTTTTTTTTATTAGATATTAATATTGAATATGTCTTTATTTAAATAAAATAGATTTCTGATCCAGATAATGATTGAATAACTAGTTACGAGCCGCCAAAGTCTAACAAAAGTACAAACCACGAAAAAAAATTGTACTTCGAATTCGATTTAAAAAAAAACTAATGGTGATAATGGATTGCCAATAACCTTAAAAATATCTCTAGCTTCTCTTCTTTCCAATGATATATCACACGTTGTAATTAGATATTGAAATTAGTCAAAAATTCAAAGTTTATGGAAGAAAATGGAGTAATAATACAAAAATTATCCATACAAAGTTGATTTTGAATTTTTTTTAAATCTTTTCTTCATAATGTGATTATTATTTTAAATTAATTTTTCAAAAAACACACAAAAATAGTTATGAAAAGGAGTATAGCAGAAAATATGAGATGTTTGAAGAAACTTTGTATGGATAATTTTCGTATTATTACTCCATTTTCTTCCATAAACTTTGAATTTTTGACTAATTTCAATATCTAATTACAACGTGTGATATATCATTGGAAAGAAGAGAAGCTGGAGATATTTTTAAGATTATTGGCAACCCATTATCACCATTAGTTTTTTTTTAAATCGAATTCGAAGTACAATTTTTTTTCGTGGTTTGTACTTTTGTTAAACTTTGGCGGCTCGTAACTAGTTATTCAATCATTATCTGGATCTGAAATTTATTTTATTTGACTAAAGGTTTATTCGATATTAGTATCAAATAAAAAAATCGGTTAAAATCATGCGAGAAAAAAAATTAAGCAGTTTTTAGGTCAAATTTCGGAAAAAGTATGAAAATTGACATATCTCCTAAACTATGAAACTTTAGTCATAGAAAGTAAGGTTCAATAATTAGCAAATGACCTCCTCTATACGCGTATTAGCTATGGCGGGTTCAGTTCCAGTCACCCTGTATATACAATATTAAGCTCACATTAAGTTTTCTTATTCTAAAAACTAATGCTTATCAAAATAAACGAAAAACTCTCAAAAGTAAAATCTCGTAAACTACTCCAAAAAAAAACACAGTACTTAAGAGAAACTGTACTAAGTAGGTATGTATATTGTATGTATGCAGAAGAAAAAATTGTAGGTACCTACTAGGTTAGTAAATAGATATTTTATAACAGACTAGTTATGACAATCTAATCCTAAAATTATCAACGCAAAAATCGCCGTCCCCGGCGAATAAAATGGCAAACATGCGACATTTTGGTACCTTTTCGGGTGTTTTAATTTTTTATACTTATTTAAAATTAAATTTATAAAAGATAATTATTTAAACAATGTATTAATAGAGAAAAATAACAACCACTATTTATAAATAATGTAGCCATTTTATTGGCGTAGTTTTTCTGAAATAGTTATATAGCAATATTATTATACAAAACTATGTTGCGCCAAAGTATATTTGGGCAATAAGCGATAAAGTAAAATTCAGTCAATTGTTGATGATCTGTAATTACATTAAAACATTAATATACCTTTTTTGCAGAAAGCAAAACATAGCCAATAGAGCTAAGTAATATTGAATAATTACATAATAATAAATAAATAAATATCTGGGGTCATCCAACGCATTGCTGTTCTAGCATACTTCTACTGATAGATAATTTTGTTAGCTATCGTCTTAGATTAAGCTAATCTAAGGCTATCGTATGATAATATAAATTATTTTGCTTGTTGTGTCTGTAAAAACAGACAGTCGTATAAGTATGTTTTATTTGCACTGTATTACTAGTATTTGAACTATTCTTCAAAACGAATGTATGTTTATCAGTCTACATCTACTCGTATTAGTTATTAATATTATTAATTACCGACGTTATTGTAGCTCAACGAGACCTTTCACAGCGCTCACATAGCGCTGTTAGTCATGTTGTCGGATTAGGTTGTGGAATTCCTTCAAGCAGTGCATCGCCACAAATGTTAACCTTTGCTTTTTCGCATTGCTAGTCCCCATCTGTAATGATATCTGGACTTTAGTATTACTGTTTAGCGTATACAACGTGACAAGTAGATATACCATTCAATTTCAATAACATGCATTCTGCAATAACAGAACATCAACAAATGACCTACAACATATTTCCATTATAGGAAAAATTTTCATCATCTACAACGTTACTAGTTAAGATGTCCCGATGATACTTCGATTTTCTTACAAGAATAACGTGACATATAAATAATTTCTCTTTTACTTTGCTTTTTGTTTTACAAGAACATTGTGATAAGTATGACATGCCACATTGTCGAATAAAATAAAAATATTTTAAAAACTTACCTTTGTCATCAATACCGCGGTATCCTCGAGATGTCACGTTTTTATTAAAAACAAAGAGGACCTCACATCTCAAAGCGCAGGTGGCAACTGAACTGTCACAGTGTCGAAGCTAACTATATCGCCGAACGAGCCAGCGCTATAACGTAATATTTTGTTTCTTTCTCTCATAGTATTGTTGTTTTTGGAGTAACAAATACCCTGTTTTTGGAGATAAAAGAACCCAAGATCGCGGTTCAGAATTTCGGTAAAACAAAAAATCGTATATCTCGAGATGTCACAGTGTCGTCGCAAATGGGCGATTTATATACATTCATTAATTATCTTTGTACATTGTCACTTATCCTGTTATTATCAACAATAGTATTATCACTATCAATGACGTCGTTGTTATTACTAGTAACATTATGATCATCATTCTCAGTCGCATCATTCATGTTTACATCAACGTTATCATTACGATTTCTAGAGTTGAGCTCTATAGAATTATTTTCATCCTCATTACTGCTTTCATTATCGCTACTATCAAAGTTAGTGGAGAATGTTAACCAAGGTTGAATTTTGTCTATTGCAACTATGGCTTCATAACGGCGATTATTCTTTTTAGTTAGTGGTGTATCCTCTATGAGAAACCTATCGTTTGGGAGTATTTTAATAATGCGGTACGGGCCTTGATATTTTGCTACTAGTTTTTTTGATTTACCATCATTACAGTTAACAATACGTTCAACACGAACTAATTGTCCTTCTTTATATGTCTGTCCACTTTTCCTAGTTCTATCAAACCTTAATTTATCTTTCGCCTGCTGTTCCCTTATTCTTTCCCCAGCGACCTGTCGCAAACCTGGCAATTCTTCTGCTGAAGTTACATGAAGAGTATCGTTAATTACGTCACTAAGAATTGCTTCAGAAGTATTTATTAGTTTGTATCCAAATAAAAGTTCAGAAGGACTTTTTTTTGTGGTGCTATGAATCGCTGTGTTCATACCGATTTGTATATCAGGGATATACTCATCCCAAGTTTTATCATCCTTACCATGGGATTTAGTGGCAAGAGCATCCAGTATAGTTCTATTGAACCTTTCCACCTGGCCGTTCGCTCTAGGTGAAGCTACCGCATTGAGTATATGTTTTATGCCTGTCGTTTTAACAAACTTCTTGAATATTTGCGAAGTAAAACAGGACCCTTGATCAGTTATAAGCCGTGTAGGAGTCCCGAAATAACTAATATGTTCCCGGAAGACCCTTACTGTAGTAATTGCTTTTGTATTTCGCACGGGGGTTATATTTATGAATTTTGTGAAGCCATCTACAATGACCAATAAGTAGGAATTTCCCCTTTTACTCCGTACAAAAGGACCTAAATGATCAGCATGAATAGTGTGAAAAGGGATTTCCAATCTGGGAATAGGGTGTAACTCACCGGCACGAGGCCCACCTTGTGCCTTATGATAAGCACACTCCAAGCAGGCAGAAACGTACTTTTTTACAAAGCGGCGTAACTTAGGGAACCAATAAGATTCTTTTATGCGAGACAGTGTTTTTTCAAACCCGAAGTGCCCTACATCGTCATGGTTCATTTTTAGTATTTGCCACCTTACAGATTTAGGGACGACCCATCGAAGTTCGTCATTAACTTTGCGATAAACGCGATTGTCTTTTAAAGAATAGTTATTCAATACATCCTGAATTTTGTCAGACTCGGGATTAGAAAGAATATTTTTGATGGAATTAATTTCATCATCCGCTAACTGTACAGTACTAATCCAATCGTCCTTTTCTACAACTAACACATCCAAGACATGCGTTTCAGAGATAGCGGGTGCAACTGGGTTTCGGCTCAATGCGTCTATGTGTGCCATACGGGCTCCCGGTCTATATTCGAAACTACAGTCGAACTCCTGCAGTTGCACCCACCATCTTGCTATCC
The DNA here is from genome assembly GCF_963855985.1 of Ostrinia nubilalis. NCBI lineage: Eukaryota > Metazoa > Arthropoda > Insecta > Lepidoptera > Crambidae > Ostrinia > Ostrinia nubilalis. Next base: position 8,845,691 of record NC_087096.1, on the reverse strand, counting down.
TGGGGATCAAGTCACGTTTTGTCATTGTAGTACGTAATGCATTGCAGTCCGTGTAGATCTTGAAAGGTATGCCAAGTAAATAAACTCTAAACCTAGATAAAGATGCTATGACTGCCAATGTTTCAAGTTCAAAAGAATGCATCTTTTGCTCATCTGATGTAGTTTTACGACTATAGAAGGATATTGGTCTTAATATGCCCTCAGCATTTCTTTGGAAAATTATGCCAGCAACGCCTATCTTGCTAGCATCAGTGTGCAACTCTGTAGGTAGAGATGGGTCGTACAATGCTAATATAGGGCGTTGGACCAAAGCATTTTTCAAAGTTTGAAAGGCATGATCTTGCCTATCGGCCCATTGCCACGGGGAGTTTTTCTTTAATAAATCAGTCAAAGGGCTCGCAATAATTGAAAAATCCTGAACAAATCGTCTAAAGAAACTAGCCAATCCGATAAACTGACGAACCTCATGCTGGTTCTGAGGCTGTGGAAAATTTCCAACAGCTTCGGTTTTGCGTAGGCCAGGACTAATTCCATCCGAACCTACTTCAAATCCAAGATAATCAATCTTTTCATAAAAGAAGTAACATTTTGACATCTTTAGTGTCAGTCCCCCAGCACGTAGCAAGTCTAAAACCTCTTGAAGACGTGTTAAGCCTTCGGCGAAGTCATGTGCTGGGATCAACACATCATCCATATATACCATTGCATATTTAATTTTAGCTTCTGCTAAAATTTTGTTGATGGTCCTTTGAAATACGGATGGTGCGTTGACGAGACCAAACGGCATTCTAAGGTACTCGAATTGTCCATCTGGAGTAACAAATGCAGTTTTGTGTCTAGAGTCTTCTTTTATAGGAATCTGGTAATAACCGGACGCCAGGTCAAGAGTAATGAAGAATTTATGCCCCGAAAGAAGGTCTAACTGATCTTCTACTCTGGGCAAAGGATAGTGATCTTTGATTGTTTTGCGATTTAGAGCTCTATAGTCAATACACAATCGTTTTTCTCCAGTCTTCTTTTTGACTAAGACTATAGGGCTTGCGTATGGGGATGATGATTCGCGGACTATGTTAGCATCTAACATCTCCTGCACCATGTCTCTAACCAAAGTGCGCTCACTAAGTGGCATTCTATAGGGTCTATAAACGATAGGGTCGGTATCTGACAGTTGTATTTCCATCTCAGTAACAGATGTGAATCCCAAGTCTTTTAGACTGGTAGAAAAACAATCGGCATATTTGCACAAGAGGCTTTGAAGTTCACGCTTTTGTTCGTCATTGATCAAATTACCACAATTAAGATTATCGTCGTGTACGGGCAAATCTTTTGAGAGATTGAAAATTTCTTTCGTACTTGAAACAGGCATTGAGCGAGTTATAAGTGAATTTGACATAAATTTTATTGTACTTGAAGCTACATTTTGAACTAGTAATTTACCCTTTCCCCTAATGAGTTCATATTCCCCTGGCAAGAGAAAATATTCGCTACCGGCTTTACCTCTGACGGAACCATGAACATATATTCTTCCGGAATAAAGTTCACTAGATATAACGGGAATCGCTTTGATCTCTTGTTGGGGAATGATAACAGTTTCTTGGATGGTAAGGCATATTTTTTTAGTACTAGCTGAATCTTCAAATATCAATTGAGAAGGAGTCTTAGTGATCATTATACAAGGATGTTCCGTGAAATTCTGACCTAGCAGGACGGGTTGTTTTATTGCGTCATCTCCTACGACATACATTTCAATCAGCAGCGTAATACCTTGGACATTTACGTTTGCCATTATACAAGAAATTGCTTGGATGCAATTATTCCCTATACCTCTTAGTAGTGGTAAATTTTTAGTACATTGTTGAGCACCTAGTTGTAATGCATCAGTATATCGGATAAGAGAACATTCGCTGCCTAGATCTACATAACATTCTAATGGTTTGTGATTTACTTCAACCGTCATGTAATATTTATTTTTACTACTCTCATCAATTGATTCTTTATTCGAAGGAGAAGCATCTCTCACATCATCAGTTATTTCATTTGTTGGTTGGTCGCTCACACAAACCCTTAGAACTTGTTTTTCTTTCGAATTGAATTGATCATTATTTTTAGATTTATCTGATTTTACATTTGGGCAAGATGTGATTCTATGACCAATCATATGACAATTGGTACACTTTTCTATGGGTTTCTTACAAAGAAAACTCGGGTGGCCCTCCATCCCACAGTTAAAGCACTTAATAGGGGGTTTGCTTGTACCGGCGTTATTCCTACTTGATGTTGATGTGTTACTAGCCGTCTGTCGTTTATCAAATCGAGCCCTACTGGAGTTTGAAGTACTTTCTTTAGAATTACCGACTTTTACAGTCTTCAAATACTTAAGAACCTGCTCAGGGAAATCAAATTGCGCGGCCTGTGCACCTAGGCGTATGCCTCTATCTTCTATGCCATGTAAAATACAATCAACGGCTTGCCTACCTTTAATTTGACAACGATTTAATAAGTTCAATTTTGAATAGAAGTATTGTTCTAACGGTTCCCCAAACCGTGCTTTTAGGGCTAACATATCCGATAGTAATTCCGCATAATTTTCGCGACAAGGAAACGATTCTATCAACCTAGTCTTCCATTCAGCCCATGTGAAACGTACGCTGGGCAAACTCTGATACCACGATTTCGCTAGACCGCTTAATTTGGGCAAAGCGTAGTGTATGATCTCGCGTTCGTCCCAGTTATAAATATCCGCGCATTCTTCAACCTTGGTCAACCAATTAACAATATTTTGAGTTTTTGATAAGGGATCAAATTCAGGCACTACGTTATTGCTGGCAGTAATCTTATGGCTACCTGACTTAGCGATATCTTTGAGAGCATTTACAAACTGACTGAGTATGTTATCTGAAGCATGCGATAAATTTAAAGAATTATCATACCTAGTACGGCGTACAGGTGGCGGAGAATCTTCTCGTCTGGTGTAAGAGCTGCGATGTCTTCTAGGTATTTCAGGTTCAGGTGTGCGGCTTCTTAAGCGTTTCCTCCTTGTTTCATCTTCATATCTCTCTTCGCGTCTGTCTAAGTTGCCAAAAGAGCGTCGCTCTAGCTCACCGCTCAATTGGTTAATGGAAAAATTTCGTAATGCATCAAAAGAGCGTCGCTCTAGCTCACCGCTCAGTTGGCTATCGGCAAAATTTCGTAGCGTAGATTGATGTCGCTCAAGCTCATCATCATATCTACGGCGATCTTGTGTGCTCAGAGAGTGTTGCTCAAGCTCACCACTCCTGAATCTTGACACTGAGCGTCGCTCTAGCTCATCGCTCAAGTGTCTAGACTGTGGACCTCGCTCTAGATCATCATCTATGTGCCTAGGACACGAAGGGTGTTCCACTTCAATAACCGCGCTATTTGACCGCGAGCGTCGCTCTAGCTCACCGCTCGTGGGTCGAGATCGCGGACGTTCTCCATCTCTATCCGTGAATCTCGATTGAGAACTTCTCTCATTTTGTTCTCTTAAAAGCTGTCGTCGAAGGGTCAGTTCATCATCATCGTTGACCAGGTTTCTCCCATGATCATCATTTTCCTCCATTATGGGCGTGGAGCGAAAGTTTTATTCTTGTAAACTCTCGGTATCCCACTTCTGAAGTTGTTCGAATCAAACAACTTCAGTGGGCAAATTCATCGTTTATTATCACAATCACATTGAGAATTAAATGGCACAACTTACAAAATTATTAATATTATAAATTATAAATAGGTACAGATGGCAAAATAAGTTCGACAAGAAGTTCGTCTTAGACGTCTGTTCTGTTCGACGGTGCACAACCGAATGTCTGCGCCACGGTCTCGCTGCTATCAAGTGCTCTCCCCTCCCAGCCACAACTACGTCATCGGTGGGGCACTAACAGCGAGATTGTGGCGCCACAATCAAATTAAATACTTTTAAATTAATTTACACTTTTTTACATTATTTTACACAAATAGTTAAACGATAATTTATCAAATATAATATTTATCACAAATAATCATAATGTCAGTAATGATTTTAACATGTTTAAGGTGCTTAATAACACTTATTGTACTCTTTTATTATGTTTTTCACTTAGAATCTAACCCAATAAGCAAAATAGGTAGACAGACATCATAAAGGCAGCAGGGAAGCGCTGGACGCAGGCCGCTACCAATCGATCAACATGGAAAACATTGGCGAAGGCCTATGTACAGCAATGGACGCCCTATGGCTGAAATGATGATGATGATGACGGTGATGAAGCAAAATAGGCAGGTAGGCGCTGGATACAGACAGCTACTAACCGGGCGATATGGATATCATTGGGGGAGGAGGCCTTGTTCAGCAGTGGACGTCCTGTGGCTGAAATGTTGATTTGTGTGTTGAATGTGATTTCTACAAGGGTCTCATATTTTTATTTAAGACAGTAAGTTATCTCATTTAAAAAGTCAAAATTATAATCTTACAATGAATTCGAAAACGAATTTGTCAAAGTAATCGTAGATTTCGTGTAAAACTATGCAAATGTAATTCGATTTAAATTGTAGTAAATAGGTACCATAAGTTAACAGAGCTTATTCACGCCTTCTCGGATATTTTATGAAGCTTACAGTGCAATATTGAGTTTGTTATTTATACGACCATAAATTTCATTGGGAGTGCACTAAACTGCAGCTGTGAAAATATTGTGTTTGGATACGGATAAAAAATATTATTATTCATTTAAATATCTATGAGTTTTTCTTTTCATCTTACAATAGTTTCATTAAAACTGTAATACATTGTTATTTATAATTATATTTAAAATTCGAAATCGATTTACATAATTTATTGGGTCCGTGGCCGAGTCCCCCAGTTTTCGACGCACCCGTGGTCGACGCCCCCGGTCAGTTAAATTCGATTTGAAGCAATTTTTAATCAAATGTACAGTCAGGCACAAAAATGTTTATAAACGAATAAATATTTATTAGGCCAGTAGAATTAAACACAAAAATGAATCTAATGAAATGAAAATAATTCCTACAAAAGTTTTTTGTTTCTTACTACTGCTGGTTTTGGGTTAAAATTTTGCTCCCAGATTGCATAAATAGCGTCAAACATGCATAGTTTAGTATAATAATTAGCTTGTGAAACTTTTTTCGTTGACTGTACTTAGTGCAAAAGCCGAAAAAAATATGATATTAAATTTATTTAAATCGGGGGCGTCCACCACGGGTGCGTCAAATACTGGGGGACTCGGCCACGGACCCATTTTATTAGGTTGTTATCTATTATGGTACTTTTAGCTTCTAAGTATAATAAACATTTCTTTGGTATCAAAACAAATGTTGACTGTTTATAAATGAGTTTTACCTGTGGTTTTACTTGTATCAAATAATACCTACCCATCTGTTTACAAGATTCACAACAACATATCATCACACCGAAATCCCCGAGGAACGTGGGGAGAAGCAACTTGTGTTGTAATTCCAGTCAGATCTGTAGATCAATTTTTCATATAAGGTACTTGATACAAATAAGGCCTACCTAACTTTAAATGCTTATATTTCAATAAATATTAACGCCAGTCAACAAAAACAAGGTTAATTAACTTCTTCCATCCTTTAATTTTAGCAATATTACAAAAAATAACACAATTTTTAACTAAATCTATTCAAAATAAGCAAATTACGAAACCACTGATTTTGGCTTTATTAAATCACCTACACGGAATAAGGCCTATATGATTCAAATGCCTGTAGACCTTAAAATTGAGCTTGTATTAAACAAAATGCGGTCTTATAACATTAAACACGTCGATTTGCTTGCGTTATCAAAATTTTACATACCAAGTAAACAGAAATATACTGTATATCTCTAGATAAACTTAAATTCCACTTATTAAGAGTAATACATAAATTATAGATAAAATTAAATATTCATAGTAACAAAGTAATGATTCCTTACTTAAATTATCAAAAACAAACAATATTATTTTTTTGTATAGGGCTTATTAAAACACCGTGTTCGAATAAGGCCTACACATAAAATCTTTTAAATAAATCAGTTTAGGAACATCATTTAATCTTGATTTTTTGTAAGCAAAATGAGATCTCAATTTTTGTTAGAACCAGGGCATAAAAAGGCTTCTGAATCATCTTTACGAACTCCTACACAATCTTTATGATACCACCAAAAGCAGTCCTTTATGGTAGCATATCTGCTATATTGTCTTCAAGACAGGCATGATAATATCAGCTTTAATCCTTTAGAATTATACATACGGCTTTTTTTTCTTATTTTTTATTGGTTTTGTATTTTGTTTCTTTTTTTTACAGGTTTAGTTTTTTTTTTTACTCTGTTTTCTTTTTATTTTCTGTGCTGTTAGTAACATTTTTATTAAATAAATATTTAGTTACTCTTTGACTCATTTAGTTTAATGAATTTGTCCGTCCGTAATCAGGTGTTGACATAAGTATCCAATATGGCCTACCATGCTGAAATAAGGCCTAGGCCTTATTAGATATTTCGCTCTTGTTGTCTTTAAAAATTTACAAATAATGCATCTATAGCCAGTAGTACAAATTAAGGTAATTATTAGCTAGTAAGAAATATTTAGAAACGATTACTAAGAAAAGCTTAATCAAAAACAGCGTTATTTTACCGAAAATTTAAGATGAAATCGCCAGATTTTTATAAGAGAGCACGAAATCACCCACCACCTTAGAAGAACGCGTGCCAATTGGTGCTGGGATCGTGGATCGGGACGCTCTTGCACTCTACCGGGTTGTAAGGCATATGAGTACGTGTCCTTGAAGTATTATCCCGGTTGGATTTGTTTATCTGTGTTTTCTGATGTATAGGCCTTATTAGAACGTAGGCCTTATTTGTATCAAGTACCTTACACGTTTTTGTAGATCGGGAGCGAGATTCGGCGATTTATCAAGACCATGTGTGGCGGACAAAAATCACAGATTAGGTACTTACAAAAAAAGAAAACAAAGAAGAACGTGATCCGGACGAACGTGACTAGAATCGATTTGGGTATTTTATTACGACACTTTTTCTGTTTGTGCATCTACCATCGACTCACACTTCTTGTAATGATGTCACAGCAACTTAAATCAGCATCTAATTTGGTTGCAATAAGAGCATTTTTACAACAAACATGTAAAGTCAGATGTGCAGTTTTCTGTACCTTCGCCGCGGAAATTTCAATTTAAAACTCTGCACCCAACCTATGGGAGACAACTACAAAAGTTGCGAATAGGAATAAAAGTTTATTTCCTTCCTATACAAAACTGTGAAATGTGAATTGAATTTTATATTCAAATCTTAAAGGTTGACGTTTGTAGGCTTGCTATGTATTTTTATGTTCACATTTTACACCTTGTTCCTGTGTGTAAAGGTGTGAAGTTACCTACCTACTATAGATTTTAAATTATGTCCGCAAAAATAGACAGCTAGGTATTTCTCAAACTACGTCCGTTTGATTACAACGAGATGTTTGATTCATTCATTGAGACAATACAATTAGATTTTTACTAAATATTTTGATTTACTTAAGTTAAAAATTAAATTTATTACAGTAGTTGTCATGGAGCTAATATATTTAAATAAAATAGATAAAAATCAGTAAACTTAAAATTCAGACGTCAGGGGGGGGGGGGGGGATAAAAACACAAAACTTCGACTGTCAATCTCATTTAGACATGGAGTGTGTGAGTTATGAATGGTAGACGCTACCTGTACTATTACTTATTCTGTGACGCTACCTTATGGCTGCGATGGCATAATATTTGTGTGCCGTATATTAGGAAAAGTTTTTACCGACGCCGCGACGGCGAGATACCAACGTATTGACATTCACTAATGAAAATGTACCCCAATACTTTGCAATAATGTTGATTATGCCACGCTCTCCCCACAGGGAGATCTGTGTTCAGACAAAAATGTTCCCGTAATGTAATTGCAGGGGTTTTATATTTTTCATATTCCATTATTACGTTTCGTAGTGTTTGCGATTGAAAGGTTCGTTGGAGGAGTTTAGGAATATTTTCTGTAATTTGATAAAAATATTTTTATTAGATTGGAATTTACGATATTAGAGATAAGAAATATATCTTTCATTGATCCCTTACGTTTTGTATCTTGTATATTACTAACTTATTACAACAAAAATCATTTCTAATTTAATACAAGTTTAGTTTTAGCGGGCGCCATCTTAATACAGTGTTGATAAAATAATCACATTTTGCTGAAAGCATTCACGTCCGTATTCAACCTAAATCCTACAATTTTCCTTGTGACACAAATAAATGAAGAAGCATTCTGCTTTAGACAGGCCTGGAGAAATAGGTTAACTTTAACTTGGCTCATTTTATTTCAAGGCTAAACAAGTTTGTTTTAACTATTGTATGTGACAGGCGAATTCTTTTAAGTTCAAAAAAGTAAAAAGAAAGATAAAAAAATAAAAATATTGTCTTTGTCATTCAATTTCTTTTTTTTTTTTACAAAAATCGTTCACGGTTCACCCAGCAATATTCTAAAGCCAAAATAAACTAATAAGGGACTAGAAAGGAACAAAAGAAAATTACCTAGTCAGGAGAACGGCTCGGCAAACAGCGGGCGTCGGATAATGAAATATTTTCATTACACTCACTAGCGTTGAGTGCAAATACGGACCGGATGTGTGTGCGTGAGCACACATTAACATAAGTGTGGGTAACAAATTAGGTCAATAACGTAGGGTTGGAATGCCAATATTCCTTATTACGTGCATAATAAAGGATTCAGGGTCTTTTAACCTTTAACCAGTGACACGTAGTCTCACAGGCGTCGCATGTTTTTCAAATTCTTAGAATTGACTACTTCCCCTCGCTTGCTGCGACCCAGCGTCTTAGTAGCTTTTGTTTTAGTGCTAAAACGACCACCGAAAAAGGCAAACGTGTTATCGGATGTTTTGCACGTAAGTTATACGAATTAGAAAATCGATCGTAGCCTGTGAGGCTACATGTCCCTAGTTGTCATACAAAAACTTTTACACTCTACTTTTTATTTTTAGTGCAAATTGGCAGAAAAGACTAGGAGACGATAACTCCAGCCCACGAATACATCAAAGAATAAAATATTACGAACTGACGGTCCATAATTTGAACCTTTCGAACCTCGTCAAGGTTCAAACGATGGACCGCTTGTTCCATCCTGAAAAAAGTCAAGCCAAGCGAAGGGCATGCAGTATTTGTCTGCCTAAACTACACAGAATGACACAGGTGCATCTGCATGACAAGGACGTCGCGCATCTGATATGTCATGATAAGGGGGTGCATTCGATTGGTATCATCTCATCATAATAATATAGCTCAGACTTAGTACTAACATCTTTCGCCTTCAAATCTGTAACCCGAAAATTCTGGGGGACACCAGACCATTCTGGGGAACCTTAGCCCCCTGCAATATGAACACCCAACTTATGGTATTATGAGGGGTGGGGAGGGGGGGAAGGGTTCGCTCCGGGTGCCAAGCCATGCTACGCCGCCACAGTACACGTGTGTCGGGGTGTTGCAATCCCATATGTTTGCAATATTCTCGCCTTTTGTGCAAAAATTGCCATTGATTTTATGCCAAATTGAGCGGGTGTCAGAATTTTTATTTTTAGTTTTCAGAAGTGGCTTTTATATTTTTTCGGTGTCTATATTATTAGATTTTTAGTAAAAAGTATTAAATTTGACAAAGAATTTATATAAAGTCTATTAAAATGCTAAAAAAGGACCTCATGTCAATTGAGGCTGAAAATTACCACTAATTGGTAACTATAGTTTTTTTCTATGTAATTATAAAAAAAATGATTGAATTCGTTTACATTTGTTTAATTGACATACCAATAGTTAAATACAAATACAATTTTAAAGTAATCCACATGCAATTTTGTCAATTTTTTGATTTCGAAGTAGTAGCCTGTGAGACGTCATGTCCCTTATAGTGTTATAAAATAGTCATGTCACTGGTTAAAGGTTAAGGTTTTCTACAAGTATTTTCAGGTTAGGTTCCTTTGAGAAAATTAAAAAGTACGATATTGATTTTGCCATCAATCAATTATAAAATACTTACATAATAAGCTTACCCTTGATTTCAGACGATAGCCTCGTTGACGAAAGGACATAATAATATACGATTAGCATAACAGAGTATTCAATTCGATAAAGAAGCATTTTCTTTTTTAAGCGAATGTAGACCATACATAATGAAATTTTGCAGTATCTGGGTGTTGAAAATTCCAAAGATATGGCTGCTGAGAGTTAAAAATTTGGTCAATAACACACGGATGAGTTACGAAACAGACATGCTGCGAGAATTGGAGCACCATACTAAGTTTTAAATCGCTGAAAGTTGCAAATAAATACTTTCAACGCTTTCAATCTAAAATGGTAACTTTTTACTGGGAATTTGAAATGTTTTGGCTATTACCACATTATTACTTCTTTTGCACAAAAAGCAATCGTACGATGTTATTTTTTAGATTACATCGCTCTTTTATAGTTGGTTTACAATGGTCTAACAATGTGTTATTTATTTCCCAGAAAATCCTACCGTACAATTTTCGGATTACAGAAAGATTTTCTGTGAACTAAGCTAAAAAAATAAATGTTTTGGGCACGAAATATTGTGTCAGCAGTTTTGTGATTCCAGTAAGTTTAGGCGTCGTACTGTCTGGTAAATAAACGCTTTTACGTAAACTTGTGTCTCTTAATCCTTGCAATGTCGGCGCCTATCCTACGAAATTGAGTCGCACGAGAGACGTACAATGTGTGTAAACCGTTCCTACGTAAATTGAATTACCAATGTAAAGCGAACTCCAAGCCTTACGGGTGAAACATTAGTTTGAGACCATGTCATTTGGTTTAATGGTTCTTAAAGCTGTTATGTTCGGAGACTTTCTTTGAAAGGCATGCATCTATTTACTATGTTTCGATTTCTCGTATCTTTAAAAGAATTTTCTTGAGACAGAAATAAACACGTTTTATAGCTTTTGGTTCTTTGGTACCTAGCTGTTTATTTCATCAAATAAAAACTTTACGATTTCAGTCACAGCTATTAAAAAATACTGATCGATGTTGATTACATTGTCAAGTTATTGTCATGGTTGACAATTTTATTTACAAGTTCCCTTCGTAAAATTTTGACTGATAAAGTTAGCAAGCAAAGTTAATTTATTCAAAATGGATATATCGTATTCGTACAATAAAATACGCAAAAACTTCGGAAGGCAGCCTATGTTCTGTGAGGCTCCAGTGCAGTTACTCGACTCCATTGATCCTAATATAGCTGAACAAAAAAAGTATGGCTTAAGAAATCCAGTGCATAGTGAAGCTCAAGTCTCACTAAACCAATCGGAACACTACATAAATACTAAAAGGGTAGTGTATACGGACTCTGGTGCAAATCATGGAGAAGGCGGTTGGCCGAAAGAGGTGAACTTCATGGATGAGGAAGCAACCACCAGATACCGTAGACGCGTAGAACGTGACGATAACTATGTAGATGCAGTTCTCAAGCTTTACTCTGATTTTGAACATTTTGTAAAACAAAACAATGCTGTTGAGTTATATGAAATGTATTTCAAAGGCATGAAGCCTGAAGAACCTCTTGAGAAATCATTGATCAGATTGACTAATGTATACAAAGATCCATTCACTAGACCTGTCTCATCGATTGCGTGGACGATCGAAGACGATTCTAAGATGGTAGTGTCATACTGTAACCGAAAGTATCCTATACCCATAATGCCTCCAGTAAATACCGTACACACCTGTTACTTGTGGGACTTAGAAAATCCACATGCTCCATATCAAGAATTTTACCCCCCAACAGCTATTTGGCAATTAGTCTGCTCACCTGCATCACCAACTGTGATTGTAGCAGGACTCAATGATGGAAGGGTTTGTATGTTTGACATCCGAGATAAAAAAGAACCAGTTTTGTTAAGCCCAATGCATCTGGCCCACAGAGATCCTGTTACTTCAGTCTTGTATATTGCTTCACGCACAAATACTGAGTTTTTCAGCGGTTCAACTGATGGTAGATGTATGTGGTGGGATCTAAGAGACATGTCACAGCCGACAGATTCTCTGATGATGGCTATCAGGGTACCACCTGGTGAACAAGCAAGTCTAGCTTATGTAGAAGGCGTAAGTGCATTACAGTTTGAGCGTACAATTCCAACTAAGTTTTTATGTGGCACTGATACTGGTTTTGTGATTAATGTTAACCGAAAAGGTAAAACATTTAATGAAATAATGAGTGCGGTGTTTAGTGCTCAGAGGGGCCCAGTAAAAGCATTGCACAGGAGTCCATTAATCGTTAAAATGTTTGTCACCTGTGGGGATTGGACCGTAAATCTGTGGAGTGATGACGTCCACACATCTCCTGTTGTTACAGGATTTCCTCAAAGGCACGCAATCAATGATGTAATTTGGGCACCGCAGAGGGTTTCTTGCTTTATGTCCGTTAATTCTGCCGGGAACTTTCAGTTATGGGATCTTTTAAGAAAGTACCGAGAGCCAATCATTGTTATGCCTGTGTCAAAGTTTCCGCTGCAGAAAATCAAACCTCACGACGAAGGTCGGCTGGTAGCAATGGCTGATATAAAAGGTGTTCTATACTTACTCTCTCTTTCTGAAAACTTGATTTATCCTGGTGATAAAGATAAACAGCTAATGACTCAGATATTCGATCGAGAAACAAAACGAGAGCACATTCTAGAGACTCGCATCAAGGAGATTATGTTGAAACGTAAAGCAGAAGAAGAGGGAGTGACAGCTGTGGTTGAGGAATATGTTGACGAAGAGGCACTGGCTAAGACAGCCGAGGATGAGTACAAAAAGACTGTCCAGGAGGAAGTTAAGCGCACAGGTTACACTCCTGGGGGTGCAAGTAGACCAGCAGCCGATTCTAAAATGCGAAAACGTTAATACTTTATTTATAATTATCCTTTTATTTGATTAAAATTTCCTTTCCCTAAAAACGAAAAGTTTTCACATAAGAAAGTTAAAGTTGTTTGTTCAATAAATTATGCCATATTATTTTACTTTATCTTTTCTTTACTCCTAAAAACGTAGGTTGCATTTCAGCTATCAAATTACATTGCAAAGTTCAACTTTAAAGTTTATTTCCAGCACCCCGACTTTGTATTGTATAGCTTGAGCTTGACACCGATATAATTACTCAGTGGCCATTATTACGTAATGGAATGCTTCAATTAGACAAGTGGGAGGCACTAGTACCCCATTTGGCTTCCTTTGATCGTGTGCTAGCGCTAATTTATGCAATTACGCCTTGGCTAGGTATCAAGAAAACGTGTAAAATGTGATAAGAGCTTATAGCCTTACTGCAGTGTAATGGAGTTACGTTGCCGTTAAAATATTAGGTATTATAATATCTTTTTTAAGTGGATTATTTTTCATTTGACCATTTTATTGTGGAAAGAAGATAATAATACAGTCAAAACCTATCACATAGACATGCGAGGTACCGATTTTTCCAAGACTGTAAAAAATAATCGCAATTTAATATTTCCTTAGATAAAAGACCCTGCCCGTAAATTTAATCTTACTCATCGTAATAAAACTGATGATGAAGGGTAATGAAACCTTTCAAATATTCCATTGAACATTTTTCGCATTACATTCTAGACGTATCGACACTAAAAGAAAAATGGGGAAAGCAAAGATTAATCGACCATATTTTATAAGAAGTAATCATCCACAGAAATGTAGGTACTCAACATGGGTGGACAATGAAGGCACATTGAGTAGTATCACAAATAGGCTAAATTATTCAGCAGACCAGTTAATTAAACTAGATCAAGGAACAGCAACTAAAGACTGACTTACGAGAAGAGATGACTTTAATTAAAATGGGTAGAAAGAGAAGAAGACTAATATAAAAGAAGCCTAAGGGCTGGATAATCTATCCAACCAGTGACTTGACTACTAAGGGGTCAATGTTATGAGCCAACCTGGCAAATGGTGTGATTGACAGAATGCAGAGCATTGAAATGTATTTAAGCACCTACTGTTATTCGTTATGGGACTGATATTTGTAAGCATGAGCGCACATCTGTTTCTACTATTTTGTTATATTAATCTTATCAAAACAAGGAAAAAGTTTTTCAGCGGTTTATATATTTCTGACAAATAACTAACAGCTTAGTACCTACCTTATTATAAATCCTATCGAAGGTCTAATGGTACTTTCACTTTACCCAGAACACGGATTATCACTGGGTGGTTTTTATTGCCAGTCAAGTTAAGGGTTCTGCATTCACCAGAGTCTTAGCAGCATTACAAGAGATGCTAATGATCTTGGGGCTCCTGTAGCTCACCTAAATCGTAGGTACCGTAAAGTTATATCATGTACACACAGCGTAAGTGCCTTAAATCCAGCAATATAAAATGAAGTTGTATACATACTCAGGTAGTGGGTTAACTTCTTCTGCTTCCATTATGCTGAAACGTCCTCAACGTCGTAGGTCCTTTTGACCCGGTAAAGAGACTCGGCCGTCGTTACCCGGGCCGTTATTATCAGGGCTCACTTCATGTGAAGCCAGCCCTTTTCACGCCGAACCGGACAAACGCTCGCTATTTAGTCCAACCCTTTCAAACCTTCATAGTGATTCTAGTTAGAAACACCCAAAAGGTCTTTAAGGCTGATTATTCGTAACCTTACACCCGGAGAATGCAAAGCAACAAGTTTGTTAAGTGAGATTAAAGTTGATGAGTTTTCGGATTAGACGTTACTTAAGAAAGGGGAAAGATCGATTTGTTACTAGGAATTTAATTTGCAGGAAATGCTCACAATACGTATACGAACATAATTAAGGTAATGGGTAATGTAGTATTGTGTACTGAGTAAATTAAAGTAACGCCCGTATTCACAAACGATGCTTGCTTAAGTGAAGAAGAAAATAGAACGCACAGTGTTGAATACAGCTCTGTGATTGGTTCATGTGTCATCCTATGCCTCTGTGTATCCACGCGCAATGTGAGACCTCATAGTAATGTTTGTGAATACGGGCGTAAGAGTCTTATGTAAGGTAGGTACTTGGATGTAGGATAATAAACCGGCAGACAGTGGTGACTGAGTTTGTTGCGTCGCTTCTTCTCAGCACTTGCCAAATGTTTGTCTCGAAGCGCTGGTAGGGCAAAAAAGAATGAGACATGTACCTACTTATAGGCTCCTTAAGAGCATTTGAGGATTTGTGAGTACCTACCTACTAATTTAATTAGTCTGTACAAATAAAGATAATTTTGATTTTGATTTGATTTTGAAAAAATGTGGAAGTTGGACGGTTTAAAAAGAAACCAAAAAAATATTTTAGTAATTAGTATCTACCTTTTACTAAGCGATTCGGCACATCAATTAGTTGAAGATAAGGACTGACTTTTCAATGTCGAGCCTGTTTTCATGCCTAAAAGTAATTAATCTTTTTACTCTATAGACTTCTTCAAGGTAAGTCGGGAAAGGTATTTGAATAAAAGCCTCAGGAAAAGGTATTTTTCTAGAAACACTAAGCAGGTCGTAAATCGTAACAGTATGCTAAGATTCAAAGTCCAATTAATGATAGATCGCCCGGAGTCCTGCCAGCAGGACTTAAAGTACTTCCGGTAGGACGCAAAATTAAAAGATCACAGTTTCGTAAGTATACATTGTACAAATTTCAAATTTACACGAAAAAATAGAGTGTTTCTCTCTCTTTCACCCAATAGTGCCCAAGATCGAAAAACGCGACTAACCGTTAGTCGGAGCCCGATGGCGCACGAGTATACACGGGGGCAGCGCGTTCGCGCTCGCGCGACACATTTTGACGCGCCGGGCGTGGAGTCGGCAACATTTTGGCGATAATATTATAATGAATGTGAAGTATTCCAGCCTAATCAAACATTTATAATTTATTTCTTTTTTTTGTTTTTAATTTGTAGTGTATTTGTAAGTGATCGGTGTAATTTCTAATACAAAGTGACGTACCAAAGTAATTAATTTAAAGTTCCTTATTATAGTTCCTATTAGTTAAGTTGAAAGAAGATAAACAAGTTTATAATATATTAAGAAAAGTAAAATACTGGTTAAACAAAATGATTCTACGACATGACTTTTTATTTAATAAACACTAACCAAGTGTTTACTACTTCTGGTGAGGATGAGTTCAAATTTGAAGGTCACCGTACTGCTGGAAGGACCAGCAAGCAAACACGTACAAATTGCGTACTGCGGGCAGGACTTGCGATAATCTTCTGGCAGGACGTTTAGAACAAAAGACCAGTCCTTCCAGAAGAGCTTCCAGCAGGACAAAGCACCGGGCGATCTATCATTAAATCTATATTTATAAAAGCGAAAGGACTGATTGAGTCACTTACTCATCACGAAATCTCAAAAACTACAAGTGATAGGTGTCTAAAATTTTGCATGGGGGTTCCTTTTAGAACGTAGGTGTTCATCAAGACAGGATTTTACGAAACTCCACCCCTAAGGGGGTAAAACGGGGGTGGGAAGTTTCCACGCGTACGAAGTCGCGGGCGGCCGCAAGTAATTATTATAAAGAACCTTTTTAGAGTATATTGTACTTAAAAGGAAAAAAAGAACATAATTATCAAAGGACATGTCCTTCTGCAGAAGCACAAAAGGAAGAAGAAGCACATAGTCGGCTTAAGCACGACAGCTGGACTTTAGTACCTACAGATAGTAAGCTTGAATACTTAGTTCCTAAGTTTTACAAGTAACAATATTGAAGAAGCAAAATTCCTACGACAGGCACGTAAATGGTTTAGGCGATATTAGTTCCCAACTTCTCTGGTCGGAGAAACTTCCTATATTCATTTTGTTTCTTTGACATCTAAAGCTACCATTGTAAGCTTTTCAACTTTGTATTAAATTTTGTTATAAAATTGTAAATAAATACATAATGCAGATTTTTTTCTATATTTCCTGTACTTCTGTTCTGATTACCTTGTGAAATTAAAGGAATTCGATCGTTGAAATCCATTCTAATATTAAAACGTGAATGTTTCCATTCTAGTCCAGTCATTTAAGCTTAAATTAGGTAAGAATCTCGGAATTAGAGATACCCAGCTGTAAGTCTGTAAATACTTGTATATTGACACCCTAAAAGTTGTCTCAAAACCTACATATGGTAGGGTGTAAGCAACTATTAAATTTTAAGGTCAAAGGTCACAAAAATCGGTTTTTTGCGCTTTTTTTGGAAATATGTCATTTCCTATGGGTTTTTTGCTATTTGTATTTATTATCAATATTGTAGAATACTAAATTCTCTACAAATTTTGTTTAAATTTTTTTTTTATACGGTGAACCGTTTTCGAGATAGAGGGCGGAGAGCGCGCGGTCACTGCATCACTTCAGGTCAACTTAAGCGGTTTAGGTTTTTCATACAAAAGGATTTTCCCGCTAATTCCCGTGGGAATTTCGGTAATTACTTGTTGTAAATAAGCTTTAAGTTTACTAAGGTACCTACATGCCCAAGCGTCTAACTTCCGTTAAGCGTTTAGATTTTTCATACAAAAGGATTTTCCCGCTAATTCCTGTTCCCGTGGGAATTCCTAAGTAAACTATAACCTGCCCAGGTGTATGAAGAATAATTGTACCAAGTTTCGTTAAAATCCATCGAGTAGTTTTTGTTTCTATAAGGAACATACAGACGGACAGACAGACAGACAAAAATTTTACTGATTGCATTTTTGGCATCAGTATCGATCACTAATCACCCCCTGATAGTTATTTTGAAAATATATTTCATGTATAGAATTCTGTCCGTCTGTATGTTCCTTATAGAAACAAAAACTACTCGACGGATTTTAACGAAACTTGGTACAATTATTCTTCATACACCTGGGCAGGTTATAGTATACTTAGGAATTCCCACGGGAACAGGAATTAGCGGGAAAATCCTTTTGTATGAAAAATCTAAACGCTTAACGGAAGTTAGACGCTTGAAATTTGGCATGTAGGTACCTTAGTAAACTCAAAGCTTAGTTACAACAAGGAATTCCCGAAATTCCCACAGGAATTAGCGGGAAAATCCTTTTGTATGAAAAATCTAAACCGCTTAAGTAGACCTGAAGTGATGCAGTGACCGCGCGCTCTCCGCCCTCTATCTCGAAAACGGTTCACCGTATAAAAAAAGTTTTTAAACAAAATTTGTAGAGAATTTAGTATTCTACAATATTGATAATAAATACAAATAGCAAAAAACCCACAGGAAATGAGATATTTCTAAAAAAAAGCGCAAAAAACCGATTTTTGTGACCGTTGACCTTGAAATTTAATAGTTGCTTACACCCTACCATATGTAGGTTTTGAGACAACTTTTAGGGTGTCAATATACACGTATTTACAGACTTACAGCTGGGTATCTCGAATTCCGAGGTGAACTTACTATAATGACTGGACTATTCGATGTCCTACTACGAGTACCTACCTTTATCAGGGAATCAAATCGATTGATGAATATTCAGTTCCTGATTGACTATCGCTAGTTAAAAATCAATTAATTTTAAGTTACGTTACCCAGAGTTCCATAATAATACTTAATAAGCCAAATGTTTGGGAATACACTTTATAGGGGTATTTTAATGTTGAAAGAACAACAGTAAAATTCAAATTTCCTTATCTCCCCTTTACGAGTGAAGTTCTTTACGATTATCACAGTTGTCAACAAAATAAACTCACATATTGTTAGGTAGTTAGGCTCTACTTACAGTGAGGGTGATTCTCGAATAGGTACGGCCGAGCTTCTAAAAGTTTTTCTCTATTTCTTTCTGCTTCATTTAGTCTTTAAAATAAAGTTGATAGACAGATAGATAGAAAGTATTTATTTGTCTCAAAACAGTTAAACAATTTATCACAGTGTACAACAACAGTAACAGTGACTAAAACAATCGTATAAACATCTACACTAATATCATATTAGAGGTCAAGCTTGTAAGTTGATGAGTTTTTTGTAATATCTTCTTTACACTTCGTTCTCCAGAACTGCTGAAAATTATTTCACATGTAGAAAGGTACTTTATACTATTACCTAAAAAACTTAATATTACTTTTCTGTGACAGACGACAATTCAGGCAAGCGAAGCCGCGGGCATAAGTAACTAAATCTATTAACTAAATTGATGGTTTCGTTTATAAAATAATAAAGAGCACTGAAGATAATACTTAATTGAAACTTGCAGATAAATATTTAATTGAAGAGCTTAATTAATTTTGCAACCCAAATCAATTAACCAAAGACTAATTGCGTATTTGTCGGCGAGATTATTTATGATCTAATTAATTAATAATGAAAGCCTGGTAAAATTCAAAATTAATAGTTTGTATTTTTTACTTACACAAGCTGTTTCAAAGATTTTATTAATTTCAATTTATGTTTAAAATCATACAAATTGAATTGCTAACCAAGGTCAAGTAATTTAAAACCTCTAGGTATTTAATATTTTTATTTATTTATTTCATGTCCCATCTGAGGCACGCTCCAAATAAAAACAATTTTTTTTTTAGATAAAATAACAGATTTCTTGCTGTTGAATATTTTTCAGCTTTATAAGGTCGTATCGGTATCCATTATCTTGATTAAATGAATTAGACCTAATTAACCAGGAGTTAAGAGTTATCAGACACAGCAGTAAACACCCCGTTAACAGTACCCAGGTGTGTTACACACTGGAGTTGTTCTGTAAATTTATACGTAACAAAATGGCTTGGAGTGGGTAATAAGTTATAGTGGCAGGCGGGAAAGCCGCATTATTAGTGTAAGTAGAGATGTAGCAAACCGTATGTATTTGTTACAAAGTATTAGGTTATGTATTTTGTCACTTGAAATACGTTATAATACTTGCTAATCTAACAGATACTGAATATACCTAGGTCATTTCATCCACGAAGACGCGCCCTACCATTCTTCAGCTAATGTTTGAGTGTTATCCGTACACGCTAAATTATCCATTAGTACACAGTGCACACGCACACTACAAATAATGACGCTCGGATCAAACACCCCGCACCCCGCGCTTCCCTCGACCAAAAATTGGTGGGACGCGTCGTCGTGGATGAAACGATCCATAGCATCTTATGTAGTTGTAAGAAGGGCTATTTTGCAAGAAAAATGTGTAGCTTGATGTGCTGCCATTCGTCAGTCATACCTTACGCAATGCTGAAATGTAGTTACGTAGAATACCTCGCGAGAGGTGCCTGGATGCGAGCGGCGCAGGATCGGTCTTCGTGGACATCCTTGGGGAAGGCCTTTGTCCAGCAGTGGACGTCTTTCGGCTGAAACGACGACGACGACGACGACGAGTATACCTAATGATAGAAAACTCAAGAAAAGATAGCATTGATGAGACCGACACTTTTCTGGAAAATTCTAGAGCGTAAATGTAACACAATTTTCGTCACTTTCACAACTCTATTGTAAGCACACCAAAAGAAGTAAAGCTTTGCTGCTTAATGTACCACACACGAAAGCTCGATATCAACAGTTTCTGAGAAAACGCCGTAACTGACTTTGCGAAAACGTAACAACTTTTCCCGGAAAAAGTATTAATTTTAGTTTAAGTTTTCTTTGTTTCATAAAACTGTTTTTTTCTTCCTTTCAGGCTATTTTTATCGTTAAAGCCATCAAAATTATTTCAAGTTACTTTTTTTGTTATTTCAACTAACTTTTTTACGGCAGCCTGATCATTGTGGTGATTCAACGCACAACAAAAATCACCACAGTCATTGAAGATGATGAGATCTTGGAAAACGCTTATTATTAATTGTCTAATAATACTAGTTGTAACGGGGGTGAGTATAACTAATATTTTATTGTCTGTCTAAACTACTAATAAATCATTTTATAAGGTAGTTTTATACAATAAACAGAGGTAATGTACCTATATTGTTTAATGAATAAAACAGATGAATCTCGGAGAGTTATTCTCAAAACAGAGGAACCTCGGGGAGTTATTCTCAGGTACACGTTCCCTGAGATAACAATATAGCAATATAGTGAGGGAACGGTGTGTGTTTTCGTATGTAGCCCATTCTGTGCGAAAGCCCTCTCATTACACCGCCTTTATCATAAAATGAAGGTTGAAGGAACTCTAATCAGAGACCGTAATCTTGTACTGTAGTTAACCCTTCTCGTTCCTTGGGGATTTCACTGCTTAATTCTTTCTTTCGAACAACGAAACTTTTTGGAATCATCTGTTCCGAGAAGTTTAATGAAACGGTTGCAATTTGTTTTTTGTCGAGCACAAAGTTGAGGAGATTTCAAGGAAAATTATTTGGGTCTTAAAAATTGTTACATTGTATTTTATTGGATAGAACGTTTCCTTTTCCTATTAACATTGGAACGAGTGAAATTTTAAGCCAAATTGTTCTTAGAAAAGAAAGTCCATTTTGCTAGCTTTACAGGTAGGTTTCTACTTGAATTTTTGGTGGCATAAAATTCATTAAAATATGCTTTCAGAGATTGACAATTTTACTCTGGGCCTAGACGTGAATAATAATAAAAACAATTTTTCATGATGCACCTACTGATTTTTATAGCAAGTCTCAAGTCTAAGCCTACTTCATATAACTGTTTATACAAAGAGACTTAACTACTACCCTCTAGACACATAAACACACATAGAAGTATTAACAAACAAGTTATTTGAACCACTCAATAGAGGAATTGTAAAAGTTCTTTTTAAAAGCCAACTTGCAAAAATAAATGAGATTTTGTATAACACTCCTTAAGCGTATGCAACCTTCGATGCAACCTAAATAACGCGCTTTTCCTAGGTAAATTTATCGAGCGTTCCAATCAGGATAATGTTATTATGCTCGATAGACAACTTGTCCCGATAGGGGCACTGTAAACTTCACGGTAAACTAGTACACGGCTCATGTACACACGTCGAACTTGCTTCCTACAGACACTCTGCTAAGACTTTTGCGAAGTGTCTAGTGCACGGTTCTTGTAAGTTCTGTGTACTTACGAAACAATATTTATTGATGTAAAGGCAGTGCTAATAATGTAGGAAAAACATAGAATTTGTGCCTACCTATAAAACTTATTTGTCAACTGTTCAAATACAAGGGTATAAACCCTCTGAGATTGGCTTACATTGAAATATTAGTTTAATTCTGTGTTTCGACCTTTCAAATCTATTAGACTTTAACCAAGTAGAAAAGATTTTGACTAATAATTCAGAGCTACTATTCAGAGTGCTAATAAATATTTGAATGATTTTAAGTTTCAGTTAAAATAAAGCTTTTGCAAAGGACGCATGTCAGTTTTTAATACCTAACAACATTTTCAGTCACATTATTGCTATTTTTCATTAATGTTTAATTCTTAAATATACTGAGCTTCAACTTAACCACGATTAATATTTCAGCAATTTTATATTTTCTGTTTAAAACAGAATCATTGAAAAGTTAAACAATTTATTAGAGAAGATTTCAGCTTCATGTATACTCCACTCCCGAAATTGCTCGTCAGGTATCTCGCAAAGCAAAGGCCATTACAATCTTCGTAGCTCAAAATGTGGATCGGGGTCACCTAGATTGTTCCTCGCGTAGCAACATACTAACACATAACAATTGTCAGTGCACAAAGACGGAATGAGGAAGAAATTAGTGCCAGAGGAGAGACCTATATGCAACGCAGTCGCTGTGTACCGGGAACGAGGGTAGGTTTAAATTCTGGCAAATAGATTTAGTACAAATTGAGTTTGAGCATGTTAAATGGGAGCTAAATGAGATTTTTGTACGTGTGTTTTTGTTTAGATTGTATTGAAAAGTTTTTGTATTTATATGTAATAGTCATGAGATAGCATAGCAACTCTACATATTATTATTTAGTGTATCAGTAAAATATTTGAAAAAGCTAAAAGTTAATTCTTCTAAAGCGCGTCTAGTGAACATGTGACCCGGTAAGTATGTGATTTTTTTCCTGGGAAAACTAAAACTACCTATTATTTATTGCCATAGAAAATTACACAACCTGAAAGAAAACTAAGCTGTTCAAAAAGAAAAAGGTTTTGAATCGCGTCATACTGAGGAAATCAAAGTAGTAATACATTTTAAGGTACAAACGATTTTTTGGCATCAAAAGAAGAATCTGGCATTTAATGACACTAGATACCGACGACGGCACATCAAGTTAACACAGTGGAAATTTTATACAGTTGTAATATGGACGATTTTCCAACAAAAATTATAGTCTTATATGTGCTGTCGTCTGTATTATTTCCTATGCCTGATGTGCTATGAACTGTACAATAAAGCGTCATGGCTGAATTATCTGACTTGGCAATACTGAGCACTATTATTTCCTGGTCAGCGCACAGCTTATAGCAAATGCAGGAACGGCAAATAAACGTCGTTATTTTCGCATATTATAATGAGACAGCGTCTTATTTCTTTGTAAGATGCTAAGTTTATGCAACATCGGAAGTAGAGAGGAAAAATATCAAACATTTAAGCAGCTGTACTTATTGTCTGTCTTCCAATGGCTTGTCTCACTAATGCAAGATTCCATCCCAGTAAAAATAAACCTTGCAACTTCAAGGAAATTGTCTTTTTGTATCTCTAAAACCACCTAACATAATCATAACATTTACCTGAAGGGGTGAATGGGAATATTATCTTTTAAAACCAAACATTCTGGAGAATGTTGCATGTGGATACATCAAAATCTAAAGATCAATATTTGAAATTTTTATTTAAAAATAAGTCAAATAAATAAAAATACTCAGTGAAATACTAGAATAGGAATGTATTCTATTTCTACTTAAGTTATGTAGTTGCTTTTTACGGACGCTATAAGTTAAATGAATGTAATGGAAAAGGCTGTTTGCACCTGTGCGCAGCATGACGTCGATGCACGAATTTAAGGGTGCGCTCATGCTAAGATGCAAACGGCAAGGAGCAGAACTGTCTCTAGAATCTAATTAGCTAAACAATGAATGGATGTAAGGTGCAGAGCTCATCAATGAAGAATGGCAAAAAAATCTGCTTAAAGATTTCGCATAATTGTTAAAACTTGCAATTTTATTATTTTGAGCAAAGCTAGTAGACTTTTAGATTGAAATTAGTATCTATACTACCATTTAAATCAATTCTACAGTGAAAGTTCCTTTTGCTCTTATTTTTCTATGCCATTCTGCATTGTACCACATCTCAGCATACTCTCACCCTAAGCCTAGCTCGGGTCGCCGCGGAACTTAAGTGAGCATGACACACCTGGCGTGTGTTACATTTTACTTTGAGTAATAACCGACGCCTTACTTAAAGAGAGCACTGTGTCAAAGTGTTGCTACTGCAAAAATTAAAAAAATGAAACGTAAATCTTATTTGTAGCAGGAATTTTTTACTAACTATTGTTTTCTAATAACAAAAGACAATCTACTATTTATCTTGTGATTATGCTATAAATCGCTAATATTTACAACTTGTCTTGGATATTTTCTTTTTGGAATGTGTCTCCAAAATTAATGTGATCACAAAGTAACGTAACATCTCTTAGCGTCGTTATAATTTAGGTTCTTGACATAAGACCCCATTCGATAACATAAGACAAACATTACTAGCACAAGAAATCTGATATTTATGTCACTAATAAGTGTACGAATATTACGTTCGCAAAGAACAAATACCACTTAGCACGCAGACTAATTGACAGCAAATAGTCTAGCGATAAAGGACAATGGGCAAAATGGTACCCGGCTCCAATAGATATGAGTCTAGTATCGTTTGAAAGGTCTTACCAAGATGAACAACTTTTACTATGACCACCAGCCTCAGATCTGGTTGTGTACGAAGATATACATACTTTTTTGCAGAATGGTACCCGGCTCCAATAGTAATGTTTGTAGTGTCATTTGAAAGGTCTTACCAAGACGAACAACATTTACTATGGCCACCTGTCTCAGATCTGGTTGCGTTCGAAGATAAAGATACTTTTTGTGTAACCTAAGTATCATACAGTATGAAGGGGGACGCGCTCGGGGCAGGGCACCGACGAGATGGTCGGACGCGGTGAGGAAGACGGTGGGCGGGAGTTTGCATCGTGCGGTCGCGGTCCTCATCAGTGAGGGAGGAAGAGACCGAGGAAGAAAAAGAAGAAGTATCATACGTGTCCATCGTATGGTACTTAGGTTATGCGAGTCAGGAAGGGTTTACTGTTCCAGCATCCTTCCTTAACTCTATAATTACTTATTGATGGGGATGATTGTGAAATAAATATTTTTATTTAAAGAAGTACTACCCCCTTATTAATAAAAAGTTACACCTAGGAAGAACCTTGGATTAAAATGACATTTCCATACCAAATGACAATTTAAGCCAGAGTTCAACTAGGGTGTAACTTTTATTAATAAAGGGGTTAAAGTTTTATTTCTTCTTAAGGGTTTTATTATGGGTTGCTAAAGCGAATAAACCCACAAGACCCAACAAGTCCACCCACAAGATGGACCGACGACCTCACAAAGGTAGCGGGAAGGCGCTGGATGCAGGCCGCCACCAACCGACCATTGTGGAAATGATTGGGGGAGGCCTATGTTCAACCGGACGTCCTATGGCTAAAATGATCACGATGATGATGATGAAAGCGAATAAAGGTCTAATAGCTTGGGTAGTTCATCGTAGGTATAATCCTTTCCTTTTCAATGCTTCTTATAATTATGTTAATAGATTGTAGTCATAATACATACTCGTATACATGGATGATTGTGTTATACTTTCATTATAATACTTAGTGGAATTACTGCTTTCAAAACGTGAATTAGATCTGGCCCCATAGCAGACATTTTCCTACATCTAAAGGCCTTTTAAAATATATATTGGTTATGGCTATTGGAGCGGGTACCACTTTCCATCCATTTGTGCCCATCATCCTTTAAGAGAAACGTCTGCCTCTGACGCGCTTTATTGTCGGCAGGAATTACTTGCA
Source organism: Ostrinia nubilalis (assembly GCF_963855985.1). Classification (NCBI taxonomy): domain Eukaryota; kingdom Metazoa; phylum Arthropoda; class Insecta; order Lepidoptera; family Crambidae; genus Ostrinia; species Ostrinia nubilalis. Next base: position 8,819,721 of record NC_087096.1, on the reverse strand, counting down.
GCGCTTGGAGCAGTTCGAGAAAGCGATACAGGCGTACAACGAGGCGTTGCGATGGAACGTGAGTGCGAAAACTATGTTATTTAGCACATTTGCGGCAAGGTTCCGCATTTATTAAAGTATGTTTCTTGGAGCGTTCTTGGTACCCTTATCGAACAAGTTGGCAAATAGCAGCAGCTCTTCTTAGTCCTTGTTGTGTGTAGTGCAATTAATTATTTTGAGATCCTTAAATTCATGAAGAATATCCGAAAATTGGGTTCAATGGTTTCTTTGGCCTTATCACTAGAGCAGTGAGCTGATATCGGTAAACCCTCTAAAATATTTTTAACAATTAGGTATGTTGCATTTTCTATAATATTTACCTTTATTACAAATTATTTTGTTGCAAAATCCCGTAGCAGTGATAATGAACCCTCTAAAAGCTACATTATATACGAGTACAGTACCCTAGCAGCAGCTTCATACCTATTCATATGACATGCTTAGAATGAACCTCGTATTATTAACCCTTAACTGGTATCGTAAATTGGACATACGTAACTGGTATCGTGGGGGCCGCGCGGCCCCCATACTATGTTTGCTTCCAGCAAGCATGTTTTACCCATATACTTGAATAATAAATGTTGATAAATGGTATATATCAGGCTAGTTCTACGTAATCATTTAGTTTTTATTTTATATTAACCTTCTTACGTATGTACTACAAGAGATTACATAATAGTAAGAACTTTTTACGCAATATTTTTTTAACGTTACAAATATCCATGAAACCCATCGTTTCGAAAGTCATAACCAAAAATATTATTATTTTAATTAATCCAAAATATGTGAACTTCATAATAAATAAAGTTTTACAGTAATGTTTTATAAAAAATAATTAGCATTTCATAAAAATAAAAATGTAAATTTTATGATGGATTATCAGACCAATTGTATTTATTTTATCATAACAGCTGGATTAACCAGGTCCTACAACTTCATCATCTTCACTCTATGCAGAAATAACTTGAGAATCAGAATCAATTTCCTCATTATCGACCGAAAAATGGTTACTAGGTCTTCACAATGACCGATATTTTTTTATCACTATATCCTTCTTCTGGCATGCTAATTTGGAATCAAAAACGTCGTTCTTAGGTATCTTCTATTGTTTTATCACTTAAAAGTCATGGCATCTTGAATCAATACCGAAAAAACAAAAAACATATAAAAATACCATGAAAAAAAACTAACGTACAGTCCTCTCAACTTAAGCTGAGAATTGCATTTGTGTGAGTGCACACCGATAGTGTAGAGTGGCAATCGGCTTGAAGCGCGGCGCGTCCCGCGCATGGTTTAAACCGGTTTATTTATAGCAAGCGGCCTGAAGCGCGGCGCGTCCGCCACGCGCCGCTTCCCTGACGCTCACATACTTCACTTCACCCCCGGTACTGGTAGCAGATAGACGTGTAATTTTATGTTATTGTGTTCCAAATATTAGTGAAATGGCTCCTACTGTAAGTGAATTTCCTGTACGAAATCCATTAAGCAGCCAAGTGAAAGAAATTTCATGCAAATTGAATACGTATTTTAAAGGTGTGAACGAAAAGTTTTTAGTCTGTTTTAATTTTGTAATTTTATAAATGTTTGTCTTTTTGTTGTATTTTGTAAGGCTGGCTGGACGCCCTCTCTATAAACGGTGCTCGCAGAATATCAGCGTCGAGGTACTTCGTGCCTTGGCAATTGGCATATGCTGAGCGAGGACCTGTTTTTATTTATTTATTTATTTAAAAGGATGTGTGTGTCAAGTGTCGTTACATCGGCCCAATTGGTAGCAAGTGTTTTATAGACTTCCTTTTAATAAAACATTAATTTTATTTGTATGTGTTTTACTAACGGTACTTTTGGCGATCACTCACACAAATGCAATTCTCAGCTTAAGTTGATAGGACTGTAACTGGTATTGTGGGGGCCGCGCGGACCCCAACACGTGCATAACTTCGTCCTAGTGAATGAAGCAGTGCTGAAACACCTGCACCAGACGCGAGTAGTGCCGTTATGAGAATACCAAAAATATTGGCTGCCCACGATGCGTAGCCTCTTAGAAATCAAAGAAAACGTCATGCGTGGGGGCCGCGCGGCCCCCACGATACCAGTTAAGGGTTAAAGAAATATCAGCCTTAGTCGCACTAGGCAGAACATTTTTAATGTCACATGCCGCGAGATATTACATGCCCTCTGGTGAATATGAAGCTTTACTAAAAAATACAAAAAACATTAAAAATATCATTAAAAATTTAGAAATTCACGCAGATAGAGGTTATGAGCATTTTAGTCCAGGATCAAGTCTAAAATACAGGAAAAATATTTAAAAAAAATCATTATTAAAATTAAGTTTTTACACACAAGTCTAGTAGTTGAGCAGCATGAATTGTTAGTTATTAAAGTAATTTGAAAAAAATTGCTTGATAGAGTCCAATCAAAATCATTAATCCACACTTCGTCCATTGTGAACCACAGAACACTATACAGGGTAACTGGAACTGAACCCGCCATAGCTAATACGCGTATAGAGGAGGTCATTTGCTAATTATTGAACCTTACTTTCTATAGTTTAGGAGATATGTCAATTTTTAAACTTTTTTCAGATTTTTCCGAAATTTTACCTAAAACTGCTTAAATTATTTTCTCGCATGATTTTAACCGATTTTTTTATTTGATACTAATATCGAATAAACTTTTAGTTAAATAAAATAAATTTCAGATCCAGATAATGATTGAATAACTAGCCACGAGCCCCCAAAGTTCAACAAAAGTACAAACCACGATAAAAAATTAAAGTTCGAATTCGATTTAAAAAAAAGCTAATGGTGATAATGGATTGCCAATGATCTTCGGAAAAATCTAAAAAAAGTATAAAAATTGACATATCTCCTAAACTATAAAACTTTAGTCATAGAAAGTAGGGTTCAACAATTAGCAAATGACCTCCTCTATACGCGTATTAGCTATGGCGGGTTCAGTTCCAGTCACCCTGTATTTTGTTGTTGTAATATTGTGATTACTTTTAAAATTTGCTTTAATGGGTTTTTATAACTGAAATATGTGTCGTGCGGGCACAACATAATGCATAGATTTCCCTTACATTACCATCAAGGAAATGCATACACATTGTACACTGCGATACATGCAGTGGTATAATAAGTCCATAGATACTACTAGCATTTCCTCTACAGCCAAGATAGAAGCGAAGTAGAGGTTCCGTTTGTACAATTACTGCGGAACCCTAAAGCAAATAGTCTCGGTGCTCGCAAACGTGCAATTAGATCTGTATGTTGAATGTTGATAGAATGCTTTTCGTATATTTTTCATTCAAATCAAAACAAAATCAAAAAAAGTTCTTTAAATCTGAGATTCAGTTACTTGTGCGCAATGTAGGTAGGTATTGTTTTTACTTTGCTATTTTAATCCGTAATGAATGTTCAAAAAGAAAGTTATTATTTATTCATCGTCAGTGTAAAAGATGTATTGTGAATGCTATGTGTTTTATTTATTAGAAGGATTGAAAATATTGCAATCATAAAATTAAACACACTTTGGTTGTAGATATAATACTTTAATATGCCAGCAAATAATTTGGAATTATATAATCAATTCTTTTAACTAGCATTAATAAGTGAGTAATGCGTTTACAGAGTTGGTTAATAGCCCAATTACTTAGTTTTAGCTTACATAGCAATAAGTGAGTACTTGCCAGTGTTCGATATAATCAAATTAATTAGTTTTGCTTACATAGATTATCTACAAGCTCAAGATTGATTGGTTTGATTTAGATAGATGTAGAATGAGATAGTTGCTTTACGATTACATTCAAACAGCACTTAGAAATGATCTAATCCATCAACGATCGTTAATGACGTCATTGATGTCCAATCATGGTAATAATAGTAGTGAGATACTGATGAATAGAATTAATCATAGTTAATGTAGTTAAATGTAGTGTACTATCGGCAACAGTGTTAACTGCCCAATGCCCATTGTCAGTCTTGTCATCTCGTTCTATAGCAAAGAATCACCATTTGATGAGAGCGAGAGCAAAAACGTAATGGATAGTTAACAGTGTGGCCGTGTGTACATTTAGCTACACTTTTCTTTAGCTATCTATACTCTATAGTCTCCCTGGTCCAATAGAATTATTTTTTGTGAACTCGGATTTTCAGGTGAATGTTTTGTGTAGTGTCGAACAATTCATATAATTTTGTTCCTAGTTAGGTTAGAATATTGAAGGCTGGAATCTACTTGATTGACAGATAAAATAAATAAGATTTCGTGCTCTGATGGCAAGTTAAACTGTCAGTCTAATTAAGTTGTCTTATGCCCGCTTTAACCATCCATACCTATTTTTTAAGCAACCCCTATGAAAACAAAATTCTAGTTATGTGTTACCATAGGGGTCACTTAAAAATTAGGGATTGATGGTGAAAACGGGAATTAGATACCTTTGGTGATTTAATAAGTCAGAATAGACTTGTGTTCAGCTCTACATTTTTTTTTACTACATAGGCCCTTTCTAGAGCACTTATACAATAAAAGAAGAAAAGTCATATCTCTAAATTAAGCAAAAGCTACTACTAACTTGGTAAAAACTAATTTATTATGGACGTATCTCCCAAAGTGCAAGTGGGATTGCAGAATTTCAACCTCGAACTAACGGTAGCGGTCTATCAAATCAAATTAGGTAATGGCTCTACATTTCCACATTCAAAAGCAAAATATTGAATTCATTTTCAATCTTCAAAGAATAATGTTGACAGATGCGTCTTATTTGTAATGCTAGAGCTTTTTGCTGTGACTTTGTGCAGCTTTAAGTCCTTGTTAGCGATGTTTTACCTACTGTAGGAGCCCTTAACGTAAACACAGACAGTCTCAATTTACAAACGGGCAATTAGACGATGCCTAAACGTTGATAATGTTTGCACACACCTCGTTATCGTCCTCTAACTAAACGGATCCCTGCTGAAGTTTCTCTCGCAAACAGTTGCAATTTATCACCCGATTAAGTGGTACGACCACCATTCGGTAATTGGGGAATATCTTAATTAACGAATGTTTCTATTACATTGTTTTAGAAATACCGATTGGTGCTTTACAAAACCCTTTACTAGACTCTAAAAATTACGAATACATGAGCTTACTTTGACTTTGTCAAACGTCAAAAATCTGTCAACTTCCATACAAAATACACCGGTTATTCTTATAGTTACGGTCAAAGTTAGGGTGCAACTCAGCCTTACTTTTACATTTTTAAATATTTATCGTATAGTACTACATACAATTCTTTACTGGACTACACGGAAGTGACTATTGGTTGAAATAAAATTAGTCTAAAATCAGCGGAAAGTTAAAATAGGTTGTGAAGCCGACTATATTTAGAAGCATCCTCAAACAACTCTCTGTGATTTGGAAGGCATGGTTAAAGTTATTCTTGATACTGCAGTGGTAGAGCTATCTTTAGGACATGTTGATACATGCCCCAAACAATTTTAGGCACGTTTATTGCCAGTACTTAGAAAATATCTTACTTAGCAAACAAAGAACATTAAAGCAAAGATTAATTTAAATTTTTCAGTGACTTTAAACCAATAATTTCAACGAAGTCTCAGAATAGACAAATTGACTTAAGAGCTGTCCAACTAGTGATTTATCTCTTTTTAATCTTGTTTTATTTGAAAAATGGCTATTAACTTAATGTAATGATGTCTCTCTTGATTAATGACACAAACGAAGAGACATAATACGATGAATTAAAGGTCTAGCGTTTAAGTCAGTCAGTGCCTGAGGTATGGGAGCGGCGCGGGAGGGTGTTTTTGAAACGTCAAACGTCAGCGAAACTTCAGATCTCTTTCATATTTGTATGCTCTATCACAGTGTTTTTCAACCTATGGGTCGCGTTGCGAGAGGTCGTAAAAACTACCTCAGTAAAAAAAATCATTAGTTATAACTAAAGACAAAATCCAAAATCGAATTATGCAAATGCATTAAAATGTTGTATGGATTGAAGTATTCGGTCCCTACAAACATCTTTTTAACATTATAAAATTCATGAAAAAAAAAGCGAACAGCCGGGGGAGTCGCCAATTATTTTTTCATACTAGGAGGGTTGTGTCATGAAAAAGGTTGAAAAACACTGCTCTATCACATCATATATCGCTCTGATACCTCAGGAAATAACTTAGTTAAGAGCTAGACCTATAGAATGAAATCGATTTCATACATTAAGTATGCGAAACGTCAGAAGCCATAACGACATTCCGTTCTGACGCATCTTCTGTGGAAACGCAGCCTAAATCGGCTGTCTGCCTAAACCTTAATTTATAACCTGTGCTTATATTCCCATCTTGATATCCAAATAGGTTTCAATACGATCATTACCTTGGAGATTAATGTGGACCTCGCTAACTGATGTCTTGCGAGTCTCCTTAATAAACAATAGCCATTATTGCATAGCTCTGGGGAGCTTTCAGGAGTTAATCTATGCATTAATCGATCTGTTACTGCCATTTATTACCGTTCAGTCAAATCGGTAAGGGATCAAATATGATTTGCAAGAGCATTTATTCGTAGATACGAACTGAAACTTATAGAGGTTTGCTACTTCCATTTTCCATCTAAAATAGAATAAAACTAATATTCATGTGACTCTTATAAAATCGTCGCTTGCCTCTCTAACTGACGTATCTGACATTTTTTTCGAAACTGAGTTATCTACACCATCTTAATCAATTTCGCAAGACGAATCGATCTGTCTAATCGCCTAAAAATTTTGCTAAATGTCGGTTACGTCAGTTAGAGAGGCAAGCGACGAAATGAGCCTTCTCACTGGTTCCCTACTGTACAAAATTATCTGGCATATTCCTGCTGCTTACTAAAAATACCGTTGGTTTCTGGTGACCTCATTTGGCAAATCCGAGAGTTGTGAAACCAAAAGTAGAAGTTTATCTGACAGAAATGTTACTAAAATATTATCTCCTTTATCAATTTCTGTTCTCAGAGTTCAGATGTCCGTTCTCTGCTCGGCCGTAGTTTGGCGCGCGTCAAGACTACTCACTACAGCCAGGCGCTAGACGATGCTGCCAAGGCTGCAGGTATAAATAATTTATTCAACCTATAACGGGCATAATAAGTCCAAATTGTTCCTAGTTTTTGGACCTTAAGACAAGGGAATAAAGTTCAAAATATGGTGGGGATCTATATTCCCACTACCATATAAAGGGTTAAGAGCCCCGGCAGACTGCAGACTTTTTATCGGCCTATAGTTTGGTTGGCTAGTATTATTTGTGACTACTTTCATGCTTATTTAACTATCGACTGTCAAAAAAGTAAGTAAAAATCTACACGGTACCTATATTAGGCATCGAAAGCACACCACTTAGTCGGAGGGTGCCTCGTATTAACGACATTTAACGAATTTCTCTATTTCTAGAATTGGAGCCGGAGAATCTTTCAGCATTGCAAATCCGAGCGCAAACCAACTACGAAAAATGTGCTTTTGAGCGCGCATTGGTATTGGCTCACCAAGGGCAGCGTTTGCGCAGGTTGCCACCGAACTTTGCCGAGTGCGCCAGGCATGCTGAAGAAACGGTGGGTAATTTAAGAAAAATAATTTAAAGTTCTCGAGGGGCGACCACGAGCCGAAAGATGTGGTGTGGCAGGCCCACCACTAGGTGAAACGATGATCTGGTGAAGGTGCTTGGATGCGGTCGGTGCAGGACCGGTCGTTGTTGGTGGTGGCCAGCAGGTTGGAGACGCGGGGGCGCCTCCCCCTGCATTGCACAGGTTACCACCGCCGTCGGACGGGATTGGCCTCGTGGTCCCGGCTAATCCTGTCGGCCCCCCACTAGGTGGGAGCGTGTTGGGTCCCGCCGTGTAGGGCGGGACGTCCGCGGAAGGCGCCTTGGTCGTTTCTAGTACCCAAGGCGCCGACCACTATGCGGCAGAGGGAACACCCCAGGTTTTTAGTGGGTTCGAGCCCCTCATAACCTGCCGTCCCCCGGCGGTAGGTATGGATAGGCCATTTTCCTGGGTAAAAAAAAAGGACCGGTCGCTGTGGAAATCGTTAGGGCCTTTGTCCAGCAGTGGATGTCTTTCGGCTGAAACAAATGATCGATTTAATTAAAAAACCATTTAACCATTCTCCTGGAGCAGTCAGATAATAAAGGAAATGTTGTCATTGTTTCATATATCAGACACATTTTTTTGCAAAATAGCACCCATAACGACGACATAAGATGTCATAGATCACAAAGCTTCTGTTACAGTCGACAACTTAATTATCACCACAGTTTTATTTTGATTACTCTGTTATTTATCTGTTATACATAGATAGTACGGGCACCGGGTAACGGCTTTGTATAAAGTATAAATATACGAGTAGGAGTGTTTGTAGCATCTTGGGTATATTTTATTTACATTGGAAAGTGAAAATGTCAGTAAAAATAATCTTTTTCCTTATAACTTGCCGAGAAAATATTTTCCTTGTTTTCCCGAGATATTGGTTTATAGATACTTTCGGATAAATCTAATTTTTACGAGACAAAAGATTTAAGGGTTGAGAGAATAAAGGAAAATATTGAATTACATAATTTGAATATTTTGCGTGAAAAAATATTAATTTTAATTCTAAAACGCTAAACAATTCAATTTAATAATCGCACTAAGCGTTTCGATGACTCTTTTATAATACGAACAGCTAGGGACTGGAATTCTTTGCCTGCTGCTGTCTTTCCCGAAGACTATAATCCAGGCTTCATCAAGGCGAGAGTGAATAGGCACTTACAGGGCAGATAATAATATGTACCATCCTAGACTGCATCCTACTTAACGCCAGATACGATTGTGGTCAAATACTTGCCTTATTATGCGTAAAAAAAACTGAGCGTAACTTAAGTAAGTAAAAAAGTATTTATTTTTCCTAAGGACGTCTAATACAAATACAAATACAAATACAAATACAAATCTATTTATTCAAAAGTAAGTACATGCATATAAAAACAAGCAACAAATGTTTAAGTACAGACATTAATGTATCTTACAAAATATTATGATTCTAAAAACATTGAGCTTTGCTTCCTAAGTTAGGGCAGAGCCCTGTATTTTAGGATAAGCAAGCGCTCTTCCCATAGCGAAAAAGTAGTAAGTAATAAATATGTATTATTTATTCACATAAACGAAAACTGTGTAAGTTTTAGAATAAAGAGAAGAGTGTTTTCTAAATAGGTACAAAGAAAAGCACAAGATAGAATCTTGTTGTTCAATATCTGAAATTGACACAAGCGTAACAAAATTAGCCCTTCGTGTAGGCCTTTCTAACGCACAGTTAACTCCGGCATATCCCTTCGACAACTTATATAAGCTCAGATTAAGCAATTTCCCTTTATTGGAGGCGAATTCAATTAGCTATCTATTGAATACTAAGCAATTTCAAACCCCGGATTAACTTCTAAACGTTAGCGTAAATATCTAACGAAGCGCCGAACGTTTAAGTAAAACAAAATCTAATTTAATTTGTTTGGCACGCTCCCGAAAACTTCTGAAGAAATTCATAAGCTTTTTTTGAAGATGTGACATAGATTTATCAGAGTTTTACTGTAAGATTTTTTCTTTTTATTATGAAATTGTGCTGTTTGGACACATAGACAGTCTCAAATTAGTAATTATTTTGCAAGTTGAGTTTAAAATCTAAAAAAATAGTTCAAAAGTCTTTAAGGACATTATTATCATGTCCATTACACCTTATAAAACATAAAACATGAGAAAAATAAATGCACATTATATTCGTAGGCGGATTTTTTTGATGTTGTCGGGAATTCCCATAAGGTGCTTCCGGGAGCATTCGTGTGTAAATGTAATAATATTCATGATTCGATTTTGAGCTTTACGGCATGCCATTATATTCAAAATCTAATTTTGCTTTATTACATTACATGTGAATGCTCTCAGTAAGTTAAGCACTTTCAGGTATTATTAAACTATTACTCAATGTTCATAAGATAATACATTAAGCTTTACATTGAGACCGTGAGTATACAGTTTTCATTACCCCCTTAAAAAGTGTATACAGAGAGACTGGATTCTTAATTATGTCTTTAGAACACAAGCGAAATGAACATGAATTATACAGGTTGAATTTTAAATTGTTGGCATATTTTTAAACTAAGACTCTTACCATGATACATGGTGCATTTCACAAATATGAAAGGAAAGAGACTGCTTGTTCAAATAAATCTTATTATTTGAACAAGCAGTTTTATTTTAATTATTTATTTTAATACCTCTATGAACTTTATTTTTTTTCCAAAACAGGTTCGTGAATGTGCAGGGAAAAGCGCTGGAAAAATGCTCTCATCCGTAGCGTCTCTATACCGTAGTGTGGAGCTGAAGAGAGAGTCTATGGACGCTAACGCACCTGTGGTCATAGTGCGCCAAAGTCGTATGCAGCCGAAACCTACGCATCAGGTAAGCCAAATGGGATTACAATGAATGCAATACAGAAAACCTCAAAAAGAACCTTACTTCAACTCTTGGAAAAAAAGATATGGCGTATGGCTCCTGAAAATTTTGATGGGACTTCACTGACTAAATGTCACTGTATAATGGTGGTGTTTTTGGCAGAATAGGTGACTGAAGCGTTAGTAGGCAGATATGACTGGACAGTGGTCAGTCATTTAAATTGACGTTCTATAAAATAATTAAGTATTAAAGCTTCATCATCGTGGTTTATTATTAAGATATTCTATTGTAAGTGGTTGTACCTACCTAATCGTTAGAAAAGTCTGTACGTACACATTATTAATCCTCTAGCTTTTTAGATAGTACATTCCTCTCGCTATCATAAAATGTTTTTTAAAAATAATTTACAAAAATTATGATAGTAATAAGATAGCTAAGGAAATTACGATATTGTCTAGGTTGCTGAAATCTTTTATGAAAACAAAATTACCTGAATTAACCTATACAGGTAGATATTGTCTTCAGATAATGAAAATGTTTATACTATTATCAGCTACTAATTAAAGAAGGTATGATAAAATCTTTGCTATTATCTAGCTCGAGGCATATTTATTAGACAAAGAGCAGTGTTTTGTCATAATTAATGTTGATGTAATATTTTATCTCGGATACAAGGTTTTTCTCCTTGAACTTTATGAAATTATTTCAATGTTGCCTTCTACAAAGACTAGAAAATATTTTTTTAGTACCTATTTCTCTTTATGAAGTTTATAAATTATATTACCTAGGGTACTTTACTTCAAATAATCTCGCTTGCTTTTGCTGCCCTTTCATTACCATTATCTTAACACTTCAGCTACAGGACGTCGACTGCTGAATAAGGCCTTCCCATATTTTTTACATATTGGCCGGTTGGCTGTCTGCACCAAATAATCTTCCCTGCTCAATAGAGAAGTAACCTCATGAAGAAACTGGATGGAAATTGCGGGAGATATTGCTTCTTGTCCAGTTTTGGACGCCATTTGGCTAAGGTTAATTGAATTCAATTGGAATTTTTTTCCACGCTAATAGCCTCGTATACTCGTATAAATATCCAGACTTGTAGAAGGTTAAACCAGCACTCACATTCACCCGAATACATGAACCCACAAGTGCAGTATGACATTGACAAATGATTGTGCAAACTTTTCACTGCATTCGCGGTTTTCAGCCTGGTTTTTGACATCGAAGCTCGTGAGCCTTTGCGTAGTTCCTGCGAATTTTTGCGACTTTGTCTACACGATTGGAAAGGCTTGACCATTTTTAGAGTTGGATTGACGCTTTTACAGAATTACAAAATGCACCTAAAGAGTTAAAAGTATTTGTAATGGTGAAAACATGTCTCATAAAACAAAATGGATTACCTAATTAGTGATTACGTCTGAAAGAGATTTAAAAAGAGATTTAAAGATAATTTCTAAGAATGATTAACCACCATTTTAACTCAAATCAAAATCAAAAATATTTTTATTGAGCCATCCATTATTCTTACTACAACAAAAACATAACTTATCAGTAAGTGTACATTGTTTGTTTACACATAGTTTTACAAATTATATTAACAGTAAAAAGTACTACTGAATAAGCAATAATGAGGGTGGCAAAATGTATCAGATTCCGTCCCCTGAATTCCGTCCAACCGTCCAAATGTAGAGAATGATTTAAGCGAATATAATTTTAAGATAACAAGGATGTGAAATCCTTTAGTGATCAAATTGTTCGTGGAACATACAAATAATAAGATTTTGTACTTTAATCTTGACTTTTATTTATAAAAACACAATATTTACAAAAACCAGTACGAGTTGGTGAGAGTGTGATGAGGAAGAGAGATATAATTTTTAGTGTTGCCAACATTAATCATAAAAATAAGGCATAGACACATTAGACACATTCAGTATGAAATTAAGCCGTGTTTACATCTACTGATGTGGACATTCTCCCGGGCAAAAGGTTACAAAAATAGCTATGCAGTTACATTAATAGTTATGCAGTTACAGTAATAGTCATGAAGTTACATTAGTAATGACTTGCATGATACAATTGAAGTTATATCTTAATTAAATCTTTATTCTTAAGTTTAAGTAACACCCTATACATATTACTACTTAGTTATCACAGTTTACAGACTCAAAATTGCCATAAATATTTAATAAAATTCGCATGTCATAACTACAAGTTAACATTTGCTTAAAAACCTATGGTTAAAAATTATTTAACAGTTTTAAAATGGCTTGTTACTTAATAATCTATGGGAAGGATACACATTTTATTAATAGACCTACAGGTTAGACCAGTAGCGGTTTTGAGCTCCGCGACCCTTACCCTCCCATCGCTTCCCCGAAACACCCGCGTCACCCGCGCCATGGGCCACTGCAGCGGGGGAACGTTGTCTCCTTTTAGTAAAACTAAACTGCCTTCTTCCACATCTGGTAACTGTTTGGTCCACTTGTTTCTAACATTTAGCTGCGATAAATATTGGCTGTACCAGGCTTTCCAAAAATGTTGCTTGACCTGAGTACAGCGCCTCCAGAATCTTAGTCTATTTAGTTAGAGGGATATCGGTTAGATCCGGCTCAGGGATACATATGAGTGGACGACCAGTCAGGAAGTGTCCTGGGGTTAGGGCTGTTAGGTCTGCAGGGTCGCTTGAAAGCGGCGTGAGGGGCCTGGAATTCAGGATACCCTCTATTTCGGATAAAATAGTGGTCAATTCTTCGTACGTGAATTTATTCTCCCCCACCACTCTTTTGAAATGGAACTTAAAACTCTTAACGGCGGCCTCCCAGAGGCCTCCGTGGTTGGGGGAGTAGGAGGGGATGTAGCGAAAGGTTATTCCTTTCTCTACAGCAGCCACACTCACTTGAGATTGATGCTTTTTGGAATTGACTAATTTATACAAGTCGTGGAGCACGTTGTCGGCTCCTTTAAACGTTTGTGCATTATCGCAATTAATAATGGCGGGAATACCGCGTCTGCCAATGAATCTTTTTAAGGCTGCTAAGAATGTTTGAGTTGTCATGTCTGAAACTAGCTCAAGGTGGACAGCCTTAGTGGCGAAGCAAACAATTACCAGTGTGTAGCCTTTGGTGACAACGGCCCTCCGCATGCCCGATTGTTTTACTTGAAACGGACCACAGAAGTCGATTCCAACCTTGTCGAACGGGTGGCTCTCGGTGACGCGATCGGAGGGCAGGGATCCCATAAACTGGCTGGCTACTTGAGCCTTAAACCTGTAACATTTTAAGCACTTGTTAATGATTTTCTTTACTTCGCGACCGGCGCTAATGATCCAATACTTAAGTTTCAGACTACTTAATACGAGGGTGATACCAGCATGCATTAATACACAGTGTTCATTTCGAATAATTGAATTCGTGACATGACACTTATTGGGCAAAATAATCGGATGCTTTTGCGTGTATGGCACTGGGGCGTTTTGCAACCGGCCACCAACCCTCATTATGCCATTTCCATCTATGAATGGAGCCAAGGCTTTTAAATTAGATTTTATTGGCAAATTGTTTTTTATTTTTGATATTTCCGAAGGAAAATACAAGCCTTGCGTTATAGAAATTATTCTGTATTGAGCATTTAACAATTATTTTACAGTCAAATTTCCTTTAATTTTATTATGTTTATTTAAACAATTGAATTTAAACCTTAATATCCAAGCTACAATTCCTTGCATAGTGAACCATGAAGACTATTTTTCAAACAATTGTGGTTCTTGTGTCACAACCAAACAAGCTGCTTGCTCGCTCTCGGCAGGTCCCCTCTCGCAAAGCAAGTGGTTGCATGAAGCCAATGATGGTGAAGGCTCATACTCCAGTGAGTCAAGTTGAGGAGGCCCATGCCACCATAAGGTGTTCGATGGCAGGTCTTGGGGATTGCAGCCTCGAGACAAGCAATCAGCTGGATTGGAAGCTCCATCTATGTGAAACCATTTACATTCTGTAGTACTTGAATTTATTAAATTTATTCTGTTTTTGACATAAGCCGGTATATTATTTCTGCTAGACTTCAACCAACACAGAACAACTTGGGAGTCAGAAAATAAATGTACAGCATTGAAGTTAATTTTAGCATAGATTGCTTTGACTTTGCAATACAGTTTGGCTAGCAACACTGCACCATTTAACTCTAGCTTAGGTATAGTCAAGGCGTTTTTTACTGGAGCAATTCTAGACTTTGAACACAAAAGTGTTGTGGTTACTTTGCTGCCTTGAATAACCCTTATATATATGCAGCAGCCGTAGGCGACGCTAGAAGCGTCACAATATCCTAGCAATTGTATTACCTGCGCATTATTTATATTTATGTTTCTTTGTACAGAAATTATAGGCATTTGTTCTAGCTGTTCATAGAATGTTAACCAGGCCTTAAGCAATGACATTGGTATGGGCGAGTCCCACTCGAGATTCTCCTTCCACACTTTTTGTAGAAATTCCTTTGCTCGAACTATTATTGGCCCAGCGAGCCCTAAGGGGTCAAAGAAAGAGCCTATGACACTCAAAATGGACCTTTTATTCCAGGACTGCACCTGCTTTATAGGACATGACACTTTAAAAACATCATCTCTAACATTGAATGAGACCCCTAAAGCTTTCATTGAGAGGTCCTCATTACAGAGCTCATGCTCTTCGAAAAGCTGCTTGTCAGCTGGTATGCCAGCCAGTAATTGGTCATCATTTGCAGCCCATTTATGCAGCTGCAGATTGGCACGTCCTAGCAGGTCTATAAATTGATCTCTTACCTCAAGAGCTTCATCGATGGTCTGTGCTCCAAAAAGAGCATCGTCAACGTACATGGCTGTCCGGATGACCTCAGCAGCCAGCGGCATATTGCTCCCAAACCGGTCTGCTAACTCCTGGAGACATCTGGTGGCCAGGTAGCTTGAGCTCTTGAGTCCATAGGTGACTGTCTGTAATTGCAGAATAATTCTTTGAATTTTCATCTTTCCATAATATATTTTGTAGATGCCTAAATGATGGATCAATTTTTATAGCTCTGTACATATGTCTGATGTCCGTTAACATTACATACTTGAATGACCTGAATAAAATCAGAATGTCAAAGAGATCTTTTTGAACCTTAGGGCCATTCAGCAAAACATCATTTAAACTTTGATGCTGCGAACTAGCTTTTGTGTTACCATTAAAAACAACTCTTACTTTATTGGTCTTTTTATCGTTCCTTATGACTGGCAAGTGTTGCATGAAATATGCATTTTTTAAATTTGACTGGCGCAGTGGGATGACCTTTGCATGACCCATTTCTATGTATTGATTCATGAAGTCATTATAATTTCTATTTAATTGATCATCTTTGGCTAACCTTTTTTCGATGGCATTTAATGTTTTTGATGCTATAGGAAATGTATTTCCTAGGTCTAGCTGATCTACGGGGACTTTGAGCGGGAGGGACACCTGAAACTCGCTGGTGAGCTGTACCGAGCTTTTAAACTCGGCTTCGCAGGCATCCTGCTTTGCTGTAACCTCCAATTTCGTTTCAGGGACCATTTCAGTCTCCCAAAACTTTTGTAGGAGGTGATCAACATTGTTGTCACATATAGCATGCAAGGTGACGTGGTGACTGGATGCACAAAACTCACTATTGTTTACTTCACCTGACAATATTGAACCAAACTGGGTATCAATAAGATACAAATTACTATTTTGCAGCTTGATTTTGCGAGGCAGCAATATTTGGAAGAATATGTCCGCTGACAGCAGAAATGAAATGTCTCCCGGAGTGTCAAAATCACTATCTGCAAGCACCACAGAGTCTGGCAGCTGTATATTTTGCCAGCTTACTTGTTGCTGTGGCAGCTTGGTTGTATAGCCTGACCAGGAACATAAAAACCCTGGCATAGAGGCGCGTCAATTGCATTTGATAGTGCAACACTGAGTACAGTCGTACCTGTGTTAAATTAATAGGCTAACTTTATGTATCAGGATTCAGGATTACGGGCTAATTTGATATTTTCATAAATTAACGAAAAAATATTATTATAGGTAACCTGGTTTAAATAAATTAAATGAAACCATCAATCGAGTTAGTAGGATTTATTTTATTATTCATCAATAATCAAATTCAGAACTTGAATATTCAACTGAAATGCCTGCTCATGAACGCTTCAAACTCGGTACTTCTTTCCCAATTCCATAAAATTCAACACTTAGAAAGTGACAAAAATTTTAAAATAGGTAGTTGAAACAAACCACAGCTAATTTTCATAGTGGACTGTACTATACGATAAACATGTCAGTCAATTTGACAACCTTTGTCGAAAACATTATTCAATGAAAATATTGTCCAAACCCTTAGTATTTCTCTTCGACAAATACTTTAACACATTGTGAACCACTTTTCTTTCACGACTATAAAAAGATTTTAGCAATTTAATTCACAAAATCAATTGCGCACATTTAAAATAAAGTTTGTTTACACTTTGACAGCAATAGACTGACATGCAAGGTGACATGACAATGAAGTTTTCAGTTACTGTTGCCATTAAAAGAAATTAGTTCCATTAGTTTTCCGCAACATGGCGAGGGTTTTTATGTTCCTGGTCAGGCTATAATTTGGTCCACTATGGAATAATTAACTTGGCACTTATAATTATTTTGAAGTGACACAAATTCAGCATTGACAGCTTTTGAGGTTGTTTTGTTTTGTTTCCCCAAGGCTGTGATATTTAAATTGCTATCAATTAGCGGTATAGATGACCCACGCTGAACTGTCCCGCCAAACTCAATGACAGGGGGGCGCTACCATCGTTCAACTATATGGTTTCCAACATGGCAAAAATCGGAACTAGCGATCCGGTATTGACGGTGGCGCCCCACTGTCAATGTCATGCATAGGACAGTTCAGTATTTTGGAACTATAATTGCAATGCTTTTGCTAAGTCAGCTGTCATAAATGACACTTGGCTGCCACTGTCAACTAGTCCCCGGACTACTTTGTGTGATTTGCCATCCCGGCAGAGCACTTTGGCCTTGATGGTGGGCAGCAATATTGTGCTAACATTAGAATTACTGTGCATTGATACTTTTTCATTGCAGTGCAAGAGAGTATTATGCGATTTGTCCTTGCACTGTTCACATTTGAAGTGAAATTTACATTTATTTGTGTGAGAATTGAAACATATTTTGCATAAATTATTTTGTGAAATGAAATTGAGCCTTTCCTCTGGTGAGATGGCTAGAAATTTGTCACATTTGAATAATCTATGTGTTTGCTCACTACAATATTTGCAAGACCACGACTGTGTGGCAGTTTTGCTTGCATAGTTTGACACTTTAGTTTTGTAAGTGTTATTATTATTGTTGCTCTTACCTTCACTTCTTTGGCTCTCCTCGAAGCTGCTAGCTCTCCGCTCCACAAAAGCGAAGAAGTCATCCAGTAGGGGCAGCTTTGTGGTGTCACGCTCCGAATGATAGGCTCTGCAAGTAAACTGGTCGACCTTTCGCAACAAAATGGGTAAAACTATCATGTCCCAGCTGTCAGTCGGTTGTCCTAATGTTTTCAGTGCACCTAAGTGCTGGCGAGCATGTGACACTAACTCTCTTAAATTGGTAGCCGCTCCCTTTACTAGTGGATTGAAGTCTAGCAGCTCTTGTACATGGTTAGTGATAATAAGAAACTTATTGTCATATCTATTTCTCAACAATTCAAGAGCTTTTCCATACGAGTCCCCGGTGACGGGTAATCCTTCGATTAATGACAATGGCTCACCTTTTAAGTATTTTCTAAGATAAAAAAGCTTTTGAATTGCGGCTAATTTAGAATTATTATCTATCACTGCACTAAAGAGTTCGATGAACGAGTGGTATTTTGTGTAGTCCTTGCCGTCAAACGCAGGAATGTCTATTTCTGGCAGCCTCACGCTGGTAGCGCACGCGTCTGTAGACTGCTGCGCGCCCGATGCTGGAGCCGGTGACGGCGGCTGCGGCGCCAGTAGGCCTCGAAGGCTCGCCACGATCGCCAAATACCGGTCCTCGAACGCGTCGTTTCCGAAATAGTCTTCATCAAGGGTGTCGTCCAAAGTACTTAATTCGATCAGTAGCTGCTCATGCCTTGGCAGCACCTCCTGCAGTTGTTGTAGCCGCGCAGATACCACGTCCTTGTTGATTGGCGATTCCAATGTGCGGATAAAATTTTCTGCCTTTGTCAACGACGCTTTACACTGTGCGATTTTTCTTATGATACCTTTCCTTGCGTTCTTGTCCACTTCCTTTTCAGCCGAATCGCTATCCATGGTCATGGCGAAAAATGGCAGGGCGTGGTGATATTTTTTCTCGATGCAAAGTAAAGGGAACCAAAATGGCGGACGGTTATTTTCTTGCAAAGTTGAATAAAATTGTTCACTTTTGGCTACTGCGACTTGCAAATCAATATGGCACAATAGTGTATTGATTGGCCTTCGATTTATTTATTCTTGTGCAAGTGTATGTTCAGCAATATGCAGTGAAATCAGCTTACTTTTCTTGCCGGCCGGCGAAGGTGTGGTTTCGTTGCTCGAAGTTTATTGTCGAAGCTTGTTTATACTGTTTCGGCACCATTTATGTTCGTGGAACATACAAATAATAAGATTTTGTACTTTAATCTTGACTTTTATTTATAAAAACACAATATTTACAAAAACCAGTACGAGTTGGTGAGAGTGTGATGAGGAAGAGAGATATAATTTTTAGTGTTGCCAACATTAATCATAAAAATAAGGCATAGACACATTAGACACATTCAGTATGAAATTAAGCCGTGTTTACATCTACTGATGTGGACAAAATTCCCTTAAGGTATGTTTTTAAAAATGTTTCATAACCAACAAAGTAAAACGAGACGATCTTTCATAACATTCTCCAATAGCAGATGTTGGAAATGTGTAGTTTTACGTCGAGACGACTGCATTCGGTGTCTGAGCAAAAATGCCAAATGGTCTTAATGCCTCCACGGGCTACACGAAGAAGACCAGATAAAAGGGAATAAAGCCACCTCAATTCATATCGTGAATAGTATTACAACAGACTCTTTCAAATACAAATTGAGCGTGGAACTGGTTCCACTCATTTTTAGGATAAGTCTTTAAAGGCGAACGTTTTTACACTTGCAACCAATTCAATGCGTGTAATAATGAGAGTTAAACCTTGTAAGAGGTCCAAGCTTACGTGGGCACAGGTACCAAAATCCTGGTTGACAGGGCTTTGTTCCAAAAAACTCACATTTAATGCTCAACAATTCATAATGAATTATGAAAAATACTTTTACTACCACAGCAGATCACACAAAGTTCCTCAACATTTTACTAAGGACTTTCTAAGATGTTAAGCCGGGTCTCCAGCGCGTGTTTTTCCCTACACAATCAACAAAAACATGTCAACATTCAACAAATTTTTGTGGTCAAAAAGTTTTAGTCTACTTCATCCAGCTATATCAAAAGATATCAGGCTTTTCTATCTAGCCTATGTCAACAGCGTGTTCGCTTTGCCCACGCTACCCGAATGCATCTAACGACTTAATGTAATGGAGTCATATATTCCTTGCAATGCTTCGCTCTGGTTGCAGCTAGCAGCAGACTTTTAAAGTCGTGTAATATCGTCGGCTTGTTCTTACTCGAGTACTTAGTTTTTAATTTCCCGCTGTGCGTCGTTAAGCTCGTGTAAACTACGGTTAAAAGGGTGAACCAACGTTTTGACTTCAATCTAGTACACAGATTTCTAGATTAAACCGACATAAACGTTTTAAAAAGCTTAGAGAAGCTAAATAGGTATAGATTTAGCTATTCACACAACGCTGCCAAAAAAAAAGTAAAAAGGTACATTAGACCCACTTTTGAAAAGAAATCGGTTCCACTTAAATACCTAATCTTCCTATCTTCCCGAGAAAATGAGAAAATCCCACCTATTATACTGAATAGTTGTTTTTCATTCGTTTGAGAGTAAAACGTGCCTTATTAAATTATTCAGAAAAACACGCAATTAAAAACAAATGAAATACACTTCTTTGAAAGCTAAGAAACAAATTAAAGAAATCCTACTATTTCTCAACAACTTTGTTTCTTATATGGCTGAGTTGCTGCACCACCTAACTTTGACGGTAGCTATAACGCTAACCGGTGTTTTTTGTATGGATTTTGATAGACTTTTGACATGTTTAAGTCAAAGTAAGATGGTGCAACCCAGCCTAAGTATACTTTCTGTCTCTACCACCTTATCCGATGATAACCGACATGTTAAACTATTCATAAATCGTCAGAGATCCACCTGAAGATATTTCTATGGGCGTCACGTACCCATCTCATGCCCCCGCTAAGTACATACATAACTTACCTTAACCTTGGACGTGGAAGGGTTCTGGAATTCCTATTTGTCTTATTCCCGGTATTCCTGTAGAACCAGATAAAAAGCTGGGAGAAGTACGCAATAATTTACAAGGCTGCTACTTGCTTCTACTAAGGAAAAAATATTTCGTGCACTCTCGCATTTGCTAAGTGGATATCGGTACATCAAGCTTAATAAGACATTGAAGTCGCTTCAATAAGTACTATTTTGCAGCAAGGAAATCTATAATCTTAGGCTGAGTTGCACCATCATACTTTAACTTTAACAAACGTCAAAAATCTGTCAGACTCCAAAAAAAAAACACTGGTTATTGTCATAGCTACGGTTAAAGTAAGTTGGTTCAACTCAGCCTTATGAGCTGTCGATGGTACTATGAAGAACTTTGTGCCATAATTGAATTTGCTAGAATCACGAGTATTTTTTTTTTAATTACGAAAGTCATATTAGACACTTAAATAAGGTATTCTTCAAGTGCATAATATAATTCGGAATAATTCCCAAAGAGAATTTAAATATTCCCTTTATTTGCATGTATTTTGCTTGGGACCCAAAGCAAATAATTGTCTCAATGGTTTTTCTTTACTTTTCTCATAACTGTTTACATTCATCCAGGTACAAGAAATATCCCGTGCAGAGAGCCAGAGGGCCGAGCAAATATCCCGGCTTATGGCGTCAAAATATTTGGAGAGGATGGCTCACGACAAGTACTTCCTCACGACTCTCAGTAAGGACGAGCGGCTCATCTCAGCCAATAAGCAAGGCTCGAAAATGCTGCAGGAGCTTGCCAATAAGGCGTTGGCTGATGTGGAGAAAAGACAGGTATGCAGATGTAGTGCACTTTTGAAACTAGACAAAAGAGAAGAATTGATTTCAATTTGTCTATTGATGTTGAAGCTACTGGCAGAGTAATACAAATGAGTAGGTCATCTTCATAGAAACGCACCGAGCGCGGTTTGTATGTGAGCGCGCGCCAATACGTATGCGGCGCGCACGCACACACTGACAAAATTCGGGGCAACTCACCGCTAATCAACGCTAAATTTTGTCAGTGTGTGCGTGCGTGCCGCATACGTATTGGCGCGCTCACATACAAACCGCGCTCGGGCGTTTCTATGAAGATGACCTACTCATTTGTATTTACTCTGCTACTGGCTACGGTTATGTACTTACCTAAGTCTTCTCAAAAATGGTGTCAATTCTTTCAAGAGACATCTACCAAACATTATTAGTACTAGCATGCCAGCGAAATAAATAAACACTAATATACAGGATATTTATCTTTAAAAAAATGTCTTTTAATGGTTTGGTTAGCCACCAAAAAATTAACAAGCAATGATGGAAAAACTTGGAAAATTGCCGCGCTTGATAAAAAATGGACTTTTTAATAACTTTTTCTTCACTTTTGAGGTATACCTAAAGAGTAAAAACGTTTAAAGGTGTAATCCAGCTTACTTTGGTGAAAAGTCGACCAAGATAGATAAGAAGCTACTTAGCGTCTTACCGTTTTTATTTAAATTTTGTGATAGCCCTCGTTGCAACTCTAAACATTCTCTGTGTGTCTTACTTAATATGTACTTTGAATTTGTATTTTGTACGAAACCTACGCCGCGGTATAATCGCATGCACTCTTCGGTAGTTCAGGATGAATCGTAGGGATGGATAGAAAGCTTGTGGAACTCAGAATTAAACTCATTCATTTTATGTCACGTGTATGTCTAAAACCAGGCAGTCCTTCGCGAGAGACGTCCCCTCTACGCCGCACGCGCTTCAGAAGCAGCGGCGCGAGCGCGTCTTTCCCGGGCACGAAAAGAACAACTCACTCGTGCGCAAAAGCAACACGCGGTCGACGCCAAGCGCCTAGTCAGAGCAGCGCAGATAGCCTACGAAGAAAGAGACACAGCTAAATGCCTGGAGAGCGCCGAGTTTGCGATGGACCAGATCGCAAAGAAAAACAGCAATCTTCTGCCGGCTAAAGAGAAGTTTTTGCAGCAGCTGTATGATATCGTAGCGAATGCGTTCTTGGATCAGGTTAGAAGTGTAAACTACATTAGGTATATTATTATCAACTTTATCATTTTCTATCACTCATCATTATAATCATTCGGCAAGGCAGTTAATACCGGACGTAAGCTTCCTCCAAGCAACACCACAAAGCACGTACCTACTGTCGCTTTTTATATCGCTTGTTTTGGCACAGTATTCCTTTTAGAATGTTTGAATAGGCCTACTTAGCTACAAAAACAACAGTGTCTTAATAAACCAAGCTCCTTACTACATAAAGGAAATATTGTTATTAAGCAAACAGCCTTAAGTGGACACAAATAACTTACAACAAATAAAAGTATCCCTCCAGCAATAAACGTCCCCTTTATTTCTGCAGAAACGTGTCAAAGACACAATGAGCGAGTCTGACCGGGAGAAGCGGGCCTTCGTACTGCTTGGAATGTACATGTCTCGGGAACCAAGCAGAGACTCAGTGCTTCGGGCCCGGCCGCAAGCCCCACCCCGAGACGCAAAGTAAGACGTAATTCACTTAAAAACTTCCACGCGAACTTTATTCGTGAGTCCTACCTGCGAGAATTTTAAAATTTAATTTTAAGTGAAATTTTTAGACAAACGGCTAGTTTCTGGGAAACTACAGATGCGATGCAATTTGCATTAGTTGGTATCAACGGTTTGTTTCTATTTATGTGATTTTTAAATAAATTAGTTATTCCTTTCAATGAATGAGATTTTGTTCAGCCATAATGTTGCGGATTTGCGACCATAGTGAAACTACTATTACCTACCTCTGCATTTATTTGAACATCGCCTTTGAACATGATACGTGACGATTGACGTGATGTGACGTCACTATAGCTACGTCCTGTCAGCCTTTCCATGTAGGTACATACAGTGCAGATTAATATTATTACAACACCTGCTAGGAAAAACATCGTAACTTAGTATTAGCAGTATTAGGCTCTTTTTAGGACTTTGTTATTAACACATCTTGTGTTATGTTCCCTGATCTAGGGATCTATCTACATACTAATAAGAAAAAAAAATCTTTTTGTGTAGATACTTTAGCGGCACTGCGTTCTGGGGTGTTTCTTTTGGCGAAAATATTTTTATAGTTATAGTAGGTATACCTAGTTGTCTACATACTCTAAGCATATTTACCTGTCTAGGTCGCGCCTACGCATCTTAGAAAGGAACCTGGCAATGAGCACACGGGCGCCAGAACGCTGCTACATTCTCCACGAACTGGCGAGGCTCCTAATGGAAACGAAGCAAGCGCATAGAGCCCGATTCTTCGCTTTGAAATGTCAATCAGGTGCATAATATTTTTAGGTGTTAAGTTCAAAAAGCATCAGGCTGTTGAATACTGAAATAAATAGAGTATATTTGCATACCTATTTATTACATAAAATATCATCTGAGCTGTCGCCAAACCAATAATAAAAAATAAATTGTAGCCTACCTGTTACCTACTTGTTTATACCAGTACAAAGTAAGTATTAAAAGAGTTCAGTGCCTCTACCATGAGTTGCCATCGAAAACTTGTATTCGTATACTACAGTCGATAGAGTTTAAACGTGGATCGATGAAGTTTGCCTTAAAATCATACCATGAGTTCAATTACCGTATACTTTACTCGCCAGCGATAATTCGATGGTTTTGTGATGTAATGTTGGTGAGCATGTAAACGTATCCAACTTCACACTCTATGAATGGATGAATGAAAGAACGAATGCCGCTCCTTTCTAACTATATAGAAAAGATAGAGTAGGAAATAACGAAAATGTCAAAAATAACACTGCAAAATTTAAGTGTCCTAGAACAGTGCTTAAAGCTGAATTAACATGATGATTTTAAATTTGTATTGTTTATTTCTTGTCATTGCGACTTTGACGCAGCTGTTGTCATGACAACAGATAACAAAACATGTTTTGTTGAAGGATTATTGATGAATAATTTTCCACAAAAAATTGGATTTTAACCAGGATAGGAAAATGAGAACCTGCGCTTATCCGTTTAAACCGATTGTAGAATTTATGGAAAGGGAAGTTAAGTAAAAATAAACATACTATGTGGTGGAGGAATTTCGAAATTAAACGAATAATTTTGAGCTGGTTTTTTTGGAGAAATACAACCTTTCCAGCATAACTTCCACGTGCCTAGCTAAGTAACGTGCCTAGATTCAGTAATATGAGTGCTAGATTTATATTTTCTAGATACAATAAAGTTGTTTTTCTATAGATATGGCGATCTGAGTATGCCCACTGAAGGGCCCCAAGAAAGAGCCAACAATAGTCAACGGTGGGTGGAACTAACGGACACGCGAACGTGAAATGCTGATGCCACCGGCGACACGAAAACTACTGAGAAATTGAGAAAAGTGTGTATAAATACCTACTACTAGGTATATTCATTTTGATTGCTTTTATCTTATTTCGTCATTATTAGTTGTAATGTTTATTTGTTAAGGTGTGGAGTGACTTTAAACAGCAAGAAGAAGGCAACTCGCATACACAGAGCTGCCAAGGGAACACTGGACTGGTGGCGGTCCAGGTTCTTCCCTGAAGCCAAAGGATTTAGAGCAGAGTGCTTGTAAATAACTACTTGTAAATTAAATCCATAATAAAGACCTAGGGTAACTGGATGGATATTATTGGATATACCTACCTACCTTGTTATTGTAAAACTTAAGATATTATAATTAATTAAATACATTATATTGTTTTAATCTTTCATGGTCACTAAACATACATGGTAGCAGTCTCGTCAGTAATAATAATTAAGTAAATACATATCCTACTTATTATTAAAAATGCGAAAGTTTGGATGTCTGGATGTTTATTACTCTTTCACGCAAAAACTACTGAACGGATTTTGATGAAACTTTACAGTATTATTGTTTATAACCCAGATTAACATATAGGCTATAATTATGACGATCTGTGACAAACTAAATTTCACGCGGACGAAGCCGCGGGCAAAAGCTAGTTGAAAATAAAATGATAAATTTTTATTGACTATTTATTTCACAAAACATAATACATAATACACAGACTGATTAAAAACAAAAGTAAATTTCAACTTCTGAAAATACATATTCATTGTCGGATTAGCTTTCTATCATGATCTCGTAAGGCTGCGTTTCCACCAGAGATGTGCGAGGATGCGTAGCGAAGGATGTGTTTGTAAAGAACCAGTAGAATCGCTTCATTTACCTCGCCTCGGTCAGCACATCTCTGGTGGAAAAGGCTCAGGCTGTACAACACTAATGAGCATTTTCAAATCTCTGCTACACATCCTCGTACGATACATTTTCCTCGCACAGCTTTGGTGGAAACCCGCACACATTTTCACAGCACAGCTAGACATCTTCGCACGACACAATTCCCTCGCATATCTCTGGGAAACGCAGCATCCTCTCCCTCCCCCAAGGATCTCCACAATGTGCCCGCATCCAGGTTCTTCCCGCGACCTTCACCAGATCGTCGGTCCACCTAGTGGGAGGTCTGCCCACATGCTGATAACATGTTCCATCGTAATAAACTTCTTTCCGACATAATTTAATAAAGAAAACACCTAAAATGACCTAAAACCTTAATTTTATTTTGCTTTTCACACGTCAATAAGCCAGTGAGTTACGTTACTGTGACAGCTAAGGTATTTTTCGATGACATCTTTGAAAATTGCAACTCATGGTAAGTTATTTGTATGAAACTTAATAAAAACTTTAGTCGCTATCGAATTCATTAAGATAGGTTTTTTACCTAACGATTTGAGATGAACTCATGGTAGTGTTTTTAGTTTTGCTGTGGTTCAGCTACTACCCAAGTAACACAAAACACAATTATAAGAAGCGTACAACAGCATGAACCTACGTGCAGAGCAGTATATGAGCAGCATATGTAGCACTATATCAGCCGTATAAAAGTCTATAAGTGTCTTGTAAGCGCAATTTGGGCCCCAAATAATACGGCTTTGAGCATTATTAAATATTATTAGTGCTGCTAACCAGCGCTTATAATGTTATTGAAGACAGACATTAGTAAAGTTGTTAGACAGCATATTCTAATGTAAAAAGCATTTTATTAGTTGTTAGTACAGCTTTGAAACAGCTTTCAGAATTACAATGCCAAAGTTACGTTTTATTCTAAGGCTGAACGTTTTATTTTGTTTGTTTGAAAGTATTCGAAAAAACTTATCGCATTTTATTGTCCGATTTGATTATTTAGAGTATTGCAGTGCAATGGTGTTGTGAGGAGATGTTTTAATGTCTTTATTTAAAATAATTTATCACAAGGTAAGTATCTTTTTTTTGTTTCAAGAATGAAAATGAGCTGGGAGTATTAGTCTTATGTGAAAATATATATATGTTTGTGGTTTATAATTCACGCGCCCTCACAGAAATCCTTTTTTTAATAAAATAGGGACAAATTTAGAATCGACATATGACACTTTTTGTGATTTTTTTAACGATTTGATTAATTTTAACTTTTAAAATTGCTTCTATCGATACTCCGCTTGTAAGAAAAGGATAATAAGTAGTATTTCATGCGTATGTGTATTATAATTTTATTTTCTATGTTAGAGAAAACAGAAAGCAAATGGCGTCAGATAATATTAATGTTTTAAACTTTCAACTAGTGTCTTTTAATGTTGTCAGTCTTATTATAGTAAAAAGAAAATGGTTAAGTCATTCAACCTACATATAAAATATCTAAGTGATATCTTTAGCATTACTGTAACACTTTTTAGGTATGTTATAATGTTCATTAGGTTTAAACGTCATAAAAATGGATTGCTTTAGTGTTAATCAGGGTACCGAAACAATAATTTAGAATCCTTTAATCACGTCATGATCCCCTACTCCACGTCTTTCAATTTTATCTGTCTCCAATTAGGTAGGTACCTAGTTTGACAAGTGTTAAGTATAAAATCATTATCACTACAACTGTAATTTGTAATAAAACACGATATAGCTACCTATCTTATTTTTCGCTCATTGTAATAGTAATAATTTAAAGGAACTTTTTGTAACTAGTTAGTAGTGTTGCTGTAGTCGTTTTTTTAAGGGTATGCGTTATACGGGTAATTATTTAGTTTTCAGGTAACTACTTCTCTATTAAGTCATAAATAAGCTTATTTGTTTTTTTTTCAGATGCCTTTTAAAATAGTGCAAACGACCGAAAGGGATGAAGGAATGTTCTACGGAACTTCTTGACTCACACAACAACCGATTGTACTGTATTTTGTGTATGAGGTGTATCATTTTTTGGAACACGTTTTGCATTTCTTAAACCAAATATAAAGTTTGAATATTCCGTCTTTATCTTTCTCTTTACTCCACCTGTTTTCTTAGGCTGAGTTGCACCACCTAACTTTGACCGTAACTATGACGATAACCGATGTTTTTTGTATGGGGTTTGACAGATTTTTGACGTTTGTTAAAGTAAGTTGGTGCAACCCGGCCTTAAGTCTTTTTCCACTGTTTATTTATGTCAATAACGTGACACGTTCGACATAAATTTTCTAATGAATATACAGGACCTACTAACGCACAAATGAATATAATCATACGGCTCGTGGTTTTATGGCCAAATTATGACCTAAAGTAATATTTTTTTTTTTTTAATTTATCTAAATAGTGCTAAAAGCTTTAAAGTAACAATAAAATAAGAAGATAACAGAGCTAAAACTTTAGTAAATGTTTGGCTAATGCTGAGCAGTAAATAAGTATAAGAAAAGATCATAAAAATGCGTTCAATCTGTAAAATGTGTTAATATATCTGAATGCACTATAGAATATTTCGACAACGTTTATTTAATGCATTAGGTTTTCTTATTTACTAATATACGGTTTTAACCTTTGTGTTAGTGTAAATGCTGTTAAAGGTGCTGTATATTAAAAGTAATTAATGTTTTAGTATGATTATAAGCCAATTAACTTAATTTTTTAGACCATATAATAGCTTCATGCATTGTAAATTTTACCGCATTCTACTCAAAAGCATTTAAACTAAGTCAAAACTGATTTAAAGTGATAGTCTGACTTTAAAACGTAAATCAATCTTAACTTCAGTGAATATACAGATTGCGTGTTACTTGGGTAACCGCTAGAGGCGCTGTACAATTTGCCATACATTTTTTTACGCCCTCGATAGCGAGATGCTCGGTAGGTAAACTCATGGTAGAGGCACAGGATTAATATTACAGGGTCATTCTCCGGATCTGGATTCTTTAGTTGATTACCCCGACCTTTTTTATTTTTGAATTTAGAGTAAGTTTAGGTAAAACATTTCAAAATAGACATTGTTACGAGCATATTTTTTATATTGGCCCATCTGTAACAAGCAGGAATAAAAAGTTATGTGACATCAAAATTTTCATGGTCGGGGTAATCAAAGTTGAGAGTCAGAGTAATCAAAAATAATAAAAAATATTTTATTTTCTAAGGTTTTTTTTTAAGTTATGGTAAAATAAATGTTATTATAACTAGCCATTTGTTATTTTGATGTATAAACGAAAATATTGTAAAGTTTCAACAAAATCTGTTGAGTAGTTGTTGCGTAAAAGAGTAAAAAACTTTTGCTTATACATAATATAATATTAGTGACTCAATGTCCTATGTCTCCTATATGGGGCAGAAAGCGTCCACAACAGTCCTCCATCGCATTCGGTCTTGAGCTTCGCGTTTGATCTCCCTCCAAGTCTTGCCGATCTTCTTCGCCTCGTCTGCTACAGTGCGCCGCTATGTTTTTTTGGCGCAACCACGTTTGCATTTTCCCTGGGGGTTCCAATCTATAGCCTGCTTAGGGATGTGATCGGGGTCCCTTCGGAGAGTGTGGCCGATCCAGTTCCACATGCAGCGTTTATTCTGCTGAACGATCTGTATTTCGTGGCAGCGTTCCAAAAGTTCGTTGTTTGAAGATTTTGGAGAATTCGGCGAAGAAAGCGGCTGAAGAAGATCTGCAGCTGGTGCGAGATAACCTTAGTGACCTTCCACGTTTCACGCCCATAGAGCAGAACTGGTTTGACGTTGGACCCGAATATTTTGATCTTGCTTGGGTCAATTTCCGTGACTGTCATAAGGCTCGAAGTTGTGCGAAGGTAGCTCTGGCCTTGGCAATGCGCGAAGTGATGTCTTCTTCGGTACCTCCAGGCTCTGAAACGATGCTCCCGAGGTAAGTGAAATTGTGGA
Organism: Ostrinia nubilalis; assembly: GCF_963855985.1. Lineage (NCBI taxonomy): Eukaryota > Metazoa > Arthropoda > Insecta > Lepidoptera > Crambidae > Ostrinia > Ostrinia nubilalis. Next base: position 8,789,652 of record NC_087096.1, on the reverse strand, counting down.
CTCGTTGGACATCTTCTGCACCAACGGTGTGCAATTCCACACTCCAGATCGCATCTCTTGGGTCTTCCGGCACTGATACCCTTGCTTTACCCTTTTTTCGGCATAATAATTAGAAGCTCCTTATGCCAGTCATCTGGAAGTTCCTCTTCCATCCAGATGTTTTCGAAGACAGGTGTCAGAACGTTAACGGCGGAGTTTACATCGGCTTACAGCATTTCAGCGGTGATAAGATCGAGTCCAGGGGTCTTGCCAATTTTGAGGGATAATAATGTATTAATAGGATAGGATTTCATTTTAGTAAAGGGTAATTTTGCTTATTAAACGTTATTTAGTTAATCATTAATTAGTAAAATTACAGTATTATTGATTACCCGGTGATAAAAGTCGAGGTAATCAAGGTCGGGGTAGTCAAAAAATTAAGGTTTATCCTGAGCCCTGCCCAATCTGTAAGTTGAATCCCATAATGTTTTAATACACAAAAATGCGGTTACATGGACCATTATTCCTGTACATTCTCAAGAACTTTCCATGTAAAGAAACCTAAAAAAACAGGATAGAGTAATCAATCGTGCACTGAACCAAGGTCGGGGTAATCATATTCTTATCTCGATAACTCCGAAATCCTGCGACGAGTTGCATTACCGGTCACCTCGGCACGCAGGCCACCACTAAAGGTTCACGGAGGAGGATAGAGCTCGTTCCTAAATTGCGTAGCTAGGGACGTAGGCGCACATTAGCGACGTGTCGGGGTAATCACGGTTAACGCTCGGACACAACTTCAAATAATTATTTTACAAAACCTTTTAGTGATATCGTTATACCGTATATATTTTATCAATGTCTATTTAATCAGTAATCGATTACATAAGCTTTGAAAGCGGTAATATTAACGGATTAATTTATACGAGCGAATTTTTTCTGAAATCCGGAGCGCGGACACGTCGTGGTAATCAATTTTTGACGACTTACGATTTTTTTTTTAATTACTTAATTAACTATTATTAACTATCTCTGTGGTTTAACAACAAGAACCAAAGTTATACTATTAGATAAAAATATTTGTTACTAAAATATTATGATATTCGGGTACTTTTTGGCCACGGACACGTGATTTTCTTAACCGGTGGAACGACCCTACAAGTAAAACGACGAGCAATTTTATTAATTATCCTCAGTATATTTGGCTGGCGATTTTAGTTCAATCGAATGAATTCTACTAATCTAAACTTCTAGTCATTTTCAGTACTATGCGAACTACATTTAGGAATCAAACTTAGGACCTTTAAATCGAGGGTAGGTACCTAACTTTTCACCAACATTACACCATAAAATTGAAGGCGTCATTAGTCACGCTTCCGTCATTTCCTATCTACACAACTCAAACTTGAGTTGACACCTAAGTAAATCAATCACCTTGTTTAGTCCTGTCAGCAAGAGCGTCCTCCCCAAGGTGTCACTGAATGTCAATAGCGATCATTAAGACGTATCAACCAGCAACTTTGCAGATCCGTCGCTCCCTGATCGATTATTCAGTCTATAGGGACATAATTAGATGTGATCGATCTAGCTATTGTATGTGATTAACAACGATAGACGTTTCAAACTCGATTATTAATGTGCCAGTGTTGAATTATTAGATTTGGCTTAGGTGGCTGCAATTTGAATAATTCTGTTAGAAGTAGTGGCAATTATAAATTAAAACTAATCGATTCGAAATTTTGTATGCTCGTCGTCCTGGCAAAAAGTTAAGAGATCTCATGTAAAGCCAAATTTTTACGCTACACGTGTTATCACTCTACAAGTTCTACCTTCACAAAATCTGCAACTTAGTCAAAAAAAATTTGTAGCTTGGACGTTTTGTTATTACGAAAATACAATTGTGTAACAATTTTCATCCTTCGTCCGTGTGACGGTAGACGGAAGTGAGGATTTTTTAGATATAAATAAAATTTTAATTCCTATGACTGCTACCAATCAGCCTTTTTGGAAATCATTAGGGGAGGCGTAAGTTCAGCAGTAGACGTCTTATGGCTGAAATGATGATGATGATGATGAACATTCTAAGGCTGAGTTGCACCACCTAACTTTAACAGTGACTTTGACGATAACCGCGGTGTTTTTTGTATGGAATTAGACAGATTTTGGACGTTTGTTATATTCAAAGTAAGATGGTGCAACTCAGCCTAAGTAATTAAATCTACTTACCTACAGGATGGAAACGATAAGTGATCTCACTCGATTATTTCTAAACTATACAAGATATCGAAAAACTGGTTACTGATCCTGAAAGAACTTCACGAGCTCTTTCAAACGGTATCAGTAATAGGTTGCAGAATTAACTGGATCTATCCGAAAATTCAATGTTTTCAACCTCCATACTAAATGTATGCCAGAAACACTATTAGAAGTGTTAATTATTTTTATTAAACAAGAAATTACTTAAAATTAACTCATAAATTGCATTCTTATTTAAATTTATTAATGGAAAACATTGGTTTTAGGCTTTACTTGCTATAATATTATCAAGACACGAGTGCCATGATTGTGGTAGTACTAAATGTATGGAAACCGGAAACATTGAATTTTCGGATAGATCCAGTTTATTTTGTAACTTATTATTGGTACCGTTGGATAAAGCTCTTGAAGCACTTTCAGGATCATTAACTAGTTTTTGGATATCTTGTATAGTTTTCAATATTATGTGGTTTTACTAAATGTATGGAAGCTGGAAACATTGAATTTTCGGATAGATCCAGTTTATTTTGTAACCTATTTTTGGTACCATTAGATAGAGTTCGTGAAGTACTTTCAGGATCAGTAACCAGTTTTTGGATATCTTGTATAGTTTAGAAATAATCGAGTGAGATCACTTATCGTTTCCACCCTGTATACAGAAGCGCGCACCGCTGGTCAGCACATTTGGCTGTTGAACTCGACGTTTCTGCTGGCCCGCTGTCACCTGCTCCAGAACAACCGACCCGAAGCACGCGCAGCGTTGTTAGAAGCAGTTGGGCTCTCACGGTCGTACGGCTTTGGAGATGTTGCTGGGTTTCTTGACACGGTTCGTATATTATGATGATGATGATTTTAATCTTTGGGTTGTTTACAATTCACAAATAATTTTTAATTCTGAGAGAAATATGGATGCCGAAATCCTTGACAAAAAATTATTTTTAACACAGTACAGTCAGCGTCAATGGGTGTCACAAAATATTTAACGCTGATTGTACCTACGTAATTGCCAATAAAATTGTAGTTCAAAATAATAGGAGACATTTTAAGAGGTTGAATATTTGGTACTACATTTTCAACGTTAATTTAGGAAATCTAGTGAAATCTTTAATATTCATAAAGCTTTAATCAAATTAACGTTGCCTCCATTTATTAGGCACAAAATTAGCGAGTATCTTGTGTTATTTCTATAATACCTAATTAGGCCACGTCATATAAAAGCTACCAGCTCGCAGAGAATGTCATACAGTAAAATATAGTACACTGGCCTAATTTATTAATGGGACCCATTTTGCTGTTCTCTTTCCAACTCCACCCCGAGCTAACGAGCAAAACTGTTAACCCACGGGCAAAAAGTAAACGTTAATAACGGATTAACAATATTTATGCGCTCGCAAAATGTGCCAGCAGTCCTATAACACTTTCAGTGGTTTTTAAAGCGACGTTATGCGGAATAACGTTTACCGTAAGCGTTTCGGCCAAAAAATAATACCGAAATGGCTTAACCACTCCAGATTGGGTGACTCCAATTTTCCTTCTAATTTGGGCCCGTGAAAACGTGGCTTAATAGGGATTATGGGAATTACATTAGACAACGCCGAGTCGTAAATAGCGAGTCTACCCGCACGGCCGTGCTTGAGCCGTACTTGAGAGCTCTCATAAATTTGACCTCTGCGCCTATCTGACCCCGTTCTATATTGCAGGACTCGAGGTATAAGGCTAAGAACTCATGGCGCAATTTTCACTCGCAGCTTCTGTAGAATGCAGATATGTAAAAACCTCAGATCATATCTATGATCTGAGTGCACAACTCACGACGCGGTTTCCGCCCGCAGCGGGCGCGATTGTATTCGGGTCCCGCTCGGCGGTTTTCGCCCATTTTGTACCAGTGACTTAGCACGTGGCGCGATTTTAAACCGAGCCGTGAGTTCTTAGAATAACCCCGCAAATAACCGCTCTCAAGAGCTTTGAAATAAAACAGCAATTCTACAACCGCCGCGGACGCGGGTGAAAATCGCGCCGTGAGTTCTTAGCCTTAAGCGTCAGAATTTCGGGAGCGGCAAAATTATTATTCTTTATTAACCCTACATTTGTATGCGCAGATATATTTTTAATGGAACTATAGGTGCCGGGAAATAAGCGGATTAAGTTTTTGGATCGGACCTGTATTTTATTTAGGTAGTTTTCCAGGAAAGATTATGAAGATACGCAAACAGCACTCAAGTTATATTTGTTTAGTATTTTTGGGTCTGTATTAAAATTCATCATTCTCAGAATCGTAAAAAGGTATCGGTTACAGTAAGTATAAATAGATGTTTTAATTATAGTGCGTAAACATATCACTGGAAGGCGAGGTTGGAACCACGGAAGCGATACTGGAGAAACGTGAAAAGGCGATGGTCAGTCTGATGCAAGATGACGACCTTCGAAGTGCAGCAGAACACCTGTTCAGACGTATGTCTGTCATCCCGGCTGCCAGGTAATATAATTTGTTTTTATTGTACAGTCACGGAATGAAAAGGTTCGTCAGTTTTCAAATTGATTCCTTCAACGAATCGCTAGCACATATTACCTTTTGAAACTATGTTACAGAATAATCTCGAGTTAGAGAAAATAATCTTTAACTGTTCGTCAGTAAAGTTCAAAATTATTCAGATCAAAGTTGTTTGACGATTTAACTTGTCAAGAAGATTATTATGATTGATAAACTAAAACCTTCTTGTTGGTTCAACCTGCCATCATCTATTAAATAAAAAAGCTACATTTTGTAACATTCCACTGATGGGATAGAAAAATAAACTAGCAAAACCTTATTAATTTGTTAGCAAACGTCATATTTATTTAAATGTTAGCAGCACTGTTTCTTGCACGGTTATGTTGGCAGGTTTGACTCTTACAGTACCTAGTGCAAGCGAAAACCGACACTAAGGTGACGAACCTTTTCATTCCGCGACTGTACCTGAATAGTAAAGGGCTTGTGGATTGGGGTTACTTTGAAACTTGGGGTGCCTTAGATAAAAACTTCTTTGTGAGATTAAAACGTAACACGCCGAGGAAATTTCGCTACTAATTTGACAATAAGCGCTACCAATTTAAAAAAAATTGCAAGGTGCGTTCGGATAATAATGTATTTGCGTTATAATCTACCATACCAAGGAAGTTCTTATCAAAGTCACTCCGGAGTTCGAAGTACGAGTAACCCTACAGTCGGTGGTAGGCTAGGTACCCAATGAATTTGAATTTTGAAAATAATCTTGTCACTGGCCATAAAATATGCGAGCCGCGATAAAAAGTATAAAAGCAATAATAAGAATAGTAGACTATAGAGTTCACATTTTCAAGAGTAACCTACTTCTTTTTACAGCAACTACGAGATTTTTTATTTTAATTCTCTCGGAGTATCGGAGTAGATCGCAGTATTCTAGTAACTTCAATTATTTCTGTGTCGATTTACTCGTTTGTGATCGTAACAAAATTGACCCACTTCCCGCAGATTGGTTAACTGTGCCCATGAGACAAATAAAACGCTTCTGTGACAGACTGACCCTATTTCGAGTGAGCAAAGCCACAAATTGAAGCTAACTTTGGCGCTTTTAATAAATAAAGCGCTGAATAATTCGATTACAGAACCGCTTTAGCGCTTTAGTGTTCTTGCCAAGAATGCTACCTACTTATTACTTATGCAGCAAAAAACAGCTTGAAGTTTCTCTCGCATTTTTTAGTCTTCGCCGCGCAGATTTTTTCACGTCGGATAAGTGTTCATTATGAAATTTCCATAAGACTTAATCTTGTTCGAGTAGGTACTAAGTTGAAGTTAGGTACATACTTTTTGTGTAGATTCATCATCACCAGAGCTAGGAAAATAGTTAATTAATTAAACAATCTAAACTAAAATGGTTTCTTGATATCAATTTGTGTTTTTAGACAAAAGAGAAATGAGTATAATCCTTTTTGAGATAACAATTAACCGATTTCTGACTTGGTCATACTCATAAAGTAAACAAAAGGTTATCGTACAATTCAGGATTGGTGGTCAGCACGTCACAACTTGTTCGATTTCCACCGGCAAAACAATTTAAACTTTGGGCAAAGTTCACTGCGGACAAGTTTTAGCTGAGTTATGATTAGAGTATGTGAATTTGAAGCCCGGTTATGATTAGGATTGAAATGCATGAGTGGAAACTAAGGCTAGGTTGCACCATCTTATTTTAACTTTGACAAACGTCAAAAATCTGTCAAACTCTATTCAAAAAGCACCGGTTGTCGTTATAGTAACCGTTAAAGTTAGGTGGTGCAACTCAGCTTAAGTACTTGTATTTTAAGCCTAGGCGCAGGCCACTGATTTTAAGTTGGCCGATAGTTGGTCCCGATTTTAATTTGTATGAAGAATCGGCCGATAGCAAATCGGTGTAGGCTTATCTAATCGATGTTGACCTAATGGTAATAGTTTAGTTTTTTTTTTTTCAATTGTCTTTGGATCTAGCTCTTAACTCAGTCAATGACTGAGGTATGGGAGCGGCACGGCAGGGGTGATTTTGACATGAAGTAACAGCCCCCCTAGACAAAACGCACTTTTTGATCGAATCGAAAATCGAATCCGTCAAAACTCCATACAAAAAAGGGTCTTTTCGACCACTTTTCGACTGGTTTGCGATTATAATTTTCACTTTGTCTAGACCCACAGATCATACAATACAAACCTGAAGTCTCGCTGACTTCTGACGTAACAAAAAAACTCTACCGTGCCGCTCACGGGAGCGGTTTATTTGTTTTTGTTTTGTTTTGTGTTTTTTGTTTTTTTGTACTGCAGGCACTGACTGAGTTAAGCCCTAAACCTATAGTAAGAATTTCAGAAACTATTAAAATATTATGTCTTTGTTGCTTACTATATTAGTAAAACAATGGCAAAAATGGTCAGTTTGCTCAATCGCTTTGTGGTATAATTCTAAAATAAAACATCACACAAAAGATACTCTGAAAAGGGACAAGAAAAATCCTTCCAATGAAACAAAACCCTTATAAGAAGATACCCTTATAATGCGATTTCTCATAATATTCATCTTCCATCTTCAGCTAGGGGGCTTATTGTTTTTTTAGGGTTCCGTACTACTAAAGGTAAGGAAAATACAAAATTAGGATCACCCCGATAATACATATAATCAAAAGCTTTGGTCATAAGACCTAGGTCTTTCTAGGATTCTAGAATCACAAATTAATAAATACAAATAATAATGGAAAATTGATCATTTGCAGTTAGATTTTGTGGGAAAACTTTTATTTCAAGTTGACTTACATTTTTTTTATGCAGAACAGGCAGGTATTTGACCACAATCGCACCTAATGTTAAGTGGGATGCAATCTAGGATGGTACATATCTGCCCTGTAAGTGCCTATTCACTCTCGCCTTGAAAAGGCCCGGATTATAGTTTTCGGGAAAGACAGCAGCAGGCAACGAATTCCAGTCTCTAGCTGTTATAATTATTTTGATACAGAAAAAATACCATCGCACGCAAATGGCGATGGCGATGGCGATCCTACTGATTTCTACTGATCGCCATTGCCATCGCACACGCAGGCAGGACGCGTCGGTTTAGTAGCCGAACCGAACCTTAAAAGATGTAGAGAAATAAATGTGAATACGGAACCCTCATATTTCATGTTCATCTAGAACTTGGCAGGCTTTTTGATGTTATATTGAAAGGTATTAAATATTTTACAACTAGCGGCCGCCCGCGACTTCGTACGCGTGGATCCCGGTTTACTCCCTTCATCTATCTTATGCGGTTTAGATATTTTCATACAAATGCTTTTTCCCGCTAACTCCCGTTCCCGTGGGAATTTTGCAATATCCTGTTGTAACTAAGCTTTAAGTTTACTAAGGTACCTGCATGCCAAATTTCAAGCATCTAACTTAAGCGGTTTAGATTTTTCATACAAAAGGATTTTCCCGCTAATTCCCGTTCCCGTGGGAATTCCTAAGTATACTATAACCTGCCCAGGAGTATGAAAAATAATTGTACCAAGTTTCGTTAAAATCCGTCAAGTAGTTTTTGTTTCTATAAGGAACATACAGACAGACAGACAGACAGACAGACAGACGGACAGACAAAAATTTTACTGATTGCATTTTTGGCATCAGTATCGATCACTAATCACCCCCTGATAGTTATTTTGAAAATATATTTCATGTACAGAATTGACCTCTCTACAGATTTATTATAAGTATAGATGAATATAAAAAGAAAAGTAGGTACTTATATTTTCTATTAAGCCTTTTTAACTTAAAAAAATATCAAGCCTTTTTTTATTTATTTACACTTTATCAATAAAAAGGGTACTGGGCACTGGGCTTAATGCCATGTCGCATTGCCAGGCGAATTTAAAAGGCGCTATTCAACTCTCTTTTAGGGCTCCATGTTATTTTAAGTAATTCGACGGAACAGAAACAATGTAAAGGTCTTTGAAAACTGCTGATAATCGTAGTCTATCATATTCTCTCTGATATAAAATTTTATTAATCTGAAATTACGATACTATAATATTATTTTTTTATTTCAGACAATAACTGTGTCTTGTAAAGTACAATTTTTATCGCTGATGTTGACTAACTTTTTTAAGTGAAGGCATTTTTCGGCATTTTAAGTTAAATTATATTTGCAAAAATGTACCTAAAGTACTTTAATTTCAACATTATTCTCGCAAAAAGCATACATAATATACGAGTGTATTATAAGGCACTTTTACGTAATATCTAATTTGCCTACTAAACGTCTAGTCTAGACATACGAGCAGGCCAATGTATTTTGGCACGGTTACAAATTATCACAGACGGTGTTAGGTTCATTTACAATGATCCACATAATGTGGGTGACATTTTAGAGCTCTGGAAAAATTTAGGACAGAAAAAGGTTGTTAATAAAAGTAAATGTTTTCTAGTGTTAATAGAGCATCATTTCATTTTTGAAATCACTCATTCTGTTCATTTGTTAGTACCGTTAACCTACTTTACAGTTAGTTCGCAGGGGGAAAATCTATTTATATTCTTAGAAAATACAATAGATTTCCACTTTGTTCTATCTTACTTTATTTAATACTCCATGTAGGTAGCTAATCTTCAACTAAATTGCTACAAACCGTGCCAAGCCACCTAAAATACAAAAGCAGTTAATTTATTTTTTAAAAAAGAAGCAAACCAATTTTCCGGACCACCAAATACTGGCCAGCAACAATTTTAACGAGCGAAACGTTTGCAGGCGCTTCTCAATAATGCCGGCCACGCGCGTGGAGGAGGCGCCCACGAACCGCCGAATGTCCATCATACCGCGCACGCAGCAGCCGGCCACGGCTAGGGGCGTGCAGAGGCAGCTTCACCCACTGGGATTCCAGGAGTTCGATATTTGAATTTAAAGTTTGAAATGTTTGTCTTTCTTTTCTTTTTTTTTCCACTTGGCACAGGCAAGGGTTCTAAATGTTACATCATGCTTTGGAAAGCCCCATCCACGTCACGGCTAGGAGCATGCAGAGGCAGCTGCACCCACTGGGAGACTTACCAGGAGTTCGATATTAAAAAATTTGAAATTCGTTTTTTTGTGTTTTTGTTTCATTTAGACTTGGAAAAAGGCAAAGGCATATACAACCAGTAACAGCCAACAAAATTAACAGCCTTTTCTTTAGTTACAAGTTTTTTTTCTGAATGTGTTTCGAGAAAAGTTTACCAATGATTCTCTTAATTTAGGTGATGCCAATGATACCGAGCGTTAACAGCATGCACACATAAAATAATTTGGATAAATAACGATTTTATGCATTTTCGGTAATTGTCAAAAAATATTTTAGATTGAAATTAAAATGTATGACTCCATTATTAATTTGTTTGGATTTTAACTCGTAGCACTTTTGATATTTTTAAATCTAAACTGTGTAAATAACGTACTAACTTTTGTTTCACTTGTTACACTCTGTAGATAGGTCAATAAAACCAATCTACCATACCGAAAGTACACAACTGATTAGGTCTTAATACAAAAAACGGTTAAGGGTTAAGGTCACATTCCATTCGGAAGGGTTAATGTAACATTATAAAAAAAAATAAAACCGACTCCAAAAAACCTACACTAAAACGTAGAAAAATAATTACTAATTACCTACTTATTTATTAGGACGAATTTTATTATTAATATTTATGTAGGTATACCATGATTGATACTTCTGGAGTCGGTGCCAAGATTATGAAACATGTAAAGTTTGCCTGCACCGACTCCAAAAGTATCAATCATGGTATACCTACATAAATATTAATAATAAAATTCGTCCTAATAAATAAGTAGGTAATTAGTAATTATTTTTTTACGTTTTAGTGTAGGTTTTTTGGAGTCGGTTTTATTTTTTTTTATAAAATTTTACTTATTTCTTGCTTTTTAGTTAACTAATTATTACCTTGATGTTACCACTGAAGGTAGGCAGTACACTGAGACCAAAAAAAATTGGTTCATAATCGGCGGAGATATTGCGTATAAAAAAGTTCATCCCCAATTTTCCACCCTTGGGGGTGAAATATTTTCTTCAAATTCGCATGAAACCACCCTTTTGATAATACCTATTCAACAAAAAAATAGTCGTTCAAATTGGTTTATAATCGGCGGAGATATTGCGTATAAAAAAGTTCATCCCCAATTTTCCACCCTTGGGGGTTGTTTTTTTTATTATTAAATTTAAATGGGACCACCCTTGAGGTATTACCTATACGCCGAAAAAAGATTTGTTCAAATCGGTTCATAATTGGCGGAGTTATCGCGTAACAAACATAGAAAAAAAAAAAAAAAAAAAAAAAACATACGGGTCGAATTTAGAACCTCCTCCTTTTTTGAAGTCGGTTGAAAAGTCAATTAGGCGGGAAAAGGAAAGTTTAATACTAAGTGAAACGGAGCCGACTGAAATAATATACAAAGACACAGAAAAACCACATAGGTAGGTACATGTTGTTCTACCACATCTCAGTGTGGTTCATTTTGACAATACATTTTAACTCATAACAGTCCAGCCTTTCTTAGATCTATTTACTTACAGATTACACAACAAACTAGAAAATAGTACAGTTACCAGTAGATTAGTTACTTCAAACTGATGAATTTCACCAGTCTAATTTGAAAATTATAAATAACTTGAAAAAAACCAGTCTATCTTGACCACTTAGATTAATAAAACCTAGATAGATAGTCAGTGCACGAAAGGTGAGGCAGATTTTAGTGAGCCTGAATGGCTCACTCGTAAACGTCACATGAACTGTCAAAGTGAAAAATTGGTAAACACGTCCGACGACTTTTAATTAATTAAGACGGTTTGTGATGTGAAAGGGAGTCTACCTAAATACATCAGAAAATCGAAAGAAAGTGACCAGTGTTACATATCATAAGTAAGTACTCTGATTCGACGCGTATTTTCTTGAATTTGGCTTTCAAAAATTAAATACGGGAATGATACCAGTAACAAGAAAATTTATTTCCCAATTGTTCGCCGTACAAATACACTTCCTTTTTTATGAAATCGAGACTTAAGTCGATTTATCTTATTGTAATTAGGTAGGTACTTTGAATTCAATAAATAAGTAAGTACATGATGCGTTTTGTTTTTGTTAATTATAAAATAATTAAAAACGTATTAAAAATTTCCCTACTTTCGGTGTTGCGGCCCTACTCGCGCCTCGTCATATTCTAATAGCAAAATCTACTTCTAATGTAAATGTCACATAACTTTTGTCAGTCAATACTTTATATTGAGAACCATTGTATAAAATCACTTCTCTTTTGGATTCCGATTGAACAACATCAAAATTGTAACGTCTCAAGAATACAACGAAATAAGCAGTTTCCGAGTTTTATTTATAAAAAAAAAACATACGGGTCGAATTGAGAACCTCCTCCTTTTTTTGAAGTCGGTTGAAAATTCCATCGCGTCTGCAAGGCGCGAACATTCGGGAAAATCGCCTTCACTGTCTGTCTACACTCTCCAACAAAATTGACACTAATGACATAAGATTTTTGCCTCACTCTTGACGAAGCGTTTGTATGAAGACTATCCATCTAGGTTTTATTAATCTAAGCTTGACCATGATTCAAAATTCAAAATAATGTCGTGGAATGTTGATATAAACTTACCATAATAAAACTACCTAAATAACTGTACCTACTTGTATGTAATATTCAAATGGGTGGAAAAATGCAAATTTTCTCGTACAAAAATGCAAAATTTCTCGTACAAAAATGCAAATTTTCTCGTGCAAAAATGAATTTTCTGTGTCCATTTCAGTTGCGTATGTGAAGGCCTAAAATACCCTAAATCATCCGCAGCCCTGGCCTGACAAGGAACATGCAATTAACTTCCTGCTACAGTCACAATAATGTCGCGCCCGACATATGGACGTACAGTCAGGGTTGAAAATGTTTTGTTCGAAATAATTTCAGGGAATAAATAATAGGTCATGATGCCCCTGCAGTAGATACTAAGGCTGGGTTGCACCATCGTACTTTGACTTTAACAAACGTCAAAAATCTGTCAAAATCCATACAAAAACCACTGGTTATAGTTACGATTAAGTTAGGTGGTGCAACTTAGCCTAAATTAATGATTTGATGGTCATGATGACATAAAAGACATTGGGAACTTTAATATGAGAAAATGCCCCACGGCGGACAAAGATGAAACGTATTTTATTTCAAAGCTTTATACTTGTAGGTATATTCACTTAAAGCGCTATGTTGTGAGATATGGGAATTCTGAGATATGACGAGTCTAAGTTGAAAATATATTTGTCTAAAATGATTTGATATTTTTACATGTTATGTTGTTTGGCATTGCAGAGTAACCAATAAAAGTAAATAAAATAATATAAATAAATAAAAAATATAAATAAAATAATATAAATAAATAAAATATTATAAATACTTAAATTAATATTAGACAACATCTCATATATTACTCCAACACAAAATAAGTAGCTATTTATTTTTATTTATTTATTTATTATTCATTATTGAGCAGTTACATATTTGATCCAAATAGCGTCCTAAATCCTCTTTAGGTTTGTCTAGACACTATTGTAAGGCATTTGTGTTATGGAAATCGGGAACACAACACACCCAAACCAGAGACAATGTGAAAAGATCGTTTTCTATATTGTCCCGGCCGGGAATCGAACCCGGGACCTCAGGATTGGCCCGGCACACCTTGAAAACCGGTGTGTGCGCCTCTCCGCCACGGAGGTCGTCAAAAATGTTACCTAAATGTAAAATAAAATAAAATATTAAAACTTCATTTTCTCAATATTCCCATATAAGAGAGAAAAAAAAATGCACGGAAATTCATTGGATATTAGTATGTATCATCTGTGATAGGTTTCGTTTGTGTCCGCTACTTTTCGAAAAGTGGGGCAAAAAGTTCCCAATGTCATTTGCCAAGTTATAACCTTTCAGTTTTACTGAAAGACCGGTGTACTTTTTAGGCGTCGACATTTTTCTGCTCACAATGTCAACTCCAGGCTTCTTATTTACGAGTATAATATATTGAACGTGCCACGTCTTACATACAGCTCATGATGGTTGAAAATATTTTAAAAATTCGTCACATTAAGTAATCGGGGACGATTTTAATCCAGCTGATTCTCAGATCATAGAAAGAGAATAGATATGAAGTCGCGCGTAACTACAACGAGAACCAGTGTCCCCACATTTCCCCCACCACAGCTCCCACACACACATTCAACTGTGTAAAAACAAAGCGACTGAGAGTCTACGACAACATGTGCAACCGGCTTAAAAGTGCTGTGATTGGCCAGAAGGCGTGCCTTATGGCCAATCAATGGCCGCGTGATGTGACGCACACTTTGAAAAAAGCAATTAGAGAGAAGAAAGATAAAATGGAGTCGATAAGATATCGATACTTTAAATCCTGGGGGCAAGGCTCGAAATTGGTTTAAAAAATGCTTGTATGAAAACCTTTTTATTATTATACGTTATTATTATGTTCTTTAACGATTTTTGCATAAAGGAGTCAGTTCCATTTTGTATGGACGAAAAACTCAGAATCAATTATTGGGACTAAAATGAAGTTACCTTAAATTAATTTACCCCAACCAAAGCTCAATGTCGTTATCGATGGATTATAGAAGTTATAGACTGACAAAGTTTGTATGAAAAGTCATGGGTTAAGTAGGTACTTGCGATTTTTACCAGTATTTACAATATTGGTAATATATTATTATTTACTTTAATAATAATAACAGGATCACTGTAATTATTATTAAATACTATCGCGCATTAACTTTTTAATTATGGCGAAATTCGTACCGCCTATGTTTATCAAAAATAATGCCTATATTAGGCTTTCAACTAGCTCTTATAGTAATTACATAGTTGACAGTTACTAATCCCTTCTACTATTGTTATTGTTTTTGTAAAAACTTAAAAATCGCAAGCAACTCATGATTTTTTCATTCAAAATTAGAAAATAGAAAATAATAATTTACTTCTATTTATCGATAATAGGAAACCGTATTAGAACACGAGCCCTGCACTATGTTACGACCGGCACATGCGGCCGTACTGTGTATTTTCACGCGTCAGTGGATATCGGAAGAAATAAAATACATTGCGCAGTAGTTACGCATGACATAAAGTGGTTGCTAACTAAATCGTCAATGTACAACGTGTTTGAATTTTTATCACCACTAATTTCGATATCGCAGTAAATGTCACGGCACTGAATTCGTTCGTAAAAATGTTTAGTTTTTTTTATTTATAAGCAAAATACCAATGGATTTGCAATACTTACATGTGGTAAATGACTTCATTGTTCCTGTAGTTCTTCGTTTCACTTATGTTATTGCACGTTACGACGCATTATCCAACAATATCGGAGAACATTTCCTCAGTACGACTGAATCGCGACTAACCTGGCGTCGCGGGCGATGTTCGTTTCTGGGCATATCGCGGAGACACGTGCCACGCCCCCGTTTCACATCTATTCCCTTCTATGATCTGAGAGCTGATTGTACTATGTGAAATGCTATATACGTTCCGCGGTCCGTGTGGCTCCAATTAGTACGCACGCTCGCGTTATCTGTCGGCGATGCTTGCCTCTAGAACTAATTCTATTCAAATGAGTTTGCAAAGTACTCGTAGGTATTCTAGTTAACTGTACGCTTATATCACTGAAGTATCTCGCTCTAGAAAGTTACGTTAGATCGTGTCATGATTAGACGCTTTACGTGTTTCGTACAGTACTGCGCAGTGCCGATTAGTGCTTGAATGAGAACTCGTTTTACAAAGCTTGTTATGCTCTCTAAAACGGTAGTGGAGAGAACATAATAATAAGCTTTAGTGAGCTACATTAAAGGAAGAAAATGTCTTTATACTAACTCATCCAATAAGTCTGCCATGGAGTTAGCTTAAAGGGCACGTGTATGGAATATAATGGATGTCTAAAATACCAAATTATCTGTTTTACGATCGATACGATTGACTACAGTCAATCTGGGTAACTTGGCATGACATTTATTTATTTAAAATCTTTATTTTGCACACTATAATAAATAGTGGTACCACAGACGAGCTCAATGCCATGTGGCATTCTCTTCCAGCTAACCAGAAAATTAGGATTTATCATCATTTAATACTTTTTCGCTTTGATTTTTTATTTATCTGTTTAATTCATTGAATGTAAAAATAACACATCGTTTCAGTGGAAAACATCACGGGAAAACGTGACATTTTACTTGAAATTATTTTAATTTTTTCCACGAAAACGTCAAAGTTGTCTTTGAAATTCAAAAACCCGCCAAGGTTTAATGGAATAAACCCGCAAAAGCTGGTAAAAGAGCCATCTTTCACAATTTGTGATAGCTAAATGAATCAAAGCCGGAGTGGCATCGCATGCAAGCCTCCTCACACGACAGCTAACCTGGAATTAGCTCGCCTCGCCGTGCGATAATTTGTCTGTGCCGTTTTAGACTCACACGATAGCTAAAGCTAACTCATTACTCAAGATGATTGGAGTCGAACAATAAGGTGAAGCAATATTTCTTACTTTGTTACTGCTTTAGTGTTGTACAACAGTGTACATGGGCCATTACAGGCGCCTATAGAGGATTACTAGCTCGTAAAATCTAACTCCAGCGCCATTACAGCGCACACGATTGGTACTTAGTACTGTTGTTTCTTGTGGATACGTTTAATGTGTATTTATTCTTGCAATTAAAGTGACTTTAATTTTGCAATTTTTATGAACTTTAACTGTCACAAAAATTAGGGCTTAAATAAACTTACATTTTCATAATAATATAAACAAAAACAAGCAAAAACTAACTAAAACACTGCGTATCGCACAAGCACTAGACCGTAAAAAGGCAATTAAGAAAAATCGCTGGGCAAGCACTCTAGTAATTGGTCCTCCCGTGACACGAGAGGCACCTGATTTACAATACATCATTAATTTATTTGCGAGAGAAATCGAGCGGAAAACGAGCAAATTCCATTAAATACTCTCTTAATGAAGCCGATGCAATTTTCATAACGTCATTGCCACGTTGGGCTTGATGATATTAAAATTTTACAAGGTAACATGAATATTATCGGTTAATTTTGAATTTTACTCTGATAGGTAGCGAGGGAAATGATAACATAACATAAGTCCAAAGATATTTATTTATTTAAACTTTCCAATGGTTTTATCCCCTTATTAATAAAAGCTACACCCTAGTTGAACTGGTTTAAAATGTCATTTATAATGGAAATTACACTTTAATTCAGTGTTCATCCCGGGTGTAACTTTTTATTTTAAGGGGATTAATGATTATTGAGTGCTTAAATAGTACGTAAATAATTTACTTGCGTGATAAGTAATTAACTAAATTCTATAGGAAATGAAAACAAATTATTTTCTGCCCACTTACCAAAGCTATGTCTCATTTGGTTTAAACTTGGATCATAATCATGTCCTTTGTTTCTCAATGTTATAATTAAATGGAAAATGAAAAACTAGCAGCATAGGTTGGTTTTAATCCAATAATGGAAGCAGCATAACCATAATGTTCTTTAACTGTAGTGAATTTATGATCGTATAACAATGAATATGCTTGCACACTCTAAATTATGACAAGTAATTAGTTAAATGTGTTAATTATTTGCAACCTAGGTGTTACAAATTGTAATACTAATTAATTAATCGAACAGAAACTAATTTAGTACTTAGTTACATATAATGAAGGGTCTATATTGTGCGGTTTTGAAGCCCTAATATAATATTAGTACCTATGTATGAAACGATCGATTCGAAAACTAGGGCTGAGTTTCACCACCTAACTTTGATCGTAACTTTATGGATAACCGGTGGTTTTTATATGGAGTTTGACAGATTTTTGACGTTTGTCAAAGCTAAAGTAAGATGGTGCAACCCAGCCTAAGTGTAAACTTTAGACTGATCTGCTGTTATTATTAATTTGTCGTAAGTTGGGAACCCCCGAAGGGCGAATGTGGCAGTAAGGTATTTTGAAACATAATTTGAGTTGAAACACCACCGAATTCTCAGAGCTTAAAACCATTACCAAGCTGACAACGTCATAATTCGCTTATTTCTTGCAACCCGCTGGCCCCAACAGAGGGGCTGTTCTAGTTTACGATTCAAGGCACCTATACATACCTAAATGTTCTGAAAAATTGGTGAGGTTTCAACTTACCTCTGTTTCAAATTTATAATTGAGTAATTTCCATGCCTGTTTACTAATTTATTTCCATTACCAAAGCACAATTTACAATTATTCAAAAATTGCTATCATAAAGAATTTCAGTTACCTACTCCAAACGATAAACACAATAGAAAAACAATTGTTTGTACACAGCTATTCGATCTTCAAGGTGATAAGGAATCTGTTATGTGAAATACGGGGTGTGGACAAGTTTACGACAATATGAAAGAGAATATTAATGAAAGTATGAAAATGAATAATTTCGTCGAAACTTTTGGATTTAAATAATGATTATAATTATGTATATTTAGGAGTCTGAAGTGACATTATTACAGCTTAGTTTAGTTTTTAGTAGTAATTTTGTCTTCATCCTGCATATAAATATACTAACACTGAGTCACACCTCACAATACGAGCAAAACAACATTTCAAACGACCAGCACAAAGCTCTCATACGTTTAATATACTAAAGAGAATATATTTTTCTTGGCAAACGACAGCGAAAAATTATGACAATGAGCTTCATCACAGCATCCTTTGTTATTCTGATTGCTTGCTTATGTAAATGAACGATTGTAGAAAGCAAGATCGACGCATATTTTGGCATAAAGTATTGCCATTTAGACTCTATGTAGGTACAATAGGTACAGAGTCTTATGTATACAGTCGGTACTACAAAGTTATTATGTAACTCGAAAGCTTTGAAGCTTTCGATACTGTTTGTCCCTGAACTATTTATTATCTTGTGTTATATAATATTTCACCATTTGCCTCGATTTATTGGTCTAGGGGTTTTCATTAATTATGGTCAATAGGTGGCCATATAAATGAGACAACTGATAACATTGCGATAAGGATATTTATCGTGTAATTATAGTGAAAAGTATCGTGATTTATTTTATGATATTTATATGGATGCAAATATTTTTGTTGTAGTTTTTAAACCAAAAATAATGTCGTCATTTATTAGTATTATGTGTATTAAAACAATAAAGCCAGTGATAAGTTACGGCCTCAAGAACTTTTCAAAAGGCATTGCTGTTTTCAAATACCCATATATTAATTTCATTTTGGAACTGAAATAATTTCCTCTCGAGCTTGGTCCTGTACTACTTGAGAAGGCCCTTCATAAATCTTTAGTGAGGACGATCCATGGCTGTTCATAGCCAATACCTAGCTCCTTTAAATGTCAGGTCAGTAGGCGTTTTTGATTTGACCATTAGGCACAGTACTAATTCCTAAGTTCCTACAAAATTAAGGTGAACCTGTTATGAGAAATGAAATTCTAACACTTAAATAATACGTAGGTCCAATTTGTCCTGCCTTTGAAAAGTTAGCACACTTCTCAAGAACCAATTATTTCCAATCAGCCTTGCTTCCAGCATATTTGGAAACATCGTTCTTGGGTAGGCTGGTCGGCTTTTTTTCTTAATTATATTACGCAAAAAACGCCCAAACTATGCCAGCCTATTGAGATCCTGCTTAGTTCGTAATAATACGTCATTGCTTTGTTTAGGTAGGTATGTTCATTAATATTGTGTGACGCCCCGACACCACGGGGCATCCGGTCGCTGACAAATTTGTATCATCTACCCGCTTGATAAATGGGCAAATTGAAATTTTCGTTATTGTTGTCACACTGTGGCACGTTTTGATCTGCATGGAATGATAAATAATTCCCTGGTAATTGAAATTGGATCCGTGAGAATAAGTAACCGCGAAATAAATGATAGCGAATTACAATATGACAGAGTTGTTATTGTTGATGGAAATTCTACACAAAACAGACGTAATATTCTATTGTATAATACGATGAATTTCCTCACGAATTCAGAAGATACTTAACCATCATAAAAAGCTTACAATAATAACCTATAAGTACTTACACTCTAGAACACTTCAAAGTACAAATCTAATCAGAACTCGGGCAAAAGTTACTCCCGTCACTTGTCAAGTTGTAAGACGAGTGGTTAAAACGTTTCACCAACGACTTTGGATGAGTTTCCAGTCTGGGAAAGGATTTGTACAATATTAGTGAAACTTTTTAAATATCTGAAAGTGAAGTTGAAACTCAGGCAGTTGAATTCCGCGAACTTTAATTTCCTGTCGTGCAGCTCCGAGGAAACTTGCCACCGCAGACCTGCGTCCCCGAAATGTAATACATACCACTTGCACTGGCAAGTGTTGTTGAATAAGAGTGAGCTGGGGATATAAGGAACCTAGGTTTATTATTTCTGTATTCTCTTGTGAGCTTTTGTTTCAAAATGAAACCTGAAGTCGACTTCAAGTGTTTGATTTTATACATGAGGTTACAAGGTCAACTAGATTGACAGACGACCTCAATGCCATCTTCTTGATCATGTCATTGTCAAGCAATGGCTGGATGAAAATAGACCATGAAAAATTATGTAAGGGAAGATGGTGCGATCCTTGACATGGAGAAGGATGCTCTTAGATGTTGCTTATGACCCCAAACTTCTAGTAGTGAACTACAACTGGTTGATGATGTGATGCATCTTATTGATCTACTTTGATTCGGTGAGTACACTTTCCTTCAAAAATACTTTAAAATTTTGGTGGTAGTAAAAACAAACAGCGTGAGATCGAAAGTTAAATAAAAGTTTTATAGGTGGAGACGACAACACATGAAAAACCATTCAATGCGTTATTTTAATTTCATGTCACTTATAATTGGATGGTTGGTAAAACCGTTGTTATTTACCGAGTAATTAAGTGATTTTATAATATTCAGCTCTCTTATACACCAATATGCGCACATTTGCATTAATTATGACGTTATGTCCAATTTGCCCCAGCTTACCCTTCGAAGTTATAGCAGCAGCGTTAAACATTGTGGTAGGCGCAGCGGAACTTTCATAATATAACGACTTGCATTTACGAGTACAACAACACGAATGGGGAAATTTAGATGTTCCAACGTTCTTGTGAGTTAGAGGCGCTACTTAACGTTTTATAGCGGTTGCCAACACGAATAAGCTTTATGTTTGTCGTGTTTGTAGCTGTTGTGATTTTCCCCAATGTCCTGTTTTTAAGGATCTGGATGTTTAAGACTTGTTCGTACATAATAAAAGAAGAAGAAGATTTCATCCCGATGTAACTTAGAAAAACATGAACAACGAAATAAGTTGACTTAGGTAGAGCACGCCTTCAGGTTTTGATATTCAATCGTCTAGCAAATATGTATAATGATTATAAACTTACGGTTAATATGATTGTAATGACTTTACATGCGTTTGAATACAATAACTAAAATTCTGCTGACTCTACCTAATTTAGAAAATATTGAATCTAAGGAAGTTTAGTCAATGGCGACGGTGATGGATTATAGTTAACCAAAATAACACTTGAAGTTTAAGAACAAAACATATTCTCAGAAAACAAAACACGGTTTGTGAATAAAACAAACATCAAGTCAACTAACACATATATTTCCTCGAATCATTCACGGAGAAATGTATGCTGAGCTACGGAATATTATCCGGAACGCCGAGGAATCTTTTCGGGGACAATATTACAAAAGAAATTTCAAACCCCCGACCTATCGAGGTGCGCACAATCTTCTTTCATAACACTACAATGGACAATGGACATTCCAATATAAATTTATATGTATGTCCTATTCAGCTGCATTCCCTGAAGATAGGTATCGGGGCGAGTGCTTGAAATATATCCCATCTGGCGAAGAAGCCGTTTGCATTATACAGGGCGTCTAGCCAAAGTCCAATATCCCGCCGACCTTATAGATGAAGACTGTATTGTAAAAACAACGTGTATTTTCCTTATTTAGGTTTTTCTCGGTATTTCAAGAAGTTTCTAGAAGTTTGAAAATTTTATACAAAAACTAAAGATGGTAGGTAATCTTCTTGGTGTCTAACTGAGAAAGGTAAATATTGCATTTGTAAATTAAATCAACATAATAATCATTAATTATGCTTACTCGTATATCTTGATGCACAAATATTTAAACCGTAGTAATTTAAAAAACAAAATAACCAAAAAGGACAGAAAAAGCAATAGGTATCAATGTTAAATGGAAACTCACATTCTGTTCCATTCCAAAACACCATGTAGGTAGGTACCTAAATGTCAATATAGAGGACGACTTCACCTATGGAAGCCATGTTTGTTTTCACAATATGTACGGCTCTATTGCAAAAGCATTTATCTTTTTCTGCGTTTTACCAAGCTATAACAGGGTGTCTCGTAAAGTGTGATCCATTGTTATAGAGGAGAAAGCTGGGCTCATCTTTTATCAGCTGTATGGACAAAGTTGCACTGCAACTTTTAACAAGGCTATTTTGTTATAGCTTATTGACAAACAGTCGAACAATTCCTCCTTTTTTGAAGTTGGTGAAAAAGGTCAGCATCTCCTGGTGATCTCATATATCACGCGCACCTATCTACGGGAAATATTGTAAGTATTTCTGTTTTATTTGATTTATGAGATGAATGTATCATCACCACCATAGGCTTCTGACACGGGCTCACGAATAGTCTCAATCAATTACTTTTTGTTTAGAATATTTATAAAATCTGTCTGCAGAATGTTACATTTTAAAAAATACACCACTGTAAAGAAGCTTCACATACAACATCAAAGTCCATTCATATCTCTTCAAAACCGTAAAGTTAGGCTGGAACTGTGTCAAACTCGGCCAGTTGGATATGATGAATTCAGTTTGTATGAACCTACCATGTCGGTACAATACTGGCACAAGCCACCATACAGTGTGTCACACAGGTTGACACTTAGGTACTAACTATGTCACCCTCTTTCTGAGGTTTCTATTTTTGCATCAAAATGTAACCCGCTTTTATTTACTTATTAGCGGCCGCCCGCGACTTCGTAGGTACGCGTGGACCCCGTTTTACCCCCAGGGCGGGTAGAATTTTACAAAATCCCGTCTTGAGCTTATAGTACGAGCACTTATAGTTTCTGAGATTTCGTGATGAGTGAGTCAGTCAATGAGTGACCTTTCGCTTTTAAAGATATAGATTTCTCATATTAAATTTAATTAGTACAGCGGTCTTTAAAGGCATACGTAGACAGATAATTTTAACGTTAAGATTAAATAGAGGCTCCTTGTGTAGGACTCTAGATGAGTTGTTTTTTAATACAGTTTGAAAGTGCGGTTCTTCATTAAAACTTGCCTCTTCAAAGCCTTAACGAACTTTGTCATTGTTATAAAATTCATCACGTAGGTGAAACTTGAACACCAGGCTTAAAAACTAAATTTAGAACATGGATTTATCTTGGTAATCGACTAAATGTCAGGATGATTGAAATTACTCTTAGATATCAGATTTCTTAGTTAAAATAGGTATACTTAGACTTTAACTTTGACATGCCCTAGAAAGTTTACGTACATACTTACGTTAATGGATTGCTATCAAATAACATTTCTTCTAAAATAATTATTATTGAGTCAATATCTAGTCTACTAACTTTTAGCTAAACAAAGTTATTACTAAATTATTGTTTTGATTGAACAGATACTCCACAGTTTCAAGATCAATCATAATATTAGTTTCAGTTTTTTTTTTTTATATTTTCAGTAAGTAATGATGATAATTAATGTTTCAGAAGGAATCTAATTTTCAATTTCTCCTCTATTAGGTTTAATATGAAAATAACGTTAATAAAAACACTCTCTTTCTCATAAAAAACATGTCTCTTTCCAGTGTTAACATAGGTTATTATAGCTGTCTCATCAATTTACAAAATGAATAAAATGACAAACAATACAACATTATGCTATTACAAACATATTTCGCACCGACGCTTCTCTCTCTGTATAATCTCTTAATACCGTGAAACGCGGCAGACGGCTTGTTCAAATACTTAGCAATTATGAATAGGTATTGGGCCTCTTCATAAAGACTCGGAAAGATAAATTGGATGTATTACAAACAAGATTTCAAATGGAATTCTGCCAAATAGAGTCGCGTTCTACTCGAGTTGGCTTCCCGCCTCGTTTAATAAAACATAATTTCGCTGAATCAACTTTATTTACATGGGATTATGTGATTAACATAATAGGTTTACAAGACTAAAGCGGATTTCTAGTCCGTGAAACATTCGCACCGGCGTCAGTTCATGAATCATTTGGAAGTATAATGGCATTTAGTGGTGTTTCGCATGCAGTGAACCTATTCGTGCTGTTTTGAATAAACAACACTTGGCACTGCCGGTGCAGGGAAGGAGGGAACTATCATGCACTTATGGTTATTCATTTTCAGATAAGTAGCTACTTACTAAAGCTGGCTTCACTGAAATGTATGTACACTAGATTTCCTCTTGTTGCAAAATACGTTGTTGTTACAAAATTACATTACAACTAGATACATACATAATAAAATATCGCAATTTTTTTATTTTGACGTGCGCCAGCCTTTAGTTACCTACCTGAAATATGTGTTGTTATAAGTACCTACATTTATCAAAACATAACTTTTTTCTTACCAAGTTTGAGATCAAAAAGGTTAAAATGCTAAAATTATAATTAAATACGCACGGCTTATGATTCTCTTTGTTAATTAAAAACTATAGCACTTTACATAACTTCAGGAGATCCAAAACATGTAAGTAAGTATATTAACTGGTTACTGCTCTTCGCACACGAAAACTTGCTTGGACCGAAATCTCTTTCCACCACAAATATTTGCAGAACTATTCAAATATCAGGGAAAGTTGTTTTAATACAACGAGGACCATCGGATGTGCAGAACCGAGGTTTATTCCGCGTATTTGCATAGCACTTACCAGATGGAAAAATTGTGTGTAAAATTGAAGATGAAGAGATAGTTTGTTCGTCTGGACAGCCGTAAACTTAATCTGTTTACGAAGTGGAGAAAAATGGCGAACTCAACTTAAAATGACGCGTCGAGTAATGTTTTCTAGTTTCGAATATAAATTGATGAACAAAGATGATGATATAAATGATGACGATGACGGTAAATCAATCCAGTTTTCATTAAGTCCTCTATCACAAGTTTATTTTTGCTTAAAATGACATTAGTTACGTACTATTCATAAGCGTCTATTTTATCCGTTATGTAGCTAGGTACCTAGTAACGTACTCACAAAGCAAATTCCCTGATGTAGCTTGGTTTATTGTTTCAATAATTAAAGTAGATATCAGATTTAGTATCCTGGCATTTTTCTCAGAAATTTAATTTCAATTCAAATTCTTTAAAACAATCTAAATGAACAATTAATAAAAACATACCATCCGTGTCGAGCCGTTTCTTAATAAAGTGGAATAGCGAAATTCTCATTTGTCCTTAAACCAAAAGGGCCTCGAAAAAATCCCGAATCCCTCCAATTTAATTAAGGCCCAAAAAACTTTATCGTAACGTTTTTAAATGCGCATATTTTTTATCGTTCCGCTTAAGCCTACAGTTACAACTGAAATAAAACGGCCCAAATGTGATTTTCTTTGGGGATCCAATTCCGTGACATTACACGATCCTATATCTTTTTGTTTTTACGCAAATACATTCTGTGTATGCGGGCGAATGTCTTTATCGCTTTCATCTCCATTTATATGGAATTTCTATTCGGTTCCTACTTTTATGGACCAAACAATATTTTGTTTGGTTTCAATTTGGTGTAAGGTTTCGTTACATTGTAAAAGATATCTGACAATGTAAGAAATACATAAAATGTGTGTTTTGTGGACAATAAACAGACACAAAGTAGGTTTTAAAAACCTTTTACAATTTTGAAACATATTTGTATGTTAAATATTGTTTAAAAACACGCTTTTAGCTATTCTTTTTGTCAAACCAATACCCACAAACATTCTTTCTTTCGCTTCTTTGAAAAAAAAAAAGAAGCACTTAAAATAAGAGTTCCTGTTGGATATGAGACGTGTCGCAGTTTTTCCGGAAATGTTTGCTATTCTAGGCGTATGGTATCGGGAGAATACAACCTCACATTCTGCCTGAAGTGTTTGAGATATCACAATATCGCTAAAACAATATTGTTCCTGAAAACATTGTTACATATTGAGGAAATGGCTTTAGATAGAGACACTTAGCTGTGATATTGTCAAAGTGTTTACTGCTCTAAGATTTGCATGAAATTCTTATTTTAACAGAAAGAGCCGACTGTTCTTCATGAAGAATCAGTCACCTAAGCGTCCATTGTAAGTACCTTTCCAAAGTCAATATACAAGTATGAATGAATTTTATAGTCATGCCTTGAAAATAAGTTGAGCTACTGAAAACTGAAAATTAAACCCAATTGAATTTTTATTAAGTCTGCGTAACACTAAATGTCTCTGTAATATTCACGTATAAAATCCACGCTAGTTCAGGAGCTTCTCAAGTTCTGACCTACAAATGCTAGAGTAAGGCCCGTATCACACATTCATTTACCAAGCTTCTTTAGCGTTACCTATGTACTGGGTAAAAGTGTAACTAAAGACAGAAAACTAAACACTATGTCACCACTATGTCAACAGGTGTGATTATGAAACAAAAAAAATTAGTAGTCGTGTTCAACCTAATGTTACGGCATCTAGTGAAATACTTCACTGTGTAAAAGGTTTTTAAGAAAACACAATGCTAAAAATACAATGCAATAAATATAATGCTGAGTAATAAATATAATTTACTATTTGTTTCTTAATTAAACCACCCAGCAGGTCAAAAGGAAGCATTTAAAAAGGCGGCGCAGCGTTTCCATCCGACACATTTTTTTTTTCAAGTACTTACCTTCTCTCGAACTGCGATCCGCTAAGTGTGATAGTGGCTTAATATTATGCTGTAACTAAATATAAACCAACTCATAGGGGAATAAAGTATGAGACGTGTGTTTGACACCGCTCGCTGCGAACTTCGCGAATATAATATTGCCTCCATATCGTATTCTCTAGGTTGGTATCAACTGCAGATCTTTTAATTAAACATTTCTGAGATTCTAACTCTGGATCTGTCATAATAGCCGAAAGCTTTCAAGATGTTTAATTGTACGTCTTTGTTCTATAATTAACTTTAGCATGTAGAACATTAGGTGTGTTTCAACGTGGTTTCAATTACTAATTAGTTTTCTATTTCTGTAAATGAAATTACAAAAGATTTATGTACTGCTCCTTTTACTTTGAAAACAACTTTGATGAATAAAGTAATATTAAGTAAGGGAATTTTAACGAAATGACATCAGCAATACCAAAAGGGTAATCGAAATAATGCTGACAGGAATCATAATTACATTTTGGCCACCTATAAATGACTCTACACACCAAACCCATTGACAGCCGGCGGCTTGGTGTCGCAGCAGCTTTATTTCAAAAAATCATGTCGACGACTTTTTATGACTTTTGAAAACATGTCAAAAGTCGTCAACTCATGTAAACTGCATGGTGTTAATGCGGATTTTGTGTGTAAACTGCTTAACCACCGCCTTTTTTTAAGTCGGTTAAAAACTATTCCAGCGCCTCTGGACATCAGAATGGTGATCTGACTAGATCATATTATGCAATTAAATATAAGTATATTATCTAGTCTGGCAGACCATTATTCTAGCACTGTATGCGTTTTGCCCCGCCCCGGCCAGACAGTGCGCGCAAATTTGCAAACCCATTGAATGAACTCCGCAGCGCAACTTACCCAGACTCTTGACTAACAATAGAGTAATAGTGAATTTAGTTCTGGAATATTGATGAGCGTATTCATGTATGAATGCATTTGGAATTCGTGGAGTGGCTGTTATAGGACACGAAGGGTATAAATGGCCAGCCAGGGTTATGTGGCCACCTATTAAAATCTTTAAAACCAACTTTTTGAATACAGTAATTATCATAAAGTGCTAAAGTATGCAATACCTTTATAATACCTTTTCATATCTCTGAAAAAGTAAAGTAATTTTCTTAGGCTATACCAGCCTTCAAACAAAATTACTTTAATTTTTTAATTAAGTACCTACTAATTTTTTTTTTTGATAAATCTATACCTTTAATATGTTTGCTTTTTATTTTCAAATGTAATATTGTATCTTATATTTCGCTTTATTTTTAACCGACTTCAACAAAAGGAGGAGGAATTGAGAAAATTTGAATGGTCTAATTTTTACAAAGTAATTTTTTGCAATGTAAAAGAGCTTTTTATAAGCCAAGGTACCTACTTGAAAAATAAACGAATTGGAATTTGAAAAATTTGAATAGACATTTTCGATAAATAAATAACAATCAGTTGTTTTGAAACGGCTAACAAGCCTAAAGGGCCTTAATACTGAATAAGGCTTTTATGTTAATGGCAGGTGCTTGATTGGCCACTAAAGTTTTAATCAAGCAATTTGAGTCTGCTACACTAAGGCATTACTGAGTAGACCCAGTCAGTTCACCAACATAAGTTAAACTTCTGGCGCAGTCAGGTAATTATAACAGCCAATTTCAGAAACGTTAAAATGGCTACTACTTATTTAAATAAAATTCCAATTGTCTTTAGCTGCTACTTTTCCATGCAATTCACAAATATAGCTTACTTTACTACCACTTTGGGATAACTTTATCGGCTGATGCTGAGAAGAAGTGGTGGAAGAACCAGCCCATTAACCTTTTTCAGCCTCTCATTTATTACTGAAAATAGCATTTACAAGAAATTAATGCAGTGCAAATTAAATAGGTAAAGTTCATGCACTTTTGTCATTCAAACAATCACTTACGATCTATTTTAAACTAGGCGCAGACCATCTATTTTTCGTCGGCCGATAGTTTAGTCGGGCAGTTGATCAGTATGGGCATGTATGGAAGTGCGCACATTACGCCGATTCGATTTGGCCGATTCTTCATACAATTTAAAATCGGGCACAACTATCGGCCAACTAAAAATCGATTGTCTGCGCCTAGTCTTATAGACTACTTTTTATTAATAACTGTGAGTTAAATCTACATTTTTAATGGAATTTGTCCGCTAGTATAGTTGGTCCGTTTCACCTTACGTCGTTAGTTAGAAAACGCAAACTTTACAAGGCTAATGTAATTAGGTAGTTTTCTGAACGTTAATCAAAGCTGGAGCCCACAATGGAGAGCCGCACAATTCCATGTTTATTGTCTAACTTCGTATCCGCCGAGGCAATCTAATTAATTAACTAATATTAACAAGTTTGCATTGAGATTAGCTTGTCTATTCATTAGATAAGAGATCCCGCACACTAGTTGGAACATCAGTTATTTTGCCAGACCTTTGATGTCAAACAACGAGTACTTCGGTCATTCTCCGGATCTGGATTATTTTGTTGATTACCCCGACCTTTTTTATTTTTGAATTTAGAGTAAGTTTAGGTAAAACATTTCAAAATAGACATTATTACGAGCATATTTTTCGTATTGGCCCATCTGTAGGAAGCAGCAATAAAAAGTTATGCGACATCAAAATTTTCATGGTCGGGGTAATCAAAGTTGGGAGCCAGAGTAATCAAAAATAAAACAAAATATTTTATTTTCTAAGGTTTTTTAAAAGTTATGGTAAAATAAATGTTATTATAACTAGCCATTTGTTATTTTGATGTATAAACGACAATATTGTAAAGTTTCAACAAAATCTGTTGAGTAGTTGTTGCGTAAAAGAGTAAAAAACATACATATACATTATACATATAATATTAGTGACTCAATGTCCTATGTCTCCTATATGGGACAGAAGGCGTCCACAACAGTCCTCCATTGCATTCGGTCTTGAGCTTCGTGTTTGATCTCGCTCCAAGTCTTAACACGTTGAGTGCGAAACCAGGTCTATAGACCTTGTGTACGTCTCGCTTACCGTGCGGCTAAGAAAATTATAGTCTTCCTTGTCGTGCGAAAGGCATAACTTCAATTGGGTCCGGTGTAGGAAAGTGATGAATATATATCTATGATGTATTCTTAAAATAGAATCCAATGATTTACCTACCTTAATACCACGTTTTTAGACCTGGTACCGCACGGAAGTAATAAAATGTCTTCTCAATGCGAAACCAGGTCGAAACACCTTGTACCCTGCGCACCTGGTACCGCACCCCACGCTAGCTTCGTGCAGCCAGTGTTGCCTCTCATTCGTAAGAAACGCACATGTCGACATGGCGTCAAGAGAAACAAACAAAATCAAAACTGCAAATTGATTATAATTTAATTTGCTACACGATTTATTGCTAATTTAAATAATGTTTTTCGTGACAAACATTTGAAGTTGTAACTAAATGTTATTAAATAATATGTTTTCTTTAAATATAGCTTATTTAAGTATTTATGCACGTATGTCTTATTTGTAAAATATTTAGACTAAATTATTAAAACATCTTTGTTTGTTACTTTTTTAAATTTTTATTAAAACTTAATTTAAACTATCGATATTTGTATTTCACATCCCTAGAATACCCACCAGACTTCCCTACTTCAGTGCGGCACAGGGTGCATAAGCCTTGTATTTTGAATATAGCTATAATTTTTATACTAAACAAGTTATTCACGAACGCCTTCAGGTGTATGTCAATAAATGCATTATTATTAATATTCAAAGAAAAAAAACACAATATCTATTAACATGAAGCCAAAAATAAAATTAATGTATCTTAAATATTACAAGGTCTTTAAGCCTTGTGCCGCCACAATGTAAGTTTTAATACCATGTTTACTGACCTTGTACCGAAGGAATGGAAAGTATTAGAAAGTTACTGCCGCAGCAAAGGTGTTAACAGTGCGCCGCTATGTTTTTTTGGCGCGACCACGTTTGCATTTTCCCTGGGGGTTCCAATCTAGAGCCTGCTTGGGGATGTGATCGGGGTCCCTTCGGAGAGTGTGGCCTATCCAGTTCCACTTGCAGCGTTTATTCTGCTGAAAGATCGGTATTTCGTGGCAGCGTTCCAAAAGTTCGTCGTTTGAAGATTTTGGAGAATTCGGCGAAGACAGCGGCTGAAGAAGATCTGCAGCTGGTGCGGGATAACCTTAGTGACCTTCCACGTTTCACGCCCATAGAGCAGAACTGGTTTGACGTTGGACCCGAATATTTTGATCTTGCTTGGGTCAATTTCCGTGACTGCCATACAGCTCGAAGTTGTGCGAACGTGGCTCTGGCCTTGGCAAAGCGCGAAGTGATGTCCTCTTCGGTACCTCCAGGCTCTGAAACGATGCTCCCGAGGTAAGTTAAATTGTGGACTCGTTGGACATCCTCTACACCAACGGTGTGCAATTCCTCACTCCAGATCGCATCTCTTGGGTCTTCTGGTACTGATACCCTTGCTTTACCCTTTTTTCGGCACAATAATTAGAAGCCCCTTATGCCAGTCGTCTGGGAGTTCCTCTTCCATCCAGATGTTTTCGAAGACAGGTGTCAGGACGTTAACGGCGGAGTTTACATCGGCTAAATCGGCTTACAGCATTTCAGCGGTGATAAGGTCGAGTCCAGGGGTCTTGCAAATTTTGAGGGATAATATTATGTATTAATAGGAGATAGGATTTCATTTTAGTAAAGGGTAATTTTGCTTATTAAACCTTATTTAGTTAATCATTCATTAGTAAAATTACAGTATTATTGATTACTCGGTGACAAAAGTCGGGGTAATCAAGGTCGGGGTAGTCAAAAAATTAAGGTTTATCCTGAGCCCTGCCCAATCTGTAAGTTGAATCCCATATGTTTTAATACACAAAAATGCGGTTACATGGACCATTATTCCTGTACATTCTCAAGAACTTTGCATGTAAAGAAACCTAAAAAAACAGGATAGAGTAATCAATCGTGCACTGAACCAAGGTCGGGGGAATCATATTCTTATCTCGATAACTCCGAAATCCTGCGACGAGTTGCATTACCGGTCACCTCGGCACGCAGGCCACCACTAAAGGTTCACGGGGGAGGATAGAGCTCGTTTTTAAATTGCGTAGCTAGGGACGTAGGCGCACATTAGTGACGTGTCGGGGTAATCACGGTTAACGCCAGTAGGCCTAAGATGCGCGCCGCGATAAGCGGTTATCACGCCATTTTATCGATTTTGCCCATACATTTTGTCGTCGATAAAAGTTATCACGGCGCGCATCTTAGGCCTACTGGACACAACTTCAAATAGTTATTTTACAAAACCTTTTAGTCATGTAGTTATATCGTATTTAATTTATCGATGTTTATTTAATCAGTAATCGATTACATAAGCATTGAAAGCGGTAATAATAACGGATTAATTTATACGAGCAAATTTGTTCTGAAATCGGGAGCGCGGACACGTCGTGGTAATCAATTTTTGACGACTTACGATTTTTTTTAAATTACTTAATTAACTATTATTAACTATATCTGTGGTTTAACAACAAGAACCAAAGTTATACTATTAGATAAAAATATTTGTTACTAAAATATTATGATATTCGGGTACTTTTTGGCCCCGGACACGTGATTTTCTTGGCCGGTGGAATGACCCACTTACTGCAATACAAAGTACAACTGGGGTGAGTTTATTCATAGAATAACGATTTAAACATTCAATATTGTGCTCAACTATTGTGGTGAACACACTCGTAACACAAGCTTTTAGCTTACCACGACGGGTTAACAGGATATTAGTAATTTGTATTTACAAATTGCTAATATTCTTTAATAAATATGTTTGGACTATGTGGTTTTATCATATACTTTGTGATCGAATCAGAAATGAGGAAATCCGTAAACGAACTAAAGTCGCTGACATAGCCCGACGGATTATCAAGCTGAAGTGGCAATGGGCAGGGCACATAGTGCGCAGAACTGACGGCCGATGGGGCAGCAAGGTTCTGGAATGGAGGCCGCGTACCGGAAGGCGCAGCGTGGGACGTCCACCTACAAGGTGGACCGACGACATCGTAAAGGTAGCAGGGAAGCGCTGGATGCAGGCCGCTACCAATCGATCAACGTGGAAAGCATTAGGGGAGGCCTATGTTCAGCAGTGGACGTCCTATGGCTGACATGATGATGATGATGATGATGTGGTTTTAAGTATCGTGCGTGAATCAGCAAATCGACCGTTATTCTGGAAAATCAATGTAATAATTATGTTAGTGATAGGCAGTTAATTAGGCATAGGTACATAATTAAGTGCCGTGGCAGCATACTGTCAATAAAATAGGCCCTAGTATATTTGGAGAAAAAAACATAAAAAATACTTTCACAAGACAACTAGGTACGAGTACCTAAGATCGTTTTGTAGAAAGCATGCTCTTACATAACTTACGGCTTATAAGCATCCCTAGGGTCTAGAGGATACTACTATACCTACCACGGCTTTAATCATTTTACTGCGATTAAATTGCGATCCCAATTAAACCAATCGATGCCTAAGCTTTCGATTAGTGTGTGTAAGCACCCTAATCAGACTCCGTATCGTGTATCGTGCACAAACATCAGGCGTTTTGAGTAATCAGAGATATTTCACGTTGGCAAGAGATCTGTTTTGGTTAGCTAAATACAGATGATAATTTCCGTTATTACGATACGCTTAACATCATTATTGTGGTATGTTGTCAATACCTACATTTATCGTTATCGTAATTAGGGCTGGTTGGAGTTTTGGAAAAGCGACGCGATAATAGTCGTAAAGAAGTAAATAGGTAATTATAAACAGGTATAGATTTTTTGACTAAGATGTGGAGTTCGAGCGTATAAATCTAAAAGCTTAGCAGATGATAACATGAAAATGCAGTGCAAGCCAAAATATGGCTTAACAATACTTTTTTGATGGGGATAACTTATTCAACTTAAGGTTAACTCAGTTGAAGTGTAGTGGTTGTTCTTAATTTAAAAGGTAAATTACTTGCTAACTTTATTTTCACTAACACAGCATCAAGAAATTCAATGTGTGACACACATCTCTCTCTTTATTGTCCTCTACAATTCAAAATTCACGAGTCTACGTCCAAACAAGTCAAAAGAGACATTTGTCCCTATTAGACTCGTCCACATATAACAAACGGGGTCTCTTGACCCAATTCTGGCCGACCGTGACTTGATTACAGACTGAATGAAGACAAGTTTCCACTGTCTACTTCGTTACGCTATTTTTAACAGGAACTTTGAAGACTCTAAATTGGGGACATTTTTATTTTCTTTCTTCAAGTTCAGGTGGTTGAATGGCTTTATCATGATTACAGGGTGTCATTAATTAATTTGATGTGGCTACGATGGATCAATGTATCATAAGTATACTCGATGGATACTAGGTAAGTTCAACAAGATAGCTGGCGATGGTTGAAAGAAAAATGCGTAAGATTGTGCTTAGGGCGTTTTCAGGGGAAGGCTAGTCCAAAAATGGACTGACATAGGCTGAAATGAAGATGACGAAGGAGCAATCTTTCAGAAAGTGAATGAGAAGATGCCTAGGTAAGCTAGGCTGTTGGTTGATTTTTACAAAAATGATGCCTATACAAAGTGTATAAATGAATTTTTAATAGGTATATTAGAAACCCTTGAGATTCGTATCGTTTCTGAAAAAAAATTTCTTCAGAAATATAATATCTAATATCCTTCGACGTGCAAACACTTCATCCTTCAACTACCTACTTTGGATACTTTAGACATATTATATTAATACTATGACAGCCAACAGCTTTACTCGTATACAAACGTTTTGTTTTAAACTATTATGTTGCATTTTCACTATAAACTATCACTGCTAATAGGTAAAAGTGTTCTGTTGCAAAATCCAGTAGCAGTGATAATTTACAAACGTTTTGATCGAGGGCCAGTCCACTTTTGAAATCGCGAACCGCGCACAAAGTGACATCGGCAACGTGAAATGTGACCATATTATCGGCGGAACGATCGCGATGCGCTTTGGCATGCACTTGAACAATATTACGGGCGGCGATCTGTTACTGGTTATTGGCTGATATTGCCAATTTCTATAATTGTCTTGTATGGCCGCAATTTGCTAAATGTCGTTGGGATTCTTTCCGATAGCAGATAAAAGATAACCAGATTCGTACAGCCATTTTAGCAGCAACATAATATCTTTTTTGTGAGGTACGAGACCTACCTATTCTGTAATTTTTAAGACACGGTAATTTGTTAAATATATTATTGGGGTTTCCCCTAGATTGTAGGCGAAACCCTAATAATAATATATTATTCTAGATAAAATTAATATGCTAGGTATTATTACCTGGAATAATTATGCTACGTCACATGAGTTAAGACAGTATTTCAGTAGGTATTAGATGTTGTGATTGATACGAGTATACCTACTAAAATTTCATTCTGATTGTGAACTAGTTTCAAATTTCAAACTGAGAGAAACTGAACTCAATCGCAACATATTATATGTATGATGTAGGTACTTGTACCTATTACTAATTTAAATGGTCACTATCCTAAAATTCATGCCAAGCGTCAAAATAGTGTCATGACTGATCTCATTTCAACGACACCACAAAAAGATTATCAGAACACCCGTTGGGAAATAAGAATCGAATCTCAAGTGTGACACCGTGACAAGGGTGCCGGGATGAGGGTGAGAAGTCGACTTGAGTCCTCGATATAATTGCATTCACATCACTACGGCTTGAGTGGCCCTTCAGTTCCCTTCACTTGTTTGCAGGATATCGCCCTGACTTGACTGTGTTCACTATTTACAAGGCCGGGTAATTCGGTTACAGTGTGCGTTGTTAATATGAAGTGGGGTAACCTTTTAACCCTGCTTAGCTGTGCTTATTCAAATCCTAATTGGTTTTAATTTATTATTACAATAATATTAATAGCTTTATTTCAAAAAAGTAGTACAGACAATAAACATTTTTAGCGGCTTCTGCACTAAGCTAACGCTTGTAACAAGGTAAATACTAACATGGTAAATCTCTTCAACATAGATAAGTATAGACCATTGGGCACAGCATACTCTAATTGCTGCTGGCCCAAAGGTTGACAGGAATAAACCCTGTTCAATGTATAAATTAGTTTAAAATAAATAAATAACGGAATTTGAATTTAAAATATGAAACTGTTAAAGCAGGCCTGGCTCACTCCGCGCGGTACATCCGATAATTACCTACAGCGAAGCGCCCCGCCGGCGGGTATTATATCAGTCGAGTGTTACGCGCGCGCCCGTCAGGACGCTGGCGTGCGTTGTAGTACCTAATTCTATAATCGAAGTATTATTATATAATCGAAGTATGGACATAAAGAGAAAGAAATATTGTGCGGCGTTCGGGTGTTTAAATTCGAAAATAAATCTACCGGATTTATCTTTTTTTTCGCTTCTCAAAGATGCTGAAAGGTATGTTGGCCATGTAGGTAATCAATAATTCTTAGGATAGTATAGGAACCTAACCTACCATGACTACTGCTCAGAATGCGTTCGTTCGTTTCAGCCAAATGACGTCCACTCCTGGACAAAGGCCTCCCCCAAGGTTTTCCATAATGAATGCGTACTTACCTACATACGTACCTCATTACAAATAAGTAGATTAATTATTTTTTCACTAGACAGCAACCCTAACAGCGTAAGAAGAGTCCAGAGGCACGCGATAGAAAGAGACAAAACTTGTAGGTGAATAAAATTGTAGGCACGTAGTGCTGTGCGAGCTGAATTCCACTGTATCGCGTCGTAGCAAGACTCGCATTTATTTAAATCGTCTTGCGGAGTAATCCTTCTGTACCTGTACTATTACTTATTCTGTGGTTAAAGCAACAGCTGCTTCAAAACAAAGTTTAACTTCATAAACTTTGTAGACTTTAGTTTTGTAAATGATTCATAAGTCTTGCAGAAACTTAACACTTCATACTTTAGTAGAGTCATTTACAACACTTCTGAGTTTCATATCCAAGTGAAGAAGAACGTTCTTATATTTTATTCTGACACTAACGTATTCATGTGCTTAAAGCTCATGCAAACC
Source organism: Ostrinia nubilalis (assembly GCF_963855985.1). Classification (NCBI taxonomy): domain Eukaryota; kingdom Metazoa; phylum Arthropoda; class Insecta; order Lepidoptera; family Crambidae; genus Ostrinia; species Ostrinia nubilalis. The sequence continues at coordinate 8,752,830 of NC_087096.1, read as the reverse complement.
TACATTACATACATAGAAGACAGGTAGATATATCTTACTTATCTTATACACTGTATTCTAAAGTAATAGGTATGCATGTTGGCCTGTTTTTCAGACCTAATATTATGTCCATTGTTCGTAATGAACACGTTTATAACATTTAGTTCTTGTTATTTTTGTTTCGTTTTCATACTTATTAATAATTTTATGTAAAACTAGCGGCCGCCCGCGACTTCGTACGCGTGGATCCCGTTTTACCCCCTTCATCTATCTTACGGGGTTTAGATTTTTCATACAAAAGGATTTTCCCGCTAATTCCCGTTCCCGTTGGAATTCCTAAGTATACTATAACCTGTCCTGCAGTTTGAAGAATAATTGTAAGTACCAAGTTTCGTTAAAATCGTAGTAGTAATTGTGCAGGACGACTACAAATTGGCCGAGCGGAACCCTAAAAATATCAAAAGAAACCGCAGTAAATACATATACGTACCTATAGGTATGTAATAAATCATCGGCGCTCGGCAAGTACCTAAAAAGACAGAGACAGCGCGAGCGCGCAAAGGACAGCGATAGTACGCGCGCCCGCGATAACCGCCCTTACGATCTACGAAATAAGGCTCATATCCGGACGCCTTATAGTTTGTTTACGACTCCCGCGAGTTCGAGTAAGTACTTGCGTATTCCCGAATACGGGCGGACCGCGTATTATTCTAGAAAATAGGCGGGATTTTATGGGTATATAAACCGGCTGCCGGGCCGCACCAAATATAGTCTTCTCTAATCAAACGAAGAGAATAGTCTCAAGACAGTCTACGAAGAACAGTCTACTCTCACCGAGCGCATAGTGAAGATAGTGAATAGTACAACGACTACAGCATATACCTCGGACACCGTATAGCATCGCGACTTCGGATACCGTATTGACCGGACTCCTACAGCGTGTGACATCGACCGCACCGTGTTCACCGTATAGAACGTCACACCGCACATAGTATAGAAGCCACGAGGTACGAAGACGTGGCAACGATCCACCACCGATTATAGTATAGTAGTGCAGCGATTGGAGACACCGTCAGCGGAGCTTCTACAGTCTACAGTCCACCGCTCTCCGTTTCACCGCATCCGTACAGCCCACTCCGCTCATCTACTCCAGTCATCATTTATCTGGCCTCCGACAGTTCCGTACAGTTTCTAGCCGGATAATAAATAGTCCTGCACATTTTTCTGGTCCTTCGAGCCGGATCGTTGTCGAACTTTCCCGAAGAAATAGAACCTTCGAGAACACCGAAGCGGCCTTCGTGAAGTGGTAATAATAGCACCGATAGAAGATGCCTGTGACACGATCCAGGAAAGGCAAGGCGAAAGCTTCGCAGCCCGCTACACCGTCTATGACGTCATCACCGGAACCGACAGCGCAAGACATGACGTCATCACAGTCCGCCGTTACCGCGCAGGAGGAACTAATACAACTGGAACCTCCATCCGACGTCACAGGGGAAAGACAGAACTCGACGGCTTCACCGCGAGCACCGCTCACGCATACCGACTGCGCCCGTCGACTAGCCGAGGCGGAGGCTGAAATAGCCCGCCTAAAGTTGGAGCTTGCCATCGCCCGCCGCAAGCTTGTAGAAATGGAGTCCGACGAAAGTGAAGACGACTCGGCATCTGTGAAAGGAGATGGCGACTTACAACCGCCATCGCCTGTAGCCGTCACCGCACCGCAGCCGACGTCATCAAAGCAGTTGATAGATCTCACAGAACTCGCGACAGCCATCGCAACCGCAGCGCGCGCCGGTCAACAACCACAGTATATAGGAGAATTGCCGAACTTCAGTGGCGCGCACTACAATTGGCTCGCATTTAAAGCAGCCTACACCGAAACCGCGAGTTCCTTCAGCGAGTTAGAAAACATCGCACGACTCCGGCGGTCACTCACGGGAAGAGCAAAAGAAGCCGTGACCTCTTTGCTCATAGTAAATGCAAAGGCGCAAGAGATTATGCGCACATTGGAGATGCGTTTTGGCCGCCCGGATTCAATAGCCCTGTCCGAGTTAGAAAATTTAAGGAGACTACAGAGACTCACCGATTCGCCGGAACAGGTTTGTGTGTTCGCTTCCCGAATACAGAACAGCGTAGCGACTCTCCGTGCACTTGAGCGAACACACTACCTGTACAACCCAGAGATAGTTCATAGTCTTACCGAGAAGTTGACACCGGCGCTTCGCTACCGGTGGTATGACTACGCCTGGGAGCACACAGAGGACGAAGCGGACCTCATGAAGTTCAGCCGCTTCATCGAGCGCGAAGCCATGAAGTGTGCTAAGTTCGCTGCTCCCGAACCAGTTTACCGAGAAGACAGTTACCGATACAGCAAACAACAGAATACCCAGCGTGTCTTCCACATAGAAGAGAAGAAGACAGTACATAGATCGTCGTGCTCAGTTTGTAAGGGCCAACACTCCGTCACTGACTGCTATAAGATGAAGAAAGCAGATAGCAGCGAACGCTGGGACATCGCGAAAGAAAACCGCCTATGCTTCCGCTTTCTTCGACCCTGGAATAGAGCACACAGATGCCCAGGGATACAGTGTAAAGTTAATGGTTGCAGGAAAACTCATCACCGAATACTGCACCATGAAACAGTTGCGCCTACAGAAAAAGTGAATGCAATAGTTTCGCCTACGCACGTCGATAAAATTGCTAATAGAAATCCGTCAGGCGCTATTAGAAACGGAAGATCGTCCCAAAACCAGCGGGAGTCATCGAAAAACCGGCGGGAGTCATCGGCAAATAGAAACCGACAGGAGTCATCGCAGCTTCCATGCCGGCGGGAGGCTTCAGGGCGTGGAAGAAATATAGAGGAACAGCGTAGAAACATTATGAACCGCTCATCGTCCGTACCACGCCAAACACCGCGAAGTAAAGACAGACGGCGTTCAACAGCAGACTTCTATAGACAACGCCAAACTACAGTAACAAATTGGAGAACGAAGACTCCAGTACCGGCGGGAGATACAGAACCGCAACACCGTCACCGTGATAGTCGCCTCCGCCACCGTTTCACCGAGCAGAAACAGCTGCCGTCCTGCTAGCTATTTTTTTGCACCGACGAGTCCGTCGCTGCACGGCGGGAGTATGTGCAGGACGACTACAAATTGGCCGAGCGGAACCCTAAAAATATCAAAAGAAACCGCAGTAAATACATATACGTACCTATAGGTATGTAATAAATCATCGGCGCTCGGCAAGTACCTAAAAAGACAGAGACAGCGCGAGCGCGCAAAGGACAGCGATAGTACGCGCGCCCGCGATAACCGCCCTTACGATCTACGAAATAAGGCTCATATCCGGACGCCTTATAGTTTGTTTACGACTCCCGCGAGTTCGAGTAAGTACTTGCGTATTCCCGAATACGGGCGGACCGCGTATTATTCTAGAAAATAGGCGGGATTTTATGGGTATATAAACCGGCTGCCGGGCCGCACCAAATATAGTCTTCTCTAATCAAACGAAGAGAATAGTCTCAAGACAGTCTACGAAGAACAGTCTACTCTCACCGAGCGCATAGTGAAGATAGTGAATAGTACAACGACTACAGCATAGACCTCGGACACCGTATAGCATCGCGACTTCGGATACCGTATTGACCGGACTCCTACAGCGTGTGACATCGACCGCACCGTGTTCACCGTATAGAACGTCACACCGCACATAGTATAGAAGCCACGAGGTACGAAGACGTGGCAACGATCCACCACCGATTATAGTATAGTAGTGTAGCGATTGGAGACACCGTCAGCGGAGCTTCTACAGTCTACAGTCCACCGCTCTCCGTTTCACCGCATCCGTACAGCCCACTCCGCTCATCTACTCCAGTCATCATTTATCTGGCCTCCGACAGTTCCGTACAGTTTCTAGCCGGATAATAAATAGTCCTGCACAGTAATCGTAGTAAAGTAGTTTTTGATTCTATAAGGAACATACATACAGACAGACAGACAAAAATTTTACTGATTGCATTTTTGGCATCAGTATCGATCACTAATCACCCCCTGATAGTTATTTTGAAAACATATTTCATGTACAGAATTGACCTCTCTACAGATTTATTATAAGTATAGATAAGTACATACATAGTGTTTATGAGTATAACCAAAATAACTAATTTTAGTGAGTTTTAGCTCCCATCCCATAAAACTAAAGTTTAAACGCGATTCGTGCTTTCTTTTGGCAATAAATATAACTCAGCTGTTGCAAAATTAACACGGAATTTAAGTTTAAATTGTTCGCTCTTAATTTATGTAGGAAATAAGGGAATTTTATTTTTTCAGTGGTACATTACCTACGATAAATCGCTCGAGACGACAGCTCTTGCGCGCGTTTTTGTCGGTATATGTACAGACGGCAGCACATCAACCTAACTCTGGTATGTTATGTATTAAGTGCTATTTTGCATCAAAAATGTGTTTTGTCGATTATACACACAGTTTTATTGCGTTGCGTGACGTATGAGAGAGCGGGACAATGCACGACACGTCGTGGTTTGCGGTTTTTGTGGTGGCGATTAGTTGTAACTAGCACCACAGAATACTAGAAACCATTTGTTGTGGCATAGTGATACTTCTGTTGCTGTTTAGTTAGTTTTAGCTTAGGCGCAGACCACCAATTTTTAGTTGGCCGATAGTTGAAGAATCGACCGATACAAAATCGGTGTAATGTGCGGACTTTCATACATCTCCATACTGATTAACAGCCCGACCCAACTATTGGCCAACTAAAAATCGGTGGTATGTACCTAGGTTTATGCTTACAGTCAGTGTCAAATAGTTCGCGATACCCAAAGTGGCCAAAAAGTTGACATTACAACCTTAATCCAATCGAAACAAAGGGTAAACAAAGACGTGTTTCAAACCGAAATATTTGACGCTGACTGTACCTACTGATTACTGTCACAAGCGTTCATTTCAGTAACTTCTAGATAGACTTTGAAGAATACAGACGTTCATAGAATAGGACCGTGAAAATATGTAAGTTCCAACTCTAGATTAAATGGACAAGCACAGTTTCTGGCATCCATCCATTCACATTTCTCCTTACATACGTCCAAACGTTAAAATGGCATAAGTATGTAATATTTACTTTCCCCTCACGTCGGCACTCCATTTTATTTGGTAGAACATTTTTATGTTCTTTTTACTAGGTACTTACTACAATCTCACTCTTGACGTGGGATTATGAATTATTACGCTATTATTAATATCGCAATGAATCATTCGATCTAGTAATTAAAACATTTTCAATTTCATGGAGAAATGGACCTCCAATTAGTTTGCATAATGATATCTCATAATAAATATTAATATTTTGTAGATAAATAGATGAATCATAATTATGAAATTGAAAACAAATAATAACGAAATTTTTAGGGATCAGGAGAAAAATAATAATATGAAAACCTTTATAATGGTTTAAGTCAAAGTTAAAGTTTCAAGTTCGAAATTATGGGTAGGTTTTGAAGTATTCCCACCTCTCCTTCCCACTGCTGGAACTTGTATGTAGCCAAGATCTACAGCTTCAGTGCCAATTAAACCTAAGTGAAAGCCATGTATGATTGAGCAAGTTAAAGGACCCACCTCTTATAGGTAATTGAGTATAGTAGGGGAGACAGGAAGAGTTGTAACAGAGGAGAGATGAGTTGTGACATTGTCGATTTTTGGAAACTTATTACTAACTCTCCTCTAATACAACTCTCCTCGGTCTCTCCTAGATTTCTCATCTCTTCAAAAAATTAAGTGTACCTATAAAAAAAAATGTAGTAAGACCGTAATAAATTTAAAAAGCTGTACAATAGTATAACAAGATACACAATGTAGCGAACTTTAAATTAAGTATATTACCTACCACTAGGGCATGAATATCGGAATCTCGGAATCTCGTAATATCGGAATCTCGTAATATCGGAATCTCGGACTGCGAGATCCGATATTTCAATTCCGATATTGAGCGACCCAATATCGTAATATCGGAATCAGATAAAAGTTTTAATTGAGATTTTAAACAAAGCGTTTAAACTCGCCACAACCTGCCACAAAGCCCAAAGTACATGATTGGCAATAACCAATGATTTTCTCATGTCTCTCACCATCACTTTTTGTTCCACTGCAAATATTTTAATATCTTTACTATTTATGGTTAATTTAACTTGTTCTAAATCAATTTTAGCATTTGCCATAGGTACTTGGTCAACAAAGAACGACATCTCAACTCCCTTTCAAACATTATTTTTACTGGACTATGGACCGTCAGTTCTGCGTACTATGTGCCCTACCTATTGCCACTTCAGCTTGTTAATCCGTCGGGCTATGTCAGCGACCTTAGTTAGTTTACGGAGCTCCTCATTTCTGATTAGATCTCGTAAAGAAACACCAAGCTTATCCCTCTCCATAGCACGTTGTGCCCTATATTCAAAGGCCACGTTTTCGAGCCATATATCATCACTGGTAACACACACTAATTGAAGACTTTTGTCTTCGTATTCGACGATTTACCTCTTTCTCGAAATCGCATCTAACTACCTAGCTGATCGTTTGTCCGAGATAGACATACTTACTTGTCAACAATCTCGAGAATCGAGCTCCTAACCGAAACTGGGTAAGGAGCAACATGGACATTCGACATAAGCTTCGTTTTTTCCATATTCATCTGAATGCCTACCTGTTGGGAAACTCGATTATGGTCTTCGAGCATTGTGATAAGGTCTTCCAACGGTTCTGCCTTAGTACGCAAAACAGACGGACGATGAGGCAGCAAGGTTATGAAGTGGAGGCCACGTACCGGAAAGCGCAGCGTAGGACTCATAACTACAAGGTGGACCGACGACCTCATAAAGGTAGCAGGAAGGCGCTGGATGCAGGCCGCCACCAACCGGCCATTGTGAAAATCAGCATCGGAGCCTGTGTTCAGCAGTGGACGTCCTATGGCTGACATGATGATGATGATGGCTCGTGGTTTTGTGAGTTGTACATCGATAATTAATCAAAAAGGAACAAATTACAAGCATATTCAAGTTTTTTACCACTCTCTACAATTTTTGTAACACTTGATTTGAATGACTCTAAAATTCTTTCCGCCAACATAAAACAGGGTAATATAATGAAGGAGTAAAAATTTGTTTGATACTGTGATTTTACAAAAACACTAATTATTTGCTAGTCCATAAAAGCTCATTATCAGTAACCATTCATTATCAGGTGATCCGTCTGCTCGTTTGCCTCTTGTCACATAAAAAACCAAATGCAATGGATATCCATAACGTAAAATTAATGGTTTTAAAATATGTACTTCAATTTTATGTAGTGCTGTTTTGTACCAAATTAAAGATTTTGATTAAAATCATTATTTTACTGTAAACAATCCAGAATTCTTACGAATATAACCAAATATTAATTTTATAGCACATGAACTCAATTCCGATTAATATCGGAATTCCAATATTGAGATCTAATATCGGAATCCAATATCGGAATTGAAAACCTTCCGATATTACATGCCCTACCTACCACTCTTTATGTAATTAACAAAACGTACCTTTCGGGTAGTAAAGTAAACAGAACAGAAACCCCACAAAGGGCTAGGGAAACTTTTTAAATTATTCCATGATACGCAAAAGTAGGTAACTAAAACCAACACGCATATAATTTCAGAGATTATCCCCGGGGAATAATAACGTAAGTGTAATTTAGCTATCCAAAAATATTTATTATTAATCACACATTAATTCAGAACGAAATTTAAAATATAAATATCTGCTTTTATCTGAAATTAGCTTTTACAGTATAATGTAAGCTTAGCTTTTGGTTAGCTTTTAGCGGTATGGTCGTTCAATTGTAATTCTACTATAAAAGCTGTTTTTTATGTATACATTTTGGGCAATAATTAGATGTTTTCCTCAGCAGCCAATTATGTAGTTTTGACCATTCCACCCCCTTGCCAGAGAAGCATATTTTTAGAGTAGCTGCCTAAGTTACGATAACCCTAACTCTATGATAGTCCAACGTTCTTACCTATGTTAGGAGCACGCGCTGACAAACTTTCAAATATAACGAAGGTCTGGGGTTCACGGGTGTTTGTCCATTACGCATCTTCGCTGTCGTCATAGCGTGCGCTTGACATATTAAATGGGTTTCACTTAGTGGTCACTTTGTTCCTAAAACATGAAAAAAGGTGACTATCAAGTCTATCAATAACAAAAATCAACAATACCTACTGGCTAATAGAAATACTTTCGCATTCATAATACCTTCTAAGTACATAGGTTATACTTAGTGGTGAATATCATCATCATCATCATCTCAGCCGCAGGACGTCCACTGCTGAACATAAATTAGGCCTCCCCCATACTTTCTATGTTGCCCGGACGGCGGCCTGCGTCCAGCGCCTTCCTGCTTTACGGTGTCGTCGGTCCACCTTGTGGGTGGGCGTCCCACGCTGCGTATAAAATCGAGATATAATACATTGAAAAGTAAAGTTACTCTGTCTTCGACAAGTAATTCTGTTCCCAGTTCCGGCACAACACTGTAGCCATTGTTACATCGCGCGTAAATAATTACCTGTTCACAGAGGATAAACAAGACTGATTAACCTGTACACCGTCAATGTTAGATGCGAGACAATAACACACGGAATCCTAAACGTAATGGGCGCCAGCGGCGCTCATTTGTCAGAGTTGTCTTAACGAGGTAATTTCACTGATAAACAAATGAACGGGGTGCTGTAGCCCAAAAGAGTGTGTTTGAATTCATCCGTGTTGTTTAGAAAATAAAATAAAAAGGTTTTTCGTGCCAAAATAAATGAATAAATAAGTATTGTTTTTACATTGTAGACTCTTGCACAAAGCTTCGAAAATTTTATAAGTCGCATTTTCTAAGCAACTAGGTATTTCTCTGTAGTAACATACTTAACATAATTTGATATTATTTTATTGTGAGAAATGATGAAAACAGACTTCATTTTAGTGAGTAACATTTTTATGAATACTCGTAATACAAGAAAATAAAATTATTATACCTACCTTTTACTTTTTTCCGAAGAATTTCATGAGAGAGTTATACATTACATGATTAGGTATGCTTAAATAGGTATTCCTCTGGGAAGAACTGTAAATGTCAAGTAAAAGTAATATTGATCGGTCCAACGAATGTCATTGCATTCCCTTGGCGAACTAATTAATGCGATCGTATTAGAATCCCAATTAACTGAAAAGCTTTGTCCTTTAGACTTCACCTTCGTTTAAAATGCGTATTGTAAAAGTTAAGTTGACTCACTCTACTGAGACCAACAGAAGCGTTTAATTACTTTTTCGTGATTTAAACTAGGATGTTTTAAATGTAGTTAAATGTAGTGAAGCCCTTATTCTTGATATCATTCTAAATTTTCGCAAAAAGTAGAAACTTTTCGACTTTTTTGCGTTATCTATATCAATAAGCTTTTGCTGGGACTATATAAAAATAGGAGAATATAAAAGGTAAGTACGGTATTAAATTTTATTACTAATAACAACGTGATACTGGTTTTCGAAAACTATCTTTCATTTTCCGCACAGTTAACTAATAAATATAAAAGCTTAATTAAAATGGATATACGAGTAAATGAATACCTGCATATTATTGTATAAACGTAACCTCTCGAGCGAATATTAACTAATCTGGGGGCACGGCAGTGCCCCCGCCAAGTCGAGCGCGAAGCAAACACTGCCGTACCATCTTTACTGGAACCATTTCGCCGCATTTTCAGGCCCCTATTTGAGAACCTCTGGATAAGACCAGAACGCAGAAATTTTCGTCATCTAGTAAGCTATAATCACATACTTAAAATCCAAAATTTCAAGTCTGTAGGTCATTTAGTTCCGAAGTTAAGCGAAAGCAAAGTTTCGCATTTACGACACTCACTCACTCACTCACTCACTGATGATCATCAAAATAGAACTAGTACTTCCCATAAACTCAGAGAGCTGAAATTTGGTACAGAGTTAGGGTTTAATGGCCACATAAAGGGAAAACTATAAAAACTAGGAAAATCGAAGATCTGGAGTAACACCACATTCATAATCAATACTACTCCGGCACCGTGGTGTTCGCCTGTATCGCTTACCGCTAGATGGCGCTAGCACTAGCAAGTGGTGTCCAGATTTTTTTCCTTTCCAGAGCCCCCCGTCGATTAAGTTGAATGTTGTGTAATTTGCATTTCGTTGATTTCGTTTATTATATTGTAAGGTTCGCTAAGGTCATGTTATTAAAACAATTCTGATTCGTTGTCCATTTTAAAGGTCTTTTTTATTTGTGTTTAATATCGTAAAAAAAATCGATAAAACGACGACGTTAAAAAATTTTGCCACTTTCTACAAAAATAAGTGAAATCCCACCAAAAACATTCTGTAAAAAACTAGCCAAGTCTCGATGGAGCTGCTTGTTTATCTCTAAAAAGTAATGAAATCTAGACAAAGTCGTGCCAAGTCTATGGTTCCTTACTGCGATTTCTTTATTATTATAGTTAATGTTGTGTGACTTGGCCGTTGACCAATCTTTATTAAGATAATCATACATAAATATTATTGAAATACGCAGCTTTATATAAAGCCTACAATTGACTGGTTATTGTTGAATCAACGTTTTCCAAGTGGCAATTTTCCATCGTCAATGGGTAGCGGTTCTGGCGACAGATTGGTGCAATGGTGTCATGGAGCACCTGGTTTTGTCACCCTTCAACGGCCAAGTCACACAACATTAACTATAATAATAAAGAAATCGCAGTAAGGAACCATAGACTTGGCACGACTTTGTCTAGATTTCATTACTTTTTAGAGATAAACAAGCAGCTCCATCGAGACTTGGCTAGTTTTTTACAGAATGTTTTTGGTGGTTATATTATTAACCAAGTTATTCAAGCAAATTATTGTTTCCAAGTGGTTTGGTGTTTCGTTTCTAAATATTGGTTTCACCATTAGCAATATATTTCGGTCATAATCTAGAAAGAAGCAGCAACCTTGATATTTTTAATATACGAGGTATAGCAGAGAGCATAAGCCAGCTTATCTACTTACTCAGCGTAGGATAATAATTTCATAATATTATTTTAGTATAGAGGCTCAGTATCTTACTGTAAAATATTTATGTGGGGAATCGAAACAAGATAAATGAGTACACTGAGAACATGGGACATGCGGGCAGTACAGGACCGGTTGTGGAAATCTATGGTGGAGGCCTTTGTCCGGCAGTGGACGTCTTTAGGCTGAATCGACGAGGGGTCTGTAGAGCGAGGCTGGGGACGCTGCGTGGGGGCAAGCATGTGAACGATACTCCGACTCATATGCTGTCCCACAAAACGCAACTAGAGGGACCCGACTGGTTTTTAGTGGGTAGGCCTTGCCCTTCAGGCGAGGAGAACCCCACATAGGTAATTCATCGGCTCCCCCGGGCTGGTGTGGTGTGTATGGAGTTTCATGCATTTTCTAGTCAAAAAAAGGCTGAATCGACAACTGTGGGAAGAATAATTCAAGTGGTTCCTTACTTTACTTTAAGTGGTCCTACCGTTCACATATTTAAACTGTTCAGTGATCCCACAAACTGCCAATCGGCAATCGGACCCATGATCAAACATGTTTGATTGCGTTCCGAATTAACTATTCGTACAGTTTCCGGGTGTTTACTATTCATTACACTTTAAGTGGTTGCCGTGATTAATTGAGAACTTTATATACCTACTTGGGCCTTAGTTTTGTCGGTTAAACTAATACGTTTATTATTATTATTATACCTACTATAGTCTGTAATCATTTGGTGGCTTTACCTAAAAAGCTTTTGGGAATTGTGGGAATTGGTAACTTTTTAATGTAATCGTTCCGATTTTTAACTTTGTAACTTCATATTTTTGAAGCTCGTGGCGCCTTATTCCTTTTCAGATAAATATTTATAAAAATATAAAATAAGTTTTGGTGGCGCAAACCGTGTATCTTAAAAACCGAAATTTAAAGGTGGGAGAGGTGCCGAAATTTCAAGGTGATAATAATAAAAACAATATCAATACGTGCTACAAACCCTATAAATCCATCCTTAGAAGCCTTTACAGCTCTTCCTTTTAGAAAATTGGTAATACTCGTACATGTAGGATTAAAGACTTTCTCTTCATTTTGCAACTTTTGCATACTTTTTCAAGTTTGAGAAATGTTTTTCAATAAAAGTTCGGACGCTATTCAGCCATTTTTTTACCCATTGAAAGAGTTTTCGTGGCACATACATATTTTGATACAATATTTTACTTTGATATTTCATACGAGCAGGTTATCTTTTATTTCCAATTTGACCAAGCAAGGTACTGTATGTGTTGTTACGTTTATATTTCAAAGTCAACATAGGATGTTTATTTAGATATTTACATTTTTAAAGACGCATTTTCACAAATATTATACGTAGGTACACGGATAAAAAGATGTTTCTGTTTTCATCTAAAAGTTATTTAGCCGAAAACTCTTAACAATATTAATAATCATTAATAATGTGACAGACAGTACCTAAGCTACACGTGGTGCTCATTTTGTCTCACGTTTAACAAGATACTTACGACTTGATAATTTTACCACCCTGTATAAACTCAGGAGCTTGTACTGAAAATGCACCCGACCCAAGCAGACAGAGACACAACTATTCAATCGGGGAAGTTGTCCAAAGCGGATCCCGGAATTAAGTGTCGGGAATTCAATTTCAATTCCGAGAAGTAGAGGATCGTTCGCAGATCTGCGGAATGGTTATTGTCGCTGGTCTCCAAAATTTGTGGAATTTATTTATGCATGTTGTGGAATGGAATTGATGATTAACAGTGGTTCAACATGAAGGTTTGCGGATTGATTCTAGGTATTGGATTTATTTACAGATTTTTACGCAAATAGAAAATAATTGAAATAATTATAAACTCTATTCATTAAAATTATTATCATTAACTGTAGTATCCCTGATATCTTGCTACAACTTTTAGCTTCAGAGGTCTAGCAGATAAAGTATAAGCAATAAGAAATCGATTCATACATACTTATTTTAAGTTCATTATGTCAGATAGCTATCTGAATCTTAAGGTATCTTAACATTTCAACACTTAAAATAATGAGAAATCTTTTTACAAATCGTAGCATCAAAATTGCGAAATATTTTTCATAAAACACTAATAAAATATTCTGACATCATGACTCCTTACTTTATAAATAAAGATAATTTATTTAAAAGAGCAAAGGAATACGAATTCTTCGCCCTTTGCAAAATGCAAAACATGATTTTCTACTTCGGAAATCGAATTTGACGAAACACAAATAAAAGATTGAATTATGCAAAATTTATCCATTTCCGTGATAAAATATGTACGTCTCCAAATTGCGTTATGATCTCAAAATATTATTTTGCAAATACGAGTCACTTGATGTTTTGCTTGTTTTGCTTGGCGTAGGTAGATAACTCTATTAACCTTTTTCAGTGTTTGTGTGCCCTAAAGATCTTGGCCCTTGCTCTTGCCCTAAAGGACATAAAGTATATCTTGGCTCTGAATTTTGCTGGCCAAGACAATCCGTTTTGCAGGATGCAGTAAGTATTGCAGGATGCAAAACTGAACTGTCGTGTGAGCACACAATATGTGTTTGAAATTCGAACCACGATTTTGGACGGATCGGTTTTTGCGGGACACTACAAACGGGATGACCTGCAAAAAACAGTTCCTGCAAAAAACGAGATGTCTCCTTGGGAACAAGTCCTTAATCGTAGCACATGCAATGAATACCTACTCACCTTCCTATTTATCATATTATATTTTGTGTATTTTACAACCAAATTGTTTTCTGATGTGCTTGCTGTGTGCACTGGCATAATCCTGTAATTTATAAATAGCTTTTTAATCATGTGTACTGTCAGAATTTCAATTAGATCACAGTTAGGTACCTAATTAAAACTTTTCCAACAAACAAAACCTCACCTCTATTTATAAATGTTTGTACGCGTGTGGGCGAAGATGATTATTAAATCTATGTTCTGAACTGTACCTACAGTGTACACAGTGGTATTAACTTGAGTGTACACACACGGATCAGGGGCTGGCAAACTTAATTAATTCGATTATTACTGCTGATGTTGACTTAAACATCGATTAAGCTTAATCGCTTATCGGTACGACGCACGTGTCTCGATAATCAACGCTGACAAGCCCAGAGATTTGGCGCGAAAAGCCTTGGTATAATACCACCAGTTTCTATACGAGTACTAAATCATAATCATAATTAAGTAAATTTGCTGCAAAAAGGCTTTTAAAAAGCGCTTTCACACGTCCCAATATTGCTTCACCCTACCACTGCTTCGGGACAAAAAATGAGCCAGTGCTGAAAAGAAGCAGCGCAAAAAAACTCAGTTAGCTTTGTCTGCGACAGTGAGTATTTTTCAAGGATGTAACTACAAGAAAGTTTAGTTCGATCGATTATACCAGATAGCAAGAAAAAAATTATATTGAAAAAACTGCAAAATAATCCAACTGCGTAGAAATGAACAGAAAAGATAGAAACATAACTCCCTTAGGCGCAGTCTGGTAAAAAGAATTGAGTTTTCATAAAACATGAAATTAGTTCATTGAATATTAAGATTAGTGATTGGATCTATTAGCCCAACTGATAAGTATTAATAAAGATTGAGCCTCTATTGGCTTTAAGTGTATTTTGCTATGCCATTAATCTTCCTTCCCCATTCCAGCTATAACGAATCAACAATAGAACAATACGCCACTTTTGGCAATCTACGTCTGCCAAAACCAAGTTCGTTAAAGAAAACGATACACTACAAACAATAATTTGTGAACAAAAACTAGTTTGGCGTACGCTTGCGTAATTTTTTTTTTGTAGAAACAACTAAGGTATACGGCAACATGCCAAACAAAGTTTGAATTAAGAATTGCTCCAATTTCAGTCAAAGACATTTATTTATTCGAGTCTCCTGAATCTCGAATGGTCCTGAATAAGGTCTCGTTTTGTTAGAATTTCATGACACGTATAAAGAAGATAGACCCACGACACGAATAATAAATCTAAACAAATCTGAAATCAAGACTGACATCAAATCGGAGATTTACAGCGTACTATTTGGTTGTGATTGTTGAACTAAAACTTATATAATTTTAAAAAATAACTTTTATCGTTATTAAATTAGGTAGACAAACTTTTGAAAAGATATCATAATGTTCATAAAGATTTATCTTTGTATCATGCATCATAAAATAGAGTGTATTAATTGATAGCCTTCATGTAATCAGGCAATTAAAATTCCGCTCTACACCGGACACTTTGTGGCGACGCCACTACAAAACTAGTGACCAACAGATGGCGCTGTCACTACTTCACTATGGCACACTCCGCCGCTCATACAAACCTGCATCGCGGTGACGGAGTTTTAGATCCTGCCAAGTATATATAGACAAACCAAGATGGTGTAAATTGGACCTTGGTCCCCGAGCATAACACCCGCTCGGAAGGAAGCACTAACATCTAGCTTCCTTATTGTGGATGAACATCATATCCCACATTGGTGACCCCGACGTGATTGGAACGTGACCTTCCATCACCACCATCTTCGGCATCAGCCTCCGCCATCCTCACCATCTCCGCCACTCCGTCATCAGCTCCAGTCTTCAACAAGCCAGCATCCAGCCTTCAGGGACCATCGCAGATCGCAACCGACCTTCCTGGTTCCTCGGCAGCAAGCAACCGTCACTTCACTGGTCACGGGTACAGCTCTGGCCCAGCTCCACGCCCGACCATCGAAGACGCCTCCGCTCACTATCCCGACTCACCGTGGATAGAGCACCGCAACCTGCTCGTCTCGACTCACCGCAGACTTGAGCACACTGGCACTTGTAAGCTCATCACGCACAGACTGCTGAGCTCATCCTGACGTCATCCACCTCCGGTTCTTCCGGGGGGAGTGGTGTGGCGACGCCACTACAAAACTAGTGACCAACAGATGGCGCTGTCACTACTTCACTATGGCACACTCCGCCGCTCATACAAACCTGCATCGCGGTGACGGAGTTTTAGATCCTGCCAAGTATATATAGACAAACCAAGATGGTGTAAATTGGAGATTCGCTTCGCATCGCTCGCACGGTACGGACGTGCGCTCCGCCTCGCCCGCCCGCTCGCATGCGCTGCGCTCCGAGTTCCTCGAGCTTATCGCCCTCGCTCTGCGAGTCTTGTTTCTGTGGTGTTTTGTCACAATTACGTGGCTTGCCCGCGGCTGCGCTTGGGATACCTAACGGTGATAACGAACAAGCGCAGTTAAACGCCTTTCTAAAGGCGGTTCGGTTCGATTGGGAGCGACCGACAGTGCCTTTTTCAAGGCGCTGAAATTTCCTGCCGCCGCCGGTATATTAGGCTGTGAACCTTGGCCTCCTGGAAGGCACGTTTGAGAGGGTGAGGCGTTCCTCCTCGCCCTTGAGACACTCGGTTTCACAGTCTTTTCACTGCCGGGCGTGACCCCCCCTACCCCTCCCTACTTTCCATCCCTGAAGGAGCGTATCCCTGGTTGTTTTTGCGACCGGGGCCCTCCTGAAGGACTGCTAGGAGTAGGTACTCACCCTACGTCGCGGCGTTGCTACGTTGCGGCGTAGTTACATTGGTTAGGGCACACTTTTCCCACTCACCCCGCACGGTTTACACCGACTGTGCGGGACTTACACACCGCTATAACCACCGAGTTTCTTGCCGGCTCTTCTCGGTGGTTGCGACTTGCGAACCGGCGTAGATTCACGCGTCGCGAAACCCAACTCCATGCCATGGACACGGAGGAACTCTTAAAGTTCCTCCGGGCCACTCACCCGGAGGTCCTCTCCGGGTTTAAAGCCCACATACGGGCAAAGACCCTCGCAAGCTCTGTGTATGAGGAGCCTGCTTCCCCTTCATGTCCCGAGGACGCCATGTGCGATCCGAACTCGGCCCCTCTACCAATCCCGCTCACGAACGAGCACTCCATTGTGATAGATCACCAATCCCATGCCCCCAGTAGGGACATGGAATGTGACTCTGTCTCAGACGCCGATGACGGTGGCTTCACCACCGTCAGTCGTCCGAAGAGGACCCGCAAATCCGCGGCCTCTCCCCCTCCTTCCCCCCCTGCGAAGGCGCTGAAGGCCAACTCGGGCCTCTCTCAGCCCTCGCAATCTTCCCAGCCATCCGGCTCGCAGTCGAGCACCGGGCGGACTGTCAGAGTCCCCCCAGTCTTTGTCCAGGACAAGGCGTCCTGGAACAAGATTTCCGGCGCGCTCAAGGAGCGCCACATCAACTTCTCGCACGCTAAGTCGTGCAATGTAGGCATTAAGGTGTCTTTGTCCACCTCGGACGAGCACCGAGCCCTAACACGTTTCCTTGATGAGAACCGTATCGGTTATCATACTTTCCCCCGCGAGGAGGAAAGGGAGCTGCGGGTTGTTATCCGTGGCATTCCCAAGGAGCTAGACTCCGCCTCCATCCTGGCCGACCTCAAGGCCCAAAACTTCCCCGTCAAACAGGTTCATCGTCTGTACAGGACTCGTACACGTGAACCTTTTGACCTTGTCCAAGTAGTCTTGGACTATTCCGACGAAGCGAAATCGATTTTCAACTTGAAATCGGTTTGTTTCATCTCCGGGCTCAAAGTTGAGCCACCCCGAAAGCGCGGCGCTCCCGGCCAGTGCCACCGCTGTCAACATTACGGGCACGCTGCCCGTAATTGTCACGCCCGTCCTAGGTGCGTCAAGTGCCTAGGCGATCACGGCACAGCCGACTGTGTCCGTGACAAGGCCACAGCCACCGAACCACCGAGCTGCATACTGTGTGGTACCCAGGGTCATCCTGCGAATTACCGCGGTTGTCCCCGGGCCCCACGCACTCAGCCGCGTGCCCCCATCCCCTCTGCCCCCAGGCAGATCAATGCTACTCGCAACTTTGCGGTAGCAAGTGAGGCTCCTAGCCTCCGTCCCAATAGGCCCAATGCTTGGGCTAGGCCTCTGGCCTACACCCAGGCAGCCAGCCTTAGTCCCGCACCCGCCCAAACAGCTGTGGCCCCACCCGCGCCCCAGCAGGCTCCTCAACCCCACCCAGCCCCTAAGGCTACGCCAAAGGCACCTACCCATCAGGCGCCTAACCCTAGTCCCCCTGCCCCTAAGGCACCGGCCCACAAAGTCCCGGCCCCTCAGGCCAAGCCCCAGCCTACACATTCACCTGCGGCTGACATTAAATTGGTCAGAGACTTCTTTGGCCAAATTAATGTCGGCGAGATGTTTGTGATCGCCGCAAAACTGCGCGCGACTAATGGCGAAGGCAACATCATGGATAGGTTATCTATCCTCGCCGAACACGTAGACTTTTGCTACGCTATCTCCTCTTTCCACGCTCCGTAATGGCTAACCCCACCGCTAGGATCAAACCCCGGTCAATCACCTTAGCATTTTTCAACGCTAACGGTCTTAGACAGCAGAAGGACGAGGTTACTCAGTTCCTTACCGATCACCAGGTCGACATCTTTCTGGTTCAAGAGACCCTCCTAACACCCTCTATTCGCAATCCTAGGATAGCGAACTACAATATCATTAGACACGATAGGCCCACACGTGGCGGCGGCACGCTTATTTATTATAAGCGTTCTCTGCACTGTGCTTTAGTCGATCCCCCTTCTCTCTCTAACCTAGAAGTCTCACTCTGTCGGCTAGCCATGACTGGACACGAGCCCATCCTCATCGGCTCGGTTTACCTCTCCCCGAACAAGACTCCCTTAAGGAGCGACTTTCAGGCCCTCTTTGCTATGAATAGTGCAGTCATTCTTGGCGGCGACTTTAATAGCAAACACACTCATTGGGGTTGCGTAACATCCACTGCCAATGGCAACATGTTAAGCGAACTCTCTGAGGAACTCATCTTTGACATCTTAGTCCCTATGACGCCCACTCACTATCCTTACAATGTCGAGCATCGGCCCGACATTCTGGACATGGCAATTCTAAAGAATATAGGCCTCCGCCTACACTCTATAGAAACCATGCACGCGCTCACTTCTGACCATCGCCCGGTCGTACTACAACTAGGCTCTCCTGAGTCTACACCCACTATGAAGACAATTGTGGACTGGGACAAACTCAAGATAAAACTTGGGAACTGTCAGAGCCCACAACTGTCCTCAATCCCCGACGATATAGTTTCGCCTCACGAAACTATTCACGCGATCGATGCGCTCACTAGTCACATCTCGGTCGCCATCGGCGACTCGTCTAGGCAAGTGCCTGCGATGGCTAACCACCGTCTCAGGTTGCCGGACGACGCGCGAGAACTATTGAGGGCAAAGAACGCAGCCACTCGCGATTATGACGCTTATCCAACCGAGGAAAACAGAGTCCGCCTACGTTCCCTACAGCGCGCTGTCAAGGCTCGTATCGCGGAACTCCGTAACAATCAGTGGGATGATCTACTTAAAGAAATCTCGCCATCTCACCAAGCCTATTGGAAGTTGACGAGAGCCTTTAAGTCTGACACCGTAGCGTCCACGCCACCGCTTTTACGTCCCGATCAAACGCTTGCGTTTGACGACGACGCCAAAGCCGAATGTCTAGCCGACAGTCTAGAAGCACAGTGCTCCCCCAGTACCCTCCCAGTAGACTCTGCCCACCTCCGCATGGTGGACAGCGAAGTCGAACGTAGAGCCGCCCTCCCTCCGACCACAACCCTAGACCCGACCAACGTCGACGAGGTGCGAACGATAATCAAAGGTTTCCGTCCCAACAAAGCCCCCGGCCCGGACCGTATCTCTAATAGAGTCTTACGCGCCCTGCCCGCCCCCCTAGTATACCTCTTGGTTGCTATTTTCAACGCGGCCATGTCTCACTGCATCTTTCCCGACGCGTGGAAAGAGGCAGAAGTCATTGGCATCCCGAAGCCCGGTAAGAAACTTGCTGACCCCACAAGCTACAGACCCATCAGTCTCTTAAAGACCATGGGTAAGTTATACGAACGTATAATTGTCTCTCGATTAAGAGATTATGTTTTTTCTAATAATCTCTTAATAAACGAACAGTTTGGCTTCCGCGCCTCACATTCCTGCGTACAACAGGTGCACCGCTTAACGGAGCACATACTTAGCGGCCTCACTGCTAAGCCACCCGTAGGGACAGGAGTGCTATTCTTCGACGTAGCGAAGGCATTCGATAAAGTCTGGCACAATGGCTTGATTTACAAGCTTTACGAACTCGGTGTGCCGGACAGTCTCGTGCACATCTTACGTGACTTTTTATCGAATCGCACCTTTCGTTACCGAGTAGATGGCTCCCTCTCCTCCCCCCGCCCCATTAGAGCCGGAGTCCCCCAGGGCTCCGTGCTCTCGCCCATCCTCTTTTCATTGTACGTCAATGACATCCCCAAATATCCGAATACGGATTTAGCCCTGTTTGCGGACGACACCGCACTCTACAAGTCCGGACGTAATCGGAATTACGTCATCTTGGCGCTCCAACGCGCAGTCACACAATTAGGCGAATGGTTCAGGAAGTGGCGTATCGAGGTAAATCCCGAAAAAAGTGCAGCAGTGTACTTTTCTAGGGCTTTGTCTGCGAAACGTCCTCCGGTTCGCACTCGTCCTAACGTCCCCACCCATCTCACCTTATTTGACCAAACTATTCCTTGGAAAAGTGAGGCCAAGTACTTAGGTGTCACCCTCGACCAGAGATTATCGTTCGCTCCGCACCTCAGACGCGTCTTGAGCCGTGCGAACCACTACATCCACCGACTCTACCACCTAGTTGGAAGGAAAAGTAAATTGTCACTTAGAAATAAGTTGACAATTTACAAAACCTGCATCCGTCCAGTGTTGACTTACGCCAGTCCGGTGTTTGCTCACACTTCCTGCACAGACCTTAAGAAATTCCAGACCCTCCAAAACAAATTCTTACGCCGAGCCGCGGATGCCCCGTGGTTCGTGCGTAATACGAATCTCCATAGAGATTTCGAGATCCCATCGATTGATCACTTTATGAAAGAAGCCTCTCGCCGCTACTTTGATAAAGCGATCAACCACAAGAACCCTCTTATCGTTAGCGCCGCCACGTATACACCCCAGAAAGATGTCGCTGCCCAATACCGACGACCTAGGCATGTCCTAGACGACCCGGACGATCCTATTACCGAATTTCTGAACACAGACATCACTGCCTTAAGCACGCCAACTACTCCACAACACAGTAGCTCGTTACACCGTACGGCGAGTACGAGGCCCTGCTTTCCATTTCGGACGGTACAGACATGTACCGGGCCGGTTCTCCCCTATCCGTCCCCCGGACACGGCCTGAGCCGAGGTCCGAGCCTACCGTGGCGCCCCCAGGCCGCGTCCGTAGTCCCCTCGATCGGGCCCACTAGAGTGAGCCCGCCGTAGGCTGGACTTTGGTCCAACACCGCGGTGGGCAACCCTCTAGTTGGGTTCGCCACTGATCGGGCGCCTTATGCGCTCGATACGGCCCGATCGCGAACGTCGGTCTGCGACCGACGCGGACGAGCCTGGGCTTCGCTTCGCGAAGCCCACACTCGGCCTCGTCGGCACGCGCACCGACGATCGCCAAACGGCTAGAGTACCTTCTGTACTCGCCACTCTGCCCGGTGAAGTTGGAAAAGCTCTTCAAGCTACCAGCGCGCGTCCCTTCAAAAAAAAAAAAAAAAAAAAAAAAAAAAAAAAAAAAAAAAAAAAAAAAAAAAAAAAAAAAAAAAATGTAAATTGGACCTTGGTCCCCGAGCATAACACCCGCTCGGAAGGAAGCACTAACATCTAGCTTCCTTATTGTGGTTGAGCATCATATCCCACAACTTTATTAGCCTTTATCGGGCCCAAATTTAGAACGGCACCAAAATCACTTACAAAATTGGGCCACAACAAATAGGGTAGGGAGAAGGTGTCAGGTCACGGCAGTCGCCGCGAGCGATCCGTCTCAGTCAGGCAGCAGGTAGGCCCATTAATATGGCCTCCGAACGCCTATCCGAGATACAGCGATCCGGTGTACAACCACATCTTGGAGAAGACAGCAAATACAATTAAAAAACATAAAAATTAACAAAATTTATTTTTCGCAAATAGGTTTTAGGTGGACCGACGATCTGGTGAAGGTCGCGGGAAGAACCTGGATGTGAACAGCGCAAGACCGGTCGTTGTGAAAATCCTTTTGTCCAGGAATGCACGTTTTGGGTGAAACAAGGCTTTAAAAAGCGCTTTTACCCGTCCCAATATTGTTTTACTTTAACCCTACCACTGCTGAGAACAAGTAGTGCAAGAAACTCGGTCATCATTGTCAATTGATCACAAAACAAAACACATAGGTACGATAATGATAACAAAGGAAAACAACCCATTCGAGGGTTTATATCGACCGCTGAAGTGTTGTAGTGAACCCACTCAAAAACCAAGCAGATAAAAGCGCGTATTATTGGAGTGATTAACGGGAATTTAGTCATTTGTACACCACAAAATAAATGATTGAATTATGGTAAAATTTAAATAAAATACAAAAAAGATAATGTTATAGCTGTTTATTTTGAATTACCTATCTGAGTTCATTGTGTTTCGACTCAAAAGTACCTAAAGGTGAAGTAAATTTTTGAAAATGTAGGCCCGTTTTCCACCAAACGGAGTGGATTAGTGTCGGGCCGTCAAATTTTTCTATAGAATTTGACAGCGGTGGCGGCGCTGCGCGGATCGGATCTGTGCGGAGCGGAGAGGAGACTGAAGTGGAAATAATGAAATCTGATTAGTTATTCAAATCAAAATACTTCTCCGTCTTGGCCGAAACCGGGCCTAACTGTTGTGTACGGGCTGTGAGATTGGGCTGGGTTTGAAATAGTGCAAGATCGTTATAATTGCTTCCTTGTGTCAGAAGCAATGATCTATATCAAAAACAGGTAGCACAAAAGAAAGATTTATTGTAGAATTACGAGATATCCGGAAAACAATTGAAGTAGGCAGGATTATTTATGAATAAATGTTGCAATACAATCATTTATATGGTTTATTTGGTAACATTAAATTGCATTAAGCATATCACGCAATAATTTGAAACTCTATAACTTTTTGCGACCTCGCTATAAAACCGGAGCAGGTCTCTAGTTTTAACACGTGTATAAAACGTTTATACAATTATTTCAGGCGATATTCTGCCTAAACCTATTTCGTAGAATTTATAACGACGGACGGTTACAAGACAATAATATCAAGTTTCTTTTGATACCAAATTCACTGTTATCTTAGGTACTGTGTACATAATATGCCATCGTTTAAAAAAATAAAAAATAAATCTAAGCCAAGAGGAAACTTACTACCACGTATACGACTCTAGGTTAGCTTTCGAGTATTTATATTTTAATTATTAAAAAAATATTTTTAAGAAAAAAAATCGTAATATTCAAAAAGTCATAAAAGTAATTTATTTTCTGCAGAAATAGGCTTTTAGAAATTTCTTTCACAAGGTAGTGTGGTCCACTTTTGGAACATGGTCTTTATGGAAATTCTTGATTGCGGCCTTTGTCCTGCAGTGACGTCATTTGGCTGAAAAGAACGAACGATTTGGTCATCAGTCTCACAACTACGTAGATTGAAGACAAAAAAACAACACACAGTCAAAAACGTTATAAAACTGGAACACTACATTCAGAAAGCTATCTAGCCTGCCAAGAAACCGTATCCATTTTAAATCCAAGCGACAGGTACAATAAAGTCCCGTCGCATTTCGCTCTTTGGCTGCGCCGTTTGGTATTCGCTCAGCATCCGAAGTAACTAAATGCGAGGTGGGAAGATAAGTTGGAACACACACCGTCTGAAAATGAGTTCAAGCTATTTTATAAGAGTGGATTTTGTTTGTCACGGTCTTGCCCCATCTACCGCCTACGTGAGCCGTGGCTCTACGTTCGAGAGATGCAAGAATTTTTTTTTCGGTCGGTGATAGAATTTTTTAGAGTTTAGTTTCTAAAGAACCCTAAAAAATGCTTTAACGGTCTATTGCGCACTAACAGTCGAATTTCATCACCTTGTGTGTCCAGTCTCTTGTGTCAAGTTGGTGCAAAACACCAATTTTCTTTGTCTCCAAAATCTATTTCCAAAGGTGAAATCTAATCACAACAGGACAGAACGCTTTACCTCGAAACACGTTTACACGTCGATTTCAATCAGACAACCGCAGATGGCGCTGTGGACGTAGTTTACGCGGAAATTGCATGTGCACGACGCATTAGTACCCGCACATTACGCCGCCGCAATCTTAGCCCATCTACCCCCATATACCGCCTACGTGAGCCGTGGCTTTACATTCAAGAGGTCCATGTTTTTGTTTTCAGTAGTGATAGCCAAGGTTGAAAGAGAAACGTTAAATTGTTTTCAACAAGTGGTTTTTCTTATGTTTTTTTTTCTTTATAGTTTATAGTTTTCCTTATTTTGTTCATAAGGTAGGTGTAAATGTGATGATGACTTTTTTGATGAATAAAGGATTTCGACAATACCAAACGGAAGCAAAACCGAAATAACGAAAATCTTCGGTAAAAATTAATCATCTTCAAAGGACCATAGATTGATGTTCATAAGATTTATAGAGCTGTGGTTGGACTTAAATTATTATTACTTACAGAACTTAAAGGATTACGGGACTATTCCCACCTCTCGTGCCCACCGCTGCAACTCCTGTGTAGCCAGGATCTACAGCTTGACCGCCAAAAAAAGCCCAACCAGTAAAGGTCAAGTAACTTCATAGGGTTACTGAATCACTTTGTCCAAAAATGTAGTAACACATTACGCCGCCGCAATCTTGGCCCATCTACCCCCATCTACCGCCTACGTGAGCCACGGCTTTACGTTCGCGAGGTCCATGAAATTTTATGAGCATGGAAATTTCGCGAGTGCCAGGTATCGTTAAAAAAGCTATTAAGAACGTTCTGATTAGATTTGTTTATGGCTGATTATTTTTTGGGAGGTGTTTGTTATTTTTATTATGTACGCGTGCTTGGAATAAACTGGATGTACGCCTCTTGTTTTCATCATTAAATATACAGCATGTATTCTTGAATATTAAATTTAATATTCAAATAAAATGGAAGCTGTTTATCTGTGAGATGACTGAAATATTTAAAAATACTGAAATTCACTTTATAATTAAATCTAAAGTTATAATTAACGCCTAAAACTACCAGTGATTGAACTACAGTTATTTCTACTTGAACTAACAGTAATGCCTATTAATTACTAAAAAAGTTAATGGACGAGTTAGACATTCTTTCACGTGTAAAAACAAATGAAAATTCTGACTCTATCATAGAGGCATAGTACTAGAAACTCTGAATGACTTTCATTTGCTCTGTAGTTTGGGCCCTGTTCCAATTGGCCCGAAACAATTGACTTCGCCATTCGGACAAACAAAAGGAAAAAATATTTTTCTGTACCAGTAAATAAAAGTTTTTAATGCCAACAAACCGATTCATTAGTTCGTATTGTTTTCTATTGTCTGCGTTCTAAGGGCTAACTACTACAATTAGTACTCGTTTTCTAGAAACTTCGATAAATTGTATAGAAGGTAAGATTTTTTTTTTAATTTAACAATTTTATTGTTGTGATACTGCTTAATATTATACTGCTTACTGAGTCTTGGTCGTCTCCAGTACCCAAAGCGCCGACCACTAAGCGGCAGAGGGAATTACCTCAGGTTTTTAGTGGGTTCGAGCCCCACATAACCTGCTGCCCCGGCGGCCGGTCGACTGGTCCATATCTACATATGGACCAGTCATTTTCCTGGGAAAAAAGTTTTTGTGATTAGGAATTACTCAAAATTCGTAATAACAAATTAGCCAGAAACAGCTTTTGATTCGGATATTTTCCTAATAACAAAATTACTCAGAAACAGCACTTGATTCGTAAATACTAATAGTCTTTGGAGACAAAGGAAATGAAACGTTCAGCTCTCAATAGACTGTTAATCGGCTTAGATGCAAAAAAATTACAATTTTTCGGACGGTAATAGCATTTTTTAGGTTAAAACATGTTGGGAATTTGAACTGTTTTTTAGATCACGCAGTAAAGTAAATCAACTTATAGATTTTTATGCTTGCCTATAGTACGATATAAGACTGGCCAATATATCTTATCGTGTCAATTTTTTTTTTATAATTATTAATCGCGATCATTAAATATTTTGTTCATTCGGTTCAACAGTCATTCACTCGTTGTATATGACCCGAGTACCAGACAGTCTCTTTCTAACCTCCGCGGTGAACGGACGCCTAAAGTGTTGAAATTATTATCGAAGTAAATTGGACTTCGTGCTGCTAAGGTGAGTACATTTTTCAATTTTTTAATATGAATAAATACCTTTAGAATTAAGGATGAGCATTGAGCAATGTAAAATAATCCGAACAAAATATTCATTTTAATTATTAAAATATTTTGACCGAATTGTTATATTAATTTCAACCTACTTCGGAATGTATGCTTAAATATTTATTTTAAGGTTTTGCTGATTATCATAATTATTATCCTGAATTCCGTCATAAAGTGAAATCATTAAAAATTTTACAAAGTATTCAGGGATTTTTAAAAGTAAATAAAAGCTAGTTTACTTTATCAACCGCTACGGTTAAATAGTTAAGTACGTGTAACCCTCTGCAGGTTAGGAAACTGGCCGGTATTTTTTATAAAAATTTAAATCGAAGCGCCTAGAAATAGGATTAGAAAAATAAAATTTTCTTTGACAAGGCGCCAACCACGATCCCAGGGAAAAAATCAAAACACAATTTAAATACCTATATTTTCCGTCACGCGAATAAAAACAAATAACCCCTATTCCTTTGGTGTTTGAAGAAAATCTTTTGAGCATCGCAATGTTTGAGAATCCCCCTGAATGGCATCGATTGCTTTTGAAACAAATTCGAAACGGACAAAATGGACGAATAAAGCGGCGTTATCAACGTTCGGATTGAAATTAACATTTCCATTTATTGGCTGATCAGTCCACACAAAATACTGTTGGCACATTTCGGCTGATTTCGATCACGTACCGAATTGAAACGTATATCTGATTCTATTATAAATCGGAAATTATCAGCTAGCAGATTGAACTCTGCCAAACTGTTTTGTATTCTATGGACATTAAATCAACGATTACATAGGATAATAATTTGATATAGGCGTGAAATATTAGTGTTGATGAAAACCTAACAAAAAGACTTCATTTTCATGTGTTCTCTACACACAGCGTTTTACTTTTATAGTTCTACCGTTCTACTTAGACTCTAAAAAAGCATGTTAATTGCCTCAAAGCCATAATAACAGGATAAAATAAAGTACCTAACTACTGGTAGCGTTAATTAAAACCACAAAAGCAATTTAATTCTTTAAAAATTGCACAATTCTTACTACGCTAATTAAAAGTGCGCACCTATCTGAAGCGCACGGCCGTTTTTGTCCAGTAACTAAAAGGCAACACACCATTTGTACCAACTTTCAGGGCAAAAAGTGTACAAATACAGCTTTGAATGCAGTTGTGTCTGACTCATGGCCATTAGAGAAGCGAGACACAAAAAGACGGTTTCAAATGACCGGCAGCGAGACTCGTATCGTCCACGTTTCAGTTTTAACGGACATTTCGTTGATTTAAAACTTAAAATACGGCTTTGAGTTAATGAAGTGAAACGAAAATTAACGCTCTTTTGTTATGACGTGAGCTGAAATTGTAATAGTAATTTAGTATTTTCATCCACGCTTTTTCAGACTCTTAAAATCTATTTATGTTTGTTTACGAAGGGTAATAATTTAACCTTATTTATCACTTAAAAAGTTATAACTCATTATTTTACGAGGCTTACTCAGTTATTAGAAATGATATAATATTATAGAATAATCGCCTGAACACACTTTTCCGTGAAAGAATTTATAAAAATAACGTGTCGTCCTCTCGTAACTTTGTAAGCACAAGATACCGGCACTTTCATTAAATCGACCCGTAGATTGGATGCATTTTTCATTCCCAACTCGAAAGTCATCTTCGAATCGAGAGCCGTATCACTAAACCCGTCTTTTTATTTGCGCAATGAAAAAGTAATCTTAATAAACCGAGTGACATTGCAGTCGAAAGCAGTAATTTTTAATACAATCCCGATCAATCACGGCCGAGCGTATCAGATGAGCGCACGTTCATGCTATTACGGGTGGACGTAGCCGACTCATTTGTAATGTCAATATTGATTGAAAATTGGGCGTAATTGATAATTTGATTGCGTCGCGTATAGTTTGTTACCCGCCGATATGGAACGCTGCGGTTTGGTATCGATGCAAAGCTAGGGTTGCAAATTATGCCGCACAAAGGGAATGTGACAGTTGTGACATGCTTTTGAAGCTATTAGCGGTTTGTTGGGTGGCGTTAGAAACTAGGTATATTCCACAAGCTCGGCCCTTCTGACAAAGAATATTCGTGATAGACTAAGGCTGGGTTGCACCATCTTACTTTGACTTTAACAAACATCAAAAATCTGTCAAACTCCATACAAAATACACCGGTTATCGTTATAATCACGGTTAAAGTTAGGTGATGCAACTCAGCCTTAGACGTTTTGTGGTCGCTTTGTTACGTCTTTTTTGCTCGCTTATTTCACAAATAATAAAAATAGACTGATTTACCAACCAAGTGACGACTTAATTAGTGAGTACAGTCGTCAGTTGGTTAGATAATGTTAGCCTTCTACAAAGCATTTATTATTGATTGAGACAGTACTATAATTCGTATCACATCATACAATTCATACATTTTCACCCATAATAGTAAATAGAGAACCGTGTTTACCAGAAGCTTCAATTCAATCAACCATAAAATTCTATATGTGTAGAACTTACCTGTATGTATTTCCAAAATACTTACTTGAAACTATGCTTTAAATTGGTAAACCACACTGAGATATCGGCCATTAACACCAATTACGATGTAATAACAAATAATATCATTCGAACTAGCTGTGAACGATATTTCACTAGAATTCCCTAACAATCTGTTAAAATTTAGAATAGCCGGAAAGTTACAAATTAATAGAATCAATGGAAAGATCAATAAACATCATCTGTCTATTGAAAGCTACACTATAATTATGTATTTATTACTTTATAAGAATTATGGTTACAAATTATAACTTCTCTGTTGTGTTTTGCAATGAAATTATTAATTTTGGTTTGAATCTATTCTCGATTGTGGAAATGTACCACCAGCGTCATTTACAATAACAGCTTTAAAAAGGCTTCACGAATTGAAGAAAACATACGAACAGGTCAATTTTCATACCTGTTACATAAAAAGAAATTGTGATAAATGGAGTCAAGTGTTCGCTGCGTTAAAGTGCCTAAAGCACCCACCCCCAATATTACCCTTCCACGCATCATATGACGGTATTCACTTTTACGGGACACGTTACCATTTTTCATGGACTTTCATTATTTTCTGGGTTGATAGACTGCCGTGCGATGCTATCTATCATCTTAAAGAAAATTACACCTCACAGGAATATGCTAGAGGTTTCCCCGAAGGGATATTTTATTTTACATGGCGAGCGCATGATTGATATTAGAAAAGCTATTGAGCTAGTCACAATGTAAAGTTACTTTTATTTAGTAGGTACTACTTCAGAAGTCAATGTAGGTAGGTACATGTACTTACTAGGTATTTTATTATAATAGTAGGCCTACTCCTCGTAGTATGCTTACCTAAATAATATAATAATCATAAGAAAAAGGTAGAGTGGGTGTGCCTATGACTGTTTAACTTTCTTGGTCTTGGTCAATCTTTGTAAAAAAAAACTCTTTCTTTTCGTGAAAAATTCGGGTAGAAAATTGGACAGAAAGTATGGTTTTAACTTACTTATTAGATCGCTGATACTAGTTCACTCTGTTCTTATTTATTTCACCTGCAAAGCATCTTATTTTTTTAAGTAAGATTACTTAAAGCTAAATATTATGTTAATAGAATAGAATATAATCTATTTCACTTGCAAAAACACCTCAGACAAACTACCGTACTTACTTTCAACGCTACTTTCTATGTAGGTACTTTGCTTCATTTTGATACTTCTATCTTCATACTGCAGCATTCTCAAAATCACACTAGCGAATACTCCAATGAACAAAGGTGATAAATGCTGATAAAAAATTAAATATGCAAAAGTCATAAAAATGCTGAGCACGATTCCCCCGGCACATGGATTTCATGACTTCCCGCCACAAACTGGATTTCTGCCATATAAATAAAGTATCTTTTGCCCGTGACTTCGCCCGCGTGAAATTTTGTCTGTCACAGATAAACTATAATACAGTGTGAGTCACGTTAAAGTGTACATATGAAAATAGATGAAACTAGACCTATTTTTATCGACAAAAAAGAGGTCAAAAATTTTTTGAGTTTTTTTTTAAATTTTTTATAGAATTTTTTTTCTTCAAAGTACTTATTGTAAAGAAAACGTAATAACTTTTAAACTAAGCGGTATATCCTGATAAATTAAAAACAATAATAATGCTAAATAACAGGCGATACTAAAAAAAATACATAAGATACACAAAAAATGCCAACAAATAATAAAAAATTATACTTTTTGAAAAAAATCTGCTTTTAAATTCATGTTTTTTTGGTTATTTGATAAAATTTTTTCAAAAAAATGCCCCTGTGGTTTTTATTACTTTGTATTACTCTCTTTCGTATTATCTTTGTAAAACCAAAAATCGCATGTCTCTATCCCTATCACAACATTTGCTATGCCACCGGTTATAGGGGCATTTAAAAATAGGTCTAGTTTCATCTATTTTCATAATATGTACACTTTAACGTGACTCACACTGTATAATGAGCGCGTACCTGTTCCAAAAACCGGGATAAAAACTACCTGTCCTATGTCCTTCTGCGGCGCTTCTTCTCTCTCAGCAGTCTCAGCACTTGCCAAATGTTGGTCTCGAAGCGCTGGTAGGGTAAAAAGATTATGAGACATGGTAGAGGCTCTTTAAGAGCAAAATATTTGACGATTTGTAAGTACTATCACTATCTAAAGAGTCTATACAAATAAAGAAATGTTTGACTTTGACTTTGACTTTAATTTACGCGGGATTCAAACTACTTATATCTATACCAAATTTCATCAAAGTCACTGCAGTGGTTTAGGCGTGAAAGCGTAACGGACAAACAGATAGAGTTACTTTCGCATTTATAATATGAAGTAGGGATTGCGATGTGCAGAAGGCTACCCCTACTACGGATATTAAGATAAATGATTTTGTCCCGCGGCTAAAAGCACCGCCGACAAAGCTATTTTTTCACATAATTTGACCCCATTTTAAGTGTAAACTGCTATTTAACTTGATTCTGTGCTTCATTGCGAAAAATTGACTTGATAGTGATTTGTGTATGAGTAAACAGCACTATTACATAGATACAAATGTTATGCGATTTTTTACCTTACATAATTTTGCAGATATTCTCAATACCTTCTTACATCTCTTACTGAGTGTGTTGTCTCTACACACATCATCATCATCATATACATCTTTGAAGAACTCAAAACTTTGTGAACGGCTTTAAGCTGTTCGGTATTTTGCGTAAAAATGCCAGCAATATTACTTATTTCACATTATAATACAACACAAAGTTTTTTTTATCCATCCACAACAAGGAAGCTCTTGGCCTGTATCTCACCTGATGGTAAGTGATGATCAGGCCGAAGGTGGAAGCGATCTTCACCCGGAATCCTCAACCACGGAGGAACTGGCTATCTTACCTCTAACTGCCGGAACACAACAATGCTGTTAACATTGTTGTTATGGCGACAGACTTAGGTAAGATGGTGGTAGCTAGCCAGGCGGACTTAGAACAAGCCCTACCACCAACCAAACCGAACTTAAATAAGCTTACACTTACATACAGCATTACATTTGCGCTTTTCTATACTACAAGTACTTAGTTCAATCGATAGAACAGTTTTAGAGTAAAGAATTGAAACTGGAGTAAACTCGAGACTCGACTCGGATTGGTAACCTAATTGACGCCTGCCTTAACAGCTGCTTCCATTGGAAATTGCAACTACCTACGTGTTCTTTGCAATACGATACAAAATTCCAATTCCATTTCCGATAAGCTCTGTGCTAGGTAAAAATAGGAACATATTTATTTATGAATGAAGTAAAATTATTTTTTACGTTCACAGGAAAATGAGCTACATGCAGCATGTAGGTAAAACAGGTAGTCAGGTACTTAATTTGTAACACTTGAACTAGCTGTCTATAAATTTGTTGGCCCTTTTTGAACACTTAGGCTGAGCACCACCTAACTTTAACGGCAACTATAACGCTAACCGGTGTTTTTTGTATGGAGTTTAATAGATCTTTGACGTTTGTTAATGTTAAGGTAAGATGGTGCAACCCGGCTTTATTTGTAAATATTCTACAAGAATGCATGATAAAACATTTTCTACAATACCTTACTAATTAATTAATTTATTTATTGTATTCGGTACCTCTTTTATCAATGCTTCATCAAAGAGATGAATACTGGAACAAAAAATTCATTGATATTCAATGAGTGTATTCTCAATTGACGAAAAGGTCAAGCGTATCATGATCAACTACACCCCACTCTCCCTTAATTGAGAAAATTTGTTTAACATAAAGTGAGGGAATAAAACCTTTCATTTCTATATAAAATATTCTTTTTTTTTTAAATAGAGTGCTTGCTACTTCGGAATAAGATTGAAAATTGTATATTAATAAAGTCTACTTTCAATAGAGGTATGGCATAGAATTTGTAGTGCTCATTACTTTGACAATATCCAGCAAATGTGTAACAAGTTTACAGGGACAAGAGGATTTTATTGTAGGCACTAACTTCTGGGCCTGGAATAAAGTTCTCGCGAATCCTTTACATTTATAAGTTCACAGTTGTGTCAGATGAGTTTTGGAGAAGGATTTCTATTGGATTAGCTACGAATTTTTGGGACTTTTGAGAGGAATTCATAATCCACAGCAGAAAAAGTTTTTATACTTATTTGTATCTATTCTACCTACGGTATTTTAAAGGAAATTTTGTTAGATGTGAAAGATTGAGTATGGCAATCAAATGCACACAATATTTTTTTGTATAGGACCAACATCGCTGTCTCAAAAATTACATACGTCGTGTAATTCAGATTGTTACAGTCATATTACGTACTCACTAGATCCCCGCGACGCAGGTACTAAGGACTGGATAATAACACTTGCAACGGGTCTTCATCATCATCATCAATCAGCCACAGGACTTCCACTGCTAAACATATAGCTCCCCTAAACGGGTCTTAACACTGCGTAATAATTATGTCAATCATCAAAACTATGAAGGCACAAATAGCAAACAAACAAAACTCGTATACTTAATGTAATTAACTCCATTTTCCAAACAATACACAAGCAACGGGGAAAATTACGGACCTCCATAATCAAGATTACTGTTGCTTTGTTGTAGGCTCATTCATGAAGGAACGGTTCCAAATAATTTCTGATCTCAATCCAAAAGATAATGCGCATAAATTCCCCTTTGTTTGTCTCCATCTTAAATGGGATAAAGATTTAATTTTGATGATTAAATAAATTGAACCAGACTTTGCCGATTTTCTTTGTCACCTTGTGTTGATTTCGGTATTAAATCTGTTTGCTTTTTGGAAATTTGAATTTAAAATATGTTTTTAAACTTTTCTGCTCCATCGTGGAGACCGTTTTACCCCTTTAGAGGTAGAGTGTCGTAAAATCCGTTCTTAGTAGACATTCACACCCTATATGGAACCTACCCTTAGTTTGTAGGTGTTAGTTTCTCAGATTTCATGATTAATCAGTGAGTGGTATTTCGCTTTTATATTACATGTAGAAACATTTTTCGAATAACTGTTGAAGCGTTACAAGAAATAAGGAATATCCCGTTTCTGCGTTTATTTAATTTGAGGATAAATGCACCTCCTTTTCTCTACTGTTATCTCAATTTCGTAAGGCTGCAGAATATTCAAAGGAATTCGTAACAAACGTTACATTATTATGTTTCCGGGTTTCCCCTAACTTAGTAGTCGTAAAGAGAAAAATATCCTCTTTCAGATGGCACACTTTCGCCAACAATTGTATCTGAAACGATTTCTTCAATGCCCTTTGGAATAGATACAGGGTGTAATTCAAAGATTAAAGTGTCTGTCTTAAAGGAGTTTTTTATATTGAATACAATTTGCTAAACAATAAAAAGAAACTAAGTTGCAATAAAACTATGATCAAGATGAGACATAAAATATAAATTACAAAGTTCTCTTTACAGTTAAATCGCCATAGATACTTTGTTTGTAGATAATACAGTTAGGAGATATTTTTAAGACTAGCCCTTAGAGAATAAGCCCTTAACTGACATTGATTGACATTTAAAAAAATGGCTTAGCTAAGGATTTATTTTCATTCACCCTCTATAAAAACCAATTGCTGTCTTGTGAAGTAATGAGATGCGTCACTTGTCTTTGAAGCTTTGTTCTTTTGAGCATTTTATTCCAAAATTTCCTCATAAAACTTACGCACAATGCCCAAAAATAGAGATATTTGGTGCACACAAGCAATTAGACTCTTTTAGGCACCAGATAGACGATAACTTGAAAATCAGTTGTCTATTTAATATATTTCTCTATTTATAATAATAATAATACGTTTATTTCAGACCATTATGATCCATACAGAGTTGTGTTAGTAACAATAT
Source organism: Ostrinia nubilalis (assembly GCF_963855985.1). Lineage (NCBI taxonomy): Eukaryota > Metazoa > Arthropoda > Insecta > Lepidoptera > Crambidae > Ostrinia > Ostrinia nubilalis. Next base: position 8,718,030 of record NC_087096.1, on the reverse strand, counting down.
TATACCTACTTAAAATCTAGGTTAGTAGTAACATACAATATTTGTAAGGACAAAAGAATTACACGTTTTGTAGAATGTAAAAAGTTAATTCTTAATTTTTTCTCATCCTGAGAACCGAAATATATTTTAGTGACAGTATCTCGCTACTGGGTGTAATTTATGGTAATGCAAATTTTTAATACACATTTTCTATAAGTACAGAATTTCGAATCATCCCTCTCTCTCCCTTACCCTCGGAAGTAATTCGAGTGACAGTAATAGAACAGCATAGGAAGAAAGTCCATTGATGCAATGCAATAGGTACTATTCTGTCTTCCTCGTACACCTAAATGGAGTTCCTTTCACGGTTCATTGGTTCAGATAATCACTTTCTAATTTCAAAGTAATGCTTGGACTCTGAACGTATTAGCCGGGGAAACTGGACCTTGGAGATTAACACGTACAATAAAGTACACTGTCATCTTTATGTACTTGCAATAGGAGCGATTTTACAACTAAAAAACAATAAAACAAAATACTTTAAGAAGGAATGTATTCTTAAAGTTGACTCTAATTATTCTTCTGACGTCCTGTGGCTAAAATGATGTTAATGATTGAAATCAACTAAACATTTAAATCTACTTTTGAGTTTGAATAGACTTTTGAGTCTTATTCATCATAATCATCAGGTCATTTAGGCTCCACTCAGAAGTACAGCCCTCACTAATTTACCAGACGCAAATGGAGTATTTAACCTACACTCCCCACACTGACCAGACGGGGTAAGTAAGCTTTTATGGATGTCCTGAAATAATATGTATGATTTTATATATGACAAAAGGAAACCTTTTCTATCAAGTAGAATTATTTTCTTTCCTTTTGCTAAGTAATTCAACATTTTCAAACACCCAATTAACCCGATTTCTGGGTAGTATAAAAATAGACATTGAGAGTGTAACGCGCTAGGAAAATTGACGATGCAATATTGCCTTTCATGCCCCGATATATCCGAGAAAATGATGCAGTAAATTTTTAGCAGCATTTTATCCTTTGACAAAAAAAAGCAACGAGCTGAGGTTCAGGCAAAACCCGTATTTGTATTGAAAACCAGATATAAAACGTAAATAAACCAACAAACAAAAAACTTTATTTCTCCATTTCAATTTTAAAAGCACTATTGGATTCCTTTAAAAAAACAGCACATTGGGAGACCGAGTTTATTGCAAAACAGTATATATCTGTGCTATAGTTACTACTCATTCTTTAAGATGCCACCACCTTTACCGAGATAATATGTTGTCGTTTGTACACACATAACAAATCCAAAGGGTTTCTTATTCTTCCAATCGTAATTTTTAGAAGCCACAAATTCAGAGCAGTTAAACTTTTTTTATACTCAGTGCCCTAGATTCACCACACAAAGATTCGCACACGAAACCACTTCCCGCTTGTTAAGAATAAACCCCTATAATCTCGAAGAAATTACCAGTAAAGAAGACACAACAAAAAGCTTTAAAGTCTACGTATCATACATTGTTAGCAGTCTAAAAGATTTTAACAAAACTTAAACAATCATACACTTATAACATCAATCACTGCCTTGCAATTGGAGTACTCCACTAGCTCCAATTGCAAGTGCAATCCAATAGCACTTACTTACAAAAAAAAAAAAAAAAAAAGTCTGGATTTTATAAGGAGGTTGGACACTACTCTTTTCCAGTTTTAGGCTGGGTTGCACCATCTTACTTTCGTCAACGTCAAAAATCTGTCAAACTCCATACTAAAAGCACCGGTTATCGTTAAAGCACAGAATACATAATAGTAGCAACAGAAATTGCACTCCCTTGATCAGGATCAGATGCCGACATTTTAACGGTAATAATAAAAATGCAAAATTTCCAACGAACCTGGTGCATTCGAAATCGCACCGTACTACTACGGTCACAAGAGCGCAATTTTTTTGTGATCAGAATTGATCTACCTCGCAGCTCAAGCGTCAGGGTTGTTTAAGCAAAGTAAAATAAATAAAAACTTAATTTTAAGAAGCAATTATTGTATTTACGATTAGTAAACGTTAATCTAGTGGTGTTTGTATTTCGTACCATCTCCAAAGTACCTATTAATAAAATTCAGTGTTGCGATAATTCGAAATTGGACAAACAGTTTTAAAAGGTGTAGTGTCGGAAAATAGACACGGTGAAGTAAAGTTAATGTTTTATTAGCTAAAATAATGTTTTTGCTATAGCTTTTTGCCATAAGTATTTCAAATTTATTTAAAAAATGCTGTTATTTTTAATTACTTAAATTACTACAGTTAATTATTATTTCTAAATATTACGATTTTCCATTATAAAGACGAATAACAGTGCTGTTGGAACAATAAACTTTGATTGCGACGATGATCGACCGAGCGAGTATAGGTACGCGTGTGTACGCAGGCGCGTGGCGGCCATGACTGATTTGCAACTTGAAGTTGTCGCGCGCTGTAGGTAATTATCTCGGCCGGCATAGGCGAGTGACGGAGGCCTGGTTAAAGTTAGATGGTGCAACTCAGCCTAAAACTGGAAAAGAGTAGTTCCCAACCTTGTTTTAAAATGCTGACTTTTAAATCAATGTAGGTACGTATATTCCATCCTGTCTATAGCTCGTCTTTTCTCCCGGTGTGAGCTCCCGATAACTCGGCGTCTCGTCGGGATAAGACAATGTTTTAAAGCTCCTTTCCATAATCGAATAAGCCGCCATCCGTAGATTGCAGACGAACGTATTCTGGAAGCGCACGACAAATGTCGATCTAATTGGGCTCCCCCTAATGCTGCTTGAAGTCGAGATAGTCCGATAAGTGAGATGCAAAATGTTGAGCAAGGAAAATTTATCTTGAGTTTTGAAGGTATTCATTCAATTAATATTGCGGTTTGCGGTCCGAATAACTAAGCTCAGCGTGCAGTGAATTTATATTAATTGTAATAACTAGTTAAAAATTTGAAAACGTCATGTTTTGACTTGTACATGTTTTCACGTCTGCTCCGCATTATTATGCTGGTTCATTACATCAAAATCCTATAAATGTAGCAAATTTATTTATTTATTTATTTAAGACCTACAAAACAGGTTACAGCCAAAACGTGATTTCCAAATTTTAATACAGTACGATTTTATGGACTAGGTTGTTACCCTTAGTATGTACATACTACATCAAAAAACTAAAGAGTTCAAAACATATTCCGAAAAGATAAAATACACTTACATTTACAGGAAACAAAGCTGCACCATCCTAACCTCAACCACAACTTCAACAACAACTGGTGTATTTTGGAGTTTGACAAGTAGGTAAGTATAATTTAATACAGTAAGGTAAATCCCACCAAAAACATTCTGTAAAAAACTAGCCAAGTCTCGATGGAGCTGCTTGTTTATCTCTAAAAAGTAATGAAATCTAGACAAAGTCGTGCCAAGTCTATGGTTCCTTACTGCGATTTCTTTATTATTATAGTTAATGTTGTGTGACTTGGCCGTTAAAGGGTGACAAAACCAGGTGCTCCATGACACCATTGCACCAATCTGTCGCCAGAACCGCTATCCATTGACGATGGAAAATTGCCACTTGGAAAACGTTGATTCAACAATAACCAGTCAATTGTAGGCTTTATAAAGCTGCGTATTTCAATAATACTTATGTATTGATTATCTTAATAAAGATTGTTCAACGGCCAAGTCACACAACATTAACTATAATAATAAAGAAATCGCAGTAAGGAACCATAGACTTGGCACGACTTTGTCTAGATTTCATTACTTTTTAGAGATAAACAAGCAGCTCCATCGAGACTTGGCTAGTTTTTTACAGAATGTTTTTGGTGGGATTTCACTTATTTTTGTAGAAAGTGGCAAAATTTTTTAACGTCGTCGTTTTATCGATTTTTTTTACGATATTAAACACAAATAAACTCAACGACCTTTAAAATGGACAACGAATCAGAATTGTTTTAATAACATGACCTTAGCGATCCTTACAATATAATAAACGAAATCAACGAAATGCAAATTACACAACATTCAACTTAATCGACGGGGGCTCTGAAAAGGAAAAAAATCTGGACACCACTTGCTAGTGCTAGCGCCATCTAGCGGTAAGCGATACAGGCGAACACCACGGTGCCGGAGTAGTATTGATTATGAATGTGGGGTTACTCCAGATCTTCGATTTTCCTAGTTTTTATAGTTTTCCCTTTATGTGGCCATTAAACCCTAACTCTGTACCAAATTTCAGCTCTCTGAGTTAATGGGAAGTACTAGTTCTATTTTGATGATCATCAGTGAGTGAGTGAGTGAGTGTCGTAAATGCAAAACTTTGCTTTCGCTTAACTTCGGAACTAAATGACCTACAGACTTGAAATTTTGGATTTTAAGTATGTGATTATAGCTTACTAGATGATGAAAATTTCTGCGTTCTGGTCTTATCCAGAGGTTCTCAAATAGGGGCCTGAAAATGCGGCGAAATGGTTCCAGTAAAGATGGTACGGCAGTGTTTGCTTCGCGCTCGACTTGGCGGGGGCACTGCCGTGCCCCCAGATATAATATTACTCGAATATAAGTTTTATTGCAGACCCACTAGTTAAAAGGCTCTTTATTTAACCTCTGCGTACGTTATTGCAATGTTTGATGTCCAACAGCTGTTATAAAATAGGATAATAATTTTATCGTTATTCAGAAATAGCCATCAAAATGTGCTTTAATTAGCACATAAAATGTTGTGCTCCCATTGTGAATAATTAAACGCATAAATTAAACATAACATACCCTCGCTATTAATTTAACTTTAAAGCCTAATTTGACTTTTTGATATTTGATACCTACTATATTTAAAAATTAAATCAACAGGCAAACTGCAAACAAAGACAAGTAAAATATGACTAACTAACAAAGATTCTTAAGCTTTTTATTCTGCAGCGTTGCTTGAGCCTTTCAAGCTCCTTAGCTGCCTCCTGGAAAAGTTTAATATTGCGCATAAAATTTAATATACAGCCTAGCCGTATTATTGCACGTAATTAAATTCAGCAGAAAATTATATCCGCACCTCCAATTTCGCGATTCTCTGTTCTGCGCATTATCTCGAGGGCTTTTCACAATGTCATTTGCATAAATCTTTCATTCGTATTTCTTATCCGCTCGATATTACTCGATCAGTTTGAAGATTGACGACGGACGGTCAACGAACCGAGGGGGATCGAACAAAAATGAAAACGTACTCGTGTTTCCTCACATCCAGAATAATTGAAGGTGTGATTTGTATGTTTTATTCAGCAATATTTTTCTGTGTAGATGTAAGTCTTCAGGACGAATGAAAAAATCTTATTTCTTTTATGAACGGCAGGTATTTTACCGCATTCGCACCTGATATTAAATGAGATGCACTCTAGGGTGGTACCTACAATAAGATCTGTCCAGTAAATTACTCACTCTCACCTTCAAGAGTTCCGGATTATAGTGCTCGAGAAAGACAAAAACAGGCAGCGAATTCCAGTCCCTAGCTATTCGCATTAAAATGTTCACTTATTTGATTTAATTTTTACGTTCTTTTATAAAATATACCTACTAGCATATTTAATTGACAAACCTGTCAGGCTTAAAATAACAAAGACTAGTATTCCGTGTCTACCTCTATATAGAGAGAGATGCAATCAAACGTTTGGTTTGTGGATGGCACAATATTTAGATTCAATTTGAACTCTATTTGCATACGGATACGGACGCTCTGGATATCCAATATAGTTTTGAAGTGCTGAAGCTGATGCTTATCGCGTTCAATTACTTTCACACTCGAATGCTGCACGCAATCCCACAACTAAAACCCTTTTTGGTCTATTTATAAAACGTCAATCTACCTGTATTCAATAGAATAATGAATTTTTAGAAATTGATTACGACAGAAATGGTAATATGCCTATCTTGTTTTTTGCCTCCGTAGTTTTCATAGAAGCGATTTTAAAACAAAAAGTATACGAGGAGTATGATGATGTCATGTATAACATTGACTAGAAAATAGTCTGTTCAAAATTATATACGAGCTCAAAAACTGCTGGGCAGATTTTTATTTATATTGACCAACTGACTGCCGTGTACAGTTACACCGAGCAGCAAGTAATATTAAAAAGCTACCTTTATACAGGCTACCCTTTGTATTTATTTATTTTGACGTCCATTTAATGGTTTAAATTGGATAAAGATTTGCCTTTTCTCCTTTTTATAACCTAGCTACCTAGCTAGCCTACCTAACTTTTTATGACATCGGATACATAGATCGACGGAACTTTGTGAAACAAGAAAGTAAAATGAAGTCTAAAAAGCAATATAAGATATCGATGAGTATTCCCATCCCAATTACAAAAGTAAAGCCAAATTGTGTTAGCGATTTTAAATACAAGCGCTTACAGAATAAGCGCTTCTCGAACAAACCTTTATTAGGACTGAATAGCTCATTAAACCTTCATTACTGAAGTTAAATGCCTCCATCGTGCCTACACTGCCATGATGAGTTCAATTTATTATCCAAGAAACTTTTAATGGTTCTCATTTTTGTGCTTGTCTTAGCTGAGCACTCAACATGTTTTCGTAAAGGTGCTTTCATAACATCTGCAACTCAAGCTTAGGTTCTGCCAAAACTTTTCTTCTTTTATCGAGTAGGTTGTAACGTGATGTCAGAATTCTGGTGTCAGATTACCAATACCATTACGTAGGTAGTTCAGCACGCGATCGGTTCGAGAAAAGAAAAAGTGGAAACGCTTCTGGCTTGACATAATTAGATTTAACGTCCAAAGCACAAGAAATCTAAATTTTTTTTCTCACAGTTTTCTCCTGTTCAAAGGTGCAATTTTTTTTAAATCAAACAAGGCTTTTGTTCTATAAGTACTTAATTTTTCAAATTGTGTGTACCTAATGTACTTGTTTGGTTAAGTAGCAGTTGAACTTCGACACTGAAACCAATGTTTTTCAAAGTCAACAAAACCAAGTTAAATATTACACGTAGTAGGCAATAGTATTCTAATCTACTATTCTGAGGAATTACAAGTAAGTTCTTCAGAAAGAATAAATAATACAGCTGTCATCTAGGTTAAGTACATAAGTAAAACAAATCAACATCAAACCTAAATCCTCCACAACATTTAAAAAACATCATAATGTGAAGACGCTCTAAGATTTTTTTCCCGCTTTCACATCCACTGAAAGGGGTTCTAACAAACAGTTGCTTGAAAACTGGGCCGCAGGGACTTCAAAAATTTAATGTCTCATTCCAATCCCGCTTAGAACCATGCGATGTAAAATAACTTTTTGATTTCCAACTTGAAAACTGTCTAACTTTAACGCAGCGGAAAGTACTAGTAGTAGACCGCAATTTCTCGGGAATAAAGTAAGTAATAAGAACTGCTTTACGCAGTAGCATTAATAAAGAAAATAAAAAAATGATTCATTTGTTTTTCACAAAATTTAGCTAAACTTTACAAATTGAGTTAAGTTTAATTAACTTGAACTCTATACTCACTCATTTTATCAATTTAATCACTGATGATTGGGGTAACACGTTTTTGTATGTTACTTTTTAAGTTAGCAATAAATAAAATTAAAGTGAATAAGTGTTGAACGACTCTATAGAGGCAATCTCATTCATATATTATGTGATTTTTAGAAAATTATAAATGTTTTTACGAATATACATTTGGACTCTTTGTATTCACAAGCTTATACCTAATCCAAGAACCCAACCAAAGTAGTATTAATTTACGATCTTATTTTCGTTTTCCTTTTTAAACAGTTGAACGGTGTGTGGTACTTAGGGCTAATCCCAGACGCTTAAAATGAGGTACGCGGCTTTGAGAGATAAGCTCTAGATTACCGATGTATGAAAACCCTTTGATATTCAACTAGGTACAGACAGCACATCGATTTAAGCAGCATCTTATGTATTTGAAATAGGAGTTATTTTGCAACAAAAATATATTCTGATAGGTTGAAGATTGTACCTATAATATAACAACATGGCTTCCAAAGGAACCATTATTGTTTATTCCATCTACACAGCTACGATTTTACATCAAATTACTTCAAAATGTCTATAGTCAGGGCTTAATTAGAAAATAATTAAAGCCCCTCGTGCTTTATTAGGTTTATAAGGGCTGTACTAAATCTTAAAGTTTGTTATTTAGTTTACTTAATTCATTTTCAAAATTTCGAAAAAGCGCCACGCTCTCTTTCTGAACTTTAATATGACCAAATTAAAAAAAATGTAGAACACTGTTACATAATGCGAAATATTGCGGCATTGTAGATTATCGTACACTTATGTGCTGTGGCTAAACTACGGTAGGTACTTACACGAAAGTTAAAACATAATAAATATTTATACACATAATAATATACACATCACACAAAATAATAAAATCCATGACTAGATATGACTGCTCGTAACTCTAACAAGAAAACGTTTTTATACAGAAGAGCCAGGACTGTACGTACAATCATTATTAGTCGAATCTTTTGGATATTTCTCCAAGATTATGCAAATTAGAAGCTTTCAATTAACTGAATAACCCCTGAAGGCCACTTTTGTCAACCTGAATGTAGCATTGGACCTTTTAAAGTCCTTTTTACTTTTCACAAAAATGAGAATAAATAAACAGACCGCTCTTAAAAAAGGTTTTTCGCGTCAAATTTTGAGGATGATTAATGTCGAGATATAGATCACTAAACCTAAATATTACCGGAGATTTATTTCCAGCCACGAGTTCTCGTTTTATTAGAGCGCTTTACAAATATTAAATGTATTAAAATGTCCACCTTATCCCTTTTAAAATAATACTATTAAGTCTTAAGACCAAAATACACACATACTCGTGGATAGATAGATGCTTCACTATTCCATGCAAAACTTCTGGAAGAATTCTGATGGAACTTAATGATGCACGCGCCTAAGCTACTTCAGCGCCAATAAAGAACATGCTATCATCATCATCATCATCATCATCATCATTTCAGCCATACAGCTGAACATAGGCCTTCACCAAGCTTGCTGTAATGACGAGGCAAATTTTCTCCGCAAAGGGAACATTTTTCTATACCTATGAACAAAATAATGTTTTGGCAAATATACATAGGTTCGCCAAGTAATTTTATTCTCAAGACAACAAAACAAGACTCACTTTTGTTTAAATTCAAAGCAGTGTTAGTGTTACTAAAATATTTTATTTACCTTCTTTAAGTTAATAAAGATTTACTTTTGTACTCTAACAAAAGAGGCAAAGAACTGATTCTTAGTATACCTACAAATACACAATAGATGAATAGACCTACGCAATAACAAAGGCATAGAAAACAATAGACAATAGTGTCTCCAAGGAAGGTCTTTCATAGGCCACAAGAAATTAGAAAACAAATAGAAAGAGCCACAAACCAACTAAAACGTAGAGAAGTTACGCAAAGAACAAACTTGTAAGAATCACGCAGCTGATTTAGGTCTACAGCCCTACTACTAATGTAAGTCACTATTTCTGAACTGAATTAAATTGCTATTTGCTATTTTATTTTATTTATTTTATTTTATTTTGTTTATATTATATATTATTGTTTATTATAAGTTTATATATTATTGCGTCTGTTATACCTTTGTCAAAAAGCGAGTGGCCCTTGTCAAAGAAATATATGGAAATCTTTTAAAATGTTAGATTTAGAATATTTGGTGAGTTCAATTCATTTTTTTCCATTTATTGGGGTAAACAAACAGTTACACAATGGATGCTTATTAGCTATATACAATGCAGGCTTAGATATTTGATAATGTTCTAAGTACAGTCGAGATCATTGATATATTGGCAGTGCCCAATATTTCAAAATATTGATTTGTCTCATAAGTTCAGGAAATGTACTATGTTAAAGTAGTCTTTGTTTAAAAGTCACTCTGTAGTTATTGAAATAAAAGGCTTGACTTCGAGTACAGCTGAAACCTATGGTAGGGCTCCCGTAGCCGCGTCCATTATTCAACATCTGCGAAATGAAGCGAAAGTTACAGTGAGAAGTAAATCTTACACCACATTTGATTTGTTTGCCTTCCTGACGTCTTTCGCTTTACGTGAAGTAAAATCGAAAACAACCGTTTTGTAGGTAAACGTGTGGCATTCTAAGCTAAAATAGATGAGATTATTATCACAACGAAAGTTACTTTGTACTTACTTGTTAATAATAAAGAGACATAATTGTATATGTTATCTATTTAATATCAAAAACCGCTTTTCCCTTTAACTTTTTCAATCTATGCTCTCCCTGGAGGAGATCGCTTCCTGGCGATAAGGTGGTTTTGATTTGGTATATCTTATATGAGTGTCTGTTTTGGTGTACAAAAAAGTAAATTCCATCTTGCTATTAAACTTTCAGATACTGTGTAAATCATCAAATATCATAGCTAAGCTTAGTTTAGCGGGAATTTTAATAACACTTATGATTTTTTTACTTAGTTAACTGAAAACTTCCGTTACTAAAAATGAATTGATGTTCGTTAGTCTGATTAAAACTCGAGAACGGCTGGGCCGACTGAGCTGATTTTGGTTTTAAAATGTTTGTCGTAGTCCAGGGTAGGTCTAAACGGTGAGCAAATACGCGCGCGATATTGTTTTTCTGTGACAGACAAAATTCCACGCGGGCGAAGCCGCGGGCAGAAATCTAGTAAGGAATAATAAGCAACACACATCAGAATATAAAATATCTTATTGTTGAAATAATAGTCCCTATTGCTACTAAATAAGATGCCGAATTGCCATTATATGCCTAGCTTGATATGCCTTTGTCTTTATTTTGAATATCTCTTCAAAAAATAATATTTTTTGCGAGCAACTTTTACCCGTGTATGAGGTCTGGCCAACAACGCGCCGGCCGTGAAATTATTTCGGAATGAAGTACGCAAATAGGCTCGCCAACAACTTTGGCATAGAAAAGCGTTTTAGCGTCCCATGCCTCGTTCATATAGCCAGCGTGAGAAGGTATAAAATATTATACCTTCCCATACTGACTGCTTTGTATATTATGTACAAAAATATTTCTTTTTAAATTAGAACAAAACTAAACATTATTTTTACATACATGCTTCTTTAAACAGTAATGATGATTTGAGTTTTCAATACGTTTTTAAAGTTTTTTTAAACAGATATAACTACCATCTTCATTTAAGCATATAAGAACCCTAAAGTGGTTGCATAAAACCACAGTAACAATTTATTTCTATTGTGACTTCGCTGGTACCTACTTGAAGGGTTAAATAAAACTTAAGTCAAATAGATTGTGATATAAGTAAATTCAAAAATAATATTCTCTATACTTTTTGGAAACCTGTATTCTTCATATTTCAGAGTTGTCGTGTAGGTGGCGTAGGTGCACTGATAAAGCCAATCCGTGCGAACGTACCCCAAAGCGGTGCAGCTGAAATAACTTCCAGCTATAAATCCCCGTGAATTGTGCACTGAAATTCTGGTTGTGAATACTAACTCCAATTGAAATAAGAACTCGAACAAGCCGACGTTCCATTTTTCTGGCGATAAACGAACGGCTTTTCCCGGAAATTTCCCGGAACGTAAACTTTACGGAGACTGATAACTAACCAATGAATCGTAAAACTAGATTTACAGCCTTCGGTAACGAATTTAGAATTTAAAGCGAGGCTGCTCGGCTTTTCGTTTGAGTTTGACGAGAACGTAACGTGAACGTTAAGTGTTTTTAACGTTAACTCTTTGGGAGATTTCGTTTCTGAACACGCTTGGATATGCTTTGGGAAAATGAATCGAGATTTTTTAAAGTCGTAGTTATTTATGCTCAGACGGGCAGCACTAGCATATTTGCATCAAAAAGGGATAAAAATTTTGATTGTCTTGATAAATTATGTGACTTCGTATGCTTGGCAATTGCTTCCAAACGACTAGGTTACCTATCATATACATAGTATTATGTCAATGAAGTAATTTTCATCAGAAGAATTTTTTATTACAGTTATCATTTTAAGTACATTTACGTTTAGGAATACCTATTAAATGCCCAATGCCCATATGGATAGCTCTTGTATCATAAAAGAGCGTGGTTTAACAGAGCCTTAAATCAAAACCATAATATTTTTATGCTGTTGTAAGATTAATTGTCAGTTTGATGACCCTAATATACAGTTACTGCAATGCGTCAGAATAACAGCGTTTGTGTACCCATTATTTACATACTAGACTGTCTGTATCGCCTTTCCGAATCGGTAATTGAATGTTTTACAAACAAACAAACGGGGCGGTTGTCAGTCATCATCAGTACGAGGCGCTTTACATATTACGGTCTAATAACCCGGAGCCACCTCATTTATCATGCGAACAATATTTCACAAGTTTCCGTTCTTCATGAATGTAGATGCAGCGTAATTATTCAACGCTGAGCGCAGCATTTAAAGAGACATGTAATTATTTTCTTGGGTAAAAATAACATGTCACGTAAATTACTGACAAATTGTTCCCTAATTGGACTTTGTGAAACGCGCTGCGTGTTGTCCTTCGGTGGGGAGATGTGTTATTGGATGTAAAATGAACGTGTGGGCGTGGGATTAAAATTGAAGTAATGCTAATGGTAGGTACACCATTGTAGGTAGGTAATTCCTTCAATAAAATAATTTGCTCAATTCTAGCTTTTATAATAGGAAACTGTTGAAATATAACTCTATGTACCTAGTTGAAACAAGCTCACAGGAATTTGATTCTTGTGATTAAAAGGGGCATAAAAACGTTTTGTTTTCGACAGTTCAGGAACTTGAACGATCAATTTTCAATATCTTTTCCAATTTATTCCCCCTTGCAATGTGTTTTCCAAATCATTAAAAATAAATTAAGGCTCACGTGTAAGACGGACGAACAAGGAACACCTGTTCTGACCGCTAATCTATTACTTTCTAAAATGGTTTCGCTTATTCCAAACACGCTATTCGAGTGTCATTATTTATTCAGCACAAATTATCTTTTCCGCCAATGCTTTAAGAGGGCATTAAATATTCAGGCTGTCAAATCTCGAGAGTTTAAAGCCAGTAATTTCAGTTTGATCAGCTAAAATTTTTATTATATCCATTTGGCAAATACAACGCGTGAAAGAACAATGTAAATATTTAAGGGTAAGAGGGGTACCCCATGCCTGGAGTTGTTTAAAGATTCATAGGAATGTTGGTTTCTCGTGCCTGATAAAGGTCGTATAGTCAAACCCTGCCATAGAGGACTACATGGCTGACTTTAGTAGGAAATTAATGTGCGTGCAATCGCGTTTAATATTGAATGAATTTACGGGCACATCAGAGCCATCATACCTGCGTCATAAGCAAGCTTGTAGTGTATTATTCAGAATTCACTGGGTCTCAGCAGGGCAGCAAATTAGGTTGTTACGTATACATTCAACTGTGATTTGTGGATCGGTCAAGTGGCATAGTTAATCAATCTAGGATCGTTAATTGGCTTTGTTAGTGATTCTACATACCTACAATACAGTTTAGTACTGAATTTTTTGAACCATTATTATAGCTTACTACTTCAGTAAACTATTTTCATAGACATACAGATATTATTTTTAATGGACTGTCAATGTATGTTTGACTTTTAAGTTGGTCATGGACGTGTCATGAATAACAGAAAGAACTAAAAATAAACTAATTTATATGAATAAAACATAGGAATAAAACTAGAAAAACATAAAATGCATCACGTAATGGCGTGCTACGGCAAAAAATCGACATTGAACGTCAGCGGCAGAGTCAACAACTCTAGATTGGACAGTAAACGTGTCAATTTCTGTACAGACTTCGACAAATCTATCGTAATTAATAGCTTCGTAAGACGAGGGTGGAAGCAAGTAAGTCCTAGCGAAGATTGGAACATATATTGGGCCAATACATTGAACTGTCGAAATATATTTAACTTAGACAGTGGGTGCCGGCTCAGCGACCACCAATTGATAAATCACTTTCCCAACCACTACGAGTTGGTTCGCAAAGATTTGCTTGTGAAGAATATTAAACGGTACAGAAAAGATTTGGAAAAGGACTGTAACCCGCTTGCTAGTAAAACTGAATTCAAGCTTGCAAATGGACAAGCAGTCAACCGATACACGTACCTCGATTTCATCCCTGTGACATTTGTTTTACCCTCAGACTACAACATGTTTGTCGAGGAATTCCGAAGATGTCCCCAAAGCACGTGGATTTTGAAACCGTGTGGAAAATCCCAGGGCGCCGGCATTTTCCTCATAAACAAACTGTCGAAACTCAAGAAATGGTCGCGCGAATCGAAAAAATATTTGCAGCATCAACTCACCAGCAGGGACACGTATGTTATATCACGCTACATAGATAATCCCCTTTTGATCGGAGGAAAGAAATTCGATTTGAGGATTTACGTTCTTGTTACTTCTTTCCGACCTTTAAAGGCTTATATGTTTCGGAACGGATTTTGCAGATTTTGCACAATGAAGTACGATACAAGTGTCACTGAGCTCGACAATATGTACGTTCACCTAACGAATGTGAGCGTGCAAAAACACGGAGGGGATTACAACAGCCTACACGGGGGGAAGCTGGGTATAAATAATTTAAAGCTCTATTTGGAAGGGACGCGGGGGAGGCAAGTCACCGACCGGTTATTTGAGGAGATACAGTGGCTGATAGTCCATTCATTGAAGGCCGTGGCCTCTGTGATGTCGAACGACCGTCATTGTTTTGAGTGCTACGGGTACGACATAATCATTGATGACAATCTGAAACCGTGGCTTATAGAGGTGAATGCCTCTCCCTCGATGACGGCGACGACAGTCAACGATAGGATTCTGAAATATAAGCTCATTGACAATCTTTTGTCAGTCGTATTACCGCCGGATGGGATTCCAGACGCTCGTTGGAATAAAACGCCCACTCCGGAGGCTTTGGGAGATTTCAAAATACTCATCGACGAAGATTCCATGTACAAAGGGGATTTGGAGCTTTTACAACGTGAAAGTAAAATATGTAACAAGTTTAAAAAACCGCAAAATACCTATAATTAGATTTAGAAACGTTTTGTTTGTTAAATAAACGTAATTGTTTTAAAGATTGTATTATTTAGTAATTAGTAAGTTCAACCTAATTACCTAATTAATTACTACAAGAATGTTAAAAAATAAATAATATGTCAAGTAGACACCTCTCTCCCCTTCCACTTTGAAAATTGAACTTAGGTGCCCAAAATATAAGTCACTCGTATTCTGCAGTTGTAGGTAATCTTAGCCTAAACTAAATAAATATGTACTTAAGTGTCAAAATTAATTTATTAAAAAATTACAAATAAAAAAAAATAAAAACTATTGTCTAAAGCGGTGGAATTTATTGTACCGGGAATTAGCATCTTCTCTTTCTATCAGCTCTTCATCAATTAACAGGTCAAAGTCACCAAGTGATTCAGCTGTTGGTATCTTATTCCACCTCGCATCAGGAATGCCATCTGGTGGTACAACGACCGACACAATATTATCAATTAGCTTATACTTCAAAATCCGGTCATTATGTGTAGTGGATTGCAGAGAAGGCGACGCATTCACTTCAACCAACCATGGCTTCAAATTGTTGTCAATTATGATATCATAGCCGTAACACTCGAAACAATGTCTATCATTAGCCATTACAGGCGCCACAGCCTTCAGAGAGTGCACAATAAGCCACTGCATTTCAGTGAACAATTTCTCTGTAACCGACCTGCCCCGAGTTCCCTCCAAATACAAACGGAAATTCTGAATACTCATTTTCCCACCGTGCAAGCTGTTGTAGTCTCCGCCATGCTTCTGAACACTCACATTAGTCAAATGAACATACATATTATCCAACTCTGTAACGCTTGTATCATATTTCACAGTGCAAAACCGACAAAATCCATGCTGGAATAAATACGCTTTCAGCGGGCGGAACGACGTTACCAACACGTACAGACGTAGATCAAATTTTTTGCCGCCGATCAAGAGAGGGTTGTCAATGTAACGCGATATTACATAACACTCCTTGCTGCTAAGTTGCGGGTGGAGCGGAGTTTTTGCTTCTCGCGACCACTTCTTTAGTTTCGAGAGTTTATTTATTAGGAATATCCCCGCCCCTTGCGATTTTCCACACGGTTTCATAATCCACGTACTTTGCGGAGATTTTCTGTATTCCTCAACGAACATGTTGTAATCGGCGGGTAGCACATAAGTGACTGGAATGAAATCTAAGTGGATGTAACGTGTCACAATTTGCCCGTTAGGTAACGGGACCTCCACTTTCTCAGCGAGAGGATTGCCTTCTCTCTCCAATTCTTTACGGTATCGCTTGATATTTTTCACCAATAAATCTTTGCGGGACAGCTCGTAGTGGTTAGGAAAGTGATTTATCATTTGGTTGTCGTTCATCCTATATCCGCTTTCGATACTGAAAATGTTCCGGCAATTCGTTGTGAAGGACCAGTAAAAATTCCATTCGTCTTCAGGGCCGACTTGCGTCCAGCCACGTCTTTCGAAGTTGGTCATAATCACGGACTTTTCCAAGTCGGTGCAGTACGTGACTCTCCCTTTTTCCATATTCGAGGTCGAAACTTTGCCGTGAATGATTGCTGTGCCTTTTTTAATTTCCTGATTCATTTCCACGTGTTTTAATTGTAAAATTAAAATAAAAACATTATCAACAAAAATTGTAAATAACCAAAATTAAATTTGAGTTGTTGACAGGTGCACTGTCATTTTTTCATGGCATTTTTAATTTTAATTTTCTTATGACTTTTTCGAAATTATGGGACAAAATCATGGAGGCTGTATCTGTATGTATACTAATTGCTCTGCTTCTACACTCCAGTGCACTCCCGACACTCCCATACTTTTTTTGTATCTTACAGTGTTATTATTATCAATGCAACTCTAGTTTTATTTCATACAATATATCGGCGTAACCATTCAAATTTGGTATTCGTTTGCGCACACACTCTTTTAAGGCGATTAGTGTCCTCAATCCGCGTCAAATGGGCATTTTGTAAAGCCTACTCCTCTATTACTGCTGGACAGAATTAGTTGTAAAAAATATATCTTATACAACAGTTCAAGGACTACATTTGTGACGTTTGAATTTTCGCTACGTCTCTTTGTTTTGGATTAAAAAAATATATACGGGACATCGATTTTTTACTTAAATTCCCTACTCCTCCAAAACGGCTATGTTAATTTAAAAGATTTTTGCACGAATAGATTAGGAATTCTTTAATCTTTAAATGACACGTTGCGTTTTTCAATCGAACATTACTTTCATTCATAAATTTTACTTTTGATAAATTCCGAACGTTTTGCTGTTGAGGGGGCCTTCGCGGGGTGCGGGCGGCAGTCGGCCGCTGGCCTTCAGACGGGGAGGTTGTGTCACTCGCTGCAAACTGACATTAGCGATCAAAATGAATTTTTTCTTTGGCTGAGTTGCACCACCTGACGTGACCTAACTTTGACCGTAGCTTTGGCGATAACCGGTGTTTTTTTGTATGGAGTTTGACAGATTTTTGACTTTTGTCAAATTTAAAATAAGATGGTGCAACCTAGTCTTTGTTTGACAATAGTTTTTATGTCAGAGTTGTTCATAGAGCACGTTTAGTCAGACGATACGATTGAATTAAGGCATGCTCGGCCGCTATTATCTACCTAAATAGAATCTATTAGTGTAAAAAAATCGACTCCAAAAAAAACGGCACTAGATAAGTAAAAGTTGAAAATATATTCCGTTATTTATTTACTAGGCCTTTGCAATCAGTATCCAAATTAGGAGCGAGTCAGAATCAGGAACTTAATCGGTTTACGTGAATTTATATTTATATTTTTCATACTTAGGCTCGGCGCAAATGGGCCATTTAGAATTAGATTTTCAATATGTTTCTTCGCGAAAATACCACAGTTAAAAAAAAAGGTAAAGTGGTATTGATAAATTGTTCTATAGAGCTTATTAAAAATGTGGATATTGATTACAAATGCCCGTATCATGATCATGATTGATATTTTCGGAGTCGGTGACAGCCTACCTTTTGGTGATTCGTTTTGGAGTTGGTTTTAATTTTTGGTGAAAATTAATTTATTTCATGCCTTTAGTAGACTATAGGTACTCAATAGACCTTGTTGTTGCCACTGAAGGTGCATAGGTACACAGTACATTGATACCATATTTTTCATGTTAAGTGCAAATAAACTTCCCTAAATTACCTAACCATGAAACGTACCTATAGGCTATAATAATTTAAAAAAAACTGAAATCCTCTTATAAGATGATGAATTTTGGGATCATGTCATGAAACTAAAACTATTAGCATACAAAAACTTGTTTTAAAAAAAAGGTTTTTTCTTTTAATTTGTTTTTTTATTTATGATGCGGAATTTGCTGCGGCGTAGTAGCAAAGATTTTTCGTTATGTAGCTCGTAATAATTTCGAAGAATAGGGATGTTTCCTGGGTAAAGCAAGAGTTTGAAAATTAGTCCGTCGGTCAACTTACCAAAAAAATATGTATTTTTCACTATTTTAATCTTATGAAAATTTAAAGAGATAAAGCGCGCCAAAGTTCAGAAGAGGCCCATGACGTTAAGGCGTACTTAAAATTGTTGCGATTTGTGACGTCACGCGGAATTTCATCGCATCATAACTTCGTAATTACTTGTTTGTTGACAAATAAAAATATCCCGTGTCCAATATTTTTTGATAGTGTAATTGACGGACTAAAAGTGTTTTTTTAAGAAACTAGCCTATTCCTACGGCCACATTCCAGCTCCATCATCAGACCCTGTTTGCCTTTGAGAATTGAAGTAGGTAGGTACTCGTGATTTTTAAAGTAGCTTACTTAGGTACATAATATTACTTACTTATATTTATATAAATAAATAAATACAAATCAAACGAGCCTAAACTCGATGGAATCGTTTAATCCCGGAGTTGCTATGGGGCCACTGGCATTCCAGCTCTATCATCAGATCGACTCCATGTCATCACAATATTGCATTGTCATCCGAATTACATGTATATCCAAAATTTTAACTCAATCAGTTGTTGAAGGATTTCTAATAAAAAGACGAGATTAAACACATTTTCAGTTATTCTTCATAAGTGACACAAAGAAAATGACAATAGACAAAAGAAGAAACATTTGCTTTTTTAAACCATAGACAATACTACTATGTGTTCCAATATCTACAGTTGTCGTCAGGAAGTTGGTCTAACAAATTCAGCTTGCAAGATTCCACCCGAAGTTACCTACATATTACATGTTCCACGAGAACGGCTGAACCGACAAAAACATTAGAAAATTTACGAAAAAATAAAAAATAAAATATCCCGTACAAAATGTTCATGGATTGTGTTATTTTTATTAAATACCTTTACGCCTGAGTTAAATGACACCGACATCAAGGTTCATCAATTCAAGTTTAAAATAATAGGCAGTAATTTCATGAAAAAAGAGCTTCTATTCTGTATCTACCTATGCCCGTGTAATTTTGCTCGGTGTCAAATCGGAGTTTTCGTGCGGGGTGCGCGGGTGTATCGCGCGGCGTGAAGGTCAAACGCCCAAGGTCATTGAGGACTCTAATCGCCTTAACACGCGATAATCAATAATGAAAATGTATTGTACAAAACACAATACACCGCAAATGGACTACACCAGACAATTACACAGGGAAGAATCAAGAGGCAATTTTCTCGTCCATATTGTATGCGTTACAATAAAGTAAACGCACGGTTCATGGAAAACGAATTACACAAATAAATCTTGATGGATGGTCATACGATGAAAAGGTAAAAGAAATTCGAGCGTAAAGGTAAAAAGAATAAAATCCATTGTGTCTTCAGTTTACCATCCAATTTTAGTGGAAGAGACGTGGATCCCCCGAGGAAATCTCGCTCAATATTTTCCGTTCTTTGTTTGTTTGTATCATTTTCTCTAAACTACGCCGCGATCGGCCCCCGGTTCATATTGTCGCTATGAGTTTTTTATAATGTCGTGGGGGAGGCATCGCTACAATGTATATTATTCTTGGGAGTAAGGGAGTATTACGATAAAACACATCTTGTTCTTATTGGTTTCCTGTATTACACCAACTTATGTTGAGCATGTTATTTTAATAAATGCTGCTCGAATTTTTCACGTTCCATAATATTTTTCTTGAGGTAAAAGGAGAAAACGATTTCTAGATTTAATTTTATTGGAGAAGTCTTTATTAATATAAGAATAATCGTATAATAATTTAAACCGTAATCACATTTGTGGCTAACACACTTAAATTTAATATTAAGTCAATAAGTAGTTTTATAGCATACTTTGGATGATAGTGAATTTTTTTCCTCCGTAGGATCTTTACAAATATTTATTTTACTTGTGTATTTCAATCAATTGAGATTTCTCATTCATCAGAAATTCTTCTAACTCTAGGTACGTACGTTTTATCGGCATTCAGCTTGGAAAATCTCCACAGAAAATGAGCACTAATGATGATAAAACCGTAAAAAGATGTACTTACTAATGAATCCCAAGTTTCTAAAGCGCTATCCAATTTCTTTAGCGGGGGATGCTCTCACATTCAATGCGGTTCAAAATGAGGCATAATCCAAATTCTTGACCCGCAAAAATAATAAATATGTCTGGTGTAGAAAATCCTCAAATTGGGAGTCTGAGTAGTGATGTAACATTCAGAATTAAACAACGATAAAATATTACTTTTATTTTAATTTTCGAAGTTGACACCACTCTAAAAATACTCATTAAAACAGAGGCTCGTGAACTTGAGGTAACCATAATGCTTTAATAGAAAGATTTTTACGTTTAAACGTCACATCAAGTAAGTAAACGACAAAAACAATAAAAAATATGGACTGAATGATTATATTTAAAATCTACACCTTTACAAAGAAGCCAGATTATTTTTCATATATTAATTTATTTATTTAAATCTTTACTGCACACAAAAATTGCGGTACAAAAGGCGAACTTAATACTGTGTGCATTCTCTACCAGTTAATATTTAGGCCACTTACACATTTACCCACGTCCCTAGAGCCTGTGTAATGGCTCGTGGCATCAGTCCCACGCGATTGCGCACAAATGGAGTGATGTTTGATTTGCCTGTCAGCACTTTTATGTAATAACATGAAAATAATCACAAAAATTGCAGTACAAAAGGCGATTTTAATGCCGTGTGACATTTTTACTAGTTTAATTTTAGGCCAAACAGAAAAATTGAGTAGAAATTATCGATTACACATTTACCCACATCCCTAGGGCCTGTGTAATGGCTCGTGGCATCAGTCCCACGCGATTGCGCACAAATGGAGTGCTGTTTGATTTGCCTGTCAGCACTTTTATGTAATAACATGAAAATAATCACAAAAATTGCAGTACAAAAGGCGATTTTAATGCCGTGTGACATTTTTACTAGTTTAATTTTAGGCCAAACAGAAAAATTGAGTAGAAATTATCGATTACACATTTACCCACATCCCTAGGGCCTGTGTAATGGCTCGTGGCATCAGTCCCACGCGATTGCGCACAAATGGAGTGCTGTTTGATTTGCCTGTCAGCACTTTTATGTACATGCAAATCATCTCTGAAATTATGCTGTTCGATTCCCCGTTCGGCTTAGAATGTGTATCATAAAATATTTAAATTTTACATTCCGCAAAACCGTTCGTGACAAAAACCTTTGTATCAATTTCCACTGACAAAGATGCTTTATAAAATGAAACGCAAAAATGTTTTAAAACAAAAAAGCTAGAATACACTCGTAGTTTATTTACTGGAATGTTGTTTACAATAAAAAATGTTGTTGACTTAGTTAATTAAAGTCCCGGTGTATAAAGTAGGTACCGAACAGTCAATAATTGAAATGCTGAGTCTTTTTAATGAATATTAACAAATCGATATAATGTAATTTATTTCCTTATTGGATAGAAAGATACATTGACGAAAAACACTGTCGTAGATAGTTACAGAAAATCAATCGGAAAAACTAATGCATTTAATTCTGACAAGATTTCGGTAGATTGGTAGGTACTAGATAGGTATGGTATTAATAATAGCATTATATCGTTTTCTGTCACCAATACCTTTAGCTCCCATATTTTAACTCGCTAAATTTGGTTGTGGTTTTGTAAATAAGCACCGGGAAGCGCAAGTGTGAAATAATAGATGGGTCGTAAGGGTATTTATCTCGGCCCGAGGAAATAGGTAGTTAATTGTTAATTTTATCATTTTACTGCTTTCATCCAAATATTTGCCTCTGTGGCTTGAAACGCGTGGGTTTTGATTGGCTACATTTCTTTCATGTCTCTTCAAAATTGGTTATCAACTTTATTCATAGAAAAGAGCGCAACTTTAATATAAATAATAATAAGTTATTTCTGTATTATAATTTATTTTCGAGTTATTCCTGTCGAATACCCCAAATTTCCCAAGAACTTGTGGAAACCAATTCAAGGCTGAAAATATGTTTTTTATATAAAAGATCCTGCTTAAATTACTTTTTACAGGAAACTCGTTAGCAGTTTCCAAGAATTGCTCACTTATTCGACGGTGATATCAATTTATAAACTTATCTATACTAATATTTAAAAGCTCAGGAACTACTGGTCCGATTAAAAATATTTTGTGTTGGTGTTTCGAGGCTTAAAGACTTGGCTATATTACATCACCCTAGAGTCAATAGGGGCGGAACAGTAAAGAAAAAACGGAACATATTAAAAAAACGGAATATATTATTTAAACTATTTTCACGGGTACGAAGTCGCGGGCACAGCTAGTCTACTTTATAAATATAGTAATGTATTGTGTAAAATTCCTATTAAAACGTATAATGGATTAAAGATTCTAACAAAGTTAGGAAAATGGCTGAACGGCGCCGTTCAGAAGTTTTTAATCTTGCCACGAGTTCATACTACAGTTCTAAGAACGCTACGACGTAGCACTGGTGTTGGGGTGCTACGAACTTGTTGTAATCTACTTCAGTGCTACGAAACTCACACGTGTACAATTACAATTTCGATCAACACAAAGTTAATAAGGTACTACGGACTACCAAACGTACATTAAGTGTCTTGTTGGACGTTTGGTCAACGTAACTATGTGATGGGTTTTGATACTTGACAGCAAACCTGATCCCTATAAATCTTCTAAAATCATATCCAAAAGTGGCAAAATAGCACCTCATATTAATAACTTTTCTCATGTTGTATTTTGCTACTTCTTTTCTTATGTGTTGTTACATTATTCCCTGATGCATGGAAAATTTCAAAAGTGGTACCCATCTTTAAGTCTGGCGATGCTCATCTTACATGCAACTATAGACCCATCTCTATTTTACCCTCATTGGCCAAAGTCTTCGAGTCCTTAGTTTGCCCTGTTCTTCAAATCTACTTTGAGAAGTACTTGAACCCGAACCAACACGGATTCACAAAGGGAAGGTCTACTAACACCAACCTTGTAACATATGTAGAGGATGTCGTCGGTCATATTGACTGTAACAAACAGGTCGATGCGATATATACAGACTTCAGTAAGGCGTTCGACCGAGTACCCCATCAATTGCTTCTAATGAAACTATCGTCATATGGACTGGCGGGGAATCTGCTGGCCTGGTTTGGGTCCTACTTATCTGGTCGTTCCTTCTATGTCGTGGCCAATGGGTATCGCTCGGAACTGCATCACGTCACTACAGGTGTTCCTCAGGGTTCCCACCTGGGACCGATTCTTTTTAATATCTTTGTTAACGACCTACCAAACTGCATTATATACTCGTCCTCGTCAATGTTTGCCGATGACTTAAAAATATGGAGGGTTGTTGATTCACTGGCCGATGTCACGCTGCTTCAAAATGACATCAATGCATTGGTGGGTTGGTGTCAATCAAATGAAATGACATTGAATGTGGAGAAGTGCGTTCATATAAAGCTCACCAGGAAGTTAAATCCTATCCCATCCGTCTATAGCATCGATGGGACTAATCTTGTAGAGAGGACCGTGGTGCGTGATTTGGGGGTTATCATGGACAGTAAAATGACATTTGTTCCACATCTGGATCACATCGTTTCCAAGGCGTCTAAGATGCTGGGTTTCATAATTAGAAATGGTAGAGCGTTTAAGCGTAGTTCTACTAAAATAGCACTTTTCAATAGCTTAGTAAGATCCATCCTCGAGTTTGGAAGTGTGGTTTGGCGACCTCACTATGCTTCGCACATTCAACGCATTGAACGAATCCAGAAACGACTTGCCAGACACTTGGTATTCTCGCATTTTAGAGACAAAAGAAGGTACTCGTATAATGAGATCTTAACTGACTTGGAAATAAAAAGCCTAGAACGTCGTAGAGACCTACTTGATCTTTCTTTCTTTTACAAAATTATGAGACATCATGTGCGTAGTCCAACCTTGCTAGCGAAGTTTAACTTCAAAGTCCCATTACGAATCCCACGTAAACCCATTGAACCTCTCTCCCGCCCCTTTCGAAAAACTGTTCTAGGAGCCAACTCTCCTATATGTCGGATCTGCAAGATCTACAATAAATGTAGTGGTCCCCTGGATGTGCATTTCATGTCCCTACCCAAATTCAAGGCTACAGCAACCGACTCTATGTCATAATAATTTTACTTATATGACATCATTTATGCTAACTAAGCAGCAACTTATATTTCTTGCAAGCTGTGTATACCTCTAAGTGATAGTGCAATTAGCTTAATATTTTGCGTATTTTTTAACATATTGTGTATTGTTTTACCTATCGTTGGTGTACCTAATAAATAAATAAAAAAAAAAAAAAAAAAAAAATTATGATGCCTTTAGGATCAGCGTTTAGCTTGAAGTAATATTTTCCGTAAAAATCATTTTCCACTCTACAAACCAAATCACATCTTACTATTGAACTTACTGAGCGTGAGCACAGAGAAGTTGTATATCCTTATTGAATAACAACAAGATCGTGTTTGCGGAATATATGGTTTTCCAGATTTTAATATTTGATATTCCACTACGAGATTTTGGTTGGAATAGAGATATGGTTGAAAGCATGCAAATAATATTATTTGACTTTTGTACAACATGGAAAGAATAAGAATAATATAATTTTCTCAACCAAAATATCCTGAGATGAAAAAGACTGTATTTTTACATCTCAAATCGATTGTTATCCCAAGTACAGATTTTCATGTCCTTTTATAACTGAGATTAGCCTGAGATTCTAATTTTATAAACGTCCAAACTGTATATCTATCATTTTATGTAATCGTACCTAAATGAGATATTTTGCAACGTACTCGTGTTTACGTTCCCAATCCCATGCAAATCGTTACATTATGCATTCATACTGCATAAATTATAACAAATATTTTAAAAATAAACTTATTCCTATGTGTTCCTATGCTGAATTCTCCAACAATTTTTATCAGTACCTACCAGTATTCAGTGTGACAGGAAAGTAATGTCAGTCAAAAATTTTACTAGCGCCAAATGTCTCTTTGCCGAGGGCCCTTGAGAGCAGACTGCCTGACTTTTACGACCTCACTGCATTTCACAAGTGATCCAATTCTCAGTTTCACAGTGAAATATGCAATGGAATCCACATTTCTTGCATTCTATGCTTTTTAGTTTCAGCTGGGGCATTTTTGAATCGCGAATTTAAATAAATCCTCCGCCTGGAATGTTATTAAGCTTTGTAAACTTACGCCCATATTCAGAAACATTACTATGATTTCTCACAGTGCGCGTGGACGCACAGGGTGATACACGAGCCAATCACAGAGCTCTATTCAACGCTGTGCGTTCGATTTTCTGCTTCATTTAAGCAAGCATCGTTTGTGAATACAGGCATCAGTGACAAGTGGTCAGTGTTGGTGTATGTTACAAGCTATGTAATGCCGGTCATAGACATGTACCTAGTATGTGTACACTGTGTGTACATTTTATAAAAATGTTTTTCGAAAGCTTACAGATCTTTGCTTACCAATGATCTGTATGACCACATATCGTGTTTATCTACCTATACGGTAATACCTGTAACTGTTATGATAAAAAAAATATCAGAATTAAAAATAATCCCCATTACCTAAACTGAACATACCAATTTTCTCATACATCAAACTAATTTATTTCAAGCCAACGCTGCATTCGTATGTTTGCTGACTAATTAAAATAATAACGAGGGTGTTGCGGTTCCAAAACAACCCATTTGTCTGGCTGTGGCTATACCCACTTTACCCCACCCCTATTTGTATGGATATACCCACTTTACCCACCTCTATTTGGAATGAAAATGAGATACGTTTCAATTTATAACTAAACACAATGCTCGCCTAATGAGCTCTTGAATCAATTTCATTCAACATGAGCTTAATTACAGGAATGTACTATTTCAAATTAACCTTAATACATTACTTTATGTATTTTACGTGGTTTGGGAATGCGGATAAGAAAAGTTTATTTTACTCATACTCTCTTATAATGTTAATAGTTACCTATCTAAGTTGCATTTCATATTCTTGTCTATTATGATATGGTAATCGTTAACCCTCAACTGACAGCAGTTTGTACTCTCTATCGGACCATTAAAAAGTCTTTCTTTCTTTCATTAGCTTCCCGTAGCTACCTATCGGCTGCTAGTTTTTTAACTGAGTAAAAAGTCAGGATTCAGGAAGAAGTAATTCTAAATTTCTAGTCGTATAAAGACCACTCAATTTGTTTTCACATTTCATTTTATAATCTACATCAATACCTAATAATTATTACTATTAAAAGTTATTTAGGATGTTTTCAACCTCAATCAGCTTACGCTCCAAACAACTTCCGTATAAAATGTATTGAATTAATACGGCTAAACAGTAGGTATCCCCCAGTAATTAAACCGCAAAGTTTTCCAGCGCTGCGACCGGCTTTAGTTGCTACAACTACGTTACTGAACACATGTCTCGAATGTGGATGGTATCCGGGACTAGGTAGTAGTTTCAAGGAAAAATTAATACCTTTTTTGCTGCAACTTGCAAGTTTTTTTTATAGGAACTGCGATGAAGATGTTATTCAGAAGGCAATTTTTGATTATGTCCAAGTGAGAAAGTCTTTATTTAAATGAATGGGTAGGTTACTAATGAGAATCTAGCTCGTAGTGCAGATATGCGGTCTACCCTTGATGAAGAGGGCCCAGACGATCCATTTCTTGTATTATTTCGTTCAGTCGTTACCATTGCAGGTAGGTAACTCTTATAATTAATAGTATCAGGCGTTACACTGCGGAAATCCATTAATAAATATTAAAAAAGATAAAATTACCTTAAGATTTCCGCTTAGTGACGCCAGCATAAGTATCCGTCACTAAGCGGAAATCTTAAGCTAAGTAATATTATGTATTTTAATAGGCAACTCTTATCTTTTACATCGTACCTACATGTCACACACGTGTAAATGTAGGTTACATATTTTTAGCGCTGCGATTCCAACACGTCATTTTACTTTTCAATGCTTTTGAGACAATTCGCTTTTCATTTAGTCGGTACTAATTTATAACAACCCAACTTTGCTCACACAAACACATATAATCCACATTTCTATCATTAGCTGGACACTGGTCAGCTCAAGTGTACTACAGTAACCGAACCGCAAAGTTTACTAACACTCGCTGCACAGCGGTTAGCGGTCGCGGCGTTTTATTCACGAAGCTACCAGTACCAACTCCGCACATGACCAACTTTGTACGGATGCGGGCGAAGTTTGTATGCAAAGAAAATTATTTCAAAGTGCTCATTTCGCGTTTCTAAATTGAGAGTCACCTAAAATATATTAATTTTATATCTAAACTAGCGGCCGCCCGCGACTTCGTACGCATGGATCCCGTTTTACCCCCTTAGGGATTGAATTTTGCAAAATGTTCCATCAATTCCATGAATTCCATCTTAGTGAGCACCTACGTTCTAAAAGGAATTTGAGACTCCTAACTCTTGTAGTTTCTGAGATTTCGTGATGAGTGAGTCAATCAGTCAGTGTTTTTTGCTTTTATAGATACTTAAGATGTGACGTAAAAATTGCCTGTACTCGAACGAGTACGGCAGCGCTAAATGGGTAACAAACACATATCTAAATCCACATATTCAATAAGATTATTACTTCCTTAATAGTAGGTACATTAGGTGATACATTTCTATCATTAGCTGGACACTGGTCAGCTCAAGTGTACTGCAGTAACCCGAACCGCAAAGTTTACTAACACTCGCTGCACAGCGGTTAGCGGTCGCGGCATTTTATTCACGAAGCTACCAGTACCAACTCCGCACATGACCAACTTTGTACGGATGCGGGCGAAGTTTGTATGCAAAGAAAATTATTTCAAAGTGCTCATTTCGCGTCGCTGTTTTGGGATTTATTTGTATACCTACTAACTGTTTTTCTTACAAAACGTAGAATATTTACAAAGACGTTTTAAGACTTCCTTTGTAATCTTCAATGAAGTTATTTAATGCAAACGTTAATAGTTGACATAGGTGACAAAGTTTCTTCCGCCACTTCTTATTAGCACCAGCCCAAATATGTTGTTCTGAAGTGGTAGTAGGGCAAGCTATGTTTGGGACGTGTATAAGAGCCCTGAAAAGGGCCTACTATGTGCTGAATAAACTATTTTATTTATTAATACGACGGGTCACTTAGATCTAATTACCTTGTTTTCTCTTCTTAAATCCAGTAAAATTTAATTTGGTCAGGACGTAACTATTTTCCCTTATCATTACAGCCAAAAGGTACATACCTAATACGCCTCCTGAAAATTACGCAAACTTTACGCAAAAGGGTATTTGTATAAACTAACTAAGCAGTTGACAACTCAATAGACTTAACCACTATTATCAATTCGTAAAGTTCTCAAGAAGTAAGCCTTAAGTCTCTGAACCGTCTCAAAACTTCGTCCTGCTGCCAAAACCGCACCTTTGGAAGGCCGCAATCTTCAAAACCACTCGAAATCAAATCGTTCAATGTTGGCGCAGTTGTAAAATATCGAACAGTCTGTTTCTTCAATTGGGTTGGGAACACGTGCAAGTGAGTTACGAGGTCGCTGCAACTCGGTTTACGAGGTTCGCAACCGGGATATTGTCTTTATGCTTTACTGCCACTATGTTGGTTCATTCTTTGAAACAAAACAAAAGGTTGATTAAAACGAGTTTTATGAATTGGTTTTTTTCTCGCCCGGAACCTATCTCATACATATTTCAGTGTCTGAAAAAGGAATATGAAGTCGTTGACTTTGTCGTATGAAGAATCAGCACCAAAAAAAAAACAAGATGCATAGTGATAGGTACGTAACATAATATATTTGCCCTTTTCCGGAAAAATAGACGCTATTCCTATTTCTCCACACGCACAGAACCCACCCAAGATATAAAGCTTAAGTTATGAATACAATACGAAGGCGCGATATCCACTCAGCACCTCCCGCCGCAAATATGTAGATTCTTACATCTGATATTCCCGTCATAGTACCCGTGATTCGTAGGCACGTGACGGTGTCTCCAATTGAGTGCAATTTCCGGCAATCCCGCCAGCCGTTCATAGGCGGAATTGTAGAGTATGTCGGGTATTTTAGACACGGCGCGACCGAGCGGGAATTCGCGCTGCAATTTGACTTCCCGTACATCACAGACTAGTTTTGACGTAGACAGCGCTTGGTACTTACGATGATTATGACCTGTAATGTGTATCATTAAAAGGATATCCTTACTTACAATCCCACCAGCCGTTCGTAGAGTATGTCGGGTATTTCAGACACGGCGCGACCGAGCGGGAATTCGCGCTGCAGCTCACAGGCCAATTTTGAAGTAGGCAACGCTTGGCATTGACCATGCTATATGATAAGTCGTAACAGCATTGTGTTTGTGTATCACTTTTCTTATTCCTTTACTCCTTATCAGTTATGTACGTTAATATATTTTTCACTCGAGCAAAAATGGCCTACTACTGCATGTTATACTAACCTATCATAAACGAACGAGATTCGTCTGGGTATAATGTAGGTTAACAATCGATAGCACATCAGACTAAATTTTTTTTTGTTGCAAAATAACACCTATTACTAGGACCTAAAATACTGTGTGTTCAGCTTGATGTGATACTATGTCTCTATCCAATTTAGCTGATGCTTGTGTGCTGCGCCTTATCTAAGTGGTCTGCGCTGTACATTTAGTTAGCTGAATTAAATTTTTCTACAGCAAAGCTATTCGGAGACGGGGGGAACATTCCTCCGTTTTATTTGAAGTGGAATTAGACATTTTGTAGCTCCGATGCGCTTTTGGCGCGAGAGTGGAATGGAACAGTTATATTAATACCAGATACCCATTAGCAGAGATTGCTTTTTACGGTAGTTGTTTTTTACAGAAGTGTGATCATTCGCTTAGGTTCGACTTCTGATTTCCTATTCGGATTTTCTACCTAAACTTGGATTTTCGAATATAATGAAGAATGTTCACTAATTTTGTTTTTTAGCTTTCTGTATTCTCTGTTAAAAATAAAAAATACATGTGAAAGAATTATTTCGATACGTCAATTAGTTTCCAAGATATTGAATTTTAAAAGTGCGGGCGGCGGCCGGCCCGCCATTTTATGCGCGTGACGTCATATTACAGTGACTGGCTCATATTTGTATGGGTGGAATCTTGCAAGCTGAATTAAGACCCACTTCCAGGCAACCGATTAAGCTGAAATTTCGCAAACACATGTGATTTGGATGACCATGCAATATTATGATGACATGGAGCTGATCTGATGATGGAGCTGGAAGGTGGCCATAGGAACTCTATAATAAAACGACTTAAATCCATCGAGTTTGGGCTCGTTCGTATTGTATTGATGAGTACTTTAATTCTTTGTAGTAATCAGGGTCTAATGATGGAGCTGGAAGGTAATTCGCAATAAAACGACACAATCGCATCAAGTTTGGGTTTGGTTCAATTTTAATTTCTGTGATGGGTCTGGGTGTTAATATGTATAATAAGTTTGTATTTACAAAAAAAAATGTATTTAAGTATGTTTATATCCGTTTTCTAGTGAGCGGACACTGTGAATGTACGTCATGCGGGGTCACGTGACCGTCGGCGGGACTCAATATTTTTAGCGAACTTTGAATGCCTATAAATCATAACTACTGGGTATTTTTGAATGAAATAAAAACTAATGTATTTGTAAATGTAAAAGCCTAACTGTAACATAGGTTTCAAGTGATTTTGCATACCTAGTAACATTCTCACTCTTAGCCCTAGGGTTTCTATTTCTATGTACATCTTATTTCTCAGGATTTACTTAGTGGGACATGTTAACTCTCAATTACCCTAATATAAATTCATAAACAGATACATAATACTTATTGGCACTTGAAATCCTGCTCCTGATGAATCTATTCCCCATAATTACAGCGATCCAAAAACCACTTGAATCAAAATGAGCAAAATTACAAATAAATAGAGCAGCCAGCGAGACACCTGTCACATAACTTTGAAATGATTGAAGTATCAAAAGTCCCGGAACGAGGAAAATGTGGAGCATTAAAATATTTACACCCGGAGCCGGACCGACGATCGATTACACCCACACTGTGCCAAATGCCATAAATAAACCCCGGCCTTCATATTTGTGAAATGTTTACCGATGATTTCGCGATTGAAATATTTCTGTTAAACAATAAAGACCCAAAAAAGTTATGAATAAAACCTACTTTTGTCGAGTCTATCTGTCCATCATAATTACGAGTGATAAGTGGAAAAATACGTGATGTTTCATATAATTTTACATTCGTGGTAACTTGGCGTGGAACTTTGTTCAAATATTATTAAAGCATACTGATGCTGCACCAACCTCGTAGTCAATATTTGGTGCAGGAAGCCGAGCACATAAACTGATTATCAGAATTTAATTATTAATTCAGGTTGATGCTGTGTCCTGTTAAAACTGACTTTCACAACCGTAAAATAACCTTTACCGTAAAATAAGTTCTAAACTTGGACCTGGGCAGGTGGACCGACGATCTGGTGAAGGTCGCGGGAAGAACCTGGATGCGGGCAGCGCAGGACCGGTCGTCAGAAAGCCTTGGGGAGGCCTTTATCCAGCAGTGGACGTCATTTGACTAAAACTAAACTTGGACCTAACATTTAAAATTCACCGCGTTCTTTTTCTCCAACCTATCCGAGAATTTAATTTTAAAAGTAACTAGCAATACTAGTTTTGCTAAATCATTCCTAACGACTACGGGTCGGAATCGAGTGCTTGCCAATGACAGGACCTGCGATAAATACACGTAATCTGGCCATTCACGGTGTGCAGTTGGCGGCTGAAGTATACCATAGACCCCTCTTTTGACCTTTATTGTCATTAGGATTAGTGAAAAATACAACAAGCATACTCAACTTGACTGTAGTACTGTACTATTGTACACGCACAAAAGCTGCTCAGCTATTATTTGAATTTATTTGGGAGATAGCGCACCCTCACGTAGGTCTAAATTGGAAGCATGTTAAGGCATGTTTAAAAAGAAAAATATACCTACTAAGTAACTTGTTGAAACCTGAAAAAATGTAAGTTAGAGAATAATAACACAAAATGCTACGGTATTTGTATCAAACATGTCTTTATTTAAAAAAAAACCTTTATTACATATTTTTTCTAGTAATAATCATCAAGTATGACGTTGAGTACAAAGTAACAACACTCGGAGTAATGAAGAAAATGTATAATGAAATATTATGAAAATAGTGAAAAAATAACTAAAATAAACTCAGTATGTATGTAGAGACTGCTTTAAAGCAAACATTATTAAAACTATTTTCATAACATCTAAAAAGAAATTTTATGAACGAACTAAACTTTACACAGGCTAGGTTTGTAAATAATATGCAAACATGCTAAGAATATTGAATAACATAAATATGTAACTAACTTACTTGTTCATGTTTACCCAAACGACCGGGTCATTCACAAAACTCTGCAAGATACCGCTCAACACTTACATCGTAAAACAAAACCCGACACAAGCATCTTCAACCAATTCCAGAAGTTCCGACTGTCCCGCGGCGACACCAAATTATGAACTTCCTTTGTGACAACGCCAACTTCCCACGACAGATAAAACTCCTGCAATATTAATCGGTGTAGAGTTCACTCCTGTTTAGCATATAAAATGGCGGCCGGTGTTATTTTTCCGCGACGGCAAACATTAAAATGCAAATGGCGGCATGTGCACAACCTCCACAAACGCCTCCTTTGATGCACTTTGAAGCGACATTTTCATGAGCTTGTTTATGTATGCACCTGGTGGGTGTTAATCTCAAACGCGCGAGAAATGTTTGTGACGGCCTTTTTTACAAAAAGTTGCGAGTGAACTTCTCTTTCAATAAATATGCGCTAACCTCGAACGTCTTTTCAATCTTGGAAATAAATATTTATTCACGTTAACTTTTCCGACTTTTCCCAATACGACTGCCGGAACTCGGTTCCTCCTTCTCTATTAGCTCTTCGTCAATAAGTAAGTCAAAATTCCCCAACGCCTCTGCGCTAGGTAATTTATTCCAACGCACATCGGGCACCCCGTCGGGCGGTAAAACTAGCGACAAAATGTTATCTATTAACTTGTATTTCAGTATCCTGTCATTGACTGTCGTAGACGTTAAAGATGGCGAGGCGTTCACTTCGACGAGCCACGGCTTCAGCTGGTTATCGATTATAATGTCGTACCCGTAGCACTCGAAGCAGTGCCTGTCATTGGCCATTACGGAAGCGACAGCTTTCAAAGAATGCACAATCAGCCATTGCATCGCGGAAAATAACTTTTCCGTCACAGCGCGCCCCCGGCTTCCCTCTAAATATAGCCTCAGATTCTGTACACTCATTTTACCTCCATGGATACTATTATAGTCACCTCCGTGCTTCTGTACACTGACGTTAGTGAGATGAACGTACATGTTATCTAACTCTGTAACGCTGGTATCGTACTTCACGGTGCAAAACCTACAAAAGCCAAGTTGGAATAGATAAGCCTTTAAAGGTCGGAAAGACGCGACTAACACGTAGAGTCTCAGATCGAACTTTTTTCCCCCTATTAGCAGAGGATTGTCTATGTATCGGGAAATCACGTAGCTTTCTTTGCTCAGTTGCGGATGGAAGGGAGTTTTTGCCTCGCGGGACCATTTCTTCAGCTTCGATAGTTTGTTTATAAGAAAGATTCCAGTGCCCTGAGATTTTCCGCATGGCTTCATTATCCAGGTACTCTGTGGGGATTTGCGGTATTCCTCGACAAACATGTTGTAGTCCGCTGGGAGGACGAAGGTGACGGGCACAAAGTCGAGATGAACGTATCGTGTGACAACTTGCCCGCCGTGTAGCATGATTTCGGCCTTTTCGGCTAAAGGGCTGCCTTCCCTTTCAAGTTCTTTTCTATACCTTTTGATGTTTTTGACTAGAAGATCTTTTCTGGACAGCTCGTAATGGTTCGGGAAGTGGTTAATCATTTGGTTGTCGTTCATTCTGTAGCCGCTTTCGACGCTGAATAGGTTTCTGCACGTTTGAGTTGAGGCCCAATAAAAGTTCCACTCGTCGTCGGGTCCGACTTGGTTCCAGCCGCGTCGCTCGAAATTGCTCATCAAAACTGACTTCTCTAGATCCGTGCAAAAGTTCACGCGACATCTTTCCACTGGCGGCACGTTTACTCTTCCGTATATGTTCGTGGAAGTTTTCTTCGCGTCCTGATTCATTCTTAGCGCGCGTATGTGAAAAGTTCGTCATATTGACCAAATATTTACGGGCAGGTGCGTCCCGTTGTCATGGCGCTCAACAAATATCGCCCGCCATTGGCCGATATCCAATCTCGCTCGTTTCGCTATGACTACGTGTAAACACTGTCCGTATTGATTTTTAACGAGTTTTTGTCGTTCGCGGTACCTTGTGCAAACTTTTGGGCACAGTATTAAATTTCCGTTCGCAAAGCTTTTGTTTGTTCACTCGTAAGTAATGAAATCAGGTATATGCCAATTAACAGTAGGGAGCATTATATTATAGGATTTTAATAACATACTCGTATGCTAATCATCATAATATAATGATTTTTATCATATAGACAACACGAGTAGCCACTTATTTCCAATACACATACCTATACACAGGGACTACAAGATTCTTCCTATGGAATTGAGGTCCCAAGAAAACATAATTAAGTGGCTACACACCAAAAATAATCTTTATTGTTATTTCCCAGTTACAACACATTACATCTAAGGTAGGTATTATCCTTGTGAAACAAAAACATCGTGGCACGTGCTGACATCCTCAAAAGATAAGATAAAAGACAATAACGTGAAATTGGACGACCATATAAAAACGTTTGACACAAAACGAAGCTTTACTGTATTTATATTATTTTGCCGTTTTATGCTATCCATACAGCCTCTACATCGGGCCATCAAACAAACAAATAGGATTAAAAATTCTTCCACTAGAGCGGTGATGGAATTGGTCGGTATACTACATCATACCTAGTATGTTCTTTGTCATGTCATCCAGGGTTTATCACCTAGTAAAATTAGGTCCAATAGTTCGCAAACGACATCTTCTACATGGGAATTTGCTATAGCGGGTCCAGTTTGCGTACTCCTGTATATAATATTGTAGATAGGTATCAATCTTTATTATTTACTCTTTTAACTTTATTTTGGGCAAGAGGATAAGGAAACTAACCCTCTTCAATTAAAGCCACATAGTATACTAAGAAAAGTCTCGACGCATTTAAATTTTGGCATTTAGTACAACCCTAATGAGGCTTCTAATAGCTCCTATTCAAGTATTTGCTATAGAAAACCTACTGATAAATGTGAGGATAGAGTAGTTTGGTGGATAGTCGCCAATAGTCCAGTAGAATTAGCTTTTATTATCCGAACTTTAGCGCGGGAACGGTTTGTCCAAAACATTTGAATTTGGTCTTATTCAATGCAGGATTAAGTGCCCTTCAACCGTCATGAAGACCACTTTTCGATAGGGTAAGTCCTTTACGCGGTATAACCGGAAAACCGAAAAAACGCCCCTTTCGGGGGCCCCCACCACTTAAGCACAACTCTGTCGAAGTCGAAAACTTAGGAGAGTCTTAATGGGCAACCAATGAAGCCATTAAAGCAAAAAAATCTTTTGTAGGAATTATTTCCGATTTAATCAACACATCTGACTATCCTTTGTAACTTTTTTGTGACAAAATTGTATTTATAAAATTACACTGTAGGCGCCCTACTGTTACACATACTTGATTATCCTGACATTCGTACACTACCATTGATACGCCTACTACTTTGTTACTTTTACACATTTTTGTGGGAAAATCACATCTATTAAAACTACATAAGAGGCCCTAGTGTTTACACATAATATGCCGCTATCCGTACTGCCATTGATACACCCACCCTACCTTCTTAGCCACGATCAAAGGTCTGCTATAAAACACAATGAGTGTTTTCCCAAAACAACATCATTTAATAAATGTTTAAGTGTATACCTTTCGTGCGTCTCTCGAGGCAATGAAATGTGTTTTCTTTTCTCACACCCAGATTATTTTGAACTTATTTACGTATGTTACATGTAATTTTTACGCGATTAAGCCGCGGAAAATTCCCTTGAATACCTGTAAATAAACTGTTTGCCATATTATACAGTGTGAGTCACGTTAAAGTGTACATATGAAAATAGGTAAAACTAGACCTATTTTTATCGACAAAAAAGAGGTCAAAATTTTTTTGAGATTTTTTTTAAATTTTTTATAGATTTTTTTTTCTTCCAATTACTTATTGTAAAGAAAACGTAATAACTTTTAAACTAAGCGGTATATCCTGATAAAATAAAAACAATAATAATGCTAAATAACAGGCGATACTAAAAAAATACATAAAATACACAAAAAATGGCAACAAATAATAAAAAATTATACTTTTTTTAAAAAATCTGCTTTTAAATTCGTGTTTTTTTGGTTATTTGATAAATTTCTCCAAAAAATGCCCCTATAACATGTGGTTTTTATTACTTTGTATTATTCTCTATCATATTATCTTTGTAAAACCAAAAATCGCATGTCTCTACCCCTATCACAACATTTGCTATGATCGTTTGAACAAAGGCCTGCCACAACATTATTCTCCGCTACAGGTAGAGACAATTTTAATTTTAACTAAAATGCTTATTTTACTTCGAAATCTTTTGTTTTTATTTGAAATCTAACTTGTCTTTATCAAAATTACAAATCTAGAGCCATTTTCAGTTTCGTTGTTAACGAAGCGTTCAATGGCGCGCCCGGAGAAGCTTAGTTCAAACGATCATTGCAAACGTTGTGATAGGGATAGAGATATGCGATTTTTGGTTTTACGAAGGTAATACGATAGAGAATAATACAAAGTAATAAAAATCACCGGTTATAGGGGCATTTTTTGGAGAAATTTATCAAATAACCAAAAAAACACGAATTTAAAAGCAATTTTTTTTCAAAAAGTCTCATTTTTTATTATTTGTTAGCCTTTTTTGTGTATTTTATGTATTTTTTTAGTATCGCCTGTTATTTAGCATTATTACTGTTTTTATTTTATCCGGATATACCGCTTAGTTTAAAAGTTATTACGTTTTCTTTACAATAAGAAATTGGAAGAAAAAAATTCTATAAAAAATTTAAAAAAAATCTCAAAAATTTTTTGACCTCTTTTTGGTCGATAAAAATAGGTCTAGTTTCATCTATTTTCATATGTACACTTTAACGTGACTCACACTGTATAAGCCATATTTATATAATTTTGTATATTCTGTCCATTAAGGCCCTAATTATAGCGTAATACTTAGGCTATTATTCGGTTTAAGAATACATATTAATTTTTCTCATCAAAACCGTACAGCCACTTGCATGAGAAACAAAAAGTGTAGGTACCTAATTATAAGAAAACAAAATATACTAGTGCAAAATATCTACTATTTGGAATGTATGTTGGGAATAGTTATGTAGTCGGTCAGGTAGTACTTATGTAGTTATTTATTTTATTCAGGACTTGTCAAATCCCAGATCGCCATTTCCATTGGTAGCAGAAAACAGCAGGTAAGGTACTTTTGTTAAGAAAAAAGAGGTCTTGGTTGTTTTTCCAAGCACACAAAAAATAAATGCAGTAAGTCTGAAGTGTAAACACACCTTTATGTAGATCCGTCAACTTCTTATCTCTATGACGTCGAGGTAAGCGCTCCAGGCTACGCTCGCGAGCTTCCATAATAAGTCAGCTCATATTGCGCCGGGGTTCTAGTGCAAAATGTCATAAGTTGCTTATTACATTTTAAATAACTTTGTCCTGGATACATGATAAAGTTAATAAATATATTAATATTAGAGAGAACTATCTCGTTTCGTGTTCGGTCTTAGAAAAAGTTTGGTTTATCTCATAATAGCAAGTAGTTTCTGAAAAACACTAGGAAGGCTCTAAAATTTATTAATTTAACTTCATAACTTCATTTAATTTGCCTTCCGAGAATAATTCTAGATTCTATTCCCAGATGAGACATGAGACATACAAAGTTAACTAATCAGCAAGGACAGTTTTCATCCATAAATGAAAAACAAAAGCATCGCGATATTTTTCGAACTCAACCTATTTGGTGTTCACTTTCGTCGTTTCAGCCAAATGACGTCCACTGCTGGACAAAGGCCTCCCCCAAGGTTTTCCACAATGAACGGTCCTGCGCTGCCCGCATCCAGGCTCTTCCCGCGACCTTTACCAGATCGTCGGTCCACCTTAGGAGGCCTGCCCACGCTACGTCTTCCAGCCCGTGGTCGCCACTCGAGAACTTTCCTGCCCCAACGGCCATCGTCTCTACGAGCTATGTGCCCCGCCCACTGCCACTTGATTTTAGCAATTCTGCGAGCTATGTCGGTTACTTTGGTTCTCCTGCGGATCTCCTCATTTCTGATTCGATCACGCAGGGAAACTCCGAGCATAGCCCGCTCCATCGCCCTTTGGGTGACCTTGAGCCTTCTTATGAGGCCCATGGTGTTCACTTTATCCTTTGTTATTTTTTCGTGGCGGCCATATTTAAAAAGACGTTTTGTCATTATTGAATAAATGATTATTTTTATTGCTTACCTCTTTAGGAGCCATAAGTGTTAAATTAAATAAAGTTTATCCATAGATATATTATATTCGTACAATTTATTTTCGGACCACGCACAATAGGTATTGTAAATATTTAGTGTAATGTCAAAACTACTTTGTATTCTCTATCACCACTAGTGGACTAACCCTAATATAAACTGAATTAGCCTTATCAGCCACCTGTGCTACAATTACGCCCCCACAAGAGAGTTTTGCGCCAAAACATGTGGGATTTATTTAATGATATCAACATCCCAATTTTGTTGACCCCACTAATGAATGGCCGACCGTAACGCCACCTGTGTGTCATTAAAGGCGTCATAATAGAAGGTATTAACCGCAGCTCGGGGTCCTACTATCAGTTCTGAACTAAGTGAAATTAAGAAATATTCTTGGACATTTCAAAAGCCATCTAAGCAAAGCTTATACCTACTACGGGCACCAGACAAACCATGTACCTACACATTAATTTATGTGTAGTAAATACAACTGCGAGGACTAAATGAATTTCGTCTAGAGAAATGGATATAAAAAAAAATTGCCTGGGGGAGGCGTTTATTTCTACATGCTTAATGATGCCATGTGAAAAATAACTCTCGATACACCAATACAAATAAGGGCACTACAAATACTTCGTTTTATTGGAAGGATATTTTGTCCTAAATGCCGTTCTGTAAACTTTTTCTTTATTTAGAATCTATACTTCTATACTATCTATATCTACATATTAGAGATGAAACGGATAGTGGTTTGGCCGGATACCGGATACCGGATATCCGGCGAGCTGCTAGGCCGGATAGCCGGATATCCGGCGGCCGGATAGTTGGCCCATTGTCTCGTTTTATGTCGTGACGAGTTTAGCGCCGGACAGGTGCTTCGAACGCGATCAGTGGGTCTAGTAGACTAAACAAGTCACAAGTTTCGAAAATTGAATCTGTCCGAATAGAATGTCAGATTTTGCCACTTGTCTAGGGGGCAATTCGGGCGATTTCGGTTGCCATCGTGAGTGTGTGGTTGAATAGGCAAAATTAAATTACTATACTTGCTGCGTAATCTGACTGAACTGCATCATTTCATCAGACCATCAGTTAAAAGAAGATCGCCTATTTTAATTGGCTAATATTTCGACATTAACAGATATTTATTTATTCAGTATTTGTCATTAGAGTGAATAGCCCAGAAAAAGAAATTAGTTTTTTGAAAGGCTTTAATAATTATGTTTTTTTTTGTAACTTTTTGGACTTTAAATAAAAGCTTTAATTATAAGCCATGTTATTTACCTCAAAGATTAATGTATTTCATTTTATTAAAGGAAATTTTCGTAGTTTTTTAATATCCGGTATCCGGCCGGATAGTGAGTTACTATCCGGTATCCGGCCGGATAGTAAATTTAGGCCGGATATCCGGCCTACCGGATAGTTACCGGATATCCGTTTCATCTCTACTACATATGCACTCGTATACATAATATTATAAATGCGAAAGTAACTCTGTCTGTCTTGCTTTCACGCCTAAACCACTAAACCGATTTTGATTAAATTTGGCATAGAGATAGTTTGAGTCCCGGGAAAGGACATAGGATAGTTTTTATCCCGGTTTTTGAAACAGGGACGCGCTCGATGAAGTTTTTTTTTTACAGACAAAATTCCACGCGGGCGAAGCCGCGGTCGGAAAGCTAGTGAATTGATAAAGATTATTGGGACCTAGTGTGTAACTTGCCCCAGATGTAATCAACATTGAATAACATGAGAATAACTAAACACAAACTTTGCTAGAACAATTTCAAATTACAATTTCAATTTACGTCTCTGATACTGTTGTCCTTGGTAGTAGGGACCTTTGCCTGTAATAAAAGCATTTCCTAATAGAACCTTGTCTGATATTAGCTACATACGCATACGGATCCCTCGCAATAGTCGTTTGATATAGTAATTGACCCCCATTAATGTCCATTTCGACAAAATCTTTACTGTGAGAGTCTCCCAGAGGTCAAGCAAAATTTTGGCTCATATAAAATTTACTGAGTGTAGTGGTAGGTTACGAGTAAAAGAGTGGTGAATTTCAATGCATTTGCTTTTCAAAAATAATACCTACATTATAATTATACATTCCTACTCTTGACTTGAATGCTATTACTGTTAATTAAGTACGCCTTTTGTATTGTGTAAGCTCTATGTATAGCATATTATGCTTTAAAGTAAAATAAAAAGAACAAAGAGTTGTATGTGAACTTTATTAAAATACCTGTTAAAGAGTGATTAATTAAGCGTTAAAAGGATTAGCCGTTGAAACGAAATTTCAGTAACAAAATTTTACATTCTAATTTCTATAATCCAAATATTGTTGAATATTAACTTACGTACGCCACGACTAAAACAAAACGTACCTAATACTTTGCGAAAATAATTTTGTAATATAAATTCGGCACGTAAGCTTCATTAAAATGATTTCGTATTGAAGTGTTTTTACATCACATAATTAAGTAATATAAATTCTAAATTAAACAATTAGAGCAATAAAAGGCACCTGTGAATCATAAACGGCTTCATTCTTTAATTACTTTTATTAAGTAACTTTTGCCTTCTAATTTGAATTCTTAATTCGAAATGATACAATTTCACGTAAACTTACACTGAAAAATTGACTGAAAGTCATACGCCCTCACAAACGATGCTTGCTTAAGTAAAGCTGCAAATCGAACATACAGCGATAAATAGAGCTCTGTGATTGGTTCGTGTGTTACCCTGTGTGTCCATGCGCACTGTGAGACCTCATAGTAATGTTTGTGAATACGGGCGATAGTAAGCTATGTAAGTAATTAGCCTCTCCTCATCATTTTAGCCTTGAACCATCACAAAAAAATTACTTGCGAGAACTAAAACTTTATTTTTTTAAAGCCTTTTTCAAGTTAAAATAAGATATAATTAAAACATACATATATTGCCGTTACATCAATTCTTAAATAGATCGCTATCAATACATTGCTTCATATGGAAAAAACTAATTTAATATTAGAAAAAGTTGCTACTGGCCTAAAATCGACTACCCAGAAATTATCAACGGATTTTCCGAAAATTACATTACCCAATTACAAAAAACCTACGGTGTATTACGAGTAAAACGCATTCGTTTCCATAATCGGAATAAATCTCTTCGTATACATTTCCCTTTTCATTGTAATTCTTACTGATTCATGTGAAATGAAAATTAATACGAGCTTTATTAACTTTTATTTGTTTACCGGTAATGTTACATAAATTACATTAATCTGAAATTATCATCTTTACCAATTAATTAACTACGTTTAACTTTATTTTAATTCGTCTTTTCAGTATTGCCATTTTCATTTTATTACGAGCTTTACGCGTGAACATTGGGAGTAGTTATGTCCTACTTATACCTACTAAGGCAATCATGTTTTGCGGGATCCAGTAATGCAGGCAAAACTGAACTGGTGTGTTTTGTTTGAATTACAAATTCGAACAGATGGGTTTTTTGCAGGTCTCTGCAAATGGGATATTCGTTGTTCGTGTGAACGTTAATATTAACACAGTTCCAGCAAAAAACACTAAGTAGTAGTATCACTATGATTAGACTGAACAATAATTTCTTTTTGCGTATTACGTGAAGCTCCTAACGCATTGATGTAACATATTTTGTACCGAATAATACATGTATTAAGGCGCATGTAGGATAGGGCAATAAATTCATACGGTTGGAGAAACACATCGGACGGAGCAAAATAACCATCCACAATAATAATTTATCTGTCGGATTCCTTGCAACATATTATTAGGGCTGTAGTTCAATATTTTATTCTTGGTAATGCTATTTGTTTACCGCATTATTACATGCTTCCACGATTATTAATAGTGGATTACTTTGTTAACAATTTATACAATGTAAATAAGCGAGCATTGTGTTGTTTAACTGCATTTGTTTTTTGCACTGTTGAATCTATCTATTATATAAAAGAAAGTCGTGTTAGTTACTCCACTTATAACTCAAGAACGGCTGAACCGATTTAGCTGAAAATTGTCAGGGAGGTAGTTTAGAGCCAGGAGAAGGACATAGGATACTTTTTATCCCGTTATTTATTGCCATTAAGGCGGAACAAAGTTCGCCGGGTCAGCTAGTTAATAATGTAACTCGATAAGATATAAAAAATATTTTTGCAGGATTGACCCATACAAGTTATAGGTACTTTGAAATAATTTTAGTTAACTCTCTCTAATACACGTCTAATACAGTATGTTAGTAAGCTCTAGCAGTAACTTATTAGTAATTTCTAGCTCTACGCCTCTAGTATCAATTTAGGATA
The DNA here is from genome assembly GCF_963855985.1 of Ostrinia nubilalis. Classification (NCBI taxonomy): domain Eukaryota; kingdom Metazoa; phylum Arthropoda; class Insecta; order Lepidoptera; family Crambidae; genus Ostrinia; species Ostrinia nubilalis. The sequence continues at coordinate 8,674,534 of NC_087096.1, read as the reverse complement.
CTTACCTTCTCCACACGGCGCCTTTATAAAACTAGACCTTATAAAACTAACAATATTCAGGAATGTAATACAAGTAGCAGCACAATAGAGTCCGTCGAGTGTAATAAAAACTCAAATTAAATCATGTACAATGAAAAAAGCAAACAAATTAAGAATCCACTACCCCCGAGCAGTTACGTTTATTACTTTTAGGCTCCGAATTAAAACCACTTTTAATTATTCCACTATAAACTACCCCTCACAGAAGCCACAAAATGTTAAATGAAGATTCCTCTACAAGTTTTCTCTTCAAATGCAAGGCAAAAGAAGCCGCGGGTAGCCGCTAGCGAATTTATAAAGTTTAATTAAATCTACGAGCTTACTTCAATAGAATTCATTAAACTAACCACGTAGCTCTACCGACGTCATTTAGCTTTAGCTCTGACGCAACTGGAGCTAGAAATAATTCTCTTTACCCCCTGAAAAGGTCTTAATCCGATCTAGATTTTTTCAACTTTGATACAGTGTGACAACTCCGCGCAGCGAAAATACTGTTTGTGTTCTATAACCGTCTTTTGGTTTTCTGCAGAGCCCACGGAAAAGTTTGTGACGAAAAGTTAAGGCTATTATTTTGCATTTTGCTGTAAGAGATGCAAGATATGAAAATTCATGATTAATTGTGTTTTCTGTTGTGAATATACCTAATAGAAAATATGAAACTTGCTGACTTATAAAAGTTTAGAAACGATTGATTCTGTAAACCGATTAAGTGCAAGTCAATCAAAAGGAAATCCTAAAAGTTTACACAAACACATTGTTCCATTATTATAATCCAACTCAAATGCATTTATTCCCAAACGCAAAACTGGAATTCCGCATGTAAATTTTATCGCCAAGTTTCGTAGTTCCCAATAAAAGTAGAATGTTCGCCAATAAAATTACCAGATGCAAAGATAGAACATAAAACGGGTAATATCGGCAACAAAGGTTTAATAGGCCACGGTATCCGTCGCTGAACGACTTCCCCTTATGATCGTGTGTTGCCAACTTTTAATTTATCAGGCAGCCGAGCGTGGCGGATTTATCGCTTTGTCTTTCCGAAGTTGCGCTGGGAGCGCGCCAGGCAGCCGGCGACACTAGCGATCAGTTAGCTAGCGAGTACTGTGGAAGTGGAAGCGGGAGAGGTAGCGATAGCGGGAGTGACGGGAAGCAATTTAAATATTTTTATTTATTTAGTAAATTTTACATAAAAAAGTCGTTTATTTTACGCAATCAGAAAAATGACGCTGCCGCTATTACTCCACCTAAACTTACTCCACAGTCGCTCTGTAACACATCGTAATATTGTTTTCTTATAGGATGGATCCTTGTGCTACTCTCTACTAAGACTGAACTTCAAGTTGTTTAAAAGAACCAGATAGAGCTATTTTAGACTTGAGAAGCTTTTGCCATAGAACAGGCCAGTAGAAAACTTGATAACCCCAATAAATATCTACAAAATAATGTTACGGAATAAAATCAATCCATAATGAACATAAATCAAAGGAGAAATAAAGTTAATGACATACTCGTACTGATTACGCCAATACTTTTAGCTAGGTATAGTTTTGATTGATGGTGATCGCTATTTTATCCGCCCTTGCATACCACTATGCGCATACGCCTTTAGGTGCAACTTCTCAAATTAATCCTGAATGGCTCCCGAACAACAGGTTACTTCCTAGGGGAAACAAGTAAAATATTGGCGCCGTTTCAGTTTATTTACACGCGTGGTAGACCAAGACGTTATGAAAAAAGTTGAATACATGAAAGTTTGTTGTAGCGATCTCCTGCAATGTTTTCCCAGGTATGGCGGCCATATTCGTGTAATGGAGTTTCCCGCTGTTATATTACCTTTTACTACGACAATATCGGACGCTGAATGGCCGACCAGCGGTATATTACTTAGTCTCTAATGGACTCAATTCCGAGTTGGTTCTCTGCCACTAAAACGAATGTCAGGGGCTAAAACGCCCCATCAAGCCTAACTGTTAAAGCCTACACGATAGAAGAAATAAATTAACGTAGTTTGTCTCTTTATATGTGCCTTTTAGGCAACCTAACACTATAGATTGAAATTGTGTAGAGTGTGTTGTACCTATCTACATCTGTTTAGGTACTACATACATGAATGGTTCTTCCCGCCAGAAGGGCAGGGCCTACCTAATAAAAACCTTTCCATTCCATTTTGCCATATGAGTCCGGAACGCGTAACGCTATTTGCATGGAGTTTAACAGATTTTTGACGTTTGTTAAAGTAAGATGGTGGAACCCAGCCTTAAAAGTCACTCTAAGGCTGAGTTGCACCACCTAATTTTGACCGTAACTATAACGATAACCAGTGCTTTTTGTATATGGAGTTTGACAGATTTTTGAAGTTTGTCAAAGTTAAAGTTTTCTTTTAATAATTTATCTATTTAAGATTATAATTTCCAATCAAAATTTTAGATTAATCAAACATAACTAATTATACAGGGTTTCCCCAAAAGTAGTGTCAAGCCGAAGCTCAGAGGTAGAGCATCACTAGAGTTACCCGAATCACCCCTCTGTATGTTCCGCGATTTTTTATAGTTTTCGAGTTATGATTGTTTTAAAGGACAATGTTCGTTCTCCATACATTGTTTGCCTAAGAACCAACAATTTTGACATATTACTACCCGAAAGCGAAATAATACGATTCTGTGTGTAAGAACAATGATTCCTGATGGACACTTGCCATAAAATTAATGATTAAGAATATTAAATCACAGCGATTTTATAATATGTCGTTTATGACAACATGGCGTCTAATGTATTGTGTGAATGTATGAACACCGATTCGCGAAAAATGTTTTGTATTGTCGTCACGCCGAGTCGCAGCCAAATAGTATAAAATAATAGAACAAGTTTTAGAAATACAACTCGGCATTCCACTTTTATAATATGCCCACATATTGCACGTAAATAAACAACATGAATCGTAGGTTGTTTCCACCCTTGTCATCTGACACATGAAATAAACTCCTATTGTATTATAGATATCGAAGCCGAATCGTATATAATAATAGAATGGGTTTTGGAGATCACTCGGGGTTCCACTTTTATAAAATACCTACATATTGCATAAAAATAACACGAATCATGAGTTTTCTTTTCACCATTTACATCTGACACGAGATAACAAACTCCTATCTCCATGACTACCGTCGTAGTCTATGCCAAAGACTACAATATTTTAAGCAAGAAGTTTCAAACCTTAGCGGCTACAGTAACCCCTGGGCCACATACATCATGATAACATTCGGTCGACACCGGAACGAAGTCTTGCGATTATGCAAAAAAGCATCGTATTCTAGTGCGGCTATATCACGTTCAACCGGGGTTTTAATTCGACTAAATTCCTGACTAAAGACTGGAAGAAAATACGCCGCATTGTATGAGCACTTCGTGTTCGTTAAAGCGGCTTCAGATCTAGAGCCCACATAGTTTTCTTTCCAATAATATCCGCAAGTAGCGCTGCATGATCTTTACAACAAAAACGGCAATAGTTATTAAGGTGCCAAAATTATATGATTACTTTGGCACGGTTTCAGCCACAGGACGTCCACTACTGAACATAGGCCTCCCCCAATGACTTCCACATCGCACGGTTGGTAGCGGCCTGCATCCAGCGCCTTCCCGCTACCTTTATCAGGTCGTCGGTCCACCTTGTGGTGGGTTGACATTGCAGAATATGACTTTTGATAGGTTCATCATAGAATTCGGCGGGGATATCCTCACGGAGGAAGTTCGAAAAAGGGCGGAACAAGATCTTATAATAATGCAAGGCCGAAGCTGTAACGCGCGTGCTCCTACGTGTAATCCGGCGAGTATGCAATAAATAGTAATGTCTGGTAAATAGCGGTAATACGTACGTTCGTTCGTTCGTTTCAGCCGAAAAGACGTCCACTGCTGGACAAAGGCCTCCCCCAAGGATTTCCACGAAGACCGATCCTGCACCGCTCGCATACAGGCACCTCCCGCGACCTTGACCAGATCGTCGGTCCACCTAGTGGGAGGCCTGCCCACGCTACGTCTTTCGGCTCGTGGTCGCCACTCAAGAACTTTCCTGCCCCAGCGGCCATCAGCTCTACGAGCTATGTGCCCCACCCCGTCTATGTCTATATGCGCTACGATTACAGGGTATCATTTTGCATAGTCGCAAGACTTCACTCCGCTGCTGTCAAATCAATGTCGCATAATGTTATCGCAATGTGTGTGGCCCTTGGCCAAATCACAGAAGCCTATGCGAAGAAAGAGCACTTGAATGACAATGAAAATCAGGGTTACCATTTTATAAGATCTCCTCACTATTGAGGGTAACAAAGTAACATTAATAATCTAGCCATTAATTACATTTATTACCTATACGAGAAAGTAAAGCAACATGCGGTTTTATTTTAATTTGTAAAATATTTGTAACAGTTTGTTCTAAGTTTAGTTTTACAACAGTATTGCTGTTTCAGCTGTCACTGTGAAGCTTTGGGATAATAAATAAATAGAAAAAATATTAACATAAATATTTATTTAAGTTTTTATGTTCATTATCATTATATGCCAATTTATGTTACACTGTGTGACAGTCTTTGACACTAAACAAACTCTTCAGCTTAATAATACCTACCTACAGGGCGTTTTTATAGTTACTCTTGCTGATGAAACAAGAAGGGTTGATTCTACTACTGAAATACAACTACTTTTCTTACAGGACCAATATCAAATTCTCAAAAAAATTCACATTCTCGTGATGGTGATAATTTCTATGGAGAGGTTTTTTTTTTATATTCGGTCTCTTGGGATAAGTTATTCCATTTGAGCAGTAGAATTAATCCTTTTTATTTGATCACATATAAAAATAACACAAGTGTTTAGGAAAACTTCTTCTTTGGTATGGTATCACTACAGAGTTATAATGGCGGCAACTCTGTATCACTGACTTGTAACTTTCAAACAGTATGAATAATAAGGGCACCACATTGGTTTTCTTTCTGAAAAAAGGCTTTCACTTTTAGTACTAACCCTTTAGCACTATTTCATTGAAATAAAAATACAATAAACGCACAGAAGACTGAAATTGAGTCAACTGACGTGACATTTATAATTTGTTGACATTATGACAGTTTGACAAGACTAGGGATTGAAAAAGTTTTAATTGAAAAAGTAAAATGACAATTTATTAAAACGATTCACAAGGATATAATCGATTAAAAATATTTATAAAATGTTCTGATACTTGCCTGTAGCGATTATCAAATCCTGGTTTCTACTGAAAAACTACCTCGTGGCAATTTTAATAAAATAATAAAATCTTTATCTTCTCTTTCACAATCTATAAAAGTTCATTTGGTCTATTATTATACATGCGCTATGAATGAGGGTTTTCGCGATTGAAAAATCCGCGAGATGGCAATACGTAGACGTGAGGTCCAAATGCTGCATGATTGGTTATTTTTGACATGACATTGACAGATATGTCAAAATCCACCAATCATGCAGCATTTGGACCTCGCGTATACGTATTGCCATCTCGCGGATTTTTCAATCGCGAAAACCCTCATTGGCATAGATTATAAGAGACTGGCAACTATACTAGGTTGATATATGTTTCTCTCACTTCAACTGGCATTGGATTCAACATCGGATTCTGACACTTTTACAGTTATGATGCCATGAATATCAGTTTATGGTCCTAATTATTTTCATTTTATTTACGACCTTCGACCAGTTGGACACTTTAGAAAGCTTCTTGTAATAGTGTCAATATCTTTTTAGCTTTTAACGCAAATCTAGTCTTCTAATCGATTTATTTTATTTTCAAAATCGATATTTTATTGTCTATGATGGCCGCAGGAACATCACTATACATGGACTCCCAGCAATAAAGTACGGTAATGCCTCGTACAGATTTTATCGGCAAAAATAATGGAACTTGATAGGTTTTAGACCATGCCACGCACCAAAACGTCCGGAAGTTGTAATAGTATTATAGAATAAACGTTAAAAGACTTATTTATTTAATTTTTCAATGCTTAAGTGTCCATTAGAATGAAAGGGTGCTTAATGTATTAAAAAAAATAGAAAATAATTATGATGGGTTAATGTTTTTGGGCGGTTTTTTAGGCGGTTTCTGACAATGTCCTTTCTATGCTTAGGTACTTTTTTGGTTACTGTGATGCGAATAGTTAAGGTACATGCCTGATTTTTTTAAATTATTATTAGATAAATACTAGGCCTAGCTGATTCAGAAGTATTTACATCCATAACACTAAAAACATAAAAAATCCTGAATGTTGTAAAAAATCATAACTCGAAAACTATCCAAATTCGCGATGATTGGGGTAGTTCTACCTCTGGGCTTATTACACCGCGCGTATTCCATGAACATTTTGTAAATCACCGTGTATCTAGATATACATTATAGACTTTGTAGTCTAATTGTACAAGGCTCAATACTCAATACGCAATTTAGGTCCAACGGATCCCTTTGAACATACTAAATACGTGTTTTTTCTTAGATTACGCCAATTACAATATCGTATCAAGATGGAAATTGCCATAACGAGGCATTGGAGTCCGCACAAAAAATATGCTATTATTATACTCTTCTTTCTTGTGGTCGGCCAAAAAAGGTTCAATAGAGTTCAGTTGAATATAAGCATCTCTTACCTTCGTTTTATCTAGATGGCAAAATACATTATAGTGTTTCTTTAACATTAACATGCGATTTGTGACAACTAGAGCCCTTTTTACAGCACATAGTCGTATGACCTGTTTGTTCATTATCAAGCTTGTTTTAAACACTAAGGCCCAGAACAGACGGTGAAACGCAACTGCAACGAAACTGCAACTGCTAGTTACTTTTGAGTTGCATCTAAGTTTCTGCCATAGCGTCCGTTGAGAGACCACACATGACGCGACCAGTTTGAAACTTTTAGTTTCAGTTTCATTCATAAGAATCATCAGAAACTGCAAGTTTCGTTGCAGTTGCGTTTCACCGTCTGTTCTGGGCCTAATAGGTACTTTTCGTGAATTCAGGCTAAGATAGTAAATTTTCTCAGCCTGCCAACATAATTTAAAACTCTTTCTTTCAGTCTCTGGTGCACAATATGAATGTATGGACTTATGGAGTAACACCGACCTATCGCTGTTCTACGCCATTTAACTGAGTCGCTGCAGATTTATCACTGGTATATCGTGACATCCATAATTTAAATACTAGGTGCAAGCTTTCAGAAAGCACCGCAAGATAAGAAGCTTTCATTGAACTTTGTATTCTACCAGGAAGTATATTAAACGTGCTATGTCTGGCAACTTTGTGGCATTTTTTCTAGTTCATTGAAAAAATATCATTTCATTTAAAACTTAGTAAAACTAAAGCTGTGATACCTACTAAATCATACGTAAAGTGAAATATTTTTCGTCAATACCTCTTTTCTCTCATAAGGCTCAAAAGCCATACATCATTTGAAACCACACCACGAATAAATGAATAAATATTTTCCACAAAAAACTTTTATTTAACCATTTTTCTTGCATTGTAATTCGAATGCGTGCAGTAAGGCCGACCTATCACTGTTCCGGGCCATTTAACAGCCCGGCTGCCGAGTTATACCCTGTTATTACAACGTAACATCCACTAAATACTGGACATTTGCATAAAGCCAGCAGAAGTTACTGCGAGAGCTTCATGCGCTCGCGAAAATTAAGTAAAGCTTAAAATTTAATTGACTTTAAAATGTGATTCAAAAGATGTACATGAATTACGCAGCGAACTATTTTCGCCGGCTTGAATATGAAGCGTTTCATGAAAGTTAAGTGTGTTTTAAACTTGCAAAATGCAATGCGAAGGGGTGGGCTGTAAGTTGACAGCTTTAAAGCTTGCCTATTATGTTTATTATCTATCATAATGGACTTAAAGACTTCAAGGAGTCCTGAAAGTCCATATTTATCTATCTTCAAACTACAATATTAAAGAAAACCAAAAATTATGCCCTGCTGCTGCCCCTTCATTTGGCAGTGATGCTTTTAAGCAACAACCACTTTGAATATTTCTACAGCACCAAATAACATTGAAGTAATATTACTACGTATAGAACAGACATCGCGAACAAAATATGTACAGTGCGGGGTGCGGGGCGGGAATTTGACGGACAGCTGTCAGTCAAATCCATGACTATCAAGTTTCATAATTTATGGCGATAAAATCTGCACCAGAAAATGTCGTACTTCATTGATAGGATTGCACGAATAGTGACGTTCCTGCGGTCGCCTCATCATAGACATTGTGAATCGATTGTGAAAATAAACAAATCGGCTAAATTGTGTTAAATTTTCATGGTGCTCAATAGCAAAAAGGTTCAGCTACTTACATTATTTTCTTTTGTTATATTGTGCGTTTCCTGTAATGTAATCTAAGCTCCCCTCCCTTAGACTAAAATTTGCCCTCCTAGACAAGTGACAAAACGTAGCAGTTGAAACATTCTAAATCACTTCGCTCTGCCGTTTTTTGGTGTTAGTTACTTCACTCTGTGATGCGATTTTAAAATTACAACTGGCGATTCCGAATTCACAACTGAGGGGACTGAGGCTAATCGTGTTACTTGTGCTACAAGTGCGTATGGGCTTCATACTGATGCTTAAGCCATTAATTATTTTTCTTCCCGATTAAAATCTAATGTAATCGATAATCGCTTGAGAATCGTTAACTGGTATTTTCTAATTCGATAAAAAAATTACCCATCTCTAGTTTAAAACTGTCATCCAACAGCGCACGAAATATTATGAGTTATAGATAATGATACCATTACAGAGGCGACACTTCGTTTACGTTTAGTTTCTGCCTATTGAATTGGATACTGTAAGGAAACATCGTCATCATCATTTTAGCTACTGGACGTCCACTGCTGAACAAAGGCCTCCTCTAATGATTTCCACATCGCCCAGTTGATAGTGGCCTGCACCCAGCGTCTTCCTGCTATCTTCAGTCAGTCCATCTTGAGATTTTAGAAAAATTCCCACTCGTCACGGTAGGAACAAATCTAGGGATGACCCACGCCTTCACTCCAGAACCAATAAAATAACTGAAAGTCAGAAACTTTCAGTTATTTTATTGTCTCTATTGTTAACTATCTAAGTGGTTGAGTACACGTATAATAGCAGTGAGGTAGAAGTTACGGGACTATTCCCACCTCTCCTTTTCACCGCTGCATCTCCTGTGTAGCTAGCACCTAGACTAGTTGATTTAAAGCCAAGGTATATCAGTTTTTAGGTAATGACTTAGTGCATCTAAAAATGTAAAACTTTCTAGTTTTTTGTAACATTGAAAAATCTAAAAAGAAGCATCATTTTTTTTACGTTCAAGTGTTTCTAAGAAATTTAAATGGAAGCTTTTGATGACAACGTATTGCTTACTTTTTCAGCTGTCGAACGAATCACTTTTATACTCATAGGTCCTGTACATCGGTAGATTTGGTAAATAAATGAATCCATCCGGACTCAGAAACTAAAAAAATTAAAATAGCTGTAATTTTTTAATACTGGATTTGTCGATTAAATTGATCATATTACTGCGCCCTAACGGGTCGGACACTGGTGACCAGACGCACTGTACAATTATTATAATTTTAGCCTATCTCGTGAGCTAGGTGTCAATAATTAGGGTGATTTACTAACTAACCAGTCGCATACGAACAACAGCAGTGAGATTCAAACAAGTTTGATCCATGATGCCGCACGACTATTGTGTGAGCCCACCCGTAACCCAAGCTTAAGTATTTAGCTTAACACAAGAGGCTGGACGGGACTATTAGTAATTTGTGCAATACAAAGTGCTTATAATCTTTAAAAAATCCTTTTTATTGCTGTATTTAACCTTCCTTTCGTATACTAATTTATGCGTCAGTGTCAAGTCTGCGATTTTTATTCTTTGAAATTTTCGTAAAATGGCTGCCGCCGCGGTGACGCCTTGTAATTAACAATTTAAAATTAAATTAGTGTTTTAAAGTGCATAAATGTACAACTTAATGGTAAAAAGTCATTCCTTGATTTTTACTTAATATGTATCTGGAGTTATTTGAACAGTATTTTCGTCTATAGGATGGCATATTTCAAAAAATAAAACTGCACTCAAGCGTGTTGTCACAGCAACCGCTGAGCACATACTAATTGAATTTCGGTCCATGGACCTATTTGCGTGCCAGAAACAGTCTAGTTGACATGTCTTCTCTAGTACGTAGTACATTATAACTCAATGCCAAATAATAAGTTTTGTGCAAATCATTCGATTTTGTTACAAAGCTTAGTTCAGCAAAACACTAGTAAATCGGTCGTCGACTGAGTTTTGAGTGATTTCATATCCATATTTCTGTCAGACGCCAAGATGACGCGCAATGAGAATAACAAAGACGGAAGTTTTATGATTTTGTACTATTTTATCATCTCTAATTATTTTTGTTTTGTCTAAATTTAATTCATAATAAATCAAACTAATCATATAAAGCAATATTTGGCGTAGAAATTGTGTTTTCTAATACATGACATGCTTCCGAACCTCGATGTTGCCTAGAAGCAACAGTGCCAAACATCTAACAAAATAGGTTTAGCTTTTTGTTAATACAAAAGAGTGTCAATACACAATAAATCAATCATGTATTACATGAATAATGTTATAGAGATGGTATAGTAATTACTTTTGATGCAATTACGGACCCTGTCGGGCACAGCATTTTAGGAGAGAGGAAGAATTTGCTGTCTGTCTCTGTGTTGTTTGTCTTCACACTTATACCGCTGAACTGATTTAAATGATAAACACATTTTTCTTGCGTTGAAGTCAGCAACTATAGCAGATAACGGTAACATACCAGTTTCAGAAGCTAAAGAGAAAATAAAAAGCCAACCTTGGCTCGGCATATTGACCGTGAAGTATGATGACATACGTCATCTATCAAATGTTGGAGAAAAAGGTCATTAATCGACTTTGCGAAAATGGCCAAAAAAAAGTTTAATGCATAAAATGTGAAATATGATTGATTTTTTTAAGATTTTCATATAAAAAAAATAATTCTATAATATATCTCAATGTTTTATTTAAGTACCCCTATTTGGCAATGTGGTAAATAAGCAACAATCGTTTTTCGCGAAAATACCAACCAAATATTTTTTTTACTATTTTTCTTAACTTAATTTGATAGTAACAATTAGGTCTAAATAGATTTTATTGAAAAAATCAAACAATTTGTGTCTTGCCAAATGAAGGGTTAATACCACCCTCATACTCGACAAAGCCACTCTACCATAAGTACCTCTCTATTCCTTTTTTAAAACTTCCTGCAAAAGTCTATGTTCAAATCCCAAGGTCTTCTACATGAGGGATTTAAGCATATTCTGGGGAAACTAACTAAAAGATAAATCGCATCAAGAACCATGTAGAGAACTCCATGGTACATCTAAGATTTTTTAACTACTTCCAATGAGAAGTTTGGCCAAAACAAATATCTCCCAAAATTGTGGTCAAATAGTCTCCAATATAACAAATTGGAGATCGCTAAAACACTTACTAAAGCTTAAGAGCGGTGCACTAAATATTTATAGTGAGCACTTATTTTTAGTGCTCTTTTATCTTAACCGTGAACCTAAGAGGGTAGTTTTACAGGGCACTTACTAAAGATTAGTTACATGCTGTGCTCACTGCTTTTATGGAAATTCAGGAACGTGGTCGAAGTATTCCCAGGAACATTGTTTGAAACATAAAGTGTTACTAAGTTTGGTTTAATTAAATGTTTAAAAATAACAATAGCAAGGAATTTCAGTAAGAAATCTTTCGAAAACCGGGTCAGATTATGCCCAATTCACACATATTTTCTCTTTCAATTAATAAGAACAGGATTTAAGTAACTAAGTTTTGAAATAAGTTAAGTATTCAATGGAATTAATTTATTCTGAAAAAAACTTATTTTAATTTGGTCATTTGATTAAATTTTAAATTGGTCATCTGCTTAGATTATAATTTTAATTTAGTCATCTGCTTAGATTTTAGTACAATAACTATGTATTTTCAGCAACTTTCACTGTAGGTATTGATTAAATTGACATATTGCTCATACAATGGCCATTACTGACCGATCTTTTAACCCGACCCCAGAAAGCAGGGTAATGTTTTTCAGCGACCTCTTCTATGTACCATTAATCATGATTTACGGTGCGGATATGGTTATTAATACGCGTTACGACATCATACAACTATCGGGAATTTCCAAATCATTTGGCAAATCGAATGTCGGCGACTGAAAAAGTTCCATTGATATAGTATGAGTTACGACACCTGTTAGCGTATAAAAGAGCAAAGATATGAGTTACAGACCACTTAAAACCATAGAATCTTCCTAAAGAAATCGATTTTACAAGGGATGAGCTACATTGAAAAACCTTTGTAGGTACCTAAACTATCGATTCCTCTGTTTTTAGCATTATTAAAGTCGGTAAGTAATATACTTTGTACAGCAAAGCGCGTGCTGCTTTACACATACCTACTATACCTAATGGACTGCTGGTTACAAAGTTTTATCTTGCTGTCAAACTGAAATAAGAGGTGTCTATTGGACTACTTTGTCTACTTATTATGGACTGACCTAGAAAAAGTAAGGAAAAGGGGCACAAAATTAAACATTTCACCTATGTTAAACAAATCTGTTCGGAAAATTGAATGTATCGTTTTTGTTTGCTATAGATTTACAGGTTTACGCATTTCAAACAGGTTTTTGTTGCAAAACCGGTTAATTAAAACTACATTAAGATAAAACTCTTGATTTGTCATTGTCTGTATTGTATTTTGTTCTACAATTATACTATCAAATACTTAATATGTGGCTTAAAAGCTACAGTAAAACAGAATGTTCATTTCAAATTGGAATGTAATTCGCAACAGGATAACTTATCATAATATCGTTCCGAAACGTGAATATTTTTGTAATTATTGGAACATATTGAAATAGTCATATTGTGTTCAGAAATTAATGCTACATTTTGGTGAACTATACTCGCGCTTCTCATAGAATAAATTTTAATTTGCGTTTGTTTGCTATGACAATAACGCTATTATTTTAATAATTCCCGGTACAATATAAGTCAAACAGCAATAATCAATATTTATGTTGATGTTCACGAGTAACGGCTTATGTCCACAGGGACTTAATAAATAATGTAAGCTTCTATCCGTGGCTTTGCCTCGGAAGTTCTTGATGATTCCACGAAAGGATTGTAAGTAAGTACGTACTACTTTATCAGTGTACCTAAGTATACAAATAAAGACACACATTACAATATATTTTTCACTTTGACTTTGGTTTTGTATAGCTTACCTAATGTAGATTTAGCTCGCGGTCGCATGAATTTCAAGCGCCTTTCAAAAATCAGGATAAAAACTATCCTGCTTTTTCCTGGTTCACAAACTAGACCTAGGTCGGTGGTTTGGTCAAATTGGATCGGTGGTTCAAGCGTGAAAAAAACATAAAAAGACAAAGTTATTTCGCATTTATAATGTTAGTATGGATTTCACCCTATTTACCCTAAAACAGAGTCATCATCATCATCATCATCATCATCATTTCAGCCATAGGACGTCCACTGCTGAACATAGGCCTCGGCCAATGACTTCCACATCGCACGGTTGGTAGCGGCCTGCATCCAGCGTAAACTGGATGATATCTAAGTCGTCGAACATGTTCAATTCCGCAATTCCTGTAGCTAAGTTATATATAATTTATCTCAAGCTAAGATTAAGCACTTTGCCTTTGTTGCAGTCGTTGCAGACGTTGCAGACATTGCAGGCATTGCAGAGTAGCCTAAGGCTTTGTTCTCGATAAGTTTGCTACTCAATTACAAGCGAGTATTGGCTGCTTTAGTATTCTGTGATTTGCGAACAAACTTCGCCTCGAGCTGCGATTGCAAGCTTGGAATTTAATAAGTTGATGATTTACGAAGCGAGCACCCGAATTTAAGGAAGAACACTAACACCTTAATTTAATTTGATACTTTACATGCATAGTGCCGTTTCAATTTTGTTTTTTTGTGTTGCAAAAATGTTTTTACAAAGTTTTTATTAGAATGAAAGTTATGTACATTTAAATACGTTTTTTATGGGAACTGGAAAAGCTTGCCAACAACAACTAGGTTGGAAAATATGTACCTATACCGACGACAGGGCAGCACGTCAACTGTGTCATATGCACATGCAATACGGGTGATTTTGCAACAAAAATTTATAGTCTGATGTGTTACCGACTCTACTTAAGTAATCCGTACTAGTTTCAACTACTCTGAACTGGGCTTATATCGGACAGTGAATTTCTGTGAAGCCGCACTTTGAAACGGTAGCTTTAAAAACCATAGCATGACCATTCATGAAAACGCTGCTCAGTTTAGTAAGATTTTTCAGTAAAAAACCTGACTCATAAAGATTTTGCTATTTTATCACGACCCGTGAGTATTTCTAACCCCTGGGCCACACGTCATCGTGATACCTGAAGATTCGCGCATTCGTGTGTAGCCAAGTATGAGTGAGATGAGAATGTGTATGGCCCAGGGGTAAAAAGGGGTAAAAGTACCTTATTTATGTAGACGTAGAATTCTTCAACTTTTTGTCAGAAATAAACCTAGTAACAGCATTTAAAAGTGGCAAGGGACAATAGGTAGTAATTGACCATTAAATTTTAATAAGCCCGTTTAAAGCGGTACTTGGCTCGCAAACAACTTTTTAAGCAACAAAGTTAGTCCTAATAATACTGACTCGTAATTGCGATTTGTAAACTTAACCCACTACGCCATCTTCCCCAATTTTAAACGAACCCTTCCCAATTTCGAGTTGGATGTAGCAAATTAGGAATGTTAACGAACATCGAAACGTAAAGGGATCGTGACATTGACGTAGGCCTTGTTAAAGTTCTATATTATATGAACTAGCTATAGTTTAATTTGCGTCAACCGTTGGTACAGTCAACAGCATCAGGCTCAATATTTTTGAAGCAAAATGACTCGTATTGCAACTGTATAAGATGACCTACTGTGTTGCCTTTCGTACTACAGGAAAGCCGTAATAAATGCCATTATATATTTAAGAAGGTTCGAATCGTGGGCGAGGGGTAATGGAGACCTCGTTATTTTTTCTCGGTGACACTTATTTTATTACAAGGCTGTCCAACAATATTGTAAACGAGATGAAAATGTGGTAAAAGCCCACATTATATGAGAGGGGAACACACAGAGGGGAATGTCAAGTTGTCGTATACTTTTCTAAAGCCTCAGTTACACTATAGTATAGCTTTAGGGTACAAAATGCTCAAAATCCTTTACATGAAGCGTGACTAAACACTGCATTTTTTGGGTACAATGGGTACTTCTAGGTACCTACGCATCAAAACGCTACGTTTACACTCCTATACTTACTTTACGTAAGTCACAAAATGTTTATTTATGTGTGACATGTTGCCTCGGATATTACATAGCTATTGCCTGTAAGGTTAACTTCAAAGAGTTTATAATGTACTATCCCAACTTCCCAACTAATATTATAAATGCGAAAGTAACTCTGTCTGTCTGTCTGTCTGTTACGCTTTCCCGCTTAAACCTCGCAACCGATTTTGATGAAATTTGGCATAGAGATAGTTTGAGTCCCGGGAAAGAACATAGGATAGTTTTTATCCCGGTTTTTGAAACAGGGACGCGCGCGATAAAGTTTTTCTGTGACAGACAAAATTCCACGCGGGCGAAGCCGCGGGCGGAAAGCTAGTTTACAAATAAACCCAATCATAAAAATAAAATAAGGCCTTTTTAAATAGTCTCACAACCACTTACTTTACATACTTGTGTTCCTAGCTCAAAGTGAAATGTAGAAAATGATTTATGATAATAATGAAATTCTAAATGTTAAAGGTAGGCGGTAAACGAATATTTATTTATTTCAATTAGGTAAGCCCACTTGCCCACCCACATCATGTTTGCCATAAGTTTTACACGCTAAATGCACAATACTTATTACTACTACCTACGGACTTTTTGACGTAACTAATTTTTACTTCGATTTTTTCAATTACATTCTCACACGAAAATCTTATGTGGTATCAATTTGAAAATACGAAACAAGCGTAGGTATTAGTTATGTAATAAAATAACAAAAGTAGGTCAATAAACACTCGAATAATGCCAGTATATTATTGGATATTCTACCAAAACGCAAAGGGCACGATCCTCTTCAAACGTAGGAAAATGTCGCGAGGGTCGCAGTGACTACGAGATTTATGCTCGAACCCGATAACTTATTGCGTCCTTCTATCGCCATCGATCAAACGAGAATCGCCATGAAAACTACCAATGGACTCTATCTTGATAGAGATTGTCACGTGATAATTTCTATCAACACACGTGATTGGAACCCAACTTCTGCAGCGTCCGATAGGGGGCGACGTCGCGGAAAATATAAATTCCACTTCACTCAACCGGGTGTCGAGTTCCGAACGATTTCACAGTCATGAAACTTTGCTACCTGCATCGAAATTCTGTTGGGTGTCCGAGTTTGGGTATAATAAGGTTTGTTTCTGGTCAGTTGCTCGTGAGACAATAGGTAGAGCATTGAAAGAGTAAGTCATAAGGTAAGTAATAATAACCATCGTAACAACAAGAATAAGTAATCAGTTGCTTCTGTGCGAATAGATAGGAGGACCATTAGTCAAAAAACTCAAATCGTAAAATTTCGATATCCTACGAGTAGATAGTGCCGTCATTATGGTTTGGGCAGATTTAATCAAGCTACTTTTTTAACTTCGTTTTAAACTTCGCTGTCATGATGACCAAAGCATTGTTTGATGTCACAACAAAATAACTTAAATATTTGCGTAAATAATGAAAAAAAAACGATAAAAATAAACCTTAGCTGTTCACGAAATAAGTACCTACATCTGTTTATCGTTTATTCACGCAAATAATTTATAAAATACTTTTCGGTGACAGCAAACAAATCGTTATGACACAGACAGTCTAGAACTTATTAAATTTTATTCCACAACAAAAAAAAAATAACTGCAAAGGTTAAATACGCATAATATTTATATTCGTTTGTTATAAAAACAAAAGCAGTTTACAAAATACACGGTCCCCATCAGTTTCACGTTGAACTTTACATATCCCAACCCGAGGAGGGTAAATATCTGTTTCTTTTCAACGAGCATTTTGGTCCAGTGCCTCTATAGGCCGATCCCTTGAGGTGACCCTTTCATCTGTGATGTCGTCCATATCATTTATTTACTTTCACTTTTTATACTCTTACTTAAGTAGCATAAGCCATTCAATACAGGGTGGAGGTTGGTGTCTCGAGAGAGCGTATAAAGCGCTTACACAGGTTATTACAAAGTAAATAGTATGGTGTCTCTTCAGAATAGTTAAGTGATCTTTAAAAATATATTTGGATAAAATAATTTGTATCATTGGAAATTGGGTTAATCAATATTTTAGACCAAACTAGTGAGAACACGTCTTGTTTTGAAGTTGTTGACCCAAGAGACGCCTATTTATACAAATTACCTATTTAATTGAACGCATAATAACTTTTAAGCCCCTTGACACGTACAATGTCCAATACATAAGTACAATATATTTTTGGGCCTTCACTAAAACCCGATTTTTTCGAGCGATTTTCATTGTGAATTCCGTGCGTTGCTGCTGCTTCTCAACGCTGGTCTATTTGTCCCATAGCAATGGCACAAAATATTTTGTGGCAGTGGTTAGGTAATACTGGGACGCGCAAAAAGCTTTTTTTTTAAATAAAGGACTAATTATGCTTCAAGTATATAATTTCTTACAGTATGCCTTGCATCCTGTATATGTGAATATGCATGTACTCTACATGTCACCGGCTGATTGGTCACGTCATTTCACGCTCGAATCGCTCCCGAAACCTTTTACCCGCTTACACAAAACCTCTCTTCGCAAGCAATCAATGCCGCTAAGTCCTTATTACGCTGCTCCGCGAAACCTTCTTGTTAGTGTTGTGGCTGTACCCGAAACTCAAGTATTTCGTACTGAGAACTTACCCGTAGTATGAATACTAGTTTAAAGTATTTGACTTAAAAAGAGGTCAGATAAATGCTTTATCAAACAAGTTTTTTCATTAAAGAAAACATGCAGTGAAACCCAAGTAAAATTTAATATAGAGTCAAGCAAATATTAGTTTATTTACTTACTTTCAAATGAATTTGTTTGGTTTTCATTTATGTAATATAAATAGCCATACTAAATAGTTTACAATCTAGGTTTGGTAATTACTTAAAGAAAGAGTCTTAACAAAGTCAAACACTCTGGACCATACGATATCGTAAGTTATTTCATCAATAGACTCTAACCAATATATATTTCATTGCATCGAACGGCCATTATACAAACAGTAGGTACTCGTAAAGTGTACCTTTTACCCTAGAGATTTGTAAAATCCGTTCTTAGCGGATTACTTGGGCGTCTTACAAGTCCTGAAAAAGGTACTTTTCCCATCACTATCGCCGACGAGGAGCTATCATTTATCTCGGTGGAGCCCGACAACGGAGGTGACACTTCCCTTAACTTATCTACTCAGGATCAAGCTTTTTTTAACTTCCACACGGCCTCTATTTTAAGTTCGCATCGTTAGGTGACTAGCGCTTTATAAAAGTTTTGGCCCATCCCTTAATAAATGAGTCGACATTTCGGTAGGGTTGGAATTTTGCATATTTTTTATCGTTCATTTGTGCAGAAAAGTTAGCTTTTGATGTTCTATTTTTCAAGTTTCTTTGAACGTTTCTTTGGCTCAAGGGATTTTGACGTGCAATAAAGAATTCGGTTGTTCATTATTGAAGGCAATATCAATATTTAGATTGGCAATTATTTAGTACTTAAACATTCTGTTCTCTGAATCCCTACATTGTCTGAAAGAGATTGCTTCCCAGCGCTGAGAAGTGACTTACAACTTTTACTTATGACTTTCTTGTAAGTTTGTAGTTATTCGTTCTCGCGATTGATAACGTACCTATTGGAAAATCTTAACTGTACTAAACTTCTTTTCCTGTTTAACAGAACTATAAAATAAATAAAAAACAAACATTCTGTCCTGTTTACAAAATAGTTCCCTCGCGACTCTCGCGAAACACAAACTCAATCGAAATAAACGCAAATTTGCGTGACAATACCGCAATCTGTGGGCAGAATTGAAACTAGAAACGTTCCGAATGGGGGATGCTTGTCATATGCACAGTTGACAAATAAATTAGGCTACGTAGACTCTACTCTGTAATACGATTTCTGAACTTTCGACTCTCTCTAGCTCTCTTACTTTAACCTAGCTTACGAAAGGAACGAAAGAGATGGTCACTTTTGGAAACAGATCAATCGAGTTACGAAATAGGAATCCTGCTATGGTCACTAACGAACCACCCCAATCGTTATTAACGTCTCGTTTTTTATTCCCTTCGCTCATAAATGTAGGTATAGGTGTACCAGAATCTCATGGCAAATAGGGAAAATAAACTTTGTTGAGAGCAATACTGGGGAAATTGGAATAAACGATCTTGATACTATTATTTTTTTTACTTTTATGACTAATATTAATGAACATGAAGTACGAATATACATTTTAGGTAAGTATGTGTATGAAGAATGTTGTTATAAATAAATCGTATATTACTTAAAGTAACTAATTTTATTATGCACCATACTTTTAACTTATCACTTCATTCAGAACTAGAAAACGATTCTAAGAACTCCACTTGCATTTCTTGTTCTTCAATAGATGATCAAGATAAAGAGGTGTTGTAAATAAATTGTTCTTCCAACATTTCAATGGAGAAGTTTCCTGATGCTAAAAAAAACTATATTTCTCTGAATAGGATTAAAATATATGTATACCAAAAGTAAAAAGACGGTGAAGTTTTTTTTTAAATCGATCTAGAAATTTCTGGGAAATTAATTATTTAAATTACCTACATACTTATTTTGGCGTGGAATTGGAACAGGCGGTGCCGTTCTTTTTGTATAAATGGCCAGGTCTGGGATATTTAAAAAAAGGTTACAAAATTCTACTAAGAAAGAATCTTGAGTGACTAAAAATGAAATTAATGTAAATTAAAATACACTCACTTCAAGTTCCACGTTTCATCAGTAACATGTATTGCTATGGTTGTTATGGTAACTGTGTGCTAACTTTCTTATAATTATGTAAAGAGTTATATATAAGGTGTACAATATGTAACGTATTTATGAGGTATTTATATTATTATGTATCATGATTCATAAGCAATTGTTGTGCTCAGTAGTGCTCTCCCTGTTTGGGTGTCCACGGAAGACCAGCGTCGTGGCATTATCTACTGAGATGCTACGACACCATGCTGAGTGGATACCTTTTCAGTATCATTGTAATTACCTTCTCATTAAATAATGTTAAGTATTGCAAGTGTATTGTCGATGATACTGAATAAACATTTTTTCTTTCTTTCTTCTTTCTTTCTTTCAAAAAAAATAGAAATAGATTTAAAAAAATATGGATCTGTCAACAGCACTGGATCAGGGGTGATTTACTGTTTGTACCCCGAATGACTGTCGTGCGTGAATACAGCGATCAAAACGGCGTGAATAGTTATGCGCAACTTTAGGGCCCTGTAACTTATTTATTTGTAGAGATATTTTCATGATTCTTTCACAATTATTATTAGTTTTACTTATATTTATTTCAAGTTTATTTAAAAGAAATAAATTGGAAACTTCTCCATTATTCAATCTTGCTTGATGAAATCTTTTTCAATTTTCTTTACATGGTCATAACATTTTGACCATTCCTCTGCACCAATTTGTGAGATATACCTGAAAACATCGATAAAGCAGCTATTAAGTAAGAATAAAAAAACATAACCCTCCTTCTGACGCAGTTGGGTAATAAGCTAAATGTATCAAACATTTCAGTCCAACTCACTGTCAACTCGACGGCGCGTTTAGAATCAAAGATTGACTTTGAATTATGCCTTATTTTACAATTCACATTGAAAACAATATGACTAGCTTGAGCTTTTTCGACTTTTTCACAAAAATAACAAATAGTCAAGAAGAGATTACAAAATTTTTGCAACGACTGACAGATTTCATAATTTTCTTTGACAGATGACAATTAAACCATAGACAATTGCCATATGAAAAACTCACTTTTCCAATATTTTTGTTTGCCATGAGATTCTGGTACACCTATACTCGTAAGTTTAACAACCATAACATTTTTATACGTTTTTACGATATCATAATAATGTTCCATGTTCTCTGAAACCTTTTATTTTGGCATTGTGTTGATGTTTTTTTTTAATTTAGATTGTCAAAATTACCGCGTTTATAGGGATCATGTATGTCCATAGAAGGGAAAAAATCCTAAGGATTCCAAATCATCTAGTTAATATGAAGAGATTACCTACATAGGTACATAGGTATTGTGTGTAGGTAGATGTTTATGTGTCTCTATGAGCTCTTTTAGGCAATGTTTATTTTCTAAATATCGCTCTACCCACTTTGACATCTACCTACGTTGTCATTAGAACTAAAATATTAATTCCTGAAATAGCTCCGTTCTCCGCAGGGACCTAAGGATAAGCAAACATTAATATTAATCACACTGAAGTGCAAAATGAAATTCCTCGTCAACAATGTAATAAACTACTATTCTCAAACAAATATGGCGCATGGAATGCTATGCCATTTGGTGGGGCAGTTCCATAACATTTGGAGAGTTTAGACCCCGGTAAATTCAAAAGTAAACTACACTCTGGGGGATCACATATTATGAGATATACTGGGATTCCCAACATATCAGACTTGTTGAAGTTAACGATTAATGTATTTGCTATTACGTTCAAAGCAATATTACAAGATGTTAAAGATACGTTGGCAATAACTTATAATTATAGGGTGAGACAGACCAGTCAGGGGTTAAGTAAGAATCATCGAAATACTGTCCTCACGGACTGATTCCTTTGTGCGGCCTTTAAGAAAATCGAACCCAGAATCCCCAGATCTACAAATCTACCGTTAATTCTACGAATTTCGATTAACAAGAAATAAAAACTGTCCGTCCGCAACACATAATGCTCTCAAAGGCAACGAATCATTCGAAACCATTACGAAGAATTCCCGAACAAACTAAACGAGCCAATGTAACCACGCATTCCTAAAAGGAACTGCCACTAATAGAAAAACGAGGAAATTTTTGCAGTACACCGAAAATGGGCCACAAATAAGCAAAAGTGTTCACACAATGGCCCCTAAAACACATAAAAGTGGCTCGCACTTGGGCGGGCGGGAATAAACGTTATCAAAGAACAACGTTCACCATTATACTCGTACTATGCGATGTAGCGGCAATCTGACAAGTCGGCTACAAATTACGGTGCTCATAAAACTGCAAGTGTAAATTAGCTTGCAAATTTAAAAATAAAAAGCCCATTGAAATTGTAGTGAATCTTTTTACTCATTTTCTACTTAAACTGCAAGTCGTTTCGTTAGAGAATTTCCACTATAGTAATTTAGCTAGTTAGGAAATGATTTGTGAGTGTGTGAGACAGTTTTCTTTTTTGTTTTTACTACTTTCCTTTAGGAACCAGAAAAGTAATCTACATTGCGAATTACCGCCACTTAAAATCTATACTTTAATCTTAAAGCTAAAGCGAATCGCACAGCCTTCGCTGCGAATTTTATCACGGACGGAGAGTCCCGGTAACCCTTTAATACGACGTGCAATTTCGCGGTGATCTGCACAAGACGACCGCAATTTGCACACGAGCCACCACGTTAGAAACCGACGTAAAAGCACACGTTTTAAACATTAGAGATGGTGGGTGCTTCTGACAATATTTGGGCGGGCTTTTTCTAGTTTTGCGACATACCTACAATGATAACAATTACAGGACCGCAAAAGGAAATAAGTATCGTAGTCATTCATCTACACTGCAACTCTTAAGTTCTAAATACTAATTTGAACTCTGCAGCAGAAAATTTTCAGATAACTTCATTATAAAGTCTAACAAAATAATGTTTCAATTGAAATATTCCAACATAGATTTATCTCTTCTCTTTACCTTCACATAAATTTGAAATCCTCATAAATACAGCTGCATCAGTAGGTAAAAGTAACACGAATGTTAAATTCAACATTCAAACTGCCTAGCATCGTTTGTTGGTTTTCAATTTGTCTATTCAGTGAAAATAATTATTTAACCATAAGCTCGCTGCGTCTGCTTTGCGAGCCAAGTCCAAGTTAGACTCGAGTTGGCGTGCGATAGCTGCCTCTTTTAGGCCCCAGCCATATAGCTAATGGTGCTTTTAAGGGTTTCAAAAGCTATTTTGCAATAGTATGTTACTATAGTCTGTTAAGGTGACGAGACGACTGGCATACCTAGATCCACAGTCCACTGAAAATCCACTGAGTTCTTTGTAGCTCTACTTAAATATTATCGATTGTTTTGTTTGTAATCATTCATTGCAATCAAATGAAAAAAATCTTTAGTTCTTACTAAGGCTCGTGTTCTCGTAATTAGCACTCTGAATACTTAGTTCCCTACGTATAACGCATGATCATCTACTTTAGTGACATCACTGAGCTTTTTGCCAGTCATCCATTTAAGAGGAGGAGGGATTCAAAGAGAGGTCTATTTTGTAGTTTTGCCTCACCTATCGCCTTTCCAGTGATAAGGATGGGTAGCTTGGGGTCATTGGACAAAATTCTACGTGCTCGCAGACCAGACTATAGGTTTCACTATTTCGGTAAGAACTAAGGTCTTGGCTTGGATCTAACACTTTATAGCCACTTACGGTTAGAGTTGTTGCTTTAGTTTACCTCTACTTACTTGTTTGCATGAGACCAAATGTTATTGGCAGAAACTCCACGAGTAATTCCTTTGGTAAAGTTTAAATTTCCATGAAAGCTACTTTAGTGTTACCCAGAATTACAACCTTTGTGTATATCAACCTGTTTGGCATAACTTTCTTCATAGATCTCTAATTAATTATAGTTAATCCGTTAATAATAATCGTCTTTAAAGTCAACAGCTAATTCTTAAAAGTTCGGATCAATACTAAAAGAAATGTTCTTTATAAGCAGTGCTTTTACATATTTAAATAATAGATAAGACCCAAATTAAATTAACAAAACCGCAAATTGATAAAGACAGAATGCTAGACGAAACCGCAACGTAACATTCACAAAAGTTAATGGTTATAAATATACAAGAGCACCACCACCGCAATAAATTATTGCGGACAAGTAGCAGGTTGAGAACCGCTACGGGCGCCATGCTAGGGTGACCATGCTTTATTACCTAAAAATGCCCGTGTGTAAAACGCTAACCCCCTTTTTCATATCACTTCACAGTGATAATAAGAAACAAAATTTTATTTAAAAAATTTAGTTTTGGTTTTTATACATGAATATTTTATATTTTGATTTAGACATGATTAATCTAACACAGCCGTCAGACCAGCAAAGCAGCGTATTTATATTCAGTATTTAGTAGAGTACGCATTACTAGTATTTATACGCCTCATTGCACTAATCATCGCCAGCTCAAACTGTCTTTTTGTAGTCTCAAACTATAGTTAGGCTACAAGCAAACTACATTATAATTAAATAACGAATTTTTAATTTGTCCTAAAATTAATGTCCCCAAAGTTACGTTAACCTAGTCTCAGTTAATAAATATTAGTGGCGCGAGCAAGAAATACGCACCTCGCCACAAAAAGCTTGCACTAACAGTTGACTTTACTTTGAGCTTTCTGGTTCATTTACTCTGATTTAATGTTATCTGAAAGCTACGAACCTTTTTCGTGGATATTTCTAGTTTTTAGACGACAACTCTTGGGACACGATAGTATCCAATATAATATTTAGTTCGCTATTGAAAGTGAAAATACTTACGAGTATTAAAGCACGAAGTATTTGTAAAATAATAAATTAATCTATACAACCGGCAGAACCGATTTAGCTGAAAATTGTCAGGGAGGTAGTTTAGAGCCAGGAGAAGGACATAGGATACTTTTTATCCCGTTCGAAATTAAAAAAAAAGTCTGCTTATTTATTGCCATTAAGGCGGAACAAAGTTCGCCGGGTCAGCTAGTTTTTAATAAAACTAAAGTGAAACTCTACTTATTTCTTTCAAAGTTTTTGTAGACAGTAGACATTTTTCAAATTAAAATTTTTAGCAAGGCAAGTTTTCGAACATTAACCATGTTTTATCAAGATACAGTTAAATAAGTAAACTTAATAATTTATGGACATTTTCCGATTCCTTGAAATTACAATCTCGAATAAAATAATAGCTCAGCGAATTGCGACGTCACGTTACTACATCCCAAACATTATTATGTCAAGAAAAATAATGTATCGTGTAGGAAGCAGCCAAAATACGACGAAATAAGTTTTAATACAAGCCAAAACACGGTTGCGGTAAATTACTTTCGGAATTGAGTCTTTGGCTTTTACCCAGTACAGTCAGATTCAGAAATATTACGCACGACATCTTTTTTTTGGTCAAAGATATGATTTACATCTTCTGCTATTGTATCATGGTTAAGTATACTTGAAACTAATATGACAACCGATAAAAGAACGCTCTACAAAATAAGAAAACCTGACAAGTTATGTAATTTTAAAAGCAAGTTACTTTTTTAAGCGAATAACTAAGTAGGTACCTACTTACGCCTAATTTCGCTCTTGGATTTATTTGGATTCAGTTATCTGTGCTATTATACCTAGATACCTACCACGCATTTGTAAACCTGTCTGTACATAAACACGAACTTTTCCAAGTTTTAGAACATTTTTGGGCTTATTTTGATTTAGGGGAAGGGGGGGCATAGTGGAGTACTTAACTTCAATCGAAAAAATAAAAAGAACCAGATAAGTTACGAAGACTAGTTTTAATCGAAATGATACTACAAGTATTATATTATAGATAACTCTAAAAAAAATTTACGAATTATTAACTATTTTGGCATAAAAAAAGTTTTTTTTATAGTCTATAATTTTCCGCTTTGCCCTTATCACAAGGGTAAAGTGGAATTGCACATTGGGCAAAGTGAAAAAGGCACTTATTAAGCGTTTATCTACTGTATTTGAGCATTTTGCTAATGAGGTCAATTAAATGAAATAACATAAACAACTTATTTAGTAATTAGGAACTGTTTCAGGCCATAAAAAACCTTGTCCCTTACTACGGCAAGATCATATATTTTTTGCTCCAGTTTTTTTGAAAAATACTGGACGAAACCTATCAATCTTCTTCGATGCATCACCAGATTTCAAATGACAATGAAGAGTTCCAATTAGGATACCATATTTTGTGATGCCGAACTAATCGTAGTAAGACTCGCTTCCTCCATCGCTCTTCTCATTTGATCTTCTCTCCATGAGCCTTGGTTCGTTTTACTTTTGTAATAATTATGAACCATCTGAAAAAACAAATTAAATATTTCTATGTGGGAATCATTCCACTTTGCCCCCTTGAAATATTTTCCACTTTGCCTTTTTGATAATAATTACAGTTTTCAATTGATAACTAAGAAAGTGTTAAAATTTGTTTAATCTACAAAATGTCAAAGGAATCTATGATAAACAGATATTAGATTTAAATAATAAAAATAACATCACTACTCACTTTTGACAATAATATCCAGTTTCCAAAATCCTTGAATTTCGTAAGAAACTCACTCGATCTACATCGCGCAGTCATGTAGCCTGCTCAGTGGCGCTAGCCGGACTGATTTTGGTCAATGACCTTGGTCGGCCCTGTGCTTGGCTTACGTGAAGCACGAGTGCCGTTGGGTGAAAGAGTGTTGGTAAAATCAAATTTTTCGCTTTGCCCACCCCTTCCACTATGCCCCCCTCTCCCCTAAAGACGAGTTAATTGAGAGTCATCAGTGCGGTATGGCCCAAATTAGTTCGCAAATTTATTTGATAGAACTTCCAAGGCTGATGCTACATTTTGAAAGCAATTAGGCTAGCCCTGGGCACTATTTATCATGCCTGTCGAGAATAAAACCTGTAAGCGTTTTGCTAATTCAGCAAACAATAATTAAGCAAAGGTAAAATAAGTTGTTAATTGCATTACGTGGTTAATTAAGAAAATAATTGAACTAAAACATGACCTTATTAATTTTAGCTCTACAATTTCACAGAAAATATAAATTGATGATCTTTTCACTGTACCTTTTTGCTGACATGTAGGTTGTAATTACAATATAAGTAGTTACTTACATTAAATTATATCTGCACAATGTTATTCTATAGTATTAGATATCATCTACTTTAACGACTTATAAAATAAAGAGTAAGTAGTATTCATGTGTATCTAGTCGTAAAGTACACCCCAATAAGACATCTAACTAGATTAGAGGATTCTATTCAATGCAGAATGGGAGGGTAATAACGAATTCATAGAAAGCATAGCAAAGACCCAACAGTGTTACACAAAAGGTCTATTCGAATATACTCGTATGACCTTTTTGTAGTAACAACATTATCCCTTGCGTGTCTGTGAGGCACGAAAAAGTCTTATCTTTTGCTATTTTTGCTTGTTTAATTCTTTTTTCAATACATCTCAAACATTATTCGGGATATAATCCACTTTAATATCTACAAATCTAGTATATTTTCTAGTCATACGAGTAGGCACTCGTATTAGACAGAAAAGTGCCTACATCCACGTCACTCGCAGTATAACGGGGCTGTAAATGTTACTTGATCAGCCATTTCAGTATAACAGATTTTAATTCGTGTGTGTCAGTGTGTAACTCCAAAAAAAGCCTAGATTTTTGGGGCAACTGCGCAAATTTTTTAATAAGCCTTGTAACTTATTTACTTACGTTAAGAATTAAATAAATAAATAAATAATAGCTTTATTTCTAAGAAGTTGTACTACACTAAGCTCACGCTTGTATCGCAGCTGCGAAATAACACAACTATAAAAGTAAATTACAGTAGCATTACGACAAACAGTTTTACTTTTAAGCTAGTGGCAAAATGATATCTAAGGTAATATTAAACAGTCAAGTAAAAACTATTTTGATAACAATTACAATATAGAAATTGAAGTTGAATTACCCAATCAAGTATACCTAACGTTTTCCTAGAAAATATTCTTGCTCAACCCCTCAGTTATCTAAGGGTAATAGTACAAGTGTTAGGGATACTAATACCCTTTTGTGGCCAGGAGATGGGCCCACGCGGTAATACGTCCCGCAAACAGGGGTTGCTTTACTTTCTTTCATAATAGAAACGTGTTACAAAAGGGAGATAATAAAAGAAAAACAAGATGAAACATGTGTGTGGGACGTGCGCCCGTAAAATACCCTTTTAATTTTTACTTTACACAATTAAAGGTCTATTATGAGACCGTAACATAAGTAACCAAATACGTTAAGTACATCATATACTTTATTAGCACGCATCATGGACCTATAAAAAAAGTCGGACGGATTCTCATCAACAAAATACTGTGACATTAGGATACACCAGCTTGCCTGTACGTACAGGCCGGCACGCACACATTCACACCCTGTTACACCACTTCGAGTGCAAACTTCACACAGTTGACACATTTAAGCAGCGAAAAAACAACACGAATACGACATGTCTTGTGTGATGAAATTGTGTAAAAACCGTTCTGTTCGAACAAACAAAAATTAAGGAATCACATTTCACAGGCAAAATAATAATCCAATCACTTATTTCCCGACATTAAAATATTGAAATTAATTGAAATCAAACGTCATTCACTCGAAAAAATAATACGTCAAAGACCAGTGTTCTCAGTTATTTACGTGGGAAAATTACCCGAAATATGGAAAATTAATAATAATTTTAGGACTTTTTAGTTATTTATTACGCATACTATGGAAATAAAATAATTTATCATAATAATTGTGTTTTAATGGGATATATTTTCATAGGCAAATTTGATCCTTCCCAAAAATGTGGAACTGCAAAATTCAAATTTTCTTACATTGATTTCAAGTCAGTGTCAGGTTGTATGTTAAAAAAAATCTATCAGAGATAATAATAATTATATTGATGATGCATAAGATTATGATTATAATGTACACAAGATTCGTAATTTGTAACTGCGTGAATCATTTTTGATCAACATTAGGTATGTACATAACTACATACCCTGACACACTGACTTGCAAACAATGTAAGAAAATTTGAACATTGAAAATTTCGCGCCTACCTCAACGCATTCACCTTTCATCCTTTTAAAATGGCACGGAATAATTCTGTCTACATTTCCAAGTAACATCTGCCGATCTATGTTTTTCTTAAAATAAATGGGTAAAATGTTTTGGCTAACATGGCATCCCTAAATTCACTCACACAATAGACAAACGCCAAAATTTTGCGTCACAGTTTTGTTGTAGCGCGAGTTCCGTCCGCCTTTTTTTATAGGTCCATGGCACGCATACCTACTTTAGAAACATTTTCTAAATATTAAGCTTAAATATGTTGCTGTTTATTTAAATATTGTTGCGTTCCTGAAAATTTTAAATCTAACTCAGGATTTCCAGAAACCAACTCATCTGAAATACGAGTAGGCATCTACAGTATACAGTCGCAGAAATTGAAATATAAACTTTGATGCTAGAATTTCCAGAAATTGGATTCTAAGTTTGTTTGGCTTATTTGTGCTTTTACGTATTAGTGGTTAGCTAGATTTTCAATTAAGGTATGATTTCTGTGAATAGTAATCTCTAACCAAAACGTTTCAGGTTTTCCCGGAATTATTTGACTTACTTAACAAAGCGATTTACAATAAATTGTTTTAATTTATAGTGAATCGGTACTAAATACTTAGTACACGAGTAAATTATAATTTTCTCGTAAGTAGATAATATTCGTACTACATTCAAAATCAAAATATCTGGGTCTCTAAAAAGTTATTATACAGGGTGTTAGGTAAATGGGTAGGTATATGAGCCGACACTAGCCCATGTTAACATGGTCATATAAATGGTATGGTGAAGTCAGAAGATTGATATCTTCATTTTAATTATTTTAATTTTCATACAAATCAGATTTTATAAAATATATTTTGTGTGAAAATTTAAAAAAATAAAATGATGATATCAAAAGACAATGCCGGAAATTGGCATCTTTTTTTTTCGCGCGGCCATCGACCAAACTTTATTTTTTGATTACAAAATAGTGTAATAAACCAAACTTATTATCGCATGTATACCTCTAAACTGAGTTACGAGCATTAGAAGTTTGATGATTTTCATACTAGATTTGCTTTTTGCGCGCAAGTTTTGTAAGAAATTGCAACAAAATATTGCGCAATATTTTAATTGCGCTGATTCTGCTGCATACTGATGTCTGGAGCCTTTAATGGATGGTATTGTTTGTTTACACATACAATGTCACTATTTTGTTGCAATTTCTTACAAAACTTGCGCGCAAAAAGCAAATCTAGTATGAAAATCATCAAACTTCTAATGCTCGTAACTCAGTTCAGACTGAGTTTAGAGGTATACATATGTCATAGTAAGTTTGGTTTATTACACTATTTTGTAATCAAAAAATAAGGTTTGGTCGTTGGCCGCGCGAAAAAAAAAGACGCCACCTTCCATACAAAATCTGGCATTGCCATTTCTGACTTCACCATACCATTTATATGCCCATGTTAACATGGACTAGTGTCGGCTCATATACCCATTTACCTAACACCCTGTATATTCTAGGTACCTAGAATTTCAGATGACGGAGACGGTACATTACCTACGGACTTAAAACAACAAAATACCACCACCACCACCACCACGATAACCGGTGCTTTTTGTATGGAGTTTGACAGATTTTTGACGTTTGTTAAAGGTAAAGTAAAATAGTGCAACCCAGCCTCAAATAAACAAAATATTAGCAATATCTATCTATATAAATAAAAATGAATTGCTGTTAATCGTTAGTCTGATTAAAACTCGAGAACGGCAGGGCCGATTGAGCTGGTTTTGGTTTTAAAGGACAATGACCAAAAATGTATGGAGTGTGGTCCAAATGTCCACCACTAACGAGACCTATGTAGTAAAATAGTCTACTAAATACTGATTCATTATAACCAAACCGCAATCAAAAATATGCTGTCAGTAAAAAGTTATGGCTGAATGAAAAGTTTGTTTTTTACCTTTTCATCCGAAAAATGTTCTTGATATCATTCTATCCATTGCACATTTTGGACTTATCTACGCATATTATGTCATGTCGCATGTGGCGCGGGCTTATAGATGAATTTTATTAAATATTATACTACCTAAGCCTACGACTTTGTACGCGTGAAAATAGTTTGAATAATATTTCCCATTTTTACAACATTTGTTGTCTTTACTGCTCCGCCCCTATTGGTTGCAGGGTGATGTTATTTATCCTAAAACCACCCTTGATAAATGGGCTATCCATAACAAAAAGAATTTTTCAAATCGGACCAGTAGTTCCTGAGATTAGCGCGTAAACTACTACAATTTTTCATACGGTCATAACTTTTCACTGACAGCTTATTTTTTTTTTCGTCCCATACTGAAAGTTAATCTCTATTTAATGCACTATAAGCCAATATAGGTCTCATTAGTGGTGGACATTTGGACCACTTTTGGTCATTGTCCTTTGTTTGTCGTAGTCACAGCTGGGCATTAACTCGTTAATCCGTTAATCGTTAATTAACGAAGTTAACATTTCTATTAACGGATTAACTTTTAAGTTAACTTTAAAAAATGTTAACGGACTCGTTAACTTCCGTTAAATTATCCTAAGTCCGTTAATCGTTAATCCAGTACCTACTATTTACCAAAAAGATACAGCAGGTACGCTGAAAAACGCTAGAAAAACGCGTTCTGACAAGTACGTTCGGGCTTCCAGAACCCAAAACAACAGTTTTTGGAACCAGATCACTAACGAAACTTGTTAGTATGTGTGGGACAACTTTGCATCTGAATTTAAGACCAGTTTTCCTCAACCGATTGAGTTGAAATTTGGTATACTTATGTAAGTACGATGACAATGCAATGTTATGGTACCATTGAGCTGGTCTGATGATGGAGTCATGCGGTGGCCATAGGAACTCCTAAATGAAACGGCGGCATCGCATCGAATTTGGTTTCGTTGGATTTGTCTTTTCGAGCACTTTAGTACTAGATTATGTCCAGGGTCCTGATGATGGAGTCAGGAGGTGGCCATAGGAATTCCTAAACGAAACGGTGGAAACTTATCGAGTTTGGGTTTGCTGGATTTGTCTTTTCGAGCACTTTGGTGCTAAATTGTAGGGGAACCTGTTGAACCTTGGACAGAGTTGTACCTAAAACAATTGTATATATTTTTTAAATTATGTGGTTTTATGAAAAGTTGTCTAGGGTATTACATACGTTATTTGTCAACATTAACGTGAAGTTAGCTAAGATTCGCCGACGCCGTGCAAGTTCAAGAAAAAATGGTAATTTAATATTTTACACTGACGCAGTGAGATTTTGGAGGTTTACTTCATGTCAATTTATGAAAAATGTTGCATGTTTGACAAAACGGTTATAGTTAGAACATAATCTTTATAAATCTAGCTACTGGACAATATGAGTTTCAGATCCTAAGCTCAAATGGAAGTGGGTTTATTTTGCTTATTAAGTGAAGTAGTCGTAATGTTGTACCTTGACCACCCAACTAGCGATGTACCTTGGTCACTGATTTTCATTGCGTTTTAATGAGAATTACCCAATCAAGTATACCTAACGTTTTCCTAGAAAATATTCTTGCTCAACCCCTCAGTTATCTAAGGGTAATAGTACAAGTGTTAGGGATACTAATACCCTTTTGTGGCCAGGAGATGGGCCCACGCGGTAATACGTCCCGCAAACAGGGGTTGCTTTACTTTCTTTCATAATAGAAACGTGTTACAAAAGGGAGATAATAAAAGAAAAACAAGATGAAACATGTGTGTGGGACGTGCGCCCGTAAAATACCCTTTTAATTTTTACTTTACACAATTAAAGGTCTATTATGAGACCGTAACATAAGTAACCAAATACGTTAAGTACATCATATACTTTATTAGCACGCATCATGGACCTATAAAAAAAGTCGGACGGATTCTCATCAACAAAATACTGTGACATTAGGATACACCAGCTTGCCTGTACGTACAGGCCGGCACGCACACATTCACACCCTGTTACACCACTTCGAGTGCAAACTTCACACAGTTGACACATTTAAGCAGCGAAAAAACAACACGAATACGACATGTCTTGTGTGATGAAATTGTGTAAAAACCGTTCTGTTCGAACAAACAAAAATTAAGGAATCACATTTCACAGGCAAAATAATAATCCAATCACTTATTTCCCGACATTAAAATATTGAAATTAATTGAAATCAAACGTCATTCACTCGAAAAAATAATACGTCAAAGACCAGTGTTCTCAGTTATTTACGTGGGAAAATTACCCGAAATATGGAAAATTAATAATAATTTTAGGACTTTTTAGTTATTTATTACGCATACTATGGAAATAAAATAATTTATCATAATAATTGTGTTTTAATGGGATATATTTTCATAGGCAAATTTGATCCTTCCCAAAAATGTGGAACTGCAAAATTCAAATTTTCTTACATTGATTTCAAGTCAGTGTCAGGTTGTATGTTAAAAAAAATCTATCAGAGATAATAATAATTATATTGATGATGCATAAGATTATGATTATAATGTACACAAGATTCGTAATTTGTAACTGCGTGAATCATTTTTGATCAACATTAGGGTAAGGTGGGGCACAATGAAACAAAAAAACGTTTATTGTTCATAGAAACAAAATATCTTATTATTTTAATAAACTCTTTTCAAGAAAATTTACATTAGCTATCCCTTTAATAATCAACAATATCAAACTACATGTTTCTATAAGTAATCTTAAATTATTGGCACTTTTTCGAGATCAATTTTTTGTTGTACTGTGCCCCAGATCTGGGGTACAATAAAACTAGGGTAGGGGTACTATGAAACAGATTGGGGCACAGTCTCAGTTCTCGGTTTTCCTTTTTTTTCTTGAAATACCTATACAATGTGCTAAAATTAACATTTTTCAGATTTTCTGCTTCTCTTAAGTTAATCGTTAATCCAGTACCTACTATTTACCAAAAAGATACAGCAGGTACGCTGAAAAACGCTAGAAAAACGCGTTCTGACAAGTACGTTCGGGCTTCCAGAACCCAAAACAACAGTTTTTGGAACCAGATCACTAACGAAACTTGTTAGTATGTGTGGGACAACTTTGCATCTGAATTTAAGACCAGTTTTCCTCAACCGATTGAGTTGAAATTTGGTATACTTATGTAAGTACGATGACAATGCAATGTTATGGTACCATTGAGCTGGTCTGATGATGGAGTCATGCGGTGGCCATAGGAACTCCTAAATGAAACGGCGGCATCGCATCGAATTTGGTTTCGTTGGATTTGTCTTTTCGAGCACTTTAGTACTAGATTATGTCCAGGGTCCTGATGATGGAGTCAGGAGGTGGCCATAGGAATTCCTAAACGAAACGGTGGAAACTTATCGAGTTTGGGTTTGCTGGATTTGTCTTTTCGAGCACTTTGGTGCTAAATTGTAGGTATTGTAATTGAACCAAGGCTCTGAGATTGAGATACTACTAAAAAGTGTAAAATAAAATTATAATATGTAATTAAAAAACTTTTTTAAAAACAAGCTTTTATTCTGAAATGCAGTTGTACTAAAGCGAAAAAATTTATAGGGATGTTTCCTGGGTAAAAAAGCAAGAGTTTTGAATAGTCCGTCAGTTAGCTTATCAAAAATTACTCGACACGTATTTTTCACTTTTTAAAACTAATGAAAATGTAAAAAGATAAATCGTGTCAAAGTTCTAAAGAAAAGGCCCGTGACGTCAGTGAATGCGTAAAAGTGCAGCACTTTGTGACGCCGCGCGGAACTTCAACGCACTATAACTTTGTAATTATTTGTTTGATTGACAATTAAAAATATACGTGTCCAATATTTTTTTATACTAAAATTGACGGACTAAAAATTTTTTTTTCTAGCCTATTGTACTTATGCAAGGTTCAAAAAATTTCAAAAGCTTGTATCGCGCATGGAATTTATTCCTTTTTTATGTTGCATACAATTATTTTTTTCGTTTTATTATCATGTGTTAACGGATTAACGATTAACGTTAACTTGCGTTAAATCTTGCGAAATGTAACGTTTTAACGTTTAACGAAGTTAATTTTTTTATTAACGGTTTAACGATTAACGAAGTTAACTATTTGGTTAACGGTGCCCAGCTATGGTCGTAGTCCAGGGTAGGTCTAAACGGTCAGCAATTAAGGAAAAATTGCGATGACTTATTTATTGCCTTTAAGGCGGAACAGAGTTCGCCGGGTCAGCTAGTTTAAATAAATAATTGGTTTATGACCAAAATTAGTTTATTTAAAGTTTTTACCTAATAAAAAGCCTGCACAGGTAAAATCGAATTGCAATTCACATTACACACAGCAATGTTCGTTTAGGATTCTCAGCCTAAAATATTAAAGACGCAATCTTGGCATCCAAAGTTAGTACAAGGCGTTAGACAGACTAGACTAGAAGATCTCATCTCGACAATTTGATTGCGCTGTTTCGAATATTCCAAATCTATGAATATGCAATCTGAACGTACGTGCCTCACCCAGCTCATTTATTATTCACTGCGATGCGCCAATTCTACTGCTTGGAGATTTCCAAATTGAGAAAATCTGTTCGTTCCCGATAGAGAACGAATGTAAACGAATCTCGAACGGATGTGATTTTTGAATAATATTTTAGAACCGTTTCGTGACAACGCAGACTGAGTGGGAATAACTTTTGAGCTTATTTTAATCCTGTTTTATAAAGTATTAAATTATAAACAAATAGCTTTAGGGCATTCTATGATACTAAGAAAAGTACTAGTTTCAAGCTATTTTCTTTTTAGCAAATAGTAATTTATTTTTATGCAGTAGTGTACGTAGTTTTTAGGTACGTATAGACTTCACCCATACGCGTACATTGAAATAAAACCAATGTTAAAAAATAAAAAAACGTGAACAGTGTTAAAATTATTTATTATCTTATTGCAACGTATTATAAACCAGTAGAGGACAGTTTCACCGGTTCCTGATAAAGTTATAGATAGTAATCTGACATAACACTAAGAAATAAATGTTAGATACAGATTTTCGACTACTTTATCTGCCAGACAACTTAGTACCTGTGAAACAACCAGTAGTTTATCTGGCAGATAAGTTTTTAATAGGCAATCAGGGACCTTGCCAGTAAGCGGTGAAACAAGACCTAAATATCCTTAAACATTTACTATACTAATCCAACAAGTTTCTTCAGTACATAAAACTATAAACATAATTTTTGTATATAAAAAACATTTCGAGTTTGTTTTTAGTAAAAAATACTTTATGTACAGTCACATTAGAACCATAGTCCATCTTCAGCCTCTTCCTCGCTGTCTGTCACTTGTAAGTCGTCTTGTATGGCAGGATCCGGCTAGGGAAAAATAATTTGGATTTAATTTTAAGGTACCATAACCTTTATTTAAGAAAAGAGATGTCAAGGTAAAATTTTAATGTCCTCTAAAACATGATTAGTAATTAGTTATTTGTTTTATCAAAAACTTTTTAAAAAGCTCAACAACACCGACTAGAATGGTCAAGCCAATGGTCAAAGAAATTACAAACTGACAGTATTATGATCATCGGCAAGCCGAATACGAATAGTCGTAAAAATCACAAATTGACAAAACGAATATTCGTTGTCGAGTGGTCGTAGAATTTATTTATAAACGAAAGCTCGTACAATCGGCAACCACTAATTGATGTTAACTACCCATTGCCGGTCATGTCGTCTCCTTCTATCGCAAAGAATCACTATTTGATGAGAGCAAGAGCAAAAATGAAAATTGATAGTTAACACTGTGGCCGATAGTACAAACTGTTACCGGCGAATTAGAAATTTTCGACAAAACACGTGGAAGAATAAACACAGTGGATAGTAAAAATATACAAGCAATAGATAACTGACCTGCCAGTTCTCTGGCGGTTCCTCCTTGAACTGTGGCGGTTCCATCGGCGCGCCTTCCATCATGGGCGGGTCCATTTGCATGTCGGGCTCTATCGGCTCCTCCTATAGGATTAACATAAATATTATACCGCTGAAGCCAAGGACGCAAACCATGGTGCCTAGATGAGAAGGGATTTGAGTCAGTGTTACTTATGAAATACTTTTTTTAAATAAATAGCCCGCGCCATTTTGTATCCCGAGTTCTATATCGAGCTTTAAAAGAAGACATTTAAAAAAGCAGAATGTCTAAATTCAAATTCAATCATTTATTTGCTAGAATACATAATCACATGCTCGTTTTACAAAGCAGAACTAGACTGTGAATCGATGGTATATGGAAAGTGACTGGTAGCTTCTTCTATCTTATAACGAAAACCCATAAAGTACTCCACTAAGCATGCAATCACATTTCAATCTAGGTCTGGGACTTAGGCCTCAGCCTCGAACTTAGCGGGCAGCGGGGCGGCGGCGGCGGCGGCGCGGGAGCGGCAGGATCTTATGCGTAAAATCAAATAGACCGGTTCTCGAAAACAGCGGCGCGGCAGCGGCGCCGGAGCGGGCAACGAGCGGGCAGCGGCGAGGGAGCGGGCAACGAGCGGGCAGCGCACTCCTTCTTTTGCCCACAATAAATCGAGCGGTAGGAATAAATTTGAATCGAAATAAAATTGTCGCCGTTGTTCAGACATTTCGTTTGCGAATAAAAACAAATATCTCGACAACACAACCCCGAACACAACACTTCGCCGCTAAAGCGCCGCGCGAGCTGCCCGCTTGTTTCGAGAACGGGTCTGCGTTGCCCGTCCCGCTCCAGCGCCGCCGCCGCTCCTGCCCCGCTGCCCGCTAAGTTCGAGGCTGAGGCCTTACTGAAGCGTTTGATACGGGACAACTAAGGATCAGGTTCATTGGCCACTAGCATGGGCGGGCGACGACGTTCATGATAGTTGAAGGAAGAAGTAAACCATTATGTTTTTACACTATGTGGCCCAAATAGGAATTAGACCGACTGATGGCGCTTAAAAGAAACGCGATGTGAATAGATCTTAAAATATATTCAATGGCGTACCTTCACAACAGGCGGGTAGGAGTAGTCCGTCTGCTGGTCCAAGTCCACAAAGTCCTCGGACAGCGGCGGCGGCTCGTCGGGCACCTCGCGCTTTATCAGAAACTCGGACGTGTCGAACGAAGGCTCACCCATCGGTATGTCGTCGTCTGGAATTAATACAGGAATAAATAGCGTGCCGTATAAAATGAATCGTTTTTTGATAGATTACAAGTTACTAAAAACCTAATCGTCGGATATTGGGACTCTACGAACAAGACGTTAGAGATATAATTATTAGGCAGCGCATGATTGGGAGAGCCTCGTATGTCGTGTCCCGTAACAAGGCAAGGCAGAAGAAGTAGTTCTCGGATAGTAAGGGTGATGTGACCTTCATCCTTGGACGTTTTTGTTAGTTATCGAAATAATTATTTTATTGCTGGAACCGGTGAAACTGGCCTTTACAAATAAGCAACAATCTTTGATTATTACTATTAAACTTACCAGGTCGCACAGAAAGTTGTACCAAGCCTTCGGCGGCGTCTTTCTGTTCCACTTCTTCAAGCTCTGAGCTGCCGCTGTCAGAGTATTGGAGATCTGCACAAGACAAAGAGGTTAGCATCCATACAACAATATATTTCATTCAATGTTACTGCAGTTTAGAAGGTAGGTAGTCTTTATATAGCTTACCTTCTTCCAAGCTGTTTTGGTCTTTTCTCGGTCTGCCGCGCTTTCTTGGAGTAGCGCCTAGAAAAAAAAGCAATTATTAGCAGTTTGACAGATTGAAATCTCTACACTGCTTGATTCAGACCCTCCACGGTCTCGCAATTTTTAAATTTTATACAGTCCTATTGGGTAATATTATGATTTATACAATCCTATTGAGCAATCATACCGTCAGCGGAAGTAGAGGTGGAAGGCTTATGTTTCCTAGGCCTTCCGCGGCCTCGCTTCTCGTCCGAGGGCGGCGGCGGCGGCGCGTGCTCCTCGGGCTCTAAGTCCGAGTGCTCCGCGTCTTCTAGCATCTTCTGTTGCACGCGCGCGATGTTCGCTTCGAGTTGGCTGACGTTTTCGCCGAACTGGGTGAAAAAAGTTGAATTGAGAACTTACAAGGAGTTTTAAAGCAGATATAAAATTAAGCAATATTAAGTATAGCATCAACTGAAGGCTTTAAGTTTCCACCAGGGCGGAGCGGAGAAGTAGAAAATTTTTACAGCGGCGGCGGCGTGGCGCGGAGTGGAACTGTGCGGAGGGGAGAAGAGGAGTGAAAATAATTAAATCTAATTGGTTATTCAAAACACTTCTGCGCTCCGCTCCACTTTGGTGAAAACCGGGTCTTAAGGATCCCAGGAAGCATCGTTTTCGTCAAATGTTCCCTAAAGCTGTTTGGGCAGGGCGTCGGCGCGCGCTATTTAAATGCTCTGACGGGCCGGTAAGCGCGTACGCATCTGACTATGAACTAAACTTACCTAAAGCAACACTTTATCTGTATCTCGTAACATTTTTTTTTTTTTTAAAAGGGTTGACTTAAAACATTTTAGTTTTTTAAAAAGGTTGACTTAAAACATTCCCTAATATGAGTGAAAATGACAGGCTGAAAGGTTGCCAATGATAAAAGCACCCTGTATTTATTATTTTTTGTAAATATGTTACGGTCAAAGTGATAAATGTGAAAATTATGAATAATCGCCGGTTATTATGAATAATTACCGAATGATTTGGTAAATGTGATTAATATGAGGTCATTTATGTGTGTATAAAACTAAATAGGCGGCTTAGGGGTGGCCCAAGGGCCACCCCCGCCGCACCTTAACCTATTTTTCACTTTAAATCGAAACATTATGTTATAGGCATCATGGAAAACTAATATTATGCAAGAAACACTCCAAACTCATTATGCCAATTTATATTAATATATGATATCAAAACGTTCAAAAGTTTGGCTGTACACGAGCACGTACACAAGATGTTGTTCTCTTTTATGAAATTTGTTAGTACTGAGCTTGAATTATTAAATAATCACTGTTAAATGTGATTCATTTATCACTTTTACCGCGACTGTCGGTAATTATTCATAATAACCGGTTATTATTAATAATTTTCAATTTATCACATTAACCGTAACAAATATACTAAATTTTAATACTACTTTACCTGTTCCAGTGCCTCTTGCGTCACCTTCAGTATGGCCTCAGCCTGCCTCGTGAACTGCGAGTTGATGCCGTTGTAAGCGCGGCAGTTGTCGACTAACAGCTGTATGTCCCGGAGGAACTCGTCGCGGCTGTGGTATTTGTGGGCTGGTGACAAAAACATATTCAGTAAGATCACAAGCTATGAAATGTATTTCGAGTTTGTGGTATTGATAATAGGAATTCTATCTTCATAACTTTAGTAACTCTGTCTGTTTGTTATAAAGAAATCAAATAGATGGACATGGGCTTTTTTTTTTTATTCTAAAATATGTGTTAAAAAAGTAAACCAAGCTGTAAACTTTATATTGCAGATGGAAATAAACGAGGTTAAAAGCACCATTGAAATCGAACGGGGAGTGACCATTGATAGCATTATTTCTAAAATGTAGAAAGATAGGTACTTTTTATCACACTTCACACAAAACAGTCTTAACGCTAGGATGCAATCTCTTCTAGACATCCTAGGATCCCAGGACTTTAAGGAAAAGGCCGTTCAGTTAAATGTGTGCTCCTAACATACAGTTTCTTACCTTGAATTTTCTTGCCCATAGTCTCCATGTCGATGGGTTTCTTGATGACGTTGTAGTAGTCCTTGACTTGCTTCTTGTTGACAGGCTTGAGGAACGGCCACGCTTCAGGCATCACCTTCAGTTTCGTTGTCAGTAGGTTGTCCAAAATGAACGATAGTGCGACCTACGAAAAATAACAGTTATTATTATTACATCTTATGCTGGTTATTGTGCATTAGAACTATGATGCTAGTGTAGTCTAAAAACGCCGAAAACGCTTCTTCTTTATGTTGTACGTAATAATTTCGATCGCGTAATTGGATCTTGTTATAAACTATGTTACTTTACACGAGAAGTGAGACGGAAATAGTTTACACTAAGTTTTTTTTTTCGTTTGTTTCGTGTAATTTTATACTGCAAGTGGACTTGAAGCACTTACTTACTGGATATTTGTATAATATACGGGTTACTTACATTATAATAATATGTATGCTACGGTTATTGTTTGTGTGGGAGCAGTTAGTTAGAGCCCTTTGGCTTAATTTTTTTTTTTATTGTGTAATGCTGTATCTCATGTTGATAGCCCAATAAATAAATAAAATCGAGTTAACTAGCTTGTCGAAAAGACGGTTAAATTTACCTGATCATTATCGTCAAGAAGCGGGTTGATCTGTTTCTCCAGCTTGATGATCAGCTCTTCCTTTTCAGCCAGCTTTTCGACGCACCGCTGTAACATCCTCTGAGCCGCTAGGGTCAGAGTGCTGGTTGGACCTATACAAAACATAGACAAATGACTGAGATATAAATTAAAAACAAAATAGACTTCAAAGTATTTTGATTTCAGATATCGGTCAGATAAAGTAACAAGTATAGCGCCTAATTGAGAAGATTCCTATGGTAAATAAGTTACATGCATAATATAGTTTATTATTATTTTATCGTGTTTTACAAAAAAAGTTAATAAAAAGAATCAATTCATATACATAATTATATTACCAAATAAACAAGACTTATGTACCACTTATTATTGGAGAAAAGAAATTGCTTTGTCGCACGTTAATTTCAAGTCATTTTGTAAAAAAATAATAAGATACACAGTATTCAGCTGGATTTACTACCGTCTGTATAATTAACTGGTCATGAGTTTTTATCCGAAATGAGCCACTATTACAACTTTATAAGATAACTCACTGTGCCGTCTACACACTGAGATTCTACTCACCGTTATAAAGCGTAGAGTTCTCGACGATCTGGTTCACGTCCGCCAAGAAGTCTTCGCGGCTCTGGTATCGCTTCTGACGCATGTTTTCGCGAATGGTCTGGAGGTCCATCGGCCGCGATACTATTCGGTAGTAGTCTGCCACCAGCTGCGTTAAAATACGACATTATGTTCCGTCATTCTAGTCACCTTAGATTAATAATGCCGAAGCGCAAGAAAAGTGAGTGACTTAAAAATAAAGACTGGCTAGTTTTTCCTGTAAATTCTGACAGCAAAGACAAATGCTAGTGAAAATATAAAGAAGATGACATTGGATGACAAAATTATTTTTGCCTCACTTTATACAAACAAACCGCTTGTATAGACTAGTTATTAAACTAAGGGCTGATTTTTCAATCGTCAGATATCTTTTAACTGAAGAATAAAATTGACATTTTGACATATTTCCCATACTGAAACTGTCAATATGCCAAACTTATTCTTCAGTTACAAGTTATCCGACTATCGAAAAATCGGCCCTAAGTTAGCCACAGGATGTCCGCTGCTCGGCCTCCCCAATGATTTCACATCGCCCTCCTGCAAGCTTAATTCATGATGTGTTGAAGGTACCAGATGTAGACATTCCACCGGCACAGGTAACGCATTTATAGACAGAGCCATGAAGAAGAGCCGTTGTCATCATGCTTTTTCCAATCGTCTTTTACATTTTTTAAAGTAGTCATTCCATTGCGTCTTTTATAGCCCGACCAGGAAAATAAAAACCCTCCCCATGTTGCGCAAAACTAATGGTACTAATTTCTTTTAATGGCAACAGTAACTGAAAACTTCATTGACATGTCACCTTGCATGTCAGTCTATTGCTGTCAAAGTGTAAACAAACTTTATTTTAAATGTGCGCAATTGATTTTGTGAATTAAATTGCTAAAATCTTTTTATAGTCGTGAAAGAAAAGTGTTCACAATGTGTTAAAGTATTTTTCGAAGAGAAATACTAAGGGTTCGGACAATATTTTCATTGAATAATGTTTCCGACAAAGGATGTCAAAATGACTGACATGTTATCGTATAGTACAGTCCACTATGAAAATAAGCTGGTGGTTTGTTTCAATTTCAACTACCTATTTTAAATTTTTTGTCACTTTCGTGTTGAATTTTATGGAATTGGGAAAGAAGTACCGAGTTTGAAGCGTTCATGAGCAGACATTGCAGTTGAATATTCAAG
Organism: Ostrinia nubilalis; assembly: GCF_963855985.1. Lineage (NCBI taxonomy): Eukaryota > Metazoa > Arthropoda > Insecta > Lepidoptera > Crambidae > Ostrinia > Ostrinia nubilalis. Next base: position 8,631,140 of record NC_087096.1, on the reverse strand, counting down.
TTCTGAATTTGATTATTGATGAATAATAAAATAAATCCTACCAGCTCGATTGATGGTTTCATTTAATTTATTTAAACCAGGTTACCTATAATAATATTTTTTCGTTAATTTATGAAAATATCAAATTAGCCCGTAATCCTGAATCCTGATACATAAAGTTAGCCTATTATTTTAACACAGGTACGACTGTACTCAATGTTGCACTATCAAATGCAATTGACGCGCCTCTATGCCAGGGTTTTTATGTTCCTGGTCAGGCTATACCTTCTGATTGACAGGAAACAGGAACGGTTGAACATCTGGCAGATGCCTCATATGGTTCAGTACATCTTCTAGCAACGAAGACAGCGTAACCAAGGGGTCGGTACGCCGCCTCTCAGCCGGTCGCTTGACGAGGTAGACGCACGACTCCGAGGCAGTATCCCAATCGCGTTTATAGTTTTATTTATGACCATTTATGTCACTTACCTTCTGATTGACAGGAAATAGGAACGGTTGAACATCTGGCAGATGCCTCATATGGTTCAGTACGTCTTCTAGCAGCGAAGACAGCGTAACCAAGGGGTCGGTTCGCCGCCTCTCAGCCGGTCGCTTGACGAGATAGTCACACGACTCCGAGGCAGTGTTCTAATCGCGTTTATGTTTTATTTATGACCATTTATGTCACTTACCTTCTGATTGACTGGAAATAGGAACGGTTGAACATCTGGCAGATGCCTCATATGGTTCAGTACGTCTTCTAGCAGCGAAGACAGCGTAACCAAGGGGTCGGTTCGCCGCCTCTCAGCCGGTCGCTTGACGAGATAGTCACACGACTCCGAGGCAGTGTTCCAATCGCGTTTATGTTTTATTTATGACCATTTATGTCACTTACCTTCTGATTGACTGGAAATAGGAACGGTTGTACATCTGGCAGATGCCTCATATGGTTCAGTACGTCTTCTAGCAGCGAAGACAGCGTAACCAAGGGGTCGGTACGCCGCCTCTCAGCCGGTCGCTTGACGAGATAGTCGCACGACTCCGATGCAGTATAGTAATCGCTTTTCTAGTTTTATTAATTATTTATGACCATTTTTGTCACTTACCTTCTGATTGACAGGAAACAGGAACGGTTGTACATCTGGAAGATGTCTCATATGGTTCAGTACATCTTCTAGCAGCGAAGACAGCGTAACCAAGGGGTCGGTACGCCGCCTCTCAGCCAGTCGCTTGACGAGATAGTCGCACGACTCCGATGCAGTATACTAATCGCTTTTCTAGTTTTATTAATTATTTATGACCATTTTTGTCACTTACCTTCTGATTGACAGGAAACAGGAACGGTTGTACATCTGGAAGATGTCTCATATGGTTCAGTACGTCTTCTAGTAGCGAAGACAGCGTAACTAATGGGTCGGTTCGCCGCCTCTCAGCCGGTCGCTTGACGAGATAATCGCACGACTCAGAGGCAGTATACTAATCGCTTTTCTAGTTTTATTTATGACCATTTATGTCACTTACCTTCTGATTGACAGGAAATAGGAACGGTTGAACATCTGGCAGATGCCTCATATGGTTCAGTACGTCTTCTAGCAGCGAAGACAGCGTAACCAAGGGGTCGGTTCGCCGCCTCTCAGCCGGTCGCTTGACGAGATAGTAGCACGACTACGAAGCAGTATCCCAATCGCGTTTATAGTTTTATTTAAGACCATTTATGTCACTTACCTTCTGATTGACTGGAAATAAGAACGGTTGAACATCTGGCAGATGCCTCATATGGTTCAGTACGTCTTCTAGCAGCGAAGACAGCGTAACCAAGGGGTCGGTTCGCCGCCTCTCAGCCGGTCGCTTGACGAGATAGTAGCACGACTCAGAGGCAGTATCCCAATCGCGTTTATAGTTTTATTTAAGACCATTTATGTCACTTACCTTCTGATTGACTGGAAATAGGAACGGTTGAACATCTGGCAGATGCCTCATATGGTTCAGTACGTCTTCTAGCAGCGAAGACAGCGTAACCAAGGGGTCGGTTCGCCGCCTCTCAGCCGATCGCTTGACGAGGTAGTCGCACGACTCCGAGGCAGTGTTTCAATCGCGTTTATGTTTTATTTATGACCATTTATGTCACTTACCTTCTGATTGACAGGAAATAGGAACGGTTGAACATCTGGCAGATGCCTCATATGGTTCAGTACGTCTTCTAGCAGCGAAGACAGCGTAACCAAGGGGTCGGTTCGCCGCCTCTCAGCCGATCGCTTGACGAGGTAGTCGCACGACTCCGAGGCAGTGTTTCAATCGCGTTTATGTTTTATTTATGACCATTTATGTCACTTACCTTCTGATTGACAGGAAATAGGAACGGTTGAACATCTGGCAGATGCCTCATATGGTTCAGTACGTCTTCTAGCAACGAAGACAGCGTAACTAATGGGTCGGTACGGCGCCTCTCAGCCGGTCGCTTGACGAGATAGTCACACGACTCCGAAGCAGTGCCCCGACGTTTGTTACGGGCCCCAGCTCGGTATTCGCTGGGTCTGCCTCGACGACGCTTTATGTCTTCCACTGAGTGCTGTTGGAAGAATGAAAACATTGATTAAGTAGTTGACACTGAATCCGTAATTCCAAAGTCGAATTTTATAAAAAAAAAGGTCCTTGTAACTATTTTTGGTTTATTCCCAATTAATTTTCCCCAATGAAAGCTAACGTAATAATGATTGCCCCTCATCGTGTGACGTCATAGCTTCTATCCTATCCTACTAATATCCTACTAATATTATAAATGCGAAAGTTTGAGTGGATGTTTGTTACTCTTTCACGCAAAAACTACTGAACGGATTTTAATGAAACTTTACAGTATTATTGTATATAACCCAGATTAACCTATAGGCTATAATTTATGACGATCTGTGACAAACTAAAATTCACGCGAGTGAAGCCGCGGGCAAAAGCTAGTTACTAATATTTACATAATATTTAGAGATCACTTTGTGACAGCTAGGGCCCCCCGCCCATATTCCCAGTGTCCTGTGGACCTCTTATGTATATCTCACCTTCATAACCTTCGAAGACACCGTCAGCTTGGTTCCGTCAACGTATCCCAGTTCGTCGTCATCGGGGTCCGGCGGCAGTGCGTCCACGTCGATCTCTGGCGGCGAGGCTGGCCCACCACCCATGGATCCCGTGTAGTGGGGTCCGATTAGTTTGTGTATGGCTGGCCCCCCGCCCATGGACCCCGTGTAGAGGGGGCCCGATTAGTTTATGTATGGCTGGCCCCCCGCATATGGACCCCTTATGTATTTCTCACTGACCTTCATAACCTTCGAAGACAGCGTCAGCTTGGTTCCGTCAACGTATCCCAGTTCGTCGTCATCGGGGTTTGGCGGCGAGGCTGGCCCTCCCTCCAATCATGGACCCCGTATAGAGGGGGCCCGATTAGTTTATGTATTTCTCACTGACCTTCATAACCTTCGAAGACAGCGTCAGCTTAGTTCCGTCAACGTATCCCAGTTCGTCGTCATCGGGGTCCGGCGGCAGTGCGTCCACGTCGATCTCAGGTGGCGAGGCTGGACCCCCGCCCATGGACCCCATGTATAGGGGGCACGATTAGTTTATGTATGGCTGGCCCCCCGCCTATGAACCCCTTATACATTTTTACTGACCTTCATAACCTTCGAAGACAGCGTCAGCTTAGTTCCGTCAACGTATCCCAGTTCGTCGTCATCGGGGTCCGGCGGCAGTGCGTCCACGTCGATCTCAGGCGGCGAGGCTGGACCCCCACCCATGGCCCCGTGTAGAGGGGGCACGATTAGTTTAAATATGGCTGGCCCCCCGCCTATGGACCCCTTATGTATTTCTCACCTTCATAACCTTCGAAGACAGTGTCAGCTTGGTGCCGTCAACGTATCCCAGCTCGTCGTCATCGGGGTCCGGCGGCAGTGCGTCCACGTCGATCTCAGGCGGCGAGGCTGGCCCCCCGCCCATGGACCCCGTGTAGAGGGGGCACGATTAGTTTAAATATGGCTGGCCCCCCGCCTATGGACCCCTTATGTATTTCTCACCTTCATAACCTTCGAAGACAGCGTCAGCTTGGTTCCGTCAACGTATCCCAGCTCGTCGTCATCGGGGTCCGGCGGAAGTGCGTCCACGTCGATCTCTGGCGGCGAAGCTGGCCCTCCACCCATGGACCCCGTATAGAGGGCGCCCGATTAGTTTATGTATGGCTGCCCCCCCACCTGTGGACCTCAAGTATTCCTCACCTTCATAACCTTCGAAGACAGCGTCAGCTTAGTTCCGTCAACGTATCCCAGTTCGTCGTCATCGGGGTCCGGCGGCAGTGCGTCCACGTCGATCTCAGGCGGCGAGGCTGGCCCCCCACCCATGGACCCCGTATAGAGGGGGCACGATTTGTTGGTACGCATGTGGCCTACTTGACCGCAAGCACCGCACTGGAATATAAATGTAATAAGTTTTTATGTATCAACATGGAGCTATAAAGATCATTCGATTTGAAATATAGAAGGGATATTTATTTATTTTGAGTAGGCCCTGTAAAAATGTTTGTGCTATTTCAGTTTGTGGTTTGTACTAACATCTGTCTTGGACTCGAATGAACAGGTATTTACTGAAAGAGCGCGCGCCGTCTTAGATTTCATGATCACTTACCATCAAGCAAGATCAAAGAAGTTCCAAATAATAATTTAAATCACTTGCTAGTAGCTAAAGCGACAGCGCTCCAATGCCAAAAATAAAGTTCATAAGTGTTTATATCACCGTGTCGTATTGCCGGTGAAGTAAAACGGCCATTATAAATGTTCTCCGGCTTTAGCTGGTTACTGTTTCATTTTTAATTAGCAAGTTAGTACTTTATCAACACTCTAGTGTTAGCTAGCGCTCAAAAAATTCAACTTTTATCCTCCCTAACTCTCGCACCCACACAAAGTATGGAATATTTATCAAATTAACAATTGTATTTTACCTTCAATTTCAAATCGGTCTTCAGCTTGGCCCGGCGACGCGACGGCGTGTGCAGGTCCGGCTCCTGTTTGATCTGACCGAGCGGGATCATCGCGGGGGACGGGGAACCCATGTCGTTCATTGATGATGATAGACTTAAACCTGAAAATCGTTGTAAAATAGTATCTATTACATCTGCATAAGATACTACACAAAAGAGATAGATGTGGCCCAAAAACAATTCAATTCATTTTAAATACAAGTAGCGTATAAAAACGTAAACAAATAATGATTGTAAGCAGGATTATTCATACTATTTATGTATATGCATGAAACTTACTACTTTCGCCAGGGAATGATCCAGGTACTGTCACATTTCCTGCAAGTCTTTCTCTCTCCTGATTTCTTTTGATGCGTCTCAGTTGTTCCTAAAACATAGACATTTATTTAGTATGTTCTGCATAATCATAACTTTCAATAATACCTATAATAAGGCGCAATAGTCAACTAAAATCTCCCTTCAGAAGATGAAAATGGCCGATAATGACTATTGCAAATGGCGCCAAATGTCAACTCTACTTTGGCATTTAGTGAAGAAAACAAAAAAGATTTAAAATACACGTTATCCAGACCAAATTAAAGACTGCTACGAATTCGCCTCTTTTGTCTCTTGCAAATGGTGCCAGCCTTCAATTCTACTTTAACATTAGCAAAAGAATCAGTCCGTTAAACATAAATAAAGACTCCTAAAAACTGCGAAAATAACAAAACAAACCTGAATTCTCCTCTTTTCTCTCTTCATCTCCTCTTTCTGCGTCTCGTCCATGGTAGCAAACTGCCTGATGAAAGTCTCGTCTTTGGTGGAGCGTATCTTCGTGTAGGCCTCTATGACCGCTGCCTTGCGCACGAGTTCCGCGCGAGTGTACCGCTGACCGGACGCGTTGCGGAATGTGCGGACTATTCTGAGCACGCGACCTATGAATATCAGTTAATACTTAGTTTCGTTACTAAAATTATAAATAATCTTAATACAACGTAACGTCAGAGTAGTGCGGTCATAGAAAAAAGGACAAAAATAAGCGAAGTCACAGCGCCAACACCGTGACAAACGCGACGTACGTTGGTTTCTAGAAATGGTATGAAAACTAAGCGCACCAAAATGGCGCCACTGAAGTGCTTCCTTATGCTTCTAATTTGAAGGCGCCCTTGACTTAAACTGAAGCAGAAGGTTTAATTTAATTATCAATATGACTGCAATGCATGTAAGTAACATTTTTCACTGACCTTGATTGGACGCTTGTTGCTGATCATTCTGATTGATTTGTGGCTTCTTTTCAGACTGTCCTAAGATCATCTTTCTCAGCTCTGCTCTTTCCGCTTCTTCCCTTTCCAGCGACAACTAAAATGTAGACAAGCATAATTAACCGATTGAGTCCCAGACGGCATTAATTAATGTCATAACAATTGATTATCTATTGTGTCTAGATTCGCGGAGCTTGAAGGATTAAGTAATAGTATATGACAAAGTTTTCTGAAAAGGATTATAATACTTAAGGATATGCTTCACAGCCTATATTACCTGTTCTGTGGTCTTTTTGTTCGCCAACATGTTTTCAATGTTCTTTCCCATCTCCTCCAAGTCAGACTCCTCACTGACCGAGCTCTCGGCTTCGTCAGTACTGAGCACTTCAGTACTTTGCAGCACCCTGTTCTGGAGTTCGAATATACGCTGACACTCTTCTTTGTACCTAAAAGATAAAGGGATAGATTTCATTATTGTTCTTAGATATTGTTTTATTTATCGACCAATTTATGTACAGCCACATTTTGCATACTTTTTGTGACTGGTAATATTTTTATCTTCACCCGCACATGATTCTAAACACATTATTTGTTGTTATTATTATAGCAAACATTCTTTCCCAAGGACTGATACAGTTTAGTTAAGCAAAGGCTTCTATCAAACATGCTTTAGTGCGGACTTTAAGCTAATGGCAGCTCACAAAGTCTACTATTAGAACTTCAGTCGATACACGTCACGATAGAAAAGAAATCTAAGTGGCTGAAGCAATTAAATTAGGCTTACCTTTCCTGATGTTCAGCAATTGAAAATCTGTTCCCTCTTGAAAACTTCGTCATACCCTCTTCTCCGGCTTTGGCTTTCTCCGTCGATAGCGTTCTTACCACGTCAATGACCTCCCAACGGGATAGTTTTTTGATCTACGAATAAAAAAAAAAAGAATTATCAAAATCTTGAGAACTTCCTCTATTTTTTTGTTGATTTATGCTAAAGAGTTGAACCTTACCTCTTCCTCAGGCACTCCAAACTTCCTCAAAAGCGCTTTCGCGTTATTCAAGCTCAGTCTCCTCAAATCCGCATCTGTTCCCGTCACGGTCCTCTTAGGTTGCTGTTCCTCATTCGGTTGCTGCGTGGGTTTATTCGGGATGCGGACGTATGAGAAACCTTCACCGCAACCGGTGGGGTCGGCAGGTCCGGTCAGTTGGAGGAGGCATTTGCCTCGCATCGCTTGGATGTAGGCACGGGTCGTATTCCATGGGGCTACTTTCACCTGTGATACAGAATTTGTGGTTAAATTCAAAGATGGAAACAAGATTTCACGCTATCAAATTATTATAAACCACCACGAGTCGATTCTTCTCTTTGAATGGCACGCAGAAAGCGGGTTTCATTACTGCTTGCTTATTTGATCTACCATCATTAAAACTATCTTATCAACAAACACAGTAACAAAATAAAACCTCTTACGCGTGGAACTCTTGGAGAACGATAGCTCAGCCAGCATAGGATGCAGCCCACCTATCGTCGATTTCAGACGACAAAATGTATGGACTTATCATCTTAAATCGATAAAATGCCTCGATAAAATTATATCGTGGCGCGCATCCTAAAGCGGCTTTTCTTAAGATCACAACATAAATCTCTTTACCATAGCTTTGACTAACCTCATCATCCATCTTCAGCTGCAGCTCCTCATCGTCGTCCTCTTGCGGGGTGAATATGAACTTCTCCCCGTACCCCGCGTCTTTCAGCCTCTGTTCTGCAGCGGCCATGCTGAAGTAAGCGCAGCATTGCTCGGGAGACACCATCGCTCGGATCTCCTCTTCGGATGGCAGACGGAAGTCTGGTTTGATCACCCACCTGTTTAAGTTAGAGTAGATAAATTAAAAGGGTTTTCGATTTTAATCTGTAATTTGACATTTGCGAGAACCATAGACAACAATCAAATACGTACAAAAGTGACAGCAAAAGTCAAAAATACTGACTTAAAATCATTTGAGTACTGTCAGGTGACACAGCGCCTTCAGTTATAGATGACCCACGCTGAACTGTCCCACCAAACTCAATGACAGGGGGGCGCTACCATCGTTCAACTATATGGTTTCCAACTTGGCAAAAATCGGAACCAGCGATCCAGTATTTTGGAACTATAGCTCGATTTTCTTACGCTTCATATGAGTGAAATTGTATAAAAAGTATTATGGATGTAAAAAACATCTCGTTCGATGAATTATCAAAGTTTTAAGTGGCCTGTCCCCCACTTTCGTCATCTGATTACAGTTTGATTATTAGATTACATTATTTACATTACATAGTGATTGACTGATCATGATGTATGTAATCTATATACTTATAATAAATCTGTAGAGAAGTCAATTCTGTACATGAAATATATTTTCAAAATAACTATCAGGGGGTGATTAGTGATCGATACTGATGCCAAAAATGCAATCAGTAAAATTTTTGTCTGTCTGTCTGTCTGTCTGTCTGTATGTTCCTTATAGAAACAAAAACTACTCGACGGATTTTAACGAAACTTGGTACAATTATTCTTCATACTCCTGGGCAGGTTATAGGATACTTAGGAATTCCCACGGGAAAGGGAAATAGCAAGAAAATCCTTTTGTATGAAAAATCTAAACCGCTTAAGTTAGACGCTTGAAAAGACAATGCCGGAAATTGGCGTCTTTTTTTTTTCGCGCGGCCATCGACCAAACTTGGTTTTTTGATTACAAAATAGTGTAATAAACCAAACTTGCTATGACATGTATACCTCTAAACTCAGTCTGAACTGAGTTACGAGCATTAGAAGTTTGATGATTTTCATACTAGATTTGCTTTTATCGCGCAGTTTTGTAAGAAATTGCAACAAAATAGTGAGATTGTATGTGTAAACAAACAATACCATCCATTAAAGGCTCCAGACATCAGTATGGAGCAGAATCAGCGCAATAAAAAATAGCGCAATATTTTGTTGCAATTTCTTACAAAACTTGCGCACAAAAAGCAAATCTAGTATGAAAATCATCAAACTTCTAATGCTCGTAACTCAGTTCAGACTGAGTTTAGAGGTATACATGCCTTAGTAAGTTTGGTTTATTACACTATTTTGTAATCAAAAAACAAAGTTTGGTTGATGGCCGCGCGAAAAAAAAAAGACGCCACTTTTCATACAAAATCTGGCATTGCCATTTGGCATGCAGGTACCTTAGTAAACTTAAAGTTTAGTTACAACAGGATATTGCAAAATTCCCACGGGAACGGGAGTTAGCGGGAAAAAACATTTGTATGAAAAATCTAAACCGCTTAAGTTAGACGCTTGAAAGGACAATGGGCAAAATGGTACCCGGCTCCAATAGATATGTGTCTAGTATCGTTTGAAAGGTCTTACCAAGATGAACAACTTTTACTATGACCACCAGCCTCAGATCTGGTTGTGTACGAAGATATACATACTTTTTTGCAGAATGGTACCCGGCTCCAATAGTTATGTTTGTAGTGTCATTTGAAAGGTCTTACCAAGACGAACAACATTTACTATGGCCACCAGCCTCAGATCTGGTTGCGTTCGAAGATAAAGATACTTTTTGTGTAATCTAAGTATCATACAGTATGAAGGGGGACGCGCTCAGGGCAGGGCACCGACGAGATGGTCGGACGCGGTGAGGAAGACGGTGGGCGGGAGTTTGCATCGTGCGGTCCACACAGCTTATGACCGCAGTCTGTGGAGGAACACTATCTGTGGTCGCGATCCTCATCAGTGAGGGATCGAGGAAGAAGAAGAATAACTATCATACGTGTCTATCGTATGGTACTTAGGTTATGCGAGGCAGGAAGGGTTTACTGCTCCAGCATCCTTCCTTAACTCTATAATTATTGATGGGGATAATTGTGAAATAAATATTTTTATTTAAAGAAGTACTACCCCCTTATTAATAAAAAGTTACACCTAGGAAGAACCTTGGATTAAAATGACATTTCCATACCAAATGACAATTTAAGCCAGAATTCAACTAGGGTGTAACTTTTATTAATAAAGGGGTTAAAGTTTTATTACTTCTTACGGGTTTTATTATGAGTTGCTAAAGCGAATAAACCCACAAGACCCAATAAGTCCATCCACAAGATGGACCGACGACCTCATAAAGGTAGCGGGAAGGCGCTGGATGCAGGCCGCCACCAACCGGCCATTGTGGAAATCATTGGGGGAGGCCTATGTTCAAATGGACGTCCTATGGCTAAAATGATCATGATGATGATGATGAAAGCGAATAAAGGGCTAATAGCTTGGGTAGTTCATCGTAGGTATAATCCTTTCCTTTTCAATGCTTCTTTTAGTTATATTAATAGATTGTATTCATAATACATACTCGTATACATGGATGATTGTGTTATACTTTCATTATAATACTTAGTGGAATTACTGCTTTCAAAACGTGAATTAGAACTGGCCCCATAGCAGACATTTTCCTACATCTAAAGGCCTTTTAAAATATATATTGGTTATGGCTATTGGAGCGGGTACCACTTTCCATACATTTGTGCCCATCATCCTTTGGCATGCAGTTACCTTAGTAAACTTAAAGCTTAGTTACAACAGGATATTGCAAAATTCTCACGGGAACGGGAGTTAGCGGGAAAAAACATTTATATGAAAAAATCTGAACCGCGTAAGATAGATGAAGGGGGGGTAAAACGAGATCCACGCGCACGAAGTCGCGGGCGGCCGCTAGTGTCATAATAAAGAACAACTAAAAAGTAAACTTACCAATTAGAATCCAATCCCGTACGTTTGAAGTCCGCGCACAGTTTGAGACGCTTTCGTATCGAGCTCTCGGAGTGGGACGGGAATGCCCTCTTGATGTCGTCCATCTTGATACGGCGTGGGTTGTCGCGCGATTTCCAGAATAATCTGTATATGTACACCTAAACAAAAAACCCTTTTAGTATTGGTTTTTCTATTACGGAAAAAGATGTGAAAAAGTTTTACTTCTCAGTCTGACTATTTAAAAGATAGGGGTGTATGATTATGTTATGATTGTATAGTCTTTACGCTCATTTAATAAAAAATCATACACTAGTTGTACTCAACATTTTGGATAATTTTACCTGTAAAAAGTCTCGAACAAAATTGTTGGCCCGCTTTGAATTTGGGCCAGGAACTTCGTACAGGGGACATTCTTGACCTGCCACATATAACGCGTCAATTTCGCGGATGTAGTATGCTTGTCTGAAACAAATACATAATGATAAAAAATATTTCCAAATACAGGCCTCACTATAATTTCCTCGTGTATCCATTTCATATCAATAAATGTAATAAGGTAGACGATTCAAAGCTTTGTAAGTTTTAAAGCATCAGAAAATTACATTGTTATTCGGATACATTTCACCGCATACAGCTAGTATTGCTGTCGTCTTTAGCTATTGTCGAGTCAACGATCCATTCACCGAATTACAGTATATACAACGGTTGGAGATCGAACGGTGGTTCAACAGAGTACTAACAGTCTGCAGACCACCGCCCACCTTTTTTGTAGTATACTCTGCTCATCTGCTCCTAATCACGACGTAAATTATTCAGTAATTCAGTCAGAATAAGGTTCAAAATACCAACTTACCTAGTTCTAATAATGAGGAAGTCAGTCTGAGGCAACGTGTGTTCGTATATCGGCGCGCGATACATATTGTTCTCTACCACGGGTTGCGTCGCGCCCGGAGCCAGTATGCCGAGGAAAGGCGATGTGTGCGCGTACGCAGTTTCGCCGTATTTTAGCGGTTTTGGGCCGTTGTCCTGATGAAACAAATATTTATCTTATCATTTTTGTAATTTCTTAAAATGAAATAAGCCGAACCAGACAGACATTTTACAATATGTATAAAAAACAACACTCAATATTTAGTAATAAATAGATTTAACTTTCACTATACAATACATGCAATTTATAAAATAAAACCATTCCAATAATTTAACATAACATAAAAAAATCAGCTGCTTTCTCGCGATTATATCGAAAATTATATTGTATTCTGAGATGAGATATAATAAATTTATCTGGGTGACACCATCAAAGTTGAAGACTTACGCCCACGGCAATTTGAACTTTATTAGCTGTTGCTCTTCATCTCAGCATACACGTAGGCTTACTGACTATTGAAAGAGCGCAGGTTACAATCATCCAACAAAAAGTATTAAATAAATAAATAAACACATAAATATTATTAAAAATACACTTACGGTATTCATGACATCTGTTTGCTTAGGTGATATTAATATAATTAAAAAATGTGCATTTGAAACCATACAAATAATAAAATATATTTACACTTTCATTTTAATACTAATTCGTGTACGAAGACTATTAAATGATTACGCGTGGACTAACTTGACTTGGTGCTGGACTTGGAAATAATTTACGACCAGCAAAGAAATCTATAGGTATAGCCAGAGTAAATACAAATGAGTAGGTCATCTTCATAGGAACGCACCGAGCGCGGTTTGTATGTGAGCGCGCCAATATACGTAGGTATGCGGCGCGCACGCACACACTGACAAAATTCGGCGCACCTCACCGCTGAATTTTGTCAGTGTGTGCGTGCGCGCCGCATACGTGTTGGCGCGCTCACATATAAACCGCGCCCGTGCGTTCCTATGAAGATGACCTACTCATTTGTATTTACTCTGGCTTAACTCACTTAGTGCCTGAGGTATTGGAGTGCCACGGGAGGGGAGACATTGACATAATAATAATATGATGTGCCAGAGCATACAAATCTAAAGATCTGAAGTCTCGCTGACGTTTGGCCGTCACTAAAACGCCCTTCCATGCCGCTACCATACCTCAGGCACTCAGTTAAGCGCTACGCCTATAATTGGATCAATAAACTTGATTACCCTAAATAAATAATATAACCTTACCTTGGAAGTGGTTCGCTTATAATAGTTCTTGATCTTAGAGCACATGCCCACTTGACTGATCAGCGGTGGGTGTTCCTCGCAGAACTCTATTAGTAGTAGTTCGCCGTCTCGCCCGCTCAAGTCTTCGGGCGTCCTCATGAAGAACACGTCACCACCTCCCGATGCCAAACGCTCGGCCTCACGTTGCTTGAAGAAATTTTTGGTTTATTTAGTTTAGGTCCCCTAAGAGTAAGAGGATAAGAGATTTCGCAGAAGCATTTTTAATTCCTTTAATTTGAAACGTAAACTGTGGCTTATATCAAGTTATTAAGCCTTGTTTTGTAATACTGACCAGCTAGTTTTTAGCAAAGAGCTTCATTTAATATAATATTTTAAACTTTCGCGTTCCATTGCAACAGCAGCCGAAACGTCAAGCTGTGAGTAAATAATGTAACTCAGACATAAATGTGGCGTTAAGACTCGTGTCTTTCTATTTTAGCTTCATTTGATGTTCAAGCGAAACGAACTGTGTATTCATAATTTCATTACTTAATGAACTTTCTACTAAAATACCAAGTTCTATTTTTTGCATGGACCTGTTTTGTTTATCCTCTTCCTTACTTCTTCGTCCTCGTGTTTAACAAATTTCGCACACCTGATGCGCATCCCAAGGCAATATGAATAAGCTTCTAACCAAGAGGTCTACTATAGAACATAGCCTCTATTTTAAACATTGTCTAGAGTTCCATGATGATCTCCACCTCTTCAATTATCAGGTCGCAGCGTGGTGCGAGTTCCTGCCCAGCGGATGGCAACTCTCTGGGCAGGTATTCGTCCCACGCTGCGTTATCCGATACTCGGCTCCAACTCTAGAACCTTCCATCCTCTTCAGCCTTTCTTCATATTACATTTGAATGTGCCTCGAAATGTATAATTTTGAAAATATTATTTTAGCTAGATAGAAAGAAAACTGTTCCTAATGATGGTACCGTATTTGCTGCTCTCCAGTTAGCGCCAATGGCGAGTTAAATCCTGTTTTGTTACAGGCCTTCTTAATGATGATTTTACGGATTACTAATGTTTGGCCAAAAAACGTTTCCCAAATTATCACATCGCAAACAACGTTTCGCAAATTTTCATTTGGCAAATTCTCATTTGGCAAAGCAACTTATTGCAAACTTTTAATTCGCAAATGTTGTTTTTGGCATATTATTGTTTAGCAAATTATTGTTTGGCAAAGTATGGTTTGCCAAATGATTCATTAGGCAAAAATATTTCACGATAAACTATTTACAAAATAATTTGATTGGTGCATAGAATGGATACAAATTAGCTTGTGGTTATTATTTTGTTTAGTGGGTAGTTAATATAAAATTTGTTCTACATTAATTTCCTTATTTCATTCTTTTTATCGAAATTTCCAAACGATTCATTAACAATAGAGGTGATTCTAGCGCTCGGCGGCCGCTGCCGCGGCACGCTTCGCTCGCCTTCGCGCATTAAGGGTCACTGTTCTAACCTTTTTTTTTTTTTTTTTTTTTTTTTTTTTTTTTTTTTTTTTTTTGCGGGGAAAAACAGGGTAGGTTATGTGGGGCTCACCAAGTCAGAAGGACGAGGCATACCCACTAAAAAGACCCCGGTGCTCCGTCACTCGCCATAAGTGGGAGGAAACTGTGGGTTTCCGGACAAAGCCTTCTCTACCACAGCCCCTCCCGGCGATTGCCCGCCTACACGGCGGGCCCTACAAGCCCCCCAGGACGGGGGGCGACAGGAACAGCTGGAAGCACACAGCTGTTCCCGTCCGACGGTGGTGGTGGCCTGTGCAATGCAGGCGGGGGCGCCCCCACGCCCCCGGCCCGCTGGCCATCACCGAGGAGAGGAAACTGGAGGCGATCATATTGTCGCCTCCTCTGACCCCTCCGCCGTCGCCGGAGCGAGGGCGCGTTTGGATCATCCTCGCGCTCTCGCTCCGCGGCTTCCTTCTGACACATCACGTCTTCACAGAAGGATGCCATTGCCACCCAGGCCTCGTTGCTGTCCAGCATAGCTTTGACTATACTGGGCAGCACAAGGTCCCGGCCTACCGCCGCGATAAGCGTATTGCGCTGCGGAGCCCACGCCGCACATACCGCAAGGGTATGGTGCGCCGTGTCCTCCGCACCGCCACGACACGCGTGGCAGGACGGCGTCTCTTCCCTCCCAATGCGGTGCAGATATGAGCCAAAGCATCCGTGCCCGGTCAACACCTGCACCAAATGGAAGGAAAGGTACCCGTGCGGGCGCTCGAGCCACCTTTCTATGGTCGGCGCGAGCGCATCCAAGGTTCGGCGGCCCGACTCGGCAACGGCGAGGTGGTCTGCCCACTGCTGGACCACAGTTTCACGAGCCTCGCGCCGAACCGCCTCCCTCTCCTCGAAGGCTGGGTGTTCGCCCCGCTCTTTCTGGGCCGCCATCCATCTGTAAACGGCGGCCTGGACATGCGCTTCTAGCTCCCAGGGAGGGGTCCCCGCCAAGGCGCATGCTGCGTCGAAGCCGACGGTGCGATACGCCCTGGCTACCCTCTGGGCGATGGCCCGTTGGGGTCTCCGGAGGTGGGCCGCGTTCCCCCTCCTGTCAAGGGTGTCAGCCCATATGGGAGCCCCGTATAAGGCCATACTCTTAAGAATGCCGGCATAGAGTTGTCGGCATTTCGCCCTAGGACCCCCCAAATTTGGGAGCAGCCACGAGAAGGCGTCGGCTGCCTTTCTTAGGCGCGGCGACATGTTGGCGAAATGTGCGCCAAACTGCCACCGGCTATCAATGATTAGGCCCAGATATTTGAACTGGGCCTTGACATCGACCCTAACACCTGCCACCATGATATGGGCATCAGGAGGGATCTTCTTACGGGGCCCGTGGAAGTAGATGGCCTCCGTTTTATGGAGAGCCACTCCGAGCCCCAAACGCCCTATTCTGTTGGCGACCGTTGTGCCACCTGTAGCGGCCAGGCAGGCCGCCTCGTCATAATTCCTCCCCCGGGCAGTTACAAGGGTATCGTCTGCATAGCAGATGATGTCCATGCCCGGGGGAAGGGCGCCGCGCAGGACCCAGTCATATCCGATGTTCCACAAGATCGGACCAAGGACGGACCCCTGTGGAACACCGGACTTGACACCATGTCGTCGAAGTTGGCCGGCTCTGTCCACGAACAGTATCTCTCGGTTCGACAGGTAGTCGGCCAACAGACCCTCTAGATAAGAAGGCACCTCGTGGTATCGAAGCGCCTCCAATATGGTGGTGTGGGGGATGGTATTGAACGCGTTTGCTATATCAAAAGATATAGCCATCACACCATCCCCTGTATTCACTGCCTGCTGGACGAGGCCTTTTAAGCGGGACACAGCGTCAATGGTCGACCGGCCTGCCCGAAAGCCAAATTGGGCCTCAGAAAGATTGGGCCCATTTTCCGTCAAGTGCTCGACGAGGCGGTACGCTATGATGCGTTCGAATAGTTTCCCTACCTCGTCGAGCAGGACTATAGGCCTGTATGCAGAGGGGGAGTCAGTTGGGCGACCCTCCTTGCGCAACAGGCACAGCTGCCCCTCCTTCCAGGGTTTCGGGAACTTTCCGATAGCAAAGCACTGGTCGAAAAGCTCCCGGAACCGACTTTCCAGTTCTGACGAAGCCAGAGCCACCATCTTGGCCGGGATACCATCGGGACCAGGAGCCGTCTTTTTGGCGCGGATTCTTAAAATAGCCGCGCCAAATTCCCCGTTTGTGATACAAGGAGGAGCGTCCTGAGCGGTTGGACTAGCTGCCCTGCGGCGATCGGCCATTTGCGGTGGGGTGAAAGAGGCAGGCTGACTCGGAAAGAGCGCCTGCACAACCCTATCCAACAAAGTCGGCTCCATGGTCTCGGTTAGCGGGGGGCCGATAGGGCGTAGCTTATTTCTGGCCGCCTTATACGGCCTCCCCCACGGATCTTCATTCAAGCTCGTCAGCATCTCGGCTCTAGCCCGATCCTTGGCGGCGCCGATTTCCGTCTTGAAGACCCGTTTCGCCTCCACGTAAGTGCTATAGAGGCGGGCCTCATTTGATGGATCTCGGACTGCGCGGCGTCGGCTCCTAGTGTAGGCCCTCCTAGCCGCATTGCAGGTGGCCCGCATCTCTGCCAGCTCCATTGACCACCAGTAGACGGCGCGGCGAGGGGGAGGGCGGCGCGATCGAGGCATACTAGCATCGCACACCTCGGTCAGTGATTCCCGTAGTTGGGTGGCTGCCAGGTCTACGTTTGCAGTCGTCACAGATGGCTCAAACCACGCCTGCACAAAAGCGGCCTCTTTGGCCATCTGCCGGTCAAGGCGGGTGATCGCCCACCTGGGAAAAGGGGAAGCTCTTGGACGGACCACTCTCTGTGGATCGTGGTTGGAGACCTCAAATCGGATGAACCGATGATCTGATAGGGTCTCCACCAGTTCTACCCTCCAGTTTTGCACACGCACGGCTAGAGCGGGGGTGGCGAACGAAACGTCTACCACAGACCCTCCCCGTTGTCGCACGCACGTGTGTATTGTCCCTCTGTTTAATAGGGACAGACCACAAGATGCTGCCCATAGCTCGACGGCCTCACCTCTAACATCAGTGGCAGGGTTCCCCCATGCCTCCGATTTTGCGTTCAGGTCCCCGAGGAGGGCCACCTGACGTGAAGAGCACCTACGAACTACCGCCCCTAGAATATCAAGATAAGAATCAAATTCGACTAGGGGGCGGTTGGGGGAGAAATACACGCCGACAAGGGCAATCTCCCCCCACGCGGCGGCCACGTATCCATGTCCCCGTTCTAAGAGCGAGAGGGGTGGGGAGTCGGGGGAGGGTCGCGGTACGATAGCTACTAAGCCGTCACGGTCACCCAACCAACGGCCGGTCACCGAATATGGCTCAGCAACGACGGCGACATCTATCAGCCACTCGGCCATTGCCTGGGACAGGAGGTCCTGAGCCGACCTGCAGTGGTTTGCGTTAGTCTGCAGAACTGTTCTTTGATCAACTCCAGACATTATTCGACCATCGTATACTCCTCCTCAGCCGCCGGTCGTGCGGCTGCAGCGGTGACAGACCGGGTCGCTGTCTGTACTTTGCCCCTCTTTGAGGGGGGATTACATTTCCTTCCCCCCATTTTGTGACCAGCTGGCCGCCCGCTATCCGCGCACACAGCGCAGTGCACCGCCTTTTCATCACAGGTGGACGATTTGTGACCCTCCTTGCCACAGCGGTAGCACAGTGCCGCCCTGTCTTTTGACGGGCAGAGCGCGCGGGTGTGTCCGATGCCGTAGCACCTGAAGCACCGCATTGGCGGATCTTCCAGGGCCTTAACAGATACCGAGCACCAGCCTATCAAGAGCCGTCCTCCTTCTATTATAGCTTTGGAGGCGGTGACCGGGCATTGCAGCCGCACCGTGCCGAGTCCCCCTCGGCTGGGACGGATCTCCCCCGATTTTATTTGGTCCGGGGGGCAGCCTCCCTTCTCTGCCACCTTGGCCACGACCTCGGCTTTTGTAACGGAGTCGTCAAGCCCGTTGATAACCAAGGTTATGGATTTATATGGGCGTGCCACTTTGGCAGAGTCCGAAATTACTTCCTTCAATTTCTCGGCAAAGAGGTCCGCCTTCTGTCCGTTTTCCGAGCCTGGGAACTCGAAAATTCGAGCCCCAGTTTGCGTGGGGCGGCAGCGCGCTGGACCAAGTCCCAGTTGAGAAGGATCGACAGCTTCCCGCGCCCGTTTAAGAACCGTCTCATAAGTCTCCCCTCTCTCCGCAGCCTCTGCGGTGAGTGTAACCACTACCGCAGTGGTTTTGGGGGGAGCCAACTTGGCCTTCCTCATGGCCTTCCTTTTATCTTCTATTTTATTGGCGGTAGGCTTAGGGGCCTGTGGGGCCTGAGCGGGTGCCGCCTTAGCAGTGGGTCCGGGCAATTTGGCAGCCTTTCCTTTGCCTCTGGGTGCTACTGGGACATTAGCTGCCTTCATGGATGAAGGCTTCTTTCGGCCCCTCTTTACTACCTCAGACCACCCCTCGTTTGCGGGAGTAGTCGACGGCAGGAGCACATCCTCATCTTCTGGCGTGGCCGTCGGTGGGTAACGCGCTTCAGCCCTAGCGGAGCCCAGAACGGGTGCGTGGTGCTCAGAAGTCCCCTGAGTAGCCGTAGATGCTGAGGCCTTCCGTGCTTTTGCAGCCCTTCCCTTTGCAGTCTTCGCACTATTGGGAACCTTGAAAGCTCCCGGTGCCTCCAACTCTGTCTTCTTATCCGACGCAAGCGGGGGACGTGTCCTCTGTTCCGGAAGGAGACGGTCTTCGATGCCTGCAAAGCAGGATCGCACGAAAGACCGTTCCTCCTGGACTATTTTTCTGATCGTCGCCTCCAAGTCCGATTCGGGGTTTGTGGGGGCGAGGGTTTTTGACCTGGCCCGCCGGACCGGTGGTGGGGCCGATGCGGGTATCGGCTCGATCTCCATCTGCAGATCTGCAGTCCTCGCCGGAAGGGTCGAAAGCTCCTTGCGGAGTTCTTCTACTTCGGACTGCAGGCGGTTCACTGTGGCCTGCAGCCTTTTGGTTTCGTCGGAAGCCGACCGCTTGCCTATTTCGGCAACGACCGCCAGCATAGACCGCGCGCGGTGGTAAAAGGCCTTTTGGAGGGTTCCTTTAATTTTGGAACATTTCCCGGCGACTTCGCAGATCTTATGCGCGTCCTCTGCCGCAAAGTTCTCTAATTCCTCTAGGGACATATCTGCCAAATCAAGTTGCAGGTCGGTACCATACCCAGCCCTTTCCCTGGCCACCCGAGTCCTGCGCTCGTCTTGCGCCACTTCTTCCTCCAGGTCCAACTGGAGCTGAGCCTTTTTGCCGCAAAGTTCTCTAATTCCTCTAGGGACATATCTGCCAAATCAAGTTGCAGGTCGGTACCATACCCAGCCCTTTCCCTGGCCACCCGAGTCCTGCGCTCGTCTTGCGCCACTTCTTCCTCCAGGTCCAACTGGAGCTGAGCCTTTTTGGCGACTTCAAGATATTTTTTGGCCGCGCCAATGTCAGCGAAACGACCAGTGGTCTGGGTACGACCGTGGCCACGTCTCGTTTTCTTTGGTGCCCTTTGGGCGCTCCTGTCTTTTCCGGTGTCCTGGGCGTCGCTGAAAGCTGACTCCCAGCCGTCTTCAGTGTCAGTCGCTTTTCGTTTAATCGACGCTGACCTTATATATTTATTTCGTTCGCTTTTCCCTTCGGACGCGTTTGTGAGTGTGCTTGCATCCGAATCGGAGAGGTTAGAATCTTGGGTCAAATCCTGTGGCACCCAAAAGGCGCCAGCCACAGATGGAGCGGCGGCGCGACTCCTTGTACAGGCTGCAGGTGTGCTGCTGCCAGATACTGACGCCGAGGCATCTAGACGCTCGAGCGTAACCTTGGGGCGTTTGCCATTTTTCTTGGCTTTGGCGTGTGTCTTCTGGGCACAGGCTTCAGCCTCCGGTTCGACGGTGTCCGAACTGCAGGGATCGGAATCCTTCTGGGGTTTGCGTGGGTAATTGGTTTTGGCGTGTGTCTTCTGGGCACAGACCTCATCCTCCGGTTCAACGGTGTCCGAACTGTAGGGATCGGAATCCTTCTGGGGTTTGCGTGGGTTATTGGTTTTGGCGTGCGCCATCGGGGCACAGGCTTCCACCTCCGGTTCAACATCTACCAAGTCGTTGGGCAAGTTCAGGTCCATTTTGAGATTGCGAGAGTCGTCGTAACACGGCCGAAGCCGCGGAGCAGTGTTGGCCCCCCCGTATACATGGGACCGACCGCCTTTTGAGCGGCCACGGGATTCCCCAGCTTGGCTGGGACCCGCCCGGGAAATTAACGAAGTCTTGACACTGTCCATATTGGGTTTGCTGCTTTCGGGCGCAGCTGCCCCACCGTTCCATCTTGTAGGTGTTATAGGCTTTTCCTTGCCTTGGCCCTGACTTCCGTAGCCAGGACCCCCGGCCCACTCCATTGTGGGTTACGGGTTGCCCGACAGGCCCGCCGAGTTGACGTAACCTGCCGCGCAGGTGAAGAGTCAGCCGCCCGCGTGACAAAACACGCGGACGTTGCCCGGGGGTCTAACCTAACCTAACCTACTATTTTTTGTAATACCTACTTTTTGCAACCATACTATTTCCTGCAATGTTTTACATAAAATTCTTGTGAAAACCATGATCATGTGCCTTAAACTTTGATTTGTGGGTAACGGTGGGTAAGTATGTGAAGTGTCAATTTGACCAAACAAATTATTTGGGATATAATATTTGGCAACATAAAACATTTGCTATGTAAACATTTGCCAAGTAAAATTTGGCCAAATGATAATTTGACCAAATGAATTAGTTGCAAAAAGTACAGTTGCTAAAAGTTCATTTGGGAAATGAAACTTTGGCGATAAGTTGTTTGCGAAGTGAAATTTGGCGAAAAGTAATTTGGCCAAACGGAAGGATACCTGATTTTACATGTTTAGATTAAAAAAAAAAAGATTTAGAGATAGTTACCTACCATACCGTATATTGATCACCAGTTGGCGCCAATGGCTTTTATACAATATGTCCGAGTATACTTGCTTCGAGACAAAATATGAGCTAAGAAAATGCACCAATAAAAACTCAGAAATTGAAAATGTCAATGGCGTGTAAAGTCTTGTCCTATCACAGGCTAGTAAAGTAACTAAGACAGTGGCGCCAACTACAGACATTAAGTTAAACTATTTATTAATTTTTTTACAAACTTCAGAGTTGATAACCATAAACAAAACACTAACCTTAGCCTTCTTTTTGATATGTTTAAGCAGGGGCTGCACTGGGTGCATGCCAGGCGCGGCCAACGGTCCATAAGACAGTTTCCTCATGGCCGGACGATGGAATGCCCTCAGCCTAGCTGGTCCCATATGGGTTTGTATGAACGGAGCTCGCAATTCCACTACAGGGGTGCTGTGTTGGATGAGAGGACCGCCACCCACTTTGAGACGAGGGTTTTGGGACTTGGGTTGGTAGTAGCTGAAATAAAAACCAAACTTTAGTAGTAGTAGGACCTTTTTGGTTGTATATTTTCTGTGTCCAGCTGTATACACCTATTTTCCACAGAAAAACACTTACACGTCATTGGAAATGTTGAAAGGATCTCTGTCAGGTGACTTCGGCGGCGGCGGCGGGGCGTCCTCTTGCAACACGTTAATGACACCGGCTTTGCCCAGCAATATCTTGGACTTCTTCACGTGCGGGTGAGGTATCTTCACTTTGGGCGCTGGCCCTCGTTCTTGAATACAATAATAATGAAATAAGTATGCAAGTAAAATAAAAGCCCAGGACCAAGACCCAGTTCAAAGCACATGATTCAATAAAGTTTCACATTCATTTGATATGGTCTGGCCGAATATAGTCTTGCTTCGAGACAAAATCTGAGCTAAAAAGATGCAGCAAAACAAACTCAGAGATTGAAAATGTCAAAAGTGTTTTCCAAAATTACCTAAGAAATTATTTAATATACCAAACTTTAGCAAACAGATGTCACTAATTCTATAGGTCTAGCGCATATCTCAGTCATGTGCCTGAGGTATGAGAGCGGCACGGGAACCCGTTTATTGATACGTCAAACGTCAGAGAGACTTCAGATTTGAACGCTCTGACACATCATAATGACAAAATCGCCCCTCCTGTGTTGTACCCATACCTCAGGTAGTGGCTGAGTTAAATGCTAGGCCTAGTTTCATTAATTCAGACACGAATAATAATTCAGTGACCAAATGATCATCTTACCTCTAGTAATCTTAGACGGGTCCACATCATCCGGTATCCCCAGGATAATGTTCTCGTCATTCGGATCCAGCGTCAATATCTTCGGTTTTGGTATCTTGGGCATGCACTCGGCGTCCCATATTACTTCCTCTTCCCATGTCCCGTAGACCAGCTCCTCGTTTTCTACGGGGAATATGCTGTACCAGGTGTTGTCTTCGCCGTCCGCGGTAGTCGCGTTCGCTTGGGCGTTCGGGCCGGTCGCTGATGAACTGTGGGGTTATGGGTTATGTGAGCATTGAGGTGGCAGTTATTTTTGGATAACTAACTAGAAAACAGCACTAGTGAACACGTCTTTAGAAGAAAGAAAGGAACATAGGCGATCATATTTCATAAAAAAAGTAGACCTAAATTGTGACTCACTGAGGCTGGGTGCACCATCTAACTATAACTTTAAGAAACGTCTAAAGTCTGTAGTACTTCATACAAAAAACACCGGTTATGATTATAGTCACGGTTAAAATATGTGGTGCAACTCAGAATGTCATTGCTAGTCAACAAGTGAACAAACTATCGAGAGCAACTAGAAGTCCAAGCTAACCAGGAGTGGCAGTAGTCTTGTAACCATCAAACATTTCAGCCAATGGCATTTCAAGGCTAAACTTTAGTCTATCCCATGAAGTTTTTTTCATCCAGCTCCTATCTTCTTTAGGTCAGTCATCAGTCCATCAAAACCTATTCATTGGAATCTTATAATGACACTCACGTGGCAGGTTTGGCAGTCAAAGCCGCCGGCGGCTGCGGTCTCGGATGTGAAAACTGCTGCGCGGTGCGGCTCACCGATGTCGGGACCCAGCCGGCCGCGTTGCTCTTACTGTTTAGCCGAGCTAGCACCTGCAATACACGAGCGTCACAAGCAAGCTGTCTGTTAGAAGATTGTTCATCGTAGATTTATCACTCTTTTTAATTCATTAGGCATATTATGCGTGAATTATAGAAAATGCAAGCAAGAAAAACTACAGTCATAGAGTTCGGGAGCTAGACTAATTTACTCCAGTGACATTATTAATAAAAAAATACAAGCAAAATGGCTGTCGTCCGTTCCGATCGGAGTTTCTTTTTAAGAGAGACGTGTGATTTCGGTTCAGCTGCGCGCACACCCAGCACTAGTGTTGTAGCGCGGCGCTAGTGATGTTGCGTGCGTGGCGCGAACACATAGGTTGTTACACTAGATACTAGATTATTGTGTAGTGATTTTTCCCTCACCACGAATGTAATTTTATTTAAGTATATTTCGCTTACCTTTTGCTTTATCTCGCTGCCGTCCCAGATGACGTCATCCTCCCATTGCAGCTGCGAGACCATCAGGAACGAGTCGTCAGGGAACCCACTGTCAGGGCTGTCGGATGTCTCTCTTTCTTCCTCTGGCTCTTGCTCTGGATCCTTTGGTTTCTCTTCCCTTTCTCGATCGGGGGATGGCGCCTATAAGTAATGGTCATGGTCATGGTAATGGTTTCATCAAAGTTATCTGATTTGAACCTCACATTCTAAAACGTCAGTCGAAGCTAGATTCAATCTGGGTAATAGGAATATTTGAAGCAATCACCGAACAGATTCATACTGGATTGTCATTTTACAATTGCAGAATAGGTTTACACTTGAGTGTCATTATGGGCCTTAATGATAACTAATACAAAGTGTCACAATATGGGCCTTAAAGATAACTACTACAAAGTGTCCAGTAAAATAAATCCAAGTATATTATTTGGCTAAGAAGTCATAAAGGCAATGTAAAAAACATAACTTTCTTTTTGGATGCAAAGACATTAGAAACCTAACCTAAAGAATGCCTTATAACTGATGTCTAAATGTTTGGTTTATGACAAAATAAGACAATTAGTTAGTTTTGCAGGGCAATTAAATCGCACTTAGCCTCTTGATTGGGTCATTATGCACGATAAGACAAGTACCTTCAACTTAAATCCATAGTCAAACCCATCTCCAGTCTCGGGTACGTTCAACATGTCGTACCACACTTGGGCCGGGCCGAAGCGCCAGTGAGCCGGCGTCGGCCGCTGCGACTTGTCGCCCGAGTTTGACGTGTTGTTATCTGCATTTGCCTGAGGATTCTCTTCCATAGGTCTAAAAAAATTAGAAAATTACAATCAAAATACAATAATTTAAATACTTTACTAGTATACATTATAGGGCACAGGACCAATTGTTGTGGAAATCCTTGGGGAAGTCGTTTGTCCAGCTGTGGACGTCATTTTACACATCTCCAATATAGCTTCTTGCTTGCTTCTATTGACTGAGATTGGGCAACTTTACATTATTATATTTTTACTGTGTTTTTATTAATTAAGTGATTATTAATTATTATTAAATGACATGCATTATGATTTATCTGTAATTAGTCTTATAAGCACTTTGGAACCTGTATTCTGTTACATTTTAAGATGTTTATCAGTAGGTATAATTTTTGACAGAGCAGCTAAATTCGTATTTATTGAGACAATTTACAAGTGAACTAATTTTAATTATTTATTTATTTAATTGTAAATTTTGTAATTTCTGTTCCATAGTATTGTGAATAACTGTTTACAGATAGATATTTACCTGAGGAACTTCTCCTCATCATCGCTAGCGCATTGTAGTTCTTGAGTTTCGGGAATCTGTGGTGGGGTATCGCTACTTGTGCTCCCACTGCGCTTACGGCGCCTACGTTTCTTCACACCACGCCAGATCTGTGGCAAGCTAGAGAGTTTTCCCGGACCGAAGAGTCGAGAAAATAATAAAACCTGAAATAAAATGAAGTACAAACTTACATAAATCAAGAGATAGATTAGAAAATTTTAAAACCGTAACCCAACTACAGAAAGGCATTTGTTTTAATTGACTCTTGATTTGGATAAGTGTGCGTTTAAAATGCAAATTACGCACGACACTAAAATTGGCAACGCGCTATGGAGGGCATACGGAAATACAAAGATAGGTACATAGATAGACTACTACAATCATAACCCTTTCTTTTGATTTTGCTGTAGGCAGTTAAAAATTAATTTTATTAAATCTTTTCACTCACTTTGTCAGGTCTAAAGTCTGGGAACAGCTCTGTCACATCTGTGTTGGCATACTTTGAGGGTAACATGGCCGCCAGTGGAGTCTCCAGTTTTTTTGACTTATCAATCTTTTGAGGTTTCCTAGAAAAGTGGATGACAACACAAATGTTCAAGTAGGTATTAAAAACATTTTTATAGATCATGTTTGAAAAAATAAATTGAATAATTATTACTTACGGAATAACAGATGGTGGAGGCATGAGGCCTCCGTCTCCTTCCATATCTCCCTCGTAGCCATCATCAGTAGTAGGCTGGCGATCACTTTCATCGTAAGCACTGTCCTCATCAATTTTGACGCTTTCTGTTGGTTCAGGCTGAGGACAATCGCTCAAGGAATCGGACACAGGTTTTACATCGTTTTGTGCACATTCCTCTACCTCCATGTCTTGTTTTACATCCTGTGCATCTTGGTTAGCACTAATGTCTACGTCCTATTAGTGGTGATTTAAAACTAGCGGTTAGAACACAGGTGAATAATAAAAATAGCATTACTCTTTAATAAATCATTTCACTAAATTGTGCAATATTATGAACCAAGTACTGTTTTTAATTTTTTCATAAACTTTTTTTTATTTTTTTTATGCTACAGATAATGCTACAATTATTTGATGGATAATGTGAGGTTGTTATTGACAAAAACATTCAAAAGGTGAAGAAACATACAATAATACTAAGTGCATTTTACATTACAAACAACAATAACCATTACCATGATTAATGACTTTCATTAACATAATGTATAAAACCAATGTGCTTTTTTAATCCACGAGTACACATAGTGCTAATACATATACAAAAAGTAATTTATAAGTTTCAAGTATTTTTTTTTTCAGATAATAATAGAAACTTGGTGTCCCCATAACATTTTACTAGTAAAATTTACGTAGAGATACATATTTTAAACAAATCAGTAGCAATAAGAACTAATTGACACATTCATCATACAAAATCTTCAATAACTTACCTTTATATCTTCGGCAACATCATCTATGTCAAAGAAATCAACAGCAGAAGGGCTTTTTTGAGTGTAATCTGGAAAAAAATATGCTTTATGTTTTAGGATATTTTTTTTTAACAACAAATGTGTGCCACTGCTATTTCAACTCATAAATAGTAAAGCAAACAACAAAATTCACACACCTTTCTCCTCATCATCTTTGGATGGTTCCTCGCCCTCCAAAACTTCGGACAGCATCGACCCCAATCCAAGTCGCGTAAGAGATGATAGCATCCGCTTGGAGTCTCCATCCAGGAGCCCATCATCTTCAAGCTGACCGCTTTCATCAATATTACCGAAAAGGAATCCGGTTAGATCAAGACCCGAGCGGGCTTGATCCCCTGGGTCGTCACTGTCACACATCTTTTATGTTAATGTTTCTCTAGACTAATAAGTCTGACAATTAACTATTTCTTGAAAAAAACCATCATTTTTATAGAAAAATGGTAAGACGAACCAAGCTTCGTTTGTATTTTTTGACACTTGAAAGAAATGACGTTTTGTGACGTAGACTGTCAGCTGTCAAACCTGCCACAGACTATCGCTCTTCTTCTTCTTTTTTGATGATGTTGGCAATACACGTCGAGGTCGACTTGATTTGTGCCATTTTCAAGTATACAGGGTGACAGGTAAAGCGATACATCCCTTGATAGGGGTTAAAGTAGAGCTTATTTGCAGTCATTTAAGTCATATGACACCATGTCCGAAACTTGTTCATTTCCAAGTTATTCAAGATTTAAGTATTTTTTAAAAAAATCTCCAGTTTTTATGTTAAAATGTACCCTTGTAATGAAGAATACGGAATAATGTTAACTTTTTTGTTGTATTCGTATAGCTAAATAATAAGATTGACATTTTAAATTAAAATTTGCAAGAAAGAATCGTCATTACTCAAGTAAAAGCTAAAAAACCATGTATCATTTTGCAAAAAAATTATGTTTTATGTAATTAAACGAAGAATTTCCAAGAAAAAATGTATGGAATGTTGTGTACAAATTACAGAATTTTGTTCCTTGATTCATTAGCTATTCAAAAAGGTACAGGTGTTTAACAAACGCTACATAATTATTTTTTTATTTGAATTTAAACGTCTAGTAAGATACTTTCATAAAAAAACTAGCGGCCGCTAGTCCGCCCGCGACTTCGTACGCGTGGATCCCGTTTTACCCCCTTTTCCCGAATTTTCTTTGCTATAAACCTCACGGAGCCCGAGTCCTTTCCAACGAATGCAAAACCGTGGAAATCGGTTCGTGCGTTCTGGAGTTAAGTAGGTACTTATAGCGTCAGGGAGGAAAACCCGACTTATTTTTATATTATTATAGTAGATTAATAAATAAAAAAGTCACACTACCAACTATTCTTGGGTCTCAATAAATGAAAAACTTAATATTTTAATAATAATTGTATCACCTAATTTTATCTAGGTACATTATTTTAAGCCCTGCTCAAACTGTGAGCCCCGTCTTCTAATACGCTCATAGTCTGTTTCTCACTTTTGTTTTTGTGACTCTTGTTGTCAAACTGCTGAATACCTTGAGCTGCCCTCTGAATGCGCTCACGAAGCTCTTGCTCGTTGTTTACGGGGTTAACATACAAGAGATCCTACTTCATGTGACCCCATAAATAAAAATCGCAAGGGGTCAGATCCGGACTTTTGGCTGGCCAAGGAATGGGTCCACCTCGCCCAATCCAACGAAGTTGATATTGTTGATCCATCCATTGGCGTACACTGAGCCGAAAGTGTGCTGTGTGTGAAAGCTTCGTGAGCGCATTCAGAGGGCAGCTCAAGATATTCAGCAAAGTTTGACAACAAGAGTCACAAAAACAGAAGTGAGAAACAGACTACGAGCTTGTATTAGAAGACGGGGCTCACAGTTTGAGCAGGACTTAAAATAATGTACCTAGATAAAATTAGGTGATACAGTTATTATTAAAATACTAAGTTTTTCATTTATTGAGACCCAAGAATAGTTATTAGTGTGACTTTTTTGTTTATTAATCTACTATATAAAAATAAGTCGGGTTTTCCTCCCTGACGCTATAAGTAACTCCAGAACGCACGAACCGATTTCCACGGTTTTGCATTCGTTGGAAAGGTCTCGGGCTCCGTGAGGTTTATAGCAAAGAAAATTATTAATTATTAATCCACCATTATTACACATTAATAGTTGCCCACACACGAATTTGAGGAAATAAAAGAAAACCGCTAACATGACGCTTCAGATTCCCGCCAAGCAAGAAGTCAACTATCGCTCTCGTACTTAAATATAACATAAATTATGCACTCATGAAGCAGCACGACGACAAAATAATCAACTCAGATTTGTGACGTCGTGATTGCCCATTAAAATAAACAATAAAAAAACTCGCTTATTAAGCTATAGCACGCAATTTTATCGATTTTACGCGATAATCCTCTGTTGTCTAAAATCATCAATAAAATTGTATTACGATCATGGTTATGATCATGGTGCGCATCCTAGCCGGAGACTTTATTTCTTTTTATTCAGGACTAGCTTTTTTCCGCGGCTTCACCCACGTAAATTAATTTGTCACAGATCGTTTTAGATTAGAGCGTATTCTGCTGTAGAATCAATAATACTGTAAAAGTTTAATAAAAGTCTGTTCAGTAGTTTTTACATGAAAAACGCACTTTATCCATCTAGTTAAATACTGCCATCAGAATGCAAAAAAGTCCGCTTGTGGAGATTTGTCTGTCTTAAAAAATCTTTGCCTAAAAATACTTTTTAACCTTAGATTTTAGTTATGTTACATACAGACAATTTATCTATTTTTTTTTAATGCTGCGTTATTAATAATGACATTAGTCAAAACAAGTACCTAGGTAATTATTAAAGTGTACCTACGAGTATAATAAAAACAACGAATTCGTATGACAAAATAATAAAGTGCTTAGAGTAGGCGCACACCGTTGATTTTTAGTTGGCCGATAGTTGTACCCGATTTTAATTTGTTGAAGAATCGGCCAAATCGAATCGGCGTAGTGTGCGCACTCCCATAATACATGCCCATACTGATCAACTGCCCGACTAAACTATCGACCGACGAAAAATCAACGGTGTGCGCCCACTCTTAGGTTCTCGACTATGACTGTTTCAATAGGAACCGAAACCATTATCTTATTACTCTAATCTTGTTGTTGATATGTTTCAGATTACTAGCTACAATCATATTTTGAGTCAGTTTTCATTTTTAACTTGATCCAAATACATTCACATTAAACAATTTATTATATCATCCAAAAGGTTTAAACAAGTTACCCCCTGGAGTTAATAAATGTTATCAGACTTTCCTATTTTTTACCCGTAGATAATATTCTAGTGAGGATTTACATCTGTAATATCTAATTTAGAAACTATACTCGCATATAAACCTCCTATATTCAGTTTATACATTTTACATTAACGCTTTGCCAAAGGCGTAAACACCACATAAACCTAGCTCATAAATAAGCCGTGCCTCAGTTTCATAAGGCTCCATGAGCCAACTCAAAACAATAGGCAGCGGAGGCCCCTATTATGGCCTCTAGCGTGTTGTCCAACTCCATCTGAACCCGGAGTTGAATTAGGGAACTATTTCGCGTAAATTGGCAGCGAACGGATAAAGCTCTCCAACACAACCGAGGGTGGCGGGAGTGGGTTATAAAATACAGAGATGGACTCTAAGCGCCGTCATGACGTCGTCATGTGCCCTGGAAAGGACCTACGAGTATATGAGTACCTACTGAATAAACTATTTTATATATTTTTATTTTATTATCGAAGTATCTTTGCGCGTAAAATTGTAATGGTGAAGTTACTTGTTTTTCAACTCTACCAAGAAGTGAATAATTGAAAATGGACCTAGGATCTAACCCCCTTACTAATAAAAAGTTACACAGTTGTTAATCACTCTTTTAAAATTACATTTACGGTTTACGGTTTAAGAACTTTATTTCTCATAAGAATTAACAATAATTCACTTCCTGAGAAACATTTCAATTTAAATTATTTAAACATAATGAGTGTACAACTAATTACAAACAAAATCAAATTAACTATCAACATTAACCAAAAATAAAAATAATGTGACGGTACACAACAAAAAACTTCGAGCCAAAGCATAACGAGTCGCCACACGCCAGTCAACCACGGATGTAATGCTCACTGAGCGAACTTTGTAAATTGGATGCGGCATATTAAATGGATTGTAAAAATAATATGGTTGTATGCAATAAATGTAATTTTAATTGTGTATAGAGAATTTGACGTATTTATATTAGATTAATTAATAAAATTTAATTGTTATAGATGTTTAATTTATTGTTAATAGTATATAATTAAAAATACAGATGTCTAATTTATTGTTATCTCATTTAGTACGTATATTTTTAATAATTTTTTAAAGGAAAACAATGATTTCCATACTAAACGTCACTTTATATTAAAACACTGATCAACGAGCGTGTAAGTTTTATTAGTAAGGGGGTAATAGCACAGGTAATAGTTTTATGTAAACTCGTATTTAGTGAACATCAAGCTGTTACTCGATGAAGGCTTTACTAATGGCAAATAGTCTCCATCACTGACTGAGTATGAATATTTATTCTGTGGAAGTATAAATACCTTAAAAAGAAGTCAATTAAATATCAAGACAAAATATCTAGGTGTTAAAGGTCACAGCTTATTACAGCAGCTATTTTCAGGCGACAAACTACCTACATAAATAAGTAATGAGACATACGGACGAAATCTTATAAATTGTACCTACTTATCTGTAAATTATTGATGACGCTCCACCTACACACACACGTTTTGATATTAAAAATGTACCTACATTTTCTGGGAAAGGTGTGACAAAAATAGGTGGTTCAATAAATAATTATTGAAGTTGGTAGCTTTCCAGTTCCAATTTCCAAGTAATTCCTTAACTAACTATTTCTATGTAGTGTAAGCTACTTAGTAGAGCAAGACAAGTGATACATAAATACGCCAACGCTTAGTGCAAAATCGCTCCTAAAAATGACAGCTCTTACCTACCAGCACAGGGCTACTTAGGTATCAAGCTACAAGCTATTAGCTTTAAAAGGGGTAATTTCATTGAAACATTGATAAGTACCTACCATAGCATGCCTCAGTGTATAATATGATGTGCCGTTCCCTGTAATTACAATTTACACGTCATTTAGATCATTATATTATAGATTAGATAGAAGGTAGAAGCCCCATCATAATAATACTTACTTGAAGGATATACCACCAATAAATTTGACCGTAATAAAGTTTTACGCAGTATTTAGGCCATAAAAGGATGACAAATTTATAATGAACAGTCATGTAGGACGTAGGTACATTACATACCGTCTACAGCACACCACTCTACATTCTACATTTTCATAGCAAAGTAACTCTTATTACAACTGTATAAAATGGAAGAGTCCTTAGCCTGATATGCAGTCATCCGTACTACATAGTCCCGGGGGCTAAAAGTTAAGTTAAAGTTGCCTAACTGTCTGTGTCAAGTTTTCACAATAACGGTGATGGGGGGAAATGGTAAACTACAATTTTGTTGCTTTGCAACACATGTATGTATGTTAACTTAGTAATACCTAAGTAGAGTTTATTTATTTATGTACAGAGTTCAAACTTATGGTTTAATTTAACCTATTATTGGCAAATTATATAACAACGCCTGTATATTTTACTTAAATATTACGAAGCTGAAACGTAACGCTAATCTCAGCCTTAATAATTATTGTTTTTGGGTTGGATAACCTATTTATCGAGGAAGGTTAATAGGCCATATAAAATCACGCTAAAACTAATTAGGAGCATATCATCAGTGAAAAATGTTGGGAAAACGTAGAAAAATTAAACTATTTTCACGTGTAAGAAGTCACGGGCACAGCTACTATGAGTATAAAGGTACTGTTTGAATTCGTGAAGTCGAAATTTGAATTAAGTGAATGTTTATCAATTTTAACCACCTTGCAACTGTTTACATTTATCATTTCCACTCAGATAGAGCCTTCAGCATGATAGAAGGGTAATCTCGCCGTTCGCTCTTTGGGCACGTATTAATAAACTCCATTGTATTTATGAAACCATCGAAGTATCAATACAATAGAGTTGATATGAACAGAAATAAGCAAAAAAAAAATGTTCGTATTTATAACCCAGAGCTAAATTCTAGTTAAACTGTGTTTAGTACAGGTACATAGGTATAGACCCGTATTATGATTCTTAAAACAAAATATGCAAAGCTCTACTTAGGTACGTACACCTATTCGTTTTGCATAGCAGCTGGGCTCTGTAATCG
This sequence comes from Ostrinia nubilalis, assembly GCF_963855985.1. Lineage (NCBI taxonomy): Eukaryota > Metazoa > Arthropoda > Insecta > Lepidoptera > Crambidae > Ostrinia > Ostrinia nubilalis. The sequence continues at coordinate 8,597,807 of NC_087096.1, read as the reverse complement.
CAACTTAAAACTGTTGAGAAGTAACAATAACTTGTGAAAAAAATTAATGGATGTCCCATAATTCATTTCTACTCTAACATCGATGACGATAACATTACCCACCTAAAGATTTATTTACTCGTTTGGTTGCTGAAAAAAAAACAATACCTATTGTAGCAACGACATTAGGGATAAACGTTAGATTGAAACTGTTCTGTAACATTCTGTTCAAGATATAATACAACTCGCGTAGACTACGTAGAATTTACTATATCCCTAGTTCCCGTACCTTATTTCAATTTAGCGGATCATCCGACCGAACCGGGAACAATCCAGCGGGATGTTCGCCGATAAATACTTGTAATCCTATTAACGAAATTAGTTCGTAGTTCGCCACTGACCCTCCGAACCTTGTGTTTGACTATTGTACCTATGCAAATAACAACTGATTTTGGATTCCACTTCTTAGGAATTTCTTGAGCAATGTTTGTTTTGTGGGAAAATATGGTGTTTTAGCGAATCGTTAGGCATACGTTTAACAGGTGTGCTTTCTTAAGATTTTTAAAATATTTTGCAGATGATGAGTTTTATTTAAATGAATGACGATAAAAAACAACACTGTTACAGAATAACTATACAAAAAGCTCAGCAAAGACAAATTAAAAAAAACCTAAATACATGATAACAAAATAATGTGATTGTAAAATTACATAAATGTAGACTGCCATTAACAGTTAATACGTTACTCAATAAAATTATTAGTTCGAGCTAATTAAGTTCCACATTTGGTTTTGAGCTAAATCAGTTACAAAGGAAGCTTTTGCAGAAATAATGTCAGTAATAGATGGCGACGGCATTAAAATAAGGAAATGCTTTTTGATTAACATAACTTCATTTACTGTTAAAACTATTTAAGTGAACGAATCTCCGCCATAAATAAGAATTCCAACTTTCCGCAATTCAAATGGGTTTCATTTATTAATATTCAACAAACACAAGAAACAAATCGCCTCTCAGCTACAGTCTCGTTTTATTTTGCCGTCACAGGAACACCTTATTTGCAATAAAGTTCCTCTGTAACTCATGTCCGTACTTTCGTTACGTATAAAAAGTAATAAAAATAGAGGTACACAATCTAAACTTTGTGATTTGCTACAATGTTCGCTGTTTGTGACTTTACAATGCTTGCCAGAATGAAAGGTAAAATACCTACATGAGTTTATGGTCTATTTAGATTAGGTTTGTTTTAAAACGACATACAAAACTCGAGAGACAAATGACCAGTCACAGGATTTAGGCCTAAAATTTTGACCCTGAATTTTCCTGAAACCTTAACATGTTCTAAAAGCAGTTTTGAGCGCCGTTTTCTTTTTTCATAAACGAGCTCTATAATACTAATCTATTCTAGTTATCGTAGTTAGTCTATGTCACAGTTTTATGGGAGTATAGATACGACAAAAATCTAAGAAACAATACAAAAAATACCTTTAAAACGAATACTTCAATGTCTGTTCGTAGAATTAATGAACTCTGTTAGAAAATACAAATGAAAACCTTCATTAAAACTTTAATTTGTTGTGAACGGAATGCAGCCTATTCAATCCTTTGTTATCTTTTATTTAGGTATTCTTCGCAAAAATGGTAAAGTTTTCTTCCAAGTCATATTATTCGCTTGAATGGATGAAAAAGAAGACCTGACGACTCCATGCCCGGTTTTGATACTAATTTGCATGTCTTTACTGTGATCCGTCTCTTCAATTGTACGTCGCTCTGTTCCTGTGTTTTGTCTACATTTTTATCTCCCGGGTTACTAGGTAGTTAGGTTGTCACGAAAATGTGATCGCGTGCCCTAAAATATATGTAGATTAGACATTTTTTTGAAATGATTGCTGATAAATGATTCAGTAGGTACAAACGTATGTGTGCACATTTTTTTATTTGTATTGGACTGGGTGTTTTCTATGTAGGTACATAATACGTATGTACTTATTTACAACATAAAAATGTATTTAGGTATGTTTATACCTACATACACAGATAAAATATAATACAGTTGTGCAATGTACTATCTATTTTACCAATTCTAAAAAGTTATTCATTCTACTTATAAGGAGCTTATAGGATTATTGACAATGAAAACTCAACAATGCGCGCTACATAATAAATACGCGGTAAAAATCCCGAGCACAATGCAAAATCTTTTCAATCCGCTATAACAGCCGTTATTAGGTCCACTAGTTATACCTATCACTATACAAAACATTTTACAACAATGAAAGCAACAAAGGTTCTATTGACACAATGAAAATGTGAGCCGATTAAAATTTAAATTGTATTTAAATCGTTGAATTTTGAATGTTGGATCGTTGAATGCACTTTGACATGATCATAGTACCTATGCAAATCAAAGTAAAGTTTTTCACTAACATTAATCATTTTTATTGATATTTTAGCAAAAGACTTTGAAAGGAATTAAGTCTCACCTTTAAGCCTAGGATGCACGCCGCTATAATTATATTTTCATCAATTTATTTTATCGATTTTGCGCGATATTACCATTAACCGTCTTATCATTGATAAGATTTTATCGCCATAATTATGGCCTATCCTAGCCCGGTAGACCAATTTATTCATATTGGCTAGTATACATATCACTAGCAATTTGACTAAATTATCACAGATTACTAATAAGTTAGTATGTTGAAAAGAAAGAGTTTGCTAGTAAGATAATTATCAGCAAATCTACGCGTCATGCTACGTGCTACATCATCTACGCAGGTTGCTACGGACTACGCCGTAGCTCGTAGCATTCCCCGCTAATGTGACGTAATCAGGCCCATTCGAGGCACATGTTGTGGCCGCGAGGAATTTGTGTAATGATGTGGATTAATGCCTTGTGGTCTGGCCATAGGTCGCACCGTGACATCTATGAACTATGAGCTAGGTACATTTACGAGCAAAAGTATGGAATCACTTGTGTTTTGTTCCGAGCGATTTAAAATTAAATTGAGGTGATTCCATATTTTCTCACGATATTAGTTTGTGGGCGATGTTTTATGAAATTATGAAAGATAAATCTGCCGCAGTCGTGTACATATGTACATGCAGATTTAAAACTGCGTTAGTAAGAAAAATAATAGTGGTATTGATAACTGTAAGCAAATATAGTTGGAACCAAACGACGTTGGATGAAATTGTTTTTGTTATAGGAGGTGTTAAATTGTGGTCTTCAAATAAATAAGTCAACTGTATGACTGAATGATTTCCAAAAGTATACTTTTGCACAGAAAAATATAAGTTGTCTCGATCACATAAGGTATTAATATTCACCACCAAAAATTTTAGGTTGTGCTTATATTTTATAAATAATCTCCAAAAATCTTGTTGTACGAGCTTTTTCTTATAATGAATAACAAGCTTGATAAAAGGTTTGGCTATACCATTCTGTACCACTTTTGTTATCAATCTTTTCAATTTGAAAAACCGGTTTCAAAGAGCCTGAAGGGTTCTTATCATGAAGATGAACATCCGTCTCGTAGAGATGGTACTCGACTTTCCAAAGAAATGAAACGTTGATTAATTTTAAAGATACATTTAATAATAAAATTTCCATTCATTAGCAGTCTAGGAAAATGATGAATTCGATTTATTTAATATTCAATGAAAATGGAACACATTGATAATAAATTTCATGACTATATTTTAGCATTTAGCATAAATAAATAAGTAGTTTAAGCGTGTTTTGAGGTTAATAAAATATTCATGAACTCATTGGTAATTTAATAATTTTAATTTGTTTCAAACATTTTCGTTTTAATAAAACTTAAACAATAATCAAATTCAAAACTTTTATTGCATGTCACATTACAATTTATAGTGGTGTTACAATAAAGAATGTTCACTAATTTTGTTTATTAGCTTTCTGTATTATCTGTTAAAAATAAAAAATACACGTGAAAGAATTATTTCGATACGTCAATTAGTTTCCAAGATATTGAATTTTAAAAGTGCGGGCGGCGGCCGGCCCGCCATTTTATGCGCGTGACGTCATATTACAGTGACTGGCTCATATTTGTATGGGTGGAATCTTGCAAGCTGAATTAAGACCCACTTCCGTACAACCGATTAAGCTGAAATTTCGCATACACATGTGATTTAGATGACCATGCAATATCATGATGACATGGAGCTGATCTGATGATGGAGCTGGAAGGTGGCCGTAGGAACTCTATAATAAAACGACTTAAATCCATCGAGTTTGGGCTCGTTCGTTTTGTATTGATGAGTACTTTAATTCTATATAGTAATCAGGGTCTGATGATGGAGCTGGAAGGTATTTCGCAATAAAACGACACAATCGCATCAAGTTTGGGTTTGGTTCAATTTTAATTTCTGTGATGGGTCTGGGCGTTAATATATATAATAAGTATGTATTTACAAAAAAAAATGTATTTAAGTATGTTTATATCCGTTGTCTAGTGAGCGGACACTGTGAATGTACGTCACGCGGGGTCACGTGATCGTCGGCGGGACTCGATATTTATGCGAACTTTGAATGCCTATATAATCATAACTACTTGGTATTTTTGAATGAAATAAAAACAAATGTATTTGTATATGTAAAAGCTTAACTGTAACATAGGTTTCAAGTGATTTTGCATACCTAGTAACATTCTCAATTAAGTACATCAAGTAGATATCACAAGCCTGGCTTTATAAAATCTACTTTAAAACTATTGATATTTAATTATATTTTAAGGAAGCTGTTTGAATATAACCCAAGATAGAGACAGCTATTGTTAAATTCCTTATTTTTCTTGCCTTGTCCAATCCAACTATAGACATGTTAACTTTTAAGACAATTTCAAAGTAACACAATAGGGCACGATATCTGATACAACAGTTACGGTACTTCTCTGTCCGTAATGGACAAATGAGAGTCGAACATTTCAGAACATTTCTGTGTTAAAATAAAGTGTATTTTTCTCTCAATGAACATTTTCTTCAATTGTGTTTTCACAGTAATTAGGTCAATTAAACTTGTTTGCTATATCGATAGTATACAACTCCCGCATGTTGTCTTTAATAATTTATGTTATGGTATGAGGCTTGTCACAACAAGATCCATTAGCTTGGTTCTGATTAAAGTTTCGCACTTGGATAATGTTATATCGATTAGTCTTGGAACTTTGTATGTCAATTAAACTCTATTTATAGATACAATTCGGAAATAACCTTATTAACTTAATTATTAACTTAGTAATTGTTCTTGATCAAAACTCGTGAAAATGTCTTCCTAGTAAAACTTTATTAGACTATTTATTTCATCATCATCATTTCAGCCATAGAACATCCACTGCTGAACATATGTCTCCCCCAATGATTTCCACAATGGCCGATTGGTAGTGGCCTGCATCCAGCGACTTCCTGTCGTCGGTTCACCTTGTGGATCGACGTTCTACACACACTGCGCTTTCCGGTACGTGGCCTTCACTCCAGAACCTTGCTGCCTGCTTGCTGCTGTAGTTTTGCCGACTAATACCCTGCCAATTAATCTTGCTAATCCGTCGGGCTATGTCAGCGACTTTAGTTCTCTTTTCGTTATATCATAGGGTATATTTACTAACTCATAATACAAAACTTGAAACTAGAGATAATTCTACGTGATTAACTTTCTTTTGTTGTATCCAAAACATGAGCTGTAATTTCTCAACGTATACTCACGATGTTTATTCACAACGTATTTCAATTTGCCTAAAGCCAGCCACTGCTGTGACGTATCTTCATTAAGCAGTCAAAGCTTAATAATCCAAGATGTTAAAAGCCTTAACATGGCGTCGAGTAATTAACCTTGTAAATTAGGCACCTAATCACGTTATGTTTCAAGCGGGGACTTTGCAACGAACAGGTATTAACAGATACCTCTTCGGATTCATATTGGGGATAAATACCGTGCGATACTTTTCGCTTGTGATGTCGTATGACTTGATATCGCACGATGACGAAATAGCTTTTCAAAAGCGATCTTTGCGTGTATTTGAGTGTGAATAAAATCAAAATACTATACCTACTATATTTCAAACATAAAATAAAGCAGGTACATGTACCTAGATTATATTATAATAAATTAATAGTCTATTTTAAGGAAAGTCTGAAATGGAAATTTCCAGTCACGATAAACGACGTCAGTATAAAAACATGCTATTACAGTTTCAAGCTAACCCATCGAGCAATTACTCTTCATATTAATTTAGCTTTTAATAACACTAACAAAATGTCCAAAACATCTCTTCTCTTGTTGGATCCAGCAACAAATTGTATTACGTAAGCGATGTCCGTCTATGTTATAGCATGTCACGCTATGTTGAAAGTGACTGGCAACTAGCAACTGAACTAATAGCAACAGAAGACTAGAGAGAGATTTTACTAGTACCTATTCTTAATTAATTGTATCCAAACCATTTATTTATAGCGTATTCATTTATAAATATAACTAATTGTTACAACGAAAGTAGGTGGGTAAAATGCTGTTTCCATCACCCCCTGGCATCCACATCGCTGTTTTTCTTACAAACTCCGAATATAAATCATAAACATAATAAAATAAATCGGCCAAACACATTAACAAGCACAACAGCCCTCGAAAAATGTATATGACTCATTCGAATGCGTAATACGAACGCGAGTAATATTTCCTATTGAATAAAGCTCCAAAAATCTTAACGTTATTACACACGAAGGAAAGTGTATAAAATGAGCTTTATACAGGATTTTGTGTGTACAGTATTGTGTTCAGACCAAGGGTTGAGGAAGTTTTATTTCATCATAAGTATGATGTACCTTAAGTATATATAGATTTTATGAATATAAAACTCAGGTAGATGCCTGTATTAAACATGATTTATTGTTCCATAAATAACATGGTCAATGTCTAAATTAGAATACATTAGAAAGCATCCATCACTGTTAACGTCACATCAAATGGCCGACTTTGTAAGGGACGACCTTGGTAAAATATTCACCTACGACTATCTCGTAGGTTAAGGTGGCATTCTGTGTGTTTTTACTCCCATGGGAAAAGTGACAGTCATGTTATGTCCACTTTGTTTCATTTTAGAGGAAAATAAATAATCTAGGTAGGTACTTAATGTTGGAAGTTTTTACCATATGTTCATGTTACATTTTTAATCTTTGACGATTCCTCACCCTGTTTTGTTGACAGTTTTAACGAGCACCCGGAGATTAATAAAAGTATGTAAGCAAAAATAAAGGCTCCAAACTGTCCTAAAGTAGCGGTAATGATCTTTATTCACGTCTGAAATCTAGGCAAGTTTTATAAACTTCATAAGCGTATGTTCGATGGTTACGGCTACGAGGAACATACAAATATGATCTTTAAGGGGGTTTGAAGGCGTTATTACTCTTACAGAGCTCTACCCTCAATGTAGCATCGTGAAGTTCCACCATTTACGTGTGAATGAGGCATAATTTTAAGTGCCTAGATTCTCAGGAAAGGGACGCAAACCTTATTCAGAATTACAGCAAGTTTGCATATCCTCTAAGAAATGCTGTGATAATAAACCTCGTTTAACAGAATTTATGAGGAATATGCTTCGTCGTAAAAACTCGGGCTAAGTCATTAAGTATACGAGTGGTAGAGGATGGGTGTGTAATGTATGATATAACTACATATCATATAATACTTAGAGGATATAACATCAAATTATATAAAATCGTTTAATATAATAATTATTTACTATAATAAACGAATAATATAATTTTAAAACGAATAATTTTAAGACAAATAACTATTAACTGATATAAAATGGTTTGATATAATGAATATTTTCTATAAAACTTACAATGTATACTATTTAAAACAAATAACATTCAAATCATATAAAAATAAAATGTCGAAAAATCAAATGAGATAAAATTCTTTTCCTATAAAACTTAAATCATATAACAATAATAATTTTATATAAAGTTCATTTGTTATAATAAGCATTGCATGCAGCAAGCAAGCAAGCATGCTAGCAAGCAAGCTAGCATGCAGGCAAGCAAGCAGGCAAGCAAGCAGGCAAGCAGGCAAGCAAGCAAGCAAGCAAGTAAGCAGGCAAGCAAGCAAGCAAGCAGGCATGCAGGCATGCAGGCATGCAGCATGCAGCATGCAAATTTGACTAAAAACTTGAGACTTCTGTCACGGCTCCGGCACTGCGGGGCTCTGGCGGTCCCTCGCGTGCTAATCGTCGCAGATGGCTTTCGCTCGACACCGCGTCTTCGGCTTGCTGGCCGGCTGCGCCGGCCAGCCTCAGCCGCGGCGCCTCGCTTCCAGCCACCTGCTCCTCAGCCCGCGGGCCGCCTCGCCCCTCCGTGCCTACGCGCTTCTAAATTACACTCTAGGGGTAGGGCAGACAAGACTACGTGGAGTCGGTTTTACGGCGATTCGTTTTTGTCACTAAAGTAATTTATAAGTCAAGTTAAAAAAGAACATACTTAAAGTTATATCTATCAGAAATTATATCAATTAAAGAGTATAACAAATAATATTTCTTACAAGTAATGGTTATGTGAAATAATATTTATATTAAAGAAAATTACATCAAATGAGTCTTAGATTAAGTAAGGTTTATATCAAATGTCTTTATGCGTTGTGATTGGTATCTGAAATGATATTATTAGAAATGATTTATTATATGAAGTAAACATTATATGTTAAAAAATTATATCAAGTGTTATTATAACATACGTTTATTATACAATATGAACGTTATTGAAATGAATTTATATCATATAAACTTATATAAACTGTCACGCACCCGTAGAGGATACATGGAGAGGTATTGTTCTTCTTTGTTACGCTAACCGAGTGTATAAATTAGTCCCAGAGATTAACTCCAGGAACTTGTTCCAGGGTTGAGTCCACATGGAAATCTGAGTTAAGTTGTTTAAATTATTACTTAGCTTTTGAGTGCGCAAGACAGCAAATCAAGCTTAACTACTTATGTGGAAAAGGTGCTGTTCTGGAACGAAAATGTACAGTCTGATGAGGTGATAATACCTGTAGATAATTTTGTACCCTTTAAAATCTTCTAGCTATAAAGAAAGATAGGATAGGTCGCTACTAATGCCTACACATAAATGACATAACCTATCCCTTGCGGCATTATCACTAAAAGATGTAACCACTACCATAATCGTCATCGTACGGTATGAAATGTGAATATAATCGATTTCACAGTCTACTTGAACCTTTATTGAGTTACAAGCTCGGGTTCTAAGTAGGTAAAATTGCGGCTATTGTCAAGTCGCACATAAAAGGGGTAAAAGTGAGGTGCAAGGGTACTCTCGAAACTTTCCCTAACTTTAGGGTGGTTTGGCAGTTGCGGAAACTGAATTTCATACTCAAGAGAAATAAGATCTGACGGAACTTTATTGAAATACAGATATTTTCGTAACGTATTGTTCGAACATATAACTACCATCTTTATCTGTGTGTTTTATAATCTAAACTACCTATCATATATTTCAAAATTTATTATAACAGTAGAACATAAACGGAATTAAAACAAAACAACCTGAGGTAATTTTAGTTTCAGACGAGAAATTTTTCATGCATTTTCAGAACAAATCTAGCGAAAACGCGAGCTAAGAAACACAATTCTTAGAACCAGTTCCATCTGATCTCAACAAGGCAGACTTCTTTTTTGCCACCGCGGCAACTTGAAATGTGTTTTTAACATAGTATTCGTAATAAAAGAATATTCTCGCAACGTAGCGTGTCCTCAGCACTATAATCTCAGTTTATAACATAAATTGTCATTTTAATGCAGGCTGCATTTACACAGAGCGAACAAAACGTCTGTTAAAGGTAACACTATGCTGAAAAATGCGACCTTTTACGACATAGAGTCAGGTAGCGTAAGTATTTCGGGCCGCATGGACCACTTAAATAGCCGACAGCGGCAGACAAAAAGCGGTCCAGTGCTTAAAAGGTTAAGAGCTACAGCAAAAACGACCGCAAAAATTGAAGGTGCCTATACAAACTTTTTACCATTTCAAAAGGGTTCTCGTGGAAATTAGGGCGGCAAGGTACGAGTGATATTTCGAGTGATACACACCTCGTCACTCCACTGCACAAATAAAACGTCGTGGAAGTTTTATTCGGAATCGTGTGAGCACATTTTCGTGTTGTTTTTACGACTACAACTTTTTGCTTGCCTACACGTTCCGGGGCATGTTTTCGACGCTTTGCGTAAATAGAGAAACTGCAAAGTGTGAGTGTTGAAGCAAACGTATGGACCTTTATGAAGTTTGGTCATGTGACGAAGATAGTTTGAGTTCAGTAAGTTTAGTGTGAGCTTTTAGAAGTCTTGATTAAGCTTCCTAAAGGAAATAGGTACCAAAAATATTTATGAGAAAATTTTATCGTCTCGCTCTACCTAGGCATTTAGTTTATTTCCACAAACATTATTTTAGACAGAAACTGTTAAATAATATGTATAAAAAAGTGTTGAAAGGCGGTGAAGAAAACTTATTACCTATTTTAATCACAAGCGGAATTCTAAAAGCTTTTATGAATAAAATAGCGTTATTGACAGTATCAACGGTAATGTAGAGCGTGTTAGGGACCCATTCGGTTTGGCTTTAACAATGAATGGAACACGCAACACTAAACAAAACACATAATTTTCCACGTGGTACGCAAAAGTACATAATTTACCAAGGGGCTAGCAGAAGTTACATAGAGAAAGAATTAGATTAAGCTATACTATTAAAGGCCGGTAGATCTATTCTCATAAATAAAACACTGGATACTTAGCTTTCACATTTTATTGCCTTATTTTAAATACAATTCATCGCTTAGCATAAAAGCGCGCGGAGTCGTTTCCGCGCGTCCCGCTATTCTGACGTTTTATGCTAGTGTGACATTGACATTACGTCAATGTCACTATGACAGCAGCTCATTGGCTATAGTTCCAAAATACTGAACTGTCCTATCGATGACATTGACAGCGGGGCGCCACCGTCAATACCGAATCGCTGGTTCCGATTTTTGCCATGTTGGAAACCATAAAGTTGAACGATGGTAGACAAAGACAAAGACAAAGACATTTATTTGCAAAGAATAGCGCCCCCCTGTCATTGAGTTTGGTGGGACAGTTCAGCGTGGGTCATCTATATAACCTAACCTCTTAGTTACCTTTCAATTACGTTTTAAATCTCTTTAATTCAGATCACTACAATAAACAGCTGAGTTCGCAATGAAGAAGTCCAACTAAAATTTTAGATTCCTTGTAAGTAATAAATAGTATCGATCCCAATCATCATAAGAATAGGTAATCTCGAATACAGACATGAATTAAGTTCCTACATTACAACCTGTAAGGAGCTTACAGTTCATGTACCTAATGGAAGTGTTAAGTCTAACACATTGTGGTTTTCTACTAAGTTTAGACGTTAAGTTGTATAGAAGTGCCTACCGTACTTACTTAATTCCACTGTTATACCCTCTTATTATTCAGAACTGTTAATCCCAGTGCGTTCATTTTACCAGCTCACCAACAGCCTTTTCTTAGTAGTTACCTTATTTATTACCCACAATCCTTTATTTTCAGCAACAAATACTACAAATCACTGTAACCACCGTTAGTTCCCTTGCAAATAAATATAATGTGTGAAATACACCGTCATCGCTGCATGCGTCCCGCGTGCGACCAGTTAGTCTTACTAATGTGTGTTGCCTCCATTTTTATGGCTGTTAACTGCAATAAATATCGCCGTCTGTCCGTCCACAAGCGCCTGTAAAGGCTTACCAACTGATGTATTGTGTGCACGTCTAGTTACACCAGTTAAGCTTTCATACCTTAACCGTGAGAGCATAGAGTTCGGTTTCCTCTGAATAACTGCGTTTGATAATGCTGCAGAAAGTGAAAACTTCAACAAGATTGTTGCAAAGATGGACGTATCGGGAATAATGCGAAAAATTCTTCGAAAACTACTCGGAATGCTTCTAATAAAATGTCGAAAGTGAACTGAAATAGGTGCTTATATTAGGATTCAGTGGTAAAAATGCATTTTAGTGTTGGAAATGTGATTGATTATTATCATTAATAAGGTAACGGATCACTTAATTAACAGTACGGCAATAAAAACGTGTTGTTATATGTAATTGAGTCCATTACACTAATAACTCCAAGGTACGAATGCTTAAGAAAAACACTTCATATACTCGTATGACCCTGAAAATCCATAAGGTACTTAAAATACACAGTAAAATTAGATTCTTGGTTGCTTTTAAAACGATAATAAGAACTAATTACATTTTAGCTTAACTTTAAACTAGGTAGTTTCCAATTTCCAGGCTAAATAATTTTCACCCAGAACATTACCCACCTCCTTAAGAACCTACGTGCAAGTGAATATTTTAGAATCAAAAAACTTTCAGGCAAGTAAGTTTCTAAAAGTTAGGCGAAGTTTTCACAGCGCAGTAACTGTAAAATATTGATCAACTACTCGCCTTTCTCACCAGTTTGACATAATATTTTCAGTTAAAATTCATAATCTCAATTTAGAACAAGTTTTTTAACTTGAGGCTTGAAATTTCATTAAAATTATGCGAAAAAGTTCCATCAAATTCTGGGTTGAGGGGAGTAATTAAAAGAGTTTCACAACAGTTCACTTTTAAAGCTCCTTTGATTCTCATATATGGTAATGTAGTTACCCCGTCAGGGATTGCAAATTTTTCATGCAATGCTCAAGTTTATGGGATGAAAGTTAATCATCTGAAACCCACCAGGTACGAATATACGAAAATATAAAGAAGAAAGAAAGAAATCAGCAATACGTTTGATTACACGTTCGATTTTTAACTAATGATATAATTTTTTTTCTACATTAAAGCACCTTAAAATTAGTGTATCGGTAGAATGAATTTTGTCGTGAAACTGAGAGAGACTCAATCAGAGGTGAAATCGGGTATAATTTCTGGGTGCTTTTAGAATAAATTAAGGACATACACGTCGTCGTAGTACTTTGTGTCATACTACATTTTATGCGAGCAAAGCCGCGTACAAAAACTAGTAACAACATTATACATAAATAATTGCACGTTAAGCCCACGTTGTCTGTCATAGATCTTTTGAAGAAGACTTCATATAGTCCAGTCAATAAAGCATTATAGATGGAAATCTGTGGAACACAATTTTTGACTTCGGGACTTTATTTAGACTAGTTTGGAGGTGAACATAGCAAAAGTCCCCGCCCTTAGCCCTTGAGCCGGCGGGGAGAGGGGGGTTTAAAGGTACCACTTTTCGGTTTTTCGCTTAATCCTCGGAAACTATGCGTCCTAGTGACATGACTACTATGAACCAAAAAAAGCTTATTTAATTTGCTACAGGTGAGATAGTCAAGTTTTTCTATATCTTGTATAGTTTTCGCGGCATCTGCTCTAGAAGGTCTGTAATATTGGAAATTTTATTTTTGTCTTACATGTTTCCATCAGGAGAAAATCGACTAAATCAACATTGAGCTAATATTCTAGACATGCGGGAGATGTTAAGCCTAGTTCCAGGGAGGGGACTGCACCGTGCGTATATTTAGACGAACCAATAGGAGCCACTTTTGACTCCTCATCACTCAAAAAGTACTGTGCATTAACACTTCAAATTTGGCTCATGTGTTGAGACTTGCAAGATAAACATCAGCTTCAAATTTCATAAATATACCTCAAACTGTTCTTTTGGTATTGACGTCTAAAAATCTACATGGCTGACCTATAAGACCAAATTCTAACCACTTCCAGATGACCTTGAAGGTTCAAATTTGGCATCCAGATAGGTAGTTGTGTAAATACAAAGGAACAAATAAAAAACCAGTAAATTTTAACATTTCACAGGTGATAGATAGATTTTAGTGTCCTAAATGTCGATTTTTGAACGTCAATACCTAAATAACCGTTTGAAGTATATTTATGAAATTTGAAGCTGATGTTTATCTTGCAAGTCTCAACACATGAGCCTAATTTGAAGTGTTAATGCACAGTGCTTTTTGAGTGATGAAGAGTCAAAAGTGGCTCCAATTAGTTCGTTTAAATATAGGCACGATGCAGTCCCCTCCCTGGAACTAGGCTTAACATGCTTCCGCATGTCTATTATATTTGCTTAATGTTGATTTAGTCGATTTACTCCTGATGGGAACATGTAAAACAAAATTAAAATTTTCAATATTACAGACCTTCTAGAGCAGATGCCGCGAAAACTATACAAGATATAGAAAAACTTGAATGTCTCACCTGTAGCAAATTGAATAAGCTTTTTTTGGTTCATAGTAGCCATGTCACTAGGACGCATAGTTTCCGAGAATTAAGCAAAAAACCGAAAAGTGGTACCTTTAAACCCCCCTCTCCCCGCCGGCTCAAGGGCTAAGGACGGGGACTTTTACTATATTCACCTCCTAACTAGTCTAAATAAAGTCCCGAGGTCAGAAATTGTGTTCCAGGGATTTCTCTCTACACCGTCGTTAAAGCATTCATTGACTGGACTAATAATATTCCTGAAAGCTCGTTCTTTCAGATTGAAATCACTTTTGTAAGTCGCCCTTGTACATAAATAGCTACCTATTGGTAACTGAGAGGAAAAATGTTTAATATCGAAGATTTAATTAATTTCTTTTCTAGTTGCGTGGGTTTTTAATAAGCTTCTCAATACATAATCGTATTATTTTAATTATGAGAAACCGATAATAAAAGATCAAAATATAAAGAAAAGGAAATAAATCCCATGTCAATTTACTGAGCAGTAGGTCTTTATTTACGACTAGCGTCCGCCCGCGACTTCGTACGCGTGGATCTCGTTTTACCCCCTTAGGGGTGAAGTTTCGTAAAATCCTTTCTTATCGGATGCCTACGTTATAACATCTACCTGCATGTCAAATTTCAGCCCGATCCGTCCAGTGGTTTAAGCTGTGCGTTGATAGATCACTATGTCAGTCAATCAGTCAGTCAACCTTTGAGTTATACTATTTATCTGTGGTACTAGTATTATATTATCTGTGGTTATACAGTGTGAGTCACGATAAAGTGCACATATGAAAATAAATTAAACAAGACCTATTTTTATCGACAAAAAGAGGTAAATTTTTTTAAAGTCTATTTTGTATTTTTTATAGAATTTTTTTTCCAATTACTTATTGTAAAGAAAACGTAATAACTTTTAAACTAAGAGGTATATCCTAATAAAATAAAAACCGTAATAATGCTAAATAACAGGCGATACTAAAAAAATACATAAAATAGTCAGAAAATGGCAACAAATAATAAAAAATGATACATTTTGAGAAAAATCTGCGTTTTAATTCGTGTTTTTTTGGTTATTTGATAAATTTCTCCAAATAATGCCCCCATAACAGGTGTTTTTATTACTTTGTGTTATTCTTTATCGTATTACCTTTGTAAAACCAAACATCGCATGTCTCTATCCCTATCAGAACGTTTGCAATGATCGTCGAACAGCAATTAATATGCAATGAATGAATATTATGGTATTTTATAGTTTTTGTCAATATTATTCAGACTTAAGTTTCTTTGATATGTAACGTACCCGTTTAGTATTCAAAACAAAAACGCAGCCAACAATTTATTCTGACTAACGGATAATTTTCAACACTGCAATATTTTAGCTTCGGATGGAACTTTTAGCTTTTGAAAAGTGCAATAGCAGCAGAGAGAATGGGGTTATTTGATCAACTACACTGTTATTTAGTTAGTCTGGTTCGACGAACGTTTTTGTTGATTTCAACTTTGCAATTTGACTGTAACTCCCGCTATAACGATGTGCTATGAGGGAACGAGTTGGAACTGTTTTAGTCAACATTCCGCCGCAGTTGCACTGGGAATGAGATGATAATTATGAACATCTAATTATAACTTTTATTTAAAGTAAAGAAATTGATAAATGTAATGTTACCTAAAATTGAGAAACAATGCTGGTGTTAATAAATGATTCGTCATTATTCTTCTGATTTAATTAATGCTAGTGACAACGCCATTCTTGTAGCGGAGTTTTTGGCTGACACTGTATAGGTTTTTTGTCGACACGACAAGAAGAAATTTCAGCCATATGACGTCCATTGCTGGATAAAGGCCTCCCCCAAGGATTTCCATAACGACCGGTCCTGTGCTGCCCGCATCCAGCATCAAGAAGAAGAATGCTGGTGTAAAATAGAAGAATAAGTTTCACATCATCACGTAAATTCTTACCTATTTATACACATAATACCCAGCTTTCAACAAGGCTCCCATAGATATCAACATAGTTAAAACTGAATCCCCGCAAATTCCCACTAAGTCATCTGTCCATTAGGCAGGCGGACGACTAATTACGCTTAAAACTTTTACAGATACATTTTTAAGTATTGATTAATGACACAAACTCTGTAATTTTGATTAATTTGAAAAGTGTGTTTAACACATTTTTTTTAAAATGATTCAAAATAATATTGCCAGCGCTACTGTTGAACAATTTCATAATTAAATTCCTTCATCTTCTTTACAAAACAAAAAGCCCAATGATAAAATTAAATATCCAGCAATCTGCAAAGTTAGTTCAGTTAGTAAAAGATCCTACTTTTTAGGTTTCAGGGGAAACTTTTCAGTGCTCTTTAAGTCTCGTCGTTTACCTTAAGCAGTTACACTACAGAATAGGGATGGCGATTCACGCTAAAAAAATATCGATTTAAAACTAATTATTTAAATCCAAGGCAAAAAATCGATTCAGACAAAAAATATTTCCCAGAAATCGATCTAAACTCATTCGATAGTTTTAACAAAAAAGGAACTGAAAAATTGTCTGTCAAAGGTTTTATTAATTAAAAGAAATACTTCAAAACTGGAGGTACTGTAATAATCCCTAAAAATAAATTGCATTACCAAACAGAAACTTCTGTTACGACTTTTCTTACGAATTCGAATTATTTAGAATTTTATTTTTATTATTTGATTTGACTGACTCACAATCACAATCGATCTTACGAGTATATCGCCATCCCTGCAACACTGAGATGGCTTATTTAAAATTTACCGGAGCCACTTTTAAGTTAGTGCGCTCCTCGAAGGCTATCTGATGCAGTGTGATACATCACCCGTATTCACCCGGCGGAGCATTCCGTAGAGTAAGGTAGAGCATGCAAAGCGCAGGGATATTTCACGCGAACTTGCAGTAGGACTTCTTGAGAAAGTCAAGCGTCATGCTTAGCAGTTATATTTTATTAAAAAATATGTTTAGCCTAATTTTAATTCTTAAAACTACATGAGCAAAAAGGTGCAATGCAACATCATTACCTTAAATTTTAATGAAACGAAACTGTGCAAATTCTTCAACTTTAAGATGTCTCAGGAAGTCCGCGCGAGGTTTTAGTAAAGTACCACCAGGGTACCTACAAGGGCAACATTGGGATCTCATATAATCAAACTTTACCTAATTTTGATTGACACTGGCTATTCTAAACCACACGAAGCAATAATAAAAAGAAAACTTAACTATAGTAGTTTAACGCGCGAACGAATTCCGAAGCCCTTTTCACAGTCGAGTTCTATCATAAAATTTAATCGCTTAAGCAGGACTGCGAATTGGACAAACAGACGTGTGCGCCAACAAAGGTGTATTTGATCAGAATAATTTAAATTAATATAACATTTAGCCCACTGGCTTAAGGTCGAATCTGGCAACGGAGTTACGGCTTAAAGAGTACTCTGACTCCCTTTTGCGTAATATTAGCTCACAGGCTGAAATGCTTTATTTGAAAACATTGTATTCATTCAAGAGGTTTACTGCGCTGCGGCGTAGTGTGAAAAGGAAGGCTCTTCATTTAATATTATGTGGGTTGTTTCTTTGTATCCTTTATGAGTTTTCTTCCGGCAAAAGTCTTTTGTCGAGTCAAATAGACACTAACGCCGTATTTTAGACCCGGGGTTAAAGAGACGCGAGTTATTTTAAAACATTACACTGTTACACGGAGTCTACCATTATTTTAGCTCCATTCACAATGTAAATTGTGGATGTACTTGGTTTGTGTATTTGTTACCTACAGGCACATTGTTGTAAAACGACCGAGTTTATTGTTGACATTTAATATGTACGAGTACTATCTAACAACTGCATGCAATTTAATATCTGTATGTTTTGACGTAAAATGTAATAAAGCACCGGTATCAGATACATAAAATAGTCTAATAAATTATAATGTTATTTTGCAACAAACATTCATAAGTATGTCGACTGTACTTAAGTCGAAAGAGATTTTAAGTCACAATCATGAAAAATTTAACAATGAATAGCAACAAGTACAATATTGTTATGTTTACGTAGTAAGTACAACAGCATCAAGGTCTTTATTTAGCATCATAAACAGTATGAAAGGAGCCATTTTCAACAAAAATTCTGCAATGACTGTGCGTACCTATACAAGTAACGGAATTTCTCAAAATTATATCTGCAATTTCGTACGACGTTACGGCTAACGGTACGCTTGGCAAATAATATGCGCCAAGGCAGACGTCTTAAGCGCTGCTATTTAAATAAGGACCGTAAAACAAGGCGGGGGACGGAACATCTGTTTAGCTCTTAGCCATCTGTCCACGAGCACTGTGAAGGATTTGCATCGCGCTAATAAGTTGACGCGCGTTAACTAGGAATTATGGATAAAGTCAAACGATTCCGAAACGTCAAGTGGCACAAATTGGAACTAAACCCAGTTTTGATAGCAGTGCCCTCCTGTAAGGTCCAGAATAGACGGTGAAACGCAACTGCAACGAAACTGCAAGTGCTAGTTACTTTTGAATTGCATCTAAGTTTCTACCATAGCGTCCGTTGAGAGACCACACATGACGCGACCAGTTTGAAACTTTCAGTTTCAGTTTCATTTATAAGAATTTTCAGATAGTTGCAGTTTCGTTGCAGTTGCG
Source organism: Ostrinia nubilalis (assembly GCF_963855985.1). Taxonomy (NCBI): domain Eukaryota; kingdom Metazoa; phylum Arthropoda; class Insecta; order Lepidoptera; family Crambidae; genus Ostrinia; species Ostrinia nubilalis. Next base: position 8,578,867 of record NC_087096.1, on the reverse strand, counting down.
TTTCACCGTCTGTTCTGGGCCTAAATGTCATAATAATAAGGGATCCTTCAGTTGCCCAAAGTGGCAAAAAACGGAACTAATGTCAATGTCGTGGCATTAGACGGTTCAGTGTTAGACAACTGTAACAAAAATTTGGCGACACTGGCGATTTGGTATGTTGACGAACCAATCCCAAACGACAGGGTTTAAAAAAATTATGACGATTAACTCCCCTCAAACCAAGGTATCTCTCTTTCCTTCATTTTAACCCGTTTATTTACAACCGTTAAGACTTATACGAGAATACTGTTGTAAAAGAATACGTTTAAACGAACTTTGTGATGCTCGATCTCTTTTTCAACCCTTGCACTTTCCTGTTTTACTATCGGATGTTTTACAGACATTCACATCTCTAAAGCCCTCACTCTGAGTACTTGCCGAGATAAGAACACCTAGTCATAAAACTCCAAATCCTCGGGTGACCCCTTCCAACAGTCGTTACTCTGACACTTGATGTGTTACCCCTAGATAACCGCATGGATGCAGGGTTTACGAGTATACTCTACACTTACAATCGAGAAAAAGAGTCTACTTTTAGGTAGGTAGTGTAATTCCAATTAAATACTTTTTTCGTTTTTGTTCGTTTTCGGTAAGGAAAATTACCTCAAAATCAAAACACATTTTTATAGAGCTTTTATTTATATTGTTTAGTGTTGGTGCACAAACCCACTTGTCTATCGAATTAGTTCTGATTCAATTGACATTCGGTTGAGTTAATATTGTATATTTGTATTGTATCGTATTGTTGCCTTTAAACAAGTACAATAGTCGATAAGCCACCATCAAGTCAGTCGATCAAGAAGTGATAATGGACAAAACAGTGATCTACTGAAACGATCGATCAATCCTTTGTGTACCATTTCATAGTTCATTAGCATTAATCATGCGGATTCGTAATGATTTACAATCCTGCTCTCAGTACTGATTAATGTAATTTACGTGGGATGAGCATCATTAATCCAATTATTCGGCAGATTTAAGACTGCGACATGTTTAATACTTTTGTTTGTGTCTGTTCTCGCATCTCAAACAACTTTATCGACAAAAAAAATCCTCAATGATAAATTAAGAGTCTCGATATGGAAGTCGTGAGATCAATATCCAGGTTGGACACAAAAATAAAAAATACTTACTGCTTGATTTGTTCATCAGGTTTCAAATGTTCAGACAAAACTAGAAGCTTAATTAAGTTTTAGACTAGTCATGTTTGAAAAGAAATATTTTATTTATTCACAACGCCTGTGGCTCTACAGTAGCTCAAAAAATGTGACACCGTTTCGTGACGTACTTAGTTATAACAACCCAAGCTTTGGTAGGAAGGACCAACACATTAAAAATCCGTTACAAAAGGTTTGAAGAGACTATCTGGTGGAATTGTTGTTACAGCTGGGATTTGCTGGGATTCGGTTTGTCAAATAAAGATTAGCGCAACTCTTTTCGTCTCCGCCGCTGCGCCACAACAATAGGTACACAATGCAGGCAAGCACAGCAAAAAAATTCTGTCTCTACTTTTTGAAGATGCAATTATACATAATAAATAATTCCATTTCTACTTTGTTGTTAGTTGGTACAAAACAGTGAATGATTGCCAAATGTTTTCATACAAGTTTCAAATCGTTTTCATACAAGTCCTCTCATTTTATGTCTGCCAAAACATTCATCGAACGCAAAAACTGCCAAAGGCGTACGTACTTAATAAAGTCGTTAAGTTTTCAGAAATTATCCAACTGTGCAAACTTTAAAAATAATCGCTAAGTTTACAATTTTCTGCGTTATTTCGTTAATTTTCTTTCCGTAAGATCCTTCACAAACAAAATCAGTAAACTTTAAAAAAAAAATGAAATTGATCAAGTTCAACTTATGGCATGCTCGAAGGAAACAGGGATTCGTTTTAATACATATACTAGCTCTACTAATATTGCCTAGAGCCCCGAACAAGCAAACAATTTAAGAAATCGACTAACCATCCATGCTCTAAGTATACATAAGCTAAAATATATTATACATCCAGCTTCACATATCTCCCCAAAGTCCTTGATTCTCGACACATAAGGCTTAAGCGAGTCGCTTTCCCCGGGCACTCGAATTAAGTAAACACGATAATTTAAAATTTATGGGCACTTTGTACAGTACAATACAGGTTTATTGACGCCGGGTAAATATGCTCAGCAAATTGAATCCGTCGCGTTAAAGGAGATGTTTTCCGTCTGTATACAATTACTAGAAATTCAGACTTCTTTTAGATGTACTCTTAGACGCTGTATTATGAGCCTTATCAAATAATGTTCTTATTAAACGTGGAGACGAAAAGTTGATATTATCAGTCTTGTGTAATTTTGTTGAAAATAATATGTAGATTGCTAGAACTTTTGTTTAATGAATAACCAGTTAGATAGTATACCCTATGTAGTTTTATAACATTAGTAATAAGAAATTAGCTCTGAAGAAGGCAAATATCTGCGAAAAACAAGAGTCGTAGCACGCTCAGCTACAATAACCGGTATTTATTTTAAAGTTTTGAAACCTTAAAGCATTTAACCTTTTGCCACCCATGACCTCTAGACAGACCGAATATTTAACAAATAATTTTTTATTCAATAAATATTTATTATTCCAGCAATACCACTCGACAAGTATTTTGTAGTCTTTAAATATTTAATAGATATTTTTAATACCTTTTTTATGAATTTACTTACTTTTGATCGTCTGTGACTTCGTTCATATTATGAGTTCAAAAACCTTAAAGAGTTTTACATACACGTGTGTATCAGTCTATCCTCACAAAACCCATCATCAAAGATTCAACAATTTATTCACAAAACGCATACTGGAAAGCGCAGTGAAGGACATCTACCCACAAGGTGGAACTACGACCTCATAAAGGTAGCAGGAAGGCCGCTACCAACCGGCCTATGTGGAAGTCAGTGGGGGAGGCCTATGTTCAGCAGTAGATGTCCTATGGCTGAAATGATGATGATGATGAACTATTGGAGAGGCAGAATTGCTTTGCCATTCATAATTATTAATATAGGTAACCTTTTCGCCACGTTAAAATAATTGTAGGTCCGAAAATCCGCACACATCAATAAATTAAAAGTTTTAATACTACGTGCGGATTAAGCAAATCCTTTGCTCTCGACACCGGGGCAGCATCTGCAAAACGCGGGCGCAATTTAAAATTTGATTCAAAAACAATGTTGCCAGGGATAAAGTGTAAACTGTAAGCTTATTCATATAACTCTTTGCTAATTAAACCTACGCTGCGATGTCGAGTTTGCAGTGCGCAGTGCCTCCTGACTGCCGTATTTAAGGGGTTAATTAAAGTATTATGCTCATTTATCTTATCTACTTTTCTAGTTATAGTTTAAGCTTCATATTCTTACAATACCCATACTTTAACATTCTTGTATCAGACACATTATAGAAGAATAGAAATAGAATTAAAAATGTAATAATAAAACATTCATTTATTTTCTCTAGGTACAGAAAGGATTATACGACGTGTGTGCGTTGTGTGATACAGTTAAATTAGCATAAACATACTCTTTGTGAGAGACTGATGTTAAAAGTAGAGAAATCCCTTTGTAAAAGTTTTAATAAATAATCCTATACATAAGTAATCCTATGTTTACAATGTTTAGGTACCTTAATAATTCTAAAAAAATACGAAATCATAACAAGGTTTATAACTAAGTAAAACCTTTGCAAATTCAGAGAATTTTATTCATAACCAAACGAAGCGATTGACGTGGCGAAATTAAACTGAATCACGAGCCCCAAATTTAAATAGTATCAGGATTAATACCCTTGGATGAATATTATCTGTATGGACATTTATTCTACACCTACGTCCTTTAGGATGGAATTTGGGCCGATTTTATAACGCTTGGAAATGTGTTAAATTATTTTGCCGATACCCATGTGATGGCGAGTAGGTATTCCGAAACTTCAGCGTAAAATTTGTGATGCCTGTTAGTTGATCGTTCCCCTTGGGGCGTAATCAGCGGACTACTTCACAACACGATTGTTATATTTTCGGCTCTTTCTGTCTCTTTCTCTCATACTGTTATCTGAAAATGTGAGAGGGAGATAAATAGAGATGAAAATACGAACATCGTCTTACGTAGTGGAGTTCATCCATCACCGTTCTAGTCACCGAGATAGATTTATTACGTCCACGTTCTTATGCCCAAGTGTTTTAACGAAATTAGCTGCTGGCAAGAGAATAGATGAGATTAGTGGATGATTAGTGATTTATTTTGGAGTTTAACGAAAGAAAACCTGAACAAGGGGTTTTTATTAAGTACTATCTCGATAATTTTTTTTCATAACAGTCAAGTGTATCCTTAAGTTTCAAATACTATACATATTTGTTCCCCTCAACTTATGAATTATTTCTGTGTAACATGATTTATTTAAGTATACAAAGCAGTTAAACAGTATGACAATGAAAATATTATTAACTAAACGATAGCGGTGACAAATTAGAAAGGGCTTGTAAGAAAAATTAAAGTTTACAAGTCCGTTCGTTCGTTTCAGCCAAATAACGTCCACTGCGCTGGACAAAGGCCTCTCCCCCAAGGATTTCCATAACGACCAGTCCTACGCTGCCCGCATCCAGGTTCTTCCCGCATAAGTTAATAAATATTGGAATTCAATGCGTTTATGATTAAGTAATTCTAATAAAATAATAGCTTTTTTCTTTGCCAATAAAATCGCTGACGCCTGTGACCATGGCCTATTTCTAACCTGCCAGATAACATTTAAAATGCACCCGTAACGAGCTTGCAAGGCCTAATTATCCAATAAATTATTCAACTGGACCGCGTTCTCAAAGAGTTTAGTTAATTTTAAATTATATTCATAGCTGGGCATTAACTCGTTAATCCGTTAATCGTTAATTAACGAAGTTAACATTTCTATTAACGGATTAACTTTTAAGTTAACTTAAAAAAATGTTAACGGACTCGTTAACTTCCGTTAAATTATCCTAAGTCCGTTAATCGTTAATCCAGTACCTGCCTACTACACTGGTCATCATAAAAATCGACCCACCCGCGACTAACACTTTCAAACGTATGCATCCCCACTTCCCACCAATATTACTATACTATATTACCATTTAAAAGCCTAGTTCTAAACTTCATTTCATTAAAGGAAAGGTTTTTACCCCAAAAATGTGTCTGTAGAAGAATCCAGAGTCACTTCTTCAAAAAATAGGTAGTTACGCTTGAACCAACTTTTATGGCTATAAAACTGTTAAGTTGGGATTAATCGCTATCCATCTGTTAAAGAAGACACGTGAGATCATTATTTGGTTTTATAACCATAAAAATTGGTCTAATTGATCCCAGAGGTGAGCCCAAAGTGAGGTCTTTTTTCAAGTTTTTCAAGTCACATTTATTGTATATGTTAATCGTTTATTAGGAAATTAAATGTGTTTTTCTTTAAGGATATTTATTGGGCTTTCAAATAACACCAATATTGTTGGGGCACCATGATTGTGTCAGTAGAAACGAGTTTTCCTGTAAAACGTAGGTGGGCCGATTTTTGTGATGACCAGTGTATTACCAAAAAGATACAGCCTGCATGCTGAAAAACACTAGAAAAACGCGTTCTGACAAGTACGTTCGGGCTTCCAGAACTTCCAGAACCCAAAACAACAGTTTTTGTAACCAGAAAGAAACGGTATAAAAAATGCAATTTTTTATTTATTTACAAGCTTATTATTGACTTCACTTGTTAGTATGTGTGGGACAAATCTTGCAACTGAATTTAAACCAGTTCTCCTCAACCGATTGAGCTGCAATTTGGTATACTTATGTAAGTACGATGAAAATGCAATGTTGTGGTACCATTGAGCTGGTCTAATGATGGAGTCAGGAGGCGGCCATAGGAACTCCTAAATGAAACGGCGGAATCGCATCGAGTTTGGGTTTGTTGAATTTGTCTTTTCGAGCACATTGATGCTAAATTGTATTGTAATTGAACCAAGGCTCTGAGATTAAGATACTATAGACTAAGAGCTGGTGAACGCCAGACCAACGTCATTAACAGTGTGAGTCACGATAAAGTTTACATATGAAAATAGGTGAAACTAGACTAATTTTTATCGACAAAAAAGAGGTCAAAATTTTTTGAATTTTTTTTTTAATTTTTATAGATTTTTTTTTCTTACAATTACTGCTTGTAAAGAAAACGTAATAATGTTTAAACTAAGAGGTATTCCTGATAAAATAAAAACAGTAAATAACAGCTAAATAACAGGCGATACTAAAAAAATACATAAAATACCCAGGAAATGCCAACAAATAATAAAAAATTATACTTTTTGAAAAAAATCTGTTTTTAAATTCGTGTTTTTTTGGTTATTTGATAAATTTCTCCAAAAAATGCCCCTATAACAGGTGGTTTTTATTACTTTGTATTATTCTCTATCGTATTACTTTTGTAAAACCAAAAATCGCATGTTTCTATACCTATTACAACGTTTGCAATGATCGTTTAAACAAAGGCTAGTTAAAGGTTTTTTAGTATGGCCTGTTTATTTAGCATTATTACTGTTTTTATCTTATCAGGATATACCTTTTATTTTAAAAGTTATTACATTTTCTTTACAAGAAGTAATTGGAAGAAAAAAAATCTATAAAAAATTCTATAAAAATGTCAAAAAAAAAATTTACCTCTTTTTTGTCGATAAAAATAGGTCTAGTTTCACCTATTTTCATATGTGCACTTTATCGTGACTCACACTGTATAAAAGCTGAAAGTTTGTCACCGTATGCTCCCAATATAGGTTAAATGTTGGTGGATTATGAAGTTTAGGTCATCGTGGCTTTGGCAGCTATCCTAAAAAAAACTGTCTGGCAAGGAGTTGGAACTGTCAAAACTGTCTGGCCGAAAAGAGGAATAAATTCCATGCGCGATACAAGCTTTTGAAATTATTTGAACCTTGCATACAATTATTTTTTTCGTTTTATTATAATGTGTTAACGGATTAACGATTAACGTTAACTTACGTTAAATCTTGCTATATGTAACGTTTTAACGTTTAACGAAGTTAATTTTTTTATTAACGGTTTAACGATTAACGAAGTTAACTATTTGATTAACGGTGCCCAGCTATGATTATATTTCACTCTATCTTAAACAGAATTAGCTAAACTATTTCTGAAATTCACGAATGCCTTGTTAATTCTTGGAAAGATATTTCTGTTATCTCGAGAAGTCACAACAGTACCTACCTAAATTTAAATGATTCGTCATAAATACAATATTGAAAACCCGTTTATTCATTTTCAAAATGAAATTCTATTTAAAGTGTTATCGTTACCTAAGGCTCTTCGTACAGAAGTCTACGCATAATTATCTTCCATAAATCTACTCAGCGATTTTATTGGTGGCCAATGAACAATCTCTATGATTTTATGTTGCGGCGAAAAACCATAGTCGTCGGGTATAGAAGATTTTCGTAGCCATGTGTACGAAGAGCCTAACTCACATTATATTATCACACTTTTATATTTGGCTTCCCTAAAAATGATAAATAAAAGATGCGGTTCGCGTGATGATCGACTAGAGATTGAAGTACGACATAATTAGACAATGATTTATCATAAGTACTCGTAGGTATGCTTTAAAGTAACTAAAACAGATATGAACGGGTTTTCGTTATACTTGTTACCTATGTGTGAACTTTCCTTGATGTAAAAGAACCTTTCAAAGTAAAAAAATAAGTTTTCATCTCACAATCCTGGAAAAATACGGATTTTCACCCTGAAAACGAGCTGTAACCTGATCTCTTGTACCTGAACACGGCAAGAATAGGTAAAGGAGAATAATGGGTGAAATACGCTTATTTTTCTCGGCACATTCTCAGCACTTGCCAAATGTTTGCCTCGAAGCGCTGGTTCGGCAAAAAATTATGAGACATGTAAAGGCTTTTATGAGCAAACTTTTTAATCAAGTAATTAGTCCAAACAAATAGAGGTGTAGTATTTTTTATTTTTAAATCTCTTATTTGATTTAAAACAAGATCTTCCAAATCACATTGAGGTGTATGTTACAGACAACGGCATGTCAATCTAAACAAAGTTGCTTCTTACGTAGGTACCTAGTAATAAAGGAGTTTTTGCAGTTAAAATGTATACTGATATGCTGATACAGCGAGCTTTCCTAGAAGATGCTTTATTTGGTGGTGCATTCCGTATTATGATGTATTCCAGACTTTGCATTGCATTCGAGAGCAGCCAATTCCAGTCCATGGATGTGCGCATGTCTAAATGATGAAGCGAAGCACTTGATACGATGTTGGTTAGCAAATATCTTATACGCTTGTAGTAATAAAAGGCCACAAGAGCATTAAATTGAAAGTTCCAATCTGTATTAAAACCATATTTTTATCAGAATTTATTCAAGGTAGACAAATAAGACTCTACATTACAGGAGAAAGAAGAAACACCTACTTTCTTTGGGTTATCTCTCAAAATGTTTATATGCGTCGCCCGTTTACTCCCGCCTGAAACAGATCATAAAATAAGTACTCTGTCCGTAACTGCCTCGTAACACTCGATTTCAAGACCCATAATACGAATACATGTAAAACGTTATCGCAAAAGGTGACCGGGCATAATAAAACACATAGAAAGAACGGCAATAGGGTTGCCACCTATCACTTTGGGCGAATAAATCTCGGAGGTGAGCGCTCGGAATATCAAACGCCCATCGTTCATACGGGTAAGAGCCCCCGCATACGAGTCGATTAGTCATGTCAAAGCTGCGAAATGGGTCCGTGAAATTATGAATTTATTCATAAAATGCATAATCGATCATTGGTGCTGTCGCAAATTTTGCTCATTTTAAACACTTGATTAATGGCTATTGGGATAGTAGTGTTTATAGTGCTAAATATATCTACAACATAATATTTTTAATCGACAATAACTATTTTTATTTTTTATATTTAACGTTTTGCCAAGATATTCGAATAATTCTTGATAAGGTACCTCCAGCTACAGTTAACATACGATTATCACTTTTAATTATTTAAAGTAACTAAAGCAACAGTTAAATCCAAATTTAAGGCTCACATGCATCTAACATTTCTACATTATCATATTCCCAGAAATTGAAGAAGCCAGAATTGACCACCACCACCATTGACAGTTGCAACCATCATCAATCAGATCTCGGTATTTGACGCCTTAAATAAATAAACTCGTTTGCACGTCGACCCGTGTGCGGTCAGCCTTAGTCCCATGGGGAACGCGTGAAAATATGGCCGTATCCCTTTTGTAGCTATGATTTTTACACTGGCAACCCTACGGTATCCATACTAACACAGTAACTTGCACACGGATGAATGGCTTCGCTGGAATTTTGGGTGTTGAAGATAAGTTCCATGAAATTAATTGCTATGATAAAAGCGTTTCAGATTAAAAGTTGCACGTTCAAATGAAATCCTGCACAAATAAATATTTACATATAATTTGTATTTCTACAACATTTATTTTAAAACCTTGCAAAGCATGAGACTGTTTTCAGAACACCTAGGTACCTATTTGCTTTACAAAAGTTGAGGATAAGGCCATGTTCAGATGATGAGCGCTTAAAACGCGTTTTGCTCATGCGTGCGTGTATTTCATTCTCGGAGTACACATGCTAAAGCGCGGTTTGAGCACTCATCATCTGAACCTGGCCTTAATCATTAAGATAGTAAAACATAACTGGTTTATTACCTACCTACTTAGTTATGTAATCGACTGAAACGTCTCCGTTACAGATCGGTTACGCATTGTTACAGAATCGATTTCTCGAAAAGACGAAATAATTTCCTCTGCTTATTTTACATTAAATGAAAGAGATAAAATTATTGTTTCATCTCGGAATATTGCTGGGGCTTTGTATTTCCTTTAGGTAAATGGCTTACCCACCTGTATTTCCGGTGGAGACGGCATTTTGCGTTTATGTTTACGAGTATCATTCCGTTAATTTCAATTCAACCGTTCTATGTTTCTGCTAATGGAAATTTTATGTACGAAACATGAACATTAAACCACTAATGTGTCCAGCGAGTTATTGTTGTTGACTTGCGGACTGTGAAATTTAATTTAACCCTTAACTGGTATCGTGGGGGCCGCGCGGCCCCCACGCATGACGTTTTCTTTGATTTCTAAGAAGCTACGCATCGTGGGCAGCCAAAATTTTTGGTATTCTCATTTCGGCGCTACTCGCGTCTGGTGCAGGCGTTTCAGCACTGTATCATTCACCAGGACGAAGATATGCATGTGTTGAGGTCCGCGCGGCCCCCACAATACCAGTTACGTTAGTTTTTTTTTCATGGCAATTTTTATTTGTTTTTTGTTTTCTTGCAGTATTGATGGCTTATTAGTGATAAAACAATAGAAGATACCTAGAACGAAGTTTTTGATTCCAAATTAGTGATTAGTAGCATGTCAGAAGAAGGATATAGTGATAATAAAATTATAGGTCATTATGAAGACCCAATAACCAATATTCGGTCGATAATGAGGATATTGATTCTGATTTTCAAGTTTTTTCTTCAGAGAGTGAAAATGAAGATGTTCTAGGATCTAGTCAATCCAGCTATTATGAAAAAATAAATACAAGTGGTCTGAAAATCCACCAGCACCTGCTAATGTTTGTCAACATAATATTTATGTTTTTATTTTTATAAAATACTTATTATTTTTATTAAACATTACATTAAAACTTTATTTATTATTACGTTCACATTTTTATGGATTAATTAAGATAATAATATTTTTGATTATATTTTTCTGAACGTAGGTTTCATAGTTATTTGTAACGTTAAAAAAATATTACGTAAAAAGTTGTTACTATTATGTAATGTCTTGAAGTATATAAGTAAGAAGGTTAATTACAATAAAAACTAAATGATTACATAGAAAAAGCCTGATATACAGGGTGTTTCTTGTAAGGTGTCAAGCCGAAGGCAGATGATAGGTGAGGACTAGACCTATCGATTTCACCCCCATGTATGTTCTACGATTTTTCGTAGTTTAGAAGTTATCGTTAATTTTGTGATTTTTTAAAATTTTATGACCTAGTAGGCTTTACATTTTTTTATCTTTTTTTTGGGTTAACTTTTCTCAGATTTCTTTTTTTTGACAGATTCCCTAGTAATTGCAGATGTTTGAAAAAAATAATCACCTTCCTATCTTTGATGCAGGATACAAAATTTTTGCTAGAAAAATAAAAAATATGCTTTTAGCAGAACATTCTAAAATTTTCAACTTAAAAGTTTGAAAAAAAAAAGAACTTCCATAGGTCCAAAATAATTTAAAAAACTGCGCAGTTTTCTACACTTTCATAATAACACAAAAAAACATGTACTTAATAGGCCATTATTTTCTGTAATCGCTCTACTAAAGTAGTAAGTCGGAGATTCCGTTACATGTTTTCGACTTTCTTAGGACTAACTAATGTTTGCAATCCACTAAGTTTACGTTACGTAGAACACGTTTAGAGACAATAACTGAACAGAACATTTTTTATCCACAACGAAGAAGCTCTTGCCCTTCATCTGACCTGATGGAAAGTTGGAAACTGATGGATGATCAGCGAGCTTCACCCGGAATCCTAAACCACAGAGGAATTGGCTGTCCTAAATAGGTAGTCTTACCACTAGACCACAGTGGTGATTGTTACTTTACGATTAAATTTGATATACCTTAGGTAGGTATATCAAATTTAATCGTAAAGTAAGAGTGTGAGAGAAAGGGAAAATGTGTGTGTGTGTGTGTGTGTGTGTGTGTGTGTGTGTGTGTATGTGTGTGTGTGAGAGAGAGAGAGATAATTTAATTTAAAGTAAATGTTCAAAATGTCCGCCGCTGACCTGAATGCACATTCGACAACGACGCAAAACAATTATTCGTAAATTTACAAAAGCTTCTTGCATTCTAGTATGGTTTTGTGCTTCAGTCAGCTTTGTCCGCAGTTCATCAATATTTTCATATTCCCTTTTGTATACCAGATGAAGAGCGAGAGCTTCCACGTTGTGGATAAAAATAATCTTTTCACTTATTGTCTCTAAATGTGTTCTACATAACGTAAACTTAGGGGATTGCAAATATTACTTAGTCCTAAGAAAGTCAAAAACATGTAACGGAATATCCGACTTACCACTTAAGTCGAGCGATTACAGAAAATAATGGCCTATTAAGTACATATTTTTTTGTGTTATTATGAAAGTTTAGAAAACTGCGCAGTTTTTAAAAATATTTTGGACCTATGGAAGTTCTTTTTTTTTCTCATACATTTCAGTTGAAAATTTTAGAATGTTCTGCTAAAAGCATATTTTTTATGTTTCTAGCAAAAATTTTGTATCTTGCATCAAAGATAGGAAGGTGATTATTTTTTTCAAATATCTGCAACTAATAGGGAATCTGTCAAAAAAAATAAATCTGAGAAAAGTCAACCCAAAAAAATATTAAAAAAAATTAAGCCACTAGGTCATAAAATTTGAAAAAATCACAAAATTAACGATAACTTCTAAACTACGAAAAATCGTAGAACATACATGGGGGTGAAATCGATAGGTCTAGTCCTCACCTATCACCTGCCTTCGGCTTGACACCTTACAAGAAACACCCTGTATATCATTTATGATCATTTATTCAAGTATATAGGTAAAACATGCTTACTAGAAGCAAACATAGTATGGGGGCCGCGCGGCCCCCACGATACCAGTTACGTATGTCCAATTTACGATACCAGTTAAGGGTTAACATCGATACGAGTTTAAATCGAGTATGTTTTATTTAAATGTATTCGGAGATAGTACCATATGTTTTCCTGAAAGAGTTAAATCTTCACAATCTAACGGAACGTGCTCGGTGTATCTTTCTTCCTTCCGAGGTCAAGATGTTTTTCTCGGTAATGTGAACGAATTCGATGCCAAATAATATTGGTGTGGAGCAAAAATATAACTTAGATGTTATTTGAAAAATCTCATAACTGTGAGTTCGTAAGATCCATTATCTTGTTCACATAATACGTAAACAACAAGAAGGAAAATAATAAGGAATACTTTCCCTGTAAAAAATACTCAATACTCAATACGTTTATTGCTTCCATAATACATAGTAGGTAATATAGGTGTTACAGTGTGATAATACAAAAAGCTGGTGGGTACCAAATTCCAAAGTCAGATAAGTCAGATAACAGTGATATCTGCATCTTAATCTGATGGATAGGCTGTGTATTAGGCAATAAGAAAGCAGTGAATTACCAGGTATAATACCAGTAAAACTCAATGATTCGGAATTGTTCTATCTACTTCAAACCAAACTATAAACCGCCTTTGCAGTAAGCTTAATTGAAAATCTGCTATGATTGCGAGACAACACGAAATAAAAATCGTGTTTCAACACATCCACCTTCTGTCCTTACCGCGACTCTACCGATCACTGACCCAGTGGCTCTAAAGGAACTGCCGATCCTAACGACGTTACCAACGAAGTGACCGTTTTTACAGACCCAGGAGTTAGACATCACATGCACAGCCGGCTGAAGGCTTCGCAAATGGGAACTAACAAATCAAATTACCCTAGTCCGATATGTGATCGGAAAACCAATGGGTAAGTACCTATACTACCGATTTCAGCTAGCACGTAATCAGGTTAGCTTAAACTGTTTTGTTATTGGGTATAAATACTAAGTAATGCCATAGTCAAAGAAAGAAAAAATATTTTACACAAAAACCTACTTATCGACAATTCTAATTTGAAATACAAGACGACGTTTTCTTTATATTTCGATCCCATTTCATACATTCATTTCTTCTTATTGCGCTCCCATATTCTTTTTATTAAGCTTTCAATATTCAGCCTCTCAGAATAATCAAACATTCAATTTAAAGTATCAATATTTATCTGTTTCAGACTTCACAACATAACAAGTATTTGTTGAACCGACTCTTGCATCGAGAATTATGGGCATCGGAACGAATCTTGTACATAAGATCCCTCGCTTTGCTTATTTATTTGTACCTACTTTTAGCTCTAATTTATTTTTAGAAATGGTACTATATGCGTACTTATTCCTTACAAAAACGGTTATATTTACAGAACCTACTGTACATAGGATTCGTGTAACTGTTGAGTTTCATAAACCGTTTTCCAATAAAACACGGCATGAGGAAAACATTTTTAAAGCTTAATCATGTAGGTAGATAAACAACCATCCCAACTCGTCTATTTATAAAAGTCACGAGGAAAATGTTAAGTTATTCACTTGATATCGCGTTCGATCTGGAGATTAAAATTCTTCATTATTTATTGCTTAAGTAAGGTAACTTAAGTTACAAGTAACGGGAACTTAGCAAGTTCTTACAAGTTGTAAGTTTTATGGTTTACATTGTTGCAAGATGTTAACACAAAGGCAATAGCGCTTTATGCTAATCATGCTTGAAGCTAGTTTGCTAAAGTTTCATATACCTAAAGCAATTCTAAATCATAAAATGCTAATGAAAAACCTTGGATCTATAGTGCGAAATTATTCTTTTCGATTATCTTTTATGAAGTAGGTAACTCTCTAGTAGCTACCTAATAAACGTCAAGTAAGATATTTTTATCTCTAGGGATATATCTAGGTAAATATAATTTTGCTAAAATTTACTGTGTCTAAAAATGATTTGTAAATCTATTGTAGGTAATATAAATGTGAAAATTACTGTTTGTTACTATCTCACAGTTTATGCTATTCTATTATTAGGGTCATTCTTTACCCGAAAATTGACACACATCTTGACCATCGAAAAAACTACCTGCTTTATCGAAGATGGGCCTAATGCTTGTTTATTTTTCTCTCCCGCCCCGCCCATCGGAAACCGCAATATTTCCTGGGGTTTTCCACCGAAATTACAAAGAAACGATTTACTGTTCCTCACCTCAATTTAACAGGTGTTCCGTAAAAGATTTACGTCTCACTATTATTGGCGAAGTTGAAAGTTGCTCGCTCTCGGTTCCTGCGACTTGAGGAATAAATGAAAATTATGTATGAATGCAATTTCCCTATTTATGCGGGCAGTTTGTTTCGTTGCGACGGCGCGCTTTGTAGTTGTTTTGCGAACGAAAGAATATTGGCCTGATACGGTTGGATAAGCTTCATGAACTATGGCTTTCCATATTTATGGAATATTACAACGCTGCAATGCTGGGTATGAACGGCAACTGGAGCATAAAGATTTATTTCTTGTTAACACGTTTTTAGACAGATTGTAGGTACTATTGCAATAAAATTGGAAATCTGGGCCCCAGAGTCGGGGGAAAAATGGACATGATGCTATGGCCCACTTGCACTAGTATAACCTCTACAGCGATATACAGCTCAGAGTCATCAACAATAAATGTTCTGTCAAAATGGGAACATTCTATCAAAAAAGTTACACAAAACGTCAAAAAGTATGACTTCTTGTAAACATCGCACGTTCCCCCTATTTAGTCGTTCAACTTGGAAATATAATCAACGTATTTTCGAGATGATGGTCAGATTCAGGTTAGTCTCAATTTATTTATATGCCGTTGAACATTTGTGAAGGTTTTTTCTTTTAATACAAAAATCAAACGTGGTAAAATTTCGAGGTACCTAGCTTATAGGATAAGTAGGTACCTAACTTTCTTCAAAAACTTTGATTTTATGAATCATCAAAAGCTATGTATGGAAAGACCATACAGGATAGAGACCCTAATCTAATTATTTTGCCCTTAAACTGCCGTTTTAAAGTTACAAAAGTAGTTACTCTCATACAAATAAACAATAGAGCTAACACAATATGAACAATCAAAACACAGTTACACCGGAACAATTTAAATAAACAACCCATTAATTTATGGATTGTATTTAATTACGCTTGTAACTCTATAATTAACATGCAATTTGTTTGACTTGGAAACGTAACATTGTAACCATTTTGTACTTTATAGCATAGCAAACACTTGTAAATTAATTATTGTCACAAATCCCTGTATACAGTGTGAGTCACGTTAAAGTGTACATATGAAAATAGATGAAACTAGACCTATTTTTATCGACAAAAAAGAGGTCAAAAATTTTTTGAGATTTTTTTTTAATTTTTTATAGAATTTTTTTTCTTTCAATTGCTTATTGTAAAGAAAACGTAATAACTTTTAAACTAAGCGGTATTTCCTGATAAAATAAAAACAGTAATAATGCTAAATAACAGGCGATACTAAAAAAATACATAAAATACACAAAAAAGGCCAACAAATAATAAAAAATGATACTTTTTGCAAAAAATCTGCTTTTAAATTCGTGTTTTTTTGGTTATTTGATAAATTTCTCCAAAAAATGCCCCTATAACCGGTGGTTTTTATTACTTTGTATTATTCTCTATCGTATTACCTTCGTAAAACCAAAAATCGCATGTCTCTATCCCTATCACAACGTTTGCAATGATCGTTTGAACTAAGCCTCTCCGGGAGCGCCATTCAACGCTTCGTTAACAACGAAACTGAAAATGGCTCTAGATTTGTTACTTTGATAAAGACAAGTTAGATTTCAAATAAAAACAAAAGATTTCAAAGTAAAATTAGCATTTTAGTTAAAATTAAAATTGTCTCTAACTGTAGCGGAGAAAAATGTTGTGGCAGGCCTTTGTTCAAACGATCATAGCAAATGTTGTAATAGGGATAGAGACATGCGATTTTTGGTTTTACAAAGATAATACGATAGAGAATAATACAAAGTAATAAAAACCACCTATTATAGGGGCATTTTTTGGAGAAATTTATCAAATAACCAAAAAAACACGAATTTTAAAGCAGATTTTTTTCAAAAAGTATCATTTTTTATTATTTGTTGGCCTTTTTTGTGTATTTTATGTATTTTTTTAGTATTGCCTGTTATTTAGCATTGTTACTGTTTTTATTTTATCAGGATATACCGCTTAGTTTAAAAGTTATTACGTTTTCTTTACAATAAGTAATTGGAAGAAAAAAAATTCTATAAAAAATTTAAAAAAAATCTCAAAAATTTTTTGACCTCTTTTTTGTCGATAAAAATAGGTCTAGTTTCATCTATTTTCATATGTACACTTTAACGTGACTCACACTGTATAAAAAGTACTTAGTACTAAACTTCATTAAAATGAATCTTTGTATATGAAGATAGATTGTGACATGAAGCGAAACATGATGCTACTTTTCTCGCGAAAATAAAACTTGTAGGTGGAATAGAGAAGGAAAGTTTGTATGAGGACTTTCATATTCGCGATATGAAATTTCATTATTTATGAAAACCTTGTAAGCACCTAATTAATCAACTTTTTTACTTTTTTGAACGTGGCACGCTCACGCGATATTGACAGACTGTGACCCACGCAGGTGAAGCCGCGGGCAATATCTACTATTACATATAAAATTATTGGTTTTTTTTATGTTTTTTAAGCGCTCACCTTCTCAATACCATTCCACGTTCTACGATTTATTTCATGTCCCACCCTAATCATGCTTCTTCATATGTATACAGAAATGCTGGCTAAGTAAACGCAATAATTTGAAAGAATATACTCGTCTATACGAGTATATTCTGTCTATATGTTTAACATCTATATGTTTGTCCTTCTTTCATTCAAAAACAACCACAACAGTTTTACGAAAACTTTACAATGTTATACACACATCATGCGAGTAGGTACATAAGATCTATCGAAAATCTACGCGAACGAAGTCACGGACAATCAATATTAAAGCGATTATACTTAAGTCACACGAATATTTATAATAATAAATATTTTCAATACTTAAGTGTACACGTTTTCTTTTAGCATGTTAATGATGACAGCACTCCTGCTGGGCTTGTTCGTGTTCTGCGTCGGTAAGAGGTTTAGAAATAAGTGTTTTTTACTGTTCTTGTATGTATTATTTAAGATCCGCCATGTTTTTCAGACGTGTTTCTTACGCGAGACTGACAACTATTGAAATATTCATATCAATCTTTTCCGTTTTACTTCCAGTATGTTTTACTTACTTCCGAAGAAACACTCTCGTATTATTAACATTGAGCATGACATCTTTTATTCCAATCAGTTTTAGGTATTTCATTCTACGAGTAGATTTTCAGAAGACGTGCTCTTAAGTTTCTCCCATAAGGTTATTTTGTGAAGAAAAAGATATTTCATTTTATTTTTATTTAAGTAAATTAGTTTTCAATTAGCTGTTAATTCCGATTTTATAAATTTAAGGTGTGGCGTGCTTAATCAAAGGAACTCGCATGTATTCGAATAATGATATATCAACAGGAACTATTGTGATAACGCTTGGAGCTATCTTCGTAGTATTCGGTCCAGTGTTAATGGGTATGTTAATTTTTTTCAGATAATCAGAGATAGATAACAGATTTAAGTTTAGATATTTATATTTATTAAATCATTCACGGTTTTTAAAAATAAAGTAGATTAGGCCAAGGATTTGTAACCTAAAGGGTGAGGGTCAAGCGGAGGCCTGAAATAGGTTTCAAAAGAGACCCCAAGACAAAATAGCAAAAACAGAGAGTCAAATGAAAATTAAACTATAGAATTGTTAAAAAATCCAATGGAGACCAAATGTCCGATGATGATGCTGATCTTTCAATGGTGGGTGCCACCATGCCATACTTGAATCCTTAATAAAGTCTTAGACTAGGCGCAGACCGCCGATTTTTAGTTGTGCCCTATTTTAAATTGTATGAAGAATCGGCCAAATCAAATCGGTGTAATGTGCGCCCTTCCACACATGCCCGACGAAAAATCGATGGTCTGCGCCTAGGCTTTAAACCTAGGATTATAAAACCTGAGTTTGCTTTTCCTACATTAATAATGCATTGACTCAGCATATCTATTGTTCTTTTTTTCAGCTTTTACGATCTATTTCTGGACATCGAAAGTAAAGAAAATGGATGAATGCGATTGTTGAGGTTTACAATATCTATATAGATATATGTGTTTAGCTGTAAGAACCTATAATTATGTTTTTCATAATAAACCAGTATAATTATTTATTTTACTTGATTTGACATCGACAACAACACAACGAACGTTTACATTTAATGCAAATGTGGGCTCTATTAAGGATGTACCTACTAACTAAGGATATTATTATAGGGGAGGTAGCTTTCTTAGGACTAATATTACGTAAATAGGGTGCTCTATGTAATGGGACGATGTTACAACAGAGCTTTAGTATCCATAGCACAATTACATCACACAAGCCATCAAAAAGATTTAAAACGCGCATTATCACATAATGCTGTTGTTAATTAGTTTTTACAGAGTTTAAATATGGCATGTTTTACACGGTTTTCTGCTGGGATTTTCAAAAAAATAAGACACCATTTTTAATTTTCGTTAAGGAGGTGACATTTATTTTTTTTAAAGGCCGCATATCCTTTTCTTTTCTAAACACAGTCGCATCATTCTAGTCGCTTAATTTAGCCTCTAAGTTAGCAACGTCAGCCTTTGCCGCTCTGAAACATCTGGTATTATAAACATAGCCCTACCTCGTACGTATAGAACAGCACATAAGGCAATACATTTGTTGCAAAATCCACTCTATTAGAACTAAAAAAGGTGTTATGTTTAGGGTAATGTCGCACGTTCATAATCAAACTGTCACTATACAAAAAAGTCGATTTTTCAGGAAAAGCATTTGAAATACTCAAATTTTAAAACCTTTGCAAAGTGTGCAAAATGTTCTTAAATGTTTAGTTTTTTGTTAAATACCAGTAGTGGCTTGTTTGGCTTTTACGGGAATATAATTATCTTTCAAATTATCATAATGGTTTATTTAATATTTAATTTTTTTCCTAAAAATAGTGTCACTTTTCCACTAAAATTGAGACAGTGACAGTTTTCAATTAAAACATGTTAATGTTGTATTATTAATTCCGGTAGAAATGTCACTATTTTCATATAAATTTGACGATGAAAGATTAAAAAATGATTATTATTAAATAAAACTAACATAGAAAAATCAGTAATTTCAATGAACTTAAAACTTTATAATTTGGATTAAGTGGTACCTATGGTAACAGTAACAAATTCTCGATCAGAAATAAATACGTTACACACATGAAATTACTATAAATTACATCACATAAATCAACTTCTTAGAAAATAAGGTACTCTTTTGTTCAGGCAGCCTTTAAACAACAAGAACTTGATGACCTCGATGAACTTGACGAACTAGATAGTGATTTTTCATGGGAAAAGGGCTCAGAGAAGTAGGTTTAAATTCTGGATCATTATATAGCGGCCATTACCTCTGTGAGCTATGTGCCCCGCCCACTGCCACTTGATTTTAGCGATTCTGCGGGCTATGTCGGTCACTTTGGTTCTCCTGTGGATCTTCTCATTTCTGATTCAATCACGTAGGGAAACTAACTGAGCATCGCACGCTCCATCACCTTTTGGGTGACCTCTCAGATCCATAAAATATCACTGGCAACACACACTGATCAAAGACTTTTGTCTTGAGGCACTACGGTATTTCGGACGTGAGAATATCACTAAATTTCCCGAACGCTGCCCAGCCGAGTTGGATTGACGATTGACCTTTTTCTCGAAGTTGGATCTACGTAACTGGACTGTTTGTCCCAAGTATACATAAATTGTCAACAAACTTTCGAGTGTAGAGTCTCCAGATGAGTGGATACTACATGGACATTTGACATGAATTTTGTATTGTCCATATTCATTTTCAGGCCCACTTGTTGAGAGCCTCTACTTAGGCCATCGAGCATTATGCCTAGATCTTCCACAGTCTCAGCCATGATTACGACATCGTCCGCAAATCGAAGGTGGATGATGTACTCGTTGATATTTATGCTGAATCCGCTCCAGTCCAGAAGCTTGAAAACATCTTCCAGGGCGGTGTTGAACAGTATCGGAGATATTATGACGTCTCCCTGTCTCACCCCTTGCTGCAACTGGATGAGTTTCGAGTCCTGATCCTGGAGACGAACCGACATAGTGGCGTTTTCGTACAAGCCTTTCAACACTTCGATGTATCTATAGTCAATTTGGCACCGTTGGAGAGACTGTAGCACTGCTCAGATCTCGATCGAATCCAAGGAATTTTCATTTCTTTATACCTAGTTACTTTTGTGAAGCCGTAATGTAATCTTGTTCGTGATCGAATAAATAAATAAATAGTCCACAAACGCTAGATAAAGTAGTAATTACCTTGATAATTTCTTTGATTTTACTAGTGTTTGGATTGACTGGTGGTATTTTTGTTAGCTGTTAAAAAAAATATAACTACTTAATCATTTAAAAATCTTTCTTGTTGTTTTAATATAACACAATTTGGATAAACACAATATTCTACGAAGTGATGGAACAATCTTCTTAAAAATGTAAGAGAAATATTGTCACTTTTTTTTTTAAGGCGTTTTTCGTATTACTTTATTGTGACTTATCTTAATGATTTGGAGTAAAAGCGTCTTTATGCTAAAAATGACGGTTTTCAACACAGAGTCCACATAACTATCACGGCGTGCCCGTCCAGTTCCCGTCAATACTAAAAACGTGTCACTGTTACTCACAACATATGCCGGTTTCCCCATTAAACTCCATAACGACACTAGTGATATCTGCCGAACTATTTGAGTTTTAAGCGTGGGATTTTTACAGCATGCACTTTTCGCGGAGCTCTGATAGATGGCGTTGTTAACTCAATTTCTCCCAATTTCGTATAGTGACGGTTTGATTATGAACGTGCGATGTGCTTTTTTTATAAGGGACAATTTCCATCTCTCGTTCCCACCGCTACAACTTCCGTGTAGCCAGGATCTACAGCTTGACCGCCAATAAAAACCCAACGATTGAACGTCATGGAGGAAAGTTAAACTGTCAATAAACCCGGGGAATTAATCAGAAGAACATAGAGAGAAGCTCAAAATTAAGGATGAACTTTAATCAGCTGTTGTCAGAACAAACTGACTATTACTTTCAACACTCAGTTTATCCTATTACAAAACCAAAGCTAGAAAAATACACCAAACAGTTAATCCCTCGAAGGAAACTTGGCAATCTCCTGGTGCTAATTGGAGCGAGCGCCGCCGAAGTGCTGCCGATTGTCTTATTGTTGATCCGTTAATAATGAAGGAGCTGCAGATTTAGTAATGGACCCCAATTCAGAATTTCTAGGTATAGATTGTGTCTTGAGTGCTTAACTGATTGTTGCTAAACAAGAGACGTATTTATAAAGTAAGTATTAGAATTAGAAATTGTATGCGTCGCATGAAAATTGCTGCTTCAAAGATTTGCCCAAAATATTTAAAGATACTTACATAGGTATTTACTATAGTAGTCTCATTTCGATAGCGCCTTTAGCTTCAATTTATAAAACATGTAAAGTATTTTCAATATTTAGCTAGATAGGTAGGTATTATGCACATGCCAATAAGCATGTAAAAGGTCCATGTCCGTCCACGTATATTTAAAGCTTCAGTCTTGAGCTTACATAGCGGTGAAACTAACCATTATAAAAAGAAACATGATTATGCAAATTGCGTAGGTATCTTTTTTAATGAAAAATTCACAAGCGCACCTCGACTAAAAGAAGGTTATTAACATGCTAATTGTATGAGAAAAAGTGAAGATTTCATGTGAAAATGAGTTTTTGTAGAGTTTTCAACTGGGCCTTTTGATTTTAAAGTAAACATTGAAGATGCATGCATGGTTTTTTATTCTAAATTCTTTTGAGGCTATATGACGCTATATTTGGCCGATTTTTAGTTTGACTGATGTAATATGTATATCCCTTTCATACAATAGTCCCTTTAATACCTTATAGTTAGACCCCAAAACACTTAGACCCATATCTATTCCGAAACGCACCTAAAACTCATTTAAAACCCAAGCATCTACATGAAATCTCCATAAAATGTTTAATTTAGATTCAATGATAGAAATTCAGGCAATCAAGGCTTGGATCTTTGTTTAGATCGAATCTATTCTTAATAGTCGTTTAGTATCAGCCTCAATTCTAAAAATGGTTTTAGCTTACGATTAAACCAACGAACACACGTGATATAAAGTGTTAATTTTTTAAAGTAACGAGCCACTCGCAATCCACCGATAGCAATTTCGACGATGCATATAAGCAAAAGGAGAAATTACTTTAAGTATACCATCGTTTTTCGCTTTTGATATGTAGGTAATCGCGAAATACCCACATTGGTGTGCCTTTTAATTGGAGCATCCGTTTTCTCTTATTTCCAACTTTATATAAGCGAAAAAGCTTTCCAGTTTTTTTAATAGTAAAGAGAAAGCAATATGATTGAGACTAATAATATTCTATACCTACGCGGTATTTGGTTCTCCAATTTCGTAATACATTTTTTGCTCTTAAATCCGAGAATTTTCGAGTGTGGTAACCAGTGTTATATTACATAGTTTCACCATTACACTTTTCTTAAAATGAAACGTCTTTATAAACTTTTCTTACCATCCGACATCCATTTTACATAAGCAGTTCTTGATGAGAGTGGAATGTTGATAGAAGAACAGGAAATTTGTCATTCGTTAAATAAAGTCACTGGCAAATTAAGTTATAACGTAAGGTCTTGGGGGTACAACAGGTGTAAAGGTCACGCAATGCGACGTTTTCCTGAAAATTAACAGCTTTTAGCCCTTTGCTCATTGAAACTTGATGTTTTATAGATATTGTCTAAGTGGCAAATATAAGCTCTCGAGCCTTATGAGGCCTTTTAGGTGTCTAAAGCATTAGTGAACAGGCATCTTTTGGGCATGCAAGCTCGCTCTACCTTAGATGGCGTATCGGGTGCATACGCCACCATTATCGGGTGAGATTTTTATCAAGCAAAAGCAAACTCAAAAAGAAATAATGAAATAAAATAAATGATTAACCTATTTACTTAGCGTCTCAAACGCAAATGTAATGAAGCGACGTGTGCCACAGGTTGGCCAGTCAAAGAGGCTTTTGGTACTCGACATCTAGATACGCACGCCGTGACGTAGATTTGTGCCAGCGTCCAAATTAGCCGACTACTCAGGCTGATTTTAATGTAGCTCAGAAATCGTACGAGTTATGCTGCATGAACGACTTATGGCGACTTCTGTGCGTTTTTTGGTGGGTAGACCCTACTCTTCTGACATGGAAAACCCTCATAAACCACTGCCCTTCCCGGACTGGTGGAGAAACAGGTCATCACAACCAGTTTTCTGAGGTAATATTAAGATAATCACGACGTAGGTATTTAAAAATATTGGCCTCATCAAAGTACCTAAATGTGATTTTTAAAATTCCTTAAAAATTAAGGAAGACTGACCAATGATTTTCTAATTTAAAGACAAGGCGACGTATCAGCTAAAACTGTACTCCAGATGCCGACTGCAAAAGTAACCGAATAGTCGACTCTACCAACTTTTATTACCGACTATAGTCGGTACATCTCTAAAGGTAAGTAATTAAATAATACCAGGCGCCACGCGCAGTCGGAGCATGGTCCTTGAATAACTTAACAGATCATCGTCCGTTTTAATACGACGGTACGTGTTTTTTGACATGATTTTCGTTCAACAATGTCGAGTCTCGAGGGAATTTTGTAAATTAAATCCAGAGATTTTACAAGGATTATGCTCGTTCATGGATGAAGCTTTCATGCAGGCTATTTAAACGATACTCATAGCTCGTCCGTTAATATTATTAGTAGGCAAATAAACCTTATACAAACTGTTTATTTAATTACATATGACACTATGTGCAATAAATACCACGTCTTTTATATTTCCTCCATTTCAATTCGTTTCAACTTTTGTTGTTTTTATTTCTCAGCATTTTCTGCTTTCACGTGAAATTGAAACTAAATGATAAAGTTTTGACCTAAATGAGAGCTTTTACGTGAGCTTTCGGACGTCAAACATTCGCGTGGTGCGAACGAACCCAATGTTCCATTCAGCAGTGATCGAAACACTTTATTAGTATACATTCTACAATATTTTAGAAATAAAATTGTTTTTAAATTATTTAGGAAAACCGATTTCCTAATCTTCGGATTTATATATTTTCTTTCTGTAAAATACGATTGACTTATTGATAGCTTTTGTACGGGTAAGTATATTAACAAAACTTCAATTTTCTTCATCATATAAAGAATTTATGGGCTTAAAATCAACCCTTAGAATATGAAATTAATTAATTTTTATTTTGGCTTCCAATAATAAATTGAGAATACGCTTTTCAGATCACAAAATGGCTTCCATGTATTAAACTTCTCATTATCCCACTACCTGTTTTATTCGACGCTGTCGGTATCGTGTTCTATTGCCGCCCTACACCGAAATTTATTAGCGAATACGATACGGGGTGGGGTAAACAAGATCCACTTTGGACTCGCGGTCTCTACCACGCAAAACGATATCGAAATATGTAATTGCTCAATAATGAATAATAAATAAATAAAAAAAAATAGTGACCTCTATCCATCCATAAATAATAAATTACCACAAACTGTTGTAGAACTACCCATTCATAAATTCAAAGCACATATTAAAAGTACCTTAATGAAAAAGGGCTACTATAAAGTCGATGATTATTTAAAAAATAAAAATGTTTGGGATGCGTAACTGCCTAGCTCGCATAAATATTTATAACTATGTATTTTGAAAACCTGTAAACCTTTGAAAAAGAGGCTGACAATAGTGTCTGAGTTTCTTGCGCTGCTTCTTCTCAGCACTGGCCCATTTATTGTCCTGAAGCAGTGGTAGGGTTAATACTGGGACGTGTAAAAGTGCTTTTTTAAAGCCTACTTACAGAAATAAATGAGTTTTACTGAGTTTTACTGAATTTTTTACATATCCTTCACTTTTGCTGCAATACTGCTATGAGTGAGAAAGATGAATAGAATTGATGTATGTATCTAAATTGTATTCCATAGTATATCCCCTGGTTCTAATGATATTTTAACTGTATAATTTTATATTAATTTACGTGTACAGAATATTCTTATCTTCCTAACTGAGACATTATAAAACAGTTGTATCTTTAAAAACTGTATTCTTCGTTCCATCTGCATTGCAGACTATATTCATTCAAAAACATTGCAGTGTCTAGTCTAGCTCGATTGTAAAATTGAGGACAAATATACTGCACTTTAAAATAGATATTACTAAACCCTAAAAAGTCTGCCAAAAAGCCGCTCTCTCAATGGCGGTCTCCTTCCAATTCAATGTTTTCGAACGGCACCCTAAAAGATGTTTTATCAGTCAAAAACTGACCTAACCACATTTTATTCCGTACACTGCCCGCAACATTTGATTTATTCTATCCGCCATATGACAAGGTAACCTTACAGGTGCGCGCTGACTAAGCATTCGCAAAACAAACCACATTTATTACCAACTGTGCCAAAACAACGGACGCGGGGAATACGTAAGTAAAATTAAACAACTATGTGGAACTTCGATGCCTGAAACTCAGACCATTTTGCCGGTCTTAGTTTAGGGAGTTCGTTCATTGTTAGTTCTGGTTTTGGCGTTGCCACATTTTATTGTTTTAACGACGCACTTGGTAATTAAGCATAGTGCCTACTGATGGCATCAAAAACTGGTTTGCTCTTATATAGTTACTGTGTGATATAATCGATGATACTTATCGGGACTCGTCTTAAAAGCATGATAGGATACGCCACACGGTCTATTGAACGTAGCCTGACCCTGTAAAGGGATTATTACTTTACGGTAAATATAAGAGCTTTCATGAATAATTTTCACTTTCTTGATTCATATCTCGACGTTTCCGAGAATTCTTTTCACAGTTTCAGTCCTTAATCCGAACCACTCTGTTCATTTCCATTCATCAACGTTGTCACTTAAATGATTTACGCGTATTTTATGCGTTTTCTTCTAAGAGAAGCGAACATCTACATAATCATGTCATCCGGTCTTCTACCGTGGAATTAAATACCTTCTACAAACTCTACCTCCGGAATCGAGGTTTTGGTCTAATTTTTGGGAACAAGCTACCATTTCCTGCTGTTATTTGTGTCAGGAAAGGTTCACGATAATGGAGATCGAATCGAATCGGTAGCCCATTGCCTGAATTGTTGGGCTATTGTGTAAAATTTTGTCTGTTTGATTTTAGATTTCAGAGAGAGATAGGTAACCTGCTTTGTGGCTGCTGTAGGTACTGGTATTTCTTTACCATAAATAAAATATCTTGGTATTTCATCATCACTACATAGTATAAAACAAAGTCGCTTTCCACTGTCTGTCCCTATGTGTGCTTAGATCTTTAGAACTACGCAACGGATTTAGATGCAGTTTTTTTTAATAAATAGAGTTACTCAAGAGGAAGGTTTTAGATATATAAAAAAGCATTTTATAAAAGGGAAAAGCCGGTAAATTCCATTGCAAGTTTGCAACCGTGCGAAGCCGACGCGGGCCGCTAGTTGGTTATATGGAAAACAGTTATTACGCAAAGAAAAGGTAGGTATAATTTCCAAAAATAACAGTATTAAGTCTTGTAACTGTCAGCATTGAGTTTAGATTGCTCAACTAACAAGCTAAAAAATAAGTCAATTCCATCAATGAGAATGTAGCCTAAAAAGAATTCGTTAGCGAAACAAGGAGCGTTACGGCCGATTAGCTTAGCGGGGAAGCTATCAATCAATAAGTGTTCAGAAGAATGATTAACGAGCTGTTCCCGCAAACAAGTAGGCCCATATTTCCTCAAGTTATGATGTAGGTGTTAAGCCGGGAGTTGTTGATGTTCAACATCAAATGAGCCACCTGGGCCTTTGAAGTGTGAACGGTATAAACGGTTTGCCAACTCCAGTCCCATTGTTTCCTTAATAGGTTTTTTGTTCCAATTCACCACTTTGCTCTCCTGATTCGCTCACAATTGCGGTTAAATAGCATAATTGAGTTAGTCGTCTTCGCTGTTATTCAATTTGGGTTTGAGGCAATTGTTTTTTGTAATTACCGTGTTTGGGCGGAATTTGATTTAGTTATTTTTTGCGTCACTCATACGTTGATATTAAATCAGTGCTTGTTATGATAAAATGATGTAGGTAGGTATTACTTTTTGTCAAATGATTTCGATGTCTGTTAATAAAGGTTTTTTTCTTTTGTTTTTCATTGCGTTGGGTTTTTGCTACTTCATTGAATCGAAGGAACAAATCAAGGAAGTTTTGCCTTGCAATACAGCTTGAAATAACTTTGGCGTTTTAAACTGAATCTCAAATCAAATCCGGTGAATATTTATGGATATTTTCGTATGAAAATTTTCGAAAAATACGGCAAGTGCAGCTGGCATGATTCTCTGATTTAAATGCAAAGCCTTGGAATGGGATCCGCCGAGCGACGGTCATTTATCGGTTCCTCCACTATTGTTTATACTGTAAATCCCTTTGAAATGGCGCGCAAGTATTTTGTTATTATCTATGGATGTAAATTGTTTGTTATTGAGCGTTTATGGTGTTTAGTGGGTTATTCTGAGCAAATTGAAAACGATTTTTTTATAGACATATAAGATTTTTCTACAATGGACGCGTTCATACATGATGCTGTCTGCTTTACCTAACCGCAGACCGCAGAACGCATCCAGTGTGGCAAATCCGTTATCTCTCGGAGTTTTTCTCCGTGATCGAATCAGAAATGAGGAGATCCGTAGGAAAACCAAAGTGACTGACATAGCCCGCAGAATCACTAAAATCAAGTGGCAGTGGGCGGGGCACATAGCTCGTAGAGCTGATGGCCGCTGGGGCAGGAAAGTTCATGAGTGGCGACTACGAGCCGGAAGACGTAGCGTGGGCAGGCTTCCCACTAGGTGGACCGACGATCTCGTGAAGGTCGCGGGAGGTGCCTGGATGCGAGCGGCATAGGACCGGTCTTTGTGGAAATCCTTGGTGGAGGCCTTTGTCCAGCAATTATCTTTCGGCTGAAACGAACGAACGAATGAACGATGAGTTCGATTCCGCTGACCTTGTAACCAATAGTTAGGTAAGGGAACTACGAGGGTGGTCTGAAAAGTTTCCGACCTAACATAGATACAAGATTTTTTTTCTTAAAATTTATTTTTATTTTTCTACATAGTCTCATCTACAGTAATTAGTCGGCGCCAAAACTCGGATTAATGCGCCTAAACTGCGCCAACAGAGCATTGGAAATGTTCGTTCGAACACGTCGTTGGTCTGGCGTTAGCAAACGCGGCATCCAACGCGCGGACAGCTTTCTCATGCCTAAATCTTGATTTAATATGTGACAAACACGTTCTTTGGACATTTTCATTGCCTCTGCTATCTCTCTCACTTTAATTCGGCGGTCGTCTAACACCATTTGGTGAACTTTAGCGATGTTATCGTCAGTAGTTACAGTTTTTGGACGTCCCGAACGTTCATCATCTCCCAAGCTCTTACGGCCACGTTTAAATTCGGCTGCCCAAAATTTTACTGTGGTAAATGACGGTGAAGAGTCCCCGTACACAGAATCTAACTCATCTTTGATTTGCGTTGGGGTATTCCCTTTCAAAAACAAATATTTTATGACAGCTCGATACTCGATTTTCTGGGGGCACGGCAGTGCCCCCACCAAGTCGAGCAAAAAAGCGGCACGGCCGTACCATCCTTTTCTCGAAGCAATTCAGGCCATTTTCGACCGCCTGTAACTTCGTTGTGGATAAAACTAGAAGGCTGAATTTTCATTAGCTATGCAGGCATTGTAAAGACACGGTATATTTAAAATTTCATTCAATTTGAACCAGTATTTTAAGAATTATAACGGGTCAAAGTTACTTAATTTTGTCACTCACTGACTGACTCACCGATCATCAAAATTCTAAGGCACTTCTAGCAGACCTAGAAGCTTCAAATTTGGAATATAAGTAGTGTTTGGTGTATGAATCAAGGAAAAACTAAAATATTTGGGGGCACGGTAGTGCAACCGCCAAGTCGAGTAAAATTTTTCAATTTCGGTTCAGTTTTCTAGATACATAACTGCTGTCTACAAAATACAAAAAGAAATGAGATTTGGGGGCACGGTAGTGCAACCGCCAAGTCGAGTAAAATTTTTCAATTTCGGTCCAGTTTTCTAGATGCATAAGTGCTGTCTACAAAATACAAAAAGAAATGAGATCCCATCAAAAACAATACTTGTCAAAAAAACCAAGTCTCGCAACTCAGTAGTTCTACGGTAAAAAGTTGTGAGATCCATGTAACACCAAGTCCAGGCCAGGAAATCTTTAACGTTTTACATAAATATATTGACTTGGCCATCGCATGAAAACACGTGTAAATTAAGTTATTTAGTGCGATGGCCAAGTCAATATATTTATGTAAAACGTTAAAGATTTCCTGGCCTGGACTTGGTATTACATGGATCTCACAACTTTTTACCGTAGAACTACTGAGTTGCGAGACTTGGTTTTTTTGACAAGTATTGTTTTTGATGGGATTTCCATTTTCACAAAAATACTCACATCGACTCACTCAAACGACTTTCAAATAAAAACCGCGCGTCAAAAATGGCTGAAATTTTGAAGTGTTGCTGTCAAAAGATGCACAATTACATTCCCTGACTTTAATTGATGTATGCTGCCATCTTCACGTTGAGGTCGGAAACTTTTCAGACCACCCTCGTATAAGACTGGACATAATATGGACATAATGTCTCTTAATCTTTACTTAATAACTAAGCTCCTGTCGATTTGACTAAGTGCAGAGATTGGCACAGAACAAAATATCCCATGGTAAATCTGTTCCGCATTTACAATTCTTACCGAGTTTTAAATCCAAATCATGAATAAAGTAATTGACGGTACATAATGTGTTGTGATTAACATTTTAAATATCCCGTAATGGCGGAGGGCCGTGACTCGAATGCGTAATTAAAGGCGAAACTCGGGAGAGGCTGGATTCGCTTTATAACTGAGAATAACCCTAACCTTCATCATTAATATATAATTTGGCGTGGCTTGACCACCATGCGGAACTTCTGAATGAACGTAATGAAATGAAATGTTAATTTTTCGTGTTAACACGAAGTGGTGGAGGTGAGCGCAAAATTATGGCAGTCTTTTCATTACTTTGATTGAACGCTGTATTTTTATTTTATTACGCAGGAATTTTATTTACATTTTGCTGTTCTTTCTGTCATATTAATATACAGATGGGTACTGGAACGCTTTTTAATAAATGAAGGCTCTACAAATGGAGACAAATACCCATAAAAGTATAGCTTATAATAATTAAAGGTGATTTCCATACAAACTGAAATTGAATGAGAAATTAATATTGGTCTCGTTTTTAGTTTTTTGCTTACAAAGGCTTTAACAAAGGCACTTTTAGAATCGACAAATCTAAAAACCGGGCTCAAATAGTGGCACATTTTTATAGTCAATCAATTCTGATGTTCAAAAGCTAAATAAGCATTGAAAAAAAATTCACGAGTTGATAATAATAGAAAATAGAATGAATAAAATTATATTACATGGCTTCAATCAGTACGCGATTCCAAACTTTAATACAGTTTCCAATTTAAATACAATAAAATTCACGATATTTGTAAGAAAACTCCTCCAAAACAGCCTGACCTATGAAATAGTTACATGTATATTCAGTTGGTCTGAGTATATGACGTACTATTATCCATATCCCTAGGCGCAAAACGTTTGCTGGGTCAGCTAGCATAATTATATTATACTAGCAGCCGCCCGCGACTTCGTAGGTACGCGTTGATCCCCTTTTACCCCCTTCATCTATCTTACGCGGTTTAGATTTTTTCATACAAATGTTTTTTCCCGCTAACTCCCGTTCCCGTGGGAATTTTGCAATATCCTGTTGTAACTAAGCTTTAAGTTTACTAAGGTATCTGCATGCCAAATTTCAAGCGTCTAAAAGCGGTTTAGATTTTTCATACAAAAGGATTTTCCTGCTAATTCCCGTTCCCGTGGAAATTTCGGGAATTCCTTTCTTAATGCACCTCTACGGTACCTAAGCTACGTCCCTTCCAAATTTCAAGTGCCTACGTTTAGCCGTTTAGGATGTGCGTTGATATGCCAGTGAGTCAGTTTCTCCTTTTATACAGGGTGTTAGGTAAATGGGTATATGAGCCGACACTAGCCTATGTTAACATGGGCATATAAATGGTATGGTGAAGTCAGAAAATTGATATCTTCATTTTAATTATTTTAATTTTCATATAAATTTATTTTGTATGAAAATTTAAAAAATTAAAATGATGATATCAAATTTCTGACTTCACCATACCATTTATATGCCCTTTTTAACATGGGCTAGTGTCGGCTCATATACCCATTTACCAAACACCCTGTATATTTAAGATCTGAAACCGCTCTAAAATTAGATAAAGGACTTTGACAAAAGTAATTAGCCACTGCATTCAGCAGGCCCGTAGTTCACTGTCCGGTCGGCAGGTAACAAACGGTCGGCAATCTAATTGAATTATGTCACGTGAACACTGGGATCCGTCTCAATTTGGAGTAATTTATAACTGGACCACACCACGACGACTGGTTGGCCGCTAGGTGTGTGTTTAGGGTATGCTCTTGCGGAATAGTACTTAATCTTATCGATGTTTAGCTACTTAAATACTCGTACATCCTTGTGTATGAACAAATAAAGTAATAGGGCCTTATTGGGTATTTCTCCGGATCTGGATTATTTAGTTGATTACCCCGACCTTTTTTATTTTTGAATTTAGAGTAAGTTTAGGTAAAACATTTCAAAATAGACATTGTTACGTGCATATTTTTTATATTGGCCCATCTGTAGCAAGCAGGAATAAAAAGTTATGTGACATCAAAATTTTCATGGTCGGGGTAATCAAAGTTGGGAGTCAGAGTAATCAAAAATAAAACAAAATATTTTATTTTCTAAGGTTTTTTTAAGTTATGGTGAAATAAATGATATTAAAACTAACCATTTGTTATTCTGATGTATAAACGACAATATTGTAAAGTTTCAACAATATCTGTTAAGTAGGTGTTGCGTAAAAGAGTAAAAAACTTTCGCTTATACATATAATATTAGTGACTCAATGTCCTATGTCTCCTATATGGGACAGAAGGCGTCCACAACTCAACAATCCTCCATCGCATTCGGTCTTGAGCTTCGCGTTTGATCTCGCTCCAAGTCTTGCCGATCTTCTTCGCCTCGTCTGCTACAGTGCGCCGCTGTTTTTTTGGCGCGACCACGTTTGCATTTTCCCTGGGGGTTCCAATCTAGAGCCTGCTTGGGGATATTATCGGGGTCCCTTCGGAGAGTGTGGCCGATCCAGTTCCACTTGCAGCGTTTGATCTGCTGGCCGATCGGTATTTCGTAGCAGCGTTCCAAGAGTTTGTCGTTTGGAGATTTTGGAGAATTCGGCGAATACAGCGGCTGAAGAAGATCTGCAGCTGGTGCGAGATAACCTTAGTGGCCTTCCACGTTTCACACCCATAGAGCAGAACTGATTTGACGTTGGACCCGAATATTTTGATCTTGCGTGGGTCAATTTCCGTAATTGCCATACGGCTCGAAGTTGTGCGAAGGTAGCTCTGGCCTTGGCAATACGCGAAATGATGTCCTTTTCGGTACCTCCAGGCTCTGACACGATGCTCCCGAGGTAAGTGAAATTGTGGACTCGTTCCACAGCCTCTGCACCAACGGTGTGCAATTCCTTACACCAGATCGCATCTCTTGGGTCTTCCGATACTGGTACCCTTGCTTTACCCTTTTTTCGGCACAATAATTAGAAGCCCCTTATGCCAGTCATCTGGGAGTTCCTCTTCCATCCAGATGTTTTCGGCGACAGGTGTCAGGACGTCGACGGCGGAGTTTACATCGGCTTTCAGCATTTCTGCGGTGATAAAGTCGAGTCCAGGGGTCTTACCAATTTTGAGAGACAGGATAGCCTTGGTCACTTCGTCGCGGGTTGGTGGGTTAACGTTGACGTCAAGCAGCCTAGGTGGAGTAGAGTGTCTCAGGTCCCACAGACGCTCAGGCGTGGTGGTGGCGACTGTTACACCGGTAGGGCGGAAGATAGGATAAGATATTATTATCATTAATAATATGTATTAACAGGATTTCATATTCGTAAATGGTTATTTTTGCTTATTAAACGTTATTTAGTTAATCATTCATTAGTAAAATTACAGTTCTATTGATTACCCGGTGATAAAAGTCGGGGTAATCAAGGTCGGGGTAGTCAAAAAATTAAGGTTTATCCTGAGCCCTGCCCAATCTGTAAGTTGAATCCCAAATGTTTTAATACACTAAAATGCGGTTACATGGACCATTATTCCTGTACATTCTCAAAAACTTTCCATGTAAAGAAACCTAAAAAAACAGGATAGAGTAATCAACCGTGCACTGAACCAAGGTCTGGGTAATCATATTCTTATCTCGATAACTCTAAAATCTTGCGACGAGTCGCATTACCGGACACCTCGGCACGGAGGCCACCACTAAAGGTTCACGGGGGAGGATAGAGCTCGTTTCTAAATTGCGTAGCTAGGGACGTAGGCGCACATTAGCGACGTGTCGGGGTAATCACGGTTAACGCCCGGACACAACTTCAAATAGTTATTTTACAAAACCTTTTAGTGATATAGTTATATCGTATTTAATTTATCAATGTTTATTTAATCAGTAATCGATTACATAAGCGTTGAAAGCGGTAATAATAACGGATTAATTTATACGAGCAAATTTGTTCTGAAATCGGGAGCGCGGACACGCCGTGGTAATCAATTTTTGACGACTTACGATTTTTTTTAAATTACTTAATTAACTATTATTAACTATCTCTGTGGTTTAACAGCAAGAACCAAAGTTATACCTACTATTAGATAAAAATATTTGTTACTAAAATATTATAATATTCGGGTACTTTTTGGCCCCGGACACGTGATTTTCTTGGCCGGTGGAATGACCCTATTACAAGAAAGTTAAACATATCGATACCTTCAGGTTCAATTGTCGTATAAACCAAAACCCTACTTTTCAGGAGAGCCGAAAAACGTTTTTTTTTAAATAAAAAATTCGTAACTTTTTTATTTGAGAAGTTATAAAAAAATGTCCAAGAGAAAACATTTTTCAATTTTTGCGATGAAAAAGTCTAAATATTTAAAAAATGGGCATCTTCAGTAGTTTTAAAGTTAGCTTGGAGTTACGTCGTTGAAAAAGGCACTCGGTGGTTTATACGACCCATTATATTTGACCTTAAAATAACTCTTTACGTCGTATTTGAATTTTTTGTAAACACATGACTGAAATTGATGGCTTAAAGACCATTAGATGTATTTTTTTTGGTTTATATACCCATTGATAAAGTGATTTATTCAAATGTATTATTAAAACTATGTATGTAAATAATGTATTGTTTACTATTTCCAGGCTTTTGTTGTTTAGAGAATTTGCACAAAGATATTTAACAGTGTAAAAACTATATTTGGTTGAGGTAGAAATAATAAATTTGCTTGCATACGAAAAATAACTTTTTTTTTACAATTTTGCAGGAAAATTATGGTAAAACAAATAATATTTCTAATAAGTCTAAACAAAACTAATCACCATAAATTTTGAAGAAAAAAATACAATTACAGCAAAACATTAAGACAGCTTTCCTGGTTCTCTGCTGACGCATATTGATTTCGTTTGGTTATGATAAATTTTGCATGAAGAGAAGAGCCCCAGTATGCTCAGGAGAAGGATTTGTAATTTTTTGAGAATTTCTCTAAGGAATTTATATCTTTACAAGAAACCCAATACAGCTAAAAGTAACCACTACTGGCAACAATTAAAAGTTGGAGTACTTGTAAAGTAATAAACTATTACAGAGCATCTCAAAAGGGTATAAAATGAGCACACTATGGCTTGTTTTCTTTGTTTAAAAGTCTTGAATTCATCACATTTAGTCGAGATCAATAGGCTAGATGACAAAATTTCAATTATTTGTCCGTCAAACAGATAATTAGAAAATATGAGACTCATATTTTTTATTTTCTTTTGTAGGGCGCATCGTTGTCGTCGGCGGGAGCCGGTTGCTGAGCGTGAGCGGCGAGTGCGGTGTCTTCAGTGTTCATAGTGTAGGCCGGTTTCAATCGATCGATCGAAATCGTGGCTTCTCTTGCAGGTAACTGTAGTGTGAAATATTTGTCGTTTCTTCGAAGCACGGTGTAGGGTCCGTCGTAAGGTGGCTGTAGCGGTTTTTTCACGGCGTCGACTCGTACAAAAACTTGTTTGCACGATTTCAGGTCTGGGTGCACGAAGATTGAACGAGTGCTTCCATGCGAACTCGTTGGCGTCGGTCGTAGTTTGTTGATAGTGGCTCGTAGCTTCTCGACATAGGTGTAACCCATGGAGTCGTTCGCGATTGATGGGACGAAGAAATCGCCTGGTAGCCGTAAATTGTGCCCAAGCGTGAGTTCAGCTGCACTCACACTGTCGTCGGTCCTGACGGCTGCACGGAGTCCAAGGAGGATTGTTGGTAGTTCTTCGACCCAGTTGGTGGTTGATAGGCGAGCTCGAAGTGCGGTCTTCATGCATCGATGCCAACGTTCGACGATGCCGTTGCTCTGGGGATGGTAGGGCGTGGTGCGAATCTTCGTGATGCCAAACAGCTTGGTGAGCTCTCCGAACAGGTGACATTCGAATTGTCGGCCTTGGTCGGTAGTTATTCGTGTCGGGCATCCAAATCTTGCAATCCATTGTTCATAAATAATCTTAGCAATTATTTCAGCGGTGATCTCTTGTATTGCGTGTGCTTCTGGCCATCGTGTAGCACGGTCGATCATTGTTAACACGTAGCGTTGACCTTGGGGTGAAGTCTTCAGCGGGCCAACGATGTCAACATGAAGGTGCTCGAAGCGTGGCGATGCGGGGAATGACGTAAGTGGGCTGTTAGTGTGTTTTTGAATCTTCGCGCGCTGACAACCGATGCATGTTTGAACCCATTTCTTTATGTCAGTGTTCATTGATGGCCAAAAGTACCTCTTCTGTATGAGTTTTCTCGTGGTTCTTACGCCGGGATGACTGAGTCCATGAATCGCATTGAACGCGATTATTCTAAACTCTTCAGTTAGGTATGGGCGTGCTGTTTGTGTTGATGTTTCGCAGTATATTTGCTTTGTAGTCGCAACGGTAGCGCTTCTGACTCCATATCAGAAGGTTGCGTGTTCATATCACGTCGGGGTCACCACTGTAGGAGGCCTAGGTTTGGTGTGTGGTGTTTAGCCTTCCTACTTTTCAGTGTTGAGGAGAGGTAGTTGAAGTAAAACTCAATTGCTGGTTCAGAAGGGAATAATTTATTGGCGAAACATTGCGATATTTATTTACAAAACTTATGTACAACTAGACTACCTAAGCAACCATACATTTTGACCAATCGCCGTTTGATGTTATATTCTTGTCGTCTCGCTCCCACGATGTCTCTCTGTCATCGGGTTCGCGCAGTGTTCCGAGTGCGGCGCGAGTCTTTTGTCTCGCTCTCACGCTACCTCCTTGTCGCGCGGCGCGCGCGCGGAGTGCGAGGGGAGGTGTCGACTGGAGTGCCCGCTGCCCGGCCTCGATCTTTTCGACGGCGGGCAGCAGCGCAGGACGCACGCGTGTACCGGAGCGCGACGCGGCGCGTGCCCACGCGGCTCGCCGCTCCACACGTGGGCGTTGGTGATGCTGCTTGGTGACAGTGGTGCGAGCGGTGCTGGTGCTGCGACGAGGGACGGTGCGACGTGCAGTGGTCACAACGAAACAGCTCTTCTCAGAGCTATGCAACGGCTCTTGTCAGGGCCACATTCCTGTTTCTATTATGATGACCAATGTGGTGTTTCTGTGCTGAAAGTTGCTTGTGGCTTCGGCTGCAAACATTCCTTGTTTCTATTCGAAGACGATTTTTATTGTGGTCGCTGGCGGCTACACTTTCATAATTTAATAATATCAGTGCTACATCGAGTTGAAATGGCGCGATACGTCACTCTTGAGTAGAATTTTTACTCAAAAGTGACGTCACGACATTTCAACTCAATATAATACAGTAATTCTTCGATTATGGGAAAAATTAAAGTATGAGTCTAAATTTTCTAATTCTCTGTCTGACGGACTAAAGAGAGTTTCGATTTCATGACCCGGTCATCATTACTATTCACGGATGTACTGGACCTGGAAAGCAACCTTATATATCTAGTTATTATCTTTAAAAGTAGAAACAATCAACTTCCTTTAACTTTATAAATAAGACTTACGACGTTGAATCTGGATATAAAACGCCATGTCTTTAGGCGTAAAAACCATTTTCAATTACGAGAGAGTTTTACGTCCTGGCTTAAAAAAATGTATGGTTGATACATCTTAGCAAAAATACCAAAAACAAGCGTTCGGTTTTTACACTGTTTATAAGGTATTTATTTATCTTTTACGCTATAGTTTTTTGGGGCGTATAAACATTTTTTATTTCGAATATACAGCTCGATAGAGAAAAAAATTCTGATTAAAATGGTATATATATATAACTCGATTTGGCCAAAATGGTTTATACGACAATTGAACCTGAAGGTGTCGATATGATGTGGTACGTTGGTTTAAAATCACTAAATGACAATTTAAAGAAGTGTTGAACGGACATTTGACTTTTTATAAGCCCCATTAGGTAACCTATATTTAAAGAAGTGATTTTCGGCTTTATAACATAGAGTAACATTGAGAAATTTTTCGCAGTTCTATAGGTATTAAAATGAC
Organism: Ostrinia nubilalis; assembly: GCF_963855985.1. Lineage (NCBI taxonomy): Eukaryota > Metazoa > Arthropoda > Insecta > Lepidoptera > Crambidae > Ostrinia > Ostrinia nubilalis. The sequence continues at coordinate 8,540,092 of NC_087096.1, read as the reverse complement.
TGTCATCCGTATTCACAAACGACGAATGCTTAAGTGAAGCAGCAAATCGAACGCACAGCGTTGAATAGAGCTCTGTGATTGGTTCGTGGGTTACCCTGTGCGTCCACGCGCACTGTGAGACCTCATTGTAATGTTTGTGAATACGGGCGTGTGGATCAAAGCTTTGCTTATGAATGTAAACACTACTTGTGTATTCCAGGGAAAATATGTATATTCAGGTTCTCTATAATTAAAATAAGTGGTAAGCATGGCCGAAAATTATTAGAGGAAGGTTTAGCCGAAAGGGCTGCGACTATATTGAAAAGGAAATACCTATGTATACGAGTAGCTGGAACATTTCTTTATTAATTTTGATGATGATAGTAGATTAGTAGTAATAGAAACGTATTAGAAAGTCATAATAATATCTTAACTATATGCTACAAGCAGTGAAGTGTGTAAATAAAAATAGATACCTACTAAATTTTACTATGCTGGGAACTTAGCAACGTGCAACTAGCATTCAACGGTATTAACAAACTACCTCCTGAATTTTGCTTTTGTGATACGTGGAAAGTCGCCTTTAAAGCCCAAAGCCCCCAACTCTCTCAAACGTAAGGCAAGCATAATTCGCTGATTTATTAATTATGTGTGAGTAAGCGCGTACATGAATGAGTTTCAAGCAACGTGCGGTTTATATTCTCGTAATCCTATTTGAATTAGACGCTCGAGCTCTGACCCGAGCTGCCAAACTTAATCTGCTTACTTTAAACCTTTGCTCTGCAGTCAATGCAGTGAAAACATTTATGTTACAGATGAGAATTCAGTTCTAAAACTGGGATAAAATACATGTTGCATTAATGAAACAACGCAAGCTCAACCATGAGTGTGGAATGGAACGCATGGAGTTTAGTGAGGCTGATGATGTATGAAAAATAGTGTACCTAGGACAATCAGGATTGTTAGTGAATTGCTTAAGCTAAGCGTCCACTTGTCTGTATCGTACGCAACGGACGCATCGTACGAAACACATCGTATCGGATGTGCGATGCGTACGATGCGGACAGGTGGACGCACTTATGTGAGTTTCCATAAAAATAATACTACGATCCGTTGCGTGCGATACGTCCGATGCGTACGATACTGACATGTGGACGCTTAGCTTAAAATAACGACAAAGTACGATTGCACGGTGTAATTTATTTTTAGATTACTAAAGAAAACTTACATTTTCCACTCTTAAAAATTTACTCTTTTTAAATCCCACAATTTTTCGACGATACTTACCTACGTAGCTTAGCGTCAGATTTGTAGCTTAGGAAGCAACAGGTTCCAAACGAACAAGTATTTTTCGGATATTACATAATATGTTCTCAGACAAATGAACAATGAAATTAGTATAAATGTAAATAAGTTGAAGCAGAATGTAGTTAGTACAGCACTACAAAGCAAAGCACAACTACATTATACAGACAAAGAAAAGTTGTGTGAACAATATCCTAAGTTGTGAGAATAGGTCATTGCTAAGCAGAAGGAAAGTTTTGCTTATCCAGAGAACATTTAGTTTTCATCGCAGTACTGTACCTTACATTGTTGTCAAATTAATTTTAGTTTTGCCACGGGTTTGTTTGTTTAAAAGGTAGACAAAAATTATGACTAGCATGAGAGGCAAATGTCCGTACATACACTTTTGCAATCTAACGAAAAAGTGAAATAACAATAACCTATGTCCTAGTAGAGCATAGGTAAACATTTTCAACTGTTTTACCTTGACAATCAGTTCAAAATTGATTACTAGAAAATTATTTGACAGACGATTTCTACTGTCGACAAATGCATTTGAATTACCCCACAGGTGAACAACATATTAATGCTAATGAAATGGAATAATAATAAATCATAGTATTTTTAAGAATTTTAAACAAAAAATTCAAGCCATTTTTATACAAGTACTACATACGAAGTATAAAATGTAGTCCATAAATCAAAGTTATGAGCGAACATACCTAACTAAATCATGTTCTTATATTTACACTAGCTTTTGCCCGCGGCTTTACCCCCGTGAAATTTAATTTGTCACAGATCGTCATAAATTATAGTCTATAATGTTAATCTGGGTTATAAACAATAATACTGTAAAGCTTCATCAAAATCCGTTCAGTTCAGTTTTTGCGTGAAAGAGTAACAAACATCCAGACATCCAAACTTTCGCATTTATAATATTAGTAGGATTTATAAGAAACATTAAACAATTTATAAACAGATCCAGAAATAGATATCAGTACCGACCTAATTATTTATGACTTTTTAGTTTAATAGATTGTAATAAAGCCAATTATTATTGCCAAGTCTATTTTGAGGGAGATAATGAGAAATACTTTCGGGATTTGTTCCGGGAGCGAACATTGTTTGAAGTTTAAGCTAGGCTATAACACGGCCACGCAATTATCTGATCGCGCGCGGTGCATTTTAGGTGCTGATTTTGTAGTTGTTTACAGTAATTGGTTACGATAATGCTGGCGCTGTAATTGAACAGCTCACGGCACTCGAAAACAGCGAAAGAGATTTTTCATGGCAATAAATATGTAGTCAAATTGCAATCAATTGAAACTATCATACATACATAGTCTAATACTTAACACCAAACTGAGCAAAGGAACTTATTAACGGCACGGCAACTTTAAAAAAAACAACACCAATAAATTCCTACCTACATAAACGTTCAAGGTATCGGCTACAGGTGTTCGCAACGCACTGAAAATTTTCTTCCTATAATAATAATCAAAATTAAAGTTGCAACCATAGATGAAAACGGTAACCTCAAATCTAAGGGTTCTAACCTACTTATTCTAAATTGTGCTATACGATCTATTCTTAAACTAAACCATCTCTACCCACAGAACATAAAAGTCTATGTTGGTAAACATAAGCTGGCAAGGAAATTAATCAAAGCAAGTCTACATCACGAGCAAAGCCACCGCTAGTAAATTCTACACAAAGCCCTACGAACACGCGCCAAATCGGGCCGTCACTGTCAACATCTAAAGGCCCCGTTCCGTTTATGATTTCGCGTTCCATTTATGGAACTTCGTAAACAACTAAGTCCTTGTATCGTCTTCCTTAGGGCTCTTGTCCTACCGAAGTTGGGCGATTAGGCCGCCTCGCCGAACTTGGTGGCTTGCATTAGCTCGGATAATGGGTTAATTCGCTCCATAGGATATTCATATTAAAACATATCGTCCAAAGTTTGAGCTGATAGCGGATTTTGTATGTTTCTAAATTAAGAAACTTTTGAATCACTTACAAGGCTTGAAGTTTCGGAGCTTCTTTGAGGATTTTCTCGATGTTTTAACCTGTATTTTCTACTTAAGCTTGACGCCCACTGAGTTGTTCACGTTAAGCATCAAAGGAGCACGTACGAGCAACAAGGGGCACCATCACGGAAGCGTGCTACCCGTAGGCGTCGAGTGTTATTTTTAAGAGGGTCGTACTCGTGCCCACACCGGTCAAAGAATAAAAGGTAAAAGTCAAATAAATAAGTTATCCGACTTACTAGTTTATTTTCCTTTTCTATTATTTTTGCCATTATATTTATAGGTGTGGAAATAACTTTGGTAAATTGTTTAGTTTCACTTAAACAATGTTGATGAAATTTGGTACTTGATGAATATTTAATTGGCAACAATCTACTTGCTTTCTAGTTGGAATACCACGATATACCTACGATCGATGTAATATTAATTTGGGGAATGAATCTTTGACAAATCGAAATTCATGCGAGTGAGGCCGTGAGTAAAACAACTACCTAGCTTGTTATTTGTTACAGATTCTGGGAAGACAGAGACAATTCTAACGAACCAACGCCGTCTAACTTAGAATATCGGGGTCCGAAAAACCCGCGCTCGAAATACATTGCCTGTCTACCGCGTGGGTTAATTAAAAAGTTTTTGAAAGGCTTCGAATACGCGGTGCATGCGAAACCTGTCAGTGCACTGTCCGAACAAAATAACAAACTCAAAGCCAGCTTAGTTATAGAGGATAGGGGGCTATTCAAACGGCAGTTAGCAAGCATTAAGAGCCATTTCACAAAAATATTCCGCGCGAATTTAGGTAAAAGCTGTCAACGCAACGTCAAAAGAGTAAAAAGAACGCTGAAATGGACAAAAAAATCTTGAGCCGTGACCGTATTAAGACTTGATTTAAGTTATTAATTTTAAGGTAGAATGAGGTATTGAAACTTGATAAATTAATTTAAATTTTTAATAGAGTTTATTAAGTCTTTTATATTTCGATTCATAATGAAACACGAATAGGTATAATATGTAAAATATATATTAAGTACAAAATAAAGACAGTCACATAGCGAAAAAAAAATCTGCCCCCTTCCGGCTCCATCATCGGACCCTGGATACAAATAATGAAACACGAATAGGTATAATATGTAAAATATATATTAAGTACAAAATAAAGACAGTCACATAGTGAAAAAAAATCTGCCCCCTTACAGCTTCATCATCGGACCCTGGATACGAAATATTCGTCAAGGCGAATCACACAAGCCCTAACTCCATAGGGTTCTATTGTTTTGTTACGGAGGTGGCCATTGCATCTCCTCCAGATCCATTATCAGACAGAGCTAAGAAATAAATAAATAAATATTATTATAAGTAAACAAATAACTAAAATAATTCATCTTACTATCTTACTTCTTACTAGTCTTACTAATATTATAAATACGAAAGTTTGTGTGGATATCTGGATGTTTGTTACACTTTCACGCAAAAACTACTGAAGAGATTTTGATGAAACTTTACAGTACAGTACAGCAGTACTAGGCAGTCTGTATTCAACTATCACTCGGGTCGGACGTTCCTATCGCAAGACCTTTGGTTCACTCAGTTCCGATACGACTCTAATGCTGTGTGTAATTATTTTCGTGAATACACTGAGTTTATTAATTTCTACGAGTGGATTTCATTTTGCCTGAGACCTACGCCATGAACTCTGAACCAGAAGACCCTGTCGCCAGCGACAGCGACGCTCATCCATCCCTCGTCAACCAGAATAGCAATGTATAGGCTATAATTTATGACGATCTGTGACAAACTAAATTTCAAGCGGGTGAAGCCGCGGGCAATACTACATATTTCATACTAGCTTTTTGCCCGCGACTTCTTCTACGATGAAGTGGAAAATGGTTCTAATAGAATTAAAATATTCTAAGAAAATTAATTTTGTTAAATGATTATAATATTTTTTGATATAAAATCTACAAATTATTATGTTTAAATATTTGAATACTTACAAAATTATGAGATCTTTCTAAAACAAAATTAAAACACTACACCTGTCGCAGATTTCTTTATAAACAATGTTTTTTTGTTTTTCCTTCAGGTGCTAAAATCACCAGGCTATTGTGTGCGCATACTCTGGAGTATTCCACATACAACTGGTCGTCGGAGAAGCATAGATTTCCATTAAGTCTACTCCCGCTACCATATGGAACTCCGTTATAACTCGTGAGGGCGCCAACACTTGCTTTTGTATCGAAAATTAGTATGAGCAGCTGCGCACGCGGTTGCCCGTTGCAGGTTCTATGCAACCACACTATTTTAAACCGTGGTCCCTAAGCATGAGATGGGAAACTGCACTCTCTTGAATTCTCTTGAATTTGATGGTGTTAGGGGAATCCTAGGAATGAATACAGACTTTCCAATGGAATCTCCTCATCAATATTGCAAAATTGCGAGTTGCAATGCAATGTTACGTTTTCACTTGTTATTTTATTGTAATCTGACCTTGATTTTTCAAACACGTGTCAAAAAAAAATTTAAATCAAAAGTACTAAGGAATATATCATTGATATCAACTTAGAAACAAGCACAGATCACAGAAACTAAAGGGAAATGTGACAAGGGACAAATTGGAACATATTGCTTGTGAAAGCAATGATGACAGTAGCGACGTCATTATGTAAACAGTTTATATTGCTTGCATAGTACTAAAGATTATTCGAACGTTGAATACTGATACCGCAGTGGATATTGAGCACATAATTTGATTTCTTTGTGTGTGTGAATTTCTAATACGACACTGAGTTTCGAACTCAGCGCATTACTTATAATATTAATATAAATAATAATAAAATCATTTATTTGCAAGCTTAGCATCTCTCTATATTTCTATGGAACCAAGTTATCTCCAAAATAGCATTCCACACCTTTTTAACCTAGTCAGGTAATAATTTTAATAAAATACGAAGCACGTCATCTGTCAATAGGATAAATGTATATTTTAGAAGTTAATAAATTATGCATAAAATATAAACACTAGTAGTTAAATCGTAGAATTTCTGAAAAACAAGTACTAAAATCGTACTGAAAAAAAAGTATTAATATGTTATCTAATTTATTTATTAAACGTCGAATTTTATCAAAGATTTTGGACTAAAGTTTTTGAAAATATTTTATAGCCTACATAGAAAAAAATTAGGATTCTAAATCGTGAAAGAATTTTTTTTCGGAGCCTATTGCCTCCAAACAAACAAACAATTAAATCTTTCCTCTTTTATTAGTATAGATTTAAAAACAAAGCTTCCCTCTCGAAACAAAACGCTTCTTTTTCTTCTTCACGAAACAAAACTCAAAGCGGATAAATCAATAAACAAATCTTTGGACAATTTCACAGCGCCATCTAGTCCAAAAGTAGGCAACTAATATGCTTGTGTGGTGCTCGCATAATGGATATTCTTTTTTATAATTTATTTATTAAATTAAATACATGGTACCTACATATTATACATAGTTACACCCAGATCCGTCAAAGAAATTAAAATTCATCATTTCAATTTCTGCTCGACCGGCCGACTCGAAACAGCCTCTCGGCATAGTATCAAATGTATTTGGTCGCCGTACAAATCACCGCTTTACGACACGAACGCACGTAAACGTCACGGCGGGAAAAATGACACAGGTCCTGCCTTGACGGGCGCTCGCGCCATACTAATCGATGTCGGCTTGCGCATTGTAATTTATACTGATATTCACATCAATATTTTGACAAAGTGGTTACTAATATTTAAACAATAACTGTAGAAATCAATTCTACAATGAATATTCTTTATTTTGGGATACTTTTATTGCAGTTATTGCTTTGTTTTTAATCAAAAACCACGATCAAAATGTGACGTTAATCTTCAAATTTGCCAAATTATTTTTATATTTTACTCAATAATGGTAATGAAATTCAAGAATCTATTTCATTAATGGACTACAAGAATATATGTCCGATGATTACTATATATTTTTAAGCTTATTATATGAGCATAAATAATAGATACAGGACTTTGAAAATGAGTCTGCGACAATTTTTCCGTAAAATGGTTGTGGGAGATGGGGCACTGTGAATTAAGCAAAAGAGTTTTAGTAAATCCGTTTCATTAATGGTCAACACCAAGGATTGACCTATCTTTCGCAGTTATTAAATAATCTCTGGGTGTTGCTTAAGATAGTAATTCATGCTTCCAAAATCTTAGAAATTCGCACGAAAATGTAAAATGGCTCTTAATTGACTTTTCGATAGCAATTTATCGTCGTTCCGCCGAAATTAGACAACAAACAGCATTCATGTTGGTGGGTGCGGACCGCAAACTAAATTGCGGTTTCGAGTGGTCGCGATATGCGGCCTACACGCACCTGCAGGGTTGACGCTATAAGGTTCGTACACATAAACACGACACGACGTCGCATCATGCTACGACCACGCGGCATCGTTTCACGATGCGACGTCGATGTGTATGAGCCGCTTGGACGTAGGTATACACCGTACAACGATTTGAAAGAAAAAAGTATATTTGATACCAAATGACAAATTTCTATTATTCTTCCCCATCCATTCTCATGTTTCCTCCCAATTTGTCTCTTTTACATTAAGGTTTTATTATGCTAAGACAGATTGGTTTCTTACTCATTTCCAGAAAATTACTTTTTACAATTCCTATAGTCTGCTACAAAATATCGGTAGCATTATGATGCTGAATATAACAACGGTATTGTTTTTTCTGAAACTGATTTTTAACTGGATACCTTCGACTACCTGTGAAATTAAAAAAAACTACTATAAGCCAACCCTACGTAATGTAGGAATTCACAAATAATTAAATTGAAAAGCCAATTCAAATCAAATTGTATTTGCGTTGCGGGATTCATAGGCCGCGTGCTGTAAGAATGCGCGCCATACGTAATTAATTGTCTTTTTGTCTGTTTGTGTCCACACCATTTTCATTTTAATTGCATTTTGCTTTTAATTTACAACGTCGAGTTTCATCATCTCAAAAGGTAATGGCATAAATCAAAAGACGGGTTTTAAAAGGGATCCAAAATGATTTTATAAATGCGAGAAATTTTGACAACATGTAGAGTTAAAAACAATTATTTTGTTTAAAAACACTCGCAATCGATACATGCAATGACACTTTAATATTTTAGGAGTGCTTCAAAAGCTTTTATCGCCTAAAAACTTTCTAAAACTGCAGTAAAACTAACGGTTTTAATTCAAAAACGTGTCTTCGCTTAGACCTAACAAATAAAGCTTACGTAAACAAAGGAAGGTTACATAGAATTTATTGCCTGTTTTTTCTTTGCAGCTCTGTGACTGCATTGAAATATTGCAGTAAACTTGCTCGCAGCCGACGTAATAAGCCTGTGGCTAAATTGTGGGTTTGACTGCATGCGATATGCAGACAGGAATCCAAGTCTGAAATTAGATCTGAATAACAAACGAATTTGTTGGAAATCAAAGTTGTAAACTGGTATTTTATTGCTTAATATTAAACTAGGTAAATAATAAAAGCATAGTAATATAAATAAAGTGTCAGCAAAATAATAGTAGTTTTTATAAACCGCTCTACATTATTTCAACTTCTGCTTTGTCATAGTCAAGACAATAAATAGCGTTTGACATTAATGAATGTTGCTAGAACAATTTTTAAAGCTTCTGCTATTTGTATAGAAGCTTACATAGTGATTTAGTTTCCATTATGTAATAAAGAAAAACAGTGGTTGATGAGTTGCCTGTCATTTTTTTTATCTCAAATGTTGTAATTGATAAGGAACACCGCAGGTACCGAGCAGTAGGTACTTATCTGTGTTAGGAAAATCAAATTTTGCTTATGATTTGTTTCCGCAATTCAATACAAATACAATTTCTGGAGTTATTCCTCAAAGCGCATCCATTTTGAGGCGTACCCAATGAAGCGCACCTAAACTATTCCTCGAAGCGCACCTATGTTATGTTGCCCTATTTTTATTCATCTTACTAGACACAACGTTCAAAATCTCTATATTCCAATTCGTCTACTTTAAGAATACGTCCTCAAGTCACCTTCACACACATTCACCGATGATTGATCAAGTTCTAACTGTTGATTCAATTAACCTCAACTGGCGCTGATCACGTTAACTCAAGGTTATAGGTGAAGAGTCCCGACGTTGATGGGGTTTAATTGATAAAAGAAGAGTACCTAATATGGAAACACAAGATCTATCGAAGATTGTCGCAAAATATTTTTTATCTTCATAACATACAATATGTTTGATCTTGACTTTAATTTTAGGCTATTTAATATGAATAAAAACCTTAAATAATAATTGGGTTGTGGTCATACCTACAAGTGCTGAATGTGATAAAGATTATTATTTTATATTTCTTACATCGGCATATCACTGCTCTTTTCAACAGCAGCGATACAGAGTTTTTGCAAGGAATATTTTCAATTGGTCAATTTAAAACATTTTCGTTCAAAGCTTTTATTCTATTACTTTGAGCTTTTGTTACTATCAGAGCAAACAACGTATCTGACTAAACTGGAACCATAAATATTGCCTTGAATCCGAAAATACAGCATAATTCCAGTTATATTTTTAGTTTCCCCACAGGGGAATTGAAACAGCTACGCGAAATTCAGGCGAAAATCTGTTTGTAGAAGAACCTGGCCATAACTCACTGTGTGTCAATATTTATTGCCTAGTTGCAAGGCTTAACACGTCCGCTGGCAGTGGCCACGGCAAATTCGGGGCAAATATTACGAGTGGGCAGTGGGCCTTAGCAGTCTAACTTAAACACTGGACATAGCTGATTAATGTTAGAATTGATGTTTTGAAGTAGACAGCTCAGCAATAGTATAAACGGGAAAAATTACGTTGATTTACATCTGAAGGAGTTGGATTGATTGTGTCTCGAAGAGGTGATATTGGATGGCTTTAACACTTACGTTGAATAAGTTTTTTTTTGTTTGTATAATGTAAAACGCTCGGCAAGTCACACAATGCATCATAATAATGTAGCTTTTGAGAAATAATAATGTTACTTATAAAGTTTTAAATATTAAAAGATGCACAGATTTTAGACGAAGTTATAGTCATAATAGGTACTTCGCATGAAGACGAAAACATCTTTTAATCATGCAAAGAAGAACTTCAATCATCAAAATTAAAAGTGATGAAACAAAGCCAAATGTAATACCTAACCAGTCAGTTACTGAACTGATCTTAAATCCACCAGTAGCTGTAGCTCTAAGGCTCCGAATATAAAATTTCATATGAATGCAATATTGTTGGCGTCTTTTATCTTTCAACGAACAGTCATATTGCGCTACGAAACAAAACTGCCAGTTTTAATATCTTTATGTATGGTTTACTTTTTATACCTACTCAGTTTTTGTACATATTTATAACTTATAACTTGTATTTTCATTAAATAATGTTGTGTACATTGAGGAATAACATCCAGAAATTAGTTATAATATTTCCAATAAAAAGACTAGATATTAAATCGAGTTCAGCACAAAGTTCAATATTTATTATTTACGTTTTTAAATTACATTTCAGTTACGAGTAAATGGGGTAAGCTAGACATCCCTTTCAGTATAAAATTAAGTTTATAGTATTAAATTGTAAGCCACAGCCTCCCATTTTAATAGGCGGTTAACCATGTCCCTATTTCAATTACCCCCAAATGGCGTAAGTGCCGATTGAATGAAGTCGCAATAGTGTATTAACGAACCAAAACTTAAGGTTCAGCCAAACCATCGCGTGCAGCTCGCGTCGGCGATGGCGATGGCAAAGGCGATCACTATGCGTACATAGATGGCTGCTACCAATGACAGGACGCGTTGATGTGAACTCATCGCTACAAATTCATATACGATATCTGATCGCTATCGCCATCGCGTTGGTTTAGCTAAACCTTTCAGTTCGCAAACATGGACGGAGTGGTTGAATATCTCTCATTAGGCTCTCGGGAATCTTCTTTAATTGCAATTTATTGCTTAGAAACTTCCCGAAGATCGTTAAACGGTAAAACGGTTGTAACTTCTGATTTAGATAATTCAGCGTCTTTAAGAATTTGGAAAAGTTGGCTTAAGTAACTTATTACTGGTGATTACTAATTGTAATTAAGTAGTAATAAAATTCAGTTTAACTCCTAATAATATTTTTCACAAAATCATCACCTTTTTCAACTTAAGGAAAATAAGGTCTAATTACGTGGTAATTAGGGTCAAAAATTAGGAAAATACTGACGTTACGTAACAAGAAAATGAAATCAGAATTTTATTGAAGAAAATGTTTGAGTATGAAAGTTACTTTATCCAGAATACTGGGTTTTATCTAAATAAAAATAGAAATATAATATTATTTGTCCCAAAACAAATAGAAAATGACACATTTCTAGAATCCATCTTTGCTTAGTAATCGCCAAGAAAAAAAGATAAAACATAAGTTATCCAACTGAACAAATAAAATGAAAGCACTTGGTCTGATAACGCTTGTATTTCTACCTTGTTATTCGAATAAACGATATTTTTAGAATACATGAGTCTGGATATGAATCAAAAGGATATTTACAGAGCAAAATAACTTATTAACTTTCCTGTTTGAGTAAGGTAAAATGAAATGGAGATAATTTAAGTCGAGGTAGAGCCAAAGCACACGATGCGGCGGCGATGCCGGAGCGGTGTAAACTTCGGTCTCGCGATCGCAACGCATAACGCTGAGGTATGCGGTATGCGGTGACCTACACAAAATCGTATGAAAAACATCTAAAGTGGTCTCTTGTTCCGTCGCAATATGCGTCAGCGGTGAAGAACAATCTGTCGCAGTTTGCGTCAGCCGTTGTGCGTTGCAATCGCTAGACCGAAGCTTTACATAGAAATAATCTGTAAGCGGTCACACGATCAAGCGGTGCGGCGCCGCAACGCATCGTGTGCTTTGACTCTTAGTACTGCTGAACCCTTTATTTGTACCCTAATACCACGAACTGAAATTATTAAACCATATTAAAATGTAGGCAACGATACAGTCCTGTATTTCTGCCTAAAATTTAAACCAAGTTTAAAATGCAAATTGAACATTGTTATCAACAAAAACTGAATTGCTTTGGAAACTACCTAACCAACAACACTGTAAAATAGTTTATGAATACATTTAACTAGATAAAAACAATGTAAAGTGATCAATTATTCAGTGTATTGGGTAATATTCTACTTTTCGGAGCTCAAAAGCGAAATTTTTGCGTTGTAAAATTTAGAATTAAGCTAACTCGGCAAAGTAAGACAAATACTCGTATAATTAGGGCATACAAACTTTTTACTTTGAACTGACTAATTTCAAAAGTTATCTACATTCGAGGTTCATTTCAGCATCTAACAGTGTCTGATCACGTAGTCGAAATTACTTTGTAGTATTGTAATGTATTCGTAGTCGTACATAGCAATTCTCCACGCAATAGAATGTTTCGCCAGACAGTCTTGATTGGCAGATCTTAGTATTCTATCAAGAATCACGCCACCTAGCGGGAGGACGTGCCAAAGCCTCATTAGCTTATTTCCATCACCCCAACACTAAACTCCCCCTTAAGGGCCGGTTTCCACCAAAGTGGAGAGGATAAGAGACGAGACGAGAAAATATGTTACCATCACTCCTGGGTAAAATGACAAAAGTGACCGTTTTAACTTCGATTCGAAATCGATTCAAAGAGCGAACTATAGACAAAAAAGCAAATCTACGAGTATGTCGGAAATGCAGCTGCCACGCTTTTAACTTTTATCAAATGGGCAGATTTATTTTAAATAGGATCAGAGGAAGTCGGGGCAAGTCATACGACATACTATTTCGTACACATCATCGGATAGGGTAACTTTATAGAAACTGATCAGTGATTTTTCACAATTGAAAACATTTTCCTGCAAAATAACGTCGCCTTAACACCCTGCTTATTCAAGGTAAATAAAATGTAGCTCATCGCTCTTCTGATTCTAATGCAAAGAGTGGACTCCTGTTTACAATGAAGACAAGTTATTGAAGTGGATTGAATTCCATCGATTTTTAACCCGTTTGATTAGCGTTTTGTTCGGAATTTTGTGATGGTGAACTTTAAAATGAATGGCATTGAATTGAATTTCCGATGTAGGAACCTTTATAAATGAATGCTATAGATTGTTCTAGCTGGTGACCAATCTAATACGTAATAAGTTGTTTTATTGATTAAAAAAACAACTAATTGTATGTACTTTGATACAATTATTACTCGTATTATGGACAAATTCCTGCGTTATACATATAATTTCCACGTCTATATCCGTACTCATTCTAAACACTAGTGCCAAATCCTGTCGTACCTACCTTATTTAGGTATGTTTAGGAAGTTACCTACACCTAGCTTCAATACAGTCTAGCTAGAAGCATTCCGAATCAGAGCTTGCTAATCGATCCTCTATTTCAGAACGAAGTTATGCCCCGTGCAGATTTAGCTGTACAAAATCCACTTGAAATACTAATATAAGTGCATATTACTGCTACTAAGCTGCTCTGAAACGTGCCCCAGAGTTTTGATCCTTCCTTTTACACGATGTTAGTTTACATACAGTCTACTTTGAATTTCCACAGATGATTCGAATACACAAAGCTAAATAAACTCGATTATTTATTACTTTAAATTGGTTTTTATTTACTAGCGTATAAAACACAGATGTTTATTTTAAAAACTTGGTAGCATGGTTCATTAGAAATCAATTAAGTACAAAGTTGTTCCAAGAATCACAACAATTATCTGGCCCCAGCAAAAGCAAAGCTTTGTAAGTGCTACATTCTAATTAGACAATAATTTTCCGGAGGGATTAGAACCTACGGCCTCTGGCTTTATAATAATAGCAAAATATGAAAATGGATACATTTTGTTTATTATCTTCTTCAGTATTTTATCTGCTTATGACGTATTCAAAGGACCGAATACACATCGCCCTACTTCAGTCTACAGTTTCAGTCGCTTAGATAAATATACACGATGAAGGTAAACTTTCGAGGCTATTTGGAATTGAAACCGACAGATAACTAAATACTTTAACGCCGTAGACGAGAATATACTCCATACTTAGACACTTTTTAATGAAAATGTGTTAATCACATGCCACCCTTTAATATCATTTATGACAAAGGCCTCCCCCAAGGATTTCCAAAACGCTCTACAATAAGGCGTATCTCGCGCTGTTCACCAAATCGTTGATCCACCAACTGGAATATAATATTTTTTATTAAAATAAATAAACTAAATAATCCACATACATACATGTAAAGCAGTTGAAACAGCAACAGGCTAGTCCGAATTTGCACGTATCACAAAGCATTGTCGTTCGCAACTCAAACCGCGCGGACAATGTTCGTGACAAACATTATTTACTCCGTAAATAATTGCCTTCTATTGTGTGTAATGCTTAAATTGAAATACGTTCGCGCGAAAGCTCCATAAATATCTATAACCGAATTCCAATTACGCAACGGGGAAGCAAAATAACCATTGTGCATGGAGTTAGAGCGAAAGCACACGATGCGTTGCGGCGCCGCACTGCAAAGATTTTGCTCGTGTGCCCGCCACAGATATTTCTACGTAAGACGACGCAGCCACACCGCTCCGGCGTCTCTGTACTCTGGCTCTTAAACTGGTGGAACAATAGCCGCGGCTTCAAAGACTATTAATTTATCCATTACAAAATAATTAGCAATGTTATCACGCAATTGTCTGGGAGCAATGATATCGTTATCGTTACGAGTTCGACGGTTCCGTAATTGAATCCGCTAAGCCTGGGGCGTAGCGCCACAAACAATTAGGCAAAATATCACGCTGGACCCCGGCTTTCTGGGAATTGTTGAATTTTCGTGTTCAGTTAGATATCAATAGATATTATTTTTCAATTACTAATCCATAATAACTAATGTACAAAAGTGTTACTTAGGAGAAAAATCGAAAACGGTCGCGCTTTTTCCCGGAAATATTTTAAAATCTGGAAAAACTGAACGCCTTTTATTAGATATTTTCGGTATAAAGATAGCCCTTGATCTCAGCCTTCAAATAACAACAATACCGTGTAATTGGGACAAATTGGATGCTACATAATTAATTTAATGTTTAAATCCAAAGGTCAACCAATGAACAACAAACTAAATAAGCTTTCAATATCACTACGTAAACGAATTCAATACTAGACTCGAGCTATTACCTACTTACAACAATTTAGTTAAGTTAACTTAAGAACAAATACTTTTCTCTTCAAATGAAAATGTAGAAAGAATTAAAAAGTAGTTTAAGATGTAAGAAGTTTCATGTAATGGAAAAGCAATAATCTTCTGGCTCCACCTGGAACTGTTATGGTCGAGAAAATTTTTGTTCCACTATAGTTAGGATATACAGCTGCCTTCTCTAAGCTGCTTGCTTCGATCTAAGTTACAAGAGCAAGATGATTTTTTTTTCTATGTAATGTGAGAACGTAGTATAATTATGTTACATATAGTAACTACGATATTGCACACCAAATTATTGATACCAACTTCTTAAACAGTCTTTTGCAAGCGAGCGATAAGAGCTGTACAAAAAACATCAGTTTCTAATCTAAATATAATTTAAAAAATGAGGTGATCCTCGAAGTACATAATAATATGTGTCAGAAGCTTTAAGGGACATTTTTTCAGTCTTTATCTCTCGCAAAAGAAAATGGCTAAATTGCTAACTTTCGCCAAAACAAACTTCCTGGAAACTATTAAGCAATCTAAACTATGTAGGTACCTATCGATCGTTTGTTTCAGCCTCTCTCAAGGATTTCCACAAATACTTATGTATCTGGGGGAAAATAACTATTATGTTCAATGTTCATATTTATTTATTTTATTTATTTATTTATTATTCATTATTCAGCGTCCTAAATCCTCTTTAGGTTTGTCTAGACACTATTGTTCTCTATACAAATAAAAACAAACGTTTTAGTATAAGCATTCACAACACTTTCAGATATACAAAATATTATTTTAGCGATAACATAATTATTTTAGCATAAACATTTTAATTGGCCGATCATAGCATCCTTGTATCTTTTCCGAGTAAACACGAATACGATTTTCTTAATAAAGCCTCCAAGGTTCCCCTACAAATTTGGATTATACCTACAACAATGTTTATTACTTATTATTTCTTATCTTTTTAAGCTCTGCTATATTAAATTAGGATTACTCTCATTTTCCTCAAGATAATCCTCCGACAATCAGTCTGAACTATGAATTCAATAACAATCAAGATTTAGGTAAGTATTATGTCTGCTATGCCTATTTGTTTTCAACAACTGTGAAGAATTCGCAGGTGTGGCAACGAGCCATGGGCGACCTACAATATCCTGAGTTTCTTGAGCTGCTCCTTCTCAGCACTGGTCTATTTATTGTCCAAAAGCACTGGTGGGGTTAAGGCTTCCACAGACCAAACGCAGGTCAGAAGCAGTGCGGGTCAGTTGCAGCGCGGCTGAAGCACACTGAAAGCAGCGCAGTTTCAAAGCAGTTACAACGCGGGCGGTTGTCAAAATTTTAAATATTCGAAAACCGCTTTCAACGCCCTGCTACCGCCCTGCGTCCGGTGTGTCATGCTAATATGGCCGCCATAGTAATACAACAGCGCGGGCCCGCGTTCGCGCCGCTTCTGTCCCGCACCCGCGCCGCCTAGTTTGTATTTCTGCCCCGCATTTGGTCTGCCCAAGGCTTTAAGGCGATTAGAGTCCTCAATGACCTTGGGCGTTTGACCTTCACGCCGCGAGCAACACCCGCGTACCCCGCACCAAAAACTCCGATTTGACACCGATCAAAAATACACGGGCATAGGTAGATACAGAATAGAAGCTCTTTCTTCATACATTACTGCCTATTATTTTAAACTTAAATTGATGAACCTTGATGTCGGTGTCATTTAACTCAGGCGTAAAGGTATTTAATAAAAATAACAAAATCCATGAACATTTTGTACGGGATAAAATTTTATTTTATTTTTCGTAAATTTTCTAATGCTTTTGTCGGTTCAGTCGTTCTCGAAATTTGAACAAACCCGACTTTATTAAAAGCTTTTATTTAGCTTGCAATTTATGATGTATGTAGGTAATTACATAAATGTTTGTTCGGGTGGAATCTTGCAAGCTAGACCAACTTCCTGACGACAACTAGGCTAGATGACAAAATTTCAATTATTTGTCCGTCAGACAAATAATTAGAAAATATTAGACTCATATTTTTTATTTTCTTTCATAATTAAATAATAACAGTGCTACATCGAGTTGAAATGGCGCGATACGCCACGCTTGAGTAGAATTTTTACTCAAATGTGACGTCACGCGACATTTCAACTCAATATAATACTGTTATTATTCGATTATGGAAAAAATTAAAAAATATGAGTCTAATGTTCTCTAATTATCTGTCTGACGGACTAAATAGAATTTCGATTTCATTACCCAGTCATCATCCCTATTGGAACGCATTAGTCGAACGTATTAGTCTATGGCCTAAAAAAGCAAATAAATGTTTCTGCTTTTGTCTATTGTCATTCTCTCTGTGTCACTTATGAAGAATAAACTGAAAATGTATTTGTCTTTTTATTAGAAATCCTTCATCAATTGATTGAGTTAAAATTTCGGATATACATAATTGTGATTCGGGTGACAATGCAATATTGTGATGACATGGAGCTGATCTGATGGTAGAGCTGGAATGCCAGTGGCCCCATAGCAACTCCGGGATTAAACAATTCCATCGAGTTTAGGCTCGTTTGATTTGTATTTATTTATTATTATACCTAAATAATTTCATTACAATTTTCTAAAAATGCACAAAAACTGAAAAATCTTGAAAACGGTGATATTTTTACTGGGGTCAAAATTGGACGTTAGGGAGACCATGGCGAGGCCTATCGATGGTTGAAGGGTTATCATTGTTTTTGGGACACCCTGTATAAGCAAGTACCTAATTAATGTTATGTAAGAAGTACGCTACTTTGAAAATCACGAGTCTTCAATTCTCTAAGGTAAACTGCAGGGTCTGATGATGGAGCTGGAATGTAGCCATAGGAATAGGCTAGTTTCTTAAAAAAAGACTTTTGGTCCGTCAATTTTACATTATCAAAAAATATTGGACACAGGATATTTTTATTTGTCAATTAAACAAGAGGAGGCCTTTGTCCAGCAGTGGACGTCATTTGGCTGAAACGAACGAACGAACGAAACAAGTAATTACGAAGATATGATGTAGGGCATGAATATCGGAATCTCGGAATCTCGTAATATCGGAATCTCGGACTGCGAGATCCGATATTTCAATTCCGATATTGAGCGACCCAATATCGTAATATCGGAATCAGATAAAAGTTTTAATTGAGATTTTAAACAAAGCGTTTAAACTCGCCACAACCTGCCACGAAGCCCAAAGTACATGATTGGCAAAGACCAATGATTTTCTCATGTCTCTCACCATCACTTTTTGTTCCACTGCAAATATGTATTTAATATCTTTACTATTTATGGTTCATTTAACTTGACCTAAATCAATTTTAGCATTTGCCATAGGTACTTGGTCAACAAAGAACGACATCTCAACTCCCTTTCAAACATTAATTTTACTGGACATGGACCGTCAGTTCTGCGTACTATGTGCCCTGCCCATTGCCACTTCAGCTTGCTAATCCGTCGGGCTATGTCAGCGACCTTAGTTAGTTTACGGAGCTCCTCATTTCTGATTAGATCTCGTAAAGAAACACCAAGCTTATCCCTCTCCATAGCACGTTGTGCCCTATATTCAAAGGCCACGTTTTCGAGCCGTATATCATCACTGGTAACACACACTAATTGAAGACTTTCGTCTTCGTATTCGACGATTTACCTCTTTCTCGAAATTGCATCTAACTACCTAGCTGATCGTTTGTCCGAGATAGACATACTTACTTGTCAACAATCGCGAAAATCGAGCTCCTAACCGAAACTGGGTAAGGAGCAACATGGACATTCGACATAAGCTTCGTTTTTTCCATATTCATCCGAAGGCCTACCTGTTGGGAAACTCGATTAAGGTTTTCGAGCATTGTGATAAGGTCTTCCAACGGTTCTGCCTTAGTACGCAAAACAGACGGACGATGAGGCACCAAGGTTCTGAAGTGGAGGCCACGTACCGGAAAGCACAGCGCGGCAGCGTAGGACTCATAACCACAAGGTGGACCGACGACCTCATAAAGGTAGCAGGAAGGCGCTGAATGCAGGCCGCCACCAACCGGCCATTGTGAAAATCAGCCTCGGAGCCTGTGTTCAGCAGTGGACGTCCTATGGCTGACATGATGATGGTTTTGTGAGTTGTACATCGATAATCAAAAAGGAAGAAATTACAAGCATATTCAAGTTTTTTACCACTCTCTAAAATTTTTGTAACACGTGATTTTAATGACTCTAAAATTCGTTCCGCCAACATAAAACAGGGTAATATAATGAAGGAGTAAAAAAGTTTGTTGGATACCTGTGATTTTACAAAAACACTTTAATTATTTGCTAGTCCATATAGGCTCATTATCAGTAACCATTCATTACAGGCGATCCGTCTGCTCGTTTGCCTCTTGTCACATAAAAAACCAAATGCAATGGATACCCATAACGTAAAAATGGTTTTAAAATACTTCAATTTTATGAAGTGCTGTTTTGTACCAAATTAAAGATTTTGATTAAAATCATTATTTTATTGTAAACAATCCAGAATTCTTACGAATATAACCAAATATTAATTTTATAGCACATGAACTCAATTCCGATATTAATATCGGAATTCCGATATTGAGATCTAATATCGGAATCCAATATCGGAATTGAAAACCTTCCGATATTACATGCCCTAATATGATGCGATGAAATTCCGCGTGACGACACAAATCGCCACATTTTTAAGTATGCCTTGACGTCATGTGCCTCATCTTCTGAACTTTGGTGCGCTTCATCTTTTTAAATTTTCATAAGTTTAAAAAAGTGAAAAATACATTTAGAGTTTTTTTTGGTAAGTTCACCGACGGACTAATTCAAACTCTTGCTACTTTCTTGCTTTATCCACGAAACATCGATATTCTTCGAAATTATTACGATCTACAAACGGAAAATCTCTGCTACTACGCCGCAGTAAATTCCCCATCATAAATAAAAAATAAATAAAAAGATTTTTTTTAG
Organism: Ostrinia nubilalis; assembly: GCF_963855985.1. Taxonomy (NCBI): domain Eukaryota; kingdom Metazoa; phylum Arthropoda; class Insecta; order Lepidoptera; family Crambidae; genus Ostrinia; species Ostrinia nubilalis. The sequence continues at coordinate 8,519,562 of NC_087096.1, read as the reverse complement.
AACAAGCTCTTGTATGCTAATAATTTTGGTTTCATGACATTATCTAGTGCAGTTGTTTTGGAGTCAATTATAGTTTTTTTACACTAATAGATTCTATTCAGGTAGAAAATAGCGTCTGAGCGCGTCATAATTCAATTGTATCGTCTGACTGCACGTACTCTATGAACAATTCTGACATAAAATCTATTGTCGAACAAAAGCTGGGTTGCACCATCTTACTTCAACTTTGACAAGCGTCAAAAGTCTGTCTAACTCTATACAAAAAACACCGGTTATCGCCAAAGCTACGGTCAAAGTTAGGTCACGTCAGGTGGTGCAACTCAGCCAAAGAAAAAATTAATTTTGATCGCTAATGTCAGTTTGCAGCGAGTGACACAACCTCCCCGTCTGAAGGCCAGCGGCCGACTGCCGCCCGCACCCCGCGAAGGCCCCCTCAACAGAAAAACGTTCGGAATTTATCAAAAGTAAAATTTATGAATGAAAGTAATGTTCGATTGAAAAACGCAACGTGTCATTTAAAGATTAAAGAATTCCTAATCTATTCGTGAAAAAATCTTTTAAATTAACATAGCCGTTTTGGAGGAGTAGGGAATTTAAGTAAAAAATCGATGTCCCGTATTTATTTTTTTAATCCAAAACAAAGAGACGTAGCGAAAATTCAAACGTCACAAATGTAGTCCTTGAACTGTTGTATAACATATATTTTTTTCAACTATTTCTGTCCAGCAGTAAAAGAGGAGTAGGCTTTACAAAATGCCCATTTGGCGCGGATTGAGGACTCTAATCGCCTTAAAGCAATACCTACTGGGACGTGTAAAAGGGCTTTTTTTAAAGTCTATAATACACTTGTTCCCAAAAAATATATGAGTTTTTCATTAGTTTTACCTACCTACTTTTAAACGATAAATATGAAATAATAAAATAAACTCTATACTTTTCAAGTTCTTGTAACTTGCGTCGTGTCGCGGTAATAGTTGCAACAAGCAGTTCCATTCTGTTCAAGCCGATTATGAGTGTGAACTGTGAGGACACTCGCAATGACCGGCGTTCGGAGATCGTTCGGTTGCACACGTTGTTACTGTGACATAACATACCGGGATTTAAAATATTCGAGTCAGTTTTTACTCCACTTTAATAAAAGATATTATGTTATTTTAAATAAAGTCGATTATAAATGTTAATGTTCAGAAATACCGATTGATAATGCAGAAAAGAGAGGAATCATCATCCACTTTTTTCCCCAAATTATACCCAAGGTGTCGTATTAAATATTAATTAACGCTAAAGTGTTTCTATGAAAAATATAATGTAAGTAAATAGATTTTTCAATGTTAATAATTAAATGACAAACACTAACTTAACACTAAACTCTACAAAGTTACAACTCTAAACCTTGTTTTACTTTGGCCCGTTCATTTTATAAATCCTACAAGTCCGATTCCCGATTCTGTTCCTGAATTCTTTTCCCGTTCTATTACCCTTTCCCGCCTCGAAATATTTATCCCCTTTGTGTTCCAATAATACTGTGGTATCTGCCACTTTCTGTTGTTCGGGTAAATCTGAAAGAAAGCCTGTCTGCGAATGTCTACCCGCGTCAAGTCGATGTTTGCCCCAATGATGTGAGCAACATTTGCTATTCTTGTTCCAACCCTTCTCATGGTGCTCTCTAGAAGCGGCAGGCAGCAAATTGACTTTTGGGACGGGCACTTAAAAAGTTTTGTGATAATTTTATTTATAACTCTATAAGTACACAAGTGTTGACTTGGGAGTAATGGAAAGGTAAAACTTTTCAATAGAACCTAATGTCACAATACTTTGTTAAAACGATTAGTAAGAATTGAACAGTCTGGGTGAATTCTAGCCTTTATTAAGGAAAGATTTACTTACGTAAGTATGAATGTTCATGGAATGATATTTCGAAAAGAGGCTAATTGCTCTTCTAAGGATGCTTCAAAATAGGTTTACTCAGAATACCTACTGTTTATTTCTCTGTACTATTTTCAGAATTCGGGAGCATAAAGAAACACATTAAGTAGACTAAGCAATAAGTACTTAGATTATTTAAATATTTATTAGCGTTAATACAGTATTAAACATTTCCAATGATAAGCAGACCTTTAGTAAGTTAGGTACTCAACCGTTCAACTAGAAATGATCTATTATCTACCGATAGTCCTTTGGGACCACGTATATCATAGGCTGGCATCCACAATATAACAGCTTTTCATCGTAGATAATTTTTGCTCACATCTATTGTCCAGGGCCCTTGGGAAATTTGAATATCAATATGATTTTAGTTGTATCACGGCCGTAACAGCGTCCCATCACGCCGCGGATTAACAGCGCAGCGCGCGCGCTGAAAACTTTAACTAAAAATATTTATTCATGGCACAGCTCGCCGCCCGATGAATTTGTATGACGCAGATAACACGTTTTATTGTCACAGTTAGTAAATAAATTCGCTCGCGTTCACCAATCATGGACAGGGATCACGTAGGGGCCGGTGGAAGGTATAATCCAATCAATTATTACGGTCGTGCTCCAATTCCACGGAATTTGGAAGGAAAGATTTTAATCCCCTAATAAGCGACGGGTAACGCGTTTCATATTTAATTACATAATTTTGTTAGATTTAATCTGCGGATTATTACCACCTTAGACCACAAAAGATTAAGTGTTATAAGCTTGTTAACATGAAGGTACAAATTTCACAATCCCAACAGTATTTGAGAACTAAGGAATAAAAAAATACTTACTTGCATAGGTGCTGAAGTAATTGATTATTATGCTCCTGTAAAGGTTTTACGAATAATCAGGCAGCGCTGCTGGTAGAAGACACTAAACCACAATCTTCAGATTTTTCCATTCAACCAGGAATTTTCCTAAGGTTGTCGCTCCATCGTGACGTAGCTTCTATCCACGAACTGACTGACTATACATAAAATAGCCAGAATTAAACAAAACACAACAAGAGAGCTGCGCCTTAGCCCTTAGATAAGGCTCTGTCAAACATTTTGCCAGTTTGCCACCATAATTTATCAGACTAAGCAAAACTTTCATATTCGTAAAATTCTGTAATAACCTTCCAATAATACTCGTATCTCATATATTTGTTATCTAAATAAATGTCACATTTATATAACGTTTTAGTTACTAACTGGGAAGCGTTCACTTATACATTATGTCTAAAACGCCTTCAGTTGGACCTTGAAAGTTCCGAGCTCCGAAGTAAGCATTTCTATCCTTTATTGAATTCGTAGCTGTTTACAAGTTTCCCTTCGAGTTTAACAGAATTTAAAAGTTACTTATTGAAGAAATCATTCCATGGAAAATATCTTGTTTTTAACTGTTCTTTGACGTTTACATTTCTACAAAAATAGGTATTGTTACTAGAATGCCGTTGTTTTTTTAACTTTGTGCTAAATTAGCGATTGTACAGACGATAGCTAATCAAGCAGGTAATGTAATGTAGGTAATTAAGTGTAATTAAAAAAATGTTTTGTCTGTTAAGCTGTCGACTGAGCATCATTTGCATTTTTCATAAAAATAAGCGTGTATCAATCAATCTCTCAACATTTATAACTTTAGGTGCTAATCCAAGCTACAAAACTCACCTCTAAAATTTCACCCGTAAATAAAAACAGCGCCACCTACATCTGGATATTCTGAACTAAAACCGCATCTCAAAACTTGATGTCGCGTGATATTAATATCTGGAACAATCCCCTCGGGGGCAGTTAGGCTCGTCGACACGTCGGCGGAAGACGGCTGGGCGGGCGGGAAGCTGAGGCGGGAAGGCGGGAAACCGGGTTTTTCCGCAGTGTTGCAATAAACGGCACACATAAATCCCACCGGGGTCCCTGCAACACTTGAAACTTTAAAAGTTGTGAAATAACCTACCTGCTACACATACTAGATTGTGACATAAAAGCACGCCGCCAGAATAAAAAGCTGCTTTGCAGAATGAAATATTGTTATTGTAACACTAAGTTTTAATGAAAACCGTGCGAGCAAAGCGATGCTTGCAGTTGCTTCGCGAGTTATTTTAATTGCTACTAAAAGTATGTTTACCATCGAGTGCACGTTTGCAATGTTACTGATAGGGATAGGGATTATACAATTTATTTATTTACGGATCGTCATATTGTCAAGTATTAATGTATTGAAAATACTAAACTAAAGCAATAAGCAACTTTAGGAAACGGAACATTGAAATAATAAAATAATAAAGACATAGACATCAGGTAAGATTGTGGTCAAATACCTGCCTTGTTATGTATAATAAAAAAAAAACTATGAACCGGTCTTGGTTTTAAAAATAAAAACTTTCTTCAATACTGTAGTCGAACGAGTGTCGTAGCCGCGTAACGCCTCAGCGTCTTCGTAGCACGTAGCATTCGTAGCTTGTTATGGACAGCCAAATTACTGGCAACTAGATGAACAAGCAAATGTAGAGAGTCTCAACCCGAAAACATTTCGCAGCAGTACGTATTAAACATTTCAACTTGTCTTAGTCACTTGGCTGCGGACACGAGCAGACAGGCATAAAAGATAAATGACTAACAAACAAAAATATTTGTAAATCTAATTACGGGGAGGAAATTTAGCGAATATTACTTAGGGCTCCCGGAAAATGTGGAACGTGACGGCGTAGCGTGCGCAACAAAAGGAGTTTTTCAAGGAAATGAGTTAACTTTCGGATCCAACGGGCTAATTCACGCATGCCCGTTGTAAATTGTGGCCGGCTCACGGCTCAAACCGCCACAGATGTAGTCACTTAACAGGATCACTATTTTGGCGTTCATCTTCCTCATACAGCTAAACTTTGTTTTACACAATTGTTACATAAACCTGTAACAACCAGGTGCTTGAATCATTTTTAGTCGCGATCTTCTTATAATAATTGATGTTTATTTTTTAGTAATAAAGGTCTGAAAATCAATCGTGTCTCTTCTTTTTGTATAAAAAGACTTAAAATTAAGACTAACGAAATTAATCGAATTTTATAGACCTTATGAAATACGGTATGTATAGCATAGCATTAAAGATAACAAAAGAAACAGCAAACAAAATACTGGACAGCGAATTAAAAACCAAATTCAACTGGCAACAACAGGCAACAAAGTTTCTAATTACATTTTACAAAAAAATTAAAAACTTTTGCCCCACAGGTGACTTCAATCGCTGACGACTAACCTTACTTCAAGAATGTTTCGAATAAACAATTAAATAAGTATACCTAAGTTATTCACAACAAAGTCTGTTGCTTCCGATATCACGATCTCCTTTTCATCACAAAGGAAGACAACAGTAAATTATAATATCTGTTCGCCATTTTCGCGAATTTGGAATCCTTTCAAGTTGTTCAAAGTTTATTAGGCTTCCAGCGTTCCATTGTTTCAAATAGAAATGCAAAATAATTTTCTATTACATCTTGAATCTAAACATGACTTCAACCATAATAATTAGTCATTTAGCCGTTGATTCAATTAACCTGCAATAACCACTAATTAAGTTTATCAAATTATGCGAGATTAGTAGTATATCTTATCACTATCAAGTCATTATTAAGTCACACTCTGCGTTCTGCGATCAGGTCAAATAAACACAACCCGCACCTTTCAGTTTGAATTCTTTGCTCGTGTCAGCACTGTCAGATCAATAAAAAATGTATAGAGAACGACAAAGTTATTGTGTTGTTGTTATGGTATATGATGCGAGCTGTGTTCACTTTGAACTAACCGCAGTCCGCAGAACGCATATAGTGTTGCAAATCCTTAAGGGCTCGTAGCGGCCGTCGTGTGCAGGAGCGCTAAGTCTCCACTACAGGAGCGCGACCTTAATGGAAGAGGCCTCATGTTTACTTATGTGTCCCTTTTCTATCTGTTCTACTTATTCTAAGTATTTGTTTTTTTAGATAGACACATACTTTATTGTTAGGTACTTTATTATTTTGTGGTGTCAGGGTTTTGTGTTTAAATTACCTTTGTCTGAATTAAATGCTTTGAATTAAAATGAAATATCAGTTCACTGAAACTCAAATGAAATGCTTCAATAATTTTGAATTCAATTTATACGCGTGGTAGGTAAAACTATAATATTATAAATTCGAAAGTTACGATTTCAAGCTGAAAACCGCAAATCCAATTTTGATGAACTTTGGTAGGTATAGTATAGGATTTGAAAATTGAAAAGGACATAGGAAATCTACGCGGGTAAAACCACAGGCATATTCACATCTTTCTTCTTGAAATCGCTATTGAAATATTAAACAAATGTTGAATGTAATTTATATGCTAAAACTCAGAATTTTCATAGAAACGACACAATATCTGTCGGGGTTAGTTCTAAATTATTTGTGGTCTATAAAATACATCGCCTACAAAATTATTGCTGCCGCTTATGAAACTGTAAAGGCACTAAATTTTGGTGTATTATCATACCAAATCTAGACACAATGAAACCCCTATGTTTAAACTTTGAAACTGTGTCATATTAATTGTATGATGTGTAACTTTTGTGTTAAATAAATAAGTCTTTTATAGATATTTGCATTAGTAGGGCTATTTGCTACAGAGTACCACAATTCCCCAATTAATGGTTTAAATTTAAATTAATTAAGCTTTTCCGTTTGTGATTTAACAAACAATTGGAAACGTGAATTATGAATTAGCGATTCGATGGAGTCAGTTTAGAAAATAATTTCCTCTTTAGCACAGTGGAATGAAAGTAAATAATTTGATAAAGAATACGATAATACAATTGACTTTCTATCACTTACATCATCACATCACATAATATTATCACCTTTCACATCTTTTTCACCTTTTCTCCGAACTTTAGCCACTTTTGAGATCTGACATTTCACCGCAAAATCAACTTTCATTATCTTATGAACAACCCTGATGTAGGTACAGTTGACAGCTCATTCATTGCAAATTCACACACCTATTAATCAAAACATAGAAGCTGCATTATTTAGCTTGATATTTGCAATCGTCCGTACTTTTAGGATGGCAATCCGTTTTTGCGGGATCGAGTCATTACTCGATTTTTGCCTTTTTGATCCCGATAAAAATAGTTCTTCCTTCCTTCTCCGTGGCAAAGAGCCCTAAATAAAACATGCATAATTAATTAGATTATTCTCATGTACCTAAATGCCACTGCAATAACTCCCAATTTCAAGCCAACCCAAGAAACTGGCTGTTAGCAATTGATTAGCCGGTAAGAGACCGGTGCAGCCCCGCATTAATCGTGTTCCAGGATACCTATTAACAACCGCTATAAATCCTATAGACATCTACGGCGGCTATACTGCCGTGACTTTGCGATTTATTATGTGACAACGGCGCTTGTGCTCGTTATAATATAGTAGAGTATATATAACAGTTTGGGTAGGTAGTTATATCAGATTTAAATATCATTTTAATCATAAAATTAAGACATGTTTTTCTTTTTTTATGACGCCATCGAGTCTAAAGTGGTACATAAAAGTTGCTCGACTAGCGATGATGCAATGAATTTACCACACTATGCTTTCAGGTCAACTAACCTATTATAAGATCTTGAAATTCAGGTAGATGAAACCACCGGTATGATTGCCATAGTTACTTTTTGTCTGAAAAATCTCGATTTCTCCATAGATTTCTTTAGCAGGGATTTACATTTTAAATATAGATATTTTTTTATATCTTACTTATATCTAACTTAAATCTTACAATTAGTTTTTTCAGAACTACAATGTTGAAGATTTTTGTATTCATATACAATAAGTAGTTAATGGTCTCGATATCTTAAGATTTGCTTCTAATGTGGTATACTTGAATCACAGGATTAATAGTAGTAGTAAAGTCGATACAAAAAGCTAATCCCAGTGTTAGCAATTGATTACACGTGGAAAAAGCCCGTACTCACTTACACGTAATAGCACTGGATGCTACCTCCGAGGATATTAACAACCTTCATAAATCCTGCGAGTACTTGTAGCAAGGATAATACCACTGGTGACTTTGCAATTTATTGGGTGATGAATACTGCAAAAATGGTCGCTCTATGGTGTTCGATTTGGCTAAGTCATCCATGAGATGATAAATAGTTTAACTTATTGAATCTAGATTTTGAACTACCATCTCGTTTTGTAGGTTTATTTATCTTTATCCTAAAATAAAAATATAAGTAAACACTTGACTAACAGTGAACATACAGGATTTTTCGTCAACTTTAATTAGAGAGGAGAGACAAAAATTTTGTCACATTTAATTTTAAATTGAGATGGCAGCTTTACGCGGAATACAACTGGATGTTGTCGGTCTATTTCTTTGTTTTTGTCACTTTTTAAAAATAAAAATAAGAAGTGTATTTATAATATTCATTATCTTCAATATTTATACTCGTACTTTATATTATTTAAGTCGGCAGCTTTAGGCGGATATCAGCAACTGTACCTACCTGCATTGTCTTTGTAGAATGAATTTACAACTGGTAACCGTAAACCGAGTTAAATATCTGGTAATCTATAATTATAAATATTTAAATTCCATCGACATGATACTTAAATATTATAAAAAAACGCATCCAGTAAAAGTCTACAAAGAAACTAAGGCCAGGTTTAGGTAATTGATTAGACGAAGGCTGTAGCCGCATTCAGCGGGTACAAACAACCGCCATTAATCGTATAGACACGTATCTGCTAGTGTTATCACCTTCGCTCAAGAAAATCGTGATTTTAAAATAAAATTAACTAATTTAAAAATTTTATACAAAGAAACTTGCCAGCCAAGCTTAAAAGGCTATTAAAAGTCATAAAAACTCATAAAACTCATTTTATTTTTACAATTAGGCATTTAAAAAGCACTTTTACACGTTCCAGTATTAACCCTACCACTGCTTCGGGACAATAAATGGGCCAGTGCTAAGAAGAAGCAGCGCAAGAAACTCAGTCACTATTGTCGTCTCAAATGAGTGTTAAGTAGTTTCAATGTCACAAATTGGGGGATTATCTCTCTAATGGGCCATAACGGGCACCCTTTCAGTGTTTTTACACACACCAAGCCGTCTGCACTGTGTTGTTATTCGCAGACATAATTCTAGTTAATGTCTCTCAAACCTAAAATTACTCGTACATATTTGTCCAATAAAAGTTGCCAAAATGAGCCGGAATTATGTTCAGATGACAGCACATCAAGCTAAACACAGTAGTATCTTAATCTCGTTAAAATACAGGCTATTTTGCAACAAAAATGTACATTTTATCAATATTGTTAAACCTGTGTTACTTTGACTGCCGCGACACAAGCACAGCTTAGTTCAGCAGCCGCTAGCCGCTAGAAGAACAGACTTTTTGTAAACCATTTTTTGGCAAATAAAATACTTTTTACTTTTGCTGGTCGTACAGTATTGATATATTGTTACCATAGATAATTTAAAAGTATGGCCAGACCAAATCACAAAATCCTAAACGACAACTTTTGTTGCTATCACAAAAAGAAGACTTTGTAAAGGAGTCTGTGCCTTTTATTCGAGGATTCAGCTCATCGCTGGTACGATCGAATGGTGAATAATCGCCTTTCATTAGTCCTCGCTTCTGATTCCTCAGAGGAACCGATCAACCGGCTTACGAGTTTGATGGGGGTTTGAGTTTTTTACTGGCGCTCCACAGATTAAGGGGTAATACAGACGGTCGCAATTTTGATGGCTGCATTGCAATTGGGCTAATTCGATTCGTAACTAACGAATTTTGGTACATATCGTCTTGTTTCTTATTCAATCAATAGTGTGGGGCTAATATCAGATGTCACCGATACATTACTATTACTATACACATAATTATGTAGTAGGTACATACAACTCTCAAATTTGTGAACTTTTTAGCCAAATTAAATAAAGATTCGGAAGTGTCTCACTTAAATATTATCAATAAAATTGTTCGTCTGCGACAGGCTTAAATAAGTTAGTGGCTTTTATCTCAAACGGGGAAAGGAACCAGTTTTAAAAACGAGTTCGTTAATCCAGACATATAGTTTTTCAGTTTTACGTGAAAACTCTGTAATGTAGGCCAAAGTGTAGGAGGTATTTTTAATGTAGGTCGTCGTAATTTGTTAAATAATACATTGAATATCTGTTGTATTTTATGAATATAGCACAATAAACACACACATACAATTCAATTGTAATTTTTAAGCTACACAACCCAAGAATATTGAAGTAGCTATCAAAAACTAGTTTATTTTGTAGAACAACAGATTAAGCAGTCTGCCAATCAATCTATAAGCTGTATTAATTAATTACACTTAGTACTTACTAAGTCTATTTAACTGGTTTTAGACAGCTGGTTAGCCTCAAACTCACTAAATCTCTTTTTGATGCAAACGATCATGATCCTATAGTTACTACGATAACACTGTATTTTGACTACTTTGCATTAGTACGCAAATGAGATCATTACGCTTCGTATTTGACCCCATATTATTATGCTAGTTTTGATGGTTTAGCAAAAATACTAATAAAAGTTAATTAGATAGTTTAATAAAAATATTAAGTCTGTTCATTATTTTTGTTAATCTCATTCTCGTTTTGCACCAAGTGGTGTACAAATATCTTGTCGAATTAAAAAAACCCTATGCCTCCAGAAACTTTATCGCCTTCGTGTCTCAAGAGTATGTAGCTATTACTCCAACTTAGGCACAAGCAAAACTAAAAGCTGACCCGTAAAATTAATTATTAAAAGCTAAACTTTGTGCCCATTCTGGCATCAGCTGCGGCAAAAAGGCGACAACTCCGCTCCTATCTACGGAATGAGTCATTCCCACCGAAAAAGTGGTCAAAAGAAAAAGTTTTACAGCAAGCGAGCACTTCATCCGATTAATTTAAGAGCCCCGAAAAAGCGCGGTGTTCAGCAATTTTTGGCACTCTGTATATTATGAAGTTTTAACCATGCATGATTTAGGACCGGTGTGTACTGTGTAATAATTTACATAGAAAACAAAGTTTTTCATCTTTGAAATATTTGCGGGGATTATTTGACACTTTTAACAAGGCACTGTATTTATAAATTTTAGCGTAATAAAGTCGATTTGATCTTGGTAATTAAATTTACGTCAAAATAAAAATTGTCTGGGATTACAATAAGTAACAAAAACTCAACCCCTACCTTTTGTTATTACTACTACCCTGTGTAATCCACAAAAAACTTTTCCAATAACATTACACAATAGGCCCACTTGATACTGATACTGATAAGTAAGTTTATCTATCATCTCTCAGCAAATCAAAGTTCCATTGTGAAGATTGCGGTAACTGATCCACTCTGCGCCTAATGAAGGCTGAACTCTTCGTTACTTTTGTGTACTTTCACAATTGATTTTGTTGTTACTAACTTCATAGAGCAAAGCAACAGTGACAAAGCCAGTCGGTTACCAAAGAGGGTTTTTACGTACCTACGAAACTTAAAAGAGAAACTTTTTGGGATCTGACCGAGTTTCCTTTTTACGGGCACATCGGATGCGCGCCCCACCATCAAAGGTGTACTTTGACTTTTCGTAGCTCGCAGCACATTTCATTAGCTTCAGTGTAAGTCGTAGCTACGAACAGGTATACCTATTGGATGTCTCTCCTGTTACAAGGTTACCATTGGAAACGACAATACAAATCTTATATTAGTTACTTATAAATATAAAATATTTAAGTTTTTATATTGGATCGCAAAACTCTTGTTGTTTATCGTCTATACTTATTATGATTTAGATTGTCTGATTCTTTAATAAACACACAAAACAACAGAATTACGTGATCGTTTTGGAGCGAAGTACCTAGTTACCTACATAACGTTAAAAAACAGAAGCGAAGCGATTTCGGAATCACTCATAAAACTTACGAATGTTATTTTATAGCTGGCACTGAATTATTAAGTTCTCGAAAGGGCAAATACTGAAATGATTCTCTTTACATAAGTTCAGACCCCTGTATTATTCGCTGATGATTAAAAGTAAGTTATTGTAAAGCCCTAGACAAACTTAAGGAGTCTGTAAGCTGTAACTTCTGTTTAAGTAAGGGTAGGTTTATGGTTTCAAGATTTCCACCCTCTTTTGCAATTGTGTCGTCGGTTGATCTTTGAATTGGCCACATCGTGCCCAGTCACAAAATTTTATGTTCAATGTCTGCTACTCAATAAGATCAACGAATGGACAGATTCTTATGAAGTTTGTACAAGTACTTACCATTATTTTCGTACGCCACTGAAGCAAAGAAATCAATAATATATAAATCAAACCATGACCCATTAGATTTCTCCAGACAAAATAAGTAGGGTAAGTGCGCTAGTTTTCGTCCAATTATCGGAGTTGCCAACTTTGTGATGCGAAATGAATATCTTAAAATACACTTGCTCATATGTATCATATGTCATTTTAGTCCTTATATAGTCTACTTTACGTTAATATTATATGACAATAAGTAAATACCACGGGTTTTATTATAAAAAATATTTTATGCAAAAGAGGCGATTTCACTAGTTTTCGTCCAAAAAAATCAGTTTTCGTCCTAGTGTACGCTAGTTTTCGACCACTGTGTAGAAAAAAGGGTGCAGTTGAATTATTAACTTAAAACCAATTCTACAATACAGTAACTATGGATTGTGGTATATCATTTAAAAGGTAATTTTGTTAGCTTTTAAATGATATCAAAAAGATTTAAATAAGTTTCTTACCTAAATTTAGGAAAATATTTCAATAGGTTGAAGGACAAATGGACGAAAACTAATCTACAGGAATAGCTAATTTTGGTTTTCGTCCACCCCAGTGCTTGCTGATGACGTCATGGACCAAAACACAACAACGTTTAAAGCTGTTTTTTGTTTTCGTCCACATCTTTTTAACGGTTTTTATGGGTTTATCACTGTTAAAAAGTGGACGTAAACTAAAATGTTTAATGTAATAACAATAAAGATCATATTGGAAGAAAAAACATTGTATTTTGTAGGTCCATTGAAGTAAAATGATTATTAAAAATATTAACTAGGTGTCAGGGTTTCCGTCCACGTGGACGAAAACCAAAATCTTGCAAAATTGTTATGCTAGTATTAGTCCACTTAATTACCTAAGATTTCTATACAAAAACTTTAATAAACCCTTAAAATAGCGTTTATTATGTTAATAATTAGACATACGTGCCAAAAACATTACGTAAAGTAGTTAAAACAGTAATTAAACATACCATGAAAGTTCCCTACCGGCACGTTTTTTTTCTAACTTGACGACGTTTTCCATTCACCTGTGTGCAGCAGCAACTTCCGTCGATTTTTTTGGAGTTATTACTTGTCAAATTACATTTTCATGCAGGCAGAACTGTTACTCAGATATTATAGATTGTAACAAGTCCAAACTTGCACGGAAAGTTAGGTTTGTATTCTAATTTTCCGTATTTGTTTGTGGCAAGTCGGTCAAATGGACGAAAACAGGAGCTGGACGGAAAACCGGCGCAATTACCCTACATATTTTTATGAGCATTTTCTTTGTAATTATTTCTTTTATTTATCAGACTGTCATTATGATTGTTGAAGAGCTTCACTGAAATGACGAAAGTGGAATAATTGGCTGAACTAGTGATGAGATACGTTTACGAATATGATTCTGCTGAAAAAATATGAAATCACAATAAAAAAAATGTAGAGACAATGTCCCTAATTTAGTATTTCCGCAGAAACTCATGCCAATTCATTAATCAAATCCAACCAGTCAGTAGCCAAAAATATATTCAAAATGTCGTTTGAAGGGTCCTCCTAACAGAAAGAAGCAAGTAAGTATTGATTTTATTGAATAACTAGGTGGTTGAGGATTCCGGGTGAAGCTCGCTTCCACCTTCGGCCTAATCATCACTTACCATCAGGAGAGATACAGGCCAAGAGCTTCCTCGTTGTGGATTAAAAAAAACTAGCTTTTGCCCGCGGCTTCACCTGTATGATATTTGGTTTGCCACAGATCGTCATAAATTATACACCCTTTAAGTTATTATGGGTTAAACAAAAGTAGGTACTGTAAAGTTTTATCAAAATCCGTTCAGTAGTTTTTGCGTGAAAGAGTAACAAACTAACATGTTAATATCCATACAAACTTTCGCATTTATAATATTAACAGGATTCACAAAACTAAATATTTTTATGAGACAAATATTTATATTAGTAAGTACCAAATGTTCTTCACTGCGCTAAATTTTGTTACGTAATTTGTATTTTGTTTATTGAAGCAATTAGGTCGTAACTAAGTGATCAACCAATTTGCTCAGTGGAGAGTTGAGTGATTTTCTTTCACTTTCAAAGGAGGAATGAGCGTTCATTATTTATAGAGAACTGTACCTATAGATAGAAAATGTTTAGGCAGTTTTTTAAGTGCCAACACAATTCTAAAACTACACTGCTAGCTTCTCGCTCTGAGTGATCTATGGCTGAAGGTAGCAAAAACCATCTAAATAAGTGGGCACTTTTCTACTGTCCAATGGTGGAAAAAAAATGTTTTTAAGAGTGCTTGTAATTTGGAACATGTACGTATATTAAACTTATATAAACTTTCTTTTCATAAAAATTCGGTGCTTTGGATAAAATAAAGTAAATAAAAACATGTCATAAAAATTGCAATTTATTTGAACTGAACAATCTCTAAAGACTATGTCTTTCAATTTCTTCAATTTATTCCTAGTGGATACGGATTGACTAATTCAATTACATAATGCAGAATATTAACTATCTTACAATTTCAAATACTACATACTTACAGAAATAATAAACGACTATCGAGTGAGCACTTGAGATTTGTTTAAATGTTATGTATAAAGGTTGTTAATATTTAAATGCGAAAACAATGATAGTATAAGAAACGATTAAATAAAAGGTTTCTTTATGACATAGGTAGTTCTATTGCTGAGATTCGTTGAAAAGATCTTATTAGGGTAATGTCGCCTATTTGCGTTTACCTACATATTCCCGTCTGAACGACGATTCACTACAAAAACAATTGAAAATACTTAGAGGAGCATATCACCAATATCCTTGTACATATTGTATTCATAGAAATTTATTCATTACTTCTTATAATTTTGTAAGTGTGTCGGTATATTGTATTGTTCTCTGTGTGCTTACCATGAGTTCACGTTAGGTGTGCTCGCTAGCGACTGCGTAAAAAAATGACAATAAATGTATGACATAGTGTGCAGCGCCCCTAGCGGCTACTTTCAAGAAATAAAATCTTCATAGATTTTTGACGTACTCGCTAGCGAGCACACCTAACGTAAACTCATGGTAAGCACACTGCTTTAAAATTGTAATCCGTTTGGTGATCGCAAACAGGTGACCTGGTCTTGTAAGGTGGATTTATCACAAGTGCTCATTTGGTAGATAAAACATTCTGGATGTTTCTAATAATAATATGATATACAATGATATGTAGATAATATAAGTTATGATTTACCTATAAAGATGCCACTTCAAAACTTTGTCCCTGGTTTGGGACAAAAGATGACTACTTAAAATTAATATGCCTAGAACTAAGTAATATGTTCGAGAGCGGACTTCGTAAACTAATTTAAAATATTAACATTAGGTATGTAACACTAAAATAAATTGGCAAAACATAATATTATATTTAATTTAAATTCGAAATATTTCATAAGTACCTATAAACTGGCTGTTGTCTATAGATTTTTATAAGTAAATAAGTATACAATTTATTAATAATATTTTTATTACTTAATAAATATTTTAATAACTATTACTCATAATAGTTTATACACACATATTGTGTTTAAAAAACTGTAAACATAATTTTAAAATATTAATTAACAATTAAACAAAGAACAATTATTCGATTAAAACTATCACAGGATGTTCTGAGCTAAAAGACGATTATAATCGTGATAACGTTACAAAACAAATTGGAAAAAATCTCTTTATTTTTTAGCAATCAATTTTGAACACTTTAATTAAAGAAAATGACACTAATGTAATGAAAGTTAAGAAAATATATGATGAAAACGAAATACAATCTAAATCTTAACGCTAATTTCTGAGCTCAATAAAAAACTGTATTCAATATCATTTATGTACACGCCAATGAATTTCAATACGCTACGACGAACATCTATAAATTGCATCGCGCTAACATAAAATACACTAATTATAGCTTAAACATGTTACTTGCCGTATTAGTAATTATGTATTTGTAAGTATTCATAATAGAAGGCAATACTGCATTAAGGTAGAATAAGTTATATCCCCATGTATTGTGCAAAGTATGCATTTCACACTCTTTTGGCATATAAACAAATGAAAAGATTAAAATACTCAACATAATTCGTTTTAAACCTAATATTCTCTAGTGGACAACTAACTTTATCGCGACCAGTGTGATATCACACATAGCACATACCAGCCAACGACAATTTGTACAAAAAGTCACACAAAAGACTATTGGCGACATCACACGATATTCCGCGGTTTCACCTGACATTATTTTCTAGCTATACGAGTATGACACTTGTCCCGTATTAATACAAGGTTTTAATGATTTTTTCGATGCAGATAAGACAAAAGTCTGGATACCAAAATGGTTGGTGGTTGGTACCCTGTTATTCATTGGTAAGATTTAATTATCATAGTTTAGACTTAGAAACACCATTCTTACTGAATTATACAACAACTTATCAAACATATTCTTACTATTACACAAAATTAAATCTCATAAATTGAAACCCAATACTTAAGGTATGGTAAAACAATAAAAAGACACATACAAAAAACCACTATGCATTTTGTAAAAAAAACATTACGGCTGACAATACTTTTGGTATTTTTGAATGCAATTTGTAGGTATCTATTATGTATGAAACGATCATCACAAACCCAATCATTTATTAATCGCTATTATAAAAAAAATGTCACGAACATTTTCATGGCGCCTACTATTAGCCGTAATGCTTCCATTAAAACAAAAACAAACATTCAAACAAGTGTAATCACATGCAACTACAATAAATAAGTCTTGCTAGAGGAACTGTAACTCATACATTCATTATTTACAGTTCAGTGCTCGTTGCACCACGCAACCACTTCTGGAACAATATTAAGTTTTTACCCGCTACAGCGTTCTACTTTACCTAAACTCGTTGCGATTTACGTGGGAACTAACGCACCAAATAGGTAGACCAGTAGGTTCCCGAATACAGCGACAGTGACCAGCACCAGGCTGTAATTGCTGCTTGTAGCTTTGTCTGGTAGCCCACACTCGTGGCCCCGGTACTCCAGGCAAAAGTTCTGGAAATGGAAATTTAGATTATAAACAAAATAAGGCTAATAACTCTACTTACAGACTTCAAGAGTTTGTAGAACGACGGTAAACACTCAATTCTAACTCAAGGGAATTTAAGCCTGTAATTTGATTGAATTTCAGTAGATCAATCAATATCGAAATACTGAAGTGTCCGTAGATTCATACTTGAGAGATGTTTTATAAGGGCTAGGTCTATATTTTATGTAAAAAAGAAAATAATAATACGAGTTTGAACAAAGAGATGACGAAACTAGCGAGTAAAACATACATTATTTTAGATACGTACTTAAATTATCCGTTATATTCCATAATAGAATTCTAGCATATTTACTATTTGGTAGCCCATATTAATAATGTAATAGTTAGTATTTTTTTGGTTTAATTAATTTACATTGAAATAATGTGTCAGTGTTCGTAGTAATTTACTATTTTTCGCAGTAGGTAGGTACTATTTGATTAAATAATTTCAGTTAATAAATTAAACAAGTTAATGTATTTATTTAAAACGAAGTATATTCCCGCACTTTAATAAAAATATGTTGCCATTTAATCGACTTTTATTACATGTTTCGACAGCCAAAAATATGTGACCAGAATACACAGTATTATTTTTTAATTCACCTCGTAATTGATTCACGAGGAAATTCCGAATGGAACAAAAGTGGGGCTTTTGTTCTAGGGTTCATCGATGCGGAATTACTATTATGAAAGAATGACTTCATTATTTTTCGTTAAATGATAAACTTACGGAACACTTTATATTAGGTTTATTGAATTTTCTTAAAAGGGTACGTTTTATCATAAGAAATATTTGCTCACTGCTTTGAAGGAGATTTTTAATATGAATAACTTCAACGCATATTCTATATTCATTATTCTTAATAACATTTATTCCAAGAGTTTAAATTAACTTGAAAGTAAAGCCGTCTTACATGTTTTCTTTATTTTCGAATACCTGAAAACTGTAATCTACTCATAATTAAATTTGTTAGAAAACGTGGCATTTTATTTTTGCGCGGACTTAAGATTTTGCCTTATAATGTCGTCAATCTCAACTTACAGGAAAATGTCATTCATTATCTTATCAATAGATTCATCAGGCCGTGCCGAGAAGCCGTTCAAGTCTTTTTGTACTGTTTAAATCTATTTACGTATTTTATCTATCTTCCTCTTCTATTATGTTATTATTTTATTTTACCATCTTCTTTTATGGTGTACGTATACAGTTAGCGACTAATAGTTCGCGACACCCAAAGTTTCAGACTTGATGAACTACCATGACTGTCTGAAATGGTTCAATCGGACTAACTCAAGTTGATCATGACCTTTGATTCTTTTTTTCAGAAAATCAGGTTAGTTCAAGCTTGAAATATCTAAACCAAACCGCGCTAAAATACAGACATGATTTTACACTAAGTATGTGTGTCCCATGGGATTCAATCGAACCCAGAACCTACGAGTCGATAGTATCACTAGAAAGAAGGCCAAAACTCGATTAAAGGCATAGGTTGAAATTAAAGTTTGTTTCTGTAGTTACAAATAGCAATTTGTGCCAGATTACATTTGATTACTGAAAAGTATAAAAGGAAAGCTACCCAGAATTAATGAATTAAGAAGACGATACGGCTTTAAGAATCATAGACACAATCCATGACCGACTTTTTGTGATACGTATCATGGAGTATTGCGGTAATACCTTACCTTGATAATATTGGAAGCCATTCGTTTCAGGAACGCACTGGTGAAGAGGGCAGCGTCGTCGCCACACGAGCTCTGCACGGTTTGCTCGGAGCACCTCAAGTACTCTTGGAATGAACTGGAAATACAAAATATGTATCAAACACTGACAACTTTATTATTAAAACTTACTGTTGGTTTATGGGGATTATGATTTATTTACTATCCATATATTATACCTATTTATCTCATTTCATCTCATCACATAATCATTACGAGCATGTTAGTTAGATAACTTCATAATTCCATTCCAATTATAGTTGTGCGACAAGATGGAAGATGTAACTAGTAACTTTATGGAATTGTATAATTACCAAAAAGCTTTATCTAATCACATAAGCTCTGTATATTTTATGTTAAAGATTTTTTTAACAACAACAATGGTACGATTGAATTTGATTTCCTATCAAAACATCGGGTTTTAAAATCGGGACTTACAAAATAACTTCAACTGTAACTTTATTGATCCACTGCAGTATGTTGTCATTCATAATTATCATTGTAATCGTTCATTTTACATTGAGCTGATGGTGATCAATTGAGCCACGTCAGTTGCAATGGAGGCTCATAAAGTCACATTTACAAGAGTTATTACAGCTGCCCACATGATAAAAGAACTTTATTGAATTTTGTTGCATACTCGCCAGCACCTCAAAAGGTACATGTTTGTTGAAAAATGGCACCTATTAATAACTACTTAAATGTCAGAGTACAATTAGCTTGATGTGCTGTCGCTCGTAGTACCTACTAAACCTTAAAGTTTTATGAATTTAAAGTGGATGAGTCGTTGGATATTGGAATAATTTTAACCTTTCAAAATCAACTTTAATACCTACCTATGTTTTATTGAATGAATCTTTAGCACACAAACAACCATTCATTAATTGCTTCTACAAGCAAATAATTATGTTCAAACTTCAAAATTTGAATCTTGTAATGATTAACATCATAACAGCAGATAGTTTGTTACATAGAAAAAATATTTTGTACCGAAACCGAATGTAAATGGGTGAATATCAACAAACTCGTTTTTTGCCTAATTCCGGTGGCGAATTTTAATTTCCACTTTCCAAAACTTTTTTGTGGCAGAAATAATAGTAAATAACTTGTATTATTCAATAATATGGTAGAGATCAAAATATTATTAATACTTCTCGAGATATGTCAATTTGAAATTATCAAGAGCCACCGAAATTGTATTTGAGCCACCGGAATTAAGAACCAATCCACCGAAATTTATTTATACAGCGGACTTCGGAATGTTACGGATGATTGTCTCAAATTACTTATTTATTTGTAATCAATTAAGTATTATTATCCAGTAAAGTTGTTTATAATTAAAAACAATATTCAGGCCTGTGTTGTGACCCTAAAAAAGCATCAAATCTTCCCACGTGAGTCGTAATAGCCGACTAAGGAATCAAAATACTGGAGGGTAGGCTGCAGCATCTTTCCGGGTATTATACTACCATACTGGAACTACCAACCAGCCTGTTAAGCATGGTGATAACGGCAAAATCCCTCCATAGAGAACAAATCCAAAACTTTCTGGCTCTAGCCGCCAACAGCCCCGTTATTCTAGAGTCATCACAAAGACATCATACATGACCCTCAAACCCAGAAACCAACTCTAGTCCCGGGAGGGCGACCAACTGCCCCAGGTTGGTGTTAGGTTTATCTTCCATAAGTAAAAATATTGGTCCAGGCTAGCCAAGTTTTCATGATGGTATCATACCTATCCTATACTCAGAATTACGCAACTAATTATTCGCTAAAGACCATGCGAACTGGAGATTAAGTATGAAGATATTTCTAGATCTATACCAGCTACTGAACTAACACATTACATATTTGTGACAGGGTAATTTAACGGAAAACTATGCAAACCTAGCGACAATGAGCTAGATGAAAGTAGTACAATTAAGAAACGGAGGACTAAATCCAGCCAGCCTCATAGAGAGAGAAGGCCTAGCAAAAGATGCCAGAACTGTTAAACCGTACTGAGCTGCACCCTAATAGTACTGCAAAAATCAAAATGCAGTAATCATTTTTAGACGAACAGGCAATTTAATCACATTTGCATTCTCCGATCACCACACAGCTTATGACCGCAGTCTAT
The DNA here is from genome assembly GCF_963855985.1 of Ostrinia nubilalis. NCBI lineage: Eukaryota > Metazoa > Arthropoda > Insecta > Lepidoptera > Crambidae > Ostrinia > Ostrinia nubilalis. The sequence goes on along the minus strand of NC_087096.1, from coordinate 8,498,394 downwards.
GGAGGAACACTATCTGCGGTTGCGATCCTCATCAGTGAGGGACCGAGGAAGAAGAAGAAGTCATCACCGAAATAGAAGAATGCCGAATAAAAGATGCTCAAAAGCTGTCGACTGATGAAGCCTAAGCCACGACCAGTGCCAATCCAGCTCCAAAGCCCCACGAATTTTCATCTCGAGTGGCAGAATAGATTGCAACCTACGAGACTAGGGAAATTTTAGCTGTTTCAGGACTATTCTCATCTGTTTTTAAGATTCTGCTTAGTATCGATGTATAAATAGCTATCCAAGTCCTCACGCTGATACAAAGTGTATTATAGAGACGATTTTTTGTAATAAATCGAAAGTATGTATTTGCGAGGACCAAATTGAATATACCAACATGAATAACGAGGATAGCAGAACCATTTTGGTAAATGCCTAAGCTGCTAGGAGAGATTAAGAAGCACTACTAGTAATTAGGCTGAAGATCGAGATTATTCCGACACTTTAGCGAAGATATCCTAGACTTTAGCTTGAGTGAGATTAGAATGCCCTATTAAAAACAACAAGGTATGTACCAGGAGATAATGAAATCACAACTGAGCTTATGAAATCAGATGGAATGCTAGTACTAAAGTTCTCTTAAATACCACCATGTTTATTGGTCGATAAACCAAAAAATAAGACATGGTGGTGGTGCTAGAGACTGGAATGGAATGGACGTTGGCGATGGTCCAGAGTCAGGTGAGGCAGCTTTTTCCTGAAACATGACACTCTCGCTATCCAACATCCAGTCTCCCAGACAACCTCATTTTCGAAAAGACGTTCGTAATACTACGTATACATAATATTTAATGCTGCGTCAAATTATGCAGAAGACTAAGGACTATAATCAGTCATTATTATTGGCCTTTTTGTACCTTCTTCGATTCGGTCAAGACCTGGGCTGTGCTACAGTCTCTTTATTGGCGTCAAATTGACTGTCGATACATGCAACTTCTGAAGTATTTGTATAAAAACTTCATCATATCAGCCCTCCCCCAAGATCAGAACTCGAAACTTATCTGATTGCTGCGAGGGTTCAGAGTTGGAGACACCATAATCTCTTAAAGTCTTCACTACCTCCCACTTAGAGGTTTTCAAGCTTCTGAGCTAGACCGAGCTCAGTATCAAGATACGGCGAGTACATCACACAACTTCGATTCACTGACGATATTGTAGTTATGACTGAGACCTTAGTAGACCTAGGTACAATGCTCCAGAGCCAATAAGACCAATTCCGGCAATAGATTCGCCACCGGAGCCACCGAAATTGCGCCACAGGAATTGAAAAACTGTTACAAAATTCAAATTATAAAGAAAACTATAATTCTGATCAATAATTTCTGTATGCAGATACAACAAAACACCAAACTTTAATCATGTTAAAGAATCGTTTAGCATCTAAGTAAGTAGCTTTCACTCATACACTTGCCAGCGAAATTGAAAAATTTTGTATTCCTGTGCCGCTGATACAAATATTTACGGGTCTGCTGGAAAAACAATACCACAAGTCGCAAGTCTTTATAGCCCGATCAGGAGGACACAGTTGAGTGATGCAGGGAAGAAGAACTCTACGTCTCTCAAAGCTTCTTTGGAGAAGTAAGAGAGTGTCGAAATTGAGCCACTGTAATTGCTTTTTTTCGTGGGACAGTTTTGAAAGGCTATTTGAAACACTTAAAATATGAAATATCACATTTCTTTCATATCATTTGGAAGTCTTATTTAATGTATTTTATGGCTATACTATTTTTAAATTACTAGAATCCCCGAGAAAGAAGGAATAACACAATTTATGAGTAGAAATAGAGTTAGGACGCGCCACCGTTATTAGATTTTGGGTCTTTGAAATTTTTTTTAGTACATAAAATAACTACCTATTGTCCTGAAGACTTTGCTATCGTGTAAAACGCTGTATAAACTATATACAGAAAAAAAATCATCGCTCTAGTTACATTTCTCCCATCGATTCTCAGCTCCGCCGCGTAAAAAACGTGTTTGGGATATTCACCCAAATTATAAAATTATCACTTCACGGGATTTATTGCAACAATATCTATTTTAAGAGCGCTTGTAGACGTCCGTTTTTTTGACCGGACAACGGCCCGATTTTTTCACCGGATTTAGCGGTGGCGTATGGTTTATAATGAACGTGTGCACATGCATCGGACATAGGTCCGGCGAGAAAATTGACAGCAAACAAAGGATATCCGTTTTCTGACGGTCCGTCGTCCGGTGAAAAAACGGACGTCTACAAGCGCTCTAACGGTAAATAAAATATTTACCCTCCCGACGTGAAGTGATAATTCTATAGTAAAAATGCAACATAATAGTTTAAAATACGAATGTAAACGTTATTTTTCTCGTATAATTTAACTATTTTCATCTTATAAGTACAACAGCTCAAACACTGAATCCATTTTATAATCATTTAGTAGCTTTCATTTACTAAATTGGCCTACGGATAGAATAGGCTTCGAGCTTAATTGTGAAATTAAAGTTTGTTTCTGTAGTTACAAATAGCAATTTGTGCCAGAGCTCGTGTTTTTTCCGTGGAAAATAACTGCATTTTTGTTCATCTTTCCATTGTGTCAGTGCATGGGCAGCGATGTATGAATCCTGTGATAGTGCACGAATATTTTTAACTAGGGACTGACCAATGCACGAACGTTAACAATGCAAATAAAATTTATTTCAGAACAGAGAAACGTTTTGTAAATACCGCGACAGTTTAATGGTTAATGAAAGAGATAACGAAACACCGACACAGTTTGTGCTTCCTTGTAAATGAAATCGTTTATTAGAAACAGGAGCAAAATAATAGTTAAGCTCTGTGGACCCTCGCGTTTAGGGTTTCAATTTGCGAAACATTCTATAGAATCCATAGATTTAGTGACTGTCTATTCTCCTATTTTATTGTTCATTAACAACAATTGACTCTATCATAATGCCACAAAGGTTATATTTAAGGGATAGTTTCAAATTTTCGATTCGTTCTATGGTAGATGATGTAACATTTAATGCAGGTTCCTCAATGGTTTTTGTTAACTTGAGGGACAATGCTAGTCATCAGACCCTAATAGTACTGATCCGACCCTCATCTTAGATTGAAGTTTGAAATCTGAACTCAAAACAATTAAGGAAGTACGAGTGATAAAGCTTGAAGGTAAATTAATTATGACATAACAGTTTCCGATATTTTTTAAAGCACAAGAACCATTCACAATGATATTGTTTCTCATCTGACGTTGATGAGCAGAGTAATAAATATCAAAAAGTTTTTACAGAATACAGAAGACTTTTCCATCGTCCAATGACTGTAATAAATTGCGTACGTTTTTGCTGCGGGTGATCTACTGGAGTGGAGAGGATTAGCCACAGAATGGATGCTTCGGATATAATATAATTAAGTATGGCTAAATTACAAAATCAATTGCTAAGAACACGGATAAGGGAGTCATTAACACGCCGCGAGAGCCTTAAGTGCGTCTCTTAATCTGATAGAATTTACGCAGAATCTTAAACAGGGCTTGATGGCTAAAATGAGGGCAAAATGAAGCTTGAATCTTCTGAATGGGAACCCGAACGATGCTAAAGTGGACGGCTTCCAAGTATTTATGCTAACCAATAGAATTAACAGATACAATAAGGAATCCACTTATGTAAATCGAGTTGCAAGACTGAGATGAATTGTATTCAGTGGGCCCTAAAAATTTTGGACGCGCAATCAAGTTTCTATTAAATTATTACACTTTGTTACGCCCGAGTGAACATTCAAGAAATTGGCAAAATTTAAACGCGGAAATAATAATGAAGTTATTATAATTCTACGTAGCTGTGTAGATAGCTCTGGTAGTCAATCTTCAGACGAGTAATTAGCGCCGGAAAGCCGGTTCGATTTGTTGAATATTTTATTAACGAGGACTATTCAATATTCAAGACTTTGCCCAAGTCTTTTGAGTAGCACCTCTCTGTACTCTGGAGGATCTTCCGATGAATTCTCCTCCATGACAGTTTAATTTGCGGAACTCAAATTGGAAGACACTCATACTAAGTGGACGATTGCTAAATAGTTGGAAATGTTAATTGAATTCGTTAACGAAGGTGGCCTAACATTAATAATTTAAATCAGAATTTAGAAGACATTTTGAAATACCATCGCAATAATTGTTTATTGAAATCACAGAGTGTCGAATATTTAAATGTACAATCAGTTTGATAAATTAATTGTTACGTTAATTGGTGGTCTGGACATTTAAATACTTAATGTACGAATTTGATTACAAACAAATTCGACCAAATTTATTGTGAACAAATATTACATTAAAGTAGTAATGATTAATGATATAAAGCTTAAAAATTATGCCTGTTAGATGCGATGAATTACCAGAACTAGGGTTTGTTTGTTTGCTCTGAGTTACAAATTATAATATCTGCACGATAGATATTACCCACCATATTGATATAGCTCTTCAACACGTGTACTCGAGTATGGCTATAAGCAGAGAATAGACGACGTTTAGCGGTACTGTTACTGACAGTGCCGATAATTAGATCCCATATTAATTATTATGTAGATTATGGTATACAATAAACATAGAATACCAGGATGAAATATTGCGCCTAAATGATTCTGCATTGCACAGAATAATGAAACTCGTTTGTTAGTGCACCCATTGGAGGTGAGGACACTAGCTTCATCACTCATACGGATAAGATGTTTCATGACATTCCCTGCGATGAAAGGCTTGTCCTGTAGGTCTGGATGCGAGCCGCAATAAGCGGTTATCACGCCATTTTATCGATATTGCCTAAACATTTTGACGTCGATAAAGTATATCACGGCGCGCATCCTACTGTTGAGTGCAAACTCTTCCGCTAAATTGTCGGAAATCATTAAGAATCAGTTTTATTAGTCATGCTTAGTTAAGTCCCCACATATTAATTACCTGCTGCCATTTCCGTAGCAGGCAGGTATGCGTATGAATGAAGCTGTGGTTATGTTAGCGAATATGTTACTAATTAGGCTATTAAAAAGTTCTACAAATATTACTTACCAACAAACAGTGCGCAGATAATCTTCGTGACTCGCCGAGTTATCATGATCAGTTTGATACTGCTCTGTCTTGTGAGAATCGCTGAGAGTGGTCAGCGTCACTTCGTACCGCTTGCTGCATTTCTCATACTCTGGCCTGACGTGCTTCACGCAAGTAGCATGCTTCAAGTACTCGTCCTGATACTTCCCGCGGGTACACAAGTCCTGCACCACGTCAGTAATCCCGGAGTATATCCGCCTGAAGACGACTTGCTCGTGCTTCTCCATACAGACGGTCGTGTAATTGTCTATGCATCTTATCCCGGAGCGCAGTTCACTGCAACAAGACGTAAACATTATTATCCTACGCTCAGGTTAAGTCGCCATTTGTCTTGACGTTGTCTCTTTGCAGGCAATGGATTTTCCGAAAGTTACGTTTGTAACTAAGTAAATGTATGACGTAACCGTCGTCTAATTTATATTTTGCAGTGATACCTACATCAGTCTGATATTGTCGGAATCTTTGATGTTTTAACGTGTCATCATGCCCATCAATTTGATCACATGATTCCATAATGATAAGCGTGATAAGAATTGGCATAAATTCGATAAAAATGACACGAATAAATATCGGAAAGGAAATAAAAACAGTGAGCGAGTCCTCATTTACATTCAGGGAATGCTTTACATACCAACGATTCTATTCACATCGCAAAGTGGTTGTGAGATTGGGCTGAATGGTTTAATCAGGATCTAGGTACCTTGAGTTATTTATTGAATCGAAGAAAGTAAATGTTTCGCCTAAAATTTCACAATGTTCTTTTTGGAAGCGACTCAATGATAGACATTCGTATTTACTGCGTGACGATTTCAATAATCTAGCTTCTTAATAATGACGCTTCTTTTATGAATAAACCATTCATATTGCGTGTTCAACGTCGTAACGACAAATGACAAGTTGATTAATATTTAATATTAAAATAGCCGTGATCAAATTGATAGTTACTTTGAATTTCATTAATAAATAAATACAGGGTGTTAGGTAAATGGGTATATGAGCCGACACTAGCCCATGTTAACATGGGCATATAAATTGTATGGTGAAGTCAGAAAATTGATATCTTCATTTTAATTATTTTAATTTTCATACAAATCGGATTTTATAAAATTTATTTTGTATGAAATTTTCATACAAAATAAAAAAATTAAAATGATATCAAACTAACTTCACCATACCATTTATATGCCCATGTTAACATGGGCTAGTGTCGGCTCATAGGTATACCCATTTACTTAACACCATGTACGTACATACATAAATATCCTTGGACATTTTACATTACGCTTCTAGTCCCAAACTTCCCAAACCAAATAAATATTTTTCTTTCTTTCTTTCTTCCTTTCAAACTAAGCAAAGCTTGTACTATGTATTAACTTTTTCAGTCGATTACATAATGTGACTTTTACTAAAAATATGCTTCAAACACGTACAATTTTGGAGGAGATTTTCCTAACATATTTTCGTTAAACTGGTTAAGTTTGATGGCTGAATAGTTCCAACAAAAGTCCCAAATTGAGGAGAACTAACTGCGGAATCTTTCCGTTCAACTTCTCAGCCGCTGAGACGCCTCGATCAAACTTACTGAGACGTTGTGAACTTAGAAAGTGGTAATGGGCTAAGAGGGTGCTTCATACCCAATTGGTTCGGCAATGAGATTTGTAATTTGATAAACGATACAAAATTATAAAGACATATTGGTAAATCGACAGACAGCAGGTCAATCTAAACACTTTGGCATCATAATTAAGTAGTTGTAATGGAGCTGTTTTGCTATAAGAATGTATAGTCTGATGCTATCAAGAAATTGTCTCAGAAATTACCGAACAGTAGTAAAACTTTTTACGTAAAACTACGCATTACATAGTACGAAATTGAGTTACATTTTATAGCTACCTGACTACATTTTTGCTAAACTATCCCTTGATCTGTTATGTACTCTTATAAATAGGTATATGATACATAGTTAATTTGTTTCTACTAATAAGACAAACAAATAACTTACTTAATCATATTCACGGAATCGCTGTGGGAGTACGAGTATACTAAACTGTACCTACTTCACTTTTAGATATTTACAATCACAATGTTCCTTCGCTGAATGAAAGTTTGCTAACCAAAGTAGCGTGGGAGTTTGCCGCTAGGGTTGACATCTCTGAAATTTGACAACTGGGATAAGACACGTGAAAATCACGTATTTTAGAGCCCAAAACCCGGGCATGTCAACATGTTTTTTTAAAACTTAATAGTGTCGGCCTAAGACTGGAAATTTTTAACCCGTACTACAAATGAAACCCCGCCCGGACGCACCCTGGATGCCTTCTGAACTAGGAAATTCCGGGGAAACCCGGACGGATGGCAGCCCTATGCCGCTGTCCCAACTTTACGGCTCGAATGAAACAAATAACCAAGTTGTATCCCATATGTTTTACCGCAAAATGCAAGTTTCGCTCACTTAATCAATATTTATATTTTAATAAATACTCGTACTGAACAAGCGAGGTCGTTGGAGTAATTGAATACATACAAATGTTATGTACTTTGTTTACATCATGTGTTACATGTGTAATGCTGAAGGGAAATTTAAGACATTTGGGATACGGAATGTTGTCTCATACCTACACTTATCTAAGCATCATTATCATCATAGGTTATTGAAAGTTATCCAATAGGTACATAATTGAATTAACTAAATTAAAAAACCAACCGAATTGAGAACCTCCTCCGTTAAAAATAGCACGTATTTATAAATAACAGGCTATTCTTGTCCGAAGGTACAGGTACAGTTAATAAAAAAAACAATTGTAGGTCAATTGGATTCATTCAAATTCTAAATTTAAAATTCCTAATTCCTGTAATTAGTTATCAACCGACTTCAAAAAAAAAGGAGGAGGTTCTCAATTCGACCCGTATGTTTTTTTTTTTTTTTTTCTATGTTTGTTACGCGATAACTCCGCCAATTATGAACCGATTTGAACAAATCTTTTTTCGGCGTATAGGTAATACCTCAAGGGTGGTCCCATTTAAATTTAATAATAGAAAAAACAACCCCCAAGGGTGGAAAATTGGGGATGAACTTTTTTATACGCAATATCTCCGCCGATTATAAATCAATTTGAACGATTATTTTTTTGTTGAATAGGTATTATCAAAAGGGTGGTTTCATGCGAATTTGAAGAAAAAATATTTCACCCCCAAGGGTGGAAAATTGGGGATGAACTTTTTTATACGCAATATTTTTAATTTTTAGTTTTTTTTTGTGTTCACGCATTTGAAGTCGGTTTAATTTTTTTAAAAAGTTAATTATTTTTGCCATAAAAATACGTGAGCAACTCGTGCGTAGGTAATGTAAAAGCAAAAACGCAATAAGTTTTTACATAATCTGTTTGTTTGTTACAAAAATAAAACTTACACACAACTTTTGTCTAATTCCTCTTGTGTGAGTGCGAACGATATCTCTCTCGAGCTCAGCACGGGGAGGGCCATGGAACACCTTTGCAAGAGATCTTCTTGCTGGTTGCATCGCTCCTTGATAGCATCTGTGGACAAAAAAGTTTTATATTTTTATTAAAATCAAGACAAAGACATACATAATTATTATTTAAACACTTACGAGATCTACACGAGTAAGACCTTCATTTGTGATTACGTTAAATTTTACTAGATTTTAATTTCAGATTAAAATTCTTCGTACATATGAGTCCATTTTTCCTAATTTGAAACTGATCAGCGATTACAAGTGCAGTTCTTACTAACTGATAAATAAATAATTAGACCGATTTAGATCGTTATAACATTTATTTTGATGTGCAGTTTGTTTACGTGATTATTCTTTTTTTTTATTCTTTACATTATTATCTAGTACCTAATATACCTACTTAGGAGTCTTTGAGTATACTTATCATAATTTGGTCTGAGGGATGGCACTTCAGAAGCATCGTATCATCTTGAGTAAGTATTACCATCGTCATACTTGAAACATCAATAGGCTTTACTTAGAAGGCTACGATTCAATAAATGAGTTGCCAAAAGCTCTACTACTCCAAGAGGTATTGGACATAATACGCTAAAATATCTAAATTGGGTAGCGAAACGATAAGTGTGATCTCGTTAATTGCCCTTCAATTAATCAATCGCCCAAATCAAAACAATTAAAAAATAAGTGGCGAAAATATTTTAAAAGCCTTGATAACCCAAATAAATTGTTTATTTAGGGATTTAGGTGTGTTGATGTGTTGTTGTGTTTTCTATGACCCTGCATAGGCTAAGTCCAATCAATTGACTCTATCTCTAATTTTAAAATTCATCAAATTGATTCCGAGAATGTATGAAAATGTAACAAATAATGAGTCATTTTAAGATTTAGATGGCGTGAATTACTGTTATATCTGCCAAACTACAACCTATTTACATACAACAGCGTCAAAAAACTAATTTCAGCTGCGTATTTTCAATTGTTTTCGGTGTGACGAATAGTTTACCTTACCTACTAAAACGTTGTAATGAAGATGTTAGTTTTTATGAAAAATATGCTAAAATTCCATTACTAACTACAATGATTAATGAGGAAACATCTCTTCCAAAAGTTGTCAACAAGGTCATTCTCTTGAAAATAAAGTTAAATTCTTGCGTTCAAACGTCGGTTACTGGCACAACGCAATAAAATTTGCAGAAAAAGAAATAAAGTAAGGTTTGACGCACACTCGCTCGATGGTTATCGGCGACTAAACATTTGTGCACACAACGCGTCACTGCTCGCGGGTGGCGACAGCGGTCGTGTTCACGTGGTCGGCACGCGCGATCAGCTGTTCGTCCACATGCGATGAGATCACGAGACAAATCCGACCGTAAGTGGTATCCGATCCGCGGAATTATCCGTTAATTGGATGTTGGAACTTTTTAAGGTTTTCTCTCGTCTTTTAATAGGAGTTTATTGGAGGTCGATCCTTTTGTTGAAGGAAAAATATTTTTTTAGCAAAACACTATATTCAGTTTTGATTTTTTACAATCGTAGCTACGAATCTTGACTAGGAAAATATAACCCTTTTAATCTAAGATCGAAAATTGCTTTGTATCTTAATGAGTTATTATTTAAAAGTTATTATTCCTAAAATTATAGTGGAGGAGGCTCATAGTCCAGCAGTGGGCTGTAAAAGGCTGTTGATGATGATGATTCTTAAAATTTGAATTGAATTGAATCAATTACATTGATTAAATATGACTAGACTTCACAATTTTCTTTCATAATAAAAGTATACAATTGTGATATTTACAGGTATAGCAAGTTTACTGTTGTTATTAATTTACCAATTAACTCCACCTACAGAAGTAAATAAAATTTTTAAATAAGTAATGAACAGTGTTTTATTAACCCAACATCTAAAATCATTAATCCATCCTTTGAAAGAAATAAAGTAGAGCGTAGAAAAATATTTAAAAAAAAGTTTTTGAAATAAATAGAATACAACTCAAGATAATACAAGAATACCTACAAGTTTTTTTTTTTTAATTAGAAGACTTAATTCATAATCTTAAAAAAGCAAAATACGCGGATCCGATCTGCCACACGACGACAACAGCTGCTATCATCGAATGCCGTGTGCGTCCTGATAAACAGGCAGTTATTTTTAACAGTGCCGTTCTCAGAACCATGCATTCCGAAGCTGTGGTGGGGTGACGCGCCCACCACGCCGCTCGACGCCATTGGTCGAAAGACATCGTACGATCTCTGCGAGTGTATGAGTGCTGTACGAATAAACCACACACTCTCACTCAATCGAAGCATAATCTAGCGCCAATATACAGAGCATGTTTGAGACAATTCACTGATTTGATTGCTCCAAGCCATAGGAAGTCGGTACTTCTTACTTCGCCTTGACACAATGACGCTGCGTGCCTCTGCTTCATTTGTTTTGATTGATCGTTAACCTTTTACTGAATAAACAACTATGTAATAAACTGTCTGCGTCAGCAATTAGGATCGAATGTTTACGTTTAGAGACAGGTATTTATCTATATGTATAATTCCAGAAAATATACATTCATCAGTACTATCTGACTTAGCACAACATTGAAATTCGTTTCAGCACGTGAGTTTTATTAGCTTTATATGAATAGCTTCGGGCTGTTTTCACTTGTCAATATAGTCATGAATATCAGTAATCTCTAACGGAACAAAATGTATTTACATTTAACCAGCATTTGCTTTTTCATTAGTTCTCCCACCCAAAGCGGCAGTTACCATTTATCAATTCATAAGCGCGTTCGCAGTTGGCATAAATTCCAACAAGGTCTAGTTTAGTTAGTCGCAAATAGAATTTTCGAGATGCTGCTGGTAAATGTCTAGAATATTTCACACTTAGTATTAATATTGTAGTGTTTAGCAACAGTTTTCTGGTTTGGAAATTTTCCTTTTTATGTTGCTCTTAGTTTTAGGCTAAATCGAAAACTCTTTCTGTTGTTTCTTCTTGGTGGTTTCTTATTTTGTAAATACTAACTGTATTTCTAAGTTTGACTAACGTTGCCAAGACAGCGTTGTTACTGATGAGATTTCTTACTGTACAATCCTATTTTTTGTTATATCACTGTTCAGGAAATCTGGCTGGTGAGCTCGTGAGTAATGTCTATGTCTAATCTAATGAACGATTCTTTTCCGTTTCTTTCGAACAATTTCTCCTGGCCCGGAAAAGTCGCAACAATAGCTATCTTCAAATAAAAAGTAGGTAATTTTAAATAGGTTGAGCTTAAGAGTATTCGAGTAGGAAACGATTAAGAGACAATAGCAGAAAATAATGCTAAATGTCGAGTAAATCGAAAGGCCAATGAGTTTGCGAATAACATTTTAAGGATTCATGGTCGTATTTTTAGAGGCGACAATATTATTCTGTTAATTCTTCTCTCCATCAATTTAGATAGACCAACCTTTCTGTTATTACTTACTCAGTATCATTATTTACGAGAATAATCCTTCATTATTATGGACACTAGCAAGGAGTCAAATGTAGCCCCTGATTAGTGCCAGTGCACTAACGAACGCGGGGTTAGATTAGACCAAACGAGGATCGGTGTCACTGGGCATAGAGCCATTTTACTGTCGATTACGTATCGAGTAACACGAACACGATGCGATATTCATCTAAATACGGTTTCTTTGATACCAAATTCATGAATTTTCTTAAAATATTCTTCTATCTATTTCAAAAAATTTAAGTCGCTGAAAAAAGACAATACGATCGTCTACATTTTTGTGGCATCTTTAAAACTCTCCGATAGCCAAAGTTTATCACACGTAGGTAAAGGTCACATAAATACTGCTTTCAAGTTCTGCAAGACCTAATGTAAACAACTATTATTCTTTTGATAAAGAGTTATTTTCTGATAAAATGTCTTGCACTCTACCTTTTGAAGTAAAACATTATGTTAAATCCACGCTATTTCTCTATTTCTGCAGCTCCATACAGACGTTGACATGGAGTCAAACGGGGACCCTGATTGCAACAGGCCGCCTAATGAACAAGAACAAAACGAACATGACGTGTGTGCACTGTGCAGTCTCGGCGGATATTTTGACATCAAGCTGGCTGCTTCAAAAATAATTCGGGGTATTCTCGGCTTTTGGCAGCGTTTTATCGGTCACAGAAGGTGACGAAAATTGTTTCAGGTTAAAAAGTGGCAGTGACGTAGGTACATACGTTTGTCCGTGTTTTGGGCATAGGATCCGAAGTCATGTATGCAAATGGTAATGCCTACATGATGACAACTGTGTTTTACTTATTCATTCTGTGAATGTTGAAAGTTATAGAAGAAAGTCAATAAATGAAAAGCATGATAGTTAATATCATGCTTTTCATTCGGTTAACGCCGCGTCGATCTTTTTAGGTGTCATAGGTGTCCATTTTAGGTTTGGGGACCATTTTACATATTCTTATCCTTCTACTCCTGCCCACATTTCAGATCATTAACTGGTCGAGTTCCGTTAAAACACATGTTATCCCTTGTAAATGTTACATGATTAAAGGAAAATACGTTTTGGCTTGTGTTTAAAAGGGAATACCAGTATATTAAGCTGACTTTAAACAAATAATAAAACGGCGTCAAACACTCGACATCACCATACCATTAGAATACCTTTATCCAGACCAATTCTCTGAAAGTATTCTGTTTTAAAACCTTTTTACGCCAAACCCTATTTAATTGAAAAGGGTCTAATTGTTTTTATTAAAATGGACCTACGTAATATTACATGGACCAAAAATATTTTATTTCAGGTTTCATTCTGTTTTTAATAATGGTTTGAAAGATATTGGAGCAGTTTATGTTTCAGTTATCGTCATAAATTCTTCAGGCTAGAATTGTAATTATGTGATTGTTTGGTATTTGGTACCTAGTTTTTTACGGTTGAATACAAATATATAATTTTCAGTGCTTAAAATACATCAAACGCATATTTTAACTATAATATTGTATACCTTTATTTGATGATAATAAAGGTGATATTAAGGCCATAATTGATACTGAATATTTACTTATTGATTCCAATAAAACCGCTTTGCGTCCGCACATTCACTGATGAAACAAAAACAGGTATGGCAAGGTCAGGCAGCAGCAAGCAGCAAGCTTAGCGACGCGCTCAATTTGCACTTATATGACAGTTTTTATCATAAAGCCCAAACACCTTTGTAGAGTATGCATGACGGAACAGGTGCTATCAAAAGCATTTAAACTTTATGGGGACATCAAATGTAAAGAATTTTTAGCGTTTTTACGGTATTTTTTGGCTGAAAATTCTTAGTACGGCAGTTTGGATGGAATAAATAACTAACTTAATAGATAATGACAAAATTAAAGATTTACTTTACGAAAACGAAAGTCGCGGGCGCCTTCTATCTAGGTCTAGGTACTAAAAATAAAATTATTAATGTAAACAGCGCTAGGTAAGGTCAACAGAAAACTTGAACTGAAATCGTTTGAAGTTTTCTCCGCATTATTCAGGTAGAAAACGAGACAATAAATTTAATAGTAGGTACGCTTATACTTATATTATTTTGTTTTTGAAACACAAAAATATAAAACAAAATTGCCCACCATTACATTTTAATCTGCAAACAAATTTCCCGTGACCCTTAATCGGCCACAACATTAAAGTACTGTCGCATTAATTAAAACATGAAACCATTTTCATTGTGATGCTTCAAGCGTTGCCTTGGTGCATTAATACTGTAAGTAGGTACCTACTTTTTCCTTTGTTTTTCTGAATAAAAGTATTAAATAGTCATCTGTTTTAATAATTCCGACAAAGAAACAAATTAATTTAACAGATATCAATTTAAAAACGTCAAAACTTTTCTCTAATTTAAAATGAACCTTCAAAATGGAATTTTCGATCTAACAATTTGTCATAAAGACCAACTTTGTGACAATCTAAATTCTAAGGTTAATTTGAAATTAATAAAATATAACCCAGTTCTACGTCGAAATGGAAGTTCAGGGACTGAATAAATACTAATACTATGTTATGGGCAATATAAGTACATTAAAGTAACAAGTAACATTAAATCTTTATTGAAAGAAATTGCTTTCATCATAAAAATAAACGTTTACATCGAATCATTCGGATGAATATTTTATTATTGCCGTATTTTTGATCGCGGGATGCGCGTTTGATTATTCAAAGGACGCGCGATAAAGACATCCTGCGACAGACGCGGGCAAAGCCGCGGGCAAATGCTATTTCTAAATAATCCCCTGAGTTTTTCAGGAATACCAGAAACATTATTTTTATCATTGCATAAGTAAACAAAAAGAAAGAGACAAAATAAAAGAAAGACACTATAAAAGCTTAAACATCAGATTGTATTCTTCTAACAAGTTTCAAGCTTGAATTTCATAACTCTTCTTTCGCAAAATATTCAAAATAAAGTTCACTGGTTTAGATAGGGATAGAAGTTTCCCGCAATAAATCTCCCAAATTAATGGCGTGATTCAATCAAATTTGTCAGGTTTATCTCTCTATCTAGGCCCGGGGGTTAGAACTGTCAATTGCGGAGGTTATCAAACTTAGTTTTGGATTTTCACAACTTTAGTATCACGTTAGTTGTTTGAATTTCGCCGCCCGACTATCAGTTTTATCAGAAAGTTGGTATCTTTCCTCAAAAATAAATAAATTACTCACTGAACAAAAGTAAATAAAGTAAATGCTTCTGAAGCGTGATAAATCGTAAATGAGAGCATACAACGTTATTTAAACAAACGTAAGACTAAGCACGTGTTTAGCTGAGTAAGGTTTCATTCGAATACATAAAATGGGGGGCGTTTAAAGGACTTTTCAATTAAATATTATTGTAATTTTGCTGTCTCACGTCATGTCTCTTACGAGTATGTATGAAGTCTAATAATAAAGCTTTTATTAAAAATCTCTGCGGAGAAGGAATGCAGTTTATTAAAAGTAGAGTTCGATGTTAAAATGTTTAAATGAGAGTTAGAGCAACATTGATATTCATTCGCCTTCATTTCCCGCTTCTTATTCAAAATACATAATTTCCTCATTCAGACTTTAGTCGTTGATCATTCTATTCGGAGCGTTGGCAATGTTTTTTTACTTTGATCTTGGCCTTTATAGCACGGACTTGTACCTAGTAGGATTGCAGTTACTTTGTAGCATCAAATGCATTAATTTTTGAAAGAGAGAAAGAAAGAAAAATATTTTTGTGATTTGATTGCATCAAATCTGCGGATTAGCTATTTAAGACGTTTAACATATTACTTACCGGAATAAAATCAATAAGTAGTGTTAAAAGGCTGTGGAGTATATTTCTGAGAGATAGCTAGGCCTGCTGGTAGTGATTATATCCAAGAAGCAATTTAAGAAAACACTCCAAAAGGGCAAAAGCAGTATAATTTGCTCAAGACATAAAACTAGACCGCACAAGAGACAGTAAAAAAGCAACTTCAAAACCAAAAACAATATTAAAAAGTAAAAATCCATAAATATTATCAAAAAAGGATTCCTGGCCAAACTGCCAGCAACAGTAGGTATATAAATCACAATCTAATTAATTGTGATTTCACTAAAACGATACACTAGCTACTTAATTATAATTTGCTTTACTAAACCATACTATTAACGAGGTATTAAATTAATAAATAAACACGTTAAACGTTCTAAAAACGGTATTTTTGCTTTAAACGATTTAAAAACGAATAACAGTTTTAATTGATTAATTGTTTAGCTCAATTAAAACGATAAAATAAAGCTTGTAATTATTACGTTACCTAATAATTTTATCATAAGCATTGATTGCTATATTACGTTCAATTTAAGGAAGTTTCCCTACTTAATAATAACGATAACCTTATCATCATGAATCACACTAAAGACTGGGGTATATTATAAAGGCTCAGACGTACGCTAGTCTGATGTTATCTAGTTAGGTCTTATTTACTACAATGTCTACCTTATCAATGTTTGCAATTTTGATACTAACCATACCTAAGTAGTCGTCAAATAATGTGATAGAATTCTCTCAAAATGGTTACACAATAAAATAATTTTGTTAGTAACGCTAGCTGGGAAATCAATTGCGTCAAAATCCCAATTAAATAGGAAACAAAACAACGCACGTCATAAATCATGGTGCCATTTTAATTGGTGAAAAGCAAATACAGTAAGTACGAATATTCAGTGTTCATAATTTAAAAAACCTTTACGTCGAAAGTTAAATGAAAAAGTTACGAGGCCCATAAAACGCTGCGCTTGTTTAGCGAGAACAAAAGATTTATCACCAATATCCGAATGTTTTGCGAAGACGTAACGAAAAATGGGCGAGATGTCCCCAATAACGAGTCTATGGACGGCCCTAGGGACGGGCACATAAAACCGGAATGATCGCGAGCAAATCGGCCATTTTAGTGATGTCTCAACGCTTGCGCACGGTCATTTGTCATCGCAGTCGGATGGGATAACTTTTTGTACGGACCGCTGACTCCATCCCAACTTTTGTAAGGAAATCGAGCCTCATTATCGCGTCCGACACTAATGCGATCTTTACTGTTGCCACTAATCATCTCATTTGCGCATTTAAACTCGAGGGGAGTTTAAGTTACGACGAAAGGATGAAATGGGTCATCATAATCGAAGATATTCATATCTCTTTCAAATAACTTTATTGGGTTTTAGCTCAGAATCACATCACGTGTCACATAATAATAAATCTAAAATGTAGATTTAAAAAATGTTTAAATATTAACTTATTAAGAAACACGCACATATTTTTAATTCATAATAACAGTTGTTACATAAATTAAAATTAATTATAGTCTATAGACGTCCACATCACAGGTGATCTTAAATTTCGATTAAAAACATAGTTCAACCTCCAAAAAAAAATTAAGGTCACAAAAATCATAACTATTCAAAAGATAAAACACTTGACCGAATTGACTTTAGCGAATTTTCAAAGACGCAATTTTATTGCTAATAATCTAGATTCTATCTATACGAACCACAACGGCGCCAGCCATCAAAAAATATTTTATCTCTTTATCAACTAGAAGATTGATATTAGAGATTGCTATTTTTTATCTAGATGTAATAAGTTTATTACACTACGTAATTTATTGTAAAACACTCAACGAGAGTAAATATTTTCCTGCTCTTTGTAGGTAATCGGTTGAAAATACCTACAATCCGATTAAAACATGAATTGCATGTTAGCCTATTAGCGACATAATGATGAATGTAAAAATAACCACAGCGCACATATGCGTTTATATTTTATTTTATATTGCAGATTTTGTTCGGGAATATTTAAGCCGCCTCCTGCGGCCAATAAATTTGGATAAAACAATTTCATCCGACTGGAATCGCACCCCAAACTATGCGGCTTACCTCATAAATCCTGATTACCCCTCGGCTGAAAGAATGAATCAATAGATTATCGCCAATAATGTTTATTGAACAAATAGCTAGGGGCATATTCTCTGAAGGAAATAGGCCTTTTGTAATTGGAGATTGCGCTCTTTCAGGAAGGTTCGGCCTACAAGGAATGTGAAGGTACCTATACAATTTGCAAAGATGCGCAAATTAGGTATAATAAATACACTGGACAGTTTTCTATTTCTACTTCTTTTCTGAGTGGTTTTCTAAAAACGGAGGTCTGATACGAATTTAGTACAAATACTCGATTTTTCTAGTAAAACGGACAAGTTTGTTATTGCTGTTATTGACATAATATTTTCCTCAAAAAGCTCCATTTTCAGTTGGTGCACTGTTACAAACAGTTTTTTAAAAAGAGCTTAGTAGTGAAAAAACAATGACTGATAAACATTTAGAAATTTGTTTTAGGCTACATTTTTTTTAAGATTGATGATACGTCCAGGAAAAAATCAAAGTACAAGATGACAACAAAATATTTACCAAAAACAAATCAATCAATCAAGATTTGAGCAATTCGTTATATTTCTGAATGTGAAATCAGAAAGACTGAGTAAGTTTATAATTTTTCATTTCAGATAATATGGCCCAGATTTGGGCAAGAATGTTGTTATTCAATTCATAAAGTTAATGAAACCCATAAATTATGGTAGCTATTTATTGCTCTTAAGTGCGACTTACGTGACCATTATAATTTTACGGTTCACATGCAACGTTAATACTGTCACAGACTTCGTGTGCATTAACTCATATATGTTCACCGCAATGGTTAAGCTTTGATATTGCTATTATTCAATAAATGATGCTAATGAGAATTAAAAGGAAAGTTTAATATTGCTCTTTTCTCAACATTACTAAAAAACTAAAAGTACTTATTTATTCTTTTACGGCAACTCGCTAAAGAGTTTGTTAAAGAGGGAAACAATATTAAAACATAACTGCTTTACGTTATGACCGTGGAATTCCCGATGCCTGAATATTTATGTTTTCCATATTTATGTGCACGAAATTAAAAATTGTGGGACTCTTTCATAACAAAAGTTCCAATAACTCAGTTACAATGTCATTCGCAAATGTATGCAAAAAGGTGCGATGTTGAATGCAACATAAGTATGTGTAGGTTAGGTATTATGAAAAAATGTTATGAACTTTGATAAGAAGAACACCTGGTTACTGACTGATGTGTCTTCCGGCTTATTAACCCACCATAAGTATTTTATTCAAGAGCCACTTCAATTTTGGTGCAAACTTGATATTATTATTTACGATACTATCTGTGCATGTAGTTTGGCAAACAGATTTGAAAATCACTTATCCACGCGATAATAACCTTTTTAATATAAACAAACACTAAATGCATTTTGTCAATTGTCCTTTATTATGGTTCAAAGTAAATATTATAATACATATTACATAGTGGTTTTTACCAACCAAATTTACGATAGGAAATTAAAACATTTCCCGTTACTTTCGCGGGAATGAATCGAACAGATATTAAATTTAATGCTGTGGTTGAATGAGTACTTCAGTGCATTTCAAATGGGTCATCATCGATATTCATCACAGAGCTATTGAATCAAATAGGGCCATAATTGAACACGCCGTGGCTCGGCGCTGGGCGACCGCGGAAAAACTCTGGGCGTTTTAAAGTGATGAATAACGGACGCGATACATTTTTAATGCGACAAAATTATTTTTCGGACGTAATAAATTTTCATTCTGACGAGGTAAATGGCGAATAGTTATACTCGTATGTTCACATAGACAGCTGCGTGTAAAATGCATAATCAAAGTTTTAGGAGTAATAAGAATTTTATATGCTATTATCAAGTTATAGCTGGTATTTGAACTGCAGCACCAACCAAATTTATATTCTAATATCATAAATCTTTTGCTCCATTTTTTAAATTATAATTTCTGTCTGCGCGTTAAACCGCAGAGTTTTGATAGGTATGAACTCGTAGAGAGAAATTGGATCTAGAAGAAAGAGTTTACAAAAAACTTAAAAGATGAAATTTTCCTATGATAACTCCTATGAAATTCATCATTTACCTGTTCCTGTGACAGACTTCAATCTCGTGAGCGTCAGAAGTCAAGTAGGTACCTAGGTAGTTAAAATATAATGCTAAAAGATCCATCTTGTAAGTAAACTACCAAGTCTAATCATAAAGCTAAGTATACCTGCTCATTAATTTAAAGAGTTATAATTACATACAACACAGTTATCTCTTATATCACCGGTTACAGTTACGGTTGGTATACTTGCAGTGTTGTATACAGTATCGTTCTTATGTAACAATGACCAATTCACAGCGGTAAAATGCGGTTTCTCGGTCTATTCTCAGTCTAACCTTTAAAAAAGTTGTTATTGTCGCATGCTCGTGTTTACGATACACCGTGCGTTTTTCCGAATATAACATCAATGAGGAGCAACGTCAGCCGTGGGCGCTTGGCCCGACGCCCGGATGCCACGCCTCGAGCTATAAACAACACGTAAATAAAACGGTCAAGAGCGAATTTCATTCTAGAAACGGTAATTGATACCTATCGGTAATCGACCTCTTATAGCAAAATGTAGATAACACCACGTTGGGCTGCAAAGTTTGGATACTTGGAAGAGTGCCTAATTCACATTTTCTAGTTTGGAGCCCGGCTCCAAGTAGTCTTTTGTTAATATTTGTGGGTCGGGCACATTTTTAAGCTAGTATATTGAATAAAAAGATTTGTGGCCAGTTCTTTACTAAACTATTCTTTATAAACTTATTTGGATTGTTTATTTTCAACTAATTGTTTTGTTATTTTGGTAAGGTATTGTTATTTAAATCTTACTTTGTCCTAAAATGTAATCAGCATTCGTGTCTGGCAGTACCCTGATAACATAATGTAAAGTTATTGAGACTTTGTAAACATTAATGTATCATACCACATGTGACGTGATGACATCAAGAGCCAATGATTTATTATAGTACGCACAGGTTGGAGCCAGTTTTTTAAAAAACACACCTGGAAATTTCCAGGCGCTGGTGAACCTAGAGAATTGATATTGTATTATTTTTGCACGTGCGTATGTAAACAAAATGTAAAACTTATTCGGGGGTTAAGAAACAGTAGGTAGGTAGGTATTTATAACGAAAAATAATTCATTTAGAATGAATGAAACACCAATAAACGCTCGCGCATAGTTACAATAATGTTAAACTTTCATCCAACAACACCGTCGACTGTGTTTTATAGCCAATAACGTATCATGAATTTATTCCTCGTAATTCTCGTAAACGCGACCACCTTGGCACAGGGCCGGATCTACCTATGGGCTGATTGGGCTGCAGCCCAGGGCCCCGGGGTTACAAGGGGCCCCCAGATCCCGCTAAAAAGTAGGCAATAATTGAAAAAAAAAAAGGTCTGTAAAGTCGGTTTACGGATGATATTTTTACGTGACAACGTCATAAGAAAATATTGATTAAAAATTGCATACTAAATTTTTAAGATTTTTTTTAAATTGTTTTTTCTTCCAATTACTTCTTGTAAAGAAAACGTAATAACTTTTAAACTAAGAGGTAGGTATCCTGATAAAATAAAAACAGTAATAATGCTAAATAACCGGCGATACTAAAAAAATACATAAAATACTCAGAAAATGGCAACAAATAATAAAAAAATGATACATTTTGAGAAAAATCTGCATTTTAATTCGTGTTTTTTTGGTTATTTGATAAATTTCTCCAAAGAATGCCCCCATAACAGATTGTTTTTATTACTTTGTGTTATTCTTTATCGTATTACTTTTGTAAACCTAAAAATAGCCTGTCTCTATCCCTATCACAATGTTTGCAATGATCGTTTGAACTAAGCCTCTCCGGGCGCGCCATTCAACGCTTCGTTAACAACGAAACTGAAAGTGGCTCTAGATTTGTAATTTTGATAAAAACAAGTGACATTTCAAATAAAAACAAAAGATTTCGAAGTAAAATAAGCATTTTAGTTAAAATTAAAATTGTCTCTACCTGTAGCGGAGAATAATGTGGTGGCAGGCCTTTGTTCAAACGATCATAGTAAATGATGTGATAGGGATAGAGACTTCCGATTTTTGGTTTTACAAAATTAATACGATAGAGAATAATACAAAGTAATAAAAACCACCTGTTATGGGGGCATTTTTTGGATAAATTTATCAAATAACCAAAAAAACACGAATTTAAAAGCAGATTTTTTTCAAAAAGTATATTTTTTATTATTTGTTGGCATTTTATGTATTTTTTTAGTAACGCCTGTTATTTTGCATTGTTCCTGTTTTTATTTTATCAGGATATACCTCTTAGCTTAAAAGTTATTACGTTTTCTTTACAAGAAGTATTAATTGGCAGAAAAAAAAATTGTATAAATTTTTTCTTATGACGTTGTCACGTACAAATATCGTCCGTAAACCGACGCGACTTTACAGACAACTATTTTTTTTTTTTTTTTTTTTCAAATTATTGCCTACTTTTTAGCGGGATCTGGGGGCCCCTTGTAACCCCGGGGCCCTTACGTTACCTAACGTAAGTAATTGGCAGAAAAAAAATTAAAAAAAATCTCAAAAATTTTTTGGCCTCTTTTTTGTCGATAAAAATAGGTCTAGTTTCACCTATTTTCATATGTGCACTTTATCGTGACTCACACTGTATGTATAAAAATAATATATCATTATACACTCGCGAGCAAAAATATGGAATCACTTACATGAAGTTGTTTCCACGCGATCTTGTGTACTAACGAATTTGTTAATAACAAAAAAAGTGGCACCATTTTAAAGATTAAACTTTTAACTTTAAATTGATACCAAATTTATTTAAATCACACCAGTATTTAAAAAGATATCCCGCCTGATGTGAAAAGTAAGGAAAAAGACATGTATCAACTGTTTGATACGTCGCGAGTTGCGGCCTATTTACCGCATATAAAAGCACGTGTTTTCGGTTTTTTGCTTTCACACGTTGATCCATACACATTATTACACATATCCGCTTCTTTTGACACTTTACCTGGGATTCTACACTTTCAGAAGCAGCACAAATCGTTGCACTATTGCAAGAAGGGCTCAGCCAGCGGGCTGTCGCATGTCAGCCCCACATAAGCCAGTCCTGGGTTTCGAAAGTTTTAAGACGCTTTTGGGAGACTGGTGGCTTTATCCCGAGACCAAGTTCTGAACAGCGCCGGTGCACATTGCAGAGGGATGACCGTTTTTTCATGTCAACCTCTCTATGAAATCGTCATTTGACTGGTATCGACGTCCAGCAAGACCTCAGAAATGTTCATAGGATAGCTGTTAGCGAGTGGACAGTTCGTCTAAGATATAAGCAATAGAATTTGACTCCAAAAAGGCCTGCCACAGGCTCGAAACTGACGGCAGGTCACCGATAAGCACGCTTTCAATTAGCTCGCACTTATTTTGATGGGAAGGCGAATAATGGAGGCGAGTTTTGTTCTCCGATGAATGCAGATTGTGTTTGCAGTGCAGCAGTCGAAGAGGTCGGGTCTATGAGGAGCGATTTGTGCAGTGCTGGTTCGCTTAAACAGTGGCTTATGGGGGTGGCTTGCTCGACTTTCCATCAAGATGTGTACGAGCAAATTTAAAGCGTGCTTATCGGTGACCTGCCGTCAGTTTCGAGCCTTTGGCAGGCCTTTTTGGAGTCAAATTCTATTGCTTATATCTTAGACGAACTGTCCACTCGCTAACAGCTATCCTACGAACATTTCTGAGGTCTTGCTGGACGTCGATACCAGTCAAATGACGATTTCATAGAGAGGTTGACATGAAAAAACGGTCATCCTTCTGCGATGTGCACCGACGCTGTTCAGAACTTAGTCTCGGGATAAAGCCACCAGTCTCCCGAAAGCGTCTTAAAACTTTCGAAACCCTGGACTGGCTTATGTGGGGCTGACGTGCGACAGCCCGCTGGCTGAGCCCTTCTTGCAATAGTGCAACGATTAGTGCTGCTTCTGAAGGTGTAGAATCCCAGGTAAAATGTCAAAAGAAGCGGAGATGTGTATGGATCAACGTGTGAGAGCAAAAATCCGAAAACACGTGCTTTTATATTATATTAGTAAATAGGCCGCAACTCGCGACGTATCAAACAGTTGATACATGTCTTTTTCCTTACTTCTTCACATCAGGCGGGATATCTTTTTAAATACTGGTGTGATATAAATGAATTTGGTATCAATTTAAAGTTAAAAGTTTAATCTTTACAATGGTGCCACTTTTTTTGTTACTAACAAATTCATTAGTATACAAGATTGCGTGGAAACAACTTCATGTAAGTGATTTCATACTTTTGCTCGCGAGTGTAGAAACAGTTTTTTGGCATGGCTATTAGTTGAGTACTAAGATAGGCCCCCAAGTAGTTTCAGCCCAGGGCCCCACAAATTCACGATCCGGCCCTGCCTTGGCCGACAGTGCATATAGTTTTATCTTTATAAACTTGTAGGTGCACTCACTTACTTCCACGTGCAACGTCTTGGGCTTACTTACTACCGACCGCGAGCTTGAATTCTGCGTTAACCTTGGTTTTCATTAGAGTATATTCATGCTAATATTTGAACAAAACGTTTGAACGGAAAAATTGTACAAACAGTGCAAAAAAATAAAGTTTATATAGGTTCAAGTTTATATAAATTATGCAAGTTTTAATTTTACATTTATCTTTATACTTTTTTACCTACGCTGAAGGTATTCGTTAGTTTTATTAAAGTTATTTTAAATATACATTATTATTTAATAAAGTTTTTCATAAATAAAATAGTACACCTCTTAAGAAAAGTGAATAATTTTTTACTTACCACATAGATTCACGAAAAATATTACAACAAAACCAGAAACCAGGAATTTACACATCTTCGCAACACTTAAGACTTTCTTCGGCTAAAAATTCTTAAAAATCTATTACTTTTACACAAGATAAAATCTAAGTTAGTTTTTTAGTTAATTACATCACTACAAACTAGTGTCTTACACTTTGCATTAAAGCAAAAACTTTTTAATTTCGTGTTCGAACACGTACACAAAGTTCTTGCAAGGAGACGTCTACTCCTCTCCACACGTACGAATCAACTAGTTTTGAAAATGAACGAACGAACAGCACCTTTCAACGTGGGGTGTTCGAGAAATTGGAGGGAAAAGGGAAAACGAACGAGTGAGTAGTAAATGAGTGAGTCGTTAATAACTGACGACAAGTCAAAGAGATTATAATAATAATATTTTATTTACTGCGAATTGAGTCCCGGACCCGAAGCTGCGGAGTAATGACGATGACGTCGATGACGATGGATGATACTTTTGCATGATTCTAAATACGAATTAGTTCCTATATTAAGTTTTGAAAAACTATTTCAAATAATTATCTTTTTAAATATTTTTAATAGTAACATGTAACAATAAAAAATCTAAGATCTTTGATCGGAACAGCTGATTGTCAACTTGTCAATCAAGTGTCAACCCGGGTGTATGGTGAACTGTCCAGTGTTGCCAGAAGGTTACTTTTGTAACCTTTTAGGTTACTTTTGAACTGCATTGGTTACTTTTAGGTTACACTAATGAAAAGGTTACTTTTAGGTGATTTTTCAGAAATTGTAGAATTAACTTTTACAGGTTATACAGTAAAAATATTAATAGTGACAATTTAAAAATTATGTCATAAACTGCATTTAAACATGAATTTGATGTATTATTTGTTAAAGACAATGAGTTTTAGCAAATGTTTTTTTGATAATAAAACGCAAATCCATGAAACGGTTTTATACGACCGGTCACTTTTCGGTCTCCATGGAATGGTCAAAATTTCGAATTTAACCATCCATGAACAACCTTACACAATCGCTCCGCACCCCCCCCCCCCCCCCCCCCCCCGTATGAAGGTTACTTTTTATTCAAAAAGGTTACATTTTTTTATATTTCTGGTAATTTCTGACAAGACCCGACTGGCAACACTGGAACTGTCACTACTGTCAGACTAAAAAAGCCCAAAATCAAAAACATGTTAAAATTTAATTTGTAACATAAGTTGTTGACTTATTTTGTGAAAAAGATGTTATAATAAGTGACTGGTTAAAACCTAGCAAGTGTTCGATCCATTATCCAAGGCTGCTAATAATAACATAACCTAAAATGGCTACAAAGATACTGAGGGCTCTTTTGCGTACAAAACCATCATCGGTTATGATAAAGAGATTCGAAAATACTGAAAAAACAGTGACAGTGTATGACCCTTTTGGAAATAAGCCATCGAAAGACAAAACAACGTATTTACAGGTTATAAAAATGTTCGAGGAACGAGACACAAGACGAAGAGGTCATGTCGAATTTATTTACGCCGCTATGGCTAGAATGAAGGAGTTTGGTGTACAAAAAGACCTAGAAGTTTATAAGGCTTTAATAGACGTGTTACCCAAAGGAAAATTTATTCCTACAAACATTTTCCAGGCTGAGTTCATGCATTATCCAAAACAGCAACAGTGTGCTGTCGATTTGTTAGAACAAATGGAGGACAATGGTATGGTATAACACACCATTGCTTTTACTAAATATTTCATAATTGTTATCTAATTTTTATGAAAATTTTCAGGAGTAATGCCAGACAGTGAGGTAGAACAAATGCTTCTAAATATATTTGGTAGGCGAGGTATTCCATTAAGAAAATTCTGGAGAATGTTATATTGGATGCCTAAATTCAGGAATCTTACCCCGTGGTATCTTCCACCAGAATTGCCAAATGATACTCTGGAATTGGCAAGGTTGGCAATACAAAGAATCACTTCTGTCGACCCTGGCACAGCTGTAGATGTCTGGCAGGTGACATATTACTTATTATAATACAATATTAATTTTTTTTTATAAATAATAAAATAATCTTTTTCATTAATGTTAGACAGAAGAAATAGAAGCATCGCTAGACAAGACATGGATAGTGTCTGGTCAGAGTGACAGCCAAAAGGTTTTGCTAGAGGAACAGCCACCAGATGAAGCTCTAGTCATAAAGGGGCCTTATCAAGTCTACTTGAGGGATCAAGCAGTAACCTACTTCACTCTTCTAGGAAAAATTAGAGAGGAAATAAAAGATGATACTGACCCTGATGGTAAGTGCTAACAGCTTAGAAGTAATTATAAAATGTTTTATTGAAATATTTTATCCCAGCACAAGCAAATCGGAGACTTTGGTGCTCATTTGATTACCTGTCTACAATGCTGTATTGCCTTCTTACACTGTAATTAATTCGTGTAAATATTTTATTCCAGATGTTTCCAACATTGAAAAGCCTCCAGGTATACCTGGCATAGGAAGTACAAAGTTACCATCTGTCAAGTGCACTGTTCATGAACAAGATGATGGTACCATTGTTGCAATTTGTGCTACTGGTATGTGATTTTTGTTATTACATATTACTGATATAAGGCTTTTTGGCTCTACGTGCCTTATATCAGTAAAATTAGACAAAGATCTAATCTTAGTTTACACTTTGAGGTAGCAAAAAATCCAATTTAGTAGGAAGAGGTAAAAAAGGAGGCTATATCTCACAAGATATTCTTTAAAAATCCATTGAGTCACCAATACTAATAGTGTAAACCAATGGTTAATGGACACTTTTATTCCAGGTACTTCATCAAGGGATTCTCTACTATCATGGATTAGATTACTGGAAAAAAATGGAAACCCAGTTTTATCTAGAATACCTGTAATATTCACACTAACTGCACCTCCTTCGGATATATCAATACAAGAAACTCAGCCTCAAAAAGATGAAAGTAATGTTAGTTAACTGCTAGTGCAATGTGCATTTTATTGTGAAATGTAAATAAATGTTATAGTTAATTACATATTTTTATTTACTTTCCTAGAAAGCATAATTGAACTGCTTAGATAACTGTTATAATAATTATACTACTTTATATACAAATTCACTTATTAGACTATATTTACATGCCTATTTATACAAATAGTAACAGTTCTATAATACACAACTAGAGAACACTGAACACAGTTCATAAATCTGGTGGTAAACTCTAGAATTATGTCCATTCATAATCCTCGTCAACGTCGAAGGATATGGTGCCCCACTGTCAGGTGATGTTGTGCCAGTCAGCTTGGGGGAGCAGGTACGACTCATTGTCGCTGCGGACAACGGACACTCCTGCTCCAAAGTATGGTATGACATAGGCTGAACCATCAGATGGTCCTACAACCTGCAACAGAAATTTTGTGATTGATTTCCTCTTATAATTATATTGAACTATTAAAAATAAAACAGGTCCTAGCTAAATATCTATGCTAACAGAATTCATATTTATTTATGAGGGTTACTGATTTTTTCCAATTACATAACAGACCAGAAAGTGTAAAAGTAAGTTGGAATGTTTGATACAATAAATGTAAAATAACTAACCTGAGCAGCTATAAGAATAATGTCAAGAAGTTGGCCAATAAACATAAATCCCAATGTGCAGAGCTTAGCCAGCCCAACTCCTGGATAGCCGAGGTAGAACCGATCCAGGCCAAACATGCCCAAAAACACTGACAGCAACAGTGCTATCTCCAAAGAGTATCCATTTCTGTAAAAAAAAAACAACTTTTCAAAGAACTTCAACCTTAACATCTAATTGGATTCTCATAGGCAGAATACACTACTTCACTATGTATCAGATGAAATTGTAAGAGATAAATAAGTGAAAAACAAACTTACGTCCATTTGCATGGGAGTTTCTTTTTGAATGTTGAACTATTTGTCTCCTTACAAATGATTAGGTCTGCTGCTATACATTGTACTGCAAGGAAATCATCCATTAGAATTTGTGTTTCATTTTTTCATCTACTAATAACACGTTTTAAGAAAGAAATTAAGTATATACCCTCAGCTTCTCCTTCAGACGGTATCTTTTCACCCTTTGTACACCCGCGGTACTGCTGCGTGTCAGGATCTATAGGGTTTATACTCGGATCTGGACAAATGTACTGTCCTAATCGCAATGTGCTGCAGTCCACAGCCTCGATTTTATCACTCTTTGCTTCATCAGAAGCATCTATACATGCCATGAGCAGTAAAAATATTTGTACAAAACAAGCAAACTCCTTACGAGACATGGCTCCAGCTTCCTAACACCTAAGATCTAACCTTGTCTCATAAATGTACACATATGTTGCTTATATTTGGAATTACGATAATGTATAAAAACAAAGCGTTATATTTTATGAATAATTTGATGAGTATTAAATTAAATTTTATAGTTCGTCTCGCTCGCTCAACACAAATTTTTTCGAAATTTTTGACAAATGACAGTAATGACATTGACAATTGATGACATTTGTTGTTTTTTTTTATTTAATTTTTTTTTATTAGTTTTACTATTTTGGACCGAGGTTTGATTGCCGTAAAGGTCATAGCACACCTATTAACTTGAAAAGGGGTCGTCACCGTATCAAGTAGACTAGAGAGGCGGTCTAGACTAGATCCATTCAGTATTATTTGTATGAAACTTCTTACTGCACCGCACCCTAATCCAGAATCGTAACTTAGGCAATCAACAAGCTCACTAACCAATCTCGTTCAAATGGTGCAAATCCCAAAGAATACACTGTCTGATTTTAGTGGAACTTGATTTCCGTCTACTGGAGTCCACTAATTACACTGCCGACTGCTTGTAGTTGTAAGCTCGCAACATAAATTTACTTTTGATTACAAAGCAAACGCATCCTCTGTAAAAAAAGTAAATCACCAGTAGATTTTCCAAATCGATAGGATTTCCAATGGGCATCAGTGCAATGCGCTAACCTAAGGCGCCAACTCAATGACTATCAAACTCGAAACGTTTTAAAGGAATCATCTTTAAAGTTGAAAAGTATTAATTTAATAGCTGTGATAAAATAGAATAAAATCAAAAACGAGCTTTGATAGTACTCCGACCCTACTTTTTATAGTGGGTAGATGATAAATAGACAAGTCTCGAACGCAAGGTCTGGGGTTCGATTCCCAGTCGGAGCATTTTTTAACGATTTTGATATATTTTCCGGATCGTCGTCGTGCTTAGACGAGGTATTAAGTACCTAAGCTTTTAAAAAAATTACAGAACACAAAAGTTTCACAATTTGAAATATACAAAAAAAATCCATAAAAGCCTCACCATGTTCGAACAAATTGAGATTTTAGGCATCTAGTGATAAAAATAGTGAACAGCGAACTTTTAAGGGCTGTTTTTGCACTGGAAATTGACTGACACTCGGGAATGTCGACTCTTTAATTGATTGAGAGCTCTCCACGTCGCGACGCCACTCAACTTTTTTAGCAGAGCTTTTTGTTTCGAGTAGATTTCCGCTCGGACGAGTTAATAATGAATAGTGCCCAGAATTCAATTTATCTAGACAGAAACACAGGCCTTTTAAAACTTAGACGATGTACTTACCTCTAACTAATGGCATTAATATACATAATTACAATATTAGGGGTTGGTACTACCAACCCCTTTTATTTATTAACGAGTTAATGCCCAGCTATGGTTGGTAGATAACTCGATCAGTTTCTAAAACCGTTAAGTAATGATAATTGAAACTGATTTACTTGTAGAAACTTATACTTATTTAGGAAATAAAGAAAAATGATTCCAAAAAGAAACATGATAAAGCAGAGGTAAAATTACGAAAGAAAACAAAAATCTTGCAATTTGGACTTTATGTTGTTAATTAGCGACAGAAAAGGGGGCCTAATTATGGAAGGAGGTTGTAACGCCCCAACTGGCAAGGTGTGCCGTCAGCTTAATTGCGCCACGACTAATGTTCTCATTACGGGAACAACAACTTTTGTTTACTTCCAACTGAATTGTCTTTTCTTATACCTTTGCCTTATTGTACTGTAATTTTCTGACACACCCTGTAGGTAGGTAATTAGGTATTTTGGTTTGCCACGAATTAATTAATATTGCGTCAAAGTTAACTAAGTAACTACACTTACCAAGCAACTTAAACTTTTGTTGCATTACTTTAATTACAACAATAAAGATCGTGTTATTTTTATAAACCGGCGAATATGTCGATCCATGTCGTTATTTCAAATATACGCCTATTGAACGATAATGCTTTGCTGAACAAAAAAATACCTACCTAATAAAATGTTTTTGAACTGTTAGGTACTTCCGTTTTAACGACTTATATACCTGCTTTATATATTTTTGGCTACACCGTAGTCAGGCCCGTAATCAATAATTTTATCGTCGTCTCATTAGTGAAGGGAAACTTTTACGGCCAAGTTTTTCTCCAGTCGACATGGACTCATTATACATTCAGCTAACTTGGTAACGACCCCTGGGGTCCATTACACCCGCATTCGTCCATCGGCTAACGAATGAACTTTGTTAAAAGTTATCGGTTCGCGCGTCTGTAATCGAATGAAAAGGGGCCAGCAACATAATTTTGTCACATTGAAGATGCAGTCACACTTCCCAAACTTGGATTGTTAGTTGGTGAGAGAATATTTTTAAAGCCTGTTTAAGTAGGGCATAAGAATGAAGTCGAAAACTTACAATTGATTTGTAAAATAATATAATTTTACAGAACTTTAGTGAACTAAGTATCACTCTATTTTTTAAACGACATTTTCAAACTTATTTGACAAGATACAAGTAGTGTTCAGTTTGGTTGGAATCTAAAATGCGAGGATTTATATGAAAAACAATATTAGATAACAATCATTTTGAATAAAAGTTATAGGGCACAGACCACTGTGTTATAGGGCCAAATAAGGGAGAGCGCTCATTTCATATCAAGATGCAGGATGCGAAAATTAAAACAATCAGTAATTTAAACTTTTGACCGCGACGCGCAATCCCTGTATCTAAATTTGCGCACCCTTATGCCGGTGCTACACTACTCCTAACACTACTCCCGAAGTGTGAACCTATACACTTCGCTTCGCCTCTCGCCTCACCTCGCCCGATTTCCGAAAATTGTCGGTAAATGCGCCCGAGACTCTAAACTCCAAAATTAGAACTTCGGTTAATTTCCTCGAAGATTCCGTCAAAACACCGAAGCGAGTAGTGTAGCGCCGACATTATTGCCAATTTCAGGCGAGAATGAAAAAATCAATCGCTAAGCAATTCAATTTATTTTATAGATCATGAAACAGTAAATTGGTTTACATGTTAACAATAATGTTCTAGTTTCGGTTACATGAATTCTAAATGTGGTTACATAAATATTCTGTAGTAATTATTTGATTGAGAGTATAATTATGTATAATATGGAATATAATTTAACACGTTATGTAAGTCAAGAGTATTTCCACTGTCAATGGTTAAAATTCAATGTCACTGCACTGTAATGTCACAACTGAGCCCCATGTTATGTAGTCATTCAATGATTATTGCTTTGCTTCATTTTCATGGCTCGCTCCTTGAAATATTGTCATCAGCCACGCCATCCAGTGAATGCCGGAGACCTGTGTAGAAGTACTATGATTAGTTTACGTAATCGTATTACGACATAATAAGCGTGATACATGAAGATTAGTTCTAGTTGCAATGAAAATGATCTTGTCGCAACCATTTTACCATCGTCGGATAACTTAACTGAAGTATGACAAAATGACAAGTTTAGTCATTTTGACATATTTCCCATACTGAAACTGTCAATGTGCCAAACTTATTCTTCAGTCAAAAGATATCCGACGATGGTAAAATCAGCCCTTATTAGCATTATCTTTATGTAGGGTAAGGTGGGGCACAATGTTACACGGGGTACAATGTTACAATGCATATTTCTCCGTCCCTTTCTATTAGTTGTATGATGTTGGTATACACGTTTGTCAAGCTCATAAGAGCTGCTGAACTGAGCCGCTGAACATCATACAACTAATAGAAAGGGACGGAGAAATGCATTGTAACATTGTACCCCGTGTAACATTGTGCCCCACCTTACCCTATAGTTAACTAAAATAGTAAGAAAAAATAGTTAAAAAAAATGTATTGTTGTCTGTTACTTATTAAAATGAGGTGGCGAGGCTCATGCAAAGTGACTCCTATTTCAAGTACGTAAGGTTAAAGTTACTGACGCGTTGAAGCTGGGAGCGGCCTGGGGTTGCGGCTGGCCGCACTGCTGCGCCAGGTTGCCGAAGGTCAGCGTGTTCTGCGTGGCTAGGCTCTCGAACGTAGCGTTGGACTGCGTCGGTGACCCAAATGCTGGACAGAAAGAAAAGATAAAATAAACTTTATTGATATACACACAAAAAGTTAATTAAAAAACTAGAAACGTAAAGGGATGTTGAAAAACCAGTGTTATAACAGTTATAAGAACATGGAGTGTCTCAGCGATCGCCCACGGCACGAGTGTTCCACCCGAGTCAGAAAGAGAAAGTGGGTAATGGGTTTTGGATATAAATGAATCTATTATTCTGAATTAGAATTTCCCTAGGCCACCACATCAGCACCATAACAACCTGCGGAAATCAATGACCTCGTTAACTTGCTTTGTTATAAAACTTCAGGCTTATGCCCGTTTTCACCATCAATCCCTAATTTTTAAGTGACCCCTATGAAAACAAAATTCCTGTTATGTGTTATCATAGGGGCCACTTAAAAATTAGGGATTGATGGTGAACACGGGCATTAATTTAACAATTCCAAAAGTTTGTTAGCTTACCGGGTCCAGGGGATCCACCAAACACTTTCCCAGGGGAGGTGCTGCCGAACGCCGGCGCCCCGCCGAAAGTGGCGCCGCCGCCGAAAGCCGCCGGCGCGCCGAAACCACTGGTCGGGCTCTTGTTGAACCCGCCGAACGAGCCGAAACCACTCGATGCGGTTGGGGAGCCGAAACTATGAACATAACGCTACATTATCCTCTCGTGTTCATTGCTGTCACTGGTGGTGCCTGTGCTGGAGTATAATTTACTCAGGTGACGTACGTAATTAAATGATTTTGCTTACCCGGTAGATTGTCCAAACACTGGTTTTGATCCGAAAACTGGAGAGCCACCGAATGCTGGCGCTGTGAAAACGTAATTTACTAAGTTTTTTTTGCTTTATTTTTTTTTCATCAACACACCAGACTATACATTTTTGTTGCAAAATGGTGCCTATTACCACTGTATAAAAGCCCTTATATTATGTTAACATGAACTCACAGGCCTGTTGCTGCGGCGAGCCGAAGGCCGGCGCTTGTTGCGGGCTGCCGAAGCCCTGGGCCGCCGGCTGTGGCGTACTGAAACTACCGCCAGTGGCTGACCCAAAGATCGACGATGCTTGGGTGGACGGTTGTTGACCTGGTGGAAAGTAAGCACAAAAAAATTACAATTTATAGAGGTACTGGTTTAACAATTCTTTCACTTCTCACACTTAATTTACCTAAAGAACATACTTTTTATGGACTGGCAAGAACCGTCTCTCCCATAAAATAGAGACTATGACGTCATCAGGTCGCGAATTCAATTTATTGACAAATTTTTATTGATTACATAGCTACTAAAAATCTAATTTTACAGCCAATTGAAAACCGACTGACCTTATCATTTGCGATAAGGATCTAAAAATTTGTGTTTATTTAACTACTAACCGAATCCAGAGCCAAAACCGGTAGACGTGGTGTTACTAGTGCCACCGGACCAGAAGTTGTTGGCTTGAGGTTGCTTCTGGCCGAAGGCAGCTCCTCCACCAAAGATGGAAGCGGCTGTCTGGTTGTTCTGGCCAAACAGCGTCTTGCCGCCGAACACGTTTGTGTTAGCACCGCCGAAAACCGATCCTGGAGAACTGTGGACGAAAGTAATTTGGTGTTGATTTTATTTAATTTACTTGATCTGACACTAATGATGTACTTTATTTTGTTTGTTTTTTTTTCTGTATTGTGGGTAGGCGATGCGACTAACGCGCTCAGGATTATGGGCCAATCTGATTTACCTACCTGATGCTATGAATAGCCACAACCACGCAAAATGGTTCGATCGCACGTGACGGTTTTGCGGTCGTCGAGACACACACAATCACTGTATACACAAACACTTTATTACATTACAATTTATTTATTATGTACACCCACACAGTTTTGTTTTTCAAATATTATCGTTTTATTTATATCTTATTACATCTTTTCTTTATAATAATATTATACTGTACTTACACTTAAAATTTATACGCGCACTATTGTTATTATTATTTATGTATGTATATTTTATGCAGTATAGGTTAGTGTCCGTGACTCCCACTCGGCATGGGGCACACTGAAAACCAGCGTCGTGGCCTCCCTCACCGGGGGCCATGGCATATGCTGAGTGGGGTCCCATTGCGATGGACATCGCTGTGCGACAGGGTGGCACTGCTCAGTTTTACTTTCACTTTCATTGTATGTTTTATGTCACCTATGTCTTATTTACTTTTTTTTCTATTATTTACATCTTTTGTCTTCTGTGATGTCCATGGCAATAAATGTTTCTTTCTTTCTTTCTTTCTATCTAATAAACTGAAAAAGATACGTTGCTGTAGCGCCATCTAGGACGCTAATTGTAATGTCTTTGTATTATATCATTAAAGTGAGCCAAAAGTGCAAATTAGCGCCTTTTATTGTCTCAGAAAAATAGTAACTTATAAGTATATTTACCTTCCTCCAAATATGCTTCCTCCTGTATTTTGCGACGGCGCATTCGTAGTTGATATGCTAGCGGCCGCGAACAGGTTGGATTCGGCGCCACCGAACAGCGAACCGCCCGTCGTCGCCGGCGTAGACCCAAACACCAACGTTTGCGTTGTCGGCGTAGCGCTCCCGAACACCGACGCTTGTGTTGTCTGCGTAGGACTCCCGAATACCGACGCTTGGGTGGTTTGTGTTGGACTTCCGAACACCGACGCTTGCGTTGTCTGCGTTGGGCTTCCAAACACCGACGCTTGTGTTGTTTGAGTTGGACTTCCGAAGACCGACGCTTGCGTTGTCGGCGTAGGGCTCCCGAACACCGACGCTTGTGTCGTCGGCGCTGCCCCGAACACCGACGTTTGGCCCGAAGGGGACCCGAAGAGCGACGGTTGTGACGTCGGCGGAGACGATCCAAACACCGACTGTGTCGCCCCACCACCAAATACTGAAGCTTGCGTCGTAGCCGTCCCTGAGCCGAACACGCTTTGCGTTGTAGTCGCGGGGGTACCGAACACGGATGTCTGGTTCGACGCCGCCGAAGCGAATAAACTTTGAGCTGTAGTCGCGGGAACACCAAATACCGACTGCTGTGTTGTGGCAACACCGAAAGCGCTAGTTGTGGCTGGGGTCGTCGAAGTTCCAAACACGGAGGATTGATTCGAAGCTGTGCCAAATAGGGACCCCGTAGTCGCCGTTGAAAAGACTGACGAAGGCGTCGATGTGGCTTGGGAGAATACGGACGGCGTCGACGCGAAGACAGATTGTGTAGTCGATGTAACTCCAAAAGCTGATGTGGCAGTTGTAGCTGTTTTGGCGTCGCTACTGAATAAACTGGGAGTTGTACTGGTGCCAAAGACGGAACTTGTGGCTGTATTTGCGCCTGAGCCGAATATTGAGCCCGAGCTCGACCCAAAGACACTTGAGGGCGAGGATGGCGAGGACGAGTTAAATATTGATCCGGATTGGGTTGTCTTTGGTGATGAAGCCACGGCGGCGCTGAATAAAGACGATGCAGATGTGGCAGTTGACACTAAGGCAGGCTTTTCAGTTGTATCGGCCGAGGTTTCGGTAGCAGATGTCGACGTAGGAGCAGATTCGGTTTGTGTTGACGTAGGCAATGCAGATCCGAACAGCGGTTGTGGTTTTACAGCTGAAATAAAACAAGTTAATTAGTATACGCTTGAAATAAATATACTGGGATACAATAGTTACAAATAAAATACATACTAGTAGGAGAAGTTGCATGTGCTTGCGCAAATAATGATGAAGCACTTGATGAGACGGAGCTAGGAGGCGTGGCAGTTGGTGGAACTTTTTCCTCCACTTTAGGGGGTTCCGGTTTTACCTCTGGTTTGGTTTCTGCAGGTTTCTCGGGTTCACCTGAAGACGAAGTAACAAATTAAATTTCGAAAAGGAATTACCCATCTTGCAGAGAGAAATTTTCTTAAGCCTCCAAATCATAAATAATTTTTCTTTGGCTTAATTGTTTATTTCTTAGTTGTGTTTAATACTGTATCTCATGTTGATAGCCCAATAAAATAAATAAAATAAAAAATAAAATAATATTCTAACTTGAATTTTTGCGCTTAGAAAATTACTAAACCATATCTAGATTAGTACGTACTTATGGTGGTCACACTTGGTGTAGTTGTAAGTGAAGATCCAAAATTGAAGCTTTGTTGACTGAACGGTTTGACTTCTTCTTTCTTATCATTTTTATCAGGCTCATTCACCACACTCTCAGCTACTTTCTCTGGGATATTTTCTTTGGCTTTTTCGGCTACCTTGAGAGCAATTTTGATGGGTTGTTTGATTTCTGCTTTCGCTTCAAGCGGTTTCTGTTCTGGTTGTCTGTTTTCTGACAAAAGCGAGGTGTTAGGAGCACTTGCAGAGCTTTGTAGCTTGCCCTGCAAGTTACTGAACATGTTCTGCGTATCTAAAGAACGAGCCAAAGTTGACGGTTCGGACGATGTTGCTTCAGATGTAATGGGGGATGAACCAACTGAAAACAAAAACATCTTAATTTATTGGGGAAATGTGCAATCGTAATGCGGATATCGTAACTTGTCTCACTTTTTCGCTATTGTGAGATGGAAGTTTAAAGTATCGAATTAGTTCGACAATGTTCAAGTAATTTGAAGACTTATTGAAAAAAAAAGCACATTGCCAAAGACTAGCGCTGCAATAGATCTACGTCATTGGTAGTTTGAATTGGGTTCTTTCCACACTATTGGACAAAAATCCAGGCCAGGAGAAAACAATTAAAAAAAAAATTGATAGTCACGTTGACAGGTATGTATAAGTTAAAGTCTGCCATAAAGTTAAATGACAAAAACAAAGCATAATACCAAGAAGAAACGTAAGAAGAATACTCACAAGAAAACGTGCCAGTAGGCGAGCATATCTTCTGTCCCATGAACGTATTGGCGTCATTCTTAGCAGTAGCATTGGCCTGTTTATTTTGCAGCAGGTCTTTTAGCACGCTGCGTGTGTTCGCAGATGGCGACTGCGGTTGTGGCGAGGCAAAGCTGGGAGGTTTGGGCGGCTGCGTTTGGAGTGGGAGAGGTTTGGGCGCCTCTATGGGCTTTGGTGGCTCTGGTTCTAGAAAATAAGTTAGTTTAACAGACTTAAATGAGGCAGTATAGTACGAGAGAGGACTGTAAGAAACCCTACGTCACTTGATACTATGATAAGTTCAGAAAAGTTGTGCTAAGCTTGGAACCGATAAGCGCCGCCGATTCTAATAAATTGCATTTACGTGCCAATTTGTTCCTTTGTAGAGTGAAGAATACCCAAATAATAAGTAACAAACAATCTTTATAAATGATAATAAAATAATACATAATAACTTACTACCTGTAAACAGCGTTCGAGCGACGGCATTCAAACCAGGTATAGCTGGTTTAGCGTTGTTTGAGAGTGGCGTGAAAGATGGCACTGAGATTGGGAACGGATCCTGGGCCTTATCTGGTTTAGGCTCAACCTTGATCACATCTGGTGGCGCTTGAACTGAAAAAGAAAATCAGGATTTGCTTTTAAATATCAAAAGAACGAACGAACGCGAACTTTGTGTCTGTGTATAAATAACGAGTTACACTGGATGTGAACAAGCGGTCAAAACGTGTCTTTCGATTATTTTTTTTTGCAAAGTGTAGGTATTTAATTCATTGCGATTTCTAACAGACTTGCGGATTATTAATGAAGTTATTGAGCTACGTTAACGGCCTAGTATTCAGCTACTTATGGTACTCCTTAGCACTTACCTTGTTTTTCAGGTGGGTCAAAGTACACGTGTTTCTCCTCCCTTCGCTGCAACCTAAGCGCCGCTTTATTCCTTAACTCCTGCTGCTTTATCAACAACTGCGCTTGTCTTTCCTTCAATACAGCTTGGGCCTTCAGCAGT
This sequence comes from Ostrinia nubilalis, assembly GCF_963855985.1. Lineage (NCBI taxonomy): Eukaryota > Metazoa > Arthropoda > Insecta > Lepidoptera > Crambidae > Ostrinia > Ostrinia nubilalis. The sequence goes on along the minus strand of NC_087096.1, from coordinate 8,459,319 downwards.
CTTTCTTTTTCCTTCTGCCTCTCTTCTTCAGTCATCGCATCTATCTCGGCTTGTTCCTGTGCCTCTCTCTCTTTAGCGGCCTTTTCGTAGCTCAGTCTCATATTTGCTAGCTGCTGTCTTAGTTCCACATTGAAGGGTTTAACTTTGACGGTCTTATGGTTGGATAGCATATCTCTGAGCGCGTCCAGCTTTTGGGCGCTCAGTAGAGGCTCACTGGTCTTTTTTTGTGGCTCTAGGCTCATGTTTAGAATGTTTTTGGATAATTTTGTTAGTTGATCCCTGGAAGTAAGTTGATAATTTTGAGCTATTATTAAGTTTATTAGTTGTGATTCAGTTTGAAAAATAGAATGTTATTTACTAAAAGTATGTTTTTAACGAAAGTTCAAATGTCATTCAATGCTTTTAATTTTCAAAAATCACTAAATATTGCTAAGATAGATATTTAAGTCTTGTGACGTCACACAACACGTAAGCAACACGCAGCGTTCATCCCATCCCACCACAGTACAGGCGCGTGTTATTGACGTCACGCTCAGCTAATTTCATACATTAAAACCTATCATATTCCCTACTGACGCCTTAGATTGAAAATGACTTACTTGTTTTTAAAAGGGGTGCTTCTCAACAGCGAAGTCGATCTGAACATGGGACTAGTATCGACTTCTTTGAGGGTGTTCTTGAAGGTTCTCAACATGGCCTCCTGGCGACTCAGTATCTCCTGCTGCTTGACTAGAGGCTGGTAGACTTCATCTAGCACTGGTCGGATCATGCGCGGGCCGGGCCTTGAATGGAATTATTATAATTTATAATAAATACCTAGATATTATACAGATTACAGGCGGATAGTATACAGACACATATGGAAAAATATTTCATTCGTCAATGGTAATGGAATACCATATTGCACCAGATTTGCTGTTGTATTGAAGTCTTTAAGTTACGATATTAATTTTGAAGTTAATTAGGAAATCCGGCTCGAAGGACCAGCCTTTAATTATAGTAATATTCACAACTGTTATAGATAAATACTTACGTGGATTTTTCCGATTCTTTTTCAGCCTGTTGGTTCCATCGGTAATCCAGAGCTTTGTATGCCCGATCCACTTGATTTTGCACGTAGTAAGCTAATTTCTTTATGTTGTCCACGCGCTTTGTGGTTAAGGGGTCTGTTTGGGTCCATTGGTGATCATTAGCTCTGAAGCAAGAATGATGATAGATATATTGATGAGCTCATCATAACTCAAAATAACTCATGTTAAATCCTCTATAGGAGCTCCTAAAGAGGATTTAAAATGAGTTATTTTTGGAGTCTATATTGATTGAAAACTAAAACACATAATTCATCGTATATCTATTCAGTAACATTTTCCTTATTTGCATTATCCTTTTTGAGATGACATACTCGTATCACAGAAGATTAAAGTAAGTGCCACAACAAAACCAGCAGTTTTTATTAAAAATACAATTTTAAGCAGGTTCTTATTTCAGTAAATCTACTTCTATACCTATTTATTTAGCTATTTTATAGGATTATAGACTTAGTTACTTACTCAGCATGCGTCCTGGCTTCAGCGACGACTGCGCAAGCGCGGACCAGTTCAAGTTTTAGCTGTACAATGGCGGCACGAAGCTCCTCCATAGAACATTCTTTTCGCAGCGCTTCTGCGTCCAAACCGTCCGTGGTGTTCAAGTTGACTTCGCATGCAGCGTCGATGATCTGTGGATTTCGTTATAAATAATAAATAAATAAAATTTGTTTATTTTCCACTACAGCATTATATGTTCACTAGCTAGATTACACAAAGTAAATTAATAAATATAGTTGATTTCTATTTCCGAACGAAGCAACGTTACCTCTAAAAGTTATTGTGACTATGGACCACTGCCACAGGACTATTGTCACCAACTTTTTCAAAAATGTTACAAGATACGATTATGATGATATTATATACTTTGAGTTTTTTGCGCTGCTTCTACTCAGCACTGGCCCATTTCTTTCCCTGAAGCAGTTAGGGTTAAGGGTTAAATAATGGGGCATGTAAGAGCTTTTAACCCTTCAAGCTCCGCGAATCGACACACACTTAATAGAAATCAATTGTTTGTGACCGTTTGGGGTTTGATGAGCTAAAAGGAAATTTGCAGAAAATAAATTACATTTATAGTAGAGTCAGCGTCATCTAGTTCGTGACACCCAAAGTAACCAAAAGCTGATAACACATTCTTATTCCAATTGTAACAAAGACGTGTTGCGAACTTATTGGCTACTTTGGTCACGAACTATTTGACGCTGACTGTACTGGTGTTTCCTTCATACCTCAGTCTGCTGCTGCTTAATTTTCGTCGTAAACTTGTACAACTCCATCTGGAACTCGTTGACTTCCTTCACTATCATGTTCTTGAGTTCCTGCTTGGCCTTGAACGCTCGATGTCGCTCCTGTTCTGCCTTGACCGCGGCCAATGCCTCTGGGGTGACGACGTTTTGAGCCGGCGGCGGTTGGGGCTTTGGTGCCTGTTTATTAAAATTATAAATACATAAATAATTGGGTAAATGACACCGTTAAATATTATCCGGACACGACTCCTTTAAAAAAACTTCCTTTTATTCCTAAAAACAGAGTTGGTGATAAATGTATGTGCTGCACAATTAGATGTTTAGAAGCTTTGCAATCCTTAAGTCTAGTCTTGAGTTAGAGGGTGACGTCATCAACTGACTGGTTCTCTTTTCCATACAAAACTCTCAGCTCTCTCAAGTTTCAGTACTGTACGTCTAGCACTTAACTCAGTGCATGGGATCGACACGGAAGGAGAAACATTGACATATTATGACGTGATAGAGAATACAAATCTGAAGTCTCGCTGACGTTTGTCATTAAAAAACACCCTCCCGAGCCGTTCCCATACCTCAGGCACTAACTGAATTAGTTATTATAGTTAGTAATATTATAAAAATATTACCACAGGAGTTGTCTGCGCAGGCTGAGGTGGTGCAGGTTTCACTTCAACTGGTTTAGGTTCTGCGGGCTTTGGGGCTTGAGGCACTACACCTACAGAAAAAAAAACTGTTAAACAATGAGGATCGACCGAAAAAGGGGGACGACTACAGATCAGAAAATGTAGTGTAGGAGTCTACCGCTCGGTGGACCGACGATCAGTGTGCTTACCATTAGTTTACATTAAAATATTAAATAAAAAGACTGCGTAAATAAATAATGACATGAAATGTATGACGGATTTTACAACACCCCTAGCGCTTACTTTTAAGAACTAAAATTGTCATAGATTTTTTACGCACTCGATAGCGAGTACGTTACATTATGGTAAAGCTACAGGTGAATATCGTCGTTGTGGTAATCCGTGGAATTTTGGCGGATCTTTATAATTTAGGTAGAAGCTAGGCGGTAAACAAAAACTAATTGATTACTTCATTTGTAAATACATACTTATTTATTACTCTTACCTCCACCAAACGCTTGTGAGATCGCCGACTGCTGGAAGCCACCAAGACTAGCACCGAAACTAGGTGTCGTGTTGGGTTGGGCGACCACGCTTGGAGCCGAGTGAACAGCTTGGGGCGGCAGTTGAAACGGCTGAGGCGTTGGTTGCGGCTGAAATAATAAAAGGTAAAAGTTTACTAGAAAATGTTTTTAAACTAGTTTACATAAAAAATGCATACAGTTGAACATAGAACATCCTCCTATTTTGAAGTCAATTAAAAAGGAGACTGGATTGGATTGTATTTAACGAGATTTATTTAGATTTTCAGGTTGTTTGTGCATCAACAGATTCCTAAATTCACATCGGCGTCCCACTGGTAACGTCAGCTATTACAACGTTCTGTGAACTTCTGTGTAACTGACCTTCGGAGTTGGCAGAGTGACCTGAGGAACAACTGTCAGATCTGGCGCTTGGGCGGGCTGTTGAACTACTCCCGGTATGTCAGCGGTCAGCGCCCTTTTTTACGAGTCACTATTGAGTGGTGAGTCGACGTTGGTCGAGGCACAGTGAACGACCAGCGAGCGGGCGGTCCCTGGATGCCAAGGGAGCTTGCAGGTAGTCATTTAGTCAGTCTGGTTGGGTTGGTGGGGGCGTTGGGCTGTCACAATTCTAAAGCTACTTAACTACTGTACTAACCTTTGGAGCGGGCAGACTTGTGGTACGACTGACTGAGCCGGCTGTTGCACTGGTGCTTACACCACTCTCGGTATGTCAGGGCCCCTACCCAGTACCCAGTTAACAATATTTCTGTAACTAACCTTCGGAGCGGGCAGGGTGACTTGCGGCACAACCGTCTGCGCTGGTGCTTGCACTACTCCTACTATGTCAGCGGTCAGCGCCCCCTTTTACGAGTCATTATTAATTTAGTCCTACTAATATTATAAATGCGAAAGTTTGTGTGGATGTCTGGATGTTTGTTACTCTTTCACGCAAAAACTACCGAACGGATTTTGATGAAACTTTACAGTATTATTGTTTGTAACCCAGATTAACATATAGGCTATAATTTATACCGATCTTTGACACTAAATTTCACGCGGGTGAAACCGCGGGCAAAAGCTAGTTATTAATATGTAACTAACCTTCGGAGCGGGCAGGGTGACTTGAGGCACAACCGTCTGCGCTGGTGGTTGCACCGCTCCCGGTATGTCAGCGGTCAGCGCCGCCGCCGATAGCGTCAGCTGTTACAAGCAATGCTCTTGCCTTGTAACTAACCTTTGGAGCGGGTAGAGTGACTTGAGGCACGACTGTCTACGCTGGTGCTTAGGCGGAGGGTTGCACTACTCCTGGTATGCCAGCGGTCAACACCCCCTTTTACGAGTCATTATTACAATATCTACATTATGTAACTAACCTTTGGAGCGGGCAAGGTGACTTGTGGCACGACCGTCTGAGCCGGCGGCTGCGCTGGTCCTTGCACTGCTCCCGGTATGTCAGCGGTCAGCGCCGCCGCCGGTAGCGTGAGCTGCTGCGGCGGGCTGCACAGCTGCGGCGCTTGCTTATTCAGGTTGATGATGTTAATGAGCGCCAGCAGGCCGGAATGAGTGACGGCGATCAGCAGCGGCATGTATGGGAGACTGCTGTTTTCACCTGTGTATCAATATTTTCTACATTATAATGGGGACTAGAAAAACTTTCGTGTATTTGTATTTTGTTCTCTTTTAGCGGACTTTCTCTCTCTAGAATACTGGCTTTGTAAATAAGATCGTGAAGACTAAACCTAGGCGCAGACCACCGATTTTTAGTTGGCCGAATCGGTGTAATGTGCGCACTTTCATACATCTCCATACTGATTAACAGCCCGACCCAACTATCGACCAACTAAAAATCGGTGGTCTGCGCCACGGAGCAAAAGTCTGCGCCTAGGCTAAAGATGTCTTTTTCTTTTAAGACCAAGTACGTTCATCACAGATTTACAAGTGAGTGTTTGCGTAAGGCTTACGCCGTAACCCATCAATAAACATAACTTGGAAAATTTTCTAGCATATTTGATCTCATAAAAGTTGGATCCTATAATAAAAGTGCTCACCCCATGGTAGTTGGTGGATGGCACAAGTATCAATCCATACTCCTACAGGATAGCTCTCCTCCTTCTTATTCATCAGTGGTAGTTCCGCTCTTGCTTCATCAGACTATAAGAAAATATAGCAGTTAAAGGTGGTAGATGATTAAACCCTCTTTATTCCTAGTTCGTGCTCTATAATTCACTATTTTATCTATAGAAAAAATAGAACAAAAAGGCAAGGCAAAACAGTTATTAAACAAATCTATCAAACCCTAATTGGTCGCATGAAGCCGCAGTAATAATTGGTTTTCTATTTTTTGACTCGCGTGTACTTCATGGAACAGAATTTGATGGTCTAATATATTCAAACTATTAACTTGATAGCGGAACAAGTGGACGTGTTTGCCTGTTCTCTGGGTGAATGCACAAGGACGGCTTTGGGTATTATTAGTTATAAAATGTAAATAGATATTGTATGGTTAGTTTTTAAGTTATTATTAAGCCTACCTAGATTAAGTTATGCTATCGCATTAGGTTTTAAGTACCTGTAAAGATAGTGATGTGTGTGCAAATAAATAAATAAAATAAATAAAATTTTCACACGTACGATGTCGCGGGCACAGCTAGTTATTTTATAATTTTGTCAGTATCTTTGTTTTAAATAAAGGTATTATAAATTACCAAAGACCACTGCACCCAGCTAGCGCCGTCAGCTGACGCTACTGTTGCAATTTCCATTGCATTCGATGACGAAGCCAATATTAAGTTCCTGAAAGGAAGACAAAGATTAACATACAGATAGTCAAAAGACAAATGCAACTAGGTATACAAGACATATTCTTCAGAAAGTGTTTCCCTAGACTGTTCTCAATTTCCTAGAGGCGTTTAAAAAGCTGGCCTTAGGTTATTTGCTAAAGGAATGTAAAGAACGTAAATAATTAAAATTAATTCAATCTTACCAAGGAGCAAGACCCAATAAATAGTAATACCAGGGCCTGTTTGACCCTGTGCTATAGCAAACATCTTCATAATTCAAGCACATTGCTTGACCCGCTTTTGGGGTGTTTACTATGGTTACAGCTGTAAAAAAAATAATTACCTACAATATCATTTTACTTATGTATAGGGCCATAAAGATACTCCAACATTTTGAAGATTAAAAAACATTAAAGCTGAGTATAAGAGGGCGATCTGGTAAAGGTCGCGGGAGGTGCCTGGATGCGAGCGGCGCAGGATCGGTCTTCGTGGAAATCCTTGGGGGAGGCCTTTGTCCAGCAGTGGACGTCTTTCGGCTGAAACGACGACGACGATAAGAGGGCGCTGGTTAGGGGCCTCTACTGGGCCATATGGAAATCATTGGGGGAGGCCTATGTTCAGCAGTGGACGTCCTGTGGTTGAAATGATGATGATGAAGAGTAAAAATGTAAGAATATTATAGCTACCTACCCAAAAACAATATCTTAGGATTTTATTGATACTCACCAGGTCGACTGTTATCAGTAGCATTCTTATAGACCACAGCAAACTGGAAAGTTGAGATCCAATATATAGCCAAGGCCTCTAGTGGAGCGCCCTCAAAGAGCTTAGGGGCAGGCACAGACTTAGCGGCTGTCAGATCTGGCTTATATTGAGTGAGGGTTCCGTCGCTGTTGCCCGTTACAAATTGCTTGCCTTTGGGGCTCCAGCAAAGACATCTGTAAAGTGTAAATTATATTTATTGAATGATATAAGAAATATTATTTTCACATGTAAAATTAAAGTCAAGAAGCACAATTTGACCTTACACTTTAACACAATATTTTACAAATAGTAGTGAGATTTAGGACCTTGCCACACTGGCGTTTTCAAAGCGGAGCGGTGACGCAGCGATACTACTTTTAGTTACAGTTAGTAATGTATTTGTTAGAGATACACAAGAATGGGTTTTATTACCTTCCCTTAGACTGCACTTTCTTAACTTGGGAAGTGCTAGCCTGGCAAGCCAGTAATGTGCCATCGAAAAACACAATCACTAGAGAATCAGGGATGCATGGGTTCCATTGCATAGCCGACACAAATGTAGAGGGGCTGACATCACATCTGAGCGACAGAGATGGTGAAACATTCTGAAATAAATTGAAAATGATGAGGTGAACTTCAGTTAAATTATCCCAAGTATGATAATCGTTAATCCATTACTACTATTTACAAAAAAGATTTAAAAGATACTGCAGGCATCTCAGGTTACATTGTAGCATTCACAAGAATAACTTACAAAAACAACACTTATAAAATATAACAAAATAATGTCTAACCTGGTTCTGGAAGTCGGTGACCTTGTAAATACACAAGAGCTGGCCTCCCGTAACAGCCAAAAGCTCATTGTCACAGCTCACGGCAATGTGTGTTGGTTTCTCTTGGAGTTTGACAGTCAGATGTAAGCCATCTTTGGACTTATCAATAAGCTCACTAAGACTATAGGCTGTTGTAGAAACACAAAATAAATAAAAAAATAATGCAAAAGACCAGTTAATATTGATATGCATTACCAAAAATTATGAAATTAGATACATTTTCAGCTGAATAAACAAATATTTAACTGTTCATACATAATAGTTTTGTATTTTTATTATTGACTTGATCATTTTGAATGGTCTTGTGATATTGTGACATAAATACATTTTACAATACAAAAATTTTAATTAAAAACATTATACTGTGTCAGAAATTCATTGTGAACCTCTACTATCTATCCCAAACTAAGCTAAGGTGTGTCTGAAGAACACACCCACACATAAATTAGAAAAGGTTTGTTGAACTGCAATAGAAACAAACATTCATATTGTACTTACCCGACAAATAACCATCAGGGGATGCTACAAAAACGATCCCATACTTTGAGCTGCTAGCCACTAGATTGTAGCCTCTATTGGGTAATGGATCTTCAGTGTTGAAAACTTTAATTTTTCGTTGAAATTTAAATACCAAGTTCTGAAAATAGCAGTTTTGGACCCATTATAACCTCTTCAAACTCAATACAAGATAAATTCTAATGCAATGGGTAAAGAATTCAGAAATTTCTGTAAGTATGCCTTTACAGTAGTTATTAGAAGTTTTATGGAATAAAATTACCTTTTCATCTACCGGATTGGGCCCGAATTGCACTTCCATTTTGAAACCTAGTTTAAACTTTTTCACAAACGCATAAGGATTCAATTGATGTAATACTGAACCTTTGTAAAATTCAAATTTCTTTGAAGACAAACACAGTACATTCAGTTGAAAAGATTATTGATTTATTTTTCTAATTTGCACCGCGCAGGTATGACAACGTGTATGTCTCCAACTTCCTCATTGGCCCTAGAGCAATTCCAAGTATACCATCAATAAAAGCCTAATTAGAGTCATCAAACCTCTCAGTCATTCAATTAGAGCCATTAGAACTTCATAACTATGAGTTGTTTTCTATGTGTAAGCTGAGGACACGTGTCTCCAGCTGACACATCTGTATCTTCGTAAATATTTATGCTACGATAATGTATTATACCTCAAAAATTACAGTCGAATCCAAATAGTAGGCTTTCCACTTTTCAAGACTTTAGCTCAAATACTGTTAAAACCACGATCAAAAAACTATGTGCGAGCTGGAGTACCGTGTCTCCAGCTTACACATCTGTATCTTCGTAAATATTTAAGCTACATCAATGTTTTATATCTCATAAATTAAAGTCGAATAAAAAAACCCGACTTCAATTCTTTCAAAGCTTTATTTCGAACCGTTTTCGAACTACGAACCGATACGTATGTGTAAGCTGGTGACACGTAACACACGGTGGATTATTAAAACCGTATAAGTTAGAGTTGCGTTTTAAAGATCAAATAATTCGTTATAATTGAAGTACACACGAGACATAATTTCAAATCTCTAGGCCTCTTAGTTTCAGAATTAAAAGCCAAAAACTATTTTCCCGCCAAATAATTCAAATAATATGGGTCGACTGCGACGTTGCCGTTCCGTGCGTCCACTAGAGCAGTCGAATTTGAACCTAAAAACTAGTACTGTTTGAATCATTTTTATTTGTAGTTTAAATCATTTAATTTCGATTATAAGAATTTTAGACTAGGAGCCGGCTGATTTCTGTATTGAGTACCTAATAACCTATAAAATATTTTGATAATAAGTTTTTATTTTGATCACAATGTTTTATTTAATCGAGGCAAAAACATTGCATCTATACTAATATTATAAATGTGAAAGTAACTTTGTCTTGCTTTCACGCCTAAACCACTGAACCGATTTTGATGAAATTTGGCATAGAAATGGTTGAGTCCCGGGAAAGGACGTAGGATAGATTTTATCCCAGTTTTTGAAATATGATAAAGATTTTCATCATTATCATATCATCTGAAAATTATAAATAACTTGAAAAAATCGAGTACCTATTCGGGTAGCCCTAGTGATACTCTACCTCTGGGCTTCGGCTTGACAGTACTTTTTGGGAAACCTTGTACAGGTGAACAATGGTGGCGCCCCCTATCAATGTGTTTGGTGGGACAGTTCAGTTTAGTGGGTCTTTTATAGCTGAGACGGTTCATTGTTCAATACAATCAATTCTTTCCTCTCTATTATTTTAGGTGCCTTATGTACGTATAGATTACGCACATTCTTTTTATATGAACGTAAGGGTGGGATTTAGGGGGTCACAAAACCGGTTTTACCGAAACCGAAAAAAAAACTGTATTCAGACATGGCAAAACCAGGTTATTCTTGGAAATATAATAGCTAGAATGAAATACTAAAATAACAATCAAAAACGTTTTTATTCAGCTCGATTATTATCACAGATCAATTAACATTTTTAATAATTAAGGTAGATACACTTTACTAGAAATCCGATGATCTACGTTCTTGTCGGGTATCACTAATGAAATAAAATTCCTACTTCATAAAACTAATTAATCAGGTAAATTATTTATCACAGATCGATCAACTTTTAATAACCTAGGTAGGGTAAGGTGGGGCACAATGTTACACGGGGTACAATGTTACAATGCATATTTCTCCGTCCCTTTCTATTAGTTGTATGATGTTGGTATACACGTTTGTCAAGCTCATAAGAGCTGCTGAACTGAGCCGCTGAACATCATACAACTAATAGAAAGGGACGGAGAAATATGCATTGTAACATTGTACCCCGTGTAACATTGTGCCCCACCTTACCCTATACTTTACTGTGTAGTAGAATACTGGTGATCCACGGTCGGGTCGGGGAGGTTTCCGGCTTTTTTTTTTTGAAGGGACGCGCGCTGGTAGCTGGAGGAGCTTTTCCAGCTTCACCGGGCAGAGTGGCGAGTACAGAAGGTACTCTAGCCGTTTGGCGATCGTCGGTGCGCGTGCCGACGAGGCCGAGTGTGGGCTTCGCGAAGCGAAAGCGAAGACGTTCGCGATCGGGCCGTAGATTCCGGCTACTGGGACCGCAATTAACTGGGACAGTGGTCCCAGTCGCTGGATCGATAAAAATTAAATATTTTTCTTCCAGCGACTAGGTTCACTCATAGATAACTTAAAAAAATGTATTATTCATTCCAAAATCGGTATCGTACTAAAAGGACAATGACCAAAAGTGGTCCAAATGTCCACCACTAATGAGACCTATATTGGCTTATGGTCCATTAAATAGAGATTAACTTTCAGTATGGGACGAAAAATAAATAAACTGTCAGTAAAAAGTTATGACTGTATGAAAAATTGTAGTAGTTTACGCGCTAATCTCAGGAACTACTGGTCCGATTTGAAAAATTATTTTTGTTATGGATAGCCCATTTATCAAGGATGGTTTTAGGTTATATAACATCACCCTACAACCAATAGGGGCGGAGCAGCGACCACCCGACCATAATTCCAATATTGTTGTCTTTCTTCTGAGTTTTTTTTTCTTTTAGCGAGAATCTAACACGGCACACTAAGCGACATGACATAATATGCATAGATTAATCCGAAATGTGCGATGGATAGAATGATATCAAGAACATTAATTTTCAGATGAAAAGGTAAAAACATGACTTTTCATTCAGTCTTAAACTTTTTACTGACAGCATATTTTTGATTGCGGTTTGGTTACAATGAATCAGTATTTAGTAGACTATTTTACTACATAGGTGGTGGTTGACATTTGGACCACACTCCATACATTTTTGGTCATTGTCCTTTATGAATGGTCCCAGAAAAGTATTTCATTTTTACTGATCTGGCGATTGGGACCGCGGTCCTAGCTAGTTGATTGCGGTCCCAGTTGGCGGAAAGGTTTCCGCGGGTCGGGTATCACTCATCCATCAGAGATTCGTAAATCTAATTAATCTATTTAATTACCACAGATAAATCATATTTTACTAACTAAACTTAGGTACATACATACAACATAGTTACACATGACTAATATTACAGTGATCGGTCGGGTCTAATATCATCACAGTCATCACTCATCACTCATTAAATATAAAACTATAATTTAGAGACAAAATAAATATTTAAGGAACTTTACCACTAAAATAACAATTACTGAGTTTCTTGCGCTGCTTCTTCTCAGCACTGACCCATTTATTGTCCCGAAGCAGTGGTAGGGTTAATATTGGGACGTGTAAAAGCGCTTTTTTAAAGCCTATTTGCAAAAATAAATGAATTTTATGAATTTTTTTAAATTTTATTTTTTTTATTTTATTATTTCGTAAAGCTTATAATCAGTTCAATTATTATCACAGATCAATCATCATTTAAAAATTTAAGTAGGTACACTTTGCGTATAGAAATCTGGTGATCCAAATTCTTATCGGGTATCACTGATCACTTATTCAATAAAAAATATAATTTGAAGACAAATTATAATACAGGGTGTTAGGTAAATGGGTATATGAGCCGACACTAGCCCATGTTAACATGGTCATATAAATGGTATGGTGAAGTCAGAAAATTGATATCTTCATTTTAATTATTTTAATTTTCAAACAAATCGGATTTTATAAAATTTATTTTGTATGAAAATTAAAAAAATTAAAATGATGATATCAAAATTCTGACTTCACCACACCATTTATATGCCCATGTTAACATGGGCTAGTATCGGCTCATATACCCATTTACCTAACACCCTGTATAAGGAACTTTAACACTAAAGTAACAATCAATATACTTCGTAAAACTAATTAATCAGTTCAATTAATATCACACATCGATCAACTTTTAATAACTTAGTAGGCACACTTTACTTATAGAAATGTGGTGATCCACGTTCTTATCGGGTATCACTCATCACTTATTCAATAAAAAATATAATTTTAACATAAGGAACTTTGCCACTAAAATTTAATAACAATCAATATACCTACCTCTTAAAACTAATTAATCAGGTACCTATACTTTACTGTGCTTTACTGTGTAAAAGAATACAGGTGATCCACGGTCGGGTCGGGTATCACTTATCACTCTCTTAGTAAATCTAATTAATCAATTTCATTATCACAGATAAATCAAAATTTAATAACTTAACATAGGTACCTACATAATTAATACAGTGTGAGTCACGTTAGTGTACATATGAAAATAGATGAAACTAGACCTATTTTTATCGACAAAAAAGAGGTCAAAAATTTTTGGAGATTTTTTTTAATTTTTTATAGAATTTTTTTTCTTCCAATTACTTATTGTAAAGAAAACGTAATAACTTTTAAACTAAGCGGTATATCCTGATAAAATAAAAACAGTAATAATGCTAAATAACAAGCGATACTAAAAAAATACATAAAATACACAAAAAAGGCCAACAAATAATAAAAAATGATACTTTTTAAAAAAAATCTGCTTTTAAATTCGTGTTTTTTTTGGTTATTTGATAAATTTCTCCAAAAAATGCCCATATAACCGGTGGTTTTTATTACTTTGTATTATTCTCTATCGTATTACCTTCGTAAAACCAAAAATCGCATGTCTCTATCCCTATCACAACGTTTGCAATGATCGTTTGAATTAAGCCTCTCCGGGCGCGCCATTCAACGCTTCGTTAACAACGAAACTGAAAATGGCTCTAGATTTGTAATTTTGATAAAGACAAGTTAGATTTCAAATAAAAACAAAATATTTCGAAGTAAAATAAGCATTTTAGTTAAAATTAAAGTTGTCTCTACCTGTAGCGGAGAATAATGTTGTGGCAGGCCTTTGTTCAAACGATCATAGCAAATGTTGTGATAGGGATAGAGACATGCGATTTTTGGTTTTACGAAGATAATACGATAGAGAATAATACAAAGTAATAAAAACCACCGGTTAAAGAGGCATTTTTTGGAGAAATTTATCAAATAACCAAAAAACACGAATTTAAAAGCAGATTTTTTTCAAAAAGTATCATTTTTTTATTATTTGTTGGCCTTTTATGTGTATTTTTATGTATTTTTTAGTATTGCCTGTTATTTAGCATTATTACTGTTTTTATTTTATCAGGATATACCGCTTAGTTTAAAATTTATTACGTTTTCTTTACAATAAGTAATTGGAAGAAAAAAAATCTATAAAAAATAAAAAAAAACATCTCAAAAAATTTTTTACCTCTTTTTTGTCGATAAAAATAAGTCTCGTTTCATCTATTTTCATATGTACACTTTAACGTGACTCACACTGTATAGCTACACACATTACTAATAATACAGTGAACATTGGTCAGGGCTAGTATCACTCATCACAGTCATCACTTAATATTAAAATATTTCTTAAAACTAATTAATGAATTATGACAGTACAGAAGTAACCTATCATACTTGATTAAAATATTTATAATAATAACCAGATCTTATATTTTCAGTTGTATTTTAATTTATAGAATAAATAACGCAGTGAGGTAATACTTTAGTACTACTACTTTGCTTTTCGATTGTCATTTCTAGATCATCATAAGTAAGCCATTCTGATTCTCCTACATTGCAGTGAACTCTGTAGTGTTTTTTAAATTCTAAAAACTCGATCACACATGGATTATTGAACGTTTTGTTAAAAAAAGTTAAATTGTGGGGAAATTTTTGGAGTTCGCATTTTATGCTTCTTTCGGCATCTGGAGAATTTAGCTCAATAGCAATGAATTGTGAAAATTGATATATGTAAAAATTGTACCCGTCACAACATTTTTCTGTGCACTTGTACATTTGTGTCATGCACTCAAGTGCAGCTTTCTCTAAAACCTGTGGCCCCGATTCAAGTATTAACTCAATATTGATGGGTACAAACCCTGTACATCTTTTAATACTCGAGTTGTTTACAGTGCACAGAAAATCTGTACAGTTTTTTGTCCATGTCGTTTTACAATAGCTGTAACTAAGATATTTATCTATGATGTAAGTTACGTTGCATTCACAGTTTACTGTTGAAGATTCAAATTTGAAGTGTAAGTTTAATAGATTATTCCTAATATCTTCAATGTCCGGCCGATTTAAAATCAAAGAAATAATTAAATTAGAAAAAAGGTCACTACTACTTTTAAAAACCTGTAGTATATTTTTCTTTATAGTGCATATTACTGCAAACAGATGAGCAACACTGTCAAACGCACAAGTGTTATATATACAAAAAGAACCGCTAATGTTGGAGCCATTCTTCAGTAAAGTTATATCGTGAGGTTTTAATGACATTGATATTTCTTTTTCTTCGAACTGGCTTTCATGTTGTTTAGGGGTTTCAATGAAAATTTCTGGTAATAAATAATCAATAATGTCATTTTCTTTTTCTTTTTCATTTTCTTTTATTCGTTTTATAGTTTTACACTTTTTTTTTGCGTACCCTCTCCAGTTTTCTATACAGGGTGTCCCGTAATGTAACGTCAAGCCGGAACTGGGTGTTGAGGCAAGTTGTGCTGGTTATCAGAAAAATATAAAAAAAAATCTATGTGGCATATTTTAAAAATAATAGGCATTTAAAAAAAATCAAAAAATTCTACTCCAGGTGACGGTCCTTTTACTCGTGTTGCCACAAATCTTCACTTTTTCCAAATTTTTTTTTTGTTATGTAACCCTGAATAATGCTTCTCTAAATTGTTATCAAAATTACAAAACCAGCTGCTCCAACTTGGATGAAAAAAATACATTATTCCCAAAAAAAAATATCAAAATTAAAATTTTGCCTAGTTTAAACTGACTGTACTGAAAAAAAATTGTACTACGCGAGTGTGGCAAGTGACGTCATAATTTGGCGCATTTAGTAAGGATTCCAAAATGGTATAACACTTTGTAAAATCTTGGTGTAATTGTCGACAATTTTTGTTTATTGGAAATAATCCCGTTTTTAACTTGGTTAAAAATATTATTCTAATGTGCCCAAAATTTAAGTTTCTGGCTTAAGTGAGGTGGAGAAGCCATTTTAAAAGGTATGAGCGGGACGGAGAGGGCCATCTTACCAAGCAGGGATGTTATGGATATCCGTAACCGTAACCGAAACTATCGGATATCCGAAATAAAAAAATGTTCATAACCGTAACCGAAACTGATTCAAAAGTTACGGATAGTTTCGGATAAAGGCCAAACTGCAAAACTCTATGAAATTTGCAGTATACACGATTTCATAGTTTTGCAGTTTGCGGTTGCAGTTTGCGGTCTGCGGCCCGTCTTGGAATTGTACCTTAAATCTTAATATTTGTTACCAACTTGTCTGGCATTCGCTGGCACCATCTAATATGCCAGCCTGTTTTACCTTTATCATACATAGGTGTCGTCTTAGTTGGTACATAAAGTAGCTATGTGGGTCACGCTTACGCAGCATCTTGCTATTTGTATTATACCTACATTTTTGAAATTCTAATAATTCCGTAACCAAAATTATCCGAGACTTTCGGATAATCTGAAATGATTTCATATCCGTGACCGTAACCGAAACCGGTATAATATTATTCTAATATCCGTAACCGTATCCATAACCGAAACTTCATATCCTTATTATCCCTGTTACCAAGTACCTACAAGTGCAGGCAGAGGAGGTAGTAAAGGCGCGCGCGCACGGGTGACTTTTGTCACAGTATGTCAACTACTAATTACTGTCATGGTGACAAAAGTTTCTGTGACTGACTGTACGGTAGTCAGTCACAGAAACTTGAATTTTGGGCACATTAGAATAATAATTTTTAACCAAGGTAAATAAAGTTAAAAACGGGACTATTTCCAAAAATACAAAAATTGTCGACAATTACAGCAAAAATTTACCGAGTGTTATACCATTTTGGAATCCTTACTAAATGCGCCAAATTATGACGTCACTTGCCACACTCGCGTAGTACAATTTTTTTTCAGTACAGTCAGTTTAAACTAGGCAAAATTTCTATTTTGAAATTTTTTTTGTGAATAATGTATTTTTTTCATCCAAGCTGGAGCAGCTGGTTTTGTAATTTTGATAACAATTTAGAGAAGCATTATTCAGGGTTACATAACAAAAAAAAAAATTTGGAAAAAGTGAAGATTTGTGGCAACACGAGTAAAAAGACCGTCACCGGGAGTAGAATTTTTTGTTTTTTTTTAAATGCCTATTATTTTGACAAAATGCCACATAGATTTTTTTTTATATTTTTCTGATAACCAGCATAACTTGCCTCAATACCCAGTTCCGGCTTGACGTTACATTACGGGACACCCTGTATATGATGGCTTATTTGAAAAAATTGAATCTTGTGAAAACGAATCGCGGTCTGTGTTTTTTCTTTTTTTTTGGCGAGATCGTGCTGTCGTTTTGCTTTTAGGTTCAAAAGAACTACTTATTTTTGGAATATTTTTTTTGTTCATATTTGTTAACGCTAGCTTTACTTCACCGGAAATATAATTAAAATGTCGCATCAGAAATAAATCGATTCGTACGCGGTTATTCATTGCTATTGAGCTAAATTCTCCAGATGCCGAAAGAAGCATAAAATGCGAACTCCAAAAATTTCCCCACAATTTAACTTTTTTTAACAAAACGTTCAATAATCCATGTGTGATCGAGTTTTTAGAATTTAAAAAACACTACAGAGTTCACTGCAATGTAGGAGAATCAGAATGGCTTACTTATGATGATCTAGAAATGACAATCGAAAAGCAAAGTAGTAGTACTAAAGTATTACCTCACTGCGTTATTTATTCTATAAATTAAAATACAACTGAAAATATAAGATCTGGTTATTATTATAAATATTTTAATCAAGTATGATAGGTTACTTCTGTACTGTCATAATTCATTAATTAGTTTTAAGAAATATTTTAATATTAAGTGATGACTGTGATGAGTGATACTAGCCCTGACCAATGTTCACTGTATTATTAGTAATGTGTGTAGCTATACAGTGTGAGTCACGTTAAAGTGTACATATGAAAATAGATGAAACGAGACTTATTTTTATCGACAAAAAAGAGGTAAAAAATTTTTTGAGATGTTTTTTTTTATTTTTTATAGATTTTTTTTCTTCCAATTACTTATTGTAAAGAAAACGTAATAAATTTTAAACTAAGCGGTATATCCTGATAAAATAAAAACAGTAATAATGCTAAATAACAGGCAATACTAAAAAATACATAAAAATACACATAAAAGGCCAACAAATAATAAAAAAATGATACTTTTTGAAAAAAATCTGCTTTTAAATTCGTGTTTTTTGGTTATTTGATAAATTTCTCCAAAAAATGCCTCTTTAACCGGTGGTTTTTATTACTTTGTATTATTCTCTATCGTATTATCTTCGTAAAACCAAAAATCGCATGTCTCTATCCCTATCACAACATTTGCTATGATCGTTTGAACAAAGGCCTGCCACAACATTATTCTCCGCTACAGGTAGAGACAACTTTAATTTTAACTAAAATGCTTATTTTACTTCGAAATATTTTGTTTTTATTTGAAATCTAACTTGTCTTTATCAAAATTACAAATCTAGAGCCATTTTCAGTTTCGTTGTTAACGAAGCGTTGAATGGCGCGCCCGGAGAGGCTTAATTCAAACGATCATTGCAAACGTTGTGATAGGGATAGAGACATGCGATTTTTGGTTTTACGAAGGTAATACGATAGAGAATAATACAAAGTAATAAAAACCACCGGTTATATGGGCATTTTTTGGAGAAATTTATCAAATAACCAAAAAAACACGAATTTAAAAGCAGATTTTTTTTAAAAAGTATCATTTTTTATTATTTGTTGGCCTTTTTTGTGTATTTTATGTATTTTTTTAGTATCGCTTGTTATTTAGCATTATTACTGTTTTTATTTTATCAGGATATACCGCTTAGTTTAAAAGTTATTACGTTTTCTTTACAATAAGTAATTGGAAGAAAAAAAATTCTATAAAAAATTAAAAAAAATCTCCAAAAATTTTTGACCTCTTTTTTGTCGATAAAAATAGGTCTAGTTTCATCTATTTTCATATGTACACTAACGTGACTCACACTGTATTAATTATGTAGGTACCTATGTTAAGTTATTAAATTTTGATTTATCTGTGATAATGAAATTGATTAATTAGATTTACTAAGAGAGTGATAAGTGATACCCGACCCGACCGTGGATCACCTGTATTCTTTTACACAGTAAAGCACAGTAAAGTATAGGTACCTGATTAATTAGTTTTAAGAGGTAGGTATATTGATTGTTATTAAATTTTAGTGGCAAAGTTCCTTATGTTAAAATTATATTTTTTATTGAATAAGTGATGAGTGATACCCGATAAGAACGTGGATCACCACATTTCTATAAGTAAAGTGTGCCTACTAAGTTATTAAAAGTTGATCGATGTGTGATATTAATTGAACTGATTAATTAGTTTTACGAAGTATATTGATTGTTACTTTAGTGTTAAAGTTCCTTATACAGGGTGTTAGGTAAATGGGTATATGAGCCGATACTAGCCCATGTTAACATGGGCATATAAATGGTGTGGTGAAGTCAGAATTTTGATATCATCATTTTAATTTTTTTAATTTTCATACAAAATAAATTTTATAAAATCCGATTTGTTTGAAAATTAAAATAATTAAAATGAAGATATCAATTTTCTGACTTCACCATACCATTTATATGACCATGTTAACATGGGCTAGTGTCGGCTCATATACCCATTTACCTAACACCCTGTATTATAATTTGTCTTCAAATTATATTTTTTATTGAATAAGTGATCAGTGATACCCGATAAGAATTTGGATCACCAGATTTCTATACGCAAAGTGTACCTACTTAAATTTTTAAATGATGATTGATCTGTGATAATAATTGAACTGATTATAAGCTTTACGAAATAATAAAATAAAAAAAATAAAATTTAAAAAAATTCATAAAATTCATTTATTTTTGCAAATAGGCTTTAAAAAAGCGCTTTTACACGTCCCAATATTAACCCTACCACTGCTTCGGGACAATAAATGGGTCAGTGCTGAGAAGAAGCAGCGCAAGAAACTCAGTAATTGTTATTTTAGTGGTAAAGTTCCTTAAATATTTATTTTGTCTCTAAATTATAGTTTTATATTTAATGAGTGATGAGTGATGACTGTGATGATATTAGACCCGACCGATCACTGTAATATTAGTCATGTGTAACTATGTTGTATGTATGTACCTAAGTTTAGTTAGTAAAATATGATTTATCTGTGGTAATTAAATAGATTAATTAGATTTACGAATCTCTGATGGATGAGTGATACCCGACCCGCGGAAACCTTTCCGCCAACTGGGACCGCAATCAACTAGCTAGGACCGCGGTCCCAATCGCCAGATCAGTAAAAATGAAATACTTTTCTGGGACCATTCATAAAGGACAATGACCAAAAATGTATGGAGTGTGGTCCAAATGTCAACCACCACCTATGTAGTAAAATAGTCTACTAAATACTGATTCATTGTAACCAAACCGCAATCAAAAATATGCTGTCAGTAAAAAGTTTAAGACTGAATGAAAAGTCATGTTTTTACCTTTTCATCTGAAAATTAATGTTCTTGATATCATTCTATCCATCGCACATTTCGGATTAATCTATGCATATTATGTCATGTCGCTTAGTGTGCCGTGTTAGATTCTCGCTAAAAGAAAAAAAAACTCAGAAGAAAGACAACAATATTGGAATTATGGTCGGGTGGTCGCTGCTCCGCCCCTATTGGTTGTAGGGTGATGTTATATAACCTAAAACCATCCTTGATAAATGGGCTATCCATAACAAAAATAATTTTTCAAATCGGACCAGTAGTTCCTGAGATTAGCGCGTAAACTACTACAATTTTTCATACAGTCATAACTTTTTACTGACAGTTTATTTATTTTTCGTCCCATACTGAAAGTTAATCTCTATTTAATGGACCATAAGCCAATATAGGTCTCATTAGTGGTGGACATTTGGACCACTTTTGGTCATTGTCCTTTTAGTACGATACCGATTTTGGAATGAATAATACATTTTTTTAAGTTATCTATGAGTGAACCTAGTCGCTGGAAGAAAAATATTTAATTTTTATCGATCCAGCGACTGGGACCACTGTCCCAGTTAATTGCGGTCCCAGTAGCCGGAATCTACGGCCCGATCGCGAACGTCTTCGCTTTCGCTTCGCGAAGCCCACACTCGGCCTCGTCGGCACGCGCACCGACGATCGCCAAACGGCTAGAGTACCTTCTGTACTCGCCACTCTGCCCGGTGAAGCTGGAAAAGCTCCTCCAGCTACCAGCGCGCGTCCCTTCAAAAAAAAAAAGCCGGAAACCTCCCCGACCCGACCGTGGATCACCAGTATTCTACTACACAGTAAAGTATAGGGTAAGGTGGGGCACAATGTTACACGGGGTACAATGTTACAATGCATATTTCTCCGTCCCTTTCTATTAGTTGTATGATGTTCAGCGGCTCAGTTCAGCAGCTCTTATGAGCTTGACAAACGTGTATACCAACATCATACAACTAATAGAAAGGGACGGAGAAATATGCATTGTAACATTGTACCCCGTGTAACATTGTGCCCCACCTTACCCTACCTAGGTTATTAAAAGTTGATCGATCTGTGATAAATAATTTACCTGATTAATTAGTTTTATGAAGTAGGAATTTTATTTCATTAGTGATACCCGACAAGAACGTAGATCATCGGATTTCTAGTAAAGTGTATCTACCTTAATTATTAAAAATGTTAATTGATCTGTGATAATAATCGAGCTGAATAAAAACGTTTTTGATTGTTATTTTAGTATTTCATTCTAGCTATTATATTTCCAAGAATAACCTGGTTTTGCCATGTCTGAATACAGTTTTTTTTTCGGTTTCGGTAAAACCGGTTTTGTGACCCCCTAAATCCCACCCTTACGTTCATATAAAAAGAATGTGCGTAATCTATACGTACATAAGGCACCTAAAATAATAGAGAGGAAAGAATTGATTGTATTGAACAATGAACCGTCTCAGCTATAAAAGACCCACTAAACTGAACTGTCCCACCAAACACATTGATAGGGGGCGCCACCATTGTTCACCTGTACAAGGTTTCCCAAAAAGTACTGTCAAGCCGAAGCCCAGAGGTAGAGTATCACTAGGGCTACCCGAATAGGTACTCGATTTTTTCAAGTTATTTATAATTTTCAGATGATATGATAATGATGAAAATCTTTATCATATTTCAAAAACTGGGATAAAATCTATCCTACGTCCTTTCCCGGGACTCAACCATTTCTATGCCAAATTTCATCAAAATCGGTTCAGTGGTTTAGGCGTGAAAGCAAGACAAAGTTACTTTCACATTTATAATATTAGTATAGATGCAATGTTTTTGCCTCGATTAAATAAAACATTGTGATCAAAATAAAAACTTATTATCAAAATATTTTATAGGTTATTAGGTACTCAATACAGAAATCAGCCGGCTCCTAGTCTAAAATTCTTATAATCGAAATTAAATGATTTAAACTACAAATAAAAATGATTCAAACAGTACTAGTTTTTAGGTTCAAATTCGACTGCTCTAGTGGACGCACGGAACGGCAACGTCGCAGTCGACCCATATTATTTGAATTATTTGGCGGGAAAATAGTTTTTGGCTTTTAATTCTGAAACTAAGAGGCCTAGAGATTTGAAATTATGTCTCGTGTGTACTTCAATTATAACGAATTATTTGATCTTTAAAACGCAACTCTAACTTATACGGTTTTAATAATCCACCGTGTGTTACGTGTCACCAGCTTACACATACGTATCGGTTCGTAGTTCGAAAACGGTTCGAAATAAAGCTTTGAAAGAATTGAAGTCGGGTTTTTTTATTCGACTTTAATTTATGAGATATAAAACATTGATGTAGCTTAAATATTTACGAAGATACAGATGTGTAAGCTGGAGACACGGTACTCCAGCTCGCACATAGTTTTTTGATCGTGGTTTTAACAGTATTTGAGCTAAAGTCTTGAAAAGTGGAAAGCCTACTATTTGGATTCGACTGTAATTTTTGAGGTATAATACATTATCGTAGCATAAATATTTACGAAGATACAGATGTGTCAGCTGGAGACACGTGTCCTCAGCTTACACATAGAAAACAACTCATAGTTATGAAGTTCTAATGGCTCTAATTGAATGACTGAGAGGTTTGATGACTCTAATTAGGCTTTTATTGATGGTATACTTGGAATTGCTCTAGGGCCAATGAGGAAGTTGGAGACATACACGTGTATGACAGGCTGTAGTATTGATTGCACTATACCAGGGTGCGGAAACTTCCATACAACGGTCATCGAAGTGAAACTTGCTTCCAAACAGCGACATCGGTGGATAAATTCAAATACTTTTTAACTACCCTAAAACGCTCTAGATGTCGCTGCTCCTGTTTCCTTCATATTTACATTTTTTTCTTAAGTAAAATATATTTGAGAATATTGTTAATTACAATGTGAAAACTTTTTTTAAATGAAATTAATTTGTTTTAATTTAAAACTGAACGGTGACATTTTTTGTTATAATTTACATAATAGAGTAGTAGAAATTACTATTTAACATATGGCAACTTTGTTTTTCCTCCAAAATGGCCGGTGTTGTTTTTGTTATGTTAAATGCATTCTTGTTTTCTTAGCCATCATTTAAGTGTTCTGTGGCCCTATTAAAGTATTGAAGAGTCGTCGAGTCAAATTCAAGTTCATTCCTTCGTACCTGCTGCTGTTCTGGTTCATCGGAGTTTTGTTCGTTCCTTCGTGAATCGCGAAGAAACTTTCTGTTATGTTCACAAGTGATCTGAGTTTTCTCAATGTGCAAATGCTTTTTTAGTGTTGTTGAAAACTTTGCGAAAAGACGCTTTTGGTGTATAATATTATTATGTGTGTTCATATATAAAGTAAAATTATTAAATTCAAAAGTTTTTGTTTACTTATTTGCATTTCCATGTGCAATGTAGAATTTTTCCAAATCCATTGTTTTGAAAATAATACAATACGTACACCATAAAGATAAATATTTTCAAAATAATGGATTTGAAAAAATTCTACGTTGTACATCATAAAAACAATAATTCTTTGAAGGTTATGAGGGTCTATGTGTGCGTAAACTGTGTGTATGTGTGCGTGGACTTTATGTATGTATGTGTGCGTGTACTATGTATGTATGTGAGCGTTACGTACGTAGGTTAAGTACAGGGAATTTAACACCAGGCTGTCAATTAGTAGGTTCAAAAATTTGACAGAGAGGGTTCTCTATTTCCTATGTATTACTTTTCTCTATGGCACTATAGATGACCCACGCTGAACTGTCCCACCAAACTCAATGACAGGGGGGCGCTACCATCGTTCAACTATATGGTTTCCAACATGGCAAAAATCTGAACCAGCGATCCGGTATTGACGGTGGCGCCCCACTGTCAATGTCATCGACAGGACAGTCCAGTATTTTGGAACTATATCAGTTGACACTACAGTTTATTTTTTAATGATTGAATCCTCCACAGTATATACCACTACTACAGTACAGCATAGAGCAAAGTAATAATAGGCAGTTAGGCAGTACAAAATAAAATCCTCTGCTGACTGGCTGTATTGTACGGGATTGCACCATGCCGGCCGTCAGCAGAGTTAAAAGATAACAGTTTTTCTTTCTCTTTCTTACTTGCGTTGACTCTGTTGAGTAAAAGTGGGACTACACGATGATAAGAAAGGGAAAGAACGTTTGAATAGGAAGGAACCCAACAATCATGAAGCTAAAGATAAAAATGGAGGCCAGACTTGGAACAAAAACTTGAGTCAAATACCTACTTATCTCTATCTCGCTCTCTGTGGGCCGACCTCTCTTTTTAGTGTGGACTGTAGTATTGCTATCTCCTGATTTAAATCTCCTAGTAAATTCTTCGAAATAGCCAATTCACTAACCAAAACAGAAGTTAAATAAATAATTAAATATTTGAACTACAATTACCTAGTTGATTTAAAAATCACAAAATTGTCCGCCGTTTAGGTTTAATGTGTTGGCGAATCAGGGAATTACAATCCCAATTCCTGGGGAATCGGTACCATGTGGCAACATCGGCCCAATCCGGCCCATCATGGCGGTTGTTTACTATTTTGTTTATTATGCAGTTAATTTCGTTTGAGATTGTTTACAGGAAATAATCATTGTTTTATCACAAGAAATGGTGCAAAATTTTGTAGTGCGTGGTTGCGGTAGTACGTGGTGTCCTAGAAGTGACATAAGATTCCACGCGTAAGTGTTTATTGCGTGATTTCCGACATTGGATCATTTTAAACATTTTTCACATTGTTTACAGTAATTTCTTCCTAAAACGTTTTACCAGTATTTACACTTATCATTTAATGATACCTATGTCAAGAAATAAAGATTTTTTTTACATTGAGTTTCATTGAATTTGAGCAAATTTATATTTTTTGTTTATTTAGAAAGAGAGAGTCTGCCCACAGAGAGCGAGATAGTGATACATAGTTTGTGCTTCAAGTAGGTATTCGGAGTGTGGCCTCCATTTTTATCTGTAGCTTCATGCCAACAATCAACATTGAATGCTGCCACCTGTTGCCGCCTGGCACATTGCAGATTGCGACTTTAAAAAATACACGATTTTTTGGCGAGACATAAAGATTAGAGATACCTAGATGGATTTAAAATATTATTTGCTGTGGCTTTCGAAATTTATTGATCTAAAAACATTCGGGGCCATTACTGTACGTAGTACTTATTATTATTCTGTGCTATTACACAGAGACATCTTTTTTAAGTCCGGTCGCCGAACACGTAGAATTTCGTCCTATGACCTCAAGCTACCTATCCTTATCGATCGCGCGCGTAATTATATTGCTGTCGCGCGCTCGCACACACAGTGGCGGCGTAGCATAGGTTGGCACCCGGGGCGGCACCCCCCCCCCCCCCCCCCCCCCATAATATTAATTATAGCCTAAGGCACCCCAGAATGGCACCCCCCCTGTCATGACATCGCGACCGTCCTTGCCATGCAGATGCGTCAGTGAGTACTAATCTGCGCGACTTTGTTCACCCCCTGATGCTTGGCACCCGGGGCGGACTGCCCCCACCGCCCCCCCCTTACGCCGCTACTGCGCACACACACTGCGGCCGGCCGCCCGTCGCACAGTCGCGACAGCAATATACAGGGTGTTTGGCGCATCGTGTGCCAAAATCGTTCCATGCCAGGGGCGGCTACTTTTATATTAATTTTTTTAGTAATTTCACCAAAATACTCAAATCGCATCATTTAATTTCGATTTAAACAAAAACTACTAGGCGTAGCTTCAAAGTAAATATTTTGTTTTGACGTGCATTGATGTAGGGTTGCATCAAATCTAAATTTACTGGCAAATATCATCTAGTTTTTTTTTTTAATTCAGCTTTGAAGTTTTCCGAAAAGTTAAAAATGGGGTGAACATTTAAGTTTACATGGCTATAAAAAAATAAATAAAAGAGATAGCGATCTTCGGATTTTATCAAATCTTCTCTAGTCTATCCCCATTCAAACGGTATACTAATCTTGTTTAAATAATAACAATAACTTCACAAATTCCTTAAATTAGTGCATTGACTCTACTCGGACTGATTTGCGAAATTTGTGTTTATAGGCCCTTTTTGTGTGAATAGCACATTAGCACGTTATTAAACACCTAACAGGTAAAAAATATTTATCTTATGCAATGTAAAAACCTTTTCCCTATCGTTTTTCAATGTGGATTTCTTGAAATTAAAGACGAAAATAATTATTTTGATCGTTTATTAATTATTATAAATTTTGTTCAAAATGTCCGCCTCGGCAACGTATAAACTCACGACATCTTCTTCTAATTTCGACTGTTGTCGTATGCAGCCACATTTCTCTTTTTATTACAAAGGCATTTGCGACGTTAGTAGGTCGAAAGTCTTTTGTGCTACCAAATACAAACGTATCGAATAGTAAGAAAATACGTTCTCGTCTCGACCTCGAAAGATTTTCATGCTAAAGCCTGGTCCGTGCCGTGAGTACGTAGAATTTTGTCCAATGACCCCAAGCTACCCATCCTTATCGCTCGCGCGTAATTATATTGCTGTCGCGACTGTGCGACGGGCGCCCGCAGTGAGTGTGCGGTGCGAGCGCGACAGCAACATAATTACGCGCGAGCGATAAGGATGGGTAGCTTGGCGTCTTGGACAAAATTCTACGTGCTCACGGACGAGACTTTAGCCGTACGGATAAATAAGTGTGAAAGAAAGAGTAAGAGCATAAGTAGGTACTATCCATTTAAGAACATTTATGAAAATACATTATATTTTTTTATGGGATTTCAGTGTCTGAAAAGGTGCTCTTCATCTTGCAGCACTAGCCTGCAATGTAATGTTTCAGAGTCATCTAGGGATTAATAAAAGAAAAATGATTTTCTAACATACCGATTTATTATAATAACAAAAAATATGTAGCACATCCTTCATAGCATTTTTACATAAAGTAACTTCCGTAATTTGAATGCTCGGGGTATTCCATTCAACTCGTTGTGCTATCGCTGACATATTTACTTATTATGACATGTTTATAAATATCCTTCATATCACAAAAATCGATAAAAATGAAATATACAAGGCAAAGTGCATTTTGAATAAAACTAAAAAGTCAAACATTTAAATCCTAATAAAACATAGATAGTATTATTTTCTACCTAAACTGATGAATGTTTCTTGTTAGAGATAAAATGTGGTTTTGAGCTTATCTTGTAAAGCCTTTGATGTATTCCCAGAAAATAACGTCAAAGTAAATACAAAGTAAAATAAGCCAAAACATAATTTCCCTGAAACTTATAGTTAACCTAAAAATAAAAAACTACGAGATTAAATTTCAAAAGACTTTACAAACTCAGCCACCCACCATCCTCGATTTCATTTTAATTTCAGTCTAAACATTAACAGCTACCTACAACTGAATGTGATAAATATCTTTATTACAAAATAAATTGTAATTTTATGTAATTATACTCACACATGTCAACCATGCATAAACCTACATGCCACTAAATTATTAAATCACACCTCTTATTGCAAAATTATTCTTATGCTTATTATTATAAACAACAAACAATCTATCGAGTGGATTACAAACTATCCAAATATTGCTTTTGTCTGTCAATCTAAACATGCAACACCCTTATCTGATTTGGCACATTCGACAAAATCATTAACATTATAGGTATTATGGATATGGCTGGACTAAAACACCCTGCACGAAAAGGCATGCGATCGCATAGACCCGGACCAATTTAGGAGGTAGATGTAACAGAAAACAAAATAAGTGGCATAAATTTTTTTTAGGTTTTACTACGACAGGTCTTGTCAGCACCAGATTATGTATAATATAGACGCATCGCACAAAAGTAAGAAAATATACAACATATAATAATCGACCTAAAAAGATAAGTGCAATATTGATTGCAGCACAACCTATTGCTCGCTTCTGATTACCAGTTCAAATTGTACCAGTGGAGCCTCGATATGCCTAGTGTTTCTCGAGCTTAATAAAACGTGCGTCCTAGGCACATCCGTAAGCCATACCAAGTGTAACGCACTTCAACAGTCGTAACCGGCGCATCAAATAAGCGTGTAGCACGCAGTCTTAAGTCTGTATAAATCCATGTTAATAAAAAAAGAAAAATTGACACAAACATATGAAAAGTTATGAATTATTTAAACGAAATCGAAAATCCGAACAAAGAAAACTACTTAAAAGAACATAGGCTAAAGTAAGAGAATACATTTATGTCAAAGTTACCTCAACTTTTATTAAATTGGATTACAAACAAACCACTCGTATCATAGGAACTAAAAGCAAAACGAAATTAACTTTATATTGGAAATGTTTAGATATCTAATGAGACGCGAAAAATGTCGCTAGGTATAGGTTTGTTTCAGAAGGCTGGCACGAACGATACTTGTTACGAAAATAAGGCAGCACGTTACTCCTATGAATAAATTAACGGTAATGTTTGTATAGATACGAAAAGTATCATTTGTAAGCGTTCATCGATCATCGATATAATGTGTTATTCGTGCCGCCTTGTTGGAACAAAGTAGGCGGGCGCGGCCTCAGTCGCGGCGGCGGTCGCGCGAGCCCGAGCGGTGCGAGCGGCTGCGGCGCGCCTCGCGCTCGCGGTCGCGCTCCCGCCCGCGCGACTTCTCGCGGGAGCCCTCGCGCTTGCTTCTGCTGCGGGACCTGGTCCGCCTGGAAAAGTTAATATTGCGTTAAAACGTCATTTGGCACAGATGATGCACTTGCAATAGGGCATGCCAAACCTAATTTTCATATTTCAGTTTAGTGCCAAGGGACATAGATGAAAATAAAACTGCCGGGAGTTCCACAGAATGTGTGAAAAGACTGACAAACAATGTAATATTAATCAAGATTAAACACAGATGCACAATAGCTTTTCTTTAAACTGCAATGAGACTTCATTACCATTGCAAAACAGAACCTAATACAACTACATAACTTGAAACATGGATAAGCTTGAAATGCCATCGATTTAAAAGGATGTTTAGATTTTTACAACACGACAATGTCTCCTCACCTCTTCTCGCGCTCACGTTCCCTGTCGCGGTCGCGGTCACGCTCCCTGTCCTTCCCGCGCTCGCGCTCCCGCTCCCGCTCGCCGTCCTTCGCGCGGTCGGCGTCCTTGGCGCGGTCGCGGTCGCGGTCCCGGTCGCGCGCGGTCTCGCGGTGGCGGCGCGCGCGGCGGTCCAGCTCGCGGCCGCCGACGTAGTGCCGCCGGCCCCCGCCGCGTTCGCGTTCAGACGCCCCACGCTCCTCGCGACGCTTGTCTACGGTTTTCTGTAAAATATAACAAGATGGAGCTGAAAAAATATTTTTGAAAGTTTTTACTCGAAAAAATCGACTGCCTCGGGCGACTTGGTGACCTTTGTAAGGCTCTGCATTGGGCAAATATATTTCCACCATAATTTAAGCCTTATTCACTTTGTAAGGTCGAAAACAAAAAAATATGCTGTGCCTTAGAGGGTTAACCCATGCACTGAACTGCATAGACATTAGTAAAGCTGTCGACATTTTCAAGTGTATAAGTATTACCAGGCCTGTTCATCTCCGCGAGTTTACATCAAAAACAAAACACGCACGATGGCCCACCTACAGGATACTATTCGACAAGGCCTCACATACGAGCGAACATTGATTCACGCACGCGTATTCTTGTGTATGATGGAAGAAAATAAAGAAAATGGTGTACTAAATACTGTGCAGTATTTAACTGCCTAAATAATAATAAAAACACAGAATGTACTTTTTTAAGTTGCCTCAAGACACTGAGAGGTAAATAAGTAGTTAATATTATTCATGATAATTCATGCATTTCCTCCGCCATTTTCCGCAGTTTGGCACCTCACGTCACATCATTTTACCGAAGTCAGCCCTATAGCTTCGGCGCAGTGCCGATCACTTACGTTTGTCAACAAAATGGTGCTTGACTCTTGAGACAGGCTAAATTACACCATATTGTTAATGACATTGAGCATAATTTTTTAAAAATACCTTCGCGAAGTAAAACTTCTGTACGTAGTACTTATTATTATTCTGTGGTATTACGCTGAGCCAATAAAACAATACAAGCAATAACGATAGCGTTGGTGAACATTATATCGGGCCGACAATTTAATTTTACCATCAATTGACTATCGTTTGTTAGGATTTACACTGTCACGAACAGAACAAGGACAAAACTGTTGTCAATAATAACCAACCTGAACACTTGTAATCCATCAATCTAGTTCAATCAATTCTGAAATTACTTCAATAATCAGTAATCACTAGGGTGGTCCTTATTTTTCGACTTTTGAATTATCCCCGGGGCACTTTCTCATTCGATTATATACCTCTAAATATGAAATTAGCTTTTTTTGTTTTTTTTTTTTTGGTTAAGATTTAGAGGTCGCTACCAGCTGTCAAAATATTTACAAAAGCTTTGAAGATCTTAAATCATGGTTTCATAAATGTTTTATTTAAGTGTTTATATCACATTTTAGGTGCAAATGAACATCGCATAGATAAAATAGACAGTCGCTTCTTGTCCCCTTCTCCCCTCAACCCCTCTTCTGTACCGACCATGGTACCGACGCGTCGAGATACTAACAAGTAAACTCTTATATCTTAAAAATAATTGATTGAAATAATGTACATTGTACATAATATCTTAGTTCATAGCAACAACAATAATTTTGTAATATTTTTATTTGGCTTTGGCTAAAAATAAATGAATCTAACAAATACAGATTTTGTGTTTTTACTTAAAATTCAAACCTTGGTAGCGACCCCTAAATGTCTTTTAAAAATTAAAAAAAAAATAAAGAAAGACTTTCATATGGTATATATTCAAATTACGTGGTGCCCCGCAAAATATATGAAAAAAAATTTTTTTCGTAGGAATAAGGACCACCCTAGTAATCACATTTATCAATCCAGAATTTCAGCCCGACATAGTGTAAACCAGCTCATAGAAAACATCATAAGCATTAAATACATTTTGAAATAGTGTATCTAAAACGTACGTAAAGTGACATCGTTTCAAGTCACCTATCGTCCGCGCGTTGTAGGCCAGCAAAACCACAATTTCCTGGACCTTTCTTTATCAACATTGTATAAATAGATACCAATACTAATTATTTACAACCCATAATACTAGTTAAAGTTAAATGCTATAAGTTGTTTTGCTTCAGCTAAAAATATAATATGTATAATAATGTTAATATAAAAAAATAAGATTTAACAAGAAAATCTAAGAAACATAATATGCACCACAGTAATTAAACAATAATATTTTACCAAGTTGTTGTTTCCTGCATGTAAGTGTATATCTATTTATTTTACCTTCAATTCAGCAAGTTTTTCACGTATAGTGATAAATCCAAGATGTAATTTCCCTCCGAAATGATCGGCAAGACGTCTGTCGTTATCATGGATACCCAAGTATGCGGAGCACACTTCGCACACACGCAACTTCTGCTGTTGGTATGACGACGCAGGCATTGAGTTGCGGTATTCCTGCTCAGCAACGCCTTTCTTTTTACGCAACTCGTCAATCTAAAAAATAAGATTCATATTTAATATTTTCCCAATATAATAAGATTTCAGTAATTTAAACGACCAATACGTACCTCTCCCATGAGTTTTACACTTTCTTCCACCATTCCCTCCTCTCCAAGGGCCTCCGCCCTGGCGAGCTTTTGTCCAATCTGTTCGGCAAGTTCATGGACCGCATTTGCTTTTTCCGTGACTTCAGCAGACAGTTCTTCTTGAGTCTCAGCGAGACGCTGTTTTGCCGCAGTAGTGCGTCTATCACAATCGGCAATGAACGCTTCTAAATGTTCTGTCGCCTTTAGGATACAATGTGAGATTAGATCAGAAATCTATAGTTCATTTTGTGATAAAATTAATCAAATTATTTATAAAACATAATACAAATACAAAAAAGTATTAAAAATTTCATAGTTAACTGCCACTATTGTGGGTAATACTGATGCGTCAGAGCCAGTCCATATATCATCGTTTGGACGATATTTAGACTTACTAGAGCTCTTTACTACTGTTACATATTATGTTTTGTAGTCTAGTAACTAGACTTGCCCCCAGACTCAAGATCGAACCGAATCCTCTGACCAAATTATTTCGGGCTACCAGAACTGTCTAGTCTAAAAATTACAAGAAAATATACACTCGCGAGCAAAACTATGGAATCACTTACATGGAGTTGTTTCCACGCGATCTTGTGTACTAACGAATTTGTTAGTAACAAAAAAAGTGGCACCGTTTTAAAGATTAAACTTTTACCTTTTAATTGATACAAAATTCATTTAAATCACATCGGTATTTAAAAAGATATCCCGGCTGATGTGAAGAAGTAAGGAAAAAGACATGTATCAACTGTTTGATACGTCGCGAGTTGTGGCCTACTTACCCCCTATAAAAACACGTGTTTTCGAATTTTTGCTTTCACACGTTGATCCATACACATCTCCGCTTTTTTTGACACTTTACCTGGGATTCTACACCTACAGAAGCAGCACAAATCGTTGCACTATTGCAAGAAGGGCTCAGCCAGCGGGCTGTCGCACGTCAGCTCCACATAAGCCAGTCCTGGGTTTCGAAAGTTTTAAGACGCTTTCGGGAGACTGGTGGCTTTATCCCGAGACCAACAGTTCTGAACAGCGCCGGTGCACATCGCAGAGGGATGACCGTTTTTTCATGTCAACCTCTCTATGAAATCATCATTTGAGTGGTATCGACGTCCAGCAAGAGCTCAGAAATATACGTAGGAGAGCTGTTAACGTGTGGACAGATCGTCTAAGATATAAGCAATAGAATTTGACTCCAAAAAGGTCTGCCACAGGCTCGAAACTGACGGCAGGTCACCGACAAGCACGCTTTCAATTAACTCGCACTTATTTTGATGGGTAGGCGAGTAATGGAGGCGAGTTTTGTTCTCCGATGAATGCAGACTGTGTTTGCAGTGCAGCAGTTGAAAAGGTCGGGTCTATAGGCAGCCTGGGGAGCGATTTGTGCAGTGCTGGTTCGCTGAAACAGTGGCTTATGGGGGTGGCTTGCTCGACTTCCCATCGAGATGTGTACGAGCAAATTGAAAGCGTGCTTATCGGTGACCTGCCGTCAGTTTCGAGCCTGTGGCAGGCCTTTTTGGAGTCAAATTCTAATGCTTATATCTTAGACGAACTGTCCACACGCTAACAGCTATCCTACGAACATTTCTGAACTCTTGCTGGATGTCGATACCAGTCAAATGACGATTTCATAGAGAGGTTGACATGAAAAAACGGTCATCCTTCTGCGATGTGCACTGGCGCTATTCAGAACTTGGTCTCGGGATAAAGCCACTAGTCTCCCGAAAGCGTCTTAAAACTTTCGAAACCCAGGACTGGCTTATGTGGACCTGACATGCGACAGCCCGCTGGCTGAGCCCTTCTTGCAATAGTGCAAGGATTTGTGCTGCTTCTGAAGGTGTAGAATCCCAGGTAAAGTGTCAAAAGAAGCTGAGATGTGAATGGATCAACGTGTGAAAGCAAAAATCCGAAAACACGTGCTTTTATAGGGGGTAAATGGGCCGCAACTCGCGACGTATCAAACAGTTGATTCATGTCTTTTTCCTTACTTCTTCACATCAGCCGCGATATCTTTTTAAATACTGGTGTGATTTAAATGAATTTGGTATCAATTTAAAGGTAAAAGTTTAATCTTTAAAATGGTGCCACTTTTTTTGTTACTAACAAATTCGTTAGTACACAAGATCGCGTGGAAACAACTTCATGTAAGTGATTCCATAGTTTTGCTCGCGAGTGTAGTTCAAAAATACACTCTGCTGGTACTTACATCAATATCATAGAAATAGTCTTTGGTTTTGGTTGCTAACTCATAATCCGCACGCAGGGCCAAATCATGTATTTTAGGACACTCACCTAAATCCAT
Organism: Ostrinia nubilalis; assembly: GCF_963855985.1. NCBI lineage: Eukaryota > Metazoa > Arthropoda > Insecta > Lepidoptera > Crambidae > Ostrinia > Ostrinia nubilalis. The sequence continues at coordinate 8,424,899 of NC_087096.1, read as the reverse complement.
ACGCTGCAAAGAAAATTAAAATACATAAATAACATCTGCCTCATTTTGACAAACATTTTTAGGGCAAAATTATTAAACAATCATATTTATTGCACCTTTTGAATTTGTTTTTATTAATAATACAAAGTAAAATATTTTTTTATTATCAAATTACAATTTAAAGTCCCAATATAAATATTTAAAAGACATAAATTTGCTTAATCGAATACATACAATATCGCCAAACTGCGCCCACGAACCAGGTTCATCCAACATAATATTTTACCAAATGTGTACTTACAAATTATAGAGGAAACTCCCATATACAACTTTAGTAAGTTGTTTCATCTTGGCATTAGACTATTTTAAAACTAAATTTAGTTGAGCATTTCTTAAGAATCCTAATAATTAAGCTGAGTGATATCATACCATAATATTTATATTATTGTCTACCTCATTTGACATTTTATATTTCATTAACTAGGTTTTGCTAAAGTCTGTCTGAGCAAATAGCTAATTTGTCTATTATTAAATTCAAATGTGTCATTTTTCCAAATTAAAATATAAAATAAACCTTAACCCCCTTATTACAAAAAGTTAGACTCTGGTTGATCTCTGGTTTAAATTGACATTTAGTATGGAAATGTCATTTTAAACCAGAGTTCGTCCCAGGTTTAACTTTTTTGCAATAAGGCCCTATTAGACTAAAATATCCCTGAGATGATAAAAAATATACTCCTGAATGAAGTTTACCATGTTAGTTTGCCCAATACAAGAAATAAATACCCATTAAAGTTGATAAGAAATAATAATTTAACTGTACAAAAACAGATTAATCATTACCAATAATATGGATAGGATAGATGTATAACTAACAGAAAATATGCATATCTACAAGAAATCTTTTGTGCAAAAATGCATATCTTCATGTATAAAATATGTATCAATAGCAGTCAAGAAAAAAGTTAAATAATTGAAATTGAAAATTTAACTAAAAACCTGCTTGATCTGACTTAATGTTGCCTGATAAATTATTAAGCATCTGTTCTGTTGTGTAAATAAAATTAATTTCAGGAAATAGGTGAATTTCAATGTCCTAAAAAGATAGATACCTACCTAATTACCCAACTTAAAAGAATAATTAAACTTTTTAAACAAACCAATATTAAATTTAATAAAATTTAGTTATAATTGTGTATGCTGCCTATGGAAATAATTAGTATCACAGAATTAACAGTTTTAACATCAAATTGTTTGATAAGAATGCTTTCTTACAATTATTATTACATGCAAATACTATTCCGGTTTTTCTAGCCATGTAAATAGCACAGTACGTACCCAATGCAGTTAGAATGTTTCACCGAATGCTCTCACCTGGCTAGAGATTCTTTCATGTTCCTAAAATTTTACTGTACTCACCAAAGCAGCATTAGAAACCGATGGATATTTATTAAATTGTAAGTGCCTTATTAAATTAAATCCTGCTTAGCAGTAATAATACAATCAGCTAACTATAAATGTTTTATACGTACATCTTGGTACTTACAGAACAGCCTAACTCATACAATCTATCCCTCATCTGTTAAGTATTGTGATGAGCAATAAAGACTAGTGTTGGGCATTTTCTGAAAAGCATATTTCACCAAAGTTAATGCCACTCCGATGAAAACGATTTCCCAGCGACACTACATTACAATAGGGCAACAGTTATGGCAGAATAGAAATAGTCATGTACATCAGGATTTATGATCCATAAAAATATTGAAGCAATATCACACAAAATACAAAAGAATATACAATCCGAATGTACATGAAGTGTCTGGAGACAGGAAAGAATCGAGAAGAAACATTCCCAAACTGTATTTCTGAGAAGTCATTAGTTTAAATTTACGGAGAAGAAATTATACTGCTTTGAAGAAATGTTAAATTTAAATTATTTATATCATGATCTTATAACTTTTGAGGATTAATGAAATCTCAGATTCCAAAGCTGTAATCATCATAAATTAAAACTTACCGTCGATGATAATATTTCATGAGGACAACATTGCAACAAAAACGATTTGCACACTGCATCATCATAAAACTTTACTCCGTGTTTATCGGTTTCACCTGAAATAATTAAAATTATATAATAATGTCAAATGATCATAGTTTGGTCATGCAATAAGGAAATCGAAAAATACCATTGCGCGCTGTGCCCATCAATTGATCTAACATCGCCCTCATTTGCTCGTGTGCAGACATGATGAATGCAAAATGGTTGTACGACGATATTCACAATCTTTGAATAAGTCTTTTATTTGTACATGTACAACCACAGGGAAAATACTCTCAAAATATTAAAACGAACAACATTTTAATACACCACACGCCAACACTTCAATCTTGTTTTTTCGATTGCCCAACCAAAATGGCGTCAAGCGAAAGTGTAGTACAATAGACCCCATATCTGTGAGTAGACCAAAGAGCATAATAGACCACAGACAATATTTGTAGCTTTTTCTACGAACCAAGTTCACGGCTTATCTCAGTTTAATTTGAATTAGTTGATAGCAAATATTAGTTGTACACTTTTAATGTTTTCATGAATTAATGCGTTACAAAATTCCATAGCTTAGCATAAAGGTGTTATAGTCAAAACTCATAATCGGTCAAAACCGCTATTGATTGCACAATCAAAAGTGGTTTGGTCATGGTCAAATCACTTTTGTTTGACTGATTTTTCCCAGTCTGTTACTGTAGGCTATGACATCTAAGCATGACATTCGTTAAAATATGAAGTAAATTGTCATCTATCAGCTGTTCATTGTTGTGACAAGACATTGACATTTGACGGTAAACGAAATGAAAAACATTATTTTTACAAAAAATAAACAAAACTGTTTTTCTTAACTTTTTTTACATAAAATGCTGAGCTCGGTGCAAATTCTTTTACCCTCAATTTCGAACACATCTGATGTAATTTATTATAAAGGTTATGTCAATTTTAAAAGTGATACCAAAGTTACTATTTATTTCATTAAATTCTCAGAGAACAGTAAAACAATATTGGAAGATAGTGATAAAGATATGAAAAATATTATTTACGGATGTTATTCGGAAGATGGAATCCACTCTTCTACATTTAACAAATCAAGAAATTATAACAAGTTAATAATTTCCAATCAGTCTGGTGAACTATACATTAAAAAACTTTTCATAAATGGAAATGCAATTGATGCTAAAGATAAATGCCTTATTGTATTTTACGACTTAAACACAATTCGAGAATCTGAAGTTGAATGGGAATATAGTGATGAATTATCCAAATTGCAGCAATTAGTATTATCTGAAAATCGTCAGCCCGAAAGCCAGCCTTATGATGCCACAAAACTATCATGCCCGATTTGGTTCTCCTCTTCCATGTTTATTCAACATGTTATCAACTATTTCAATGTTATGAAATGGCTTTTAATTACTATCAAAAGGGATAAAAAAGTTAGTAAGGTTTTCTTGAATTTGTCCCTTAGTATTGCATTATAATATCATATTCACTATCTTCTGTGTAATAAATGCTCTGCATTTCATATTCCAGGTGTCAATAAAGCATGGTAACTTAATGTGTGCAATATTGATGGACCTTATTTTAGGATATGTTATATTGCAATATCTTACACAGGACACAAAGGAGCTAAGCTCAATACTCATGGGGATTTTAGAGGTAACGCAAGTTTTATAATGTGTTGATATCCTGATTATTAAAACAACTTCATAATTATCAAATACATTTTCAGAACCTTATAAACATACTTTATTCTTTGCTGAAGTGGCTCATGGGAGCACCAGCAGGATTAAAATTAAATAATGCTTTTACCAAAATGCTTGGAAAATGTTTTTCTTACCATGTACAACTTTGGTGGCTATTTTTAGGTAAGTTCCAATAAAAATTTGATGTTGATTACCTTACGGGTAACTCCTATAAGATAAACTCTTTTTTAATTATCTAAACATTTATTTTTCAGATGTATCTGGTGAAAAACTGGATATTATATTACACTTATTTTATTATTTGGGCTACTTGGGGCTTACATTTCAAGCTGCAATGATATCAGACATGATCTGTATTGGAACATTCCATGCATATTGCATTTATGTATATGCTGCAAGGTGTTTTTTTTATTACTACTTGAGTTTTAGCATTCTTTTTATTTATCTCTCCTATTCATAATGCATTATTTGTTGCAGAATGTTTAATATGCAAATATCAGGCCTGATTGCATTGCTGAGGTTTTTTGTGGGAAGAAAATATAATCCTCTAAGAAAAGGAATTGATTCATGTGAATATACAAACCAGGAATTATTTGTTGGTACTGTAGCATTTACAATTATGCTACTATTATTACCAACCACCCTAATGTACTACATTGTTTTCACTATGGTAAGACAGAGAAGTGTCCCATTCAACCTTTTGTTTTTATATAATATCATTGCATTCAACATAATCCCATTAAATTCCAACAATATCTATACTTATAATAAATCTGTAGAGAGGTCAATTCTGTACATGAAATATATTTTCAAAATAACTATTGGGGGTGATTAGTGATCGATACTGATTCCAAAAATGCAATCAGTAAAATTTTTGTCTGTCTGTATGTTCCTTATGGAAACAAAAACTACTCGACGGATTTTAACGAAACTTGGTACAATTATTCTTCATACTCTTGGGCAGGTTATAGTATACTTAGGAATTCCCACGGGAACGGGAATTAGCGGGAAAATCCTTTTGTATGAAAAATCCACAGATATGGATTAGAGTAGATACAGCAAGTTGATCGTCAAAGCGTGCCATTCCGATATGTCCAAATGGACATACATGGTCGAGTGATGTTCATGTAATCCGATTACAACAATCGGTTACGATGATTTTACGAGGACAGTAGTACGAACACGGTAGAAAGAAGAAATTATTTACGGATTGAGAATTGTAATTAACAGCACAAGTAACAAATAATTAATTAGAATAAAGTAGCAGTAGAAGAAGTATAAAGTAGCATTGTTTTTAATACATATCCTGCGATGTACTCTTAAGAGTTAAAACCATGGTCCCTGTATGTGGTGCACTCATACCGATCCCAAGGAACCGTACTTACTCATAACAATAAGACACACACTGATGCATGTATTCATGCACTTGACAAATTTATGTCTTGAAACGCTGGTAGGGTAACAAAAATAACGAGATTTGACGATTTGTAAGAATTAATTTATTTTAAAAAGGTAAATAAAGATGTTTTTGGTTTTGCATTTTAACAAATTATCAGTTTTATCGGAATTAATTAATTTTCGAATCGAGTCACACGATATCATTCGATGACTTTGCAAATGCAGTACGATGATACGATTACTTTTACGTTGCGGCAATCACTAAAATTCGCTAAAATGACACTAATGACGTTTAAAAAGTGGCACGCTCGGCTTCATACAATTTTTGACACATGCTGCATCTATCCATATCTGTGGAAAAATCTAAACCGCCTAAGTTACGAAGTCGCGGGTGGCCGCTAGTAGAGATGGGTAGTGGGTAAAAACCCATTTCACCCGATTGGGTTAAAACTGGGTGATTTGGGTAAAAACCCGGTTTTTACCCATTATCACCCATTCTGGTGGGTGAAAACAAAAATAGCGTTTTTTTTAAAGTGAGAAGTGGTATTTGTTGCTAAGGGGGTGTTCTAGTGTTACGTAATGCAATCTGGAGGGAGAGGAGATCTTGAAAAACATTACAATGCGTTACAGTGGCGGAAGGGCGGTTCGATTTCAAATGTTTAAGCAGAAGTACTTTGTAGTTGGTGTTGTTATTTGTAACTTTATACCGTAATGTCATCAAAGAGAGAGTTTGGCATCTTTGGCAATCCCCCCCTCCCCCCCCCCCCCTCCATGTCCTTGCCATGATCACAAATTATTGTGTTCCTACTAAATTTCTTCTAAATCGGTTCAACGATTCTTGAAATAACACCATTTTATAAAATAATTGGTCACATCATCATAACGTGATCAATTTTACGATTTGGCCACGATATAAATGCATATTAGTGTTAAATTTGACTTATAACTTATTAATCAATAAACTTAAATGAGAAAAATTCAATAAAAATAAAGAAAAGATACCAATTGAAATAATTATAAAGTTATTTGTTTTCACCCGGTGTAAACACCCACGGGTGGAATGAAACGGGTTTTTATTGGGTTTTTACCCTCATGTGGGTTTTTACCCGGGTGGAAACCCATCTCTAGCCGCTAGTAATAAATCTCAGATCATAGATCTGAGTAATAAATAATGTTCTTTTTTTTCATTTTATGGGGGTAGATGAGTAGGTTAGAGGTCAAGCTACCTCCAATAGCAGTTTGATTCACCCATTCTGGGACTACCCTGTATATTATGTAGTTCAGAGTAGTTGATACATTTTTGGCGAATATTTGTAGTTTCCCCCTTCCCCCTAAAAACTAAAAATATTTTTTTAAACAAATTGTAGGTACCTTAATTTTATCTACCAAAATGTGCAAGCAACTATTGTTCATCAGGATAATTTTTGTTTTCTTCCAGTTTCGTGTATTGTCTTTATTGGTGGAGTATGTTTTGGCTAAATTTATTTACCAAATTCAAACTCTACCATTATATGTGAGTGCCCTGTGGCTGATACGTTCTCCTAAAGTAGCAGGTAGGTCAAAAGACAAAAGCTAATCTTCTTTTTAATTGCTACGCTTTGATTTACGAAATTACGAGTCTCATCCAATTTTTGCCTGCATATCAATGCTTCAACAATCGTCATAAAGTTTTTTTAATTTCCAGGTAACGTTTTACTGGAAGTAGTCAGCCAAGAAGAAGCTTCACCTTTCAGTATTCAATTAAAATTGTTAAACAAATCTTTAATGTATTTAGTAAATAACTTCAAACCCCCAGTTGATGAACCAAAAAAAGTAGTATGGACCAGCTTTCTCTCAAAAGTATTCATTGGTGAACAAATACTTTAATAAAGTGTGTACCTACTTTAATAAATGAAACAATTGTTTTTTATTTCTTATACTTTTATAATGTTCCTCAGTTTTATTGCGCACAAAATAAAACATATATTTGGTCACCGCACACGTGAATGTATAAATGCTTAGTTATTACTAGGTACTTAAATTATTCGCGGAAAACTGGGCAACAAATATTTTAGCAATAATTCATTAATAGATTCGTATTTATTTATTATTATTAATCAAGCAATTATGTAAACCAACTAAACTTACAAAACGTATAGTCAAGTTGTGTCACGAAATAAGATTTTTCATAATCATTTCATTTATGACTCGTGAAAACTTATTATGCAACCAAGACAATATTATGTTAAACTGCCTGTATGCTGTTACTTGTAAGGAGAGCGCGTGTCAGTTGGAGATTAAAATAAACGAAGTCATTAATAAATTGATTAAGATATCTTCATTGGAATTTATGAGAACATCACAGGTGTAAGATACCATTGAAATATCCTTATTATCTATCAAGTCGTCTGTAGATGCCAGGCCCGCATTGTATACTCTGCAATGATATGTCAGAGTATCTAATTGAAATATTTACTAACGACAACTTACTTGCGTATGCAGTGAAAATTGAAAGCAATTTTGTTACTACTGAAACAATGTGGACTAGGCTCTCTAGGCATAAGGCTATTCACAATTTGGTACCGCCTAAACACAACTCTGCTTTATTGCATAACCTATTTATACCACTTCTATCGTAGATATGATTATAATAGAGCATCTTACTAAAGGTGTAATCTCGAGTAAGCAGAAAACGTATTAATTTATTTTATGGGTATATTTTTACACAGTACTTAAGACATACGGCAAGATCTAAATGTTAAACAGTAACATGCCCGAGTGTAATATTCGAATACATAGGTATGTTTAAAGTAGGTTTGTATTAGTTTGAGAAGGTAATCGACAATGATGTTAAACACAACATTAGTAAACCATGCTGAAATCGATATTAGAAACTTTTTAGAATATCACAAGCACTTCCGAATTATTTCTATTCCGAAGTTTCCAAACTATATTTCATGTTAACTCAACTTTAGTTATTATATTGATATCATGACTGTTCAAATTAATTCAAAAATTCAAGTAATGAAATAAATCCACTTACTTTATTTGTATTATACTTAATTAAAAAAATAACTAAGCTTTATTTTATATTACATACAAGTAAACACTTTCTGTTACAGGCTATATTGATTTCTTTTCATTACAGTGAATTTTGATATAATGTAGATGAAATATATTATAGTATTATGTACACTTACGTGTGGATTATTACATATTATTATTATAAAAATGCCATATATAAATAATGTAGTTTTAGTTTCCATAAAATTTTACAATTATAACAATTTCATACATGTTCTTCTTTATCTACTATATACAACGAAGAATTTATCCAAAATATTTTTTGTCCACCAACAGACGCAACACAGTTAGTCTTATATCAATTGTTTGCAGAGTTAAAAATAAAAACATAGTTATGTTTACTATCAATCAATTTCCATTTTTTAATGAAATGAAACCTTTGTTACTTTAAGATTTAATTAATAAATTAGTAAAGAAGTTAGACTCGTACAGCGTGACAGTCATTTTTGTAAGACACAATGTGCATTCTACAAATAACACAACATAATATCACTACATTAATATATGAAGTAGAATTACTTCTCGAAGTGCTAGGTCTCCGGTGGGAAAGCCGAAAAATTACTTTTAAACATTATACCAATCCTTACCTATTTCGTAATCATCACAGACATTGTAAATTAGGATGTGATATTGATCACAGTAGACGTTTGATCAGCAAGATATACCACAAAGCAAGTTCATAATTTTAAAAAAATCTGCTTGGTTGGTATAGCACCTTACTACGCAAGCGAGACCTGCTTATGCAGTGTGAAGTGGAGACGGTGATGGTATTGGGCGTTATTAGTTCTTGAGTACACACCTGTAGTCCTTACTGACCTCGGCGCTTGCGTTTGGTGAATGCTCTTTAGGTCTAACTGAACCACGACACGATGCTAACTTTGATTCCAAAGCCTACAATGAAGAAAAGTACATGATATGAATGAAGTTTATATTAGTAGGTGATAGATATATTGATTAATGTGTTATAGCCGTCACCTCGCGTGCAACACTTAATAAAATACATTATGTACAAAGTGAAAACATTGAAACTTTAATAATCTATTTGTACATTATGGCGGTTACTCTTTATAATATAAACAAACAACAGTAAAACTATAACTATAAACAACGAGAAGTGTAAATTTATTCATTTCACTTCATAAATCATATTAGAGAAATAACGTAATGACGTGGAAATGTACAATAAAAACAATTGGCTACCAACACTAAAAACAATTACAGATAACACAAGCAGGCCTGATTCACAAGGGAACACGCACGTAACGCAACGTTACGTGTTTAAATGAGACATGCCTGCCTCATCCAGTAAATAAAACGACAAATGATATTATTCTCTGCTTTATACAGAGTAATAGCAAGCAATACAAGCAAGACAACTTATAAGTAGAGTAGGTGTTGAAAAGTCTATTTAGATAATACAATTTAAGTCTAATTTATTTTTATTTTGGAAAAATGAAACTTTTTTTTACTTTTATTTACTGGATGGACCTGAATATTTTTTTTCTTATTTACAAACAACTAAAGTACTACTTGTACATAATAATAATATCTACATTCGACTAGCAAGCTATGCCAATGATTTATTGTCCCTTCTTAGGAGTACTACAAATTGAATAATTTGACCTGTGAAACCTAACTGCAAATCTTGAAATTACACAACAGGTTAGCATTTTCGAAAAAAAAACCGTCGGCATTCCAAAAAGAATTTGTTAAGGATGGATGATGTTACTGACACAGAAATTATCTGACTGTAGAATCGCACATTTTGTGACCTCTCTAATGTTATCATTATTTTAATTTAATTAACGCTTTTTCACATTTTGGTCTTATCTTATTACAATCGAACGAATGTGTATGTACAGGCTTCGAACCTCAAAACAACTTCTTTTTCACACATTTTGTAATAAATTATCAATTTATCGGCCAAATAGAGCATCTAAACATTTTTAATTAAACCATTTACAGTACGAGTTGAAAGTTGACTCACATTTTTAGTAATGTCTATTCTCACGAGTATTCATTTAATACTATAAGTTATCGATAAGGCAAAAATGTTATTACAATAACAGTAAGTTATCTTTACAAAAAACAAAAATGATGTACATTATGTACAGGGAATATTTTTTTTAACTAAAATACAATTATATGAGTGTTTTATCAAAACATTTGTTTAGTTTTGGCATTATCATGGTTTTTCTTTGTGGCAAAACTTAAAAGATTTTCTAGTCCTTCTCTAGATCTAACAACAAAGGACCTTCTAAGCTTTCCATTTTCGCCTTGCCCTGCCCTTGCGAAAGGTTGTTCTGAGGATCTTTGATACTGTATATGATTTTGTGAATGTTTTTCCCCATTTTCAGATGCAGAATTTTGTCGATAGAGATTTCTGTATTCGACGGGTTCATGTTTTTCATTGTTTTCCTTTTCTGTAGTCTTTGTAGCGCCTTCCTCGGGCGGAGTTATGTGATGATTAGCAGCGGGAGGTGCCTCGCATGAGCATTTGACCTTACCACAATCACGGCAAAGAAACCTTTCAAGCTGTAAGCAATAAATAACATGCATACTACACACACAACAACCATGCGTAATCTAAAAAACTAAAAGTCCTACACTACTAAATTGCAACAATATTCTAACTACCTAATAACTACACACAACGTATATCTGAGTAGGTTTCGGCGGTAGTGGACCGGTGCGTTTTTCTTCTGTTCAACCACTAATATGTTAGAACGCACTATTTCACCACCATAGAAAGCTACTTAGATTGGGCTGTGATTTAATTTGAGTATAAAATTGTACTGGAAGAAACATCATTTATTTAAGCAATGGTGCCCCCCATACAGCTCACTGGGAGATGCGGATGACTAATCAATCATACCGTTTAGTCCTTAAAAATATTGTGTCGATGCTGCATAACGGTTTGGCGTGCAGGCGTATTCCATTCAAAAATATTTTGATTTAACAACTTTTTTAACATGAATTAGAGCAGGTTAGCAAAATATCTGTAAATACTGCAATGAGCAGTGGGAACACCATTCTAAATGTTTCTTCCATAATAGACTTACTTACATTTATAATAAATCTGTATACATAAGCTATCCTATTTAACCAGAGATAATGAAACAAACCACGACAAACCACAGTAAACAAGTGCACGCTACGAAACTAAATAAAACTTTCGTTGGTCAATAATTTTCTTAGGCTGGTATTATAGTCACGCTTAATGACGCGCGTGCGGTAGGCAGAGTGGAGGCAAATTAACGTATTATAGTAGGGGAAACTGAGGTGAGTTGAACCACTGATATTTCAGAACTTAAAAGTGCCTTAAGTCACAAACGCGAACTGAGGGGTCAGCGGATGGCAACAAGCAGGTTAATTGTGATGTTACTAGCTAGGTAACGGTTTTAGTTCTAAGAAATCGGTGGTATTTTAACTCACCTTCTGTTTCAAAACACCTAGGTCTCCCCTAATAAAAGGCGTGCCATCAGCATAATCACCGATGGCAGGGTGTTGCTAAAGCTTTGGTTACCGTAAGCGTGATTGTAAAATCAGCCTCATGTGCATAACTAATGTCATCCTCATAAAGGACAGTGCCAATCCATATATGGAAGTTGGACCAAGTGCTGCCCAGAATGAAACTATAGTGCATTTTGTTCCTCTGGCCAATACTAATTTGTAAACCGGAGCGCACTGAAATCTATCCCTGGAGTTAAGAGAAAAAAAGAGTTTTGTTTGGAATTATTTACATACAAAATATTATCGATGTACATACCTACACGCATAAGATTTCGCGATTTTGGCATTAAATAACACTCGTTATGTTGAACTTAACCATACTGCATCCGTACACCTTACTTTAGTACGACTTCGACATTATTTTTAAGCGATCAAGCGCTGTTGCAGTAGTTTGGTTAGTTGACCGAAATTAATTAAATCCAAAATAGAGCAAGAAGTTTTAGCTTACAATAACTTCAATAACCGATTGTAATACACCAATAAATTGATTTTTCGCAAGGATAGAGAACTAAAACTTCTTGATTCATTTTGGAAATAATGATTTCTGTCAACTAACCAAACTATTGCAACAGCGCTAGATCGCTTATAAAGAATGTCTAAGTCGCACTAAAGTAAGGTGTACGGATGCAGTATGGTTAAGTTCAACATAGCGAGTGTTATTTAATGCCAAAATCACGAACTCTTATGCGTAGTACGTATACATCGATGATATTTTGTATGTAAATATTTCAAAACAAAACTCTTTTTTTCTCTTAACTCCAGGGATAGATTGCAGTGCGCTTCGGTTTACACATTAGTATTGGTCTGAGGAACAAAATGCACTATGGGTTGATTCTGGGCAGCACTTGGTCCAGACCCTGGCACTATCCTTTGCTCTAGTTTCAAAATATAATCTTTAACATCAAAATAAATGGTAATTTTCTTAAGGGAATGATGTGTTTTAATTCTGGTCTTTATTTACATAATTAATTTGATAACTGTCTTTGGCTTTTTTCAATTATCCTGTTTTATATACAATAATGGCCTGAATGAAATAAATAAATTGAATATAATACATACACAATATAATACATATACAAGGAACTAATAAGTAAGTGAATTTTAAACTAACTACCTACCTACCTAACTTAAAAATTAAATAATATATTATGATAAATAAATATGAATACAAAATATAAATTAAGTGACTAGACAAATTATTAAAGAAATTAGCTACATATTGTATTCTATGTTTACAGTGCTAAATTGATAGAATTTGTGAAATATTCAAAGGCAAATAGCACTACGACAATAATTACAATAATTTTAAGTGAAGACGAAATTATATTGTTTTGACTTACCCCTACTTTGCGAAGAAGATCTCCAACTATGTTTATTGCTGATACTCGAGAAGAAGGCGTCATAGCATTTCCATTGATTTCACCTTCAAAGAAAAAAATCGTTACTAATGTTTTATGAATTAAACATTTATAAATATCTTTATCTTATCATTCACTTTATGAAAGCACACCATTTATGTACATAAATGGTGATAAAAATAAAATATTCATAATTATAAATAGTGAAAGTAGTTACTTTCACTATTTATAATTATGAATATTTTATTTTTGGCTATTTAAATAATTCCTCTATATTTAAAATAATCTTGTCATTAAATTAATATTTAAAATACTAATTACTAAGCACAACACATGAAGTAACTTTTTCCACAAATTAAATGTTTTCTTAGCATTGTATATTAACTTTTATAAAAAGTACTCTCATAACTTCATTGCCTTCAATCTAAAATATTTAAAAAATACTATAGTAACATGAAACATTTCTAGTGTCTGGTTCCTAAAAAATCATCCTATTTATTATAAACAATCTAATAGGTAAGTTGTACACATATTTACGTTTTAGAGGAGAAGTAATAGATGTTTGTGTTTCGATTTCAACATGGGTCCTGGAGTTACTAATAATTCCATTGACTGCCGGTGTTTCATTTTCTTCATCCTCTTTCTTGTGTGATGGAATCAGTTCCATTACTTTTAATTCTTGTTTCAGATCTACAAATAATTATTTTTATTAATAAAAGAACACAGATTGCAACACTGAGACAAAATATTTGATTTTTACATACCTCTAGCTTCATCTGTTGCTCTCTGTAACTTAACCCTTAAATTTTCTATTTCATCTACTTCACTTTCTAATACAGCATTCCTTTCATATGCTTGATTTAGCAGTGTTTCTATACATGAAACTGATTCTGATATAACTCTGAAATTAATAATAACAAAGCATATTTGAAATATACATCAGGGAAAGGCTCACTTTTACATGAAAAGCTTAAATATCACAAAATATGAAAAATAGATTCACAGCCTTTTTTAGTTCCAAATACTTCATAATAATAAGCTTACTCAATCGAAAAGTGTAATGATTATATTTCATTAAAAAATGCACTCATAAGGTTTATTACCTTGAATTTTGATTGCTTTTCAAGTGTTGTAAATTAAATAAGAAAAACATACAGTGATTCTTTAATAAAGCATAATTGTGTAATGAGCCAGTTTTTATTTAAATTACATGACTCACTTTATTTCGCAATCATATAATTAGAGTTGCCACAGACAAAGCAAATAACCACTTCCCATTAGTTTCCAGTTTTGTAACGACCTAATGGTCTTTGTAAAAGAGAATTACGAGCTTTGGAAGAAATGTTAAGCTTAGTCATAATGATGAGTCTAATTAGATAATGCGCAAGTAATAAAACGGAGAAGTGTAGTGGTGGTGTAACAATGTATGTACAATAAAATGGAACCACTATGTGCTAACGTCATTTATAATTATAAAATTTTACCTTTGACCTCTCTCTAAATCATCATTTTTTTGTTCTAGTTCTCTGATATAAACCGCCTGTTTATCTTTGTCTATTTTTAAGGCTTGCAGTTCATTTTCTAAGGCATTTGTTTCATGTTGACTCCTTTCTAGTTTATTCTGCAAGACAATCAGCAACAAATATAAGTTAAAATTGTATTTGATACAATTGTATTGTGCAGACAAATGCATAACAAAATAAGCACTGTAGCATCTTATATCATTGTTACAGATGCGATTTTGCTACAAAATTGTACAGCCTGACATGCTATTAATAGGGACTTACTCTAAGCATTTCAATTTCATTCTTCAGCCTTTGATTCTGATGTTCTAGATCTCTGTTTTGTTTCTCAACTTGCACTAATGAGGCTTCCAATTCCTTTTCCAGTTGTGCCGAGTTTTCTGTGTATTCATCTAACTCCTGTTGTATGTCGTTAGCCCTAAATTACAACAAAAGTGAGTCATAAATACCATCATTGTGAATGAATAGTTGATACGCCACAATGCAAAATATAAACAAACTAAAGTGAGAGGGTTGTATACTTACTTCTGTTCGTAGTGTTTAGCTTGTTTTCTCCAATATTCAATTGATTCAGAATCAGATTGTCTTGGAGATTCCATTTTTTGTAGTAAGATTAAACTTTCAAGAAACGATTTTTCAAGGATGGATCACTAGCGTACCATTACATTTATGTTGTGATATTGATCTTAGTATCAAGATTTGAAGTGTTAGGGTGCAGTGAATTTTGATTAGAATCGTTACGAAACACAATTTCGATAATTTCTCAAGCTCAACCAAAGTGGCCGTTAAAACGCAGAATGTGACACAGACAGACAGCCTGTCTTTTTCTCAAAACAAGTCAAATGCCAATTTTACAAAATGGCGATCGTGATGAGAATTCAGATGTTGCCATTAAACAAAAATGTTTTTTACTTTTACAGATTCATTAGGCACTTTTGTAAATAGTTGATAACAACTTATTAAACGTCTTGCAATTTCAGTATTCATTTCATTTATCATTTGACTTTTCAGCAACAGTGCCGGTACTAAATAACTAGTCTTTGTACCACAATAAAACTTTTAGATAGCATGAATTCGATACGATTGTAATTAGAGATGGGTTTCCACCCGGGTAAAAACCCACATGAGGGTAAAAACCCAATAAAAACCCGTTTCATTCCACCCGTGGGTGTTTACACCGGGTGAAAACAAATAATTTTATAATTATTTCAATTGGTATCTTTTCTTTATTTTTATTGAATTTTTCTCATTTAAGTTTATTGATTAATAAGTAATAAGTCAAATTTAACACTAATTTGCATTTATATCGTGGCCAAATCGTAAAATTGATCACGTTATGATGATGTGACCAATTATTTTATAAAATGGTGTTATTTCAAGAATCGTTGAACCGATTTAGAAGAAATTTAGTAGGAACACAATAATTTGTGATCATGGCAAGGACATGGAGGGGGAGGGGGGGGGGGATGCCAAAGATGCCAAACTCTCTCTTTGATGACATTACGGTATAAAGTTACAAATAACAACACCAACTACAAAGTACTTCTGCTTAAAAACTTGAAATCGAACCGCCCTTCCGCCACTGTAACGCATTGTAACGTTTTTCAAGACCTCCTCTCCCCCCAGATTGCATTACGTAACACTAGAACGCCCCCTTAGCAACAAATACCACTTCTCACTTTAAAAAAACGCTATTTTTGTTTTCACCCACCAGAATGGGTGATAATGGGTAAAAACCGGGTTTTTACCCAAATCACCCAGTTTTAACCCAATCGGGTGAAATGGGTTTTTACCCACTACCCATCTCTAATTGTAATACGATTAATGATATAAAACTTCATACCAAAGCCGTATTTGTTTAAAAAAATATCCTGACAGCTGGCTGTCAGATTGACTGATGAATGAAATGACAGATGATTTGTTCCTTCGTGTTTCTTGTTTGGATACTGAAACTGTGAACAAATAATGTAAAAACTAGTTTTTATGATCATTTATTATGCTTCTGCAGATTTTTCATGAAATTGTGATTACAAATGAAAACCTTAGTTCATGTAGAATAATTCTGCAATGCCTTAAAATCGGTGAACGAGTTTCAAAGTTCTGCATGTTTATGACTGACGTGTAATGTTTCCAACGGCGGACACTGAAGATATCGTACAGGTCACGTCATTAAATAGAAAACCGTGTGTTAATAGCGATGTACGAGATTCGTCTGATAATACACAACTTGCAAAACAACAAACTAACAGGGAGTTAACGTTAAACATGTTGGTCAAAGAAATGATATTTTGCATAGCTGTTGCACTCACAACATACGGAGCTCTGCACAATCCGTAAGTTCCTCCTATAACTAAGAGGTGTTAGTATTCAAATCCGATCGTGTGAGTGAATTATCTTTTGTTTTTTTCTCAATTTTAGGCCCCCAAAAATATCAAAACATCCTCAAGCTGTGAGATTCTTTGACCCAGAATCTGCAGTTACCGACTGGTATAGAGGTCAGCTAAGTGATGCCTTAGGTGTTGTCAACAGTGTGGATATCTCATTTGTAATGTACTATGCCCCCTGGGATGCAGAATCACAGTATGTTCGTGGAGAGTTTGACAAGGCTGCCACTGTACTGGGTGATCGGGTCAGTTATCTTTATCATAAACCAGTAAACTGGACATAATTTGTTAGAATTTATTGCTTTTCTGATTACCAGAGATTTGAATTTCATTATTATTTATAAATTTCTCATTGAAATTTCACAGTTGCTCATTTGAGACTAGATAATGAATGTGGTAATTGATCAATTTATTTATAAAAGTCTATGAATTTTTTTTACTTTCAAGTAATTAAACTTGAAGTTAATGCTAATTTAATTACATTCCTATTAATAATTTTAAATTAATTGGAAAAAATATCTTAATAACAGGTTCACTTTTCTGCAATTAACTGCTGGAATCCTGGCAGTGAGTGTAGATTACAAAACAATAAAATACCATCATGGCCTATTTTAATGGCTTATACAGTTACATCCAGAGGTGTGCTCTACAAAGGTACTTAAAACTGCAATACTCAATTTGAATGAAAAATACTTTATAACATTTTGAATGATCACATTTATTTTTTATTAATTTTCAGGACCTAGAGATGCTCAAAGTATTGTAAAATTCTTACAGTTAATAATGAAACCATTAGACAGGGTTTCTTCTACTGAAGATCTAATAAATTTAATATCTATCTGTGATGTGAGTATGAGAATAATTTAACTTAATATTATTTTTACTTCTTACAATGATTTAATATGATTTATGTCATTTTTAGGCTGTAGCAATAGGTTTCACACCACTTGCTGAAACTTCAAAGTTTTATAACATTTGGTACTATGTGGCTCTGAAGGCTCGCGAGTTTGATACTGTTGGAGAAATATGCTTTGCTGTTGTGACTTCAGAATCATTGGCTGCGGAATTAGGAATTTATACTGTACCAAATGTTCGTCTCATGTTGTGGAATACTACAAAGGTATTGTAGTCATACATTATATTTTTAAGTCTACAATTTATTAAAATAGTTATTTGTCATAGTATACACAGGTGCCACACAGTGAACAAAAATTTTATTAATGTCTGAAACTGAAATTATCAATACACATCTTTGTTTTCATGGTACCAAGTTGCTAATGTGTTGCTCTGAATACAGTGGTGTGTGTTATATTGTTCCGCTATCAGTTACGGTAGATGTGTACTACTACTTCATACACATATATTTTTGTAGTGTGTAAAATATCTTATTTAAGTTTTAAAAATCCATAATGTTGTAAAACCTGTTAAAACTGTTTATTACAGGAATATACTGCAGAGGATCCTTTACGACCCTGGAATGAATCTGCAATTTTACAATGGGTTTTGGAGAACTTTACTCAACCAGTATCAAGAATAATACCTATGTGGAAGAAGGCTTTTAGTTTTGAAAGATATGCAGATGGAAATCCTATTTTGATATTATTTACTCCTTTAAATCCCTTGTATGAGCAGATACCTTCATATGCTTTGGTATGTACCTAATATAGATTGATATTAATCATTCTGATATAGAATTTCTTACTCAAATATGTTTTTCTTACAGTTGCGTGAAGTTGCAATGGAGTACTACAGCTGTAAAACAAATAACTCAAACTATTTGACATCTGAACTTATAAGAATACAAAAGATCCAGAGATTGATATATGAACGAAGGAATTACGCAAAATATTGTGAAAGTCTTAAGCATCGAAAGCCTAAACAGAATTTAAATTATAAGAGAGAAATAGTTTCACATAATAATAAGTATCCTTGGTATAATGCCACACATAATACCCCAAAAACATTGGCATTTGACTACCTCCTGAAACACAGATTGGCTATGTCTAAAGCATTAGACAGTGCTAATGATGAGGCAGACATTGTGGCGACCTTGGCCATGTTGCAGCAATGTGATACAAAAGTAATGCCAGCTGAAAAAGAGTTTTATGATATTTACGAGCAATGTGAAAAATATGAGGAAAGCTTGGCACCTGAACAGGAGTTGGAATCTGATTGTTCAAAGTGAGACTTTTTTTTAATAATCCTTGCAATAGTAGCATTAGATTCCACAACAGAGGTAGTTATATCTTAGCGCGAGCTTTTTTACATGGTGAGTCAAATAAATGGGTCCGGGAAAATCAGAAGGCGGAAAAACATTAACATTACTTTCCATAATTAGGGCTCATTGGTTTGACTTGCACTGTAGAGTTTTTATAAAACTTGAAATTCTTTTTTCAGCTTAGAGACTTCTATGCTGCCATTTGATGATGACCCGTTATCAGTTGAAAATCTGTTTCATGATCACCAGCAATATCTATGTAGAATATTTAATTTTGCAAATGAAATTGGGCCACCAGTCGCACCAGCAAGGATTGCGAACGCGGAAGAGAAACAAAATATATCGCGTGTAGAAGGGCTGGCTTGTGAGAAAAATTTCACACTACACATGTTAGCTGTGGATAGTGTTCGTAATCACCATTTTGCCGAGTTTTTAGGTATTGATGTAACGAATGTGAAGGACAAAACTGCTGTCGTTATTTTAGATACTAAAGTAAGTACTCGTTAGGCCTGCCTGATGCTGATGCGATTTAATATAAATTAATAAATTTTATGGTCTATCTTCATTGGTCAACATGATAAGTTCTTTTTTTCTTAACTTTATAAGATGTTTATTTTCTTTCAGCTGGAAACCCAGTATTTGTTGTCAGAAGAATATAGTGCCAAATCTGTTAGAGATTTTATTTATAACTTTACACATAAAAAGTTGAAACGTTATTTAAGAACGCATGTTGAAGATGCATCTCACACACATTATTTCGGTTCTGAAGAGAATGTTGGCGACGAGAGTACCAACGAAAATATAGTAGATATTATAGATCTAACAACCAAGACTTTTAGAAAAATTGTGAGGACCCCAGGAACCGTAAGTATATTATTATTTGTTTTTTAAAAATATAATTTAAATACAAGGGTATTTTTACGCATTGAATAAATGGATAACCATTTTACGCATGGCAACCACTGTTTTTATTTTGCATTGTCACCATTGAAGAAAGAAGAAAGGAGAACTTTACTATGGGGTAGTAAAGTTCTCCTTTCTTCCTGATTGGCAATGCAATGCAACAAGCTGCTAAACGGTTTGTTTGTGAATTTTTCTCTTATTTGGTATCAAATAAACATTTTTTCTCTTTCATTTTCTCACTGACGCATGAGCTCTCGATTAGAAGATACGTACGTTTCTAGAAATTTGCAATTATTTTTAAAAACAGGTGAGCATCGTAGCGGTTTGCGGCGGCGCGTGCAGCGCGGGCACGACGCGCGCAATTTCGGCGGCCGCGCGGCTGCTGCGCTCGTGTGGCGTGCGCGCGCGCCCGGCTCGCCTCGACGCGCTGCGACACGATCTGCCGTGGCACTACACCGCGAGTCATTACCCCACTATCTTCGTATTCAGTGCTGACGGGTGAGTGAGCAATCCGCCTCGACGCGCTTCGCCACGACTAGCCGTGGCATTATACCGCCAGTCATTACCCCACTAAATTTGTGTTTAGTGCCGATGGGTGAGTGCATGTTAAATATACTTAAAATTAAGTCTGAGCATGAGTATACTTAAGTTACAAGACTTACAACTCAATGCATACTGAAAGTCGACACAATAAGGGCGCAGTCGCAGCGCCTCTACCGACCGTGACAAACGCGATGTGCGTTGCGCCACTGTAGTGTTTCCTCACGCCTCTAATTTTAAGGCGTTGAAGACGTCTTTTCCGCAGTGCAGCGGTCCGTATTTCTACATACAACAACGTCAACGTCACATGTGTGACATGTATGAAGCCCGTGTGACATTTCCCTAAGGCCCAGTTCGCACTACGGTTAAACCGCCGCGGTTTTAATCGCGTGATATTTCAAGTACATAAAACTAATGCCAGCGTCTGCACTGCGGCTTTTTCCCGCGTATATGTTTCGGGTGGTCTCGCGGTTTGGCGGTTTACCGCTTGCGGGAAAAAACCGTAGTGCGGACTCAGCCTAAGACTATTTTTTAAATATGTCAATCTGTTACAGCAGTCGCGAGGCGGAGTCGCGTACGTACCCCGCGGCGCAGCGCGTGTCGTCGAGCGGGCTGGTGGCGCTAGCGTTGCGAGCGCTCGGCCCGCGCCGCCATTTGCGCGTGCGACTTGCGTTATGTGCCGCCACGCAGGTCAGTGGCTTGGACTCTATCTGTATATGGCATAAGGCTCATTTTTGTTGGTTGGTCGTTTTAAAACCAAAATTTGAAATTATTTATGACAAAGCTAGCGTATTATAATTAATGAGTTATTTGGACTTTTCTTTGTTTTGAAATTAATATTTGTTGGGTCAGTTGATTTGGAAAACAGAAGTGATGTTTATTATTTCCACAAAAACTTAAAAATTAATACTTTGGTTGGACCATCCTTTATTCGGTCCGCTTTTGCTTGATGCTATAGTTGGACTGAAACATGTTAAATGTTTGTTCGCAGATGTTATCGGATAAGAAGACTTGTCTAAGAGAGTTGAGAGAGCACGTGACCACCGTTATAGCTCGAAGCCTGAAGTACTGGCGGCGCACTGAACACAGGGAGCTCAAGGATGCCCTCCTCAGGAGACTGCAGTACCTACACCAAGTGTCGCTCGACTTGAGCACCCTCCACATCACAGATCTCCACGAAAATAGTCAGAAACAAAAGACTTTGCTAAACTCCCTCAGCCTACTATCCGAGAATTGGGACATAGATGTTTCAATATTAAGCAAAAATGTCACGTCAACAGAAATCAGAAGTTGATATTAACTTATGTTTTTGTATATAGTGTACATTGCTTATTTTATAAAATACCTATTATTTATTTTTAGAGGATAAACAGTTATTAAATGTTGGCTAAAAGTCATGTTGTTGTTTTGAATTTATAACGCCAAATCCCTCACGTCCTGTAAGGAACTGCGCCCCGATTGCGCTAAATATTTTCAACTGCAACGCAACTCGCATCGTGGTGTGGTGTCGCTTTGACAGCTACTTGAAACGAAGATGTAATGTAAACGGTACGCACTGCGTCTTTGTGTAAAAGCTGGACAGAAGGCGCTACTCCTTCTCAAACGCTTCACGAGCATTTGCTGTTTTAGTGAAAAAATAAGGTGTTCGGACTTAATGGAAAATACTTAAATCTGTTGTTTCATCTTTGTTTGTGCGTGAACTTTACTGCGATACCGAATTGCACATCAGCTGGAATGAACATGGAGCGTGACTGGAGTGTGGTCTAGAGCAGGGTTTCCCAATTTTTTTTTCCAAGGAACCCTAATTGATTATACTTTTCCTAGCGGAACCCTACTTTGATAAATGGAAATTTAAATGAAAAACAATAAAGTTTTTATGCAATTATTTGTAAACAAGTCGGTGCGCGCGAACAACGTCGGTCACGAAACGTGGGATAATATTTTTACGAAACCCTTGCGGCCTTTCCACGGAACCCCAGGGTCTAGAGATGATATGCCAATGAATTGGAGACATTACATACATATTATCGCAATCGGGACCCTGGATAGAAAAACACCTACAGTAATACAAGGTGAGTGAAGGGCGATCTACTTTATTCATTAAATAAAAAACGCAGATTTTCATTACAAAATAATAATTTTATTTAAAATACTGAATAATACCAAAAAAGATGAACATTGACTAGAACTAAAATTCAACGTCTCTGCCAAAGAATGACAGCGTGTTCTGCCTGGTGCTGCTACGCCACCCGCGCACGACGCTAAATATCGTCGACATGGATTTCTTCACGTATGTCTCTGAAAAAGAGGCATATTTTCATTCGAGTCTGGATACGTAAACTTTTGTTGATAAAAATCGCGAAAATTATTGCGTTACATCCATGCCCTTTGAAAACGCAAGACATTTGCGTAGCATTAATTCCGTGTTCTACGACTACGACGCCGTAGCTACAAACGTAACGCTGTAGTAAGTAGCATCTTAGTAGGGATGATCGTCTATAACGACCTTGTAGCAAGATAAACTTATAACGTTATTTGATCCAGGACAGCAGACCTCTGCGTAGCATTTCCGTAGTCCACATGCTACGACTACGACGACGCCTAAGCTAAGGTTGATAAGAATCGCGAAAAAATTGCTAATTGGCACATTTTGATAATGAAGACCTCTGCGTAGCATTTCCGTAGTCTAAACGCTACGACTACGACGCCGTAGCTACGAACGTAGCGCTGTAGTAAGTAGCATAGTCAGAAGCATGATCGGTTATAACGATATTGTAGCTGGATAAACTGAAAACGTTATTAGATCCACGCCATTTAATACCGCAGACCTCTACGTAGCATTTCGGTGGTCCATACGCTACGACTACGACGCCGTAGCTACGAAGGTAGCGCTGTAGAAAGTAGCATAGCAGGGATCCTTGTGACAGGATAATCTGTTCGTTGAAGACGGCAAAAGGAATTCACCTATAAATGAACTTTGGTCCATCCATAGTTTTCGTATATTTATATAACGTTGTTTTATTGTGAAAATTACGCGTTGAATTGAAATAAAATATTTAAAAAGAAAATGTCTATGAAGTGTTTCTATACTAATACACAATACTTACCCAACAAGCTGAAGTCTGTGTAGTTGGGAAATAATGCATGATACGGCTTGATGAGGAACACTAGATCTACCCCCACCACTCCTGACAAGTAGTCGCTCAGCGAGCCCGCCACCCTTACGTCATTGCTGCTTTGGTGTACCTGCAGTGAACAAAATATTGTAAGTACCAAGTAGAGGTTCGAGTATTTTAAACTTCTGATAACATTAAATACTGTTAAAAATTCAAGGGCAATGCAAAAAGGCTTCAATTATTGACACATTTCTACTTTCTTTGATATATTAGGTATTAAGATTGTAAATGATAAATTAAGATCTTGTTGTTTGATAAAACGAGTTGTAAGTATTATTTGGTTCATTTAGATTAGATGGTTTTGTCTTGATACCTACTAATGCACTTGCGATTTTAAATAACGAAAGTATTTGAATTGCGTGTTTGATGTTCATGATAAACAAGTTTATTGGTTACGAACTAGGTAGATGCCTATCTAGGATGGTTATAGCTGTTGTTGTAGTCTAATGCACTACTGACCTCATAAAGTCGTCCGTCTGGTAGTCGCGATTGCCTTGCAGTATATTCACCGATGTCTTGCAATGTGCGGTAGTTGCTAGGTTGCCGCATCGAATATCGCCATGGATACAAAATGTATTCCTGAAAACGACAAAATATACAAAAACAAAATTCTTTCTAATGGATAAGTAGAAAACAAATGAATGATTCATACTTTTTTAGGCACGAAACTGGCATGCAAATGTATTGCAAGATGAATAATGTCTCCGAGACGATCGACGTATTTGCGAATAGCCTGAGATTCACTCGTAGAAAATGGTTTAACGCCTGGGTAGAACTGTGAGCAACGTTCAGGCGTTCTGTGTACGTCGTCTGAAAACCATGAAACATCAATTACTGAATACGTACCGAATAAATAAAATCAATCTACAATTATTAATAAAATCACGTTCTCAATAGACATTCAATTGAGATCTAAGGGTTTAACTAAGTATATGTATATTTTTAGGCTCAAGCTTTTACAATGTAGAGAGCTCTAATTTATGAAAATACTGATAGATTCAGTTGTAGTATTCAAAATGCTCGAACGAACACTAATAGATGGCGCTGTCTGTATTAAATGTAAGAACTTGTGAAATCAAAGAAAACAGTTTTATACTTAGTAATGCCACGCCGATATTTAGAAATAGATAGAGATTGTTTGCAAATCATAACAAACGCAATTTCGGCGAGAATCTCAAAACGGCCGTTAAATTGTTTTTTATTTACATGCAAGTATTTAAGTAACTACATAGGTTGAATAAATTAAAATGCTATGATAAGAAAACTGACCTTGCCAGTGATAAGCGAAATTGCGATTAACGTTGGTACCAAAGCAAGTCTCTTGCGCATTTTCCTTGTCCACATTTTTGTGCCAATGGTTAGGGCGGGTTTTGTTTCTTGCCGTTATATTACGAGACCATATTAGTGGGTCTACGGGTCTCAAGTCGCGTAGGGTTTGAGTGAAGTGGAGACCGTCAGGATTGCCCATGGGTATCAGATACCTACAATATTGTAAAAAATACATTGTAAGGAAACGTTTTTAATGTTGAAGCTAACCAAGCTTTGTAAAATTCCGAATTATTTTCAATAAAGCTCTTCCGATCTAGGAATTTGAGCCGGAGATTAAATTCAACAATATTATTCAAAGACAAATGTTAGTTTTTACTACCTAAATCTAGATTGAAAGGTGTATAGCAAGACTGAGAGAAAGAAAAGTTGGGATAAAAATGCTTCTAGTAGAGCAAATTGACGATTTTTATACAAACGACCCAAAGAGTATCTACCTACCTACAGCAAACAAAACATCAAACTATACAGGGTGGCCAAAACAGTGAGGTCTAAAAGAAAAATTTAGATTCCTTACATCAAGGTGTACCTAAATCACCCCCATGTATGTAATACGATTGTGCTTAGTTTAGGAGATAGAGTTGATTTTGTGATATTTTAAAATTTTGTGACCTAGTAGGTTTTAAACATTTTTATCTTTTTTTTGGGGTGACTTTTCTCAGATTTCTTTTTTTCGACAGATTTTTTATTAATTGCAGATGTTTGAAAAAAATAATCACCTTCCTATCTTTGATTCAAGATACAAAAGTTTTGCTAGAAACATTAAAATTATGCTTTTATCAGAACACTATCAAATTTTCAACTTAATAGTTTAAGTAAAAAAAAAGAACTTCCATAGGTCCAAACCATTTTAAAAACTGCGCCGTTTCCTGAACATTCATAATAATACAGAAAAACATGTACTTAATGGGCCATTATTTCCTGTAATCGGTCCACTAAAGTGGTAAGTCGGAGATTCCGTTACATGTTTTTGACTTTCTTAGAGTGAATTAATATTGGGAATCCTCTAAGTTTACATTACGTAGAACAGATTTAGAGCAGTTACTGGAAAGAACATGTTTTTATTCTCAACAATGAAGCTCTTGCCTTTCATCACACCTGGTGGAAACTGATGATTAGGCTGAAGGTGGAAGGGAACTTCAACTACAGAGGAACTATGACTTCCTACCTCCAAATTCTGGAACACATTGTTATTTTAAGTAAGTTTTAATGAACATAAACCAAATATCCCTAATTCTTCTTCTCACTGTAGTAGGTATTTCAAGGGTAACCGTAAAATGTAACAACTGCCTCTGTCTTCAAGTGGTAAGAGGTAAGTTTCAGAGGTCCCGGGTTTGATTCCCAGTGGAGGTGAAATTTCCTGCTCGGTTTGGTTGGCGGTAGGGTTTGATCTGAGTCTGCCTGGCTAGCAACTTTATTTTCCTAAGTCTGTCACTATAACAATAATGTTAATAGCATTACTGTATTCCGGCATTTGGAGGTAGGAAGCTATAGTTCCTTCCACCTTCAGCCTAATCATCAGTTTCCGCCAGGTGTGATGAAGGGCAAGAGCTTCCTCGTTGAGAATAAAAACATGTTCTGTCCAGTAACTGCTCTAAATCTGTTCTACGTAATGTAAACTTAGAGAATTCCCAATATTAATTCACTCTAAGAAAGTCAAAAACAGGTAACGGAATCTCCGACTTACCACTTTAGTGGACCGATTACAGGAAATAGTGGCCTATTAAGTACATGTTTTCTTGTATTATTATGAATATTCAGGAAACGGCGCAGTTTTTAAAATGGTTTTGGACCTATAGAAGTTCTTTTTTTTATTTAAATTTTTAAGTTGAAAATTTGATTGTGTTCTGATAAAAGCATAATTTTAATGTGTCTAGCAAAACTTTTGTATCGTGAATTAAAGATAGGAAGGTGATTATTTTTTTCAAACATCTGTAATTAATAACAAATCTGTCGACAAAAAGAAATCTGAAAAAAGTCAACCCAAAAAAAAGATAAAAATGTTTAAAGCCTACTAGGTCATAAAATTTTAAAATATCACAAAATTAACTATATCTCCTAAACTAAGCACAATCGTATTACATGGGGGTGATTTAGGTACACCTTGAGGTAAGGAATCTAAATTTTTCTTTTAGACCTCACTGTTTTGGCCACCCTGTATATTTTATGTTTGTGAAAGAATCGCACTTATTGCATACAGTTGTATAACGTACCTACAGTGTTTAGCTCTAAGTGCTCAGGTCTTTACATATAGGTATTGTTCGGATATATCGATGTTGCTTATTCACCATTAGCGCCCCTTCATAGGTAGGTACCGATTAGAGACCAATCAGTGACAGGTGATTAATTATATTTCGTTAATTAGATATCGTCGGTATTAGATGATAGGTTTATAATACCTACTCAAAAGACGTAATAATGGCAGGTAATATCAATTTCTTTGGGAATTTCATAAAAAAATAAATGTCATGGAAGATACGATTATAATTTAAATTTTTTACTAACCAATCGTAATCATTAAAGAAAGGGGTTTGGTAGTTGCTATCATACAACAACTTGTCTGCCAGTTCCAGGATCGCGTTAGGAGCTCCCCATGCCATTCCATTCAATCCTAAAAAATAAAATGTGCGAGTAGTTGTGATAAAAATTAATTGAAAATATTTCACGATAAGTAAGTTAATTCATTCGGTACCTAGATAATGTAGAGAGCACGTTAATCCGTCACGTGTTGACTCTACCTTTATCTTTATACGAATCATGAAACCTTTTAGAAGTTTATACCAAAGGTTTTGCAGCTCACGCAGTAGAAAAAAGAAAGTTTAATGGAACCAAAGTTTATAATAAAGGCGGCCGACTTCAAATCCACTCCTAGAGATAAAATTTAAAGCAACCTTCCTTTTTATGTCAAACATCAAAGTGATTAAAGGCAATTCCAACATTATTAAAATTCACGAAAGAGGCGATTAGTCGAGCTAATACCTTTTGATTTAAAGATTAAGTAATTGATTAGGTGTAATTTATCATTTCGATTCGCGTAATACCTACCTGTTCATCAATTATTTTGTATGAAAACTGAATTGTTGACAATAATTATTAACATTTCACATGATTGCCTAATAATAAAAAATATGTTTATGTTTATGAAATACATAAATTCTACAAAAAAATAAAGATTCACATAAACATTCAGGCGGTCTTATCGCTAGGAAGCGCATTCTCGTGGATACGTCAGAGATTTCTACGACATGAATAACGATAATATAATTAAAGTTCTTGAACGAGTCATGTTTATGTAGTTAGGTACATATTGTAGGTAGGAATTTATATATTACAAAAATGTAAAGCAGAACGTTCGTTACAAGACCTTGACTTCCCATTGTTTTTCAAGTTAGTGCCTGTTTAAGACGAGCTAATAACAAATTTAATGATTACAAAAGTGCTTAATACCGGATCTTAGTAAAACAAATCATGTTAATACAGCCAAAGAAATTGAACTATACCTCCAATAACTAGTATCCCTGGCTTCTTGCTTTGTCTATCACTATGTAGCTCTAATGCTACAATACTTCGGTTCTCAAAGGTGGTTGGTTTCAGGTAGACCACTCGAGCAACCGACTTGTCCTCGTAGGCAATTCGTTTCGACTCTTCCATCACGGTTTTGTGATCAACATATCGGTTGAATTTTAGATCTGCTCCAAGAGATCTCACTGTTCTCATTTTAGCTCCTGATCTGAAGAAAATACGTTTTTAATGAAAACTAGTTTTGTAGTAGGATTCTTGCCCCTTGTCTAATTTTAGATTCTCATGATTAAGTATACCTACACAGATCTTTATAGAAAATTGCTCTTTTTCTCTCCACAAAATTAGTAATAAGTGACGGTTACCTACACCTTTACATAGTATTATTATTTGGATATGTAATGTACTACCAGCTAAACATTTGAGTCATATTATGAGGATTTCAAAATAAGGTGTTTCAAATATAACGACGTTAACTCTGTTTCGTTAATCTGTTTCGAAAATAAAAGGAATAAAGTAAAATGGAACTCACTGTTCATAATTTCGCGGTGGAAATAAAATAATAAACAAAGCACCAAACACATACATAACAGTTATTAAATAAATTTTAATCTGTAAAAGCATTTTGCGTGTCTCTATAAACTTAAAATAATGTGTAATTTTCTCAAAAAGAAAAGTTTGTCTCCAATAAACTATCATTGAAGGTTTTGGCGTATGACATTCAGTGAACCAATGGAGACGGGATTTAAACCATAAACGTTTGCTTCAAAACTATTTCTTCACGAATAAGATCATTACCAAAGGAGATAATCTTTCATTCATGGTGACACTGCTCCGTCTGGCCAGCAGAATTAAAAATATCTAGCACGTCAATTTGTCAATGCACAACATGCGATGTCAAAGTATTGGATTTTTGTTATCATGAAAAGTTATTTAGTTTTGATAATATTAGGTTTTACACAGTTAGTAATTGGTTTAGATCTATCCAACATTACATATGATGATAATGATCCTGTATGCCCTATCAGCTGTAAGTGTGACAAATTACAATAAAGCTATCTCTACAAAGTTATACACAACTATTCTCATCTTGCTTGTTTTCAGTGTTTCGAAAGAAAAGAGCGCATACTGAATACACAAGATGGAGAGCAAATCAAGAAACTACCGCCGAATTCATAGTAAAAGTATTAGACGATGATATGACAACTCCAAACACTAAACAAATTGTGGCAGTGAACATTCAGCCGGTGACCAAAGGAAGTGAGAAGATAATTGTCGGTGGTGTGATCGTCCCACCAGCTACCACTCCATCCACATTGTCTGATCTGGCCCGAGACTACACACGTTTTGTTCCTCCTACTACGGTACCCATAACCCGATTGGACGAAGAGTTATTTCTAGCACCGGCAACACTTCCTAGAACCCTAGATCAGCTTCCTCCAATAAAACCTAAAGGTACGTATGGTTTACTTGTTTTAAAATGTCGAATACTCATAATAAAACTAGATTATCGTGAGACTCACTCGCGTATTTGCAGGGCGAAACTCGCAGCGCGACGAAAGTCCTCCAGCTAGCCCACAATTTTTGGCCCGCACTCCAACACTTTACGCTCGGCAATATGCACCAATCGCGCCCGTAGCATTTACGCGTCGAGTGACTATTTCTCCACTGAAACCACCTACATCCTCGCGAGTAAGTATGTGATATTATATTTTTGTCCGCATAACGACTTGGTATTAACCATTTACTGATATACTCTATCTCAATAGAAGCTTCAAGAATCAATTGATATGTCCACATACCCAACGAGAACCTCCGTATTAACAGATATAATATGGCCTACGAGAACAGAACACACCCCTAACGAATATAAAGCTTTACACAATTTTTTTAAAGATATTAGTTCTGATGTTTTGGTAACAAGAAGTACTTTTCATCCTGTTCGAACTTCTACCACATATGCTCCTGTTGATGAAGACAATGAAATCACAATTCGTACTGAAACCAGTTATGACAATAATAAACAAACAGATGTGGAATCTCGAAGAAAAGTTGAAAAAGCTCTGGAAAAGAATGATAAAGATCCGGACTCTGCCTATAATATGATGTTTTATAATGATGAAGATATTGAAAGCACAAGCAAAAAAGATGAACAAGACCAAGCAGATAATTACGACGAAAGAAATAAAAGCCAAGAAGAGCCAGATAGTACAACTGAAAAAGAGTTAACATTGACTAATACAGTATTCACAAGTGAATCAGAGGCTGTTACAGGAACAGAAAATAATAATTTTGACGAAACGAATGTAACTTACAGAAGCTCATTCATACCAGATAATACACAACCTGCTGCAGAATCATCTACTGCACAAGTATTATCTAAAGAAAAAGTTAGAGGAAAACGGAGACCAATTTGTAATCTGCTTAAATTACGACAATTAAATTTTAATTCACCTCGAACTCTACCAGAGGTATTTTATTAGATTATTTTTACACTTTTTTCATTACATATTTTACGTATCATTTCATTTCTAATTATTGTAATAGATAGTAGCACAACTAAAACAATGGGCTGAAACCAGTCCTCTGGCGAAGTGGGAAGACATCACAAGTGGCAACCTTACTACAATGGAAAATCCTATATACATGATGATCGTGGATGATCCTAGCAGCGGACAAATAGTTTCAGCTAAAAAAACTGTAATGATTATTGCGGGTATGTTATTGCTTTGTGTTGTTTATAAAACTCAGTTGTGCTCAAAGCTTCGTCTTCTATCTATGTCCCAAGATAAACGGTACATGCTTTAAAATTGTTTAAGTTATTAGTTAAATTATGTTACAAAGTAAACACGTACTATACGACTTCTAAGCCACGTTAGACGTAATTCCCATGGTGTCCTGATGTTCTAGGAATCCAAGGCCGAGATCATCACGCAGTGGCAGCAGCCATGTACGTGCTCTATCAGCTGATAGAGCGCAGTGAAGCTCATTCGGATCTGCTCACCAAATATCGTTTCTGGATTATTCCAGTCTTTAACCCTGATGGATATGACTATTCAATGACATTTCCTCATGTATGTAACCTTCAAAATGTCCTTTATTGATTGATATCTGATATTGTACAGTCGCGAGCACATCATACTTATAACATATTTATAAAAAAAATGCACCTATTACATTTACAACTAAATATTATTAATAAGATACGCCGTGATTGACATCTGTATTCTGTACCTCATAATTTAAGTGGTAGTGTGGTAGTAGAGTGCTGTCGAAAGTAAGTACAATTATGTAATTTCAATGTTTGTTATTTGTGTATTTTTAAAGCGAAGGGAATGGTCAAAAAACTTGCGCCAAAACTGGGATATTTGCAAGACTCGTGACTCATGCACGACTTGCGAATTATATGGCCTTCGGTGCACCGTACAACCATGCTACGGCGTCAACCTCGACAGGAATTTTGAATACCAGTGGATCCCAGGTAAACTTAGTTGTTCTATTTTATTTTGCTAAGAGAAGTTCCATTATTTAAATATACCTAATGTGCAATAGAATCCTGAAACTGAATTTCCTGAAAGAGAAAAGCGTATTACTAGACTTTAGATAAATCTGAAAAACGGCTACAAAATATTCTGCGATTGACACTCAGAAGTACATAGGTACCTATTGAAAAATCCGTTAAACTATTGGATATAATTATTGCGTCTCGCGCCAATTAGCTAAAGCGTCATCAAAGACAAATTCTTTATTGTTTATTACTTTTTTTATTGCTTGTTTTATTACTTTTGGTTTCAAACAATAACCTAATCGTGATTAGTCAGAATTTGATTCTTGATAATATTTGATAGACTTTATTGCAAGATTGATATCTTTACATGGATTAACTATTGTTGTATCTTCTACTTGTTCATAGCTTATTTTCAGTACCTACAGCACAGAGTTTGTTAAAGCATATCTTAAGATTTAGAATGTTTTTTTAAATGTTAGGGTGACCATCAATGACATCTGCGTACCTACCTAACTTCGTACGTCGTGTTTTCACACGACCTCAGTACCTCTAGCATGAACAACTTTCGTCTTCGAATCGTTTGCGTATTAGATAAAATTCGATACTCAACCTTCGAATTAAACGATAACCTGACAATTTTGATTCTCAAAATAAGTTTCGTGCAATTTCACAAGGGCGCTGTTGTAGTTTTCGTACTTAAGAGCCATTTCACAAAAATATTCCGCGCGAATTTAGGTAAAAGCTGTCAACGCAACGTCAAAAGAGTAAAAAGAACGCTGAAATGGACAAAAAAATCTTGAGCCGTGACCGTATTAAGACTTGATTTAAGTTATTAATTTTAAGGTAGAATGAGGTATTCAAACTTGATTAATTAATTTAAATTTTTAATAGAGTTTATTAAGTCTTTTATATTTCGATTTATAATGAAACACGAATAGGTATAATATGTAAAATATATATTAAGTACAAAATAAAGACAGTCACATAGTGAAAAATAAATCTGCCCCCTTACAGCTCCATCATCGGACCCTGGATAAGAAATATTCGTCAAGGCGAATCACACAAGCCCAAACTCCATATGGTTCTATTGTTTTGTTACGGAGGTGGCCATTGCATCTCCTCCAGATCCATTATCAGACAGAGCTAAGAAATAAATAAATAAATATTATTATAAGTAAACAAATAACTAAAATAATTCATCTTACTATCTTACTTTTTACTAGTCTTACTAATATTATAAATACGAAAGTTTGTGTGGATGTCTGGATGTTTGTTACACTTTCACGCAAAAACTACTGAACAGATTTTGATGAAACTTTACAGTACAGTACAGCAGTACTAGGCAGTCTGTGTTCAACTATCTCTCGGGTCGGACGTTCCTATCGCAAGACCTTTGGTTCACTCAGTTCCGATACGACTCTAGTGCTGTGTGTAATTATTTTCGTTAATACACTGAGTTTATTAATTTGTACGAGTGGATTTCATTTTGCCTGAGACCTACGCCATGAACCCTGAACCAGAAGACCCTGTCGCCAGCGACAGCGACGCTCATCCATCCCTGGCGTCGACCAGAATAACAATGTACAGGCTATAATTTATGACGATCTGTGACAAACTAAATTTCAAGCGGGTGAAGCCGCGGGCAATACTACATATTTCATACTAGCTTTTTGCCCGCGACTTCTTCTGCGATGAAGTGGAAAATGGTTCTAATAGAATTAAAATATTCTAAGAAAATTAATTTTGTTAAATGATTATATTTTTTGATATAAAATCTACACATCATTATGTTTAAATATTTGAATACTTACAAAATTATGAGATCTTTCTAAAACAAAATTAAAACACTACACCTGCCGCAGATTTCTTTGTAAACAATGTTTTTTTGTTTTTCCTTCAGGTGCTAAAATCACCAGGCTATTGTGTGCGCATACTCTGGAGTATTCCACATACAACTGGTCGTCGGAAAAGCATAGATTTCCATTAAGTCTACTCCCGCTACCATATGGAACTCCGCTAAAACTCGTGAGGGCGCCAACACTTGCTTTTGTATCGAAAATTAGTATGAGCAGCTGCGCACGCGGTTGCCCGTTGCAGGCTCTATGCAACCACACTATTTTAAACCGTGGTCCCTAAGCATGAGATGGGAAACTGCACTCTCTTGAATTCTCTTGAATTTGATGGTGTTAGGGGAATCCTAGGAATGAATACAGACTTTTCAATGGAATCTCCTCATCAATATTGCGAAATTGCGAGTTGCAATGCAATGTTACGTTTTCACTTGTTATTTTATTGTAATCTGACCTTGATTTTTCAAACACGTGTCAAAAAAAAAATTAAAATCAAAAGTACTAAGGAATATTTCATTGATATCAACTTAGAAACAAGCACAGATCACAGAAACTAAAGGGAAATGGTGACAAGGGACAAATTGGAACATATTGCTTGTGAAAGCAATGATGACAGTAGCGACGTCATTATGTAAACAGTTTATATTGCTTGCATAGTACTAAAGATTATTCGAACGTTGAATACTGATACCGCAATGGATAATGAGCAAATAATTTGATTTCTTGGTGTGTGTGAATTTCTAATACGACACTGAGTTTGGAACTCAGCGCATTACTTAGCATCTCTCTATATTTCTATCAACCAAGTTATCTCCAAAATAACATTCCACACCTTTTTAACCTAGTCAGGTAATAATTTAATTAAAATACGAAGCACGTCATCTATCAATAGGATATATGTATATTTTAGAAGTTAATAAATTATGCATAAAATATAAACACTTTAGAAGTTTAGTTAAATCGTAGAATTTCTGAAAAACAGGTACCTACTAAAATCGTACTGAAAAAAAAAAGTATTAACATGTTATCTAATTTATTTATTAAACGTCGAATTTTATCAAAGATTTTGGACTAAAGTTTTTGAAAATATTTTATAGCCTACATAGAAAAAAATTAGGATTCTAAATCGTGAAAGAAATTTTTTTCGGAGCCTATTGCCTCCAAACAAACAAACAAACAATTAAATCTTTCCTCTTTTATTAGTATAGATTTAACAACAAAACAAAACGCTTCTTTTTCTTCTTCACGAAACAAAACTCAAAGCGGATAAATAAATAAACAAATCTTTGGACAATTTCACAGCGCCATCTAGTCCAAAAGTAGGCAACCAATATGCTTGTGTTAAGGGTGCTATCATAATGGATATACTTTTTTTATAATTTATTTATTAAATTAAATACATGATACCTACATATTATACATAGTTACACCCAGATCCGTCAAAGAAATTAAAATTCATCATTTCAATTTCTGCTCGGCCGGCCGACTCGAAACAGCCTCTCGGCATAGTATCAAATGTATTTGGTCGCCGTACAAATCACCGCTTTACGACACGAACGCACGTAAACGTCACGGCGGGAAAAATGACACAGGTCCTGCCTTGACGGGCGCTCGCGCCATACTAATCGATGTCGGCTTGCGCATTGTAATTTATACTGATATTCACATCAATATTTTGACAAAGTGGTTACTAATATTTAAACAATAACTGTAGAAATTAATTCTACAATGAATATTCTTTATTTTGGGATACTTTTATTGCAGTTTATACTGTGTTTTTAAACCAAAAACCACGATCAAAATGTGACGTTAATCTTCAAATTTGCCAAATTATTTTTAGATTTTACTCAATAATGGTAATGAAATTCAAGAATCTATTTCATTAATGGACTACAAGAATATATGTCCGATGATTACTATATATTTTTAAGCTTATTATATGAGCATAAATAATAGATACAGGACTTTGAAAATGAGTCTGCGGCAATTTTTTCGTAAAATGGTTGTGGGAGATGGGGCACTGTGAATTAAGCAAAAGAGTTTTAGTAAATCCGTTTCATTAATGGTCAACAACAAGGATTGACCTATCTTTCGCAGTTATTAAATAATCTCTGGGTGTTGCTTAAGATAGTAATTCATGCTTCCAAAATCTTAGAAATTCGCACGAAAATGTAAAATGGCTCTTAATATTTTGATGGCGATTCGAGTACGCAAACAATTTGAACTCGAAAGTTTTACTGCTAGCCGTACTGATTACGTCACTGCTCCGGTTTTCAGCGGAGGAGCTTCGCGCCGAGCATCCGTGCGGGTCGCTACACGCGGGCGCACGCCAGCTGAGCGAAGCCGAGACGTGGGCGCTCACACATTACCTTCACGAACAGCGCACTCCTCTATTCACATTCGTCGCGTTCAAGGAGGGAGAAGTTCTTGTTAGCATGACATTTTACCCTCTTATTAATTAAAAAATCAAGCAGCAATGAAGCCATCCTGATTTAGCATATACCTACCTAGTCTCAAGTCATTACATGAATTGGTAAAGCCACATTTTTTCTATAGAACCAGTAATTTTGATAAGAGTATTATCGTTTGTTAAGTTTTCTTTCTTTCTGAATGTATAACATGAATGACTAAGGCGGTTATCACACTGCGCCGCACTCCGCCGCGGAGCGCGTGATTTTCATATAAAAAAATCACGCGCGCGGACGCGTTGTCAGTGTGAAGTGCCTCGCGTGTTTTCTATACAAACTGAGGTATTTGCATACAATTATTAAATCTGTCGCCCCGCGCTCCGCGGCGGAGCGCGGCGCAGTGTGATAACCGCCTTAGTGATACCATGATTCATGAAAAACCTCATTCGTACTCACAATAGTAGTAGAATTAACTGACTTAATTCAAATAATGTTTTCAGGGCGTCATGTATCCCTACTCACATACCAGAAAGCTTCGAGCTTTTGATCACGTATACGTAAGTCTTTTTAAAGCTCTTATGTTTATTGTAGAGTCGTAAAAAAATCGAAATATCTGTTTGTAGTATCGATGTAGGTACTTATAATATCGATGGAATAAAATGTAAAATGAACTCATTGTCATTACCATGTTGTCTACAGAAAAGTTTGCTATATGGCGTTACACTATATTTACTTTATTTAGGCATGCCTTAATTTTCAGCTCATTTACTTACCTTATTAATTGTATTTCCAGAGGCAACGAGCTTCACGAGCTGCTTCGGCTGCATACAGTATTAGTGGGCGGCCGTATGTAGCTGGACAGACTTCGGAATTTTTACGTATGACTTATTTTGTTTTAACTACGCGTAGATTTAGAGGAACTTTGGATCTCTACCTAAAGTTTTTGCGTATTGCAATTTACTTGGTATGTAGATTGTCGCCTAGATGTCAGATAAGATATCGTATTGTTTTGTCTACAGCCTTGTATGCAGGTGGAATTGAGGACTGGGTCGATGGTCACCTGGGCATAGACAACACCTACACTATCATGATGTTTCGACCGACGGATTCTTACAACTCCAAACTTATCACAGAGGTAATTTGATTAGTTTATTACGTGAACTATACTATGTGAAACTGTGCGGACCATTGATACAGGGTGGCCCAGAAGAAAGTTCACTTTTGAAAATTCAAGAAAACGAAAACTGTACATTTTTATACAACTTTAACTATTGCAATTTAAAGGAAATTTAATGCAATTTATTTTTTAATTAACCTTTATTAAATTACATCGCCCAGGAGATTTCCTTGACGCTTACAACATTCGATCAACATACATCAAAATCTTGAAATGCATTCGTTAGAATTACCTCGAAACCTTTTTTCAATTTTTTGCCGAATGCTCGGCTTCAGTTGTTGCATGGTTGTTGGATTATAATCATCATCATCATCATCAGGTCATGTAGTCTCCACTGCAGGAGCACGACCCTCTAATTTACCAGAGGCAAATCGGGTTGGATTATAGTAGTATTCACTTCAAATATTACAATAAGGCGGTTATCACACTGCGCCGCGCTCCGTCGCGGAGCGCGGGGCGACAGATTTTTTCATTGTATGCAAGTACCTCAGTTTGTATAGAAAACAAGCGCGGCACTTCACACTGACAACGCGTCCGCGCGCGTGATTTTTTATATGAAAATCACGCGCTCCGCGACGGAGCGCGGCGCAGTGTGATAACCGCCTAACATTTATAGCAACATTTTAAAGTAAACAAAAGAAAAATACTTTGATTCATATTTGCAGCCGTAACTTATCTCACAGAGGTGCATGTAGCCGCACTTGAGGAGGCATTGACAGAGATTGAGGCAGGCTGGCGGTTGGTCAGTGCTGTGTACATGATACATGATGATACATAGGAACAGCTAAATTATCAGTACCTACTCAGGATTAAATGGTGGGTTTTTGTTACAGCGAGTGGTACACGAGGCGTACGCAGCCATGGACACCCTACTGCTGCAGAGCGTCGAACCGCTGGGCCCGCCCGCTGTCACTCTCAAAAGAACTAACACCGCCACAAGAATACGTTCAACTTATTGTAACATTTATCTAATTATTATTACTCGATTAGCAGTTTTCTTCATAAATAAACCACATTCATAAAATTAAGCGTATGTATTGGCATTCAGTATCAAACATTTTGTTGAACATCGGAGTGTGTTCTTCAGTGAGCTTCAAAACGTTATGAGCATGAATCACAAATGGTGTTGTTTTTAATACTATGCCGTAGCTAGATATGTAAAAATTATCTTTATAGGATTCGGACCATCGATTTTGCTGATAACAAGGTAACTCGCGTGTCACTGACAAACTTAATACCCGCAATAAATAAAGATTACTACGTAATCAGTAAAGTGACGTGCTAGTTAAATCCTTCACGTTTATTTAGTTAGACAATGTGTTTTGCCCCTACTTTGGCTATTTACTTGTAACATTAGTACATTCACGAGAATTTGTTTGTAAACGTAGGTTCATTTTACTAATAAATTGTCCTTGCTACAATTTCTGCAACAAACACTGTTTTGTATGTTATATCAAACCAGTCAACTTTGTTTTGTTGTGTTTGGTAAAGAAGAACCTAATTGAGGTTTCTGTGTGGTTTATGAGATTAGAAACCTGTTTAATAATATTATTAATTTGTGATATCTCTTAATTATGGCATTGAAATAAATTTCGTTATTTTATTCATATGTGTTTTCTTAGAATATTTTAGGAGTATCCTAAGTTCTGAAATTTTCTTCAGCTTTTGCGTATGAAATTAACTGAGTCTCATGATTACCGAAATCAAGAGTTAACTAATACTTCCGATCAATATTACGTTTTTATGGATTTAATAACAATTAATTATTAAATACACTTATTCAATGTTTTATCTATTACAAAATCCATGCCAATCAGTTCAGCATTTAGATGTCAAAACGTTACAGATAGACCGTAACTTCAAACATTTTATTTATTGCTAAACATAAAAGTACAGTCCCAGTAATAAAGATTTGCTAATTTATCAATTTAACAAAATAATAGGTATTCAGGGACGTAATATTTTTTATCGTGTACACGTGATATGACGTTAAGAGTTTACCTCTGTTTCTGTGAGATTTTTTTAAATGTTTTTCATCCACTACATATTTCTTGTAATATATATTGTAGTAAGTATTACAATTACTATTTATAATAGAAATAAAGATTTTCTGTTAAGATAATTAACGATTTAAGAATAAAAAATACCTTAGGTCTGTCTTATTTACAGCTTAATGCATGCATCAACCACTATGATGACAAGTAGATAGTAGACACACATCCAAAGTAGGTATATCGTTTCTCAAAAAGGCATAAGTATTCATAAAAAATACAATTAAAATTCATTTATCAGCGGTAGATATAAAAGGCATAAAGCATACTAGGAAATAAATGTTTATGTTTTATCGTCCGCAATTTTTATTAAGAAATGTAGATATCGATACATTTTCGATCATAGGTAAAAGTTTATAGTTTGAAGTCTTGTAAGCCAGTTTAGTAACGGCCTCTGTGGCAGGGTCTAATCTCGGACCTAGAGATCCCGGGTTCGATTCACAGAAAATTTTATATTCAAGTCCGCGCCAGCTAATCAATGTCAACACTATTAACGGCATTTTTATGTATCGCTTTCGCCAGTTGCCGCTAAGATAGCGTTTCTCTAGTTAAGAATTTCAGGTGGCCTGATCGTCACTTTTCATCAGATGCAGGCCAAGACTCCGTTTTTTTTTTATCGACAACGAGGAAGCTCTTGGCCTGTATCTCACCTGATGGTAAGTGATGATAAGGCCGAACGAAGGTGGAAACGATCTTCACCCGGAATCCTCAACCACAGAGGAACTGGCTATCTTACCTCTAACTGCTGGAACACAACAATGCTGTTAACATTGTTGTTATGGCGACAAACAGGTAAGATGGTGGTATTTAGCCAGGCGGACTTAGAACAAGCCCTACCACCAACCAAACAGAACGAAAAATTGCTGCCCCCACTGGGAATCGAACCCGGGATCTCTGCGTCTGAAGCAGGTGGTCTTACCACTAGACCACGGAGGCGGTTAATGAAACGTTATCATGCCGAAGGCCTACTGCTGGCTGACAGTGATATAGGCGCCCCGCAGACCAGCATATGCTCATTTTACCCGCTCAGTGTCGCTCACCTCGCTGCATTCAGACAATTTAATAAGTAAGTATTAGTAACGGACCCATTTAGTGAATGGCAAGTCACTATCTGCCTATCGACGCGACTCATTTGATTTTGCAAGTCAATGACCTTGCATGTTCCTTATGCTTTTAACCTTAATTATATTTTTAGAAACAACTTGTTTGGTTAGTTATGTACCTTAAATTAAAATAATAGGATAAAGATTTCAATAAAATTAGCGGCGTTGTTGCTATACCGCGATTAACTTTAGATAACATAAGTGTTAAAATATTAAGTGAGAGATTAGTAACGAGTGGTGTTAATTAATCGGCAGCTTATAAAGTATTAGATTAGTAAGTATTTGTTAGTTACATTTGACTTTTTTAAAAAATGTTTTCGATGAAGGATTTCCGTTTCATTTAAGATACGAGCTCTTTCATTGATAAATCACCTCTGAAAAACGATGTTCAATTACAGACAAATGAAATAAACACAACGACATTGAGCGCAAAAGGTTCATTCATGAAGTCTCTTAATTTGCATTTAATGAGTCTAATCATAGGTAGTTACTTGGATTCTTTGTATGTACCTACTAGAATGAGTGATGTTAATGACAATTTTAGTCAACAGTACAACTGAATAACATGCAACAGGTGGTATCAATGCGTGCAAATTACCATAACATAAGGCGGACAAACGTGTCACATGCATGGTATGTAAAAGTGAATGAAATAAGTGCATTAGCACTTTTGTTTATTAGAAAAACAACAGAGCAACCGTAAGGAGTATCTACTTGGTTATCGATATGGTAGACCGATAAGTAAGCAAGACTTAAATGACTGGTAAACCAATGAAAAAACTAATAAGTATTCCTTTCACAGGGACAACGATTTAATAAGGATAATGTTCATGAAAAAAAACTTTAGAGATAAGACTTCTTGTATCAGTTAAAGTTGGGTGTGATGTTTACTGGTTCTATATCACACTATTATTTGTCGGGAAGTTGTTAGGTACTTGTTAAATAAAATATAATTGGCGAATTTTGTTTCTTAAATGTTTTTGCGCGTAAGGTGAAATCATACTAATCACCAGCACCAACTAAAAGTTACGAGAGTGAACGCCGCAGGCGCATCGATGATCTTGACATTCAGATTGCGACACAGCACTGACCAACCGCCAGCCTGCCTCAATCTCTGTCAATGCCTCCTCAAGTGCGGCTACATGCACCTCTGTGAGATAAGTTACGGCTGCAAATATGAATCAAAGTATTTTTCTTTTGTTTACTTTAAAATGTTGCTATAAATGTTATTGTAATATTTGAAGTGAAGTGAAATATTTTGTAGCGTATGTGGTGATAGGAAGACTATACCAAGCGCTATGTAGTACGAAATCTAAACTAATAGTTCAACTTATCCTCTCACTTATATAAGTAAGAGGCTTACCTTTAGCAAGTCGGTAGAGACTCAGGCAAATTGTTCAATTATCTCGTTTGGAATGTGGACAAAGCCACGGGCGATGGTTGGATAGATAGATATGAAAAGAATCCTTAGCCGCAGACGGACGTTGGCTTGCGGCCGATAGTATTTTATATAAAACCCGTGCAGATACTACGTGAGCTCTCAATCGCCTGTTGAGCGTGACTTAGTCTTGCTTAAGACCAGCCAGCCTTGGTAGTGCGGTATCGTTATGCATAATTAAGTGATAGTCAATTGTTTTGAGACCTCGTTAAAAGACTGAAGTGACAAAGTGATACAAAATGGTGAGAGGATTATATGACATGATCTTGTGTTACTGTGTTCATTAGCTCTACCACTTATTGGATTTACAAAAAGAGAAAAATTATGGTTGATTTTTATTTATTAATTAATTACCCTTCGCGGTCTTAAAATGTTTTTGCACAACGGATGCGTACGATAACGATGTCGTTGACTTGTGGTAGTTAGAATGGTGAACTGTTTATTTATTTGAAGTTAAGTGAATGTTATTGAAATATTTTAGATAGGTAGGCATAATTATTTATAACTCGATATTTTTAACTATTTTGTAGGAGTTAATCGGCTGAAAGCTTCATAATAATTAGTATGTTATACAAGTTATGTTACAGCTAGTGTATGTTTAAGATTGTAGGTATGTGTGAGTGGTACCTATAAGCTGAAAAAATCAAGCCTGATCCCAAATTCTTTTTCAATGTGGTAACGGTTATCTAAATTACTGTAAATAAAATAACTACAGTATCGATTTATAAAATTCTATCACCATTAGAATCCTACGTTTGCTGGGTCAGCTAGTGTAGTTATAAATAATGTAACATGTAAAATTTTGATAGGACAATACTTAAATTATTAATGTAGTAAATATCAACCGCCGTAAAATATCGCATCCATCTTAACTATGCTTTTGATGTTTGAAAATCATGGACTTTCATGCGTTTCTAATCTTATTCAATCAAGAGTCTGAAAACATCTTATAATTAAGATATTATAAGATATAGATCAAACCAAATATGTAGATATGAGCAACCATGGTACACAACGACTCTACATTGAATTGTCAAAAATCAAAACTTTTTTATCCACTTGTCGTCTGATGGAAAGGGATAACAAACAGTCTGACTTTTCACAGATTTAAAAGTATTGGTTAAATAAGCTTTTTTTAAGGGAATCGTTAGAATGTTTTTGCTTATCAATTTACTATTTCTTGATTTTTGTGTTTGATTATATACCTAGTACGAGTAAACTTCTGTATTTATGTTACGGTAAATGTGATAAATTGAAAATTATGAATAATCGCCGGTTATTATGAATAATTACCGTCAGTTGAGGTAAAAGTAATAAATGAATTACATTATCAGTGATTATTTAATAATGTAACCTTAATACTATGAAATATCATAAAAGAACAATGGCTCATGTATAGTGCTTGAGTACAGCCACACATTTTGAATGTTTTGATATCATTTATATTAATATAATTTGGCATAATGAGTTTCGACTGTTTCTTGCTTAACATTACTTTGCCATAAATAAAGCCCATACCATATTGTTTTGATTTAAAGTGAAAAATAGGTTAAGGTGCGGCGGGGGTGGCCCTTGGGCCACCCCTAAGCCGCCTATTTAGTTTTATACACACATAAATGATCTCATATTAATCACATTTACCAAATCATGCGGTAATTATTCATAATAACCGGCGATTATTCATAATTTTCACATTTATCACTTTGATCGTAACATTTATACGAGTAGTAGTAGAGAGTAGATGCTTTTGTTTTCTTTTACTGAAAGTCGAATATTGTTTTATTAATATGAGGTTTTCATTTAACGTATCAATGCTTTGTATTTTCAGAGTCAAACCAATGGAGGTTTTGTTGGAGACCAACCTACGAAAGCACCCTCAGAAGACAAAAAGTCCAGTCAAGATGTTGTTAAGGTAAAATGCACAAAATATATCAATGGACAGCGAAAAGGAAGCTATAGGTTTTAATATTAGCCTAGGTTCTAAAAACAGTGTTTATTTATAAAAAACTCCATCTAAGTTTCACACTTACTTTCGAATACTACGGTAATATAAAAATAGCAAATCAACAGTTTAATAAGAACCTACCTTCAAATAACTTCCGCAACTTAGCTTCGTGTCGCATATTTTTCTAAGGTTACACGCATTATTTTGACCTACTTATTGAATATTGAGGGTCAACAAGCTTTAAAGCAGAGTTTTGTTTGCCAATTAGGCAAACAAGATAATTTTTGGAGATCAAAAACGATGATTTTACCTTGACAAGTTTTCCTCGCGGTTTCTGCTTTTAATTCGGTTTCATACTGTCAAAGATAGATCAGATGTGCCTGCCCGATGACTAGGTACTTAGATCTAAAAGTCATTAAACAGAGGACCATAACATTTTCCATTCCAGGTACATATCATATGTGCTACAAATAAGAATAAGTATAATGTTGTGCCATTATAGATTTCCTTTAAAGTCACTGAAGAAGCACGTGTTGTTTCAGTAGTTTTCCGGATTTTCCTCTTCAAAACTAAAAGATAAATAGTAATATGTATGTATGCATTATGTACAGTAAAACATTTCACCTTTGTTAAAAACGTTTGTTTAGCAGGCAAAGAGTAAAAACATTTTCAACTAAGTATGTACTTATTTGACTTTGATGATTTGACTACTTTTAATTTTTTTAT
Organism: Ostrinia nubilalis; assembly: GCF_963855985.1. NCBI lineage: Eukaryota > Metazoa > Arthropoda > Insecta > Lepidoptera > Crambidae > Ostrinia > Ostrinia nubilalis. The sequence goes on along the minus strand of NC_087096.1, from coordinate 8,380,043 downwards.
TTATAATTCTCTTGTAATACATACAAATATATCATATGTATGTATTTGTAAATACAGTCCCGTTTACACAGTTTGTCCCATAAAGTTAAATAAATGTATATTAACTTTATTTATGATTTGTCCACGGGATCTGATAGAGTCTTCAACTTTCTAATAAGTAGTTGATAGTCCAGTAGAATTAGCTTTTAAATCGGAAATAATTCCTACAAAAGATTTTATTGTTTTAATGGCTTCATTGGTTGCCCATTAAGACTCTCCTAAGTTTTCGACTTCGACAGAGTTGTGCTTAAGTGGTGGGGGCCCCCGAAAGGGGCATTTTTTCGGTTTTCCGGTTATACCGCGTAAAGAACTTACCCTATCAAAAAGTAGTCTTCATGACGGTTGAAGGGCACTTAATCCTGCATTGAATAAGACCAAATTCATATGTTTTGGACAAACCGCTTTCGCGCTAAAGTTCGGCAAAGTAGAAAATATACGTATAATTAATGACCCTCTCCATGTCCAATGGTTTGTTACCCACAGGCTTCCAAGTCTTGAAAAGGGTCACCTCAACCAGTGTAACCCTATCAAGGCTTACGAGCTTGATGCGCCTATCCTTGTTCGTCCCAGCCGTTCCTTAACTGCGGTTGCTGCACCTCTTCCTGGCACTCACCTGAACGACTCTGTGTTACCTACTGTGGCTGCCCCTCTTCCTTGTATCCTCCTGCATGACTACGTTGCCTAGCCGTATGCCTGGTCTAAGGTTCGACGCCAAAAATCAACAACAACAAGTTCATATTAAAACGCTGAAGAGTTTTTTGTTTGTTTATTTGAACGCGCTAATCTTAAGAATTACTAGTTTGATTGAAATCATTATTTTTGTGTTGAATAGCTCATACATTGAGGAAGGCTATAGGATATATACAATCACTCTACGACTAATAGAGGCGAAGCAGTAAAGAAAAATGTTGCAAGCACGGGAAATAGTATTTAAACTATTTTCACTCCTACGAAGTTGATTTTGTGGCGTCGAACCTTGGACCAGGCATATGGCTAAGCAATGAAATCGTACAGGAGGGTACAAGGAAGAGGGGCAGCCACATTAGGTAACACAGAGTCGTTCAGGAGAGTGCCAGGAAGAGGTGCAGCAACCGCAGTTAAGGAACGGCTGGGACGAACAAGGATAAGCGAATCAAACTCGTGAGGCTTGTTAGGGTTACACTGGTTAAGGCGACCCTTTACAAGGCTTGGAAGCATGTGGGTAACAAGCCATTGGACGTGGAGAGGGTCATCAATTATACGTAATTACGTATATTTTCTACTTTGCCGAACTTTAGCGCGAGAACGGTTTGTCCAAAACATATGAATTTGGTCTTATTCAATGCAGGATTAAGTGCCCTTTAACCGTCATGAAGACCACTTTTCGATAGGGTGATACCCTTTACGCGGTATAACCGGAAAACCGAAAAAACGCCCCTTTCGGGGGCCCCCACCACTTAAGCACAACTCCGTCGAAGTCGAAAACTTAGGAGAGTCTTAATGGGCAACCAATGAAGCCATTAAAGCAAAAAAATCTTTTGTAGGAATTATTTCCGATTTAATCAATTTTTGTGTTTAATTCTACTGGCCTATGAATGGAACTAATGGATACTTTTAAATAATAAATCTGTAGAGAGGTCAATTCTGTACATGAAATATATTTTCAAAATAACTATCAGGGGGTGATTAGTGATCGATACTGATGCCAAAAAATGCAATCAGTAAAATTTTTGTCTGTCTGTCTGTCCGTCTGTATGTTCCTTATAGGAACAAAAACTACTCGACGGATTTTAACGAAACTTGGTACAATTATTCTTCATACTCCTGGGCAGGTTATAGTATACTTAGGAATTCCCACGGGAACAGGTATTAGCGGGAAAATCCTTTTGTATGAAATATCTAAACCGCTTAAGTTAGACGCATGAATTTTGGCATGTAGGTACCTTAGTAAACTTAAAGCTTAGTTACAACAAGTAATTCCCGAAATTCCCACGGGAACGGGAATTAGCGGGAAAATCCTTTTGTATGAAAAATCTAAATCGCTTAAGTTAGACGCTAGAAATTTGGCATGCAGGTACCTTAGTAAACTTAAAGCTTAGTTACAACAGGATATTGCAAAATTCCCACGGGAACGGGAGTTAGCGGGAAAAAACATTTGCATGAAAAAATCTAAACCGCGTAAGATAGATGAAGGGGGTAAAACGGGATCCACGCGTACGAAGTCGCGGGCGGCCGCTAGTTCTTAATAGTTGAGTTTTACACTTCGCGATCTAGTTAACATACTATGCGTTGACAAGGAAAATAATAATTTTGCCAGGATATTGATAGTACGCAACATACCTGGTGCCAATAACCATAAAGATAAAGTTGAACCCTTTATCGTTATTTCGACTGATAGCACTGGAATTGGATACGTCTTGAATTAAACGTTGAAATTAATTTATCTATTTATTATGCTGTGTCGTATCAGCGTAGTAAATTATATGTAGATACCTTAGATACCCACATAAATCTATACAAAGCCGCCTTGAACATTTTAAAGAAAAAATACTTTGAGTATGTTCACCTTCAAACTAGTCTAAACAAAGTCACGAAATCAGAAAATTCGTTCCACTCATTTCCCTCTAACTCTTTATTGACTGGAGTCTAGATACTTGCTTGATTTTATTTGGTACTTACATTGTTTTCAGTAGTTGCCTTACATAAATTAACAGCATTTACCACAGCCTTTACATATAGGTCTACATAGTCTAGTAGAAGTTCTATAATACTTCGCTGATGTTAGCAACCGTATCAACCGCATCAAAATGCAAAATACCTAACACCTGAATAACAGTTACCTATTTAAGATGCTTCATCTTCTGTTGCACTTACAGTAGGTTTTCACTCCATGTTTTTTGTGGCGGAGATAGCTAAAAACTTAGAAACTTTTCAGGGTGATCCGGAAGGAGACCAGCCCGAGCGTGCTGTATGGGGGAATCAGATAGAGTTCCTCATGTCATGCATCGCTACATCCGTCGGACTTGGCAACGTGTGGCGGTTCCCCTTTGTGGCCTATCAGAATGGCGGCGGAGCTTTCCTCGTGCCCTACATCATTGTACTGTTCCTGATTGGCAAGCCTATGTACTACCTCGAATGTGTGATTGGCCAGTTCAGTACCAGAAATTCTGTCAAAGTGTGGGCACTGGCGCCAGCTATGAAAGGTAATTGAAAAATGTACCCTAATACCTACACGCTTAGCTTCACGTTACCGATCCATGTAGGTAAAGCTTTTTCAAAATCAGGAACAGCTCCACAAAAAATATAATTTACCTACTTGTCAATTTAATGATTCTGGTTTCCGTCTGGAATTCATTTGTTTATTTTTTTCTTTTTATCACAAAGTTTTCAAGCAAGGCTTTCGGGAAAATCTTGCCAAGCATATTTGAACCTGTTCCCACTGTTAGACGAAGCTGAATAAATTGCACACGAGCATTATTTTTGTGGGCAATTATAGATAACTAAAACATTTTTATGTAGTACGTAAATTAATGTGTTCAAAAAATCTTTCAGGGACTGGCTACGCTCAAGCTCTAACATGTGGCTACATCCTCTCGTACTACGTGTCCATCATCGCACTGTGCCTGTATTACTTCGCGATGAGCTTCCAGCCGACCCTCCCGTGGGCTCTGTGCGAGCCCGAATGGGAGAACTGCGTGCCCTCTGCCCCAGGCCACAACATCACCATCACGAACGAATCTACTAGCAGTGCTGAGTTGTTCTTTTTGTAAGTTTGTTTTGTTTTAAAAAACTAAAGCGATTTGACAAATTTGATAGGTACAGTTGATTTTCTATGAATATTGTTATAATAATAATAATAATAAATAAATTTCTTTATTAATTGTAACATAATACAGAGACTTTAAAAGAACTCTGATTTCCGAACTAGGTATATAGAATACCTGTATCTCAGAAGATCAGCGCCCTCTTCCACAGATCATAAACAAAGAAAAATTAAAAGTGTTAATAAAGATTGAATCTTAAACAATGTTCACAAACAAAAAAACTGATAAAATAGTACATTGTGAGGTGTATGAGTTTGAGGTGTATCGGTGTGTGTGTGCGTGTGTGTGTGGTGTGTGTGTGTGTGTGTGTGGTGTATGTGTGTGTAAGAGCAAATTATTTCTGTGTGAGCTAAAAACGTACTTTTAAAAGTTCCTCAGTCTTCTGGTAGTCAAGCGTAAGCAGCCAGTTTGTTACTTTAATTTTGCATTCATATACAGTACCAGGATAAAAGTTCAGAAGTTTGTTGGCTTGATTATACAGTGTGTCCGGGCATGTAGTGATCAAACTTTAAGGGCGTAATCTATGGACAATTTTATCGATGAAAATACTTCAAATTTGGGGCCTGACCCATTTCTCGAAAAATTACATCGATTTAAGTTTTTAATTTTTAGTTTACACCTCTTCTTTAAAAAACAAGTGAAAGCGTGGGTAGCTTAACATTAATAGGCAAATATTTTATATTATGCTATAGCCAATAAAATTATCTATTAGTAGAAGAAGAAAGCAGACACAAGTTTCATACATTTTATGGGAGTAAGAATGGATTTAATTAGAAAAATACATTACTTTTTTCACTTCTTTTTCAGTTATTTTCCAACACAAGAAAAACCAGGTCGTTAAGGTATGATTTATTTGCATTGTATTTTTAGTATTTGAGCTATTCTACAAAATGAATGTAAATTTATTAGTCTACGTCTATTAGTTTCGACGTAATTGTTGAACAAAGATACCCCTTCCCAGCGGTTTCCATAGTAATCGGAGTAGGTTGTGTGATTCTTTCAGGCAGTGCATTTTCGCATGTCGCGTGCGCTATGGAAACCGCTTGGAAGGGGTAGCTTTGTTCAACAATTACGTCGAAACTAATAGACGTAGACTAATAAATTTACATTCGTTTTGTAGAATAGCTCAAATACTAAAAATACAATGTAAATAAATCATACCTTAACGACCTGGTTTTTCTTGTGTTGACAAATAACTGAAAAAGAAGTGCAAAAAGTAATGTATTTTTCTAATTAAATCCATTCTTACTCCCATAAAATGTATGAAACTTGTGTCTGCTTTCTTCTTCTACTAATAGATAATTTTATTGGCTATCGCATGATATAAAATATTTGCCTATGAATGTTAAGCTACCCACGCTTTCACTTGTTTTTTAAAGAAGAGGTGTAAACTAAAAATTAAAAACTTAAATCGATGTAATTTTTCGAGTAATGGGTCAGGCCCCAAATTTGAAGTATTTTCATCGATAAAATTGTCCATAGATTACGCCCTTAAAGTTTGATCACTACATGCCCGGACACACTGTATAAATAAATGGATAGAAAGTAACTTTGTCGACTGGCCAATGCAGTTCGACACTTGGGCACTTCAATTACATTCTTGATTACACGCCTCCCACTAGTTCTCTCAGCGATGTATGGAGTGAATTGATGTTGTCTGGTAATAGTCCGCAAAAAGAATAGTTGCCTTACAGTTAGGACAGAACACTTTTGATACAAGGCAACAGTCGAAAATCTGAAGGGGCTAAAAGTCATTGTTTTTAGCAAGGATCTCTGTGCTCTTTCAATTTGGATCATGTGAGATTTGCAGGCGCCTCCCCAAACGACAATACAATAGCCAAGAACTGATTGTGCTAATGCAAAGTACACTTTTCGCAAAAGGTCTAAATTGGCCGCATACCTTAGCCTCTTGAAAACCCAAATGAGTTTTCGAGTACGTGATGTAAGTAGCTCAATATGTTGTTGCCAGTTAAGTCGGTAATCTAGTAAAACACCGAGGTATTTAATGGAAGAGGATTTTACAATAGAAAGGCATGTGCACGAATTCTCAAATTTAACGTCACAAGAATGAGCTTTGATGACTAAATCACTAGATTGCACCTTAGAGGCTGAAAATTGTAAGAAAGTAGTTTTGGAAAAATTTAGTGTTAGCAAGTTTCGATTAAGCCATTCAATCACCTTGCGCAACCCAACCTCAGCCCTACCCCGCACCTCGTCCCAAGTCAATCCATGAAACACAAGTGCCGTGTCATCAGCGTATGTGATGACTTTGCCAGAATCAAGCGACATTTGGCATAGATCATTGATGTATATCAAGAATAGACTCGGACCCAGGATACTACCTTGCGGGACTCCATAGGACACATATTCTTCCCTGCTGATATATCTTCCTATCTTGACCTGCTGGACACGGTCACGAAGGAAACTAGAGTAAATAGAAAGCGCGTTACCTCTTATTCCAATCCGCTCTAGCTTGTCCACAAGCCCAGGAATCGAAACAGTGTCGAAAGCCTTGGCGAGGTCCAGGAATATACCAATACACTTACGTTTGCAATCCAAATTATGAGAAACAAAATCTACAAGTGTACGCACAGCATCTTCCGTACTTTTTTTAGGCCTGAATCCAAATTGACAATCTGATAAAATTCTGTTATTTTCCAAAAACGACATTAGTCTCCTATTTAACATAGTTTCAAGAATTTTTGACAATGAGGTAAGTACTGATATTGGCCTATAATTCGTAACACTGTCTCGACTCCCACCCTTGTGGACTGGTGTAATAAGCGCTTTCTTAAAGGCTCTGGGGAAGACACCATGATCAAAGCACAATCTCAGAACAATAGTAAGTGGTGGAACAATAATATCCTTTGCCATTTTTAAGAATTTATTAGGAATTGAATCATACCCCACCGCACAGTCAGTCTTTAGATTTAAAATGATTGATTCAGTTTCAGCTTCATCAGGTGGTAACATTCCCATAGAATTGGCCAAAAATGAAGCTCTAAAAGAAGTTAAATCTCCAGTATCCATCGGGCGTGCAATTTTATCAGCCAAATCCTTACCAATGCTTGCAAAGAAACCATTGACACAACTAACAGATTTATCGGGGTCATCTGACAGGCGTAAAAGTTCGTCAGGATTTGATTTTTTGTTAGGTGCGTCAATAATTGATTTGATAGCAGACCAGGTTTGTTTATTATTCTTAGCGGTATAGATCAAAGATCTATCGTATTGGGTTTTGACTTTCTTAATGAGCGAGTTACAGAAATTTCTGTATCGCTTATAGCAGGTTTCCGCTTCGGTGCTACTAGGATGGGCCCTGGCCCTTTCATGTAGTTTATCACGATGTTTGATGCATCTAAGCAAACCCGGGGTGATCCAGGGCTTTATAGTTCTTTTTCTTCTAGGGATTCTAATTTCCCTCGTATTACTAGTTACAGCAAAAGAAAGCTTATCGACAAATGATTGTGCAATCTCTTCAACACTTGAGAATGATGTTACAAATGAGAAATCCACCTGTTTGAGATGATCTAAGGCATCCACGAGGTTACTTTTAATGGAGTAAGGATTACAAGACATTTTAGATTTTTCCCTATCTAAATTGAGTATAATTGAGGCGTGATCAGTTATTGTGGAATTAATTACAATTACTGTTGCTGACATACGGGATTTTATCAATATGTGATCTAGGCAGTTATTTAATCTTGTTGGAAAGGAATGTCCCGGAAGTAGACCAAGCTCAGCGGAAAGATTAAGATATGAGGAGCTATTTCTATCGCTGCTACCTATCTTTATATCAATGTTAACATCGCCTATCAAGACAATATTATCTGCACGTATTGGCATAATTATGTTTTCTAGCGATTGAAGAAAACCATCAGTGTTATATATAGATGGTGACCTATAAGTACAAACTATGACAATATCTGGGACAATATTTAGCACCATGAAGTTAGCACCAATCGGGTCTGGTTCTTCAACAGTACATCTGAGATCTTCCTTTATGTATATAACAATTCCATCATTTTGGTTCAAATATTTTTTAGAATAGTAACATTTATAGTTATCAAGAGTCGGTGGCAATTTGTGTTCACTAAGCCAGCATTCCGTCAAAACAATGACATCATTTTCAAAATCAAGCCTGGCAAGGTGAGCACAAAAGTCATTGAAATTCCTGTAAATACTACGAATATTTTGAGTGATAATGTTTAAAGAATGATTACCTCTTGCCTTAATTATTTTACTGCATGAGTCAGTGTCACAAAGATGAGCTGTCGCCACAGTAATATTACACTGCACAACAGCATTTCTGATGATTGGGTTATGTTACATGATATTAGTCCAATTTTTAATGACGATTTCAAATCTGTGATTGAAATATCTGTATCAGCTCTGGTTAAAAAAATATGACACTTGGGTCTTTTTGTAAAAAAACACTCTTTTTTTAGAGATGATCCTATTTTATGAAGTTGTTAAGTTGAAAAAACTTTCTTTTATTTGACTTCCTTGCTGATGCTGAAGGCAGACAGCTCTTCTGAATGATTCAACAGCAGTCAGCCATCATGTGTGCATTCCAGTGGCCCTGATAGCGTCCCTCTATCGTACGAAGGCCCTGGTGGATTTGCTCGCCATGTTCTTCACCTAGATCCTTAAGAGTTGTTATAAAATTGTTCAGGTGATTGCGAAGAGAGTGTAATTCGATGTTTATATTACATCCAACCAAAAAAACATGTTTGTAAGTGACTCATACGTTGTTCGATGTGTAAGAATAGTAAGATTTTTTCGGATTTTCCAAAAAAAAAATTAAAATGCCAAAATAACTCATTCTATGTCTTTTCGGAAGACTTGAAGATCCTAAATCTCTAAAACGATCGTTTATACCATCTTGGCTACATGGTTTTGAAAATTTCGGGTCACATTCAAAGTCTCTACCACACTTACAGTTTTCGCCTCAATATCCTCATGTGAAGTATCAACATGAGGTTCAGGTGACTTCTTAGGGTTGAAAAGACATCTACATGCCAAACGTATGCAAGGAATTACCATTTAGTTCAATATTTTTTGGTTAATACCATTTTTGTTCAAAAATAAAAATAACAGTCATCGCGATGGTACCCTCCTTTCAGATCATAGCGGTTTCGTACCTAAATCTACACATATTCTTATTTGTTTATAAACGTAAAAACTCAACGCATCTTTTCCACGCCTTTTGCGGAATTCAAGGCTTATCTTTCATTTCCACTGGGTCCCCAAACTAATTTATGTAAGCCAATTTTACGAACTTTGTCACATTTAAACGGATTATTTAAATACATCCTCTCCGCAAATGAAACAAAATTGATTTAGATCAATCACACAAACACTTCTTAATGCTACCATATTAAATCATACAAAGAAAACATAGTATTTTTTGAACTGTCGGCGAATTAAGACTGAAATTTAGCAATTTTTGAGTGAAAGCTATAACACGTAAACAAGAGCTGCTACGAAAAAATGGACGGCAGATTCAGAATCAGCGACGTCAAATTAGTTAACATCATGTAATGAAAGTCAATCATCAGCCAAAAGTTGCAATTTTGTTGTGCAGTGTTATCAATATCCTCAGATATATTGTTCGTCATTTGTTCAAGGCCTGTTACGATTAATAGAACTTTCATCACATACATTAAAATCAAAGAAGAAATGTGGTGGAAACTGAGATGCAAGATGACCCAGCATATTATAAATATTTTTATCGATCCGCAAAAAACCAAGGCTATACCTAAGATCAAATTGAATGCAACTGGTATAAAAGCATGATTTGATTTTGAATAAGTTATAGACCAGAGTGTGTGCAAAAATATGTCCAAAGTTACAAGGTTATTTGTTATTAAATTTTTTAAATATAGCTCATTAGTGTTTGTGTAAATAAGTGTTTTGGTGTGTAAAAATAGTATCTTGTTATTTACTAAGTGTGTAATAATGTGGTAAATTTGTGTTTGGATGTGTAAAGTGTTGGTTTTTATGTGTGGGATTAGTGTTTTCATGCGTGTACTTAAAAAAATACTTGAATCAAAAACAATAAATGTTTCCAAATATAAGATAGGTTGGTATGAAAGTAGCGGTTGAGGTGAGGCAACTAGTCACTTTTCTAGACGTAATTTAGAAAGAGCATCCTCGGAGTCCACAAGTATAAACCGTTCATTCGAATCCCGTCGGAGGTAAATTTTCCCGTATGATATCCAGCAAAATTTATAAGAATTTTCAGCAGCAAAGTCACGAGCCAGACGAAACAGCTGATGTCCTCTCGGCGACAGGCTTTCAGAAATGAAAATCGGTTTCTCAGGTCCATCAAATGAGAGAAGTTTAGTATTGAATTTGTTTGAGCTGTTTTTGCGATTATATTCGCGAGTTTTTTTTATAATTTTGTCTCTCTTTACAGCACTAACAAAATCCACCACCACTGTGCCTGGCTTATCTGACTTGCTTCTGGTGCGAAAAACTTCTTTTATCTCCTGCTGCTGAACCTGAACGCCCAAAACATTTCCCGTTTTTATCATGACATCGCATAAATCGTCCTTAACTTTTATCAAGATATCAAGATTATGTTCATGATATAAGATACTATTTAGTAGACACTGATCAGTGATCACGCAAGTAGATATCACTTGGATATTCCGAGTACAATTAAAGTACAATTAATTGAAATATGTTTTGGAATTCACCTCAATTTTTAATCAAATGCAAATTACGAATTAGGTAATTGTCTTTTCAAAACTATTTTGTCAGAAATTGCTTACCATAAACTTTGAATTTTCTAATATTTTGGTATTTTTACATTACATTATCTACATAAGTAAGTAAAGTATCTATGGACAATCAGCAGCCCAGTGTAAGGTTTATCTACTTGTTTAAACAATTAAATACCAAGGAGTGTAATGCACTGATGAGTAACACAATATCTTTCAGAATTAAAAAATAGAGTTTCATGTACAGATTAGAAATCATCACTTCACACTGTAAACAAATAACTGTATTAATCAGTAAACTACGCTATCTACGCCAAGATCTGATATAATTTAATACGCTTGGTTAATACGGACAACTGGTTAGTGTTTTATTTTTTCTTTACCGATATAATATTCAGAATTACCTACCCATAGTAAAGAGGTTCATTCATTTATGTAATCCAAAATGCCATTTTCAGTCACACTTTTCTTAATAACTTACACAATAATTCTTTCACAGAAAGACTGTACTAAGACAAAGAGAAGGCATAGAAGGAGGTCTTGGTAAGTTTTTCGATTAAAATAATTATTCGAATATTGCTTAATAATAAGAGCCTACGCTCAAAAGTACTCATAGAAGAGACTGGCTGGTTTTTGATGACAATTTTAATTTATTTTAACGGTAAAGTCTAAATATGTATAGTTTATAAATAAATGTTTCGCAGGTTTGCCTCTCTGGGACCTGACTCTGTGCCTGCTAGCGTCCTGGGTGATTATTTTCGTTATTGTGGCACGAGGAGTGAAAAGTTCAGGAAAAGCTGCCTATTTCCTAGCTCTCTTCCCATACGTAGTGATGATCATTTTACTTATTAGGTATGTACGAGTACGTACATGGATTACTTTATTAAATTAAGCAGTTATTATCTATATTTATCACATTATTTCTTTTATATTACAGTACATCGATCCTGAACGGTGCTGGTAACGGTATCCTATTCTTCCTCACTCCTCAGTGGGAAAAAATTCTCGAACTCGATGTAAGTACCTACCTGTATTATGTTTCTATTTTGACTACAACCATGTTGGTATCATGTTTATTTATATTATGAGAAACATATAAATTAAAAAAAAAATTAACCAATTTATTATAATTTCAGGTATGGTACGCTGCAGTCACTCAGCTATTCTTCTCCTTATCAGTGTGCACCGGAGCCCTTGTGATGTTCTCATCGTACAACGGGTTCAGGCAAAACGTATACAGGTAGGCGATAAAACGTTATCACGGAACTGGATGCCGGCATTAACAAATATTTTTTATAGATTAATGGATGGTAGGTATAACATAATGATAAAAAATACCACGAAAGTGGCAGTGAGTTTTGGTGGGAAAAACCGGACGTTTCCGTTTAATGTTTTGAAACTGCATCTATTAGATAGTAATGTGTTGAGGGAAATATACGTTCCATCTTCAATTTTTATTTTCTTCTCACTTTCCATATTGGTCCCAACAATTTAACAGCTGACAAAGATTTTCATTGCATGTGAGACAACCAACATCCATCATCAATGTTTCGAGAAGTGTTCTTAATGCTGTTGTTATCAATATTATCCTAGTACAGATGTACTCGTTTAAACTCGTATAGGTCTCTTTGATTACGATTAGCAAAAAATATTAGCAGAGAAAGTATTCTAAGTACATCTTAATTGCTGAGCAGAGAAGTCACAACTTAAATTTTCCGTTTTTCAGAGACGCCATGATTGTGACCACGTTAGACACCTTCACGAGTCTGTTGTCAGGCATCACCATTTTCGGCATCCTTGGCAACCTGGCGTACGAGCTCAACCAAGATGTGGCTGACGTCGTCGGCTCCGCTGGAACAGGACTTGCTTTCGTCTCATACCCTGATGCAATTGCCAAGACTTTCATGCCTCAGGTAAACTATGTAGTTAAATAAAAGATAAGACAGTTGTTTAGATAAACAAAAATTGCAATGTAAGCACAAACATTTAAAGCCTTCCTATTTGATGATGCAGTGGTGAGAGAAAACTCATTATTTGGAAAAAAAAATCCGTGTCTCGGGGAGGGTTGTTAAACCGTATACAGGATGGAATTTTGAAATGCCACCTGGAGGGAAAGTGACCCGGTGACCCGGTTTTCGCCATTTTAAGAATTTTGTAGACTTTGAGGCTATATCATTTTACAGTTTTTGTTATCGGGTATTTCTTCGGAGGCAAAATTTTCGATATCTTTGGGTATATTTCTGTAACCAACTAACAAAATGGCATGCAATATTTTTTTTCGTATAGCTTAGCTATAGCCCTATCTGGCGCAAATTACATTTTTTACATAATTGCTGTCTTTATACAAAATAAAAATATTTGAAGTGTGATTCTCTGATTCATATGGTGTGTCCGTTAGCCATTTTCCGGAACAAAATGGTTGATGTAGCATTTTCCTTTTGATATATCAATATCGTCAGTTGCAGGTTCACTTGGGGTAACTGACAAAATACAGTTTTTCAGTAGAGCCGTTTAAAGTTTTTTTTCGTCTTAAATCGGACATAACTTTTTTTCTATTTAACCTTTTTTGGATCTGTTTTTACAGAAATGCTTAGAATTCTACGCGGTTTTAGATTAAATAAAAAGAATTATCTAATATGTCTTAGTTAAGGAAATAAATTACAGTTACACCAATGTATTTTTGTACTTTTGACAGTTACACTAATTTTACACCAAACTTTTGGAAAAAACATAGGTCAAATTGGCGTAAGTACTGCCCAAAGTTAAAATAATTTGATGTATTTGCTGATTTTGCTGGGTTTTGTTTACTTAGTTGCTGTATAATGTATGTAAAAGTATTAAAAAATAAGAGAATTCATGAAAAAAATAACATTTTGTCGTTTTCCTTATTTTTTTTAAAATTTTATTAGAAGTAACTTTTATTTTATTCATTAAAAAATGTTAAAAAAGCCACAAAAATCAAGAAAATATATGTATTTAATTTTTTTAAGACAGAAATATTGAAATAACTAAAGTATTACTTTGAAACTAAGCAATTTGAATATTTTTTTAAGCTTTGACTTACCAATACCGTATTTAGCTCTACGGGGCAACTTAAACTGAAAACAAAAATGTATTTAATTTCCTACCTCTTTATAGCAATGTTGAATTAAGGTCATGAGTACTACAACAGTAAAAGTAACAAATAACAACAGGTTAATGTTAGCAACGCGCAGTGACGCCTAGTTGGCTGGATAGTTTGCTCAATTTCAATTTTTTTTTGTTGAGCTAACTTTGACTTCTTTAACTGATACTGCTGGTATAATAATAATGTAATATGCCTAAAACTTTCTAAATTCCTATTTTATTTCATATTATAAACCTTAGCAAATCAGTGTTATTGCAAAGTTTTGTAGCAAAATTTTTACATTATTACAGATACACCAATTCAACCTGGTAAAATTATTACAATGTCAGTTACACCAAAATTGTGAAGGAAATCTGAAAAGTTCACACCTGAAAATGTCCGTGTTTTTTTAAAGCTAGAATTTTTTTACGTATACCATTCGAAAGAGCAGAAAAAACTAAGAAAAACTGTATATTTAACTCAAAAACCGTATTTTGTCAATTACCCCAAGTGAACCTGCAACTGACGATATAAATTAAAATTATTTCGAAAGCTAATGAGTTGTCCTTCTACAAAAAAAATGTGTCATAATTTTAATTAAGTTAGTTTGTTCGCAAAAAAATAAATAAGCAGTGTCCGGCATAAAATACTGATTCATATGGCGTGAGCTGTTCTTGACCATAACTGGTCAGGTTTTAATCATGAGAGTCTGGTTTCTGGCGTGGAGGCAAGCCCATCTTGCAACGGATGATCTAGAAGGCAGACGTGGAGCTGGTTGGCTTAGAACCCGGTGTGACGAAGGCAAATACTTGATTCATCTGTGCTTGGTTCAGGTGGCATGCTGATTACAATGCCTACTTTATAAAATTACATTATTGCATTAAAAATCTAATCTGTCTTTCTTGTGATGCTTTTGGGTTATAGATTCATGTAGAAAAATGACAACACTGTAGTCTGTATGTATGACGAGTTTTGCTCGATTTTAGGCAAAAAACTGATTTATCTGTGCGTGATTCATATGGTCAGGGCCCTATATGAATCATAAAATAAATTAGTTTTTGGTCTTTCAAGCACCAAAAAAGGGTTTTTTAACTAAGAATGACATCCCAGACTGCATATCACTTAAGACCAGGTGCGATTACGGTCTTGTTATGAATAAAAAAAACATTATCATTTGTGTTTAAACAGTAAATAAGTAGTATATCCGTTAAGCTAGTAACCATAACACAAGCATATTTGTTGCTTATTTTGTAGCTAAATAGCGCTGTATGAAATTGCCCAACGATTTATTTATTTTTATTATTATTTCAGCTACACTTATGGCGTCCATAGCACATAATACTAAACTGCTGAGCATAGGCCTCCAATGATTTCGAGATTAACTGATTGCCATTGCCACAACCTCTATAAGCTCATCTCACCTTCTTCACCTTGTAGGTGGACGTCTTAACAACAATAGCTTGGATAAGTGATACAGCTCGGTAGAGTCATCTAAAATATCTTAGTGCCATAAGATGAAAGTCTACATCCAGTGTGTGTTTATCAATGATGACAAATTGTATTGAAAAGCGGCCTCTCACCGTAGGCTTACGAACCACGAAGTTGCATAGTGTACTATGGAGAGGACTATGCTTGTTTTTTTTTTTGTCAATGGAATCTGAAATGAGGAGATCCGTAAACGATCTAAAGTCGCATGGTGGCATAGTCCGATGTTTTAGCAAACTGAAGTGATAATGGGCAGGACACATAGTATACAGAAATGATGGCTGATGGGATACCACGTTTCTGGAGTGGAAGCTACGTGCCGGAAAGCTCAGTGTAGAACGTCATTATGTAAATCATTGGGAGAGGCTTATGTTCAGTTGAAATGATTATGATGATGACAAAATATTATGGATGTATAATAAAGTTTCAAAAAAATGTTTTTTCACGAATTATTTTGGAATCGTTGCATTTTTTCATAACAACAGATCATTGTTTTTGTTATAATATGATTATTTTCTTAATTTAGAGCCAATTGTACATGAATATCATAAATTTTATTTCCATTTTTGATTAATATGTAACAAATTCTGATTCATATGGGCACAAAATATTTGAACGTCGATATCTTGAAAACTACTTTACAAAAACGAGTCCCTAATCAAAATATATGTTATTGGGTGTACCTATTTTCATATGAGTCTATGTTACAAACCTAAAATTGAATTTGAAATTTGTCCATATGAATCAGCCGAAGAATGCGATTTCGAAGAAGTGCCCTATCACGGACTTATTTCTTGTAAAAAGTGATTAAATATATTTAGATCTAGCCTAAGGATACATTTTTTTTCATAATGATTCAATGGAAAAATAATCCTGTAGAAAAGAAAAATAAATGGGAATTTGTGCCATTTTTGGCCAGCTTTACCCCATTTCTGGCCACAGTCATGTGCCAGTTCTGGCCATCAAAATTCATCAAAAATAAAAAGCAGATAATTCAAAGTAATAAAAAGTTTATTCGAAAATAGCATATTTTACGACCATCAGTCTTTATTTAGAGAAAAATAGCTAACATAATATTGACGACAAATCTATACATATAATAAATCTGTAAAGAGGTCAATTCTGTACATGAAATATATTTTCAAAATAACTATTAGGGGGTAATTAGTGATCGATACTGATGCCAAAAAGGCAATCAGTAAAATTTTTGTCTGTCTGTCTGTCTGTCCGTTTGTATGTTCCTTATAGAAACAAAAACTACTCGACGGATTTTAACGAAACTTGGTACAATCATTATTCATACTCCTGGGCAGGTTATAGTATACTTAGAAATTCCCACGGGCACAGGAATTAGCGAGAAAATCCTTTTGTACGAAAAATCTAAACCGCTTAAGTTAGACGCTTGAAATTTGGTATGTAGGTACCTTAGTAAACTTAAAGCTTAGTTACAACAAGGAATTCCCGAAATTCCCACGGAAACGGGAATTCGCGGGAAAATCCTTCTGTATGAAAAATCTAAACCGCTTAAGTTAGACGCTTGAAATAAACTTAAAGTAAACTTAAAGCTTAGTTACAACAGGATATTGCAAAATTCCCACTGGAACGGGAGTTAGCGGGAAAAAACATTTGTATGAAAAAATCTAAACCGCGTAAGATAGATGAAGGGGGTAAAACGGGATCCACGCGTACGAAGTCGCGGGCGGCCGCTAGTATGAAATTACAATTAAGGAGATCAATATTAACCTATAGTATAGGTTTATGCGGTGAGTACTGGAACAATTTTCTTTTCATAACACCGATTTTTTTAGTATTTGGTTTCGATGGAGGCATTATAATCGTAACTCTGAAAATGAATAGATTACTTATATCAAAATAGCCAAGTTGAAAAATCACGATAAAAACTAAATGGCCAAAAGTGGGGTTCTACGTGCACCACTTTTGGCCAGTCATGTGGCCAAAGATGGGAAAATTCAATTATTCTGGCTCCATTAATGGCCACCTCTCATAAACCCACTTAATAAACAAATAGCGATAAAATATCATTAGTAACACTTAGACAGTGTATTCTTTATTAAGGATTAACATAAACAATTAAAAACATAAGAAGGATTTAAAAAATAATGATTGTTTACTCACCCGCTCGCCTTAGCCTTTTTGCTAAGACTTAAAACAATTAACGCTTCTCAAAAAATAATGACTTGTTGGATTGAAGTGAAGCTTGACACATCAAAGCTGTTAACGCTATCAGTGTTGCTAATATTAGATATTTTTATTCCCGTAAACCATAGAGTAATATATTTGTCTTTGCCTTAGTTATAACGATTTGAAGTTCTAAATGGCCACAAAGGGGTCGGTGGCCACAACCGGGTCACTTGCCTACTCTTAATACTGTACATAGAAAATTTTACTCAAAGAAAACATTCCTTTATTTTTGAAAGGAAATAGAACATAACATTCAAAGATTTCCAAAAATATGCTTGCCACACCCGGGAATCGAACCAACTAAAATCTGTTAAAAATTACACCCTACAGGGTGTAAATAAATAAAAATACATTTTTATTGCATCGATCGTTAAGGTTAAGTATAAGGATAAAATCTCTCAAACAAACTTGATAAATCAAATGAAAGGAAAACCATGAAATCTTAAATTATTGTAATTATTTACAAAAAATTTTATGGTATGCTGGTAAATTTTCGAAAATCTTTAAATGTTCTGTTTCTTTTCAAAAATAAAGGAATGTTTTCTTTGAGTAAAATTTTCTATCTACAGTATTAAGGGTACTTTCCCTCCAGGTGGCATTACAAAATTCCACCCTGTAGATTCGGGTTACAATTGTAGAAAAAGATGCGCTTTAAATCTACTGCTTAAAGTTTACAGTTTATCTTTAGTTTTTTAGTGAGTAAAGTTAATAACTTTCAGATTTAAAAAATAAATTATTTATAACTAGATAGGTCGTGTCTACTGGGCTACGAGCCTACGAATGAGTTAAACATTATACGTAACAGTTTCTATGTTTTCTATTACAGCTTTACTCCGTCCTCTTCTTCCTGATGATGTCGGTACTTGGAGTAGGCTCTGGGGTCGCGCTGCTGTCCACCATCAATACGGTGCTCATGGATTCATTCCCCAGAATTCGCACTGTCTACATGTCAGCCATCTGCTGCACAGCTGGCTTCGCGATCGGCTTGATTTATGTCACACCAGTGAGTACGGACTATTCCCACCTTGTTCCCACTCCTAGTCCTGTTTAGTCAGGATGTACAGCTTGACCGCCAATAAAAACTTAAGGCCAAGTTTGTCTCGGGAGAAAGTTAATCTGACATTGGACCAGCAACGAAATTAATCATCTATAGGCACATAGGATGAGTTGAAGTAACTTTAAGTGGATGAATTGAATAATAGATGCTAGACCTCTGATGCGGTTTTGATGAAGTAGTCGAGGAAGAGGAGACTGTGTTGTCACCTTGTTAAATAATTAATTATGCAAAATATTAAAAGGTTCTTAGTTATTTACAAGTTTAGAATGTTTGTTCAAGTAGGTAACTGGTTAGATTAATTTTGAATGGCTCAATGATGAAGGCCACTGTTTTATATGAATATAGATATTCATAAATAATTACGGATTACTTGCACGGATAGTCTGTTTACAAGCAATACCCGTTTTGCCTTAAAAAATATCATAAAGCAAACAAAACTCATGTTTCAGGGAGGACAATTCATCTTGGAACTTGTGGACTACTACGGTGGAACGTTCTTGGCGCTGTTCAGTGCTATTGTTGAGATTATTGGAATCTTCTGGATTTACGGTAAATGTTTTGATATTACACTAAACTAGCTATTGGCTATTGCCATCAATATTGCGTGTTTACACAGTGATATCCAAATTGGTTTCCATTTGGTTAAACTACTGTATGGGTCTCGTAAGGCCTTTCTTTGATTTGAATTTTGATTTGACTTGATCGTGGTTTTTTCTATGTTTTTAGGTTTGGAAAACATCACCCTGGACATTGAATTCATGTTGGGCATCAAGACGTCGTTCTACTGGCGATGCTGCTGGGGCTTCATCACGCCCGCGCTCATGATCGTCGTCTTCGTGTACGCGCTGATCTCCTACGAGGCTTTGGAGTTCGGAGGATACTACATCTACCCTGATGCCGGATATGGTATGTAGACTTAAATCTTTTAAGATCCTTTACTAGCTTCATCATCAGGTTATTCAGTCTTCGCTGCAGGCGCACGACCTGCTCTAAGTTATCAAAGGTTAATAGAGGATTTGGTTAGAGCCAAATGGAGGATTTGATTAATCATACTAATATGTATTTTATATTTAAGAGACTAAGTTTGTAGCTTTGTGAGTTTAAAGGAAGTCATTTCTGGAACGAAACGAACTTTTTTGAAAACGATTTCATTGACTAGAGCCGTGGGTTTTATGAATTACGATTTTTTTTAGCTCAAATAGGTACTATTTTGGAAAAGCCGGTTATGACCGGAAAGTTTTAACTTCTTTATCACTTTTTGTACCAGATATTAGGTGTAGGTATTTAATAAGTTACGGTCTGATTGGCGTCGTTAATACATTGTCTTTTTCTTGAGGAATGTTTTCATGCGCTCCTAGCGTGAGCTTTATAAGGTCAATATTGTGATTACAAACGGATCGTCACTGTGTTAACATTGTGTTGGTGATAGTGAACTTATCTTATCTGACAATAATATCACCGAATATTATCATCAAAACGTGACTTTGTAGATAAGATGAAAGCTTCCAACAAAATAATACAATATTTATCATCTGGTAAAGCTACCGTCAGGTAACCTTACGTATTAGACTTAGTTGAATTACTACTCGTATGTCCTACCTAAACAATAGTTAGCTAGTTTTTATAATAGATTCGTGTTTAACCATTCTTTATGCTTTATTTCAGTGGCCGGGTACCTGATGCTCCTCGCGGGTATTGCCTTCGTGCCAATTTTCATGTTTATCACCATGTACAAAAACAGGACTGGAAATTGCACGGAGGTAAGAAATGAAAATACACACAAATTATTAACTACACACCTAATAACCGCAGGTTATGCAGACGATTTCGTTAAATATGCACAAACTAGGTTTTCGTAAGCAAACTATATGTTTTTCGTGTAAAACTATGTTGTATGTTTTTGATGCAGACCGCAAAGAAATCATTCCGACCAAAGAAGACCTGGGGTCCTCGGGATCCAGTGCTTCGGGAAGAGTGGAACATGTTCAAACTGAACGCACGAGCTGACCGGCAGATACAGGGCGCCTCCTTCTTCAGGCACATCTGGAACATCATGACGGGCGGCTACAGGCGCTGACACTAGTGTTATTCCAAAGAGTTTGTAAATAGATAAATCGATAATTAAACACACGTCAATACTTTTTTATCGTGGAAAGCCTAGGTCGATTGACTTCATTATCATTTGGTAGCAATATAAATTCAAATAGATAGGTACTAGCAGCGGACGGCCAAGTTATATTGCAGAAAACTGTTTCTTTACAAAATTAAACCTGTTCCAGTTTGCTATTTCGCTTTCAATATTGTGCCCAAATACTATATGCTCTAACTACATTGTTGGTCAGTATATTTTGATTATTAAATAAGGTAACCAACCGTTTACATCATAATTTATGAAAAGTTGACTCTACCTATTTATCGCACACCTGTAGGTAAATTATTTTTTAACCCAAGCAAACTCTTACACAAGTGAGTTTAGCTTTAAAAAGATATTAAAATGCCATTTTGTACTATCAAAATAATAATGGTGAAATAAACAGCTTAAAAGTTCAAGTCATCAGTTGCTGACCTCCTGACGTAGATAATATTAACAATGTGCCTAACATACTTAGAAATATAAAATAATTACGAGTAGAGTAGGTATATTTTATGGCTGTGTGAAATGTCCTAGTTATAGTAGATAGATTATTTGTATTTAATAAGTCTATGTTGATCTTAATATAAATTATGTAAGCGATCAATTTATTTATTGCATTTTATAATTTTGTTAAAATGTTAAAATATCCAATTAATATGATTTTTAAAATTTTATTTTGATTTTTATCTCCTTATGGACACGTTGAGGTTTAAACCATCTTAGCATAATGTATTGCAAGATAATCTTTCATCTTACAGATCTAAAACCATGAAATGACTAAATTAGCATAGATGCTTCAAAGGAAACTTCCACTGGGAAAGACCGCATCATTCTTATAATTATTACTTCCGCTGCGTATTGTTTAGCAACAATCTAGTGAGTATCTATGGAGTCAGGCATTAACTTAAACACATAATAGCTGTGTCCTACTTAAGTCACGGTGATGCGATAGAACAAGCACAGACGCTAACTGCTAAGGTATGTGAATGAAAATCCGCAACATAAGTAATCCAATGCGCATTTTAATTGTTATTGTTGTTATCTCACCGTTTATTCTTGCTGAATGAATTACCGTAGCACCATGTAGCACATTAGATACTCTACTATTCCGTCATTGTTTCACTTCATGTAAAACAAAGTGTTACAAGGTTTTGTTTTTCATATTTTTTTTTTAAATTAAACATATTTAGTAATTTAATTTGTGTTTTATTGATGTTAACATAATATGCTTTTGGTTAAGTTACATAGGTCTTGCAATTTATTCAATCAAAACACCTGTCTGCATCTAGTAACAAGGTTGGACGAACATTAATTGATAGCTATTGTATCTATCAGTGATTAATATTAATTTCAAGAAGTATTGTTCCATGATATGGATCTAATACGCGATATAATGATAAATACGTGTGAGAAGGCTCCTTTCGTGGAGTCACCGGCGCGAGTGCCGCCTGATAGTATATTCAATATAAAACCTGCGCGCTGTGCGCTCGGCTTCTCAATACCTCGGCAGCGGGGCGGTCTCCACAGAAAACAAACAATTCAAAAACATATGAGAGTGCATTGAAGACCGGTAACCATGGTATGTACGAACAATAAACACTTTTAGTAATGCCTATTAAAGTGTACCAATAAATAAAATCAAATACAGTTATATGACATAATACGTAATCTAAAGTTCCAGTTATTTGAATCTTTGAACATTCCTCTGAATCAAAGTTGTTTGTATAGCAACACATTTGGAACATGTGGAACATTTTTATAGGTGTTAATTGTATTGAAGTTGCGATATAGTTTATAGTTATTAAATATATACTTTTGAGATCAGGTTAAACTTATTGGTTGGCGTATCTTCTTAGAATAAAACAAAACACGGATAACTAAGTAAATAGAGTGTGTAATTTTTAAGCGATGGCCTGCAGTGAAATCTACAGCTTAAACCGAAAGATTGAGTCACCGAGAGTAGACAGCTTATTTTTTTCTACGAAACTTTACAAGTTACTATTATCCGTTGTAAATAGTTTTCGATCTAGTCCTCTCATTTATTCTGATCACGTTTATCAAACGCACGAACTGTCAAACGGGAAAGTTAAAATAATTGATAAGAGTTCTGAAATTACCCAATTTTCTTAATTTTTCTTTTCGTAAGATTGTTTTACAAGATATTAAAAAAATTAAAAAAAATACGGACTTGTACGATTTGTCTTAAGCCCAACCTCCGGTGTCAGTGCGACGTGCTAATTTTGAGACACTCTGTATCACCAAGTCTAGATTATAAGCTGTATACCTATGAAAATTCTGAAACCATAGCAAACTGTAAAAAATCATTACAGGACTATTTTAATGGTATACAATTGTTAAATAATTATAAACATTCATCATGATTTACTCGTACTGTGACCGTGCTTCATAATATGAACTGGCAATTTCACAACTAAAAGTTCAGTAAGTATGTGATACGTACAGTAGTTTTGCAGTTTTGCAGTTTTGGACCAATCAAAAATTATAACGACATGTACCATGATACATTTCATATTACGAGTAGGTACCTATATGACATCGCACCTAATTTTGTTCAGAAGGATTAACAACTAACGAAACATTACAATCAGGCAATACATCTTATCTGTTTTTGTCATACTAAACAAACAGATTATGGGAATTTTCCTGGTAATAATAGTTTAGTAAATTACGCTATAGTAGACCTACCGAAACCTCCACACCTATCTATTATATTATCTATACCTACTAATCAAAGGACAAACCCATGAGTAGCTAGCCTTATTAGTTTGAGCGGCGATCTTTCAATCAAGATAAATAACTTATAATCATTACTCGAAATTCAGACAGCTTCTTTATGCAAACTTGTTCACTGACGATTTCGATAAGGATGGTTGTTGATAAAATTACTTAACTATTCCAGTTAACTAAATATTAATAGTTAAAGTAACTAACATAGTACATACATTACATCATACTTAGTAGTTTTCCTTCAAAGGAAAACATTGGAAATGGTGGTATTCACGAAGGATAAAAAAAACTTTCCGAGAACTTGAGGTCAGAGTTTCTTAGAAAATGTAAGACTTTCAGACGTATGTATTTTTTTAAATCTTTGGACATAAAACTAAAAATCCACCCTGCTTATTATGTTAAGAATGAGTCGTACTAAAACTATTTTCAAATAAAAATGGGTCATCACAATCACAATTAAATGTTTTTATCTTAAGTGGTACTCTCTATTAAAATTAAATAATGCATTATTTGGTTCGACTGGAGTGCTTTACACAATCAAAGTTCAAGTGTTTGCTTCAACAATATGGCCTAGTTATTACAAACTAAATTGCATACCTACTTAGAATATCATTTTCAAGGCCTAACTATGTACTATAGAACCGTCAATCACGTACCTACTTGAACCTGTACTTGAATTTTGAGTATTGTTTCATAATACTATGAAGGGCTTCAAACTTGACACTATAATAACATAATTAAATGATAGGCGAGCGAATGTGCAAAATTAAATGTAGAGTATCAACCGGCTTTACCTAGTTATAATAATTAATTACAGTCATACAG
The DNA here is from genome assembly GCF_963855985.1 of Ostrinia nubilalis. NCBI lineage: Eukaryota > Metazoa > Arthropoda > Insecta > Lepidoptera > Crambidae > Ostrinia > Ostrinia nubilalis. The sequence goes on along the minus strand of NC_087096.1, from coordinate 8,355,916 downwards.
GGTGATACTGAAAGATTTTTTTGCTCTACTATCGGCCGCTCTCGATCATGTTATCTAAAAGAGAGTAAGAAAAGCTTTAGTACCTAAGCTGCTTGACAAATACGAACTATCTATGATACAGCTTTTAAAATAAAGTTATCCTTTGTAATTTACGAGAGACAAAAAATTACAACTTTAGAACATCTTCTTCATCAACTTATTGAGAGAAACATAAATAGGTTTTTGAAAAGATTTTGTCAATAATTCCGGAATGATGAAAGATACCAATACTAGCACTATTGGTGCCCTTTGTATAGTTAATTTAATTTGGTTTAATCAGTCTTTGACAACCTGTATGTTTACAATCAAAATGATACGCAATTCAATTAAAAGGTAATTTTGATATTAATCTTAAGATAGTGAATAGTAATCAATAACAGATTAGATTAACTTAATAAGGTTTAAGGATACTTATCTGTCATCTATTTTATATACCGAATGTACCGTCGAAAGCACATCAGACAATTAGATTGTTAATGCAAAATAGCGCCTAATACAACTGCATAAAATACAATATGGTTTAGCTTGATGTGCTGTTTATAATGACACACTTTATGTATGTACTCGTTTAAATGCATATATAGTCCAGTCAATAAAGCATTATAGATGGAAATCCGTGGAACACAATTTTTGACTTCGGGACTTTATTTAGACTAGTTAGGAGGTGAACATAGCAAAAGTCCCCTGAACGTCAATACCTAAATAACCGTTTGAGGTATATTTATGAAATTTGAAGCTGATGTTTATCTTGCAAGTCTCAACACATGAGCCTAATTTGAAGTGTTAATGCATAGTGCTTTTTGAGTGATGAGGAGTCAAAAGTGGCTCCAATTAGTTCGTCTAAATATACGCACGATGCAGTCCCCTCCCTGGAACTAGGCTTAACATGCTCCCGCATGTCTATAATGTTTGCTTAATGTTGATTTAGTCGATTTTCTCCTGATGGGAACATGTAAGACAAAATTAAAATTTCCAATATTACAGACCTTCTAGAGCAGATACCGCGAAAACTATACAAGTTAAAGAAAAACTTGACTGTCTCATCTGTAGCAAATTGAATAAGCTTTTTTTGGTTCATAGTAGCCATGTCACTAGGACGCATAGTTTCCGAGGATTAAGCGGAAAACCGAAAAGTGGTACCTTTAAACCCCCCTCTCCCCGCCGGCTCAAGGGCTAAGGGCGGGGACTTTTACTATGTTCTCCTCCTAACTAGTCTAAATAAAGTCCCGATGTCAGAAATTGTGTTCCAGGGATTTCTCTCTACACCGTCGTTAAAGCATTCATTGACTGGACTAATAGCAAGGTGGTATTATTGCTTCAATAAACATAGGTAGCATAATAAGCTAAATAACTAAATACGTACTAATTTTTGTGACTTATAGAGTGGTGAGAACAACAATGGATTCACAATGGAAGATCCTCCGCCAACAACGTCGGCTGACTCAACGTGGATCCCTGACTCTACACCGCCCTTAACTACGGCACCCTCAGGTCCGGCACCTGAGTACTCGAAAATGAAATGGTCAACGAATGGTCATGAGCAACCAATATCACCTCCACCTATCATAAAAGTACCGTTAGAACAGTCGGAGACAACAAAACAAGTAAGTTTGGGATGTTTTCTTTGGGATTTCAAACCGAATTTGTTTGCTAAATGTTAATAATATGTTGTTTAACACCCTATATTTTTAAATATGAAAACAATATTAAATAACTATACGAAAACTGTGGCAATATGTAGCTCTACCAGATTGAAGCACCATACAACAGTGCATGTGTACGATCCAATTAAAAATATCATCGTATAAATTCGAAGCATTAATCGGAGATGAAATCGTTAACATAACTCAACTTATGGCATTTGTTTGTTGCAGGATGCTGATGCAGAAAAAGCAGAACCACAGCGAGCGATGTGGGATAACCAGATCGAATTCCTTATGTCGTGTATCGCCACTTCTGTGGGTCTTGGCAACGTCTGGCGATTCCCATTCGTCGCTTACAAAAATGGCGGAGGGGCTTTTCTCATTCCTTATATTATAGTCCTGTTTCTAGTCGGAAAACCTATGTACTACTTAGAATGTATTGTGGGACAATTCAGTTCAAGAAATTCTGTAAAAGTTTGGTCACTGTCACCTGCAATGAGAGGTACGTACAACAATTGCTCAGGGTTCTTTGATTAGAATTCTGGTGCAGGCTTTATGTTAAAAAAACTTGTTTGGATAATTATTTATTCAAATACAATTTCTTTGCAGGTATAGGCTACGCGCAAGCACTCAGTTGCAGCTACATCGTGACCTACTACGTGTCCATCGTAGGACTGTGCTTGTATTACCTGGCAATGAGCTTCCAGGCGGAGCTGCCCTGGTCGAAATGTGATCCCGAGTGGGCCAACTGTGTGCCATCAGCCCCCAACCACGACATCATTACAACAAACGAAAGCAGAAGTAGCGCTGAACTTTACTTTGTGTAAGTTCTCAAAAGAAATATCTATGAAAAAATTATATTTGATGATATAAAAAATATTCATTTATTTTTAAATTTTAGTTTTTAAGTAATTTTAAGTTAATGTATTATTATAAAATTATTTCTGTTAAAAAAATAAATGGATTCATTTATTATTATTAATTTAACTTATTTTTATCTATTTTCAGTCATACGGTTCTGCAACAAAACAAGGGCCTGGAAGAAGGACTTGGTTAGTGTCTATAGATTTATATTATCCTATTTCATCATCATCATCATCATTTCAGCCACAGGACGTCCACTGCTGAACATAGGCCTCCCCCAATGACTTCCACATCGCACGGTTGGTAGCGGCCTGCATCCAGCGCCTTCCCGCTACTTTTATCAGGTCGTCGGTCCACCTTGTGGGTGGACGTCCCACGCTGCGTTTTCCGGTACGTGGCCTCCTATTTGTTATCCTATCCTTATCCTATTTGTTAATACAAATATTAAAGGAACTTCGAGACAAAATATTTACGTACCTATAAGTTAATAAATTTTACAGAGCGATTGATGCATGAGTGCATTTTTTACTTATTTTTACTAATATTTCGATACTAATAAAAAATCTTAAATACATAATAATACGTGTAATAAAAATTACACTGGAACTTATTATAGCTGAAAAGCTAATTTTAATCAGTGTTGTGTTAAATTACAGGAACTCCTGTATGGTATTTGGCGTTATGCCTTTTCGCGTCTTGGGTCATCATCTTCGTGATTGTAGCTCGAGGAGTCAAGAGTTCTGGAAAAGCTGCTTACTTCCTTGCCATATTCCCATATGTGGTTATGCTCATCTTACTCATCACGTTAGTACTGAGATATTTATTTGTGACTTGTTAGATTAGGTATTTTGTTTATGTTTTAGTCTAACACTATCATTACTATTATTTCAGTACATTATTACTGAATGGCGCTGGTAAAGGAATCCTCTTTTTCATTACACCGCAATGGGATAAACTTCTAAAACTTGAGGTAAAAATTAAAAATATTAAAGCTCTATTAATCTCAACAATTTCTACCGTTAAAAATATCTTTGCGATTTGATTTAAAGGACAATGTTCGTTCTCCATACATTGTTCGCCGTTAGATCAACAGTGCCGAAATAATACTTTCTAGGTTCTAAATGACACAAATCTTTATGTAAGAACAATTATTCCTGGCGGACCAATTCTATAAACTTATTGATAGCAATATTGTTATCATAACCTCTTACTTACTAGTATTGTATTATATTATTTTATGCACATCGATTTGGGAGATGTTCTGTATTGTAGTTGTCGCAGCCAAATTGTATTATAATATTGGACGGGTTTTGGAAATAGCTCGGCGTTCCACTTTTATGATTTACTTACTTACATTTTGCACGTAAATAAATAACATGAATCCTATGTTTACTTTCCACTCTTGACATTTAACACGTGACTTACCAAACTAACTATCTCCATGGTTACCGTCTTAGTCTATGCATGACTAGGGATTGAACAACTTTTAATTGAATATTATTAGCAATTCTCGATAATTATTATCGATTGAAAAATATTCGGTATTTGAATCGAAAGATATATTCAATTTTATCAATATCAAAATATTCAATTTTAATAATAAAATAAATATTATTTACTACCACCTATGAAATGTTCTAAAAATTGCCTGGAGCGCTCCCCCAATCCTGGGTTTTCCCTTTCCAAGCTGAGAGGATATCATTTTGGTTCTATCGATACATTATAAAGGTACTTAATATTTGAAATGTATTACCAATTATTGTTATAAGCATTTTGAGCGAATAAAACTTTCAATTCTATTAGAACTTTAGACATTTCTCTCACTTTAAGCGGCATTGGATTTTTCATCGAATTTTGAAACTGTAACAGATATATTAAAGATGATCCCATATTGTTGTCATTGTCTATATCAGTGTTATGATCACAATTCTTTTTATTTTATTCATGACCTTCGACCAGTTGGACACATTAGATAGCTTCTTGTAGTATCGTGCAATATATTTTTAACTTTTAATTAAAATCTAGTCATACTGTAGCAATTTGGACGATTTATTTTATTTACAAGATCGGTATCTTATTGTCTATGATGACCGCAGTCAACATCACTATTACATGGGTTCCTAACAATGAAGTACGGCATTGCCTTGTGCCGATTTTACATAGATTTTATCGACACAAATTATGGAACTTCATAGGATATGGAGCAGGCCACGCCCTAAAATGTCCGGATGTCGTCATAGTATTATGGAATACATATAAAATACTTTTAAAATTTCATTTTTTAATCCTCAAGTGTCCGTTACAATCTAATTAATATTTAAGTATTCAAAAAGTAAGAGATTAATTTTGATACTTTACTGCTGTGCCCAGGAATCTAAGGCGGTTTCTGACAATGTCCTTTCTGTAATTGGCGATAAATATGACTTAAAACTACTTCCCAATGATTACAGGTCTGGTATGCCGCTGTGACACAGGTGTTTTATTCTCTATCAGTGTGTACCGGAGCAATCATTATGTTTTCATCGTATAACGGCTTTAGGCAAAATATTTACAGGTGAGCACAATCATTATTAAAAAACTTAAAAGTAATTGATGGGTTAATGATATCGTCCCACTACCTACAATAATCACCGTGGAACGATATCGTCAATATTCCTGTTTCGAGTTTCCCTGTAAACCCTATTAATAGTCATATTCATGTTTCAGTAACTATCTTTTAAATCACGTTACAGAGATGCAATGATCGTGACAACTTTAGACACCTTCACAAGTCTCCTCTCCGGTGTCACAATTTTCGGGATCCTTGGCAATTTAGCATATGAACTGAACACTGAGGTAGACGAAGTGGTGGGCTCAGGAGGTACGGGTCTTGCCTTCATTTCCTACCCTGACGCAATTGCCAAGACATTTTTGCCACAGGTATGATACACAAAATAATTAATTAAAATACTTATTGCTAAATTATGGTTTCAATTTAAATCAAGTGGTTATTAGTAGACAGAAGATATATCAGTAACTTTTATAAGAAATGGTAAAATATGCATCTGACCAGTTTAAAGAGTGCATTGTAAACCAACTGATCTATTTGCCTCTGGCAAATTAGAAGGAGTCGTCATCCTACAGTGGAGAACGTCAGACTTGATAATGATGATGATGATAATGATTTTTAGAACATCATATCCATAGGTAATACAATTTACATTGTTATCTGTCTTTCAAAGGTTTGACACATTATTTAACCTGTTTTCAGTTATTCTCGGTGCTGTTCTTCCTGATGATGACGGTTCTGGGCGTGGGCTCCGGGGTGGCGCTGCTGTCGACTATCAATACAGTCGTAATGGATGCCTTCCCGCGCGTGCCCACCATCTACATGTCAGCCATGTGCTGCACCGTCGGCTTCGGCTTGGGGCTCATATACGTTACACCGGTAAGGACCCATATTATGTTGTACTATCCTACTAATATTATAAATGCGAAAGTTTGTGTGGATGTTTGTTACTCTTTCACGCAAAAACTACTGAACGGATTTTGATGAAACTTTACAGTATTATTGTTTATAACCCAGAATAACATATTGGCTATAATTTATGTCGATATGTGACAAACTAAATTTCACGCGGGTGAAGCCGCGGGCAATTTTCAATAATTTTATCGTATTCCATTCGTGTACACCCACAAGGTGGACAGATGTCCTCACAAAGGAAATCTGAAAACCATTTGGGGTGGCCTATGTTCAGCAGTAGACGTCCTGTGGCTGAAATGATGATGATTCCAATCGTTTCAATACGTACGTTTCTTAGTTTTGTGGGAAAATGGGATTTTTATATGGGAATATTATTATAAATAAAGTAGCATAACGTAAATACTGTTATCTTAACCTTCATTTAGTTGTTCAGCATGCCAAGGACCAAGAACCGCTGCATAGTTGTATTGTTCAAATGTCTAGACTGAAGCTAAGCTTCATGCTGTATTACAAAGTAATTAGTCACCTAATACCTACCTTATTGAAAGAACATCGTCAACAAGAATGCAATATTACTCACCAAACGTGATTTGTGCCAAGGAGGTATTCACATTCATTGGGAGGAATCTGTCTCATCTTTTCCGTTTCTTGTAAATAGGTATGAATCATCGTAAAACCTTAAGTTAATTTAAATAAACAAATAGCTGTAGGTAGGTACTTTAGATTTTAAATCAAATTTGTTCTTTGTCTTATTCCAGGGTGGCCAATACGTATTGGAGCTGGTTGACTACTATGGCGGTACTTTCTTGGTCCTGTTTTGTGCCATTACAGAACTAATAGGAATTTGCTGGATTTATGGTACGTTTTCTATAATTTTATGAAATTATAACTAAAATAACAATTGCATAAAGAATGAAGTTAATTAGCCAAAATAATCTAAACAAAACTTACCATTACATTCCGTCTGAATGTTGTGCTTACCCTTAAGTGACATATATATCGCACGTTCATAATCAAACCGTCACTATACGAAATTGGGAGAAATTGAGTTAACAACGCCATCAATCAGCGCTCCGCGAAAAGTGCATGCTGTAAAAATCCCACGCTTAAAGCTCAAATAGTTCGGCAAATATCACTAGTGTCGTTATGGAGTTTAATGGGAAAACCGGCATTTGTTGTGAGTAACAGTGACACGTTTTTAGTAGTGACGGGATGTGGACGGGCACGCCGTGATAGTTATGTAAACTCTGTGTTGAAAAACGTCATTTTTAGCATAAAGACGCTTTTACTCCAAAACCATAAGATAAGTCACAATAAAGTAATACGAAAAACGCCTTAAAACAAAAAGTGACAATATTTCTCTTACATTTTTAAAAAGATTGTTCATCACTTCGTAGAATATTGTGTTTATCCAAATAGTGAAATATTAAAACAACAAGAAAGATTTTTAAATGATTAAGTAGTTATAATTTTATCTAACAAAAATGCCACCAGGCAATCCAAACACTAGTAAAATCAAAGAAATTATCAAGGTAATTACTACTTTGTCTAGCGTTTGTGGACTATGAAAAAGCCTTGGATTCGATCGAAATCTGAGCAGTGCTACAGTCTCTCCAACGGTGCCAAATTGACTATAGATACATCGAAGTGTTGACAGGCTTGTACGAAAACGCCACAATGTCGGTTCGTCTCCAGGATCAGGACTCGAAACTCATCCAGTTGCAGCACTTGCAGCAAGGGGTGAGACAGGGAGATGTCATATCTCCGATACTGTTCAACACCGCCCTGGAAGATGTTTTCAAGCTTCTGAACTGGAGCGGATTCAGCATAATTATCAATGAGTACATAATCCACCTTCGATTTGCGGACGATGTCGTGCGTGCGGGCTGAGACTGGAAGATCTAGGCATAATGCTCGATGGCCTAAGTAGAGCCTCTCAACAAGTGGGCCTGATGAATGAGTATGAAAATGAATATGGACAAGACAAAAAACATGTCAAATGTCCATGTAGTATCCACTTGTCTGGAGACTCTACACTCGAAAGTTTGATGACCTGGGACAAACAGTCCAGTTACGTAGGTCTAACTTCGAGAAAGAGGTCAATCGTCAATCCAACTCGGCTGGGCAGCGTTCGGGAAGCTTCGTGATATTCTCACGTCCGAAATACCGCAGTGCCTCAAGACAAAAGTTTGATCATGTGTGTTGCCAGTGATATTTTATGAATCTGAGAGGTCACCCAAAAGGTGATGGAGCGTGCGATGCTCAGTTAGTTTCCCTACGTGATTGAATCAGAAATGAGGAGATCCACAGGAGAACCAAAGTGACCGACATAGCCCGCAGAATCGCTAAAATCAAGTGGCAGTGGGCGGGGCACATAGCTCGCAGAGGTAATGGCCGCTGGATAATGATCCAGAATTTAAACCTACTTCTCTGAGCCTTTTTCCCATGAAAAATCACTATCTAGTTCGTCAAGTTCATCGAGGTCATCAAGTTCTTGTTGTTTAAAGGCTGCCTGAACAAGAGAGTACCTTATTTTCTAAGAAGTTGATTTATGTGATGTAATTTTATAGTAATTTCATGTGTGTAACGTATTTATTTCTGATCGAGAATTTACATTTATTACTGTTACCATTGGTACCACTTAATCCAAATTATTAAGTTTTAAGTTCATTAAAATTACTGATTTTTCTATGTTAGTTTTATTTAATAATAATCATTTTTAAATTTTTCATCGTCAAATTTATATGAAAATAGTGACATTTCTACCGGAATTAATAATACAACATTAACATGTTTTTAATTGAAAACTGTCACTGTCTCAATTTTAGTGGAAAAGTGACACTATTTTTAGGGAAAAAATTAAATATTAAATAAACCATTATGATAATTTGAAAGATAATTATATTTCCGTAAAAGCCAAACAAGCCACTACTGGTATTTAACAAAAAACAAAACATTTAATAGCATTTTGCTCATTTTGCAAAGGTTTTAAGATTTGAGCATTTCAAATGCTTTTCCTGAAAAATCGACTTTTTTGTATAGTGACAGTTTGATTATGAACGTGCGATATCAGAAATGTTATCTTCATAAATGTTAATCATAAGAGTATAATATACATATATGTTGTTGGTATGCCATATAAATAAATAAATAAATTACATTCCTTGCACTAATATTTATGTTAAGCTGAAATCAATTAGCAAGGACACTCTACAAATCTAAGGAGTCATCATCTTTAGCAATGAACTAGCAGTACAAAACGACTCGCACAAATATTCTGAGCTAAGCTTTAACCAGCTCTAAAAAGAAATTATAGCCAATTTCAAAAGAAAAACTAATTTAGAATACTTAACTATAAATGTATACCTACCGACTGGTGGATACAGGCATCTATAAGGTTTTTTCAAGTGTCTGCCTAATATAATGTTTTATGTACTTAATTCCAGGTCTAGAAAACATCTGCCTGGACATCGAGTTCATGCTGGGCATCAAGACGTCCTTCTACTGGCGCATCTGCTGGGGCATCGTCACGCCGGCGCTCATGGTCACCGTGTTCGGTTACGCGCTCGCTTCCTTCGAAGCCCTGGTCTTCGGCGAGGACTACTACTACCCTACAGCTGGATATGGTACTTTCATTCAAATACCATAACTGTACAATACCCTTTATAAATTGACGTAGTATACAAAAACTGTCAATTTGTCCAACTTATCTATTCTTTAGATAAGTGTTATTTGTTTTTTTTGGAAATTAACCTAAAAGTGAAAGAATACGAGAACTAAATAAGAATACAGTAACTTTCTGAAGTCAACGAACCAAGCTACTTGCCGTGGACAAAATTATTAGGTAAATCCTACAAGTCCAAGCCAAATTTCGATCTTGTTGTTACATAGTCGACGTCATAATCAATGGATAAATAAATAATTATTTAGTCAAAAAACAACGTAGACCACAGGAATATATTATTATTATCTATCATATGAAACGTTTTTTTACAGCTGCCGGATATGTCATGCTGGGAATGGGGATCATTTTCGTTCCTTTAGTTATGGGCATGGTCATATGGAAAAATAGAAATAACAGCTTCAAGCAGGTCAGTGATATTATAAAAAAATAAAAAACAAGTTTCTCTCTTTTACATAAAATAACGTTTTTAAATATAGAACTTATCTAATTTTGTATTTATTTTTAACATTGCAGGTTATCAAGAAGTCATTCCATTATAGTCCCAAATGGGGCCCTCGTTCTGCCCTGATAAAGGAGGAATGGCATCAGTTCATAGCAGAAGCCAAGTCAGACCGCATGGGTACTTCCTTCTGGAGACACATAGGCAATATCTTGACCGGTGGATATAGGTCGGGAAAATAATCTAGTCGTTATTAGATTGTTTAATGTAAATATGAATAGAATTAAGAAATAGTAGGTATAATAACTTTGTGTTAAGTGAATTATTAAAAAATATTTTCAACATTCTGCGTTTCTTTTCCATACACCGAAGAAACTTTATTTAGTACGTTCAATGGAAAAATCTATTTCATATGTATGAGCTGCTCCGAAAAAAATATAAAATCAAGAGGTTAACAAATTGGGTAAACATCCAATATGTGATCAAAGTGGAATCGACCCATAATAATTATATGGTAGCTTTAGTTTAGTTCTAGAAGAGTCACGAAACATTCATCTTTGTAAACCTTGAATAGGTAATTCAAACATAAATAATCTTAATCAATTTGAATAGGGAAACAAAAACCTTTGTTTGATAACACATGGATAAAGATCTTATGCAACTGAATTTGTTTTTAATATTCCCGACGAATAGAATCATCAAATTTAATTAATTAATTATAGCCTCAGATCATAGAAAGAGAATAGATATGAAGTCGCGCGTAACTACAACGAGAACCAGTGTCCCCACATTTCCCCCACCACAGCTCCCACACACACATTCAACTGTGTAAAAACAAAGCGACTGAGAGTCTACGACAACATGTGCAACTGGCTTAAAAGTGCTGTGATTGGCCAGAAGGCGTGCCTTATGGCCAATCAATGGCCGCGTGACGTGACGCACACTTTGAAAAAAGCAATTAGAGAGAAGAAAGATAAAATGGAGTCGATAAGATATCGATACTTTAAATCGCTAGGGGCAAGGCTCGAAACTGGTTTCACAAAATGCTTATGTATGAAAACCTTTTTATTATTATACGTTATTATTAACTACTATCACGCATTTACTTTTTAATTATGGCGATCTGCGTACCGCATAATTATGTTTATCAAAAATAATGCCTATATTAGGCTTTCAATTAGCTCTTATAGTAATTACATAGTTGACAGTTACTAATTACTTCTACTGTTATTATTTTTTTTGTAAAATCTTATAATCGCAAGTAACACATCATTTTTTTATTTAAAATTACAAAATAGAAAATTATAATTTACTTCTATTTATCGATAATAGGAAACCGCATTAGAACACGAGCACGGCACTATGTTACGACCGGCACATGCGGCCGTACTGTGTATTTTCACACGACAGTGGATATCGGAAGAAATTAAATACATTGCGCAGTAGTTGAGCATGACATAAAGTGGTTGCTAACTAAATCGTCAATGTACAAGTGTGTTAGAATTTTTATCACCACTGATTTCGATATCGCAGTAACTGTTACGGCACTGAATTCGTTCGTAAAAATGTTTAGTTTTTTTTATTTATAAGCAAAATACCAATGGATTTGCAATACTTACATGTAGTAAATGACTCCATTGTACCTGTTAGTTCTTCGTTTCACTTGTTTTATTGCACGTAACGACGCATTATCCAAAATATCGGAGAACATTTCCTTAGTACGACTGAATCGCGACTAAACTAGCTACGCGGCCGATGTTCGTTTCTGGGCATATCGCGGAGACACGCGCCACGCCCCCGTTTCACATCTATTCCCTTCTATGATCTGAGATTATAGCACTTGGGTGAAAACCGCGGCTAAAGTTCATAAATAGCCTATCTATAATAATAAAACACATAGCCGAGACACATACTAAGTAAACGGCACTCAGGATTAATTATTAATTCAAATTAAGTTTGATAATGGTCACTTGCCTACACTACGAATGCAAAGAGTCTGCGTTTTGCTACGAGACTACGCTACGGTTTCGTAGGCTACGACGCTACGACTCGTAGTCAACATTTTGAAACAGCGACGCGCGATGATTTTTTACATTCCATTATTTCAAGTAAAATATGATAATAAAACCTCGGAAAGACTGGATTCATCCGTCACTACCAATACATACAAATAATATGTATTAGTAACTGCTGCCATAAGTCTGCCATCGGTATCAAATGACGTAAATTTAAAAAATTTCCACTGGAAATAGCAATTGAGAATGTTACTAGGTATGCAAAATCACTTGAAACCTATGTTACAGTTAAGCTTTTACATTTACAAATACATTAGTTTTTATTTCATTCAAAAATACCCAGTAGTTATGATTTTATAGGCATTCAAAGTTCGCTTAAATATTGAGTCCCGCCGACGGTCACGTGACCCCGTGTGACGTACATTCACAGCGTCCGCTCACTAGAAAACGGATATAAACATACTTAATTTTTTTTTTTTTTTTGTAAATACAAGCTTATTATACATATTAACACCCAGACCCATCACAGAAATTAAAATTGAACCAAACCCAAACTTGATGCGATTGTGTCGTTTTATTGCGAATTACCTTCCAGCTCCATCATCAGATCAGCTCCATGTCATCATAATATTGCATGGTCATCCAAATCACATGTGTTTGCGAAATTTCAGCTTAATCGGTTGCCTGGAAGTGGGTCTTAATTCAGCTTGCAAGATTCCACCCATACAAATTTGAGCCAGTCACTGTAATATGACGTCACGCGCATAAAATGGCGGGCCGGCCGCCGCCCGCACTTTTAAAATTCAATATCTTGGAAACTAATTGACGTATCGAAATAATTCTTTCACGTGTATTTTTTATTTTTAACAGAGAATACAGAAAGCTAAAAAACAAAATTAGTGAACATTCTTCATTGTTTGTACTTTCGGCCAAATTTGAGTTTATTTAATAATAGTTCCAAGCTTATCACAATTTTTCTGAACGTGTGCCATGGAGGTTATCTTAGTATCAAGTGACGTAGACGTAGGGTATCTTACGGTCCCCTCTCGTACTATGTACAATGGGTATTGAGAAACTAGCTTTTTATATAAGGTCACCTCCAAAAGACAGACGAAATTTTAATAGGGCATCTAATAATATTAGAAAAATTGGACCCTAGCATTAAAACCAAAAAAAAATAGGCTAGTTTCTGTTTTTACTTTACCTAACAAACTAAATGTAATATTTTTATTTTTAAACCCTCTCTGTCATTTTCACATTATTTACATAAGCTGCTGGACGTGACGTCCTTGTACACGGATGCACTGTCTGGCACGATCGATGCCATATATGCCTCCGGACCGCACTGAGCACTTCGGGTTCACTCAACATAACATCAAAAAATCTCGAAAACTAGCATTCTAAAAATATGGTTGTATTATCTAAAACGAATTAATTTAAGATGTTTTATTGGTCCCTTAAATATCGTCTGTCTTTTGGAGGTGACCTTATATACCTACTACGAGTAATATTGAAACAAATATACCTAGTCTTCATGCTTCTTTCCTGTTAAGCATGACAAGTGGAATCTAATCTATTTATGTAGAATTATTAACATTGTATTAATTGCCACGATATTCCACCATTGCTTTATCCATATCACTTTAATCTTATATTAATTGCTTACGTTTAAGCTCCTTAATACTGCTATGTCATAGTTGAATAGCTGGTATTCAGTGTGTAATTTACACCAACACTATGTTGTACTTAATTACTCACGATAAGAGATGAATGTGATGATGCTCATAAGAAAAAAGAATTTAGTAACATAAATCCACTGGCAAATAAGTCCTCACTTATCTAGTTTCACTGACTCTACTTTGCAGTCGAGTAGATATTTTATCAGTAAAAAAGAAGAAGCCACCCTTTTGATATTTAGCGTGTTTATTATTCTTGCTTACAATCAGGCGACCCAAATCTGAAATACAAAAATAATTAATAAAAAGATTTTGGTCTCTCACTCAAATCACTCAAATAGGAGTAAAAAAAAAGTTATGATAAAAATCATTTGAGCTAGAGTAGCATATTATGTATATGTGTGTACCTACCTTAAGCTTAAGTAACGTGATTTCGTGAAAGGTGTGATCAGAATCACAATTATCGGAGAATGTTATATCAGATCACAGTCGGATAACTATCTAAAGGACAATGTTCGTTCTCCATACATTGTTCGCCGTTAGATCAACAGTGCCGAAATAATACTTTCTAGGTTCTAAATGACACAAATCTTTATGTAAGAACAATTATTCCTGGCGGACCAATTCTATAAACTTATTGATAGCAATATTTTTATCATAACCTCTTACTTACTAGTATTGTATTATATTATTTTATGCACATCGATTTGGGAGATGTTCTGTATTGTAGTTGTCGCAGCCAAATTGTATTATAATATTGGACGGGTTTTGGAAATAGCTCGGCGTTCCACTTTTATGATTTACTTACTTACATTTTGCACGTAAATAAATAACATGAATCCTATGTTTACTTTCCACTCTTGACATTTAACACGTGACTTACCAAACTAACTATCTCCATGGTTACCGTCTTAGTCTATGCATGACTAGGGATTGAACAACTTTTAATTGAATATTATTAACAATTCTCGATAATTATTATCTATTGAAAAATATTCGGTATTTGAATCGAAAGATATATTCAATTTTATCAATATCAAAATATTCAATTTTAATAATAAAATAAATATTATTTACTACCACCTATGAAATGTTCTAAAAATTGCCTGGAGCGCTCCCCCAATCCTGGGTTTTCCCTTTCCAAGCTGAGAGGATATCATTCTGGTTCTATCGATACATTATAAAGGTACTTAATATTTGAAATGTATTACCAATTATTGTTATAAGCATTTTGAGCGAATAAAACTTTCAATTCTATTAGAACTTTAGACATTTCTCTCACTTTAAGCGGCATTGGATTTTTCATCGAATTTTGAAACTGTAACAGATATATTAAAGATGATCCCATATTGTTGTCATTGTCTATATCAGTGTTATGATCACAATTATTTTTATTTTATTCATGACCTTCGACCAGTTGGACACATTAGAAAGCTTCTTGTAGTATCGTGCAATATATTTTTAACTTTTAATTAAAATCTAGTCATACTGTAGCAATTTGGACGATTTATTTTATTTACAAGATCGGTATCTTATTGTCTATGATGACCGCAGTCAACATCACTATTACATGGATTCCTAACAATGAAGTACGGCATTGCCTTGTGCCGATTTTACATAGATTTTATCGACACAAATTATGGAACTTCATAGGATATGGAGCAGGCCACGCCCTAAAATGTCCGGATGTCGTCATAGTATTATGGAATACATATAAAATACTTTTATTATTTCATTTTTTAATCCTCAAGTGTCCGTTACAATCTAATTAATATTTAAGTATTCAAAAAGTAAGAGATTAATTTTGATACTTTACTGCTGTGCCCAGGAATCTAAGGCGGTTTCTGACAATGTCCTTTAATCTACGAAGGCCACGGACACGGTTTCAACAAGTTCTGTTTTACGTGCTTTTTATTTATTTATTATCAGAAAATGTATGTTTACAGACAGGTCCAAAACACATACATATAATATAATTAAATTAAATTTTAAATTAGGATTACCATGTCAAATCAAATACCTACAAAAATAAAATACATTATCATCAATATGGTCATTAAATACAAGTCATAGCTCCAGAAACAGGGGTCCAAGGAAGAACATAATGTAAAACAGTCAAGTCAACACAAATCATTGCAAAGTCAGAAATAAACATTAAAACAAGTCACACAATGTTAAACAAGTACAAATGTCATTAATAAACGAAAAGGCTTTGCAACACAACTGCCCAAAACTGTCAGCAAATAGGTCGGTATCATAATCGTGAGCGAGCGTTTATTGATAACAGTAGCTAATATGTAATTCTTTTCAACATTTTAAAAGTTGTATCCATATCATGAAATTCATCAATGATATATGACACTAGCTTTTGTCCGTGACCTCAACCACGTGAGTCTCGTTCTGGCAAAGAAGGTCTTATTCGCGCTTGGGCACACCCTTCCAAATAGCGAAATGAAGTTCTTTTTCTCTGGGTCCCAAACTACTATATTATATACCAAATTCCATATAGGTCGGTTAAAGCTTTACCTAGTTACTGTTTTACATCAATCCATCCTCACACACTTTCACATACTTACGTAAAATTACACGAAAGATTGTGATTACTTTTAAGAACCAACTAAGCATTTTATCAATCATGCATGCAACATAGAGCAATGTTGATAAGATAAATGTAATTAATTTAATTCATAATGTAATAAAAAAGGAATCTTATTATTCTTATAATCTATCTACTGATACGTTTAAACTAATTCAGAGTTTTGTGTTCGTCTATAAACTTTAGGTAGAAGTGCGCCTCTTTATTTAATTTACCTACATCTGGACTTTTTCGTAAATTATTCCGTAATAACAGAAAATAAGATTACGTACTTCCAACTGTAAAGTACAGGGCCACAAGTAGGTATGGGAAGCTTTTACTGTCCTTTTTTCAATATTACAGACTAACAAGATATAGAAAAACTTGACTGAGTCAAATCTACTTTGATCATGTCTCTAGGTCTCATAGTTTCCAAGACATAAGCTAAAAACCGAAAAATGGGACCTTCAAATCCCCCTCTCCGCCGGCTCAAGGGCTAAGGGGACTTTTGATATGTGCGTGCACCTAACTAGTCCAAACAAAAGTACGAAGTCAAAAATTGTATTCCAAGCATTTGTATTCCTTGACACCTTTTTTGAGCATTTATTGACTGAACTATAGTAGGACTGGTATTGATTAAACTTAATAGGCACTTCTATTGTTCCGTCAGGGTTAAATAAAAAAAATACGAAGTCACTTTATGTTGTTTCTTTCACGCAGATTTAAAAAAAAATGTAGGTACATTGCCTATTTAAAAGATCATAATTGAAATGGAGTAAAGATTAGTACATTCCTACCTATCTACTGTTGTACTATTTTAATCTATAGATTATTTCTGATAATAATACAAAATTCAATATAACGATGTATCGCCGATATTAATAATAACATCCCGGGTCCTTTTCTAGATAAAACAAAACATTTCAGATGCCGCTTCTATTGGCCATATACCTTTGAAACGTTTTTAGTTTGTATAATAGCTGCATAGATAAATTTTAGAAGTAACAACATTTACTTTTTCATTTTATTAAAGTTTTATACGCGTGTCCCAAAATTAACACGTTACACTAACCCTGGAGGTAGCAAGTTAGTGGGAGGTACTAATTTTGGGACATCCTGTATTGTAATTCACATTTTAATCATTTTAACGTACATGTCTTTATCTAGACACATGGGAGCCTGTCAAGCCAAGTTCAAGCAAAGGAACTGGCTAGCCAGCGCCGAGTGTAATATTACACGAACCATTTGGTGCCACTTTTGACCCTTCTCTAACTCAAAACCTCGTAAATACATAAAAAACCGACTAAAAAAAGTCGGTATATTTGAGCTTGGCGTTTGGCAGACTGGCACCGACTCCGAATATCAATCATGCTCATTATTGTATTTGTCCTAATAAATAAATAACGTAATTATTTTTATACTTTTTAGTGAACTTTTTTTGGAAGCGGTTTAGTTTTTGAAGTACGTACGTTAGTAGAATTACAGTCTATTGGATATACAGAAAAAGCCACCGTAAAAGTTAGACTTACGTTATGTTATACCATAAAATCTGATTTTTTTATGTATAGGACTATAGGTAATATTTGGGCAATAATTAGAAGTATTTTCCCCAACAGCCAGACAGTTATTGACAGTTCCAACTCCTTGCCAGACAGTTTTTTTAGGGTAGCTCCCAAAGCCACGCTGACCCAAACTTCATAATTCACCAACATTATATCCTTATTGGGAGCATACGCTGACAAACTTACAGCTTTTATAAAATGACGTACCTAGGTCTGGCGTTCACTAGCTCTTAAGGTTCGGACAAACCAACGCGTGCAGCCGGCGTGCACGACGGCGATGGCGATGGCGACCACTGCGCGTGCAAAAGTTGTTTCACACTGCCGCGACCTCGATGGCGATCACTACGCGTGCAGGTTGTCACTGTCACGCACACTGTCACTTTCGCTTTCCAGGCGTTATCAGTTTTGTTGTGCAGAGAATTATCCCAATTTTATTTTAAAATGTTATCTGATACCGATAGCGAAGAAGTGTATTTTAAACAAAATATGAATAAAAATTATAAATAAACTAACCACTCGTTCCAAGTTTTTTTCCTATTGTATCCCACACCTGGTCTTTTAATCTATTATTTTTATAATCAGAATGAGAGGTATCGTATAGAATTGGGTATTTATGCACCTCATTGATTATTTCTTCGCAATCCATTTTAAATTAAATATGCTAAATTGTTATTTGAAGTAATAACTAGCATAGTACTTTATTTTTAATTTTTTAGATCTATAGTCTTCTTCTACTTCTTATTTTGTTTATGGCCAAGTCTGGTATATTATGGCCCACAAAGTGACCTCCCCAATGAATTCCGAAAAAGTTTCGTTTATATTTATCTATACTTATAAAATTTATTTATTTGAAATTTATTAATAGTCTTAGAGGTTGATACCTATCAGGGTTCTCGAGAAAACTAGAATAATTTGTTTATTACATTAAAATAAATTCTGATATCGATACTTCATGCTAAAACCTTTTTTATTATTCACGTAGGTCAGACTAGTGACATGGTTATGATTAATTCATTTTTAATTGTAAAACCTTTTTAACAGATCCTACTTACTATTTATTACATCGATTTTAAAAAACAGAAACGTCACAGTGACAAATTTCGCGATGATCGCTGATCGCTGCGTGCAGACGCTGCATAGATCGCCGCGACCAATGACAGGACGCGTTGATGTGAACACATCGCTACAAATTCATACACGCTGTCTGGTCGCCATCGCCATCGTCATCGTGCACGCCGGCTGCACGCGTTGGTCTGGTCTAACCTTTAGTCTATTCTTCTTATTCGTTACGCTCTTGGCAGAGCGGTCGTGGTCACGTTGAGGCGTTGTTCACATCGGTTGTAGAGGTGAATATTATTTATCTATTACACTATTACTTCTACCTTAGTCTATTACTTCTACCTATATTTTGGGCCATACTGTTTGTGTATAGTGACAGTGATATAGACATTTAATACATTTAGTATCAGCTTATAAAAGCTTCTTACGCCCGTATTCACAAACATTACTATGAGATCTCACAGTGCGCGTGGACGCACAGGGTGACACGCGAACCAATCACAGAGCTCTATTTAACGCTGTGCGTTCGATTTGCTGCTTCACTTAAGCAAGCATCGTTTGTGAATATGGGTATCAGTCAAATTAATTCACAGGTAAAACTGTATAATGTACGACGTACGTACACCCAATAGGTCTCACGCAATCTATACTAATTTTATAAATGCGAAAGTAACTCTGTCTGTCTCGGTTTCACGCCTAAACCACTGAACCGATTTTGATGTTTGGCACAGATATAGTTTGAGTCCCGGGAAAGGTCATAGGATAGTTTTCATCCTAGTTTTGTAAAACAGGGACGCGCGCGATAAAGTTTTTCTGTGACAGACAAAATTCCACGCGGGCGAAGCCGCAGGCGGAAAGCTAGTTAAATATATACCTAGATAAGCTAGTAGTTACCAACTTTTTACGTTTTGCTTCTGTCGTTGGCGGTACTTTTTATCTTCTGATATATCTTTTGAATTGCCTAATTTCAACGATGGTAAACAATCATGTACGCAGTTCACTTTAATAGCGCCTGTTATAGCGCGCAGTCAGGCCGCAGCCGTAATAATGGTGAATATAAATAATTACTACGAATTTAATACAAATTGTTATTACTATTACAATAATTCATAATTCTATTTTAATTTAGGATTCGGAAAAACAAACTGCGGAAAATGGGACACAAGAGAATAAAGCTTTTGACGCATCTCCTGAAAATGGTGTAAGCAATATGAGCAAACTGGACGTGAAAAAACAGGATCTGAGGGACACTGATTTAGAAAACACTAAGGTAAAATATAAAGTGACTAATAAATTATATTTTTTTATTGATTAATTTCAAAATATCTAAAATGAACAATGTGACGTTAAAAAGCTCCACAAATCCAGAAACAGAGAAATATGTAAAAATAATTTAAAAGGTAACATTTTTGGGAAAATCCAGCGTTTACCCTAAATTACGAAATATTGCTATTATCTTATCTATTTCCTAACTAAATGAACGATATTGCTTGAAGACAAGGAATTCAATACCAAAGAAGCCATAGATCATACCGTAGGAGTTACATAAATAGGATTACTTTTAACGCCTAAATGTTTCCCGCAGCTTTAGTATACTTAACCGTTATCCTGCAGGAATTAGATATGCATTGGATATAAAATACATGTTATTTAGAATTTTTAAATATGTATAGATACTTAACATTCTCTAATGAGTATTCAACCATTTTAGTTATAAATAAGTAAGTTCTTTCCATTTATTTCACATATTTCAAATTAATTGTTGCGATTTTATTGAAAGACGCAATATTTAACGAAATGAAATGGATTAGTTTGCAACTTCTTTATAATGACATTTTCTATTCTTTTCATGGCTCTGCCTAAGGCTCTGCCTGCGTCAATAATTTTCATTTCTTGAAATAGTGTTCATATTGTTTAACTTTTGAACTAAGCTTATAAGTAAGGGACATTAAGGAGGTATGTAGGTTGAGTTGTTGAATCTTATGGAATTAATAAATCGTAAACATTTCATTTCCCAAAAATAATAACTGCTAAGCTGATGATGTCGATAGAGATGAATCTTATCAAATATAGCTGACAAAATAAGTTTCCCAACTGTATATCACGTAGGTAGGTACTCGTTATTCTAGACAAACCCCCTGCAAACACTGATAAAACATTCTAACATGTATAGCCCGCACCAAAACCGAAAAAAAATTTTTTTTATAGTTTACTACCTAGTTAATCACTCGATTACTTATCGCTATCTGACGTTTTATTGTTCAAGATTAACTCCATAAATTAATGTGTTTTATTGATTGGATGAAACACATTATACATAAAAAGAAAATACCACAGCTTTTCTTTTGATAGAAAACAATATACGATTATTTATATGATTGATCATATAATTTATTACTACCGGACCGAAGTATTTATTGGTGTCAAATTGTCGATATAATTTGCAATATTTTTTTATCTAACAGTCACGAGACTCAAAAACTGGGACCATTTAATAATACCTATGCTCCTCCTAATATTTTATCAATATCGCGAGGCACGAAGTTAGTAAATGCCATGACTTTCTACGCATATAGTAGTGGCTTATCTAAATGATAATCAACATCCTGTTATTAAATATTGAGCAAGGGAAAGTTTAACTGCCATAAAAAGGAATTAATTTGCACGCGTTTTTGGGAATTAAATTGTAATATTGATATCTCAGGGAGATTTTATGCGATCGAAGTAATTCTTTCACCAATGCATATTTTTCCCGATACCATTATATTTACATAAATCATTAAAATACAACTTGACTCCCTTTGCTATTTTATCAAATAAATATTGCATTTGTCCACAGCCAACAAACGAAGGAAAAACTCAGGAAAGGCCAAAATGGGACAATCAAATAGAATTTTTAATGTCATGTATCGCGACCTCAGTCGGTTTGGGCAACGTGTGGCGGTTTCCCTTCGTGGCGTACCAAAACGGCGGTGGTGCCTTCCTCATCCCATACATCATCGTCTTGCTGGTTATAGGCAAGCCTATGTACTACCTTGAAACAGTCCTTGGGCAGTTCAGCAGCAGTAATTGTGTAAAAATATGGGCGCTATCGCCGGCAATGAAAGGTAAGAAGTTCAAGCTGTAATATTATTTCCTACTAGGTATAGCCAAGTATTTATTTTATTATTATTTAACATTAACTTATCAAAGGTCAACCTCTCTCTATCAAATGATTGATAATTATCTGTTTATTATTTGATAATGAAATATCTATCCTTCTGATCAAGATCAAGTACGTTGTGTTTTCCCCTTGTGAAGTCTCCTCACAGTTTAAATAGTCGAAATTATAATAATATGTAGTTGAAAGCCTTGGATTATTACTGTGCATGCTGTTTAAATAATATTATACCAAAGATATCCAGCTTTCTATAATTACGTAGACAGACGCATATTTATTTTAACTGTCGGTTAAAAAATAAAGTAAATAATAAGTATTAGGTACGACTACATTTGTACATACAGATTTCAGTTGTAATAAAAATAATGTAGAGCCACAGATGTAAAGCATTAGAGAGGTAGTCAGTAGATCTAAATATGGCTTATTCAATTCTTTCAGAAAACTATTTTTTATCCTCCTTAAATATATTAAAATAAGAGTTCTAAAAAATTGGGCATAAGTACTCTTAATATATTGAAACTAGAATAAAAGTCTAACTTTCGAAAAGTTAAGCGAAAACAATCCTGTAACTTTCCTTCCAGGTACTGGCTACGCTCAAGCTTTGGGGGCAAGCTTCGTTCTATCGTACTACGTGTCCATCATCGCTCTATGTCTGTACTACCTGGCCATGAGCTTCCAGTCCACACTGCCGTGGGCGCTCTGCGACCCTGAGTGGGAGTCGGACAAAGTCTACTGCGTGCCTTCAGGGTACACAGCACCTCCAGGCATAAATGGCACTAGTAGTGCAGAGCTGTACTTCACGTAAGTTACTTAATCATATTTTAATAGTTAATTTTCTTCTACCAATGTTTATTTAGCAGTTTAACAATTTTAGGGGAGCAACATTCCCCTAAAAAATGTAGTAAGTAGTAATTTCCCCTAGGAAAAAAAAAAATTATCAACTTGTATTAAAAAGTATCTATTTGTCTAAAAATAATAATAAAAATAATATTTTTTAAAAACAAGCTTTTATTCTGAATTTCGAAAGCTTGTATCGCGCATGGAATTTATTCCTCTTTTTATCTGTTTGCGCTACAAGCTTTCGAAATTCAGAATAAAAGCTTGTTTTTAAAAAATATTATTTTTATTATTATTTTATTTTACACTTTTTAGTTATATCTTAATCTCAGGACCCTGGACATTATCTAACACTAAAGTGCTCGAAAAGACAAATTCAACGAACCCAAACTCGATGAGTTTCCGCCGTTTTGTTTAGGAGTTCCTATGGCCACCTCCCGACTCCATCATCAGACCAGCTCAATGGTACCATAATATTGCATTGTCATCGTACTTACATAAGTATACCAAATTTCAGCTCAATCGGTTGAGGAGAACTGGTCTTAAATTCAGTTGCAAGATTTGTCCCACACATACTAACAAGTGAAGTCAATATAAAGCTTGTAAAAAGCTTGTAAAAACTATTAATTGTCACTATTCGTAGGTAAATATTTATCCAGTATTTATTTAGGTACCTACGTGACAAAAGGCAATGACTAGACTATGTTTAAGCCAGACACCCATATCTCAAAGATTTTCATATTATCTTTTAATAGATTTTTAATTACCATTTTTTGTAAAGTCATCGCAGCTTAAGAAGATTAATTAAAGCAATTGAAGAATTTGTACGTAACTAGATAATTGTGATTAGCATTAATGTACGGGTATCATAATATTGGGTATGAATACCTTACCTGCCTTACCTATTACCAAAAAACAAACTTTAGTACGTACGAGATAATCTACCAATACCATTCAAAATAGATATACCCATTAAAGTCAGGGGGGTTTACTATACATATTCAACAATGATGCGGTTAAATGTGGCTGTGTAGGTAGGTACAGCAGTGTGGATGAAGGAACTCTTGTAAAATTAAGTTTCTTTTTTACAGACAAACAGTACTTAGACAGACCGATGGCATTGATGACGGAATTGGTAAGCACTTACCATTATTATTAAAATTATATTCAAAAATATTTTAAATGGGTTTCATATTTTTATTAATTGACTGACTTTTACTAGGGGCGCCGATATGGGACCTGACTCTCTGTTTGCTAGCGTCCTGGATTATAATATTCGTGATCGTCGCTCGCGGTGTAAAGAGTTCAGGAAAAGCTGCGTATTTTCTAGCCATCTTCCCATACATCGTGATGTTCATTCTGCTAATCAGGTAAGATGTGACTCAAATTTATTTTTCTTTATGTTTCGTCTTTTTAAGTCAAATTGTTAGTTTAATTATGTGCGACAGATCATAAGGCTTATTAACCTTATTAATTACACGAAAATTGTATTTCTGTTAACAGAGCAGTCACATTGGAGGGAGCAGGCAAAGGAATCATGTTCTTCCTTACACCTGAGTGGGCAAAAATTTTAGAAATTAAGGTAAACCTCAGTTGTATTCACCGCTTATTTATCTAACACACAAAATAAATATATGAAAAAGATTGCTAACATTGATATTTTTTACAGGTTTGGTATGCTGCTGTAACCCAGGTGTTCTTTTCTTTGTCAGTGTGTTCTGGTGCACTTATAATGTTCTCTTCTTACAATGGCTTCAGACAAAACGTTTACAGGTAAAGTCAAAATGTTTGTATGACAACTTGAGTGATGAAGCATTACAAATCTGTTTTTAATAAGAGTGATCCGTATCGTATGCATTATTATCTATTGACAAGCTATAGTACACGCTCTGCTTAGCACAGGCCAGATAATTAGGTGTGATTGTGGGTAGTATATGTATTTATTATTATTATCGAACAACTTAATATAATAATAATCTCTCTAATCCCGCTCCATAATAATATTTAAATACTTACAAATAGTATTGTTAATTTGTTTAATTCCTGAATACTTAAGTGCAAATTTTCAGATAAGTTTCTCGTGTTTCACATAGATATGTAACAAAAACAGCATGGCAAAAGCCCAAGTTTAAATAACAATTTATTTTAAGACTTTATTGCACACACATAAGAATGTTCCGTACAAAAAGGCGAGTTTAATGCCATAAGTCAGTCACTGGTGTTTGCTGATAAGATAGGTCGTAAATAGGTCGAGAATGTCAAGTTCTTTCATTTTGTTTCAGAGACTCTATGATAGTCACTACATTGGATACGTTCACAAGTTTAATGTCAGGAATCACTATATTCGGAATTCTGGGAAACCTAGCCCATCAACTGAACCAAGATGATGTTGGGGAAGTCATTGGTTCTGGAGGATCAAGTTTAGCTTTTATTTCTTACCCTGACGCCATTGCACAGTCTCCGTTTGTGCCACAGGTACAATAAGAATTATTTTAGCGACGATAATTATTATAATCGGCTAAGTTTATGGTTTGTAACACATCAAATTATCTGTTTCCAGCTATTCTCGGTGCTATTCTTTTTGATGATGGCAGTCCTTGGTATCGGTTCTGGCGTGGCGCTACTTTCCACGGTCAACACTATTCTAATGGACTCTTTCCCACGAGTGCCTACCATTTACATGTCCGCAATAGCTTGTTCCGCTGGTTTTCTGCTTGGACTCGTTTATGTTACACCGGTAAGTATAAAAAAAGAAGATAATATATTTCTTTAATTTCTTTCTTTCTAAATTCAATTACGAATATAATACAAATACTATATTTACAAACTTTTTTTTTCTATTTCGAAGACACATCCATAGTGGCACTTGCTGCGAACCAAATAATTAATTCAGGAAAACGGATATTTAAGTACACATTTCATGTTTCCATTCATTATTTTTATATTTACAGGGTGGCCAGTATATTTTGGAATTGGTTGATTACTATGGCGGCACATTTATGAGGCTATTTGCTGCTATAGCGGAAACTATCGGTGTCTTTTGGATTTATGGTATGACTTCTCCTTAGTATTTTTAGTTAATAAAAATGATTGAATTTTTAATTAATTGTAGTATTAAGAATTGTTTTTTAAATTCCAGGTTTAGAAAACATTTGTCTAGACATCGAATTTATGTTGGGTGTCAAGAGTTCATTCTACTGGCGAATTTGTTGGTCAATAATAACCCCAGCGATTATGATAGCAGTGTTCATGTACGCATTGATCACCACAGAGGCTCTCGTCTACGGTGGCACTTACAGATATCCAGAAGGAGCTTACAGTACGTATTAAAATTGGTATTCGGTTCTTTTTACTCAAAAACTCTATCTAAATATCAAGCTAAGTAACATTCATTCAATACAAGCCATACCATACCGGATTTTCAGTTCATATTAACAAAAACTTCGATTTTCCTAAAATACCTACAACCAATATTTATTTTCAGTTGCGGGCAACATGCTTCAGTACATCGGAATCGCATTGATCCCCCTATTCATCATCGCTGCCTTATGGAAATATAGAAGTGGGGATATCATTGAAGTATGTTACCTAATGTACAATTTTTAGTTTAGCAACCGTATGAGATTGTGTTCTTGGTGTAACCGATTTAAAAAAAAAAATGTTGCAAGTGTCATGTCCATGTTCATTCATGAAATGTAAAAAATTATTTGTTCACAGACAATAAAGGTGTCTTTCCGCAAAAAGGAAACTTATGGACCTAGCGATGAAGAACTACGAGAGCAGTGGCGTCAGTTCAGATCAGATGCTAAATTCGACCGCAGCGTGCGACGCAAGAACTGGTTCCACCATCTTGGAATGATCCTCATTGGCGGATATAGATGGGGAAAATAGACGGCAGCAGCGGCTTGCTTACAGGAATATGGGTCAATAACTCAACAAATTACGAGAATGTAAATTATTTGTAATCTAATAACATTATTCATAATTTAGTTGCGTAATAATTATTTGTATGACAATATTTTGGAGCTATGATAATGTACATATTATTTATTTAATCTCAAATAAAATATTTTTTAGTATTAACTATTTTCTTAATCACAATATAATTACCTATTTGTCCCAAATGTCTTTTCGACAGAGAATAATGAAAACTCTAAAGAAAATAAAACATTATGAATTCAAAGGTGACTTACTGACTGACTGACATAGTGATCTATCAATGCACAGCCCAAACCACTGGACGGATCGGGCTGAAATTTGGCATGCAGGTAGATGTTATGACGTAGGCATCCACTAAGAAAGGATTTTACGAAATTCCACCCCTGAGGGGGTAAAACGGGATCCACGAGGACACGAAGTCGCGGGCGGCCGCTTTAAAAATAATAAACGTTAATTAGGCTATTAAATAAAAGATGAGATTGTCGTTTCAAGTTTATTTAAGTTTTACACTACACATAAAAGTATATTCCATAATAAAGAACACGTTACAATGCCCTTAGATTTCTAATAAGCTATAATATTCAAGAAATAAAAAGATATTTGAAGTAAATTAATATTTATACCTCCACTAAAGCTAAAAAAAAATATAGAACTGTTGTCCTGCAAGCGTAATGGTCCTCTTATTTATGTTTAGATTTCTTCTTCTTCTTGCTAGACTTTTTCTTATGCTTACGCCTCTTTTTCTTTTTCTTATGGTCATCGGAGCTCGATTCAGAGTCGCTATTGCTCTCACTAGCTGCTCGTTTCTTTTTCTTTTTATTTCTTTTCTTTTTCTTCTTCTTTTTGCGGGCATCTGAAGAAGATGATGATGAGGAATATTCCGACTCACTAGAAGACTCACTATCAGTGTCAGGTTTCTTTTTGACATTAGCCAAGTCTAATTTTATAGTTTCGTTCTCTAGCTTTGCTTTTTTTGATTCTGTAGGTCCTCCTATGGGAGAACCAGAACGGTCTCTTTTTTTCGAGATGGAATCATCTTTAGCTTCATTATCAAACTCTAAATGCTCGTCATAGTCAGGTTCAAAATGGGCTTCGTCCAACGTCGACTTTTTACGTTCATGTTCAGAGTTCTGATTTTTACCATCTCCGGATCTGTCCTTATCGTGATGTCGAGCACGGGATTCTGAATGATGTCCTTTTTCTTCTTTCAAATTTTTATCAGAATCTTTTTTAAGGGCTTCTGTAACAGGACTTCGGCTTCCTTTAACTACTGATTTACCACTCTCTGACACATTGCGTCGATCGGGTTTAGACGAATCAAGTCTACTAAATGCGTCCTTTTTACGACCCCTTTCATTTTCAACCGTCACCCTACGATACGATTGCTCCTTTTTGGGGGTCTTAGACCGTGATTTCACTCTTTCTACAGTGCTGTGCACAACACGGGATTCACGGTGTTTTCTTACATCTTCAACTTTTCCGCCAAGACGGTCTTTAACGGAAAGCCGAGGCGGTGGAGTTTTAGACGATCTCGTTTTCTTATCATTTATCTCAATAGATCTTTGATCAGCATCAGTCACTGGAACTGTAATTTGAATGTTATTCATAGTTCCCTTAGATTGTTCGTCACCATATAATTTGAGACGCTCGCTGCTAATTTTCTTAATTTCTATAGGTCTTAACGAGTTAATAGCTTTAGCAAATATAGCATTTTCTGCTCTTTTGATTACATCTGATGTAACTTTGTTACCGTCATCGTCTACTTCAGGAGAAGATATCTCACCTGGTTCTTTGGATTTCTCAACGTTGTCATCGTCCACTTCCCATTTAGATAGCTCAGGTAAGGGTGCTAACATTTCTTTACTGGGATTGTTCGTTTCAACCTCTAATTTCAAGTCTAACTCATCTGTATTAGCTTGCAGTTCTATCCCATCAAAAGGTTCTTCTTGTTTTTCACTTGTGTCGTTTATCTCTTTAGTGTCACTTACTTCCACATTTTCTTCCACCTTGACATAATTTTGTATAATTTCTTTATCTACAGCTTCAGCTGCTTCATCGCCATAAAGATCATTTTCCGGTTTATCGTCAGATGTAATGGCAGGAGATTTTACTTCCGTTGTTTGTTCTTCATTCTGAGAATTGTCTATTGGAGAAGACATTGTTTGTTTCTCACTGCTTACATCTTCTTGATTTTTAGATTCAGAGTTTGTTTTATCTTCAGCGGTCTCATCGCTTTCTTTCTTAATAACATCTTTATCTTTCTTCTCTTTCTTTTCCTTTTTCTTCTTCTTTTCCACTTCTTTTTCTTTTTCTCTCTTTTTCTTCTTTCTATCTTTTATCTTCTTCTCTTTTTCTTTATGTTCTTTTGTTCTGTCTGCAGATTTATCGCGAGTTTTGTCTTCCCTCTTTTCACGTCGACTATCTCTATCACGAGACCTTCCTCGCGACTCACTGCGTTTTTTATCTCGTGCTTCTCTGCTACGTTTTGGAGATGTACGACTTTTCTTGTCAGGGGTTGACCTTTCATGTTCACGTTCCCTTTCTTTATCATAATCGCGACTTCTTTCATATTCCCGTATACGGTCTTCACGCCCCTCTCTCTCGCGTGGTTCACGTCCTTCACGCGGCTCACGGCCTTCCCTCTCTCTCGGTTCACGTCCTTCACGAGGCTCACGTCCTTCGCGTGGTTCACGGCTGTCACGTGGCTCACGGCCTTCACGACCTTCGCGAGACTTATCATACGCAGACCTCTTTTCTAATTCTCTTGGCCTATCTGGGTCTCGATTTTCAGGGAAACGTTCACGTTCCCGGCCGTCTCTTTCCCTATGTCTCTCATGTTCAGCGTTAGGATTACGCCTAGCTCCAACTCTATTACGAATACCAGGCCGATAACCTGGTCGCATATTGTTGTCTCTAACAACATTATTTTCATCTCTATATGCATCGCGGAAATTAGGGTCATGGTAATTCGGTGGTACTTGATCTCTGGGATCAGCACTAGGCGGTCTAAATGGAGCAGTTCCTTCACGAAAGTTATGTGGAGGATTTTCTCGATAAACACCTTCTCTATACGGAAGATTTCTGTAGTTGTCACGAAAAGGTGGTCCGGCACCTCTGAAATTACCATCGCGATACGGGGGCCCTTGGGCACCGGGCTCCCTAAACGGCTGTCCGTCTCGAAATGGTATTCCTTGATCACGGTATGGTCTGAAATTGTCACGATAACGTTGTTCACCTACGTGGACTGGAATTTCACTTTGAGCATTAGGTATGGGCAATTCTCTAAAAGTACCTGGGCCTTCAATGTACGGTGAAGGTCTATAGTTATCTCTAAAATTAGGGGGTGGTAACCGCTCTCTATCCATGAGACCAGGTGGCTTTTCAAAAGGCGAAGGTTCAAATCCAGGTACCGGGGGTTCCACGCCAGGGGGAATATCTTCAAATGGTGGTGGATCGTAACGTCCACGATACCCAGGAGGTCCTTCAAGGCCTGGACCATTATCCATGGGAAGTAAAGGTTTCACACCCATTGGTGGATACATCGAAGGAGGTACATTACCTCTAGAACCGTATCTGAAAATAAATAAAAAAGTTTATTAATAACATTTCAATTTAATATATTATAACCAAACTAATATAATATACCTACGTCGAAACAAATGCGTTATTTAATAATATCTTACAAAATGCCTTACGAATCGAAATTACAACAAAGTGTCAGATTAGACCGCTACTTCCTAAACTTTAACCACCTTATTCATGAAAACTATGAATCGTTGAGTATGAAAAACGATGTTATATCATTGTTTGTTTTATGTATAAGGCGATTAGTTGCTAAATATTACCTAAATGTTGGACGTTTTACGTGGATACTCGTTTTTTATTTCTAAGGCCCGGTTTCCACCACAGGAGCGGAGCGCAGTGGAGCAGAGAAGCGCTTTGAATAACCAATCAGATTTCATTATTTCCACTTCTCTTCTTCGCTTCGCACAGCTTCGCCGCCGCTGTCAAATTCTGTAGAAAAATTTGACAGTCCGACACTTCTCCGCTCCGCTCCGCCTTGGTGGAAACCGGACCTATAACAGCATCCGTTAGGTTGCCAGACATTATTGTATCTGGTTGAACATTCATTTTCTTTCTTTTTATTAAGAAATAATGTATAATTAGTCAAGCATATAAGTTGCTTTACTTAGAGGCTAGCTGGCGCTGTGTGAAATTGTCCAAAGATTTATTATTATTATACTGTTAGAGATAAATTAGTCTATTTACCGGCAACTAGACGAACCCTGGACCATAAATGACCTAAAAGCAGGCGCGTATATAGCGGGGGGGCCGGTGTGGCATATTAATTTCATGGCTATGATATAAATACCGTCAAATGAACTTATCTCTACAAAAAAGACATCTTCTAGCCGACCATCATCGTCATCATCATCATCATAAGCATTCTTTTTATAACTGTTGTACGAGCAAGTACATAGCATTTACTGTTTTTCAGTAGGTAAATCTGCTGACATAGCGCCTGCGCGCGCGACCTACTTTCTGTTCGTTTTACTTCATTTTTATACTTTAATTATAATTCAGTAAAATAAACGCTCTCTACGGAATCGGACAGTTTTAATTACCACATTCCGTGACGTAGATACAACTACATCCAACATTAACTACCGTAGGGGTACACAAGACACATAACCCGTAACCTGTAACATTTACCTACCTACCTTACTAAATTAATATGCTTTTCAGCAAGGGTAACCCTGGATCTCAGGTACCAAAACAATTTAATCCATAGCCACGATAGCCGAACGGTGAAGGGGTCGGAGTGGCCGACTCGAAATCCGAGGACGCGGGTTCGAATCCCACCGCCGCTCGACTATTGTGGTGAGCCCACTCGTAACACAAGCTTATTTAGCTTAACACGAGGGGCTAATGGGACTATTAGTAATTTGGGCAATACAAATAGCTAATAACCTTTAAAAAAAATTGTAAAATGTTCGTGTTCGGGATCCAGGATTATCATTGAGGATAATTAATGATATTCCCATTAAAACTTTTCCTCATCTAGACTAAAAAAACCTCATGGCACTTCTTACAACGTGCACTTCGCAAAATGTACATTTTGAGTAGTGCTTGTTGCGAAGAGCATAATAATGTTCTGTGTCAAACCCAGTCTGTTTAGCTGCTGGTGTAATATCAACTAAAACTGATGTCATTCGACTGTAAGAAATTGGCATGCATAACAATTTCGTATACAGAACAAATTTTCCTCATGTGCTTTCCTATTTTGTCGAAAACTCATGTAATAATAATAGTATACAAATATGTTTAACAGTAACAAACTCTCACTACTGAATCCACCTCAGTGAGGGATGAGGCTGGGCAAAGGCTAAGTCAAGCAATCTTATATTTAATTCCAAACGAAAACAATGCAATAAGTATCAAAATGGACATATAAATGCCGAAATAAGAAATATCTCTGTCAGATTAATAAATAACACTCCTACTGGCGCAGTCGGCAAAAAATAAGCATAACTTCATTTCACTAGTCACAATGTCATGAACTGAATTCATCTTGTATGGGTAAATCCACACTGAAATGCTGCCAAAGATAAGGCTACTATGAATATTTTATTTTTATGTTTGGTAATCCATTAACTTAATTTTTACTTGACTAAACATTTACCGGGAGCCATTTTTCTTCAAATCATGATTCATTCATCAAATCTGGTATTCCTTTTGGCGAAGGCCATATGCTAATGGTTCAAGCAAGATGGACCAACCGACCCCAATAAAAATATATGTACACGAGAAATAACGTGGTAACAATATCAAAATATTGCATAGACATTGGTGTTGAATAGAGATTGTCTTACAATAGCATTTCTATATTTTACATTACCAGATGACGAAATAATAGCACGCTCCTGTGACGAAATAGTCAGAAAAGGAAGACCTCAATTAACTTAAATCTAAATTGAACCTTAGATTAATCTAAAAAAACCACACACAAATTCAAACTGGCAAGCAAATTTCAAAATTCAATATAAAGCATCGAAACCTGTGTAAACTACGCATTAATGTATATCTTCTATAAGTCTTCATTTTTGCACAACCGCTGATCTGCAAACGATGAATTAGAAGAACAATCGTGGTCATCTTCTACATTAAAATAAACAGCTTACCTATACCGCTGAAAAAACTCATAGATTAGTTACTAAAATAATGCCCAGAATACGAATACCTTAAAAATAACATAGTTAATTTAAATTTCCTTATAAATATACTAAAGCTTACAACATAAAATAAAAACACTATTTATCATCATTGAATGATTTATTCATTTTAAACAAATATCACAATTATATCACAGTTCATATAAAACGGACAAAGTACTAAAGAACAGTTCTTTACCAATAATTCGATAGCAAAAATTAACTTATTCATCTATAAATTCAAATATCTTTTATACTACAAGCTATCTGTTTCATCAACCCAACTCAATGTCACAATAGTAAAATTAATACATAGACATCAGATTTGAATTATTATTCACACTACCGATTTTATTTATTTATTTCCATAGAAAAGTTTGATGAGTTTCGACATATGACTTATATTAGTTATTTTTAAAAATGGACTTAAAACAGGGTGGAATTTTGTAATGCCACCTGAAGGGAAAGTACTCTTAATACTGTAGTTAGAACATTTTACTCAAAGAAAACATTCCTTTATTTTTTTAAAGAAAGAGAACTGCATTCAAAGAGAAAACGAGAAAATTCACCACCATGCCATACAATTTTCTGTAAATAATTAGATTAATTTATGATTTCATGGTTTTCCTTTTATTTAATTTATCAAGTTTGTTAGAGATATATCATCCTTATACTTAACCCTAACGATCGATGCAATAAAAATACAGGGTGCAATTTTTAACAGATTTTAGTTGGTTGGACTCCTGGGTGTGGCAAGAAAATTTTTGGAAATCTTTGAATGCAGTTCTATTTCTTTTTAAAAATAAAGGAATGTTTCCTTTGAGTAAAAATTTTTATCTACAGTATTAGGAGTACTTTCCTTTCAGGTGGCATTACAAAATTCCACCCTGTATACTTGTAAGATGCGTCTTAAGCTCATTTACCTCTGGTGTCAGTGTGACGTGCAAATTCTGGGACACCCTATATTATTCAGTCTCATACAAATACGGATGTAAGTACACCATGTGGTAATATTTGCATCTTAGAAAATAAGTGAAACTAAATAAAATATTTTAATAAATAGACACACTTGGCATCCACATCGACTGCTTCAAAATATAACAAGATTTTCGCAAGAATTAAAAGTGTAATATTTATTATAAAATTATAACGTTTATCTTAAAATAATATTTTTTAAAGATCATATCGATTTAAGTTGAATAATTCAATACGTATTTTTTAAGGTAGTCAGCGTCAAATAGTTCATGACACCCAAAGTAACCAAAAAGTTCGCAACACGTCTTTGTTGCAATGAGGGTTGTCGCGATTTAAAAATCCGCCAGATGGCAATACGTAGACGCGAGGTTCAAATGCTGCATGATTGGTTATTTTTGACATGACATTGACAGATAATTATGTCAAAATCCACCAATCATGCAGCATTTGGACCTCGCGTCTACGTATTGCCATCTGGCGGATTTTTCAATCGCGAAAACCCTCATTGGAATAAGATTGTGTTATCAACTTTTTGGTCACTTTGGGTGTCACCATCTATTTGACGCTGACTGTACATTACATTTATATCTGCACGTTCTACCACAGAATACATAATAGTAGCAACAGAAATTGCACTCCTTTGTGTAGGATCAGATGCCGACATTTTAACGGTAATAATAATAATGCAAAATATCCAACGCACATGGTGCATTCGAAATTGCACCTTACTACTACGCTCACAAGAGCGCAATTTTTTTGTGTTCAGAATTGATCTACCTCACAGTTCAAGCGTCAGGGTTGTATAAGCAAAGTAAAATAAATAAAAACTTAATTTTAAGAAGCATTTATTGTATTTACGATTGGTAAACTTTAATCTAGTGGTGTTTGTATAATCGTACCATCTTTAAAGTACCTATTAATAAACTTCAGTGTTGCGATAATTCGAAATTGGACAAACAGTTTTAAAAGATGTAGTGTCGGAAAAAGACACGGTGAATTAAAGTTAATGTTTATATTAGCTAAAATAATTTTTTTGCTACATTTTTTGTCATAAGTATTTCAAAATTATTTAAAAAATGTAGTTTTTTTAAATTATTCAAATTACTACAGTTAATTATTATTCCTAAATTTTACGATTTTCCATTAAAGAAGGATAACAGTGCTGTTGGAACAATAAACCTTGATTGTGACGATGATCGACCGAGCGTGTATAGAAATACGCGTGTGCTCACAGGCGCGTGGCGGCGGCGGCGGCCCTGACTGATTTGCAACTTGAAGTTGTCGCGCGCTGTAGGTAATTATCTCGGCCGGCATAGGCGAGTGACGGAGGCCTGGTTCTACCCACACCACTTGTAACATAAAAAAATACGTACAAATCAAAACATATCGCTATGAATTTTTACAGACGGCACATCAAGCTAGACAGTGTAGCATCTTACGTAGTTATCATAGAAATTATTTTGGAACAATAATGTTATCCTGCCTGCTAACCTGGGACACGCGCCATTCTATCGTTTTATAGAGGCATTTCATCAAAAAGATTATATCGTGACGCGCATTTAAGGCTGGCTGATGTCGACTGTACAATAATCTATAAGAATAACAACACTTCTATAAAATAACACTATATTTAAGTACATAATAATAGGACTAATGTTCCGCAATATAAACAGGAAATACAGTCAATTTATAGTTCGTTTCATCCACGACGACGCGGCGCGCCACAACAATTTTTGGTCGAGGGAAGCGCGGGGTGCGGGGTAGGCATGGAAATGATTGCTATTTTTCATTCATTTTCATTATATGAAATGATGATTCTTTTTCATATGATTTCACATGCGAAAGGATGATGGGCATATTGGGCGTTAAACCAACAGAAACAAAAAGTATACTAAATTAAAGCTCAATACTAGTACTTCATTTCATAGTATGACAACAATCCTGAAATACGCGGGGATACGGAGATAGAGGTCGTTGAATATGCAAAGATTCTATAGTATTTCACATCACATTAGGGTAATAAAAATAGTATTAGGTCAATTAGATTGCTTTTATCGATCATATTGAGAGTATTGTATCTTTACTATCGATTCTATCGATTTAGTAAGTATGTATACCGAATAAATCATAATCGATTATTCGATTGAAATAATCGATTATATTGCTGAAAATAAGAAATTGAATTAATAATCAAATGATAGTAATGATGGTAATCAACAAAATCGATTAATCGAATTGTTAATCGATAAATCGTTATTTGGCAATATCGATTAATAATCGATCCGTGATCGATTATGCGACAACACTAAAGCTTAACTGGTAGAAATCCCATTGACACATGACTGTGTTCATTTCATTTCTCTAAAATATGGTACCTACGAGTAGGTGTGGTCCCACGCACGTAATGTAGGTAGAACATGGACTTATTTTATACAATTTGTTGGCCCCACTCCTTAACTGTTGGACATAATAATTATTATTGATAAATAACTTAATGTATCAATGTAGGTATATTAATTGATTATATTTTTTGTTTGCGCCATAAAACACCTATCATATTATACATTATGTCAATTTCCAAGCAAACCCGGGAGTTTTTGGTAGTTATTTATATGAAAATATATTACTGACTAGCTTTCCGCCCGCGGCTTCGCCCGCGTGGAATTTTGTCTGTCACAGAAAAACTTTATCGCGCGCGTCCCTGTTTCAAAAACCGGGATAAAAACTATCCTATGTTCTTTCCCGGGACTCAAACTATCTCTATGCCAAATTTCATCAAAATCGGTTGCGAGGTTTAAGCGGGAAAGCGTAACAGACAGACAGACAGACAGACAGACAGACAGACAGAGTTACTTTCGCATTTATAATATTAGTTGGGATACTAAGTCCTAACAAATAATAGTAGTTACATTTCTGTTGGTTTTACGCCCAGATTCCATAGAAAAGTGCCCATCATCCTTTCACAGGCAATGATTTTTATTCGCAGTGTTTTAATATAGCTCTTTCATATAATGTGCTACTTTTAATTAAGTATGAATTATGATGAACGATTGCTAATTAGCTAAAATATGAAATGTAACAATATCTGTTTCATTTTATGTCACACAACAAAAAACAAACAGTTTCACAGAACAGTATGTATGCAACAATCAATAACCGCGCGACTAGTGAAAAATCATTCATTTCATCTGTCTGCTATCTAATGAAATCATACGAACCACGACAAGGAAATCTAAACCTTACACCTTTGAGTTTAAAGTTCATATTTAAAATGCCCAGTTTCGTCCGTCATCACATCTCTTGTCCTTTTCTAACACGCACATGATCAAATCATTCCTTCTTACTCGCTCGGTCGCTTCGCAGAGCTGCGCTCACGGACTTCGCTCGAATGAATGAATGAAATTCATGTGATTCGTGATTTCATTGACTGTGAAATTATAGCAGTCTATGTGAAGTAAAATAGCAGGTGTGATTAATGAAATTCATTTCACATGATTTTTCACCTGCTATTCATGAAATGTTCCATGCCTAGTGCGGGGAGTTTGATCCGAGCATACCGAGCGTCATTATTGTAGTGTGCGTGTGCACTCATGGATCAAGCCTCTATAGGGGGGTCGCTAGAGGTCATAAAAACTACTTCAGTAAAGGAAAATTCTTATAAAGACAGATTAATCCGAAATCTATTTATGCAAATGTTGTATGGATTGAAGTATTCGGTCCCTACAAACATCTTTGCAACATTATAAAAGTCATGAAAAAAAAAACGCGAACGGTAGGGGTCGCTAAAAATTTTTTCATACTAGGGGGGTCGTGTCATTAAAAAGGTTGAAAAATACTGATTTAGCGTATACCGATAGCACTCAAACATTAGCGGAAGAATGGTGGGGCGCGTCTTCGTGGATGAAACGATCTATATCTTAAAATCGCGACCCAGAGATGTGATAAGAAATAAGAAAACATGAGATTGGCTCCACTAGTGTGGATCCCACAGGGTGTTAAGGTATGGATTTATTAAAAACTCAAATAGAGAATTGAGCTCACTATTCCGAATAACGTAGGACCTACTACCTAGGACCTACTTATCGATCGTTGTCTGTAATCTCGAAAAGAAAAATAAACTTAATCAGAATTCATAGAAATCATCTATGCATGTATGTGAATTTTATAAAGGGAAGGTTTTTAATGGACCAAACCAGAGCAAATCGTCGTACTTATCATCTTAAGTTTTAATTTGTTTACAAATTATGAAAATAAACAGATATTTTTACAACAAACGTAACCTTAACAAAGAAAAAAGTTGAAAGAACATCGACATTAAATAATTTCAGATTTCAACTAAGCAGCATGTTCTGAATTAGCTGTTAAAGTTTTTGCCAATCGATACCTTGATGCCTTCCTGTTGAACAATGTTTAAAAATGAAATGACAACTTTAAACCTGTCTAAGAAGTACTCTACAGTACTAATACAATTAATAGTTAAACAACAAATTAGTTTCTTTGTATTATGTCTATTTAATTATTAGAGCGGGAACTTCTCTATGCGCCTACTAGGCTGGCTCCTATAGACTATATTTTATAACAACGGTAGACTGAAATAAAGAATTTTTTGTTTAGATTTTTGAACAACAAAATACGAGGAATATTAGCAGGTGTGTGCGCTAAGCAGGTAAAGCAGGGATTGGGTAGAATACAGGGTTTCTGGAATTCACGTGATAAAAAAGGCAGTGTCTTCATTCAAGACAAAAGCCTATGCATATTACCCGTACGTAACCATTATGTCCAAGGATGTTTGAGACTACATGGCGTCTCAGTATATTTTAAAATAAGGGAAACTAGGTGTAACGTTTTGTAAAAAGCAATTTTGGAGATAATATTCAAATGCAATAAAGATTTTAGATTTTAGAAGTCTGCAATGCAAGAAAAAGAGCTGTAAGCTTTTTATGACACTAATCGATATTGTTATTGATAGGCATCAAGATTCTATTGGACTAACTGAGAATTGAGTACTAAAGCTTGTATTCTAACCTATGGCCAAAATTCAATTCAAACTAGGTAGCATTGATTAGAAGCTGCCAGCTGCATAACTACTGCCTTCAAACAGCGGCTATCTGACGGGAGTGCAGATTTATAACGAAAAGTTAGTTCAGTCGTTCGTAAACGTGTATCTAAAAATAAATATGATCCCGTGCTACCGAGTTTTAAATTCAGAATACACGGGTTGAGATTTCAGTTGCCACACCACAAGATCCTCACGCTTTCACGCTAAAATTCCAGGTGTGCCAAACTTTAGTCTAAAAGGTCATATCTACCACTAAAAACCTATAGGTACGCCCGTATTCACCATCATTACTATGAGGTCTCACAGTGCGCGTGGACGCAGAGGGTCACACACGAACTAATCACAGAACTCTATTCAACGCTGTGCGTTTGATTTTCTGCTACACTTAAGCAAGTATCGTTTGTGAATATCGGTTAGTATCTGCTCTGAGCTCTGCGACTTGAAACTTGCACCGTCAGAAAACGTAGCATTTATATTAAAGAAGATATGATTACCGGCAACACACAGCACGGCACGCTCAGCATCGGTATGATCCATAGGCACAATTACTTTACCAATTTATTTCGCCCTTGTCGAATTTCAAGTTCAATTCCTGATTTAAGACTAAAGCTATTGCAATTTATCCTCTTAACTTTTTTTTAAGCTTTTATGTATTTCGAAGTATAGTATTTTTATTGATAAGCAGTCTAACCAGTAGCCTTATTCACGTAACAAAACTTTAACGACAACAATTCGCTGAGTTGCGATCCTATCGAGTAATCGTTCTATCGAAATAACCCTTGTGAATGCGGATTTAGAATTTTTTTTCAATAGGACGACTTCTAAACGTCAACGGGATTTTGACTGTGTCAAAATACGTGAATTAAGCCACAGATCGCAAGTTACATCCCTAATTTGATTATTATTTTCTTGAGACACGTCTCTGTTATTATTATTAGTAAATTAATAATGATTAAATCCTCATTATACCTTTTGTAAATATATCAAAAACAGGCTTATACAAAATATATAGAACCATATAAAAAGAAAGCATTCATGGAATCATTAAAACAGCTATAGTAGTCAGTTTACAATTATCTTGTTATCGGAAATAAAACTTATTTCATGAGCGCCTCCCACAAAACAAAATAAAACAAATGGAAGTCTTCAAAATAACATGCAAAAAGGGAAAATACGATAAAGAGTAAAATTAATACATCTGTATAAATAATAAAAATAACACTTAGCACTATTTGCATGTAAAATAGCACACCAAACAAGTCATAGTGAATACTCTTAAAAAAAAAGTTTACTAACACAAAGCTTTGGCTTCTTAACATAGTTTATTTTGACTAGAATTGTAAGCTCACTAGATCTTTTCTTAAGATATTGCAAATTATTTTTTTTATTCGTAATTTAATTTAAAGCTTTTATCATATTATTACAAAAAATAGAGCTAATCATAACGTGCCTACTTATCTTCCCATTTAGGGCCTCCGCTAAAGCCCGTGGCGGGCACCCGCGGCTTGCGCCCGCTCACCGCGGCGCTTGTGCAAACACGTCACACGCATGGAGCGCATACAACTTTTCTCCGATACAGGCCCGCTTGCGGGCGCCCGCACAAGTTTTAGCGAAGGCCCAGATGTGAAAATCACCCTTAAGTTTTAACGTAATCAATCAATTTTGTAATAAAGCTGGTACATTTTTACATAAGATGCCTGTATTTATATTACCCTACGAAAACCAGAATTAACAATCAAGTAATATTAACCCATTCTGTGCCGAAAAAATTCAACTTTCTTATTGAACTAAAAATCCACCGTCGATGGGCGGAATCGGCATGTGAGTAGACAATAGACATTTTTCCCGCTCATGGGCGGGCTCGGCAGTAAATGAGTTAACGACGTATATGATAGACTTTTTATAATTAAACACATAATGTTATCTTCATAGAACATTTCGCATTAAAATAAAACTTAAAACATTTTAATGAGGGCGCTATTATAATTTTATAATTTACAATGGTAAACCCTATCGAGTTCTATCGCTTTGCACTCACTAGTTGGCGTCAATATGGGCTAGAACTATGGGTCGCGACCCAGTGGTGGGTCGCAAGCGAACACTAAGTGGGCCCTGCCTGTAGAAAGACCTTTATTTCAGGTAAACTGGTAATGACCTATTGGTTTTCCTTTTCTATAGGTGGGTCCGAGTTTAGGAACTTGTATTAGATGAGTTGTAATTATAATTGTGTTGTGACTTTGGGAACCACTGAGCTAGAGGAACTTACTTGCCGCTGGTGCCACCTAGTGACCGCAAATACGACAGTCTCATCTAGTGATTTAACGGTCGATGTAACTCGGCTTGTATACAGGGTGTGCTTTTGTGAAACATGTAAAACAACGCCCATCTCAGGGGTGGTAGGATACACGACACTGATAAAAAAATATATTTTAAATTTTCATAGAAAAATCCATGAAATCAAGAAAATGGTAAATAATGTAAGCGAGCTATTGGACAGTTCCCCCGCTCTCCCGGGGCGGCGGCCGTATGTGCTTGTGCTCGGTGCTGTAGCGGGGTACGCGGGGGTGGTGCGGGCGGTAACAAGCGCCGTCTCGAAAGTTTTAGGAGACGGTTGAACAAGGTTTTCTACTAATAAAGTAATAGTTTTTTCTTGTAATTACTTTCATGTGTACTATCACCCCTGACATGGGCGTTGTTTTACAAAACCACATCCTGTAAGTATTATGACCGTTTTCACCATCAATCCCTAATTTTTAAGTGATCCCTATGGTAACACATAACAGGAATTTTGTTTAATAGGAGTTACTTAAAAATTAGGGATCGATGGTGAAAACGGGCATTAGGAGTACAATTATCTTTATTGTTATAGACCTTAGATACTATTATAAATGCAATAATACTCAACCACTGTGTCATATAGAGAACTCAAGAATAGATATTATGACATTACTATACAGACATTAACAATTATGACTTATCGTAATAAAGCGTAAATAAATACTTAACACACATTTATACTTATATTTCATATGTTCACATGCGATACATAAAACGAATATAACAGGCATGATGAAGTAGATGCTCGCCGAGAAAAATAGCTGTAGGTTCTTTTACATACTTACCACGTCGAACGTAATAAACATGCGAACT
This sequence comes from Ostrinia nubilalis, assembly GCF_963855985.1. NCBI lineage: Eukaryota > Metazoa > Arthropoda > Insecta > Lepidoptera > Crambidae > Ostrinia > Ostrinia nubilalis. The sequence continues at coordinate 8,313,564 of NC_087096.1, read as the reverse complement.
ATCACTTTTTGTGCAACAACGTTATAAAATAATACAAAAAACAACAGATCTAAAGCTAATAAAACATCAACACAAAATTGGATCTGCGTCCGTACGCAGTATAGACACTTTGACCGCAATTTCAATCCGTTAGGCATGTATTTAACGTCAATGATCGAACGCATTTTCAGAGTCGACGATAAAGGGTGCACGGAGACACTAGTTACAGTTTTACAATCGTACCTGGATCCGTAAGGCGGCTCAACACTACGAGGAGGCGGCGACAACATTTCGTCGTATACTCCAGCGTACCTGAGAACAATTACATTTTACAATTATTTTGAGGTCACTAATTATTTCATCATGTGGGTTGACGAAACTGCGCTCACAAACTTAGTATAAGACTTTGTGAATGTAATGTGTCAATGTGTCATTAGAGTATGCAAATGCATCAACGCTATAGCTAAAAGCCGACCGCAACACGCAATCATGTTTCTTTCACAATTTGGTAGATTCAAGTCTGAAATATCGTAACTAAAATATGACATATACCTACCTACGTATTTATGCCCTATCAAGTATAATCTGAGTGTCAAAATCAGACCTTCCAGACAGATTAATAAATGAATACATAATTTAACCTCGTAAGACCGAAGAGTAAATTTTGTCGACTTCTAAGTATCGCCGAATGTGCTTTCAGAAGAACGAATAATTTGTAGTAGTAAACGCCGAGCACTTCGAGTAAAAAAAAATCTATGTTAGAGATTTTCTTTTGCATTCATATTTTCAGGGGCCCTAGATAATAGTGCATAGAGCTTATTTAAGGTGAAAAATAATAAAAAAATGTTTTCTCTTAAAAGAACATTTGGTATTACAGACTTTAAAAAGAAAAAGTAAATAAATTGTATTTTATACTTTAAAGTAAAACATAAATGTAAACTTTTTAATAAATTAATACTACATAAAGATACAATAATGATATAAATAAATGTAACTGAAAAGGTTCAAGTGTTTTAATTTTATTTAATGTTTCATAATTAGTACTTTTAAAAGTACTATCGGTTTTATAACATACAATAATGATAGGTTAGAATGTATAAGAAGTAAAGTGAATATTCATGTTAATTATAATATTTATTAAACTAAAAATCAGAACATTCTCATGATAAATTTTCTCAATCATATAACAATTTTAAAAGTCCAATACTCAATCCATCTCAATAGAAAAAAATGTACAAAAATAAAACTTTCACCATCAAGACCGAATGTTCCTTGCAAAGAACTATTATTTTCAAACGAAAAAAAATCTTGCAAAACTTCTTCGAATTGGTAAAAATATTTTTTTCCTTGTTTAGCAGTATTTAAACTTAAATTATACTAGTTAGTTTTTCAATTAAACAACGCTTTCGTGAAGAAAAAAAAAATCGTACATCACGTCCTCTCGGAAGAACCACCTTGTCAAAGAAAGATGATAATTTGACAGTGACATTTTGTTTTTTTTACATTAATAAGTTCGGATACCTGATTTTGAATACTTTAAGCCAAAGACTATCACTCTTTTTGTTCGATAGGCGCGAATTTTTGAACTTCAAATTATCGCTAAAGTTTTAGTTCCTCTGAAGGCACATCCGGCGATACTTACAATTCACCTCCAAAAATGTCTCGGCGTTACTGACTACAAAGTTTTAGTTCCTTCTGAGGCACATCCGGGCTTACGAGGTTAAGTTTTATATAAATAAGCTTAGCTGGTACTTGGCAGCACTTTCATGATATTGCAAATTTTATTGCGAACAATACAATTCCATATCCGACAGACTATGACTGATGCCGCCGATAACTCAATTATCTAGGCTATTAGCGTTAGCCAATTTGATTTCATCACGAAAAAATATTTTATCATAATTTGGAACACATGCCCTGAAGAATGCACAACATGAATTTTGGAATGTTTAATAAGATTATCGGTATCTGATGAGATTGAGATAAAAGTTATGTAGACTTTGTTCTAATACATACTTAATTAATCATATACAGGGTGTCCCGTAATGCAACGTCAAGCCGGAACTGGGTGTTGAGGCAAGTTATACTGGTTATCAGAAAAATATAAAAAAAAATCTATGTGGCATTTTGTCAAAATAATAGGCATTTAAAAAACAACAAAAATTTTTACTCCCGGTGACGGTCTTTTTACTCGTGTTGCCACAAATCTTCACTTTTTCCAAATTTTTTTTTGTTATGTAACCCTGAATAATGCTTCTCTAAATTGTCATCAAAATTACAAAACCAGCTGCTCCAGCTTGGATGAAAAAAATAAATTATTCCCAAAAAATTTTTCAAAATAAAAATTTTGCCTTGTTTAAACTGACTGTACTGAAAAAAATTGTACTACGCGAGTATGGCAAGTGACGTCATAATTTGGCGCATTTATAGTCTATCCAATATAGCTTGATTAGAATGACGGCTGTCAAACGAATGTGACTAGTGATGGGTATGTTTCGTACGGTTCACATAGATGTATCGATAAGTTTGAAAAAATGATATGAAAAAATGCACCCAATTTTTCTTCATATATCTTTATTCATAAAAATGACAATTATGATTTAAATTTAAAGATAGTAAACCTAAGTAGATGTACAACCTAAGTCGTAGTCATTATCATCAGTGTTCTTCAGTGGTTTTTTCCTCTCGCTAGAGGGCGGTGGGCATCTCTTCTAGAGCAACGGTGCTATGAATACCCAAAAAATTACCGGTGATTGATTTCCGATGTTTGATTATTTAAGAATGAAATGTTTTTTGGTTTTTAATAGTGAACATTTAGAAAAACGTATAACTTGACTTAAATATGTTAAAAAATTAGTTAGAAAAAAAATTTGTTAAATATGTTAAAAAAATAGTTTTAATTTAATATGACATTTGTCGATATGTCCCAACACTAACATTTTTGTAACTCGAGATAACCTTGTAGAGACGTCGTTAATACTCTAGCTTGATTTTTATGATTTCGAATTACTACTTATTGGTGTAATTTAACGCTGCATTTACACGAAATTATCATTTTTATTGGAAGCACTGTCGTCGAAAATATTGTTTGTAGGTCAGACGTGAATTATTTCTTGTCCGCCAATATTTAGCTCTCATTGATCGCTACTACAAAGTTATGTCGTTACTTTTGATGACAGCTGTCATTCTAATCAAGCTATATTGGATAGACTATAGTAAGGATTCTAAAATGGTATAACACTTGGTAAATTCTTGCTGTAATTGTCGACAATTTTTGTTTTTTTGGAAATAATCCCGTTTTTAACTTTATCTACCTTGGTTAAAAATTATTATTCTAATGTGCCCAAAATTCACAGAACAGTCACAGAAACTTTTGTCACCATGACAGTAATTAGTAGTTGACATACTATGAGTCACCCGTGTGTGCGCGCCGTTACTACCTGCTCTGCCTGCACTTGTACTTGGTAACAGGGATAATAAGGATATGAAGTTTCGGTTATGGATACGGTTACGGATATTAGAATAATATTATACTGGTTTCGGTTACGGTCATGGATATGAAATCATTTCAGATTATCCGAAAGTTTCGGACAATTTCGGTTACGGAATTATTAGAATTTCAAAAATGTAGGTATAATTCAAATAGCAAGATGCTGCGTGACCCACATAGCTACTTTATGTACCAACTAAGACGACACCTATGTATGATAAAGGTAAAACAGGCTGGCATATTAGATGGTGTCAGGGAATGCCAGACAAGTTGGTCCCAAATATTAAGATTTAAGGTACAATCACAGAATAATAATAAGTACTACGTACAGAAGTTTTACTTCGCGAAGGTATTTAAAAAAATGTATGCTCAATGTCATTAACAATATGGTGTAATTTAGCTTGTCTCAAGAGTCAAGCAAGTTTGTCAGAAGTTTTGTTGACAAACGTCAGTGATCGGTACTGCGCCGAAGCTATAGGGCTGACTTCGGTAAAATGATGTGACGTGAGGTGCCAATCTGCAGAAAATGGCGGAGGAAATACATGATTTAGCATGAATTATCATGAATAATATTAACTACTTATTTACCTCTCAGTGTCTTCAGGCAGCTTAAAAAAGTACATTCTGTGTTTTTATTATTATTTAGGCAATTAAATACTGCACAGTATTTAGTACACCATTTTATTTATTTTTGTCCATCATACACAAGAATACGCGTGCGTGAGTCAATGTTCGCTCGTATGTGAGGCCTTGTCGAATAGTACTCTTGTAGGGGGCAATCGTGCGTGTTTTGTTTTCGATGTAAACTCGCGGAGATGAACAGGCCTGGTACAATTCCAAGACGTGCCGCAGACCGCAAACTGCAAAACTCTATGAAATCGGCAGCGCGGCATTGCAGCTGCGGCGTGTATACTGCAGATTTCATCGAGTTTTGCAGTTTGGAATAATTGTACCCTTAGACTCCGCCTTTATCCGAAACTATCCGTAACTTTTGAATCAGTTTCGGTTACGGTTATGGATATTTTTTTATTTCGGATATCCGATAGTTTCGGTTACGGTTACGGATATCCATAACATCCCTTAACATACCATTTTGGAATCCTTACTAAATGCGCCAAATTATGACGTCACTTGCCATACTCGCGTTGTACAATTTTTTTTCAGTACAGTCTGTTTAAACTAGGAAAAATTTTTATTTTGAAAAATTTTTTGGGAATAATGTATTTTTTTCATCCAAGCTGGAGCAGCTGGTTTTGTAATTTTGATAACAATTTAAAGAAACATTATTCAGGGTTACATAACAAAAAAAAAATTTGGAAAAAGTGAAGATTTGTGGCAACACGAGTAAAAAGACCGTCACCGGGAGTAGAATTTTTTGTTTTTTTTTAAATGCCTATTATTTTGACCAAATGCCACATAGATTTTTTTTTATATTTTTCTGATAACCAGCATAACTTGCCTCAACACCCAGTTCCGGCTTGACGTTGCATTACGGGGCACCCTGTATATGAAGAAGTAAAAAAGCCCTCGTTTTCTAATAGTATATTTGATCTAAACTACACAAAGACCGTAAGATACCACACCAGGGCATTTCAAAATACAACAATAAAAACATAAGGGCGAGTAAAACAGGTTAATCTTATCCATCGCAGCTTCTATTGGCGCGGACGTAACGTAGGTACATGACTAATAATACATATTATTTTCAGGTCTTTACCAAGTAATGGCTTGGCTTGGCTTTGTCTCTATGTTGATTACAAATTGTTAGCAACATACCGATGCGGTGACAGTCGTGGCGGAGGCGAGCGTAGCGCCGAGCGCCTCGGCGAGCGGTGTAGCGGCGAGCGGTGCGGCGAGCGAGGCGGCGTGCGCGGAGGCGAGCGCGGCAACGAGCGCGGCGGCGGCGAGCGCGGCAGCGAGCGCGGCCCGGGCGAGCGCAGCGGCGAGCGGTATCGCAGCGGCGAGCGGTGACGTCGCCGAGGGGAGGGAGACCTGTGCAAAATCAAACCATTCTATTAGCAAGGCTTATTTTCATGTACAGTGCGAGGCGTAAATTATTTTGATAATTTGAAAATAATATAAGATTGTTTAAAATTTGACTTTAAATTAAATAAAATAATTTATTTGCATTACAGGCTGTTTGAACATTTCCACACTAAGCTGATGCATGCAGGTCCCCAGTTGCTGCTTTCAGTCGTTAGATGTGATCATATGTGTCGATAGATTAGTGATCATAGTTGGCATCGGAAAGCTCGCGCCTGTCACACCTTTTTTGTTTTTGCATCGTTCACATCAGAGCAACTACGCAACCGTTACTACGTAAACCGTTTTGAAACACGAAACAGTGTCTCCTTCATCGAGTAGATATCTATAAAGAATCCCGAACATTTTTTGGTCTAACGACTGAAAGCAGCAACTGGGGACCTGCATGCATCAGCTTAGTGTGGAAATGTTCAAACACCGGCTTCTTTAGGCGCTTTGAATGATTTTATTTTTTAAACGTCGCTACGTCATGGTTATTGGCCATGAAGGGCTATATCTACGTATTTTTTTTATGTGAATGTTAGATTTAAGATTACAAAATATACTAAATAATTTGCAATCAATTTATTCTTACCGCGTCAATGACAAAGTTCTCTCGCGGGTCCGACGACGCCGTGGTGACCAGGGCGACCTGCGCAGGCGACCACGAGACATGGACCGCGATCTGAAAAGATACATCATATTTTATTTTTAAAGGATCATACAATTTTAAATGACCTACACCAAAACATGCTGACATAGAAATGAAACCAGCCGATACTTAAAGATGAGCTTGACGTAAAAATACTTGGCAGTATTGATATTATTTTTGAATGAAATTTAAGCAAACGAGAACTAGGTACATATTTTAACGGACGGACAAACAAATAATTGCGATAAATTATAAACAAAATATTATAAAATAATGATAACGGAACCATAATTACAAAACAATATCTAGTCCGACAGCGGTTTGTTACATCGAGTGTCATGGTAATGTGACGATGCATCAAGCGAGTCGTGCGAAAGCGTTAAGAGTAACGAGCATGCGTAGCGAGCGTGGCTTGTCGTAACGAACCTAGAGTATCGGAGTCGACTGGAGCCGCGGCTGCGCGGGCGGGCGCGCGGCGGCGGCGGCGAGCGCGGCGGCGAGCGCGGCGAGCGCGGCGAGCGCGGCGAGCGGGACGGACGCGAGCGCACGGAGCGCGGCGAGCGCGAACGCGAGCGCGAGCCCGACTGCGCCCGGCGCCGCTCCTCCTCGCGCCGCTTCGCTCGCATCTCCTTCTCGCGAATCATCCGGTTGAACGCCTCGAGCGGGTCCTCGCCGTGCCTACGACAGTAAACGCGGCTCATTAACTGCGCGGCCGAGAAGGAACACGAACGAAGCGGGCAAGAGTGCGCCGAAACGGGGCAGCCGCATGTCGACCTAGCTGCTTGTCACAAACACTGGTAATGCTTACGACATGCAGACCGTTGTATGACAGAGTCGAGGCGCGACTGTTGTGAAGGTGAGAAATAAATCACTTACCCGTTTGAAGGCGAATCTTTGATTCCGGGCGGAGGAGGCTGGTAGGGTTCGGGCGGCGGATAGCGATCGTTGAAAGGCATGGAGGGGCCGCGTGGTGGGCCATGTCTGTCGTACGGCGGACTAAAAAAAATTTACTTGTTAATAAAAATAAAATTTCATTCAAATTACCAGTTACCAGAATAAGTTAAATACTTACTTATTATAACGCCGTGATTGGGGTGGAGCACCGGGAATAAATTGAGGAGGCCCACGATTGTAGACAACCTAATGAAAACAATATTTCGTTAAATTAGTGTGCACAACCAATTAAATTCTGTATTTATTTTAATGTTAAATTGAAAGAAATAAATGGTAGTTATTTGTTTCCTATCACAACTATTTTTACCTGTGCCGACCCTATGTCTCTCCTCTCATCAATGGTCGGTGTGCTAGCTCTTTGTTCATCTATTCTCGGCATCTGCTGTTGGACAAACATAAATTAATTTTAAGACGTCATGTAAGTATATAAAATACAAGTATAAATTCAGAAATGTAAGACTCACATTCAAAGGTATCATAGGAGGAGCTTCCAGACCCGGTGGCTTCACGTTATGTTGTGGCGGTCCTAAAACAAAAAAAAATACGAATTAAATATGTATTGAAACATACACTACTATTATGCACATGCACGAAGTTTGCTCTCTCGTATTTTCATGATCGCGATGATTTTAACGTGCAAAATAATAGGAACATAACATATTGCTTGAACAAAAATACTATGTACGAGTATGAATAAATTACTTTGTATACCATAGCAGTCTACAAAAGTACTGAACCAACAGCCAAAGTTAAACTATGTTATTATTATGTATAAACCCACCAATCCCACCACCAGAATTAAAACGTATCCAGGGTACGCAATAACATTGTATGTTGTGTGTTGTGTATTTAATACTTATTTGTTTTTGCAATACATACGCATATTTTACGTGCGAAAAAGGCGCAATTAGTTTTGTTCTAAACGAAAATTAAAATATTCAAGTTAATTTGGTCAATATACTTTTAAAGAAAAGGAATGCCGAAAAAAATATTTAATTCATGAACAGAGTGGAGACAAGTAGTAAGTAAATTATATTAATTTATTTGTAAATTTATTTTAATGGTAATTTGAAGTTTCTATTCCGGTTATTGTGTCTATTTGCATATAAAAGTAACAACATAATTACTATTTTAGCTTAATGATCTAACAATTAAAAAAAAAATTTAACAACAAAACAGAACAAGCCGTGACGATAGTTATAACAGAAGCGTATCGTGATCATGCAAAGTAGAACGTGCGCATGCGATGCGTATGCGGTATAGATCGTATCGCAGGAATGTTGTCCCTTTCCTCTAATCTAGTACTTGATAATAATTTTACTGTATTTGTTTCGTTACAAATTATTTGTTCTTATGTTTATAGAATTGTAAAAAATATATTTTCTGGAATTTTACAGTTCTAGTTACTAGAATCTAGTAGCTAGTAGACCAGTCAGCAACCTCCAGAGATAAATATTATCAAAGGGAAATCATTAAGAATTAAGTCATTAAAATTGGGATTTAGTCTTGTCCGGCTTAGTTGCAGTTTGAAAACACAATAGTTGACTTACTGGTATTTGGAGGTAGTTTTAGAAAAAAATCGTCAGAAAACGACCAGGTTATTCATGTACTCAGGAACCTCAAGACTAAGTCGAAGAGGTAAGGGACAACATCGCTGTTATCTATCGATCTATAGTACCGTAGCGCGGCGCGTGGTGGGGCGCGTTGTGGGGCGCGTTGTGGGGCGCGTGGCGCGGCGCGTGGTGCGGCGCGCGCGCGGGCGGGCGCGGGCGCGGGCGCGCGAGCGTGCGCAGCGAGTGCGGGTGCGTGAGCGCGGGCGGCACCGTCACCGTGATGTTGTCGTCCGCCGAGCCGTCCGACTCCGAGCCGTCGCGGCCGAGCCCGCCCTCCGAGCCGTGGCTCGCGTCGCCGGTATCTATCGCACACTCTTTGTAAACCACCGGCCGAGCGTTGCGCGAACGGTTACCGCCCGACCACTGATCGGCGAGAGACGTCTCCCAGTTCTGATTTCTAAACATTTCCCGATTAAACCCACCGCCTGCGGCCGGTGAGTGGTCGGGCGGTTGTGGCTCACGGACGCTACGCGCGTTTCGCACGTAGCTTTTATTAATCTGTGATTCTCAAAGCGGGTCAAAGTTTAAAAATGTTGTACATCTTTTGTTTTTATGTTATTTTATATTGTTTTTCACAAAAATGTTTAGTGTGTCAACGTTACGTTACGACAACGCCGTATTGATTTAAGTAAAACAAACCAGATACTGACCATTATTTGGCATAGCAGGCTGACCTCCGTTTGGTGGCTGCTGCATGGGAGCAGCAGGTGGTTCTGCAACAAGTACAATCATAGCTATAATCGTGCTGTTAAATGATAAAACCCATAGTTCATAGTTTATATTGGATCATAATAATAACACGTACCCATCATCGGAGGATGCGCCTGCATCGGTGGAGCTGACGGACGGTGCGGAGTCCTCCGGCTATAACCAGTTTGATTGCGGAAGGATGACACCGAATTTCTAAGAAACCTGAAATTTTATCATAATGGCACCATTTAGTAAATTCAACTAAAACAAAAATAATATATATAACAATACTAAAAAATTGTAAGATTAAAATTTGCACCTATTTGGAATGAGTGTAGTTGGGGCTATCTCCTTTTCACGACAATCAGGACATTCGTGATCTTCCGACTCCAACAATGCGCCCCTTATACCTTAAAAAAAAACGCACTATTAAACCATGTTAACGAATGAAACATCCATTTCGCCAGCTGATATATTTATTTTATAATTATAATATCTAACTATTAACTGAAATAATATGAGGAAATCATACATACATTCATCACAAAAAGAGTTTCCACAGCACGGTATCATAACAGCATCAGTTAGGAGATCTCTGCACAAACTGCAGATCAACTCATCGGGTATATTGGGCTCCGGTGCTGCGGGAGCATTAGTAGGGGTATCTGCTCCACCAGCGTTTTCTGAAGCCAAGTACGCTTCACTAAAAGTAAACAAATTTATTATTATTCACACTCATAGAATAGACATTAATTTTATTTAGGTACTGTATAAACTTACCGATCAACAGCCGGCACAGCGTAAGTTCCACTTGGGGTCATCATAGCGCCTGGTGCCTTTGGGCCTTCAACTGGCACCATAAAACTCCGAGGTATTCCTGTGCTTCGTCTTACTTCTACAGGGTCAGCCTAAACACAAAAGGGATTTTGTTGGTCTTAATAATAATTGTGTTACTGATGAATGATGATGAACTTTGTTAAAAAATATGAACTAATACATACATCTGAAATACTATAATCTACAGATATTTTTATACTCACTGAATTAGCAATAGGACAGTCTTTGATCCAATGTCCACGCTTTTGACACTTGTAACAAATATAGTTATTTGGCACAACACCTCTCTGATTTTGTCCTCTAATTTTTTGGTAGCTGGAAATAAATGAAACACTGTTACTAAACTTCTAAAAGTAATAAAAACCTTTATTGAGCTTAATTTCATGCAGCTAAGTCTGAGGAAATATTGTTGATATTTGCAATGCTTCCCACGTTTGTTTTCAGTACAAATGTATGAATTGAAAAAACTTCCCATAATTTTTTGTTGAACCACACACCAATTATATTTATAAACAAATAATATTACTCTTACTTGCTAGGATCATAGTCAAAAGTAGATTGTGTTATCATAGCATTTATTTTATCCTGTTCGCTACCTTCCATGCGAGACAGATCAGCCAATCCCTTGTTAAGGGCAGCATCTTTGTGTTGAGTAGATGTATTACTGTTGGATCCTTCCCACTGCTTTTTAGGTTGTTGTGAAAGAGGAACCCTCGCAACGAGCAGAGATGTATTTTTCGGGATCAAAGTATTATCATCCACATAAACTAAAAAGAAAAATTCTCAATTAAAATTTCAGTCGACCTTGTATTAATCATGAACTACAGTGTGGCATCAATTATCCAAAAATCAATCAACAGATTGACTGCTTATCCTAACTACTTCCCTGAGATAAGCCATGTAATGCAAGGGATCAAATCGATGGTGGAAATATCAATTACTGTAAGGGACAAAACACGACTTTTCAGGAGAGCCAAAAAACGATTTTTTTTTTCTTTATACCTCAATATCTTTTTATGTGATGTTACGATTTAAATAGTTTCTATGGCAAAGTTTCTTAGAATTTTCTGTTCTTTCATAATATAAACGCCAAATTTTCGAAAAATGGGTAGTTTAAAAGATAGCATGTCCCTTACATTAAAAAAAAGAGGTTGACTGTACCTTACAATGTTGAAATTTCACAGTATGGAATGTCATGTATGTTGTAAGGTACATTTAAGAATAAACACGACAGTAATATTATTGTAACTTGACAATTTTAACATTGAAACCTGATGTAAGTAGAGGTTGCATTCGAGTATTCATTAACAAAACGAAGAGAAGAGATAGAAACAAGACAACTTAGTGTTCACAAATGCAGTTGGAGGCATCAAATACACATCACCAACAAAACATTTAGTCACTGATGATGCCTACGTCTGCATTTGTGAACAAGTTGTCTTGTTTCTATCTTTTTCTGTTCATTTTTACGCAGTTAGGTTTTTTTTTTCAATCATCGTTCGTTCGTTTTAGCCGAATGACGTCCACTGCTGGATAAAGGTCTTCCCCCAAGGATTTCCACAACAACCGGTCCTGCGCCGCCCGCATCCAGGCACCTCCTACAACCTTCACCAGATCGTCGGTCGACCAAGTGGGGGTCTGCAGCACATTACGTCTTCCAGCTCGTGGTCGCCACTCAAGAATTTTTCTGTCCCAGCGGCCATCAGCTTTGCAAGCTACGAGCTCCATCCACTGCCACTTGATTTTAGCGATTCTGCGGACTATGTCAGTCACTTTGGTTCTCCTGCGGATCACGTCATTTCTGGTTCAATCACTACGAGCATAGCACGCTCCATCGCCTTTGACCTTGAGTCTTCTTATGAGGCCCACAGTAAGCGACCACGTCTCAGATCCATAAGTTATCAAAGACTTTTGTCTTGAGACAGTGCGATATTTCAGACGTGAGAATATCGCGAAGCTTCCTGAACGTTGCCAGCCGAGTTGGATTCGACGATTGACCTCTTCCTCGAAGTTAGACCTACCTAAGGCTGGATTTAGTGTCACGAAGACCGTTAGTGCGTATCGCTCCGCACAGCCAATCTGCATGAACTGATAGGGAGCGAGCGATTCCTGCGGACCGCATTACTCGACTGAGGCCATTGTGCATTGTGCCTAGATCTTCCACGGTCTCAGCCATGGCTATGATATCGTTTGCGAATCGAAGGTGGGTTATTTACTCACCGTTGATATTTATGCCGAATCCGTTCCAGTCCAGAAACAGTTTCGGAGTTTTCAGTTCCCCCTGTCTGCTGCTGCAACTGGTTTCGAGTCTTGATCCTGGAGACGGAACGACATTGTGGCGTTTTCGTACAAGCCTTTCAACATTTCTATGTATCGATATAGGTAGTCAATTTGACACCGTTGGAGAAACTGTAGTAGGTACTGCCCAGGTCTCGATCGAAGCTTTCTCATAGTCCACAAACGCCAGGCAAAGTGACTGACTATACTCCTCGGTCTTCTGTATAATCTGCCGTGGCGTATGTATATGGTGTACTAAAGCGATTGAGAGGCTCGAAGTCATCGAGTTTACGAGCGAGACGATTCGTAATGACTCTCAAAAACAGCTTGTAGACATGACTCAGAAGTGAGATGGGTCTATAATTCTTCAACAAGGTTTTGTCGCCTTTTTTGAAGAAGAGTGTCACCACACTTCTGTGCCATACCGTAGGCGTTTTTCCTTCGAGGATGACGGAATTGAACAGCTTCTGAAGAGCCTTCAGCCCCTCGGTCAAAAACCCAACTGCGTAAAAATGAACAGAAAAAAGATAGAAACAAGACAACTTAGTGTTCATAAGTGTAGTAGGAGTGGGAGGCATTAAATGCATATCACCACCAAAAAAAGTAATTGATATCCTATATGCATATTAACGTAAGGGCCTAATTATGATAAATCAAAAAGTTTTAAATGAAGTAAGGTTCAATGAGTTCAAAAGTTAAAACCAACAGTTTAGGGTAAGGGCTGAATTGTATTATTAAAAGGAATTTACGTCCTTTAAATCATTTGTTTCCCCAAAAGTCGTATTCAGACGACTAAAAATGTTTAAGGTAAGGGACATTTTTTTTAAGATATCAACATTTCAAGTATACCAATCGATAGAGCCGAAAATTCTGAATGCGTTGGTATATATAACTCATTTTGGCCAAAATGTCCCTTACATTAATTGATACTTCCACCATCGAAATAGTTTACTGTTATTGTACCTAGTACATGTTTAATACAAGAATCACCTTTGGATAAATAAGTATAAATAAATAAATATCCTTGGCCATTTTACACTGCGCCGCTAGCCCCAAACTAAGCAAAGCTTGTACTATGGGTACTAGACAACGGATATAAACATAATTAAATACTTTTTTTTTTTGTAAACACATACATAATATACATAGGTATGCCTGAATACACATCAGTTATCCAGAAAAAACAGAGTTCTGAACACCCATGTCCACCAATTAGTTCAGATAATCGACGCTCTACTGTACTACTATAAAATACCACAGGTTGGGGTAACTAAGTAGGTGCACTAGCTTATGACCAAATATTAAACCAAATTTATCATTTTCATTTGCATGTTTGCATTTTAATCCTTAACCTTCCAATACAGAATGTTTTATATGATATATTCATGTTCTATGTTCTACTGTTTTACATCAGGAACGGCCAAAGTTAAACTACACCATGTATAATGAAAATAAATTTCATACCTTCTTTCGTTTGCGCGTTAGTAATCTGCAAGTCAAAATCGGAAGTTTTTCCGATTCTTTTCTGTTGTGATATAGCAGCTTTTAGGTCTCCTACAGATATATGAAGTCCGTCAAAAGTAACTGTATCATAATCCAATGCACTTTTGAACTTATAATGCACAGACATTTCCGAGAGTAGGTATGTGAATATCTCGTATCATTTAGCATGACACTTAGCCGAAATTGATCTAAAGTTATTTAATACCACATCCGAAATAGCATTAATTTCGGTAAAAGAAATGGCACCAGACGAACTGACTTCGTTAATTAAAGGTTATGAAAAGAACAACCACGCACAATACACTAGTACACAATAATTCACTTTAGCTATCTAAAAATTAGTCTAGAAATACCACGGTGGCAGGTCTACACGAATAGCAGCGTCAATGAAAACTAACACGATAAAGTCTGCCACAACGCAAGTAAAATAACGCAGACCGCCATCTTCCTTCTCTTAACAATAGTGATGTACCGTCGTCCGATCGTCCGCAGATAGAAAGAGAGAGAGTTTAGTCTATGACCAACTAATCGATTAAATCAATTGAAATAGTATAAACTCGAGAATAGATATACACCTTTAGTATTTTAATTCAAATATAAAATTTTAATTTCATTGCGTATTTTTGAAATGTGTAATGAGGTACAATGTGGATATCATTTCCACTAAAAGCGCGTCGGTTACCAAGATTTTCCTGGCATGGCAACTCTGAAATTGTAGCCGGAAGTTTTAAGTCAAATTTAGCACTTTTACATGTAAAAATTGGTTTTAAACAACATTTTCGAAACTAAGCATTATGCAAATAAAGTATTTTATTTTCAAATAGATTTAATTCATTTGCAAACTGTTTTAAAATAACATATAAAATAAAAGAAACTGAATTTGTTTGATTAGACATATTTGGCAAATTGCCATGAACTTCCGGTTTAAGATAAAGACACACGCGGATCTATCGTGAAAAGAACGCGAATAATTATAAAATTAACGGGGATAGGGAAACCAATTAACTAATTTTACATTGTCAGTTTACAATAATGTCCAATAACGGTGCTCCGGACTCTTGGGAAAGTCAAGCGGATGTTATAGGTGAACAAGGTGCAAAAGATTCCAATGATGTGTCTACTAAATTTTCCACGTTGAACGTCAACGCCGTGGAGTTCGTGCCTTCTTTTTGTAAGCCTTCTCAGGCTAACGACGATACGGATTCTCCTTCTTCACCACAAAAATCTGAAAGTGGTTCTACTAATTCTTCTGGGAGTCCCGTGTTGAATGGTGAGTACTCTTGTCACTAACTGCTCTAAAGCTCTATTTCTCTAAATTTTGTTTAAAATTATGAGTATATTTTTGCTGTGTAATTCATTTAAAAGTTACGAACATTCGCCGACTACATAACAATAGGTTCGATGACTTTATTTTTTTTCCGAATCCAGTTCTAACGGGTTATGTCGAGACACGCGGCCCGCTACACTATACATAGATACTTCTCATTATTGGCTCTAACTTTCTCTACATGCACTCTCTTTAGAAGCTTAAGCTCTCAGTGTAATTCCGAAAAATATACAAAATGAAAGGTTAGTAGGTAATTTAATTGTTATTTATTTATCTACAACCTTTATTTAACTTTGTTGATGTGGATTGTTCTACTTTTTTGAAAGTTAAACTTTAGTGTTATTTATAGTAATTAACAAATGTTAGTGGTATTTTAGATGCTAACCTATTTACTTATGTATGTTTTGCATTACAAAACAAGGTTTCTCCTAAATTAAATTTGCATTTTAAAAAAAAGTTAGGTTATGAATTTATTTGGCCTCACATAACTTCAAATATTTGATTTTAAATGTGTATTTAATGCTTTCTTACTTATTGATATGAATGCAATAAGTTCTGTCAAACATAGTCATGACTCAAATGTTTTTGCCACTAACAAATTACTCATAATGTCTTTGTTGAGTACACAGTAAAAATATACATAAATTTATGAAATATTTTCCTTTCTTGTACACAAGAAACTTGTTAGAGAATGGGTTTTTGACATTTGTACTCAGTTTTTACCTTTTACTTTTTGTTGAAGTCATCTAGTGTCAAAATATCTGCTTGTATTAACACAGTCTAACGTCTGTGATTGAAATAATCAGGATGCGGAGATGGTGGCGGAGAGAGTGGAGACGGAGGAGCTGCCTCGGCCTCCCCGCGCGTGGAAGAGCCTCCGCCCGTGCCACCCGCCGCGCCCGCCGCCGCGACCGCCGCCGCGGCGCTGCCCATCCCTGCCGACGTTTCACCCACTGCTGATAGCTGGGAAGCAGAAGCTGATGACCCACTCCTTACGCCCGAAGACAACAATGAACCTGATGAAGAAGAATTAGAGCAACAGGTTCAAAACCCTGTAATTGCATGTCCCACTGTTGGCTGTCCCTGACGTTCCATCCATCGTCTCAGCGCGTAAATGTCCACTGCAGAACACGGCTCCCCACCCCATTGAACTCCAGTGGGAACCATCCGTAGCAGTCTGCATCAATTACTATTAGTTTTCATTTGTTTTTATGTTATGAAGTGTATACTGTGATATGGTTTAGGAAAGACATTTCCTTCACTTGACACACTATATGACATAGCATGTTTAATATTCATCATAACATTGTTTTATTGTCAATGATAACACCTCATTGATAATTTTGGTTATTCTAATTTGTGTTTAGCTATTTGAAATAACAGTTTGCAGTTTTCATCCTTAGAACCACATCCATACATTTAACTAATATAATTTTATTAACTATGTGACGACTCTTTTTGTATAGTTTAATATAAAGGTTGTTGTTTATTATTGTGTAATAAGTAAACTTTGCACTAATAAAATTTTGCTTGCTAATTTTTTGCACTTACATACATTCCACAATCATTTAATACTTTTTGTACATTTATTTCTTCTTTCTTAGATGGCAATTAGTCAGCTTAATCACACAGTTTTATATTAGTTAATGATATAAGACATTTAAAATTATGTACTAGTTTTGCTGGTCATTTAACTAGTTAATGCTAAGATCAATTCACCATTAGACTTTCATTAGTGATTTTGATTCGTCAAAATTGCGAAAAAATATTGTTCAAGTTAGGAATGCAGGGAAGTCATTCCTATCTTGTACCAAAATCAAATCTTACATGGTCTACAGGCACAAGAATATAAGGCCATGTTGGGCTGTTTGTTGATTGATGATGTTATATTAAACTTTCTTAATTAACATTTCAGGAGGATGGCGAAACTACGAAAAAAATCCCCAAGAAAAAGCCACCGCGAGTTGAAGATACAAGGAGCAAAAAAGAACATGTTAATGTTGTATTCATTGGACACGTAGGCAAGTAGTGATTTTTGCATTTAATATATTTTGTAAAGTATCTACCATTTAAATTTAAATTATAGCCTATAACAAACAATGTCTTTATATTTTTAGATGCGGGTAAATCTACGATTGGAGGGCAAATTATGTCATTGACTGGCATGGTGGACAAACGAACACTAGAAAAGTATGAAAGAGAAGCACGAGAGAAATCAAGAGAATCCTGGTACTTATCTTGGGCACTTGACACTAACCAAGAAGGTATGTAAATATGTCAATATTTTTAAATATTTATTATGGTTCATTGTCAATATTGATGTAACTTGTATGTTATGGAAATCTTTGGGGAAGGCCTTTGTCCAGTACTACTGGACCAGTAGTACTGATGTAACATTTTAAAAAATCTTCAGAACGTGACAAGGGGAAAACTGTGGAAGTGGGGAGAGCCTATTTCGAGACTGAAAAGAAGCATTTTACAATTCTTGATGCCCCTGGGCACAAGAGTTTTGTACCAAACATGATTGGCGGTGCAGCGCAAGCAGATCTGGCAGTACTGGTATGTGAATAATAATTATATCTTTTTAACTTGTTTTGTTCTTATTTTATACCTGTTAATTATTAGCATTTGTTTAATGTGTATGTTATATTTTATAGGTAATATCTGCACGTAAAGGAGAATTTGAAACCGGTTTTGACAGAGGCGGACAAACGAGAGAGCATGCAATGTTAGCAAAAACCGCAGGTGTCAAACATTTAGTTGCACTAGTCAACAAGATGGATGACCCAACCGTAAATTGGGATGAGAAAAGGTAACTTTTTTATCATATTATGCAAACAAGCACATGATAAAACTACATATATTACACCGGTCAACAAAAAAAAATTTTTTTTTTGCGCATGGATTTTACTTATTAGATTCTGATTAAATAAGCAAATTTATATAAAAAAGTGCGATAACAAATCGAAAATATTTGCTTTTTAAAGAGTTATAGCGATTTGAATTTTCCATCTTCATAGTAGAATGTCTCTAAAGATGCACGTCACATTCTCATTGGGATATATTTATAGATAATTATGGGGGCTTATTCGCAAGAACAAGGGGCATGCTTTCATCAAAATATAGTGGGATTTGAGAGACGAAGTTACCAAGGCCAGTAAACTGAAAGCATGATAGGGTTAGATTTTTATGAGAAAAATCTTCTATGGAACATGACAGCAAATTAGAATTTTTCATTTTTAATCAATATTTGGACTCTATTTCAAATTTTCTCTTGTGAGAATGAATCTTAAATGGGTGTTTGGTATGTTTTAATAATTAGAAAGAATGAAAGAAAGAAAGAAAAAAAAATATTTGGCAACAAATGTAATCATCTCTATGTTCATGTTTCATACATTCATTGATATGATTTTTTCTATTTTTTACACATAAAAGCAAATTCAGAACAATTTTTTGTTCTTATTCTTATTTCTAGGTATTAAAGCAATAAAAATAAGCTATGCATAACCCGTGCGCAAAAATGCTGTAGACAGTTGTTATTAATCATTATATAAGAAGTATGTTGTTAGTGTTGTTACCAAGTAGAATTTACATAAACATATTTCGTATTATCGCTCGTTTTACGGCTCACGGCTTACATGTTTTTCGGTTTGTCACATTACTGAGTCAAACCTACACATCGAATTGGTATTCTTATGTCAGCAAGCAATACTACTACTACTTACTCATATCCTGTTATAAATGTGCCACATAGTTAAAACATTTTTTTTAATGTTTTATATTTTATTTTATCAGATACAATGAATGTCGAGACAAGATCCTGCCATACCTTAAAAAGCTGGGCTTTAATACAGCTAAAGATCTCTCCTTCCTGCCTGTGTCAGGACAAACTGGACAAGGATTATTGGAAAGGGTAAGCATTTTAGTGGAAATTTTTAACTTTGTTGTAATTGTGTATTCTTTTTATAGTGTTAAAAATAACAGTTTTGTATAACATTTTTATTTATTTATTTAGGTGACTGAAGAGATATGTCCATGGTACCGAGGACCTTCCTTCATTCAGTTGATTGACGAATTGCCTTCACTTAACCGTAAAATGGATGGGCCATTCATCATGCCAGTGGTCGATAAGTACAAGGACATGGGCACAGTCCTGATGGGAAAAGTTGAAGCAGGAACCACACGCAAAGGCAGTACTCTGTTCCTCATGCCAAACAGGGTAAAATAATAATTTTCATAGTTTTACTCAGTTAAATACTACAAAATTATGTTTATTATGTACTTTATATGGTAACTTTTCAGGTCCAAGTAACTGTTGACCAGCTTTGGTCCGATGACATTGAGGTAACATCCATCGGTCCGGGTGAAAATGTTAAAGTCAAACTCAAAGGAATTGAGGAAGAAGATGTGTCTCCCGGTTTTGTCCTCTGTGATATTGCAGAACCTATTACAACTGGAAGAGTAAGTATATTGAATGCGATAATTTTTATTTAAAATGTTGATGTCAAGTAAATAGTACATATTTACATTAACATTTTAAATTAATAAAATTGAGCTTGATTGTGAGTAAACACCTGCGGAACAATTTAACTAAAAGGCTAACCTATTGTTCTTTCTTTTTACAGTGCTTTGATGCTCAAGTTGTTATATTGGAGCATAAATCCATTATATGTGCTGGCTACTCAGCTGTGATGCACATACATTGTGCTGCTGAAGAAGTTACAGTCAAGGTAATAATGCGATTAGTATCCATAGTTCATGTTCATTATCATCTTCAAATCAGTAGCCCAACATCCTGAGGTATGGGAGCGGCATGAAAGGGGGTTTTTGTAAAGTCAACCGTCAGCGTCATGATTATGTCATGTCACCTCAGGCATTGACTGAGTTAAACGCTAGACTTAAATAATATTGTAACCCATTTTGTAATTTGCAGGCATTAATTTGTTTGGTTGACAAGAAGACTGGCGAAAAATCGAAAACAAGACCACGTTTTGTGAAACAAGATCAAGTAGCCATAATGAGGATAGAATGCGCTGGCGTCATCTGCTTAGAACCATTCAAGAAGTTTGCTCAAATGGGCAGATTCACACTAAGAGACGAGAGTAAGTATAATTATTATTTATTACATTATCCTTCAAGTCGTTAATAAATCGTCAACCTGTTTTATATTGATTCAACATCCTCTTTTTAGGTATTAACTCGTTTCTAACAGGCTTTTAATTTAATAATATTATTTCCAGACTAGCTTTCCGCCCGCGGCTTCGCCCGTGTGGAATTTTGTCTGTCACAGAAAAACTTTATCTCGCGCGTCCCTCTTTCAAATACCGGGATAAGAACTATTCTATGTCCTTTCCCGGGACTCACTATCTCTATGCCAAATTTCATCAAAATCGGTTCAGTGGTTTAGGCGTGAAAGCAAGACAGACAGAGTTACTTTCGCATTTATAATATTAGTTTAGTATAGTATACAGGGTGTTTGGCGGAAGGTTAGACAAACTTCGTGGGTGTGTAGGTAAGGTTATTTTAAGAATACAAGTTCGCCCATTTGACTCTAAGTGAGCTACTTTTTTTTTTAATTCATAATATGTTTGTTTTTATTTTTAAAAAAAACGAGACCTAAAAACTTCTTCATTTTTTTTTCTCGCGTGTTTTCAACCGATTTTTTTATTTGGTTTTAATATTGAATATATCTTTAGTCAAATAAAATAAATTTCAGATACAGATTATCAGTATTGATGATTGGATGGCTAGTTACGAGCCGCCAAAGTTAAACAAAAGTACAAACCACGATAAAATATTCAACTTAGAATTCGGTTTAAAAAAAAACTAATGGTGATAATGGATTGCCAATGATCTTAAAAATATCTCTTACTTTTCTTCTTTCCGATGATATATCACATGTAGTAATTAAATATTGAAATTCGTCAATACATCAAAGTTTATGGAAGAAATTGGAATAATTATACAAAAATTATCCATACAAAGTAGATTTTGAATTTTTTTAAATTCTGTTTTTCATAACGTGGTTATTATTTTTAATTTGATTTTGAAATAAAACACTCAAAAAATGTTATGAAAAGGAGTATAGCAGAAAATTTATCGATGTTTGAAGAAACTTAGTATTGATAATTTTTGTATATATGTCACGGTCAAAGTGATAAATGTGAAAATTATGAATAATCGCCGGTTATTATGAATAATTACCGCATGATGTGAATATTATAGTTATAGAAGGTAGTTTTACTTTAATATTATCGTGTTATGTAGCAGGTAGTTTTCTATATGAAAATAAATCAGTTTGCACTCAGCTGGTCGTATGATTTGACATGGCGCAGCCGGCAGGATTAAAATAAAGTTAAATATGGAATCAGTGCTACAGCCACCGTCGCCGTTTCGGTTTGAAAATAATTTACTCAACGTTACATCGGGAAATTTAAGTCAAGAATGGGAGAAATGGAAGAAATCGTTCCGGATATATTACGACGCATGTGAATTGGATAAAAAACCAACGAAGGTACAAATAAACATATTACTACACATCATAGGAGAAAAATGCAGAGAAGTTTATGATCAATTTACCGAAAAATTCACGTCAATTGAAGATTTAATAAAAGAATTCGATAAATTTTTCCTACCGAAAAGGAATATAACTGTGGAAAGACACAAGTTTTTCATAAGAAATCAACAAGACTTAGAATCGATTGAGCAATATGTCTTCGAGCTGAACAAGATGGCGGGTAAATGTGAGTTCAAAGACTTGTGTAAAGATCTTGTTCGAGATCGCCTAATTTGCGGCTTGAAAGATGCGGCCCTGCGTGAACGTCTACTGAGGGAACAAGATCTGACCCTGGAGAAGGCGATGGCTATATGTCGACTAGCAGAGATCTCACGTGTGCAGGCGGGACACATAAAACAAGAAAACGGAGATTATGAAACAAACAAAAGCGAGGCAAACATTGATGTACTAAATGCGAGTGCGAGAGGAAAACGTCAAAGTTACAACAAAAATCGGAATGCAGGTAGCAGCGGCAGTCGTTCGGGAACGTCATCAGTGCCTACTCGTGCGCGGGACCGCAGTACGGCAGTGTCCGCGGTAAAAAGATGCTCAAGGTGTGGTCTAAATCATGGGTATAACCGATGCCCAGCTTATGGACAGCAGTGCAATAAGTGCAGCAAAATGAACCATTACTCGCGAGTGTGTACAAGTAAAGTTTATACCGTAGAGGAGGAGTCGGCCACTGATCAGGTAACCACTGTCAATAATAACAAAGACTGGTTAGTTACTTTACAAATAAATAATAGCAAAATTGCGTTCAAGTTAGACACAGGGGCAGACGTTAACGTTTTACCGAGAAAATATTTAAATAAAGTTGGTATTTTAGAAAGTGATTTAATTACAACATCTATAAAATTACAGGGTTATTCTGGAATGAAAATAGAAGTTATAGGAAAATGCAATTTGAAAGTATTTTATAAAGAAAATGTATTTATTTTGAGTTTCATAATAGCAGACGTTGAATCTACTCCAATATTAGGGAGACAGTCATGTAATGAGTTAAATTTAATCAAAAGAATATACTCTTTAGAAAATGGAAAGAATGATGAATGCATTTTGGATGAATTTATGGATGTATTTGAAGGGGTAGGTTGTTTACCAGATGAATATAAAATAGAGATTAGAGGGGATGTTTTACCAGTGATTCATTCCCCGCGCAAATTACCAATTGTCTTACGCGAACAAGTTAAAAAGAAACTAGATGAGATGGAAAAACAAGGTATAATTAAAAAGGTTGAGGGTCCAACAGACTGGGTAAACAGCATGACTGTCGTTAAAAAACCTAACGGCGATCTGCGAATTTGTCTAGATCCTAAAGATTTAAATAAGGCCATTAAAAGGGAACATTTTAGGTTACCAACCCTTGATGAAGTCACTGCTAAATTGTCGGGTGCAAAATACTTTAGTACCTTAGACGCAAAACACTCATTTTGGCAATTAAAATTAAATAAAGATAGCAGTAATTTATGTACTTTCAACACAGTGTTCGGTAGATACAAGTTTTTAAGAATGCCCTTCGGTATTTCTTCGGCATCTGAAGTTTTTCATAAAAGACTTTATAATTACTTTGATGACATAGAAGGAGTAACCCTATTTGTTGATGACATTTTAATTTATGGCAGTAATAAAAAAATTCATGATCAAAGATTACGTGCAGTGTTGCAAAGATGCCGCGAAATAAATATAAAATTAAACAAAGAAAAATGCAAAATAGGTCAAACAGAAATAACTTATTTAGGGCACAAAATCACTCAAACCGGCATCTATCCCGATCAATCACACATAAGTGCTGTTAGAAATATGCCTACACCAAAAAATATAAAAGATCTTGAAAGATTTTTGGGCTTGGTCACTTACGTTGGCAATTTTATACCAAACTTGTCAGAAAAAACATGTATATTGAGGGAGTTATTGAAAAAAGACGTATATTGGCACTGGGAGGATAGGCATCAGAAGTGTTTCAATGATATTAAAATGTTTTTATCTAATCCGCCAGTATTACAATATTATAGCTTAAAAAAACCTATTACATTGTCAGTAGACGCCAGTAAAAATGGTTTGGGGGCGTGTTTATTGCAGGACGGCCTGCCAGTTTGTTATGCGTCACGATCATTAACAAAAACAGAACAGGCGTATGCTCAAATAGAAAAGGAGCTTTATGCTTGTGTGTTTGCATGTGAAAAGTTCTACATGTATATTTATGGTAGGCATGACGTAACAATAGAAACAGATCACAAGCCACTAGTGAGCATAATTAATAAGCCACTCTCAAATGCTCCCGCGCGATTGCAAAGAATGTTATTAAGACTGCAACCGTATACATTTACATTGGTATATAAACCGGGCAAATATTTGTACATAGCTGACGCGCTGTCACGCGCAGTGGAAGCCCGCGCGCCAGACGTGGTCGCGCCGCGCGACCAGCTGGACATACAGGCTCAGGTGTGTGCGCTCCTCGCGAGTAACCCTTTGACCGACACTCATTTCATACGAATACAAAAAGCTACTAAGCAAGATAAAGAATTACAGGAGTTAATTAGAGTTATATTAAAGGGATGGCCAGCTACTAAGAAAGACGTAAGTGATATTATAAAACCATACTGGGAGTGCAGGGATGAGTTATCTATAGCGTATGATATTGCGTGGAGAGGTACCCGAGTCGTCATACCAAAGTGTTTAAGATCGGAAATGCTAAAAAATATTCATGCGAGTCACTTTGGTATTGAAAAGTGTAAATTGAGAGCTAGAGAAATATTATATTGGCCAAACATGAATACACAGTTACTTGATTATTTATCAAACTGTCAAGCTTGCCTAACCTATAGGAAACAAAATTCTAAACAAAGTTTACTTCAGCACGATATACCTGAGAGGGCATGGTCAAAGATAGGTGTAGATATTTTTCACTTCAGAGCTGAATCATTTTTATTAGTTATCGATTATTATAGCAAGTTTATAGAAGTTGAAAAATTAAAATCGTTGACTTCAGAAATGGTTATAAATAAATTAAAGAAAATATTTAGTCGACAGGGAATACCAGAGATAGTTATGTCTGACAATGGACCCGAATTTTCTTCGAATAAATTTAAAGTATTTAGTAGGGAGTGGAATTTTCATCACGTGACGTCATCGCCGAGATATCCTCAATCTAACGGCCAAGTTGAACGGGCGGTTCAAATAGTTAAATCAATATTAAAGAAATCTAGCTTCGATAAAAACGATTTAAATATCCCACTTCTAGAATATTTGAATACACCACTAGATAGTAATTTGCCCTCACCAGCTGAACTCCTTAACAGTAGAAAGTTAAGAAGTATTTTACCCTGCAACCCAAAGTTACTTAAACCCAAAATTCATAAAAATGTAAAAATTAACTTAGAAAAACGTCAATTTCAGCAAAAAGAATACTATGATAAAAAATCTAGGAATTTGAAACCATTCGAAGTTGGAACGAAAGTAAAAGTGAGAATGGAATGTGGATGGAAGAATGGGGTGATTTGTCAGATAGTTGGTCCTAGGTCATACTTAATTAAGATGACATCAGGTAATATCCTTAGGCGAAATAGGCGTCAGCTAATTAAAGATTCGGAACATAGGCAGGAAACTGGAAATACATTTGATCATAGCAACCGATACGATGATATAGATATAACGTCTCCTGACCCCTGTGTCCCATCGCAAGTGTCGCTAAATAGTTATGATTCTTATCATAAAACTCGTTTTGGCAGGACAGTGAGACCTCCTGATCGGTGGGCGTATCCGAGCCGTGAGCAGAGACCTTAACAACAATACCTGCATCAAGAAATGTACCTATTCCAGGCAGAATTATCATATTTAAAATTATTTATTACAGTTATTGCACGTTAAAAAGAAAAATAAAAAGCAATTAAATTATTAAAATCATATTACAACATTTACAATGTATAATTTAATTTAAATTTGTTGAATGTATTTGGAATCTATTTATTTAATAATGTGTAATTAATGCTGTTTAATAAAATTTACTATCAATTTACTATCATGTAAAAGTACATTATGAAGTAAGTTATCTTTAATAAAATTCAATAATACCTACTACTACTACAACCTTATTGTAGTAGTACGCTATGCACAATAATTAAATTATCCTAATTGTGACCAATTTATAATAATCGGAATGCTTTCCATAAAAATAATAAATATGTTTGCTATTATCAAGTTCCATTTTATTTCTCTAAAGAAATAATGAGAACAATATGTAATTAATTATCTTCATTACAATTAAGATTATAAATAAGATAATGTATTATAATTTGGATGTTGCATGAGATAATTTTAATAATACCTACCTACTTTCAAATTGATTAAGAAAGGTCAAATAATTGAAATATCTTATTAAATCACTAAACTTGATATTAAAAAAAAAATGTAATTAATTACTACTTTAAATTCAAAATGTGAAATTTAAGCATTGTTTTCTATTAGAACATAGTTTATCGTCTTGTTTTTGTTGCATTTTGTTTGTTGTAGTCAAATGTGGCTTCAATTAGGTGATAATTATTATTTAATTTGTCTGAGGGGATGATGGATTGGAATAATAAGTAAAAAAGGGGAGTTGTGAATATTATAGTTATAGAAGGTAGTTTTACTTTAATATTATCGTGTTATGTAGCAGGTAGTTTTCTATATGAAAATAAATCAGTTTGCACTCAGCTGGTCGTATGATTTGACACATGATTTGGTAAATGTGATTAATATGAGGTCATTTATGTGTGTATAAAACTAAATAGGCGGCTTAGGGGTGGCCCAAGGGCCACCCCCGCCGCACCTTAACTTATTTTTCTCTTTAAATCAAAACATTATGTTATAGGCATCATGGAAAAGTAATATTATGCAAGAAACATTCCAAACTCATTATGCCAAATTATATTAATATATGATATCAAAACGTTCAAAAGTTTGGCTGTACACGAGCACGTACACAAGATGTTGTTCTCTTTTATGAAATTTGTTAGTACTAAGGTTGAATTATTGAATAATCACTGTTAAATGTGATTAATTTATCACTTTTACCGCGACTGTCGGTAATTATTCATAATAACCGGTTATTATTAATAATTTTCAATTTATCACATTAACCGTAACAACATATACATTACATTATCATTACATACATATTTTACTCCATTTTCTTCCCTAAACTTTGAATTTTTGACGAATTTCAATATCTAATTACTAAATGTGATATATCATTGGAAAGAAGAAAAGTTAGAGATGTTTTTAAAATCATTGGCAATCCATTATCGCCATTCATTTTTTTTTAAATCGAATTTTAAGTTGAATTTTTTATGGTGGTTATTTTTTAAGACATATTCGATGTTAATACCAAATAAAAAAATTGGTTCAAAACATGCGAGAAAAAAATAAGGAGCAGTTTTTAGGTTAAATTTCGGAAAAAAATGAATAAAAACAAAAATATCAATTAAAAAAAATAGCTCACTTAGGGTCAATGGGCGAACTTGAATTCTTAAAATGACCTTACCTATACACCCACGAAGTTTGTCTAACCTTCCGCCAAACACCCTGTATATATTTCTTTCATTATCATAACCAAAAAATGTTTTTGTTTCAGATAAAACAATCGCAATTGGCAAAGTCCTAAAAGTGGTCGAGTAAATTGGCACTATAACTGTAATTTAGCTAGGATAGGCCTTTCCAAACCTATATCAGTCGAGAGTGCATGTAATATGTAATCCTGATTTTTGGGATCATCACGTGAGAGCTCGAGTGTAATGCTTCAATACCACAAGAAAAAGTTGTTTGCAATTTAATAAAATAGAACAGCTAGTCCTCCGGGAAAATAAATAAATATTTTATACAGCCACTGCCATGGAACAAAATACGCTAAAATTACACGACGCGACGCGACGCTCTAAATACTTCTTACACTGTCTCAATTTACGCCACATTTCAGTAATTGCAATATTATCTGTGTACCTGTTATGATGTTAAAATGTGTAAAGCGTCGAGTAGTTTTGCTTTTTTACAGTAAAATGTGCTTCTTTATTGCCTTGAATTATATTTTGGCCAAGAATTATTGTATAAAGATCGTAATATATTTTACATCAATGTTTTGTTCTATTTTACTCAAAAAGCACGGTGGGCGATGGGTAAGGCTCTCATATAATTATTTGTTGTTAGGGAGATCATCCACTTAGCGCTAGTGTGGGTAGCGAGCCTAATATAATTTAATGGATATTATATTATAATATAGCTTTCGTGTTTATCGCTACTCACGACATTCACTAAGAATATATTCAAATAAGATAGATGGTCATCCTAACAATAGGCTATTGATTATAATTTCATATTATAATGGTTATAGTACTGGTTACTATTTGTAAAGCGAAAATTATGTATTTTTCTTTATTTTAGTTTGGTATTATTATAATACATACAGTACACAGATTTTAAAATATATGTATTTTGTGTTTCAGTTGCCAACTGAAATTATTTTTAAATTTAGTTCAAATTGGTTTCGGTAAATGCTATTCACAAAGCGAGTGTATGCCTAGCAAGACTCCATCTTTCTCATTGTTCCTCCGACTATAAGATGGTAAATATCCCTGTGGATATAATTAGCCAAGTTTCTATTGTTTTAGTTATTTCTAATAAATAATACTTAAAACTTAAGTTTTGTTTACATATTTTAACAAAATTTACATACAAATAATATGTTAAGTTAAATATTTTTGATCAATAAGGGTTTTCGCGTTTGAAGGATCCGCCAGATGGCGATACGTGGACGCGGGGTCCAGATGCTGCGTGATTGGTTATTTTTGACATAACATTGACAGATATGTCAAAATCCACCAATCACGCAGCGGTCGGACCCACGTCCGCGTCCCGCCATCTGGCGGATTTTTCAATCGCGAATACCCACATTGACATGGTCTCGCTCCTCTATTCCACTGTAATCCATTGGTCAAATCCATTAATGGATTAGATTCCTCTTCTGGGTACACTTTAGTCCATCGATGGACTTGTTTCCGCATCAGAGTATACCCCAATCCATTAATGGATTTGATTCCGCTTTTAAGTACACCCTAATCCAAGAAATTTTGCACAACTGTTTTTAAAGTAGGAGTAGAATACCAACATCTTTTATCCATCCATTGGATTATACATTTTAATTCGTGATTTATTTTATCCCAACTAATATTATAAATGCGAAAGTAACTCTGTCTGTCTGT
Source organism: Ostrinia nubilalis (assembly GCF_963855985.1). NCBI lineage: Eukaryota > Metazoa > Arthropoda > Insecta > Lepidoptera > Crambidae > Ostrinia > Ostrinia nubilalis. Next base: position 8,284,432 of record NC_087096.1, on the reverse strand, counting down.
CTGTCTGTTACGCTTTCCCGCTTAAACCTCGCAACCGATTTTGATGAAATTTGGCATAGAGATAGTTTGAGTCCCGGGAAAGAACATAGGATAGTTTTTATCCCGGTTTTTGAAACAGGGACGCGCGCGATAAAGTTTTTCTGTGACAGACAAAATTCCACGCGGGCGAAGCCGCGGGCGGAAAGCTAGTTGAAATATAAATAATATAGATATAGAAAATACGAACTCATTTATTTTTAAAGGGAAAAGCCCAGGTATTTTAATTATTTAAAAATCAAAATTAAAATCATGACTTAGTTAATCACGTTGGCCTAAGTAGGCGCGCGGTCTTAATCCATATATTAGCACGGACAGCTCTTTTCTGTAATATAAAAAATCGGCCAAGTGCGTGTCGACGTACCACGCGCAGTGTAGGGTTCCGTAGTTGTCCGTCGTTACCACAATATATTTCAGAAGCAAGCAATTACTTCATCGAAAGTCACTTTTCATTTTTTTTTACTGTTTAAGAAATTGTATAATACATGAGTCAAATGACTATTACTCTTAAAGTAAGTGATCTATCTTACTTAACTGCTATAGTTTTCCTTGAAAGTTCATGAAAAGCAACCAGTTTAGTTTTTAGAGGGGGGGGGGGACGCCCTACTCGAACAAAAATTGGCACTTTAAAGTTTAATAATTTGCAAACAGATCCCTAAATCGAAATATAGTGTTAGAAACCCCTAAGCCATTTTAAAAGGCCTATCCAACGATACCGCACACGATGGGGTAGAAGATGAAAAAAAAATCATCCCCACTTTACATGTAGGGGAGTAAAAAAAATGTTTTTTTTTTCAAAATTTTATTCTACCGTTTTGTCGGCGTGATAAATAAACATACCTTCACAAAATTACAGCTCTCTAGTGCCAGTAGTTTTTAAGCAAAACCTCGGACAGACAGACATATCGAAACTATAAGGGTTCCTTGTCAGGACTACGGAACCCTAAAAAGCTATTTCAAATTACAACCCTCTCTCAACAAATAAAAAAACTTAAAGCCTTGAAACGACAAAAATAATTTACCCTTTATTATTGAAATTCTTAGTTATTTCATTTTAACTCTTCCAGAAAATGGCCCACTACTTATTATGTACCTGGGCTTTTCCCTTTAAAAATAAATGAGTTCGTATTTTCTATATCTATATATTTATATTTCAATAAAATAAATCACGAATTAAAATGTATAATCCAATGGATGGATAAAAGATGTTGGTATTCTACTCCTACTTTAAAAACAGTTGTGCAAAATTTCTTGGATTAGGGTGTACTTAAAAGCGGAATCAAATCCATTGATGGATTGGGGTATACTCTGATGCGGAAACAAGTCCATCGATGGACTAAAGTGTACCCAGAAGAGGAATCTAATCCATTAATGGATTTGACCAATGGATTACAGTGGAATAGGGGGTCTCGCTAGACATACCCTCATACTTTTACTTTCTTTATCTGCAATATTTTTATTCATAATTATAATAAATAGATTTAATTTATTATTTGCTTTTACTAACCGATTTCAAAAGAAATTGGGCTGCAGTTTTTTAGCAGATGAAAACAATATTTTTTGTAAAACTTATTCCCCTAAAGCTTCTTACTTGTCAAGTATTATCGTAGGATCAATGAGAGTACTTATGAAAAAAAGATGGTTTGTATCACAAACGTTAATTCTTATAACTTCGGGCTCAACATCCGAATTGTTATAGTAAATGTATATTATGGATTTATAAATTTTCAGCTTTTTTAATGTAATCAGATTTTCGTCTAGTGGCGACTGTATATTATTATCGATATTTTGTGTATATCAGTGGACAAATAGCGAGGCGTGCGTAGCCCCGAGTCGGTCCACCGCGAGAGGGCCGCGGCCGCCGCGCTCTAGTGCCTTGTGTCGGCGCGGCCGGCCGCCACGCCGCCTCGCGCCGAGACACCGGAAGAGCATTGGCAGGCTGCAAGTATATTATTTTGTTTAAAATAAAATAAAATTTTATTAATACTATTGTTGTTTTATTGCTTTGAACAGCAAGGTTCCTTGCCGCTTATAGCACATCATAATACATTATTTTGTACTTGCTTATTTTACAGTGTGTCCGGTCACCAGTGTCCGACCCGTTAGGGCGCAGTAAAATCCACTGGAATAAAACATTTTATCCCTACTATTAAAGAATTACAGCTATCCCTTAACATTTTTAAAGTAATTAACTTTTTTTTTCTAACATACAAATACTAGGATGTAACCTAATAGATAAATCCGTAGGACAAAGTATGTAAAATAACTGGTTCTTCTTTGCTGTTATACATTTTTCCCATCAAATCATCATAACAGACTATTTTGTCGTTATGGATACCATGTCCCCTGTAGTAACCAATATTATCGGGACAATGAAGGAACAAATTCTACACTCAAGTAAACCGATATGGTCACCCTACTCAACGTTTTCCTTATGGATTGTAAAAAAGAGTTACCCTATCTTTTATAATATAACACACGACGATTGGTTAGTCAAATTTTAGTACATTTTTCACAATTTCTGATGTAACTAGGTCTTCTACCTATGAGTTTGGGTTTATGAAACATAGGTAGGTAGTTCAAGATAAGGATCACTCAGTTGGGACGATCGAGAAAAAACAAGATTTTAATTTTCTCTTAAACCAGTAGGATGTCAATCTTCTTTCTTTCACAGATTTTCCCAGAAGCATAATTTATAATAAACATGATGATGTTTCATACTTTTTCACTTAGACTAATAAAGCCTTTATTAATCTAAGCTTTTTCAGTATAAGGTGGTGTTTTAAAAGATCACTCAATAGAACATAGTGCATTCTGAGTGATCCATATCATAAACCGTTCTAAATCTTATAGGTAGGTATGTGGCTTTGAATCGAATCGAAAATTTGTTTAGCAGCTTTCAGATTCTTTACAATTAATTCAAACGCAAATTATAAACACATCTGGGATACGCGTTATGGCTTATTCTTCAGGTGTCCAGATTGAGTGATCCAGTTAATAAGTTCTAGCTTTCTTTGTTTAGGTTTCGCATATTTAATACCTTACCATGAAGTTTTCACAGTTATTTCCTAAATCCTCTCAAAATTTGGTTGTGGTTGGATGAGTTTTGAAAAGATCACTCAGTCCACCAGCGTTGCCAGTTTTTTTTTTGCCAAGTCGGGACTTTGGTACTTTTTGAGTGAAAATAACGGGATTCTTCCGTCAGAAGCGGGACATAGTAATAAAACGTATATATCTAATCAAAGGTTTTCAAATTTATCTTTTTAATTAGGGTTTTCGCGATTGCGAATTGCGAAAACCCTTATTGACTTAAAATTACGTTTACGTGACAATAGATAGCAAAAGTAGCCATAGAAAATGTATTATAACAAAAAAAAATATTTTAAACCACGTGCTACGTACGGTCGAGTTCTCTCCGAAAAGCGTGACAGAGCCTGTCCCGCGCGGGACATTTAAATTTGATTTAAAAATCAGGACGTCTGGCAACGCTGGTCTACATCCACATGTTCTATTCTTGGGTAGGTACCAGTAGGTACTTTATAAACAAGGAATATGAAGGTAGTCATACTCAGGACCGAAACTGCGACGGAGAGCTGTATTGGCCGCCTCTACAATCGGCGTCGACTACGATTGAAATGAAAGCTTCTCTTTGATTAAATCTATTATTATTATTCATCAAAAAAATTGTGCAATCTAGGCAACCTTGAATGGCACCAAAAATTGAATTCACAAAAGAAAATAAATATGTACTGGTAACCAAGTCAAGCAACCTAGATTTAATGGGTACAGATTTCGAATACATATTAATATATACAGATTTTGGCTAATTCCATATCTGGAATGTTGTACAAGTACATAAAGTATGAATTAAGTCTAAGTCTACACATAATTTCACAAATATTAAATTTATAATTATAACCTTATGTACATTTAACTTTGTTTGAATCTCATTAGTATATTTTATGATACATCTGCATTTTGAACCACATTCCTATATTACACTCATTCTTCATTCAGTAGTGAGATACAGAATAAATGTTTTCAAACACTCCACACAATTATCAGTCTCAATGTCCTTAAGTACCTACACAGCTAAAATTTGGCAAATATAAGAGCTCAATCCTGTATCTTGATGTCACTTTTTGTAACATTCTGGTTCATCTGATCATTTTCATATTCCACAAAATCATCAAAAAGGCTTGGCCAAGCCTCGGTGTCATCATAAGTGCCAAGATCTTCTCCAACAAACTCACTAAAGTTTAAAAACATATACCAAGTGTCTTTGGGAATGCCTCGGATGTGAGTATTTTTCTCCAGATAACTCAGCCACTTATCTAATACTGGTGGTTCATTGTTTGTGAAGACTAGACGCCACAAGAGTACTGCTATATCTGTCGGCAGTATTCTTTGACCAGTACTTACATCTAAACCAAATTTAAATGTGAATCTATACAAATCTTTAAAACTTTCAGAATCTCTATTTAATCCACAAGTAATTTCATTCAACTTGAGCTGAATACCTTTAATAGAATCAGTTTTCATGTTTTTAAGGCCTTGTACAAACTCTGATTTTGTGAATCTGCACATTTGACTAGCATTTAACTTCCATGCAAGCACCAAAACTTTGAAATCATCAGGGTTCAGTTGTAAATCATTGCAAAGATTCTCTATTCCTTCTGCTAAAATAGCATCTTCTAATGAATCTTTATATTGGTCAAATAGTTGATTAATTTTATATTCAGAAATTCGTGGTTCACTTGTTCCTAATGATGACATAGTTCGAGGTATTGATGGCAATTTTTGATAGAATGTTTTTTGCGACTTGTCAGGACAATACTGAGTTTTTTGAGGATGTACTTCTGGGCAGGGTTCCCCTACCGAAGCCAAAGTATTAGCATTCTGCAAATTAGTGTTGTTCCTGTAAATTATGCTGTTCTCATTATTATGAAGAAGTGGTTCTTCCTGAGGATAGTCCGATACCATGACAGCAGGCACTTGATGGGTAGTGACAATTTCTGTCATCTCTGAAAAGAAACAATAACATTATTTTATTGTACATATTATTAAAGGCTTTCTTATTATTCTTTCTTGGTAAAAAGGCACTAATTAATGTAAATACTTACCATCTTTATTTCTTTGAGATGTACTGTTATCAGCATTGGCTTGATTTTTGAAACAACTTAGACAATGGCCCATTGGACAAAATGTTTATGGCAATAGTCACAGGCATACAATTAATAACACAAAGATGATAACTCCAGTCGATCTTATTCAATTCTTTAAAATATGTACTATAAAACATAATGGTAAGACAGAGAGTTTTGTATAAGCTCCTTCAATAACTTTGTCATGAAATCTGCAAAAGTAAAAATATTGTGATAAATATTTGTAGTTTGTAGAAAAAAGTTTAGTACTTTGGTATACATTTACAATAATTAAAAACTAACTCAAAATTCAGTCAAATTTCAGAAGTAAAATTTACTAATTCTGCAGCAGGTGTCCTTATCCTGACCTGATCAAGTTCGGAAGCACAGGTATTGTAAAAGACATCAATGATGATGAAGTAGGTACCTACCTACCTACCTGAATTCATTCCCTTTACAACTTTATTAGGATCATAATAGCATTGCTTATGTTGATATTCAAAGCTTGCAGTAAATATGGAAAAGAGTGTATAAATGTTTTTCGATAGCAAGGATTGAACGTACAAATACTTTTACTACTAATTCACTATTTTTCACGAAAATATAGACCAAAGAGTAAAATGACTGACAGTTCTCTTTTTTTGACATCAAACAGACAGTAGAACTGTCAATCATTTTTATTTTCATTCCAAAGATAGCATAATATAGATGAACTATACTGAACCACAGATATGGATTAGAGTAGATACAGCAAGTTGCTCGTCAAAGCGTGCCATTCCGATATGTCCAAATGGACATACATGGTCGAGTGATGTACACGTTGTTAATTCTTAGCCGATTACAACAATCGGTAACGATGATTTTACGAGGACAGAGTACGAACACGGTAAAATTAATAAATTATTAACGGATTGAGAATTGTAATTAACAGGACAAGTAACAAATAATTAATTAGAATAAAGTAGCAGTAGAAGAAGTATAAAGTAGGATTGTTTTTAATACATATCCTGCGATGTACTATTAAGAGTAATGTATGTGGTGCACTCATACCGATCCCAAGGAACCGTACTTACTCATAACATTATGACACACACAGATCCGTGCATTCATACACCAGACAAGTTTTTGTATTGAATCGCTGGTAGGGTGAAAAAATAATGAGATTTGACGATTTGTAAAAATTAATATATTTAAAGAGGAAAATAAAGATGTTTTTGGTTTTTTATCGGGCCCCCGGGAAATCTCTAGTGCCAGACTTTTTCAAATAGACAGAGTAGAGGCATCTGCCTAAGGAAGTTCTATAATTTTGCCATTATACCTTTTTTATAAATGACGGCGGAAGAACAATTTTATTCAAACCTTTTGATTTGTTTTGATTATTTTATAGGGCTTTATTATGAAGAAAAATCTTTTGTGTTTCATTTTCACTTCGAACGTTTTTTACCACATTGAATTTTGTCGTTTAGAAATATCTTCAAAACTAGGTACCTGACTTAGCTTTATGAAACAAAACGTATTGGCAAAACTACGCATTTTTACATTTATTAAAAATAAAAAGCTTGAGTAAATAGTCTTTATTTTATTAAGCCTGAGCCCCGATTACGGTAATTTTTAACGTCAACAATCCAGACACGCTTCTCGATTCTGCGATACGATTGGTCGTTCAACAGCGTACGTCAGCTGTTTTGACCAATCGTATCGCAGAATCGATGAAGCGCGTCTGGATTGTAGACGTTAAAAGTTACCGTAATCGGGGCTCAGGTACTTACTAGGATATTTAAAAGTATGGAATTAAGTATGAATTACTATAGGTGTACCAGAATCTCATGGCAAATGGGGAAAATAAACTTTGTTGAGTGCAATACTGGGGAAATTGGATTAAACGATCTTGATACTGTTTAATTTTTATTTATGACTAATATTAATGAACATGAAGTACGAATGCCTACCTATACATTTTAGGTATGTGTATGAAGAATGTTGTTATACATCGGGTTTTTAACATAGGAACATGTCTTGAAAAATAAGTAAACCGTATATTACTGTAAATAAATTTATTAAGTATCATACTTATAACTTATCACTTCATTCAGAACTAGAAAACAATTCTAAGAACTCCACTTGCATTTCTTGTTCTTCAAATAGATGATCAAGTTAAAGAGTTACCTATTAATATAATATAAATCGCTTTTTCAGCATTTCAATTAATCAAACTTGCTTGATGAAATCTTTTTCAATTTTCTTTACATGGTCATAACATTTTCACCATTACTCTGCACCAATGAATGAAATACACCTGAAAACCCCGATAAAGCAGCTATTAGGTAAGAATAATATAAAAATAAACATAACCCTTCTTCTGACGCAGTTAGGTAATAAACTAAATGTAGGTAAGTATCAAAACGTTTCATTCCAACTTGCTGTCAACTCAACGACACGCATTAAAATCAAAGATTGACTTTGAATTATGCCTTATTTTACAATACACTTTGAAAACAATATGACTTGCTTGAGTTTTTTCGTCTTTTTCACAAAAATAACAAATAGGCATGAAGAGATTACAAAATTTCTGCAACGGCTGACAGATCTCTTGATTTACTTTGACAGGTGACAATAAAGCCATAGACAATGGCCATATGAAAAACACACTTTTCCAATATTGTTGTTTGCCATGAGATTCTGGTACACCTATAGTAGTACTATTTAACATAATGGAATAACAATCATTACTTTCATAAACATTAGGCACAACAACAAAAATATTATTTGCAAATTAATAATGTAGAATAAAGTCTACCGCTACAAAATTATTTTAATCCACAGTCAGAGTAACTATAAATTTTACAAAATATCAGTTTTATCGGAATTAATTAATTTTCGAATCGATTCATACGATATCTTTCGATGACTTTGCGAATGCAGTACGATGATACGATTACTTTTACGTTGCGGCAATCACTAAAATTCGCTAAAATGACACTAATGACGTTTAAAAAGTGGCACGCTCGGCTTCATACAATTTTTGACACATGCTGCATCTATCCATATCTGTGATACTGAACTGTAATAGATGAATTTAATTCCTCTATGCACCCACCAAACCCGTGACATTGACAGGGGGGCGCCATCGTCAATCGTCTATACCTAATCGCTGGTTCCGATTTTTGTCTAAGGATTTTTGCCACGTTTGCCGCGTTGAAAACTATATATAGTTCCAAAATACTGAACTGTCCTATGCATGACATTGACAGTGGGGCGCCACCATCAATACCGGATCGCTGGTTCCGATTTTTGCTATGTTGGAAACCATATAGTTGAACGATGGTAGCGCCCCCCTGTCATTGAGTTTGGTGGGACAGTTCAGCTTGGGTCATCTATAGTTGAATGATGGGGGCACCCCTCTGTCACCTCTGTCAACGAGTTTGGTGGGACCACAGATTAGAGAGTATGGGTGGGACACATAGCTGACCCACGCTGAACTGTCCCACCAAACTCAATGACGCTACCATCGCGGCATCGTTCAACTAAATGATTTCCAACATGGCAAAAATCGAAACCAGCGATCTGCCCCCCTAGACAAAACGCACTTTTTGATCGAATCGAAAATCGAATCCGTCAAAACTCCATACAAAAAAGGGGCTTTTCGACCACTTTTCGACTGGTTTGCGATTAAAATTTGCACTTTGTCTAGACCCACTGATATAGACGGTGGCGCGGGTGGCGCCCCGCTGTCAATGTCATGGATAGGACAGTTCAGTATTAGATGACCCACGCTGAACTGTCCCACCAAACTCAATGACAGGGGGGCGCTACCATCGTTCAACTATATGGTTTCCAACATGGCAAAAATCGGAACCAGCGATCCGGTATTGACGGTGGCGCCCCACTGTCAATGTCATGGATAGGACCAGTAACGACTGTTTTCATCACATTGACTTGTAAAATTGTAAATCTATGGATTGGCCATGCCTACAAAAGCGTGTTTTATGTTGGAATTGGTTGGATTGGAACACACTAATAACCAATAGATATTTTATTTTACAATCATCTTAAAAAATTTAAAAAATAGCGAAAGAAAAACTGGAAAAACTATATAAATAATCAAACAAATAAATAAATAACAAGATAAAAGCCATGGATAAAAGCATGTCAGTGATGCAGAGGTTGGCTGCCTAATTATTGTTAGGTCGTTGGCTGCCAGCAGTGGGTAGACACTTCTCATACAAAAACTAGTCTCTATATGTAGCAATTGATATACAACCTTATCCCTTAAGCAATAAAGTGCATTTTGGATTGATTTCACTATAGCAGGGGAACCCGCGGATCAATACCACCATACTAAAAATAATTGTTAGTGTCCTTATGTTGGTAGTATTGTTAGTTTGACAAATGAAAAAAAATGTCTGTCAATTGAGTTTGAGTTTTTAACCGGCGAATTGATTCGTGTGAAGTTATTTTCTCAGATTTGGTGCAATATTACTGTAAATAAACTTTTCTGTCGTTTACGTTGAGTTGATTAAGTTCCTCCGTATCGGGCGTGATAAAGTTTGCTGTTCAGTGTTATGTTTTTTGTGAGATAGAGACTCTTTTAAATAAGCTGTGTTTCAACTTCTACAGAAGTTTAAACTCTTATTTACTTTTCTGTTTAATGGGTATGTTATCTACTTACTTGAAATATTACATCTATTACAAATCTATTTTTCATTAAAAACAACCCTATGTGATGAAAATGTAAATGTACTTTCAAAACTGGTAAATGCATGAACCAGGGCATTGACACTGGTTGGAGAGAAATTATAGGCTTTGTTTAATTAATACCTATTTCATTTTAGGCTTCTACTGATAATGGAGAGTAGAAACAACTAGAAGTGCGTTATTTGTAATAAGAGGCGAAGTCGTGGTGGATCACCCTTACTTTTGAGTAGGTTTCCTCTGGATTCTGACCGGTGAGTTTCTAATAACACTCATTTATTACAAGATAATTTTACTGATTGTGTAAACTTAAAGGCTGGGATTAATATTTTTAATCATACAGTAAATAACCATAACCAATTTTTAATTTCAGTATTTTGTTTCGTACTCTGCAAATGAATTGCATAACAATACTAAAAGAAATTAGTTGATGAATAAATTTCAGTTTGTTATTCTTTTTCTTTTCTAATAGGTATTTCTTATTTCAGTTGTCGAATGTGGGTTAAAAATGCTGGCTTAGAAGACTTAGCATATGTACCTATTGAAAAGTTACACCAACTGAAGTTTGTTTGTGGTGGGCACTTCACTCCTGAATCCTTCAATGCCAAAGGAACTCGGCTGAAGAACTCAGCTATTCCAACACTGGAATTGAGCAATCCCATCTTGCCAGATGAAGTTTTGACAGAGTTTCCTCTTCATGTAAAAGACTCCAATAAAGAAAACCTCAAGACAGGTATGATGATGACTTCAATTATTTTTTTTAAATTTAATTTACTATCTATCAATTTTTCTTTAGATGTCTTAATTAATTTTCTTTGGTTTCCAAAACAAACCAACCGAATGCAATTTAACAAGGTTCTTTCTTTGTAACCACAAACATGTGTTGTATGAACTTGTATGCTTATCAATAAATAATATATAATTTCAATAATTAATTATATCTATACTTTGTTACAGTTCTTTATGATCATTCATATTGCATTCCAAAGAAGTCAAATCCAGTTGAACGAGGTATGTTTATCTAAAATTATACTAATAATATAAAAAGGAAATATTTAATTGTTTGTTTGTATTTGATCGGCTCCGTAACTCGAGCCAAGATAGCCTAAAGTGCGGGTTAGAACCCCACAGCTTGAATATTGTAGTAAACCCACTCGTAACACAATTTAGCTTAGAATGTGTGTTGAGTTAGAGGGACTTTAGTAATTTGTGTAATACAAATTCTTCAAAAAAAGTACCGGACCAATTTGAAAAATTTTAGGCAATCTACATTAATTAGCCAGGTCAGCTAGTTTAATAATATTTATAAGCTAGTAATTTTTAATGTGAGCAAGACATGTACTAGACTGATTGTACCCTAAAGTTGGGTAAGAACATGACATTTTATTACCCAATTCACATTTCATTATCTGCTTTCAGTTCCCCTTACAACTACAACCAAACAACTAAATTCAACATGTTTGGGAGCTGTGGATATACCAGATTCTGGTATTTCTGCGAAAACAACTTTTGAACCTCTTCCTTCTACTTCCAATGCACCAGAACATATGACCTATAAACCCATTACTCATGGTAAGTGTACAAACTAATTATTTACCTTCTAAAATATGCCTTCCCTCAAACTAAAGAATGCCACCCTGGATGCGTTCTGCAGTCTGCAGTCAGGTCAAAATGAACTTATATGTACAACATTCTAGGTTTCTGTACATTTTATATTAAGGCTTGGTATTTCTGCTAAAGTAGGTATTTCGCGCTGTCGAAATCTGCGCGCGCAATACTTCGCCGAAGACAGCGCGCCAAAGAGCTCTCGCGGCTACACAGTATAGAAATACGCAGTTTAGAAATACGCAGTTGGATAGGTTAGGTTGACTTCCTTCCGTTCAAGCGTCACACTCACAGCACTTTCTAATACAAATCATATCCAAGTGATACAAATTAAAACAACTTTCAAAATTTTTGGGAATATATTTTAGAATCGAATAAATATAGAATATAACTGCCAAAGTAAACACGGTTCAAAGAGGCGTGGCGTCACCCGACCTTCCGGAAGTTCCGCGCCGGCTAAAAGAATTTCAAGATTACGTTACCCGACCTATCGGTAGATCCTCGGGAGCTTGAGCGATTGGAAAAACATTTTATGATCAGTTACTCGTAGTAGCGATTATTTAGAGCTTGGATAATAAATTATAGTTGTTGCAATTCACAAAGCTTTGCATGTGGTTAATTACATTAATCAGTACACGCATCAATTTTGTTCAGTCTTTTTGTTTATTAATAAATAAAAATATCATACTAAAATTGCATACATATTTGTTTGTATTGGTCTGGGTGTTTTCTTTCCATAATTTATGTATAACGTATGTACGGGGCTCTGTATCGAAAATCACTATGAGCAATGAGCATCACACACTGTTACCTGGAGTGCATTACCGCAGCAAAATTGTTATAAATGTTGTGCTTTAGAGAGTCGAGAGTATAGCAGATAATTAGTCCATCGTGAGCAGAAATTTGTCCACTAATAGCAAAATTCGTTCAAATTATAGTTTTAAAGTTATTGGCTAGAAGATTATTTTATCTTGCAGCTTAGACCTTTAGCTACAGACCTTAGACAGTATTTTTGAAATATTCTTACGCATGGTGGAGGAAGGGACGCTCTAGAGCAGTGGTTCTTAACCGGTGGTCCGCGGACCACTGGTGGTCCCTGGAGGCATTCCAAGTGGTCCACGATGTGCACTTGCACACCTTGGTCAAAACCACTTTTAACTGATTTTTGCAGTCAAACTGGTTTTGACCGATTATGAGGTGGTCCCTGACAAGACAGAAATTTGGTAAAATGGTCCCTCATGACTTAAAGGTTAAGAACCACTGCTCTAGAGACTCAAAACTACAAGGATACACATGAACTCCAGTTTTAAATCCGTTGATATCTGCTGCATCTGCCATGTTTTTGGCTATAAGATTCTTCTATCTTACGGCTTAGACCTTTAGCTACAGACCTTAGACAGTATTTTTGTGAAAATTCTTACGCATGGTGGAGGAAGGGACGCTCTAGACAATCAAGTCTACAAGGAGTCACATCAACTCCAGTTTTAAATCCGTTGACATCTGCTGCATCTGCCATCTTTTTGGGTAGAAGATTCTTCCATCTTGCAGCTTAGACCTTTAGCTACAGACCTTAGACAGTATTTTTTTGAAAATTCTTACCCATGGAGGAGGAAGGGACGCTCTAGACACTCAAGTCTACAAGGAGTCATATGAACTCCAGTTTTAAATCCGTTGACATCTGCTGCATCTGCCATCTTTTTGGGTAGAAGATTCTTCCATCTTGCAGCTTAGACCTTTAGCTACAGACCTTAGACAGTATTTTTGAAACATTCTTACGCATGGTGGAGGAAGGGATGCTCTAGAGACTCAAGTCTACAAGGAGTCATATGAACTCCAGTTTTAAATCCGTTAACATCTGCTGCATCTGCCATCTTTTTGGCTAGAAGATTCTTCTATCTTACAGCTTAGACCTTTAGCTACAGACCTTAGACAGCATTTTTTATTATTTATTTGTGACAGTGTGCTCTTCTAAAGAGTGTAAGACGATTGTATGTAGGTACTATTAAAATGTAATTTTAACTCATTGGTTTTGTCTCATATTTGAGGAATGTACTATGTATCATGAGTAGAGTCTTCGTTGAAAAGGATGCGAACGATTTAAATTTCAATAGGTAGACAAAATTGATAATTCATAATTATCAAAAATTTAAGCTTTCTCCAGTAACACTGATATTATTATACTGTGACTCATCAAAGTCATCATTGTCAAAAATATTGACAAATCGCGAACTGTCACGGCCATAAAACTGACACGCGTCCGTCCTCCGTAAGCGCCACCGCGCGACTGATTGAGATTGTCCAAGCCGTCATGGACGATTTTTTCCACATTTTTTAACATAGTAACTAAATAAGACGCAATATAAAAATTTCATCCGTTAAAAGCCCTCAAGTTATTTCTGAACTTTAGTTTAGTAAAAGATTTAGAATCTCAAATCGCTTATTTTAAAAATAAAACCATAAATAGAAAACGAATAGAGGTAACTTTGGGAATATATTCTATCGAGTCAACTTCATCAAATCGTGTTTCCATCCGTTAATAGCCCTAGAAAATATCCTCAACTATGCCCAATAAAAATCTTAGCCTTTAATTTTACTGTTTAGTACCTCAAAAATGAAAAATGAAAACCTCATTTTCGCCATTTTCTCTGCTACCCGGCCTTAATGCGATTTGACCGTGCGGATACGAACAAAGAACGCAAAGCACACGTGACTGATTGCCTTATCACGACCACTTACAGATTGTCTTGACATACCCGCAGACCGCATCCAGAATGAACATTAAAACCTCTAAATGCCTTTAATTTAATATTATGTCATTGTTATTGAAGGTGGGCCCACGCTTCATATTTTATGAGAAGAGCTATCATTATCCTGTCTTTGCATTTTTTTAAAACTTGATAATGATTGATTGATTTGGAAATAATATGTTTCATAAAACAACAAAATAAATTTTAAACTAATTTGCATATTTATAATATTTCAGATGATAAAAACATTTGCCATCAAGATGCACAGGCAGAAATATTAGTCCACAGTTATAAAAGACCTAAGAAAAACATTGAAATGAAAGGTAAGATAAAACATACCTAATTTAAAAAACTAAGTAAAATTGCTGATTAATTAACCAATATTCAATTCAATTTGCTTTAATGTTGTTTTTTTTACTAATGGAAATGTTTTTATTACAGACACTTCATCAACATTTACAATTAAAGAGAAGAGGCTTTGGCGACAGTTACAAAATGCAAAAAAAACAATAAGGAATATAGCGAAGGTAGTTGCAGAAGAACACAACAGAATTTTTTTAAATATTAAAAAACTGAATAGTACCATTGTAAATCCAACATTCAAAACTAATATGAGGGTGAAGTATGCTGCGCATGCTCTGAGTAATACCGTGGCAGCTATTTTAAAAATGATGGCATGGAAAGAAGTTTCTGATTGCAATGATACAGCATTTGTGATTGAACAGTTAGATAAACTATTTGATTGTACAAATGGTCCATCATCTTTAAATGACGTAAAGAAAGGGATCCGGGAAAATGTTTCCACATCAAGTAATCACATTGAGTCTTGGACCTTTTATACTGATAAGTTAAAAACCATAAAATTTATAACAGCAGAAAACACGATACTAAAAAATGTTAAATGCGTAAAGGGATATCAAATATCTATCAAATCCTTAAACGATATTTGGGAAAAGTTAAAGAATGAAGGGTTTAAATATATGAACCTTAGACAGTTTAACCAAGACTCTCTGGAAAACTTATTTGGAATCATTAGGCAACACAGTGTAACCAATAGAAATCCCACTATCACGCACTTTACTGCAGCGCTTAAAACAAGCATGGTTACTGGGCTGAAAGTGCCTCATAGCAGAAGTGCTAATTGTGAAGCAGACAACAATAAACATATGCTGGAATATAAAGACATTTTAAAAACTAATTTAAAAACAACAGAAATAAAAATTAATGTTCAAGATTCCACAGACACTGAATTTTATCCTGTGTTGTCTATCCCGGACCCTGAAAACTTAGAACAGCCCATTGAAAATTTGTGTAGCCTTGAAAACCAACCAGTAGTATATGTAAGCGGGTATTTAGCTGCCAAACTATTACAGAACAGTTCTTGTTTAATTTGTGAAGAGTGTTTGAGCGTGAAAACTCCTGTTGACAATGATTTGTATGCATATATATCTCTTCGCGAATGGTGGCATGATAAAAAAAGTCTCGTTTATCCAACAATTCAATTATGTACCACCGTAAATGAAGCTAAACAATTTTATCATGACCATATTGCCGACCAGATATATATGGAAAATGTTGGAAAATTCATTTTCTTAATGTTGAGTACAAATTGTAATTTTAGTTGGTTTAAATGTCAACAACATAATAAATAAATTTATGATAAGATGTTTAAAATATTAAGTTACCTTTTTCTAAGAAAAAGTTGTAAAATCATTAATGACAGCTTCATAAAAAGTGAAAACAATTTTGCTGACAAAAGTAAAAAAGCACAGCAACAAAGCATTGAAAAGTAATCTTAGGGCTGAGGTTCGATCAGCTGATAAGAAAATTAAAGATGTTTATAAATAAAAATCCTATTTTTTCTTAGAAAAAGTTGTGAAAATAAAAGTTTACAAAATTATCATTTCTGTACTTTGTTATAATTTTCAATAATTCCTCATGCCTACAACTGCTATGTCATGTTCAATACTTATTGTAATATACCTATTTTATTTCGAAATAAATAATTTACGTTACAAAACTTCGTTTTACTTACACATAGTATAAAATAAAAATAGTAATCATTAAAATATTGAAGGTTCCTATACTAGATATCGATATGCAATTACAACCCTAGCAAAGTATCGATAATCGATAAGTTATTACGAACGTCACTAATACTGTCAGAAAATAAGGCATTATGTTGGTAGCTCCGCCTGTAGTTTGTGCGGTTGGTAAAGATTTGCGGGTCGTTCTCTAAAATGCATATGTGTGCGTGAGCTCAAAAAATATCTATGGAGTGCCGTCTCTTACTCTTTTATGCTCTTTGGCTGCCAGTGTGACAGTACCTGACAGTTGTGGTGGCTGCTGATTATTTGAATTTGTTCGGTTGGATTTGGATTGATTGAGAAGAGTTTTGCGTCCAAAAAACAATTTATTGTATTGTGAAATAGTGTTACCTACTAATCCAGAGAAATGAGTGTAATCGAAGAGTGGAGTTTTCAAAATAATATTCGTGATATTGATGTAGATCTTTTCGATAACTTTGCGCAAGTAATAAACATCAAAAGAGATAACATTCTCATATTACTTGATGATGGTTTCAAAGTACAAAAATGTATTTTCAACGGTACGATAAATGTTAATAATGATGACGAGCTTCAGATTTTGAACGAACAAAATAAGCAATTGAGGTGTGACATCGAATCTAAAATTGAAGAACTCGGTCGACAGCAAAATAAATATGAAAGTTATAAAAGAGGTTTGTTTACAAACATACTATAATATTACATAAAACTTAATCATTGGATGGAGTACTGTTTTTTAAGATTAACCTGAAAAAAAAAGCCTAAATAATCTGGTTTGTTTGTACTTTCAGATCAGAAGCTTCTCTCACAAGAAGTCAAGGAAACTCATGAAGCTTTCTTGATGGCTAAAAAATGTTACAAGAAGTTTTTAAGAGTATATTATTCAATAGAAAAGCGGAATAAAGACAAACAAACAATATTTTTTCAATTTTTTACCGAATCTAAGAAGGATTCTGAAAACTATTCAGTCCGTTTGATTCGTGATTCTAAGTCCGGATATTATGAATGTAAGTCATTTAACAAGTTATTATATTCATATTTTATAAATTTACACATTTAATCATGTATGCCATACCACCATAGCCAGATGATACATTATACTTTTATGGAGACATACTAAAATAATATTATTATTTTCAGTGTTGAGTACAACTCCAAAGCTGAACTCTCTAAAAGAACTGCAGAGGAGATTGAAAGAAACCAATGATGTTCCTGGAATTATGTGCAGTATAAGACAAGCTTTTGTTGTAATTAAAGAAAATAAACATTAATTTTTTATTATGTAACAACAACAATATAGTATTATTTTATTGTCATGTTCAAAACGAAAATTGTAAATGTGGTAAAGAATACATTTAGGTGAGAGATCTATTCCGTTTTATACTGAGGGACAAAACAGCTCATTTCTATCATTAGGAGTCATCAGGATGATAAAGCATGTAAAAAAGAAACGCTGCCGAAGCGATAGGTACCGAAAAGCGATTTTGCCGCCGTCCATCAGATCCCTGCACTTTGTCATCATTACAAATGAGAAGTAAGTATAATAAAAAAATCTGAAATGAAATATAGATCTTTATTTGTTAACTTTATAAAATATCTAACTACCTACATAGGTCTTAGTGTAATAAAAATTTCACACAAATACTTAACAAAAATAAATACATTCTATTTGAGGTGATTTCAAATATTACAGTACAGTCCTAATACAGATTTCCTGGTGGACCTTCAGGAAAAAAAAGAAGAATTTTTTTTTCCCCATGTGGCGTGTGTGCTGATCTGCAGATATAGCTTCTCTCTAACTATTCCATCTATTGAGACTCAACTTTCCTATAAGCGAACGACTCTTAAGTAATAAGTTGCGGTTATTTCCACTTGCCCCCACCGGCATCGCCTAGGCAACTATAAATTTGTAAAAAACATATCAGTGACCACCGTGTCTCTTTTTGAGGTGGCAACCGAGAATTGTATTTTTAATTTTTTAAATATCCCAATCTTCCATCCCCCAAGACGTCGTATCGGATACGACGACGAATTTCTGATGGGCATGGACTTGAGATTCTAAGATGGATAAAAAAATCGATTAGTGATTAGGGTCTTATCAGGATGAAACAAATGAGTTAAGAATTTTTGTCCAAATAAAAAAATATGGGACAGGAGGCAAAAAGTCGGCGCCACGACGACTCGATTCACCAGGAAAATAAAGTTGGGTGAAATGAGAACACTAAAAAATCTATGCCTACTTTGTTCACCCAGGTGGTATCATTCCTTTCCCCGAAAAAAAAGGTGGTATCATTCCGGTGAACAAAGTAGAATAAACGTGAGGTCGAAATGAACTTGTAACATTGGACGGACAAAATAGGTAGAGCGCTCGCCTTGGAGAAGAATACTTAGTTTTACCAACCAATGGTTTAGCGACTATTTAAGTGGTCCCATAACTACAGCGAAAGTTAAGGCGAAAACCATAAAGTATACCTAGCAGAATAGAGCAACAACCATTGGCAACAACGAAGAAAACGCAAAGAACAGCGAGCAAAATGTCATTAGCAGCGCCAGCAGTGGCGGCGTAGCATAGGTTGGCACCCGGGGCGGCAACCCCCCCTAGACGCCCCCTACTTTCGAGACGGCGCGTGTTACCGCTCGCACCACCCGGGCACCGCGTGCCCCGCTACACCACCGAGCACATGCGGCTAGAGATGGGTTTCCACCCGGGTAAAAACCCAATAAAAACCCGTTTCATTCCACCCGTGGGTGTTTACACCGGGTGAAAACAAATAATTTTATAATTATTTCAATTGGTATCTTTTCTTTATTTTTATTGAATTTTTCTCATTTAAGTTTATTGATTAATAAGTAATAAGTCAAATTTAACACTAATATGCATTTATATCGTGGCCAAATCGTAAAATTCATCACGTTATGATGATGTGACCAATTATTTTATAAAATGGTGTTATTTCAAGAATCGTTGAACCGATTTAGAAGAAATTTAGTAGGAACACAATAATTTGTGATCATGGCAAGGACATGGAGGGGGGGGGGGGGGGGTTGATGCCAAAGATGCCAAACTCTCTCTTTGATGATATTACGGTATAAAGTAACAAATAACAACACCAACTACAAAGTACTTCTGCTTAAAAACTTGAAATCAAACCGCCCTTCCGCCACTGTAACGCATTGTAACGTTTTTCAAGACCTCCTCTCCCACCAGATTGCATTACGTAACACTAGAACGCCCCCTTAGCAACAAATACCACTTCTCACTTTAAAAATACGCTATTTTTGTTTTCACCCACCAGAATGGGGGGTGATAATGGGTAAAAACCGGGTTTTTACCCAAATCACCCAGTTTAAACCCAATCGGGTGAAATGGGTTTTTACCCACTACCCATCTCTACATGCGGCCGCGCCGCCCCGGGAGAGCGGGGAGACTGACCGATAGCTCGCCCGCGTAATAAAACATTTTTTTTTTTAATTTCATGAATTTTTCCATGAAAATTTAAAATATATTTTTTTTGGCATCAGTGTCGTGTATACTACCACCCTGAGATGGGCGTTTTTTTACAAAACCACACCTTGTATATCGCCTCAACCACACCTCAACTCTCGCTGCGCGACCTAAGTAGGTATATTAAGTGTATAGTACCTATTTTGTACTTTAAAGTGTTAATGTTCTAAGGAAACGTGGAAGACGTTATCATATCTCATTTATTTATAACTAACCATTCACTTGAAACTTTGTAGTGCACTAACAATTAAAGTTACTTTCTAACACACATCAAAAAAACAAGTAAAGTAGGTAATTGATGCAAAAAAATAATAGGTATTCATCAGAAACACAAGTGGACACAAAAACATAAATAGAAGCCATTAATTTTTCTTTTTACAAATATGTAACAATTTCTTATTTTTCGTAATCGTGATAGTAATGGGAACTTTGAAAATTACTGTGTAATATTATGTAGTTCAGAAAAAAAATGATCGCAAATATTACCATAGTGATTGGAATTAATAGGTAGGTACATTTTAAAAGCCTTAATGGGTTTCTATTGGTGCGCCCGATGTGGACATGTTACCATCCTACAGCATAATATTAAGAAAATATGGTTTAAGTAATTCTAGTTATAAATAAACATAAACTGTGTAAGTAGTAGGTAGTAGACTCATGCCATGATAATGAAATTTTAAAACTATGATAAAAAAATAGCAACTCACCGATGAGCTGCTGTTTTCCCATGAGCGATAGGCATCATACAAGCAAACATTTAAATCACATTAATCAAATATAAGAATACTTTAGAATTCAGGTTACAAGCATTTTAAACTTATTATTCGATAGGTTTTATCATAATATTTTTTATTAAAGGTTTAATTATTTTTTTATCCAATCAAATGTAAATGCAATAAAACAATAATCGCCCATCAGCTAATAGAAGCCTCATCTAATGCCTTAAAATTAAATGACACTATAATTATGTGACAACCCGTTACTCAACTATCACCAAACATCAAATTAATCCCTTTCTTTCCACAAAAAATACATTATTTCTAAGATATTTTTAGTTTATTGCTGGTTTCGCCATTTTCCTTTGGCATGCAGTCAGAAGCAGTTTTCAAAGATATATTAGGATGTTCATGACTTTGTACGGAGGAAGAACGTTTACTCTTTCCAGGTAACAATAAAGCTCCTACTGCGATGAAGTGCAGAGAATAATAAAGTTTTCTGAAAAAATAACACAGATTATAAAGTAAAAACATAAACAAGAAACTTTAATGTTTCAAAGTAGAAAAATAACCTACCCGTAAAAAGCGAGACTGGGGCCTAGCTGCAACAATACGAAGGGTACAGTTGCATAAGTCATAGCTACACGAGTCGTTATTAAAGTGAGAAAATCGTAAAATATTTTTGTGGGTCTGCTGCCTAAAAATAGCGGACGAACAATAGCGCGCATCTGAAACAATTGATTTTAAAATATAAATAATTAAAATATCATCCTATTAAAATAAATAAATGTTACTTTACAGTATTACAATTTACAAAAGTTATCATTTTAAGCAAAAAAAAAAATGTTACAATTATTACAAAAACCTTTTGATACCTCATAAAAAGTAATGTCGATTACACAATTGTACTAAGACACGTGTCACGCTGTAAAACAAAATAATAAAAAAGGGGTTGAACCTTTCTAGCCGCTACTGTGAAGATGCCTCCCGCGAAGAAGGTGAGGTAGTAGCCGGGGTAGAAGCCGTGCCACACGGCCGACAGCGCGTAGACGCGCGCGGTGCGCCACGCCGCGCCGCCGCGCTCGTACGCCACGTTCCGAAGCCACGCGTTCGTGTTTTTGTTCCAGCTGGCCAGTCCCATGCGGAAGTTTTGCGCAAACTGCCATCGAACACATTTTACATCTTTTAAATTATTTGCACACAATAAACGCTCAAAGGTCGCATTGCATTTGAAAATTAATTGTTTTGTTAAATATTTCGCTCTCCACTCTGCATAGAACCTTAAAGTAAGAAACAAAACAAAGCAATATTACCTCGAATCCAAACACATCTATGTTGCTCATTTTGTCCCACTTGGGTTCGCCATCATTGTCGTAGCCGTTGAAACCCATTCCGGAATTGTTGCAAATGGCTTCAGAGAGCAACCACGCGTGGTAATACTTGCAGCGCACAACTAGGACGCAAAGGTGCGCGTACCACAGTAGGTACAGCGCTGACCACGATCGGGAAACTTCAGATGTGGGGTCATTTAATTCTGTAATACCAACATAATTCATTAGAAAGAACTTAAACAATTACAAAATAGAAATTCTGGAGTAGGTTATAGACCGCCCTGTACACAATAAATTAATTATATCCATTCCGTGTTAGCGAATCTAACTATTATAATTGAAAGCAAACACAATTATTTCGTATTCGTAGACACCGCGAGTATTAAAAAAAGTTCTTTGAAGTTTCCCAAAAACCAGTGGCGGGGCAAGACCTAAATTTGATGTGGGCAAGACAGATTTCGCGAGGCCTTGTTCTGTGGCGACCTGAAGACGGATTTTATGAAATAATAATAAAAAACGGGTCAATGTCTATTGACAGTTTCTGATTTCTTGATTCAGTGATTATTTTTAAAGGAATTTTGCGCCAAAGAATAATGTTTGTCACTTAAAACCGTGTTGTTGCTTAATTTTGTGTCTGATTATGGCTGAATTTGTTTGGAAAAAAAAAATTTTACTACATTGTTTAGCTATCAATAATTTATCCTACTATTATAAATGCGAAAGTTTGGATGTCATGATGTCTGGATGTTTGGATGTCTGGATGTCTGGATGTTTGTTACTTTTTCACGCAAAAACTACTGAACGGATTTTGTTGAAACTTTACAGTATTACGGTATATAACCCAGATTAACATATAGGCTATAATTTATGACGATCTGTGACATACCTACTAAATTTCACGCGGGTGAAACCGCGGGCAAAAGCTAGTATTTAATAGTATTTAAAAGTTGAATTTGACATGTGAGCAAAATTTTTGATGCGCGAGGCCCCTTGTTCCGCGAGGCCGTAGGCGGTGGCCCACGTCGCCTACGCCTTACGCCGCCACTGCCAAAAACGCTCCATACAAACGACCGCTTATGGCCTTGCTTACACATACTTTTTCAACTGTATTGTTGTTATTATTTATTTAACCGAAAACAGGTTAGTTACATCATATAAAAAAGTCAAGAACGGCTGGACCGATTTTAATGATCTGATTTGTTAAATTCGTCTCCGCTCTGAATAGCAGAATAACTACTAAAATATCGGAAAATATTACAATCCGGAATTAGAATCCCACCAAAAACATTCTGTAAAAAACTAGCCAAGTCTCGATGGAGCTGCTTGTTTATCTCTAAAAAGTAATGAAATCTAGACAAAGTCGTGCCAAGTCTATGGTTCCTTACTGCGATTTCTTTATTATTATAGTTAATGTTGTGTGACTTGGCCGTTGAACAATCTTTATTAAGATAATCATACAATAAGTATTATTGAAATACGCAGCTTTATTAAGCCTACAATTGACTGGTTATTGAATCAACGTTTTCCAAGTGGCAATTTTCCATCGCCAATGGGTAGCGGTTCTGGCGACAGATTGGTGCAATGGTGTCATGGATTACCTGGTTTTGTACCCTTCAACGGCCAAGTCACAAAACATTAACTATAATAATAAAGAAATCGCAGTAAGGAACCATAGACTTGGCACGACTTTGTCTAGATTTCATTACTTTTTAGAGATAAACAAGCAGCTCCATCGAGACTTGGCTAGTTTTTTACAGAATGTTTTTGGTGGGATTTCACTTCTTTTTGTAGAAAGTGGCAAAATTATTTAACGTCGTCGTTTTATCGACATTTTTTACGATATTAAACACAAATAAACTCAACGACCTTTAAAATGGACAACGAATCAGAATTGTTTTAATAACATAACCTTAGCGAACCTTACAATATAATAAACGAAATCAACGAAATGCAAATTACACAACATTCAACTTAATCGACGGGGGGCTCTAGAAAGGAAAAAAATCTGGACACCGCTTGCTAGTGCTAGCGCCATCTAGCGGTGAGCGATACAGGCGAATACCACGGTGCCGGAGTAGTATTTATTATGAATGTGGTGTTACTCCAGATCTTCGATTTTCCTAGTTTTTATAGTTTTCCCTTTATGTGGCCATTAAACCCTAACTCTGTACCAAATGGCAATGCCAGATTTTGTATGGAAGGTGGCGTCTTTTTTTTTCACGCGGCCATCGACCAAACTTTGTTTTTCTATTACAAAATAGTGTAATAAACCAAACTTACTATGACATGTATACCTCTAAACTCAGTCTGAACTGAGTTACGAGCGTTAGAAGTTTGATGATTTACATACTAGATTTGCTTTTTGCGCGCAAGTTTTGTAAGAAAGTGCAACAAAATATTCCGCTATTTTTTTATTGCGCTGATTCTACTCCACACTGATGTCTGGAGCCTTCAATGGATGGTATTGTTTGTTTACACATACAATGTCACTATTTTGTTGCAATTTCATACAAAACTTGCGCGCAAAAAGCAAATCTAGTATGTAAAATCATCAAACTTCTAATGCTCGTAACTCAGTTCAGACTGAGTTTAGAGGTATACATGTCATAGTAAGTTTGGTTTATTACACTATTTTGTAATCAAAAAACAAGGTTTGGTCGATGGCCGCGCGAAAAAAAAAAGACGCCAATTTCCGGCATTGTCTTTTCAGCTCTCTGAGTTTATGGGAAGTACTAGTTCTATTTTGATGATTATCAGTGAGTGAGTGTCGTAAATGCGAAACTTTGCTTTCGCTTAACTTCGGAACTAAATGACCAACAGACTTGAAATTTTGGATTTTAAGTACGTGATTATAGCTTACTAGATGACGAAAATTTCTGCGTTCTGGTCTTATCCAGAGGTTCTCAAATAGGGGCCTGAAAATGCGGCGAAATGGTTCCAGTAAAGGATGGTACGGCAGTGTTTGCTTCGCGCTCGACTTGGCGGGGGCACTGCCGTGCCCCCAGATGTTTCATAATAAGTAGGACGTCTCCAGTTCTTGTGTTCTAAAAATAATATCAGCTTTGCTCTCTTCTCAGAAATGCATACGGATTCACACAAGGACCACCACTGCGTTATTATTTTTGATGCAATGTTATAGTATACCTATTCCTTCTTTTTTATAGTATTATTATTGTAAGACAATAAAATATACTGACCTTCTAGAACTGACAGTGAATATTTCTTTGCGAGTGTCAGATATAGCACCGCCGCCGCAACGGACCCCACTACCTTGTAGAAGACAGCACGCCGCGGGGATGGCTCCGCACCTTGTTTGTCTTTATCAGTCTGTAAATCGAATGATGATTATTTTACAAACTGGCATAAATATTTTGTTTACCCACGCCCACAATAATTAAAAAGGGTATCCTACTAATATTATAAATGAGAAAGTTTGGATGTCAGGATCACGCAAAAACTACTGAACCGATTTTGATGAAACTTTACAGTATTATTGTTTATAAGCCAGAATAACATATAGGCTATAATTTATGACGATCTGTGACAAACTAAATTTCAAGCGGGTGAAGCCGCGGGCAAAAGCAAATATAAATATCAGTTCTATATTATTTATCCTACTTAAATTACGCCATCATTGTTTTGAATATAATTTTATTATTTGAGAATGCATTTCGTGCCTATTTCAATATTTTTGAAATGATAAAACTATGTTACAATCTCTCCTGTATAGGTACTTAACCCTTTTAAGTAACATCCTTATTTTTGGTTACACTTTGAACACCCTGGGGTAAAAAAATACCCCAAACGGAAATTGAAAAATTTTAAGTCAATATTTAAAATCAATTTAATTTGTGATTTATAATGTATTAATGGACTCACTAAATTATACTATTGCTTTAAAAGAACGTCTATCTAGCATAAAGAAACATCTTAAATCAATCATAACAAAAAACAAATAATTTTTCATTGGCAACTATAGTTCATTTCACCTAAGATAATCCGTATGACACTTCAAGGTTATCCATATTACGCATACTACATAATAATATGCAGAATATTTTTGAAAAAATATTTGTATTTTATTAGCAATAGTATAATAAAAAAAAATTAACTAGTTACTTGTCTTGAAATATATTATAGTAAAATCTGAGTCTATTAATTATATTTTGATTAAATACGATGTAAAAATATTTTTTATTTAATGTACGCAATGTGTGAAACGGAATAGATTTAGTGCTGAGATGTATAACAAAATCGATTATTTCCGCGGTTCATTAATCGATTGCAGTGAATACTTAGTTATTAAAACATCACAAAAATCAACTATATTTTTCGATTGTTGACTTTAATAAAGTCATTGAAAATAAATTAACAGTTTTTAATTTAAAGAAACAGAACCTGTACTTTTTAGGAATCGTTTTTTGGAACACGAAGTCCATGGAAATTGATTATTATCAATAAAAATTTGTTACAATAATATTTTGTAACTAAAAAAAACATGTTTTTTGTTAAATAACACCTATACAAAATATTTCTCTAAAAGTAGGTTTTACTAACTTAGAAAAAAATCGATAGATAAATCGCTATGGTTTAGTTATGTGACATCTCTATAACTTTCAAACTCGAAACGACATACGAATCATCTTAGGTGAAAAAGACTATAATAATAGTCTTCACATTGGTCTTCTAGAAAAATCTTGGAAAGTTATTGTGGGAACCAAAAACTTACAATAATCGGACATTGAATAAGTGTTTTATACATATTTTAAACACAAAATGAAATAAAACGAAAATTTCTGGCTTTATAATAAAGCAAAATAAAAAAAAACATTTTTTAATAAAATTATGAAAAAATATTTTTTATTTATTTTATTCCTTATTATTTTTTCATAACACATCAGACACGCCTAAGAACGCTGTGTTTTGAGAGGATATCTTCAAAGTTCGAAAAGTATCATGTAAATCAAGCTCTATTTATTTCTCTGCATTCTCGAGACAACGGGCTACTTAATCGTCATATACATTTTTTTACTCATTTTGTTTCAATGTTGTAAAAACCTATTAATAACATGTTAGGTGATGATAAATTAAAGCATGCGTAACTAACACCCTGGGGTACTTTCCACCCAACCTACCTGTACGAGCCAAACGGATGATATTTTTCACATCCCGCGTCAACGAGCTTAAAGCGCACACTCTGCATTGAGAATACACAAAACGACATTGCACTAGCTTCGGTAGAAAAAAGATATGTAATTTTTTATGCGCCTGGGGTAAAAAATTACCCCACGGTGTTACTTAAGGGTTAATTAGTACTGTGATAAAAAACGAGTAAACACTTGTTGGTTTTTGATGATGGAAACTGCAATTATCATAATAAAGCGTGTTAAAAGCATTATAAAAAGGGATAAGATAAGGAAAGTTTCAGAGGAAAATTCCGTTATCTTCATCATTATTTGTCGTAATCCTAAAATTTTATTGTATAGCCTGACCAGGAACATAAAAACCCTCGCCATGTTGCGGAAAACTAATGGTACTAATTTCTTTTAATGGCAACAGTAACTGAAAACTTCATTGTCATGTCACCTTGCATGTCAGTCTATTGCTGTCAAAGTGTAAACAAACTTTATTTTAAATGTGCGCAATTGATTTTGTGAATTAAATTGCTAAAATCTTTTTATAGTCGTGAAAGAAAAGTGGTTCACAATGTGTTAAAGTATTTGTCGAAGAGAAATACTAAGGGTTCGGACAATATTTTCATTAAATAATGTTTCCGACAAAGGTTGTCAAATTGACAGACATGTTTATCGTATAGTACAGTCCACTATGAAAATTAGCTGTGGTGTTTCAACTAGCTACCTATTTTAAAGTTTTTAGTCACTTTGTAAGTGTTGAATTTTATGGAATTGGGAGCGAAGTACCGCGTTTGAAGCGTTCATGAGCAGACATTGTAGTTGAATATTCAAGTTCTGAATTTGATTTATTGATGAATAATAAAATAAATCCTACTAGCTCGATTAATGGTTTCATTTAATTTTTTTAAACCTATAATAAATAATCTCTTTTCGTTAATATAAGAAAATATAAAATTAGCCCGTAATCCTGAATCCTGATACATAAAGTTAGCCTATTAATTTAATACAGGTACGACTGTACTCAGTGTTGCACTATCAAATGCAAAAGAGGCGCCTCTATGCCAGGGTTTTTATGTTCCTGGTCAGGCTATAGTGTTAGTTTTCTACGAAACTGTACAGAAATGTGACAGTACGATTTAATAAGATGACTGCTCTTTTATTTTCTACTTTTATTGCAGAGCTACTTTCTACAATAGTTTTTTTTTTTTTGCGTTAAGAGTCGCATCTCAAACTAATTTGAAAATTATAAATAACTTGAAAAAATGGAACTGCCTAAGGCGGGAATTGAACCCACGACCTTCCGCTTACCGGGCAACTGCTTGCAAGTAAAGCAAGACTTTCCACTATGTCCTTTCCTTAAAAGCAACACTGTTTTTATTCTGATTGTTATAATTTTATAAAACATCTCTCATCTACACACTAACCAAACCGAAACTCCTTCTAAAATGTTCTTATATTGAATACTTCCCTACTGATTCAACATAGCAATCTTCTATTGTTGCAATTATCAATACAAAGTTAGTGACCTGAGTCATTCATGCGCGCGACTCACGCCACCTCGCTTACCTCATTGACTCGGGGGCCTTCAATAAACTTGATGTAATCAGTATAGAAAACAACGGGGCCGCACATGAGCGTCTGGAATGCCAGCGTAAACGCGAAGTATTCAAGAGGTGATGGAATTTTCATCACTCTGATGTCATTAGATTTGCTCGTAGAATTAGAATTTATTTCATTATGAGCTACACTATCTTGTAACGTGTAGGCCAAAGATGTCACTCTCTGAGTTATTACCATTAGTGGACCTGTAATTAAGTGAAAATTTTCAAAGTGTGTGAAGTAATCACCTTTACAGAATTAACATATAAAACATGGAGTTCCTGATTTGCTAGAGTCGTATTTCGTATAAACAGGTCGGATTGACCTTTACAAAGAGTCAACGACGATAAATTACTTCTCTTCTAATCGCGTCCAAACTACATCACTTAAAAAAACAGCGGAAAATAACCACACCGATACACTAAAAAACTGAAAGCCTTCGGAAGCCTGAAGACAGTATGTATGACAGATTATACTACTTTTACACATTTTTTAGATGTTTATCGTTTAGATGCGATCAGACGACCATTTTTCATTTACTTACTTTGTTACAAACAATAACTACCTATCTCAAAATACATTACCTCTAATACAAAGTAGGTAGTACCCAAGTTGTGTTCTTAGGTAAATTTTTGGAGCATTTAAAATATTACCTTTGAACTCTATGCTATGTGAAGATATTACAAATTACAATCCTTTGCATTATTCAAAATGTAAATTAGCATGTACAAGACAGCACTCAGTCCTCAATACGAAATTTTTTTATTGTATTTTACTTGGTTTTATGAATAGTAATGAAACATTTCGAAAGGTTAAAACAAGTCGCGCGCTTTAAAGAAACAAAAAATAAAACTTGTCGTCAAACATTTGTTTTTAATGAAATTGACGATTTTAACTAATACCTAGGTATTATATTTTTTCATAAAATTTTACTTTGCCTTAATTAACATTATTTTAGTGTCATCAAGGTGCAGTGGCTAAGCCGCGTTTTTTTTTACATACAAAATAAAAAGAAATATGCGTAAGTATCATCATGCGTAATTAAATATGCCAAGAATTATACTTATTAGGACTAAAAATTTTGTGCAAATGCATAGGGAACCGTTTATCGCGTATCTTATGATCAAACATTCGGCTGCAAAATCTCCTACTTATTCAGAAACATTGTTTGTTACCAAAAGTTTTAAATTAGCATTTCATTTTTTTTGGCGATAAAATTATGGAAGGCAATTTTTCCTAATTTCACCAATATTTTTCAACATTGGTTCAGTTCAGCCCTCAGATCATAGAAGGGAATAGATGTGAAACGGGGGCGTGGCGCTTGTCTCCGCGATATGCCCAGAAACGAACATTGGCCGCGTAGCTAGGTTAGTCGCGATTCAGTCGTACTAAGGAAATGTTCTCCGATATTTTGGATAATGCGTCATTACGTGCAATAAAACAAGTGAAACGAAGAACTACAGGAACAATGAAGTCATTTACTACATGTAAGTATTGCAAATCCATTGGTATTTTGCTTATAAATAAAAAAAAATAAACATTTTTACGAACGAATTCAGTGCCGTAACAGTTACTGCGATATCGAAATCAGTGGTGATAAAAATTCTAACACACTTGTACATTGACGATTTAGTTAGCAACCACTTTATGTCATGCTCAACTACTGCGCAATGTATTTAATTTCTTCCGATATCCACTCTCGTGTGAAAATACACAGTACGGCCGCATGTGCCGGTCGTAACATAGTGCCGTGCTCGTGTTCTAATGCGGTTTCCTATTATCGATAAATAGAAGTAAATTGTAATTTTCTATTTTGTAATTTTAAATAAAAAAATGATGTGTTACTTGCGATTATAAGATTTTACAAAAAAAATAATAACAGTAGAAGTAATTAGTAACTGTCAACAATGTAATTACTATAAGAGCTAGTTGAAAGCCTAATATAGGCATTATTTTTGATAAACATATGCGGTACGCAGATCGCCATAATTAAAGAGTAAATGCGTGATAGTAGTTAATAATAACGTATAATAATAAAAAGGTTTTCATACATAAGCATTTTGTGAAACCAGTTTCGAGCCTTGCCCCGATTGAAAGTATCGATATCTTGTCGACTCCATTTTATCTTTGTTCTCTCACTAGCGTTTTCAAAGTGTGCGTCACGTCACGCGGCCATTGATTGGCCATAAGGCACGCCTTCTGGCCAATCACAGCACTTTTAAGCCGGTTGCACATGTTGTCGTAGACTCTCAGTCGCTTTGTTTTTACACAGTTGAATGTGTGTGTGGGAGCTGTGGTGGGGGAAATGTGGGGACACTGATTCTCGTTGTAGTTACGCGCGACTTCATATCTATTCTCTTTCTATGATCTGAGGTTCAGCCGTTTCGGCGTTAAAACGCCTATGTTAAATATTGCTTAATATTATGTATCCAGATTAGAGACGAAACGGATATCCGGTAACTATCCGGTAGGCCGGATATCCGGCCTAAATTTACTATCCGGCCGGATACCGGATATTAAAAAACTACGACAATTTCCTTTCAAAAAACTAATTTCTTTTTCTGGGTTATTCACTCTAATGACAATTTTTAATACTAAATAAATAAATATCTGTTAATGTCGAAATATAGATAATTAAAATGGGCGATCTTTTTTTCACTGATGGTCTGATGACATGATGCAATGAGGGCTATCGTTTTTATACTTAACAGTTGGCACCCCTGGCGATTGACAGGACCTTACTCTACAGTGGCGCCATCTTGATGAGTGCAAATGCGATAGTCCTCCTACCACTCTTGCGCTCACCAGTTGGCGCCACTGTCTTCGCTACTAGCAAGTGACAGGACCTTACTCTACAGTGGCGCCAACTGGTGAGCGCTAAAACGATAGCCCTCATTCAGTCAGATTACGTAGCAAGTGAACTAATTTAATTTTCCCTATTCAACCACACACTCACGATGGCAACTGAAATCACCCGAATTAATTTGCCCCCTAGACAAGTGGCAAAATCTGAGATTCTATTCGGACGGATTCGATTTACGAAAACTGACAAGTCTAGTCTACTAATACCACTGATCGCGTTCGAAGCACCTGTGCGGCGCTCAACTCGTCACGACATACAACGAGACAGACAATGGGCCAACTATCCGGCCGCCGGATATCCGGCTATCCGGCCAAACCACTATCCGTTTCATCTCTAATCCAGATCAGCAGATACAGTGTGAGTCACGATAAAGTGCACATATAAATTAAGGTGAAACTAGACCTATTTTTATCGACAAAAAAGAGGTCAAATTTTTTATTATTTTTTTATAGATTTTTTTTCTTCCAATTACTTATTGTAAAGAAAACGTAATAACTTTTAAACTAAGAGGTTATCCTGACAAAACAAAAACAGTAATAATGCTAAATAACAGGCAATACTAATTAAATACATAAAATACCCAGAAAATGCCAACAAATAATAAAAAAACATAATTTTTGACAAACTAAAAACTTTAAGATTTCGAAGTAAAATAATCATTTTTTTTAGTTAAAATTAAAATTGTCTCTACCTGCAGTAGCGGAGAATAATGTGGTGGCAGGCCTTTGTTCAAACGATCATAGCAAATGTTGTAATAGGGATAGGGATATAGACATGCGATTTCAGGTTTTACAAAAGTAATACGATAGAGAATAAAAAAAAGTAATAAAAACCACCTGTTATAGGGACATTTTTTAGAGAAATTTATCACATAACAAAAAAAAACTAATTTAAAAGCAGATTTTTTTCAAAAAGTATGTTTTTTTTTTATTATTTGTTGGCATTTTCTGGGTATTTTATGATGTATTTAATTAGTATTGCCTGTTATTTAGCATCATTACTGTTTTTATTTTATCAGGATATACCTCTTAGTTTAAAAGTTATTACGTTTTCTTTACAATAAGTAATTGGAAGAAAAAAAATCTATATTTTTTTTTTTTTAAATCTCAAAAAATTTTTGACATCTTTTTTGTCGATAAAAATAGGTCTAGTTTCACCTTAATTCATATGTACACTTTATCGTGACTCACACTGTCTAATATAATACTTATAAATATCTTGATTTTGTAAATTATTTAATTCTTAGTTACATTTCCTACCTGTTATATCCAAAGTATAGTCCGCTGTATGATATATTTGTCGATGCAAATGTAGACATGACAAATATAACATCGAGGCAGCCAATATAACGCTGTAACAAAAATAACCGAATGAATAAAATGGAAATACCTAAGTACATACTTCTACTTACAAGAAAGCTTTGAATCACAGATGCAGTAATAACGTAGTCACGGGAAAATTACTGAAAGCATAATATTATATTTATTTTGAAAATAATATAATTATGTTCTCTTACTTTCCCATAAGATGTTGTGGTATTGTTTTTAGCAATATGTAACTCATCATCGGTAACACTGATAAGTGAATTGCTTGTCTGAAAGAAAATATCAATAGATTATTAAAATTTACTGGTGATAACTTAGTCTGTACAAACGCAAGGGAATCATAGCGAGAATAATGTAAGAATTGTTATCGGGTCATGCACACTTCTTAAATTCCTTATATTAAATGAAACTATGATGTTTT
Source organism: Ostrinia nubilalis (assembly GCF_963855985.1). Classification (NCBI taxonomy): domain Eukaryota; kingdom Metazoa; phylum Arthropoda; class Insecta; order Lepidoptera; family Crambidae; genus Ostrinia; species Ostrinia nubilalis. The sequence goes on along the minus strand of NC_087096.1, from coordinate 8,251,247 downwards.
AATACCTTCGCCGAAATAATTTGAAATAGATTTACCCACCTATTGCTTTGTCCGTACGATAACGATACATTGAGTATTGTGTAAAGGCTTTATTAATCTAAAGTGTGTAAGTAGGTATAAGATCGACGGTCCCTACGTATAAAAACGTATCTGAAAACGGCCAATTTTACAGGAGAGCGGTTTGAAGGTTTAAACATGTGTAGCTCGCGTTCTATTTATCATACATTGATGAAATTTGGTATAATAGTTTTATATGAGGTATATTTTATAAAACATGAAGAATTATCAAAAAATAATCACAATAAGTGTATTATTTGTCATTTACTCACTTATACAACGGAATGTTTCTAATTACAGATGACGTAAGTGGTACTTACTAACTTTTACGTCGGAGTAATATATTTGTTTAAATTATTAACTGCCACATAAGCAATTGTACACGGGAACAAAGTTCAGCTACTACTGACCGTAACTCTCACTCTAGGCCCATAGTCTTGCTCGACGAGGTATAACAGCGTCCCGCCTCGTTTCCCAGATAGTTGCATTTTGGAGGCACTCAATACCTTAAGATTCTTCCTTATCTGAGGGGTCTTTTGACTGAAGAATACTTGTAGAACCGGTACATTTTCTTTGTCAATAGTGCCGGCCAGGTTTGACGGCATGGCATCGAGTTCAAAGATCAACATGGCTCTTTTTTGAGTTCGATCTTGTGGAACATTGAATACAACTGGGTACTAAATGGAATCCTTTTCAAGGGCATGGATATTTCAATATTTCATATTTTCTGTCATGCAGATAGTTTCATCATTACATGAATATCCTCATAAATAAATAAATAAATAACTACCACAGCGAGGTGGCTTGCCTGGGCGAAACAGACGGCATTATGTTTAAAGGCATCCCTGACACCTTAACCTGACGCCCACACCACTGTCAAAACTAAGGCCCAGATCAAATATCAAAGAGTTATCCTGTTAATCACCAGTGGCCACCAAGTAGTGAGTGCAAATACGGTGACCTTAACCGTATATAACCAGTGGCAGCTCGCATTTTTTCCAATTCGTCGCCATGCGTATAGAAGACAACTTGCTTTTTCATGGCTGCTTCCCTAATTTGGAGGTCCGAAAACTCTATGTCGGAAGGCTATGGAGAAAGGCCGGGGGCTCTATACTGGCACCCTCAAAAGCATAATTTTTTTTTTTTTTTTTTTTTTTATGCATAACAAGGCAGGTATTTGACCACAATCGCACCTGATGTTAAGTGGGATGCGGTCTAGGATGGTACATATCTGCCCTGTAAGTGCCTATTCACTCTCGCCTTGAAAAGGCCCGGATTATAGTTTTCGGGAAAGACAGCAGCAGGCAACGAATTCCAGTCCCTAGCTGTTCGCATTATAAAAGAGTCATCGAAACGCTTAGTGCGAGCTGGTGGAATGTCAACAATATAGGGATGGTACGCTAACCTGCGTCTGGTTCCCCGATGATGGAAGGGGGCTGGTGGAATTAATTCATGTAATTCTTTCGCACATTCTCCGAAGTGTAGCCTGTAGAAAACCGATAGGGATGCTACCTTACGGCGATGGTCAAGTTCCTGGAGCGCCGCTTCAACAAGGGTAGGGCTGTCGATAAGTCTTCTGGCACGCCTTTCCACCGAATCCAAAGCAGCCAAATGTTTCTTGGCAGAGCCGTCCCAGAGGTGGCAGCAGTATTCCATGCAAGGTCGGATCTGTGCTTTATAAAGCTGCAGCCTTTGCTTCTTGGAGAAGTACTGCCTTGCCCTCGAGAGGATACCAAGCTTTTTGGCAGCAGTTTTCGCTATGGATTCGATGTACTCGCCAAAGTTCAGCTTGCTGGACATTTCAATGCCCAAGAGTTGCAGTCGCTCGGTGATTTTGACAGGCACACCTCGGAATGTTGGAGCCATAAGAAATGGACTTCGTTTGGCGGAGAACAGACACGCCTGTGTTTTTGACGCGTTAAATTGGACCAGGTTGGCATCGCCCCAATCAGAGACATCCTGAAGGGCCAAATTTAAGCGTTCAATTAGGGACTCACGACAAGACTCGACCTCACGCCTGTCGGCTTTTGCGTTGGATATATATTTGGCTGTCACTGTCGTGTCATCTGCATACCCAAAGGTACCGGGTTTGAGCAGGTCATTGATGTGCAGTAGGAATAGTGTTGCAGACAGCACCGAACCCTGAGGGACACCAGCGTCAATAGGTTGTTGACTAGAAGTGTAGCCCTCAAGAACTACTCTTATTGATCGTCCCTCAAGAAAATCGGAGATCCATTTGCAGAAGCCAACAGGGATTCCAAAAGATGGAAGCTTGTTTAGTAGGCTGCCGTGCCAGACTCTGTCAAATGCCTTTGATACGTCCAATGAAACGGCAAGAGCTTCTCCATGTTTCTCAATGGCCTCGCTCCATAGGTGTGTGGCATACACGAGAAGATCACCTGTAGAACGACCATACCGAAACCCATACTGACGGTCGCTGAGTAGGTCATTTTCTTCAAGGTATGACAGGAGTCGGCCATTGAGGACACGTTCCATTATCTTGCAGAGTATAGACGTAACAGAGATGGGTCTGTAATTTGTTGGATCAGCACGACTGCCCTTTTTAGGTACGGGCTGTACGTTGGCAAGCTTCCATGATTTTGGGACTAGTCCAGTCTTAAGTGAGAGTCGATACAGGCGTGTAAGAATAGGAGACAACTCCGGCGCACAACTACGCAGGACTATCGCTGGAATTCCGTCAGGTCCACTAGCTTTATTTACGTCAAGAGAACGTAAGACATTTAAAACCTCTTTGTGCCGTATGCGGACCTCACGCATGGTGGTGGAGGCAGGGGGTAATGAGGGTGGTATTTTGCCTGCAACGTCAAGACGGGAGTTATCAGCGAACAGGGTGGCAAAAAGATTCGCTTTTTCCTCAGCAGAGTGAGCCAGTGAGCCGTCGGGTTTCAGCAGTGGTGGCAGGCTGGGGCGACAGAAGTTGGATTGGATGGCCTTGGCAAGGGACCAAAACGGTTTAGACCCGGCTGGGTAAGAAGCAAGTTTTGAGCCAATGCGTCCAATATGGTCGTAGCGAGCCCTGCGTAGTGTTCTTTTGCAAGACTTGGAGGCCTGGTTGTAGGCTTTCTTCAGATTGCGAGTGTCTGGTGAGCCGCGCGTTCGAGCATCTGCCCATGCCAGAAACGCCGACTGCTTACACGCTTCAGCATGACGGCAATCAGCATTGAACCAAGGGCGAGCTTTGCTACCTGAGGCAATGTCTGAGTAGGGAACAAAGAATTCCATACCCTGACGTATAACCTCGGTGATGGCATCGGCGCAAATCGTTGGATCTTGAGAAGAAAAGCAAGCCGGCCTCCAAGGAAAAGATGCGAAAAACTGGCGCATCTCGTCCCAATCTGCTGACTTGTATCGCCATACTCTTCTTACTCCACAAGGGCCACGATCGGATGGGGAGTATGACGATACAGCTTTCACCAGGCAGTGGTCAGAAGTTCCAAGAGGAGCAGCAACCATGGTGGAATATCTGTCTGGATCTGATGTCAGCACAAGGTCTAGGCAATTGGCTGTGTGAGTGTCGACATCCGGGACCCTGGTTGCACAGTCTATCAATTGCGAGAGATCAAGTGTCAGAGCTAGTTTACGTGCCTCTCTCCCAGCGTGATCGGTCACCTGATATGGGAAGAGCCATTCTTGATGATGTGCATTGAAATCCCCCAAAATCACCAACTGTGCAGAGGGGTATCGGGCTAGTGCCTTATCAGCTGATTGGCTGAGGTAGTCGAACAGCCGGGTTGTCTCATGGTCACCGCTGTGCGAACGGTAAACACAGGCATAGAGTAATTTCTCTAGGCCTGTGTCCACCAAAACCCAAATTACAGAGAATCCAGGAACCTCCAGGCATTTGAGACGCTTTATGCAAATGTCATCGCGGGCATAGATGCAGACTCCCGCCCGGGCTTGGAATTTGTGTTCCAGTGTATACCCAGGGTAGAACAAGTATGCTGCGTCGGCTGGACATTTGATCTGCGTTTCTGTGAGGAACAGCAGTTGCGGTTTTTCAGTCTCTAGATGGTGGTGGACTGCAGAGAGATTGGAGTGCAGCCCTCGTATGTTGGTGAGGTGCACTTTAAGTGGGAGGACGTGCAACCGCTGTTTAATTTTTTTCTTTGTTCTCTGTGCTTTCATTTTATGTTTTGTTGAGAGTGAATAAGTAGGAAGAGTATGGCAGTTGAGCGAGGCATTTTCGTGTATGCCCGGAGAGGCAGGCAGGGATAGCAGACCGTGTGGAGCCTGACCTGGAGACCGCGGGGACGCCCGAACCCCCCCAGAGATGGCCACCTGGTCCTCCCGTCCGGTCGCCAACCGGCAAGGTGGAGCATCCTGGGATTTTTCGCTAGGTGGCGGGGCAGCCTTTCACGAGTGGCTGGCAAGCTACTTCTGTTCATCTAAGGCATCACCCTCGTAGGGAAAGGTAACGATGCCCATCTTCTAAGACCTTAACAGGCCCAGAAAGTCTACAGGGCTACATCGTCGGCTTTAATGCAGCGTGAAGAACGAGGTGAAAGCTCCACATTAGGAGGACAGAGAAGCCGTTTGACGTGAGACTCGCTAGACTGTGCTGTAGTCTGGTAGTTTATTCACACTCGTGCAGAAGTTTAAGGTTGCTCGAGCGATCGCACCATGACTGGGCACGGATCCTTCGAGCCCTAACTGTATTGTGGTGGCTAGGAGCATACGGCACACCATATTCTTGCGGGATAGCATAGTCAAAGCTATGTGGACGGTAACAAAACCTGGGTGGTAATGAATCACCTCTATCTGAGAAGACAAGTTGCCGAAAGAAGCTGCAGTCCAATAGCGCGACTACAAAGCAAGTGCGGGTGCATTTGAATTCGCTCCAGGGAAGGTGATAGTATGATTGCGTCTTATCTTCCTGCCTTAGTAATGGCCAGCGTAACGGGGTCGTGAGGCTGCACGGGAGGCATGCAATGCCTCCATCGTCAGCTGACGGTGAGTGTGCGTACGGGAAAGATGTATACGTCAGCTGACGGTGAGTGTGCGTACGGGAAAGATGTATACTTCCAGCTGCTCTCGTCCCAACTGTCGCCGTGTAGGCGGGAGGTCTTTGTCTGGAACCTCAAAGTTAGCACTTATAGCGAGTGACGGGGACATCAGGGTATTTTTAGTGGGTATACCTCATCCTTCTGACGGGTATGTATGCAATATCATGTAAGCATTATCATGTAATAGTAGCTTCTAACTACAGTTAATTGAAACTTTTGTTTGTAAGTGTTACCTACTTATATTTATTTCTGAATGCCATAATATGCTTGATAAATAAATAAAATAAATTTTATGATATTTTTACAAACTTGTATTTTGTAAAAAGTAGCATAGGAGAAGAACTTGGTTGCGTTAAGTCTAATAAATGACCCTAGATACTTCAGTCGTGTTGTATATCATATTTTATATTGTTTTGTCTTCACTTTTATCTCCACCAGATATTGCTAAAATACAATTTCTCAGCGTAAAACACCGTTACTGGCACTTGCTTATAGACATAAAACAAACTTTTCCAAAGTAAAACATTTATAGTGGCAGTTACGGCTAGAAGACACTATAATTTTCCGACGTAAAAATAGGTAAGTGCCACTTACTTATAATAGTAACTTTAATTTTCCCTAGTGAAACAACGCAACTACCAGGTTCCTACAGTTAATTGATTAATTTGCCGTTGGTATAATGTTGAGTGAAATAGATTAGGTTAGAAACCATAATAATACCTATTTTCTTCATAAATTACGTATCAATTCACTCGATCTGCGTGAATGAAAGTGGCAGTTGCGGGGCTGGGCGCGCGGAGCTAAGCGTGAGGTCCAGCGTAAACTTTCGTAAGTCCCACTAATGCAATTTTACTGCGGAAATCGTTCTAATTTTGTAGTTGCGGGATTTGTTTTTTGGCGTTTTAAGGTTCAATTTGAATAAAAAGTGTATGTTTTTTGAACTGAGCCGCAACTGTTGGGTCCTCTGAAGGTTTTGCAAACAAAAACGGCAAATCACGGAACTGGTAGATACTGAATTGTACGTAGGGACCGTCGAGATATTGTGGTGAGTGATTTTATCAAAATGATACCTACATAAATACAATGCAATATTAAAGCGTCTTCTAGTATAAAAAATTCTAAATGTGATCTACCTACATATTCACATCTTTCAGTAAAATAATTATTATAACTTAAGTGAATGTAAGTGTATAACATGAAGCAATGAATGAATAAATGAATTATGTTTGCAGAGTAAGATCTACAGTTTTTGCGTTAAGTATGCAACAAAATTGCGCTTTTTATGGAAGATTGCTGCCGAGTGCCGATTGACTTCAATGACAGGGTTCAGTTTCAGATTTGATCTGATTCTAAGGTGCAGTCCTGTTGTCCCCCCTGGCTAGGGGAGACAACAGGACTAAATTTTTAATCAATGATTTGAGGACTGTTGTCCCACCTGGCAAAAATTATTTAAGAGCCATAAATTTTTATAGCATAATTTATGAAAAACTGAAGTATTTCACTGAATGCCAAATTGCCAAACTGAATACCTAAACGTTTGTCAAGTAGGTAATAATTACAATTTTGATAGGTATTTGGTATTGGTGCCGGCCGGTATTAACTAACACCTACAAACTTGAAATTTGGCAGGTAGGTTCCTTATAGGGTGTAAACATCCACTAAGAACAGAATTTATTTATTAAAGGATAGAAAATAATATGTAGGATTACATTTTAAATCACTGTCACTGAGCAAGTAATTTGTTGAATATTATGATTAATTTAAAATTATTCAGTTTTAGCATCCTACCTACTAATGTTGTAAGTAAATGCGGAAGTTTGTGAGTATGGGTGTTTGATACTCTTTCACGTAAAAACTACTAAACGGATTTTTACTTACACTTGATAAACTTTACAGTAGATAATATTTTTTATACATGAGAATAGCATAATAGAGGTATTTAGCTTTTGCCTACGGCTTTGCCCGCGTAAAATTTTGTCTGTCACAGAAAAAATATAGAGCGCATCACTGTTCCAAAAAACTGTCCAACGACTTTTCCCAGGACTCAAAACTATCTAAATATCAAAATCGGTTCAATGGTTTAGGTGTGAATTCGTAACAAACAGACAGATAAAGTTACTTTCGCATTTATATTATTTAGTAGGGATAATTCATAACGATCTGTTAAAATCAAGTAAAGCAGATTTTGAAATAGTCTGAAATAGTACCGGTACCAAGAACTTATATTTTTTTCGTTATCCAAATGTTAATTATTATACATATAACATACGTTTAGGTATTCAGTTTGGCAATTTGGCATTAATTCAGGTACATACTCCAGTCTTTCTTAATGCTATAAAAATGTTTAAATAATTTTTGCTAGGGGAGACAACAGTCCTCAATACATTGATTAAAAATCTAGTCCTGTTGGCTCCCCCAGAGGGGCCAAGCAGGGGGGACAGCAGGACTGCATTGTTTCTAATTCCAACAAAGCAGTTTTGGTAATTCCAAAAATAATAATAGTATTTTTTATTTTTTACACTATACAGGATGTTTGACGGAAGGTTAGACAAACTTCGTGGGTGTATAGGTAAGGTCATTTTAAGAATACAAGTTCGCCCATTTGACCCTAAGTGAGCTAATTTTTTTTAATTGATATTTTTGTTTTTATTAATTTTAAAGTTATTAGGTTAAATTTCGGAAAAAAAAATAAAACCACCCACCCACGAAGTTTGTCTAACCTTCCGCCAAACACCCTGTATAATTTCGTCCATTGACCCCAAGCTACCCATCCTTATCGCTCGCGCCTAATAATGTTGCTGTCGCGTTCGCACACTAACTGCGGCAGCCCGTCGCCCAGTCGCGACAGCAATATAATTTTACGCGCGAGAGAAAAGGATGGGTAGCTTGGGGTCATTGGAAGAAATTCTACGTGCTCGGCGACCCGGCTGTTTTACTTCTTATTTAAAAAATGTTAAATGAATGTATGTTTTTTTAATAGGTATCAAAATTAGTAAGTAATTCGATGACATTACAGATCTATATTCAGTGCATGCAGCGCGCCTAAAGCTACGCGAAATTGATATTTTTAAATAAAATATCACGTCTTGCTAAAACTTACACTGCAACGATGACAATGCGATTAGATGACTCAAATTGTTCCAATGCACAAAACACCTACCTGAAGTTTCGCATTGTTTAATATTTATGTTAATTATAATGTGAGATAATATTTTGCGAAATTATAGGTTAAGGAACGATGTAAGCAGAAGATAATAAATTAATACTCTATTAAAACTTACTTTCCAAAGCAGAAATATCCCATTATCAAACCTATAACAAGGCACACGGAATGACGAAATTCTGGCGAAGCAAATTTCAATGGTTTCCGAAACAGTCTGGCCAGGCATAGTGCAGCTATTTGTGCGATCAAAAAATTAACCTAATGAAAGGAAAATAATGATGTCATGAAAATAAGATAAAAGCATTGTGTAAAACCAAATTGATATGAGCAAAGCTATGTTTAAAAAACCCTAGTCAAAGTATAATAATTGTGATGATCAGAGAGTGAATTAAGTAGGCACCTAATAAGTAGGTATTACAAAAATCATTCAAAATTGAAACATGATAATAACACGAATTAAGTGTTCTTAGCATCAAGGGAAAGACTTGTTGAGCGTAGACGCCTATTAATTGTAATAACAATAATTATATTACAGTGTGGATAGATCTACATCAACAAAATAAAATTAAAATCAAGACCAAAAATTCGATAACATTTCCACAGTAATGATTTTTTAATTTCAGCTTAAAGCTATCAAATAACCAGAGACTGGTAGAAAAATAACAAGTTGACTTGTTTTTTGATGTATTTTTTTATTACATCTTAGTTACTTTTTCGGAGTAGGTTACAACGTGTTCCTAATGATATTATTCTTTTCGATTTATTTTTCCATATAAATTAATTCACCTTATCCTTTCCGTCAAAAATATCAACTATTTTTTAAATTGTGCGTTTTGGAACACAAGTTTTATGACACATTTTAACTTACTTTTATTCATAGAAAATACCCTTAAAGTTATGGGACAATGCCAGGAACACATTGTACATACTTTAATTGTAATGTTACAGTAATTTAGTGTGCGTTACCTCAGCGACATGGTGACGCTGATCAAGATGTGCCTATATGGAAAAGTTAGTGCCTTATATCCTGTAAATGTGCCGAGAATTAAGATCGTAATGAGGATCAGTACTGTTGTAGAAAATTCAATAAAACTAGTATCTACGTTAATCTTTAAGACATAAGAAAGATATATCTTTTTGAATTATCCAAATCGGACCGTTACTTACGAAGATATTAAGTAATAAACATAGGCCGTTTTTGCCGCTAAAAGTCAACGTACGCAGGGCCGCGTGACGTCACTATATCCGAATCGAGCGCAGCCGGCGTACTATTGGGATGGAAAATATTTTTTTCCAGCTAAACTTTCTTTTTTAGTAATTTGGCCATAACTTCGTCAATTTTTGTCGTAGAACAAAAATTTTTGGACTGTGTATTAAGGATTTCTTAGCCCTATAAATCTGCATTCACAGCTAAAAATCGAAATGATCCTCATTGGAGAAAATAAGATTGCGCTGCAGTAATGCTTGCTTTTTATAACATACACTAATGATGAAACTTGGAGCCTGAGAAGCCGCGATAGCAGTAAGATCGATGCGTTTGAGATGTGGTGTTGGCGGAAATTACTCCGCATACCCTGGACTGCCATGCGAACCAACGAGTCCATATTAAAAGAGCTCAACATCACCACGCGGCTCTCCACTATATGCCTAAAGCGTACCCTCTGTTTCTTTGGACATATTATGCGGTCTCCAAGGCATTGTCTGGAGAAACAAATTATCTTGGGACAAATGGAAGGCAGACGCGCTCGGGGCAGGGCACCGACGAGATGGTGGAGATGGAGATGTCGCTGAGGTAACGCACACGTAATTTAGTTACTTGTTTTTCAAATGTCTTTTATTTACTTTTTACTTGCTAAGATTTTTTACATATTTTTTTTTTTAATTTACAAAGGTATCTAAGCTTTTAAAACATACAGTGTGAGTCACGTTAAAGTGTACATATGAAAATAGATGAAACTAGACCTATTTTTATCGACAAAAAAGAGGTCAAAAATTTTTGAGATTTTTTTAAATTTTTTATAGAATTTTTTTTTCTTCCAATTACTTATTGTAAAGAAAACGTAATAACTTTTAAACTAAGCGGTATATCCTGATAAAATAAAAACAATAATAATGCTAAATAACAGGTGATACTAAAAAATACATAAAATACACAAAAAATGCCAACAAATAATCAAAAATGATACTTTAAAAAAAAACTGCTTTTAAATTCGTGTTTTTTTGGTTATTTGATAAATTTCTCCAAAAAATGCCCCTATAACAGGTGGTTTTTATTATTTTGTATTATTCTCTATCGTATTATCTTTGTAAAACCAAAAATCGCATGTCTCTATCCCTATCACAACATTTGCTATGATCGTTTGAACAAAGGCCTGCCACAACATTATTCTCCGCTACAGGTAGAGACAATTTTAATTTTAACTAAAATGCTTATTTTACTTCGAAATCTTTTGTTTTTATTTGAAATCTAACTTGTCTTTATCAAAATTACAAATCTAAAGCCATTTTCAGTTTCGTTGTTAACGAAGCGTTGAATGGCGCGCCTGGAGAGACTTAGTTAAAACTAGAGATGAAACGGATAGTGGTTTGGCCGGATACCGGATATCCGGCGAGCTGCTAGGCCGGATAGCCGGATATCCGGCGGCCGGATAGTTGGCCCATTGTCTGTCTCGTTGTATGTCGTGACGAGTTGAGCGCCGCACAGGTGCTTCGATCGCGATCAGTGGTATTAGTAGACTAGACTAGTCACAGTTTTCGTAAATCGAATCCGTCCGAATAGAATGTCAGATTTTGCCACTTGTCTAGGGGGCAAATTAATTCGGGTGATTTCAGTTGCCATCGTGAGTGTATGGTTGAATAGGGAAAATTTAATTAGTTTACTTGCTACGTAATCTGACTGAATTGCATCATGTCATCAGACCATCAGTGAAAAAAAGATCGCCCATTTTAATTGGCTATATTTCGACATTGACAGATATTTATTTATTTAGTACTAGCTGACCCGGCGAACTTCGTACCGCCTTAGCGTAGAGATTTTCTTAATATTTTTTTCCGTAAGAACCATCCTTGGACTTCCACAAACATTTAAAAAAAAGAATTATCGAAATCGGTTCAGCCGTTCACACGTGATGCCGTGACAACGCGAAACGGGTTTCATTTTTATATATATAGATTAAAAATTTTCATTAGAGTGAATAACCCAGAAAAAGAAATTAGTTTTTTGAAAGGAAATTGTCGTAGTTTTTTAATATCCGGTATCCGGCCGGATAGTGAGTTACTATCCGGTATCCGGCCGGATAGTAAATTTAGGCCGGATATCCGGCCTACCGGATAGTTACCGGATATCCGTTTCATCATTTATTGTATCGCCTGTTATTTAGCATTATTACTGTTTTTATTTTATCAGGATATACCGCTTAGTTTAAAAGTTAGTACGTTTTCTTTACAATAAGTAATTGGAAGAAAAAAAAAATCTATAAAAAATAAATCTCAAAAATTTTTTGACCTCTTTTTTGTCAATAAAAAATGGGTCTAGTTTCATCTATCTTCATATGTACACTTTAACGTGACTCACACTGTATAGTGTGTTTCTGTTTGAACTTTCATTACAGATACAGATACAAGTAATATTAATTATTGTAGATACTTTAATGGACATATTATTAGGTATTAATAGTGTTTCCATTTTATTGTACATTATTATTAACTTTATTATTCTACAGCTCTAAAATCAATTAGTGTTTAATTAAATTTCTTTGAAATAATATAGGTACAGTCAAGTTCATAAATATATTGGCAGTGTCAATGTTTCAAAATATTGTTAGCGTTTTATCAATCACATATTTCAATACAAACTCAAACATAAATAAAATGTAATCATATACTGTTCATTAACATGTTGCAGTAGTGTAGTATTGAATTAACTACTGCACAATAATATTTTGAAACACTGGGCACTGCCAATATATTTATGAACTCGACTGTACTAGACTAGCTGTGTTACGTTATACTTTTCATTTTTCAAATAGTAATAAATTTAGTAATATACAACTATCTAGACTAAGAATCTGTATTTTGCTTTTTTCTTTTTAATGCACAATAAGAGACAGCCTAAATCACAAATAAGCGAATTAATTTTAGTGTTTCTCTTTCCACTAGCTAAGAAAAGATGGGCTGTAAACTATATTATGGAAACTAAGCGTTAATTACGCTAAAACTATATATACTAACTAATTTTGTACAAATAAATATGAAAATCCCATATTATTTGTGCTGTGATGTAGTAGTTTAAACTCCAACAAAATGTAGTGGTTTAGCTGCAAATCTTTAAATACATAAAACATAATACTAATTACTCTAGCATTCATATAGCAAATTGCAGAAAACTACTTTGTAGTGTATTACAGTGTTTAAATATAAAATTGAAGCAAAAAGTTCAATACTTACAAGATCTATAGGAAGACATATTTTGTTTGCTATAAACAAGAATATTTGACTGCCATCATAGTAATCGTAGTAATTCGTCGACATTCTGAACGTTGATCGACGCAACGTTTAAGACTTTTCTTTGGCCACTCCTCGCCTGTTTATTGTTATAACTACTTTCTCTCGTTTATCTGAAACAATGAAAACGAGATTCACAAAACATTGAATCACAAAAGTTCATACTAATATTAAAAAACGCATACACACAATCTAAGTGCTGATATGAACTCAGAAGGTTATTGCACAAAAGAATCCTAAAATTAAATTAGTAAATTTTTTCTCAGTTTGTCAACAACACCATCATCAACGAAAAAAGTACACACACTGACATCTAACTGACAATTAGAGTGACACACACATTTGACAGCTATGGGCACGACGAACACGACGAACACGATGCCGCGATGCCACAGATATGGATTAGAGCGCGATGCAGTCTGGTGCTGCTTTTACACTGCGCGGAAATTAGCCAAGTCAAGTGAATGTGAACACACACCGAACAATGGGGTGGGAACATGAAGCTACAGATAAAAATGGAGGCCACACTCCGAATACCTACTTGAAGCACAAACTAAGTATCACTATCTCGCTCTCTGTGGGCAGACTCGCTCTTTCTAAATAAACAAAAAATATAAAATTGCTCAAATTCAATGAAACCAATGTAAAATCTTTATTTCTTGACATAGGTATCATTAAAAATGATAAGTGTAATTACTGGTAAAACGTTTTAGGAAGAAATTACTGTAAAAAATGTGAAAAATGTTTACAATGATCCAATGTCGGAAATCACGAAATAAACACTTACGCGTGGAATCTTATGTCACTTCCAGGACACCACGTACTACCGCAACCACGCACTACAAAATTTTGCACCAATTCTTGTGATAAAACAATGATTATTTCCTGTAAACAATCTCAAACGAAATTAACTGCTTAATAAACAAAATAGTAAACAACCGCCATGATGGGCCGGATTGGGCCGATGTTGCCACATGGTACCGATTACCCAGGAATTGGGATTGTAATTCCCTGATTCGCCAACACATTAAGCCTAAATGGCCGACAATTTTGTGATTTTTTATTTAACTAGGTAATCTTAGTTTCAAATATTAATTATTTATTTGTTTAACTTCTGATTTGGTTAGTGAATTGGCTATTTCGAAGAATTTACAAGGAGATTTAAATCAGAAGATAGCAATACTACAGTTCACACTAAAAAGAGAGGTAGGGCCGCAGAGAGCGAGATAGATATAAGTAGGTATTTGACTCAAGTTTTTGTTCCAACTCTGCCCTCCATTTTTATCTTTAGCTTCATGGGTGGGAATGAAAAATGAATGATTTTCTTCCCAACCCCACTGTTCGGTGTATGTTCACTCCACAGATATGGATAGATGCAACAACATGTGTCAAAAATTGTATGAAGCCGAGCGTGCCACTTTTTAAACGTCATTAGTGTCATTTTAGCGAATTTTAGTGATTGCCGCAACGTAAAAGTAATCGTATCATCGTACTGCATTCGCAAAGTCATCGAATGATATCGTGTGACTCGATTCAAAAATTAATTAATTCCGATAAAACTGATATTTTGTTAAATTTATAGCTAGTCTGACTGTAGATTAAAATAATTTTGTAGCGGTAGACGTTATTCTACAATTCTACATTATTAATTTGCAAATAATATTTTTGTTGTGCCTAATGTTTATGAAAGTAATGATCGTTATTCCATTATGTTAAATAGTACTACTAGTAATTCATACTTAATTCCATACTTTTAAATATCCTAGTAAGTAAATGACCTAGTTTCATAAAATAAAGACTATTTTACTCAAGCTTTTTATTTTTAATAAATGTAAAAATGCGTAGTTTTTCCAATACGTTTTCTTTCATAAAGCTAAGTCAGGTATAGCCTGACCAGGAACATAAAAACCCTGGCACGGAGGCGCGTCAATTGCATTTGATAGTGCAACACTGAGTACAGTCGTACCTGTGTTAAATTAATAGGCTAACTTTATGTATCAGGATTCAGAATAATTACGGGCTAATTTGATATTTTCATAAATTAACGAAAAAATATTATTATAGGTAACCTGGTTTAAATAGATTAAATGAAACCATCAATCGAGTTAGTAGGATTTATTTTATTATTCATCAATAATCAAATTCAGAACTTGAATATTCAACTGCAATGTCTGCTCATGAACGCTTCAAACTCGGTACTTCTAGTGACAAAAAACTTTAAAATAGGTATTTGAAACAAACCACAGCTAATTTTCATAGTGGACTGTACTATACGATAAACATGTCAGTTAATTTGACAACCTTTGTCGGAAACATTATTCAATGAAAATATTGTCCGAACCCTTAGTATTTCTCTTCGATAAATACTTTAACACATTGTGAACCACTTTTCTTTCACGACTATAAAAAGATTTTAGCAATTTAATTCACAAAATCAATTGCGCACATTTAAAAGAAAGTTTGTTTACACTTTGACAGCAATAGACTGACATGCAAGGTGACATGTCAATGAAGTTTTCAGTAACTGTTGCCATTAAAAGAAATTAGTACCATTAGTTTTCCGCAACATGGCGAGGGTTTTTATGTTCCTGGTCAGGCTTTACCTAGTTTTGAAGATATTTCTAAACGACAAAATCTCGGGTGTCGTATACATAGACTAGTAATAGTGTATTCTATGGGCGACGGTAATCACTTACCATCAGGTGATCCGTCTGCTCGTTTGCCTCCTATCACATAAAAAAAAAAATACTGTGATCACTGACCTAACTTCTTGATTTGTATATTTCGACGTTATACAGTGCACTCTGTCTTCCGCGATCACTGATCTAACTTGTTTTATAATTCTTCTACTGCTACTTTATTCTAATTAATTACATATTTGTTACTCGTTGCTGTTAATTACAATTCTCAATCCGTAAATAATTTCTTCTCTCTACCGTGTTCGTACTACTGTCCTCGTAAAATCATCGTATCCGATTGTTGTAATCGGATTACATGAACATCACTCGACCATGTATGTCCATTTGGACATATCGGAATGGCACGCTTTGACTAGCAACTTGCTGTATCTACTTTAATCCATATCTGT
Source organism: Ostrinia nubilalis (assembly GCF_963855985.1). Classification (NCBI taxonomy): domain Eukaryota; kingdom Metazoa; phylum Arthropoda; class Insecta; order Lepidoptera; family Crambidae; genus Ostrinia; species Ostrinia nubilalis. The sequence goes on along the minus strand of NC_087096.1, from coordinate 8,235,412 downwards.
GGTTCACTCACATTAACTTGACTTGGCTAATTTCCGCGCAGTGTAAAAGCAGCATGGCTCTATAGACTAACAAATATTATAACATCAATGATGGCATGATGCTTTACAAAGCTACAGAAAAAGGCCGGAAAGACTCTTGTCCGAGTCCGAGGCCGTAAAATACTTAAAAGAAAGTGGAACGAAAAATAGACACAAAAAAAATTAACTCTCATCATCTCATCCATGCATCATCCATGTGGTTCTAAGACTTCTAAGCATGAGTTGCGAAAATGTGTGGGGGTAAAATTAAAAATAATACAAATTCTCACACACAGAGCTTCTCACAGATGAGACTGTGACTATTACCACAGAATACATAATAGTAGCAGGGTAGATCCGCCGATTTTATTCCGCGGGATTTATTTTACGTTTTTTGAAAAACTTAACAGGGATGCGTGCAAACTAGCTTAAACTGAAAGGTTAAGCAATAAGCTTTTTAGATCAGTGTGAGGCCCTTAGATTCAATCGTGATTTTAGAAGTAACAAGCGTCCAAATATTTTTTCACAAAATGGTAATGACGTTTTCCTAATGGTAATGATTTTATTAAAATGGTAATGATCTTATGTTAATGGTGATGACGAAATATATTTTATAGTAATACATTAAATTAAAATTACTTAAAAACTAAAATTTAAATATAATTGTTTAGCTAAACACCAATTTTATCTATGTTATTTTCCTAGCTAAGCACGTACCTATTAAAGAATGGGTTGGAAATAAAAATAAATGTATTCAATATTTTAATGAATTTATTGAATTTCGATACCTTCAGGTTCAATTGTCGTATAAACCAAAACCCTACTTTTCAGGAGAGCCAAAAAACGATTTTTTTTTTAATAAAAAATTCGTAACTTTTTTATTTGAGAAGTTATAAAAAAATGTCCAAGAGAAAACATTTTTCAATTTTTGTGATGAAAAAGTCTAAATATTTAAAAAATGGGCATCTTCAGTAGTTTTAAAGTTAGCTTGGAGTTACGTCGTTGAAAAAGGCACTCGGCGGTTTATACGACCCATTATATTTGACCTAAAAATAACTCTTTACGTCGTATTTGAATTTTTTGTAAGCACGAGACTGAAATTGATGGCTTAAAGACCATTAGATGTATTTTTTTTGGTTTATATACCCATTGATAAAGTGATTTATTCAAATGTATTATTAAAACTATGTATGTAAATAATGTATTGTTTACTATTTCCAGGCTTTTGTTGTTTCTGTTTATATTTCTAATAATTCTAAACAAAACTAACCACCATAAATTTTGAACAAAAAAATACAATTACAGCAAAACATTAAGACAGCTTTCCTGGTTCTCTGCTGACGCATATTGATTTCGTTTGGTTATGATAAATTTTGCATGAAGAGAAGAGCCCCAGTATGCTCAGGAGAAGGATTTGTAATTTTTTGAGAATTTCTCTAAGGAATTTATATTTTTACAAGAAACCCAAATTTAAATTACAGCTAAAAGTAACCACTACTGGCAACAATTAAAAGTTGGAGTACTTGTAAAGTAATAAACTATTACAGAACATCTCAAAAGGGTATAAAATGAGCACACTATGGCTTGTTTTCTTTGTTTAAAAGTCTTGAATTCATCACATTTAGTCGAGATCAATAGGCTAGATGACAAAATTTCAATTATTTGTCCGTCAAACAGATAATTAGAAAATAATATCGACGGTCCCTACGTATAGTTCAGTATCTACCAGTTCCGTGATTTGCCGTTTTTGTTTGCAAAACCTTCAGAGCACCCAAGAGTTTCGGCTCAGTTAAAAAAAAATACAGTTTTTATTCAAATTGAACCTTAAAACGTCAAAAAACAAATCCCGCAACTACAAAATTAGAACGATTTCCGCAGTAAAATTGCATTAGTGGGAGTTAAGAAATTTTACGTTGGACCGCACGCCTTAATCCGCGCGCCCAGCCCCGCAACTGCCACTTTCATCCGCGCAGATCGAGTAAATTGATACGTAATTTATGAAGGAAATAGGTATTATTATGATTTCTGACTTAATTTATTTCAGTCAACATTAAACCAACGGTAAATTTATCAGTTAACTGTAGGCATAACGTAGTTGCGTTGTTTTACTCGGGAAAATTAAAGTAACTATTATAAGTAGGTGGCACTTACTTATTTTTACGTCGGAAAATTCAAGAATCTTCTAGCCGTAACTGCCACTATAAATGTTTTACTTTGGAAAAGTTTGTTTTATGTCTATAAGTTAGTGCCAGTAACGGTGTTTTACGCTGAGAAATTGTATTTTAGCAATATTTGGTGGACACAAAAGTGAAGACAAAACAATATAAAATATGATATACAACACGACTGAAGTATCTAGGGTCATTTATTAGACTCAACGCAACCAAGTTCTTCTCCTATACTACTTTATAATACATGATATAAGTAAAAAATTGTAAAATTTATTTTATTTATTAATTAAGCATATTAAGGCATTCAGAAATAAAGATAAGCAGGTAACACTTACAAACAAAAGTTTAAATTAACTGCATTTAGAATCTACTATTACATGATAATGCTTACATGATATTGCAAACATATACCCGTCAGAAGGATGAGGTATACCCACTAAAAATACCCTGGTGCCCCGTCACTCTCTATAAGTGCTAACTTTGAGATTCCGGACAAAGATCTCCCACCTCCACGGCGACAGTTGGGACGAGAGCAACTGGAAGTACACAGCTTTTCCGTACACACACTCACCATCAGCAGACGGTGGTGGTGGCCTATCTATGCAATGCCTTCCGTGCGGCCTCACGCCCCCGTTACGCTGGCCATTACCGAGGAAGGAAGATAGGAGGCAATCATACTGTCACCTTCCCTGGAGCGAATTAAAATGCACCCGCACTTGGTTCGTAGTTGCGATATCGTACTGCAGCTTCTTGTGGCACCTTGTCTTCTCAGATAGATGTGCTTCATTACCACCTAACTTTTGTTACCGTCCACATAGCTTTGACTATGCTATCCCGCAAGAATATGGTGTGTCGTATGCTCCTAGCCACCTCAATACAGGTAGGGCTCGAAGGATCCGTGCCCAGTCATGGTGCGATCGCTAGAGCAACCTTAAACTTCAGCACGAGTGCGAATAAGGTTCGGCGACCCAACTTAGCCACGGCCCACGGCGAGGTGGTTTATCAACTATTAGACTACAGCACAGTCTAGCGAGTCTCACGTCAAACGGCCTCTCTGTCCTCCTATGGCGGAGCTTTCACCTCGTTCTTCACGCTGCGTTAAAGACGACGATGTAGCCCTGTAGACTTTCTGGGCCTGTTAAGGTCTTAGAAGATGGGCAGCGTTACCCTTTCCTATGAGGGTGATGCCTTAGATGGGACAGAATCATGCTTTTGAGGGTACCAGTATAGATAGCGTATCTCCATAGCCTTCCGACATGAGAGTTTTCGCACCTCCAAATTAGGGAAGCAGCCATGAAAAAGCAAGCTGTCTTCCATTCGCACGGCGACGGATTGGAAAAAGTGCGAGCTGCCACTGGTTATATACATAAGGTCACCGTATTTGCGCTCACTACTTGGCGCCACTGGTGATTAACAGGATAACTCTTAGATATTTTATCTGGGCCTTAGTTTTGACAGTGGTGTGGGCGTCAAGTGAAGGTGTCAGGGATGCCTTTAAATATATGTGGTCCCTGGCCTAGGGCGACCATAATGCCGTCTGTGGCGACCAGGCAAGCCACCTCGCTGTGAAAGTTATTTATTTATTTATGAGGATATTCTTGTAATGATGAAACTATCTGCATGACCGATACCTTGAAATATCCATGCCTTGAAAAGGGTTCCATTTAGTACCCAGTTGTATTCAATGTTCCACAAGATCGAACTCAAAAAAGAGCCATGTGGATCTTCGTACGCGATGCCATGCTGTCAAACTTGGCCGGCACTATTGATAAAGAAAATTTACCGGTTCTACAAGTATTCTTCAGTCAAAAGACCCCTTAGATAATGAAGAATCTTAAGGCATTGAGTGCCTCCAAAATGCAACTATCTGGGAAACGAGGCGGGACGCTGTTATGCCTCGTCGAGCAGGACTATGGGCCTAGAGTGAGAGTGGAAGATGTGGTGTCAAAGTAAGACTGATGTCAAGATGTCAGACAACTACGCCGTATCAACCGCTGATGGGATTTATTGAAAGACGTGTATTAGCTGCCGAATGCTTTATTGCACTGATTATAAAAATGTTAGAACTACCAAAGTCCCAAATGTAGGTCAGGCGTAGCTGGGCAAAGTGCATGAATAAAATGCAAGTTAACAATAAATTAATTAGTAATAAAAATGTGCGAGTTGACTCGTACAGAGAGTTACTGTCAATAGTAGCTGAACTTTGTTCCCGTGTACAACTACTTATGTGGCAGTTAATAATTTAAACAAATATATTACTCCGACGTAAAAGTTAGTAAGTACCACTTACGTAATTTGTAATTAGAAACTTTCCATTGTATAAGTGAGTAAATGACAAATAATACACTTATTGTGATTATTTTTTGATAATTCTTCATGTTTTATAAAATATACCTCATATAAAACTATCATACCAAATTTCATCAATGTATGATAAATAGAACGCGAGCTACACATGTTTAAACCTTCAAACCGCTCTCCTGTAAAATTGACCGTTTTCAGATACGTTTTTATACGTAGGGACCGTCGATATGAGACTCATATTTTTTATTTTCTTTCATAATTTAATAATAACAGTGCTACATCGAGTTGAAATGGCGCGATACGTCACGCTTGAGTAGAATTTTTACTCAAAAGTGACGTCACGCGACATTTCAACTCAATATAATACAGTAATTCTTCGATTATGGGAAAAATTAAAGTATGAGTCTAAATTTTCTAATTCTCTGTCTGACAGACTAAATAGAGTTTCGATTTCATGACCCGGTCATCATCCCTATTCACGGATGTACTGGACCTGGAAAGCAACCTTATATATCTAGTTATTATCTTTAAAAGTAGAAACAATCAACTTTCTTTAACTTTATAAATAAGAAAAACTTACTTACTGTACATACATACATATGTGATGCAATAAATAAATGAATATGAATATGAAACAGATAATTACCATATTGAATACGTGGACTTACGACGTTGAATCTGGACATAAAACGCCATGTCTTTAGGCGTAAAAACCATTTTCAATTACGAGAGAGTTTTACGTCCTGGCTTAAAAAAATGTATGGTTGATACATCTTAGCAAAAATACCAAAAACAAGCGTTCGGTTTTTACACTGTTTATAAGGTATTTATTTATCTTTTACGCTATAGTTTTTTGGGGCGTATAAACATTTTTTTAGCGAATTTAAATATTTCGAATATACAGCTCGATAGAGAAAAAAATTCTGATTAAAATGGTATATATAACTCGATTTGGCCAAAATGGTTTATACGACAATTGAACCTGAAGGTGTCGATTTGGAACAATACGGACATTAGTTAAATTTTTTTTACGTTCCTAATATTATTCAGAATCAGAAAAAATATATATTTACACCAATGAGGATTTTGATTGAAAAATATGCCTAGGTACTCTTACTTAGACTTACACAATAGTCAACATACAAGAAATGAATAAAAAAACGTCTTTTCGTAAACTAATAAAAAACCTTCTCATTTAAAAACAAAGCTTAAAGAACAATGGGACAAAACGTCCCCAGAACTGTAGCACTAGTAACTTTAATACCTACCTTGTATGATAGACCATGCTAATACCCGACCGATCTCTCTAGCTACAATCACGGCAAAGGTCCTTGACAGTGTGCTTGACTCTCTACTAGATAAATATTTAAAATCACATAATGCTCAATTCGGGTTTAAGCCTGGACTGTCGACCGAGAGCGCCATCCTTAGTCTTAAGCACACTGTCAGGTACTACACGGATCAGGGGACTTCCATTTACGCATGCTTCCTCGACCTCTCCAAGGCGTTCGATCTTGTGTCTTATGACATCCTTTGGGATAAGATGAGGAGGCAGGGCGTCCCGTCAGAAGTATCACAAATATTCCATTATTAGTATGCTAACCAGATTAACAGCGTAAGATGGGCTAACGTTTTTTCTGAGGAGTATGGGTTGCAGTGCGGGGTGAGACAGGGTGGGCTGACGTCTCCCAGGCTTTTCAACCTATACGTAAATGACCTCATTGTTGCCCTTAGCAGTATGCGTATTGGATGCTGGGTAGATGGTGTTTGTATCAACAACATAAGCTACGCTGATGATATGGTACTGCTGGCGCCAACAATGGGGGCTCTCAGAAAGATGGTGGGTGTGTGTGAAGCGTATGCTAAATGCCATGGCTTATTTGTATAATGTGAAGAAGAGCGAATACATGGTATTTAAGGCCGCCAGTAAATGTCCAAACGTGGTACCCGACCTCTTGCTGAATGGGGTAAAGTTAAACAGAGTCACTAAATTTATCTCGGACACTACGTTACTGATGACCTTAAAGATCATGTTGATATCGAGAGGGAACGAAGGGCGCTGGCAGTAAGGTGTAATATGTTGGCTCGCAGGTTTGCCCGATGTAATGACCATGTCAAGATCACTCTGTTTAAAGCATACTGTCAGAGTCTATACACGGGAAACCTATGGACCACGTACTCGCAGAAATCGCTTGGCGTCCTTCGGGTCCAATATAACAACGGTTTCAGGGTGCTGTTGGGCTTGCCTCGCTTCTGCAGTGCTTCGGAAATGTTTGCTCAGTCGCATACTGACGGCTTCTTTGCTGTCCTATGCAAGAAGACTGCCTCGTTGCTCAGTAGGATACGGGCGAGCCCCAACAGTATCCTGAAGACCGTGGCGGAGAGGTACGACTCTCCTATTATCCGACATTTCCTTCGGCTACTTCTTACCGAACGGGTTGGATAATTAGTGGTATGTTATAATAAGTAAATTACTAACATAGTTGTATAAGGCACCCATTTAGGTACCCCTACTAACCATGTGGATCATTGTTATCTTTAAATGAATAAATTGAATTGAATACTATAATTTTATTATATGACAGCTCAAGTGTGACATGTCTCAGAAAAGTTATATCAAAAATAAAAATTCATAAGCAACCCTGAAAAAATACATACAAAATCACTTTTGACCAATTTCAAAGGGCACGACAGCTTGACCCCGGGACAATTCGACCCCTGTGACAACTCGACCCCTGCTACAACTCAAACCCTGCGACAACTTGATTTTTTTCAACACTCAACACTTTTAACTTACTTCAAAATAATGGTTTCACGACTGCTGGACAGTGGCGGCGTAGCATGGGTTGGCACCCGGGGCATAGCACAGCACAGCATCCCCCGTCATAAGTCCTTAATGTAAGTAAGTTGGGTATACATATAGTGGGGAGGTAAGACACCCCAAAATGGTCTGGTGCACCCCCTCTTTTGGGTTACCGATTGAATGAATGAAAGGTGTTAGTTCGAATGAGCTATATGATACTAATCGCAACACCCCCCCCCCCCCCCAATGAGTACTAATCTGCGTGACTTTTGTCACCCCCTGATGAGTACCCCCCCCCCCCCTTACGCCGCTAGTGGCTGGACCCTACGACTGCTTAACCCTACGACCACTCGAACCCTCCGACAACTTGTACTTGTGACCCTGTGACAAGTCGAACACTGTGACACGTCAACCCCTGCGACTACTCTGAGCATTTATTGTAGATACAGTTCAGGCATTGATTGATGGAGCTAAATGGTTTACAATAAGTATCATAGTTGAATATTTTGGACTTGTCGTAGGGGTCGAGTTGTCCGGGTCAAGTTTTTGTAGGGTCGAGCTTCGTTTAAAGTAGGTTAAAATTAATTTAATCTTGTTATCGCAGGGGTCGAGTTGTCACAGGGGTCCAGTTGTCGAACTGTCGTAGGGAACCTACGACAGTTCGACCCCGATGACAACTATGATACTTATTGTAAACCATTTAGCTCCATCAATCAATGCCTGAACAGAATCTAGAATAAATGCTCAGAGTAGTCGCAGGGGTTGACGTGTCGCAGTGTTCGACTTGTCACAGGGGTCGAGTTGTAATAGAGATCGACTTGTCGCAAGGATCGAGGTGTCCAGGTCGAGTTTTCTTAACGCTCAAGCAGTCGTGATACCGTTTGAAGTAGGTCAAAAGTAATTTAATCGAGTTGTCGCAGGGGTCAAGTTGTCGGAGGGTTCGAGTGGTCGTAGGGTTCAGCTGTCGTATGGTCCAGCAGTCGTGAAACCATTTGAAGTAAGTCAAAAGTGTTGAGTGTTGAAAAAAATCAAGTTGTCGCAGGGTTTGAGTTGTCGCAGGGGTCGAGTTGTCACAGGAGTCGAATTGTCCCGGGGTCAAGCTGTCGTGATACCCATTGAAGTCGGTCAAAAGTGATTTTGTATGTATTTTTTCAGGGTTGCTTATGGATTCTTATTTTAGATATAACTTTTTTCTGAGACATGCATGTCACACTTGAGCTGTCATATTATAATAAAATTATAGTATTATCATGTACTATCATATTATAAGGTAGGTATTAAAGTGCTACAGTTCTGGGGACGTTTTGTCCCATTGTTCTTTTAGGAAACCATTCATAGTCATCATTACCATATACAAAGTGTCATCACCATAAGCCTAAATGATATGGTAATGATGTTAATGGTAATGACGAAAACGATTTTAAAATTATATAAAAATAATTGTCACCACTATTGGGACACCTCAATATCGCCATTTTTTTATTGTAATCACATGCTACAAAGTGCTAATTATTAGAAAAATATCGATATATAAAACTTACCAAATCGCACAAAATGGGAATGACGCGAGCCGATGACAAACTGCGAGTGTCTCTCGTTTTCGGAGTTTAAAAAGTCTCGGAGCTGCGTAAATTTTACGTGCATTCTGTTCTGTTACGAGCAACGAATTGAAGAGTGGGACGCGCGGACACAAGCGGGGATAAGTCGCGTCGCGGCCACATTAAAGAACCTTTGATGCTGCCGCGATGGCTATGACGATTTCTCGTGACAATATTTCAATTCATGATTCCATTTTATTGGCTAATACGATTTCAATATAATTTTGTTATTTTGTCACGGTAAATATGTACATTTTAAATTTATAATCAAAATCTGGTCTGTGTATAGGTAAAGTAAAAAAAATTAAAAGACAACGGCAAAGGTCAGTATTTTTACTGTGATGGTAATGACGTTTAGTGCGTGTTTTCTTGATTATCGAAATAACTTGAAGTATTTAATCAATATGGATCATGGCGCCTTATGTGGAAACTTGTATGAATCGTTATTCAGAAGTTTAATTTACCAGAACTACAACAGTTTTTTTTTTATCGATCGGAACATAAGTTTTTTACTGTTTCGCGGATTTACCCAGCAACAGAAATTGCACTCCTTTGATCAGGATCAGATGCCGACATTTTAACGGTAATAATAATAATGCAAAATTTGCAACGAACCTGGTGCATTCGAAATCGCACCTTAATACTACGCTCACAAGAGCGCAATTTTTTGTAATCAGAATTTATCTACCTCGCAGCTCAAGCGTCAGGGTTGTATAAGCAAAGTAAAATAAATAAAAACTTAATTTTAAGAAGCATGTATTGTATTTACGATTGGCAAACGTTAATCTAGTGGTGTTTGTATTTCGTACCATCTCCAAAGTACCTATTAATCCTTCAAGGCCCGCGAATCTAGACACAATAGATAATCAATTGAGAATGTTACTAGGTATGCAAAATCACTTGAAACCTATGTTACAGTTAGGCTTTTACATTTACAAATACATTAGTTTTTATTTCATTCAAAAATACCCAGTAGTTATGATTTTATAGGCATTCAAAGTTCGCTTAAATATTGAGTCCCGCCGACGGTCACGTGACCCCGCGTGACGTACATTCACAGTGTCCGCTCACTAGAAAACGGATATAAACATACTTAAATACATTTTTTTTTGTAAATACAAACTTATTATACATATTAACACCCAGACCCATCACAGAAATTAAAATTGAACCAAACCCAAACTTGATGCGATTGTGTCGTTTTATTGCGAATTACCTTCCAGCTCCATCATTAGACCCTGATTACTACGCACTTTTAAAATTCAATATCTTGGAAACTAATTGACGTATCGAAATAATTCTTTCACGTGTATTTTTTATTTTTAAAAGAGAATACAGAAAGCTAGAAAACAAAATTAGTGAACATTCTTCATTGTTATGACATTAATGAATGCCCTCTGGGACTCAAGCGGTTAATAAACTTCAGTGTTGCGATAATTCGAAATTGGACAAACGTTTTAAAAGGTGTAGTGTCGGAAACAAGACACGGTGAAGTAAAGTTAATGTTTTTATTAGCTAAAATAATGTTTTTGCTACAGCTTTTTGTCAAAAGTATCTATTTTAAATTTATTTAAAAAATTCAGTTATTTTTAATTATTTAAATTACTACAGTTAATTATTATTTCTAAATATTACGATTTTCCATTATAAAGACGAATAACAGTGCTGTTGGAACAATAAACCTTGATTGCGACGATGATCGACCGAGCGTGTATAGGTACGCATGTGTTGTACACAGGCGCGTGGCGGCCCTGACTGATTTGCAACTTGGAGTTGTCGCGCGCTGTAGGTAATTGAGAATGTTACTAGGTATGCAAAATCACTTGAAACCTATGTTACAGTTAAGCTTTTACATTTACAAATACATTAGTTTTTATTTCATTCAAAAATACCCAGTAGTTATGATTTTATAGGCATTCAAAGTTCGCTTAAATATTGAGTCCCGCCGACGGTCACGTGACCCCGTGTGACGTACATTCACAGCGTCCGCTCACTAGAAAACGGATATAAACATACTTAAATAATTTTTTTTTTGTAAATACAAACTTATTATACATATTAACACCCAGACCCATCACAGAAATTAAAATTGAACCAAACCCAAACTTGATGCGATTGTGTCGTTTTATTGCGAATTACCTTCCAGCTCCATCATTAGACCCCGATTACTATATAGAATTAAAATACTCATCAATACAAAACGAACGAGCCCAAACTCGATGCATTTAAGTCGTTTTATTATAGAGTTCCTATGGCCACCTTCCAGCTCCATCATCAGATCAGCTCCATGTCATCATAATATTGCATGGTCATCCAAATCACATGTGTTTGCGAAATTTCAGCTTAATCGGTTGCCTGGAAGTGGGTCTTAATTCAGTTTGCAAGATTCCACCCATACAAATATGAGCCAGTCGTTGTAATATGACGTCACGCGCATAAAATGGCGGGCCGGCCGCCGCCCGCACTTTTAAAATTCAATATCTTGGAAACTAATTGACGTATCGAAATAATTCTTTCACGTGTATTTTTTATTTTTAACAGAGAATACAGAAAGCTAAAAAACAAAATTAGTGAACATTCTTCATTATCTCGGCCGGCATAGGCGAGTGACGGAGGCCTGCTATTACTGCTATTACGTGCTGTTTTGACGCCTGTGAGACTGGTTGAGATAGGAAATCTTTAGACATCACCTACTCTCTCATCTGTGCAGAACGTTTATCAATTTCCCAATTTCCTAGGAAATTTAATTTTATAAAGTTTATTTGCCAAAATAAAATATTACATAATAATATTTAAAGTTAACTACTTAATTAATCTAAACTAAACCTAATTTAAAAATAAAATAAAATACAAGGCTTCTAAATAAGGAAATTTATAATTGCGGTTCTTGTTATTTTCAGGTGATATAGCCAAAGAGAAACTTTGTTTTAGGTACTAGGCATTGAAGTAATATTACTACGTATAGAACAGACATCGCGAACAAAATATGTACAGTGCGGGGTGCGGGGCGGGAATTTGACGGACAGCTGTCAGTCAAATCCATGACTATCAAGTTTCATAATTTATGGCGATAAAATCTGCACCAGAAAATGTCGTACTTCATTGATAGGATTGCACGAATAGTGACGTTCCTGCGGTCGCCTCATCATAGACATTGTGAAACGATTGTGAAAATAAACAAATCGGCTAAATTGTGTTAAATTTTCATGGTGCTCAATAGCAAAAAGGTTCAGCTACTTACATTATTTTCTTTTATTATATTGTGCGTTTCCTGTAATGTAATCTAAGCTCCCCTCCCTTAGACTAAAATTAGCCCTCCTAGACAAGTGACAAAACGTAGCAGTTGAAACATTCGAAATCACTTCGCTCTGCCGTTTTTTTGGTGTTAGTTACTTCACTCTGTGATGCGATTTTAAAATTACAACTGGCGATTCCGAATTCACAACTGAGGGGACTGAGGCTAATCGTGTTACTTGTGCTACAAGTGCGTATGCTTAAGTCATTAATTATTTTTCTTCCCGATTAAAATCTAATGTAATCGATAATCGCCTTGAGAATCGTTAACTGGTATTTTCTAATTCGATAAAAAAAATACCCATCTCTAGTTTAAAACTGTCATCCAACAGCGCACGAAATATTATGAGTTATAGATAATGATACCATTACAGAGGCGACACTTCGTTTACGTTTAGTTTCTGCCTATTGAATTGGATACTGTAAGGAAACATCGTCATCATCATTTTAGCTACTGGACGTCCACTGCTGAACAAAGGCCTCCTCTAATGATTTCCACATCGCCCAGTTGATAGTGGCCTGCACCCAGCGTCTTCCTGCTATCTTCAGTCAGTCCATCTTGAGATTTTAGAAAAATTCCCACTCGTCACGGTAGGAACAAAGCTAGGGATGACCCACGCCTTCACTCCAGAACCAATAAAATAACTGAAAGTCAGAAACTTTCAGTTATTTTATTGTCTCTATTGTTAACTATCTCAGTGGTTGAGTACACGTATAATAGCTGTGAGGTAGAAGTTACGGGACTATTCCCACCTCTCCTTTTCACCGCTGCATCTCCTGTGTAGCTAGCACCTAGACTAGTTGATTTAAAGCCAAGGTATATCAGTTTTTAGGTAATGACTTAGTGCATCTAAAAATGTAAAACTTTCTAGTTTTTTGTAACATTGAAAAATCTAAAAAGAAGTCTTTTTACCAAGTGTTTCTAAGAAATTTAAATGGAAGCTTTTGATGACAACGTATTGCTTACTTTTTCAGCTGTCGAACGAATCACTTTTATACTCATAGGTCCTGTACATCGGTAGATTTGGTAAATAAATGAATCCATCCGGACTCAGAAACTAAAAAAATTAAAATAGCTGTAATTTTTTAATACTGGATTTGTCGATTAAATTGATCATATTACTGCACCCTAACGGGTCGGACACTGGTGACCAGACACACTGTACAATTATTATAATTTTAGCCTATCTCGTGAGCTAGGTGTCAATAATTAGGGTGATTTACTAACTAACCAGTCGCATACGAACAACAGCAGTGAGATTCAAACAAGTTTGATCCATGATGCCGCACGACTATTGTGTGAGCCCACCCGTAACCCAAGCTTATTTAGCTTAACACAAGGGGCTGGACGGGACTATTAGTAATTTGTGCAATACAAAGTGCTTATAATCTTTAAAAAAATCTTTTTATTGCTGTATTAACCTTCCTTTCGTATACTAATTTATGCGTCAGTGTCAAGTCTGCGATTTTTATTTCTTTGAAATTTTCGTAAAATGGCTGCCGCCGCGGTGACGCCTTGTAATTAACAAATTAAAATTAAATTAGTGTTTTAAAGTGCATAAATGTACAACTTAATGGTAAAAAGTCATTCCTTGATTTTTACTTAATATGTATCTGGAGTTATTTGAACAGTATTTTCGTCTATAGGATGGCATATTTCAAAAAACAAAACTGCACTCAAGCGTGTTGTCACAGCAACCGCTGAGCACATACTAATTGAATTTCGGTCCATGGACCTATTTACGTGCCAGAAACAGTCTAGTTGACATGTCTTCTCTAGTACGTAGTACATTATAACTCAATGGTACTAGGTAGGTATTTTTTAAACAGCTATTAGAAATTGCGATTTTTTTAAAATTTATATAATAATTAGATTTAATTTAAATGAATAGCATTACAGACATACAATAAGCACTGCAATAATAGGTATTTATCATAAGCACAGAATAACTTCGCTATATCACTACATGGTTTTAGACCATGTCACATCCATGTCATTGTACTTATGGCTAAAAATAATGGTGACTATGTTGGACACGCGTCCACTTTACCAAAGACACCAATTACGACACTAAAAATGTTTTTTTTTAAGCCCGGACTTTAAATGAAACCCCGCTCGGACGCACCCTAAACAAATCTGAAGAATCCCGGACGGATGGTAGCCCTAGACAAGCTAAACTTCGTGAATTCATTTTTTTACACTATTAATGATTTGTGTAAATTGAAATGAAAGTCTGGGTTTAATGTATTAACGCTTCTAACGTATTTTTTAATTTCATTGAACACAAATCTAGAGGAGATTTTTTATCAACATTTTCAATTTGGATATTTGATCCTGCTTTCAGAAGCATACAAGCTACAACTTCTCGGTCTTCTTCACAAGCCAAATGTCTGAAATAAAAAAAACAAAGTGGAATAATAAATTAGTACCTAGACTGACTTCATTTATTAATTTTTAAAAGGAACTGCTAAATAAATAATGAAATCGATCAAAGAATTTATGAAGATACTTACAAAGGAGTTGCTCCAGTAGAATCTTGGGAATCTATTTTTAATTCTGGGGACTTTATTAGCATGTCAACAATATTAGTTCTACCCTGAGCAGCCGCACGGTGCAATGGTGTAGCTTTTAATGCATCTGTTTGATTAACATTAGCACCAGCTTCAATTAGCAAATTTGCAATCTAAAATTTAAAAATAAATAATTTAAAGATCAACTAATCCAATTGTTACATTTTTTTTTTCATATTATGATTCTTTAAAGTAAACTTTACCTCGATATGTCCTTTTGAACAAGCATAATGCAATGATGATTGACCTCGATTATTTTGATGGTGTACATCTGCTCCTCGGTCAATCAATAACTTAACCACAGCAAGTCTTCCAGCTGAGGCAGCCAATGTCAGAGGGCTGGAGTTTGTATCATCTACAGAGTTTACAGGACTTCCACTATCAATCAAAAAGTCAACCAAGTTTTCATTTCCACCAATGGCAGCCCAGTGCAAGAGAAGACGCCCATTCTAAAAACACACAACAATTATATAGGGTTCCCGCGATATTATAGTGAAAAAATAAAGAGTACAGTATATAAAGTTTCTTTGAACTTTGCTACCTGACAATATGTAATTAACATAACATTGTTTAACCCATTTAGCCCTACCGTACCCTATGTGGTACGGTATCTTTTTGAAAATATTTTGAAGTACCAAACTGTTATCAATTTGTAAAAATGATTGTAACAGTAAGCTTAAAGTGATTATTTTACATAAAAAAAAATAAAAATATGTTTTAACAAGTGGTTTCGGAAATATTTATGAAATTCCTCGACAGAAAACAAAAAAAATATTTACAATGTATTTAAGAAGGTATAATTTCTTATTATTCATGGTAAATTATGTTATTTATCAATTTTATTTGAAAAATAGAGTACAATAGATATCATGACTACAAAAAAAAATATTATTGAGATTATTTTTATACGGTTTATTCCAGTCTAAAATAGGTGTACCGTATAAGGTACAGTAGGTCTATGCATGAGCAAATCGTGCGAAAAAATATAATTTAATTTTTATTATTTTTATTTGTTTTAGGCAATTGATACTTCACTTTATTGCCACAAATCATGAAAAATTTGATAATTTCAGCAAACATAAAGCAATTTTGGTATTTTTCTACTGCTGTCTTGTCAGATAACCGCTAATGATGATCAGACTGACGAAGATTTAGGCGATAAAGATAGTGTCAATGTAAATAACAACCCTCAGAGTTTTCTTCAATGGATTTGCTAAATTTCCATCGTCGTGTTGCTAAATGCGATTATGGATAGCACTAAATGTAACAAATCAGAAGAAGCCAGGTCTTCTTCAGCTATCCTCACTAACTTCGGAGAAGGTAGGAAAAAAGAACCAAATGTGGTTAGTATCACAGAAAACGTCTTACAAGATATGCCAAGTGTGATACTAGTGATTGTATGATTTTATTTTTATTTTATATCATACAAAAATAAATAAAAACCTTCTTTGAACAACTAGTATGTTTTGCGTGCATATAGACCTACTGTACCCTATATGGTACGGGCTCCCCACGGCCCCCTATTTATGGATTATTTTTTTAAATATTTTTTTCATGATTTTTAGGCTTCCCTTTGTAAGTTTTTGCTGAAAAATCAATTTTTATTTACAAAAATAATTATCGGTCTAAATGGGTTAACTTACTTCATCAGTGGCCTTAGCTAATGATATGTTCTCATCAACTTTCACTTTTATTTGATTAAAATCTCCTTTGTAGGCTACTTCGTAAATAGAATTGATAGACATTGTAATGTATAGCAATCCCTGTAAGAGGTCGTTTTACGATGAGTATGTTTATAGTGCTGTATAATTCACAAAGCACTATAAAGTTCACAATACACTACAAAGTTTTCACAGTACTAAAGTTCCAATTATAAACTTATTCATACCAATTTAAATTGAATTTACTATTTGTTTTCTCTTTAAAAATACGAAAAGAAATATTGAAAATAATATATGAAGAACTTTCAGTCAGTCAGTCAGCTGCTGGCCGGCAATCTGTCAATTCTGTCATCTGTGAATCTGTCAAGTCAGCCAGCAAATCATGCTGCTTTTAAGCTGCATTTACACTGCGCGAAATTAGCCAAGTCAAGTTAATGTGAACACACACCGAACCCTTCTGACCCACCGCACTACCAAACCACACTACCAGTAGTGTCGTGGGGAATATTTTTTCCCTTCTGCACTACCAAGCCAGTAGTGTCGTGGGTAACATACATCTTCATTCCCATCGACACTACTACCATAACTAAATGTAAAATTTGTAAAATTTTAGATTGTTTTGTAATAAATTATGTTTATATGCAACCCAAACCTCTGTGCAAATTTGCAGTTGACGGAATTCACTGTATTTATACCTATATAACTGTGCGTGAAAGAAAAACAAAAATTAAATTATTTTTACCCGACTACGGCAAAGCAAAAGGAGGGTTATGATTTTGACAGGCTATGTATGTACCTACCTATGTTCATCTGTTCCCTCGTAACTTCTAAACTACTTATCAGAATTCGACAAATGACATAATCATTAGAAGCGTCTTAATTGTCCGCTGGTTATCCCAACTATATCCCAACTAATATTATAAATGCGAAAGTAACTCTGTCTGTCTGTCTGTCTGTCTGTCTGTCTGTTACGCTTTCCCGCTTAAACCTCGCAACCGATTTTGATGAAATTTGGCATAGAGATAGTTGAAGTCCCGGGAAAGAACATAGGATAGTTTTTATCCCGGTTTTTGAAACAGGGACGCGCGCGATAAAGTTTTTCTGTGACAGACAAAATTCCACGCGGGCGAAGCCGCGGGCGGAAAGCTAGTAGGCTATATGGGGTTTCACAACAATCTAATGTGGCGCCCTCTAGCGGACAAACCATACAGAGTAAAAAAATTAAGTTAAGATAAATATGCCGTGTTTGGTATCATTTGAAAGCGTTTTACTTGTACATTAACCGTAACATGTACATAAGTGAATAGTTTAGATGTTTCAACTAATTATTATTATAAGCCCTTTTAGGTAATATTTTATTTTCAGGAATTCCGTCAAACTGCAAAATTGCACAGAGGTTAGGGTTGCATATAAACATAATTTATTACAAAACAATCCAAAATTTTACAAATTTTACATTTAGTTATGGTAGTAGTGTCGATGGGAATGAAGATGTATGGCCATTAAAAATTACCCACGACACTACTGGCTTGGTAGTGTAGAAGGGAAAAAATATTCCCCACGACACTACTGGTAGTGTGGTTTGGTAGTGCGGTGGGTAAGAAGGGACACCGAACAGTGGAGTGGGGATGATTGCATACAGTGCACAGATTAAGTAGAGATACTGTGATACAGTGTGAGTCACGATAAAATGCACATATGAATTGAAGTAAAACTAGACCTATTTTTATCGACAAAAAAAAGGTCAAATTTTTTTTTTGAGATTTTTTTTTATTTTTTATAGATTTTTATTTCTTTCAATTACTTATTATAAAGAAAACGTAATAACTTTTAACCCTAGGATGGTAACAGGGGTGCCCCAACACCCCACGCGAGCAATCATGCGCTGATTTATTGATACATATTTGCTGTATCGTTCTACAATTTTGTGCATTCTTTTGTCTTACCGAGAGTCATCATCACTCATCAGTAGCTGTTGGCTGTTGTGTGGTAAGAGCAGCAACACGTCCAATTTCTATCTTCAGGCATGTGTGGGTTGTTGCGTCACCCCTGTTACTATTTACGTAGGTATTTTTATTTTGTCGCGAATTATTTTATAAGCTATTTTCATTTAATTATGGCGATTCTTAATTATAAAAAGCTTGAGCGTTAGTTAAATAATATGGCTGAGGATGATGAGAGTGAAACAGAGCCATTAGAGGCGGAGGGGGATTTTATAAATGAAGATAGCGTCTAGGTGCATTTCGAACAAGGTGACATTATTTCCGGTTCAGGCGAAGATGATGTGCGTTTGTCACAGCTTCAAGTGAGTGTTTTGAGAGGTAAGAATGGTTGTTTGGACTGCTGCCGTGCCATCATTAACCAGAACGAACACCGCACATGAGACTCCCTGTCAAATTGCAAAAACTTGCTCGATGTGCATTGTGTCCTCGAAAGAATGACTAAAAAGTGAAGATTTTCTGTTCGGATTGCAATAGACCTGCGTGCCCTGAACATTGTGTGAAATTTTGTCTGTAATGTGTTTAAGTTGCCAAAAACATATATTTTTTAAATCTTATTTAATGTAGTTATTGATTTATTTCAAGAAAAGAGTTCTTTTTGTTTGTTTCAAGAATAATAAGTTATATTTTTCATAAAACAAACGTTTTTTGTTCATTTTATTATCATTAGGTGACGTGGCACCCTTGTTACTATGCGTGTTCATTTAAAGTATGTTACCATCGTAGGGTTAAATTATGAGGTATATCCTGATAAAATAAAAACAGTAATAATGCTAAATAACAGACGATACTAAAAAAATACATAAAATACCCAGAAAATGTCAACAAAATAAAAAATGATACTTTTTGAAAAAAATCTGCTTAAGAATTCGTATTTTTTTGGTTATTTGATAAATTTCTCCAAAAAATGCCCCTATAACAGGTGGTTTTTATTACTTTTTATTATTCTTTATCGTATTACTTTTGTAAAACCAAAAATCGCATGTCTCTATCCCTATCACAACATTTGCTATGATCGTTTGAGCTAAGCCTCTCCGGGCGCGCATTTAGCATTATAACTGTTTTTATTTTATCAGGATATACCTCTTACTTTTAAAGTTATTACGTTTTCTTTACAATAAGTAATTGAAAGAAAAAAAAATCTATAAAAAATTAAAAAAAAATCTCCAAAATTTTTTGACCTCTTTTTTGTCGATATAAATAGGTCTAGTTTTTTTACCTTAATTCATAAGTACACTTTATCGTGACTCACAGTATTGCGGCATTGTTTTTTTTTATGGTTTTTTTTTTTTTTTTTTCTTCTTTATGGCTCTCGCGGATTGCGTTTAGCCACGACAGGGTTCTTGAACTTCTTGAGTTTTGCGTTTGCGTATGGTTTTGCGAAGAGAATGTCTCCAACTTCCTCATTGGCCCTAGAGCAATTCCAAGTATACCATCAATAAAAGCCTAATTAGAGTTGTCCACATCCGTAGATGTAAACACGGCTTAATTTCATACTGAATGTGTCTAATGTGTCTATGCCTTATTTTTATGGTTAATGTTGGCAACACTAAATTTTATATCTGTCTTCCTCATCACGCTCTCACCAACTCGTACTGGTTTTTGTAAATATTGTGTTTTTATAAATAAAAGTCAAGATTAAAGTACAAAATCTTATTATTTGTATGTTCCACGAACATAAATGGTGCCGAAACTCTATAAACAAGCTTCGACAATAAACTTCGAGCAACGAAACCACACCTTCGCCGGCCGGCAAGAAAAGTAAGCTGATTTCACTGCATATTGCTGAACATACACTTGCACAAGAATAAATAAATCGAAGGCCAATCAATACACTATTGTGCCATATTGATTTGCAAGTCGCAGTAGCCAAAAGTGAACAATTTTATTCAACTTTGCAAGAAAATAACCGGCCGCCATTTTTTGGTTCCCTTTACTTTGCATCGAGAAAAAATATTACCACGCCCTGCCATTTTTCGCCATGACCATGGATTAGAGATGAAACGGATAGTGGTTTGGCCGGATACCGGATACCGGATATCCGGCCAGCTGCTAGGCCGGATAGCCGGATATCCGGCGGCCGGATAGTTGGCCCATTGTCTCGTTGCATGTCGTGACGAGTTTAGCACCGCACAGGTGCTTCGAACGCGATCAGTGGGTCTATTAATAGACTAGACTAGTCACATTTTTCGAAAATCGAATCTAGTCCGAATAGAATGTCAGTGTTAAGAATTGGGATAGAAAAGGGATAAATGATACCCGGGCTCAAGGAAGGGAAAGCGATATATTAAAAAGAGGAATAAAGGAAGATACAGGATACAGGGATATAGAAGAGCCAGAAAGATGACAAGTGACATATAGAAAAATATAAAAGTGTAAACCATAAACGCTATCAAAAGAGGCCGTTCGTAACATCTCTCCCTCTCTCTCAACAATGATAGAATATGAATATCAAGAAAAAGAGATAGAGCGGGAGAGATTGATACGACCGGCCTTAAGGTGGGCTACCAAAAGAGTTAAATGACAAGATGACAAAAGTAAAAATATAAAAGCATAAAACCATAAACTATCAAAAGAGGCCGTTCGTAACATCTCTCCCTCTCTCTCAACAATGATAGAATACAAATATCAAGAAAAAAGAGAGAAAGCGGGAGAGATTGATACGACTGGCCTTAAGGTGGGCTACAAAAAGAGTTAAAAGTTTATCTAACATTGTGACGTGACGTGGTGGTTCAAAATGTGCTGCCTTCGGGTCAGGGGGAGTCTTGCAGTTAGGTGAACAGATGAGGCGTCGTGCAGTAAGGAAGAGACGTCGTGCAGATAGGAAGAGGCGTGGCAACCGTAGATAAAGCAGCGTCCAGCAGAGTTGAAGGAAGAGGCGCAGCAACCTTAGATAAGGAACGGCCAGGATGCAAAGAGGTAGGCGCATCCTCAGTGGCAGCTCCAGATTGCAAATCGGGTACACTTGAAGAAGCAGGTCTACCTGGGCACACAGAGATAGGCGCGCCCGGAGAGGGAAACCTGCGGCAGCTCTACCTGGACACGCAGAGATAGGCGCGCCCGGAGAGGCAGAGCTGTAGATATGTGATGCCCGACTTAAAGGCGCCGTATTCTCCAACCATTTCAGAGTATCAACGCTGCAGCGGCTACCATTGGCTTCAACTGGATACGAGCGGTCCCTTTCTGGATAGCCGAAGATGGCGAGCAGTAAATCCGATGGAGCTTCAGTATCCAAAGTCTCATCAACGACCATATTGGTATGCCGTGAGCAAGGCGTTGGTGGTCATGACACGTCAGCAATCCACTAGCTCGATGTGTTCCATCCAAGACTTCCACTCAAGACGACAGAAGGGTACATCCAATTTTCAAAAGCAGTTAGATACTACCGAGAGCCACAATAACCATCTTGGTATTAAATCAGAACCACACGTCGAAATTTTACTTTACAAAAGTTAAGACAAATAAAAACACTAGAGTAGCCAAAGTTAAAGATTAAAAATAAATTTAAACTTAGGATTGCACAGTTTGAAAGGCCAGGAGCGTGCAAGGTTTACACACATTAGCTCTACCTTACAAGCACCTGATGAACTGATGCGCGATCGTTATTGAAACGAAAAAATGCAGCCATTGGCTGAAACGGAACGGATCCGTACACACAAAAATATTATAGGTGAGATAATGGAAATTAATGGTAAATACCTATAATATACAAATGGAAGTTGCTAATGGCGAAACCTCTTCGACTTCCAACAAAAAGTGAGAACTAAAAATGAAGACTAATAAATTAATGTCTTTCTAAATGAAACAAAAAAATCACAATATGTACTTCTAATATTAATGGAAACGAGTGAACTGAACCATAACAAATACACGAAATTAAATTGAAAGTGGGATAATGTGTTGGTTGACCTTAGTAACCAAATATTCAAAAAAGAAATAGTGAAATCCTACTGATCAGGTATGGGATACCGGATAAAACCAAAAACTCGTATGATTTGCTAAAGATTACTTCTATCTACATAATTACTATCTACAAACTTGAGCTCAGAAGGCACAAGAGCGGTTGCTTCCGGAATAATCGAGACCCAAATGCCTTTTAAATGCGCTCGCTTTTGCACCTCATGCAGCACTAAAGATGATCGAAACGGCAAATAGAAAAGATCGCGGCATAAAAAGTGTCGCGCGTCCTTGCCCTGAGATCCAATCTTAACCCTCCTGATGGCAATTGAACAGGAATCTCTATCCTCTCGAACTCGGAAAATTAAATCATCGTGCGAAGATAGCAGACCTGGGCCAGATAATGGAGGAGAATTAAGACTGGAAGGAGCACAAGGGACGTCGACAGCGCGTAATTTTTCCGGCCGATTCAAGATAGAGACACCGAAATGAGGAAGGTACGACTTCCTAGTAGACTTATAAGTATGTAAACCTTTTTTCAAACACCGAGTGCAAACTTTTTCCTTACGGACCCAATTCAATTTTGACATAATGTCTAGATGACGAAATTTATGACAGTTGTCAATCAAATGTTGTTGTTGACAATAATTACAATTTGGTTTAATAATTACAGATTGTGATGGATGATTATTTACAGATGGCGAAGAACCGATGACCGTTCAGATAAAGTGCGGACAGGTAACACGTGTTCCTGCGGGATACTGGGACCGGCGAGCAGGAGGGTTGAGTCAAGGGGCGCGGCAACCATAGAAATGGAACGGCCGGGATGCGCAGAGGTAGGCGCATCCCTGGTGGCAGCTCCAGGTTGTCCTAAAATAGGCACGTTAGCAAGGGCAGATTTACCTGGGCACGCAGAGATAGGCGCGCCCGGAGAGGCAAACCTGCTGGTAGACGATGCCTGATTTGAAGGGGCCGTATCCTCTAACCACTCCGAGACACTGGGACCGGCGGGCAGGAGGGTTGGGTCAAGGGGCGCAGCAACCTTAGATAAGGAACGGCCGGGATGCGCAGAGGTAGGCGCATCCCCGGTGGCAGCTCCAGGTTGTCCTGAAACAGGCACGTTAGCAAGGGCAGATTTACCTGGGCACGCAGAGATAGGCGCGCCCGGAGAGGCAAACCTGATGGTAGACGATGCCTGATTTGAAGGCGCCGTATCCTCCAACCACTCCGTAAGATTGCGGGTGCTGTGACGACTGGAGCGAGATCGGCTGAAGCTGGCTTCTATATGGGCGAGTTCCGCTTGCAGCTCAAGCTCACTCGCCACGGCTTCGGCAGCTTCTAACCGCGCTCTTTCTTCAGCGGCACGCACGCGTTCCGCTTCCGCGCGCGCTCGCGCTGCGTCGGCAGCTCTGCGAGCAAACTTAGCCTGCGCGGCGAGGGTGCGTGCACGAACTGTGGCCGATGAACGGGATGACAATCCTGTAACAGATGCCGCGTCGGCGGCCGCCGCGGAGGCGGTCGCGACTGGTGCGGGGTCGGGTGCGGCAGCGTGAGGGGAGCCCCGAATGGGCTTCGTAGCCTCGGCCATACCCGACTGGCTTTGCGCTTTTCTTTGAGCCCGAGTGATTATGGCTGGTAAGCGAAAGTTAGGAAAAAATTTTGCCGGAAGAAGGACCAAAAATGTTAAGAATTGGGATAGAAAAGGGATAAATGATACCCGGGCTCAAGGAAGGGAAAGCGATATATTAAAAAGAGGAATAAAGGAAGATACAGGATACAGGGATATAGAAGAGCCAGAAAGATGACAAGTGACATATAGAAAAATATAAAAGTGTAAACCATAAACGCTATCAAAAGAGGCCGTTCGTAACAGTCAGATTTTGCCACTTGTCTAGGGGGCAGATCAATTCGGGCGATTTCGGTTGCCATCGTGAGTGTGTGATTGAATAGAGCGAAAATTAAATTAGTTTACTTGCTGCGTAATCTGACTGAACTGCATCATGATGACATCAGACCATCAGTGAAAAAAAGATCGCCTATTTTATTTGGCAATATTTCGACTTAACAGATATTTACTATTTATGTATTCGTCATTAGAGTGAATAGCCCAGAACAAGAAATTAGTTTTTTTAAAGGCCTTAATATGGCTTTTTGTAACTTTTTGAACTTTAAATAAAAGCAGTCATTATTATTAAGCCATTTTATTGATGTTTACCTCAAAGATTAATGTATTTCATTTTATTAATAAGAAATTGTCGTAGTTTTTTAATATCCGGTATCCGGCCGGATAGTGAATTACTATCCGGTATCCGGCCGGATAGTGAATTACTATCCGGTATCCGGCCGGATAGTAAATTTAGGCCGGATATCCGGCCTACCGGATAGTTACCGGATATCCGTTTCATCTCTACCATGGATAGCGATTCGGCTGAAAAGGAAGTGGACAAGAACGCAAGGAAAGGTATCATAAGAAAAATCGCACAGTGTAAAGCGTCGTTGACAAAGGCAGAAAATTTTATCCGCACATTGGAATCGCCAATCAACAAGGACGTGGTATCTGCGCGGCTACAACAACTGCAGGAGGTGCTGCCAAGGCATGAGCAGCTACTGATCGAATTAAGTACTTTGGACGACACCCTTGATGAAGACTATTTCGGAAACGACGCGTTCGAGGACCGGTATTTGGCGATCGTGGCGAGCCTTCGAGGCCTACTGGCGCCGCAGCCGCCGTCGCCGGCTCCAGCATCGGGCGCGCAGCAGTCTACAGACGCGTGCGCTACCAGCGTGAGGCTGCCAGAAATAGACATTCCTGTGTTTGACGGCAAGGACTACACAAAATACCACTCGTTCATCGAACTCTTTAGTGCAGTGATAGATAATAATTCTAAATTAGCCGCAATTCAAAAGCTTTTCTATCTTAGAAAATACTTAAAAGGTGAGCCATTGTCATTAATCGAAGGATTACCCGTCACCGGGGACTCATATGGAAAAGCTCTTGAATTGTTGAGAAATAGATATGACAATAAGTTTCTTATTATCACTAACCATGTACAAGAGCTGCTAGACTTCAATCCACTAGTAAAGGGAGCGGCTACCAACTTAAGAGAGTTAGTGTCACATGCTCGCCAGCACTTAGGTGCACTGAAAACATTAGGACAACCGACCGACAGCTGGGACATGATAGTTTTACCCATTTTGTTGCGAAAGGTCGACCAGTTTACTTGCAGAGCCTATCATTCGGAGCGTGACACCACAAAGCTGCCCCTACTGGATGACTTCTTCGCTTTTGTGGAGCGGAGAGCTAGCAGCTTCGAGGAGAGCCAAAGAAGTGAAGGTAAGAGCAACAATAATAATAACACTTACAAAACTAAAGTGTCAAACTATGCAAGCAAAACTGCCACACAGTCGTGGTCTTGCAAATATTGTAGTGAGCAAACACATAGATTATTCAAATGTGACAAATTTCTAGCCATCTCACCAGAGGAAAGGCTCAATTTCATTTCACAAAATAATTTATGCAAAATATGTTTCAATTCTCACACAAATAAATGTAAATTTCACTTCAAATGTGAACAGTGCAAGGACAAATCGCATAATACTCTCTTGCACTGCAATGAAAAAGTATCAATGCACAGTAATTCTAATGTTAGCACAATATTGCTGCCCACCATCAAGGCCAAAGTGCTCTGCCGGGATGGCAAATCACACAAAGTAGTCCGGGGACTAGTTGACAGTGGCAGCCAAGTGTCATTTATGACAGCTGACTTAGCAAAAGCATTGCAATTACCGCTAATTGATAGCAATTTAAATATCACAGCCTTGGGGAAACAAAACAAAACAACCTCAAAAGCTGTCAATGCTGAATTTGTGTCACTTCAAAATAATTATAAGTGCCAAGTTAATTGTTCCATAGTGGACCAAATTACAACCAAGCTGCCACAGCAACAAGTAAGCTGGCAAAATATACAGCTGCCAGACTCTGTGGTGCTTGCAGATAGTGACTTTGACACTCCGGGAGACATTTCATTTCTGCTGTCAGCGGACATATTCTTCCAAATATTGCTGCCTCGCAAAATCAAGCTGCAAAATAGTAATTTGTATCTTATTGATACCCAGTTTGGTTCAATATTGTCAGGTGAAGTAAACAATAGTGAGTTTTGTGCATCCAGTCACCATGTCACCTTGCATGCTATATGTGACAACAATGTGGATCACCTCCTACAAAAGTTTTGGGAGACTGAAATGGTCCCTGAAACGAAAATGGAGGTTACAGCAAAGCAGGATGCCTGCGAAGCCGAGTTTAAAAGCTCGGTACAGCTCACCAGCGAGTTTCAGGTGTCCCTCCCGCTCAAAGTCCCCGTAGATCAGCTAGACCTAGGAAATACATTTCCTATAGCATCAAAAACATTAAATGCCATCGAAAAAAGGTTAGCCAAAGATGATCAATTAAATAGAAATTATAATGACTTCATGAATCAATACATAGAAATGGGTCATGCAAAGGTCATCCCACTGTGCCAGTCAAATTTAAAAAATGCATATTTCATGCAACACTTGCCAGTCATAAGGAACGATAAAAAGACCAATAAAGTAAGAGTTGTTTTTAATGGTAACACAAAAGCTAGTTCGCAGCATCAAAGTTTAAATGATGTTTTGCTAAATGGCCCTAAGGTTCAAAAAGATCTCTTTGACATTCTGATTTTATTCAGGTCATTCAAGTATGTAATGTTAACGGACATCAGGCATATGTACAGAGCTATAAAAATTGATCCATCATTTAGGCATCTACAAAATATATTATGGAAAGATGAAAATAATCAAAGAATTATTCTGCAATTACAGACAGTCACCTATGGACTCAAGAGCTCAAGCTACCTGGCCACCAGATGTCTCCAGGAGTTAGCAGACCGGTTTGGGAGCAATATGCCGCTTGCTGCTGAGGTCATCCGGACAGCCATGTACGTTGACGATGCTCTTTTTGGAGCACAGACCATCGATGAAGCTCTTGAGGTAAGAGATCAATTTATAGACCTGCTAGGACGTGCCAATCTGCAGCTGCATAAATGGGCTGCAAATGATGACCAATTACTGGCTGGCATACCAGCTGACAAGCAGCATTTCGAAGAGCATGAGCTCGGTAATGAGGACCTCTCAATGAAAGCTTTAGGGGTCTCATTCAATGTTAGAGATGATGTTTTTAAAGTGTCATGTCCTATAAAGCGGGTGCAGTCCTGGAATAAAAGGTCCATTTTGAGTGTCATAGGCTCTTTCTTTGACCCCTTAGGGCTCGCTGGGCCAATAATAGTTCGAGCAAAGGAATTTCTACAAAAAGTGTGGAAGGAGAATCTCGAGTGGGACTCGCCCATACCAATGTCATTGCTTAAGGCCTGGTTAACATTCTATGAACAGCTAGAACAAGTGCCTACAATTTCTGTACAAAGAAACATAAATATAAATAATGCGCAGGTAATACAATTGCTAGGATATTGTGACGCTTCTAGCGTCGCCTACGGCTGCTGCATATATATAAGGGTTATTCAAGGCAGCAAAGTAACCACAACACTTTTGTGTTCAAAGTCTAGAATTGCTCCAGTAAAAAACGCCTTGACTATACCTAAGCTAGAGTTAAATGGTGCAGTGTTGCTAGCCAAACTGTATTGCAAAGTCAAAGCAATCTATGCTAAAATTAACTTCAATGCTGTACATTTATTTTCTGACTCCCAAGTTGTTCTGTGTTGGTTGAAGTCTAGCAGAAATAATATACCGGCTTATGTCAAAAACAGAATAAATTTAATAAATTCAAGTACTACAGAATGTAAATGGTTTCACATAGATGGAGCTTCCAATCCAGCTGATTGCTTGTCTCGAGGCTGCAATCCCCAAGACCTGCCATCGAACACCTTATGGTGGCATGGGCCTCCTCAACTTGACTCACTGGAGTATGAGCCTTCACCATCATTGGCTTCATGCAACCACTTACTTTGCGAGAGGGGACCTGCCGAGAGCGAGCAAGCAGCTTGTTTGGTTGTGACACAAGAACCACAATTGTTTGAAAAATATTCTTTATGGTTCACTATGCAAAGAATTGTAGCTTGGATATTAAGGTTTAAATTCAATTGTTTAAATAAACATAATAAAATTAAAGGAAATTTGACTGTAAAAGAATTGTTAAATGCTCAATACAGGATAATTTCTATAACGCAAGGCTTGTATTTTCCTTCGGAAATATCAAAAATAAAAAATAATTTGCCAATAAAATCTAATTTAAAAGCCTTGGCTCCATTCATAGATGGAAATGGCATAATGAGGGTTGGTGGCCGGTTGCAAAACGCCCCAGTGCCATACACGCAAAAGCATCCGATTATTTTGCCCAATAAGTGTCATGTCACGAATTCAATTATTCAAAATGAACACTGTGTATTAATGCATGCTGGTATCACCCTCGTATTAAGTAGTCTGAAACTTAAGTATTGGATCATTAGCGCCGGTCGCGAAGTAAAGAAAATTATTAACAAGTGCTTAAAATGTTACAGGTTTAAGGCTCAAGCAGCCAGCCAGTTTATGGGATCCCTGCCCTCCGATCGCGTCACCGAGAGCCACCCGTTCGACAAAGTTGGAATCGACTTCTGTGGTCCGTTTCAAGTAAAACAATCGGGCATGCGGAGGGCCGTTGTCACCAAAGGCTACACACTGGTAATTGTTTGCTTCGCCACTAAGGCTGTCCACCTTGAGCTAGTTTCAGACATGACAACTCAAACATTCTTAGCAGCCTTAAAAAGATTCATTGGCAGACGCGGTATTCCCGCCATTATTAATTGCGATAATGCACAAACGTTTAAAGGAGCCGACAACGTGCTCCACGACTTGTATAAATTAGTCATTTCCAAAAAGCATCAATCTCAAGTGAGTGTGGCTGCTGTAGAGAAAGGAATAACCTTTCGCTACATCCCCTCCTACTCCCCCAACCACGGAGGCCTCTGGGAGGCCGCCGTTAAGAGTTTTAAGTTCCATTTCAAAAGAGTGGTGGGGGAGAATAAATTCACGTACGAAGAATTGACCACTATTTTATCCGAAATAGAGGGTATCCTGAATTCCAGGCCCCTCACGCCGCTTTCAAGCGACCCTGCAGACCTAACAGCCCTAACCCCAGGACACTTCCTGACTGGTCGTCCACTCATATGTATCCCTGAGCCGGATCTAACCGATATCCCTCTAAATAGACTAAGATTCTGGAGGCGCTGTACTCAGGTCAAGCAACATTTTTGGAAAGCCTGGTACAGCCAATATTTATCGCAGCTAAATGTTAGAAACAAGTGGAGCAAACAGTTACCAGATGTGGAAGAAGGCAGTTTAGTTTTACTAAAAGGAGACAACGTTCCCCCGCTGCAGTGGCCCATGGCGCGAGTGACGCGGGTGTTTCGGGGAAGCGATGGGAGGGTAAGGGTCGCGGAGCTCAAAACCGCTACTGGTCTAACCCGTAGGTCTATTAATAAAATGTGTATCCTTCCCATAGATTATTAAGTAACAAGCCATTTTAAAACTGTTAAATAATTTTTAACCATAGGTTTTTAAGCAAATGTTAACTTGTAGTTATGACATGCGAATTTTATTAAATATTTATGGCAATTTTGAGTCTGTAAACTGTGATAACTAAGTAGTAATATGTATAGGGTGTTACTTAAACTTAAGAATAAAGATTTAATTAAGATATAACTTCAATTGTATCATGCAAGTCATTACTAATGTAACTTCATGACTATTACTGTAACTGCATAACTATTAACGTAACTGCATAACTATTAATGTAACTGCATAGCTATTTTTGTAACCTTTTGCCCGGGAGAATGTCCACATCCGTAGATGTAAACACGGCTTAATTTCATACTGAATGTGTCTAATGTGTCTATGCCTTATTTTTATGGTTAATGTTGGCAACACTAAATTTTATATCTGTCTTCCTCATCACGCTCTCACCAACTCGTACTGGTTTTTGTAAATATTGTGTTTTTATAAATAAAAGTCAAGATTAAAGTACAAAATCTTATTATTTGTATGTTCCACGAACAAGAGTCATCAAACCTCTCAGTCATTCAATTAGAGCCATTAGAACTTCATAACTATGAGTTGTTTTCTATGTGTAAGCTGAGGACACGTGTCTCCAGCTGACACATCTGTATCTTCGTAAATATTTATGCTACGATAATGTATTATACCTCAAAAATTACAGTCGAATCCAAATAGTAGGCTTTCCACTTTTCAAGACTTTAGCTCAAATACTGTTAAAACCACGATCAAAAAACTATGTGCGAGCTGGAGTACCGTGTCTCCAGCTTACACATCTGTATCTTCGTAAATATTTAAGCTACATCAATGTTTTATATCTCATAAATTAAAGTCGAATAAAAAAACCCGACTTCAATTCTTTCAAAGCTTTATTTCGAACCGTTTTCGAACTACGAACCGATACGTATGTGTAAGCTGGTGACACGTAACACACGGTGGATTATTAAAACCGTATAAGTTAGAGTTGCGTTTTAAAGATCAAATAATTCGTTATAATTGAAGTACACACGAGACATAATTTCAAATCTCTAGGCCTCTTAGTTTCAGAATTAAAAGCCAAAAACTATTTTCCCGCCAAATAATTCAAATAATATGGGTCGACTGCGACGTTGCCGTTCCGTGCGTCCACTAGAGCAGTCGAATTTGAACCTAAAAACTAGTACTGTTTGAATCATTTTTATTTGTAGTTTAAATCATTTAATTTCGATTATAAGAATTTTAGACTAGGAGCCGGCTGATTTGTGTATTGAGTACCTAATAACCTATAAAATATTTTGATAATAAGTTTTTATTTTGATCACAATGTTTTATTTAATCGAGGCAAAAACATTGCATCTATACTAATATTATAAATGTGAAAGTAACTTTGTCTTGCTTTCACGCCTAAACCACTGAACCGATTTTGATGAAATTTGGCATAGAAATGGTTGAGTCCCGGGAAAGGACGTAGGATAGATTTTATCCCAGTTTTTGAAATATGATAAAGATTTTCATCATTATCATATCATCTGAAAATTATAAATAACTTGAAAAAATCGAGTATTCGGGTAGCCCTAGTGATACTCTACCTCTGGGCTTCGGCTTGACAGTACTTTTTGGGAAACCTTGTACAGGTGAACAATGGTGGCGCCCCCTATCAATGTGTTTGGTGGGACAGTTCAGTTTAGTGGGTCTTTTATAGCTGAGACGGTTCATTGTTCAATACAATCAATTCTTTCCTCTCTATTATTTTAGGTGCCTTATGTACGTATAGATTACGCACATTCTTTTTATATGAACGTAAGGGTGGGATTTAGGGGGTCACAAAACCGGTTTTACCGAAACCGAAAAAAAAACTGTATTCAGACATGGCAAAACCAGGTTATTCTTGGAAATATAATAGCTAGAATGAAATACTAAAATAACAATCAAAAACGTTTTTATTCAGCTCGATTATTATCACAGATCAATTAACATTTTTAATAATTAAGGTAGATACACTTTACTAGAAATCCGATGATCTACGTTCTTGTCGGGAATCACTAATGAAATAAAATTCCTACTTCATAAAACTAATTAATCAGGTAAATTATTTATCACAGATCGATCAACTTTTAATAACCTAGGTAGGGTAAGGTGGGGCACAATGTTACACGGGGTACAATGTTACAATGCATATTTCTCCGTCCCTTTCTATTAGTTGTATGATGTTGGTATACACGTTTGTCAAGCTCATAAGAGCTGCTGAACTGAGCCGCTGAACATCATACAACTAATAGAAAGGGACGGAGAAATATGCATTGTAACATTGTGCCCCACCTTACCCTATACTTTACTGTGTAGTAGAATACTGGTGATCCACGGTCGGGTCGGGGAGGTTTCCGGCTTTTTTTTTTTTTTGAAGGGACGCGCGCTGGTAGCTGGAGGAGCTTTTCCAGCTTCACCGGGCAGAGTGGCGAGTACAGAAGGTACTCTAGCCGTTTGGCGATCGTCGGTGCGCGTGCCGACGAGGCCGAGTGTGGGCTTCGCGAAGCGAAAGCGAAGACGTTCGCGATCGGGCCGTAGATTCCGGCTACTGGGACCGCAATTAACTGGGACAGTGGTCCCAGTCGCTGGATCGATAAAAATTAAATATTTTTCTTCCAGCGACTAGGTTCACTCATAGATAACTTAAAAAAATATATTATTCATTCCAAAATCGGTATCGTACTAAAAGGACAATGACCAAAAGTGGTCCAAATGTCCACCACTAATGAGACCTATATTGGCTTATGGTCCATTAAATAGAGATTAACTTTCAGTATGGGACGAAAAATAAATAAACTGTCAGTAAAAAGTTATGACTGTATGAAAAATTGTAGTAGTTTACACGCTAATCTCAGGAACTACTGGTCCGATTTGAAAAATTCTTTTTGTTATGGATAGCCCATTTATCAAGGATGGTTTTAGGTTATATAACATCACCCTACAACCAATAGGGGCGGAGCAGCGACCACCCGACCATAATTCCAATATTGTTGTCTTTCTTCTGAGTTTTTTTTTTCTTTTAGCGAGAATCTAACACGGCACACTAAGCGACATGACATAATATGCATAGATTAATCCGAAATGTGCGATGGATAGAATGATATCAAGAACATTAATTTTCAGATGAAAAGGTAAAAACATGACTTTTCATTCAGTCTTAAACTTTTTACTGACAGCATATTTTTGATTGCGGTTTGGTTATAATGAATCAGTATTTAGTAGACTATTTTACTACATAGGTGGTGGTTGACATTTGGACCACACTCCATACATTTTTGATCATTGTCCTTTATGAATGGTCCCAGAAAAGTATTTAATTTTTACTGATCTGGCGATTGGGACCGCGGTCCTAGTTGATTGCGGTCCCAGTTGGCGGAAACCTCGGGTCGGGTATCACTCATCCATCAGAGATTCGTAAATCTAATTAATCTATTTAATTACCACAGATAAATCATATTTTACTAACTAAACTTAAACTGTTTCCAGTGTTGCCAGTAGGGTCTTGTCACAAATTACCAGAAATAGAAAAAAAAGTAACCCTCACACGTGCGATTGATTTATTATCATATTGATTCATAAAGCTGATTCGTACTAACAACTTTCATCTTCGACTCTTATCTTACCAATCAGCCAAAATTCATACAAAGTGTTAAAATTAATTGGAAATCATCAACATTTTGAGTGTCACGTTTCAATTTAAATAATTTGTAAATTGACACTATTAATATTTTTTTACTGAATAACCTGTAAAAGTTAATTCTACAAATTCCGAAAAATCACCTAAAAGTAACCTTTTCATTAGTGTAACCTAAAAGTAACCAAAGCAGTTCAAAAATCAGCTAAAAGGTTACAAAAGTAACCTTCTGGCAACACTGACTGTTTCTCAATATTGCAGTCAACTGTCATCTTTTTTTTTAATACAAGTTTTACGGCTATGGATATAGATCCTTACGGCCAATTCTGTGCAAAATGCTGTGTTTCGTCTATTTTGTGATGTCTTAGTAGTGATTGTGATTTGTGATGTTAATATTGTTAATTTTTTTTTTCAACAAAAGAAGAAGAATTCAATGAGGGCTTTCGCGATTGGAAAATCCTGAAAGTGCTTCATGAGCTCTATCAAACGGTTCAAACGGTATTAATAATAGGTTACAGAATAAACTGGATCTATCCGAAACTTCAATGTTTCCAGCTTCCATACATTTGGTAAAGTCACATTATTTTAAAAACTACATATGATATCGTAAAACTGATTACTGATTCTAAAAGTGCTTCACAAGCTCTATCCAATGGTATGGTATCAATAATAGGTTACAGAATAAACTGGATCTAACCAAAAATTCAATGTTTCCTTCTTCCATACATTTAGTACTACCACAGTCATGACACTCATCTCTTGACAATATTATAGCAAGTAAAGCCTAAAACCAATGTTTTTCATTAATAATTTAAAATAAGAATACAATTTACGAGTTTATTTTAAGTATTTATTATTAAATTTAAAAAATTACACTTCTAATATTGTGTGTCTGGCATACATTTAGTATGGAAGCTGGAAACATTGAATTTTCAGATAGATCCAGTTTATTCTGTAACTTATTATTGGTACCGTTTGAAAGAGCTCATTAAGCACTTTCAGGATCAGTAACCAGTTTTTTAATATCTTGTATAGTTAAGAAATAATCGAGTGAGATCACTTAACGTTTCCACCCTGTATAGTTGTTGCCCATTTTTGCCACTTGACGTGGCAGAATCGTGGGACTTCACGGTATTTAAATAAAAATTAAAGTGGTTGCGTTTAGAAACGCCACAAATATTTGAGTCTTTGGAAACAAGTTCGTTATTATACTTGTATATTAAAATATAATTTTGTTTTACCTAGCTTTTTCTTATTAATAAAATATAGGTTATTAAGTACTCAATACAGAAATCAGCCGGCTCCTAGTCTAAAATTCTTATAATCGAAATTAAATGATTTAAACTACAAATAAAAATGATTCAAACAGTACTAGTTTTTAGGTTCAAATTCGACTGCTCTAGTGGACGCACGGAACGGCAACGTCGCAGTCGACCCATATTATTTGAATTATTTGGCGGGAAAATAGTTTTTGGCTTTTAATTCTGAAACTAAGAGGCCTAGAGATTTGAAATTATGTCTCGTGTGTACTTCAATTATAACGAATTATTTGATCTTTAAAACGCAACTCTAACTTATACGGTTTTAATAATCCACCGTGTGTTACGTGTCACCAGCTTACACATACGTATCGGTTCGTAGTTCGAAAACGGTTCGAAATAAAGCTTTGAAAGAATTGAAGTCGGGTTTTTTTATTCGACTTTAATTTATGAGATATAAAACATTGATGTAGCTTAAATATTTACGAAGATACAGATGTGTAAGCTGGAGACACGGTACTCCAGCTCGCACATAGTTTTTTGATCGTGGTTTTAACAGTATTTGAGCTAAAGTCTTGAAAAGTGGAAAGCCTACTATTTGGATTCGACTGTAATTTTTGAGGTATAATACATTATCGTAGCATAAATATTTACGAAGATACAGATGTGTCAGCTGGAGACACGTGTCCTCAGCTTACACATAGAAAACAACTCATAGTTATGAAGTTCTAATGGCTCTAATTGAATGACTGAGAGGTTTGATGACTCTAATTAGGCTTTTATTGATGGTATACTTGGAATTGCTCTAGGGCCAATGAGGAAGTTGGAGACATTCTCTTGTTTTGCGTTTAGTTTTGCGGACATTGCGTTTGGACAGGGTGGGATTAAGTTAAAAGGTAGGGAAACGGAAAATTTACGGAAGGAAACGGAACAAAAGGATTATTTGATAGGATCATTGTTTATAGCGGATAAGGATAACAAAACAAAGTATTTACATAAAATATTAAAAACAAAATATATACAATATTTACAACTTAATATTATTATGAGTAATATATGCAGCTAGAATATTATAGATATTAACATCATTAGAATATAAGAGGCAAGTGATTGAGATAGGGAAAGGAACATGGATGGATAAAAGTGAGCTAATAAAAGAGGAACGGTCATAAAGGCAACAATTAAAAAATATGTGGTTCATATCTCCCACATCAGACCCACAGGAACACATATCACTGTCTACAACATGAATTCTGGCCAAGTGTGCTGGAGTGCACAAATGTCCAAGTCTCATTCTTGTCAAAGTAGTAGTAACTCTTTTTGGAAAATTCATTTTAGTAAACCATGGCTTAAAAGGAATAGATGGTTGAATAAGCTTATAATGCTTCCCCTTAGATTGACTAGTCACTTCCCAATTCTCCTCCCAGGCAGACCTGAGATAAGTTTTGGGAAGGGCTGCTGTTAAATCATGGCAATAATTAGTATAGGGATAAATATCTCCACATTCAATCGCTTCATTGGCTAGTTTATCGGCTTTATCGTTTCCTGTAATGTTACTATGACTAGGAATCCACGCAAAATGAATTGAATAACCGTTTAAATGGCATTTATATAATAATTGTCTGCATTCCATGATAACGGGATAGCTGGTATTACTCTTAAACGGAAATTTTAATAATGCCTGCAAAGCACTTTTGGAATCGGAAAAGATAACGGTTTGGTTTAATTTCATGAGAAGTACATACTCTAAGGATTTAAATATTCCAAAACAT
This sequence comes from Ostrinia nubilalis, assembly GCF_963855985.1. Taxonomy (NCBI): domain Eukaryota; kingdom Metazoa; phylum Arthropoda; class Insecta; order Lepidoptera; family Crambidae; genus Ostrinia; species Ostrinia nubilalis. The sequence continues at coordinate 8,198,861 of NC_087096.1, read as the reverse complement.
TCCCCTGTAAAAACAGACGACTCAGGAGGAAGTTTAACTTGTTGTAAAATTCGGTATTGTTGATGGAATACACCAACACCAACGTGACCCGTTGGTGAGTGTTTAGATGCATCACAGTAAAGGTGATGCCAATCATGCCAGTTTTCATCTAATATCTGTCTAAATTTGACATTAGCATTGTGGTCATCTTTGTTTACGTCTAAATTAAGATGAACTATCGGAGTAAGAATTAGAGACTCAAAATTAACAGAAAAAAGCGGAAGGAAGCAAGATCTGTGTACTGGAGCTTGAATGGATACAAATTTGCGGTAACTTATAACTAGGCAAGATGGAGATTTGCGAGACCAATAAGGGGAAGTATCAACAAAACCAGATAATCTGTTAAGCTTACTGTATATTGGATGATTTAATTGTTGAAGGACGCGAAATAGATATTTGTCGCATAAATATTGGCGGCGCAATCTCAACGGTGGCTCAACACATTCCGTTTGAAGGGCATTGATCGGACTCGATTTCATAGCACCAGCCACAATCCGTAGTGCTTTAGATTGGATTGCATCCAATTTATTTAAACCAACTAAATTACACGGTTCTAGGAAAAAACTACCATAGTCTAGTACACTTCTTAGGATTGCATTGTACAACAGTCTTAATGAGGCTGGATGGGCACCCCACCAGACTCCAGAAACGCATCTTAATATATTAAGTAACTTCTCGCATTTAGCAGCTATATTATAGCAGTGTGAAACACCAGTAAGTTTTGCATCAAGTGTTATACCCAAAAATTTTGCTTCATTTTTAACTGGGACAGCGCTGCCTTCATAATAAACAGAAACAGGGGGGGGTAGTCTCATTCTAGTAAACAATATTATAGAACTTTTGGGAACTGAAATGGTTAGACCATTTTCATCTAACCAGTTTTTAAGTAAATGAAGACTATTAGTTAATGACATAGTTAGGTTGTGAACAGAACTGCCTGAAATATATAACAGTAAGTCATCCGCATACTGTAATATATTAACCTGATTATTGAGTGCCGTGTCTAAATCATAAGTGTACAAGTTAAACAATAAGGGACTTAAAACGGATCCTTGTGGCAATCCTTTCCAAACATTCCTTTTGTAAAAGTAATCATCATGAAATACACTAATATATCGTTCTGAGAGAATATTAATAATAAAATTAACTAACATATATGGAATTTTAAGTCGATGAAGCTTATTAATAAGAATATTTATTAGGACATTGTCGTATGCTGCTTTAATATCTAGGAAAGCCGCTAGAAGTGACTCATTAGAAGAAAATGCTAGGCGAATGTCAGTAGTTAATATCCCAATACTGTCCATAGTCCCTCTACCCTTTCTGAAACCATATTGATTGTTACTTAATAACCCTGCGCTTTCTACAAACCATTCTAAGCGGTTCTTAACAAGGTGCTCAGCTAATTTAAAAATTACTAATGAAAGTGCAATCGGTCTATATGAATTAGGGTCAGAGCTTAATTTACCAGGTTTTAAAATCGGAATTATTTCTTGTGATTTCCATGTATTTGGGACATTACCGTTAAGCATTATAGAATTTATTAATGTTAAATAATAGGAAAGACTAGAATCACTAAGGTGCGAGAAAAAAGAGTAAGGAATTCCATCCTCTCCTGGGGATGAATCTTTGACATAGGACAAAATTCCTTTTAATTCACAAAGAGTAAAGGGCTCATTCAAAGATCCAGAATTACTTTGGAAAGAATTGTTCAGGGATGGGTTTGTAAATACGGTGCATAAAGGTACAGAAGGAGGAGCTAGCTTATCTAGAAATTGGTCTATTACAGTATCATCCATGTTATAAGGTTGAGGTTCTTTAAATATAGATCTGTATCTACGAATATTGGACCAAATTAGCGATGGGGAAACATCCGGAGAAATTGATGCACAGAAGGACTGCCAGCCCTCCCACTTTTTTTTCTTAAGCAGTTTTCGAGTGGCAGTCATTACTTCCATCAGATAATCAAAATTCTCAACAGTAGATTCGGACCTATAGTGCCTCTCTGCCTCTTTCCTATTTTTGACAGCTGTCAAACAATCTTGGTCCCACCAGGGAGGGGGTGGGATTGTATTTGGGTTATGATTTTTAGTGGCAAACATTTCATCAGCTGTTTTAATTAGCAATTGAGATATTGCTTCCGCGCACTCTGAATGATTATTACTAGAGACATTAGGTAATGAGGAGATGTGGCGTTGAACTTCCTGTTGGAATGCATACCAATTTGCATCAGCTAACCTATACTTCATACGAGGTGGGCGCCTTTCGGATGTTTTACCTACTTCATTAGGAAATGTAATTACAACAGGAAAGTGATCACTCCCGAATGACGAGCTTAATGTTGTCCAGGTTAAAGAAGAAGCTAAGTTAGGTGTGCAAATAGATAAATCTGGTATACTAATACCTTCGTTAGGTAAAGTCCGTCGCGTCGGCTCGCCGGTATTTAATAAACATAAATTTAAATGATCCAATATATCTAAAGTTCTAGAGCCATAGAAGTTTGATTTAGAGCTGCCCCAGGACTGGTGTTGGGCATTGAGGTCTCCCATAATTAAAACTGGTTTAGGAATATTAACCAATAAATTCTCCACTTCATCAAATATTGCTGAGGATGGATGAGGAATATAAAGGGAAACAAATGAAATATTACTTATACTAACTGCTATAATTGAGAAATCACTATTATGCTGGGGAATGGGTATGTGGGTGAAGGAAACAGATCTATTTACAAGGATAGCTACACCGCCGTAGCCATCACTTCTGTCTTCTCTTATACAAGAGAAGCCAGGTACTCTAAAATGTACATGAGGTTGTAGCCATGTCTCTTGAAGAGACACAGCAAATGGTTTAAACTTGTTAATTAAATAAAAAAGTTCACTTTTCTTACTACTAATGCTGCGGCAGTTCCACTGCAACACTAGGGAGCTTTGATCCATTTTGAGAATTACTTTCTTGTATACTATTGTTAGGTATGGCAACGTTGGACGGTAAAGAAACTAAATTAGACTTAGATAATGATGTTATTAATGCAATGATTAAATCTTTAATAGGTATGTTAAAAAGGGAATTAGGGTCATGGTTATTTAAGGCACATCCATTTTCAGGCTGAGGAGCATTATAATCTTTCACTAACTCACTATGGGCTACTCGATCATAGCCCTTTCCGTGTTTAGGTGGAGCTTTGGGTTTTAAGTATACTGTTTTATTATATGACCTGTTGCTATTGTTAGATAAGTTAGAGTTATATTCAATTGATGGAGATGGCGGAGGAGAAGACATTAGGACACTTGCATAAGACTTAGTAATGGGTGGATGTAACTTCAAGGCTTCACCATAAGACAGACAATTTTTAGCCATAGTTTCCTTAATTCCCTTTTGCCTATCAAATTCTGGACATTTCCTATCTGTAGCACAGTGAGGACCGGAGCAAAGGCAACAAACACTTTCTTCAACAGTACATCTATCTCCTGAGTGTCCCTGACCACATCTAAAGCACCTGGGAGTAGATCGGCACTGGCTTTTGACATGACCATATCTACAACAATTGAAACATTGAATTGTTGGAAATATATACAAATTCACTGGTAATGAGTTATAGCAAAGAAACACACGCTTAGGTAAGACCTGGCCATCAAAGGTCAGGACAACAGTCTCAGTAGGGACAAATTCAGTTTTACCATTACTTGTTACTTTCCTTTTAAACCGTCTGACCTTTAAAATATCACCACAACCTATGGGCACTGAAATACTAGTTTTAACCTCATCATCAGTCCAATCAGTTGGCACTCCTCTAACCACTCCCATACGGGTCACATTAGCTGCTGGAATAAATGCTTTGTATTTATATTGTTTTAACAATGCACTTGAAACAAAACTGTTTGCATCCTCAAAATTTGAAAATGAAATTACAATACGGTTTCTACCAATCTTTTTCAAACTGCCATTAACTATATTTTTAAACTTGTTCTTTTTCAAAAATTGGCCGAATGAAATCGGGTGAATGTTAGATGGACGCTCATTTGATGGGTCTTGATCTTTAAGCACATGAATTAAGTAAGGGGCTGCATCAGAAGCTTCGTAGCGAGATCTGCCTACAAAAGTCGATACACGAGGATTTGGGGCTGGGCTTTCAGTGGAGTTCAATGCAATGGGTTCCGACATGGGAGAGTTTGGAACTACAAAGTTATCAGGCGGATTAATAAAAATATTAGGCTGATTACTTTCACTGTCACATAAACAGCTATTATTTTCATTCGATGAATTTGACCTATGTTTCCTCTTTTTGTTGCAATGTTTACAATATTTACGGTTTATAGAACGTTTCCGAGAAGAGCTAGATTGACCAGCATCCGAACAATCAGTGTCTCTTTGAGATCCTTCGGTTTCAGAACATTGTGATAATATGGTAACAAAATTAGATACCTGGGGGACGCTGGTCCCGCCAGGATCATCGGACTCATCCATGAAACTTTAAAAAAGTGAAAAACTTACCAATGTACAGGAATTTTTACACTAATTATATTAAATATATACAGATAATTAATATACACACTATTTTACAACTGATCCTATACAATATACTATTTAAATAATTAAGTTTCAAAAAGAGCAAAAAAAGGACGACCGAACAAACCGACGTTTCCCGCGCTTTTTCTTTTTTATGGTTCGCGCGGCTTGCGCATTTGTCAATATCAAGTTTTTTTTATTCCCCCATAAAACGAGGAAACGTGAAATTAGGAAAACAACATAGAGGTTGGTTAATAACTCTATGGAAAACAAGGAACGGAAATCGGAATTTGGAAAAAGGATAGATCAGAGCCCCGATTACGGTAACTTTTATAACGTCTACAATCCAGACGCGTTTCTGATTCTGCGATACGATTGGTCAAAACAGCTGACGTACGCTGTTGAACGACCAATCGTATCGCAGAATCGAGAAGCGTGTCTGGATTGTTGACGTTAAAAATTACTCTCTAATCTGTGACCGTAATCGGGGCTCAGGAAAGTAAATTGATAGGTTAGTTAAATTATGTATATATATAAAAATACAAAGCTATTTACATAGACTTAAGTTTAGGATATAATTATTAATTTAATAATGCGGCCATGTGCGTTTATTTTAAAGTTACGCCAAGTCCATGAGTTAAATACTAGAAAGTGTCAACTTCTATGAAAAAAAAAAGCTACAAGTGTCAAAACCAGGGTGTGGAAACTTCCATACAACGGTCATCGAAGTGAAACTTGCTTCCAAACAGCGACATCGGTGAATAAATTCAAATACTTTTTAACTACCCTAAAACGCTCTAGATGTCGCTGCTCCTGTTTCCATCATATTTTCATTTTTTTCTTAATTAAAATATATTTGAGAATATTGTTTATTACAATGTGAAAACTTTTTTTAAATGAAATTAATTTATTTTAATTTAAAACTGAACATTGACATTTTTGTTATAATTTACATAATAGAGTAGTAGAAATTACTATTTAACATATGGCAACTTTGTTTTTCCTCCAAAATGGCCGGTGTTGTTTTTGTTATGTTAAATGCATTCTTGTTTTCTTAGCCATCATTTAAGTTTTCTGTGGCCCTATTAAAGTATTGAAGAGTCGTCGAGTCAAATTCAAGTTCATTCCTTCGTACCTGCTGCTGTTCTGGTTCATCGGAGTTTTGTTCGTTCCTTCGTGAATCGCGAAGAAACTTTCTGTTATGTTCACAAGTGATCTGAGTTTTCTCAATGTGCAAATGCTTTTTTAGTGTTGTTGAAAACTTTGCGAAAAGACGCTTTTGGTGTATAATATTATGTGTGTTCATAAATAAAGTAAAATTATTAAATTCCAAAGTTTTTGTTTACTTATTTGCATTTCCATGTGCAATGTAGAATTTTTCCAAATCCATTGTTTTGAAAATAATACAATACGTACACCATAAAGATAAATATTTTCAAAATAATGGATTTGAAAAAATTCTACATTGTACATCATAAAAACAATAATTCTTTGAAGGTTATGAGGGCCTATGTGTGCGTGAACTGTGTGTATGTGTGCGTGGACTTTATGTATGTATGTGTGCGTGTACTATGTATGTATGTGAGCGTTACGTACGTAGGTTAAGTACAGGGAATTTAACACCAGGCTGTCAATTAGTAGGCTCAAAAATTTGACAGAGAGGGTTCTCTATTTCCTATGTATTACTTTTCTCTATGGTCAAAACTCCTTGAAGTTGATTGACGATTGCCTGACTGACGTTTCGATAAAAACGAAAATTTGAAATTATTTGAACTGAATTAATCTGAAATCTTTCTAAAATTTAAGATTGAGCCAGCCTTTTTTTAAATGTGTTACGATATCCAAAATGTATCCAATAATTAAATTTTTGTTTGTAAACCTTTGAGGGCTCATCATAACCCACATCATCATGGAAAACATAGTGAACCTAAATGATGTTTTCTTTAATTGTTATTTTTTGATAGGTGGCTTGTTCTTGAGTTATTTAGTTTACAAAATATTTTATGTACTTTTCAATAATAATAATTACATTCAAATAAATTATAAAAGTAGGGGTCATACTTGGAGGAGTATTCTATGTAATAAATCGATACCTTACAATATTTACGTAAGTACCAAATATTTTTTATGCTCAATGTTACATGCTTAACTAAGCATTTTCGTTACGTATATGAACTTTACAAAAGAAAAATAAAATAACACTAATTTTAGTACTTTTTATATCTAATAAAATTATTATTAATTTAAAATAATAAGCTAACAAGTTACTGAAATTGTATTTTTTATTAATTTCAGTGCACCGCCTGTGGTAAACTGATGCTACATCAAGATGGTCTCTTTTGTGAATGTTGTGGTGTAAGTGCTTGTAAAAGTTGCTGCCGTGCAGTTGATAAGAGGTTCAGATGCAAAGCAATTACTTGGCCCAGTGACAAAGCATTTTATCATCATTGGGTTGATGGTCAGTTTTCTTGTAGAGTTCTTATTGACAGTAAATTAATTTTATGATTATTGTTAACAACAATTTATTTATTAATTACAGTTGGCTCCTTCCGAACACAAAATGCAGATAATAGTGAAAATGGTCCCAATAAATTTTTTTGCTGCTGGTGTCAGAAAATAAAATTATCTTATCTTAATGCACTTAGTGAAACTGAGGTAATTTTATATTTTATTTGCTGGTTGCTATTAACAGCAAGACATTTAATTATGTTTTTATGTTACAGGAATGTAACTTTCACAGATATAGAGACATAATTATACCACCTACATGTGTCCAAGTAGAAAAAGGAGCAATTACAAGTATTAAGCCTCTATTAGATGACAATTGGGAACCTCTAATTATATTTGGTGCGTTAAAATTAATACAATCATTTATAAAAATATTTTCCTATTATTAATATTGTTATAAATTACAAGTATGTATTGTTTATAAATTGTCCAATTATAGCTTTTATGATAAGTTTAATAAGTATTCAGTCTGTTTGGTAACTTAGTAATAAGGTTATTATTTGTTCCACCTCTGCCAGCCAAAAAACTTTAAGAATGTGCTGATAACAAAATTTTTTTCTGTTATTCATTTATGTGTTCTGTATAATAATATGATGTTTTTGTTTTTTAGCAAACCGGAAGTCCGGTAGCAACAGAAGTGATGAAGTCCTGTCACTCTTTAGAGGATTGCTCAATCCAATTCAGGTACCTAATAAGTTTAATTTGATTGAAACCAATGTAAACAATATTTTTACTGTATTTCTTTATGAAATTGTCTTTAAACCAGGTTGCGTATAGCGTAAGCGTTGCGACGTAGTGCAGAGCAGAACAGTAAAGCAGCATCAAGGAAATAAGGTGGAGAATCTACATTAAAATTCGAATGTTTATTTTCTTCACATGTCACATGTGTTGAACATCGCTATCGCTTCTTGATTTTTCTACTCTGTTGTGTCGTTTTCATCTCAGCTTCCGGCGGCAGCCTTACCCGCACTTTGAACATCGATTGTTCGTTACAAATGTCCATTTCAAGTGTTGATTACTAAATTAAACGATTAAGTTATTTGGTGTATTGTTTGTGTTGTTGATAGGTGGTGGATATTAGCACCACAAGCCCAGAGAGCGTGGTGCGATGGCTGCCGCCGCGCTGCCGCATCCTGGCCGCCGGGGGGGACGGCACCGTCGCCTGGATCCTCAACAGTCTCCTCGCCGCGGGACATATGGGAGTAAGTACTTATCATTGCCATCATTATGGCTTAAAAGGATTTGCCACACTGGACACAAAGTGAACGCAGCTCGCAACATCTATGAACTACATTGTCGGTCTCTAACGCCCGTATTCACAAACATCACTATGAGGTCTCACAGTGCGCGTGGACGCACAGGACGACACGTGAACCAATCACAGCTCTGTTCGACGCTGTGATTTGTTGCTTCACATAAGGAAGTATCGTTTATGAATACGGGCGTTAGTATTAAATTTTGCATTGATGTGATCTGACCGTGCTGGCAGCTGCAGCCTGGCAGGAGCAAAGAACGCAAACCGACTGGATGCGGGCTGCATTCACTTTGACCTGACTGCAGACCGCAGAACGCATTCAGTGTGGTAGTTCCATAATATTATGTCGTAGTTTCGACTTGTATCCAGTGCTTTGAATTTGAATGCTTTACCTTGAGCTTGCTTTTACTTTTTCACAAGAAATGAAAATAATAGATATTTGACGGTATGGAATATTTTTTTGCAGGCGGCTGTGGGCATTCTGCCGATGGGGACCGGTAACGACTTGTCGCGAGTGCTGGGCTGGGGGCCGGGCTGTGGCTCGCATTTAGACGCACATTCCATTATAACTAGTATTAAGCAAGCCAATGAACAAGTTTTAGACAGGTTTGTATGTTCCTTCTTCAGTTAATTATTATTTATATCCTAGAGATTTTATTCTTACCTAAAATTTGTGTGAAACTTTGAAACATGGCAAGTTATGCAACTAGGTAATAAAAAAAAATGATTTATACAATTTAATAAATAAAACGCATTATCGTTAGTAGACGAAAAGCTCATACGTTTTTTTAAGTCCCATTAACTACTCGTAGCAAGCTAAATAGTTATGCTTGTGTTACAGTGGTTTTCACCACAATAATCTAGCGGCGGGGTTCGAAACCGCGTTCCTCCTATCTCGATTCGGCCACACCATTGGGCGTTATCACTTCGATTTGTCGTAAAATAACTGAATATGATGATTAATATTCATATTCATTGAAGGAAATTTCACAGGGCAGTCAATCTTTAATTTAATCAATAATTTAAATTTTCTTTCGGCTGATATCTACTAAGTGCAAAATAACAAAAATACTATAATACGGCGCTGAAGAGGGCCTCCACACTAAGTCTGCGGGTACGAAACTGGCAACGGGCGAGCGATGGGCGGGGCGACGGAATAATATAGCGATCGCCGCCGCTCGTTTCGTGCGCGTCACCATAAACTGTCATGTTGTTGTATGCATCGCCCCGCCCGCGCCGCTCTGCTGTCGCTATCGCTCGGCCCGTCGCCAGTTTCGTGCCCGCAGACTAATGAAGAATCTGAAGACTTAGTGTGAGTTTAAATCAAATGTGACAACGCGCTCACTAGAAAAAAATTACATTAAATGTATGACGGGTTGTACAGCGCCCCTAGCGGAAACATTCAAGAACTAAAATTTTCAAATATTTTTTTAACGCGCTCACTAGTGAGGACGTTTGGTGTAAACTCACAAGCCCTCAGGATTTGGTTACTTTGTTACAAACAATGGCAGATGGAAGGTGACGATCACGCCGCGGCGCGGGCGGCTGGGGCGCGCGCGCGAGCGCGTGGTGTTCGCGTACAACTACGCCAGCATCGGCGTGGACGCGCAGGTCGCGCTCGACTTCCACCGCGCGCGCTCGCAGTTCCTGCACCGGTACGCCAGCCGGATGCTCAACTATGTACGTCGCTGCCTAATTTATTAGAGCGCTTTCACATTTTTAGGCGACTTTGCAGCGCGACAAACGCGCGACAGACGCGTTGCCGAATAATTTCATACTATTATGACAGCGGATGCCTGTCTTCACACTAAAAAAACGCCGCTGCCGCAATGCTTTCGCGCTTCTGACGCCCTAATGTGAAGGCGACCTTACTTTCGTTCATTTCAGCCGAATGACGTCCACTGCTGGACAAAGGTTTGGATCAAGGATTTCCACAAAGACCGGTCCTGCGCCGCCCGCATTCAGGCACTTTCCGCGCCCTCACTAGATCGTCGGTCCACCTAGGAGGCCTGCCCACTACGTCTTCCGGCTTGTGGTTGCCACTCGAGAAGTTTCTTGCCCCAGCGGGCATCAGCTCTGCGAGCTATGTGCTTTATTATTAATTTATTACTTTAGTTTTTTTGCATACATAAGTTAATAGGCATTTTTACTATTTTTGAAATAGAGTAACAAACGGAGAGCGAAGTCTAAAGAAAAATTATGCCCCAATATGTTAGTGAGATTGTCGAATTAATTCGATTGAACATTATTTTGTTACACAGAGCCAATTTAGTGACCATAGAGTCCTGTATGTAGTTAGGAATGAGTACCTTAAGCAGGCAGTAACGAACTAAAAACATACTTTACTGCCTTGTCTTCAGACCCAAAAGTAATAAACTCGATGTACCTACAGGTGGCGTACGCGTGGCTGGGCGCAACACGCGCGTGGGACGCGGGCGCGTGCGACGCATTAGAGCGGCGGCTGGCGGCGCGCGTGGACGGCGCCGAGCTGGCGCTGCCGCCGCTTCAGGCGCTCGTCGTGCTCAACATACCCTCCTGGGGCGCTGGCGTCGACCTCTGGAGTTCGTAACTCTCTCACTGAGCCTAGGCGCAGACCACCGACTTTTAATCAGTAATCAGCATGTATGAAAGTGCGCACATTACATCGATTTGGTATCCTACAAATTAGAATCGGGCCCAACTAATTTATCGACCAACTAAAAGTCGGGGGTCTGCATCCTGCGCTGCGCTTAGGCTAACTCTTACACAGGCAGCATACCTCACCGGTTTTTACTGCGGTTGGATAAAATACTTTCTCAACAAACTCATAAAGGAAACTGTGTAGCAACTTCATGAAAGTTAGAAAATTATTCTTATTTACCTACTTTCAGGTATGGGAAACGAGGGAGAAGTGGAGCCTCAAAGGATTGATGATGGAAAAATTGAGGTATTTGCTAATTAATAAAATCATTGCGTTTTTATTATGTTGATAGATGCTACTGACTAAGTACTTACGTACATATTTTGTTTGCAGGTAGTGGGTATCTCTTCATCTATCCATATTGCGCGACTCCAGTGTGGTTTGGCGGAACCATATCGCTTTACACAAGGGTCGAAAGTGAAGGTAAAGATGTTCAATATTCGGATTGGAATTAACATAAGATAGCGTGGTGGTGCAAAATATTCGCTTGGTTCTTGCAGGTCCACTACTGCTATCCGCTTCAGTAGATTCTGCTTTTAATGAAAATGGTGTTGGTACAATAGATAAAAATGTATTTGGATTGTATTCGCCAGCTATGTCTGTAATCTGCTTTTCGCCAAAGTGGAAAGGGGAGGAGACGACAGGAGATGTTTTAACCAATCCCCGTTCGTTGTTCCCACTTATCTTCACTCAGCTTCGATTCGGAAATCTGACAAGTTATTCAAAATACATCATTTCTATCTCGGCTTTCGTTTAACCTGATCGAGTTAACTGCGCACCTGGCGGATGTGACGTTACATCGACGCTCTGGGACACGTGCGGGTGAGTGCGAGGGAGAGTCGCAGTTAACTCGACCGGGTTTCAGGAACCGGGCCACTTTTTGTAGCGATGCAGTCGCGCTGCTGTAGCGCGTTGGAATCACTTCTATAGTGCGTTGCAAATGAGACTAACGCGCGTTAGTAGCGAGTCGTGGGCGAGGGCCTTAAGATCTGTTTTATTTCCATGTAAACACAACAAACCATCCTCATTGCAGATCGAGCTGAACGGCACGTGCGCGATGCAGGTGGACGGCGAGCCGTGGATGCAGGGCCCGGCCACGGTGCGCGTGGCGCGCGCCGGCCAGTGCCGCGTGCTGCGCGCCGCGCCCGCCCGCGCCGCGCTCTGAGCGACGCGCCCACCAGCGAGGGTACTTTGAATCTCAGCAGTTGGGTAATTGACACCACTTACTAGTAATGTGTAAAGTCCGGTCGCCGAGAAGATAGGATTTCGTACAATGACCCCAAACTACCTATCCCGCTCGCGGGTAATTATATTGTTGTCGCGCTCGCACACTCACGGGCGGCCGTAGTTGGGCACAACTTTTATGTAAAAATTAAGTATTTCATTCAAGTAAAGTGACGTCATAGGTCTCTACGAAATCTCTTACTTATGTCAGATAATCGAATATGTAGTGGTGTCAAATGGCTAATAATTTCACAAACTATTCTGAAAAGACGATCGGTGTTTTTTAAATTTCCAAAACCGAAGATGAACGGCTTTTTAAATATTTTAGGTAATGGATTACATAATAATATGTATATTAATTTATTCTATTTATGTAAGTACTTACAAATTTTATCGCATGAGTATCATCCTTTTAGGGTCACATTATTGTAAAACTACATTATAATTGCATAATGTTCGAATGTTTACGGGTTTGAATTTTACTATTCTCTGAGATAAACGCACATGAGAACTTTTTTAGCCACCATAGCCGACATGGATGCAGCGTTAAGGATATTGTAGCATTTATTATAATTTGATGCCGCGCTAAATTGATAATTTGAGCTGCCAAAGTATGCCAAACTAACGTCGCGTTCGTGTCCCGCTACTGTGCACTCTTGCCCACTGTGTAGGATTTAGGGCCCAATTAACTCTGTTTTTCTATGTGGATGTGGTATTAAATATTATAGCCTACCTTTTTGGCACTCACAATGCAGATTCCGTGTATTCAGTGTAGACTTCCAAATATCCGATGACTAATAGTTACAAAAAGGACCTACGCTAAAACTTGCGCGGGCGTACACATGCGTACCTGGATCGAAAAAAGTGTAGGTATAATAGGTATAATGGCGCAGTGTAGCGCAGACGCGTGTGACGGGTTTCCACTTGCGAGGTGGGGGCGGTAATAGTGTAATCCTAAATTCTTTAGAATTTTCCATCGATGTAAACACACACTTGTGCACACAATTACACTATAATACTCACGTTTTCTTAATATCATACACATTATTTCACAAGCTCATGAAACCAAATTCTCATGATGAAACAAATATGAAATCTAACATTGAAAACAAAATATTTTAACAAAATATTTGGATGGTGAAAATTTGTGCTTCATGTTAAAATGTCAAATCGACATTTGACGTTTAAATTTAGGTCCTATCTTTGGAAAATCTGTAAGTCATAGACAATATTCATAGATAATAATCTGTAAATTTTATCGATTTTATTTCAAGTATTCAATTATTTCAATTACCAATTACTTTGATAATATTAATTTAAAATAAAATATAAACGGAGTATATTCAACAATGTATTTTTTCTTCATTGAATGACACACTTTGCGAAGAAGTCTTTGAATTCAGCTTTATTATACAGACGAGTGTCACATAAAAAAGGCCTTTCGACCACTTTTCGACTGGTTTACGATTTTATTGTGCAGTTTGTCTAGTATAATTTAAATTATATTTCCTAAACAAATAAAAAAGGGAAAATTAAATTTTCTTTGATTAAGAAGATCCTATTTTGACGATCACATTACTTATCTCAATATCAATCAGAAGAGGGATTGATCTTAATAATTATACAAACGATCTTTAAAAATCTAATAATCGTCTGTTGCAGTCCGTAAATGACATTTACAGAATTGCGATTAACGAGAGATTTTGTCGCATCACTAGTAGATCAACTGACATAGACTAAAAATTCGTCAATGTCAGTTGGCCATATTTGTTTACATTTAGGGAAATTTCTAAAGAACTAAGGTATACTAGCGGCGCAAGAATAGGCGGGCACCGCGCAAGCTTTAGCGTACAGCTTAGGGGAGTTTAAAAATATAGTAGCAATTATTCTTCAACAATTTATATTATGTATTACATAACCATATTACTTTAACAAAACATGGAATTCTGTAATTACTTCGAATGTAACAGTTATTTTTATATTACACAATGTTTTAAATTACTGTGACAGGTAACACTTAACCACTATGTGGTTGAAAAATTCGTACATAAATACGTTTTACTTATTTTAAAATCACAGAAATAAACTGATAAAAAATAATAATTCGATAATTGTATTCATACCCAAAGTAATAGAAAAAACATACACATCATCAACATTTAGGTATCATGGTTTTAACAATATAAACTTATTAAAGATCTCAAACAACCTACAAATATTTTAAAGTTATAGTACTGTAGATAAACTATGCTTTTAGGCCAACGTGTTTGTAATCATGTGTGGTTTATAAAAGTACCTATTTTAAAATAAAATATATTTTGACTTAAATTTTGTTTTATATTTTAACCTATCTCTAGTACTCAACTATGCTTAGAAGTCACATGGTTAAATTGTTTTACTTGAGTTTAGATTGCAAATTGTTTTAAATTTAAAATAATTAACCCGTAAACCACAGCAAAAGCTCGCGAAATCAATGACCAGATCAGTATTATTAGTATATTTCGCCGCGTGTAACTTCTAAGCTTAGTAATAAGTAGATGTATGAATGAGTTGAAATAAATAAACAATATTAGAACTATAACAATCGGGGGAAACGTTTGTACATATTTAGTTGTCAAATTAGGCAAGAATTTATAATGATTTTATCTAATCCTTCATAAAACAGAACCAAAAAACATTGATCGCTTGTTTACGGCATATACCATTCGGATTAGGTTTTCTAAATAATTATGAAGTTTTAAGATGTAAGTGTAAATAAACATTCCTACCAACGAATACCACTTACACAAATGTATCTAAAAAGTCCACGTACCTACATATTATAAAGGCTGCGTACAAGATACATACAGATCTAGCCATAGTACACTTATTTATTGAACACCGATAACAATACCTATTTAAACATTTTGATCAGTTTAAGATAAATCAACTTAGTACATGAATCTTTCTTAAAACCGTATTAGATACAAAAATATACATATTATGTAGCTTATGTAGGAATGTAAACTGTTTTTACATATCACCTTTTTGCAAATTGTTTAAATACTGTAGGTTGAGATTGTTAAAAAATATAATAGGTAGGTAGTATGTTTTTGGCACAGAATACGAGAACAAAAGGATGCATAAAGTGGTAGTAGTCTGTTAAATTATGTTAAGGAGTGATAGATGTTTTTTTTTTGTTATTGAAATTGAACTACTTCTTTTTTATAGAAAGCATTTTAAAGTACCTAAATGTACGATTTTAATTTACCCTCAGGTAATCAAATAAACTTTTTATACAATAAGTAATAGTATTCCACTGACACCTTTATTTTGTGATCTTATGTAAAAAATCTGAATACGGGCAGGACAATATTGTAGCATGGTTATGAAATTATTTCGATGAACCATTTTTAGCTGTATATTATTGAACATTGGATTGGAAGACTGTAATAACAGATTAAAAATGTCAAGATTTATGTAAATAAAATAATATTAGTCACTTGTTGATGTAAAAAATATCAAAATACTATTACACTTATTTACTGCAAATAACAGTAACTATCAATGTTTGAAATGGTATAATAATAAGACTAAAAAAACTAATAAATAACGCCTATGATGATGACCTAGTCAGAGTTAAATTCTTCCAATAAATTAGTTTTCTAGAATGAGTATGTTATTGTATTGTCTACAAAGTTAATTCTGGTCTAAAAGTTAACAAACAACAAGGATAAGTTAATATCTTAACTTCCTAACAATCTTACATAATAATATATTTTTCCTAAATGCAACTAAATGTTGTAACTAGTAAGCAGTATTATACTATTATAACATTTATTGAACTAATTCCAATTTAACTATACCAAAATTCATTCTAAGTTGTTCTAGGAACACAAATGTTAAAATAGTATGAGGCGCGAGTCTCGCAAATGCTGGAATGTATCCTTTGAAAAATGCTAATGGACTTTCTTTAGCGGTGCTCTTTATCAGCTTAAATATGCTCTTGATCTCACCTGGCTTAGCATTCATTGCTCTAGTCTTCAGCACATCAACGGGTTGAGTCATGGTGGTCGCGATAGCTCCCTAAAAATGCAAAAAGAAAAGATATGTGTAGGTATTAAAGCAGTGCAGTTGATACAGAAAATAAAATGCCTTGTTTTTGCTAAAAGGGCGATCCTTACAGCCAATAAACTCGATGTAAAGTGCGTCACCACATTGTCACTAAAATATGAGGTAGTAAGTAGAAGTTCTTTGATTTTGTCGTAGAACGATAGTTGCCCAATGGTCATAAGCACGGCGCGACTGCAAGTCATGGACGCGCCTGCCCAGAGCCGTAACACGCCTTCATCGGCTGCGACGCGCCATAATCCATGGACAGCATTTTTATAGCTGAAAAATTATTGAAAAGAAAAGTGGTTTATGACAATGTCCGCTTTACAAGTAGAATATATCAATAAGTTATTCTTCAAAGTGGTTGCAGAACGTCACTATAAAAGTGTTCCCTTTTAAGGCTTCCACAGACCAAACGCGGGTCAGAAGCAGTGCGGGTCAGTTGCAGCGCGGCAATAGGCACACTGAAGGCAGCGGCAGTTTCAAAGCAGTTGCAAGTGTTGCAACGCGGGCGGTTAAAAAAAAATACAATATTCGTAAACCGCTTTCAACGCATTGCGCTGCACTGCTACCGCCCTGCCTCCGGTGAGTCATGTTAATATGGCCGCCATAGTAATACAACAGCGCGGGCCCGTAGCAGTGCGGCGCGGCGCGGAGCGGTAGGAGCGCGGGCCCGCGTTCTAATTTGGTGTGATACACTACAAAGAGTTTCTTGTATTACAAATTGCGCGGGCCCGCATTCCAACAGCGCTGCTACTGCCCCGCGTTTGGTCTGCCGAAGCCTTAAATGTATGATTCATGCTTAAACAATATTTACAATAATTTTTAACTTACTTCCTTCGTTGCTCACGAGGTAGCTTGACATCATTTTGCATTCGCACATTTACCAAGTCAGCTGGGTTTCCCACAAATCCTCCAGCAAATCCGCCTAATCCCGCTAGGAACGCTGACATATAAAATGGCATAGAAGTACCCTGAAATAGTTAGCAGAGTTTCGTATTTAATAAAGTTAAAGTCCCAAGTTGAATATCACCACAATACCACACCGTGCCCTTGTTTAATACTACGTTCCACAAAACAAAAATCAATCAACATCTTCAATTTTATTCAAAGATTCAAAGTTTCATTTGTTTCACACAGTGCACAATATGTGTGGTGAATATTTGAGTTAATGGATGAGTTTTAAAAGTAATTGAAATGAAGTGTGCTTATAAAATATGATTTGGTTAGAGATAGCAGAATCATATTTAAAGGCATATTTTATTTTCTGGTGTGGTAAATATACAATATTATGAATTCATATGATTCATATTATATTTACCACACCAGATAATAACATAACTGCCTTTAAATATGGATGGAGGACTGTTGTGGATGCCCTCTGCCCCATCTAGGGGACATAGGAACATAAGTCAAGTAAGTCAAGTCTTTAAATATGATTCTGCTATCTCCAACCAAATTGGTACATTGGTACTGAATGTATTAAATCACTTATGTGTATAGGGGTTTAATAATTTTAAAAAATCTTACATCTTTTGGTGCAAGTTTTTGTTTAGCCATTTCATATATTCCAAATCTGGCAGTTGAATATGTTAGCTGCCGCAGTAGAGATGCTGATATGCCATTATAAAGTCCCATGACACCTTCAAATAATTAAAGTTAATTAGATATTGCAATGAAATAATGATTTTAAGTTTATATTTTGATATTTAATAAAAATTAAAGTCCATTCACCAGCACATCAGACATTTTTGTTGCAAAATTGCACACAAATAAGGGTCTATTCCACTTCGTTTATGCTCAGAATGCCAACTTCTCAAAATGCCAACCGCTCGCAAAATGACAACTTCGCAGAATGCCAACTTCTCGAAATGCCAACTTCGCGAAATGCCAACTTCTCAAAATGACAACTTCTCTTAATGCCAACTTCTCGAAATGACAACTTCGCATAATGACAACTTACAATTATAATGAATGCAGGAGCAGTGAATGCTACCACAAATAATAAAAATAATTTAAAAGTCCATATATTTACATTATCTCAATATCTTTATTTGTTACTATACAATCAATCAAAACACTAGGGTCGAATACATAATCAATAGACATTTGAGATGAGAGATTGATGCGATCATCAATCTCTCATCTCAAATGTCTATTGAATGACATACACTTATACACCGTGTTACTTTGCATTCTTGCCATATTCACAGAGATAAAAGTAGGGAACAATACCTATTATTTAAGATAAACAAGAGACTCCCATAAAGAAAGTACACTAAGTTTTTAGTAAATTTAGTTTTTCAGTACAAATTGGAATAAACCAATTTTGTCTCGCACGTTCTACAGGTGCAATTGGAATAAACCTAGTGGGCGTGGCCTAGTTCTTATTAATCTGTGATGTTTTATGGCTCTAGGTACCAGCCTTTTTATCCAGTCATAATAATTATTTTAAAATACTCTTCGGTTGATTTCAGATTTGCCTTTCTACTTTACGGGCTTATGACCGTCAAAAATACGTAATAATTATTAGGGTTTTAATTAATTTATAACATTTTTCCCTATTTTTGCAAATTAATAAATTAAGTATGAAATGAAATCACCTTATTCACAATTAATTATTTATTTATAAGTTCCTACTTACAAAGTTTGCGTACTGAGAAGCAAATGTTCGAAGTGTCCTCCGTTCTGATGAAGGCACAGTCTAGCACGGCGAAGCGTTGGTATTTCGCTTTAGTTTTCACAACACATAAACGTTTTGTCTCACAGTTTCGCTGAAACAATCCTTTCATGTAACACGTTTACACTGTTTATCTCTTCTGCGCATACCAGTCGTTTCAAGTCACTCTTAGTCCATTGATGTTAGGTCCGAGGGTCGTGGTGGCCAAGCTACTGGACCCCCTCGTCCAATCCACTGTTCACCAAACGTATTATTCGCGCACTTGACGTCCTTATTGTGGGGAAGCACCATCCTGCTGGTAGTAGAGCATTTGGTGTAACGCTAAGGGTACGTCATCAAGCATGTCGTCGACACTCCAAGCACCATTTTGATAAATTATTCGTTGTTTGAATACACTTCAGTCATTTTTGTATTATTTATAACGTGATTTGTGATTGATGGATTTCTCAGTTTTTTACAAAAGTGTCAAAAAGACATTTTAAAGACAATAAAGATTGCAATAGATTATTTAAAAATACAATAAAAAGTAAAAAAGTCTTCATCACCATCGCCAACAAGTGATGTGCATGCGTTACGATAATTAGTGATGTGTTTAACAGATTGTCGATAAAATAAAATATTCAAGATTTAAAAATAAAATTTTCGGGCATTATTTTTTAACGGATTTGTGTTCTGTATCAGTAATATAGTTACCTCTGTAAATATGGCAAGAATGCAAAGTAACACCCTGTATAATTGTTACAATCATTGTCAAAATCAGATAAACAAAAACCAGGTACGGTCTGTAACAGCAAAACAATTATTTTACTAGATAAATTAACACATTACAAGGGCGATATAGTTTTGACAAGTATAACTTGTGCATTTTTTAAAACTACCCTCATAACGTAACATTATTTTCGCCATACACTATTTTATGATTTAAAGTGTACTGTGACCTTATCTGGTTTTGTTTATCCGATTTTGACAATGATTGTAACAATTATATAGGTGTATGTCATTCAATCGACATTTGAGATGAGAGATTGATGCGATACGACCCTAGTGTATTGATTGATTGTATAGTAACAAATAAAGATATTGAGATAATGTAAATATTTGGACTTTTTAACTATTTTTATTATTTGTGGTAGCACTCACTGCTCCTGCATTCATTATAATTGTAAGTTGTCATTATGAGAAGTTGTCATTTCGAGAAGTTGGCATTTCGAGAAGTTGTCATTTTGAGAAGTTGGCATTTCGCGAAGTTGGCATTTCGAGAAGTTGGCATTCTGCGAAGTTGTCATTTTGCGAGCGGTTGGCATTTTGAGAAGTTGGCATTCTGAGCATAAACGTTCCACTTTGATCACCCAGGTCAACTTTTCCATGGGTAATCAAAGGACACCAAATTGTCACTTGGAGTCCACTTTGATCACCTGGGTGATCAAAGTGAAATAGACCTAATTATGATGCCATAGTGTTAACAGGCATGCTGTCATCTGTACATGATATCCTATTTTGTTTTTATTTGAAATCATTTGTCTCACCTTGATTTTTGATAACTATTCCAGTCAATTTCAGCATAGAAATATTTTTTCCTTTTTGTGTTTGCATTTGGACTTTTAGCAAATCCAAGGGATGGGTGATGCATGCAGCCCCAGCTGATGCCAGGCCTCCAAAGTACCATCGTGAAATCCTCACTTCTTTATCCTTACCCATGACACTGAAACAATGGATGTGATTAAAGATAAGTAGGTATAATGATAAGTGCCTACTTACTTACCTACATGTACTCTACACTACATTATCATAATGGTTTGTGGTTTATTATCACATGAGTTAAACTAAATATTTGTTAACTTGTAAAATGTAACACTTTTTAATAATCTTAGCTATAAATATTTATTTGCTTTAATTTTTGTAACAAAGAAAAATGTTTAATAAAATCCAATAAGGTAGGTAGTGGATTAGTCAATAAACGATAATAAAGTAAGAATTTCATCGAAGCCTGTCTAATTAAACAACATAATCCATTCATAAACCATCCAACAACATAAACAAAGTTCCATTAATTAGGCTTAAAAGAACTTAAAATTATTATTAAATGTAAGGTAAACCATGCTACTGACATTGCAAGTAATTATTAATAGCTAAGTCATACACTTAATTTTTTATCACAATTAAATAAATACCAACCAGCCCGACCACTAAAATTCACTACACCCGCGCGGCTGTGCGCCAACCAACTAGTTTTACTATCTCATTCATAAAACCACATGCATTCGAGTCGATTTCCGACGAAGTGGTCATGTATGCGTATTCTTCATCAATGGATCTATGATAAAAAATAGGTACTCATGAATTATTAATGAATTCATTCATTCATGGTCTCAATTTTCTTTTTTTTTGTTTTAACTTTCGTCTTTCAATTCAATATTTTCATCGTCTTGACAGATTATATTAATTAATGGCTGCGTGCGTTTGGCCGAAAATAGCGCTTGTTATGGCGGATTTACACTGCGCGGAAATTAGCCAAGTCAAGTCAAAAAAACAGTGGGGTGGGGATGAAAAATGAATGAATTTCAGCCTTAGTAATTTCCCATACATTTTTTAGCAGTGATAGCATTTACCGCTAAAAGGCCATATTTTTTCTTACTAGCGTTATTTTCGGCCAAACGCCTCCAATTATCGGAACTTGTATGAGGAAAATAAAAATAGGTACAGCTTCAGAGCCCCGATTACGGTAACTTTTAACGTTTCCAATCCAGACGCGCTTCTGATTCTGCGATACGATTGGTCAAAACAGCTGACGTACGCTGTTGAACGACCAATCGTATCGCAGAATCGAGAAGCGTGTCTGGATTGGAGACGTTAAAAATTACCGTAATCGGGGCTCAGGTAGTAGGCATGCGATTTTTGACACACTCAAACCATGGAGGTACTTGAAAGTGAAAATATTGATGTATACAAAAATTGCTTGAACAAATAAATATTAAATCGACAAATTAATGACAAACAGCTGTTTATCTCTTTCTAACTTACCCATGGTGACGTATGAAAAAAATTATAGATAATGTTTGCAGGTCAGAACTCATTCTGGCAACATTTTCATGAAACGTCACTAACTACCTGACTTGTGCCGAGTATAGATGACCCACGCTGAACTGTCCCGCCAAACTCAATGACAGGGGGGCGCTACCATCGTTCAGCTTTATGGTTTCCAACATGGAAAAAATCGAAACTAGCGATCCGGTATTGACGGTGGCGCCTCACTGTCAATGTCATGCATAGGACAGTTAAGTATTTTGGAACTATACATACAAGATTTAAGAAAACAAAATGGCCGCAATCAGCTGACAACTACACACACATACACACAACAACCTGTCAGCTGATTGCCTGAGTGTATTTATAATGAATGAGTGTAAGTGTGTGCGTAATGTATGTACCGACGTACCGAGCACGTTTAAGTTATGCCGATTAATACAAGCCCTACTGATCTAATGCTTATGCAATTTTATTGGATAAATATTAATGACAAACAGGATCTTTGTTTCTTTTTACTAACCGATGGTGTTTCCATGGAAAAAAGATTTAAGCTGGGTTGCATTGCACCCATGAAGCTATCTATTGCTTCATGGATGCACCATCTTATTTTAACTTTGACAAACGTCAAAAATCTGTCAAACTCCATACAAAAAACACCGGTTATCGTCATGGTTACCGTTAAAGTTAGGTGGTGCAAGTGTGCAACTCAGCGTTAGATTATTGTTTCCTCAGTCATTATCATTACTCTTGACATGATGTCATGTGACTAGAGATGGGTTTCCACCCGGGTAAAAACCCACATGAGGGTAAAAACCCAATAAAAACCCGTTTCATTCCACCCGTGGGTGTTTACACCGGGTGAAAACAAATAATTTTATAATTATTTTAATTGGTATCTTTTCTTTATTTTTATTGAATTTTTCTCATTTAAGTTTATTGATTAATAAGTAATAAGTCAAATTTAACACTAATATGCATTTATATCGTGGCCAAATCGTAAAATTGATCACGTTATGATGATGTGACCAATTATTTTATAAAATGGTGTTATTTCAAGAATCGTTGAACCGATTTAGAAGAAATTTAGTAGGAACACAATAATTTGTGATCATGGCAAGGACATGGAGGGGGGGATGCCAAAGATGCCAAACTCTCTCTTTGATGACATTACGGTATAAAGTTACAAATAACAACACCAACTACAAAGTACTTCTGCTTAAAAACTTGAAATCGAACCGCCCTTCCGCCACTGTAACGCATTGTAACGTTTTTCAAGACCTCCTCTCCCCCCAGATTGCATTACGTAACACTAGAACGCCCCCTTAGCAACAAATACCACTTCTCACTTTAAAAAAACGCTATTTTTGTTTTCACCCACCAGAATGGGTGATAATGGGTAAAAACCGGGTTTTTACCCAAATCACCCAGTTTAAACCCAATCGGGTGAAATGGGTTTTTACCCACTACCCATCTCTACATGTGACGTCATCAGCGATGCTCACCGAAATATTTTTGTTCATTTCTTGTTAAATATAGCAACAAACTTGGAAAGTTAACTCTAAAATTGGAAAACTACATGGATGGCAGCCATTTTATATTCCAACTAGATTATATTTTAGTTATTTTAGGTATAATCAATCAGTCCATAGGTTAACAAGTCTATGCATATTATGACAAGACTGACAGATGTCATCCACATGTCATGAACGTCATCATCAGCATGAAGTTATTTTGGTTGGTTAATTTTTAACCTCGAAAAATTAGTTATTTTCTTCCATTTAACATGTGAAAGGAATACAACACAACAAGAATTAAAACAAGTTCGATTTAATTTGATCTTTCTATAAAAAGAGGAGAACGTGCTAAAGTTCTCGATAAACAGGTAACTTATTTTTAAAAGTTGTAGTAGTTCACACAGTTTTTTAGATTCGTTTATTATGAAATCTAGACAGGCAGAAAAAAACTTTATTACCTTTGTTAAAACGCGGATGATTTTTTAAAACTAATTTAACAGAACTTCATTTAATCACTTATGCAATATTCACGGAAATGCTTATAACTCTGAAGTCGAAGACCGACTGAACGGCACAGCGAGTTTATCTGCAAATTACGCGACACATTTTTTTAATGTCCATATTGAGAGCGTGACGTATAACGGTCGTTTCAGTCTATATTATATTAAAATTAGACTTATTAATAGGTGTGCCTAATATTGTTTCAGAATGTCTTCAGATCTATTGTCAAGTCTTCGATTGGTTACAAATTCGCCTAATAAAATTATTGCGGTGAAAGAAATCAACCACTGTGACAGTTCTTTTATTGTAAGTTCTTTCTTGGGCCACTGGATCAAGCATAAAAATGTTGTAATTATTATATCAACCCATAATTCCTTAAGACACTATCAACTAGTAGGCCTAAAGATGAATTATAATCTACAAAAATATGTAGACGCTGGCACTGTATTATTTTACAATTTAGGGGAAGAAGTTGTCTCAGGCTTAATGAGCAATGAACAGAATACACTACAAAATCACTTTATGAAGTTGCAACAGATGATAGAAAAGTTGCAAGAAATTTCTAGTGTAACTAATATTGTTTTTGATGGAATATCACATTTATTTGATCTTAATTTTTCTCTTAATGATGTGAATAGTTTTAGTAACAATATTATCAAGCTAAGTAGAACCATAGAAAACTCTTGTGTATTATTTCATTGTAATATATCAAGTGAAGATGATGTGACGTATTTAATGGCTAATTTATTATCTCATAAAGCAAACACTGTAATGGAAATAGAAAATTTACCTTCAGGTCTAAGTGCAGATGTATCAGGCCATTTAATAATAAGGTACCCAGGAATGAAATTTGAGGATGAACATATGTTTACACTAGAGCAAAGATCTGTTAAATATTTGTTTAAACTCTTTGATAGAGGAGTAAAATTATTTGCTCCAGGTACAGTCTGATTTTGGAAGTTTTTTGTTTTTATCAAAGTGTAATTTGCATAAATATTGTTAAATAAATTTAAAGTTATATAAAATATGTGTTTTTTCCTTACCTACTCTCCTTAATATACAGCCACAGGATTTGTGTTTCAAAGATGACCTATGACATTAAACTACCATAATTATAAATCAGCTCGTTTTAAAATAGTTACATTATGTAATAATTTACAATAACCTCCAATATAAACTTCCTTACCTCCCTTCCTTATAGTAGAGTAACATACCTACCAATAAAACTATTTTACACGATTAAAACTGGCGCTCTGACGACGCAATAATAGGTTAGTTATGTCTTATCTCATGGTAATACAGGCTATTTTGTTACAAAAATGTATAGTTTGATGTGCTGTTGACTTAGAAATGTAGTTAAATAGAGTTCACGCAAATAAGAGTAGGCACATAATTCGGGTTTCATCATGGCTAAATTATTTGAAACAGTGCCACAAAAAGTAATAAGAGATCCCTAATTAATTGCATCTTTTATGTCTTTAATAACGTAGTGAGTGCTACAGGGGCGCATGTAAGTTTTATTTGTGATGATTAGCTGTTGCCCCAGCGACCGCCCAAAGCGAAGGTTGTATTTTGACCAACGCTCAGTCCACGTGAAGACACGAAGGTGAAGACCGTTTCAACCAGTCCGTTATTATGGTCAATTAATTAACGCACTTACAACTTCTGTCAAGTTCTGACTTGACCTCTTCATTTTTTAGAATGATTGATTACTCTTACGCTTTAGTATAAAATTTCCGAGTGATAAAGTTTTCGTATTATCCTCGTGATAGTTTCATGGTGAAAGTGCTATCAAGTTAGTGTGGACTAAACTAGTGATGCCATGACTCAGAGCAATCTGACTACTCCCGACAGGCAGCATGGAGTGCGTACTGTTTCAGAGGAGAAACTTATGGTAATATTTTTTTTGTACTCTCTGCATTCTTAATTAAGTAACTTACATACCAATTAAGCACCCGATTGAGAACCAGGAATTGCACCGATTCCAAATAATACAATACGAATAACACCCTGTATACTCAAGAGTACGTAAATCAACGTGATTAGCATTCAGCTTACTAACTTAGATGTCTTTTATCGAACATCATCTTCATTTGAGGCCAAAACGACGATATCAACGAACTGCAAGCAAATCTAATTTTTGGCACCATGCCAAGAAGTAAAGATCTCTCGAGCAGGTCCTAAGATTCTCATTTACCTAATTCACTAACAGTTTGGTCATCCAGTAGGACGTACCTATACCTACCTAATTTCAATTAAGTAAATTCAGTCAGCTCTACAATAGCAGATTTCATAAAAAAATAAAACATTTAGGTACCTACCCACTTCCGTTTCATTAGAGAAAAACGTGTTTTAATTAATTAATTAACGATGATAAGGTAGGTAGGTACTTGTTATTTTGGAAATATTAATTTATTAAAGTAGGTATAACATTGCCAGCAAAATTGGAATTTTGGTTGGTTAAAGATTATTAAAAATGAGTCTTAAATTAACTTAATACTTGTGGACATAATGTGGTCAGCAAATTTTTTGCAAGTAGGTATAGGCCCTCTGATCGATTCAAGGTTTACTGCCTTATCGTGGTCGTTACTACCATTACCATTTACGATTGCGACTACGATAGCGGTAAAAGTTAATTTCAGACAATAATTACACTTTAATTAATCTTAGATATAACACATCTAACTATGACGTACCGTTGATAATGTTAGAACTCTGCTAATCTGTCTGTAGCTACGGAAGATCACTCGTGTCGTATGTGTGATATGACATGACCCCACTCTCTGACACAGGTGGCGGTGCGCGTGCGACCGCTGCGCGCTGATGAAGGTCCCCGCATCGTGCACGTGGTCAGCGATAAGGTGATCCAGTTTTATCGCCTTTTGTATATCTCGCTTAGATAGGACAGGAGATTTGATTAATTTTGGTAGGCAGGTAAGTGTCGCTAGATCTGATGAAATTGTATCGCCAAAAAACAGCACATCAAATTACGTAGGTATACTTACCTACCTAAGCATAAATTGTAAAGCAAGTACCTACTAGTTAAGTTTGTTTATAATAAACTTACATCCTGGGACATGGGCGTAGGTACCTACCTACCTACGGTCTTATTCATAATCATTTTTCACATTTTATCAAATGCTTATTAGAGGTTTATAAAACGTTTGATAAAAATTGTTATTCATAATCGTCATTTAGCGCTAAAATCCTCTTATAACTGTGTGATAAGTTATCGAGAGCTCGGGCCTTGTTTAAAGCTCTAATAAACCTATTTTAACCTAACTTTTATAAATGTCATTTCATATGAATGTCACTTCGTTGGTTTATTTATTCAAAATATCCTTGCTGTGATCCTTGCTTGTGAAAATGAATGCTATAAATGCAATTGTGCATTTAGCCAATAATGCCGACCCAGCGCGACGTAGAAAGCTCTACCGCCAACGAAGCAACCCATTCGATTTGCGGGACCTAAATTTTAAAATAAAATATAGGTTCAATAAGGACACAGTGCGCACCATCATAGATTTGGTGGAAGATGATCTGGTTCAGAGCGCTAGAGGTGGTGGCACGTGTCCTGAACTGCAAGTTTTAGTGGCCATAAGATGTTGGGGACGTCGTGAGGTAAGCACAAAAAAGTGTTTTATTTTATCCCTTTGTCGTGGCTGCTATAATTATTTTCATACATTTTCAGGTACAAGATGATGCTGGTGACCTCCATGGCCTAAGTCAGCCGACAGTGAGCCGGATATGCGCCAGAGTCGCGCATGCAATCGCGAATAAGGCAAATTCCTTCATCAAAATGCCTATCACTATAGGAGAGCAGGAAAGAATTAGTGCCAAATTTAGAGCAATTAAAAATTTTCCTGGGGTGATAGGAGCCATAGATTGCACCCACATTAAAATTAAAAAAACCGGAGGTGACATGGCCCAGTACTATATTAATAGAAAAGGCTATTATTCCCTGAATGTTCAGGTAAAATATATTTTGATTTTATACAGTTTACAACAGAGAAAGATTTGTTTTAATAATGTCTATAATTTTTACTTTGTATGATCTAAATTTTAGCAACATTCAACACTATATTATTGGATGGATTACCTACAGGATACTGTTTTTTTTATTTTAGGTTGTCTGTGATGCTGACCTCAAAATAATGGATATAGTGGCTAGATGGCGAGGCAGTACACATGACAGTCGAATTTTTATGGAGAGCAATATAAAACAACGATTTGAGGATAGGCAGTTTAGAGGACGCCTTATTGGCGATTCGGGCTACCCTCTTCTGCCATATCTATTTACACCTATTTTAAGGCCTAGTCGTCCAGAAGAAGAAGCATACAATAATGCTCACATCTCAACTAGGAACACTGTTGAAAGGTGTTTTGGGGTGTGGAAGCAGCGGTTCCAATGCCTACTCCATGGCTTACCAGTAAGCCTCCAAAATGGAAAAGCTGTGATCATAGCATTGGCTGTATTACATAATATAGCCATTGATATGAATGACACATTGTTAGGTAAATGTTATCAATTTGACTGTACATAAGGAATACAAATCTTTATGACAAAATGTTGACAAATTCATAATATTTTTCAGAACAACATATGGAGCAGGTCCCTGTAACTCCGCAACTTTCGACGGAGAACAGTGTTCACGACAACCGACCTTCATTGTTGAGGCGTAGGTCGCAGTTGATACTACAAAATTTTATAAATCAACATTTTTGAATGGTACTAAAATACATTTTGATAAATTCCAACGATTTACTTTTATGTAATGTCATTTGAGTTCATGAAAATGTTGTATTTTAATTTTTCAGATACTGTTCCTGGCATCTTAATGAAAATAAAAAGAATATTTGATTGAAAAATACCTGTATTTCAATTTTCAGTCCAATTTGTTACTATCACAAAAACAAAACCTGTAGTTCTCTTTAAAAAAGCAATTATTCTGCAAAAATTCAAAACAAATTACTTTATATCACTAATTTAAGTACAATTAGTTTCAACAAACTTACTTATTAAAAATCACAGTTCAATTCTTTAAAACAAAGAAATTGCTTAAGTATAAACGTTTCTATTCGGAGGTTATCAACCTTCTACATTTAAAACAAAATAACCATAATTTACACTATTATTATAAAGGCGAATGTTTGTGACTAGGCATATGTGTATTTACTTTATATCACTAATTTAAGTACAATTATTAAACTTACTTACTAAAAATCACAGTTCAATTCTTATAAACAAATAAATTGCTAAAACAGATAGATTATATAGTCTCGAATAACATATAGGCTTCTTTTTATCCTGGAAAAATGCACAGATCCTGTAGGTTACAGAAATAGTAGTCTACGCAGGCGGAGTCGTGGGCAACAGCTAGTTAATAGTAATCTCAAACTCTTATTAAGTTATGACTAGTAAACATATTCATAGCCGTCTAAATATATTGCAGAAACACAATCAAAATGCGGATTGGAACTGCATAAAATACAAATTAAAAACAAACAGAAGTAAGGGAGGAACTAACTTATTATTTAGAATCTGTTAGTACTTGAAAAACTTTAACATCAAAAGACTTATTATTCTTTATTAATGTGAGTGTAATATTTAAGTTTTTCCTGTAATAATTGATGCTCAAGATCCAAGTTTCTCCCTTTCTTCCGTTCGTTTTCCATTTGAACTTCATGCAGTTCAATCCGGCATTTTGATTCTGTTTCTGCAATTTCGGAAATCCTAACTTTGCTTAAATCAATTAAGCCTTCTTTGTTTAACAGTTTCCTTTTTTTTTTGATTGCTGGTGCTTTAAAATTAGGTTTTGCTTTATTTTCTTTTGCCTCTACTTTTTTATTTTCTTTATCTTCCAATATGCCTCTAGTAGTACAAGCATGTGTATCTTCTATTTCTTCATCAAGTACCACCAATTCATATTGGATTTCTTCATTATTTATCAATTCCTGATCTTGCGTATTTTGAGTTGATTCCTCCTCTTGAATGTTAATTAATTCACTTTTATTTGAGTCCGAGTCAAATCTGTTAACATCGACTACAAATTCATTGGGCAACCAAGATGCTATATCATCAGCCCTATCGTCAGGCACTGATAATGGTGGACCACCGCCAGTTTTAATTTGAGCCTGCCTAGCAATGGTCTTGTCTTTCTTCGCACTGATTTTTATGAGGCTCCATTGCGATTTTAACTGGGTAATGGAGCGGTTCATACCAGCGCACATTGAATTAAACCTGAAAAAGAAATGACAGGATTTTGAATTACAGGTAAAGGCAAAATTTTATATTGAAGGCAGAAATCAAAAGATGTACCAACGTTGTTTGTAAATCAGCCCAAGCCGCAACCTTCCGTTTATTCGTGTTAGTGTCTGTATTTTTATTTTCGATTGCATTTACTCTTTCTTTCACCAACTCTTTCAGCAAATACTGAAAAGCAAACACTAGGCGTCAAACATAAATAAAACCATGCTACAAAAATTAGTAGGCACTTTATCAGGCTAAAAATAAGTACTACCTTATCTTCCTCCAACCAGTTTTCTGATCGTTGCCTTTTAGGCGGTCTGTTCTCCTTCGTCATGGACATAATTAGTATCCGATGTAACTAGCCGGGTCGTCGTAAGAGCTTATTGCAGAGTACAGGGTAAGAGGTACAGAATCCAGAACATACAATCCCAAGTTTTATAAAAGTTTGATAAAACTTGGGAGTTGATCGAAAAAACCGAAAACTTTATTAAATTTTCGTGCCAAATGTCAATGTCAGTAAGTAAAACGTCACAGCTGCCAATTTTTTGTTTTTTTTTTCTGCGATTTGTCTATGATTTTACATGGTCCATCAAGTTAAATCACCAAAAAAGCTGTTTTCGTTCATTCTTTTTGTATAGTCTGTGGAAAGAAAATATTAAACTCTGTTTTAGTTATCAAAGGTTTATAAACGATTATGAATAACGTTTTTTATCAGAGGTTTATAAGAGTGTTTTAAGCCTATCAAACGTTTTAGCTAATGTAGGTTTTAAACCTATATTAGCATTTTATTATGAATAAGACCGCTAGTGTTTATCTACTGATCATCATTAAAGTCGAAAACAGATAGGATTCTCAACTAAGTAGAAACGCTGCACTGTATGGAAATGGAAAATGGTTTTATTGGAATGGGAAAATATTTCTTAATGATCATTATGAAAATAGGGGGCCATCCATAAAGTACGTCACACGAATTTCATGATTTTTTGACCCCCCCTCCGTCCTTGTCACAGGTGGTCACATTTCTGAGACCCCCCCCTCCCTAGTGTGACGTCACATGTTTTGCAATTTCACTTCGAAAAAATATTAAATTAACAGCAGTTCCGATATTAGTTTTATTTCCATTTAAATTAAGTACTTTTTTTATGAAATCAACATTATATCAAATATTTGAAACAATTGAAATGTGATGTCACGAAACTTAGGACCCCTCCCACCCCTTGTCACACCATGTCACACTTTGTCAACCCCCTCCCCCCCCTCTTTACGTGTGACGTACTTTATGGATGACCCCTAGTAAGTAAGTAGACTTACCTAATACCTACATTACATTAAGTACAATATGTAATGGTGCCCGCGTCTCTTTTAAAGTCTTTTATAATAATCGGGTCACTGTAATAAAATAACCGACTGCAGGAAGTAGCTTATTAGTTCACATGACATGCTGTTTCCTGTTCGCTACAAAAAGATTTCACCTTGAATAGTCAAAAAAGCTGGTAAATATTCTAATGAGCGAATAATACAATAGTAAATTCACAAAATAGACGACATAGCATCAATATCATCACTCTACTAAAGTAGTACTAAGGGATGCGTTAGTTTTTTTACTTACTTACTATCGGTCTTATTCATAATCATTTTTCACATTTTATCAAATGCTTATTAGAGGTTTATAAAACGTTTGATAAAAATTGTTATTCATAATCGTCATTTAGCGCTAAAATCCTCTTATAACTGTGTGATAAGTTATCGAGAGCTCGGGCCTTGTTTAAAGCTCTAATAAACCTATTTTAACCTAACTTTTATAAATGTCATTTCATATGAATGTCACTTCGTTGGTTTATTTATTCAAAATATCCTTGCTGTGATCCTTGCTTGTGAAAATGAATGCTATAAATGCAATTGTGCATTTAGCCAATAATGCCGACCCAGCGCGACGTAGAAAGCTCTACCGCCAACGAAGCAACCCATTCGATTTGCGGGACCTAAATTTTAAAATAAAATATAGGTTCAATAAGGACACAGTGCGCACCATCATAGATTTGGTGGAAGATGATCTGGTTCAGAGCGCTAGAGGTGGTGGCACGTGTCCTGAACTGCAAGTTTTAGTGGCCATAAGATGTTGGGGACGTCGTGAGGTAAGCACAAAAAAGTGTTTTATTTTATCCCTTTGTCGTGGCTGCTATAATTATTTTCATACATTTTCAGGTACAAGATGATGCTGGTGACCTCCATGGCCTAAGTCAGCCGACAGTGAGCCGGATATGCGCCAGAGTCGCGCATGCAATCGCGAATAAGGCAAATTCCTTCATCAAAATGCCTATCACTATAGGAGAGCAGGAAAGAATTAGTGCCAAATTTAGAGCAATTAAAAATTTTCCTGGGGTGATAGGAGCCATAGATTGCACCCACATTAAAATTAAAAAAACCGGAGGTGACATGGCCCAGTACTATATTAATAGAAAAGGCTATTATTCCCTGAATGTTCAGGTAAAATATATTTTGATTTTATACAGTTTACAACAGAGAAAGATTTGTTTTAATAATGTCTATAATTTTTACTTTGTATGATCTAAATTTTAGCAACATTCAACACTATATTATTGGATGGATTACCTACAGGATACTGTTTTTTTTATTTTAGGTTGTCTGTGATGCTGACCTCAAAATAATGGATATAGTGGCTAGATGGCGAGGCAGTACACATGACAGTCGAATTTTTATGGAGAGCAATATAAAACAACGATTTGAGGATAGGCAGTTTAGAGGACGCCTTATTGGCGATTCGGGCTACCCTCTTCTGCCATATCTATTTACACCTATTTTAAGGCCTAGTCGTCCAGAAGAAGAAGCATACAATAATGCTCACATCTCAACTAGGAACACTGTTGAAAGGTGTTTTGGGGTGTGGAAGCAGCGGTTCCAATGCCTACTCCATGGCTTACCAGTAAGCCTCCAAAATGGAAAAGCTGTGATCATAGCATTGGCTGTATTACATAATATAGCCATTGATATGAATGACACATTGTTAGGTAAATGTTATCAATTTGACTGTACATAAGGAATACAAATCTTTATGACAAAATGTTGACAAATTCATAATATTTTTCAGAACAACATATGGAGCAGGTCCCTGTAACTCCGCAACTTTCGACGGAGAACAGTGTTCACGACAACCGACCTTCATTGTTGAGGCGTAGGTCGCAGTTGATACTACAAAATTTTATAAATCAACATTTTTGAATGGTACTAAAATACATTTTGATAAATTCCAACGATTTACTTTTATGTAATGTCATTTGAGTTCATGAAAATGTTGTATTTTAATTTTTCAGATACTGTTCCTGGCATCTTAATGAAAATAAAAAGAATATTTGATTGAAAAATACCTGTATTTCAATTTTCAGTCCAATTTGTTACTATCACAAAAACAAAACCTGTAGTTCTCTTTAAAAAAGCAATTATTCTGCAAAAATTCAAAACAAATTACTTTATATCACTAATTTAAGTACAATTAGTTTCAACAAACTTACTTATTAAAAATCACAGTTCAATTCTTTAAAACAAAGAAATTGCTTAAGTATAAACGTTTCTATTCGGAGGTTATCAACCTTCTACATTTAAAACAAAATAACCATAATTTACACTATTATTATAAAGGCGAATGTTTGTGACTAGGCATATGTGTATTTACTTTATATCACTAATTTAAGTACAATTATTAAACTTACTTACTAAAAATCACAGTTCAATTCTTATAAACAAATAAATTGCTAAAACAGATAGATTATATAGTCTCGAATAACATATAGGCTTCTTTTTATCCTGGAAAAATGCACAGATCCTGTAGGTTACAGAAATAGTAGTCTACGCAGGCGGAGTCGTGGGCAACAGCTAGTTAATAGTAATCTCAAACTCTTATTAAGTTATGACTAGTAAACATATTCATAGCCGTCTAAATATATTGCAGAAACACAATCAAAATGCGGATTGGAACTGCATAAAATACAAATTAATGATAGATCGCCCGGAGTCCTGCCAGCAGGACTTAAAGTACTTCCGGTAGGACGCAAAATTAAAAGATCACAGTTTCGTAAGTATACATTGTACAAATTTCAAATTTACACGAAAAAATAGAGTGTTTCTCTCTCTTTCACCCAATAGTGCCCAAGATCGAAAAACGCGACTAACCGTTAGTCGGAGCCCGATGGCGCACGAGTATACACGGGGGCAGCGCGTTCGCGCTCGCGCGACACATTTTGACGCGCCGGGCGTGGAGTCGGCAACATTTTGGCGATAATATTATAATGAATGTGAAGTATTCCAGCCTAATCAAACATTTATAATTTATTTCTTGTTTTTGTTTTTAATTTGTAGTGTATTTGTAAGTGATAGGTGTAATTTCTAATACAAAGTGACGTACCAAAGTAATTAATTTAAAGTTCCTTATTATAGTTCCTATTAGTTAAGTTGAAAGAAGATAAACAAGTTTATAATATATTAAGAAAAGTAAAATACTGGTTAAACAAAATGATTCTACGACATGACTTTTTATTTAATAAACACTAACCAAGTGTTTACTACTTCTGGTGAAGATGAGTTCAAATTTGAAGGTCACCGTACTGCTGGAAGGACCAGCAAGCAAACACGTACAAATTGCGTACTGCGGGCAGGACTTGCGATAATCTTCTGGCAGGACGTTTAGAACAAAATACCAGTCCTTCCAGAAGAGCTTCCAGCAGGACAAAGCACCGGGCGATCTATCATTAAAAACAAACAGAAGTAAGGGAGGAACTAACTTATTATTTAGAATCTGTTAGTACTTGAAAAACTTTAACATCAAAAGACTTATTATTCTTTATTAATGTGAGTGTAATATTTAAGTTTTTCCTGTAATAATTGATGCTCAAGATCCAAGTTTCTCCCTTTCTTCCGTTCGTTTTCCATTTGAACTTCATGCAGTTCAATCCGGCATTTTGATTCTGTTTCTGCAATTTCGGAAATCCTAACTTTGCTTAAATCAATTAAGCCTTCTTTGTTTAACAGTTTCCTTTTTTTTTTGATTGCTTGTGCTTTAAAATTAGGTTTTGCTTTATTTTCTTTTGCCTCTACTTTTTTATTTTCTTTATCTTCCAATATGCCTCTAGTAGTACAAGCATGTGTATCTTCTATTTCTTCATCAAGTACCACCAATTCATATTGGATTTCTTCATTATTTATCAATTCCTGATCTTGCGTATTTTGAGTTGATTCCTCCTCTTGAATGTTAATTAATTCACTTTTATTTGAGTCCGAGTCAAATCTGTTAACATCGACTACAAATTCATTGGGCAACCAAGATGCTATATCATCAGCCCTATCGTCAGGCACTGATAATGGTGGACCACCGCCAGTTTTAATTTGAGCCTGCCTAGCAATGGTCTTGTCTTTCTTCGCACTGATTTTTATGAGGCTCCATTGCGATTTTAACTGGGTAATGGAGCGGTTCATACCAGCGCACATTGAATTAAACCTGAAAAAGAAATGACAGGATTTTGAATTACAGGTAAAGGCAAAATTTTATATTGAAGGCAGAAATCAAAAGATGTACCAACGTTGTTTGTAAATCAGCCCAAGCCGCAACCTTCCGTTTATTCGTGTTAGTGTCTGTATTTTTATTTTCGATTGCATTTACTCTTTCTTTCACCAACTCTTTCAGCAAATACTGAAAAGCAAACACTAGGCGTCAAACATAAATAAAACCATGCTACAAAAATTAGTAGGCACTTTATCAGGCTAAAAATAAGTACTACCTTATCTTCCTCCAACCAGTTTTCTGATCGTTGCCTTTTAGGCGGTCTGTTCTCCTTCGTCATGGACATAATTAGTATCCGATGTAACTAGCCGGGTCGTCGTAAGAGCTTATTGCAGAGTACAGGGTAAGAGGTACAGAATCCAGAACATACAATCCCAAGTTTTATAAAAGTTTGATAAAACTTGGGAGTTGATCGAAAAAACCGAAAACTTTATTAAATTTTCGTGCCAAATGTCAATGTCAGTAAGTAAAACGTCACAGCTGCCAATTTTTTGTTTTTTTTTTCTGCGATTTGTCTATGATTTTACATGGTCCATCAAGTTAAATCACCAAAAAAGCTGTTTTCGTTCATTCTTTTTGTATAGTCTGTGGAAAGAAAATATTAAACTCTGTTTTAGTTATCAAAGGTTTATAAACGATTATGAATAACGTTTTTTATCAGAGGTTTATAAGAGTGTTTTAAGCCTATCAAACGTTTTAGCTAATGTAGGTTTTAAACCTATATTAGCATTTTATTATGAATAAGACCGTGTAAATAATTTAGTACGGTAGGTATTATGATGATCATAATTATTTATACTTAGGTAAATCAGGTACTATACATATGTTACAGCAGCCAAGTAAGGTCATATGATCATAATGTAACATGGCATTAAACCATTACAAATCCTTTTGCGATCGTTGAATTATGTGTGATCACTGACCAGTGTAGTGGAAGTGTACTTAGTGTGTTATTAATAGATCGTAAACCTAGCTAGGTCACAGCTATACGCTAGATGCAAACATAGTATAATATGCTCACACGTTAGGATGTTAAATGTCACCGGTGCAATCTGAGGGGGATTTATGAAGGTCATAGAGATTTTATTTTAAAGGTACTTAGAGCATCAAACACGGTCATCACTGAAAATAATCTAAAGCGCTAAGCGGTCTTGAATTCATCTTGGTGAAAAACTGGAAATGTACCTACTAAAAGGACATTGTCAGAAACCGCCTAAAAAACCGCCCAAAAACATTAACCCATCATAATTATTTTCTATTTTTTTTAATACATTAAGCACCCTTTCATTCTAATGGACACTTAAGCATTGAAAAATTAAATTAATAAGTCTTTCAACGTTTATTCTATAATACTATTACAACTTCCGGACGTTTTGGTGCGTGGCATGGTCTAAAACCTATCAAGTTCCATAATTTTTGCCGATAAAATCTGTACGAGGCATTACCGTACTTTATTGCTGGGAGTCCATGTATAGTGATGTTCCTGCGGCCATCATAGACAATAAAATATCGATTTTGAAAATAAAATAAATCGATTAAACTGCTTTGAAGACTAGATTTGCGTTAAAAGCTAAAAAGATATTGACACTATTACAAGAAGCTATCTAAAGTGTCCAACTGGTCGAAGGTCGTAAATAAAATAAAAATAATTAGGACCATAAACTGATATTCATGGTATCATAACTGTAAAAGTGTCAGAATCCGATGTTGAATCCAATGCCAGTTGAAGTGTGAGAAACATATATCAACCTAGTATAGTTGCCAGTCTCTCATAATCTATGCCAATGAGGGTTTTCGCGATTGAAAAATCCGCCAGATGGCAATACGTAGACGTGAGGTCCAAATGCTGCATGATTGGTTATTTTTGACATGACATTGACAGATATCCACCAATCATGCAGCATTTGGACCTCGCGTCTACGTATTGCCATCTCGCGGATTTTTCAATAGCGAAAACCCTCATTCATAGCACATGTATAATAATAGACCAAATGAACTTTTATAGATTGTGAAAGAGAAGATAAAGATTTTATTATTTTATTAAAATCTTGCCACGAGGTAGTTTTTCAGTAGAAACCACGATTGGATAATCGCTCCAGGCAAGTATCAGAACATTTTATAAATATTTTTAATCGATTATATCCTTGTGAATCGTTTTAATAAATTGTCATTTTACTTTTTCAATTAAAACTTTTTCAATCCCTAGTCTTGTCAAACTGTCATAATGTCAACAAATTATAAATGTCACGTCAGTTGACTCAATTTCAGTCTTCTGTGCGTTTATTGTATTTTTATTTCAATGAAATAGTGCTAAAGGGTTAGTACTAAAAGTGAAAGCCTTTTTTCAGAAAGAAAACCAATGTGGTGCCCTTATTATTCATACTGTTTGAAAGTTACAAGTCAGTGATACAGAGTTGCCGACATTATAACTCCGTAGTGATACCATACCAAAGAAGAAGTTTTCCTAAACACTTGTGTTATTTTTATACAGTGATCAAATAAAAAGGATTAATTCTACTGCTCAAATGGAATAACTTATCCCAAGAGACCGAATATAAGAAAAAAACCTCTCCATAGAAATTATCACCATCACGAGGATGTGAATTTTTTTGAGAATTTGATATTGGTCCTGTAAGAAAAGTAGTTGTATTTCAGTAGTAGAATCAACCCTTCTTGTTTCATCAGCAAGAGTAACTATAAAAACGCCCTGTAGGTAGGTATTATTAAGCTGAAGAGTTTGTTTAGTGTCAAAGACTGTCACACAGTGTAACTTAAATTGGCATATTATGATAATGAACATAAAAACTTAAATAAATATTTATGTTAATATTTTTTCTATTTATTTATTTTCCCAAAGCTTCACAGTGACAGCTGAAACAGCAATACTGTTGTAAAACTAAATTTGGAACAAACTGTTACAAATATTTTACAAATTAAAATAAAACCGCATGTTGCTTTACTTTCTCGTATAGGTAATAAATGTAATTAATGGCTAGATTATTAATGTTACTTTGTTACCCTCAATAGTGAGGAGATCTTATAAAATGGTAACCCTGATTTTCATTGTCATTCAAGTGCTCTTTCTTCGCATAGGCTTCTGTGATTTGGCCAAGGGCCACACACATTGCGATAACATTATGCGACATTGATTTGACAGCAGCGGAGTGAAGTCTTGCGACTATGCAAAATGATACCCTGTAATCGTAGCGCATATAGACATAGACGGGGCGGGGCACATAGCTCGTAGAGCTGATGGCCGCTGGGGCAGGAAAGTTCTTGAGTGGCGACCACGAGCCGAAAGACGTAGCGTGGGCAGGCCTCCCACTAGGTGGACCGACGATCTGGTGAAGGTCGCGGGAGGTGCCTGTATGCGAGCGGTGCAGGATCGGTCTTCGTGAAAATCCTTGGGGAAGGCCTTTGTCCAGCAGTGGACGTCTTTTCGGCTGAAACGAACGAACGAACGATACGTATTACCACTATTTACCAGACATTACTATTTATTGCATACTCGCCGGATTACACGTAGGAGCACGCGCGTTACAGCTTCGGCCTTGCATTATTATAAGATCTTGTTCCGCCCTTTTACGAACTTCCTCCGTGAGGATATCCCCGCCGAATTCTATGATGAACCTATCAAAAGTCATATTCTGCAATGTCAACCCACCACAAGGTGGACCGACGACCTGATAAAGGTAGCGGGAAGGCGCTGGATGCAGGCTGCTACCAACCGTGCGATGTGGAAGTCATTGGGGGAGGCCTATGTTCAGTAGTGGACGTCCTGTGGCTGAAATGATGATGATGATGATGATGAAATGAATGAAAATGACAAATCTTCGAACGTGTATAATACCGTGCCAAAGTAATCATATAATTTTGGCACCTTAATAACTATTGCCGTTTTTGTTGTAAAGATCATGCAGCGCTACTTGCGGATATTATTGGAAAGAAAACTATGTGGGCTCTAGATCTGAAGCCGCTTTAACGAACACGAAGTGCTCATACTCGTACAATGCGGCGTATTTTCTTCCAGTCTTTAGTCAGGACTTTAGTCGAATTAAAACCCCGGTTGAACGTGATATAGCCGCACTAGAATACGATGCTTTTTTGCATAATCGCAAGACTTCGTTCCGGTGTCGACCGAATGTTATCATGATGTATGTGGCCCAGGGGTTACCGTAGCCGCTAAGGTTTGAAACTTCTTGCTTAAAATATTGTAGTCTTTGGCATAGACTACGACGGTAGTCATGGAGATAGGAGTTTGTTATCTCGTGTCAGATGTAAATGGTGAAAAGAAAACTCATGATTCGTGTTATTTTTATGCAATATGTAGGTATTTTATAAAAGTGGAACCCCGAGTGATCTCCAAAACCCATTCTATTATTATATACGATTCGGCTTCGATATCTATAATACAATAGGAGTTTATTTCATGTGTCAGATGACAAGGGTGGAAACAACCTACGATTCATGTTGTTTATTTACGTGCAATATGTGGGCATATTATAAAAGTGGAATGCCGAGTTGTATTTCTAAAACTTGTTCTATTATTTTATACTATTTGGCTGCGACTCGGCGTGACGACAATACAAAACATTTTTCGCGAATCGGTGTTCATACATTCACACAATACATTAGACGCCATGTTGTCATAAACGACATATTATAAAATCGCTTTGATTTAATATTCTTAATCATTAATTTTATGGCAAGTGTCCATCAGGAATCATTGTTCTTACACACAGAATCGTATTATTTCGCTTTCGGGTAGTAATATGTCAAAATTGTTGGTTCTTAGGCGAACAATGTATGGAGAACGAACATTGTCCTTTAGTTAATTCAAAGAGCGAAGTTACCAGTTACTTAATTAACACCATTTTACACATTTATGAATCACGGAATCTTGACAGAAAACTGAAGTCAATCGTTTTGAAGATGAATGTTTTCATTTAAAAGCAATTACTTACATAAAGGGCCTGAGTACCTTGGTACTCAAGTGTTTGAGTTTTCTGAACACAGTAGTTTTGCCTAGTTACACGTTCATTAATTATTATCTGTCAAGAAGGACAAGTGATTTTATATCTATGTTAAGTACAAAATGAGGACATTGACTTTGATTGTTAACTAGTGGCACCGAAACTGACTTTACCTAAGGTCAAAGCGAGGACAACGCTCGTTTTTTCACTTTGGGATTGAATTAGAATGATTGTTTCTCTGCTGGTGCAGAAAGGTTCGCCGAGACCATTAGAAATAAGTGCAGCGTATACTTACTTTTGATGCACAGCCTGTCACTGGTTGTTCTGTACGACTAAGGGGGAGATCTAGCGACACTACGAAGACG
This sequence comes from Ostrinia nubilalis, assembly GCF_963855985.1. Taxonomy (NCBI): domain Eukaryota; kingdom Metazoa; phylum Arthropoda; class Insecta; order Lepidoptera; family Crambidae; genus Ostrinia; species Ostrinia nubilalis. The sequence goes on along the minus strand of NC_087096.1, from coordinate 8,157,675 downwards.
TTAGCGAGAAATTCTCAATTCTGATAACGTTAATATTCATAATTGGGTAAAATACAATTACTCACATTAAAAGCAAACAACCAGGTAAAATGTACGAAATGGTTTTTAGATGTTAGTCCTGGAGGACGAGGCTGACAGCAGGCGAGACGTGCTGCGCCAGCGCCGGCTGAACGAAAAGCACTGCGTGTACGACCGCGTCTTCGGCGAGGATAGCACCCAAGTACGTGGCTACTACTAAGCTATTATTTTAAAGAGACTTGCGCTCTATCGAATGTTTATTTTTTTTAATATTTTGTAAGTCTGCAAATGTAAAGAAATATCTAAACGTAATAAGATCATGTTGTGTAAGTACAGTAATTATCTTCTGTTTGAGTTTGCTTCCCGTTTTTACTTCACTTCTTGGCACATACACAGTGCTATTCATAAATCTTTACTTCCCCAATGCTTGGCATAACGCAAATTCGTCACATTACTCGGACAATGTAGAGTGAGGTGGCACTGAAACGAACGATATGAGTGTCATATTTACTTCGCTATTGCTATTGTTATTTATGAATTGAGCAAATTTTCAGGAATGGATAGATTTACAGGGTGTCCATACAGATGACTTTATGATCAATACGCCTACTCCCGCTCAATTGTGACAAAAAAGTCTTATACGTTTACGGGAATAACATAATAGAAGTACGGAACATAAAATAATGTGTTCACATTAATTTCGTTTAGGAGGAGGTCTACGACGCCGTGTGTGCCTCGCTCGTAGGCGGCACATTGCAAGGGTTCGCTGGCGCCGTGTTCGCCTACGGTGCCACTGGCGCGGGCAAGACCCACACTATGACCGGCCTCATGTCCCGCGCCCTCAACCACCTATTCACCAGCATAGCTGAAAGTGACAACCCTAAAGCTTATGAGGTAAGTAAAGAAAAAAATGCATTGATTCCACCAATTCATTGGCAGTTGGCACTTATTTCTCCGCAGATTTTATAAAGGAACCTAGGTACTAATTTGGTCTTAACAATTCAATTCATACAATTCAAAAATAACCATATTTTGTACCTACAAATTAGTTACCTATAGTCTATCCAATATAGCTTGATTAGAATGACAGCTGTCATCAAAAGTAACGACATAACTTTGTAGTAGCGATCAATGAGAGCTAAATATTAGCGGACAAGAAATAATTCACGTCTGACCTACAAACAATATTTTCGACGACAGTGCTTCCAATAAAAATGATAATTTCGTGTAAATGCAGCGTTAAATTATACTAATAAGTAGTAATTCGAAATCATAAAAATCAAGCTAGAGTATTAACGACGTCTCTACAAGGTTATCTCGAGTTACAAAAATGTTAGTGTTGGGACATATCGACAAATGTCATATTAAATTAAAACTATTCTTTTAACATATTTAACAAAATTTTTTTCTAACTAATTTTTTAACATATTTAAGTCAAGTTATACGTTTTTCTAAATGTTCACTATTAAAAACCAAAAAACATTTCATTCTTAAATAATCAAACATCGGAAATCAATCACCGGTAATTTTTTGGGTATTCATAGCACCGTTGCTCTAGAAGAGATGCCCACTGCCCTCTAGCGAGAGGAAAAAACCACTGAAGAACACTGATGATAATGACTACGACTTAGGTTGTACATCTACTTAGGTTTACTGTCTTTAAATTTAAATCATAATTGTCATTTTTATGAATAAAGATATATGAAGAAAAATTGGGTGCATTTTTTCATATCATTTTTTCGAAAACTTATCGATACATCTATGTGAACCGTACGAAACATACCCATCACTAGTCACATTCGTTTGACAGCCGTCATTCTAATCAAGCTATATTGGATAGACTATAGTACCTACCTAAAATAATTTAGGTTTTCGGGACTGAAGTATTATTTTAGTACGTTGTTCGTTGGCAGTCATGTAATGTAAACCACCCAATTAAATTCGCTTGTCACATGTGGGTTACATCATTGTGAATGCATTTGCATGTTTAAGTAGGTACAATGATATAGTCGTTTCGCTTTCAATTTCACAGTCACGCAGAATAACTAACTTTAAAGACAGGTGCTGTCGATATTGGTCGGATAGCTACGGCTATTATGGTTACGGAACAGAAAATTACGTAATCTGCAATTAGTTATACAGTTTTACATCTCTTGACAGACTATAATTAACCTACGTCATTTTCAGTACAATACCTAACTAAAATGATGAATTACTCAAATAAAACCCTTTTTACAGGCCAAAATAATACCTTTAAGTGTTTTACTAACACAATATTAAATACAACATACCTAGTATTTACTGATGTGAACTTTTACGGTCTAAAATTACTGTGGATTTGATGTAGTTATTTCGCATTTAGTGTTTCTTTCTTCTTCTTCTTTCTTTTCAGCCAAATGACGTCCACTGCTGGACAAAGGCCTCCCCCAAGGTTTTCCACAATGAACGGTCCTGCGCTGCCCGCATCCAGGCTCTTCCCGCGACCTTTACCAGATCGTCGGTCCACCTAGTAGGAGGCCTGCCTGATTTAGTGTTTACATTTATATTTTAGAGAACCGTTGAAATCTTTTTTTCGTTCATTAGCTAATTGAGATTTAACATCATCACCGAAACGATATCCCAATGGTAGAAGTGGATGTGTTTTTGAATGACGTTTTATTTATACAACCGACGTGTTTACTTAAAGCATAGGTACAGTAATTTAATGAGCAAATAGTACCATGCGCAAGTGTATTTGCTGTGATGATTATTGCATTGCAAAACACGTATCATTAATAGAGCACTGGCTTAATGTAGCGAATTTTTCAGTAAAATTTCAGTATGATATCGTTTGATATGAACGCAAACTCCACGACATAAATTGCTCCATTAATCCAATCAAAGAAGTCCTTCAAAATTATGTATCTTTCTACGTACATTTTCCAATAGCACCTTACAAAAAGGTTAATAGCATGAATGCTCTGTGAATAGTGGGCTACGGACGGCTTTGTTCGGCCGAAGTCTACTTCCGCCGAGGTCGTCTCCGTGGAAATAGAAAATGACCTTACACCGTTTCTCCTTCCCGACATAGTATGTAATTTCGCGCTTGTCGGGGAGGCGATGAAATATTAATTGGAAATGTGTTGCCTAGAAACCTATATATTTTTTAAATAAAGTTTTTAAGAGTCTCACAATTATCAGTTTAATATTATTATGAAGTACTTGATAAACAAAAGTTATACTCGTACTTAGAGATGTTACGCATTTTATCGCGTCGATAGATTGAACCTAGATACACACTAAGGAAAATTGATAGGGCTGTTAAGGTTACTAATATTTGAACTTTAAATAACTAGAATTTGACTTGGTTGGCACAAATGTCAAACGTAGCATGTATGATAACGAGTAGGTAATTATTATTTTTCAACACTGAAGTCTGAAATGTCTCTACCAAATATTTTTAAAAGTTATCAATAGGTTCGTCTATTGTCGGATCATATCCATATTGTTAACCTTATTTACATCTTCATTAATCTATACAGTACTTATTATTATTCTGTGTTTATACATAATAAATCTGTAGAGAGGTCAATTCTGTACATGAAATATATTTTCAAAATAACTATCAGGGGGTGATTAGTGATCGATACTGATGCCAAAAATGCAATCAGTAAAACTTTGTCTGTCTGTCTGTCTGTCTGTATGTATGTCTGTCTGTCTGTATGTTCCTTATAGAAACAAAAACTACTCGACGGATTTTAATGAAACTTGGTACAATTATTCTTCATACTCCTGGGCAGGTTATAGTATACTTAGGAATTCCCACGGGAACGGGAATTAGCGGGAAAATCCTTTTGTAGGAAAAATCTAAACCGCATAAGTTAGACGCTTAAAATTTGGCATGTAGGTACCTTAGTAAACTTAAAGCTTAGTTACGACAGGATATTGCAAAATTCCCACGGGAACGGGAGTTAGCGGGAAAAAACATTTGTATGAAAAAATCTAAACCGCGTAAGATAGACGCTTGAAATTCGGCATGCAGGTACCTTAGTAAACTTAAAGCTTAGTTACAACAGAATATTGCAAAATTCTCACGGGAACGGGAGTTAAGAGAGCTAAACCGCGTAAGATAGATGAAGGGGGTAAAACGGGATCCACGCGTACGAAGTCGCGTAGTCACAGTCGGCCGCTAGTTTATCATAATATCATTCTAAATAAAATATCACAGCATGTTTAGGTAGTGAAGCTGAAAGTCAAGGTCTAGTAGATTACATAAGATCTTATCAGATGCAAAGTAGCTCTATAATGGAAGAAAAAGTGTTATCATCATGCTCTTATCACTCTTGTGCGTGACTGATTCTCAGGGTCATCATAATATTAATAAAAATGCTCGATAGAACATCACCAGACAAATCCTTCGCAAAATATAGTAGGTACCTATGGTTACGTCAAAACTTAATATTTATATTCGTTTTTGTATTTTGGGTTCTTTATACTTTTCATTTTAGCAACTAAATAAGTAATACCTACCTAAACTTATTATATTTTATTTTCAACGATTAGATATGGAATAATCATTGCCGATCTTTTTAAAATTCTAATTTAATTATAATAAGATAAGTAGATTGGATAACTACCAATTGATTGGGGATTATAACTTTTAGTAACGCGAAATCGAAATATGTTATTTACGCTAAATAATGTCGTTGTACCAAGGATATAACTAATTCGTGATGTATGAAGCCTTGTTTTGTGTGGTGTTTCAATGTTTAGCAAACATAAATATTAGCAAAAAGCACGACACATTTATTAGCTGAAAACTAGAACAGCATCCAAGTTACATCAGTTCACGCAACACACGCGGTTAAAAGCTAGAATGAGCTAGCGCGCGTGTTGATTTCTATTTTAAGATTTTTAGCACCCATGAAATTCTCAAAACATTAGTACTTACGGCATATTTGTAGAGCTACATGTAGGTAATACGCTACTATAAATCACTAGACTAGCCGACTCAGTCTCGTCTTTTGCAAAAGTTTTTAAATGGATTTTTATTTAATAGGTCATACGAGCGGTTTAAAACTAAAACGATGTCAATTACAATTTTTATTATCGACCCCACTGCTTAATTATTCGGTGCCATATTAATTGCTAAAACAGAGCGCTAAATCTACGGGGTTTTATGTAAATTTAACTGTAGACCTTGACCTACCGGAATTGCCTCTACTTAATTCCATATGCATATTTACGAGCGTTGGATATTGCAAAGCCTATAGTTTGAAGAAAACGTATATGTACGAGTATAGCTAATAAGCAGCGGAATCTATGTTACCTCCGTAGGTAATGAACTGAAGTGAGTTCCATACATAATACATATGTTAATATTGTGCTATGAATGTCTTTAATATTTTATGTAGTTAAGTAACATTTGTTTGCCTTTGTATTACTAGCTAGTTACTTATTACTAACAACTTCTTTCATATAAGATTAAGCAGTTAAACCTTCTGTATGTCATATAAGATTTTAAACTTTCGCTCTCTTTCAAATGAAAACAAGAAACAAAACTAATTTAGGACGTACTATGCGATTAAAACGGAAAAAGAGCAAAGGACAATGTTCGTTCTCCATACATTGTTCGCCTAAGAACCAACAATTTTGACATATTACTACCCGAAAGCGAAATAATACGATTCTGTGTGTAAGAACAATGATTCCTGATGGACACTTGCCATAAAATTAATGATTAAGAATATTAAATCACAGCGATTTTATAATATGTCGTTTATGACAACATGGCGTCTAATGTATTGTGTGAATGTATGAACACCGATTCGCGAAAAATGTTTTGTATTGTCGTCACGCCGAGTCGCAGCCAAATAGTATAAAATAATAGAACAAGTTTTAGAAATACAACTCGGCATTCCACTTTTATAATATGCCCACATATTGCACGTAAATAAACAACATGAATCGTAGGTTGTTTCCACCCTTGTCATCTGACACATGAAATAAACTCCTATTGTATTATAGATATCGAAGCCGAATCGTATATAATAATAGAATGGGTTTTGGAGATCACTCGGGGTTCCACTTTTATAAAATACCTACATATTACATAAAAATATCACGAATCATGAGTTTTCTTTTCACCATTTACATCTGACACGAGATAACAAACTCCTATCTCCATGACTACCATCGTAGTCTATGCCAAAGACTACAATATTTTAAGCAAGAAGTTTCAAACCTTAGCGGCTACGGTAACCCCTGGGCCACATACATCATGATAACATTCGGTCGACACCGGAACGAAGTCTTGCGATTATGCAAAAAAGCATCGTATTCTAGTGCGGCTATATCACGTTCAACCGGGGTTTTAATTCGACTAAAGTCCTGACTAAAGACTGGAAGAAAATACGCCGCATTGTATGAGCACTTCGTGTTCGTTAAAGCGGCTTCAGATCTAGAGCCCACATAGTTTTCTTTCCAATAATATCCGCAAGTAGCGCTGCATGATCTTTACAACAAAAACGGCAATAGTTATTAAGGTGCCAAAATTATATGATTACTTTGGCACGGTATTATACACGTTCGAAGATTTGTCATTTTCATTCATTTCTTCATCATCATCATCATTTCAGCCACAGGACGTCCACTACTGAACATAGGCCTCCCCCAATGACTTCCACATCGCACGGTTGGTAGCGGCCTGCATCCAGCGCCTTCCCGCTACCTTTATCAGGTCGTCGGTCCACCTTGTGGTGGGTTGACATTGCAGAATATGACTTTTGATAGGTTCATCATAGAATTCGGCGGGGATATCCTCACGGAGGAAGTTCGTAAAAGGGCGGAACAAGATCTTATAATAATGCAAGGCCGAAGCTGTTACGCGCGTGCTCCTACGTGTAATCCGGCTAGTATGCAATAAATAGTAATGTCTGGTAAATAGTGGTAATACGTATCGTTCGTTCGTTCGTTTCAGCCGAAAAGACGTCCACTGCTGGACAAAGGCCTCCCCCAAGGATTTCCACGAAGACCGATCCTGCACCGCTCGCATACAGGCACCTCCCGCGACCTTCACCAGATCGTCGGTCCACCTAGTGGGAGGCCTGCCCACGCTACGTCTTTCGGCTCGTGGTCGCCACTCAAGAACTTTCCTGCCCCAGCGGCCATCAGCTCTACGAGCTATGTGCCCCGCCCCGTCTATGTCTGTATGCGCTACGATTACAGGGTATCATTTTGCATAGTCGCAAGACTTCACTCCGCTGCTGTCAAATCAATTTCGCATAATGTTATCGCAATGTGTGTGGCCCTTGGCCAAATCACAGAAGCCTATGCGAAGAAAGAGCACTTGAATGACAATAAAAATCAGGGTTACCATTTTATAAGATCTCCTCACTATTGAGGGTAACAAAGTAACATTAATAATCTAGCCATTAATTACATTTATTACCTATACGAGAAAGTAAAGCAACATGCGGTTTTATTTTAATTTGTAAAATATTTGTAACAGTTTGTTCCAAGTTTAGTTTTACAACAGTATTGCTGTTTCAGCTGTCACTGTGAAGCTTTGGGAAAATAAATAAATAGAAAAAATATTAACATAAATATTTATTTAAGTTTTTATGTTCATTATCATAATATGCCAATTTAAGTTACACTGTGTGACAGTCTTTGACACTAAACAAACTCTTCAGCTTAATAATACCTACCTACAGGGCGTTTTTATAGTTACTCTTGCTGATGAAACAAGAAGGGTTGATTCTACTACTGAAATACAACTACTTTTCTTACAGGACCAATATCAAATTCTCAAAAAAATTCACATCCTCGTGATGGTGATAATTTATATGGAGAGGTTTTTTTTAAATTCGGTCTCTTGGGATAAGTTATTCCATTTGAGCAGTAGAATTAATCCTTTTTATTCGATCACATATAAAAACAACACAAGTGTTTAGGAAAACTTCTTCTTTGGTATGGTATCACTACGGAGTTATAATGTCGGCAACTCTGTATCACTGACTTGTAACTTTCAAACAGCATGAATAATAATAATAATAATAATAATAATAATAATAAATAACTTTATTGTGTCTTTAACAATGCTCATGGTATCTTAACGAAAAAATTACATTTAACAATAGGAGCTGTATTAAGATAGGGATCATTAACGTCTATACTAGTTACATAAGGGCACCACATTGGTTTTCTTTCTGAAAAAAGGCTTTCAGTTTTAGTACTAACCCTTTAGCACTATTTCATTGAAATAAAAATACAATAAACGCACAGAAGACTGAAATTGAGTCAACTGACGTGACATTTATAATTTGTTGACATTATGACAGTTTGACAAGACTAGGGATTGAAAAAGTTTTAATTGAAAAAGTAAAATGACAATTTATTAAAACGATTCACAAGGATATAATCGATTAAAAATATTTATAAAATGTTCTGATACTTGCCTGTAGCGATTATCCAATCCTGGTTTCTACTGAAAAACTACCTCGTGGCAAGATTTTAATAAAATAATAAAATCTTTATCTTCTCTTTCACAATCTATAAAAGTTCATTTGGTCTATTATTATACATGTGCTATGAATGAGGGTTTTCGCGATTGAAAAATCCGCGAGATGGCAATACGTAGACGCGAGGTCCAAATGCTGCATGATTGGTGGATATCTGTCAATGTCATGTCAAAAATAACCAATCATGCAGCATTTGGACCTCACGTCTACGTATTGCCACCTGGCGGATTTTTCAATCGCGAAAACCCTCATTGGCATAGATTATGAGAGACTGGCAACTATACTAGGTTGATATCAGGTGATCCGTCTGCTCGTTTGCCTCCTGTCACATAAAAAAATATATATACAACGTGTCCCAAAATTCAACGATAAGCCGGCGCCACAGGATGGACATAGTCATGACTACTTTAGGAAAAATAAGAAAAAAAATCTATCTCAATTATTTTTTAAGTTATACAATAAATAATGAAATTCGTCGAAAATTGACACCCCTTATGATATTTTACATTACCACGGCCACAATTTTTCAAATACTTCTGTTTTTTTGTTTGTACCGGCAACCTAAGTAGTGCTGCTGTCCACCCCAATCCTTAAAACCCCCAGAATCCTTGCAATTTTTACATAAAAGTTAATCAAAATATGATATTTCCTTAAAATTTTTAACGATTTTTACTTTCACTCAACTTTGACTCGTAGTTTTGTAAAAAAAAAGTATGAACACTACTGCGGCAAGTTTTTTATAAAGTTGACGCAACTATCCAAGATTCCAAAATGGTATAATACTCTAAGAAAACTAGTCGCAAAAAAGATATGCGTACCATTTTTACAAGCACTTCGCTTGTTAGTTAGTATGGGATAAATCTTGCAACTGAATTGAAAACCAGTTCTCCTCAAACAATTGAGCTGAAATTTGGTATACTTATGTAAGTACGATGACAATGCAATATTATGGTATCGTTGAGCTGGATGGAGTCTGGAGGTGACCCTGACCATAGGAACTTCTAAACGAAACGGCGGAATTGCATCTAGTTTAGATTCATTGGATTTGTCTTTTCGTGCACTTTAGTGCTAGATGATGTCCAGGGTGCTGATGATGAAGTCAAGAGGTGGCCAGGAGCTGGCCATAGGAACTCCTAAACGAAACAGCGGAAGCTTATCGAGTTTGGGTTCGTTGGATTTGTCTTCCCGAGCACTTGGGCCATGAGATTGAGAAACTACTAAAAAGTTTAAAATAAAGTTATAATCGCGCATGGAATTTATTCCTCTTTTTTTTGTTTGCGCTACAAGCTTTCGAAATTATTTGAACCTTGCATACAATTATTTTTATCGTTAAATTCTTTCTTAAAATTTCGCATTAATGCTTGTTTTAAAAAAAGTTTTTTTTTATTATAACTTTATTTTACACTTTTTAGTTGTTTCTCAATCTCAGGGTCCAAGTGCTCGGGAAGTCAAATCCAACGAACCCAAACTCGATAAGCTTCCGCCATTTCGTTTAGGAGTTCCTTTGGCCAGCTCCTGGCCACCTCTTGACTCATTATCAGGATTCTGGACATCATCTAGCACTAAAGTGCTCGACAAGACAAATCCAACGAACCCAAACTATATGCGATTCCGCCGTTTCGTTTAGAAGTTCTTATGGACACTTCCAGACTCCATCCAGCTCAATGGTACCTTAATAATGCATCGTAATCGTACTTACATAATGTAACCAAATTTTAGCTCAATTGGTTGAGGAGAACTGGTCTTAAATTCAGTTGCAAGATTTGTCCCACACTAACTAACAAGCGAAGTGTTTGTAAAAATGGTACGCATATCTTTTTTGCGACTAGTTTTCTTAGAGTATTATACCATTTTGGAATTTTGGATAGTTGCGTCAACTTTATAAAAAACTTGCCGCAGTAGTGTTCATACTTTTTTTTACAAAACGACGAGTCAAAGTGGAGTGAAAGTAAAAATCGTTCAAAATTTTAAGGAAATATCATATTTTGATTAACTTTTGTGTAAAAACTGCAAGGATTTTGGGGGTTTTAAGAATTGGGGTGGACAGCAGCACTACTTAAGTTGCCGATACAAACAAAAAAACAGAAATATTTAAAAAATGGTGGTCGTGGTAATGTAAAATATCATAAGGGGTGTCAATTTTCGAAGAATTTCATTATTTATTGTGTAACTTAAAAAATAATTAAGATATATTTTTTTTCTTATTTTTCCTAAAGTAGTCATGACTATGTCCATCCTGCGGCGCCAGCTTATCCTTGAATTTTGGGACACGTTGTATATTATGTTTCTCACACTTCAACTGGCATTGGATTCAACATCGGATTCTGACACTTTTACAGTTATGATACCATGAATATCAGTTTATGGTCCTAATTATTTTTATTTTATTTACGACCTTCGACCAGTTGGACACTTTAGATATCTTCTTGTAATAGTGTCAATATCTTTTTAGCTTTTAACGCAAATCTAGTCTTCGAAGCAGTTTAATCGATTTATTTTATTTTCAAAATCGATATTTTATTGTCTATGATGGCCGCAGGAACATCACTATACATGGACTCCCAGCAATAAAGTACGGTAATGCCTCGTACAGATTTTATCGGCAAAAATTATGGAACTTGATAGGTTTTAGACTATGCCACGCACCAAAACGTCCGGAAGTTGTAATAGTATTATAGAATAAACGTTAAAAGACTTATTTATTTAATTTTTCAATGCTTAAGTGTCCATTAGAATGAAAGGGTGCTTAATGTATTAAAAAAAATAGAAAATAATTATGATGGGTTAATGTTTTTGGGCGGTTTTTTAGGCGGTTTCTGACAATGTCCTTTACTGTGGCAGTAGGTACTTATCAGTTTTCAGGGACAAAGTCTTTCTTTGTAAGTATTAAGGAAATTGGTAAAAACATTTCTTTAATTTTACGGCATACACAAAGATATCATGGTAATTATTATTTGCTTGCCTGAACAAACCCTGAAACTTTTAGGTCAATGGCTTGTCTTGTAGGACAATGGCTGTCAACTGTCAAATGTGTCTGGGAGGAGGTGGTTCCTCCCTTGTACCACCACCGCAAGGTCACTGTCGGCACGCGGCCCTCGCGTGATTGACGCCGGGACTACCATCAGGGTATTGAGCGTCTTTTCGCCTCGTCATTAGCGCCTTTACGGTGAAGTATGCCATTTACAAACACCATTGTATTAAGGACAAAACTTTTGTGGTAATTAAACGGACTCAGTCATCAGTCAGTGCCCTATTAGGCTCTATTGAATACATCGACCTAATGAACTGAACGTCGTGTTTATTTAATTGTATTGATTACTTGATATTGAGTGATTAAAAGTTACGAGCCTCTTTTGGCCGTCAAGTTAATATTTAAAATATATATTTCTTTGAAAAAAAAAGTTTAAAGCATTTATCTTGGGTGTTCGCAATCAGTACAATATTTTTACAATTTAAATTCAAAGTTTCAAGCTCCTAAAGCACAAAAAAGGCATGGTTAATATGGATGCAATGCAAAGTTAAATTGTATCCCTTTATTGGAACGTGAAGAAGTATTTTAAGATCAGTGTTGAAACACTTGAATATTGTGATCCTTTGACGTAACAGAAATACCCTATTTGATTGGAAGAGGGGCGTTAAAATTTAAGTAAGGCATTCACGGCTGACGCGAGTAGTGACTGCGGCGCGACAGCTATAACCTTTACCCGGGCACGCCAACCTCACACCCCCCGTAAGTGATGGTGCCGTAATAATGCTGAACTTCAATTTAGAAACCTCATTGAAAAATCAATAGTCTAAGTACATACCTACATACCATCAAAGATTATCATGTGCTTTGCATGTGTGCTACACATGATTTCGTCATCGTCACTTATTAGGCGTATCTCATTTTATTTACGTTAAGAGATAGCAACGATTCAATTATTATGGATAAGAATAAACGAATTACCTAATTATTAAATAAAAATAATGTGATAAATTCAGTTACGTACAAAAATTAATACACATGCCATTTATGGGTACCTACATTGCGAAAATTACCTGTTTTTGAAAGAAAGAAAGAAAAAACATTTATTCAGTATCATCATCACATATTATTATAATAAACAACAAAATTTTCAATATTTATAAATATTATATTCGCGTATTATTACGATACTGAAAAGGTATCCATTCAGCATGGTTTCATAGCATCTCAGTGATGCTACGACGCTGTTCTTTCGTAGATCTTTCGTTTTTCTTCAGTCAAAGATATAGAGACTTGTCATAATTTACTGGCAGCTCAACAAATACAGTTTTTTTCAAAATTAGGCATACGCAAATTAAATTTATCAATACGTATGTTTGTATAAGTTGCCAGTATGTAGGTAATACGTTATACTCGTATAAGAACGTATGTACTACGCAATGAAAAGTGTGGCTAGAAAGTATATAATAAGTAGGTAAAAATAGTGTTTTTGTTATATCAATAACGTAGATAGTGAGGAGTGTTGTATTCAGCCGACATTTTGATAGCGCGATAACGTCGGCGATTAAGGCTTCGCGCGGCCACGAGCGCCCGATAACATCCTGCGGCACCGACCATTACTTACAGTAATCCTGGCTGCACAGCCATAAACCCGACCGACTTATGGAAATGAAATCGCAATGCACCAGCCCATTTCACAACTCCTTCAAAAGTAATTATTTTCAGCCGCATTACTCGAACAATACCCACTTGACGTAGTTGTAGATCAGGAAGTCATTTTCTAAGTCTTAAGTAATAGACTCATTACTGTTATTGTATACGTGTTTTCCATAATAATAGGATGAGGACATTACGAAAATTAAAGGTGTTTCCGGAGTTGACCTTAGCTGATGTTTGACAACATGGACCAATAATTACAAGGCACATTTTTTTTTAAATAAATAGTCTTTTTGAATTTAATAAACATCAATTTGGTTGGTGAAAAAGATCTTTATTGAGAGAATTATTACCATATACCTATCTAAATAAAATTGTCTTTTGGGAGATCATTTATGAGATTGCAATCAGATACAGTTAATGATACAAGTTGACATTCAAGACCTAATTAAGGATATTTAAAATATAACCATTATTGTTTTTCGATTCAACACCTTTACTATCTTCTTAACAAATTCTAAACCTTCTTCGCAACATTAACCCAATTTTTATGAACTCCATTCAAGGCTGTTGAACTGAAACTCATGCTGGTGTTATTAGTCACTCAACACCTCATCGCAAGTCACCGTTTTCAAGTAACCTTTGCATTTGAATGAAATCGTGCCTTTTTGATAAAGGCGTCTATTGTAGTGCAAACACAGCCGATTGCGTCTGCCAATGAGCCATGTGTTTTTTAAACAATCCTTGTTTGAAAGCCTAATACGTCATGCTCACCGTCATAACAAATACAAAAAGGGACAATAATGAAAAACTTTTCTTTTCTAATGTTATATTATTGCTGTATCTTGCGACGGTCTTTCTTCGTTTTTAAATGTGTAGCAAAATGTTGTATGGTCTTCAGTTGTAAATAACTAATAAATATTTCACATTATATTATTTAATATGCACCGTATCATAGTTAACTACCAAGAGTTTTCTCGATGATTTAAGGAGAATACTAAATCTTAAAAAACCGTATTGAGTTTTCTTTTTACAGTAAATAAGTAAACCCGTTCATTGTAGTAATTTGTTGCAAAATTGGGGTAGTGGAATGCGGAAGTTACAAAGTAGGTAGTAGTATATTGACGAACTCCTTACAAGAGGTCAAAACGGTCACTCGTATTCTCTTTCTTAAGTCAATTGACTGAATAATTAATTGATTACAAAGCAATAAAACGTGTTTTCCTTTCTAACAGAATTTTATATTATGTACCAGTTTGTTTAAGCCTCGTTTAAAACCTTCTTTTGTGATAAATGCTGTTAATATTTTTTACTTAAAACTGAACAAGTCTAATAATTAAGAGCTTTAATATAATTTTAAAATAAAAAGGTTTATTTAAGGCATTCACGGTCACCGCATACGATTACTAGTGGAAGCTTACACTCGTGGATTTCCTACACATTCTTAGCGTACCGTGCATTTGTTTTATGTAAAATAGCTCGTATGAAATGAATAGGCGCTGTTTGAGGATATCGTATTGGTATACCTACCAGTACAAGTATATACTCGTGGAAATGTGTGTTTTTTATTGCTGTCGATTGCAATCAATCATTGATCCGTACGCTGTTATTATCAGTCGATTAGAATGGTCATGTAAAGCTTCCAGTACAAATGTTGCTACAGTTCTAGGTAAAACATCAACAAAGGTAGGTAGGTAAATACACGTATATCCCATTAGCGTTAAACATTTTTTATTCATAGTCATGGACTTGATGTCCCAGCCCAAATGGATGTTTGCTCTACGTCGAAGTGTGTGGAAATGAGGAATCAATAAGCGAGGGGAGGACTTCTAAACAAGCTCGCCGTAACGAGCTGCCCAGCGATCGCTAATGATGTTTAAAGTCAGAGGGTATTTCTCTTAAATATTAGCTCGTACATGTAAAAATTCGGAATTAAGTGTTGGAACCTTAAGATTAATGTGAATGACGTACGAGAATTATGCTTTTACATTAGCGGAAATGGTTTAGGTATTTCTGTAAACACATTTTACGAGCACAAAAAAAATATTAAATCTACGTCAAAAAACCACTGGATAAATCTCATTGACTGTACCTACTTATAAATCCAATTCAAAGAAAGATTTATAAGCTTCCGTTGACCTTTAATAAACATGTTAAGAGATAAGTAAGATAATAGTGGACACGCCTTCACGATTGTTACTACTCACCGATAAATCTAGAGGCTAGGAAAGTCCTAGTAAAAAGGAATCTGTGGTTGTTTCAAGCTTTTAACATTGACTCTTGTCTTAGGTGAAGATGTCATACATAGAAATCTACAATGAGAACATTCGCGATTTGCTGAACCCGAGTGCGGGTCCTCTGGAGCTGCGGGACGAAGGCGGCAGCGGCGCGCCCGTCGTGGCGGGCCTGAGCGAGGTGCGCGCCACCAGCGCTGCGCACGTCAGCGAGCTGTTGACGAGGGGAGACCGCGCGCGCACCGCCGAGCCCACGCACGCCAACGAACATTCGTCAAGGGGCCACGCGCTGCTGAGGTGAGGATGACAATATTCCAATGAGGGCTATCGTTTTAGCGCTCACCAGTTAGCGCCACTGTAGAGTAAGGTCCTGTCACTTGCTAGTAGCGAAGACAGTGGCACCAACTGGTGAGCGCTAAAGTGGTAGGAGGACTATCGCATTTGCACTCATCAAGATGGCGCCACTGTAGAGTAAGGTCCTGTCAATCGCCAGGGGTGCCAACTGTTACTAGTATAAAAACGATAGCCCTCATTGAGTAATTGAGAAAAGTTTTTGGTTACACCTGAAGTTAGCCCGTTCTTCTTCTTCTTCTTCTTTTTTGATGTTGGCAATACACGTCGAGGCCGACTTGATTTGTGTCATTTTCAAGTTTCAAGTGAGACGAGTTACAAAATGGGACCAAGTGGGAAGGGACTTGGTTTAAATAATGATATAATGAAGGATGATAGATGAGTCTCAGTAAAGTTGTAGTGAGTTACTGAGACTTCATATGGACTACTTGAGAGAATCCGAAGAATCACGCTACGCTGTTTTGTTTTATTTGCTAAACATGAATTTTAGAAAATAAAACAAAACCGCTAACATGACGCTTCACATTCCCACCAAGAAGTCCGTTAGCTCGTTTCCAGCTACGTGCCACTGCAGCTATGTTGCCACTGGTTTAGAATGTTTCGATTTTTAAACGACATTTTTTTCATCCGCGATCCCTAGTCCCGATAACACAGGCGGGCTGCTACGACTTTGGTTTCGTAGCATTCTCTCGCTACGGAATGACACTCGTAGCAGCTCCATGCTTCATTCGTAGCAAACTCCCGAATCTGAGACTGGTCTGGAGTGTGCTACGACGTCTACGAACCGTAGCAGGGTTCTACGCGCTACGAGTACCAGACTAGCTTCTATAAAGATTTTATCTTCTCATTTTTGACGATACTGAAACAAAAAAATATTTTCCACATTCCTTTGCGCAATTAAGGATGTAGTATATGTTGAGCTACAGCCTATTTATGATTACCTACTATTTAATTTTTTTTGGCTTTGGCATTTCAAATTCGTAGTTTACCATATCCTCCTGGACATGTTTGTTTCGGCGTTTCCTCTCAGCACTTGCCATATGTTTGTCTCGAGGCGCTGGTAGGGCCCAAAAGATAAGAAGACATGTAAAGTGCTCCATAAGGGCTACTTTTTTTATTTACTGTATTTTGACGTTCATAAGTGCCACTAGTGGTCTAAATTGAATAAAATATTTTTGATTTTGATTTTGTTTTTTGACAGTGTGACGGTGAGCATCCAGGTGGAGGGCGGCGTGCAGCGCGGGCGGCTGTTCCTGATCGACCTGGCGGGCTCGGAGCGCGCGGGGCTGCGCGCGCGCCGGCTCGAAGGCGCGCACATTAACCGCTCGCTGCTGGCGCTGGGAAACTGCATAATGGCACTCTCGGGAGGAGCTAGGTATGTACAAAGTTATCATGTGTATTTCTTAAAAAAAAACTAGGGACTTCGAGTACTAAAATAATAGTTTCCTAAGTATTTTAACATTCAGAGGAGGAAGATTGAAAAAATGGACATATTTTTTTTATCAAAGTACCTACATTATTCTCTAAATACATATTATTATATTATTTGATAATTTTCTTCAGTAACTTCTAATGACATAGGCATGGTATTAGTACTTAAAGAGTTGCTTTAGGCTTTAGAAGTATGCAACGAATTGATAAAAAACAACAATATATAAAATGTCTATCAGAAGATAGGTACAAATTCCAAACATAAAATGGCGTGATTTTATACTAACATTGCATGACGATCCATCACGTGATAATAATAGGGCACACTATTACCGTGACTCATCTGAATAATGAAACATGAAGGAAAGGAATCCACAAAATAAAACACCTACCAACACGTGGTGGCAGTAAACATCACTTCATTATTTTGATATCTAATTTATAATGCATGGGCGTCCCATCACATGCATGTTAAAGCGTCACAATAGAGACATTTGAATCAAATGTTTATTGACTGTGACTATAATCAAATCATTTTTCCACGGTTAATCGTGACAAAACTTTCGTGGTAGAACGGTAAAGCTCTTAGAAGTTCACGGGTTTTGGTTTGGTTCTAGATACGTAAACTACCGTGACTCGAAGCTGACGCGTTTGCTAAGAGAGGTGTTGGGCGGCCGATGTCGGACGGCCATGGTGGCGCACGTCGCGCCGGGCGCCGCGCACAGGGAGACCACTCGCTCGACGTTGCACTACGCGCAGCGTGCTTCTTCTATTACTAATAGGGTAAATTATAATCTGTAACATACTAACGTCATCGTTTGCCACCGTAAAATGGATAGTTTATAATGTAAGCGTCAATTTTCAGGTAGAACGTGAGTTGATAGAGACTCCAATGCACATGTCTCAATATCGCACAGTCATCACCGAGTTGCGAGAAGAGATCTCTCGGCTCAAGTCTAAGATGAAAGACGACCGTTCAAGGTAGCTGTGAATTGAGTCTTTATTATTTAACAGTTATCGAAATTAGATCATGTACCTATAATAATAAATTGTTCTAATTTAACAGATCAAAAGAGGATCTAATAAGTCAGCACAAAGAAGAAGAGCTCACAAAAGAGCAAAGCGAAGAAAGCGCAGCTCATCTAAAGAATTTGCGCGACGCAATTGTGTCTACTTTCAAGCAGCAGATGCGCCTGCGGCGACGTCTGATGGAGCTCGACAGCCATTTGTTGGGCTTAGCGCTGGACGCTGAAAGACAGCACGCGACTATTTCTCACTGGGAAGCGAGGTTCAATAGGCTGTACAAACCGATTAGCTTGTCTGGATCAAGATTAAGCACCCAGCAAAGTTATAGGTACGCAGACGAATTTCTGGCAGATGTGGTTAGTCATGTGGACGGTAAACTGAGACAGTTAAGAGAAGAGATATGTAAAACTTTATCAGGAATCAGTGTTATCCTTTAGCTAATTAAGTTTGTTTTTTCAGAGGTGGCACTGGCATGTCGACAAGCGGCAGCGAGCGCGCCGAGGCCGAGGTGGCCGTGGAGCAGGCGTGGGCGGAGCTGGCGGCCGTGGAGCGCGAGCAGGAGGCGGCGCGCTCCGAGCGCGACCGCGTCGAGCGCCAGCTCGAGCAAGTGCGCTTGCGAGGCGCGCAGCTGGAGCAGGTAACAAATATTTATTTATTTCTTTAAAGACTTTATTGCATACACATAAAATGATCGGTACAAAAAGGCGAGCTTAATGCCATGTGGCATTCTCTTCCAGCTGACCATGAGTAAAACAAAGAATTTGAGTAGGTGGTGCTAAATAGTTTACGACATATTGCCTGTTTTCACCATCAATCCCTAATTTTTAAGTGTGGTAACATATAACAGGAATTTTGATTCCATAGGGGCCACTTAAAAATTAGGGATTAATGGTGAAAACGAGCAGATAAGTACTCGTAATGCTTCATGATATCACCATTCTGAATCCAGTAACCTACCTTCTCTTATACGAAATCTGCAGCACTAGAAAACCGATCACCTATACTTACTTTCATTTGAAATAAAAATGTGACCTTGCTCAACCATGTTATTAACGGCTTCTAATACTTATAGCGACACTTAACCTTTTAAAATGGCTATGAAAAATTATACAATATTTACCAACATGTTACACCAACCCTATCTTGACATCTTGAAGGGTGCCAAGCATGTACATTGAAAGCTTTTAACAAATAAAAAGTCAGGTAAACCTTAATGAAGAAAAATTACTTAATCGCCCTAAGTACTTACAAAACTAACAGGTTTTTTTCAAAATACCCGTGCTAGCTTGTTAGGACAATGTAATAAGTAAAATATAGCAGGTCAATGTAATAGGTAATCGGACTTCGCTTACCTAGTCCTACTACTGTCATTGAGTCTTTGAAATACTTGCTTTGCAGTTGTGCTATTTATTCAGTGTAGCTTGCTATGCTCTATGTATGTATACTCACACTTGTAGTATTTTGTAAACTGTTGAAACTTTGCTTCTTTCGATACCGAACAGGTAGCTCTATGAATTTGTTGTGACTCTTCTTTTAAGTTATTTGGTACAAAATATCCGTTAAGTTAAAAAGATTTGACGATTGCTTCTAAAAACATAAACCTTTTTTATTTCGAAGTTTAAGCTACTGTTCAACGTGCGTTAAACTATAATTCATTGGTCGCATAGGAGCTGCCCGCGCGCATCAGCAGCGGGCCGGAGCGCGAGGTTCTGGCGCTGGTGTGCCGCGTGCACGAGCTGGAAGCGGACAAGCTGGCGCTGCAGGGCGAGAGGGCTGCGCGCGCGCACGAGCTGAGGCGCCGCGACCTCGCGCTGCAGCGCCGCGACGCGCAGCGACGACTCTCCGACGAGATCATCACGCGCCAGCGGCGGGCGCTTGAAGGTTGATTTTTGTACAAACTACAAGTACTTCTCTATGTTAGGCAGAGTCGACAGCTCGTTAGACTACACAATGTAAATGGAGGCGGACAAGCTGGCGCTGCAGGGCGAGCGGGCTGCGCGCGCGCACAAGCTGAGGCGCCGCGACCTCGCGCTGCAGCGCCGCGACGCGCAGCGACGACTCTCCGACGAAATCATCACGCGCCAGCGGCGGGCGCTTGAAGGTTGATTTTTGTACAAACTACAAGTACTTCTCTATGTTAGGTATGATGATGATGATGATGATGATGATCCATCCGACCGATTTCGGCCATGGGGACCACTCCGACTCCTAGCTGTCTTGGCGGCGCTGGTGTGCCCGACCTCGCGCTGCAGCGCCGCGACGCGCAGCGACGCCTCTCCGACGAGATCATCACGCGCCAGCGGCGCGGGCGCTTGAAGGTTGCCTTATAAATAAACTACAGACGACAAATCAAGCTAAAACTCTTTAGTTCTGATGTAGCTATAATAAAAGCAACTACTAACTATGCAACAAAAATGGGTACCTAGTCTGATGTGCCGATGACTATGAAGAAGGTACAGTCGACTTTACAACATCGTTTCAAAATCACTACATATGCTATAGCCTGGTGAGCGGTTTCTCTTCTACAACTAGACTTGCAGTGCTGAACTCTTGAGATATTCGAGAGTCCGAGTTGTGGTCGAATAGTTGAAAAATACTAATTTCGTGAATATTTACGTGCTTGCTTCTAAGTTCGAAGTTATTTAGGATTTCTAGTAAAGAATTCATTCTGTGTCTTTTTCTCGCACATGTATGAGTAAGTTGTATGTTTTTTTTTTCAGAAATGAGCATTGGTATACCTCCTGAGCTTGGACAATTATATGAGCTGTACCAACAAGAGATCCACGCCTCTACGTACACAGAGAGTAACGACGTATACACGCCCACCTACAGGCTTCCGCCTATCTCAACAAGGTAGGTAAATAGCAGTAAGTGCATAGGTACAATAGTACAATTAGTGTTATTTCACGAGCAGCTGAAAGAATGTGCATTTCATGTTACATGCACCAAGAATAAGGAGTACTGTTATTTTTTAGAGTTATTTTTTCAAAACGAATACAATAACATAAACTTCAACAAAATCGTTGAAACATAACAAAATAAAGTCACACACACATAACGACGATGAAGCACAATACCCCTATGACAAAAGGAAATCATAAGAAAATATTAGTCTGTCATTAGTAAAGACAGAATATTTCCCGAGCTCAGAAAGCGTCTTTACCTCATAGATTTGATGAGGGAATTTCCTTTATGTACTATTGAATGTTGACTGTGTCCACCAGTGACGAGGGTTCTTTGTGGTGTTGTAGCATGTCGGAGCTGGCGTGGTCGGAGAGCTCGAGCGGGTCGGGGCGCGGCTCGAGCTCGGGCTCGGGCGGCACGCTCGCCTTCGAGCGCCTGCCGCGCCTGGCGCCCACGCCACGCCCAAGGACCAGATACAGGTTCATTGGCATGACAAAATAAATCATTTCGCCTCGCTAAACTATCTTACGGACATTTGACGCTTATAATATTGTGCTTACATTATAATCTATGCTGATATTTGGCGAATTGATGAACTAATTTTCTTATTGGTTATTGTGCCTTCATGAAAGACATTGTTACTTTTTGTCGCAAAAATATTGATGAAGGGGTGAAATTTTTTATACGAATCTGAAAATTCATACATACTAAGTACCTATTAAGTTTTTGTTAAGAAAGAAAGAGTTTCAAAATACAATGTAGTTAGTTTACACACCTAAACAGACTCAAAGCCGTGAGAAGAGGCATACTTCATGAAATAAATTAAGTAAAGGTTCTCTCAAAGACTACCAACCACCACCAACGAGCGTTCAACATTAACCCACACTGTCGAAGTTTGTATATGAAAACGAATAGCGCGAATAAATAAGTAAATGACAGGTAAAGTTAAGGTTGCGTTGCAACCTTTACTTTGATACTGCTTGTGAATGAAAATTTATAATACAAAAGTTTTAAGTGTACTTGTTTAGAATACTTAAATACTCAAGGTCTGTCTACCCACTAAAGACGTTTTAAAAGTCGGTCAAGAATGTATTTGTGATGCATCACCTGTATATTCGCACTTTGCCAAAATCTTTCGAGGAAAAAATCAAATCAAATCAAATCAAATAAAAAGTTATTTTCCTTATTGATAGGCGTACCATTTACGCCTTTTAATTATACCTGTTATTGAATTCTTGTGTATCTATGCAGCCAGGCCAGTGCGGCGACTATGAAGCGGTACTCGAGCGACGACAGCCTCGTCATGGTGGCCCCGCGGCCGGGCGACGCGGCCGCGCCTTGAATCCTTCGACGCATTCGCATCGGAACGCGTCAATAACTATTCGGATATGGTTGACCATGGAAAGCACCTCAGAAAACATTATCTCTATGTTTCTCTCTAATAAACGTGCTGTACCTATGTTGCCAGTGGATAACTTTCAACAGGTTACTAGTCTTGAAAGTTATAAATTAAAGTTTTGTCCTGATCTTTGTAACATCCATCTTTTCCTGAAAAAAGATGAATATTTTTCGCTAAGATGATAGATTTGGAGTGACCATTGTGGAATGAATATAATATGTAGAACTCTTTCAAACCATTAACAGCATAAAACCTACTAACTATAAACTTTTGTTTGCCGAGTGCTCCATTATCGAATGCTTAAAGAAATGCCTAATGCCTAATAACATATTTTTCGAAGATGATATTGCAGATTTTGCAATGTATTTATCATCATTTAATATTAATAACAATTACTGTGGTTTAACTACATAATTAATCGATTACAACAAAGCTACGATGCTACGACATATCGTAGTCTCGTAGCAAGAAATATAACAAGGCCGCAAGGCCGAATATTATTTATATATTATTTTCGATTTTGTGTGAAATTTTCAAAAGACAACCTTAAAATTTGATAAATTGCTGTTTAGAGATATTAAAGAATTCGGTAAAATATAATCGATAGAAAAGTGGATGCCTGCTTCTTCCGCTACAATAAAAGAAGGGTGTTATTTGTATGATGCACTGTCTTAGTTTCAATAATAGTGCAATTAGTTTAGATTGTGATGTAGTAGCGATGGGTGATCTTATAAGTAATCGTTATCGGCTGTATGTTTTATGCGGTCTTAGACGCTACGTTTAACTTAGGTAGATTAACATGACCTTTGTTTCTTATGAAAAAATTCAAATACGACATTACATAAATTATTAAATATGTACCTAACTGTTTTATTCATCCTGTAAAGATTAACCGATACCGATTACTAGCAATAATGCTATAATGACTTTAATATTCTCTATTATTTGTAACGATCACCCATCATTGCTTAGCAGGGAAGTGAATTTAATTGTTTCTTATGAATATCAATAATATACAAAGTTGTTTATTAGTTTTTCTGTGTAATTTTGTTGTGTTCGTTTATGAGTAAATTAAATGTGATCCACTTAAATGTTTTTATCTGACTGAAAAACCTCTTTAAGAAAATATTTAATAATCAAGATCGATCTTGTTATTCTAGGTAAATATATAAGATAAATAAAATCTTTGGGTGCTTAACTGTGTGTTACCAAGTTGTTCTTTATGGTAACAGAGAGTATTTACTTACTGAAACAGCTGAATTATTTGAGGTCTTGGGAATTGTTTCGTTTTTTTAAATTATTTACTAGGTTAGCTACATCCTTGCATCTTCAAATGGCGACAAAAAAGAATAATAAAATAAAATAAATGTTTGTATTAATGAGATTACAGTATTCATGATCTTAAATTACTTAATAAATAACTATAACTATTTTGTTCTACATAAAAATAATCTCATTAGGCATATTAGGGATTTCAAAATCCCGATTTTTTCTACTTATCCGATGCACAACCATGTAAATGCAACGCTGCCATTAAAAAACTCTTCGATGTAAAGTTAAAACTTAAAGTAGGTAATAAAATAAAAATATTTAGGTAAACACCTACTTAACTGAAATTGTATTATGAAACATTTTTAAAGTAATACCTACTGTTTTAAAGAATATCGCCACTATAAAACGTCACTATTTTATCGTCACTAGGTTACCAGTGATTTTCAACAGACATCTACTACTATTTTCCTAACATTTTAATGGACTAGATCTCTCTAGAAACGTTTTTGTGGACATTGAGAAGACTTTGTCATTATAATGACAACTTTTTACCTAGTGCGCAAAAAATAAGGAAAAGAGATTATTGGGTAATCTAAATTAACTATTCTAATCGTAAGATGAACCGAGCTACTGGTTAATGCTAACTACTACAAAGACTATCGACTTTTACCAGGCAAGGCTCGCAATTTCAAACATTGAGGAACTTTATTGTTTACTTTAATACAAAAATACAAATATGGCCACGAAAAGTTTCATAGTTTGATCATACCATTGAAAATTAGGTACTACCTAGATATTCGCTACCTACATGCATAGTTAACGCATGTAGGTAATTATATTAAAGTGATTTTAATGGTCAGGCAAATATATATGAGTAATTGCATGAGTATACCTATTTTTCAATGGTCGACAATACAAAACTGCGGTTCTAAGTTAAAACCAAGACGGTATTGTTTTCCTCGATCATTATTTCAAAGTTAATTCCCAGCAGGTAGTTCAACAGCGGGTCAATTTATATGAGTAACTGACTCCCTATCCGAGTAAGACTTGACGTGGCTGGGTTTTTGTTGTTAATTCGTCATAGGCAGTAGACGAAGGTCCAGTAGATGATGTTGAAGAAAATGAATAGAAGCGGGAAGAGGACTCGGGAGCGTTTGTCAATCCAGGTGGCGATCTCCTGCGGGGTCATGGTGGTCCAGGTGTGGTGCTTGGGCGGCTCGTCCGAGTTGTCGCTGCCGGCGCCCGGCTGCTGCTTGCCACTCGGCACCAGCTCGTCGAAGCTCTGCGTCGTGATCGTCGGCAGGTTCAGGGCCGATGGGAAGCTCTGGGGATATTAAGGGGACATTGTTTAGAATGGAGAAGACAATAAGAGTCGCATTTAAACTATTTTTTTTAAATTGAAATTATCGATTTTCCCAGGGGAACTCGGATTCACTTTGTCAGGTTAAGTATTCAGTCGGAAAGTGCTACGGTTCATAAAGTTTCGACAGTTAACAATATCGCTGGATAGATAAAAAATTGCTATCTAACGGAGTAAACATGTTTACAGGTGACTTTCAAAGGAAAAAATATTACTAACGCACGATTCTTATGAGCATAATTACGCACCGGGCCGTTAAAAAAATTATGCCACAGACATAAAAATTAATAGTTCTGAGTTTGAATACGAACAATGGTAAACCTACAGTGTAACAAGTCAAAATCTACTTACATATTGACATAAGTAACATTGAAGATACCTATTGTCATAGGTAATTAAATGCATCGGGACATTGAACTCAGTTAAACTAAACAGATGTGGGTTATTTTCTCACATGAAATTCTCTAAAGATATAAGTAATCATAATATAATGTAGGTATCTAACATAATAAACAATTGCCTATTTTGTACAATCCAATGAATCTTGGTCTCCGAAAGAATTAACGAGTTTTAATTTTGATATCACTTAAATCACACTCCATGGTAGAAAAAAAATCATAATTCCACTCACGTGTACTGTAAGGTAGTTGTTGTATCCCGGGCCGGCGGGGTCGGAGCTGTGGTCCTGGTTGAGCGAGGAGCAGGAGCGCGACTTGGTGAGCTGTGGTGAAGACTCCTGAAGTTCCTTCTGAAGCTCCTTGCGCGCCAGCCGCGGTGTCAGCGTGCTCTTTAGAATGTACTTGCTGTTCACCTTCTTCAGGTTAACCACTTTCCTGGAATTTCAATTATGAGGTTTATTAATGTCATTTTACAGTAAGACGAAATCAAATCAAGCCTAGTCGTGTATACCTACCTAATATGTATTCTAACGAAATGTGGCATGAATAGAATAAATATAAAGACGACAGAAATACTTAAGACCGTATTCTAGATTAACTTTTATTAAAGGTATGATCAGCCAAGATAGCCCTTCAGCTTGAATTGAGTTTCGAGAATAACGACAGAATGTGCAAAGATCGTTGTACTTGACGAATATAATACTCCAATTAGGCCTAGCATGTGTAGGTAAGACATGTGACGGCGCGGCGCGTGCGCAGCAGTGATTGATCTATTAAGGCTACTTTTGACACACGGAGATAGTCTTAGCAGAGGACCACACCGCACTACTACTTGGTAAACAGTGTCATGTGCCTATACTCTCGTGTTTACTGAAGTATACAAACATTTGTTAATATCGAGCTGATGCATAACGTAAGCAAAGCCGTCTATCATTTTTAATTAAAATTTATGACATTCGTTCATCAAATATCCTGTTTCTACGTAACTTCTAACATTGGTATCTTGAATGTGTAAAAAACATTCTACATCAATACAGATTTTAAATTATTGGGTTTTCTGTTCCAAATAATTTTCAACTGAGAACTGTTTTTTTTTACTTACTTTCTTCGCCAGATGGTATTAACAAAAGCGAATTCCACGAGTGCAGAGAAAATGAATCCAATACATCCCAGGAACCATATCTCACTCGCCTTGATGTATGAAACCTTTGGTAGAGTCTTCGCTTGGGAAGACGCCAAAGTGATGAACGACAACATGGTGCTTGTTCCTGAAATAGATCACAGATTTCAGGTAACTTTGCATTTCAACTATTTTACTCGTCTCGTAGTACTCGTAGTTTAGACTCTGTCACAACCAGGTAGTTCTGGATTTACTGAATTGCCAATGATTTATACGCACAAGTAGGTAGATAGATGCCTTTCGAAATACAGTGTAAGTTAGAAAACCGTAATCCCGGGTTTAAGGAAATTCCTCCACAAACAAAGTGACCTATCTGGGACTCTCCTTGTAAAATAAATATCTTCTTTAATTTCTGTTGGGTTTATAGAATTTATTTAATAACTTACCTAAAGTAATCCTAGGTGCTGAAGCATCTGCTTGCAGCCAGAACGTGACCCACGACATGGCAACTATCATCATAGACGGAATGAAATAATCCATGAGGTAGTAGCCTACTTCTCGGCCTAGTTTGAAGGTGAACTTGAGAGCGCTGTAATTTCCCGCTGTAACATACGAATTATGTAAATTTATGTTCTACAAGAGGCTTGGAATAATGTCACCATTTTATTAAAGGCTTTAAGTTATAGTGACATCAGGAAAGCCCCAATAAAAAAATACAAAACGGCACAAACATAGAAAATGACATTACATCTACCTCCCCCGAGTCGCATATTTACAATATCTCCTCGGACAACGGACTCGTTTGTCCAAAAATCCATTAGGGAATATTCAGTAAGATGCAACTCCGAAGACAATCGGACTGGGTTGTCTCGCTCCCACATCAGCCGTAATATCGATGCATTATATTTCCCTGTAAAAAAAAATAGTATTTACGTTTACATTAAATGGCTTGTTTATTATCTAGCCGCCATTAGTACCTACCTAAAGCCCTGATTAGTTATCGGCTAGGTATTAATAGTGATTTAAAAAAAATGTCTTAAGAAGGTACGTACCTACCTAAGACAATACTTAGCAAAGTTTAGTAATGTCTGACCTTCACGTACATTATTAGACCATTATGGCTATTACAGTTGACGGTACTATCAATAGGGTTGTTAATGTTGTTATTCGACTGTCCCTTAGAATGAATAATAAATTAATGATCATCAAGCTATTTCAGAAAACAGTTGTCGTTATGTTAGAAATGAAACTGCCGTTTTTAGAACAGATCTATACGAATAAAAAATTGTAATAGGTACTGCATTAAGTACTACTCACAGCTTTCTAAATTCATTGAACATGTTTGATCGTCGAACGGAAACTTCTGCAGGTTCATCCAACAATAGAGAACTGCTTGCATCCTTCGGCTGAACAGCACCTCGCCGTCTGGCGCGATGGAGATGAGCACATCCTTGCTGTCGGTGCCCATGAGGCTGGACGACTGCTCGTTGGACATGTACAGGTGCGGCACCCAGATGCGCTGCCGCAAGTCACTCTCGCCGATGATCTTGGATCGCTCGGGCGAATATAGAGTGTAGGCCAACCGTGGATCGGTCCAACGCAATTGCAAAAGAAAGTGCAATTTGAAATTCTGAAAAAGATATGAAACAAGAAAGTTGTTATGAGATCTTTGTAGATGGCAAAGTCAATTAATATTATAATTTACCGATTCCAACTTTGCATGCGCTTTGCAACTTCGATATAAATTGCAAATCTCACCAAATCGTGGGCCTCTGCGGGTTGAATGAAGTACACGTATGCACTGGCGTGGACGTAGACTACGTCCCGGGTCTGGTAGGTGGGCAGCAGCAGTCGGTCGTAGCGGCACTCGTTGGCGAGCCGCGAGAGGAACTCGGACTGAGTGTAGCTGTCACCATTGTCCAAGGACGGACACTCCAGCGCAGACCTTGCGGACAAAAAATGGATAGGTGTAGAAAAAAATCTCCAAGGCAAATAAGATATTGGTTAAGCCAGTGCTCAATAAAAAGCACACTTATGACTTCGCAATTCGTATCGGTGCCAGATTCTATCACGGATATTAAAACAAGACACAACAGACAAATGTAGTACACAGTCGATTAAACTGTTGACACAAACGATGGATATAGGTATTTTATAGGAAACCCACACGTATGACTCAAAAATCTAATATTTTCCGGTTGCAAATCTGTAAAAACTTGCTTTACCTTATGAGACAAACATTGCATATTAGGGCTTGGCATAAAGGAATATTAATTCTGGGTGCCACATACACGGGTCCTTTAAGTTTTTATGGGTCTTATAAGTTTTATTTAATAAATTAAGAACTGTGCTTAAAGTTACTCTTGCGAATATTGTCTGTTTTATTATTATTACTCAGACAAGAGGAAAATGCATTTTCCCGCATATTAATTATTTTTCGTTGTAATAAAGTCCTTAGATAAGAATTACAATTCATCAAACACTACATATTAATTGTAATGGATATTTTCCACCTAGCTCTATTTTCACTAGCTTATGATAAATTGTGATTGGGTGCGTATCAAAGATGAATCAGAAGTTATTTAAAGTGGTGAATGACGTGCACCTAATCGACTTAAATGAGATTAGCATTATTTTATTACCTAATAGATATCATAGTAAACGGCAGGCATGTTTGTTTAATATACTATGTATACATACTAGCCCTATTTGGAGCAAGTGAAGTAACCTTTGCACACCGTAAAAAAACAACACCAGGTGTATGCGATTATTAGGTTAAAATATGGATCCATACGTGTGTCGCAAGGTCGGCGGTGCTGCTAACGACAACAATGCTAATATTTGCCTGATAACATTATGAACCAATTCGCTGAGATACCAAAGATTTACTCTTAGATTAACTGCTAAGCCGTCAACTATGTGCACGTTCAACAGACCTACACAAAAGTAAGTTTGCATTTAGAAAATTCTCTGCTAGATAAAGCTCATTGGAGGGAAGTAAAATATTTATCCCGTTTCGTTTCAACCTTAGCCTGCTTAAATAAGTCCAAGTACCTACACCTATACTTGCATGTAGATTTCGGATTAAAGCCTGATAATCTGAGGTGCCTGAAAATTGTGATCAGTATTCAAAACTGCTAATAACTTTGTAAGATTCGTAACACAATTAAAGTATAACGTGTTAATCAACGAAACAAAAGTAGGTACTAAGTATTTGAGTTAGTATTAATATAAAACCGTTAGTAAGTACACATCAAAACAAAAATTTGGTATTATTAAAGGCGCTGAAAAGAATTTCCATTTTTTTTTCAAATATTGATTTTTTTTAGGTACCTTTTTGGTAGCATTATTAAATAACACTGAAACATTTTTTGTTATGTCTAACCATTATACACTGTCTAAAAGCTCATTGTTTAATTAATAATACAGTTACCTACTTGACTAATGTTCTATTGTGGTTAGTTGCCCATGTTAATAGCTGTAATCATTTGAATCACCAAGAAAATTAACCAATATAAAATTTACTACGTTGAAAGTCATGTGACACTTGGCAAAAATAAATATATAAATATATGCGCCAGTCAAACAATACACCAATTATTGTCATGGTCTTGAATTATGAACTATCTTTGTACACGCGGTAGAGGCCGCTTCTCAAACAACGGATTTTATTACCCAGGTGGTAGGTACAAATCATATTCTCTAAGTGCCCAAGTACCAAATTAAAAATACGGACGTTGTCATTATAAGTTGTGAGGTTCCTTATTTGTTATTTCTTTTTTAGAATTTGTTAGCAAATTAACTTAAGAGTATTTCACTCATATTATAAGAAAAAAAAACTCATATTATAGGGATCTTAAATAGAGTCCAATTATTAATATTTATATTAGGTACACTGATCGCTCTCGTTGTCTCTTTAGCTATGACTCAATTTAAAAAATATTTAATTTAACATTTGGGTGTTACTGTAATACATCTCTACGAGTAACTACATGAATAACGTTTTCTGACTCAACGATTAAACGAGTACGGGTAGATTTAGATGGTACAACTAAGTTATATCAGTCTTCAGTATTTGATTTAATTAAAACTGTGAAAAAACTTTATGAAAATGTGCATGTATATTGTTATTACGAAATGAATAATATAAAATGAAAAAAGTAAATCCTCCTGTATTTTGTTTACCAGATGGTTGGTAGCAAAGCATTTTATTATTATTTTACTAATGGACATGGCGCACAATTTTTGCTGAAGATGCCAAAAAAAACTACAAAAAATTAGAATGAATACTGTATTTTTACTTTTTTGATATCTTTAAAAATGACTGAAATATTCAAGCTCAAAGTGCGCTCTTCTGCTCGGAGCGATTTTCCGCGCGGATTTTGAAAATGTGACGTAGTAACATGAAAAGCTGCATGTAAGATATTATCTGTGTACAATGGTTAGAATGGTTAGTAGGGGAGCCGAAGCGGGGATTTCGGGACTTACTAAAGAGTGGCAGACTAACATACGAGGAAATACTTTGTACCTGGTTGATTACATTTAAGTATGAATTTTTGATATAAAACGGCATTAGTTCTTATGTCTCTCACCCAAAAAATACCTCAATTAAGTCCAAATTTGAGACCGCAGCCAAACTTTGAGTGACGATGGAAACTAGCCTAGGCTAGTTTAGTTTAGTTCCAACATCTAGATGGAGGACACATGAAATTGAACTTCTGCTTCTTCATTGATAAAGACTTATCATTTACCATACCTTATCATTTTGTATTCCATTTTCAAGTCACTTTTTTTTCGCTTACTGTTTAAACAAAACGTGGGATTTTTTTAAATCTCAGGTCTTTTGATGTGCGTTCAAAAGACCTGAGATTTAAAAAAATCCCACGTTTTGTTTAAACCATATATTATAAGAATAATATTTAAAAAAAACCCTCCTTCTGTTAGGCAATAAACTAAATGTATCCAATTTCACTCCAACTTACTGTCAACTCAACGACGCGCTTTAAAATCAAAGATTGACTTTGAATTATGCCTTATTTTACAATACACATTGAAAACAATATGACTTGCTTGAGCTTTTTCGACTTTTTTACAAAAATAACAAATAGGCATGAAGAGATTACAAAATTTCTGCAGCGACTGACAGTTCACTTGATTTACTTTGACAGGTGACAATAAAGCCATATACATTTGCCATATGAAAGACACACTTTTCCAATATTTTTGTTTGCCATGAGATTCTGGTACACCTATTTACCTATCATTTAATGAAAAGATAAACTAAACTTTTTCAGCACAACGAAAATCTGCTTTGGCGCGTAGCAATGCAACGTGACAACTGCAGTTCGGACTTCTAATTATCATCGTACCATCGTACATTGAATAAAATATTTTTCTTTTTATCATCAAGCTTAGCAGTCTAATAAGTTACTATGACACTCGAGTTAATCCACATTCAGCACCATAGCCTCCCCTTCTACAAGGCCCTCTACAAATGTCAAAGCGTCACTTAACCCTTTTAGCACCAGTTCTTTTGTTTTTGAGAAGATGTACCCAAATTTTTATATCAATTTAATTATAGTCCAGTCGTTTGGTACAAATTAACGTGGTTACCTGGAAAGTGTTCCGAGAGTTTTGAAAATTGGTGATTAAAATAGATTTCGCTATGCTCTCTGTTAGTCTGTTAGTTAAGTGTGATTGCCGCGCTCGTTGCGAAATTGGAAAAATGCTGCCTTAGAGAAGATTTTTGATAGTTACATTCTTTCCTATTTCGTCGTTACAGCCAAATGACGTTCACTGCTGGACAAAGGCGAGAGGCCTTTGGGTTTTCCATAGGTTTTTCATAATGAACAGTCCTGCGCTGCCCGCATTCAGGTTCTTCCCGCGACCTTTACCAGATCGTCGGTCCACCTAGTAGGAGGCCTGCCCACGCTACGTCTTCCAGCCCGTGGTTGCCACTCAAGAAATTTTCTGCCCCAATGGCCATCGTCTCTACGAGCTATGTGTCCCGCCCACTGCCACTTGATTTTAGCAATTCTGCATGCTATGTCGGTCACTTTGGTTCTCCTGCAGATCTCCTCATTTCTGATTCGATCACGCAGGGAAACCCCGAGCATAGCCCGCTCCATCACCCTTTGGGTGACCTTGAGCCTTCTTATGAGGCGTTACGTTTCAGAACCTTAAACTTTCCTATTTATTTCACGACTAGCTTTTGCCTGCGGCTTCACCCGCGTGAAATTTAGTGTCACAGATCGGCATAAATTATAGCCTATATGTTAATCTGGGTTACAAACAAAACAATAATATTGTACAGTTTCAACAAAATCCGTTGAGTACTTTTTGCGTGAAAGAGGAACAAACCTGAGACACAGGAATCTTCCTAGTTCAGGTATCAACCCACCAACATTCTTACTTTTTGTTTTTCCTGATTGCTTGTTATCATAATATTATCTGTTATGTTGGTGAGAAATAAACATTACTTTACTTTATTTTAAACTTCCAGACATCCAAACTTTCGCATTTATAATATTAGTAGGATACAATTATGTAATGTAGAAACAAACAAGACAAAAAAAAATGTATACTTCAGCAACGCGAATTTTTTTATACTTCAGCATATTTAGGACACCCGGCAGCATGTCCTGCCATGACCAAAGAAAAAAGAACTCGCAATTTAGCAGGTACATTAATTTGACTGTTTCACAACTCTAAATCTATTTAACTTCCATTACATGAAATTTATCACATTTATCAAAGCTTCTTAGCTTGTCTATGTCCCAAAAATTATAAAATGAAAAAGTAGTTGTCAAAAACCTTTTTAAGGCGGATTTTTTTCAATAAGGCGGGCGCGCGCGTGGCTATAAACGAGGTCATAAAATTCGGAAAGAACATAGCGAAATCTATTTATTCACCAATTTTCAAAAATTCCGGAAAACTTTCCAAATAAAATTAACAAATAACTGGACAATTTACTCGTTATTGAGCACAGAGACACAAACTTGGTTATTTTTCCAGAAAAATTATATTTAAGTGCATAAATGTAAAAATGGCTTCATAGTGCACAAAATTGGCAATAGGTGGCATAATAATGGTTACTTTTTTAGCGCCTAGTTTGAAATGTGATTGAACGATGACAACTAACAACAGTTGTCAGTTAGGTAAAATTTTATTTTAGTTGGAAAAAGACAAAAAGTGGTCAATGGGTTAACGCGCGGGGGCTGCAAAATCATGTTGTGACGTCACGCGCGAATATTGGAAATTTTTGAAAATTTTAAAAAGTCCGTAAACTTCTCGAGGCTCTATCTTCGGTAATACTGGATGGATTGAGGTGAAATAAAAACTAGTGTAATGTGTGTGATCTAAACTTTAAATTAAGTCATAATTTAACTTAATATTACAACTTATGCGTGTTGTCCATTACTTTACATCTTTTATGGCGATGATTAATCAGCCAAAGTGGTAAGTATAAACACCACCGAGTAATACTAGGAATGTATATCTGTATGTTTAGTAAACCCAATATGCGTATTATTTAAATAGTGATACAAAGATTAATCTCTTAATGTTTACTCCTGCAGTGAGCTAGTCGGTCGAGCTAGAACTGTTGTTTAAAATCTCAAAGCATTAATCCTAAAACCTAGCTAACAGCATTCCTGAACATTTGTTATACTCAGGTACTCTGTTCAATCTTATTATGAGTCAGAAATAAATTGTGAAAACTATTTACACCTTCTAAGGTGCTTTTAGCATTAAGTCCACCTTTTGTATCATTTTTGTGCAATAAAGTTTTTTTTATAATTAAGGAGTTGTACATAACATAATCAACATCACAACTTTCATAGTAAGTAGGTAGGTAGCTAGAGTTCGGTAATCCCTTATTATGTTTCTTAATCTGACACATTATTTGGTAATGTTTACATTTTAATTAATACTGCTTTACTGTTATCATTTCTGTTTAGGGAGGGAAAGTTATTAGTACTTGTACTTACCTACTTTGTCACAAGTAATCTATTCGTTAGTCAGATGCGATATTTAGGTAGGACGAAATTCGCGTAAAGAAATGAATCATTTTATGACTGTTATTTATTTACGTAGAGCGATCGTTGTTTGAGTTTTATACGTCGTTAATATAATAAAGTAATCCATCTTCGTATGTTTGTAGAGACAACTTTGATAACGCCGCGCGTCGATGCTGCAAAAGCGTCATAAAACATGATGTCGGTCGTTATCAGCGCGCGTTTTCGTGAAGAAACGAACTCTTCAGGCTTAATTTTCAGAAGTTTCTGCTTCATTATTGAAAAAAAAATATGCTAGATGAAAAATAATCGGAAATGACAATCTACTCTTTCTCAAGCAACTTTTGATGCTTGATCTGTAGGTTCATATCCAAGAGGATATAAGACCCAAATCAAATAAAGAGTATTACTTACTTAAAATAAAGTTTGTGTAGGTATTTCAGGCATAGGTACAATGCCATTTCAATATGACTGCACCATCGATTGGATGTTTGGTTTTAAAGATGTCGCATCGCGCATCGACGTCAATGAAATTATTTTAATATTGGTTTTTTATTAACCACAATAATTTAGAATCATAAGTAATAATTGTAAACTTTTGAGTAATGACTAATAGGGATAAATACATTTAGTTAAATACAGTAATGAATAATAAATTAAATAGTGCCATTTGGAGGCGTTCTAGTAGGTACGAGATGGGTTAGCTCGGCTGGAAGAAACTTTAAGCTTTGTACCGTAAGATCGTCAAACCTTTATTTGTCTTTTTTAGAATCATAATAAGCATTCTAACTAATAAAATACCTACTGAAAATAAATTCATAATTTTTACCCGACTTCATACGGTGACAACTTCAACTTGGACACGTAATATTAGCTAAAAATTTATTTTTTATAACATTGAGTTTATAAGTACCATGCTCATCATACCTAATATGGGACATAGTTGTGTAGATAATTACAATCAAAACACGTTCATATTTCCTACGTATTCGATAATTAATGGCAATATGTGGAGTAAACAAGTATGTCGCCTAGCCGTTGCACTGGTCACGTCCGATTAGTCACGAAAACCTCTGTTAATGAGGAATAATGTCGCAAATCTCACAGAGTACATAATTAGGTGTTAATTGCTGGCCACGACTTCCCATATTTTACCTGTGTGAAGTTTATTCATCAAACTACAATATCCTGCACTCAATAAATACACGCATGACGTAGGTACTACGGATTTATAATTTTTTCATTCTATACGAAATCGGTAATGCAATTAATATACTTGTCTTAATCATAATTCATTCAAAATAAACATATTGCAGACATTTCATTATCAGAATAGATAATAAACAATAAATGACTATATTTAATTGTAGCAGATAAAGATTAGGCTAAATATAGCACTACAGGGCATACCGTAATTAATATTTCTGTTAAATAAATATTTTAGGTAACTGACGTCATAAACGAATATTTTTAAGGCACAAATTATCTGAGGCTGGGTTGCACCATCTTACTATAACTTTAACAAACGGGACTATTCCCACCTCTCGTTCTCACCGCTGCAACTCCTGTGTAGCCAGGATCTACAGCTTGACCGCCAATAAAAACCCAACCAGTGAAGGTCAAGTTTCACCCGGGGGAAAGTTAAACTGTCCAATGACAGTTTCCTATGTTTGATTAATTAGATCCGCAACGAAATCAGACATAGGAAAAGTTCGAATTTAAGGTTCGACTTCCCTCCATTGCAAAGCGGATCACAGGTGACAAACAAAGGTTTAGTAACCTTTAAGAAAAGATAAACACCACGGACAATCCTATCTCATGAGGCACCTGCCAATAATGTTTTTCATAAAATAGCTTAAAAGCACGGAAATTTTTCTTTTTAACTTTAAAAATCTGTCAAGCCCCATACAAAAAGCACCGTTTATCATTATAGTTACGGTTAAAGTTAGGTAGTGCAACTCAGCCTAATTACTATGCACTCAGTGTTTAATATTTACAGCTATCTTGTATTACCTATATTAGTTGTTAGGCCAAATGAATTCACATGATCGAAATATTATTCTCTTAGTATGTCCCGTCAAACATTTTAGATATAATCCTTAGATGTTTTTAAATGCGCCTCTACATCTGACCACTGCTAAGCAACTGCCTCTCAAATGTTAATTTATCTTTTGCAGCCAGGCTGCCGATCTACTACTTACTATCTACCTACCCTTTATATTGTTAATGATATTTATTTTTAGAATGATGACATACCAATTCCACGAAGAAGTCAATACCTCATTAATACATAATCTAAATAAGTTATTTATTACGTTTATTGTTCTGGCTTTTTGGACATTAAAATTAATAGGATAAGAATTAATGATAAGAGAATTTATTGATGCCAGTTAAACTGTAATAATTGCACGCAAATAATAATTTCGTACGTCATCACATTACGCCATAAGATTAAGCAACTTGCTTCGAGAAAATGCATTCATTCAGCTCACAAACAAGGTTGTGATTTAAAGGAAATTCAATTTGGAAACACTTAGTCGTATAAATTACGAGTAGTGCGCATAACAATTGGTCTTGATGAAGTACTAGTAAGGTCAGGCGGCTGGCAGCGAGGCGGCTCAGCGCATTCATCTGCATCAGAATAGCGAATCGCACCGCATTACTCACTAGGTTACTCGCTTTGTGTGTGATAGAACACCTGCGGCTCGTGCTGCGTGTAAGTTACCCACTTATGATGACTTTTTCGCAGTCTTTGGAATTTTGCACTGATAACATCATGTAGAGTCAAGAAGACACGTCCGCTCTATTAAAATACAATATCTTGTTAGAAGTAGTTCAAATATTAAATTCGTGTTTTGTGCGATTGAAAGAAAATTTTAGCGTTATTTGTTTGTAGAGCTTACAGAAGGAAATTCGGACTAAGTAACTAACCATTCGGAAAATTGATGTAGTTTGGTGACCCAAAAAGGTCGTGCAGAATCAGTCTATTTGTTAACATCTAAATATATATAACTCAAAGGTGATTGACTGACTGACTGACTGACATAGTAATCTATCAACGCACAGCCCAAACCACTAGACGTATCGGGCTGAAATTTGGCATGCAGGTAGATGTTATGACGTAGGTATCCGCTAAGAAAGGATTTTACGAAACTCCACCCCTAAGGGGGTAAAACGGGATCCACGCGTACGAAGTCGCGGAATTAAACGTTACTGATTAAATACGCAAAAATCATATTGTCTAACAAAATATACTCCTGACTATAGTTTAAAGCTATAAGTTAATTCGTACATAATTTTATTTCAGTTACATACAACCATCTAATTGAGTGAAACGTTAAAGATGACTATGTATTTTAATGTATGCTAAATACGTAAGTAGGTAGTTACGAGGAAACGATCACTCGTTTTCCAGTAATGTTCACAGTATCACGTTTTGTGAAAGGTTTACCTGTCTAATTTTCATAAAGAAACGACCAAGTTAATTAGACTTTGGAAAAAAAATGTGATTGTTAATTTTCGATCGCGGCTCTCTGCCGTAATTGGCGATGGTCGGTACCTTGAACCTGGCGAGGGCACGCGGCGTCATGTGACCAGCGGTCGACGGCGACCGTCAATCCTCTACTATTGTCGAAATTTCCTGTGTCGAGCTTGAGAGTTACATCATTGTATGTGTGTATAGACCCCCTTCTGGGGACTTTGGTATTTTTGAAGCGGCTATTGAGGATGCTCTTAATAAAACTTGTAACAGCAACAAAAAGGTCTTAGTTTGTGGAGATTTTAACGTCAATTTACTAGATAGCTCATCATCATATTCTGTAAGACTACTTTCCCTTTTTAAGTCATTTAATTTGTTTAGTCAATTTAAGGAACCAACTAGAATTACGGAAACCACAGCTACTTGTCTAGATAATATTTTCTCTAGCTGTGTCCCTGACAATAAAGCTGTCATACACAATCTTACGTCAGATCACTGTGGTATTAAAGTAGAATTTATTTGTAATAATTTGAATAATAAAAGTAATAAAAATGCCGTATGTAGACCTGTAACCATTAGTCGTCTAGAACGTTTTAAAAATAATCTTGAAAATAAATTGCATTTAGTCCCGTATGTGCAGGGAGGAGACCCAGATGCTCTTTACAATAACCTTTTCGAATGTATTAAAACCGAACATGACAAAGTTTTTACGGTAAAGCCATTAAAACCAAATACCAAATGTAAGTTTAGTGACTGGGCTACTAAGGGAATATACAAAAGTCGAAATACGTTATATGAACTTTATGGCATGAAAAAGTATAATAATAGTGTATCTTTTCTTGAGCATGTAAAAAAGTATTCAAAATTTTTTAAGAAAGTTTGCTTCATGGCTAAGTCTTTTTATATTCGGGACAAGATAGGGAACGCCAGTAATAAAATAAAAGAAACTTGGAATGTTATCAACCGAGAGACTGGTAAACTAAAACCAAGAGATAATGACTTTTCTCTCAAAGTTCACGATAATTTGATATCTGCAGATAAAGATGTAGCGGAAGCTTTTGACAAATTTTTTGGTAATATAGCTTCAGCAACAACTGCCAACTTAAAGTCATCTCCCTCCGAGGCTGAAGAAATATTGAAAACCCACGTGACACCCTGTGACTCGCACTTCTCTTTTAAACATATTACTCCATTAGATATCACTAAAACTTTTAATCTTTTAAATGTAAAGAGTACAACTGATATCTGGGGCATCTCTGTCAAGATAGTCAAACACATTATTGATATAATTTCCCCACAGTTAGCGATAATATTCAATAATTGCATAGAGAAGGGCATCTTCCCCGACCTCATGAAGCATAGTAGACTAATGCCATTATTTAAGTCTGGTAGCAAAACCGACCCTGGCAATTATAGACCCATTTCTATCTTGCCCGCTCTAAGCAAGATTTTTGAAAAAATCATACAGGAGCAACTTATGATTCACTTTGGCTCTAATAAACTATTTCATAGTGAACAATATGGTTTTACCAAGGGTCGTTCCACCACCGATGCCGGGGTTGCACTACTTAAACATATCTTCGAGGCTTGGGAGAATTCTCAAAATGCACTAGGGGTCTTCTGTGATCTCTCAAAAGCTTTTGACTGCGTAGAACATCAAACGCTAATTCGCAAACTGCACTATTATGGGGTGAAGGACTCGGCTTTGGATTTAATACAATCCTATTTAAACTTTAGAGTTCAAAAAGTTGACATAAATGGTGTTTTGTCTTCTGGGTCACCTGTGAAAATGGGAGTTCCGCAGGGGTCCATTCTGGGTCCATTCTTGTTTCTTATATACATTAATGATCTACCATATTTTGTTAAGGACTCTTGCGAAATCGTGTTATTTGCTGATGACACATCTTTGATTTTTAATATTGATAGAAGTAAAAATAACTTTGACGATGTAAATAATGCACTAACAAGAGTTTTAAGTTGGTTCACTACAAATAATTTACAACTCAATGCAAATAAAACAAAATGTATAAAATTCTCTTTGCCTAACGTAAAAACAGTTAGTACCCAAATAGAACTTAATAATAATGCAATCGATCTGGTAGACTCTACTGTATTTCTGGGAATTACCCTGGATTCAAAACTCCAGTGGGGCCCCCATATAGAAACTCTGGCGGGAAAGCTCAGCTCAGCGGCTTTTGCAATAAAAAGGATACGGGCATTAACCGATGTTTCAACAGCTCGCTTAGTCTACTTTAGCTACTTTCATAGCCTAATGTCATATGGAATCATGCTATGGGGCAAAGCTGCAGATTTTGAAACAATATTTATTTTGCAAAAACGTGCGATAAGATACTTGTATAAAATGAAAGCAAGAGCGTCCCTTAGAGAATTGTTTAAAGAAATTGGCATTCTCACGGCCGCTTCACAATACATCTTAAACTGTATTCTATTTATTCAACAAAATATTAACGAATTCAAAAAGAAAAGTGATATTCACCAAATTAACACTAGAAATAAAAATAAATTGGCTATACCCGCTTTTAGACTTAATAAAGTGTTTGCCACTTTTATGGGACAAGGTATCCATTTTTATAACAAAGTCCCTGATAAATATAAAGAGCTACCGTATAATAAATTTAAAGGTATAGTTAAAGATCACATGCTTAAAAAAGCCTATTATACAACTCGAGATTTTCTTAATGATAAGTCATCCTGGGAGTTGGATTATGGTCCTCTCATGCTCGCACTAAAAAGAATTAAAATGAAAAGTAATATTGTATAAACTAATAATAATTTCTCAAATGTTATAGTGTCATGCTTCTCAATCTGGACTGTTACTTAGCTTTATTATTAGTTTTTTTTTTAAAGAGATAACTTGGCATTGTCATTCTCACTAAAATGTCTCTGGGGTGGTGGCGTAGTGAGGCGGGTCGTTACATTCCCTCTAATATGGTCGAGTGAAGCGATGGCTGGTTCACTCGTCATGTCTGTGAACAGGCGCTGCTTTCGGGGACTGGTCAATCCAAGTTATTCAAATTTATGTATGCGAGTCATTTCTACTAGTACCTTAATATGTAAGTCTAGATATTAGCACGTCACTACCTTGTTTAATATACCACGCAATCTTGTATACCCATTCTTATGATACACCATACAAGAATGCATGGTAAATTCAGTGAACTGCTCCTGAATCGAATGTACCTACTACTACTATTTCTATTTATTTATATAAACCGGCAGACAGTGGTGACTGAGTTTGTTGCGGCGCTTCTTCTCAGCACTTGCCAAATGTTGGTCTCGAAGCGCTGGTAGGGTAAAAAGATTATGAGACATGTAGAGGCTCCTTAAGAGCATATGACGATTTGTAAGAACTATTTATTAGTCTAAACAAATAAAGAAATTTTGACTTTTTTTTTGACATTGCCAACTGGTTTTCTTCATTCATACAGCAATCCAATAACACTTACATTCTTCACATGATATGACGCTATTTGCATTTAAATCATCGCGTCGTAATAATAATAAGGACTATATTACTTGAGCAGTCATACTGTATCCACCTGCTACCGTACTCGAAGATACTACAATCATATCGTCGTTGCACAAAAGAGAGTAAAATAATATTCTGTTAAGCACGGCCAACGATCCACAGTCTATTGCATTCTATTTTTAACTGAACTGATGTACTTACTTAAGTAAGCCGTGTAAAATAAATGCTTGGTTAAGTGATTCTCTGGACAAACAAATAGTTGCCGTTATGTCTTAGATAAAGGGCATAATACGTAATGCACAGCTTGTTTTATGTAAATACATGAAATTGCTTGCAACGAAAGGTTAAAATAGTGTCATGTAATGGGCCTTCTCGTTAAATTGCTTAGGTTGTGTAAGGTTAGGCATTGTAATAGCGTTTAATCATACGTGTTGTACAAGAGTCAGAGCTAAAACGCATATGCTCTGATTTATTATGATGATTTATTACACATGGCCATATTGAAATTCCTACCTTTTGAACAAATTCTATTGACTCACATAGGGAAATTATTAAATAATTGAGACCGACTCAACGATGACTAAGGCACAGGTCCTTCCTATCTAGGCTTTTTTGTAAATATTATAGATAGAAAACTGAACCAATACAAAAAATATGTTCACGCACACAATTATTTA
This sequence comes from Ostrinia nubilalis, assembly GCF_963855985.1. Taxonomy (NCBI): domain Eukaryota; kingdom Metazoa; phylum Arthropoda; class Insecta; order Lepidoptera; family Crambidae; genus Ostrinia; species Ostrinia nubilalis. The sequence goes on along the minus strand of NC_087096.1, from coordinate 8,115,377 downwards.
TACTGTGCGGGAAATGAACCCTCGGCCTCTGGCATTGTAACTCAGTCCGGTACGCGACCACTTACAACAAATGGCCGATCTGCCAGCCTATTAGGATGCGCGCCACGATATAATCTTACCGACGATTTATAACGATGAAATACCCGGATAAGATTACCTAGTAGTTATATCGTTACGCGCATCCTAGCCTAGGCTACCTCTATAAAAACTGGAGAAGGGGTTTGGGGGTTCTCTCGAAGCCGGAAAGGCTCGCCCGTGAACGATAGCTTCTAGCCTGAGGCGGAGCTGTGGACGAATGTCTAAGCTAGGACAATAGCTCCGATTCATTGGGCTCCTGTGGACACCGTCAGGTTAGTGGGCAGGCACCGCCTTTAGGGCGCAGGCGGGGAGAGTCCTACATAACCCACTGACCGTCCTCATCTATTTATTACTAGCTTTCCTCCCGCGGCTTCCCCCGCGTGGAATTTTGCGATTTTTTTATATAATCTATGATACTCAGCAATAATGTGGCTTTCTATTGGTGAAATAATTTTTAAAATCGGTTCAGTAGATCCCGAGATTACCCCTTACAATTTAACAAATATACAAACACACAAACTTTACCTCTTTATGTTAGTATAGATAGATTTATTTAAAACTTTAATGCCAAATAAATTTTAACATAAGGCGAACTTAATGCATTAAGCATTCTCAACCAGTAATGCGCAAAGCAAAAAACAAAGGATGTAAAGTATATTTATACAAAGTCGTATCGCATGACGAATTAATAAAAGATTCTTTTGAAGCATGCCGTCGTTAACGTAATAGTTATTAAATAATTGTACCTATCAGGCATTTTGGCCAATTACTTACCTGTTCAAAAACAAAAAAACCACAGTTTGCAGATGTAGGTATATGTATCAGTTCCGAATATCAAATGGCCAAAGTTCAAAAAATTTACTAAGTACAAAAAGGAGTCACAGTCAAAATAACAAAATTACAAAGGTCAACATCGGCAGGTATAAATCAAAGAACACACAGATCATAAGATCATTAAAATCTGTTAGCTGTGGAACTTAATATCCCTAATAAAAAAAAAACAAAAAAAAACGTGTAGGTTTTTCTTAAACTCTTCTAATAAGACCTATCTAAGATAAAATATTAAAGGATTTGTCCACTAGATGCAGTCTGCGGTCAGGTCAAGTAAGTAAATGTATAATGTCTTTGACCTGACCATACTGCATCCCGTGTGGCAAATTCTAAAGCTTTAAATTCTTTAAAATATGATGTAAAAAAGAAATTTAAGTAGGCCTACCTAATTGTCAAATGTCCTTTTGAATACCAAAAAATACTGAAAAGTTACGATCGTGCATTCTTACAAATCAAGTGTTCACTTGCCGTCGTACAAACGACGCGCCCACGTTTTGGCGGTAAAAAATGTTGAGGAAAGGTCGGAATGCTTCCTCGCCATGCGCCGTTGGTCATGTGAAACAGGATCAACACGAGTCACTGATAGTAATTTAGTTTAGTATAGGTACAGTACCTACTTAGAAGAATTTGGTCGCCAATCGAATCCACCAAATTGGAAAGTTCATATTTGTTATTAACTTTGGACTTAAGCATACACACATAATTGTGAAAAATAAATACTTCTTCTTAAGCTTTAATGATGGGAAATATAGGCAATGATCTACCCCTATTTCTCATAGGATAAATTACAATAGAGATCTCTGCATTTACTCTTATTAATTTGATGTATTTAATGGATGATAGAAAGTAATTAAGAACTTTAATATTATAATTATTATTTCAATCAGCTCGTAGTCATACGAGTAGGTAACCAAAGGGTATGATTACGTACTTACTAAAGTACAAATCAGAAAAATATAATTACCAATAATGAAGTATTAATCATCGTAAAACCACTTGTTTACAATAATGAAACATGTTGTAGACGCATCGTCTATCGAATTTATACCTCTAACTATTGTTTGTTGACCATATTGCAGGTTCTAAAGTTTTTCTTTATGGGCTGTGTTAAACACGGAGGCAATGAAGTGGTTTTTTGGTGGTTCTAATCATACTCTAATAAGTTTTATATGTCATCTAGCTGTAGGCGATAGAAACGTCACTCAGGACTGTGGTGCTGGACTTAAGTGCACACACATAGTAACTACACAATAAATATTACTATACCGATGTATTCAATTTGTGGATAGAAACATTATTTTTTATTAACTTGTGTTTTTAGTTTAGAAATTATTTACTTATTGCGACAAGAGATGATAAAAAAGTCAGTAAGTAGTTTATCGTATATTATAAAAATGTTATTCATACCGTGACCACATTATTAGAAATAGGTAGGTACATACCTACTTACAGTCCTATCTTTGAAATGGCATGTCCGATTTTAAAGGTAGGATCTACGTCATGAAAAAATGACGTCAAAATAATCTTACAATCGTTATCTGCCTCCCTACTTAAAACTTATTTTTAGGTAGCATTTTTATATGAGAAAGATTAATATTATCTCTGTACCAAAATAGACTAAGTGGGATTAATTTAACATGAATAAAATATTCGCATTCTTTCTACAATTCTATAAATTAATTTACTTTATTATCCCATACCTACCTACTTATAAAAGCTGATCGGTCAATGTATAACTATAGAGAAGTTAATAGTATTATGGGCACTCTACCAAAAAGCTATATGTATGTATAGTATCTTGAAATGAATTAAAAACAAAGGTAAAAAATTTAATCACTACGAATTTAACAAAAAGCATGGCAATGGAAATTAACCTTTTGTTACAGGATTGTAAAAAGTATATAAAAGACATACAAAAGTTAAATGTTGTTTAGTTTTACTTCTTTTTTGTTAAGTTATTCGCTCCACTTTTTAGAAATAATATTACCGGTTAAGAGTTATGTAACACTAGTAATACACGGAAACGACAAACACGATCTTAAACAAAATATGTAGATACGCTATAACTCAAAGCACATGCTTATACTTGTACATAATAGTATAATATATTATGTAGGTTTAATTTAGTACATTTAATTACATTAATAAATTGTAATTATGTACTAAACAAGCAATACAATTTTCTATAGACAATTTTTTAATAAGTTGAAAATATCGAATGTGGGAAAACGTGTAAGTGGAAGAACTGGAAAAGACTAAATTGAGTAAGTAATTAAACGTATTATACGTAAACGCACATGGTCCCTGAAATAAGAATTAGAAGCTTTTATTTGTAGTGTGAGATTACAATTGAATTTCCCTAATTTTAAAAATAAATACACAATTAATGATTGAACTCGATATGAGTTTTAAACTAATCATTATTGAATGTATTGTAATTTAAGAGTTAAAAACATTGTCTAATTAATTATATTCTGAAAAAAAAAATGTTTACACTAAAGTCTTTCAGCGCCATATTAATCGACGAACTTTCACATCAAGTAATTTTAATATGGGCTGGTTAGCTTTTAGAAAGCTTATGGTATTTTGGCGCTTCATATCTACTGAATACTAATGTACCTAAATAAACTAGAACTTTTGATATACCCAAGTCTGTACACCTTGTATGTTACATCAGTTACAATGCAATGCTGCGAATGCGTAATCCAATAGAAACTTAGTTTTTATAGGTCTTATTACCCTTACTAACTTATACATATAATCTAGGCAGCCTCTACATTTTACACACGAAGATGTCGAACTGATAGCAGAAATTAACAAATACTTAATTATTGCAGAAATTAGTTCCAGATAAAGTGGGTAATAATTTCTGAACATGAAAGACTGATTGTCGAGAGAGTTGCTAGTTTGGTTATTGTGTACAAGATAATACGTCATGCTCATGACTTTAAGGACAAAAAATGGTTTAGTACTTAACAATTTATCATTTCTTTTGTCCACGAGGAAAAATTGTGTTCTACCATGCACTTATTTCTTTATTTTTATATAAAAACTTTATTGCACACAAAAATGGAGTACAAAAGTCGAACTTAATCTTAAGTCAATTTTGATGTTAAAATTAATTTGCCACGATGGGAATCTAAAATAATGAAGTTGATGTGTATTTTTAACGTGAATTTTAACTACGAGCAACTGACCTACACAAGGACCTATCTAATAGAGTTATGAAAAAAAAAATTATAGGTAGGTAGGTACAGTTAGTTACTCTAACATTGCGAACTTAGGTACCTGTACCTAAGTATCTAGTAAAGCGGACATTGATCGGATAACGAAATACTTAGAGCTACAGTTCCTGCAGATATCTAATATAGAAAGTATTTATGTGACATATAGGTAATAGGTAGCTCAATTTCATATGTAAGTAGAACAGTAAGTAAAACTTTTAATTATTGCACTTGGTTCAGAATCGTTCTGTGATTTTTGTGCGGTTTTGCCACGCTCTAAGTAGATACCTGGGTAGGAGTCTGTCAATTTAGTTTTGCTAAGTAAACACAAAGACTAAGGTGCACTAGGTAGAGGCCCTGATATTAGACAATATTATGTACCTACTATGATGGAGCTACTTTTAAAATATAGCGATCCGATCAATTAACCGCCGAACCACAATCGTCCTATCAAAATTCCAGTAGTAAGGGTATAGGAGGTAGTTACCTAATGTAGGTACACACCTACATAGAGATGCTCTCTTTCAGGCATAGTTCTGGTACGGTAGTACCAGTAAGTAGGTATACTTAAGTATTTAAGAAAAGAAGTTATATGTACCTTGGTTTGGTGACAAGGCTCAATTTACGAATTAAAATGATAATGACATTATCAAACATTGCGCATTGACTGGTGCTATATCGCAAGCACATAGGCACGTCTTACTGCCTATTGTTTGACATTGTGGAGCATTAGGATCGTGTAAGCAAGCACACACATCATTAATAGGTTCCTATTTCCTACTGGATCTACGATGCAACCTATTTCAGATTTTGTGGTTTACTTATTAAATACCTAAGTTTAAGAATAACGGTTTTAAAAATTAGATTATTAAAGTTACTTACATTGTAGTGTTTATTAGAGTAAAATGCTAGTAATATTAAAATTCTACGTTCTACCTAGTTTGGAACTTCTATGTAGACATCTAATAAAATAGTGCACGTTTAACGTGTTACTATAATAGTTATTTACTACTACAAAAACAGCGATAGAAGTTAATTTACATTTAAATTGATAGCGCAAACGTATTGTAATTTATAAATACTTACGGTTGTGTCTTTTGTCCTTCCACATTCTTGCAGATTATAACAATAAAATGAGTAATTAAAAATGTTCTTAAATTCATGATGAACTATATAACATCGAGTGCAGATGTCACTTGCACGGGATGAGACCGGTCCGCTGCGCGAGATCGTTCCACTACAACTGCGTGCGCAAGAGCGTCTATGGCTGCTCCGAGGAAAACGGATAAGGCTGCGCGGGCGCTGGATTTACCTACGGCTGGGAGCTTTTGCATACACCTAATGCAAATCTGCACGCGATAAATTTTACATTACGTAGAATGTGCGTCACGACAAACACAGTAAGTTGGTGACTCCAGAAAAAGGATAGGGTTTTAGATTTAGATACAATCCTGCCTCTCGCTGAATATCACACCGTTTACTAAGGAACTACATTCGTTTAGTAAACATTATTCGCATAATATTTTTGCTATGTGATAGTGAAAATGGTTTGATTATTTTTATTTAAAACTTTATGTAACAGAGCACAAAAGGTGAACACAATGCCATAATTGTGGTATTCTCTTCCAGTCAACCTTTGGACCTTTGACGATTCGATTTTTTCAAGTTATAATTTTTTTTAAATGTAGACGGTGCCTAAATATGTATCTTGCAGTGAAATTAACTACTAACTGCCTTTACATTATTTAATATACTAAGCAGTAACCTGAGCACGAATATACAGGATGATTTTGTTATCAGTGTCCAAATTTTTAGGAGCGACTCAGAATCAGTAACTTAATTGATTTACGTAATTAAAGAAAATAAATATTTTTAAAGTTTTAAATTTGGCACACGTGGATAATTTGCTTCGTTCATAGAAAAATAGTACACACAGTTAACTGCAAATCTTAACAGACATAATGGTGCGCGAAAATAAGCCTTAACCTTTAAAAAATAAGATATGGAATTAGATTTAAGTACAATATTTTTTTTTGCGAAAAATACCACGATTATAAATAATTAAGATTAAGTTGTATTGTTAAATTATTCTATAAGTTTATTTATTTTGGATACTGATAGCAGTCACCCTGTATATATCATTGTCATTAATTCCTAATTCTTTTTTTTTGTACGAAAAACAATTAGGGTACTGGTATATGTCTAAGCCTAGCGCAGACCACCGATTTTTAGTTAGGTCGGGCTGTTAATCAGTATGGACGTGTATGAAAGTGCGCACATTACACCGATTTGGTATCGGCCGATCCTTCATACAAATTATAATCGGGCCCAACTATCGGCCAACTAAAACTGATGAACCAAGATGGTGGGATGTCTTATATTAATTACTAAAAGTAGGTAAATAATTAAAGCCTTTGAACGTATTTAATTATTTTTTATTGAATGTGGTTGCATACAGTTCACTGTATAAGAAATGAAATTCAAATCTTGTAATAAACTAGTAAGTCGCTCAAAGTGGCGTTCTGTATATGGCAATGAGCCTTCAATAAAACTCGCAAGTGAAGGCACTTTAAGATTACCAGCAATTATTTCTGGTGCTAATATATTGAATACAAGTTGAGCTGCATGACAATTTTTATTATTAGTGTTCCATTCAGCAGCAAACTTAAGTAAAGTTTCTTTTTGAGTGTTATTAATTTCCTTAAGTGTTTCAAAAAGTTTATCATTCCCCTGTTTCAGTACTTCATTAACAATTTTTAAGACATTCAGAGGTCTTTCCATTCGCAATGCGAGCTTCAAAGCCTTTACCATTTTTTTGTCATGCAATAGATTCAAAAGCTCTTGCTCTTGTATAACTAGTTGTTCTCTCTCTTTAGCTGTTTTTTCGCGACGTTCTGCTGTTACATCTTTTAGAGTGACTAGTTTGGAATCAGACCCTCCAGTGATCACAAGGGACTCATTTTTATTAAGAGCCAAAGACCATACTTTTCCATCATGATTATCCAAAGACATTTTACATTCTGATGTTTTAATATTCCAAAGCTTTAAGAGACCATCTGCACCACATGACAGAATTTGCTGACCTCTGGTGAGAAATTCAATCTTCAAAACTGAGCTCTCATGACCTTCAAAAGTTTTCAAACAACTTAAGTATTGTATAGACCACAGTTTGAGTGAGCAATCTGCTGAGGAAGTTAAAATAACCTGATCAACAGGTGAAAACCGAACACACCACACTCCCCGCCTGTGTCCCTTTAATACTCCAAGTAATGTCAAATTTTCTGTCCATAATTTTGTTGTTTTATCTTGAGAACCTGTTGCTATCATTTTGTCATTGGGTGAAACTGTGACACAATTAATATCCATTTGGTGGGCTATTTCTGTATGAGTTGATTTAATTTTTTGATTTAAATTATCAGTTTCTTTAGGAACTGACCAAACTTTTAAACAATTGTCTTGACTGACAGAAGCAAAGAATTCTGCAGATGACTGGGAAGTAAAAACAGATCCAACAGAAGCTGTATGTCTTGCTCCAACACCAATGCATTGTATGCTTTTGTTTTCCATTTGTAGCCAAATTCTTACACTATTATCTTTGGCTGAAGAAATGAATAATTCTGGTCTGGTTGGAAAACATGCCAATGACAAAACTATGTCTGTATGGCCTTTTATTATTTCACAGTTCATACTTTCCAACTCATAATACTTCAAATCCTTACTGTTTGTAGCAACTACTATGTGTGTTTCAGATTTTCCCACAAATATGATGTCTAAGACTTCATCAGTAAATCCAACCATTTGTTTCATGCAAGCAAATGACTCTAAATCATGAATAATGATGTTATGATCAGCAGTTACAACTGAAAGCATATTGCGGGCGTCATTAAATAGGAGATGGGTAGCAGCTAGCCCACCCTCCTCTGAGGCCGGGGACACAAGGCTGTTGGACTGCTCATACATCAGACGACTCATTTGCATATTCCAAACTTTAATTATTCCCTTTTCTCCCACACAAGCCACATAAATTCCTTCAGTTTCCAACTTTTTCTTGAAGTTAGGTATTTTGAATGAGAGAGGCAAAATCACACAGGCCTCGATGCTCTCATAGACTGGGATAACTTTGACAGCTTTACTTTCACTGAGCTTCCAAAGGATTAATACTCGATCTCTTCCTGAACTAACCATATATTCTCCATCGTTAGTAAAATTTATGGAAGTAATTTTACTAAAATGACCTGCATATGTTACAAGTTCTTTACCTGATTTGCAATCCCAAGATCTTATTTTGGTATCATCAGCTGCTCCGAAAATAAGTTGTTTTGAATGGTCCGGATGATATTTCAGGACAGAAAACACCCCCATTGCTCCTCTTAAACTGCTTGTGCAAGTATTATGGGCAAGATTCCAGAGTCTTATATTGCCATCAGAACCACCTGATGCAACATTTTCATCCGTACAGTCAAATGCGATTCGAGCAACAGGACCCTTATGACTAGATCTCCACATTTTCAGTTGACTTCCAGTACATTTATCCCATAACTTCATTAAACCGCTCTTATGTGCTGTGATAATTGTATCGTTACTATGTGACATTTTGAATGTGTATATTTGATCACTCTCAACATTTTCTTCGACATTTCCTATTACAAGTACCACAGACAGGGTATTGACATCGATAATTTTGATAACATCATCACACAGGCAAAGTAGGTGCGCGCCATCGGTAGTCCACTCTATTTCTCCTCCTGTGTAGAAGGCTGTATACTCGGCAGTTTTCTCATACCTGAAAGAAAGGCCGGTCAAGTTTATAGGTTGTTACAGTTTCGTATATCAAAATGGTGTCCAAAATATTAGTCTAATAAATTAAGCATATTACATGAGATACTTACTCTTCCTTTAATAAGCTTCCCATGTTGTCTTCACAGCGTCATTAAATTGAACAAATTACAAAAAATAACACGGCTTTAAAATAATGCAACACGTGTATTTGACGTTTCTTTTCTTTCTGCTGATTTTTGACACGTTTGACAAAAATGACATTGACGTAAACATTTTTTTAGCCTTGGAACTGTGCTTGGGACACTGTCATTTGACAGTTAAGATAGAGGTGTATCAAGCATCGAGTATCACCATAAAGGCCGTAGCACGCCAACTTAAAAGGGATCGTTCGTAACCATATCATCTTCCTACTCGCGCGTCATTTCCTCAAACAGAAACATTTTTTTCTTCATTGCTGTACTGTGTGTGTGTCCCTTGAAAATATTACCGTGGCGGTAAAAAGGTTAACTAGCGACTGAGAAACACTTAACTAGTAGTTGTCGTCATGCCCAATTAGCCCATTGCCACATTCCGTGACATAGAAAAAAAAGTGTTGAGGTGAAAAAAAAAACAAAATGTCAATTTTGTAAGTGTTGTCGATAAATACAATGAATAGATTTTACAATAAAATTTCGTGTCTTAGTATGAAAACGTGACCAATTTTTAGTTACCAATATCAAATGGATAATTTGGAAGTTGTTATCGACACCAAAGAGTAGTTGGAAACATTTTAAACGAGTATTTCTTAGCGAGCTAAAAATGTCGAAGAATGGCGAAGTGACATCGAATCAAGGTAGGTAATGCTTCCGTGAAGTAAATATTACTAAGATGTGTATGATGATGTTTTACATTTTAGTGTTACTTTTGTGTTTAATTATTCAAATCGTAATTTATTTTAGGCTCCAGTAGACCGTCATTACCGAGACCAGATTTGAATCTTTTTGGTACAGAAAGACGCAAAGCGTTAGATCTTCAAATAAGTGGTGGTCCATCAGCTGGGGGTAGTCCTGTGTTTACGCCATTTACTGCAAATCCAGCAGTAGTTCAACGACCTCGAGTGCCCTCACGTACCATACGAGATGTGTTGCCCGAAAATACTAGGTAATGTTGTCCATCCAAATTTAGATCACACTTCAAACATTCCTTATTGATAAAGTTCAGTGTTTCAATTTGTTTTATCTATTTTACCTATTTATTTTTATTTATTAAGAGAATAGTGTCATGATGTAAAGATTACCTTAAATCTATAGGTGCAACTCAATATTCGTCAATTTTTTATTAATTGAATCAGTAGATCACATAGTTCTGTTGTTTGTTGTACACTCTATTATTGTTTTTTTTAATTAATAATGATGTAAATGTATTCATTGATTTTTAGACTTAAAATCTCAGAATCAAATGAGAATATAATAAAATAAGTTCATGTTGTGCCTATTGTATACAGAGACAGATGCAGGATTTATCCGTCCATGCAGTCATCAGGCAAGTTGCAGCTATCAGCAACAGAAGTCTATGATTTCACAGCCGACGACCTGCAGGATCTGGGTGAGATAGGAAGAGGAGCATTTGGGGCTGTAAATAAAATGGAACACAGAAAGTAAGTTTTTTTTTATGTATCTTATCATAAAATCTAGCAATATTTATATTTTATAAAATACACATATTCATAATAATATGCCTATAACAATTTATTCATTAACCACAGACAAAATTAACCAAAGCTCAACCATTAGTCAGCTGATTTGATTTAGTTAGCATATTCTAATATACATAATAATATAAAGTTATATCACATTAGACATTAGACCGCCTAGTTGTACCTTGTGTGTTCCTTTTCTTTGTTATTTTTTTTGGTGTGCAATAAATTGTATTTATTATTATTATTAGATATAAGTGATGTTTTTCTTATCATAGAACCAACCGTGTAATGGCTGTGAAACGCATACGTTCCACAGTGGACGAAAAAGAGCAAAAGCAATTACTCATGGATCTTGAAGTGGTAATGAAAAGTAATGATTGCTTATACATTGTAGAGTTTTATGGAGCCTTGTTTAAAGAAGTAAGTACTAAGGAACAATATTGTATGACATCCACATCAAAAGTCATTTTACTAAAATAAACTTTTTTCTTAGGGTGATTGCTGGATTTGCATGGAATTAATGGACACTTCATTAGACAAATTTTATAAGTTCATTTGTGAGCGGATGCAAACTCGAATACCAGAAAACATTTTAGCTAAAATAACACTTGCAACAGTCAAAGCTCTAAATTATTTAAAGGAAAAGCTAAAAATTATTCATAGGTATGTATTAGTATATTATTTTAGGCCTTTAATCACATGTCGATCACAATAATAATTAGTTATTTGTTGCATGTTTACTTGATGTTTTTTTATACATTTTTATTCTGTAAGAATTAAAACTTTTCTGTCATTATAGAGATGTGAAACCATCCAACATACTGTTAGACCGAAGGGGTAATATAAAGTTATGTGATTTTGGAATATCAGGAAAATTGGTGGATTCAATAGCGCGTACACGCGACGCTGGTTGCAGACCATATATGGCTGTAAGTATAATAGAAATTACTAGCATTCGTTTATTATGTAGCACACGATTAGTTTATGGAAGGCATGCGGGCGCGTTAATACTCGCTCTGACAGACTGGCTGTATTAGTACTGTTTCTTTTAATCAGTAAACATCAAGTTTATTTGATAATTAAAAATATCTCTGCGTTCAACAAATAGGTCATCTGTATTTACAAAATACATACTTGTCTTGTACATTTTTGCCTTTGCATTCTTATATTGACTTATTACTAAATTTTATTTGAATTAATACATTTTAAAACCATACATATTTTTATTAAATTGATTTCTATTTTCAGCCGGAGCGGATTGACCCAGGTAGAGCACGAGGTTATGATGTTCGTTCAGATGTGTGGTCTCTTGGGATCACACTAATGGAAGTGGCAACGGGTGCCTTCCCCTATCCACGTTGGGGCTCTGTTTTCGAACAGCTGCAACAAGTAGTCCAGGGTGATCCTCCACGTCTTACAAACACTAATAATGCATTTTCCAACAACTTCGTAAACTTTGTCAACACATGGTAAGTCCAAGGCCATTATACGTGTTTTTAATAATGTCGTTAAGCCATTTGTGTTGAGTATTAAATGATTTTATTTCCAGCTTGATCAAAGAAGAGACTCAGCGTCCTAAATACAACAGACTGTTGGAACACCCATTCATCAAAGGTATCGAACAGAGCCGAGCTGATGTCGCTGCGTATGTATGTGAAGTTCTGGACGCTATGGAGCGTAATGGCGTAAGTCCATTCACAACAGATCAGCCTGCTCAAGCATGGGTTGATTAACTGTTATATCAAAATTTAGAAAGTTTAAACACCCTTTTAAATCAGGTACTTGATCATTAAAATAGAGAATAATAATGTTTGACAGTTCTTAAATCTATGTTGACTGGCTTGCCTCATTTAAAATACCTGCCATGATGACAGTTTATGTTGTTAGAAATGTAATTTTAATATTAAAATTAAGTATTTCTGTATGAATGAAATGAAGTAGTATTTGTTAGGACAAGTAGGACAATTCTTTGAATTAATACCGTGAGGTACAGTAAAAAGAAGTATTTTATACATACACCCTAAATAATAAATGTTATATGTATACTAAGTTCCCAAAGTAGATAATTATTTTCAGCAAGTATATTTGTCCTGAAACTAGATTAAAAAATAAGTTTCAAATAATGTTTATGTAAGTATAAATAGTTCCATTTACCATTAAGATAAGCTGCTTATTTTGATTTCTGTATAAAACCTATATAAACTTTGTTTTGGGAACAGAAGTACCTAATTATAATAATGTTCATTTGTGTATGTAAAGTTTAAAAAAATTACCCTCCATTCTGCAGTCGGGTAAATAGGAATGAAACTTGCTTGTAGTAAATTTTATCCAGCTGCCAGAATTAGTCAGAAATGAATTTTAGCATGCAAAAACACATAATGTAGTTAATAGTTTTATAAATTTGTATATACAAACAGATAATAAATAAATAAATAAGAATATTAACAATATTATTACATTTCATATAGTGACCATTTTTTTATGGATGCAATACACTATGTTTGCAAACCATTTTATTAATTATTATTATGACTTATAGCAATTAATTTTCACTGTATTTATTCAAAATTACTATTTATAAGATTTGGTTCCGAAAAATAATATAAGAAATAGAATAATACATTAGTAAATCTTATGGTTTTACTTTTCATTAACAAATCCTGATTTTTATTGCCCTTGCTTAACACACTGGTTGTGTTATGATACACAGCTTTATTTTAACAATAAAGAGTTGTAAAAGGAAACAATGTAATGAATACAAATGTATTAGGTTCAACTTGCACTGGATGGTGGGCCGGATTTTATAAGTTGATTTAGATTCAATAACACATGCAGTCTATTGAAGTGGAAATTAATATACAGTCTCAAACATTGTGTCTGGCTGCTTTCTATCTTATGGCTTTAAAATAGTATCCCCAGTTACTACACTATCAAAGTTAGTTTACTTTAAAAATGAAACAAAAGCTTTGATCATACTAAGTTTAATTAATTAAAAATATTTACAAATGACTACATAAGTATCTTTTAAAATTATTCTAAAACTTGTCCCATTTTTTTTGCATTTAATACATTGCCAAATTTGACTAATAATTTATATGTACTTCCATCTGTAAGTTGCGGTGAAAGGTAAATTGGATCCATAGGTTTTGAGGACATATCAAGAAGTGGCATCCAGTCATCAGCAGGTATGACTTTGTCTACTCTTTTTCCCCAATAGTTTACAGATGATATTTTAATATATTTATTATCTTCACTTATGTACAAGAATCCAATAATATTACGAAATGGTAAAGTTGCTAAACACAATAGAGCTGCTCCAGTCAAACCTGTAACATTAAAGAAACGTAGTTATTAATGATTTATTGCAAATATTCAAGAAAAATAATTGATTTTGGGTTTCAAATTACCAATATATGATGCAGATAAAAAAGTGGTAGGAGGCACTGCATTGGCCATTTCTAAAACTCCACAACCAGGTATACCAATAGAAGTTCCGAAGATGTGATACATTTTAAGTCTGTTTATGATGGCAATATACTTTATTGAAGGAAATGAAAATACCGTTTCAAACTTAGGTTCAGTTATTTCTTGTGAAAAGTTCATTTTTTGGTATGTAAAATATTTAAATTGGTTTCGTAAAGATCTTAAATAAGCCATTATTTATATTTATTTGGAACTTCTCTTCACATTAGACACAAACATATAACCAAAAATATTTTCTTTTTGACATTTGTAATTTCGTAAACTCAAGTCAATTTATTTTGCCGACTGTCAGTTGTTGGAACTACACCACAGATGAGACAGGGAACTACACACATCTGTGGTTGGCCCCATGAAGCTAAAGATAAAAACCTGAATGTCTCCAACTTCCTCATTGGCCCTAGAGCAATTCCAAGTATACCATCAATAAAAGCCTAATTAGAGTCATCAAACCTCTCAGTCATTCAATTAGAGCCATTAGAACTTCATAACTATGAGTTGTTTTCTGTGTGTAAGCTGAGGACACGTGTCCCCAGCTGACACATCTGTATCTTCGTAAATATTTATGCTACGATAATGTATTATACCTCAAAAATTACAGTCGAATCCAAATAGTAGGCTTTCCAATTTTCAAGACTTTAGCTCAAATACTGTTAAAACCACGATCAAAAAACTATGTGCGAGCTGGAGTACCGTGTCTCCAGCTTACACATCTGTATCTTCGTAAATATTTAAGCTACATCAATGTTTTATATCTCATAAATTAAAGTCGAATAAAAAAACCCGACTTCAAATCTTTCAAAGCTTTATCTCGAACCGTTTTCGAACTACGAACCGATATGTATGTGTAAGCTGGTGACACGTAACACACGGTGGATTATTAAAACCGTATAAGTTAGAGTTGCGTTTTAAAGATCAAATAATTCGTTATAATTAAAGTACACACGAGACATAATTTCAAATCTCTAGGCCTCTTAGTTTCAGAATTAAAAGCCAAAAACTATTTTCCCGCCAAATAATTCAAATAATGTGGGTCGACTGCGACGTTGCCGTTCCGTGCGTCCACTAGAGCAGTCGAATTTGAACCTAAAAACTAGTAGCGTTTGAATCATTTTTATTTGTAGTTTAAATCATTTAATTTCGATTATAAGAATTTTAGACTAGGAGCCGGCTGATTTGTGTATTGAGTACCTAATAACCTATATTTTATTATAAGAAAAAGCTAGGTAAAACAAAATTATATTTTAATATACGGGTCATTCCATGAAAATCTGTATATTTTCGACGTCATTTTGTCCTAAACTTTTTTAAGATGCTTTTGAATACTTTATTAGTGTAAATTATAGTTTATTTATTAATTACGTTGTGTCTAAAAGGGCCAGTCACTTTATGCTTTACTTTTCGAGAAATTATAACTTTCAATTTTTTCATACTACATTACTCCTATATGACTTAATAAAGTATAAAACTTATAACCTTAACATGTATAGATAAGTTAATATACTTAATGTAGTTGTTTTGTTATTATCACTATATAAAAAACGTCATTCCCTAACTAGTAACTTAGTCCCTAGCGCCATTAAAAGCTAGGGCCTGACGGTCTAGGGACTGACGATTTGGAGTAAAACTTAAGACAAATGCAGATTAACTTTATATTATAAGATGCTTAATACGATGTGCCGAAAATACCCAAAAAACCACACGTAAATACTAATAATTTATATACAATTTCCTATTGTAATCAATAAAGCTACTCAACTAGGGACTGACGCAGTGACTGGATCAACACCATGTTTCCGCAACAATTGGCACGTTTGCACTAATTCAAAAAACGGTTGCCGCAAAGTCAGTATGGTCTGAAGATAACTTCGTATCGTACTTTAAATTCAACTAAATGTCATTCACTCTAAATACTTATTAAGGCGCAAAATTATAAAATCTGTGCGTGGCGAGGGAATGACGTTAAAAGCTGTGGACTCTTTTTCAACTTTATAAAATCGAATTATTGTTTATTGAAACCGTTAAATATTAATAGAATTTGGTGTAATATACGTTTAAATAGATTATTCGTTAATTAAAACAAAGGATCAAGTTGATGTTTCCATAAATATGGGTTCCAAAACACAAACTTTTGGAGTACGGACATGTCTAGGGAATGACGTTATGGGTAATTTAAAAGGAATTTAAGATGTTTTAAAAATAGTTTTAAAAAATATAAATGGGTGATGAATAAAACACATTGCGAGCTGTTATTTAACAATTTTGGAATAAAATATTAACAAATATTCCATGTGAAATGTGGCGCGGACTAAGAGTTGACATATTTTTGTGGAATGACCCATACAAGCAAAGAGCATAAAAGAGTAAGAGACGGCACTCCATAGATATTTTTTGAGCTCACGCACACATATGCATTTTAGAGAACGACCCGCAAATCTTTACCAACCGCACAAACTGCAGGCGGAGCTACCAACATAATGCCTTATTTTCTGACAGTATTAGTGACGTTCGTAATAACTTATCGATTATCGATACTTTGCTAGGGTTGTAATTGCATATCGATATCTAGTATAGGAACCTTCAATATTTTAATGATTACTATTTTTATTTTATACTATGTGTAAGTAAAACGAAGTTTTGTAACGTAAATTATTTATTTCGAAATAAAATAGGTATATTACAATAAGTATTGAACATGACATAGCAGTTGTAGGCATGAGGAATTATTGAATATTATAACAAAGTACAGAAATGATAATTTTGTAAACTTTTATTTTCACAACTTTTTCTAAGAAAAAATAGGATTTTTATTTATAAACATCTTTAATTTTCTTATCAGCTGATCGAACCTCAGCCTCAAGATTACTTTTCAATGCTTTGTTGCTGTGCTTTTTTACTTTTGTCAGCAAAATTGTTTTCACTTTTTATGAAGCTGTCATTAATGATTTTACAACTTTTTCTTAGAAAAAGGTAACTTAATATTTTAAACATCTTATCATAAATTTCTTTATTATGTTGTTGACATTTAAACCAACTAAAATTACAATTTGTACTCAACATTAAGAAAATGAATTTTCCAACATTTTCCATATATATCTGGTCGGCAATATGGTCATGATAAAATTGTTTAGCTTCATTTACGGTGGTACATAATTGAATTGTTGGATAAACGAGACTTTTTTTATCATGCCACCATTCGCGAAGAGATATATATGCATACAAATCATTGTCAACAGGAGTTTTCACGCTCAAACACTCTTCACAAATTAAACAAGAACTGTTCTGTAATAGTTTGGCAGCTAAATACCCGCTTACATATACTACTGGTTGGTTTTCAAGGCTACACAAATTTTCAATGGGCTAAGTTTTCAGGGTCCGGGATAGACAACACAGGATAAAATTCAGTGTCTGTGGAATCTTGAACATTAATTTTTATTTCTGTTGTTTTTAAATTAGTTTTTAAAATGTCTTTATATTCCAGCATATGTTTATTGTTGTCTGCTTCACAATTAGCACTTCTGCTATGAGGCACTTTCAGCCCAGTAACCATGCTTGTTTTAAGCGCTGCAGTAAAGTGCGTGATAGTGGGATTTCTATTGGTTACACTGTGTTGCCTAATGATTCCAAATAAGTTTTCCAGAGAGTCTTGGTTAAACTGTCTAAGGTTCATATATTTAAACCCTTCATTCTTTAACTTTTCCCAAATATCGTTTAAGGATTTGATAGATATTTGATATCCCTTTACGCATTTAACATTTTTTAGTATCGTGTTTTCTGCTGTTATAAATTTTATGGTTTTTAACTTATCAGTATAAAAGGTCCAAGACTCAATGTGATTACTTGATGTGGAAACATTTTCCCGGATCCCTTTCTTTACGTCATTTAAAGATGATGGACCATTTGTACAATCAAATAGTTTATCTAACTGTTCAATCACAAATGCTGTATCATTGCAATCAGAAACTTCTTTCCATGCCATCATTTTTAAAATAGCTGCCACGGTATTACTCAGAGCATGCGCAGCATACTTCACCCTCATCTTAGTTTTGAATGTTGGATTTACAATGGTACTATTCAGTTTTTTAAAATTTAAAAAATTTCTGTTGTGTTCTTCTGCAACTACCAAATGCCTCCATTGTGCAATTTTTCCATCGAAAGACATATTTCCACTTTTAAAGAAATTGTTTCGTAATGATTTGAACAAGTGAGGGATGTCATAGATTATAAAAATTTTGTCATTATTTACAGAGAAAAAGTTGCTATCTATGCCTTGTCCACAGTTTCTTTTTAACATGTTAAGAGCTCCTATATTTGTAGATCCCTGATCACAAACTGTTGTTAGAACCACAAATCCGATTTCTTTTAATTTTTTGATGATGTCCGATATAATTTTTGCCAGTTTTGCTGTTGATATTGTGCCTTCCACAAAATAGTGCGCAATATATTGTTTGTATTTATGTTTAGCACCCTGTATCATAACACTAACGCATGGTCTGCAATTTTCTTTTCTCGTCCCATGTTCTCGCCCTCTCCATAATCCACGTAGCCATCCACTTTATCAGCAATTTCGTTATAAATTATCCGTTTCTTTAACGCCATCTCGTCAAATATTAACGAGCAATATTTATTTTCCTTTGGCATACTTGATGCTTTTGCCTCTAACATATCAATTATATTTTTATTTATACCAGGCTCCATTGGTATATTTTTTAAAATCCTTTGGAGCGTTTTAGTGCTTGGTAGCGTAAACAGCTTTTGCATATAGCGGTATGCTTTAGGGGACCGTTTAAATATAGCCAAAGCATATATTTTGTTGGCTAAAGTCCACCTTTTTCCTTGTGACTTTTTTTTGTTATTCTGCACTACATCCTTTACTAACGATGTCAGCACTTCCGAATCTAACTTGTCTAAATTCACTCTTGACTTCGCTATATTCCTTATTGTTTTTTTTGCATTTTGTAACTGTCGCCAAAGCCTCTTCTCTTTAATTGTAAATGTTGATGAAGTGTCTGTAATAATAATAAAAACATTTCCATTAGTAAAAAAACAACATTAAAGCAAATTGAATTGAATATTGGTTAATTAATCAGCAATTTTACTTAGTTTTTTAAATTAGGTATGTTTTATCTTACCTTTCATTTCAATGTTTTTCTTAGGTCTTTTATAACTGTGGACTAATATTTCTGCCTGTGCATCTTGATGGCAAATGTTTTTATCATCTGAAATATTATAAATATGCAAATTAGTTGTTTTATGAAACATATTATTTCCAAATCAATCAATCATTATCAAGTTTTAAAAAAATGCAAAGACAGGATAATGATAGCTCTTCTCATAAAATATGAAGCGTGGGCCCACCTTCAATAACAATGACATAATATTAAATTAAAGGCATTTAGAGGTTTTAATGTTCTGCATTCTGGATGCGTTCTGCGGGTATGTCAAGACAATCTGTAAGTGGTCGTGATAAGGCAATCAGTCACGTGTGCTTTGCGTTCTTTGTTCGTATCCGCACGGTCAAATCGCATTAATATAAAATGTACAGAAACCTAGAATGTTGTACATATAAGTTCATTTTGACCTGACTGCAGACTGCAGAACGCATCCAGGGTGGCATTCTTTAGTTTGAGGGAAGGCATATTTTAGAAGGTAAATAATTAGTTTGTACACTTACCATGAGCAATGGGTTTATAGGTCATATGTTCTGGTGCATTGGAAGTAGAAGGAAGAGGTTCAAAAGTTGTTTTCGCAGAAATACCAGAATCTGGTATATCCACAGTTCCCAAACATGTTGAATTTAGTTGTTTGGTTGTAAGGGGAACTGAAAGCAGATAATGAAATGTGAATTGGGTAATAAAATGTCATGTTCTTACCCAACTTTAGGGTACAATCAGTCTAGGTACATGTCTTGCTCACATTAAAAATTACTAGCTTATAAATATTATTAAACTAGCTGACCTGGCTAATTAATGTAGATTGCCTAAAATTTTTCAAATTGGTCCGGTACTTTTTTTGAAGAATTTGTATTACACAAATTACTAAAGTCCCTCTAACTCAACACCTCATTCTAAGCTAAATTGTGTTACGAGTGGGTTTACTACAATATTCAAGCTGTGGGGTTCTAACCCGCACTTTAGGCTATCTTGGCTTCGAGTTACGGAGCCGATCAAATACAAACAAACAATTAAATATTTCCTTTTTATATTATTAGTATAATTTTAGATAAACATACCTCGTTCAACTGGATTTGACTTCTTTGGAATGCAATATGAATGATCATAAAGAACTGTAACAAAGTATAGATATAATTAATAATTGAAATTATATATTATTTATTGATAAGCATACAACACATGTTTGTGGTTACAAAGAAAGAACCTTGTTAAATTGCATTCGGTTGGTTTGTTTTGGAAACCAAAGAAAATTAATTAAGACATCTAAATAATTCAGAAAAAATGATAGATAGTAAATTAAATTTAAAAAAATAATTGAAGTCATCATCATACCTGTCTTGAGGTTTTCTTTATTGGAGTCTTTTACATGAAGAGGAAACTCTGTCAAAACTTCATCTGGCAAGATGGGATTGCTCAATTCCAGTGTTGGAATAGCTGAGTTCTTCAGCCGAGTTCCTTTGGCATTGAAGGATTCAGGAGTGAAGTGCCCACCACAAACAAACTTAAGTTGGTGTAACTTTTCAATAGGTACATATGCTAAGTCTTCTATGCCAGCATTTTTAACCCACCTTCGACAACTGAAATAAGAAATACCTATTAGAAAAGAAAAAGAATAACAAACTGAAATTTATTCATCAACTAATTTCTTTTAGTATTGTTATGCAATTCATTTACAGAGTACGAAACAAAATACTGAAATTAAAAATTGGTTATGGTTATTTACTGTATGATTAAAAATATTAATCCCAGCCTTTAAGTTTACACAATCAGTAAAATTATCTTGTAATAAATGAGTGTTATTAGAAACTTACCGGTCAGAATCCAGAGGAAACCTACTCAAAAGTAAGGGTGATCCACCACGACTTCGCCTCTTATTACAAATAACGCACTTCTTGTTGTTTCTACTCTCCATTATCAGTAGAAGCCTAAAATGAAATAGGTATTAATTAAACAAAGCCTATAATTTCTCTCCAACCAGTGTCAATGCCCTGGTTCATGCATTTACCAGTTTTGAAAGTACATTTACATTTTCATCACATAGGGTTGTTTTTAATGAAAAATAGATTTGTAATAGATCTAATATTTCAAGTAAGTAGATAACATACCCATTAAACAGAAAAGTAAATAAGAGTTTAAACTTCTGTAGAAGTTGAAACACAGCTTATTTAAAAGAGTCTCTATCTCACAAAAAACATAACACTGAACAGCAAACTTTATCACGCCCGATACGGAGGAACTTAATCAACTCAACGTAAACGACAGAAAAGTTTATTTACAGTAATATTGCACCAAATCTGAGAAAATAACTTCACACGAATCAATTCGCCGGTTAAAAACTCAAACTCAATTGACAGACATTTTTTTTCATTTGTCAAACTAACAATACTACCAACATAAGGACACTAAACAATTATTTTTAGTATGGTGGTATTGATCCGCGGGTTCCCCTGCTATAGTGAAATCAATCCAAAATGCACTTTATTGCTAAGGGATAAGGTTGTATATCAATTGCTACATATAGAGACTAGTCTTTGTATGAGAAGTGTCTACCCACTGCATACAAGTAACGAACTTGTTTCCAAAGGCTCAAATATTTGTGGCGTTTCTAAACGCAACCACTTTAATTTTTATTTAAATACCGTGAAGTCCCACGATTCTGCTACTATAGTTTTTTTTTGTGTTCACGCATTTGAAGTCGGTTTTATTTTTTTTAAAAGTTAATTATTACAACTGTCTACAGTATTTTTGCGCACGGGTTATGCATAGCTTATTTTTATTGCTTTATAACCTAGAAACAAGAATAACAACAAAAAATTGTTCTGAATTTGCTTTTTTGTGTAAAAAATAGAAAAATTCATATCAATGAATGTATGAAACATGAACATAGAGATGATTTAATTTGTTGCCAAATATTTTTTTTCTTTCTTTCATTCATTCTTTCTAATTATATTAAAACATAACAAACATCCATTTAAGATTCATTCTCACAAGAGAAAAATTAAAATAGAGTCCAAATATTTATTAAAAATGAAAAGTTCTAATTTCCTGTCATGTTCCATAGAAGATTTTTTTCATAAAAATCTAACCCTATCATGCTTTCAGTATACTGGCCTTGGTAACGTCGTTTCTCAAATCCCACTATATTTTGATGAAAGCGTGCCCCTTGTTCTTGCGAATAAGCCCCCATAATTATTTATAAATATATCCCAATGAGAATGTGACGTGCATCTATAAAGACATTCTACTATGAAGATGGAAAATTCAAATCGCTATAACTTTTTAAAAAGCAAATATTTTCGATTTGTAATCGCACTTTTTATATACATTTGCTTATATAATCAGAATATAATAAGTAAAATCCATGCGCAAAAAAAATTTTTTTTTTTGTTGACCGGTGTTATCTATAGCTTCATGGTTGGCCCATTGACGTATTATGTTATTGACCATACATACCTATAGAATAAACGAGCTTGGTACTACACAATTTGGGAAAGGAACATGGCCGAAATATAACTATGAACATCAAATAAATAAACTCACCTCCCGCCACAGATGTGCCTCCCGCGACAAGCATTTTCAAACGTATGCTTCCTACTAATATTGGCACCATTTAAATGCCTAGTTCTAAACTTCATTTCATTAAAGGAAAGGTTTTTACCCCAAAAATGTGTCTAGGAGGATCCAGCCAGAGTCACTTCTTCAAAAAATACTTAGTTACGCTCGCTATCCATCTGTTTTAGAGGACACGTGAGATCATGTTAGGTAAATGGGTATATGAGCCGTCACTAGCTCATGTTAACATGGTCATATAAATGGTATGGTGAAGTCAGAAATTTGATATCATCATTTTAATTTTTTTAATTTTCATACAAATCGGATTTTATAAAATTTATTTTGTATGAAAATTAAAAAAAATAAAATGATGATATCAAATTTCTGACTTCACCATACCATTTATATGACCATGTTAACATGGGCTAGTGACGACTCATATACCCATTTACCTAACACCCTGTATATGGTATATTACAATGTCAATGGTTTATTAAGAAATTAAGTGTGTTTTTCTTTAAGTTTATTTATTTGGGCTTTTAAAATAACAACAATATTGTTGGGGCACCATGAGGGTCCGTGGCCGATTCCCCTAGTGTTCGACGCACCGCGGCACCGTGGTGAACGCCCCCGATTTAAATAAATTTAAATCATATTTTTTTCGGCTTTTGCACTAAGTACAGTCAACGAAAAAAGTTTCACAAGCTAATTATTATACTGAACTATGCATGTTTGACGCTAATTATACAATCTGGGAGCAAAATTTTAACCCAAAACCAGCAGTAGTAAGAACCATGAAGCTACAGATAAAAATGGAGGCCACACTCCGAATACCTACTTGAAGCACAAACTAAGTATCACTATCTCGCTCTCTGTGGGCAGACTCGCTCTTTCTAAATAAACAAAAAATATAAAATTGCTCAAATTCAATGAAACCCTTAGATTAATAAAACCTAGATAGATAGTCAGTGCACGAAAGGTGAGGCAGCTTTTAGTAAGCCAGAATGGCTTACCCGTAAACGTCACATGAACTGTCAAAGTGAAAAATTGGTAAACACGTCCGACGAATTTTAATTAAATAAGACGGTTTGGGCTGTGAAAGGGTGTCTAAATACATCAGAAAAAGGAAAGAAAGTGACCAGTGTTACATTTCATAAGTAAGTACTACAATTCGACGCGTATTTTGCTTGAATTTGGCTTTTAAAAATTAAATACGGGAATGATACCAGTAACAAGAAAATTTATTTCCCAATTGTTCGCCCTACAAATACACTTCCTTTTTTATGAAATCGAGACTTTTAAGTCGATTTATGTTATTGTAATTAAGTAGGTTCTTTGAATTCAATAAATAAGTAAGTACATGATGCGTTTTGTTTTTGTTAATTATAAAATAATTAAAAACGTATTAAAAATTTCCCTACTTTCGGGAAAATCGCCTTCACTGTCTACACTCCCCAACAAAATTGACACTAATGACATAAGATTTTTGCCTCACTCTTGACGAAGCGTTTGTATGAAGACTATCCATCTAGGTTTTATTAATCTAAGATGAAACCAATGTAAAATCTTTATTTCTTGACATAGGTATCATTAAAAATGATAAGTGTAATTAGTGGTAAAACGTTTTAGGAAGAAATTACTGTAAAAAATGTGAAAAATGTTTACAATGATCCAATGTCGGAAATCACGAAATAAACACTTACGCGTGGAATCTTATGTCACTTCCAGGACACCACGTACTACCGCAACCACGCACTACAAAATTTTGCACCAATTCTTGTGATAAAACAATGATTATTTCCTGTAAACAATCTCAAACGAAATTAACTGCTTAATAAACAAAATAGTAAACAACCGCCATGATGGGCCGGATTGGGCCGATGTTGCCACATGGTACCGATTACCCAGGAATGAGGATCAGTACTGTTGTAGAAAATTCAATAAAACTAGTATCTACGTTAATCTTTAAGACTGAAGAAAGATATATCTTTTGAATTATCCAAATCGGACCATTACTTACGAAGATATTAAGTAATAAACATAGGCCGTTTTTGCCGCTAAAAGTCAACGTACGCAGGGCCGCGTGACGTCATTATATCCGAATCGAGCGCAGCCGGCGTACTATTGGGATGGAAAATATTTTTTTCCAGCTAAACTATCAGTTTTAGAAAAAAATTTTAATAACATTTATTCATCAAAATAAAGTAACCTATCGACCAGTAATTTTTAAAAATAAAAATTGTGAAAAATAAGTATCGCTATGTCCAAAAACCACATTTTCATAGGATTCGATGCAATGCGGAGACGCGGTTGGGGTGAGTGTAACTTAATGATTGTTTGTATTGAACATAATAATACATAAATGATGCTAATAATACCCAGTTTCTGGCCTGGGGGGGGGGGGGGGGGATAAGTCATACCCAGCTTATAGCCTGGGGGGAGGGGCAAGCCTTACCCAGCTTCTGGCCTTGGTGGGAGGGGGGGAGAGGCAAGTCATACCCAGTTTCTGGCCTGCAGGGGGGGGGGGGGTAAGTCATACCCAGCTTCTGGCCGAGGGGGAGTCATACCTAGCTTATGCTTATGGACTGGGGGAAGGGGCTAGCCTTACCCAGCTTCTGGCCTGGGGGAGAGGGGGGGTCAAGTCATAACCAGTTTCTATGGGCGGGGGGGAGGGGCTAGCCTTACGCAGCTTCTGGCCTGGGAGGAGGGGGGGCAAGTCATACCCAGTTTCTGGCCTGGGGGGGGGGGGGGTATGTAATACCCAGCTTCTGGCCGAGGGGGAGTCATACCCAACTTATGCTTATGTGCTGGGGGGAGGGGCTAGCCTTACCCAGCTTCTGGCCTGGGGGGGGGGGGGGGGTCATGTCATACGGCATTTCTGGCATGGGGGGGGGGGGTGTCATACCCAGCTTCTGGCCGAAGGGGAGTCATATCCAGCTTATGCTTATGGCCTGGGGGAGGGGCAAGCCTTACCCAGCTTCTGGCCTTGGGGGAGGGGGAGGGGTCAAGTCATACTTAGTTTCGGGCCTGGGGGGGGGGGGGGGGGTAAATCATACCCAACTTCTGGCCGAGGGGGAAGTCATGCCAGCTTATGACCTGGGGAGAGGGGGGGGGGGGGGGGCGGGGGAGTCATACCCAGCTTCTAGGCTAAGATTAAATAGATTTCCAGGAGGGAGCAGCTGTCCTTTCCTGCAGCAGCTGGCCCGCCCATGGGCACGGCGAATAGTATACGTAGGTTTAACTCATTGTAGGTATTGCGTGTACATCGAAATGATCTTCATAGCAATGTCTTGTAGCCTAGGCAGAGTGTATCTGCCTCAGCTATACCTTATTGTTAGAAGTAAATAAATTAATACTTATACATTTTTATATTTTACTTGGAAGAAGACAACACTTATGAACACTTTATTTGAATAAATCGCCAAATAATTATACCACCGCGGAGACCCCAATCGCGTCTCTGCGTTCCATTGAATCGTATGAGCGTATGGATTTTTTGCGCAATTTTTCACAATTTCTATTTTTAAAAATTACCTATCGATAGCTTACTTTATTCTAATGAATAAATGTCATTACAAGTTTTTCTCTAAAACTGATAGTTTGGCTAGAAAAAAATATTTTCTATCCACGCAGTACGCCGACAGCGTTCGGATCGGATATAATGACGTCATCGTCCCCGCGCCGGGCGGTCAGTGAACTTTTTTAGTAATTTGGCCATAACTTCGTCAATTTTTGTCGTAGAACAAAAATTTTTGGACTGTGTATTAAGGATTTCTTAGCCCTATAAATCTGCATTCACAGCTAAAAATCGAAATGATCCTCATTGGGATTGTAATTCCCTGATTCGCCAACACATTAAGCCTAAATGGCCGACAATTTTGTGATTTTTTATTTAACTAGGTAATCTTAGTTTCAAATATTAAATATTTATTTGGTTAGTGAATTGGCTATTTCGAAGAATTTACAAGGAGATTTAAATCAGAAGATAGCAATACTACAGTTCACACTAAAAAGAGAGGTAGGGCCGCAGAGAGCGAGATAGATATAAGTAGGTATTTGACTCAAGTTTTTGTTCCAACTTTGCCCTCCATTTTTATCTTTAGCTTCATGGTAAGAACCAAAAAGCTTTTGTAGGAATTATTTTCATTTCATTAATAAATATTTGTTTATAAACATTTTTGTGCCTGACTGTACATTTGATTAAAAATTGCTTCAAATCGAATTTAACTGACCGGGGGCGTCGACCACGGGTGCGTCGAACACTGGGGGACTCGGCCACGGACCCCACCATGATTGTGTCAGAAGAAAATCTTTAAAGTTCCCGTCGCGGAAGGTGCGATTTATTTGATGTTGAGTATAGCTTAATTTTTGCGGCTTTGTTCCTTTCCCAAATTAGTATGCAAGTACCGAGCACGCGTTAGATATTTGATTCTTCTTGATCATGTATAGTTTTAGTAAGTCAATAACAGAAAATAAAAGTTTATTATTTTATTAAATCAAAGTACATTGTAAACTTTACTATAGTAGTTTGTAAATGTAAAATAGTGAATTTTCCAAATAAATAATTGTATTCTAACTTTCTCTTCTATGTTTCTTTGATGGTCTTGTATTGATGTCTGCTGATTGCTTTGAATCTGGTTCTAATGCTTTGCTTTGTCTTTTGCTTTTCGTTTTTTCTGTAACAACACTAATCTCACTTTCAACTTTTTTGGTTCTGGCAGGACTCTGTTTACTTTCTTGTGGTTGATTATCTGGATTCATGGAATTGCTTTTGGTCTGATTCTTGGACATATTCAATTTAGAGTGCGTTTTATTAGACTTGGAAGTGGTGTTAGGTAATCCATCCCCAATTTGTTTTGGTACATGCGGCTTGGTTTTATCAAAGTTGATGTAAGACACATTCATTGGTTGACTAGAAGTTGGTTCATCTTCTTCATCATCACCATCAGGACCAAGTTTCAGCCATCTGAAATTCAACAAACGATAATGAGATATTATTTTTATCACTTCCTAATACTTGCTAGAAGTCAAGTATCTAGAATTCTAGATACACTAATATTACAGACAAATCTTGTACCTTAAAGGTAATAATCAATTGAACATAAACTTATAAATACTGACATCATATTCAATGACTACACAAATATTTTTTTACCTTTCATCCAATTCTCCTCTGATGTAAGGCAATGCTCCATACAAATCTAAAACCACTATCCGAAAAACAACTTGTTGTCCTTCTTCAACACTTGATCCAATCCATTTATTTCCTGGCTCTTCAGTTGGACGAGGGATAACAACATTAAATACTCTAAAAAATAAAACAAATTAAATTAATTCAACAGAAATACTTTAGAAATAAATCACGTTACTCATTACTATTACATATAATATTGAGGTAGAAATTAAATAAAACAGTACCTGTGGACAAGAATTCCTAGATGAGTAGGACTCTTCTTGTTAACTACACCTTTTAATGTTGCACCAACATGAGGTCGAAATATGAAATAGTCTGCTTGTACTTGAAAATGTATGTCAGCGTTATCATTTCGAATAGATCCGACATTTTGTAATATCCGTAGGTTTTTATAGCTCAACAGGATCCCATTGAATCTGAAAAATTGAAAAGTGTTATTATGTGAAGAGGGTTTTAAAAGATATTGAGCAGCGTGGTACATTTCGCAATACCAAAGATAGTCAGTTACTCACTCTTTATCAAATTTTCCAATTTTGTAATCTAATAAATTCTTAACAGATTCCTTCAGATTTCCAAGACACCATGGTTGTAATGCTAGGTTCTGCGTTACTTTCTTTTCTACAACACAAGAGTTTTTGTCACTTGCTAGTTTTCTTAATTCTTTGAGATCAAATTTTATGATTGTCGACATATTGTTAAATGCATCGATAACTTTAATTTAGATAAAATGGGTACTGAATAACAAAATAAACAATAGCATTCTCAGAAATTAAATTGTTTCGCGAGTGATTTTGACATTTGCTTGATCACATTTTGTTTTTTATTTTTTTTTTCCGCGCTACTGACAGTTAAATCACAGCCCCGAGTTTTGTAATTTAGGCACATTATAAAGATGTATGCACATTGCGTCATTTCTAATCGTAATCTGTGGGTCTAGACAAATGGCACTTTGAAACTCCATACAAAAAGGCTTCCCGACCACCTTTCTACATAAAAACTGTTACATTTTGCATTTTGTCCAGACTGTCCAGTCGGCCTAAGATGCGCGCCGTGATGACTTTTATCGACGTCAATTTTTATGGGCAAAATCGATAAAATGGCGTGATAATCGCCTATCACGGGGTGCATCTTAGGCCTACAGGGGGGCTGACCGGGCTGATCTCTCTTGAAACCTTTAGCTCTTTAAAAACGAATTTTGCTGAATGATTGTGAATTTATAGGTCGCTCATTAAAATTCGAAAGGTGGAGGCTAAGCGAAACAGTAACAGAGAAAGAGAGAAAATTAATAAAATTAAGAAAAAAATAAGTACGCTATGACCTTATCTTGTGCCTCGATTCCAAATTCTCCAAAGCTCAAGTCAGCTGTAGTTTGGTTGATAGAAAAAAAACCCTTTCAATAAAAATTTGTATAACCCTTTATCATTAGTGGTGAAATGTAAATTAAGAGAATGCCGTGACCAGATGTTAAGTGTGAAGTTGGCCTGGATTCCTGGTCATTCGGGTATTAAAGGTAATGAATCAGTTGATAAACTGGCAAAGCTTGCTTCAAGACAAGGCTATAATAATAAGAGTGTTTACTGTCAGGATCTGGCTTCGATTCCGCGCTATATTATGCTACAAGACTGGAGTCAGGATTGGGAAAGTTCTTCCCAACACAAAGGTAAATTTTTTCACCAATTTCAACCAAGTGTCTCTCTGAAGCCTTGGTTCTCAAAATTCCGTTTAAGCAAGGATATCACTTCCACTCTATCCCGTTTACGGTTTGGTCATTGCTCTATTCCAGCGCATTTGGCGAAACTTCACATTTTAGATTCCTCAATTTGTGATTGTGGCCTGGAGGAAGGTAGTATAGAACATATTCTATTTAACTGTACTCTATATAATTCTCTGCCCCTACATAGTATATTAATTAAAAACAAAGCCCCCCTTCCTTGCAATCTTTCATCTATTTTAAGTATTACTAATAAAAAATATGTACATTCCCTTGTTAAATTCATTAAGCACCACTCTATAAAACTTTAAACTTTTATTTTATATATTAAATTTATGTATTTTATACGACCTCAACCGCACCTAATATCCCAAGCCCAAGCCCAAGTCCCATCCCACTTGGTCCCTCTTCTTAACTCGTCCCACACTCACATGAAAATGGCACAAATCAAGTCGGCCTCGACGAGTATTGCCAAGAACAAAAAAGAAGAAGAAGAATCTTATGTCAACAACGTCAAAACTGCCGATGTACGAATTTTTGTACATTTCATAATTTATTTGGAATTCTTTTGTAAATATACGAAGTAATTGAGCAAAATGAACAACTTACGTGTTATACTAAAATATAGCTTCAAAATAAGTCAAGATTTATCCAGGTATAATAAGATAACCTAAAAATTGTGTTAAGTAGTTATTATTATTGGACTGATATTTTACGCTAGTGTTTTTATACGTTTCCAGAGTGGCTGTATCACACCACAGGTTCTATTCAAGACCCACCAGCTTCCCAGACTTCTTCCAAAATCCGGTGTTTAGAAAAGAAGACCAAGCAAAACTGATAGAGAGTACTGACCTATCCAAGTTGGCCGCTGTTCCTGTAAAGCCGCCAGCTGTATATGAAACTAGTTCAGCCTACCATGATCCACTTGTGAAGTTAGTTTCAGATACATCCTGTTTTATTATCGAATTTCTACAAGTCGTACTTATTTGTTTCTTGAATGTTTGACATTTTAATCAGATTACCTACTCTTCCATTGTGACCTGTGGCATGTCAGCTTGTTGGATTTAATGAGTTAAATTCATAATAATAATAATTAATAATAATAATTATCCTCTAAATGATATATCATGCTATATCAAGAACTTAATTTAAAATGTTGAGTAAAACAGTTTTTTTAACTATGTAAATTTATTTTTATTTTCAGCAAGGTGATAAATCATGTAATGGAAATGGGCAAAAAACAATTGGCTCGCAGCCTTGTTGAGAAAGCTTTTGAAAATATAAAAAGAACACAAATTGAGCGGTATCATTTGGCTTCAACAGCTGAAGAAAAAAATAAAATTGAGTTGGATCCTAAAAGAGTTTTACATAAAGCTATTGAAAATTCAAAACCTTTATTACAATTATCTCCCATAAAGAGAGGTGGTATAACTTACCAGGTTAGTAATAATACCTTTTGCACCATATTTAAAATATTGAATTTATATTTCTGAATAATCTACAAAGGACAATGTTCGTTCTCCATACATTGTTCGCCTAAAAACCAACAATTTTGACATATTACTACCCGAAAGCGAAATAATACGATTCTGTGTGTAAGAACAATGATTCCTAATGGACACTTACCATAAAATTAATGATTAAGAATATTAAATCACAGCGATTTTATAATATGTCGTTTATGACAACATGGCGTCTAATGTATTGTGTGAATCATGTGTGAATCAGTGTGAATGTATGAACACCGATTCGCGAAAAATGTTTTGTATTGTCGTCACGCCGAGTCGCAGCCAAATAGTATAAAATAATAGAACAAGTTTTAGAAATACAACTCGGCATTCCACTTTATAATATGCCCACATATTGCACGTAAATAAACAACATGAATCGTAGGTTGTTTCCACCCTTGTCATCTGACACATGAAATAAACTCCTATTGTATTATAGATATCGAAGCCGAATCGTATATAATAATAGAATGGGTTTTGGAGATCACTCGGGGTTCCACTTTTATAAAATACCTACATATTGCATAAAAATAACACGAATCATGAGTTTTCTTTTCACCATTTACATCTGACACGAGATAACAAACTCATATCTCCATGACTACCGTCGTAGTCTATGCCAAAGACTACAATATTTTAAGCAAGAAGTTTCAAACCTTAGCGGCTACGGTAACCCCTGGGCCACATACATCATGATAACATTCGGTCGACACCGGAACGAAGTCTTGCGATTATGCAAAAAAGCATCGTATTCTAGTGCGGCTATATTACGTTCAACCGGGGTTTTAATTCGACTAAAGTCCTGACTAAAGACTGGAAGAAAATACGCCGCATTGTATGAGCACTTCGTGTTCGTTAAAGCGGCTTCAGATCTAGAGCCCACATAGTTTTCTTTCCAATAATATCCGCAAGTAGCGCTGCATGATCTTTACAACAAAAACGGCAATAGTTATTAAGGTGCCAAAATTATATGATTACTTTGGCACGGTATTATACACGTTCGAAGATTTGTCATTTTCATTCATTTCATCATCATCATCATCATTTCAGCCACAGGACTTCCACTACTGAACATAGGCCTCCCCCAATGACTTCCACATCGCACGGTTGGTAGCGGCCTGCATCCAGCGCCTTCCCGCACCTTTATCAGGTCGTCGGTCCACCTTGTGGTGGGTTGACATTGCAGAATATGACTTTTGATAGGTTCATCATAGAATTCGGCGGGGATATCCTCACGGAGGAAGTTCGTAAAAGGGCGGAACAAGATCTTATAATAATGCAAGGCCGAAGCTGTAACGCGCGTGCTCCTACGTGTAATCCGGCGAGTATGCAATAAATAGTAATGTCTGGTAAATAGTGGTAATACGTATCGTTCGTTCGTTCGTTTCAGCCGAAAAGACGTCCACTGCTGGACAAAGGCCTCCCCCAAGGATTTCCACGAAGACCGATCCTGCACCGCTCGCATACAGGCACCTCCCGCGACCTTCACCAGATCGTCGGTCCACCTAGTGGGAGGCCTGCCCACGCTACGTCTTTCGGCTCGTGGTCGCCACTCAAGAACTTTCCTGCCCCAGCGGCCATCAGCTCTACGAGCTATGTGCCCCGCCCCGTCTATGTCTATATGCGCTACGATTACAGGGTATCATTTTGCATAGTCGCAAGACTTCACTCCGCTGCTGTCAAATCAATGTCGCATAATGTTATCGCAATGTGTGTGGCCCTTGGCCAAATCACAGAAGCTTGCGTAGAAAGAGCACTTGAATGACAATGAAAATCAGGGTTACCATTTTATAAGATCTCCTCACTATTGAGGGTAACAAAGTAACATTAATAATCTAGCCATTAATTACATTTATTACCTATACGAGAAAGTAAAGCAACATGCGGTTTTATTTTAATTAGTAAAATATTTGTAACAGTTTGTTCCAAGTTTAGTTTTACAACAGTATTACTGTTTCAGCTGTCACTGTGAAGCTTTGGGAAAATAAATAAATAGAAAAAATATTAATATAAATATTTATTTAAGTTTTTATGTTCATTATCATAATATGCCAATTTAAGGTACACTGTGTGACAGTCTTTGACACTAAACAAACTCTTCAGCTTAACAATACCTACCTACAGGGCGTTTTTATAGTAATCTTGCTCTTGCTGATGAAACAAGAAGGGTTGATGATTCTACTACTGAAATACAACTACTTTTCTTACAGGACCAATATCAAATTCTCAAAAAAATTCACATCCTCGTGATGGTGATAATTTCTATGGAGAGGTTTTTTTTTTATATTCGGTCTCTTGGGATAAGTTATTCCATTTGAGCAGTAGAATTAATCCTTTTTATTTGATCACATATAAAAATAACACAAGTGTTTAGGAAAACTTCTTCTTTGGTATGGTATCACTACGGAGTTATAATGTCGGCAACTCTGTATCACTGACTTGTAACTTTCAAACAGTATGAATAGTAAGGGCACCACATTGGTTTTCTTTCTGAAAAAAGGCTTTCACTTTTAGTACTAACCCTTTAACACTATTTCATTGAAATAAAAATACAATAAACGCACAGAAGACTGAAATTGAGTCAACTGACGTGACATTTATAATTTGTTGACATTATGACAGTTTGACAAGACTAGGGATTGAAAAAGTTTTAATTGAAAAAGTAAAATGACGATTCACAAGGATATAATCGATTAAAAATATTTATAAAATGTTCTGATACTTGCCTGTAGCGATTATCCAATCCTGGTTTCTACTGAAAAACTACCTCGTGGCAAGATTTTAATAAAATAATAAAATCTTTATCTTCTCTTTCACAATCTATAAAAGTTCATTTGGTCTATTATTATACATGTGCTATGAATGAGGGTTTTCGCGATTGAAAAATCCGCGAGATGGCAATACGTAGACGCGAGGTCCAAATGCTGCATGATTGGTGGATATTCTATCAATGTCATGTCAAAAATAACCAATCATGCAGCATTTGGACCTCACGTCTACGTATTGCCATCTGGCGGATTTTTCAATCGCAAAAACCCTCATTGGCATAGATTATGAGAGACTGGCAACTATACTAGGTTGATATATGTTTCTCTCACTTCAACTGGCATTGGATTCAACATCGGATTCTGACACTTTTACAGTTATGATACCATGAATATCAGTTTATGGTCCTAACTATTTTTATTTTATTTACGACCTTCGACCAGTTGGACACTTTAGATAGCTTCTTGTAATAGTGTCAATATCTTTTTAGCTTTTAACGCAAATCTAGTCTTCAAAGCAGTTTAATCGATTTATTTTATTTTCAAAATCGATATTTTATTGTCTATGATGGCCGCAGGAACATCACTATACATGGACTCCCAGCAATAAAGTACGGTAATGCCTCGTACAGATTTTATCGGCAAAAATTATGGAACTTGATAGGTTTTAGACCATGCCACGCACCAAAACGTCCGGAAGTTGTAATAGTATTATAGAATAAACGTTAAAAGACTTATTTATTTAATTTTTCAATGCTTAAGTGTCCATTAGAATGAAAGGGTGCTTAATGTATTAAAAAAAATAGAAAATAATTATGATGGGTTAATGTTTTTGGGCGGTTTTTAGGCGGTTTCTGACAATGTCCTTTAAAAATATCTTACCAAGGCACAAACTAGGTACCATACAATATTAAATGTAATGACCTTTTGTAACACTTAATATGCAATAAAAAATTTGAATTTGAATTTTAATAACAAAATTCCTGACACAGTAAAGTTCAATTATTTTTTTTCTAGGTACCAGGACCTATAACAGAAAAAAGATCCCTCTTCCTGGCTATAAAGTGGTTGTTGGAAGCCACAAATGACAAAGAAAGAACCATCCATTTTCCAGAACAATTTGCTTGGGAACTTCTTGATGCAGCAAATAACACAGGGAAAGTAGTCAAGAGGAAACAAGATTTGCATAGGCAGTGTGAAGCTAACAGAGCCTATGCACACTATAGATGGCAATAGGCAATTTCTTGTTAATATGTGTTATAGTATAGTTGTGTAAATATTAGGCAGTGTTGGAAATAAAGCCATTTTGTGATTTAATTTTGTTATTATTACTTAATACATTTATTGTTCATGTAAGACAATCTGAAAAAATACTATTTACATTTTGATAAGACCTTCCCTAATAAATGTAGACTTTCTATTCTAGTAGAAGAGAAGAGTCTTGGAAGGTTACTCATATTGCTTCTTCTTCATCACTTACATTAATTTATTATTTTAAATCTTTGGACAATTTCACACAGTGCCAGCTATCCCCAAAGTAAGCAACTTATATGCTTGTGTTATGGGTGCTAGCTTGAGGCATATTATATACTACTTATATGCTTTTTAAATACATACATATTATACATAGTAACAATAACACCCAGACCCGTCACAGAAATCAAAATTCATCATTTCAATTTACCAATTTAGGCTTACTTATTCCACTATTCCCCGTTGATAATCCCGTCAACGGTGAACTTTTTGTTCACTATTCCCCGTTAACGCCAAATTGGAGCTTATAATGGGGAATCCCAACTAATATTATAAATGCGAAAGTAACTCTGTCTGTCTGTCTGTCTGTCTGTCTGTCTGTTACGCTTTCCCGCTTAAACCTCGCAACCGATTTTGATGAAATTTGGCATAGAGATAGTTTGAGTCCCGGGAAAGAACATAGGATAGTTTTTATCCCGGTTTTTGAAACAGGGACGCGCGCGATAAAGTTTTTCTGTGACAGACAAAATTCCACGCGGGCGAAGCCGCGGGCGGAAAGCTAGTAATGAACTAAAAAGTTCATTAATCCCCGTTATATTAGGATTTAATTTTTAAAGTAATGGGGATTAATGAACTTTTAGGCCTGGAAGACTTAATTTGGGCAGGCTTCCCACTCCGTGGACCGGTGAAGATCGTACTACAAACTGTCATTTTCGAATCGGTAGTCGGCCCCACCCTTCTGTCGGGGAGAGTCCCATAACTACTGTCCATCCCCATCGCCGCGGCCAGCAGTGGGTATGTGCCATAGCATTTTCCGACATGCAGATGCGTCAGTGAGTAACTAATCTGCGCGACTATTGTCACCCCCTGATGCTTGGCACCCGGGGCGGACCGCCCGGCCCCACCGCCCCCCCTTACGCCGCTAATGTGGTCGTCGTTAGTTTTTGAATATGATAAGGTATAAGTAGGTATTCATAGGTAAATTCGCTCAGTCAGAGTAATCAAGCCTTTATCAAACTACGAAATATTATCTGCTGATAAAACGATATTACTTAGACAAGTATATTTTCATAACGCTGGTGTAACATTGATTTAGTACCAACTAGACATTGAAAGTAGCAGCAGGCAAAACATTGTGTTACTGTTGTTTTACGAGTGCATCACCTTAGTGTCGTCATCGTAAAATAAAATTTCAGTGTTACAAATTAAACTGACGGTATGTGAAGTGAAACGTGGATTTATATTCTGTGAACTCATTCATACATTAATTAATATACCTACTTACTTATCTGTTATTTCGTGAGTAGGTAAGTAACATATCAGTACTTATTCAGATTTTTAAAATGCGTTGTAGGAATGTAGGCCTAGCCAAACAAACTTCACTCCTCCTCCTCATCTAATGTTTATTCACCTAATAAGTAAGTAAGTAGTTAAAAGCTTTTTCAATTAAGTAACAGTAATATGGGATAACTTACTTAAAGTATAACCATAGTAGGTACCTACTATATGAGTAGGTATTAGGTAGGTCAAGTACTTTCTAGACACCTGGAGTTACTCGTAATATGATACCTAATGATGAGAGATGAAAAAAATCAATGCACCCACGCGAGCAAAACAAACATGTAAATTTTTGATAGCAACGGCTCGTTGGTCTACCCTATCAGATAAGTAATTTTATTTTTGTGTAGGACATTCAATTTCGATGATAGAATTAAACCTAGGTATGCATTATCTGCCACAGTTCCAGCTACCCATTTCCGGTCATGTCGTCTCGTTCTATCGCGAATACTTAAGTAAGTAATTAATCACCATTCGACGAGAGCGAGAGAAAAAACGTAAATGGGTAGCTGAAACTGTGGCAGATAGTACATAGTGCAATATCAGAGTAGGTCTAAACTCTATCTGAGTAAGTATGAAACGAGAGCGGGATATTATGGTTGAAACCTCGATCAATAGCAATTAAGTCATAGGTAGTGTACATAAGTAGGTACCTACCTACTCGCTTCTAGATATAGATTCTAGATACAGGATCTATGTACGTTCCTTTGCATTTACTTTACTGTGGTATAGCACCACAAGGGTGTGGTTAAGCAATTCAAAACAATATTATTCAATGTTCAAAACAGGTATTCCCCGAAGCACACCCAATGTAGTAAGTAAAGCGAAGCGCAACTTCAAGTGCGTTAGCGACATTAGAAACACGCGACATTAAGTATTTATATGAATACCTACTTTTTTAGCAAATGATATACAGAGCTACTATATATTATAGTCTTTAGGAGCCGCTCGACGGAAACCACCCCAAAGCCAACGCCTTACTTTGTTTGATCACAGATATTAAGTATAGACTAAGTAGGTTATATAAAACGGGGATCAACTCTGCTGCTGCTTTAATTAAACCACCACCTACTTACCTCCTAATCTTTAACGATTTTTCAACAACAACAAATTTTCTAGATTTTATACAACGCAATTACCATGCAGTTAAATTTATTTTTCTTATGATCAGGGAAAATATGAATCGGAAAAGAGGAAGCGGAAGGGCGGCCGGATCGTGGATGAAATTCCGTTTGCTAATGTGGAAGAATTTTCTGCAACAATGGAGGCATCCTATTCAAACTATCGTAGAGGTGTTGTTGCCAGTTATCACGATGTCTCTAGTGCTACTGCTTCGGTGGCAGATTGAACCTACCGCAGAAGATGCGATAAACTTTTCGCCATTACCTGCACAATCACTGAATAATTCTATACAAATATTGTAAGTATAATGATGTGTATGTCGTACAGCTTCCTCATTCATTCCTCAGAAATTAAGAATTCCATTATGTAAGTAGGTATGTGTAATTCTTTAACTATTTATGTACCTACTTTTACTCTATTACAATTGGTAAACTTCCATTTGCTTGCATCAATCAACACCTATCATAATGACGCAGGCACGGAGAAACCTCGTACCTTACATTCGAAATAAACTTTTTTTCAGTGCTGGTCTCAACGTAACTAATTTGTCCATTGCATACTCTCCAAGAAGTGAAGCCTTGGAGGATGTCTTACGTAGTTCCATGGCAAACTTACTGCTAAACAATGCGTTCGATCTAATCAGAATTATCACTGATCTGTGGCCTGCTGAACCGCCATTCCCACTGCCAGCGAATATAACGTGGCCTGAAACCCCGCCAGTCACACTGCCTCCAGATTTAGACTGGCCTGATTTAGAGGGTGTAAACAAAACTCTGATTTACGAGTTTCTCAGAACCTTAATACGAGTTCAACCATACAATTCTAGTGTTGATCTCAGAACTATTTATGCTTACGAAGAGAGAACTAAGCAAGTAATAGCAGCTGTGGAATTTGATGACTCTCTTTTTGGTGTGTATATTTTTTTTAAACTTCAGTGTAGTTGGTAATATTATTAAGGTAGTAAATACCTACCTACCTACATTTATACCTAATTATATGTAAAATTTTAGGTGCTACGGATTTGCCTGGAAGTATATCGTATTCCTTAAGGTTTCCGGAGAGGCCTCGCCTTAATGCATTATTTGGTCGAGGCGGCCGATCTTGGAGAACAGACGAATTGTTTCCTGCATTTGAGTTACCTGGACCAAGATCCCGTTCTTCCGATGGAGGCTCCAATCCTGGTAGACGTTCAGAAATATTATTAGGCTGGTTTTAGTATCACGCGGACCGTCCGGTGTGGACCCGCTCCGCACGGCCGATCTGCATGAACTTCTAGGGAGCGTTTTAGAGTAATGCGGTCCGGAGGAACCGCTCGCTCCCTAGCAGTTCATACAAATCGGCTGTGCGGAGCGATCCGCACTGACAGTCCGCGTGACGCTAAAACCAGCCTTAGTATCTCTATGATACTAGTAGGCGTTATTGAACTGTGTTACGATTAATCGCGTTCTAGAAGTACTTAGGTAATTGTTTTGGAAATAAAAGTTATTCTTAAACGATGCATAAAACTTATTTCCGTTTGCACAGGCTACGTCAGGGAAATGTTTATTGCGCTTCAGCAAGTAATATCAACGCAACTAATAACAAGAATTACTGGGGAGCCTATGGAGTCATTCTCAGTCAATATTCAGAGATATCCACACCCTGCATATGTCGATGATATGGCAGTAGAGGCACTCCAGTTTCTATTTCCCATGTTCATTATGCTGACCTTTAGCTACACAGCCGTGAATATCACCAGAGCCATCACAGTTGAGAAGGAACTTCAACTTAAGGTGAGTAAATGTGGGAAATCCTCGAAAAATTCTTGTTGCACCTGCTCATTTATTGTATGTTCCTGTGAATTAACAATCTGCACCATGGTGTACATCCGGTTCCGGATCCTTCTATAATGCGCGGAATCACTTTTGAAATAGTTGCCATGATTTCTGATATTCTTATCATTATTATTTGGATATGACAAGATACTGAGAAAATGTCATTATCTTTTCAGGAAACATTGAAAATTATGGGCTTACCCACATGGATACATTGGACTGCATGGTTTTGCAAACAGTTCCTCTTTTTATTGGTAGCAGCTGTTCTTATTATGATTCTTCTAAAGGTAAACCAGTAAAAACGATGCTTTCACAATTTGTTTCCAGATAGTAGGTACGTTTTGTTTACGTTGTTTAAATTACTTATTTTCCAAATAA
Source organism: Ostrinia nubilalis (assembly GCF_963855985.1). Classification (NCBI taxonomy): domain Eukaryota; kingdom Metazoa; phylum Arthropoda; class Insecta; order Lepidoptera; family Crambidae; genus Ostrinia; species Ostrinia nubilalis. The sequence continues at coordinate 8,075,278 of NC_087096.1, read as the reverse complement.
TGTATTTTTTGTCTTCTAGGTTAATTGGTTTACGAACGAAGATGGGTTCAGCGATTACGCCGTATTTACAAATACACCATGGAGTGTCTTGCTATTCTATTTAACACTCTACTTGGCATGCGTGATATTCTTTTGTTTCATGCTCAGTGGTATATTTTCGAAAGGTAGTGTAATTAAACTATCCTACGATATAAAGTTGGAAACGAATAGATTCACATGATAAATTATGTAATTTTTTTAGGTAGTACAGCAGCGCTATTTGCCGGTGTGGTGTGGTTCCTCACCTACGTCCCAGCGTTTATCCTGTCCATTGACATTGCTATGTCAGTCCCTATGCAAATATTTACATGTCTCAGTATCAACTCTGCAATGTCTTACGGATTCCAGCTGCTTCTGGGTAGAGAGAGCACAGGCGGTAAGTGAAACTACTTATTTCGGGTAGCGTTCTAAGGATCTACACACCTTCTGCACCTGCAACAAAAATAATTTATTTTTTATTTAAAGTCACAAAAATGTACTGATTTCCTGCTTCTGCACTTTTTTGCTGGGTACATCCGAAACTGTTCGAGAAACTTGAGTTTCGATGCTGATTATAGTAATAACTAAAATTGACAGTCGGGAATTAAATTGAATCTGGTTAATTCTGTTCAACATTGCATATTATGTAGCTACGCTAGTCAATTCCGCCGAGTGATGAGTTCTGAGATTCCTTCTGAGTTTCAGGTACAGCCAAAACCTACACTGAAAAAAAAACCGCAAACTGAAAACTTCAAACAACTTGTAAATCAGTAATGTGTCCTTAGTATTGAACGTCGTCAATCTTAGCTTATCGTAGTAATTCAACACAGTAATGTTTCAGGTATGCAATGGGGCGAGTTCATGTCGGCGCCCGTGACGGAGACCGACCGGCTGCTGTTCGGGCACGTGGTAATCATGCTGGTGGTGGACTCGGTGCTGTACATGCTGATCGCGCTGTACCTGGAGCAGGTGCTGCCCGGCCCCTACGGCACGCCCAGGCCCTGGTACTTCTTATTCCAGAAACAATTTTGGGGGTGCGGCACTAAATCTGCATCAGGTAATTATTGACTACTATAAATTGTGTATTTTTCCACCACTTTGTAAGTAGTCGTACATTAAAAACTCGAGACTGCGCGTAATTTTTTTATATTGTAAAGTCTTTAAGTAAATCACTGAAATCTGTCCAGGTTTTGCGTGAAAGAGTCTAGGTATCACACATTTAGATAGATGGGCTCTTCACAAACTTTGTATTTGTACTAAATAGTATAGACAAATAAATTAGATTAAATGAACGACTGTGGTGAAACGTTTACACAAAACTGAAGTAGGTAAGTTAAGTATCATAAAAAGTAACTTACTTTATTTACCTAATTAAAATTGTTTTAGATTCAGTATTACTAAATGTTCCTGAAACTCCTGATGTAATAAAGGAGAACGATCCGGTGGGTCACCCAGTTGGAGTTAAAATGAACGTAAGTTTTAACTTCTAGGCTGAGTTGCACCATTTACCTACCGGGCAACATAGAAAGCATCTGGGGGAGGCCTATGTTCAGCAGTGGACGTTCTATGGCTGAGATGATGATGATGATAACCGGTGCTTTTTGTTAGGAGTTTGACAGATTTTTAACGTTTGTTAAAGTTAAAGTTTAAGTAAGATGGTGCAATCTTTATACAATCAAATTAATTACCTAACTCAGTGGTTCTTAACCTTTAAGTCATGAGGGACCATTTTACCAAATTTCTGTCTTGTCAGGGACCACCTCATAATCGGTCAAAACCAGTTTGACTGCAAAAATCAGTTAAAAGTGGTTTTGACCAAGGTGTGCAAGTGCACATCGTGGACCACTTGGAATGCCTCCAGGGACCACCAGTGGTCCGCGGACCACCGGTTAAGAACCACTGACCTAACTGGTTAGGTATCAATACTGTTTTTTTTTAAATATTGCATGTTTTCAGAATCTGACAAAAGTATTCGGCAAGAATACTGCAGTAAATAATTTGAGTTTAAATATATACGACGACCAAATTACAGTTTTGCTCGGCCATAATGGAGCAGGAAAATCTACAACTATATCGATGTTGACAGGTAAAAACAATTTCTTTACCGATAACCATAGCTAAAAAAGTATCAAGATAAACGATTATTTAAGGATCGAGGACGTGGTTCAAATTTTTACTAAATCAATATTGGTTGATTAAATCATAAAGTTTTTGTGATAACAATTTTCATAAATAAATATTATGTATAATTGCGAGCATGTTCTCCAGAATACTTCATTTTATCTTTAATTTCATCCGATTTGCATCAAATCAGTAAAATGTCTACCTGATAACGTTCTGCTCTATACATTCACGTTCTGTATGCATTCAATTAAATTACAAGTAAAGTAGGTCGAAAATCCTTATCTATACCTGCTATAAATATTCAACCATTTCTAAAATAATTAAATAACTTTATGGGTAATCTCGATCTTTAGGGCATTTTTTACTTTCCATAATCATGTAAGTATGTAAAAGGATTACTTAAAGGACTAAAAAAATAACTTATTATAATATAAACCAGGTAATTTGGAGGCAACATATGGGACAGTGTGGGTGGCCGGCTATGACATGACCTGGAACACCAGTGATGCTCGCTCACATATAGGACTATGCCCTCAACATAACGTCCTGTTCAATGAGCTCACCGTCAGGGAACATTTAGAATTCTTTGCTAGACTGAAAGGATTCCAAGGCGAAGAATTGAACAATGAAATAGACACTCTTATCGAGAAACTAGAGTTGACAGAGAAGGTAAAATATTTTGTGCAACTTATTTTAATTCTAAAACCCCAGAACCTGAATATGAATAAGTCGTCTGAAATCGTACTGAATCTTCACAAGGAACTTGTAATTTCTTGTCATATTAAGGCGAGGGGTCTCCTACCCCCAAAGAAATGAAAGTAGGAGACCCCAGTTGTAAAGTCTATTCGCTCTTATTATTATATTGCAGTTGAAAGTTTATACATTTCAATATACAATATATTTTTGAATTATTCTGTTTATATAATATTTACAAGAGAATTTATTTTTTAGCGTGACTACCAGTCCAAAGGCTTGTCCGGCGGACAGAAGCGGAGGCTGTGCGTTGGCGTGGCACTGTGTGGCGACGCGCGAGTGGTGCTCCTTGACGAGCCTACGTCGGGCATGGACCCCTCCTCGCGCCGCGCTCTCTGGGACCTATTGCAGAAGGAAAAAAAAGGTACTAACAATTACATTGTATTGGCAATACACAGCTCAACTTCACCTTTAGGCGATTATCACACTGCGCCGCGCTCCGCTGCGCCGCGGTACGCGAGACGACAGATTTAATCATTGTATGCAAGTACCTCAGTTTGTATAGAAAACACGCGCGGCAAAACACTGTCTGCGCGCGGGATTTTTTATATCGTCAGTGGAAAGGAAAAAAGACTAAAGCGCCAAAACCGTACTTGTGGGAAATGAGGATCAAAGTTTTTTTTTTACGAAAAAAATTCGTATCTCTTTTGATATTAATGTTAAACAGTTCTTTTAAAATGCAATCGTGTTCTTGATTTTTTGCCTATATTTTAATGAAAACACCAGGTTTGTAGCTCTTTTAGATCGTAAAATAGGTGTCGCTTTAGCAAAAGAATTATGAAAATTCATTAAATGTTAGTCAGGGTAAAACTGCTAACCTCCATTTATAATCAAATATCCAGCAACCAATAAGTGCTAAATAGTTTGAACAACCTTTTTGATAAAAGAGAAAAAATACTTAGTGAGATACAGCTTAATAAGTAAGTCGAAGATAAATTACTCTACATAATAAGATAGTCGCATGCGCCAGCGAAAAAATGCGTAAAAGCGATATTATCCATGGAGCTTACATGAATATTTGCTTACTTACGCAGACCCTATAGAACGAATATAAGCAAATGTTACTAAACTCTTACTACATTAAACGTTTTAAGCAAAAGTAATGCTTATAGATTGAATAGGTATTATGTTTTATGACAAAAAATGCTTAATTTATCCTAACATCATGCATAATTTGATTGTCATTACTTCTAACCGGGTACGGGAGTGGTAGGTAATTACTATATTTTGAATTATAGTGAACAAACGTAGGGACACTTAACAATTTTAATGACCACCACTAACCACTGGTGGGAACCTTTGGTGGGATGGACATGGTGGGTGGTGACTTACGCGGCCACCACCATGTCCATCCCACCAAAAAATCCAAACCACACACTGATAGTCTTATCGACGGACTCGAGCATAATCGGCGACAATGTCATAAGACCGTCAGAACCACTTTTGACTTCAAAATCAAAGGTCTAAAGGTGGAAAAGGATGACAATCTAAAGGCCCAAAATAAGAAACTCTACAATGCTATGGATGGAAGTGTCGCCCATTCTCTACAAACGCTTGTTCGAGGCGGGGGCAGTCCACATAGGTCTGGAGATAAGACCGGTAGAAGACCCCACTAGTGAAATGCGCCAAATGCCTCTGTTTTGGACATACAAAAGCCCTATGCAAAGAGGAAGAGGAACTGCAGAGGAACTTACTCATGGCTAAACTGTCCAGCCTGAAAATAAGGCACACCACAATCGTGGAAAAAATGCGAGGGCGAGAACTGACACATCCAACATTCACCACTACATGGCATTCAGTGATAAAGTGATGAATGCCCAGAAAAACAAAAGTAGGACTACTTACTTAGCGCTTTCCAGAACAGCATACTGCCAAGAACACCCTAAACATGCAGAGTTCAAATCTCCTAAAAGACCGTGTCCGTGGTCTTTTGGGAGATTTGATTTGATTTGTGAAAGCTCAACATCATCTGAGCTAACCTGAGACGCTCCAAGCAAGCCACTGCCGAACTGCTGCAAGCAGCCGAGGAGAAGGACATAACCTTAGCACTCAATCGGCAGAAACCAGTCACTCAGTCTTCGGTGACCGATTGAGTCATTCACGACCCCTAACTGGTCACGGAGACGGAGGCCGCGGTAACACTGGAGGCAGGCAGGCTAAAACTAGGAATTGTGTCCGTGTATTATGAGGGAGACAATCCAATTGAGCTTTAGATATAACGCACAAAGCGGTATGAAAAAGCTAAACACCCAAAACATCATTATAGGGGGAGACGTGAACGCCTAGAACCAATGGTGGGGCAGCGTTTCCGAAAGCTTAGGTGAAGCTTACAGTTTCTTCTTTCAAAAAATATCGACAGGGCAGATTGCGCACAAGCAAAGTGGATGTGTCAGCGTGCAGTAAGCCACTACTGGGTAGGATTAAAGAGAAAGTGGACAGAACGCTAGTCACTTCAGACCACAACGCCATAACCTATTCTCTCTGTCTGGGTGAAAGTGCGGCAACAAGAATACGCACAGAAGACCAGCGAGGCGCAAACAAAGAGTTGGAATGAGTTCTGCTCGACACACGAGAGAGAAAACATGTGGGATGGAATCTATGGAGTCATCGGGAAAGCTCCAGAGACAAGAGGACATGCTCCTGAATGGTTTTAACGGCAAGACTGGGCAGAGTGCCCAGAATAATCAGCTGATCCAGATGATTCCGTGACAATAGATAAACCACACCACACGCGTCTCCGACAACTGATAGAGAGCGAAACTTTAGAAGAGCAAACAGCAAACGATCCCCTTTTTACCGAGGCAGGAGTGGAGGCCGTGCTTAACGTGCAAAATCTAAAGAAAGCCCCGGGACCGGATGATTTCCCGCCGATATTTATGTACCAGAGCTATTCGTAGCGAAAGGGAGATATTCATGGAAATTGCAAACAAATGCCTATCTATAGCGTATTTCCCCAAACAATGGAAGACGGCTCACTTCATCCTCAAGAAGCCAGGGAAAGACTTATCTTGCCATTAGTTTGGGAACTTTTCTTGATAGAGCAGCATATACTGCAGCTATGCAGGCAGGCCAATTAGACGGCGCGGCGCCCATACAATAGTGTTTGTTACCCTTTTTTCTTGGCTTGTGGATCTGAGACGTGGTCGCTTATATAGGCCTCATAAGAAGGCTCAAAGTCGCCCAAAGAGCGATGGAGCGTGCTATGCTCGGATTTTCCCTGCGTGATCGAATCAGAAATGAGGAGATCCGCAGGGGAACCAAAGTGACTGACATAGCCCGCAGAATCGCTAAAATCTAGTGGCAGTGGGCGGGGCACATAGCTTGCAGAGCTGATGGCTGCAGGGGTAGAAAATTTCTGGAAAAAGAGTAGCAACCACGAGCCGGAAGACGTGGTGTGGGCAGGCCTCCCACTAGGTGGACCGACGATCTGGAGGTGGTGGTTGCAGGAGGTGCCTGGATGCGAGCGCGAGCCCGGTCTTTGTGAAAATCCTTGGGGGAGGCCTGGCCTTGGGGGATCCAGCAGTGGATATCGTTCGGGCTGAAACGAACGAACACTTTTTTTCAATGACTGAGTGCATTGAATCCACCGGCATAAATGTGTGCCCAGGGAGCAAATTATTTATTTGGATAGTTGCAACATTCTTGCATCTTTGCAGGCACTTGTGAGTGACCCGAGTGCGTAGTGTGTGCTTATAGTCACAAGTGTGTTTGAGATGTCTTTGTTAATAATACTTAACTACTATAGTTTTTGCTTTGATTAATGCTCTCATTTTCGCTAAAATACTTTAAAGCTTATTAAAAAAAGGCTACTTTTTGCTAAAGCGCCAAAATTAATCGAATCTTGTTCACTTACTTTTGCTTACACGCCAAATCATTTTGAACTACAACCATGAATAACTACTAATATACCAATGAACTATAAAACTCAAAAAGCTCGAATTGCTAAAGTAACAAGTCATTCGAGTTCTTAAATAACAAAAAAATACTTAATGTTGTGAAAGCAAAAATATTTTGCCAGCAAAAAAACCCTTACGCGACACTTGTTGCAAAAACACTGAAAACACGTCGTTTTAGCAGCGACGAGGGCGGTGATTTTAGAAATACTTAAAATTTTCAGAGTGCTAAAGCGCCAAAAAAGTCATCGGATTGAGTTGAAACCTAGATAGATCGACGCAGAAAAAAAAATCCTATCCAACAATGTATATAACTCATTTTGGCCAAAATGGCGCTTTAGTCCTTTTTCCTTTCCACTGACGATATGAAATCACGCGGACCGCGGCGGAGCGCGGCGCAGTGTGATAATCGCCTTATTGCCATTATTACGTACTTCGCAACATTTAAACTACTAAGGCTGGGTTTCACCATCTTACTTTAACGTTGACAAATGTCAAAAATATGTCAAACTCCAAACAAAAAACACCGGTTATCGTTATAAATACAGGCTGTGGTTTTGTAAAACAATGAGTATCTCAGTGGTGATAGTACACATGAAAGTAATTACAAGAAAAATAGAAATAAAATATTAACTATTAATTAATAAAAAATCCTTGTTCAAACGTCCTAAAACTTTCGAGAAATTGCTTGTTACCGCTCGCACCACACCCGCGTACCCTGCTACACCACCGAGCGCATTCGGCCGCCGCCCCGGGAGTGCGGGGGGACTGACCGATAGCTCGTCCGCGTAATAATACAATTTTCCTGATTTCATGGATTTTTTCATGAAAATTTAAAATATATATTTTGTATTTTTTTTGGCATCAGTGTTGTGTATACTACCACCCCTGAGATGGGCGTTGTCTTATTAAACCACACCCTGTAGTTACGGCAGAGTTACGGTCAAGTTAGGTGGTGCAACTCCGCCTAAGTATATTCTTGAAATAATGAATACCGGCTTGGCTACATAAAACCGTAGTAGGTAATAATATCGTAGCCTCGTAGCTCGTAGCTACTCGTTGTAGTTCGTAGGTCAAATTCTCTCTTTAGCTGCGACAAAATCATAACGCACATTGAATTTTTTTTTCTTCTTTATGGCTCTCGCGGATTGTGTTTAGCACGCGACAGGGTCACATTTACATTAAATATTATGATTTGTTAAACGAAAATCAGTCTATAAATATGATTAGCTAATTTTGTAATAATTAGTTGAGTTGTTGAAAGGGGATAACGATGCAAAACAAGATAATCTCATCATTACCTACCTATAGGCGTCATCACTTCGTGTTTTTGCATTATCTAATTTTACCATTTTTTTATCGAGTATTTACTTCAACGTGACCTGTTTATCATTTTCATGTTTTTGTGTAGGATCCCTGCCATACCATCTCTAATTGAGAAATGTTTGGTTTATCGCTATCCCATTATTTCCGATTGTCTAAATTGGTATAGCGGTTTAGGTGTGCAAATTTAACATAGGTAGAGACTAGTTCGGTACTCCTGCCTAGTACGAGGCGAGTACACGAAAGAGAACATTCGCAAACAAACAGGTAGGTACAATTAATGTACGTACCTGTTTGAAAATTCAAACAAAGCAATTAAGCATAGTAATAATAGTTTTCAGAACAACTAAATTACATTGATTCAGTGCTACGAACTGCTGCTACGAGACAGCTACGAATGCTACGGGATTCGTAGACCCGTGAGGAAAATGTCGTAGCGGGTACACAAAATAGTAAAAGAAAATAATATGATAGACTGATAAAGTATTAGATCTAAATAATATCTTCTTTCCTGGGTATGAGTAACATAACGGCACAGCTATTTTATGAATCATTATTATCAGTTTTTGACGTAGTTTCTGATAAGTACTCGAGGATGATTATGATCAAGTTGGTTGTCACTTTGAAAAACTTTAAATTATCTAATAGCCCCTAGTGTTGATTCATCATAGTATGCTAGCACTCTCTTGAATAGAATCTATTTTTTGCATATACATTTATTGTGAAGCTTATAATTTCATAAAAACGTGGTATGAACTGTCAGCAAAGTCACCCTGTAGATAGACATTGGTTAATCTGGCTGGTCTCAAATGTGAAGATGGATGATCTAAGTTTACTTAATATGTTATTAAGGTCGTTCCATGATATTGACAACGCACTTCATGGACGAAGCTGACATCCTGGGGGACCGGATCGCTATTATGGCGAGCGGGCAGTTGCAATGCGTCGGCTCGCCATACTTCCTCAAGCGACACTACGGCGTCGGGTACACTCTGGTCATTGTCAAGGATGTTGACTTCCAGTTGGAAGCCTGCACGGAGATTTTAAGCAAATATATTCCAGGAACTACTGTTAAGGAAGATAGGGGTATGTGTTTGACTGAAATCTATATTCTATCTAACTCTATAATAATATTCTGTACTATGCTTAGGTACTATTTTATGCGAACCATATTTTTACTCAGTTGCTTTCCAAATTATTGCGAACACTGATTGAATACGTACTAGGTACATATGTATATTTTGTCTTCTAGGAACGGAAGTTACATACAATTTGACTAACGGTCGATCTCAAATATTCGAAACAATGTTATTGGACCTAGAAACAAATATGCAACGAATAAAATTCAAAAACTATGGATTAGTAGCAACGACCTTAGAGGATGTGTTTATGTCGTAAGTACATTTGCAATACCTAGTAAATTTTAAGCATTTATGTATTAGTGATAAGACCTGTATTGTACGCTTAGTATGCAAATAATAAATTAAAATGAAATCAATTTTATTCACATTGTACCAAATACCTCGATGTTGAAATATTTAATTGGTTTCAGAGTTGGATCTGATGTATCATCCACACAGTCAGAGTCAGATGAGGTGGAAACTGCAACTGAGTCATCGTATTACGACTTTGATTCATCTTCAATGGATAACTGTAAGTATTAAGTGTTATAATGTTATCTCTATTTATAAAAATAGAAACAAATGCTGAAAAGTATCAATAAAAACTATTTACAAGTTCTATAGTAGGTACTAATTTCTACATTCAGCCCTGCTTAATGGCATATCGTGCACTTTAGAACTCGGCCAGTGCATATGTCCCTAGTGCACTTCCGATTGTAAATGTTAGTCATCACATGGTGAATAACAGGTCACTTAACTTCAGAAATTGTTATCATTCGTTATCATCTTGATTGTATAGTAAGTAGTAAACAATTGACAATAAATTACAGAAGAATTTTAAAGCGATAACACAAATAAGTTGAAATAAAATATTTTAATTGTTGTAAATTGTACAAAAGAAATTGCTTCTTTTTGAAATATTAAGATAGCAATTATACCTACCTGCTCCTACCTATTATATTGTTTGCTTATGAAGTTAATTATAACAATGATGATTATGAAAACGAAAAAACGTAAGTCATCATTGTAGTTAGATTTTAAATAAATTAGGTATACTTATTCTATAGTTTGAATGTTTAGGTTCCTGTAAATCTTATTTTCAGTAACACAAGAACAGTCGATCAGTGGTTTTCGTTTGTTGGTGCAACATGTTTTGGCCGTCTGGCTGAAGCTGTCTCTGGTCTGGATCCGGTCCTGGGGCCTGATTCTGCTGCAGATTTTGGTACCGGTGCTACAAATGACCGCAACACTTGGAGTTATGGAATACATTTTCAGTTTGATACCAACTATACAGCGCAGGGCGCTATCGTTTGCCGTAGGGTACGTGAAATTTTAGAGAATATTCTTCAAAATAGATACGTACTTACTTCCCTATTCCTTTTATCTAACGTGACATGTATATTTTATATCCGACGTCTTTAGGTTGTTAATCCGCTTATCTTATACCTATCTAATTTATTATATTATTTAGGCATGGATATTTATTTAAGAGAGTAATATTATTAATTAATTATGAATATAAATCATAATAATAAATTGATTTTGCATTGTCATATAATAATATTCATTTGATAAATAATATGCGTTGCGTACATATTGTATTTTATAATGGTCCAATATCTTTATTGTTTAGTTACTCGCAAACGGAGAGCCTTTTGAGTTTCATCGGCAATTCCACATCATCGCTGGGGGCGCTAGCGACTGCAGCATACGAGATGATGATCAACTCGAGCGTCGTCGACACCATGTCGATTACCATGGTCAATGAACCGATTGATGAATATTATATGGAAAGGGTGAGTGTGTTTGTTTAAGATTTGGTTAGTATATACGAGAAATCACATAATAACTATGCCATACACCAGTCTGATGCCGACACTCTTAGGCCATTTTCGCCTGTAATTATTATTATGATATATTTTATACTATGTATTTATTTTTAGGCGGAACAAGGAGGAGTAGGACCACTGCGCCACACGGTTTTGTCGGGTGCCACTTTCACAGATGATTCGGTAACCGCATGGTTCAGCAACTTCGGCTACCACGACATTGCCACTTCGTTAGCCGCCGTTCACACCGCGCTTATCAAAGCTAAAAACGCTTCGTATGAAATCAACGTGTTCAACCATCCACTAGAAGTCAACTATGCTGATCAAGTACGTTCATAAACATGACCTTTACTATATGTGCCTTCAGGCTTGATCAAATGTGAACATTGGCATTCTCCGCTTATTCTGGGAATACTATTATTTTTGGTAGTTCATAAATTGATATTGCTATCTAATCTAATTTCTTCGCATGTTCTTATCAATTATGTGTTTAATAAATCAATACCCTTTCAATATAATAAGAAAAATATTTCTGTTATAGAGTGACCTTCAAATGCGGGTGACGATGCTAGCCATGCAACTGGCTTCCGGCATCGGGAGCAGTTTGGGTATTGCCAGTGCAGTTTTCGTCATGTTTTATATTAAGGTACGAGTACTTTAAAATAAACAGTCTTTATTTTGTGTAAGTCAGCAAGTCTTAACAAAGATAACATCGGATTATAATTTGATTAATGAATTGATATTGATTGATATGAGTAGGTACATATCGCTATGTATTTTTTAATGTACCTTTAAATCAAATAAATAAAAAGCAGTATATGCGGACTGATGGTAAAACATTTGAAAAAACTGGATACAAAAATCCTAAAATTATCTGGGTATCTGGGTACATAATATAATAATCTGGTATTTATAATATTACCCCAAAAGTGAATATAACTATGGCAAATAATATTGACTGTTTGTTTACATTTCCTACATATACTTCGGTAACGAATTCTCTGATAAAACTAGGAGCGCGTGTCTCGAGCGAAACTGCTGCAAAAGGCGGCCGGCATCCAGCCTGCAGTTCTATGGGGCAGCGCGGCTGTGTTCGACTGGCTGTGGTTCCTTGTGGTCTGCGTCACCATCGTCATCATTTGTGCTGCATTTGACGTCATGGGCCTCTCATCTGTCGACGAACTCGGTGAGTTTCGATTAAACCTATCACGTGGTTAGAGAGATGGACTTATCAGAGAGGTTCTAGGTTCAATTTCAATATTGCACAAAAGGTAAATTCCAATCAAGTAGGTACTTAGGTATCAAAGTGACTCATGTAGTATTTGAGATAGGCAAATACGAGTATGATTTCAATTTTGTACTAAGCTTGAAGATTTGATAACAAAGTGACTGGACACAATTTGAATATAGTGGTGCCGAATAGCCTAATAGATTCCAAAGGTCGCCGTTCGATTCCCGTGGACTGCTGGAACTGGCCCTCTGGGGTCTGTCTCTGTCTGAAAAATAAATGAATGTTACGGTATTTCCGGAATTATTATACTCGTAAGTAGGTACTAAATCAAACTACATGTAAACATTATCTAACTTTGTTGAAAACAGACTACTTACTTACATGTTGCAAATACCTGTTAAAGTTGGTTTGATTTGTTATAAGCAAGCTAAGTACCTAGTGGTGGCTTAAAAGTTCACTTAAGTGACACAGGTTCGATCCTGCCCTTTTACTTATCACAATTCACTCTACAGCTGGACCCCGATAGAAAAGTAAATATGATGTTTGCTTTGAATCACAATGCAATGGTATAAGCTCGATTCTATGGATAAATATGTTACGTATAGGTAAAGTTGTTCATGCGTAATAGACATTCACATTTTTTCCTAATATCTGAAATTTTTAATAATGGAATGCTCTATCAATATGTTTTGTTACGAAATGAAATGACGTAAATAATAATAAGTGGAAAAATCTTTTTATAGCAAAGACGTGACTCAAAGCATTAACTCGACAACAATCTATACAAATTGTAAATACAGATAAGGGACAATTTTGTTTTCCATCCTTTTCGTCGCTCTATCTACCCCCTTATACTTAAGTTTACAATTGTTTTCGATTGCTTGTGCAGGTCGCCTATACTTGTGCCTGATGGTGTACGGCGCTGCGATGGTGCCTCTGAACTACCTGTCTTCCCTCCTGTTCCAAGGCCCGGCACTTGGCTTCGTTGTCATATTCTTCATAAATGTACTCTTCGGTAAGCAGCTAAGTATAAGAAGTTTTTCTCATGCGACCATCATCATCATCAAACCTACTGCTAGTGTGAATGCTGCCTTATCCTTAATAATTTTCCTTTGGTAAATTAGTGAGAGCCTGATCGTGAACATTATTAATTATCAAAATTATTATTTAATTTTTAACGTTAAGAGTTGCATCTCAAACTAAATTGTAAATGTAATAGAAAGGTCGTGGGTTCGATTTCTGCCTTAGGCAGCTCGATTTTTTCAAGTTATTTATAATTTTACAATTTATCAACATTATATCATATTGTCACACATGAATCATCTATATTAAAATATCAAACGATAGTATTATGCGTGCCATCGGCCAATCTAATCAGCATCACCGATATTTTATTCGTCACGTGTACTGCCTACCATCCATAACTTATTTATACTACTAAATACTGTGGGCAGTGCCCATCCACATACGAGTATTGTTTTTATTTTATGATCCTGACTTCATGAAACAAATTCTGGCACTAGGTACTTTTTAGATTTATATCACCTCAATAATGATTCGGTAGATCATGTTCATACTAAACACACAATCATAAAGTATGCACGTAGTCCTGTATGTAGACCGGTATCTCCTACGTAATATTATGTCCGATGCATGATGTTTTAGTAAATACAATTATTTATCTTTAATCTCAGAATTGTTTGATTTTAATGAGTCATATTTGATAGGAAATATGGGGGCTCAGATCGTGGACGCACTGTCATCGCCGCACCTAAAAACCGCAGAGGCGGCGAGGATCCTGGACTATGTACTGCAGTTCTTTCCACTCTACAGTCTCGTAACGTCTGTCAGGTAAAGATCTAACAAATCGATAGTTCTGACATAATACTTGTCCCGTGTGTGTTTCAGACCGTCAGCTAAGTCAGGTCTGATATGCCTTTTCAACTTCAAATAAATAAAGCAACGAGTCGAAGAGTTAACGAACCATACACGTTCGTTTCAGCCGAAAGACGTCCACTGCTGGAAAAAGGCCTCCCCAAGGTTTTCCACAAAGACCGGTCCTGCGCCACCCGCATCCATGCACCTCCCGCGACGTTCACCAAATCGTCGGTTCACCTAGTGGGAGGCCTGCCCACACTACGTCTTCCGGCTCGTGGTCGCCACTAGAGAACTTTTCTGCCCCAGCGGCCATTAGCTCTACGAGCTATGTGCCCTGCCTGGGCTATGTCAGTCACTTTGGTTCTCCTGCGGATCTCCTTGTTTCTGATTCGATCACTAAGTATACCTACTATACACATTCATAACGAAAAATGCAGTGATAAATCTTTGTAACACAAAAATAAGGATGGGGTCTAAACCTTATGGAACTTTCCTTAAGGAAGGACCAGTATAATTAAATTGATTTTAAACGATATATAAAATTGTATGAGTCCTACTAACTTCTGTGTTTATGTTTTCAGACTATTGAATCAGTTCGGCATGTTAGAGAGCTCGTGCCTACAAAGCTGTGGATTCTTACAGAACATTATGAACATACCAGAGTGCAATATGACTGTTATGTGCGATCTCTATGAAGAATGCTGTAGTAAGATAAATGTTTTGGATTATTTTGCAATACCCAATCGCCCTATTTCTTCGTTTTTATGTTCTTCGTATAAAACTACTTATCTACTTACCTTCCTAAAGTAATTCAAGCTTTACATTCAGATCACAGTAGTTTCTATGGTAATATTTATATAGATTTAGTATTACGAGTAGGTATAATAGCATAATATGTGAAGCAGGTTGGGCTAGTTTGAGTTAAAGTTCTATCTATTAACAGATTTAGTATTATAATTTTTAATTTTTCAGTTCCTGCAGACCCATACTGGGCCTGGGACGGTGGCATTATGCGATATGTAACTGTCATGCTGATCACCTGTCTTGTATTGTGGGGAATACTCATGATTATAGAGTACGACGTTATTAAGAAGGTAAAGTATATTTATAATATTTATTTACAGTTAATTGATCACTTTTAGCCTTTACTACACCACGCGCGTTCAGTGTGGTAGTGGTGGTGAAATAAATTGCGTTAAATTCTATAAAATATACATTAAATGATGTTGTAGATAATCAGACGAGAGAAGAAACCACCACAAGTTGACGAAAGCACACTAGACGAGGACGTATTGGACGAAGAGAAGCACGTCGCGCGCATCGGCTCCGACCTCTCTCAGCACAGCCTCGTGGCGCGCGGGCTCTCCAAGTACTACGGCAAGCACCTGGCCGTCAATCAAGTGTCCTTCAGTAAGCCACACCATACATCATCATCATCATTTTCAGCCATAGGACGTCCACTGCTGAACATAGGCCTCTCCCAATGATTTTCACAATGGCCGGTTGGGGGCGGCCTGCATCCAGCATCCAGGTAGCGGACCTTTATGAGGTCGTCGGTCCACCTTGTGGGTTGGCCGTCCAACGCTGCACTGTCCTCAGTAAGTCACGTAGCTTTTAAATTATTAGATGTTACCAAACGTTTCGGTCTCTCAGACCATCTTGCTATAGGTTTTGTTTGCCTCCTTGGGAGCAGGACTATTTTTTTCGCAAGCAAAAATCTTGGTTACTATCGTAGATTTCCATTCCATCCTATTATTTTTGCACAGGCCTCTTGGAGACAAAACCAAATCGAAACCGAATGGGGGTCAATCAATATAGACCACTATTAACTCTTGTGTATTAATTTACCCTATTTTGTATCTACAATTAATGTCTTATACGTGTTTAATCCTACCCTAAACTGTTACTTAGGCCTATAAACCTACTTGCGTATAACAGGCGTAAGCGACTCTGAATGCTTCGGTCTGCTGGGGGTGAACGGAGCCGGCAAGACCACCACGTTCAAGATGCTAATGGGCGACGAGACCGTCTCCAGCGGAGACGCGTTCGTCAGTGGCCACTCTGTCAGGAAGGACATCACACGTGTTCATGAAAATATCGGTAAGTGTTACCAGTGTTATTGTTTAAAAAAAGTGTCATGTCAGTTATGAGGAATTTACACTTACTTAAGTAAATCAATCAATAAGTTGTTGCTGAAAGGAACTTGCTAATATGCTATTGTTATTGACTATTGTCAGTAAAACCTATCTTTTTTTAACTTAAGGCATCAGTGGTTTCGTAATAATATTATTTACTATATTTTCTTTCCTAGGATACTGCCCGCAGTTCGACGCCGTATTCGGCGAACTGACGGGCCGTGAGACGTTACTTTTGTTCTCGCTGCTCCGCGGGCTCAGCGCCAGCCGCGCGGACGCTCGCACGCACGCGCTGGCGCATGCGCTCGGCTTCACCAAGCACTTGAACAAACGGGTGAGTACCATCAAGAAGTCCGTCTCCTGCAGGCAGGGATGTTATGGATATCCGTAACCGTAACCGAAACTTTCGGATATCCGAAATAAAACAATATCCGAAACCGTAACCGATTCAAAAGTGTCGGATAGTTTCGGATGTAGGTAGTTTAAATTGTTTTTGTATCGCATTATCATAGCTGGGCACCGTTAATCAAATAGTTAACTTCGTTAATCGTTAAACCGTTAATAAAAAAATTAACTTCGTTAAACGTTAAAACGTTATATTTCGCAAGACTTAACGCAAGTTAACGTTAATCGTTAATCCGTTAACACATGATAATAAAACGAAAAAAATAATTGTAAGTATGCAAGGTTCAAATAATTTCGTAAGCTTGTATCGCGCATGGAATTTATTCCTCTTTTATGTTTGCGCTACAAGCTTTCGAAATTATTTGAACCTTGCATAAGTACAATTATTTTTTTCATTTTAGTACAACTGCATTTCAAAATAAAAGCTTGTTTTAAAAAAGTTCTATTTTATTATAATGTTATTTTACACTTTTTAAGGTTCCGTAGTCCTGACAAGGAAGTAAGGAACCCTTACAGTTTCGATATGTTTGTCTGTCTGTCTGTCCGAGGATTTGCTTGGAAACTATTGGCACTAGAGAGCTGTAATTTTGTGGAGGTATTACGACAAAACATGTAAAGTGGGGATGATTTTTTTTTCATCTTCTACCACATCGTGTGGGGTATTTGCTTTTGAAATGGATTAGGGGTTTCTAAGACTATTTTTCGATTTAGGGATCTGTTTGCAAATTATTAAAGTTTAAAGTGCCAATTTTTGTTCGAGTAGGGCGTCCCCCCCCCCCCTCTAAAAACTAAACTGTTGGCTTGAAAAATTGGAAAAATTTGTAATAATACTGCTTTTTATGAACTTTCAAGGAAAACTATAACGGTTAAGATACATCAGTTCATTTAAAAGTAATAGTCATTATTGACTCATGTATTATAAAATTTCTTAATCAGTAAAAATTCCTTAGAAGAAAATATGAAAGTGACTTTAGTTAGATGAAGTAATTGATTGCTTCTGAAATATATTGTGGTAACGACGGACAACTACGGAACCCTACACTGCGCGTGCCACGACACGTACTTGGACAATTTAGCACCAAAGTGCTCGAAAAGACAAATCCAACAAACCCAAACTCGATAAGTTTTCACCGTTTCGTTTAGGAATTCCTATAGCCACTTCCTGACTCCATCATCAGAACCCTGGACATCATCTAGTACTAAAGTGCTCGAAAAGACAAATCCAAATCCAATGAACCCAAATTTGATGCGATTCCGCCATTTCATTTAGGAGTTCCTATGGCCACCTCCTGACTCTACCATCAGACTAGGTCAATAGTACCATAACATTGCATTGTCATTGTATTTACATAAGTATACCAAATTTCAGCTCAATCTGTTGAGAAAAACTGGTCTTAAATTCAGTTGCAAGATTTGTCCCACAAGTGAAGTCAATATAAAGCTTGTAAATAAATAAATAAAAAATAGAATTTTCTTATATCGTTATATATCGTTTCGTTAGTGATATGGTTACAAAAACTGTTGTTTTGGCTTCTGGAAGTTCTGGAAGCCCGAACGTACTTGTCAGAACACATTTTTCTAGCGTTTTTCAGCGTGCCTGCTGTATCTTTTTGGTAAATAGTAGGTACTGGATTAACGATTAACGGACTTAGGATAATTTAACGGAAGTTAACGAGTCCGTTAACATTTTTCAAAGTTAACTTAAAAGTTAATCCGTTAATAGAAATGTTAACTTCGTTAATTAACGATTAACGGATTAACGAGTTAATGCCTAGCTATGCGCATTATATGTAAAGGCATAACAGCCTGATTTACCTTTATAATGCCATCTAGAATCAATTTTTATTACTTTTTATTCGATGTAAAGTGTGCGACCATGAATGAACCGTATTGGACAACTATTGCAAATTTCATTCTAAAGCACAGATATCCGTAACCGTTATAATATTATTCCTATATCCGTAACCGTATCCATAACCGAAACTAGGTAGGTACATATCATCCATAACATCCCTAACTGCAGGTCACCGGCCGTCAACGAACATGCAACAGGCTCGTTCGTGACTTCGTCTATAATGAAGTGACCTTAAGTTTATCACTCAATGAAATCTGTGATCTGGTTTTATTTATCGGAGGACAGAGATTATGTGCAAGCATGAGTTTCTTCCGTGTTCAAATAATTGGACTGAAATAATTATTAAGAAGTACGTAACATACCTTAACTGTTATTTCGCATTTAACGTCTAGTCTTTTTACTGTTTTTTTTTTGGTTTCAGGTAAACCAGTATTCAGGGGGCAACAAACGCAAATTGAGCACAGCGGTAGCCTTACTGGGCCGCACTCGGTTGGTGTTCGTCGACGAACCCACCACTGGCGTCGACCCTGCGGCTAAACGACAGGTAACAAAATTAGGGGTTTTTTCTATGATCTGAGGGTTTTTACCATTATTAGTTTAACATGTGAGTTGGTTGGAACCCGGCTAGTTTAGGTTTTATTGGAAAGGATATCGGCAACTATGGGTTTTGGAAAGTTAGGTTTTCCTAAAGGGTTTTCCGGAAAATGAGGTTTCCAAAAGTAAGGTTTTCAGCAAGTAAGGGTTTGTTTTTAAGTCAAGTTTTCGACAAGTTTGACTTCCAGAAATTTGAAAAATTAAGTTTTTGCAACGTAGATTTTTGGGAAGTGAGGTTTTCTTTTCGTAAGGTAAATCTTTTCGGACAGTTGAAATTTCAGAAAGTCGGGTTTTCGGAAAACTAGGTTTGTGGAAAGTTATGTTTCCAAAATCAAATACGATAGTATAGTAATACTCCTTAATATACTCCTAATCGTTAAATTTTATGGGGGTATGTTTAGGTATGGCGTGCTATCCGAGGCGCCCAGCGTTCAGGCAGAGGCGTGGTGCTGACGTCACATAGCATGGAGGAGTGCGAGGCGCTATGCTCGCGCCTCACCATCATGGTCAACGGCCGCTTCCAGTGCCTCGGCACCCCTCAACACCTGAAAAACAAGTATTCTGAAGGTACGTGGCTTTGGAAGGTGGGCATTGTTAGTAATATGGCGTACCTACTTACCTTGTACGAAAAGAAAATCTATTAAAAGACAGGTTCACTTGTATTTGATTGATAAAAACTTTTGTACAGGCACCTACAGATTTTGATTTAAATTAAATAAATAAGTAACTTATTATGATACAACATCAGACTTAAATGACACTCCTGATAGTAGAGCAGTATTTGTGATACTAGTCCCAACTACCTTTTATTTCAAAATCATCATCTTAATATTGTCTCATTTCAGGTTTCACTTTAACTATTAAAATGAGACAAGAAGAGGAGCAAGCATCAACTAGTTCATGCATTGTTCAGAGACCTGTAGATACGGTCAAACAATTCGTCGAATCTAACTTCATTAACCCAAAACTTATGTAAGTATTTAAAAAAATCCATAGTGTGATACTACGGCGATTGGTATATGTTTTTACCACTATTAAAATATTTTATCAATTCCTTTCCAGGGAAGAGTATCAAGGTTTGCTGACATACTACTTGCCCGACCGCAGCATCGCATGGTCAAGAATGTTTGGAATCATGGAGCAAGCCAAGAGAGACCTCCAAGTGGAGGACTACAGCATTTCCCAAACCACTTTAGAACAGATCTTCCTACAATTTACCAAATATCAACAAGAGGCTGCAATTCAATAATTCA
Source organism: Ostrinia nubilalis (assembly GCF_963855985.1). Classification (NCBI taxonomy): domain Eukaryota; kingdom Metazoa; phylum Arthropoda; class Insecta; order Lepidoptera; family Crambidae; genus Ostrinia; species Ostrinia nubilalis. The sequence goes on along the minus strand of NC_087096.1, from coordinate 8,054,866 downwards.
AAGCTTTACTTCAATATCTGAGAAGAATCAAAGATGTGTCGCTCTCTAATCTAGTTAGCAAGATTTCATGGTACAGCTTACATAGAGCGTGGTATATTGTGATAGGCAGACTTACGTTTGCCACATTTATTTATTTCGACATTTAGTTAAACTTTAGGTAGGTACAATATCTTCTCTATAGTCTAAAGTAGTTCTTAGAACCTTAAGTACTTAATATTGTTTGTCTATATGCTTTGAATAAGATAAGTATTATGCTTATTATAGATAATTCTATTGAATTATTTTAAGTAGAATTTTTTCGTGTTTGTAGTAGTAGTAGGAGAATTTTACTAATTACGGGAATAAGTTATCTTTCCTGAAGGGCTGGCACTAATGCGGTGTTAAATATTTAATTTGCTAGAAAATATGCAGTATGATATACTGCTATAGGTATAAGTTAGGTAAGTAAGTAATAATAGGTAGGTACATATTAAAATATGTTATTGCTATTTTTTCTATCTAAATAAGTACCGTTGTTACCGATATATTGTCCGTTAAATCAGCATTTTTATATTTTTACAATGTCCCTCTGAAAGTATTATAAAATCAGATAAAAACATACTTAGATTTTTTGTATACCTATATTTTTTAACTTTTTATAAATAATACATTGAATTCGGTAAATAATATTGTATTTTATTAAAAATCGTCTATAAACGCTACACAGTATAAATACCATCCTTAAATAAATACACGATTAAGTATGAATAAATGAATGTTGGTAAGTACGAGACCCCTTCATTAATCGGAATAATACAAAATAATCACATTGCATTACTACTTAATAATTATGCAAAATAAATCGCGAGGTAGAATGAGATTCACTGAAAACTCAAAACAAGAGTATATTCGAAGTAACATTCAAAATCCATATGTTTATTTATCGTTATAACGATAATACAAATCGAAGGATCAAATACTTATTTTTAAAGCATTAGAATTTGAATTTTCACAAGGAATAGTACAAATCATATATCAATATACAATTTCTATACATTGGTATGTAAATTAAAATTCTAATACATGTCAGATGATGCCTATAATGTCTAAATAATGTCTAATACCAGGGTTGGCGCTTTATTCGTAAAAATACACACAACAGAAGAAGAATGATTCAAAGTATGCCTCTTCATGAGAAACCAAAGAAGCTTGGGGATACCAAGCTATTTTTAGATATTTTAGATGACTGACGTGTTTTATTACTCAGATAATGTACTATAATACGCATTAACGTATGTTTGATATTATTATTCTGATCTGTTACTTAATGAATAGTTTTATAAATAATACAATTAATTCTATCAAGATCCACATTTTCACTAGTTAGGTGAACGATTATTTAAGTACATACAAAAATAATTTTTAAAAATATAATACTGAAAAAATATTTATTTATCACTTCCTGAAAGAGTGCATACATACAAAGTTATTATAATTCAAATAATAGGAACGTGTGTTCGTAATTTAAAATAGCATTATTAAAATAAATATGTACTGAAAAACGGCAGTAAAAATCGATCACAATTAACATCACACTTGTACATTTGCATTGTATACAAATACGCACAGCTTTCAAACTAAAAAAGAGCATACATGTGCATAATTTGAAATGGCAAACATCTATATGGCAAATTATTTAATAACCGATATAACTATTTATCACATAATAGTTTGAATAAATAACACATATTAGTATCATATACAATAATGTTTAAAGCACGGCAATTATAACTATACTATATTATATTTGTACACGTCGTCCTATGCATGAGTGCTGTAAAAGTAGAATATCAATAATCTTCAAAGTTTGATTTCTGTATTGTGTAGGTGAAATAAAGTAATTTCATCGGTAGACACCAGATTATTTGAAATTACATTTCAATATCGTCATTGAATGTGTCGCTGCGAAGTTATTAAAACATTTCAAGATCGTTTCATTCACGAAGACGCGCCCCATCATTCTTCCGCTAATGTTTGAGTATTATCGGTACACGCTAAATTATCCATGAGTGCACACGCACACTACAATAAAGACGCTCGGATTGCTCGGATCAAACTCCCCGCACCCCGCGCTTCCCTCGACCAAAAATTGGTGAGCCGCGTCTTCATGGATGAAACGATCTATAATAGTCACTCTAACTACCTAATGTAGATTAAACTACGAGTCTGACAGAAAAAAAACTGGTCATTGAGCTGATTGTCTAATCAAATCTATCTTATAGAAACCCCGTGCATCATGAATGATGGCGCAAAAGACAACACATACTACAATCGAATCCAATTGAAATGTCTCAAACTTTTAAGGGCCTAATCGGTTAGATTCTCTAGAAAACCGATGGCTTCATAGTCTCGGCAAGGCTGTATTCCTATTGTATACAAACTAAACAATAGAAATAATTTTCAGTCAGGTCTGCACCATTTATAGAAAAAAATAATAGTATTAAAATATAATGCTATTAAATTGAGAAAAAACTCAGGACGAGATTTTAGGCAAGATTACGACTGAAGTAGGTACGCGCTATATCGAATGGTGTGAAAGTAAATTACCAAAAATAGTGAGTATACAATATTTATTATGTATACTTATCTACTAACGACATTGTACTGAAACGAATTTATCATTTCGATTTCAATTCAATTTAGAAAAAGTTCGAGGCACCAGACGTAGCGTAACAGCCCCCAAACAGTATCAAATGCGATAACAACAACATTTAATAGATTTCCTAAATATAAGTGCCTAAAAGTCATTTTAAATACAGATATATAAAATGCTACACATAAGGTACTTTTGTTGTCTATATTATGTATACTACTACACTCGCGAGCAAAACTATGGAATCACTTACATGAAGTTGTTTCCACGCGAACTTGTGTACTAACGATTTTGTTAGTAACAAAAAAAATAGCACCATTTTAAAGATTAAACTTTTATCTTTAAATTGATACCAAATTCATTTAAATCACACCAGTATTTAAAAAGATATCCCGGCTGATGTGAAGAAGTAACGAAAAAGACATGTATGAACTGTTTGATACGTCGCGAGTTGCGGCCTATTTACCCCCTATAAAAGCACGCGTTTTTAGATTTTTGCTTTCACACGTTGATTCATACACATCTCCGCTTCTTTTGACACTTTACCTGGGATTCTACACCTTCAGAAGCAGCACAAATCGTTGCACTATTGCAAGAAAGGCTCAGCCAGCGGGCTGTCGCACGTCAGCGCCACATAAGCCAGTCCTGGGTTTCGAAAGTTTCAAGACGCTTTCGGGAGACTAGTGGCTTTATCCCGATACCAAGTTCTGAACAGCGCCGGTGCACATCGCAGAGGGAAGACCGTTTTTTCATGTCAACCTCTCTATGAAATCGTCATTTGACTGGAATCGATGTCCATCAAGAGCTCAGAAATGTTCGTAAGATAGCTGTTAGCAAGTGGACAGTTCGTCTAAGATATAAGCAATAGAATTTGACTCCAAAAAGGCCTGCCACAGGCTCGAAACTGACGGCAGGTCACCGATAAGCACCCTTTCAATTTGCTCGTACACATCTCGATGGGAAGACGAGTAATGGAGGCGAGTTCTGTTCTCCGATGAATGCAAACTGTGTTTGCAGGGCAGCAGTCGAAGAGGTCGGGTTTATAGGCGGCCTGAGGAGCGATTTGTGCAGTGCTGGTTCGCTGAAACAGTGGCTTATGGGGGTGGCTTGCTCGACTTAACATCGAGATGTGTACGAGCAAATTGAAAGCGTACTTATCGGTGACCTGCCGTCAGTTTCGAGCTTGTGGCAGGCCTTTTTGGAGTTAAATTCTATTGCTTATGTCTTAGACAAACTGTCTACTCGCTAACAGCTATCCTACGAACATTTTTGAGCTCTTACTGGACGTCGATTCCAGTCAAATGACAATTTCATAGAGAGGTTGACATGAAAAAACGGTCTTCCCTCTGCGATGTGCGCCGGCGCTGTTCAGAACTTGGTCTCAGGATAAAGCCACCAGTCTCCCGAAAGCGTCTTAAAACTTTCGAAACCCAGGACTGGCTTATGTGGCGCTGACGTGCGCCAGCCCGCTGGCTGAGCCCTTCTTGCAATAGTGCAACGATTTGTGCTGCTTCTGAAGGTGTAGAATCCCAGGTAAAGTGTCAAAAGAAGCGGAGATGTGTATAAATCAACGTGTGAAAGCAAAATTACGAAAACGCGTGCTTTTATAGGGGGTAAATAGGCCGCAACTCACGACGTATCAAACAGTTCATACATGTCTTTTTCGTTACTTCTTCACATCAGCCGCGATATCTTTTTAAATACTGGTGTGATTTAAATGAATTTGGTATCAATTTAAAGATAAAAGTTTAATCTTTAAAATGGTGCCACTTTTTTTGTTCCTCACAAATTCGTTAGTACACAAGATCGCGTGGAAACAACTTCATGTAAGTGATTCCATACTTTTGCTCGCGAGTGTATATACGTACAGTTTGTTTCTAAATTTTATCATACGTAATGTGTTTCATTTCAAAAACACATGAGTATACTCATTGCATTAAAAAGTACTAAAATGTTATGGTGTACTAATTTCAAATACTATTGTATTAAAAAGTATAATCGATATAATCATACGAACGTAATTATTAAAGCTTAATCTGTAGGTAGTTAAGTATCATTATTGTGACAAATAAGTACATCCTTTTTATTGCTGAATTAAAAAATAAATATAGTTTAAAACGTTAAAATATACAGTTGAATACGTTCCGCCCAGGTCGTTTTGATTACGGAAAAACATACCACTTCACAAACATCCCCGGATTTAATGTCACAGGGACAAAGTTGTCCGTATTCCCAGATCCATCCATCTCTCTCTAACATACCAAGATGGTATCATGAGCGACGGCAACGGATAGACTCGAAAATAGGGATTGGCGCTAGTGTAATTTGTTGAATTGAAAACAAAATCAGATCTATGTAGGTTCGAATTCTGAAACGACGCTCAAAACCATTTTAAACTATAGGTCTAGCGGTCAATAAATAACAACTGTCTACAGCATTTTTGCGCACGGGTTATGCATAGCTTATTTTTATTGCTTTAATACCTAGAAATAAGAATAACAACAAAAATTTGTTCTGAATTTGCTTTTATGTATAAAAATAGAAAAAATCATATCAATGAATGTATGAAACATGAACATAGAGATGATTTAATTTGTTGCCAAATATTTTTTTTTCTTTCTTTCTTTCATTCTTTCTAATTATTAAAACATACCAAACATCCATTTAAGATTCATTCTCACAAGAGAAAATTTAAAATAGAGTCCAAATATTTATTAAAAATGAAAAGTTCTAATTTCCTGTCATGTTCCATAGAAGATTTTTCTCATAAAAATCTAACTCTATCATGCTTTCAGTATACTGGCCTTGGTAACGTCGTCTCTCAAATCCCACTATATTTTGATGAAAGCGTGACCCTTGTTCTTGCGAATAAGCCCCCATAATTATCTATAAATATATCCCAATGAGAATGTGACGTGCATCTTTAGAGACATTCTACTATGAAGATGGAAAATTCAAATCGCTGTAACTCTTTAAAAAGCAAATATTTTCGATTTGTAATCGCACTTTTTTATATAAATTTGCTCATATAATCAGAATATAATAAGTAAAATCCATGCGCAAAAAAAATTTTTTTTTTGTTGTCCGGTGTAATAGGTCACAGTGCTTGAGATGAAAGGCACGGTATGGTGTTTTTGTAACGTCAAACGTTAGCGAAACTTCAGATCTCCTTCAAATTATGCTCTGTCACGTCATATTAATGTCTATGTCACCCCTCCCGTGCCGATCCCATCCCCACTGAGTTAAGTGCTACATTGTTAGATTTAATATCGTGGTTCCATTCATAATACAAGTCGTAATTGCCATTTATATGACATATGATGTATGTGACCGTCTTCCTACAACGCCACTGGTGCACGTCACACACATCATTTAAAACAATAGTGTACAAAGTGTACACACATTACATTTCAAGAGTATAAAACTATAAGATAAGCGTAATTTCTCAAACTACCGCTGGTCTTTATTTACAAAAACTAGGATTCATCGACGAATGTTATTCAATGTTACCTTGTAATCTGGTGAACCTTAGAAATACCTGTTCGAGTGTGGTCTGCGATACGGAATAGTCTTCTATGGAGAACTTTGTCCTGGCCTCTTCCATCACGTGGAATACGCGCCACCAGGGCAAGTCTGCGTCGTTGAGGTAGTACGTGCTGATTCCGAGGTACGTTTCACTGTAATAATAAGTAAATGTTTGTTATTCCGGCTTAATTTGAGCCGAAGATCCTGTCTATACAGGACAGGTAGTACAGTGGTGGGACAAGAGTAAACGGCATATTACTCGTATAATGTTGTACTTACATAAGTTTCGCATCACTAAAATTTTCATTGATGTACTGGTTTACATTGGCTACGTTTTTATCTCTATCTGGTTCTGTTTTGCATTTGACTATTAGGGTGTATCCTGTAACAAACAAACAATGTTTTTACGACAACTGTAGCTAAATAAATCTTACAAGGTCATTGATCTGCCAGATTCGGTTGCGGGTTCGAATTCCAATAAAGACAGCTGCAAGTATAAAGTACTGTAAAGCTTCTCTAGAGCTCTCACGACACTTTCAAGTTATTGTTTAATTAGTAGGATTATTCAGCATTATACTACATACTACTTAATCTATCTGTGGACAATGGTGCTGATTACAATGTTACTCAATCTAGTAGCTTAAGATATAATAATAATAATAATAAATACACTTTATTGCACACCAAAGATAAGAACAGAAATAAAAGGAACACACAAGGTACAACTAGGCGGTCTTATCGCTATTAAGCGATCTCTTCCAGACAACAGTTACTTAAAAAAAAAAAATATGAAGGGGAAGGCGGTGTCGACACTAAAGAAATAAATGTAAACAAAAGGCATAAAATTTAAACCAAAATAATACATACAAATAATACACAAAAATATATTAATATATACATAATTATATAAAATTTAATATATACCTACATACACATACAATTTTTGATACGAACCAAAGATAGAACTAGATAGCCAGCAGAAAATAGGTGGGAATTTTAAGAAGCTAAAAGGAATACAGATGTTGGGAAATTAAGGTAGTAGCGTGAGGAAGTGAGATTTGAGTCTTTTCTTAAAAGTAGGAAGTGACTCAGATTTCCGAATAGACATCGGCAAGGCGTTCCAGTATAATCCCACAATGTAATTGAACCAAATAAAGAGAAAAAAATAAAGAATATTAACACAATAAGGGCCTCGCCGGTGCTCCACCCAGAAAACGCTTGCAATCCGCCGCCAGTGTGGCAAGGGCATAAGTTTTAAGAAAAGTTCTGTGGTGGTGCTCACCTTGGGAGAACTTGCTCTTCAAGTGCTGCAGCGGGCCCAGGCAGTACAGGCGTCCATTGACCATGACGGTGAGGCGCGAGCACAGCGCCTCGCACTCCTCCATGCTGTGTGACGTCAGCACGATACTGCGGCCCGCCGACACGCCGTCGCTTATGCACGACCACACGAGCCGCTTTGACGCTGGGTCCATACCTAGCAAACAAAGCAGAGGGTGTAGCTGAAAGTATTTTTGTAAGAAGTATGTTGGTAGTGGAGCGGTGCGGGCAGTGACTTGTGTGTGACGTAACAACAATACCCTCCCGCACCGTTTCGCTACCACAGAATTCTACATAGTTATGCCACAGAATAATAAATAAGTACTACGCACAGAAAGTTCTCTTCGCGAATGTGTTTAAAAATGAACGTCGAATGAGAACCCCCAGCTAGCACTTTCCGGAGGCGATATACAACATTTGGTTACCCAAAGACATACCGCTGTTCTTGTCTGGATTACTGATCATAAATGCTACTAATTAATAAATATCTATTTCATCTTACCTGTCGTTGGTTCATCTAAGAAAACTAATGGTGAATCGCCAAGTAGCGCGACAGCTGTGCTGATTTTTCTTTTAGTACCTCCACTACATTCTTGCACCTGTAAATGTAACAACGTTGGATTAAGACCGATGCAGTTTTCTTTCATCATTAAAAGAGACCTTCCGAACATATTGCATTGATAAACGTAACAAAAATGTGCAACTTACTTTCTTATCATAATGTCTTAAGAATCCAAGCGTCGTAGCAAGATGCAATGCTCTCATCGCTCCGGTTTTCGGCGGTATCCCGCGAAGAAGACAAAATATACGCAACGTTTCCCGCGCCGTTAAGTTGTCGAATAGAGCGTCGAATTGGGGACAGTATCCTGTGTGAACAGATATTGGACCTTTAAAATTATTGTGTAGTAGTACACTTGAAAAGTTATGAGACCAATCACATGTCAGAATCTAAGAACCTACGATAAGAGCGCGACAAACGCATGACAGATGCGCTGCCAATAATTTCATACTATATGACAGCCGATGCCTGCCTTTACATTATGGTGCGTCCACATTGGGCGAACGGGCTCGCGCGGCACGCTGGTCATCCTGCTCACCCTGCTCTTGAGTGAGCAGGATGCCGCGCGAGCCAGTTCGCCCAATGTGGACGAGCTATTATAAAACCGCCGCTGCCGCGCTGTTGTCGAGCTTCTCACGCCCTAATGTGAAAGCGGCCTTAGAAAGACTGAATCGAGTTTTCAGAGGTGTTTTGTAATATGGATTTAAATGATCGGATAATGATGATGATGTGCTAGTGTACCTATGTGGCGATGCACGTCCTGTATGTTGGTCTTGATAGATAGCCCGTGCACGTGCGCGTCGCCACTGGAGATGTGAGCATCGCCCGTGAGCATCCGGAAAGTGCTTGTCTTGCCTGCGCCGTTCACGCCTAGAAGCCCGAAGCATTCCGCCTTGCGCACCGCTGTAAGGACATAAAAATACATAGACATTCAATATACTATATTTATTTAATTTGCATATGAAACCTATTAAATGACACCCAGAGGAGTGCACCTTTAAATTGACCTGCAGGATTGAATTATGGCGTGTAGGTTGAAAATTTAATAGGGACCATCCATAGGATTAAAGTGAGATAGACCGCATTAATTTATTTCCTAAATGGAAAAGTACCGAATAATAAACTTACCGAACGTCAACCTGTTAACTGCTAAGAACTTCTGGTAATACTTGGTAAGGTCCTTGCACACGAGGCTGTATTGGCCGAGCTCGGATCTAGTGAGCGCTTGCACAAAGCGGCGCTCCGCTACCACGTCACTGTCTTCCTCTGAAGATACCGGCGGCGCCGGCTTCGGACTTGACGAGTAAAACACCTGATGATAAAAAGTATATAATAATTATAGAAATAACGATAGTAGACTCGCTGACTTATTTAAAAGAACCTGAAGTTACGAGCAAAAACATCTACTTGAATTACTCATTGCAAGAAATTAAAGAAAAAACTACTTACCTATGCAAACATACTTAACTTACTGGTCACCATGTTTAAAATAAATATTACAAATATATCCTATCAAGGAGTAGCTTATTTAAATATATCAGTTTTTGATCCTTCTTGTTATGGATGATTATTATAACAGGGCTATTAATAAAATACATGGATAATAATTAAAATTGTTACACTATAGTGAGGTGATATCTTTTTTCCTTACCTTATTCATGAGTTTGTACTCTTTGATTAGCAGCAAGGTTAGCGCCAAAATTCCAACTAGACTCATCATGAACAGATATCGCCCGATGCCGGGTTCACTCCACTTCAGAAATGGGTCGTCTTCGACTGCAAATAAATCGTAGATTATACTAAAACAATTATTTGTGCTACAAAAATAATTATTTGTACGGCCATATACACAAACAATCAACTAGAGAATACATAAAAGACAACAAAAAAGAAGTGAAAAGCATACGCTGCGGAAGACGACGACTGACGCGCATTTTTACACAATATTGCAAAATCGGTATACAGGGTGGGGTTTTGTAAAACAACGCCCATCTCAGGGGTGGGTGTAGTACACATGAAAGTAATTACAATGGATTTTTGGCATCAGTGTCGTGTATACTACTACCCTGTATACCGATATATTCCATTAGTCAAAACGTAAGTTCATTTTAAGAGTGTTTCAATGACGTCCGGTAACTTTTATACAAATGTCACATACCGAGCAAATACAAGAAAAAATAAAGGTTCAGCCAAACCATCCATCTTTGATCGCGTCGGCGATGGCGATCTGCACGCGGTGGTGTGGTTGAACCTTTAATTATTCAGCATATTTATTAGTGACGTGAACACTAAGCTTAGGTATATCGATAGGGTACTATGACACCATGATATAAAGTTATTGTTGTATTTGATAAAAAACATGTGAAATGTTTAGTAGATAGGTAGCAAAAATTATCGTAGTCATTAGGTACTGGAGGTGTCTAGTAACCTATTGATTTGCCACTATAACAGTAAAAGCATAAAATAGGTAAGTATAGAAAGACACACAGACTTAAGACTCACTTACTACAACACACGCTGATGTTGAGCTTGGTGCATATCATGTGGCGCGTGCAGTTGTCGATGTTCACGAACTGCTCGCACAAACCGTCGCACGCCATCATTGAGAACGACGATACACTCATGTCCCTATAGTGTATCGAATTTGATAAGGTTAATGTGAAATTGAGAAAGTGGTAAAACCTTTAGGTTCCATGATGTCATGTCACTTCAAAGTCGTTGCTCTCAGTTTCAGAGTTACTAGTGTTTTGGTTTTCAAATGACCTCATTCATTTTCAATTCACACCGCTATTTTAAAATGCGATCGATATCGATTTGGTTAAGTAACGCATCGCATTTCACAAGTGAGTTTAGGAAAATCATATGAAGGGGAAACAAAATCAGTCAAATTCAAGTAGGTTAGCTTAAAATGAGAATAAGACGTTACATACCTGAAACTTCGGCTTATGCAGTAAATGGGCAATGGTGAAAAGATCCAGTCAAACAAGTGTGCATAGTAAGGGCTGCCTACTTCTGGTAGTCGTAAAACTTCCGTAATTAAAAATGGCATACAACCTGAAATGGCATAAATAAATGTTATACTCGCATTGAACAAAAGTCGCACGCAAGAATAGATAACACTATTGTATGAAGACTTACCACAAAATATGTTCATGAAACACATCTTTGAGAACCCAGTTGCTGCCGCTTCAAAATAAAATGATGCCAAATAGTGCAAAGGTACCGTTGCTAAAGAGAAGACCATCAATACTAACAGCACCCTTCCTACAAACAAAATAAAAATAAAATGTAAAAAAATATTTTCGGTCTTACATTTACATAAAGAATAAAAATCCGAACGGAAGTAATCAATTCACACATAAAAACAGGAGGACAAGGGCAAAGACAAGTGACAGAAAGAGAATTACAAGTGATATTATTTTGGACTATTTGGCAACTTTAGTAGAGAAACCAGTTAATTATATCTCAAAAATATAAAGCTTTAACAATGACCATGGGACGTGCATGTTGTCAATTTTTACTCACCTAATTCGGATGGTGTAGAGAGTGTATTCTCCTGAAAACATGCCAGAGTTATCACAATACAGAGGTATATTAGCAGCAGCCATATCCAGTCCCATATGAAGGCAGTACCCCAAAGCACGGCAGGTCGAACGCCTGAGACGCGTTGGAGGAGCTTTGCACCGCTTATGCGTTCCTGGTAAGAAAATATGAGATGTTCATAAATTGGAAATAGATAACGTCCTTCTTTAAGTATTTGATATCCTACTTTAGGCATATTAAAACGTTTGATATAAAGTAAAAGAAATATTTACGTAAACTTACTTTGATCACAAATAGCACCAAGAATGATGTAACGAAGGCCATACAAAATCCAATGTTAAATGCAAACTGAAACCCCATACTGCTGCCAGATGCCATAACTCGGACCTACAAAACACGTAACAGGTAAGTATAAGAAATTTGTTATTTGTTTATACAGATGTGAATTCATCTTAGTTTGTTTACGTACCAGGTTTTCTATAGAATAAGGTAAAGGATGATTTACAATCTTCAAAGAGCTACCAGGCGCTACAGCACGTATTATAGCGTCGTTGATTAGTGCGAGTGAGATAGCAGAGTCATGGTACCCATAGTTACTGAACCAGCCTGTAATACGGTTCGGAGCGAAAGTAGCTCCTACTAAATTTTCATACCTAACACGGGCAAGGTTCTCTGCACTCTGTAAAGATAAATATTATACTCATACTTTAACATCAACATTGATGATACGCTAATAAAAATTTTTAGATAATCCACTTACAAGTTTCAAGTAAAACTTTCCCAAATCCATAGTTCCAATGTCAGCCAGTTGCATTCCAGGGTATGTGGAAGTTTTGAAATAATCTTTGAATGCATTCATGGCTTTAGCTCCTACGCTGCTGTCTGACAAATTAGCTACTTGTGACATAAGAGTCTGTGTTTCCCGGAACCCACTTTCCAAGCTCAGGGTAAGAGGTGGCAACTGAGACATAAATTTCCATGATCTCGCTATTATTACAGATATAGTTATATTTATTATAGGCGTTACGAATTGTATAAAGGCGGTTAACTTATTTCTCATTGTATTATACGACAATTTGAGAAACATTGCTTTGATGTGATTCTTGAGTAATCTGAATCCTCTGACTTTTTGCAGCGGCTCCGTGTCAGCTAAAAATAAAAGACAATAATGATAAAGCAATATGATCTTTAAACGTGAAACATTTAAGTCGTAAAAAGTTTTTACCCATAGTATTAATATGACCGTCTACAGGCACGATCGCGCAGTCATTATTGTGTAAGCCCACATAGTTATTTCTTTTAGCAGACGATATGTCATTGTCCTCTGCACCCGCCCTTGAAATTAAAAATATCACGAATGTCAATACTAAAGTTAACAAAAATATACACAAAGCTCTTAAAAATGTACTGAGACTTACTTCATAAATACTTCTTCCAAACTGGTGACTGATAAGCCATAGCTGGATACATGCAAAGATTCTCTTTTGTTCTCAAATTCTTTGAGCATATCGGGGAATTTGCTAACATAGTCATTTGGCAAGATGTACGTTAGTTCGGAACCTATGAACAAGACATGCAAAAAAAGTTACTAGAGTCATTCAAAAGTTTACAGGCTCTCGGCCTTGAATGACGTAAAGTTGCAAATACGGTAGAAGTATAATTTTTTGCTTAAGTGTAGGTATGCTATTTATGGAACATTTTTGATGATTCACCCCACGTGCAGTTTTTAATTCGATCAAGCAATTATCGTAATTGGATCGGTCAGAAAAAGTCTTGATTTGCGTGTTTTATTTAATCGATCTTCATTATACCTACCACAATGTCAACGAGTGATAGAATAGTCTTACCTATATTCGTGTTTTCTTTAAGATCAGGTACATAAGTCTTGAAAAATCGTGTCACATCTTCAACATTGCAGTTCTCTCCTTTCACGATAGTGAGCTTGTATCCTATGCCGTAGTGTTTCTTGAGGAAATACGGCGTGCCGACGCATTGCAAGCGGCCCCCGGACATTATCGCTATGCGGTCGCCGAGTACGTCGGCTTCGTCCATGAAGTGAGTCGTCAGGATCATTGTTCGACCTGACAAGTATCAGAAGTAAATATTTTTGACAAGCGGCTACAACGGTAGTTAATTGTGCCTTTTGATTTAGAAATAAGATTGGATCAAGAATCAGAATCATTATATCCCAGAAGTGTTCATAACATGTATAAACTTTTGTGATCGGATATGAATGAATCAGTGATTTATCTTTTATGACACATTGCATTGTTGTTATTATGACGTCAAATTGACTAACCGCAACCGGTTAGTGAGGATAACGACCCCTATTATTTGGTTTTCTTGAAGGCTATTAAGGCTTGGTATTTCTGCTAAAGTAGGTATTTCGCGCTGTCAAAATCTGCGCGCGCAATACTTCGCCGAAGACAGCGCGCCAAAGAGCTCTCGCGGCTACACAGTATAGAAATACGCAGTTGGTTAGGTTAGGTTGACTTCCTTCCGTTCAAGCGTCACACTCACAGCACTTTCTAATACAAATTATATCCAAGTGATACAAATTAAAACAACTTTCAAAATTTTTGGGAATATAAAATATAGAATAATATAACTGCCAAAGTAAACATGGTTCAAAGAGGCGTGGCGTCACCCGACCTTCCGGAAGTTCCGCGCCGGCTAAAAAAATTTCAAGATTACGTCACCCGACCTATCGGTAGATCCTCGGGAGCTTGAGCGATTGGAAAAACATTTTATGATCAGTTACTCGTAGTAGCGATTATTTAGAGCTTGGATAATAAAATATACATAGTTGTTGCAATTCACAAAGCTTTGCATGTGGTTAATTACATTAATCAGTACACGCATCAATTTTGTTCAGTCTTTTTGTTTATTAATAAATAAAAATATCACACTAAAATTGCATACATATTTGTTTGTATTGGTCTGGGTGTTTTCTTTCCATAATTTATGTATAACGTATGTACGGGGCTCTGTATCGAAAATCACTATTAGCAATGAGCATCACACACTGTTACCTGGAGTGCATTACCGCAGCAAAATTTTTATAAATGTTGTGCTTTAGAGAGTCGAGAGTATAGCAGATAATTAGTCCATCGTGAGCAGAAATTTGTCAATTGGGCGGGGCACATAGCTCGTAGAGACGATGGCCGTTGGGGCAGAAAAGTTCTCGAGTGGCGACCACGGGCTGGAAGACGTAGCGTGGGCAGGCCTCCTACTAGGTGGAGCGACGATCTCGTAAAGGTCGCGGGAAGAGCCTGGATGCGGGCAGCGCAGGACCGTGCATTGTGGAAAACCTTGGAGGAGGCCTTTGTCCAGCAGTGGACGTCATTTGGCTGAAACGAACGAACGAACGAACGAGCAGAAATTTGTCCACTAATAGCAAAATTCGTTCAAATTATAGTTTTAAAGTTATTGGCTAGAAGATTCTTTTATCTTGCAGCTTAGACCTTTAGCTACAGACCTTAGACAGTATTTTTGAAACATTCTTACGCATGGTGGAGGAAGGGACGCTCTAGAGCAGTGGTTCTTAACCGGTGGTCCGCGGACCACTGTTGTACCACTATTGTTGATGTGCACTTGCACACTTTGGTCAAAACCACTTTTAACTGATTTTTGCAGTCAAACTGATTTTGACCGATTATGAGGTGGTCCCTGACAAGATAGAAATTTGGTAAAATGGTCCCTCATGACTTAAAGGTTAAGAACCACTGCTCTAGAGACTCAAAACTACAAGGATACACATGAACTCCAGTTTTAAATCCGTTGATATCTGCTGCATCTGCCATGTTTTTGGCTATAAGATTCTTCTATCTTACGGCTTAGACCTTTAGATACAGACCTTAGACTGTATTTTTGTGAAAATTCTTACGCATGGTGGAGGAAGGGACGCTCTAGACACTCAAGTCTACAAGGAGTCACATCAACTCCAGTTTTAAATCCGTTGACATCTGCTGCATCTGCCATCTTTTTGGGTGGAAGATTCTTCCATCTTGCAGCGTAGACCTTTAGCTACAGACCTTAGACAGTATTTTTTTGAAAATTCTTACGCATGGTGGAGGAAGGGACGCTCTAGACACTCAAGTCTACAAGGAGTCACATGAACTCCAGTTTTAAATCCGTTGATCTGCCATCTTTTTGGCTAGAAGATTCTTCTATCTTGCAGCTTAGACCTTTAGCTACAGACCTTAGACAGTATTTTTGAAACATTCTTACGCATGATGGAGGAAGGGACGCTCTAGAGACTCAAGTCTACAAGGAGTCATATGAACTCCAGTTTTAAATCCGTTGTCATCTGCTGCATCTGCCATCTTTTTGGCTAGAAGATTCTTCTATCTTACAGCTTAGACCTTTAGCTACAGACCTTAGACAGTATTTTTTATTATTTATTTGTGTCAGTGTGCTCTTCTAAAGAGTGTAAGACGATTGTATGTAGGTACTATTAAAATGTAATTTTAACTCATTGGTTTTGTTTTTGTCTCATATTTGAGGAATGTACTATGTATCATGAGTAGAGTCTTCGTTTAAAAGGATGCGAACGATTTAAATTTGAATAGGTAGACAAAATTGATAATTTTTAATTATCAAAAATTTAAGCTTTCTCCAGTAACACTGATATTATTATACTGTGACTCATCAAAGTCATTATTGTCAAAAATATTGACAAATCGCGAACTGTCACGGCCAAAAAACTGACACGCGTCCGTCCTCCGTAAGCGCCACCGCGCGACTGATTGAGATTGTCCAAGCCGTCATTGACGATTTTTTCCACATTTTTTAACATTGTAACTAAATAAGACGCAATATAAAAATTTCATCCGTTAAAAGCCCTCAAGTTATTTCTGAACTTTAGTTTAGTAAAAGATTTAGAACCTCAAATCCCTTATTTTAAAAATAAAACCATAAATAGAAAACGAATAGAGGTAACTTTGGGAATATATTCTATCGAGTCAACTTCATCAAATCGTGTTTCCATCCGTTAATAGCCCTAGAAAATATCCTCAACTATGCCCAATAAAAATCTTAGCCTTTAATTTTACTGTTTAGTACCTCAAAAATGAAAAATGAAAACCTCATTTTCGCCATTTTCTCTGCTACCCGGCCTTAATACCCAAATTAAAAGCCATGAACCTAGTACATAAATGAGTTTTGATAAAATAATTAAGTGTTGAACCGCGCACGTGTTTTTAGGCAAGATACAGAGCAAACTACATGTTTAAAATGACTTTTAAGAGATCACCTTTTTTCTCCTTCTGTAGTAGGTCCCACAAAGCTCGTCTGGCAGCAGGGTCGAGACCCGAAGTAGGTTCATCAAGCAAGACAACTCGGGAGGAGCCACACATCGCCGCGCCTACCGACAACCGTCGCTTCTGACCACCCGACAAGTTGTCTGAGACCACGTCCCTCTGGTAAAAATGACAATTGAGGTATATTTAATTCAATCAATTTTAGTTGTTTTCCAAAGTAGTTTACTCCTTGAGTCAAAGATCATTATTAGGTATAGTTCTTGCAATTCACGAAGGCGAGTGAGCTTTACATCTACTATGGTGGCTCGTTTTTTTTAAAGTTTTGATAGACATTACACTATCGTTTTGTGCATGCATACGTACACACACAAGTAAAGCTCACTCGCCTTCGCGAGTTGCAACTGCAAGAACTATATTATACTTTTACGCGCCCATTAAATCCTGCAGCAGGGCAAAGATATCTTGTGTGTCAATAAAGGCATAATTACGAGTAAGTGTAGGGGAAAGTAGTACGAGTTGATCCCCTGGGGTAAGATGATCTTTCGCGATTGTGCTGAAACCACTAACGTCATTTAGTTTCTTTCACTGGTAAAACATAGCTCTGGACACCTCCCCGCCTCAGTCAAATCGTAATGGTGGCGTGAGCGATACATCGAATTTGACGAGAAAAAAGAAAAATTGTGTACTTCTGATCTAAAATAGGCATGACTTTGAGCTTATGTTACTTTTATTCAAACAATGTTAAATGTAATTACTGTTGTCGTTAGGCTTTCTATTATGTTTAATTTTAATATTTTGGCCATAAAAACGTAGCCGCGTACTTGTAGATTATTTTAGCAAATATTTAACAAAAAGTGGGACTTGGGTCAAGATGATCCCGTCCTATATGTACGAGATGATCCCTGGGAATTAAAACAAAAAAGTCAATGGAGTAGGTAAAGGGAAGTGAAATAAAAGAAAGAGAACTTCATATAACTCACCTGAGTCTGAAGGAGATGATACTGAGTGGCTGTACTGAACAGAAAAGTTTTCAAGCGATACCAAGGGTGAAGGATGGATAAAATGTTATGCATGTGGAAAATGGGGCCATAAAGCATGTGCTGGGGTAGAGGGTGATGAAGCAGGATTTATTTGTGATATATTCAACACAGCTCCAGCCAAAAAGTGTTTCAATTATTTAAACGCTTTTTAGCAGGTACTAAGAAAGAATCAGTTATTTTCGTTATTTAATTCGTAAATGTTTTTCTTTTCTAACTTTTTAACGGTTTGTTCGCATAATTAGGTACTCCGAAAGGAATATAACCAGAAAAGAATAAATCATAGAACAGAATCATAGGGATCATCTTACCCCTACCTGGGGGATCATCTTACCCACAGGGGTGTACAAGATGATCACTTTGTAAGGTTTTGCAAAAAATGAAATATTTTAATGAAACCTTAATTAATTTCTGGTTTTGAGTATAAGGAAAGTTGGATAGATAAATATACTAGTAGTAATCGTCTTTATTTTTGGTTTAACTTGAAAAATATGTATTTTACAGCGATTCCCGCTTAAGGGGATCATCTCGTACTACTTTCCCCTATCTATCACCTCTAGTTACAATTCTGTATGGATAAATAAATAAATAAATATCCTTGGACATTTTACACTGCGCCGCTAGTCCCAAACTAAGCAAAGCTTGTACTAGACAACGGATATAAACATACTTAAATACATTTTTTTTTAATACATACATATTATACATAGAAAACACCCAGACCAGTCACAGAAACTAAAATTCATCATTTCAATTTTTGCCCGACCGGGAATCGAACCCGGGACCTCTCGGCATAGTAGTCCGTTTAGTTATTAAATTTTTAGCGTTAAGAGTCGCATCTCAAGATTTTTTCAAGTTATTTATAATTTTCAAAATAGTAGTCCGTTCTGAACCACTACACCAAACGGCCGAAATGGAGGATAATAACAACTATTTTTAGAATGGGATCATCCAAGTAATGTGTTTTCCGCAATAATAAGCCTACCTTTTGTTCCAACTCTAGTAGCTTCACGAAATGATTGACCTCTTCGTTGATTTTGTTTTCGGGCACCCCTTTCAACCTCGAATAGAAGATGATGTGTTCGGCGACGGTCAGGTCTGGAAACAGCACATTATGTTGGGGGCATATCCCCAGGGATTTGCGCGCCAGTTCCGTCTCGCTGACTATATTGTACCCGTTTATCGTCGCCGATCCCGACGAAGGTGGGACCATACCTGAAATTATTATTATTTAGCCACAGCGAAGCCTGTGTCTCACTTGGAAACCACAACCACAGAGGAAAATTGCAAAAAATACGCCGGTTTTGTAAAAGTTTATTAACTGTTACCTGTATCGAGAACTTGTTATTTACCTGTCAGCATAGAAATTGTAGTAGTTTTTCCTGCACCATTATGACCTAATAATACTGTTATTTCATTTTCATACATCCTAAGGTTTAAATTATCCACAGCCTTTTTACGACCACTATAGATTTTGGTTAAGTTCTGGAACAATAAAAATAAACCTCAGAAATTGATACAAAAATTATATTACATATAACAACGGTTAAAGCAGCACTCGATCGTGAATAATAAACAGTCATCGCTACTTTTAAACTTTTCAATTGTATTTTACCGTAAATAATAACGTTCGGAAAATGTGTTACGGCCATAAATCAATTATTTTTAATATTACCACATTAGAGATAGATACCATCAAACATATTATCGTGTTTATTGTACTATAAAGGGACATGAAATATTGTCTAGGTTTGTAAACATGAATAATTCTTACTTGTATATTAACACCCATTGGCACTCCTTTCGGTTCTTCATCATGAACCACTTTTAGCAAAGCATCGTTGTATTCTAAATCTGCGCCTTCTTTTTTGGTTAATTCTGCGATAACATGCAAATTGAGTTATATTTAAATTACCAATCAACTAAAAATTAATAGGAATTGTAGAAATATGTAATACCGATATCACAATAAAATTGTATGTCGATAACCTTGTGTTATTAGTTTGGTAGACAGTCAACTTCAGTGAAGCCTTTGAATATATTGCTTAATTTCACTAATTCTTAGATTAGTTACAAACAACTGACCAAATAATATCATCTACCAATAACAACTTAAACATCACAAAATCGATGTTCAAGGCGAAACTTTATTATGTTAACTGAATTACATAACATTTTCAATGGTTTATACTTTTGTAATACTAATATTGATAATAATTTGAGGCTACAATTTACATACTAACCAGCCTTTTTATTTTTGTTGGGCATCCAAAAACTTTTAGTAAATGGAAAGTACCATGGCAGCGGAACTCCATAGAGTCCAGGTCGTATCTTTTCCACGTACATAGCAATCAGCATGTAGAGTATGGCATCTACTACCAACATGAGAGCCACATGCGCTGGTTTATATTGATCGTGGTAAGACACCGGACTGAAAAACTCACTCCACTGTAGACCTGTTAACCAATTGAGATTCTTTATAATAATTAAATATAATTAAAAGGCATTTAAATCTGTCCTTCATGACACGAGACTTCAACATTGTAGTCAAGTCGGAAAACTCTGTATCAGAACCGCGTCATTAATTCACGTGTATAACAGTTTAATTCACATCTCTAATTAGGCATTTTAATAAAAATGCTGCATAATACTGATGCTATTTCATATTTTATTCAGGGCTCTTGATACCTGCAAATCATTCTCTATCAATTATTTCAAAATGTCATGGTTAAATATTTACGTATTCTGTATGCGTCACGCCCTTCGTAGAAAGACACAACAATGACGAAAGATCGTTTATCATCAAAACGAGGTTCTTTCAATTAAAATAATGAAATTACATTTTTAAACGTACCTCTCGAAGTACCTTCACACATGATGATCATCTGAAAGGCATACCCCATGGCAGTGTTGGATATCAAGCTTAGCACCAGTTTAGTCGTCAGGCTTATGTCTTCGTACAGCACTTGTGTGAGCATGAACACCGAGTAGGTGGAGAACCACGCCAGACCCATGAATGACGCGGCCGTGTTGGCTGCAAACGGTCATTAGATAACAACCTACTTAATTACACGCTACCTGAGTTCTTTTCAAGGAAACAATTTTAAAGACTTGACAGAACTTTAAAACAAAATTTTGTTATGAGTTAAGAAACATAAATCTATAAAAAGTAACATAACTAATACGTTGACATTCAAATTAAAACAAATAAGTTGATTGTCCAGTCATGCGGTAGTCGTGACCTTCATTTTTTTTTGTTAAATGAAGTTATTTTAGCCTTGTTGAAATTGTCATTGTCCTACCTAATAATATGATGTTACTACTAAAGTTAATGTGTTAATGTTTTCAATTAAATGAGTTGTTTGTAGAGCATACAATTTATCAACCTTTATCTATGAAATCGATTAGTTCACGGTCGCTCTTACAGCTGACATTTTTTCCCATAATGTATGTTATAGAGGCGATGTTTCACGTTCTTAATTGCTTATGGAAGCCTTATTCTTAGATATACGCTTTATATTTATCCAATTTCTGACGCTTGTTCAATGATGTGTAATTTTTATTCTAAAAACAAACATATTCGGTTCCTGAAAAGTGCACGTAAATTATTTTCACTAAAGAAGAATTTATTGAATGCCTCTAACAAAGCAAGACTCTTTGAATAGTGCTATTAACTAGAAACCGTTGATTGATATTAATTTGTCAATGTGTGGTGGAACATCGTCAATCGCATCGATTGTTTCCTACATAGGTTGTACTCGTAGGTAAAAACGTCGATTCATGTCATCGTATTTCTTGACGTCTTCGCATTTCATTTATACCACCAACTAGTTATCAATTGATACGGACACAAAACAAAGAGTTGCATTCTTGGGTTAATGGGCATTCAAATCACAATGATCGCTGTGAGTTCTCTTCATAGGTTTAATTACCCGCATCTCAATTGATACAATCATCATCAATTACCAGCAATGCAGATGGGTTGATATAGGGATGTGACTCTACCAATTCGTGTATGCTTGGATTCTCTCACTCACGCTGGCATTCCAACATGATGAATAAAGAAGGATACAGTCGAATATTTCTAAGACGATTTTCCTAGACAGCAGTACGTCATTAAATAATAAGATGTAGTTATTTATTACGTAGCCGTGTAGCCGGTTGGTTGCGTTTGCGTGACTCTACAAACTGCTTATTATAAGTTCCGAACTGCTTCACAACTTAACCCTTGTGTGTTGCTTGTTAAAACTACACTGAGACATTTAATACAGGGCATAAAGGACACGGGGGAAAATACTTTACGGTGAACTTCGATCACGTTAATATGCAGATAGCGAATATTACGTACAGTGGTACATTATTTTTCAGATTTCATGGGGAATGGGGATCAACAACAAAGTAGAATAAAGAATAGTAAATTCACAACGTACCTCTGGTGAAAAATACGCTAACCATAAAGCAGAAAGCCAGCGAGGCGATTACGAAGAGAACCATGAAGAACAGCAGAACTGAACATGGCGTGAATGTTAGCACAGCGTATCGGTCACCACTACTCGTTGAGTTGAACGGGATCTAAAAACATACATAGTTTCAATGACGAACTGAAATTGAAAATTCAGTTCACGTAAAACATCTGAAAAATCCATGATCTATATAGATATTCTGTCTTTGAACACTTACCTTAAATAATATAACCATAAGGACGACCGATATCAAAAGGAAAGAGAACTGTTTAATAAACCACGCAAGCCAGTGAAGCCACGAAGGTAAACCCATAATTGTCATTGTTTCCTAAAAGAAAAGAAAATATTTGAAGCGGTTCTCCTTGAGTGATTTTAAAAGGCTAGAAAATTATAATGATCACTTTAAACTTTCGCATTGCATAATTATTATAAATCGTGTTTTCCTCGTTATTTAAAATTGAAACATAATTTTTACCTTCAGCTGTAGTTCTTTCTCTGCAGTGACTACTCGAACAGTATTGACGAAAGTGTAAGCGAAACACAGCATTATTATCATGGAAATGAATCTTTCTAGAGCTATTAGCAGGTCGTCATTTCTGTACGCGGACTGTGGCAGCCGCTGCAGATAAACTTTTGTGTCAAGAGGTTTTCCTGACTTTTGTTTTATGATCTCTTTCGAAACGGCGTGTTGCACGGCGAGAAACATTTCGGGAGAATAGCCTAAAATAATGAGCAAAGTAAATGTTAGTATAGAGTTGATATTTAAGTACGTCTCTATACGATATTAGGACTTAGTTAATGGCGTATTTTTCAGCCCGCCTTCATTAAAGAAAACGACATGTAGAGGAAAGATACTTACGTACAATCGAGAATTGAGGTTAAAGTTTGATACTTAGGCCTACCTACTAACCTCAAACGGTTGTAAGTCAAGGAAACAAATGAACTACTTACCTATTCACTTTATAGAACAATACATTCTTCATTATACCTACAGTTACAACATACTGAAGTACAAATACGTAAGTAGGTAAGTACTATAGTATTTTCTCTGCTACACGAAAACTTTAATGTGATATACCTTTAAAACTTTCGCAAAAGTTTCTCTAAATGAAAATGACACCCTTATAACAAATGACGCGTAAACCTGCTTTATAGGTATCTGAAAATGGGGAAAAGAAAACTTACCAGGAGTTTTTCCACCGTACATATCATCAGCATCTCGAGGCCCTGGTCGAGGAAACAAAGGGAATAACAGGTTGGTCCTCCAGCTGGCTCTAAGAGGGTGTTCCACCATGGGAGTTCTCATGACGGCTGGGAACCTGAGCGTTACTACTATGTCATCTGGCCATTTGGATGCATCTGAAATGTTCGTATTTTTAAGAAAAGGCGACTTTTGGTCGCGTGGATTACAGATTTTAAATTTTGATAGGAACTTTCCTCGGATTTTATCAAAGTTCGAATTGATGTAGCCGTTTTCAATTTCTGGCCATAGTATGCATATGCATGTAGCGATTCTGTTTTTTTTTCTAATTTCTATTGCGAGTAGGCACTATAGAAAATTTGCGTGTTACATGTAGGTAGTAAGTAGGTGTCTGTGATTTACAAAATGTTAATACAGCTTCACATCATAATGCTTGACAATTGATTGACGGAGGGGACATCGGATGATCAAAGAAACATAATAGATTCTTCACGTATTTAAAGTTTATGGAGGCGTACAATCCATAATACCTAGTCCTATGTTAGGTTTTCTAACATCGTAATCGGCCCCTTGTAAAACGTAAATGCAGATAGGGTGTGGTAAAGTGCTTCACTCGTAAACGGGGGTTCTGGCCTACGTTTGTGCCTACGTGTCTGCATTTATAGTTAAGTTGGTAGCTAGCATGTCAGCCGTGCGTGTAGCACACCGTGATTGGGGAAGTTTATTGTGGGGAGTTGTGGCAAACAGTTCGTTGACTAGGTTACCTTTCCGCAACTATTTGTTTGAACTTGAATAAAAAATAGAATACCAAAACGCTTAGCAACAACGTGCATAGGTATATCATGTTGTTCTGTGAATATTTGCATGAGTAATCAGGACTCGGGAGTCTATTTAATACAGTTTATACCTATCTCTAAATACCTATATGAATAAATACTATAATCAATCAGTAAGCTATGTATTAAAGTATTAAGTATGGGGTATATCTATCTGTGTAAACTGATTTCTGTTTACAGGGCCGTTTCCGTGTCCGTTGTCGTTTTTATTTCGGGATGTTGCCATAATGAGGGAGTTTAACATTCACACGACAGTTTTCTGGATCTCTGTTGGGAACACAACAACGCGCGGGAGGAGACGTGCGGGCGGCGTACAATGACTAACGTCACCTCGGGCCGACAGCGTCATCATCGGCTGCGCTCGGCTCACACACTCGCCTTTGGGACACCACCGTCGTCGCACGATTACCGCGTATCCTAGATAATCAATTGTAAATTAGGCTGGCGAGAATACAGCACCTATTTTTTATACAGTCCACTATTTTATTTATACTAATATTCGTTAGGACCCTAACAATCTCTATTATTATTATTTATTACGCATTTCTTAAAACGGTCCTGTAAAAGTACTGTTAATACCGACTAACCATAGAAACGGCGCAGGATTACGAAATCATAATCGTAATATCGTATGTTTGCAAAATATGAATTTACAACTGCAGTGTGCATTCAGAAAGGGGAAATGAGCATAAGAAGCTCGCGATTTATTACGGTGATAAAGAATACACTTAAAACATTGAATCGATTTAGATGAATGTTAGTAGAGATACAGTTAGATAGTTCGCGAGTCTCACCCAGGGAAAACATAAGATATCTTAGTATTTATGCCGGTTTTTAGAAGGGGGATACTCGCGCGATATTAACGTTCTGAGACAGACCGAAATTAACGCGGGCAAAAGATCGATGTTTGTTCCTCTTTCACATAAAATCTACTAAACGGGTTTTAATGAAACTCTACAGTATTATTTTTTTATATGTACAGCAGATTATCAAGATAAAGGCTGAAATTTATAACGATATTAAATGTGCCTGGGTGGCCAGGCAAAGTAGTGGGCAAAAGCTAGAGAGCTCTGTATTTAGGTGCTATGTACAGCTACTTTAATTCAACTTACTTGCCATACTGTCATCATACTGGATTCCAACTAGAATTTGATTCATAATATTGGGTTGAGTCAAAGCCACCTCCATTTCAGCTGCATTCTTGAAACCCTTAGGCTGAGGTAACATTTTAGTGTCAAATAATAGAGCCAGTAAGCCATTGAGATTGTCCAATGCCACTGTTGCCATAGCATCTTCAGTCACTTTTCTGGTCAGAGGATTCTCAGGAGAAAATGCTAAAGTCCCTTCCCTTTTGGTAGTTGTGAGATTCCCTCTAAAATAGAGACAATACAAATAAAAGCATTTTCATTATTACTTCCCCATTTAAGCAAGGTTATAGTATTAGAAATAAAAACTCAATAATGTGTGATTTGATGATGGAATGAATATTGCAAC
This sequence comes from Ostrinia nubilalis, assembly GCF_963855985.1. Classification (NCBI taxonomy): domain Eukaryota; kingdom Metazoa; phylum Arthropoda; class Insecta; order Lepidoptera; family Crambidae; genus Ostrinia; species Ostrinia nubilalis. The sequence goes on along the minus strand of NC_087096.1, from coordinate 8,028,998 downwards.
ATTTGGTAAAGCAAATGACTCAAATTACAAAAGCAACATATTATCAATTATTATAATAAATAAAATATAAAAATTACTCACAGGCTTTGACCACTCATGTTGAAATAAGTAGGTTGGAATGGTGGATATGAAATAGCTGGTTTTGATTGGGGGTCCACCAGACATCTTACAAGTATAAGAAATAATGAAAATATAACAGGTGAAGCAATTTCAAATAAAGTCTGCCATTTGTGTCTCCTTTGTAGTAGGAGGTTCTTCCATATAAGAAGGTTTAACTTCTCATAAGCAGGCATAATGATATCCTAAAAATAAAGTAGGTTTAAATAAATTAGATTAATGTAGAGTCAGCCAATATTAACAACAAATTAATATTAGAATATTGTATAATAGTATTAATCACATTTTAGGAATTTGAGGCTAAACAAAAACACAATTCTTTGGAATCCATAAAATGAGTTTGCAAAAATTGTTTTTGCCAACATTATGACTATGCACATAATCTAACTAAACTGAAGTAAACTCAAGTAGAACAGCATGTAAACATAATTTAAGTTAATATGCTGACTATCTAGTTGTAAAGGCATTCCTGATCAAATGTTTCCAAATTATGTTTAGGAGACCAACTCAGGTGATACAAGGCCAAACATAAAACGAGGTGGGTACTATAAATCAATCCGATCAAACGTTATTATAACATCGTGTAGAGTAGCAAATGGAAGTAAAATTTCTAGAATGCGTAGTTTTTTAGTCTTCCAACAGTTGAATCAAAAATAGATTTCAGTGCGCCATCGCTGAACACTGTTTTACACGATATAAACAAATACAATACCTCTTTGATGAAAGGCCTGCGTCACTTTTAATCGATTTTTTATTTGTGTATAATAATAATTTGAGAGAATATTAGGACAACAAAGCATAAAAATTAAGAAACAGAAATATTTTTCTGAAATACAATACCGTAGTTACAATTTCACTCACACAGCACTTAAAATTGTCGCATATTTTAGCAGTTCCTGAATAAAATGCTAGTAATTCAAACGATACATTATATAAATTACGCAAATTAATCCTATTGAGAAAAAAACACAAGTTTGACATACATCCTCCCCGACCACAAAAATACAACTGTCAAAATAAATAGGAAAATGTTTTTTTTTCTTCAGGAAACTCAATAATACACGGTACAACAAAATATTTTAGATTATAAAAAAGAAAAATGATAAAAAAATCTTTTAGATGCACTGAGTAAAATATTTTTTGGTCGCCTCGCACATTAAAAGTTGAGGTGAAAAAATAATCACAAATTATCAGTGTTGCCAGTCGGGTCTAGTCAGAAATTACCAGAAATATAAAAAAAAGTAACCTTTTTGAATCAAAAGTAACCTTCATACGGGGGGGGGGGGGGGGGGGGTGATGGAAAATGAATACAATTGATCATCTAAATTCGAAAAGTGACTAGTCGTATAAAAACGTTTCATGGATTTGCGTTTTATTATCGAAAAATTATATCGAAAAACATTCGCTAAAACTCATTTTTTTTAACAAATAATAACAAATTCAAGTTTAAATGCACTTTCTGACATAATTTTAAATTGTCACTATTAATATTTTATACTGAATAACCTGTAAAGTTAATTCTACAATTTCTGAAAAATCACCTAAAAGTAACCTTTTCATTAGTGTAACCTAAAAGTAACCACAGCAGTTCAAAAGTAACCTAAAAGGTTACAAAAGTAACCTTCTGGCAACACTGCAAATTATACAAATACTAATATTTGAATACAAAATTACACAACATTCAAAATATCTGTCAGAATACGCTCAGCGCGACTAATTGTATACCAATACATCAATACCAATATCTTTAGCTTCATGATACCAATCCATGCTTTGCTTGTGTGATGACTCTCGTTACATGTTTCTCGTTTGAAGTTTTTGAAGTAATCGTTCTTTCTAATTTAATTATTTGTTATTTATTTTATTGGACCTAGCCTAACCATCATAGACTACAGTCCACAGACCACACGACAGTAACACCATAGACTATAGAAATTAGATTAAAATGGCGCAATATGTCATTGATGAGACATATCAATGTTTTCTAATTGGTTTTCTTTTTTATTAAAAATAAGGTTTAAATGTTAATTATTAAATAAGTTTTGTTTTACTATGTCTACCAATAATTTATCCTCTGTAATGAAGTCTTGTTCGGAGAGTGAACTTATCAATGAAGTTTCTGATGCTGCTATGACACCAAAGCAAGTGGAAGGCTCCCGACTAAAGCGTACTTTTACACTGCCTCGAAATCCATTTGGAACAGCAAAGCCTACTTCCAGTAAGAATAAGGTCCATGACACTGAAAGCAAGCCTACGAGTGCTTCTTCCATAGCCAGTGAGCCTCAGAAAGATGAAGGTGGTATTGAAAGGAAGTTGTTCAGAAGGCCGTCTTGGAAAAGATTTTTAAATAAGATAGCCCAACATATGAGCACTGTTAACGTTTCCGGAGTGAGTATAATATGTTTTCTTTATGATATTGCGTCCTCAAGTTTGTTTAATGGTATCCTTAATATAGGGGACCTTGACATAAATTACAGATAGTGCAAAATGCAAAGTTGAACGTAAATGACGTGATATAATTTTTTTTTAACATCTTTACATGTAAGACATTGAAATTTCATTGTTATTGTGGTTTTTAAGGTCAAGTCACCCCCAGCAGTCATGAATGGTGAGCGCGTTCCTTGCAGCGGGGATCCTCCATGGCCACCGGGAGCCACTCCTGCTGCCACGGGTATCAAAAACCATGGAAATACATGTTACATGAATGCTGTACTACAGTGCCTTTCGCATACTGATGTTATCGCCGAATATTTTGTATTAGATCATTATAAGGCAAGCATCTTTTGAGTACTAATGTTGGTGTATCACCTAATTTACTCAAAGATTTTATTAATTTATAATTTTTGTAGGTGGATCTCCAAAAACGTAATAAAATAAATTCTAAGAAATATGGAACTCGTGGAGAAGTTACTGAGCAATTGGCAGCTTTGCTGAAAGCTTTATGGGCTTGCCATTACACACCTGATATGAGCACTATGTTTAAGGTATAATTTCTGTTTTACAACTTATTTCAAATATTATTGAATAATTAAAAAATGTTGTTATAATATTATGTCTGATATATCTTGTATTTCATTAGGGAGCTGTTGAAAGGCATGGAACTCAGTACAGAGGCAATAGTCAACATGATGCACAAGAATTTTTGTTTTGGTTGCTAGATAAGGTTCATGAAGACTTGAACACAGCTACGAAGAAAAAATATAAGACAATCAAAGTTGGTATTTAATATGTCAAAGTAGCTAAACAGGTATAGTGATTGTGACTAAAAATAGTTCTGAAATATTGTTCCGTTTTAAAATTTTAGAACACCTGTGGTAAACCAGATGAAGTTGTAGCTGCAGAAACCTTGGCAAACCATGCTCGGAGAAATAGTTCATTTGTTCAAGCTGTGTTTCAGGCACAGTACAGGTAATAAAGTTCAACCATTCAAAACTGTTGAGCCAATCAAAAGTATTTCTGACCTAGTATGCTACTATTTTATGCATCTTGGGTACATTATTATAATAATAACTTGTATAGGTATATCAAACAACTATTAGAATTTTATGTAACTTAATTCCACCAAATAGTCAACAGATTATCATATCCATATTACCTAAATAACATTATCATTTTAGCTAGAAATGTGTAATCTGTTTTTCTGTGAATCATTTTGTTATCTTATGGAATATTCAAATTAGTAATTGTTATTATTTATCCTGTAACTTTATTAATGGATAAATTACAATGCTAATAATTATTATTAATACGTCATATTGTTTACAGGTCAGCTCTGACGTGTGCCAAGTGCGAGCGCACGTCTTGCACATTCGACCCATTTCATTGCGTCAGTGTGCAGCTTCCTTCGAGGCTCGCGACAGTGCAACCATCACCACTACCTGTCAATGTGAGAATGATTGATATTCTTCTTATTGGAAAAAGTTATCACAATATAACTCAACCAAGTCCTAATGAAACAAATATATTGACTTCAATTTAGATCAAAAGTGTATGCTTTGAAGACAAAAGCATAAGGCCTGGTTTAGACACAGTGAAAATCGCGCGGTTGCCTGCAGTTCTAGTACATCGTGTCAATCCCGTAACTGTATACAGCTATTGCACATGTGAACCGGGCCTTAACAAGTAGTACCTAATTGATAGCTTTAGGCTGAGTTGCGCTATCTAACTTTAACTGTAACAATAACCGGTGTTTTTTGTATGGAGTTTGATACACTTGATGTTTGATATAGCTAAATTAAGATGATGCAACCCAGCCTTATTGTGAATGAACTGACATTTTAACCATTGTAGGTACATTATTAAGCAGTCTATTACATTGTTTTTGTAGGTAGTGTACGTGAATCAGCAGCCTCGCCAAGTGCGTATCGGTGTAGAGTTGACACCGACCGCCACGATGGACGACCTGCGGACGACACTGCACACCGACACCGGTATCGATCGGGACCACATAATACTCGCCGAAATTAATGAAACAGGTAAAGATCTGAGGCAAAACCGGCTCAGTGCAACAGTGTCAAGCTCTTGCGTAGTCTTTTTCATATTTAAATTTTCTTACGTTTTCTTTCTTCGCTTTGTCTTTGGCGGTTAATCATTTCAGCCACAGGACGTCCACTGCTGAACATAGGCCTCCCCCAATGACTTCCACATCGCACGGCATCGTTTGGCGGTTAAACGGCAAAAAAAATCAGATTTATATGTCGCCAGATTTTCAGATCCATTTGAGTAATATCTCATCATCAGCATCTCATATTGAAATTTACAGTTTCTGAAAAACTAAAAATGTAAACCAAAAGTTAGATAGTAAACCCTATTTAGGTAGTAAAGTTCGTAGCCGACTCCAAACAACAGCAGCAGACGATGTGTCGCCGTGATACACTACTTTCTATGAAATAGAAATACATAATTTTAATGTACCTTAATGCTCTTGTTTTATCTTTTCGTGTTGGTGAGTTACTATGTTGTTATAGGATGGTGTAACGCACGAGCCGGCTGGGAGGTCGCAGGCATGGACTTCGGCGCTCTGTATTGCATGGAAGCACCGCCCCTTCTTCAGACACCCACCACACCGTATCTACTCATACTTTGGGTCAATCTACTTGACGGCGAACGATTCGGTATGTAGTTTTATAGCCTTACTTTTTCTTTACATTTTGTGATTATTCAATTAGTCATAGTTTCTTTTGTTTTGTATTTGAGTATTTCTGGATAAACGAACAACCAGTATATTTAATGTATATTTTCTGATACAATGCACACATTTTTTTCGAGTATCGTAAGATCCGCAACATTCACCAATTGACTATAATTAATAGCGATTATAAAATGGCGTTGTTCTAGAATAGCACTAAGTGTCAAGGTCAATATGCCGACCGTTGATAGTTTCACTATGAATATACAGCTCTAAATATGTAACGTTGTGACCTTGTCCTGTATTACTTCCGCGCACATAAATGGATAGACAGACACTGGCGTATGGAAAAAAATAATCGCCATTCTGAACCTTATTTAAGTGGATTTAGATGTTATTCAATTAATTTTAAATTTTGAAACTTTTAACTGTGTTATCAAGTACATTATTGCCATGTCACATTCTGTGGATATATTGGAGATAACAGCATTGCAAATAATATAAATTGAACTGCCATGATTAAAAAACACTTTTCTAATCGTGCATCGAATTTCGCGCTGCAGAAGTCACTGAAAATATAATTTTATGCACTACTTTTCATTCTAAACTTTTGACATAACCCCTAATTCAGTCTGCCTCTTGGAATAGGCCTTCTCCGACGTTTTCCATTGGGTTCTATCTCGTGATGCCCTTCTCCTTGCTATTAATCTTAGGACAAACTCCCACTACCTTTTGTTGTCCTCGACTACGTTTTCCATCTCTAGGGAACCTATCAGACCTTTCCTACCTCAATTTCCTCTGAAGATCTCAGATCATATAACTGCAAGGCTACTACGAAACGCTGTTTACTCAGTTTCGGTTCTATCTGTCACCGTCCCTCGTGCCGACCTCTAGCTTTGCATGAGAGGGATGGCAATATTCAAAACTTCGGATAACGTTTTACGGAGTAGCCCCGCTGGTCTATCTCCTTTTTTAATGTGTAAAATATCAAGGAAAGTAAAATAGTTGCAACTTTTTTAACAGGTTCGCCGTACGCAATGCAAGTGCCCCGCGAGATCTCTTACGAGGATCTACAGAAGTTAATGCTGAAGGAGATGAGCCAGGTCATCGCCGAGCGCGTGCTGGAGGACGCGCAGGCCGCCGACATCTTCCGCGCGCGCATCGCCGAGGCGCACCGCCCGCGTGACCCCGCCTACCTGCAGCCCGAGGTAAGGACAGAGGCTCTAGTCTAAGGTAGACCTCGTACGAGGCTCTATAGAAGTTAATGCTGAAGGAGATGAGCCAGGTCATCGCCGAGCGCGTGCTGGAGGACGCGCAGGCCGCCGACATCTTCCGCGCGCGCATCGCCGAGGCGCACCGCCCGCGCGACCCCGCCTACCTGCAGCCCGAGGTAAGGACAGAGGCTCTAGTCTAAGGTAGACCTCGTACGAGGCTCTATAGAAGCTGATGCTGAAGGAGATGAGCCAGGTCATCGCCGAGCGCGTGCTGGAGGACGCGCAGGCCGCCGACATCTTCCGCGCGCGCATCGCCGAGGCGCACCGCCCGCGTGACCCCGCCTACCTGCAGCCCGAGGTAAGGACAGAGGCTCTAGTCTAAGGTAGACCTCGTACGAGGCTCTATAGAAGTTAATGCTGAAGGAGATGAGCCAGGTCATCGCCGAGCGCGTGCTGGAGGACGCGCAGGCCGCCGACATCTTCCGCGCGCGCATCGCCGAGGCGCACCGCCCGCGCGACCCCGCCTACCTGCAGCCCGAGGTAAGGACAGAGGCTCTAGTCTAAGGTAGACCTCGTACGAGGCTCTATAGAAGCTGATGCTGAAGGAGATGAGCCAGGTCATCGCCGAGCGCGTGCTGGAGGACGCGCAGGCCGCCGACATCTTCCGCGCGCGCATCGCCGAGGCGCACCGCCCGCGCGACCCCGCCTACCTGCAGCCCGAGGTAAGGACAGAGGCTCTAGTCTAAGGTAGACCTCGTACGAGGCTCTATAGAAGTTAATGCTGAAGGAGATGAGCCAGGTCATCGCCGAGCGCGTGCTGGAGGACGCGCAGGCCGCCGACATCTTCCGCGCGCGCATCGCCGAGGCGCACCGCCCGCGCGACCCCCGCCTACCTGCAGCCCGAGGTAAGGACAGAGGCTCTAGTCTAAGGTAGACCTCGTACGAGGCTCTATAGAAGCTGATGCTGAAGGAGATGAGCCAGGTCATCGCCGAGCGCGTGCTGGAGGACGCGCAGGCCGCCGACATCTTCCGCGCGCGCATCGCCGAGGCGCACCGCCCGCGCGACCCCGCCTACCTGCAGCCCGAGGTAAGGACAGAGGCTCTAGTCTAAGGTAGACCTCGTACGAGGCTCTATAGAAGCTGATGCTGAAGGAGATGAGCCAGGTCATCGCCGAGCGCGTGCTGGAGGACGCGCAGGCCGCCAACATCTTCCGCGCGCGCATCGCCGAGGCACACCGCCCGCGCGACCCCGCCTACCTGCAGCCCGAGGTACTTATGGTCTTTGTCACCTATGGCGGCCGTAATAACCTACATTACAGGTCACCTATGACCTTCATTATGTGTCACCTATGACCTACAGGCTACATTACATGTCACCTATGGCCTACACTACAGTACATTTCACCTATGGCCTACCATATGTACACGCGGCCACACTGTTAACTATCCATTTCCGTTTTTGCTATCGCTCTCATCAAATTCTTTGCGAAAGAACAAAATGACATCACAGGCAATAGATAGTTAACACTGCTGCCGATGGTACATGTCACCTACGGCCTACATTACATGTTACCTATAGCCTACACTACATGTCACCTATGTACGGTCTACATTACATGTCATCTACGGCCTACATTACATGTCACCTATTACCTACATTACATGTCACCTACGGCCTACATTACATGTCACCTAAGTTGTCAAAATAAGTAGCATAGTGTCTAAAAAAACGTGTTGAAATTCAGACTCAGTCTCAAAGTTACTGACATTTAAGAACTATGTAACTTTTTGCAGTTACCGCACCCGTTGTTCGCGCTGGACGTCGAGCAAGCGCTCTGCGCGCACGACAAGCACCCGCACCTTCGGCTCGAGTTGCTCTGGGACCCGGCGCACAGGGACAGGTATGACGTCATCATATGGCCTTATGAAAGTTCCCAAGCTGCGTGTTGAAAAATCTAGTATAATCAAAAAACTCTGACCCCCTCCCTTTTAAACCCACCAAAAATGATCAGTCAGTCAGTCGAGTGAGTGAGTGGTAATCGAACCTAATTTTTAAGTACCCCTATGAAAACTAAATTCCTAAAGTATTACCATAGGGGTCACTTAAAAATTAGGAATTGATGGTGAAATTGGGCATTAGGCTGTTTGTCTTTCAAAACTAGGTGAGCGGGGTTGCGGAATAAGTAATGTGGAGCTAGGAATCTGAGTGAGAAAGTATGCTAAGCGGAGTTGCGGACTTTGATTTTCCATACGAGTTGCGTAGCTGGCGGCGAGCGCGCGTCGAGTAGTTTTATTTCCTCGTTCCTCTTCTCAATCTCTCTTCCCCGCTCCGGTTCACTGCTTCGTTTACCCGCTCCGCTTTCCTTATATTTAACTAATTATATTATTGTTTAAAGCGGAGCGGGTAAACGAAGCTAGGTAAAAACTCGCAACTCCCTGGCCACTGATTTTTACCTCGCTCACAGCTCCGCTAACTCGCTCCAGGTAGTCCTAACCTAATCTGTGCTTTCATAATATGATCATGATGAAAATCGGTGTTTTCATACGATTTTGAATTTATCAACCTACGAACGAAATAAATAATAAATAAATAAATAAAACTTTATTTCCGAAAGGTACACAACAAATACAAAAGATTCACTGGTGTAATTAATCAATTGGATCACTTTAGACTTACTAGCAGTCCCCAAACTAGGTAATCCTAGGACTAGAGTTTGGAATTTGAATTTTATTCAATGTTGTTCGCGGGTAATGTGAGTTCGTGAAATTAAACTAATTATTACACAAAACAAATGGAAAAGAAAATTCAAAGACAGCCTGAGTGTGTGTGGTGTGTGTGGGTGTGTACGAACGAAATAGTAATAAAAGAATGTTGTTTCCCAAAGCATCATCCGGAGCATGGGCGAGGCGTGCGAGGTGCACGTGTCGGCGGCGGGCGCGGCGCCGCTCACGCTGCACGCCTGCCTCGCGCACTACACGCGCGCCGAGCACCTGGCGCAGGAGGACGCCTGGAGGTGAGTCTCCGCAGTACAGCGACACTTGAATGTTGTTACATCATCCGGAGCATGGGCGAGGCGTGCGAGGTGCACGTGTCGGCGGCGGGCGCGGCGCCGCTCACGCTGCACGCCTGCCTCGCGCACTACACGCGCGCCGAGCACCTGGCGCAGGAGGACGCCTGGAGGTGAGTCTCCGCAGTACAGCGACACTTGAATGTTGTTACATCATCCGGAGCATGGGCGAGGCGTGCGAGGTGCACGTGTCGGCGGCGGGCGCGGCGGGCGCGGCGCCGCTCACGCTGCACGCCTGCCTCGCGCACTACACGCGCGCCGAGCACCTGGCGCAGGAGGACGCCTGGAGGTGAGTCTCCGCAGTACAGCGACACTTGAATGTTGTTACATCATCCGGAGCATGGGCGAGGCGTGCGAGGTGCACGTGTCGGCGGCGGGCGCGGCGGGCGCGGCGCCGCTCACGCTGCACGCCTGCCTCGCGCACTACACGCGCGCCGAGCACCTGGCGCAGGAGGACGCCTGGAGGTGAGTCTCCGCAGTACAGCGACACTTGAATGTTGTTACATCATCCGGAGCATGGGCGAGGCGTGCGAGGTGCACGTGTCGGCGGCGGGCGCGGCGCCGCTCACGCTGCACGCCTGCCTCGCGCACTACACGCGCGCCGAGCACCTGGCGCAGGAGGACGCCTGGAGGTGAGTCTCCGCAGTACAGCGACACTTGAATGTTGTTACATCATCCGGAGCATGGGCGAGGCGTGCGAGGTGCACGTGTCGGCGGCGGGCGCGGCGGGCGCGGCGCCGCTCACGCTGCACGCCTGCCTCGCGCACTACACGCGCGCCGAGCACCTGGCGCAGGAGGACGCCTGGAGGTGAGTCTCCGCAGTACAGCGACACTTGAATGTTGTTACATCATCCGGAGCATGGGCGAGGCGTGCGAGGTGCACGTGTCGGCGGCGGGCGCGGCGCCGCTCACGCTGCACGCCTGCCTCGCGCACTACACGCGCGCCGAGCACCTGGCGCAGGAGGACGCCTGGAGGTGAGTCTCCGCAGTACAGCGACACTTGAATGTTGTTACATCATCCGGAGCATGGGCGAGGCGTGCGAGGTGCACGTGTCGGCGGCGGGCGCGGCGGGCGCGGCGCCGCTCACGCTGCACGCCTGCCTCGCGCACTACACGCGCGCCGAGCACCTGGCGCAGGAGGACGCCTGGAGGTGAGTCTCCGCAGTACAGCGACACTTGAATGTTGTTACATCATCCGGAGCATGGGCGAGGCGTGCGAGGTGCACGTGTCGGCGGCGGGCGCGGCGGGCGCGGCGCCGCTCACGCTGCACGCCTGCCTCGCGCACTACACGCGCGCCGAGCACCTGGCGCAGGAGGACGCCTGGAGGTGAGTCTCCGCAGTACAGCGACACTTGAATGTTGTTACATCATCCGGAGCATGGGCGAGGCGTGCGAGGTGCACGTGTCGGCGGCGGGCGCGGCGGGCGCGGCGCCGCTCACGCTGCACGCCTGCCTCGCGCACTACACGCGCGCCGAGCACCTGGCGCAGGAGGACGCCTGGAGGTGAGTCTCCGCAGTACAGCGACACTTGAATGTTGTTACATCATCCGGAGCATGGGCGAGGCGTGCGAGGTGCACGTGTCGGCGGCGGGCGCGGCGCCGCTCACGCTGCACGCCTGCCTCGCGCACTACACGCGCGCCGAGCACCTGGCGCAGGAGGACGCCTGGAGGTGAGTCTCCGCAGTACAGCGACACTTGAATGTTGTTACATCATCCGGAGCATGGGCGAGGCGTGCGAGGTGCACGTGTCGGCGGCGGGCGCGGCGCCGCTCACGCTGCACGCCTGCCTCGCGCACTACACGCGCGCCGAGCACCTGGCGCAGGAGGACGCCTGGAGGTGAGTCTCCGCAGTACAGCGACACTTGAATGTTGTTACATCATCCGGAGCATGGGCGAGGCGTGCGAGGTGCACGTGTCGGCGGCGGGCGCGGCGGGCGCGGCGCCGCTCACGCTGCACGCCTGCCTCGCGCACTACACGCGCGCCGAGCACCTGGCGCAGGAGGACGCCTGGAGGTGAGTCTCCGCAGTACAGCGACACTTGAATGTTGTTACATCATCCGGAGCATGGGCGAGGCGTGCGAGGTGCACGTGTCGGCGGCGGGCGCGGCGCCGCTCACGCTGCACGCCTGCCTCGCGCACTACACGCGCGCCGAGCACCTGGCGCAGGAGGACGCCTGGAGGTGAGTCTCCGCAGTACAGCGACACTTGAATGTTGTTACATCATCCGGAGCATGGGCGAGGCGTGCGAGGTGCACGTGTCGGCGGCGGGCGCGGCGGGCGCGGCGCCGAGGACGCCTGGAGGTCAATATGAGCGATCAATATTTATATAGAAGAAATCGACAAAAGTTAAAGCGTGACCGCGGCGGATTATTTGACTTAGGTATATCCCGTCTCTGTCTCGCTCGTGAACTAAAGCCCGGTCCGTAAGCACGTAGAATTTTGTCCAATGACCCCTAGCTACCCATCCTTATCGCTCGCGCGTAATGAGAGCTATCGTTTTTATACGTAGCAGTTGGCACCCCTGGCGATTGACAGGACCTTACTCTACAGTGGCGCCATCTTGATGACTGCAAATGCGATAGTCCTCCTACCACTTAAGCACTCACCAGTTGGTGCCACTGTCTTCGCTACTAGCAAGTGACAGGACCTTACTCTACAGTGGCGCTAACTGGTAAGCGCTAAAACGATAGCCCTCATTATATTGCTGTCGCGACTGTGCGACTGGCACCCGCACCAGTGACATTGACAGAGGGGCGCCACCGTCAATACCAGATCGCTGGTTCCGATTTTCGCCATGTTGGAAACTATAATACAGGATGGAAACTTATAAGTGATCTCACTCGATTATCTTTAAACTATACCAGATATCGAAAAACTGGTTTCTGATCTTGAAAGTGCTTCACAAGCTCTATCAAACGGTATCAATATAGGTTACAGAATAAACTGGATCTATCCGAAAATTCAATATAACCAGCTTCAAACATTGAATTTTCAGAATCACTAACCAACCAGTGTTTCGATATCTGGTATAGTTTAGAGATAATCGAGTGAGATCACTTATCGTTTCCACCCTGTAGACATTTCCATAGGAAAAAGCATTAAAGCAGTAGAGAGAAGAGACCGCGGCGGGTTACTTGACTTAAAATATCTGACTCCCGTCTTTGTCTCGCTGGCGAATTAATGCTTAAATGCTTATGCATTTTGTTCTCCAGTCTCGGGATTCACATCACATCGTATAGAACTAAATAATAACAAAAGCGTATTTTCAGGTGCCCGCAATGTCAACGATATATGCCTGTTGTGAAAACTTTAGGACTGTGGTCTCTACCTGACATCCTTGTTATTCATTTGAAGAGGTTTCGACAGTGAGTATGATAAGTTATAAAAATATTGCATTTCTATCTCTTAACTGTAGATTGTAAATGAGTTTATTAATTGTTTTAGGCAAGCAAAAGGACGCACAAGTACAAAATTAACGACAATGGTCGAGTTCCCGCTGAACGACTTTGACATGACGCCCCATCTTGTCAGACGGAATTCAACTGGCGCTGAATCGCCGAGCCACTCGCGGTCTCCCCGGCGAAGGCATTCGAAAACGCCCGCCGGCGGCCCCAACGAGAACATGTATGATTTGTACGCTATCTGCTACCACCACGGCGACGATTTAGAAACCGGTCACTACACAGCAGCTTGCAAGAATCCCTACGACGGCCACTGGTACAAATTCGACGATTCTAGAGTTACGGCCGTCGAGGACGAGGATGCTTACAGCGAACTCGTCAATAACACCGCTTACATGTTGTTCTATAGGCGCAAGAGGCCGAACGTGACACACTCGTGTTCCGCGGACGATCACAACGGACATTGGGCGTTGCGCATGCCCAAGTATGTGCGGCAGAAGCCCGAAGTACTCACAGAGGTCAAAGAGGAGAACGCCGACGATCCGAAAATCGAGGTGCAGAACAACGAAGCGGAGTCCGAATCGGACGTGACAGCGCCAACGAACAGTCCGCTATCGAGGAGCGTCGAGAGCCTTCCCGACGACAGCATGGCTGAACCGCCGCCCCCAGTGATTCAAACGACGACGGTGGTTCACAACGCGTCTATAATCCAATCTCCGACGCTCCAACGACCTTTGATTGTCGAGGTGAACGGCAACAGAACGAACGACGATCCGAATGAGAACGATTCGAGTGCGTCCACCGAGCCGTATATCCATAAGGATGTGCACGTGAACCCTAAGATGACTCCCGTGGACACTAGGCGGCCGCGGTCGGTGGACTACCCGGCGCGGGGCAGCGCCGCGCCTTCCCGGGACGCCAACCGCAACTACGAAAGTTCCCCGCTTGTAGCGAGCATCAACGGCGTCGAGTACCACCCCACCACCGAAGAGCTGATGCTGTCGATGTTCCAAGAGTCCAAGTACATCGTCCCGAGGCACGGGAATCACATAACAGGGGAATCTCATAGAACTGGTATGTATACGCGAGATACTGTAATCCTAGACTTATAGCAATAAATGTTCTTCCTTACCATACCAAAAAGAAAAGTATGCCTGTTAATTTTAGTTTAATTTTTTACATAGAAATTATCATTTTATGCCATTCATACAACATAGACGACTCATAAGTGTATCGATTTTGTTCGCAGGTGAGAAATCATCAGTTTGGAAAACTCGAATATCAACATGAGAGCAGCTAATTTACGAAAGAAGTACGCAATTAAGTTCTTTTATAATTTTATATCCCAATGTAGATCTGGTTGCTTGTAATTGACGCGAATTCGTCTACAAGACGAGATACAGTGATTTGCGTTTGCAGTAGTCCCGGTTAGTTTACGAGAGAACGATCAGAGGCTTCTAGTATATGACTTATTTATTGCAGGTTATTTTATTCTTTTACTGGTTGATTATAATAGTTTATTGAAATAATTAAAGAGATTCAAGCAAACAGGAAAGATCTTAAATTGTCTTGATGATTTTAAAAGTCACCTAGACGAAGATATTCTCGAAGCTCTTTTCGTATTTCATTTATTCATTGTTGAATTGTGGTTGAGTTACTTATAATATACTATGTTTTATGTAATCTTAATTTTCCTTACATTTATTTACTTACCAAAGATTGGCTACAGATACTCAAATTGAGGAAGGCAGCTGACATAAATTAAGTAGTTCTTCATTCTTAATAGAGCATTTCTTGTATAAATAAGAAGGACCAAGCTTCCATATTATAATAATTATCGTGCAGGTTGTCTTCCTCAAATAAAAACATTTTTAAACTGGTAACATTTTTCTACGTATGGTATAGCCCTGCTATAGATTCGAGGTCAGCGTATTTTTAGGAAACTAAAATAAATGCCCAATAGATGTAAAAAACATTTCGTTTGATGGTGATAGGTTTATTTTAGGTTGCCGCCGCTGACCAACACATAGTCAGGGTCATAGGTATAATTAATGTGTAATATTCTCAGTACTAAGGTTCCCAATGAGCATAGCTTGACCGTATGTCATAATATTGTTCTATATGTATATTGAAGAATATAAATGTAACATGATATAATAAAATGTAGATATTTCACACATGTTTAATGTATGATCGTAGCTAACGGGCGTAATAATCGAATTTCATAATAAAACACATTTGTGCCTTGGCCCTAGGGATGTTGTGATTTTAAAATTAACAAATTACAAATTGCTGACGTTCATCACAATGAAGTTTATGTCATTGGATTTTGATAATGCATATAATTTATTATTGTGATATAAATTAATTTTATTTGTATTTAATAATCGAGTAATATAAATAGGCACTACTACTGCTTACATTAAAATTATAATTTACATCAAGGTATTATTTTGTGATATGATTGATTACTATCATGATTTTTTGATAAAATATTTTTGTTTATATTCGCCTTATATTGTTTTTAAAATTATTAGTTTCGGAATATAAAATGATACTCTCATAACAAAATTAAGTTGTAAATATTTTGGAATCATATAATAATAAATGCAATCAAAAATGTTGGATACCGCGCAGCTTTAGTTTAGGGGTGACGCGTACAAAAAGTGGGACAACATACCTATTTTGTGAATAAATTTTCAATAAATTTACAAAATAGGAGAATTTAATCTTTTCTATACAATAGTGTTATGGCAACCGTTCCGCATCAGACCCGTGCACTCTACGCGTCAAGTACGATCGATACCAAATGTAAAAACTAAAAACTAAACGTATATGCTTGACCCGACTCGCGTCGTGCATACGTTCCGTTGCGCTCCTGCTTTCTGTATGTGTCTCACTATAGGATATAACGAAATTATTTTATTTTTCTTTTATAAAAGACAATTTGATAGTGATGTTGCAATAGTTAGTGGCCTAATATAAATTTTCAAACAAATAAGCTTAGGCCTCTCCTCTTTCCAGTGAATTTTTAATAGTCAGGATCGGTGTGAATCCATTGAACTTATTGGTTAATTTACTTTAAGTATATCTCTATCAGCCTAAGCACAAAATTGAACATTTCATCATACATTTTATGTTTGTAATTTAAGGGTAAATGGATCGCTCTCAGTTTTAATAAACGTATGAACGTCGCCTAGTTACCTTAAACTCATAAAAATATTGTTGGTGTAGATTAATTATCTCCACCGAGAATGTAATCGACGTTTGTACAAAATTATATAACTTATATTTTGTTATCTTAATTATTTGTATAGTTAAAGGAAGTGACGACCTAATGATACATTCTATTCGATCAAGAGATGTAGGTACGCATTGTTTCGACAGTAATGTGACCCGTGTTTTTCGATGTATATTTCTATCAAAACATCGTTTCAATTATAGAAATATTACATAGGTCGTCAATATTTCGAATATTTGTATTACGTTCGTTGTTTTATTTTAAAGATGTTTATTATAATTTCACCACGTTATGTTAAAATATATGTGTTATGTACACACACACGCACTGGTTTTATTGTACAATCCAACCTATGTTTAAATTGTATATCAATTAAGATCAATTCCATTTAAAATCAATTAATAGAAAGTTGCGGTTTGCCTTGATTGTGTTATTGTAGTTCATTCAAACATTCTAAATTATAGGTCCTATTATATGCTATTTATAAACTAGCTTTGCCCGCAGCTTGGTCACAGAATGTCTTTATCCTTGCATATTCTATAAATAACCTATGTTCATGGGATAATGTAGAATTATAATGGTGAAAGATTTTTCCAATCAGTCCTGCAGTTTCGTGCCTAGCCTTGAAACAATCAAATCTATTCCCTTTATAATGTTACTGTAGATAGATAGAAAGCATAAATTGTATAGACCGATAATTACCACTGAGGCACTGATAAGAAAATTCGCTTCTTATGTAAATAATTCGAGGTCAGGCGACGAAACTACTGACGAAAATCATCAATTTTTTTAAAATTTATTCAGTTTCCTAAAATTTAAAGACATTGTAACTTACTAAATATGTGAAAGTAGTACCACAGAATAATAATAAGTACTACGTACAGAAGTTTTACTTCGCGAAGGTATTTAAAAAAATGTATGCTCAATGTCATTAACAATATGGTGTAATTTAGCCTGTCTCAAGAGTCAAGCACCATTTTGTTGACAAACGTCAGTGATCGGCACTGAGCCGAAGCTATAGGGCTGACTTCGGTAAAATGATGTGACGTGAGGTGCCAAACTGCGGAAAATGGCGGAGGAAATACATGATTTAGCATGAATTATCATGAAAATATTAACTACTTATTTACCTCTCAGTGTCTTGAGGCAACTTAAAAAAGTACATTCTGTGTTTTTATTTTTATTTAGGCAATTAAATACTGCACAGTATTTAGTACACCATTTTCTTTATTTTCTTCCATCATACACAAGAATACGCGTGCGTGAGTCAATGTTCGCTCGTGTGTGAGGCCTTGTCGAATAGTATCCTGTAGGTGGGCCATCGTGCGTGTTTTGTTTTCGATGTAAACTCGCGGATATGAACAGGCCTGGTAGTACGAAATATCCAGATTAAATGACATTAATCTTAAATGTAAACGAGATTTGCTAATAGGCACACACAACTTGGTCAATAAATTAAAAAAATAATTGACCTATCTCGATAATCCATTTAAATTATAAGTACGTATAATCTATGGTAATTGGTACTTAGTACAAAATGTTTTTATAGTGGAGTTTAGTTACAAAATATTGACATATTTATTTGCATGGAATTAAAATCATACCCTGTGGGCAAATAGCTCAGCGGTCAAACAACTTAAATACTGTTATCAGTATCATTATTCATTACATATCACATAAAAATAATTTATTTTATATTAGACACAGGTGTTGCAATTAATGTTTAATGATGTTGTCGTTTTCGAAATATTCAAAGTAGTGATTTATTTATAGATGTTGATAGGTAAATCAAAAGTGGTTCTGTTAGGTACCTAAAAAAAAAATGGGACATTCACAAAAATGGGTATAAAACTCTTCATTATCTTATTCTATTCTTGCGTTGGGTTTTTTTATCCACAACGAGGAAGTTCTTGGCCTACATATCACCGCTGAAGGAGCTTCACCCGGAATCGACAACCACAGACGAACTGGCTATCTTACCTTTAACTTTAAAAATAAAATAAAAATAAATAAACTAGCGGAACACAACAATGCTGTTAACATTGGTTGTTATGGCGGCAGACTTACTAAGATTTTGGACTTACCAGGAGGACTTTGAAAAAATCCTACCGCCAATCAAACCGAACAGAAAATTCTGCCCCCACTGCGAATCGAACCCGGGACCTCTGGATCTGAAGCAGGTGGTCTGACCATTAGACCACAGTGCATATAAAATGCAGATGCAGATGCTATTTTGCAATCAAAATGTAAGTAAAGTATCAATCAATAGCTTCTAATCATTGCTGTAATAGATTAACAGTTGATATTATTTATCTATAACCTGTTCTGCTCGAGTTGCATGGCCGTTAAGTTA
This sequence comes from Ostrinia nubilalis, assembly GCF_963855985.1. NCBI lineage: Eukaryota > Metazoa > Arthropoda > Insecta > Lepidoptera > Crambidae > Ostrinia > Ostrinia nubilalis. The sequence goes on along the minus strand of NC_087096.1, from coordinate 8,010,476 downwards.
AATATCCGAAACAAGATACCTAACTACATAAATTACTTAATTTGTAATTTGCCAATACCAGATGATAAACTTTGCTTAAGGTGTATGACCCTCGATTTAGTGCTAATCTACATACGTAGGGGAGAAGGAGGTAAGATGGGGTGGCGGGTAAGACGGGGTACCCAGCAAAAAACACAGTTTAAACTGACCAATCACGCTCATTCATACATCGTTCTATGCTCTGCCATGACACTTGTCAGTCGCCCAGCCATTAACATCGCAAGTGCACGCGTGTAAAATATATCCTGAAACAACTGTTTTGCTGCAAATTGCTTGTCATATTTTCTTCTGTTTTGGTACGTGACTATGGTTTGTTTAATAACGCTAGCTGATGATGTGTGGCTGTGATTGATGCTTAAACAAACCTATAATAAGGTAGGCATTGTGTTATCTAGAGATTGTCGTTTGTTTTTTTTTTCTTTGAATATTATTAGGAAATGGCTTAGCAGGCAAGATGGGGTAATGACTTCTCCAAAACAACTCCTTCCCCTTCCTGTTACCAAAAAAACCTTTCGTGTTACTAAAAAACGTGGGAAAACACAAATTATCACGTCGTCTCCCTACAAACAAGAATTAGAAGTCGCCGCCCAAAAGAAAAAATATGCTGAATAGAAGAAAATTGAGAAAGTAGAAACAAAGAAGAGAAAAGAGGAATTGAAAAAACAGAAGAAATCTACTACAAAAACTCAAGCAAAAACAGCAAAACGACGAAGAGTTATAGAGACTTTATCTGAAAATTAAAGTGAAGAAGAGGATACACCATGTATGTATTGCAGTGAAGTATATTCCGCTTCTATTGAGGGGTGGATATCATGCTCACATTGTGGAAGATGGTCACATAATAGCTGTGCGAAGCCATCCATGTCTGCGACTTCTGCCACTCCAAACAATAATCTTTTTGCCTGATAGTTCTCATTACCCCATCTTACCTCAGGGGGGTATCCCATCTTACCAGCACCATGGGGTAAGACGGGGTGAAACCCCTTTTTTTCTATTTTTATTTTTTTCCTAAAATGGATAGTTAAAAGTTCCTAATGTTGCCAAATATTAAAAGAGTATTAACTAATTGTTAATTAAAAAATTAATATGATTGTCTAACTATGGATATTTTTCTTTTATTGATCTTCAAAGCTTAAGTACCCCATCTTGCCACCCTCTCCCCTAGACTGGTTCCTTGTTTTGTTTTAAAGTTCACAAATGCTTTACAGGATGTTGTGTTTCTAAGAGTTAAATCTTTCCAACAGAACTCATCTAATTAGTAATAGAATTCATCTAATTCGTGTTTAGATTATCTACTTGCCCAAAGAGTAAAGTAAATAATAAGGGAGAGTCCGCTAATTTGGACCAGTTTTTTTCAATCCCATTTTACACATAGTTTTCTTTTGTTTTTGCTAATGTCCATGGTATATAATAAAAGATACATTATTCAACTTACTATTTCATAAGTATTAATTAACATGATTGTTGTATATTTAGCACAAATGAACAAAGTACGAGTTCAGAGCTTCGGTCCAATTTAGCCAACCGGTTCGATAATTTGTACCACAGGGCTACTAAATTGGATTTCAATAAATTTCAAGCCTTTAAAAAAACTATGGCAAAATATTATACGATACATTCTTAACAAATTAGGAAACGAAGAGGAACAGTAGTTAAAAACATAGACAATCGATATTGTTTTACACGTTATCACGATTTTGAGTACAAGTTTTGTAATTCCAATTATCGTAACGCACACTTGTATCTAATCTACTTTGCCAGTCTTTTGCTTTCATTTATTGTTAGTCAAACATAACTACGCTATTATAACTTCAAAATATGATTTACTAAAAAAAAATTCAAAATCCTTTGGTAAAGTTCCATACAACTTGATGTGGTACAATTTAGCCGACTAGGTGATAGTGCTTTTAAAAAATCGGTAAAAAATATAGCTTATAATTACCGAAAAATGTTTCAAATAATTGTAATCCACAGTAATTCACGCTTCTAAATAATATATTAGAAACACCCTGTGATTAAATTTAACAAAATTACAATCTAAACATGTATTGTCAAAAGTTACTTGAAAACAATGAAAAAATACTTTTCAAAATAAAACACACGTGTTTGTTGTCACGGCAAAAACCAATTGGCCGATATTAATTGATTTTAGTTGTGTATCGCTGAGTGTTGCAATTACAGACATTCAATAAATACTTTACGAAATATGAGGGTGGTACAATTTACCCGGCGGTACAATATACCGAACTCTCCCCTATATACTTGCCTGTTTCTAGTGATCCCTAGGTCGGTAGGTGCATCCGATCTGTCACCAACACTCTTTTGAGTTCTCTACCTATAACATTTATACAGTCTGCGTCACTATGCCCTTCAATTTGTGACAAGTTGAGAGAGATAATACCTCAGCATTCAATACATTGTAATGTTACACATTTATTTCGTTAATTAGTGCCAACATTCTTGGACACCCTTCATAAAGCTCTCAAACTAGTATGTTAAACAAGTAATTTCTTAAAATGATTTTTGACGCCAAACAATTTTTAGTAACAATTATGCAACTCTTTACAGTTACATACTTACATATTCAATTAGAGACAAGTTACAATTACAGTAACTCTACTATAGTTGTTCTATTTCTGCATTTATGATGCTAAACATAATTGCATATTTATGTATCTCAAAATAATATAAAACTTGAACTGACTAAGATGAGAACTGATCCGTAGACCTTTCTCTTGCTGGGTAACTGCTATTTTCAGTTGTGTTTCTGATTTAAAATACATATTTGAATGCAACGAAAATTCTTCACAGTTCACGAAAATTTTTTATTTTTATCAACTTTGTTTGATTTCAGAATTGTACGTTATATTATATTAATTTTATTATTATAATTGATATTTTAACACATGTAGGTAATATTTTGCGTGGCAATAAATCAGAAGAATAAAAAGAGTATTCATACTAGGTCGTACTAGTAGTACTAGGTCGAATGAGTTGCTTCCAAAATAGGAAAACACGAGAACCTACCACGCGTTATTTTTATGTATAAAATAATAATTTACTCAATTAGTAAATAAAGTAGGAAACGTATTTCTTTACTTATAGTATTTTCTTGCAAATTTTAACGTATTATTAACAAAATATATTTTTAATAAGACGTCCAATATCCTTGGCATAAAATACAAGGAAAATCAGTATCACGCAACCTGAAAAAAGTTACTTCTAATTACCAGGATAAATTCAACGCTAAATGGTTGTAAACCCTTACCAGCACAATTACAAGCCATTGTGTTTGAAGTGATAAGATTTAGGTATTGTTTCTCTTTCTCAATGTTAAGATTCGTTTGAATAACTAGTGATTAATCAACTTGTGATGAAACAATTTTATGCAAAAATGTGTTTAGCAGCAATTTCTTGAGGTCGCACTCACGCATTGTTTGCTTAAGTTGCGTAATATACAAGGGACCCCAATGACGTCGCTGAGAATTTTTCTAAAGCCAAATTCAATGGCACTACTCGCAAATTGATAACACAGGCCTGCAAAAAAAAATATTTTTTTTGGTGCAGCTCTTTTTGTATATACGATCGATAATATGGGTAATCTACAATATATTGACATACTTCATTTCAACTCATCAGCTCTAGTTTGTCGACTACCCTCATTTTAGTTTTTTTCCCGTCTTGTTCGCAAATAGTCATTATTACAATAACATCGATAAACTTTATGTTACTATTTAGCTATGGATAGTACGTCTAGATGTTGTGTTAACGATCCTGATTAGTTTGGATAAGTTTGTGGTGAATACTACTGAAATATCAGCGTGAAACTATTAAAAACATGGCGAATTTTTTGTATTTTGCTTACTTCGGTATTGAAATTCAATACAAAGGTAAGGTGTAGGTGCCTCAAATTGTATGTATAATGTGCGTTGAACATCTGCGAAGATACTAGTAAGTTTTTGAAGCTTGGAGTGCCTATGATATGGAGAAAATGGCCAATATTTCCAGTTAATTTAACAGAAATTTCCAAGTTTAAGTACTGAAAAACTAAAAGCAGGTATATTTGATGGACTTCAAACAACTGTATTAATAAAAGACTCCACTAAATTTTAGATTTCTATGAACGATGCGGAATGGTTTGCGTGGAAATCTTTTGTAGCAGTTGTACAAAATTTCCTGGGAAAGCATAAGGCTGACAACTATGTAACATTAGTTTAGGATGTGCTGGTTCAATTCAAAGATTTAGGCTGTTATATAGGTATAAAATTACACTATTTTAACAGTAAACTAGATCAATTCCAACAAAATTTAGGAGAGCTAAGCGAAGAACAAGGAAAACGTTTTCACCAAGACATAAAAACAATGAAAAATAGTTACCAAGGAAGATGGGACGCTTATATGATGACCGACTACTGTTGGAGAATCATGCGATATTGCCCAAGTAAGTTACATTCGAAAAAATCACTCAAAAGAAAATTTCTTGATGTTTAATGCTAATAAAAATACATATTTATTGTGAAAATTGTTTTTTAGTTATCTCGGGAACTAGAGCTGATAGAGAAAAACTGATTACATTTTTGATATCGCCATGTAAGACATACTTAAAATCAGGTCTTAAATCCCCGGCACCAAAATGGCTGTAGGCCAGTGTAATATTACGGGTGTCAAACATAAATTCGTACATCAGTTTTTCTTTCAGAAGCGCACGCTGCGAACTAATTTTTGTAGGTAAAACTTCGCGAATGTATTTAAAAAAATGTATGCTCAATGTCATTAACAATATGGTGTAATCTAGCCTGTCTCAAGAGTCAAGCACCATTTTGTTGACAAACGTCAGTGATCGGCACTGCGCCGAAGCTATAGGGCTGACTTCGGTAAAATGATGTGACGTGAGGTGCCAAACTGCGAAAAATGGCGGAGGAAATACATGATTTAGCATGAATTATCATGAATAATATTAACTACTTATTTAACTCTCAGTGCCTTGAGGCAACTTAAAAAAGTACATTCTGTGTTTTTATTATTATTTAGGCAGTTAAATACTGCACAGTATTTAGTACACCATTTTCTTTATTTTCTTCCATCATACACAAGAATACGCGTGCGTGAGTCAATGTTCGCTCGTATGTGAGGCCTTGTCGAATAGTATCCTGTAGGTGGGCCATCGTGCGTGTTTTGTTTTCGATGTAAACTCGCGGAGATGAACAGGCCTGGTAAAACGTTAATCTAAGTCGCCGTGTCCGTATTCGTGAGTTAAGTTCAGTAAAGAGATTAGGTGTTGAATTTGAATAAAGTGTGTAGGTACGAGAGGTGCTTATTTCAAATAAGATTTCGGTGAAAATCATGAAACCAGAAACAATTTAGTATTCCAAGTAAAAGATTCGTATGAAGATGGAATACGTACGAAGTAGGTAGATCCAACCCAATTGCTGTAATTCTTACTTAAGGTGTTGAAATATTTGTCGGAATTTCAAATCATCTATCTAAAAAAATCCTCTACTGCATATTTTGTCACGCCGAGATGTCTTTACTGACTTGACTGTAACTTTATACTCTAAAACATGGTTAAATCGGTAAGACGATCCTATTTAGTTACATACGACTAGTGTTTTAGTTTCTGATGGTAGGTATTATTGGCTCTACATCATGAAGCAATTTTTTCGTAACAACCTTGGTAATTAATATTTTGTTACTAATACCACTAATACTATTTGTAATCTAGACCAACTGATTGCGTTTCCTGGGATTATCAGCATTGTGTGGTGTACAATAAAGAGTTTCTATCTATGTGGAGTTCTGGTATGAATTCTCAGTAGGTTATAAAACAATAACTAAAGATTCAAAATCATCTTATTGGTATTCAATATCATTAAAATATTCATAAGATACGGCTCATTATATTTTTTCAAATATTTTTATTTTTATCTCCAACGAGGAAGCTCTTGGCCTGCATCTCAAATTGAAGATGAATATAACTTTTAGCAGTATGTTGCTGGTTAGTTATTGCTAGTTGTGAAATTACTACATTTTTTCGTCTAGTTAACTAAAAATTGAAAAAATGTAGAGTCTAGAACTCTAGACAAAGGTATGTACCAAATAGACAGTAATAGTTAATAGATATAGATTAATTCGACCAGAAGAAAGCTAGGAAGTAATTTAGCGAAACCTCTGGGTTGAATTTAAAGGAGATTCTAGATGGGTATTATACAATCAGAGAGTTTCGAAATCTGCTTGGGCATACGAGTTCGAAATGTAAATCGATACAATCCGAAATCGGTTCCGCTCTGGTTATCTGCAGGAACATAAACTCTGGAGGGCTGGGCTCATGTTTCCTATTTCTCTTTCGATGTCATGTGATTACGTTCGATCACAGAAAGGTTCGATTGTGTGATGCCTGGGAACTGCATTCAACGTTGTGCACACATTATAATCTACGATTGCATCAATCAATGCATACCTACTTGTATGTGCGTACGCAATTTTAATCGCCATTATTGTTATATTGATATAATCATTTAATGGTGCCACGTTTTATGGCCCTGTAGTCAAGCCGAGGCTGCTCTATCTACCTAATGAATGTTTTTAATCGGGAAACTGATCCCTGATTAAATGGGAAATCTGAAAATTATCTAGTAAACTCTTCTTGCGGAATCAACTTGGAATGGGGTCAGCTGGTTAAAGAGCCGTTTTATATGGAGAGTAGTAAAGATGAGTTAAGGATTTATATCTAAAATAATTGAGGCAATTATTTTAGATGTCTATTGGATCAATTGACACGGAAAAATAAGAATGTAAGCATAAGCGTAGAGAAATCAAAATTTCACGCTATGCTAATTATTTGGAATTCAGTCAATTTTGTTGTTTGTATAAGTGTTTTTTTTATGCAAGGGTGCCTAACCGGATCGACCTTGACATTTCCGGCGTAGACAAAAACGTGAAGTTGGTATCACGATCGGTAATCAGAATCACGCACCTTGGTTGTAATAAGCTTGGCTCGACGTAATGTCGAGTCACGGCTTTTAGCGACCACGCCTTCGGGATCAACCACTTTTACTTTTGAGGTGCCATGTCGTAGAGGGGCGAGTAAATTTGGTGCACGCAAAGTAACCGCTCCTCAGTAGTTATCGAAAGCGTGCGCGCCACTCGCGTTTCGATCCCTCGCTCGCGCTCACAATCACGTGTTCATTGATTGCCGATAGCCCAAGCACGGCGTAAACTTTTCAGGTACATAATAAAACATTTGAGTTCAAATAAAGTTTGTGAACAAAGTTTTGTGTGACGTTTCATGTTTGTGATTTTGTTTATGAAGTTATGCATCGGGAGTTTTATAAAATCTGTTCTTGTTTGAACTCAGAAGTTTGTCAAATGTAGTACCTATTAATTATAAATTTAATTAATAGTTTTAATTGTGTCTAACTGGACTATATTGATAAGACAATAAAATTCACTCACCACCTTCCAGAAAAGCACAAAATCCAATGTATTGAACGGTATGGCACAACAACTACATTCACTTCAATTAACTGCTTTTAATTTATTCGTGAAGGACTTTATAACAATGTTACCACCATCAGATATAATATTAAAAATTATGTTACTTATCAATGAAACTTAAAAATTAAAAATTATACAGAACCCTTAGAATATTCGATGTCATTTCGAATGCGCATAGCGTAAATTAATATAAAGTATGTTAACTTTTTATAGTGCTTTTAATGCAATATCAACTATTATGTTTATTCTTACATGATAAACTGAAATGTCCTGAAAAAAATATGTAAGCAAGTACGATAGTATCAAATATTACAGCAACCGTACCTCCATTAGATAAACCTAACAGTGCTCACTATTAGGATGGATGCGGGACTTATCTTAATCAATTGGGTAGCTTGTACTCGTAAACTAGACTTTAAGAGAAAACTGGCTGCAATTGTTAGGTAGGGCATTTGTTTTTAAAGGGTGATCAAAAGCACTTAAGCTCGATGAACTTTGAGTCACATAAAGTAAATGAAAAGTTTAAAACTAATACATGTGAAAAATTAACATGTAAAAATGAAAATATTAAGTTATTTGTGTACAACGTGGTCACATAAAGTAAAGGAAAAGTTTAAAACGAATACATGTGAAAAATGAAAATATTAAGTTATTTGTGTGCAAGATAAAGTTTTGTTTTCGTTGCGTTATCAGAACGTAATACAAATTAAACGTAAAGATCTATACGATGCGTGCCCTAAGCATCCCAGGATGTAGAATTATCTAGTTATTGAAGTAATTATACCAATCATAATCCACCGGATAAACAAAATGTTAATTACGTATTTTAATTGATTACCTACCCTTGAGAGCAATATTCGCTATTGTTGGCAAATATTAAAAATGTCACCGTAATTGGGTAATACTTATCATCCGAGTTAAACAATAGTTCATTGTCTGGTAAATTGAACCGTTATGTGTTTACAAACACACTGGAACAATGCACGTTCTAACGAAGGGAGGAAGTTGTTTCATAGATCACTGGCTAAGTAATTATTAACACGTATATTTCTATTAACTACCATCAACATTTGCATTATTAGCATCGCAGTGCTTACGAATAGCGCAATATGAACATCAATAAGCCTAAATGCTCTACTTAATATGCTATTAATTGAGTTGTTGCGGCAAACCATACGTTAGCTTAGAACACCTACTGATTCATCAATCAGAGTTTAATGTGAAGGAAAATTTTAAGCATTTTTTTAGCTTTGGAAAATTTTACTTGTTTTAATGATATTAGTTATTTAGTGTTACAATTTAAGAAAATAAAAGAAACCATTTGAAATAATCATATTAAAAATTTGATTTGTGGCTTTTCCAGAGATATCTGTAAATGCCTCTAGGTATAGGTAACTGAAATTCGTAGTAAGTAGGAAAGTTAATGAACCTTCAACTTTGTCAAAAGATGAAAAAATACCATTTCACTGCCTCTACCAAAGATGTGTAATGTTTTCCCAGCCAATTAATAGCTGTCGACACCGAACTAACTACCCTAGGTTCCGCTCTTGCAATCGATAATTCCCATACCAGTAGTTATGACATTGTTCCACATAGATCATTATGATTGTAGCGCAGTAATCATGTGGGAAGTGTAGGCATATAAGAAAAGACAAAGCGCTTTCAAACTGTGGCTAATTAGTCTCTGGCCTCCGGGGCAGCCCTCGAAACACAAACCGAGTTAATTCTGTGACCATGATAACTCACGCACAATTTAAAATGGCTATTGTGATCTCAATATAAATAGCTCAGGGACAAACCATATTCTAGATACATACTGCATAAAACAGGTATAAGCACAGTTCAAAAGAAATTATTCCTTACTAATAAAAACTTATACGCGCTTTAAACACTCTACAAAACTCTTGTTTGAAAAATTGGGATGGAAAATTATACAGCTGGCGACTGAACTTACAAAGTCCTTTCGAGGGTGAAGAAATATTAATGGTTGCTACATCTATCGGCTAGTATATATTATATGTTGTACTTGAGTATGATGATCAATTGTCTTACGAATTTGATCGGGAGTGTAGATAAATCAATCTCTATAAAAAACAAGTATTACCAAACGTCATTACAAGGCGTTAAAACATTATTTACTATGTGTAGATTACTAATTACACTTCGGTGTTGTATTGACATAGTGAGCGATGTGATTGTTATTCAGGCCTATAGTTTACAAATTGGGAGTACAATATGCTTGTGACGATACGATCTGGCATAATAAAATATTGTAAATGGTGTTAATAGACATGTTAACACATAAGTAGTACTGCAAACGTGTCAACAAAGACGGATTGTTGTAAAGTTAATATTGGGCAAATTATGATTGATTGCGGTATTGTTAGCTGCGTCTATTGAATGATTAATAAATACTGCTTGGCCTATATTTCCTAGCGAGGTACAAAAACAAAAATTCTTAGTGCAGTATATTGCTCTATCCTATTGGTAGTTTACTAAGTAGGTATGCTTCGTAGGAAGTATTGCGATAATGCTAGAGTGAATTGCGTTTAAACACCGATCTCATTAGTTCAATCAAGCTGATGTTCCTAATCAATGTTCAGTTATTAATTTTCGCTTAATTTAATTTACTGACTAGAATTGCGTGGTGGTAGACGAATACTAAAATTATTCTTCTAGCAGTTTTCAATCAATAAAAGCAATGCAAAATAAAGCTAATCATAATTAAAATGTTTAATTAAATAGCTTTTTAAAGGCTTTGATTTTTGTTACATTTGCGTGAAATGCAGGTAATAAATGAAACTTTATTTATTTTCTTGTTGCCGGAAAACGTTTGATGGCATAGTAGAGTCACTTACTCGCCTTGCGTAATGATATACAAAAAGCGATGTCATTGCCCGAACATTAAATTTATTAAAACTTGTTATTTTAAAACTGAAAGTTACTGTACAAGAGTTTGTGCAAATTAATTTTGTTTTCGGCATATGAATCCTAAACAGGCTGACAGATTAGAAAATGTTTATTTACCTTGATTACCTTTTAATTAAGCAAACGTAGGATAATACTTTTAATATGTTACTATGGGAAAAAGAAGCATTAGGTACCTTACTTCTGTTTTAAAAAAGTAAATGTTTATTGATTTAGTAATAAAATACGAATACATAAGGTACGCAGGTACGTAAACTGATAAGTCTACGTGCGCGTTGAAGGTCCGGAACATTGGCATTTGCATAAAAGTTTCACTCTCGCTTTGACCTTGGCAGATCTTGTATAAAACGACCCAATATTATGAAATGTTATAGTCAGCTATGCCTACCTTATATAACACTGAATAACTGATATACACTTCACACATTGCACAAGTAGTCTGTGCCTAGTTGTTTTGTTTTTATACCTATGTTAAGTGGGTTATAGTCGCAAGTTATCAAAGTTATCAGATAGTGCCATTCGTCGTGGAATTTATTTTTATGAATGTATTTAGTTTTTTTATGCTCATACAAAGTACTGACTTAGTTTTTAATAGGGCATTGTAATTTAAAAGTGACACCACTGAAATAACTAATTTTTTCTCAAGCTACAAATGCTTACAAAAACATATCTGGTTTAAAGCCGATTACTATGTTTTTTGTTGAGACTTGACTCCCGAGTGAATTGGAGTAAAAAATAAGTAACTTGAGTGTTAAACATTTTTTTACAGTATCCAAAGAAGCCACTTAAACATATCAGGAACTTACGTTAGATAATTTCCATTTATGGCATGTTAACGAACTACATATTTGAATATTAAAACACGAGATGTGATCGCGTATAGGATTTTCACTTTCATAGTTATCTAAACGTAATTAGTGTTAGGTATTTCCTTGTTATTATTCAACAAGTATCTTATTGAAACCAATAATGAACGTTATGAAACTATTTATAAAAAAACAAACAAAAACAATAAAATCAACACTAATTACAATTAATTGATGAGTAACTTTTCCTGCGGATTAATTTCTGCGGAAATATTCTGAAGTGTCATTAAATCGCAACCGTGATAAGGGGTGGTACCGAATAAGATACGCAATTTCATTTTGTCTTGTATTTTATTAAAATTATACATGCAGTTACTGCATATTTATTGCTATCATTAGGTCCACCAGGAGAATGAGTTTATTACAGGCAAATCCTCCATTTTGCCTTTAATAAACTCATTCTCCTCTTCTTTGAGTCGTTCTCCTACAGTAGACTACTGCAGGAGAACTTTATGACCTGATAATTATATTAATTAAGGGCCTTTGAAAATTACAGCTATCTATCAGCATGCCTTACCGTAAGAATCACCTTACATGGCCGTCAGGCAATGCAATGCCCGTTGTTCAATAAAAGATTTAGTATTTGCTATAGGTACACTGCAATATTATGACACAGGTTGCAGCGTAGGTATAATTAATTGATATGAATTATCAACGGTATGCGACGCGGAAAACATTTTTTATTTGCATCAGTCCTTGAGACCCTTTCTATCCAATACGCGAATATTGATAAGTTTATTTTACATTCGAGACAATTAGAGTTAATGCTTTTTTATGTAAATACTAGTTACTTTTACGAGAATGGTAATGCTATAAATTAATTATTATGCAATGAAATACAGAAATACACATTACCTATCGTCTGATATTTAATGCTAATTTTAAGCCGTAACCACGGTCTGTGTATTTGTTTATTACTTTAATGTGCAATTTCCTTTGCCCCTTGCCATAAGCTTATCGGATCCAAAAAACGCTTATATTAAGAGCTTATCTATCGGATTTAAGAATGTATTGTATAGGAATTAGGAAGTCATACAATACAAGTAAATTATCCGCATCGAACGGGCCGCACGCATAGGCCGTCTGTTATGCCGACGTAACTCGCAAAAACACTGAATGCAAATGGTCGTCACCGGCAATCCGGTTTCTGTGGATGCAGTATATGTATGTCTTTGTAAATCGGAACTTACCTATATGTGTACGATGTAACTTATTATTTTATGGGCTTTGAGTGAATTCATTTCACTTATCACTGCTCAGTAGGTGAAATAGAATAAAGGAGTGAAGCTCTTGAACGGTCTTTTCTTCAATTTTTATACTAAATTACTGTGAAAACGTTATCATTTTGATATTTATCCAACCTAAAATGATATCAAATCTAGATGATGGTGGAAAAATTCATAAGCCTTAATTTTATTATTATACAAAATATTGTAAATTATATGACACGTTAATCAATGTTCCTTTAAAATAAGGTGGATATAATCAATTCGATGCTTTATTTATAAGGATACGACGTCTGTGCTACACCGGAAATCACATTGCGTAGCTGCATGCTGTCAATCAGAAGTAGTTTCAGTTAATTGATTGCTATACCACTAAGCGCTATCTCAGCATATTTATCGATATCTTGCTAGGTGTTACTAGCGCACCGTTTTTGTAGCGGCTTTACGCAAGTCGATACAATGTAGAGTTCTTGGTAGGTCCATGTACTCGTATTATACAGGCAACGGCACATCAAGGTAAACACTGAGGGGTCTTATGCAGTTGGAATAGGAGCGAATTTGCAATAAAATGAGTAGTTTGATATGCTGTTGTCTGTACATTGTCTACACGTATTAAAATTCTATTGTGAACTGATTTAATGCTATTCTCATTTGTCTTTGGTATCTAAGTAATCGGGAGCATATTATCTTTCCTCATTTCTTACGTTTGATGAATCTGGTTCGCGTGATTTCTTAAATTATCAATCCTATATTTTATATACATATTAATTTAACAACTTTGTTTTGATTCAGTAAAGGTATTCAACCGAATTGATATTGTATGAAAATCTAGATTTTTTTATTGTTCCATTTGCTATTAATTAGCTAACAGCGGAAATACAGCTTTGAATACGCGTATAAAGTGATTTACAAAATTTTCAATTTACCTTATAACCGTTAACAATAACCAATCATTTCAAATGTATTATAACAATAAAAACAATTGAAATCTATAAGACCTTGCACTCAACAGTCGGCTTGTTGGAAGATAATTAACTTAATTTTCATGTTAAAATTGGAGTACCACAATAATAATAATATTTTATATTTACCTAATAAACAAAGTTCTGAATAAGTACAACCCAATGTCTTAAAGTATATAGTTTAAAGATAATTTTACTTGCTGTATTGTTAAATACAGTACAATGTTAAATTGTTATGTTAAATTACGTTTCTAGGTGATTGCTATTAAAATGAGATAAACTTACTGTTTTTATTTTATTTACCGTATTTCACTAGGAGACATAGTGATCTAGTCCAGACGTTCAAAGTTTTGACAATAAAAACTAATATTGGCATGGATTTCAGTTTTTAGAGAGACTATCTTTGGAAAGCACACATCGACTCTTTGGAAAAGTCTAATTTAAAAAATTACATTTATTGAACACTTTTACATGAAAAGGTAATACTTATACATAAAAATAATAATAATCATTTCAACCTCTCTACAATATTCTTGACAGAGGCCACATCTATTGCGTTATGATTCTTTGTCTCCCCTTTTCATCGTCCATTAAGAATTGCTTCACCAATTTTGCTAGGAGGGCGATGTTGCTCACGTCCGTAGGATTTACCACCTTCTCCTAGGCCCACCCTACACGTGCCCTCCGGGTGGTGCTAACGAGCAACAACGCCGAGCAACAGGCGGCGGTTAATAACCTGACTATGGCATCCGCAGGCCAAGGGGACTTAAATACCCCCTGAAAGTGTGGCTGTATTGCCTTGGGAAAGCACTATTAGTATTTCTCCCACTCTCCTAAAATGAAAATGTCGAATAATAGAGATTGTGCTTTGTCATGCGACCCGGCTAACCCCCGGCGCCTTCCAGTACCCGGGCTGGAAGGTGTGAAATTTGCTACCGAAGACTCCACGTGGGTGGGTACCCAGGCCCCCGTGACAGTAAATGCTACTGGTCAAGACAAGAAATATGTGCAACAAGCTTTCCATCCAAGCCTCTTTATAAGACCAAGAAGTGCCTCAACTGGAAGCGTTTCACTTCTCGGAAATAAGGAACTACGTGATCCTCAACAGTTGCTATCTAAACATAGAACCTCACCAAGTACCAGTACAGAAACCGAGACGCAACTCATAGGTAGTTCAACAGAATTGGAGAACATCAATGATGTAAGCAACCAACAGTCTATAACCCAGCACTCACCAGAAATGGAAAAAGACTGGATTCGAATCACCAACAAAAAACGACAGCGATCAAGCCCTGAACCTCCCAGCTCCCAAAAGCAAAGCAAACTAGACACATATTGGCTATCCCAACCCACACCAACACCAACTTCAAACAGTTTTGCTGCGCTGGAAGAGCAGCTGCAGCAACCTAGCAATGACTCAAGCAACCTTCATGCTGCAGCAACTCACAAAATAAACAAGCCACCACCCATTTTTGTGGATAAGGTTAGCAATATTCAGCCGCTGATAACACTATTAGAAACGCAAGCCTATAACAACTATGAGTTAAAGGTACTTAGAAATGAACAGGTGAAAATCCAAGCAAAGACTTCAGAAATATATACTATAATAGTCAAAGAATTAGAAAACAAAAAAACTGAATTTTATACTTATAAACCGAAACAGGACAGGAGTTTTAAAGTCATTCTAAAAAACATACATCCTTCTACCTGCACAGATAGTATCAAAGATGCATTAGAAGAGCTTGATCATGAATGTACTAACATCTGGAATATGAAACAACACGCCAGTAAAAAACCGCTACCAATGTTCATAGTGGAACTAAAACAAAAAGAAAACAATAAGACCATATACGATATAAAATACATCTTACACTGTAAGGTAAAATTTGAACCGCCAAGACCAAAACGAGAAATCCCTCAATGTGGAAATTGTCTACAATATGGCCACACGAAAACGTACTGCAGAAGAAATCCAAAATGCATTAAGTGTGCCGGCAATCATTTGTCAGCAGATTGTACACAAAAAGGCAAATCTAACAGCGTTAAATGCGCGCTGTGCGAAGGAAACCACCCTGCAAACTATAAAGGCTGCAAAGTCTACAGGGAATTACAAAAAATTAAGTTTCCCCCGGCACCGGAAAAGGACAAAAGACGTATACGATCCAACGAAGTGACAAGACACAATATCAATATGACCTCGACGGCAGGATCAACATATGCTGAAAAGGTAAAAAGCAATACAGCAACACAGGCCGGAGAATCCAATACCAAAATAAATCATGACAATAAAAGTGATATGAGAGAATTGATGATAGCAATGAAACAAATGATGCAGCAACTAACAGCAATGACAAATCTAATCCTAAATCTCACGACTAAATTAAGTGAAGGATGGACGAAATAAAAATAGTGCTCTGGAACGCCAATGGGCTGCCAAATCATACCCTAGAGGTTAAAAAATATATGGAAATTAATAAAATTGACATAATGCTGATCTCCGAGACGCACCTTACAAGGAAGAGTCATTTTAGTATACCAGGATACAAATTTTATCACACCATGCATCCAGACGGTAAAGCCCACGGAGGAAGTGCCGTGCTGATCAAGAACAACATTAGACATCACCTAGTTAAAAGCTACTGCCTGGAAAAAATTCAGGCCACAAATATTATTATAGAAGACTGGTCCGGCCCCTTTACGATATCAGCCGTTTACAGTCCTCCGAAACACAGCATTAAGATAGAGGATTATGTTGCCTACTTTGAATCTCTCGGGCATAGGTTCGTAGCCGGCGGTGACTTCAATGCCAAACACACATTCTGGGGTTCCCGGGTAATAAGTCCAAAAGGTCGTCAACTACTAGCAGCTGTTAACAAACTGCGACTTGGTTTGGTCTCAACGGGTGAACCAACATACTGGCCAACTGACACAAAAAAGAAACCAGACCTAATTGATTTCTGCATCATTAAAGGCATTAGTACTGAATATTTTAGTTGCAAATCCAGTACTGACCTATCCTCTGACCACTCTCCTGTTGAGATTCTGCTGCGTCGAAAGATCGTGCAAAAGGAGAAACCATGTAGACTACATACACGTGGAACAAACTGGGAATATTTCCGGGAACTGGTGGCAAACTCTATCGATCTAAAAATACCATTACAGACAGACGGAGATATCACGAACTCAGTTGAACATTTTAACAACATTATCCAGCAAGCAGCATGGGAGGCCATGCCTCCTACACCAGCTTCCACCCGCGACGGACCTCAATGTTCTCCTATTCTTAGAAAACTATTGAGTGAAAAGCGGAAAGCTAGAAAGAGATGGCAGTCTACAAGGTATCCTGGAGATAAGGCAATTTATAATAGATTAGCTTCACGACTCAAGAAACTACTAACTGATGATCGCAACAGTAACCTTGCAACATACTTGCGGAACCTGGACGCTAAACCATCAACAGACTACTCATTATGGAAGGCGACAAAGGACCTTAAACGCCCGATTAACCACCAGTCACCTCTACTGAAGCCAAATAACTCCTGGGCTAATAATGATACTGAAAAAGCTCACGTCTTCATGGACCACCTACAGGAAGTCTTCACACCTAATCCCGACACTGGCTCTACTATAATTGACAACGTCGCCGAATTCTTAAATCAGACTCACCAACTAGAACCACCAATTCGAAAGTTTAGTAAAGCCGAAATCAAGTCAGCAATAAAAAAATTAGACGTAGGAAAGGCACCGGGCTACGACCTAATCACAGCAACTGTCCTTAGAGAACTACCAAAAGAGGGAATAACATACTTGACACAGCTGTACAACGCCATCCTGCGCAGAGAATATGTACCTCCACAATGGAAAGTAGCCAAAATTATAATGATTGCAAAACCAGGTAAAAATCCCGAAGATGCTAAGTCCTACCGCCCAATAAGCCTACTCCCGATTGCTTCCAAGGTTATGGAGGTGCTGATTCTATCAAGGCTAAATCATGTTATTGAACAATCTAAATTAATACCAGACCACCAGTTCGGCTTCAGACAAAAGCATAGCACAATTGAGCAAGTTCATAGACTTGCGGAGGCAATAACAGAGGCGTTTGAACAGAAATCATACTGTACGGCTGCATTTCTGGATATATCACAGGCGTTCGATAGAGTCTGGCATGATGGACTCCTATACAAAATAAAGAAGACGTTGCCAATAAATTACTATAATATCATCAGATCTTATCTGATTGGTAGACACTTTTTCGTCAGTCAAGGAGAGGCTACAACTGAGCTTAGAAAAATTCAAGCGGGGGTGCCGCAGGGCAGCGTTATGGGACCTACACTATACCTCCTTTATACTGCAGACTTGCCGATTTCTGAAAATGTGGTCATGGGAACTTTTGCCGACGATACAGCTGTCATGGCCTCCGATGATACACCAAATCAGGCCTCCCATAAGCTACAGACCAGTTTAGACCAAATCACAACATGGCTGAAAGATTGGCGTATTAAAGCCAATGAAACAAAATCTGTACAAGTCACATTCACGACCCGGCGACTTACCTGTCCACCGGTGACATTAAATAGTGTGCAGATCCCACAATCTGACGAAGCGAAGTACCTTGGAATGTACTTAGACAGACGCTTGACATGGAGGAAGCACATCTATACCAAGCGCCTTGCTATGGGGCAACAGGTGCGCAAGATGTACTGGTTACTAAACCGAAATAGTCAGCTCTCAATGGAGAGCAAACTTCTGCTTTATAAGTGCATCATAAAGCCAATATGGACATATGGAATACAACTGTGGGGCACAGCCGCAAACTCAAACCTCGAAATACTGCAAAGATTCCAATCAAAAATGTTAAGAATGATAGTGGACGCTCCATGGTATGTCACTAATGAAAGACTACACCACGACCTTGAGATCAAAACAGTGAAGGAAGAAATAAAAGCAAGAGCCAAGGCATATAAAGATAGACTGCAGCTACACCCAAACATATTGGCACACCACCTTATGGATGACTTAACTCCGAGTGTCCGGAGACTTAAAAAAAGAGTACCGCAAGACTTGCTATAATTATGAGGACATGTCACAGGATATGCATCCCAATTTCCACTGATGAATAATAAACAGAAATATTGCTGAATGTCCTCCAGAAGACAGATTGCAATAGAATAAGGGGAAAATAAAAAAAAAAAAAAAAAAAAAAAAAAATTTTGCTAAAGGATTGAATCGATTTTATATTATTGCCATTATTGTCTTAAAGGTAATTAGTTCTTCACAATTGGCCTTTATGATGAAATTTCTTCATTCTTCCTTTTATCTATGATCCTTTTATATCGATGTAATAAATCGTTTAAATCTTTCGGTCATAATATTTAAGTGCCGAGGTCAACTAATCAACGGATAGATATTTCAAAAGGTGGTCTAGTTGTTGTAACTAGTCAAACGTTAGTTGTACTAGACGAATCCAAATTCTTCAGTGAATGTTTACCACTTTGCCTTGAGACTTCAAACAATGCAGGACTGTCAAATCTGTCAATAGGGTCTAAGGGGTTAATTAGGTACGTTATTAGTTTTGCGATTTGATCACGCAATGGATATGGCGCCAAGTCATTAATATCAGTTCTGTGGGCGAAGGGGGAGTGACCTCGATCGTTTTGTTGTAATGGTCACACGAAAATTCGCCATGATACCCAAGCGCCGCTCAAGTTCATTGTTGTAATTTTTTTGCCACTTTACGGGCGTGTCTATAAGAAAGAAAACTCATTAAAAGTACATTATTTCTAAAAAAGGGTTCTTCTAGAGCTCAAATTTAACACGGAACAATATATTTAAATCTATCAGTTCAACACATAGAAAGCAAATGGTTGTAACTACTAACTAATGGTTGTACTATAGGAAGTTTTCCAAATCTCTTTCAACGTCAAGCTTCACTTCCTTTTTTATTAAACATCTTATATGAAAGTTTCGCATATTGTCATGATCATGATATGAAATATAAATTGCACAAACTCGTGATCTATTCTGAACAGCTCTAGCTAGGTGAGCCGTTGACAGGCTGAGTGGCGCGGAGACACGCAAATTGCAAGTAATGCATTGTGCTTGAAGTAAAGGGCAATCTTATTGTGAACTTTGGAGTAATCGCAATATATTCTAATACAGTTATTGTAACAAATTGCATTTTATTGGTTTCGAATCAAAAAACAATCAATGGAAATAATGATAAACATTTGATTTGATCTAAACAGGTTTATCTCAACCAATTTAATTAAACATCAATTAACATGCATTCCAATGACAGAATGGTTCTAATAATAAAATAAATAGAACATTCATAATAAATAAAAGTATATTATGTATGTATTTTAAGAACTAATAAGAACAATCACTTTGAAACGATTCACATCACACACATTTCTCGTATACTGACTGTGTGTACATTGGAGAAGATCTACCACCATTCATAAAGTGACCAATTCTATGAATGCATTCACTTGCTTTGCTGTTGCGTAACTCTTGTCACGATTTTATCAGTTTTGATATATGAATATTGTATGCGTACTTATTTTACGAGTAAACTACAATGTTAAGGTCAAACAAATTGACCTAGGCGAAGCCATTCATTAATGTAACGCATTTTTTTTGTATTTGCATCTATTCACGTCACACATTCTTTGAATGTAATGAGCAAACATCTAGCCACATTCATTTGTGGTTTGAGCCAGATGCTATTAGTGGCCTTGAGGTATCTAAGTCGAGTAAAAGTCTGCCCAATGATGACTCAGCATCCGCTGACTTGCAGATAAAACAAGATCACAGCGTGCTATTGTCAATCATGTAGTATCAATCAATATTAAAAAGCTATCTACTTCCTAATTAATTTAATTGAATATAAATTATTGACAAAAATAAATTGTCGAACAAAAGACATCAACGCACGCTCACATTTACACATGCATAAAATAATTATTATTTTAAGAGCCGATTAAAAATTACTGCTGGTAATAAACTACAGTATTACTTACATCTTAATTTAGCGTTTATTACGTAATTATAAAGTCAGTTTTTTTTTTCAGAACACGCGATGGGAACGCGAATGATAATACTATGCGCGTGCCTCGCTGCCGCGAGCGCGACGCTAGAGGTGGTCAATCAGTGGAACTTGATGCAGTTCGACTTCCCACCTGACCCCGTGCTTTTGGAGAAGTTCCAGCCTGAGAACACTGTCCCCACCGGTCTGGAGATCGGATGGGATAAGATCTACCTGGGGATCCCGCGCCTGAGGGCCGGCGTGCCCGCCACGTTAGCTTGGGTGCCGAGAAGCCTTCCCTCTGGCGTTAGCCCGGTCCTACAGGTAACTTAAAATAAGTATAACTTGTTTTTTGTATGACAAATCTAGCCAATGCGAACTTATTATTCAAGACATACTGTTGGTTATGAGTAGAGAATAATAAAAACTATTATAAGTACTAAAAGCTCGTGCTACCATAAAAATAATTTGCTATAAAAATGCGGTAACGGAAATAAAAATAGCGAGGTTCAAAAAAATTATGCATATTTGTGTAAATCGTAAATTCTTGCATGTAAACAAAGCAATTTTCCATGATTGCCTCAATATCTTTATTGTGCCTCAATATCAAGTGTGCCAATGCACACTGTAAGAAAAACTAAGTTAAGTACTGCTAAGACACCTACGTGAAAATTTAAATGTGAAAAAAAGTGAAACTTCAAATATATAAATATAATTTTGAGCCCCGTCTAATTGTATTGTTACAAAACAGCCTTAATGGGGAAACTTAACTGATCTTTAAAGTAATAAAGCACACTTCACGTAAGAGATTAAAGCTTAAGATTTATAAAGTAGTAAACAGTAAACATAATCCTTATCTACATCTCGCAAATGCAAATGACTTATAAATACATCAAGGATCTGCAAATCACGTTGAGTAGATTCATAGATATTACTTAGGTATTCTGTTAACTAATATATTACTACATAATTACGTAGTATTTCAATTTCGTATTCCATAATTTGTTGCTAACCGCGCTGTAAGTATTCAAGTGTAAATGTTTTATAAGTGTTACACTGACTGTTCGGATTACAGAGTGGATATTAATATGTTGGAAGACAGCTCTGTTGATTAATAATGCCATGGATGAGTAATAATTACTTTATGTAATTCGCAATGAGCTATTTGATACGCGATAAGTTCGTGTGCACGATGAGGCATGTAATTGAAAGTACTGGTTTCAGTATAATCGTAGTTTACGAAGATCATTAGCAAGGGTAGTGCGGTAGCGTTTTTGTAGGTTTATTCGTTATAGCATATCTCTATTAACCGCTAATTCGTTGCTAAAAGTTGTTAAATACAAGGTATACGCTTTGTGTACGTATTATTTGTGGTATAATGGTTGTTATGCTTCTGAGTAGGAATATTGTTTCAGGCGATTTTCTCACATCAATGCAGGAAAACCTACAGAAATAAGTACGTCTTGCACTAATAACCTAATCACAGTAGTTAATCAGAGAAAATTGAGGTACATTGAGTCGTGTAGAGGAAACAGATAAAAAAGGATAGACTATATTTTCGAAAAAAGTTTTTCACCTCAGTATCAATCCTTACGACAGACAGTAAATGGTTCTAATACTTGTATTGTGTATCGAGCAACATAACCCACCGAGATAGATTTGCAATTTAGAAGCATAGCCCGAACTCCTTTTAAAAATTCCAACCTAACTCTTACATCCTGTATAATAAGCCGGAGTTATGCGGAACTATTGAGATATTTGGTCTTAGCATGTTAAACTAGACCTTATCGTATTAAAGGTGAAACGTCATGTTAAGCTCTTAAGTCGTTTTTTGTTCTGAATATCAAATTATTGTTGTAGAAATTTCAATTACAAGTATTTTAATATCTAACTAACAATATGCAATGGCACAAAGGCAACACTGTATTTTGTAGTAAATAACTTTTGAATTGCGACACACTTCTTGACACAAAACGTATTTAACTTAAATCACAGAATAACGTAAATTAAGATTGATAGCGTTAATAAACTTCACTGCGGGGGCTTGGCAGGACGGTCTGTCAGGCCGTAATTCAGGGCATACACCTAAACAGGGGCAATTATGCATACAGTCCCAGCTACTTAGTTCTTGAACTATTTCCGTTAGATGTAAATCACTAAGAAAAATTGACGCAAATCAATTTATTCGAGGAAAATAGAAAATTTACATAAAGCGGATTTTATTACTAAGATTACTTAGACACACGTAGGTACCTACTAATTTCTAAAATTCCATTGTGAGGACTAGTTTTTGGTTTTGTTTTCCATTCTTAATTGTGTAAAGAGATCCAGTAGTCTTTTACAAATAAAAATACAATTAAAATCAAGACTTAAAATGATTATCATTGTTATAGCTATATAAATACCTATTACCTACGCATATTTTAGTTATCCACGCAATTTAAACATTAGTTAGTGCATATTTGTTATGTAGAGCAGGATTAATAAATGAGCACATCGTAATTACGAATTACTGTCTGTTACGCGGTCTTTAGCTT
This sequence comes from Ostrinia nubilalis, assembly GCF_963855985.1. Classification (NCBI taxonomy): domain Eukaryota; kingdom Metazoa; phylum Arthropoda; class Insecta; order Lepidoptera; family Crambidae; genus Ostrinia; species Ostrinia nubilalis. The sequence goes on along the minus strand of NC_087096.1, from coordinate 7,987,397 downwards.
TATTTCAAAATACCTACCTACATTCAAATCACTGAATCTTATGAATGAATCAAACTTTACCAGGTAGATAGGCGCTCACTGTCTTACTTCCTCTATGCAACACATGCCCTTCCGAATACGAACCATGACGTCTATATAATTCGCCTAGCATTAAACTAGTACAGTAAAGGTAATTAATTATGAAATTCGTGCTCGAAATCATTCATTAGTACACAATTAACCTCACTTCAACGGATGGTGGATGGTAAATTGATGGTTCCAGTACGTTCGCGTTGTCTGCTTCCACTAAAACAATGTAATATTAGCCATATTACTGTCGGAAATCATCGTTTGCAGTTTCCTAAAAATGTGTTCATTATACGGTATATAATAATTAATTAATATAGCGATTTTTTAATCTCATTGTGTTTAATAGAGCAATTTGATGGTTTACTAGATCCATTTTTTACTATAATTGACTATACTTTAAGACGTCGTTGATAATGTGGCTATTTTACGATAGGAAAAGGTTAGTGTATGATTTATTTGATAGCTCTATCATCAATCAAGAATGACGACAAAATGGCAACTTTTAAACGATGCGCTTACTTTGTTGGCCAACTAACTACAACATACGTATTTTGTAGTTAATCATAGATCAGAGTGACTAATTATATAATTATATACTCTATTACATAAAGCTTTGATTGTACCGAAGTAACAAAGCACTTGGTACCTTAAATACTGGTTTGCCTAGCGCCTTAGTTATTCAGACCGTGCTCTTTACGACTAGACTGCTCGCTTTTGTACTTAAAGTTACAATTTAAATACCAAGACACTTGGTATCCTTCATAGAAATAGATTGCCAGCTAATAGATAAAGTTCAATCATAGTTTTATTAGATTTAACTGAGCGACGTAGCCGGATGTTTAAATTTTTATTGCAAGAAAGTGGAAATTAATTAGGTATATAAATTACATTTATTTAGTAATGAGGATTGTTTATTTTGAAGTAACTACATAAAACATGAACAGATGAAGGTATTTTATAACCCAGAAATTAGTTACATGATGTTTTGACAGGTGAAATAAATCGCTCTAACACTAACGAGTGTTTGTGTACCTAAATTGACATCGCGCAAGGAAAATTATTAAATCAACCTGAACCGAAATTATAAAATATGACCTGAAGGCAATGATGAAAATTCTTAAACTTTCGCAATTATTTTAAATTGCTCGTGGGCAGCTACTTAAGGCAATATCGTCGATCAAGTTCTTATCCGTGGTAATAATTTTACTGTTATACAGTTTTTAGTTTAAAAATTCTTACAAAGTAAGTTACTTACGCCCGTGGCTCGATGCAATAAGACCTACACACGGGCTTGAGAAAGCGTGAAGGGCGGGCTTCAAGCATTCGGAGCTACAGCTTGGTAGGTAGCCTTGAGGTACGAATAACGTGGCCTGCCAGACAATACTTCAACTAGTGTTCAACAGACACATAGTTGTTTTAATACTACTTAGTCACGTGTCAACAATATTGAATGCATTTTGCTAAGAATTACACACACGAACCAGTACCTAGGTCTCAGTTGTGCAATTGGTACGTTAAGCGATCATGCCTGGCTGGAACTATTAAAGGCGAGAGAAAAAACTTTAATGTCTATTTGTTAGTTTCGGTCTACATTAAACTAAATCTGAATTGGCGGTAGTCGTGTAGAGCTTTACAAGTAGCAGTCCTTGGCATAATGCAACTTAGCTTTATTATTTGTAAGTGGTAATTGAATTATAGTCCACGCCTACAGACTTTGGCAGTTTTGTAATATTCTTACAAATAGTTTTGTTCTCGTAGATTATGATAAATTTCTACCAAAACAGGGCCTTTTATGTCTCGGCGATTTTAACACTATTTAATTTAGCAATCATAGTATAATGCTCATACCTATCTAGGGACACGTCTGTCTCAATGTTAGTGCACTGTCTTTGTTTCACAAATTGATAAGTTCTATTGGTATGGACAAACATACTTGCGTCTTGTAGTAGATATCTACCGACTGTTAAGGTTTTTACTTGCATTTAGTCTCACGATTTGTCCCTTGTACCGTGTGAATGTGACTAGGTGTCACAAAATATGTTTCTTTGTTCTTAACGTTCATTTGTATGCAACGTTCGGAAAAATGCAGTTTCCGATTTGTGGCCATAGCTGTGTGAACTGAATGAAATCCACCTACTTCACAGGAATTTTAATTGGCATTTGAACGCGTTCTGCTTGACTTGATTTGAAATTGCTTTAGGTATGACATACTCGTAGTAATTTTCAAGGGTTTAATAATATTATGATTTGTTTTTGTGCATCATTGATTTCATTGTCTGAATAATGCTATTGACCTTGAGCGTTATAAATATTTGAGGTTTACTATTTTGGCCCTTATCCGCAGTCTTCGGAAGAGTTCTGGAACATCAAAGAAGGTAAATATGTACCTTAATACTATAGCTACATGGTTCGTTTCCAGGCATACCCTGACTGGTCATGGCACACCGCAGGCCGAGGGGACATCAACTGCACGGGTCTGATCTCGGTGTACCGCGTGCGAGCAGACCGCTGCAACCGCCTGTGGGTCCTGGATGCCGGCGTCATCACCAGCATCGACGACTTCCGACGCGTCTGCCCGCCCAAGATCCTCATCTTTGACATGGCTACTGATCGATTGGTGAGTTATCTTTATGGTTTCTTTACCTTGATGTGTGTCTTCAATAGAGAAGTTGAAACTAATCTATTGACATATTTGTGAGCTGTCAAAACGTGACTACATTTTTGCGTGGTAAAGGGATTCCATGACGTCATTGTCTGCAAGCTCTTTAATTTTTAATTATTTGAAGGCTACTAAAGTTCGAGAGATAGTGAATAGGCACTTACAGGGCAGGTTTGTATCATCCTAGACTGCATCTCACTTGACATCAGATGCGATTACGGTCAAATACTTGCCTTGTTCTGTGTAATAAAAAAAATGGTTTCGACTACCCATTGTACCCGGCTGTGGTGTGAGGTCGATTGGTGAGTCAGAAACTACTTATGACGAGCGATGTTATTGATTTACGTCTATAGAATATTTGAGGAGGTGAATATGTTGTGCTGATGAATACGAATAATTCCGGAAAACATTCTACAAGCCTCATAAATAAATCATTGAGGCAATTTCTTAATTTATAAACAACTAAGTATACCTCAATTGAAGGACGATTTTTTTTATTGTAAAAGTTGTTTATTTGTCGTATTTACAATCGCCACCGTTCCAAAAAAGGTGCTAATATGCCGTCAACAACATAGCCTAGATATGTCAGATAAATACTAACTGCAAGTAGATTATCCATCATGTTTCTTTTTTTTCTAGGACTTGCACACAAACTGGTGCACCACATGTAACACTAAAAACACAAATTCGCAAAACCTTATGAGTAAATTGAATAAAATTCAATTATTCCGTTCCTATCTAAAATCAAATAATTTCACAGCAGTATTAAATTTTAAAGAATACTTGAAGTAAAGTATTTCAACTTTCGTTTTAACTCTATAACGATTAGATCTCACAGTAGTTAGGTAAATAATTACACAGGCAGCCAAATCCACTTTCTGGCTAAGGGCAGTGATCAGAAGATATTAGAATCGATTCAGTAAACCTGATATTTAAACTCTAATAAAGTGGTGCCCGTTTTATAAGATTTTAAACTATTTGCAATATTAATCTCGTTTGATATTTATCTTTTAACTAGGCTATTGATCGATTGGCAGCCTGTGACATTTTATTAGTATCTTTCGATTGCTCTAAATGTTATATCGAAAATAATTTAGCAATTTAACTGGCTCTTACAGCGTGTCTGACTGATAATTTTGTATAATATTGTTTAATTTTATCGTTAATTTGTATCTGATTAGATACAATAAATAAAGAATATAAAATTATGTATTGTTAAACCAAAATTCATGCGTTACTGGTTTGCAACAAGTTCTAATTGTTAAAGTTGTTTGTTTAGAATTGTTCTTTTATATTTGGTATACTTACATATGAGTACACCTACGAGTAGGTAGGTCGATAGGTATATTAATAACATTTAAGCAGAAACAATAGAAAATCAAAATTAACTTAAAAGAATTGTAAAAATTCGCACTAACACAAAGAGTATGTAGGTACATATAAGATGATCTTTCATACAAGAAGTTAGAATGTGTGTGTGATGGAGTAATAATCACCTATATTGAAGTAAATTACACGACGCATAGCTACCTCTTTGATCTATGTAATTTAAAGCGGCTACAAACTTGCATCATAGTGAGCATCGATGTTTCTTAGACGCTTATTGGTTAAATGTGATAATATTATGATGAACCTGTTCAACGGCAACTGTTGGTTAAAGAAAATTACATGGTAGATAAATGTAGAGTAGACCTTGTAACAAAAGTAGTAATAAAGTTATTAAATGAGTAAAACGTAAGCTTAGTTTACAGGTCTTATGCCCGTTTTCACCATCATACCTTAATTTTTACGTGACCCCTATGGTAACATAACAGGAATTTTGTTTTCATAGAAGTCACTTAAAAATTAGGGATTTATGGTGAAAACGGGCATTAGATTAGGTTTGTTAGTACAAAAAAAATACGCCCACTGCTGGACAACGACCGATCCTGCGTTACCCGCATCCAGGAGCTTCCCGCGGTTTTCACCTAAATTATGATTAGGATCACCTTGAATTAGGTAGGATTCCTTTTTTGTATAAAGGTTTTTGTTTTAATGCATGTAAATGCAATTAAGGCAGAACTGTGTGGTACAAGCACGTGCAGTTTCGAAATTGATACCAAATTCGCCATTGAGTTCTACAATACTACAAAAACAAGTGTGTCGTGCTCAAGATCACGTCGCGATCTTAGGGTTATCACGACTTAAGTTTTGTTTTATTATATCCGTAATGCTACGGTTACGACAATGGTTCATTCAAGATTCGGATCTAACTACGGTTTAAATGTCTTACCATGCTGTCATAATAAGATCTTGACCAACAAGAGGAAGGTTAAAAAGCAAAGAGTGTATTGTAAATAAATATTGTTAATATCGAATCCTCTCATTGCATTAAATAGCAAGCTTTAACAAAAGTTAAGATTTGTGATATTTTTCAGGAACCATAATTAAGCGTTTTATCGAAGTATGAATATTAACTTCAAGAATAGATTCAAGACTTATTATATTGTAAAATATTTAAATTAAACCAATTAAACACTTGTTTCTATGTTCGAATGCCGTTTCGTAATACGGGCTTAATAAGTTATCAGAGTTATGTATCAGGCATTAAGTCCGTAAAAGACATTTAGAAGAAATATCGTGATCGTTTAATATCGTCTCGAAACTTAATTATTCTTTGCGCGGGGGCAGATGCCCGAAACCACAGCCTTGATCGCGATAGGCCTATTTGCTAACCGCACGTAATTTCGTAATTAGTTTACTGCCGCTATGCAAAATTCGAAATCTAATTGTTTGATATGGATGCACATTTTCACAGTAATTTATGTTACTTAATGTTAATTATCCAATTTTTTGTGGGTTTGATTTTCTTTTGGCCAGAGAAGAATACCCAAAAAAAAAAAACAAAGTGAAGATATACCTAGTACAGAATTAGTAATATTTATTTTTCCATACTACGCTGAGCATAAAAAGCCCGGTAGCAATTGCTAACACGTACATACACATGCGCGTTTTATATCCACTGCAGTGAGAATGGTTCAATTCTACCATCTCCGTTAATAGGAAACTAATGTAAGTAAGCATGTATAGTACACCGGTTAGGTTGTTATAGTTTACTAATTTAGGGTTGTCTAAAAGATTTTAAATAAGGAAATAGCAATAAAAACGACACAAATGGATGAGATTTGCATTAAGTGCTGATTTCTGTGTCAATAATTTGAAAACATTATGTACCTACCTAGGTAATTGGATTCATTATCGTGTCAATTTTGTCACATTATAGACTTTGTAACCCATGTAGGTCAATGTAACGTCTAGACTACTGCCTAGTTTACTTTTCTACATAACTTGTTAGGCTACAAAGATGTAAAGTTATTTTCTTCAGTTAGTGACATTTTGTGCTCGAAATTTACATAGTACCTACAGGATTAAGGGGTGCAACTCAGTGGATATCCTCCTGGTTTTCGAAGTCAAAAACTTTGGACATTTACCAGTAAAAATAACAGTGATTTTTTGATTTTCATATATCCTGCAATAGTACCTGCATCTAGGTAATCTTCAAGGAAACTCTCTGCTGCAGCCTACTAAACTAGGAATGCTTACTTAACAGTAAACTTAAATGATAATGTATACCATAATTCTAAAACAAATTACCTATAATCTAAGCTCTAGGTAAGTACCTTAATTGGCATAATGCGGAACTGGTTTTGAAAACCCTTGTATAGCAAATGCAGTTAGGTAGGTAGTACTATGGTTTTCTAGTGTCCAGTAGTGAAAGGGAGCGTAGTCATACTCCCGTAGTGCGTATAAATTGTTAACTTAGAACTAGCAGGAACTGTGGTGTAACCGGAATCCAACACCGTAAAGTGCGATTTAGAAAGGACTGTAAGTTTCGGTATGCGATATAGCCTGACTGAAGGTAATGTAATTGTTTGATATTGTCATATCGACTTGTCAGCCTGGCCAAACGGCTTTGTACCGCAGGCTTTTTGCAAAATGAATGTTATCGAATAACATAGTGGCGCATACGTGAGCCATAGAAGTTATAAACCAAGTTGATATTACTGCAATAATGTGTTACAGAGCTTTAAAAAATATAAAAGTTCTACCAGGATCTACCAAATACTAGTAAAAACGTGCATTATATCGTTTGTCTACAGGCCCTTAGGTGTCCGAAGGAAAATGAATTCTAAAATAAAATGTAACTTAAAAAATATAAACAATAGTCTGTTGTTCTTAGTATTCTACCAATAATAACTGTCAGTCATTTGAAAAGGATATGAGTTATCCTTTATGTCTAGTAAAATTATATTTTGATTATTAGGTGTAACGATAACATACAAGGTTTGTAAATACTAATACGGATATGTCAATATTTGTATCATTTTTTTTTTCAATTTACAATTGACAGCCTATTATTTATATTTGTTAGCAATTGAAAATGATTATGATTATTGAAAGTTTACGATGTTAAACGTCATTAAATAATAGTTAGTTTGAGTTTATAATCATTTTAAGTTGTAGTACATAAATTAATCAGTTTAGCTAAGCGTTTAATTTCCGTAATTAAATTTAATTTATTTGTGCATGAACTAGGCTACGTCTAATTGGACGCATTCACAAATAGTAAAATGAAAAGGAATTAAATAAAAACAGAATAAAATTGGTGTTATGCGTATGTTATAACCCTAACTTAAAACAATTAACTACAAGTAATCTATATCACCTTATCTAATTCGTGTCATGGTAATGATTCGATTAAGCATTCACCGAGCTCCGACTGCTCAATCATTTATCATTAACATAAATGAAGCCGATCGGATACAAAGTGTAGGGTTTAGTTGCTACGGACAGTGATTTGATTTCGTCAGATTACAACTTAAATTACACGTTAAACGTTCAAGAAAAAACCGGTCAAGTACGAGTCGCGCATTCAGGGCTCTGTGACCGATTCCTTCTTTTTCAAACATCTCTTCTTTTCCTCAATCCACCTCTTTTATATTGGCTTCTTTTTCTATGATCACAAATGCCTTGTGAGCTAAATTAGTTGGTAGATAAGTTACTGTGCTGCATGGGTGCCCCTGATATTACTATACGACTATAAATTTTCTGACTGTAGAACAGAAACGATAACTGCCTGTATGTGAGCTTTTAAACCTACGATTACGAAAAACCTTCTTGGAGATTAGATAATATTCGTTTGGTCATTTCCAAAAGAAGGGTCGTCTGTTCGAAAATTCATTAAGGTTTCATAACTTAATCTTTGTTGATCAATCAGTCAATTTTACGATCGCGTTGTCATCTGGGATCAAACTGGGCTGCGGTCGTTGGGTATAATCATCGATCGATACTATCTGTCAATTGATTGTTCGGGTTCGCTGGCGGCGACCGAGGCCGTTTTCTATTATGTGAAAGGGTGTGGCCTGTCCATGGCTACTGCGATTGTCCAGTGTCAATACACTTGATTGTGGGAGGCCTAATTATTTGGCATGGTTTATTCAGGTTGCCCAGTCACGATGACTCTTCAAAAGTAAAGGATGTAAAAGGTAAAAAGGTGGCCGGTATTTTTTAATCAAGTGGTATTGTTAAATTAGCAAATTGTACAACACTGGGGATGTCGATCTGGGAGAGGTGTTAACAAAAAGGCTTCATGTTTTTATTTAATTTTTGATGTGTAAACTTTTGTTTTTATAAATTGTTGATGTGTAAGTTTTTGTTGCTTTCACATGGTTTTTTTGTTTTTAAACAAGGATACTTATTTTTTATAATCTCATGATATTATACCTATTTAATTATTTGTAATATAATAATAGGTAGTACTTACCTATTCAAATTCAGTTTTTGTCTGTCGCTAAATTCAATCGCTTCCGTAACAAAAGTATCGTGTGACAAAAAACCTTCAAAATTGAATTCATTTCAAAATGATATGTCCTGTCCATAGTATCAATGTCAATGTAATAAGAGGCTTGACCAATTTTTGCAAATAGCTTGGATGTAGTTTCAAGTTCCTTGAATCGAGATCGAGTCAATCGCTAAGGCGAGGCGTTTACGTTACAGTGCGGATTTAGTGTGCGTTGAAGTATGGAGTTTCATACAAAGAAGACTGACCGCCTCGAGTTGATACGGATACGATCACTTTCCGGGTTAATATCGTTTCAGCCAAATGACGTCCACTGCTGGACAAAGGCCTCCCCCAAGGATGTAATGTTCTACGACATAAAATCATTGATTTTTGTTCCCACTGCAAACTGAAACTGAAATATCTGTGCAAAAGTAACAAAACAGGATTTTGGGCTAGTGATGAAACAAGTAGGAATTAAAATGCCTTTTTACTTAAACAAATAAAAACTTGAATGGAAAAGATTTTTGAAACCACATTGTCTGACCAGTGACCGAGCGAATGGACATTTCCTCAACGTTACCGGACATGCCGGACATGTTGGTCATTGTTGCTGATGTCACGTTTAATTTTAATTGCATCTAGGTACGTTGACTGGTGATTTAACTTCGAAATCCTCCTATGTTCTAACCTCGAACTTCTCCTATATTCTTTTCATTAATTTTGTTGCGGGTCCAATGACAGTTTAACTTTCCTTCCCCAAGATAAACTTGACCTTCACTGGTTGGGTTTTTATTGGCGGTTAAGCTGTAGATACTGGCTCCACAGGAGTTGCAGCGGTGGGAACGAGATGTGGGAGTAGTCCAGTAACTAGTGATTTACAATAATACACCTAATGTCTATGGCGTTACAGGTGCGAAGCGTATACTTCCCTCGAGAGCTGCTGCGGCCGGCCTCCCTGCTGACCAACATCGTGTTGGACGACACGAGGGCGCAGTCCACGCGGCTGTCGGCCACATGTGACAACATATTCGCGTACATCAGTGACACCGTGGCTCCAGGTATGGCTTTTAAATCTTACAACTGAACTTCCTAAATTAACACGTTGGGCGCCACGGGGCACTTCTGTGAATCTTGAACAATAAAATTTCCGTTATGTCTAGTATCTCGGCGGTCAGCGAAAATTAAAGGGAGTTTTTTGAGACTTCAGGTATGCTACTACACTAAGCTAAAGGCAGTGTCCATAAGTCTACTTGGTCTGTTAATTCGTTCTTTGACAAAGCGACTAAGGCCCGATTCGACCAAACTTTTATCCGAGAATAAATCCTGGTATAACTGGCACATTGACAGTTTCAGTATGGGAAATATGTCAAAATGTCGAATAACTGACGATTTATTGGTCGAAGTCACCCTAACTAGTATTTATTAGTTGGGTCTCTAAGTATTCATTACACAAGTGTACATAACTTTAATAGTTCTCTTGTCACGTATGTTTAAAATAATCACTAGTTCAACTATTGTTTGTTCGACCGTTGAGTGACCGAACTAGTGAGAACAGAGGACTTAATTTAATGTTTTCTATAAGTGAAAATAAATTATTGACCTTTTATAAAATCAATAAATGATTATTACCAAGAATTTAATAAAAAAGGAACATAACGATTTTACAACGATTTCTATTACCTACCTGATGATGAAGTATAAATTTAATATTTGAAGCTGCGTAGCTAATTAAGGAGAACGGATATTAATAAATTGATCTCATGTCCGTTTAATCCGTTACAGCTCAGCTGAGTAATTTAATTAATTCCTGTGTTGGAAACAAGCATTAATTTTATATAACAAAATTCATGAAATATATATTTTTAACTGAAATTGAGCCAGCATGTATGTCTACAAAGCATTGTAGCGGAAATAAGTAGTCCAACTTTTATAACATGCATTCTTGAAATTCCCTATACTGCTGTAGCATATCACTTTCTACCGCGAGATAAAAGCGCTTATTGCCATTGTAAAATAATGCAGGGTCAGCTATTTCTTACAGGATTTTTAACTGTGAACTTGCTAAGTACCTACAGCTTCTTCTATGTCGATTGGATTAAATTAACTAGATACAATAAACCAATAATGTTACATTAACATTCATCCCCGGTTTTAAACCCGCAAACATTGCTGGCGTTGTAGTATTCCGATACATTACTAAACCACAAAACAATTTAAAGTAGTTTAAAAAAAACCTAACAACATTTTAATCCTAAGTCGTTTAAGTGTTGTCATTTAATTGCACCATTGTGTTCTGCGAAACACCTACAATCCTACATCGTACAACGCATCTACAGTTCCTCAAGTGCGTGAAAGTGATATTTTTTACGCGACAACTCATGTTCATTCAAGAGTGTTACCTAACAGAGCAATAACACGCACTACTAATCGAGTTCCCACTACGTGAGAAATATCACTCGTTTGTAGGTAACTGGGCCCTGCATCTCGATATGACGTCTTTAATACAACATTAACGCAATCACACGTGTACAAATCGTTTAGCAGTGCGTAATTATACGTTTGAGATCAAACTTCGTAACATTGCATTGTTATTCAAATTCGCGAAGTGTACGGACAATCGCAACTACGGTTTCTCACAACAAGATGTATGTTGCATTTTTTTTTATTTAGGCTTTATGCTGGTTAAGTGTCCTCTCTAAGGGACTAAATAAATATTGGCATATAGCCGATTATGTCAAAATTATTTGGCCGATTAGGCGATAAGTAAGTCCAGTTAAAATAATAACCGCGCATCTATTTTTGTTGTTAATTGGGATTTCCAATTGTTTTTGTCATTTATTGTGTTAATTATGACGTGACAGCCGAAATATTTTCGCAATAAATCATGAACAAATGAGCATAGTTGATGACTTACTTGACTTATGGTCCTATGTCCCCTAGATGGGGCAGAGGGCGTCCACAACAGTCCTCCATCTCGTTCGGTCTTGAGCTTCTTGCTTGATCTCGCTACAGGTCTTGCCGATCTTCTTCGCCTCGTCCGCTACAGTGCGCCGCCAAGTTTGCCTGGGTCGACCACGTTTGCGTTTTCCTTGGGGATTCCAATCCAGAGCCTGCTTAGGGATGTGATCGGGGTCCCTTCGGAGAGTGTGGCCAATCCAGTTCCACTTGCGGCGCTTGATCTGCTGGTCGATCGGAATTTCGTGGCAGCGTTCCAATAGCTCGACGTTGGAGATTTACTCGGGCCAGTATATGCCGAGAATTCGGCGAAGGCAGCGGTTGATGAAGACCTGCAGCTGGTGCGAGATAACCTTGGTGACCTTCCACGTTTCACACCCATAGAGCAGAACGGATTTAACGTTGGACCCGAATATTTTGATCTTGACCCTTCGGGTCAATTTCCGTGACTGCCATATGGGGCGAAGTTGTGCGAAGGTAGCTCTGGCCTTGGCAATGCGCGAAGTGATGTCCTCTTCGGTACCTCCAGTTTCTGACACGACGCTCCCGAGGTAGGTGAAATTGTGGACTCGTGCCACATCCTCTGCACCAATCCGTAATGGCGTGCAATTTCTCACTCCAGATCGCATCTCTTGGGTCTTCCGGCAGTTAATTTTGAGCCCTGTGATACCCGCTTCTCGATGTAGGTCATCAAGTTTGGATTGCATATGGTGATGCGTGTGGCTCAGCAAACAGAGGTCATCGGCATAATCTAAGTCTTCTAAGACTAAGACTAAGGGGGGGAAGCCGGGGCATGGTCTTGGTGGTAATCGCTGACGTAGTGAGGTCAGCATTGCCTACAAAATGCCAAGAAGCCCTCTACTGTGTTAAGTAGTGGAACACCGATGTAGCAGAACCCCGGCCAGTCCGCGTCATCCACGTCCTCGTCGTCCACCCTGGGACCTGCTGCAGCCACGCTCTGCGTGCCCACTACCTAGACTTGCAGCTGAGCTGAGGATGCAGGGCGAAAGGCGAGTATTCTGCGCCTGAAAACAGAATCTCATCACTAGGGAGGATACCCGAAAAAAACCGAGCTAGTCCAGAAGCTCTGAGGTGGCAGCCCCACCACCGGACTAGGGTACAGCGGGTTAATCACCCACTTGCCCGAAAATACTCGATTAACGAAACGTACACAACATAGTTGATAGGATGCATCAATTATGTGTTCGGCTTTAAATACAACTTACACGAATCATTCTCGGGCCAAATCGCAAAAGACACAAAAACTTGCAATTAACGCGCCTATTATCGAGTATGGACAAATTGGCGTGTTTGTAATAACTTGTTTGAGGTACATGTTTCGCTACTTAGGGCTCGGTGGACTGTGTCGCCGGTGGAGCTGCTTTCTCAAAAAATTGTGACGTAACCTTCACTGAGCTTGTCAAGAAAATACTAATTAATTGTAAAACAGGTTAGATACATTGTATTTAGCAACAGGCCGTAACAAGTGCGTGTGACTAAATAATAGGTGCAAAGATGAATTAGGTTGTTCCACTGGATTGTTTTGCATTTTAGTGTGAGCCACATAACAACTCAATACATTGCATCATTGACACCTCGAAGGAAATGAGATTAATTAGGCGCAATTAAAAATAATGAACATTTTTTGTTGAGAAAGTTATCATGATTCTCAACTCTCTTCACATACTTACACCTATAAAAACTTCTTTTTTTTATTAATTAATTAGTAATGATGTTAGGCAATTTTATAAAATGGGAAATTTATAAAATAGCTTAATATTATATCATGTTAGCAAATACTCTCGTAATATTATAATAATATTGGTGGTTTCGATATAATGACGAATTATTTTGAGAAAATCTATGGCTTTGTGTTGTCAAAATTTGGTTGGATAAACATGTGGGTCTATAGTCAAAACGCACTTTAAAATCGCAAACCCATCGCAAACCAGTCGCAAACAAATAAACAAATCGCAAAAGAGGTCGATAACAAAAAAGGCTTAGCCAAACGGCAAAAAATCGAATCGCAAAGCCCTACCTATCGATAATCGAAAGACTGGATTGAAATTTCCCATACAAAGGCTTAGCCAACATGCATTTAAGACTCAATCAAAATCGAATCGAATCGCAACACCCGCCATTTTCATTGCGATTACCAAAACCCCGGTGATAAGCTTCGATTCGATCGAAAACCAATAGGGTGAGTTGCACTTCCTAACTTTGACCGTAACTACCGATAACCGGTGTTTTTTGTATGGAGTTTGACAGATTTTAGACGTTTGTCAAAGTTAAACTAAGATGGTGCAACCCACCCTAAGGCTGTTTTGACAAATCCGTATCGCGATGTCGTTTTGACAGCTAGTTTGACAGCGAAGCATAGACGTAAACAGAGAGCAGAAAGATGGAAGAAACTAATTTAAAAAAAAAAAAGGTAAAAAAAGTAAAAACAATCGCAAAGTCATAGACATTTTTAACGTGCATTTTGGCTGCCAATGGTCTTTCAATGTGCATTTTGGCTGCCATTTTCCGATCGAATCGAATTACTGGTGACGCGGCGACTGACATTAGTGAAAACTTCATATTGGTTTGCGATGGCATTTTGACTAGACCCACAGATCAGATTGTCATTTCTTTTTAAAACCTTGTTAACCCTTTTTATATCAACTGTTTCAGGAATCATCGTATACGACGGTAGGCGCGACAACGCGTGGCGGGTGACCCACGCGTCCATGTACCCCGACCCTGACCTGGGCGAGTACGACATCGGCGGAGAGAAGTTCACCCTTATGGACGGCATCGTGGGCCTGGCCCACTCGCCTACGCAGGGCCTGCTATATTACCAACCCTTGGCCACAGACAGGTTAAAATACTCTTGTTCTTTACTGATCTAGATTAGTACATTCTTTGCTGAGCGAATTTTCGTCAATGAGGGCTTTTGTTTTAGTATCTATTTAGCAGTTGGCACCACTGTGCACTAGCGAGTGACAAGACCTTACCTACTTCTACATGACGTTATCATGTAAGCCTAGCGATAAGCAATTATCACGCTATTTTATCGATTTTGCCCATACATTTTGACGTGTCGATAAGAGTAGGTATATCACGGCGCGCACCCTAGCCCGCCTGGTGAGTGAAAATTCGATGGTCCTCCTACTTCGACAGTAGCGTCAAGTAGCGGTAAGAACCGCTTCAACGCTCTCCAATTTACGCTACTGTCTTAACCATCAGCGAGTGACAGGACCTTACTAATACACTACTCTATAGTGGCGGCAACTGGCGAGGCCAAATACGATAGCCCTCATCTAATCAAAAGCCCAATGGTGTCGATTTGCAATTCGAGGAACGCTCTAGTTCGAGCCTTCTTAAGGCCGGGTAGCAGAGAAAATGGCGAAAATGAGGTTTTCATTTTTCATTTTTGAGGTACTAAACAGTAAAATTAAAGGCTAAGATTTTTATTGGGCATAGTTGAGGATATTTTCTAGGGCTATTAACGGATGGAAACACGATTTGATGAAGTTGACTCGATAGAATAAATAATTCCCAAAGTTACCTCTATTCGTTTTCTATTTATGGTTTTATTTTTAAAATAAGCGATTTGAGATTCTAAATCTTTTACTAAACTAAAGTTCAGAAATAACTTGAGGGCTTTTAACGGATGAAATTTTTATATTGCGTCTTATTTAGTTACTATGTTAAAAAATGTGGAAAAAATCGTCCATGACGGCTTGGACAATCTCAATCAGTCGCGCGGTGGCGCTTACGGAGGACGGACGTGTGTCAGTTTTTTGGACGTGACAGTTCGCGATTTGTCAATATTTTTGACAATGATGACTTTGATGAGTCACAGTATAATAATATCAGTGTTACTGGAGAAAGCTTAAATTTTTGATAATTAAAAATTATCAATTTTGTCTACCTATTGAAATTTAAATCGTTCGCATCCTTTTAAACGAAGACTACTCATGATACATAGTACATTCCTCAAATATGAGACAAAACCAATGAGTTAAAATTACATTTTAATAGTACCTACATACAATCGTCTTACACTCTTTAGAAGAGCACACTGACACAAATAAATAATAAAAAATACTGTCTAATGTCTGTAGCTAAAGGTCTAAGCTGCAAGATAGAAGAATCTTCTAGCCAAAAAGATGGCAGATGCAGCAGATGTCAACGGATTTAAAACTGGAGTTCATGTGACTCCTTGTAGACTTGAGTGTCTAGAGCGTCCCTTCCTCCACCATGCGTAAGAATTTTCACAAAAATACTGTCTAAGGTCTGTAGCTAAAGGTCTACGCTGCAAGATAGAAGAATCTTCTAGCCAAAAAAATGGCAGATGCAGCAGATGTCAACGGATTTAAAACTGGAGTTCATGTGACTCCTTGTAGACTTGAATGTCTAGAGCGTCCCTTCCTCCACCATGCGTAAGAATTTTCACAAAAATACTGTCTAAGGTCTGTAGCTAAAGGTCTAAGCTGCAAGATAGAAGAATCTTCTAACTAAAAAGATGGCAGATGCAGCAGATGTCAATGGATTTAAAACTGGAGTTCATATGACTCCTTGTAGACTTGAGTCTCTAGAGCGTCCCTTCCTCCACCATGCGTAAGAATTTTCACAAAAATACTGTCTAAGGTCTGTAGCTAAAGGTCTACGCTGCAAGATGGAAGAATCTTCTAACCAAAAAGATGGCAGATGCAGCAGATGTCAACGGATTTAAAACTGGAGTTCATATGACTCCTTGTAGACTTAAGTCTCTAGAGCGTCCCTTCCTCCACCATGCGTAAGAATGTTTCAAAAATACTGTCTAAGGTCTGTAGCTAAAGGTCTAAGGTGCAAGATAGAAGAATCTTCTAGCCAAAAAGATGGCAGATGCAGCAGATGTCAACGGATTTAAAACTGGAGTTCATGTGACTCCTTGTAGACTTGAGTGTCAAGAGCGTCCCTTCCTCCACCATGCGTAAGAATTTTCACAAAAATACTGTCTAAGGTCTGTAGCTAAAGGTCTACGCTGCAAGATGGAAGAATCTTCTAACCAAAAAGATGGCAGATGCAGCAAATGTCAACGGATTTAAAACTGGAGTTCATAAAAATGACTCCTTGTAGACTTGAGTCTCTAGAGCGTCCCTTCCTCCACCATGCGTAAAAGTTTTCCAAAAATACTGTCTGAGGTCTGTAATAAAAGTCGAAACTGCAAGATAGAAGAATCTTTTAGCCAAAAACATGGCAGATGCAGCATATATCAACGGATTTAAGACTTGACTGGCACCACCTTGCAATGTCATCCTCTCATTGTTATCTGTAATGTAAATTATTTTTAAAATGTATTTAAAAAATAAAATGTTCGTTTTATTACTTCAATAATCTGACCTCTCAACTCAACTACACTACACAAACACCTTTGTTCGCAACTGTACTGACGAAACCTCGATATTATACCGTTCATTTAAGATGGCAAGCTTTTTGCTGCGGTAATGCACTCCAGGTAACCCTTTGTGATGCTTATTGCTCATAGTGATTTTCGATACAGAGCCCCGTAGATACGTTATACATAAATTATAGAAAGAAAACACCCAGACCAAAACAAACAAATATGTATGCAATTTTACTATGATATTTTTATTTATTAATAAACAAAAAGACTGAACAAAATTGATGCGTGTACTGATTAATGTAATTAACCACATGCAAAGCTTTGTGAATTGCAACAACTATAATTTATTATCCAAGCTCTAAATAATCGCTACTACGAGTAACTGATCATAAAATGTTTTTCCAATCGCTCAAGCTCCCGAGGATCTACCGATAGGTCGGGTGACGTAATCTTGAAATTCTTTTAGCCGGCGCGGAACTTCCGGAAGGTCGGGTGATGCCACGCCTCTTTGAACCGTGTTTACCTTGGTAGTTATATTCTATATTTATTCGATTCTAAAATGTATTCCCAAAAATTTTGAAAGTTGTTTTAATTTGTATCACTTGGATATGATTTGTATTAGAAAGTGCTGTGAGTGTGACGCTTGAACGGAAGGAAGTCAACCTAACCTAACCAACTGCGTATTTCTAAACTGCGTATTTCTATACTGTGTAGCCGCGAGAGCTCTTTGGCGCGTTGTCTTCGGCGAAGTATTGCGCGCGCAGATTTTGACAGCGCGAAATACCTACTTTAGCAGAAATACCAAGCCTCCTATTGTGTGTGATTGATCGATGATCTTTATTATTGTTATGTAATAGTATTTACACTAACTAGGCAAGTTGTTATAACAAATAGAAAGTGGTATACGAAAACATGTTGACACAAATCGTAAAATACATTTTTATCCGAGGCTCAAAGCCAATGACATAACGTGTTAATAGAGTCAACACATGCAAAAAATTACTTAGTTTGCATAAAAAACTAATTGCGAGTATTTATGAAAAATGTAGAATAAAGTCCCACGCAGACCTACCTACAACAGAAAATTTTTCTAACGTCGCGTCGTCGTTTTCTATGAGTGTAACGCGTATTTAGTTATTTGTTATTTTAAAAAATATCTTAAACTGAGTTATTTTTGTTTCCAAATTACAGAGTATTCAGTGTATCAACAGCAGTATTAGCTGCGGGCCCTCCCGCTGAAGGCACAGACCTGCCCGTGAATCTCGTGGGCCGCAAGTCGTCCCAAGGGCTGGGCATTGCAGTGGACCCACGAGACGACACCATCATCTTCAGTCCTATCTCCGAGACTGCTATTGCTGCCTGGAACCCAATCACCAATTCACACAAGTAAGATTAATTTGTATGAAGGCAATCAATTGCAATGTGCACTTCAACTTACACACATACATACAGTGTGTTTGGGATAGGGCTAGCGATAATTAAAGGCGATGTTGTGATGTCAATTTTATCGACAAAAATGCCCCCAAAAACGTGCCCGGCAAAACTGAATTTTTTGACAAAAACTAAAATTAATTAATTTTTTTACAAATTACAAATGCATTTTTTATTTATCTGTAAGACGGGCATATAAGAAAAACAATCAATTTTTAGGTAGAGTCACATAAAACATTAAGCCCACTTCTTCTCTTGGAATGGGGGGTTCCAAGAGGAGGGGGGTGGGCGCACATATGGGGGCATTTTTGTCGATAAAATTGACATCACAACATCGCCTTAAATTATCGCTAGCCCTATCCCAAACACATTGTAGATATATACCTGTTTTGTTCATAATAAATTCAAGTCTAATATCACTTAAACACATTTAGTTCCTACGAGTATACATCCTATATGGAAAAAATTTGATTCTAGTATGTATAAGTAAACTCACAACCTTTATTTACACAATTTTATTGTTATTATTGTATAATTGTATTTTCTGATAGAGTTGTATTTAACATAAAATTCAAATAAATCAAAACAATAAATATCAATTGTTAAGGTATGCTAATTGCTAGTACTAGTATTCAATCATGCTATTATTTGGCCCGTATGATTCAATTATAATTTGTTTCATTCGATTTCCTTTTTGCGAAAAATCGTGATACACGTTTCAGCTTAGTAAGTGGAAATTCCTGCCCTTGATGTTATCATACGTATAATCAGGTAAAATCATATTTCATTTCATATTTACGCGATATGAAATTATTGTGAATACATTTTCTAATGGCAAGGTTTATTGGTTTTTACCAAGGTGAATAATTCTGCGGGATAAATCATTGAACAAAATATGTAGAGTCACATTGATGGGTTGGTGTGGGTTTTGTACACGAAGCTTTTAGAAAATTTCAAGGTACCTACTAACTTCTTTTAGCATGTTATTTTTAAGAAATCGAATAGACCCCTTACAATAGGTAACCTTATTAATTATTATTGTATGTTCTATTTTTCATTGTGATCTCTAATTCTCTCTCTCTTTTTGGTAGACTACTGGCCATCGACCCCGAAAAGCTTCAGTTCTGTGCGGAGGTGAGGTGGGCGGAGCGAGACAACGGAGCTGTGTGGGCACTATCCACTCGTTTCCACAAGTTCTTCCGACGTGCTGTTTCTAAACATGAGGTAAATAAAATAGACTGATTAGGAAGAAAAAAGAAGAGGAGAGCAAAGAATATTTTCTATAAGACATTGACTTGACAGCAAATTAGTGAAGTTTAGACGGTGGTTTGAACGAATGTTTTCTGTTGATTGTATTAACAGTTAACACAACCATTACATTTAATGGAATATAGCCACGTTATACTCAAAGTAACGCAATCAACTTGTATTGACCCTGCCCTTGATATGGACTGCAAATTTCAATGATCAGTTCATGCAATCGTTACAATATCGCAACAAATATGTTGCGATATGTTCAAATAAAACTAAACACGTCTTGTTTCATGCAGCTGCTGTAGCTGCTTTTGTCACTGCTTTTGCACGATGGAAAGTTAATCGCGGTAGATTAAACTTCAGTTAGGCATTCTTTTTTATTGTTTATATTTTTAGACCCAACCCTATCTATCATCATCTTTTCCTTTCAGATCAACATTCGTGTTGTCCGCATCCCTGAAAGCGGATTCGCGTCCCTTCAACCGCACATCCTGAGGAGAGCCGCTCGTCAATTCAATGCTACCCGCTACTAAAGGGTGTCGTAACAACAGTACTGAGAGGTCAATAACGTTATAATTACAGATAAAAAACCTGCCACGTTTTCGGCCAGTGTTCCATAGATATGGTTGTGTTTAAGGAATTTAAAAATAATATTAATCCTCTTTGAACCTGTTGAAAATACCCCTCTGACATTATGGTTCTGTAAGACATATAACACCCGTATTCACAAACATTACTTTGAGGCCTCATAGTGCGCGTGGACGCACAGGGTCCCAAAAACCTATTCATAGACGATACTTCAGTGGTGACAAGCACTATGCGTCCCTTAGAATGAACGCAAAGCTAAGGTAGACAGGGAGCTGTGGGTCTAGTCAAAACGCACTTTAAAATCGCAAACCCATCGCAAACCAGTCGCAAACAAATAAACAAATCGCAAAAGAGGTCGATAACAAAAAAGGCTTAGCCAAACGGCAAAAAATCGAATCGCAAAGCCCTCCCTATCGATAATCGAAAGACTGGATTGAAATTTCCCATACAAAGGCTTAGCCAACATGCATTTAAGACTCAATCAAAATCGAATCGAATCGCAACACCCGCCATTTTCATTGCGGTTACTTAAACCCCGGTGATAAGCTTCGATTATATCGAAAACCAATAGGGTGAGTTGCACCACCTAACTTTGACCGTAACTATGACGTTAACCGGTGTTTTTTGTATGGAGTTTGACAGATTTTAGACGTTTGTCAAAGTTAAAATAAGATGGTGCAACCCACCCTAAGGCTGTTTTGACAAATCCGTATCGCGATGTCGTTTTGACAGCTAATTTGACAGCGAAGCATAGACGTTGTAAACAGAGAGCAGAAAGAAGGAAGAAACTAATTAAAAAAAAGCCTAAATAAAGTAAAAACAATCGCAAAGTCATAGACATTTTTTAACTTTTATTCGATTTTGAATGAACTTTTATGTCGCCGCGTCGTTGGTGGTTCAATGTGCATTTTGGCTGCCATTTTCCGATCGAATCGAATTACTGGTGACGCGGCGACTGACATTAGTGAAAACTTCCTATTGGTTTGCGATGGCATTTTGACTAGACCCACTGTATTACGTAACGCATAGTGTCTATTTACGTCAAAATTTTTAGGTTATTCTAGTTTTTGAGGTTTGTTTTCTTTATTTATGGTTGTATTCGATTAATATCATCTTACAATGGATTACAGTAGTAAAGAGTAATTTGATAATTATATCAATGAGCAAAGTAGAATAAGTACCAGAAAAGTGATACGGGATTCCCAAAATCCCTTTGATTATTACAATTCAGACGAATTTAGTTTAGGTTTTTCAAAGATGGGGTACTTTTCATACTTTTACCACTGATAAAAGAAGAACTGAGGAAATTAACTGCGAGAGGCCTTCCAGTGCCACCTATATACCTACATATGTATCAGTTGCTAGTGGCAAATGAAACAAAAATTTTTATGAAGTTTTATTTTCATCAAATCAATCGTTCTAAAAAATTATTTTCTCTTGCTATCAAAGGGCGTAGCAGGATAGTCTTGGAAAAAGTGCCCCCAAAGCTTGAAGCTCGAAACTGTGGTCAAACGATACTTTGTATAAAGATAGTATATTGTGCAAAATTTCACCCCCCCAACACCCCCCAGGGAGCCACGCCACCCATCTATACCTAAAACTGTTTTAGTTTTTTTCTCCAAAACTATGTAACTGACGAATTCAAATTTTTGCACAGGTATAGTTGTGTCTCATAGTAATAATATAAAAAAATAACAGCTCTATAACTACCTTCCATAATGGAAAAAAATAAAAAATAAAAATTGTAACACCCTGTATAATGATTTCCTTTGGTAGTACAATCACAGATTTTTTTTAAAATGAGTGCCAACATTCAACCTACGTAATCCCAAAGTTTTGTCTATCTAGCTAAGGTGCAACATAGCTTAATTAATTATAAATAAAACTCTTAGGCAATATTTGAACTAATATGTGATTTCGAATAGAATTTAGAAAGGCTTGTCACATGGAACGCATTGAGAAATGTCTCATTTCGCATAGCGTTGCTGCTTTACACAGGTAAGTATCGTTTGTGAATACGGGTGTATAGTTAAATTTTATGTAAGTACGAAAATTATAGCAGTCATGAATTGACCATGACCGTGATCATACCAGTGAAAGATTTATTAGTATTAAAGCATACTTATCTAAGTGCAGATTTAGTAGACAGTGCCTATTATTATGTAAGGTTCAGGTGGTATGACCTAATTTAGATTCCTTGACAAGCTATATTTACTGAATCACGCGAGAGTGGTAATAATTTGAGTGCCAAGTACTTAATGATTTATCAGACTATCCAAATTTTAATGTATATCACGTTATTGTAATGTAATTGTGACGCATTTTCATCTGTAACAACAATAACACAAAGTGCACATGTGTTTTTGTATGAATAACAAATTGTCTTGTATATAGGTAGGTAGCTTGGGTGAATACTCTTTATTTAAGGTATACAAATGAACCAAAATATTCGTTCGGCCATGCTTAGGGTAGGGGTACACCAACCCGAATAAATTTCAAAATGAGTAGTCGCTAATCACTTGAAATATATTTTTAAAATTTTACAATTATTTTTATTAATGGAAGGTAAATCTCGGAATCGGTTATTTTGTATGTCAGAAACTACAGGCCACATAATAGTATTCGATACTGGTCACAATTGAAGGGGTGAGTGGACAAAGGTCTTAACTAACAAAATGAGTTATGAGTGTTTGAAAATGTTGATCTGCTCATACCACATTTGAATCCTGAAATGTATGAATGCTTGTCAGATAACACCTTTGTTAAGGTTTGACACGTAACAAAATTGCGTGTTTTGAGCTCATTAGTCGATTTTATCATCACTTAAAACCTATGTTCATGCAAAAAAGTAGATTCTTCAGTTTTGTCAGATAACACCTTTGTCCACTCACCCCTTAAATTAACCACTCTTGTCCTAATATGCGTAAATAATCTAGAATTTTTGAAATAAATAAAAAACCTTATTTTGCGGATATTAAGGTGGCATTGTAAATTACTCGGTTCCCGAGCCCTTGTCTTCATCTTATTGTAAATATTTTTTATTTTCTTCTTTCGTTCATCTTACTAAACGCTTAGAATTATGTTGCTGCAAGCCAATTTAAAGATAAATATTTAATATTATTGTTCAATTGGCGTTTTCTAGTTCATAACAAGTATTAAAAATAGTCAAATTACCTTAACGAAAATGTTGTACAATAGGTACGAATGTATGTATATTAGGTATATTCTATGTTTTTCAGTATAAAACTGTTTTAATCTCAACTAGTAGGTAAAAAATAATTTGTATGACATCAGTGACACAGTGGGCACAAAAAGTTAAATATGTGGTTACAATAGTTTTGCAGCAAAATTTAGTCTAATTTAGTGTGATGCCTAAAACTCCTTTCTAGTAAAATACACATTTTACTTGTTTAAATTAGAGCCCGTATCAAGTAGGTCAAGGGACACTATTATTTTTATTCTAGTGTTTTCCCCCTATACTTTAAGGCTTGGTATTTCTGCTAAAGTAGGTATTTCACGCTGTCAAAATCTGCGCGCGCAATACTTCGCCGAAGACAGCGCGCCAAAGAGCTCTCCCAGCTACACAGTATAAAAATACCAGTTGGTTAGGTTAGGTTGACTTCCTTCCATTCAAGCGTCACACTCACAACACTTTCTAATACAAATCATATCCAAGTGATACAAATTAAAACACCTTTCAGAATTTTTGGGAATATATTTTAGAATCGAATAAATATAAAATATAACTGCCAAAGTAAACACGGTTCAAAGAGGCGTGGCATCACCCGACCTTCCGGAAGTTCAAAAGAATTTCAAGATTACGTCACCCGACCTATCGGTAGGTCATTTAATGATCAGTTCATCAGAAAAACATTTTATGATCAGTTACTCGTAGTAGCGATTATTTAGAGCTTGGATAATAAATTATAGTTGTTGCAATTCACGAAACTTTGCATGTGGTTAATTACATTAATCAGTACACGCATCAATTTTGTTCAGTCTTTTTGTTTATTAATAAATAAAAATATCATACTAAAATTGCATACATATTTGTTTGTATTGGTCTGGGTGTTTTCTTTCCATAATTTATGTACAACGTATTACGGGGCTCTGTATCGAAAATCACTATGAGCATCACACGCGGTTACCTGGCGCAGGCACTCGCTCTGAGCACTCATGGGAGTTTATGCAGAGGTTGCTAGAGTTTGACTTTGAGCTTTGTTTATAGTCATTACGAAGCAGATTTTGATGGGAAACTGCACTGTCTTGAATTCGAAAGGGTAATTTGACGGTGTTAGGGGAATTCTAGGAATAAATGCAGAGCCTCCTCATTGAGATTGGACATTTCAATTTGAGATTTCACTTGACATTGATTGCAAACTGACATGGAGTTTTCAAACACTTGTAAAAATAAAAAGTAATTAAATTAAAAGCAGTAAGTATCTAGTATTGATATCAACTTCGACGCAAATGACTCCCAAAATAACTTTCTACCCCTTTCACACGTTTGTCATGAATTATAATATTAAGGAACTGTTAAGCAAAATTTCAAGTAGATTGAACCAAAGAATCACTGTCCCATACAATCTTTGCCCCCTTTTTTCACCCACATCATTTCATGACCCCATTTCGGAAAATCGGATGCCTACGTCATACAAAGAACACACCTTCCAACTTTCAGGTCTCTACGATATCCGTCAGTCATTTAGGACAAAGCATTTTTACTAGTTGTCCAATACTCTAACGTTCCAGGTATGTCATTGACAGGAGGGCGTTACTATCTTAATGGGTTATTTATTAGTCCCAACTTTATGCCACTTGACATTTCAGAATCGTTTGACTTTGATACCTAAGCGATTTGATATTCAGAGTCTTTTCATGAAATCAAGTTCTAAAATAACTTGAGGTGTTGTACCCGATCAAGCTTTTCATTGCAGGACAGTTAAACAGTTTTATTATTAGTTTCTTCTTTAAGTCTTGATTTGTCAGAGTAGGTAAAGGCTCCATGAGAGCAAAATTTAGCTTTATATTAGTTTTTAATTTTATTCTTGAAATATTTGACGCCTTGTCTAGGCCTAATCTCTCGTTAATATAGGTCCACACAAATAAAGAATGTTTGACTTAGACTTTAATAATTATTATGCTCGTACATAATTATAAATAAACTAGCTTTCCGCCCGCCGCTTCGCCCGCGTAGTATTTTTCGGTTTTTATATAACCTATTACACTCAGATATAATGTGGCTTTCTATTGGTGAAAGATTTTTTAAAATCGGTTCAGCAGATCCCGAGATTACCCCTTACAATTTAACAAATATACAAACACACAAACTTTACCTCTTTATAAATTAGGTAAAGATAGGTAATTTGAAACCCTATTTTGTTTTATTATTTTTTTTTATTTTAAACATTTCACAATCCAAACTAATATTTACTGTAGGTAAGTAAATGCTAAACTAAATAGTAAAATATTAGTTTGGATTGTGAAATATCCTACTTCCTACTAATATTATAGAGGCGAAAGTTTGGATGTCTGGATGTTTGTTACTCTTTCACGCAAAAACTACTTAACGGATTTTGTTGAAACTTTACAGTATTATTGTTTATAACCCAGATTAACATATAGGCTAACACTTATGACGATATGTGACAAATAAATTTCAATAAATAAATAAGACGTGTCTAAAAAGCGCCATTTACCTATCGTCATTGGTTAAAATCTACAGCGCTGGACAAACTACTGTATGACGTTCGTAAATATTCATTTGGGGGAAGCCGTGAAACGCCATCTATCAACATGATATCTAACGGGGGTAAAACTAGGTCTACGCGAACGAAGTCGCGGGCGGCCGCTAGTTTATATAGGTAGCTTTCACTCCGAAACCTTATTGGTATTCCATGTATGTGTCTTTTAACTGATTTCTGTTACACATTTCATGTAAAATTTGTCCAGTTATAACTCCATTTACATCTGCATCTATAAACAAGGGTTCATGTTCTCCAGCCCAGATGCCGAGTAAACAGAATCGTCTTTCAGTGACGTGCAGCTGCCCCTATATTTGACCCACTGACCTAATTTTTTATTATTTATTTGTATCAGTGTCAGTGTCTTCTAAAGAGTGTAAAGACGATTGTATGTAGGTACTATTAAAATGTAATTTTAACTCATTGGTTTTGTCTCATATTTGAGGAATGTACTATGTATCATGAGTAGAGTCTTCGTTTAAAAGGATGCGAACGATTTAAATTTCAATAGGTAGACAAAATTGATAATTCTTAATTATCAAAAATTTTAGCTTTCTCCAGTAGCACTGATATTATTATACTGTGACTCATCAAAGTCATCATTGTCAAAAATATTGACAAATCGCGAACTGTCACGGCCATAAAACTGACACGCGTCCGTCCTCCGTAAGCGCCACCGCGCGACTGATTGAGATTGTCCAAGCCGTCATGGACGATTTTTTCCACATTTTTTAACATAGTAACTAAATAAGACGCAATATAAAAATTTCATCCGTTAAAAGCCCTCAAGTTATTTCTGAACTTTAGTTTAGTAAAAGATTTAGAATCTCAAATCGCTTATTTTAAAAATAAAACCATAAATAGAAAACGAATAGAGGTAACTTTGGGAATTTATTCTATCGAGTCAACTTCATCAAATCGTGTTTCCATCCGTTAATAGCCCTAGAAAATATCCTCAACTATGCCCAATAAAAATCTTAGCCTTTAATTTTACTGTTTAGTACCTCAAAAATGATAAATGAAAACCTCATTTTCGCCATTTTCTCTGCTACCCGGCCTTAAGATACCTAATTATTGCCATGTTCATCATTTATTATTACATAATGTGCTATGTGCGAGGAATTTCATTCGTCCATCTTGTTTACTGGTTCACATACAAAACACGTATAACAGGTGTATAAGACAATGGATCAGACCTTGAAACTATTTATTTAGACTGATATGATTACACGAAAATGCTTATAAATTCCGGCTTTTTGAAAAAATAATCTGCTTCCTCGAAGTTTTTTGTTTATATTTTTTCACAATAATTGTCACAATTTGGATTGCTTACGTCGTTCCAAAATGGTTAAATTACCTTGTACCTACCCAATAATGTAATTGTACCTATGTGCAAAAATATTTACGTTACCTCTTAGTGCAAGTGAAAGTTACCAATCGATGCCATTTACCTAAGGGTACCAATTTATTTTAACTATGTCCCTGTGATATAATTGAAATTGAAGACTTCAGTGATATTTCTCTGACAAAAATGTACAAAATGTTTCGTTCCAAAATCAACAACTTTAAAAAGCTACTTTTGGACGGACACTCAAAAAGAAAAATATTGCTGAATTGATTTTTTGGGATAAAATAATTTTATGAATTTTATACCGATACATAGTTGCTTTTAAATTATAAAATAAATACATTGCGTGCCTATTGGTCCATGGGCGGATATCGACGATTTAATGGTTCCAAAATGTCCTATATCATAATCTATTCTAACATTTTATTGCAACCAATGGTAGGTACTACACAAAGTTAGTACTTGTTTGGGGAAAATTAAGTGTCACCTCTAATGTATTACCTTCAATTGAAGGTGGTTTTTCTTATCACTATTGCATGTCATTTAGCAATTAAATGTAAACCGATTAAAAAGAAAAATAAATTCACTACAATAAACGCGTTTGACGCACAATTAATTAATTAGCTAGGTAGGTAAATAATAATTAAACGATTTAAAAAATAAAAATATTTATAAGACATTTTATAAATAAAATAAACACAATTCACAGCTATCAGTTTATTATCACATTACAGCTTTTATTGCTTACTGTATTTATAATGTTTTGTGTGTAATAACTACATTTTGCTAGCGATAATTTAATTTTACGAGATGTGTAATTGATCACAGTAATGGATTGTACTTTTTTAATTAAGTGTGAAATGTCTTAAGAAATTAATAATTAGTTTGCCTATGTAACTTATGCCTACAGTTTTTTTCACAACTGGTACTGAGTTTGTACTTTTTTATTATTTTTAAATAAACTATTTATTTTTATATTTGTCTTTTTTTAAGAAAAAACCAGTATACATATTTTAATACGGGTGAGTATGACAAGATATTTTATACAAAATAGCAACCAATGAAGCCATTAAAGCAATAAAATCTTTTGTAGGAAATTATTTCCGAAATCAGAAATCAAATGATTCATTTTCGTGTTTAATTCTACTGGCCTAAAAATACAAGTCGGTAATTTAATAGAAAATATGTGTGGTAGGTATTTATTTTGTTTTACTTTCTTACATTCAATTTATTTTCAGTTGGTAATAATTTTATTTATTTGGATTTTTGATCCAATGAAAAGCTGCAATTTTGGTTGTAATTTCCAAGAGTAATGAGGTAGATATGTGAGATAGTTTTTACTTATTATGTAGCAAACTGAAAAAAATAATATCTAGACTTTCTATTCTAGGCGCTTCATCATTCATATCAAGCATGCAAACATGGTAGGTACTTACTCTATTTTGCTATTGAGGGGATTTTTTGAACCACGCGTTGATTCATTGGTGCCATATTGCTCATTAAAAACATAATTACTAATCTTTTGTTGATAAGTCGCAAAGCATGCCATTGTAAGTCAATCGAGAGTCGTGACTGTAATTATGTCGCTCGTATATTATGTCTGGCCTACTAAATGCAAAGTGGGGAAATACGTACGTACTTAAGGCAGTCATGAGTACTGATAAATACCACCTTAAACAACATCTCGCATGGTGAAAGTACCTTATGAATCGCCCCCATTATTGTATCACGGGGTTTTCCCGAAGAAATTAATCGCACTTAGGAAATTGATCGCCAATCTGACTAACTTAGTTTTGTTTTGTAATCTTGCTAACATCCTAAGTAAACGGCGTTTAAGGGATACGTTTGTAGTACACAGATGACAGGATCAAATAATTAACAGTAGTTATTACGAGTATTAGGTACATCATAATTACTTGTAATTAATGAAACCGCTTTTAAATGAGACAGGATCGCGGTTTCTGAATTTTAATTATATCAAATATTTTACCTCACATGATCAACATTTGGATAATATTTATTATTTCCAACGAATAGTACTATAATGGACATAGCTACTTCAACACAAGCGTACATTTTGTAAAAACTATCGTTAAATACTCGTTCGATGTATAAACATAAGTTTTATCAAAATATCTCTTAACGTTTCTTGAAAACCAGTTCCAATTAGCTGGGGAGTGAAATAGCACTATTTTAATGCCATTTTAGGAAAATAAGGGAAAATAAGTACATTGCAAACAACAATAAAAAGAGTCGAATACCTATTAGGCAAACGGGTTTATTCAACCGCTAATTCTCATATAGACTGGTATCCGGTCATTGTTTAGATAACGTCTCTATGTGGAACTAATCGACAGCTATTCGTCGTGGGACACCCCCAATGAATGACACAAATCATGTACGTGTTGACACAGTTGAACAGATTTGACAAAATGAGAGCTAGTTGACAGAAAAAGTGTGGAATGAACATGCATAATATTAAAGTACCTTTATCTCTATTTCGTCCAAGATTTCTTCAAAATTGTGCATCGACGCATTAATTTCCTGCAGTATCTTTTCATGAGTTTTCAGCTGTGTGAACCTGAAAGTATATTATGTTTCTTTATTCGAGGGTTGTTAAATAAGTCTAATTTATGACGTCTCGTATTTTCTACGCCTTCAACCGATTGTTCTAAAATTCAACAAATAAATTGTTAATTAACTGTCGACTGAAAAATTGGCCTTAATTATACCTACTTTAGCGTCCTATCTATATTGAAATCAATTCAGATTATAATTATTTTGTGTGATTGAAACGTAATAATCCTAGGGATGGCGTGACTTCTTTTCTATGACGTCTTTTAGCTGTTACAAAGTCAGTGACCTAAAGTGTTAATATGTATTCAGTTCTCTACAGTCTACAGCAACCAGTAGAGTGCCTATCGCCTATTATTTTCATGGAGCAGTCATCGTTTGACAAATGATATGAATCTTTCCGGGTTGCCACAGTAACATTTACTCCTTAAATTAAGATACAAATTAAATAATAAGTGGGTTTAATTTTGACGCCTATTAATCAAATTATATAAAAAGTAACCATATTATCATAAATGAAAGTAATTATATTGATACAGGATTATCAAAAAAAATTAAATGACAATTTTAATATAATATGCCTTATGTTCTTCAGAATAAGCCTTTTACACGAGTCCACCTAAGTATCAACGCACCTTTTCAAATAAACAAATAATTTTCTAACCACGTGCCCATCGACCTTTCTTTAACAAAATAAAATAGATAAGAAAATTAATTAAAGTATTTTTCCACTGTCGACATCGACAGGAGTATTTACATAGGTAATTGCCCATTCGTTTAATCTAAGTTAGTGATGTTTAGCCTTCTTTTGTTTTATCGACTACTTTCAATAAACGTGGTGTCACAATACTTCAGATTTTAAATCACTAAAGATATTTTCTAACACTAGCAAAACGAGATTAAAAGTCAGGACATTATGTTTTCAAAATAGATTAAATGAAGCCCTTTTGGTACATTTTGTTAGTTACGTTTAAATTAAAATAGTTTTTTATCTTTATGATCCATCCTTTCAGTATCTCTGCTACCACTACCAGTTTTCCGATATCGATGCAATTCATACAATCTCTATTATATTCTCAAGATAAAAGTTTGTTTTTTGTTAAACAGTAAAAACCCACTTTAACTTTAACTTTAAAATTTAATCATGATGTAGAGCTAACTAGTAATTAGTACCCTTTAATAAATACTAAAAACTTCGCTAATGTATAATTACATAATTTATGCTGTGTGGCACAACATGTGATCTGATGGGTGTTGATAAAATACCTAAGTATACATATCGACGGCAGAAAGCGATTTTGTCGTATCTCAAAAAGTCCGATTTTACACCAGAGCAAAAAAACTATTTCAAAAATTCATAAATCTTAAATTAAGAAAGTTAGAAAGCTGAAATTTTACATGTTTTGTCTACTAATTAAACTTTATTTAATAAAGGTGATTGGAATAATCTAGAGTTACTACTTCATTGACTTTTGACTAGTTACAGCAATTGATTTTTTAATGTCGAGCTGCAGAAATGTTGTATCAGGAAGGTAAAATGTATGGCTTATTTAAGTTGACTTCAATTCCCAGGCAGCGGATCTGCTGTATCTCAAAGAAACGATAAACTATACAGGGCTATTTAGCTGTATGGACCTTATAATGAAATAACTTTCTACATTTGAAATGTTTTATCTACAATAAGAGTCAGAGATGTGAAAACAATAAAATACTGTATCTTTTTCTTAACTGTTTTATTTAAATTTTAAGAATGTAATGGCACAAAAAAATCAGTCTGTTTTTTAATTATAATAATCAGTCCGACAAAAATATTCTTCTTTATTAGTTTATCTCTCTTCTTCATTAATTTTAAGAAGCATACACTTTTTCTTTAAAAGTTTAACAATTAGCCTGCCATAGTTTTTCTTCTTCATTAGTTTCAACAATCAATCTGCTAAATTAGGTATTAGTTTTTAAACTAAATAAAAATAATCATCATGTTACTTTTCCTTCTTTGTTCATTAGTTACATAAATCAGTCTGCTATACTTTCTCTTTATTGCTTCCAACAATCACTTACTTATACTTTGTCCTGAGGTTTGCCATTTATTATTTTTAAATACGTAAACAACAAGTGCCGTGTGGGGGGGACGGCCATAAAGAATACTCTTCCCCACCGCCAACAGGAGGCGTGTCGTAATAGGCGACAAAATCCCTGCAGCACCGGACGGGCAGCAGCGTCTGCGTGCGAAACCTCACAAAAAAAAACTGCGATCGCTAACCCGCCTGCCAAGCGTGGCGATTAAGGCAAAATCCCCTCATGAAGAGACACAAAAAAACACGGCCCCTAGTCCCCGGCGGCCCTACTATCCCGGGCCACGGTAGCGGTCACGGTAACGTTGGGGGGAGAGGTGCTAAGAATCACCGGGTACCGACAGGCTACCAACCCCGACGACCTCTGGCCCTGGCAACATTTAACACTCGCACGCTGCGGCCTGACGTGAGGCTCGCCGAATTCGAGGAAGAACTGAGCAGGTTGCGGTGGGATATCGTAGGATTATGCGAAGTCCGAAGAGAGGGGGAGGACACCATAATCCTGAAATCCGGAAACCTGCTCTATTTCCGGGAGGGCGACCAACAGTCCCAGGGTGGTGTCGGGTTTATCGTCCACAAGTCCCTTGTCAACAACGTGGTCCAGATCGAGAGTATTTCGGCGAGGGTAGCGTACCTTATACTCAGAATCACCAAACGGTATTCGCTGAAGGTCATACAGGTATACGCACCGACCACGGAACACCCCGACGACGAAGTGGAGACTATATGTATATGAGGATATTTCCAGAGCCATACATACATAGCTCCCGGTCCCATTTTACCGTTGTGAAGCTCGAGAGGCGTCGACTGATGAAGTCTACGCTCCGCCCAGCGCCCATCCAACTCCAAAACCCCGAAAGCTTTCAGCTCGAGTTGCAAAATCGTTTCGAATGCCTGGGATTCTTTGGAGACTGCGAAATTGTGGACGAATACAATGACAGGTTCGTGGAAATTGTCCAAACGACTGGGTCTAAGTTCTTTAAAACCCGTCGTTCAAAAGAAACCAAAAAGATCTCTGACCTCACCAATAAACTTATAGAAGAGAGACGAAACTTGGTTCTGCAGTCCTCTAAAGATGCTGCTCAGTATCGGCGTCTTAACAGACAGATCTCCAAGTCTTTGACTCGCGACCAACGCCAATTTAATACAGATCGTATTAAGGAGGCGATTGAGCGTAACAAAGGCTCTAAAGTGTTCGCAAGGGATCTGTCTGTTGGCCAAAGTCAACTGACCAAGCTGAAGACCGAGGATGGCAGAGACATCTCGTCGGGGCCTGAGTTATTGGAAGAAGTTGAGAAGTTCTACGGACAATTATACACGAGTGTACTTCCCAAATCTAGCTGAAGACCCAAAAGCTAGATTCACCCGACACTACACCGAAGATATCCCGGACGTCAGTCTGTACGAGATTAGAATGGCTCTCAAACTGCTGAAAAACAACAAGGCACCGGGTGATGATGTAATCACGGCTGAGCTTCTGAAAGCAGGTGGAACGCCGGTACTAAAGGCTCTTCAGAGGCTGTTCGATTCCGTCATACTTGAGGGAAAAACGCCTACGGCATGGCACAGAAGTGTGGTGAAACTTTTCTTCAAAAAAGGCGACAAAACCTTGTTGAAAAATTTATAGACCTATCTCACTTCTGAGCCATGTCTACAAGCTGTTTTCGAGAGTCATCACGAATCGTCTCGCACGCAGGCTCGACGACTTCCAGCCTCCCGAACAAGCCGGTTTCCGAAAAGGCTTTAGTACCATATACCACATACATACGCTACGGCAGATTATAATCAGCCACTTAGGCGTTTGTGGACTATGAAAAAGCCTTCGACTGACCTGGGCAGTGCTACAGTCTCTCCAACGGTGCCAAATTGACTATAGATACATCGAAGTGCTGAAGGGCTTGTACGAAAACGCTACAATATCGGTCCGCCTCCAGGATCAGAACTCGAAACTTATCCAGTTGCAGCGAGGAGTGAGACAGGGAGATGTCATATCTCCGAAACTGTTCACCACCGCCCTGGAAGATGTTTTCAAGCTTCTGGACTGGAGCGGATTCGGCATAAATATCAACGGCGAGTATATCACCCACCTTCGTTTCGCGGACGATATCGTAGTCATAGCTGAGACCGTGGAGGACCTAAACACAATGCTCGATGGCCTCAGTAGAGCCTCTCAACAAGTGGGTCTTAAAATGAACATGGACAAGACAAAATGCGTGGCCTGGATGCGAGCGGCGCAGGACCGGTCTTTGTGGAAATCCTTGGGGGAGGCCTTTGTCCAGCAGTGGACGTCTTTCGGCTGAAACGAAACAACAAATAAAAATGTAAAATAATATTTATTTTAAGAATTTACAATTCTGCGTTCTCACTATCGGCGCTAACGCACAACTGCCGCGCGATCAGAATGGCGTATGACGCAGCGGGTGGAGGGGGTTTGTTTTGCTAGAGTGACGTATTACTTGCTGTACACAAAACAAGACTCTATTCTAATGATGTTAGTAAGATTTTCGCTATTAGATGATACGTTTGAAATGCAGTAACTATTTTATAAGTACTCACGTCAGTTCGGCTCATTTGCTGTATGTTCGACATCGTAAGATTTTAGGGCGGCTGAAATGCTGTATCTCCTTAAAAATCAATGTTTGACTCAGAAAAAGAGTGCTGTAACTGTTTAACATACTAGTAGTGTGGTCGTATCTATTTTATTTTCGAAAGTTGCGTTTTTTTGACCAGTTACAGCAATTGGTCAAGTAAATTGGAAAAAAACTGGAAAAAATTCTATGACGTATCTATATTTTTTTTCATCGTAGAAAGACGATACATACACCATTCGACGCGGCTTTTTTTCTTAATACAATACAATTAAAAGTCATTTTAGCCAATTTTTGAGATACGACATTTCCGCTTTCTGCCGTCGATATACGAGTAGGTATATGCCGTTTCCTCTTTGCCATGAAACGTAATGTAGTACATAAGAATACTTTATATTGTAATTCGAACTTTTTTCAAGAACCTAGGTAGGTATTTGACAGCACACTCACTTACCCACCAGAGGTTAAGTAGTATAGGGTGATAGATAAGATACATAGACCTCTATCCTTTGATTTCCATAAATCCTCCGTAAGGATTAGCGAAAAAAAAAAAGATATTTTTAATCATCTCATGAACATTACGAGTATATTAGCAACATTAGCAATATCACCTGTTTCAGTAACAACATGTTTTTCTGTTATTGTTGTGAAATTATTAACGCATTATACGAGTAGAGCTAAAGTTGAACCTGCGTGATTATTAATTGTATGAAGATGTTTTAAAATTACGTACGTTAATAGTAATAGATTATTTACAACTGGAAATTTACTTAAATGAAGAATTACACAATGAAACTAGTAACGCTCATTGATTATAAGCTATTGTATATTAATTATTCGGTAGATTTTTATGTAGTAGGTATTATGTACTACCCAAGTAACATTTTACTCCATTTAAGAGTTCACATTTAGTTCCAATGTGTACTTAAAGCATTAGTATAGTTCACTCGTGATGTATAAGCTGTATTATTGCAATTAATTACACCTATACCTGTCTAAGGGACTTATAGGAGTGTAGACTAGTGTAGAGTTATACTTTTATACGATTGTTGGTGTTATAATACTCTAACAACTATCCTTTAGTCAGCCATCTGACTAAGAGCATTATAGGAGGGTAGAGATACGGCAACCGCTGTTTAACGGCCTACTTGTACGATGTTATAGAGCTAGCATTTTAATAGAACACACGTGGTCATTTATAAAGCCAAAGGCTGTTATGTTTACTTGTTTTAGACTGTTATACAGCTAGTAGCTGTAGTAGGACTTGTTTGTGATAATTAAAATAACCTTTTTTTACTATCTGTACAAAAGTGTTTCAATGGTTCGCATGTACACTGTAGGCTGTTAAAAGGACTATATGTGTTGTCCATTAACATCAATAGCAGTTTATTTGTCCACAAGTACTACTCTTATTTGCTTTAAGCTGAACACGAATGTGAATGTGATATTCTATTACACATTTCCCCAAGCCTGTTTTTAGTTGTTCATGGTGGTTCTGTACATGATGCAGAGGAAAATATTATGCCTGAACCTGAAATTTCCCTTCAAAATATACCAGATATCAGAGTGTGATGATTGCAGTTCTTGTGATAGTGAATACCATTTTGATTTGGACAATTATTTAACCTTTCGCAAAAAAATAATAAGAACATGGGCTATTGAAAATCGTATTCCTCATTCCGCTTTGAATAAATTGTCAAGCATAATAAACGAATTTAAACCGGGAACACTACCGTCTGATGCTTTAGGTATTCATACTTGACTATTAGTACCTGGGCTAGGCGATTTAACGGACATTAATAATTTTTATTGCGGATCTCTAAAATTTCAGTATTTGAAAGAATTAAAGATACACAATTGACCTGAACTAGGTACATCTTAAAGCTGTACAGAAGTTCACATTAGAATAAATTTATAGACATTAGCGCTGTAGTGGTACAAATGTGGAACTTCATATAGATAACAGCATTCTAACAGAACACATGTGAACCTAATATACGCTCACCGCATTAAATTGGAGTTATAACAGTTCACATAGCCGTATTTCATTTCCACCATTTTGTTCTACATAACCTAAAATATTTACCAAATAAATCTCCAAAATTAATGCAGATTTATCACAAAATTCGCAGATAGAGCGATTGAGTTTTGGTTTCATGTTATAATTAATTACCGTAATATAATTATAATGCCAATCCAATATCAAAAACTGAAAATTGTAGATTTCCTCTCAGCCAGTTTTAAATATTTTAAAATGAATATCGCGTTTTTACAGAGGCGCGTAAAAATTTTAGCTGTAAATATGTATACATTTCACGATAAAGTTGCATTCCCAATGGCATTAACATTATTAAGTATTTAAAACCCGTGTTATTATTTGCATAAATGATTATCCGCCCGAGTTGTTTCCCTCTTGGCACTCACGTACAAATACCAAACTAATATTAAAATGTGGAAATAATTTAAGACACACGTGAACTTTAGGTAGCATTGGAGTACATTTGTCGGACTTTATAACTTTGAAAGCTGTGCATTTAGCCACTTGTTACTCTTTATTGTCCTCACGTACGTTGTATGGTTCACACTGCGTCCCATATAGTGCCGTAAGTCAGCCTTAAGTACGATGTTACTACTTAAACTGCTATTATAATGCTATTATACTGCTAATGTACAGCCATAGTGAACTTAAAGCTGTCTAATTTGTGCCCAAACTGGTTCTATAAAAGCATTATAGCAAGCTATACAGCTCGTATACAGCTGACATACACAGCTTGTGGAGTACATGTGAACGACTATTGAACTCTTAAATGGAGTAAAATGTTACTTGGGTAGTAGGTATGTAGTAGGTATACTAAGCATTTAGAAAGACAACATTTGAAAAATTCTCGGTGGGAAACTTAGTTTGTTGTGTTTTGTATCATAATTTATTTAATGACTTTAATTTATGATGATTACCACTTCCAATGCATAGACTAAATACTTCAAATTTAATTACTTAGTTTTATAATTATCAAGTTTAATAAAATACATCTCTCATTTGCACATGTGTCCGTTTAGCCAAGATCTGCCAGTTAAATTTGAGGTTTAAAATTGTTCTGAATAGAAATAAATTAAATTAAATTGAATATTGTGTTGCTGTACGTTTAAGTTTCACATTTTGTCAAAGTCCACTTTTGCATGCCGTGGCAGCCTGTACCTAATTAAGATAGCACCTAGTCTTAAGACAAAATTATGTATGTAAACCCCTTTGCTTGAATTTGTGTCTGTCTTGTTGGTTGTCCTAATTAAATAAATAAATAAATAAATAATTCTGTACTTATTCCAATTAGGCAGACAGCATTGAAATATAATTTAGACATAGGTGCATCTAAGAGAACAATAAAAAACAGTAGGTGTGCTTTTAATTAGCTAAAACATTACTGAGCCCAAGATTAGTTAGCTATTGTATCTCAAAAGATATTTTACGCTCGTGATTATATTATATAACTTAACTATGGATTAAAGTTAATTCGGAAAGAGTATGGAATTATGGATTTCACTTCATAACTTTCTCAAAAGTAGCTGAACTAATTTCAGATCAATCTACATCGCATTTTAATGTTAAAATGTTCACGCAGTTAGCCCGAGTCGGAAATAATCGAAACATCAAAAGATACTTGAGTACATTACAGTTTTTTTTATAAATATAGTTAGTCGCGCTTGACCATTGCCCTTACAACTTTGATAACGGTGAAGTAATGCCATGTTATTGTTTGGTATAATGAGATCTATTTACTGTGCTTTAGAAGACAAAATATTGTCTGATAAGGATAATAACATGAAAAAACATTTTTTTTTATTTCATTAAGATAATTTACCTAAGATAAATATTTATTTTTTACGTAGACAGGTCTGCCTATTAACTTGCTATCTACATCATGTTGCACATAATCCCATTTAATTTATAAATATATGAAGGTATCGAAATAATTTAATAAAATAAATATTTATTGAGTTTATGCATTTTTTCATTTATCAAATCGTTATCATAATAATTGATATGAATATTCTGAAATCTTTGAGTAATTACTGTCTAAGATTTATCTTATTTATTTTTTGTTTTTTATTTCTATAATGCGTGCTAATTTTAGAAGATATTGGACTAATAAGATATTATGCCAGATATGTCCCACCAAAATGTATTATAAGATAATGTGTGGTAAATATACCTAACAATGAACTTTCATACTACGAAAATAAGTTCGCGTAGTATGCGTTATCAGCGTGTACTCTAACGATTGGAAATAGTGACGTCACAGGGGCGTGGGGTACGGTAATATCCGGCGAAGATGCGTAGTGTAGTCAAATTAATAAATATTACGGTACCGGTAAAGATACCATCAGTAATCGATCCGGTCGCGTCTCAAGCGACAGACGCACGCGCAAATAGAAGACGATACAAACAATTGTGATTGAACTTAGTTCTTTTAAGTGATACTGCGAGTGCCCACTGCACGCAAGGTGAGCTTCATATTCTTATAATAACGAGAATACTATGGAAAATGTTCAATTAAGTAGTACTTATTGTAAAATCAATCTTAAGAACAAATCTTGCCCAAAATAATATATGAATAATGCGAATAAGTTGTATATTTTATGCTCTTATTTAAAAAAGAAACAATTCTTATTTTTCTAATAAACAAAATTAAATGATAACCGTAGAAGTTTAATTAGTGCGACCTTTAATTATAGTCTTTTATGTATGTTGAATAAGCCAAAATTCAAACCATCATCATAAAAGTGATGATCATCACTATCCTACCATCCAAATACTAAAAACCTGTTCAGTATACGTTTGAATATTGTAGTTTTTATATTTTATAATATGTAGTACGTATCTACGTATTAAGTAATTAGGTATATTTTCTTCTGCGCCCTTCACAATATTTACGTCAATACACGAGCAACATGCCTTTTTGTAATAATGTTGAAATGTAGTTAGCAACGGCTCACCTGGCCTGAGTTTATTAGGTTCTCGTAGGTATGGATCATGCAGTGTTCTTGCGAAATAGCACCGATTAAAAGTACAAAAGAAGTACCTTTTTTTTTTAAGAATTTAACTTAGTGTACCATATTCCGCATGTATAACCTTAGTTTCATCATTATTATAAATATTTCTGTATTGAGATCTCTTTATGCGTCTTCTTGTTAAGCATGATCAATATAATAGAATTTTAATTAGAGTTATTTTATGATAAGACTAATTCGATTTTTATTAAATACAAAATACCATATTAAATAAGCATACAAAATATCAACAACAAAACTAGTTTTTAATATGAATATACATTAGCTGTTATTATTAACTACGACGTGTAAGGCTGGGTTGCACCATCCAACTTTTACTATAACAAACTTCAAAAGTCTGCCAAACTCCATACAAAAGGCACCGGTATGGTTATAGTCACGGTTAAAATAAGATGGTGCAACTCAGCCTTAATGTTAAAAAAGTTCGTATGAAAAGGTTAGTATGAGCCCAAAATAAGGAAATCCCTCAATTTCAGGATTTATCCCACACCGCACTCAGACGTATGTTTTCACTAAATTAGCCAGCCCGGGAACTGAACATGGGATCCATAGGTATCCATATCACTACGCCATTAGGCGGTATTACTTATTCTGTGGCGGTACTAGATTTTAAGCCGCACGTCGGGCCTATCGAGTCTACCAGACACCTAAGGGTTAATATAACATGGAAACAATAAAGAATTAACTTCATAAAGGCTAGGTACAGTGCCGGATATTTGCAAAATATGGTAGCGTATTGGTATTTAGTTATCTTTAATCTATAGATTTGAGTAGGGAACTGTCTGTATTGTTGCTTATACGGAATGCCTTAGATCTGCAGATACGAAAATTCGGCGTCTTCCTCTTTTTATTCGAATCGACTGTGATAATTGCTTCATGACGATTGAGTATTGTATCAATAAAAACAACAACCTGTTTTTATAATTTGCCTTCTGAATGACTATGCTAGGCGCTTTAAACTCGTGTTTGTAAAAACGTGCGAGCCCACCATGTCGTAGTTCAATTATTATTCACAAAACAAGTTTTTTTATAACTATTATTCTTGTTTGAAAAACTAGAGTTATGATTTCTTAAAAATAAAACATACAGACAATCACCATCAACCTTTATACATATTTTCAATTTTCAAGTATAATTCTTCCTAGGTATAATATTGAGCGATTGTTTCAAAACTCTTAGTTACGTATGTTATTATTTTTCTCCTTTTCAAAAGAAAAAACAGGAAAAGGTAAAAGAAAACTTGACTATAAAACTCACGTCGACTTCGACTTATTATCTTGAATTTGAATACCAAATATTTACACATGTGAAATTGGTATCAAATGATTTCGTTTTTATTCGGCAGCAATGTTGTATTAAAAGGTAATTGCTATGCTACAGATTGTCATTAATATTAGTTGACATAAGATTTATTTGTATAATTGTGCTGATTTAGAAATTTGTTTAAAATCGATACAAAAATTAATTAGTTACCTGTAAATTACCTATTTTGTATGATGATACTGAATCTAAAGCTGTATGTTTTCCAAATAAAGAGACGCACTGCCTCTGATTCCAATTTCCAATTTCTCTGATTTGAATCGGAGACAGTGCGTCATCGCACTTACCTACCAATTCTTGTTGGTTACATTAATTCGTTTTTGCGGGAACATTGCAAACATTTCTAATTCAAAAACAATAGAAAGTCAGAATAAAAAAAAATCCAATCAAAGATTCAGTACCTGTGGCGGAAGCAAGGCCGACTGATTGGTTCTAAAGCTTTTCCATCTCATTTAGGTTGAACGGCCGTTGAGTACGACCAACCACTGGAAAATGAACCTTTTCT
Organism: Ostrinia nubilalis; assembly: GCF_963855985.1. NCBI lineage: Eukaryota > Metazoa > Arthropoda > Insecta > Lepidoptera > Crambidae > Ostrinia > Ostrinia nubilalis. The sequence goes on along the minus strand of NC_087096.1, from coordinate 7,946,028 downwards.
TAAAAACTCAAGTACCTACCTGTAGTTTTTTTAGAAAGCCCTCCGCCGACCACAGTATTGGACCTCTCTAGAACCTTTTTTGCTTAATTGGACACGAATAGTTCCTTTCACAGACAAAAAAGTTGAGCTCTACCGTTTCACTACTGATATATCTAATTAAATAGCCCCAAGTTCAAGGTTGAATTTGATTAGGCGTTACGGTTGAGGATTTAAATCGGCGCAAGTACAAATATACTTGGGTCTTAGTGTTAGGCGGGTTAGCTCACGTACGCGGTATTGGCCCGAATGCTAATCACCCGCAACCCTCTTTTTCAATCATGCAGGTACTCGAATTGCTGTGATTCATATAATTGGTGAGAAACGGGACATGCACAATGTTAAAAACAGGACTCACTTGGCTCATTAAACCAACGTACGTGAGCAAATGAGCATAACACCAAAAACGCCCTTTTATTAAAAAAAAAAAACAGCATAATTTTCTCCTATTCAAAATGATTTGTAAATTATCATAACAATGATGTCAAATAATGGTTGTTTTTCCCTTGTAGATTAATGCTCACATTACATGTAAAGTCGAGGTCAATCTAATGGCCAGGCCAATGTTTACTATTTATCTAGATATACAGTTGTTTTCTTTCAAGTATTATGAGATTTATTCATTGTATGCTTACCTACCGGAACCCTGTACTACTTCTGTTTACCCGTAACTAAAACGTAAGGTAAAAGTTGTACATTGTAAGGAGGGTTGAAATTTCCAAGTGTATTTTTCTGTGACCTAGCGTCTGAGATAAGTTTATAGTAGAAACTTATAAGTCTGAAAAAATCCAAATATGTAACTTAAATGATTATAAATAAATTGAATTATATTTTTCTAAGGATTGTGAATGGATAAAAGTTTCTGTTAGAGAAGCTTTTAGGTAAAATTAATGCCCCAGTTTAGGAGCTTTAAAATGTCGAATGCCGTTATGATTTACCGTAAAATGACTTTATTTTCTTAAAGATCCAGTTTAACTGACGTATTATGGTCGGTCACTGTAGTGATTTGGATTTGACAACGGCCGAGAGGGTTTGAATAAAAAATTAAAATAAGATAAGGAAGCAAAGGTGACTGACTGAATTACTGACTGACAAAGTGGTCTATCAGGTAGATGTTATGACGTAGGCATCCGCTAAGAAAGGATTTTACGAAACTCCACCCATAAGGGGGTAAAACGGGAACCACGCGTACGAAGTCGCGGGCGGCCGCTAGTACCTATTGTACAAAGTATTCCTTTTTCTCTACTTATATTTTATTATTGACCTTATTTGTTTGAAAATTCTCGATTTTATGTAAACGAATGTTTCCATCAATGTTCAGTTCAGTAAGTATCTTAGTAACAGTTGGTCAAATATAACTTTTACATATTTCTGTATAAACAGGTAGGTATGATTTATTCTTAAAACGATGACTGTCAGTCAATAACATGTTATTAAAAGAACTACGAACGCGCAATTATTATTCTATGAATCACATTATTTACTTACCAAGTCTAGTTTATAAAATGTTTATAAAAAATATCAAGTGATGAAGTTGTTATTTCTTAAAAGTGCCTTAGCCTTATAATACATCGCAGGTACTTTCCTAATGTGCACTGTCACTAATTGTACACAGAACTTTAGTTAACTCTGACGTGACTGATAAGTTTTACAGTAATCAGAACTCTTTTGACCCCACAATTCAATATGGTACCCGTAAGATACTGGTTACTGGTCTAACTTCCATAATAATCTAAATTCCATAATAAAAATCCTAATTTATTTAAATTCTTAAGACGAATTTTTTCGCAAACTTTACAAAGGCGCGGCCGTTTTATTATTCTAAAGTTATGTTAAACTGATTAATATTTAGTTTTTTATTTGAACGTCACCACGTTTGGGTCATAAGGTTGTTAGTCGCATTATATTTACGACTAAAACTCGCTATTTTCAAGATCGGCGGGTCATGGAAACCAAGACATTTGGTTTTGAATTCGTTATGTTTATTCTTGCCCTCTTACTTACCACATCCTAGCCCAAAGATTATTTGTGACATAGCTTAGCGCGTATCTGTCGCGCCGATTGGCAGAATGGGCAGATGGTTACTAAACAATTGCACCGAATTACTTACGCAACATGGTTTTCGAGGTATTTACCATACTAATTGTAAAGCTAAGTGCGCTAAGATCTCGGATAGTTGGTGTTTGAATCAAAATGTATCGCGAATATAGTCGTTTTTGTGAAAAGTGGGCCGATAAAAATGTTCACCGTGTCAAATATTATAAGGGCAAGTAATTTCTGCTTCATATTATACATTAAAATACGTGTTAATAAGAGTGTTCGCTGTGTTATTGGATTGAAAATTGTGCTGAAAATGTTTAAATCTAGGTAGGTATATCAGAATTATTTTGGTAAGTAAGGAATTAAAATGCTTGCACGATATTAAACGTTATTTTCAAAACTTGTGTAACTTATAAAGATTCAGCAAAATGTTTAATGATTCTTACGCGTAAAAATGGTTTGAATATTTTTCTCGTTTTGCGATAATTTTCATTGATTTATTTATTAGTGGTAGCGTAATGTTGTATAAATGGGCTATCAAACACTTTTTTTTTCAAATCGAACCAGTTCTTGAAATTAGCGCGTTCAACCGAACAAACAAACTCTTCAGCTCTATACAGGGTGTTAGGTAAATGGGTATAGGCGGGACTCGAACCCACGACCTTCCGCTTGCCGGGCGACTGGTAATTAAATAATTTTAATAACGATTGAAATGATGATATCATTTACCTAACACTCTGTATAAGGACAAAAAGAAGATATTTGTGGCATTCACCTTATCATTCCAATCAATCTCCTGTTTACATTACGAACTCCTGTTCCTGTTTCATGTCTTTTGTTAGAAGTTACCAGATAAAACACTGTTGTTTTGAAAATTATGTCACTACTTACTTGGCATGGTGTTCCTTATTTATTTATCCTTCTGAAAACTGCCTTGGAAATGAGTTATATAGATTAAGCGATATTATTAAATAAAGTTACGGTACTACTACGAGGTACATAAAATATTTTAATTATTGTTTTTTTGCTTAGGCTAAAGAAACAACTGTTCTTTATTAAAACACACAGTTTTATCTAGGAAATGAGTAATTTTATGGCGTCGTCTTCTGTTGTTTTTCTTATTAATCACCCGATGATTATCTTTAATTGCGAAATGTTTAGTTCTATTTATTGCCAACGAATAAACCAAACAATAAAATTACAAGTAAGTAGGTAAGGTGCATCATCTTTTGATTATAATGACAATGACAGTGAACTAGCAAAGGAGTTTTCCTTGCATTGACTACTTTTTATAAGGACGTTGGAGATGTTACTTCCTTCAGTATTATTCTTGACGTCTTCTTACATACAACTTCCGTTCGTAATTTTGATAAAAATTAACTTACATTGTTCTAATTAATGCAATTGTGAATATAGTGGTACTGAAATTACGGTTGGTCACATTTTTTCAGAGAATATAATTAATATATTTGTAATTTTTCATGAGTTTTATAATTAATGATTTGTTTTCTTCTTTGCTATTTAAGCTTTATTGAGCAGCCAGCTGCTGCCAGCTGCCAGACCAGCCAGTGGGTACTTATTTTCAATAAAAACATTAAGTCATAATTTGTTTTAAAAATATTTTTAATCAGAAACAATAAATTTATAAATAAAGGCAGCTAATTAACCAATACTAAAACTACGAACATACTGTGCTTAATATTAAAATTAAGAATATTAAGAAATTCTTATTGACTAGTTAAAATTATGTATACTAAAAAGGTTGTAATGTCAAGTACAAAATAGTATGCATAGGAGACGATAAGTTACAATAATAACAATTTTATCATAGGCGTAATACTAAACATCAAAACCCTGGACTTGAACTTCGGCCCTTTAAACCAATAATAAGTTGGGTAATTGCTTTTGTTGGCTCTATTATTCAGTCATTGACTGAATAACTTAACATATTATAATTAATCAATAATATTGTTCGCAATAAGTATATTGCTATAAGTAGTATTCAAGTGTGCAAAATCAACAAATAATGCCAATGCAAATCTTGTAGTGAAACCATTCATTGTTGTCCAATAGGTTCGCCAAATAAATATTGTATAGGAAATGTTGCGACACAGAGGCACGCAGGCGGCCGTCACGTCGTCGGTCAGTATTCCATAAAAGTCAATACTATAAACGCGTGTACAAAATTAAATGGAAAAACATTCATTAAATACGAAAAATACATTCATACTTTACGTAGAAATTAAATAATAAATAGTCAAACCAAAGCGTACTACATTGTAGCAACATCCAGTGCGGCGTCCATTAAAATGTTTTTAACATTAATTTTATAACGGTTATTATAAAATTGTGGCGTTTTCTGTGCGATATACTGTTATACCTATATGGTGTTCCGTAATTATGGGCATTTGAGCGTATATTTAAGAAATGTGATCTATTTTCCCAGTACTACTATAACGCATTATTGGGATTAAAAATGTGACCGTAATCGTTTGTGTACCATATATTTGGGATTGTGTGCCCAACGTGCGTTCTTCAATATAAAACTGATCTCAGGATATTACATGGGTAGTCCTCACGTAAACATTGGTCGAGTTAAAAGTGTAAACCCCGTTTGTTTGCGAAGTTTTTGGGATGGTAATGAGACATCGGTGATGTTTAAATACGGACGTGTGATAAACTGCTAGCACCAACACACTAGTTAGTGGAACTCTTCACTAGTAACTGTCAGTACCACTAATGTAATAGCGTTGTTTCCGATGGATTACCGTGGCAATCGACTTTGTGGAATTCTACTACAGCAGTACGGTAATTAGATTTTTCCTTGTTTGATTTTTTATTTAATGGTGAAATACTAACTCCGGGTGAATGACCCTAAATAAAGGTTTTTCAAGGGATATGTAATTTTTTAAAAATCTCTTAATTACATATTTCTTATCCATTAAACATAAACCAAAAAAATGTTTTGAATTTGATATCATTAGTATTTTCCGGAAATGAAAGTATTTACTTTGTGTTTGTTTTGTTCCCTAATGTAAAACATACTATTACTGCTTCCGTTGTGATAGAGTAATTTATATTATTAATCTAATGAGTTCAATTATTATTATTTTTCCAAATCTCGGATAATATGATAAAGAGATCATTTTCCCAGCCTCCCAAACCATTAAATAGACTCCGGATTTTTCAGCTAGAGAGAAAAAAAAATCTTCTGAAATCGGCGTTAAACTCTAATTATAGAGTTAACTGTAATATTGTGATGCTACAGAGATGAAAGAAAAGTGTGGGAAATTGAAAAAAAAAACTACTTTAGTATAATCTTGCCTTATAGGTACCATATTTTTTTCGAAATCGCTCCATTGTGAATCTCGTGTTGTAGACTGAACATAACTAAATAATCTTTTATAATTCAGTTCACAAAGGAAACGATAGGTATAGAAATGAAACTCATAAAAACTCAAAATAATAATAATATACTAAGATCTGTGTATTATCTGTGTATTATATTAAGTCATTCCTCCGGCAAATAAGGTAATTTATGAGCTCGCTAAATATCGCTTATGTTTTTATTCACACTGGATATTATAGGTATCTACACCTTAATATATTATACATTTACCTAACTGGTTTATTATGATCTGCTACTTAAAATTCTGGAAAGAACATTAATTGTAGCATCCATGGCGTAAAAAAATTTACAAATTGATAATGATGCCCAATCCTTGACCTTTACCTTGGATACTCGAGTTTAACACGTCTAAGAATGTGAATGTTTTCGTGTCGAAGTTGAACCAAAGAGTTTATTAACCTCATCTGCCGCAGGCCGTATTGTTCGGTGGTGGGGCTAGCCGAACCGAGACGGGCTAATTTACTTTATCGCTGAAAAGTTATGATAAAATCTGTTTAGTCCGGAACAATAGAACCTTTTTAAATTATATTTTTTCACTTTGCTGCACATAAAATGCACTCCACGCACTTTTAAACATCTTTAGCAACTAAATTATTAATTTTAAGCGGTGTTAATGTAACAGTTAAACTGTGCCATGTGAAACCGAGTCGGCAACAGAATAATAAACTCATTTCGCAAATCAATCAACAGACAAGAAAATATCTATCACTACTTTACTTATTGAAATTGATAAATCTACCTTACCTTTACATAACAACTAAATACAATAGAAAGCTGAGTTTGGCTCTACGTTACTTTGCTTACTTGCAAACATGTTAAAAAAACAAAACATACTACATAGAATAGGTATTAAGAAACTGTTTGATGGTCAGAGAAGTTCGAATGAGATAAAATATGACGGTTTGTCTACAATTATCAAACTGAGACATTAACCTTTAAATCGCATATCATCCGACATAATGCATCATTTACTTATATCATAGTCGTATACGAGAGTACCTACATGTAGTTAGTTGTATGACAAACATTGTTTAAATAAAGACGTGGAACTGGGAGGTGAAGCGCTGCGGTCAATTGCGGCTTTCATGGTTAAATTCAGTATCATCAAAATACACAAACGAACAATGTTCTTAGCAGACATGTATATTTTTATGTAATCTCTTCCACAGATCCAATACTTTTGGACCAATTCAAGCTCGAGATGTCATACGGAATCGAGCGGTTCTTCCTGTTGTCGTACTGCCTGGCATGCTGCTGGCCAGGGCTGGGAGCCAAGTCGGACCTGCGGGTAGTCCGGCAATGGAGCGAGCTGGAATTCGAGTTCCCCAACGACACCGCGCGTCAAATCGCGACCGAGAGGCGGTATTACGTCCCTGGCAACTCTGTGCCTATTGATGTGGATGTCCAACATAGACAAGGTATGTTTCAAGGACTAGATTCTTAATCAGATACTAGTTTTTGCCCACGACTTCGCCCGCGTCATCTAATACTGATTTTAACTAAGACACGTGTCTCTTTTCATTAAAAAAATCAAGATTTGACAGAAACAGGCTAATCAGTAGCTATAACGGGGTCGTGACACTGTTTTTATATTTTATGAATAATAAATAATGTACATAACTAAATGTAGGCTGTAGTTTTATGTTGTGTGTCGTTGGAGAATGCGGTCGTCACCTAACAGATAAAACTCGGTGATAAGGTCGCGAAAATTTAGAATTCATTTCAATAATGATCATTCATATCCAGGAAACTTGAATTAAATGAACAAAAACAAAATACAATAATATGTATTAGCATAAAATTACTTATAAATAATTAATAAAAGTTAATTTATTATAAATACACTGATTATCATTATAAAATAAGTCGGACAAATAAATAATCAATTTTTCCCTTATCACATAAATTGTGTTTTCATGGTCTTTCTAAAGGAAGAAGATAGTGTGACACTGACACACTTAATTCTCGTGGTTGTTATCTGTTTATTTAAATTCTTCATGATCAAGCATGCTGGCTACATGGAAACGGGCAATGAAGTAATAATACGTGTACAATTATTTACGTAAGTTATCGGTGGTGAATCGTGACAAAATTGATGCATATCATTTCATATTATATCCGGTTTTATGTTATTAAACGTTCATATTAATAAACATTTAAATATTGCATCTATAAAAACAACCTCTGATTATTTATAACTCATATATTAAGTCCAAGCCATGCAAAGCAGAGTTAAAGTTGACCACCTTACTAAATGAAAAACAGCCAAGTGTGGGGTCTATCCATGAAGCTAAAGATAAAAATGGAGGGCAGAGTTGGAACAAAAACTTGAGTCAAATACCTACTTATATCTATCTCGCTCTCTGCGGCCCTACCTCTCTTTTTAGTGTGAACTGTAGTATTGCTATCTTCTGATTTAAATCTCCTTGTAAATTCTTCGAAATAGCCAATTCACTAACCAAATCAGAAGTTAACCAAATAAATAATTAACATTTGAAACTAAGATTACCTAGTTAAATAAAAAATCACAAAATTGTCGGCCATTTAGGCTTAATGTGTTGGCGAATCAGGGAATTACAATCCCAATTCCTGGGTAATCGGTACCATGTGGCAACATCGGCCCAATCCGGCCCATCATGGCGGTTGTTTACTATTTTGTTTATTAAGCAGTTAATTTCGTTTGAGATTGTTTACAGGAAATTATCATTGTTTTATCACAAGAATTGGTGCAAAATTTTGTAGTGCGTGGTTGCGGTAGTACGTGGTGTCCTGGAAGTGACATAAGATTCCACGCGTAAGTGTTTATTTCGTGATTTCCGACATTGGATCATTGTAAACATTTTTCACATTTTTTACAGTAATTTCTTCCTAAAACGTTTTACCAGTAATTACACTTATCATTTTTAATGATACCTATGTCAAGAAATAAAGATTTTACATTGGTTTCATTGAATTTGAGCAATTTTATATTTTTTGTTTATTTAGAAAGAGCGAGTCTGCCCACAGAGAGCGAGATAGTGATACTTAGTTTGTGCTTCAAGTAGGTATTCGGAGTGTGGCCTCCATTTTTATCTGTAGCTTCATGGGTCTATCACGTGCGCTGAGGCTTTCGTTTTCTCTCTCCTAGAACTTTTTCCATGCCTTTTGTTCCATCTCTTGGAAACATATAAAATTTGAAAATAGTTGATTAGACAAACGTACTATCTAACCACAAACGTAACGTTACAGAGTACTTAAATAACTACAATATTACTGAAAGGCATGAATACCCAAATTATCACTGCTCATCACAAAAACTCAAGAACCTTGCGGGATTCGAATTAACGACAGCTTTTTTAACGTTTCGGATTCGAACTAAACCGACGTTCGTTTTTTACTCAAAACTCGAAAATGACTATAAGCGAGCTTAAGAACAGCCTCTGTTTATTCATGATCATTCATATTTTTTTATTCTCTAGGAAAAATCCGTAAGCGAATTTCGCAATCCTATGTGAACTAACCTTTTATGTTGAATCGTTAAACAGCTGTAAAACTTACGACTAACGAACTCATTGTTTAGAAAAACCATAGTAATAACAAATGCTATAAATATTTTTATGCATACAGACTTACTACGTGGCGTTGACGACTATGAGGCTCTATGACGTCATTGTTATTCAATGAAAAAAATATTAAGGCAATTTAAAGCCTTTTTATTGTTAGTTGATTCCATAAATTTACATAAATCATCTTAATAAATCTACATAATGCTCATATTTCGTTCTAATGTCGCTTCTTAGATCTCATTCGAGGCAACACTTACGTTGATAGTAGCATTTTGTACAGTTTATTGCCCTGAATTTTTGTCACAACCTGAGACTTTTTCTTTGTAATCGATTTGATGTGCGTTTTCTTTGTTTAGGCTCGCAGAAATCGCGCATCTTCGTAACGGTTCCTCGGTTTGACGAAGGGCGGCCGGTGACCCTGGGCACAGTGGACGAGCTGGGCCGCATCGTTGGGTACCCTGACTACGCCTGGAACGACAATCAAGGACAGAACTGCGATGGACTTACTTCAGTCTTCAGAGTTGCTGTAAGTTATATTCCTTATCATAGTTCTTGTTCTAGTAGATAAAGAGTTGGACCTGTGATCTTGAAGTTTTATAAAAATATAAGGTTCTCTATAAAAAAATATTCCTGCAGAACCCTGTCATAGAAAAAATGCTTCAGGAACAAACGAACGTTTTTTCCTGAAGTTTCCGGCAGCTTTGTGGAAAATTTTACGAATGTACACTACATAATCTTTTATGAACGAAACACCATAAAGAGGAATAACTTAAAAAATAATGTTGTTTACTAAATTGAGCAAAAGAAATCACTAATCATCATGTAATGATATAGGATCATTGTCCGTTATATCTGTTTGTCAAGGCCGCTCGTGATGATGTTCAAACACGTATCAGATAGTGTTTTTTGAACATTTTAAGTACATAATATGAACGTTTTGAAGAACATTGTGTTTTTTGTCTGCAAGATATTAGATGACTTTAGGAATTTATTGTTTTTATAGCGTACACATTAAAAAGCGTGAATTCCCCTTCTTTAGTTTCATTCAATAACTAGGTAAATAGGTCCCTACCCTAAATAAATTAGGAATATAGCCTACCCTACCCTAAATAAATTAGGTAGGGCCTAAATAATTAGGTAGCTTTTAATTTATTCCTCATTCATAAAGTAAATAACACGTTCCAATCATTATTCCGGAAAACAAACATATCTGAGAAATGTATTCACGTACTCGTATGCTTCCCTTCATGTACTGAATTCAATGAAATCTTTTCTTATAAAGCAGTGGTCAAAGTCTGTTTGATATTAGTTTTAGATGTCACCTTTGAGTAATATAGTCAATATAGGTAAATGAAGGCAAACCACCAGACATTACTAGAAACAGCATTTATGTGATGCTATTTCCAATAACAATAAACATTTAAAATGTACTATGTTTGCTAACTTTATATTTATTCATGTGACGTAAACTATGTCGCATTTTCTTTAATTTATTTTTATTTGATAAAGGACTTTTGTTTTACAAAGACATGCCAGTCCTATTGTACCTACATTATTATTCTGTGCTATTATTAAATACTATTTACAGGGTCTACGACTGATTACCACACAACATACTAGCCGACTCCGAAGTAGGTTCCCTCAGAACAATCTGAAAGATATCAACCCCAAGCCAGCCTACATACGAGTATATCTAATGTGAAACTGATCTTTACTGGATGGATTTCGAATTACGTTATAATAAGTGTTAACTGACTGTGGAGGGAGTTTGATATCCTTTTGTAAGTGTGGCCACGGTGTGTGGCCGACCTCAAGCACGTCTTTAACAAAGGCTCACATATTTTTTTAAAGATTATGAATATTTGTATTGCACAAATTAATAGTAGTCCCGTTAGCCCCTCGTACTAAGCTAAATATGCTTGTGTGGGCTCACCACAACAGTCGAGCAGCGGTGGGATTCGAACCCGCGTTCCTCGGATCGGTGGCTTCAAATATTACTACCAATGTTCTAAGAAATCAAAATCAATGTTTGTATCGCATTTCAGATAGACCAGTGCGACCGTCTATGGGTGATGGACGCGGGCAAGATCGGCGACCTCCAGTACTGCCCGCCACAGTTGCTCGCCTTCGACCTTAACACCGACCAACTGATCTACAGACACGTCGTCAACGCCTCCAACTACATCGGAACATCACTGTTTATCACTCCAGTAAGTAAAGTTTGAGCTTGATAGTGAGTTGGCGGCAATTGAGAGCAACGAACTCTGTTTTTCTGTAACTTTAATTTCAATTGACAGGAAGGAACCAAATCTGAGTTTATGAAAAAATTTAAAAAGAGATTAAGATATAGGTAGACTCTTAAACTTCTGTAGGTATTCTTCCTACTGAATAATTAATTTCAAAAGTATGCAAGAGTAGTTACTTAAGGCACTTAAAAAAAGAGTGTAACATCTCAAGGGTTTGTTTTAATACTTACCTACCTAATTATTGTGTTGATATATACACTCGCCTTGTGTATTTGCTAAACATATTATTTTGATTACCTATTGGCTAATTAACGTGATTAATTCATTTTTCAGGTGGTCGACGTCAGAGGTTCTGCGGGTAACTGCCAAGACACTTTCGTATACATCGCCGATGTATCTGGTTTCGGAATGCTGGTGGTCGATGTGGCCAACGACCGCTCGTGGAGGGTCACGCACAGGCTGATGTTCCCCTACCCTTCACACGGCACCTTTACTATTGACGGTGAGTTCAAATTAGCTAGTTGAAGTTTACCTATTTGAAACCCTGGAGACAGTACCTACTCGAAGCAAGTTTTTTAGTTACCTATAACGATAGAAGAGAAGGAATCAAATTAGAATTTCTTCATTGGTGTAGGCTGCTGCAATCCTGGTACTTTTTTGGCCCAAAATGGTTCTGGAACAGTTTGATTGGACCTATTGCAAAACCTGTCTGTTTATAAATTTACTTTTTTGGTGGATTGAAAATGACTTGAACTCAAAATGACCAGCAATATCAATTTGTTTCAGGTGAAAGCTTTGACCTGATGGACGGTATTTTGGGTATGGCCCTGTCACCGTACCGCGAGGGACGAGACCGTTATCTATACTTCCACGCACTGGCTTCTATTACTGAAAATGTAGTGCGTACAAAAGTACTCAGGAATGACTCCTTCATTCACGACGTCAATGCTGCTCCAGATTCAATTAATGTAAGTATAATATTAGGCACATAATTATTACAGCTTTTAAACTCGAACGAACACAGAATTAAACTTTTTCTTATTTTTTTTAATAAAATTGCAGGTGTTCCCTGATGAGCGACCAAATCAGTCAGCAGCCGAGGCCATGGACGATAATGGTATCCTGTACTTCGGTCTCATGGATCCGCCAAGTATTTGGTGTTGGAACTCCGCTACCCGATTTGAACCACGAAACTTCCACAAAGTCGCTGTGAACCAGGAAACCTTACAGTTTGCTAGCGGAGTCAAAGTAGTCAAAAACCTCAAGGGAGAACAAGAATTGTGGGTCCTAACATCTAGTTTCCAGAGAGTAATGACAGGAACTCTCGACAGTAGTAGAGTAAACTTCAGAATTCACGCAGAAAAGATCCCAACATTATTAGCAAACTCCCCCTGTGGAAATCCCCCAAAGGGGTACAAGCATGGATACCATGCCAACCAAATTATTCCGAGCGGCGGATATCATCATGGACCACACAGGTATGGCGCTGTATCGTATCTTTAGAGATCCGCGCTTTATCTGACCACATGTTAAGTGGACTGACTTGGTACAACTGGCCATAAGACTTCATTACATACAAATAAATATAATTTATTTCAAGAAAGTTGAGACTTTTTATTTAATTAAAATTTCGTCACCCCTGCAAGCAGCTGCAAGCTTATGTAACCTTGAATTAAAAGTAAAATATTAGAAAAATCCCACCGCACCAGCAAGTATGATTGTTTGTAATAAAATAGAAAAACAATTTAAAAAAATATAAATAATGAACTCCAGAAAAAATGTATGCAACTGAAAATAATAATTTAGAGGGATTGCTTCAAAATGTCTGTATACATTTGAATTTTCCTTGAAATGCTCATGTCGATGTGTTTATCTTCTACTCCGACAATCATGCCTCCTATGATAGAGGGGTCTACTTTTTCTGTCAGTTGTATTTTCTTGCCACCTTTGACGAATTTATTGAGAGCATCCATGAGAGCAGTGCGGGTTGATCCGTCAAGGGGTTTAGCGGTGATCACCTCACACAGGGCCTCGTTCCTATGGGCCACCATCACAGCCAGGAACATGTTGACCATGCGCCGCAACAATTTCAAGCGTCCGTTCTCTGCTACTATGGATAGGAAATTCACAGCAGCTGGAGGCATACCTTTGTAGAACAAAAAGGTTTACTTGTATTAAAAATAACTACTTTAGTTTCAATAAATATCATACAGGGAAGCATAAAAAGACTAATACGGTAGAAGCTAAAACTTTGGTATCATAATGAATAGGTGGCTAAGAAAAATACACTGTAATGATTATAAAATACGATACATTTGAACAGGAATTGTGACTACTTTACCAGCTTTTGCCCCAACTTCTTCCAGTAGCTTTGCTTTAGCAGCCCTAGAAATGACGCTTGTTTCTATGAAGTCCAACATCGCTGGTTTGCGGAGTTCTCCCTGAAGGGCTCGTAGGTGTTTCTCTACGTCTTCGACCTGCTTCATTTGGAGAGCTGCGCTGTACAGCGCTGACACATAGCGCCCTTCGATACCTAAAATAATGTTTTTTGTAACAACCAATTAATTGTAACACTCAGTTGTAACATTCAGTTACCATGTATTTTTATTTTTTTATTTTATCTTTATTAAAGAAACATACAGCCTTGTTTGACACATGCAGCTTAAAATTAAGTGGGTTATACATTGGCCTTTAAAGTTTCTAAAGCTAGGTTGTACAGTCAAAGTTGAAAAGGAGACAGATGTGAAGCATAATTTATGCATGCAAAAGAAAATATTAACATTAAAACATTATAAAAAATTTACATGGATACGCTAAAGATCAAGTAGATTGAAGGAGACGGCGAAACTTCACAATGCGTTCATGAAAGATGTCTAAATGACAAAATGCTGTATTATATTTTGTTAGTGGCTCTAATGATGAAACTATTTTTACGATAATTTGATCTACAAATGGGTATACTAAACGTGTTCCTGTGTCTGACTCGCGGCTTTATACATTTAAAGGCTAATTTACTTAATAAATAAGGACTATCAACCACTCATTTATAAATGATCTTAAATAAAAATATTTGATCTCTGTGTTCACGGCGGCATGCCAATGATTGAAGCTTTTCCGAGCTGAAATTTTTAAACCTATACTTCAGACGTCTCACAAATTTTGCTTGAATGCCCTCTAAGAGGTTAATGTATTTTAGGTACTGGGGATTCCACACAACCGAAGCATATTCCAGCTGAGATCTTACATAGGCATTGTAAAGTAATATTACGGTGTTCACATTTTTAAAGTCTGTATGTAAATTGTTAACTGAGAATGTACTTAAAATGTTGGCGGTATAGGAATTTGCTATGATTTTTCTTTTGTTACTAAGAGAATGAATTGCTGTTTCTTGATTTCAGGCGTTTTTTAGACTAAGCGCCTGAAAATTGAAATGATAATATGAATAATGAACCTCATTTAATGATAAACTAAGATTAAGTTGTAATATTATTATTGAAATGTAAAAATATAGGTTCAGAGAGGTTCAATGGATGAGGTTGGTTAAAATAATAACAGACAAAAGGCTATGAGAGATCAAAAATCAAAATTAACATTGCTAAAGCTTGTGCAATTTGCCTCACAATAAGGATAACACTTTTTTGGCGATAAGGTCATGCTGTATGAATGACGGCCGTAAAAAATGTGTACTTACCAAAAACTGGTATAGGCGGTTTGGTACCCAGGGAAGTTTGGCACATATTCCTCAGACATAATCGAATAACACTCACATACGTTTTATAATTAGTGCGAAACATAATAATTTTCAATTAATATTGGAGCAACAAGCTCAGAATACGGAACAAACCAGAAACCGTCAACGGGCGTAAATGTGTATTCATATAAAGTACTCCAAATCGCACTACTTTGACTTTAGAGCAATCAGTCAATGGCCGGCGCGCGCATTGTTTACATATCCGTCAGATTGACACTTTATAATTAAATTATGCCGTCTTGTGCCGTTCCAACATGTAAGAATGCTACTGGAATTACGAAGAAAGTGCATGGGATCATGTTTTATCCGTAAGTAGCACATTTCCAATTCATTTTAATTAAATAATAATTTTCAAAAAAAATCACGGTTGTATTTTGTAAGTGTTGCCACAGGTCAACGGAATATTTTACCCTACTTTTTTATATTGAATTACATTTGTCTACTTATAAAAAATTCACGCGTTAATTTTGTTAGCGTTACCACAGAATAATGGAATATTTTCCCCATCCTTTTTGTTTTAATTAGTTTTTAGTGTAATTTCATCCATGGTAATTAATTTTATAGTTAACACTGGCCGTGTGTACTTATTTCACTTACTTATTTTTTACTTGTTTAACATCTCTTTAAAAA
Source organism: Ostrinia nubilalis (assembly GCF_963855985.1). Lineage (NCBI taxonomy): Eukaryota > Metazoa > Arthropoda > Insecta > Lepidoptera > Crambidae > Ostrinia > Ostrinia nubilalis. The sequence continues at coordinate 7,930,371 of NC_087096.1, read as the reverse complement.
ATTACATAATTTTACCCCAAAAATGGGGGTGTCACACGGCGCTAGTAACACTAAAGGGGGTAGAGGGGCGCGGGAGGGGAAGTATTTTGGACACAAGTTGCCGCGTAGAAATGTTATCGAACACTCCTTCTGGTTTGTTCTGTATTCTGAGGCAACAAGTAAATTTCTCCAGATGACATTGTTTGACAAAGGTTTGTTGAAAGATATGTGACGTAAATGCACAATAAGGTTTGTTATTTAGCGGTTTTATGTAATGAAGATATAAAAATAGTTTTGGTGGTGTAGTGACCAGCTGTGACCAGTTATGCTGGTCTTACTAAGCTATCAACTCAAAGGATTGAAAACGAAAAAGCTAGCTGAAACAGCTTTATTCTGAATCGTTAGAAATATTAAATTCTAATAGAAAGAAATGAAACAACAGCCACAATAAAATTAACAATTAAATTAGACTCATAACTATTCATTGCTTAGAAGGCTACATTAAATTGCTTGTTAATATAAAACTAGTCGAGAACGTCATATTGAAACGCCTGGTCAGTCTCCAGCAGCGCTCGGGTGTAAATCACTAGCGATCCTAGCGCCATCGCCGACGTCAGCGAGTTGCAGGTGCCGCCTTCTGAAGTAGCAGCCTTTTTCACGCGATACTCCTCCTGTAAAAAATATGATATTCAACTAATGGAGTGTATTAAAAACTTGATGAAAAGATTTAGTATAAATTAAGATTTTAGAACAAAAATCTTAATTAAACTAATTCTAGGGCACCTTTAATAAAAACAAGCTCGGGCATGACAATCTACTGTTTGATATAAAATTACCTATATCAGCATAAAACATTACTAATAATTGATTAGATTAATTATCCCATTTTTAATAAGAATAAATATTAATAGGTATTCAAATTACCTAAAATAAAATATTTTAAGGGTTGTTAACGCGTTGATGTCTAATACTAGTAGACATTTTCAAAAATCTTGGGGGTCATGCTGACTGCTTTTTTTGCAATTGAGTGTACTAAATACTACCTTGCAAGTACCTATCGAAATGTTTCAACAGTAAAAGTAACTCAATACATGCTTTGATAAGTCAAGTGAACAATTTAGTTTGCATTTACGTAACCAACAATAACAACGGATGTATTATTCGGAATGGTTGGGTATCTTGTGTATTAATCTTTGCAAATAATTCCATCAACATTACTCAGAACTGAAGTTTGCAACATCATACCTCTCGCTCCTTCGGTGGGGAGGCAGAGGCAGGACCTATGAAACCTGTCAATCTGAGAAAAGGTTGTCGATCATCTGCATAACATCCTTTGGGTTCCTGCCAAGCCATAATCTTGTTCATCCATCGAGGTTTTATGAATTCTCCGTAACCTTGAGATGCGCAGTATAAAACTAGAAACAAATTAATATTAGGCAGGTTACATAAATTTTGTGAAACTTTGCATAATTGCAAGGTTTTATATTTGACTTACTTTGCTGCATAAAAAGAGTTCTTGTGCCAGCGGGGTGGTCCCACGCCTCTAACGATTTGGTTTCTTTGTATATTTGAATGCAGAGCTTGTAAATGTGAGCAGAGAGGTCTGTGCCTTCCATGCAGTCGAAGAGACGAGCTAAAGTTGCCGCGCGGACACGGCTAGTCTGCTGGAATGCCAGTCCTGACCCTTTTATGAGCTGCGCGCTGCATTCCGGTGTCAACTCGCATGTGCCTTCAGATTGCGTCGTTTGCGTCTCCATTGCCGAAATTAGCAGTTGCATAGTGCACGCATCTGCAAGTATTTGTAGGTATTAGGTTAAGAGCATTCAAAAACGGCTTTCACTTAAATTTTGGTGTTGGCAATTCGAACTAACGCCACCTAGTGGTCAATATAGCGACTAAAAAACAAGTCAATGCTGCTGAAGCGTGTCAAGGTTTACAATGGAAACTGTCTGTCTGCTCTTGCGTCTGTTATATTATGCAAATTTAGAGTAAAATCTATTATATTTAGCCACCACTGGCTCGTCTACTAGCTTAGAATTGTTAAATGTTTTTCGTCCATACAAAATAATCAGTAGAAGATAGTGATGATTTTTTGAAAAAGAAATAGTTAATTGGGATATTTTGAACTAATCTTCATCATAAGATGGGTAGATTTATTAAGTACAAATCTATTTTGTAAGTCCAAACTGAGTCTCAAGTAAAATATTGAGAACCTAACTCAAGTAAAATATTGAGAAACACTCAACGGTTGAAAAGAATAAATTTAATTTCCAACATAAAATGCAGTTTAGCAGTACTTAACACATAAGACTGCTTCGTCCACTTTCTCCACAAAACGATAATTAAAAATATTAAATTAAACATTTATTCTTGTTTTTCCTTGTAAAGCTTAAAAATGTTCACGTAACCGATAATATTGAAGTATCGTTTTTTAATTTATTATTTACACAAGCGTGGAATATACCTACTTTACTGAATAGGCCTCTATTGTATATTATTATAAAAATATTTAACAGGAATATTTTTTGTGTGAATTCACAAATAATGTTTATTCAAATATTATTAAGTAATTAATAATAAACATTAGGTGTTTCTGCGTGTATTATTTGCATTTTTATAAATAAATTCAAATAACATTATCTCTATTAATATTTGTAATCAGACTATTCCCACGCCAACTCAACCCTATGGAAGTCAGGCACATTACCTGTGACATTACTACGAAAACTTTGTTGACGAGATTCGTTTTTCATTTTCATGAAATTTCCTGACGAGAAAAAAATGTTAGTAGTTACTAGTACAAATTACCAAACCTACTATTAAGTGCGATGTACTAAAAATCTAATACAACTTTAAGCAAAAAAGATCTTACCTGCAGCTTTTCTCGTCGGCATCTTGTTCCTCGCTTCTTGCACATACTGTTCAAAGTTGAAGCGATACGGTTTCTGCGTGCCCATGGTCCCGATAGTAATGGGTTCCATTATAGACGCAAGAACCTCCAAGTTTTCAAATATTGCTTTGGCAACTGAAAAACATAGGAGAATTTAATTTAAGCTAGTTTCGTTTTATCGGCTCCTCGCTAGTATTCGACAGAGTCGATCGATATCACTCTGCATCCGAAAATAGTTTCTTAGATAGACACATAATTTAATTTTCGTCTATTTTGTAACTTGTTGATCAAAAGAACAGATTTAATTAACAGAGTTGGTAATACACAATTTGTTAGTTTTCCTAGTTATCTAATGTGAAAGTTTACCGCGGTTATAGAAGGAAATAATGGATTCTATAATATTAAATAACATTGAGCTATCTCAGCCGTACATAAACTTATTATGTAATTGAAACTTAGCAACAAAACTGATTTATGTGCTCTGAAGAAAATGGCCTTGCGTTTATTACAGGCATTGATACGTCTTGCACAAGAATTTATAAGCTTTCGATTCACTTTTGAAGGTTGGCATAACTAATTTGCAAATGTTATCCGGCCTACATACATTTAGAAAATGAATTATAAGGTGGTTGTAGATAAAATAAACTTCAATGCTATTCTGCATATAAAACGAAGGGTAGTAGGTACATCGAAATAAAACAGTATACACATCAAGTCATTTAAAACTGAAGGTAAACTAAACTGGATAGCTCGTGTGGTATGAATTCACCTTTACGAGGTCGTGTGTAAGGTGACCATGTTCATTAATCAGATTTCAGACTGTTCTTTTGTTGAAGCATTAAACCGACATTGAGTGACGAACAATACATAAAGAAGAATAACATAACATAATCCCTTTTAAAATAATGTTCAAATCACTCTCAAGATTCAAATCTATCATTGGTATAGACTTTCAACCATTCAACTAATAACGGGCTAGCACTAAAATTCCCATTTTCCCCCATTCGGGGAAAGCCTATCGGGGAAATACCACGAATCTATGCTTAAGATTAAATAAAGCGTCATTTTATCAACTGGACCCTCAAAAACTTAAAGAGATATTCCTAGTGCAGTAATAAGTAAGTAACTGTTCCTATTAAATGAAAAGCTTTCCTAAAAAGCTTGTCAAATTATATTGATTTCATTATCAGATAAAAGCTGTAAACCATTGACTCGTATAATTAATATAAATCATCCAAAACCACTACACTCGTGAGAACGTGAGTTCGTGACAAGCTTTGGGCAACGGATTGCGGTGCACTTACGGCTTTACAACAGTTGTTCAGTGAGGGATATTAATTACTCTTTAAGTAGGTACACGTAATGGTTGCTGATTTATTTCAATTGTAAGAATAGCAAGAAGTGCAGTCAAATGTTTTGTATCCATCTACCTATATTTAGTAGCTAGCATCAAAGTTCAATGACACTCGAAATTGTACTATAAATTCTTATGTAACTAACTGTACTAATGTAATAGTTTAGTGTTTTAAAATGAAGATTTTTTCTATCAAACCTCTAAAACAGGAAATAAAACTTACGTTTTTAACTATAATTAATATTTACTCAAGAGTTCGCAGAAAATATACAGAACCGTTTACTATACATTAACGTCTAACTTGCGCTACATTTTCTTTATTTATACTTAGCAATATGGTTCTAATCTTTGGATAATTTGTCTCTAACACCCAAAACACAGTTTGATGAACACTTTAAAACGCTCAAGGATAAATCAATTTAAGGATTCATGACACGTTAAGGAGTTAAAAAGTTGCAACGATTTTAGAAAGTGGGACATGGGTCGAATGCAATTTTATATTGACGAAATTTTTCTGTGCTTTTGGAATTAGAATTTAGCAACGAAGATTAATGTATGACAAAAGTTAGTAATTAACAAATTTATTTTTTAATATTTATACAGAAATAGGTAACGTCTTCGTTATCATCTCCGTAGTAACTGTCTTCATTTTATACATATTAGCACAAAACGTACTTATGATACATAAATCGTTCGTTTCAGCCAAATGACGTTTACTGCTGGACAAAGGCCTCCCCCAAGGTTTTCCACAATGAACGGTCCTGCGCTAGCCGCATCCAGGCTCTTCCCGCGAGCTTTACCAGATCGTCGGTCCACCTAGTAGGAGGCCTGCCCACGCTACGTCTTCCAGCCCGTGGTCTCCCGACACTCGAGAACTTTCCTGCCCCAACGGCCATCGTCAATACGAGCTATGTGCCCCACTCACTGTCACTTGATTTTAGCAATTCTGCGAGCTATGTCGGTTACTTTGGTTCTCCTGCGGATCTCCTCATTTCTGATTCGATCACACAGGGAATCTCCGAGCATAGCCCACTCCATCGCCCTTTGGGTGACCTTGAGCCTTCTTAAGAGGCCTGTAGTAAGCGACCACGTTTCATACATAATAAGTAATAGGTTTTTGTCACCAGGTAAGTTTTTGCAAATAGAGATACCTACTAGATGCCTGATGGCAAGAAGTTACATTGTAATTAGCATTTATCTTTTGTTTTGATCCTATTATACTACGTATCTTTATCTCAACATACAGGGTGGCCAAAACAGTGAGGTCTAAAAGAAAAATTTAGATTCCTTACATCAAGGTGTACCTAAATCACCCCCATGTATGTAATACGATTGTGCTTAGTTTAGGAAATAGAGTTAATTTTGTGATATTTTAAAATTTTATGACCTAGTAGGCTTTAAACATTTTTATCTTTTTTTTGGGTTGACTTTTTTCAGATTTCTTTTTTTCGACAGATTTGTTATTAATTGCAGATGTTTGAAAAAAATAATCACCTTCCTATCTTTGATTCAAGATACAAAAGTTTTGCTAGAAACATTAAAATTATGCTTTTATCAGAACACTATCAAATTTTCAATTTAAAAGTTTAAGTAAAAAAAAGAACTTCCATAGGACCAAAACCATTTTAAAAACTGCGCCGTTTCCAGAACATTCATAATAATAAAAAATACATGTACTTAATGGGCCACTATTTCCTTTAATCGATCCACTAAAGTGGTAAGCCGGATATTCCGTTGCATGTTTTTGACTTTCTTAGAGTGAATTAATATTGGGAATCCTCTAAGTTTACATTACGTAGAACAGATTTAGAGCAGTAACTGGACAGAACATGTTTTTATTCTCAACGAGGAAGCTCTTGCCCTTCATCACACCTGGTGGAAACTGATGATTAGGCTGAAGGTGGAAGGGAACTTCAACTACAAAGGAACTATGGCTTCCTACCTCCAAAATCCGGAACACATTATTATTTAAGTAAGTTTTAATGAACATAAACCAAATATCCTTCCTTCTTCTTATCACTGTAGTAGGTATTTCAAGGGTAATAGTAAAATGTAACAACTGCCTCTGTCTTCAAGTGGTAAGAGGTAAGCTTCAGAGGTCCCGGGTTTGATTCCCAGTGGAGGTGAAATTTTCTGCTCGGTTTGGTTGGTGGTAGGGTTTGATCTAAGTCTGCCTGGCTAGCAACTCTATTTTCCTAAGTCTGTCACTATAGCAATAATGTTAATAGCATTACTGTATTCCGGCATTTGGAGGAGGAGGAGGTAGGAAGCCATAGTTTCTCTGTAGTTGAAGTTCCCTTCCACCTTCAGCCTAATCATCAGTTTCCACCAGGTGTGAAGAAGGGCAAGAGCTTCCTCGTTGAGAATAAATACATGTTCTGTCCAGTTACTGCTCTAAATCTGTTCTACGTAATGTAAACTCAGAGGATTCCCAATATTAATTCATTCTAAGAAAGTCAAAAACATGTAACGGAATCTCCGACTTACCACTTTAGTGGAACGATTACAGGAAATAGTGGCCCATTAAGTACGGGTTTTTTTGTATTATTATGAATGTTCAGGAAACGGCGCAGTTTTTAAAATGGTTTTGGACCTATGGAAGTTCTTTTTTTTACTTAAACTTTTAAGTTGAAAATTTGATAGTGTTCTGATAAAAGCATAATTTTTATGTTTCTAGCAAAACTTTTGTATCTTGAATCAAAGGTAGGAAGGTGATTATTTTTTTCAAACATCTGCAATTAATAAAAAATCTGTCGAAAAAAAGAAATCTGAGAAAAGTCACCCCAAAAAAAAGATAAAAATGTTTAAAGCCTACAAGGTCACAAAATTTTAAAATATCACAAAATTAACTCTATCTCCTAAACTAAGCACAATCGTATTACATACATGGGGGTGATTTAGGTACACCTTGATGTAAGGAATCTAAATTTTTCGTTTAGACCTCACTGTTTTGGCCACCCTGTATACATAATTAAGCTATATTAATTGAGATACGTGTGGTTGCTCCTTTATATTTGCATTTAAGAATTAATTGGACTAACTTAAACTAGGGTCATAATTATAATTGGATCACGATGCTGCAGTGCTTTTATAATTTCGAAATCATTAATTAAATGTTAGATTGGCTAAGAGTTATTTGGACTTTGTTTATGAAGACCTGTCTTAAAAATTTACCTGTTACGTTTCTAAGTATTAGGCCAGTAGAATTAAACACAAAAATTGATTAAATCGGAAATAATTCCTACAAAAGATTTTTTTGATTTAATGGCTTCATTGGTTGCCCATTAAGACTCCTAAGTTTTCGACTTCGACGGAGTTGTGCTTAAGTGGTGGGGGCCCCCGAAAGGGGCATTTTTTCGGTTTTCCGGTTATACCGCGTAAAGGACTTACCCTATCGAAAAGTGGTCTTCATGACGGTTAAAGGGCACTTAATCCTGCATTGAATAAGACCAAATTCATATGTTTTGGACAAACCGTTCTCGCGCTAAAGTTCGGCAAAGTAGAAAAGATACGTATAATTAATGACCCTCTCCACGTCCAATGGCTTATTACCCACATGCTTCCAAGCCTTGTAAAGGGTCGCCTTAACCAGTGTAACCCTAACAAGGCTCACGAGTTTGATTCGCTTATCCTTGTTCGTCCCAGCCGTTCCTTAACTGCGGTTGCTGCACCTCTTCCTGGCACTCTCCTGAACGACTCTGTGTTACCTAATGTGGCTGCCCCTCTTCCTTGTACCCTCCTGTACGATTTCATTGCTTAGCCATATGCCTGGTCCAAGGTTCGACGCCACAAAATCAACTTCGTACGAGTGAAAATAGTTTAAATACTATTTCCCGTGCTTGCAACATTTTTCTTTACTGCTTCGCCTCTATTAGTCGTAGAGTGATTGTATATATCCTATAGCCTTCCTCAATGTATGAGCTATTCAACACAAAAATAATGATTTCAATCAAACTAGTAATTCTTAAGATTAGCGCGTTCAAACAAACAAACAAAATAAATTCAACGTTTTAATATGAACTTGTTGTTGTTGATTTTTGGCGTCGAACCTTAGACCAGGCATACGGCTAGGCAACGTAGTCATGCAGGAGGATACAAGGAAGAGGGGCAGCCACAGTAGGTAACACAGAGTCGTTCAGGTGAGTGCCAGGAAGAGGTGCAGCAACCGCAGTTAAGGAACGGCTGGGACGAACAAGGATAGGCGCATCAAGCTCGTAAGCCTTGATAGGGTTACACTGGTTGAGGTGGCCCTTTTCAAGACTTGGAAGCCTGTGGGTAACAAACCATTGGACGTGGAGAGGGTCATTAATTATACGTATATTTTCTACTTTGCCGAACTTTAGCGCGAGAACGGTTTGTTCAAAACATATGAATTTGGTCTTATTCAATGCAGGATTAAGTGCCCTTCAACCGTCATGAAGACCACTTTTTGATAGGGTAAGTCCTTTACGCGGTATAACCGGAAAACCGAAAAAATGCCCCTTTCGGGGGCCCCCACCACTTAAGCACAACTCCGTCGAAGTCGAAAACTTAGGAGAGTCTTAATGGGCAACCAATGAAGCCATTAAAACAATAAAATCTTTTGTAGGAATTATTTCCGATTTAAAAGCTAATTCTACTGGACTATATGTATTTTTGTGATATCGCTTAGAAATTGACTGAATATAATAATATCACTACATTCCGTATTTCCCAATGATGAATGAGAAGTAAAACAGAAGTAGGAAGCCTACCTTTCCGAGGCCTAATATTAATTCCCAATCCATATTGTATTACCAGTATGACTAAAGATACAAACTAGGAACTGTGTCTAAAATAAAGTATATCGTCGTGTACATCTAATTACTGTATCACGGTAGCATGGTACAAACAACTTGTGTTAATCAATTTAATGAGTGTCATTAAAGGAGTCATAAAACATAATATAACAAGTAATATAATAAGTAATATAACAAGGCTTTTCATTGATATTAAAAAATCAGCTTCCCAAATCTTCTCATAGGTAATAATGGATGATTAGTAAAGGTTTTAGTAGTAGCCAAGCCTCTTATATAGTAACTAAATAGTTTTAAGTTTAAAAAAACTAATATCTAAACTAATCAGGATTTACAATATTCAGGTATTATGAGTTAGAACATGTTAAAACTTTACTAGATTAATAATTACTTAATATCTTACCGTATTCATAATCCTTACTACGAAATACCAAATTTAAAAGGTCCGTGTTGTTTTTGATGCGGTCCATGCGCCTGGTGATATTGACTAAGTTTTCCTTCAATTTCTCGGGTACAGACTTGTCCAGTTCATTGATTGTGTATTCCAATTGACCTGCACCCAAAATGTTTGCACAAAAACTATAGTGAAAGTCATAAGATTCTTCAGGAATAAACTTTTTTTCAGTATGTTTTCGGATTTACATCCTAGAACTCTATCTGCCAGTAAGTGAGTATACCTGCCGGTTTTTGTATAGTATCTTAGATGTTTAGTAAAAAAAAAACTTACGTAGGAGTATGTCAAAGTATCTTACAAATACGTCAGTGTTACACTATTGCAAATTTTTTTTCTTCTTTTCCTCAGTGAAAGATTATGTAACCATATCTTTACCTCTGGCGATACCCAAAGCGATGTACCACTCTGGATCCTTGGAAGGCTTCTTCTCGTAGTAGTTTAATAACTTATCCAATGTTATCGAGACGCGATAAACTTTAGGAACATTATAGATGAAATCTTGCGTATCAAAGTATGGGTAGATGGACAACGTCACGGCAAGCAATGGCGCAAATATAACGAGTTGTTTTACGCACATTTTGCTAGCAACTAACAATTAAAACGAAAGCAATCGGCACCATAAAACGATAGACCACACGGCAACTGTTGATTGGGTAGACCTAGTTACTGTATTTTCTTGTAAAATAATTGTAATCAGTTTCTGGTTCTTTATTACAAGGTACTATTAGCTTTGAGTTCTTTTAAGAAAACTATTTCCAAGCATGCCCTGTTTTTTTATGAATGTAGTGTGACCAATCAATCACACAGCAAGACAAAAACTTATGCTTACATAATAAGGTAATCGCATTCCTTAATGTTTCTGTGTTTATGTTTAGTAGATTTTTACGGAAATACTGTCCATTTTCGTAATGTGCATTACATTAGTCTAATTTCACAATACAATCGCCATAAGCATTAAAACCCCCTAAAATCCTGTTTTCTAAAATTGCGTGGCTCAGACGAATCAATTGGTCAAACAAATTGTAACATAAGATCGAAATCATAACACATAGCTACAAAACCTACTTTTGAGTCCACAATGATAACAGTTGATTGAATTGAAAATCCTCAAACAAGCTCAAACACCAGACAAAATAAACATAGGTATACATAAACGCTCTATACTAAAACTAGATCTTTAATATTGCTACAGTAAAATGGTAATTAAGATTTTAGATGTTAATCCAACCACAAAGTGCATATGATTATGGTGTGCAAAAACTATTATCATCTAATACCCGCTTAGCGATCAATTTAAACTTTTTGCGTATCAACTTTCATATTAGGGTAGGTATATTCATAGTACCGTGTGTGTATCTATTGCTTTGAAGGTTAGCGTTTAGTGATGCTACATATAAAGCTTGCAGATGTGCCGACTGTAAGTGGGGCCAAGTGAGCCCGGTGCGAAAGGGCCGCACGACAGACAAAGTAGAGACCCGCGCTCGTACTCACGCGTTTTTTGCAATGCCGTTTTTCACTGCACCGTTTCACGCTGCTGTCTCTGTCGAGTCAATGCTTGGTGAACTAGAGGAAACGAGACGAAATATTTTTTGATATTATGTAAACGATGGCTTTGTCGCATCAGTGGTTCATACAGTGGTCTTCACCGCCTTCGCTGTTTGCGGATATTAACAGCCGGTACAAAAGTGTTAACACCTGGAACAATGGCAAGCCCGACTGGGCTTGGGAAGTGACTTTACAAAACAGTGATAACGGCTACGAGTTATCGGATTACAGGCAACATGTTGACGAAAACAATTTTGGATATAGTGAACAGACTAATCCTAAGAAAAATGGTAAGTTTTTTTCAAATGGCTTTTCACACTTGTCATAATGGTCAAATAAAGTTTCAGTAAAATCAAATAAGGTTAACTATGTTGCAAAATTAGAATAAAACCTATTAACTTAAACAATAGTAAATTAGTAAAAACAGTTTTAGTGTGTGTACTTTTGTTTTGGAATCCGTACTTGGTGAATTAATTATTTTTAATTATTAGTTTGATCGATAATTTCAAAGCTCTATTGATAATTGTAGTAGTTAAACCAGTGTTTTTCAACCTGTGGGTCGCGACCCCCTGGGGGGTCGCGAGAGCTCGTAAAAACTACCTCAGTAAAAATCAGAGAAGTTTTAAAGCTAGATTTATTCGAAATCTAATTATGCAAATGCATAAATGTTGTATAGATTGAAGAATTCGGTCCCTACAACATCTTTGTAAAAGGCATGAAAAAAAAGCGAACGGTCAGGGGGTCGCAAAAACTTTTTTCATACTAGGGGGGTCGCGTCATGAAAAAGGTTGAAAAACACTGAGTTAAACTATACGTACTACTTGTAGATAACAGCTCAAGTTAGTAAGATTGTCATTAAGTTAATAAATAAGTTCTTAACTATTGACATTAGCTTTAGATTAGACCGCAACTTAGTTTCGCAAATTGCACACCATGAATAATGTGCCCATTTTATATCCCGTATGCAGTACTTAGTTACGATATATTTTATGTCCTCTGCGTGGAATTCTACCACTATTTTAAGATATCTAAAGCATTGCAACTGCAACATACACGTTGTTCTTGTGCAACAGAGACCTCGGTGAAAGTAGAATCGATTTTAAGTATCTCACCATGTGACCATACAAACTGGTCAATTAAATCTTGCCAAAATATGCTCCTACGTCTAAATAATAACAGAATATATATGTAGTACAAGGCATTACAACTATAATGTTCATATTTACATTTATATGTACATATGTGATGAAGATAAGATAATAAGAAAAAAAGTAATTTGATCATGCGTTTTCATGGGTCACTAATATTTGCAAGTACCTACTGGTTTCACATCATAACCACCTAAGCATTGCATACAATCCTTTTAATTGTCGGATTATTAGAAGTATTTTATACCGAAAATACATTTATATTTTTATTAATTATAAATTAAATATACATAGTTTAATTAAAGTTAATTACATCAATAGTCGTATGTAATGTATCTATGTACAAATATTTAAAAAATGCGTACACAGATGCCTTAAGAGTAGGCGCACACCGTTGATTTTTAGTTGGCCGATAGTTGTGCCCGATAAACTCAGTAAAAACTCAGTAAAACTCATTTATTTCTGTAAGTAGGCTTTAAAAAAGCACTTTTACACGTCCCAGTATAATAATAATAATAATAATAAATAATTATAAATCTTTGGACAATTTCACACAGCGCCAGCTAGCCCCAAAGTAAGCAACTTAATGCTTGTGTTATGGGTGCTAGCTTAACAGATATACTACTTATATACTTTTTTTTTTAAATACATAAATATTATACATAGTCACACCCAGACCCGTCACAGAAATTAAAATTCATCATTTCAATTTCTGCCCGGCCGGGAATCGAACCCGGGACCTCTCGGCATAGTAGTCCGTTCTGAACCACTACACCAAACGGCCGACACAGTATTAACCCTACCACTGCTTCAGGACAATAAATGGGCCAGTGCTGAGAAGAAGCAGCGCAAGAAACTCAGACACTATTGTCAGCCTCTTTTTCAAAGGTTTACAGGTTTTCAAAATACATAGTTATAAATATTTATGCGAGCTAGGCAGTTACGCATCCCAAACATTTTTATCTTTTAAATAATCATCGTCCCTTTTTCATTAAGGTACTTTTAATATGTGCTTTGAATTTATGAATGGGTAGTTCTACAACAGTTTGTGGTAATTTATTAAATAATTTAATACATTTCCCCATAAATGAATTCCCAATCTTATGCAGTCTGAAATTTGGAACGGCAAGTTTATTTTTGTTTCTTGTATTAAAGTTATGCAAATCGCTCTTTTTCGTGAATTGCTCTATATTTTTGCGAACATATAAAAGGTGGCCCGCACTGCTCTCTTCTGCAGAACAAACACAGTTTCAATGTCCGCGGCTGAGCCCCACAACAATATGCCGTATGACATTATACTGTGAAAATAGCTATAATATACTAGCCTTGCCGTTTCAATGTCAGTTAATTTTTAATTTGTATGAAGAATCGGCCAAATCGAATCGGCGTAGTGTGCGCATACATGCCCATACTGATCAACTGCCCGACTAAACTATCGGCCGACGAAAAATCAACGGTGTGCGCTTACTTTAAAAAATTCAATTGTATCCAGCCATCAACGCTAAAATAAAATACGTATTAAATAAATGGTCAGTATGAACTCGCATTACGTGACTAACCCACTGAGGCTATAGGCCGTAAACCACAGCAGAACTACTGGCGTTTGACCAATCGTTGCTACGTACTCTTAACATTTCACGGGAAAGTCGGAAAAGTAATTATACGCCTAAGCGACAAACAAACAAAACGGTTTCACTATTGACAATTTTATCAAACTTAGATGTAGCTGAATTGATTTTTAAGTAAAAAAGATGATCATTTTTTTACCCGACTGCACCAGAAGCAGGGTTATGTTTTTTTATTGTTTTATGATCTATAAATAATTAGAATGTTGATTACCAAAATACAAAAAATGAAAACAAGATTTTATTCTAGTCCGCTACAGGTCAAGAGAAGCGAAATTAACTGGAATGGAAAGTTACTTTATTATTTTGGTAAATGTAAATCAAATTTATTGCACTTGTTTTAATATAGTACGTTGACTATATTTCGTTCAACAAGTCTTTTTGTTACTGTATTAATTTATAAAAAAAATGGCCTGATCCTAATACATTAAATTACGACCTGTAAGATGGATAATTAACTTTTTAGAAAAAATAAAACCGACTTCAAATGCGTGAACACAAAAAAAAACTAAAAATTAAAAAAAAGTTCTACCCTTGGCACAGTATGTTATGAGACTGTATAATCGGACATTCTCATTTATTTGAAGAACCGTATAGAGCTCAGTTATACAAACATGATAGTAAAACTCCCGTTTGAAAATTCTAAGTAGTTTTAGCTGTATACAAATTCAAAGTTACCTATTTTTTTACTTCAAATTTATGCAAAAATATTCTCACTCGTTAACTAATAACATTTAATTCAGAATTGTTATAATACTTCATAGAGCTCTTAAAACTACAAGTAATAAGCGTATTAAGTGCTTCGTAAACGCATTCAGTTAATTAGGAAAAATGATTTTAGTGATTTTTGTTTTAATTTTTTTTCTCAATTATACCTTAATATATGCAAACATTTTTAATTGCAAGATATAGTCTGATATTTAATCTAATTGTATAAAAAAAAACAGCTTTAAATTCCGTGATATATTTGAGGAAAATCAAATTGAAAATATGCGCTATATAGAATTGTAAATTTCCCATCACTTTAAATAGCAATATTTCTTTTGGATGTTTAAATATCATCAGCTCGATTGTTCCAAATTATTGTATTGACATTCGATTTAGATAGGTTTCAAATCGATGAGAAAATTATTAAAGGTAGGATAAATTCAACTTCCTAGATTTGTTTACATACTTTTTTAGTTAGTTACTTACATACAACTTAATATAAGAGTGTTAAAAAAGAAAAAAAACTCGACTTGAGAACCTCCTCCTTTTTTTTAAGTCGGTTAAAAACAATGTGAATGTGACTTTTTAGAACCTTCAACACTATGCACATAACAGGCGGGATTTAAAACTTTTTAGAAATGAATTATTCCTTCCAAAATTGTCGACCCTAGACGTTTAAAATTTTTATTAAGACGTTTTATGTTTTTTCCCAAATATATCCCGGAGTTTAAAGTTGATTTTATTAATACAATTAGATTAAATATCAGACTATATCTTGCAATTAAAAATGTTTGCATATATTAAGGTATAATTGAGAAAAAAAATAAAAACAAAAATCACTAAAATCATTTTTCCTAATTAACTGAATGCGTTTACGAAGCACTTAATACGCTTATTACTTGTAGTTTTAAGAGCTCTATGAAGTATTATAACAATTCTGAATTAAATGTTATTAGTTAACGAGTGAGAATATTTTTGCATAATTTTCAAGTAAAAAAAAAAAAAAAAACTTTGAATTTTTATACCGCGAAAACTACGTGGAATTTTCAAACGGGAGTTTTACTATCATGTTTGTATAACTGAGCTCTATACGGTTCATCAAATCAATGAGAATGTCCGATTATACAGTCCCATAACACACTGTGCTTGGGGGTGAAATATTTTCTTCAAATTCGCATGAAACCACCCTTTTGATAATACCTATTCAACAAAAAAATAATCGTTCAAATTGATTTATAATCGGCGGAGATATTGCGTATAAAAAAGTTCATCCCCAATTTTCCACCCTTGGGGGTTGTTTTTTCTATTATTAAATTTAAACGGGACCACCCTTGAGGTATTACCTATACGCCGAAAAAAGATTTGTTCAAATCGGTTCATAATTGGCGGAGTTATCGCGTAACAAACATAGAAAAAAAAAACATACGGGTCGAATTGAGAACCTCCTCCTTTTTTGAAGTCGGTTGAAAATGAAATTAAACACGTTTTTTTATTGATCACACACATAAAATATCAATTATGTATCGAAACTTATTTTAATTATCTTTCTGAACGTAAGTAATTAAGGTTTAATAGGTGTGTACACCGCACTTGATAGATAGATAGATATATCTGCTATTTACATAGACATTTAAAAGGATGCAGTGCTATTGAATATTCTGAGGTTAGAGAATGTATGAAAATGTATCAATGCCAGATACATTTCAAACAATAACATTTTGTTATAAGTTTCAAAATATAAAAATCTAGGCTTTGTAAAGAATACAAATATTGCGTTAAAAGTTACAAAAATTTAAGTTCTATCGTACTTTATTAGTCTATAATATACTTATAAATCTAATGTTAGTAGTTACTTTTAAGTGAATATTTTTTTTAAGTTTAGAATCAATAAATAGGTAGGTATAATAATTATAATCATGCATGATGTAAGAATACATTAGGTCAGATACCTTTATCGCACCAGGAATCAGATTTGTATTTTTAATACCTTACAGAATCATAATAAAATCTACATAATTGACATGAAGTTCAGGTTAATGCCAAGATTAGAATCAAATGTTACCCACATTAGTTAACAATTATATGTAGACGATGTAAGACAGGTAATGGAAGACAGTTACGCTTCATAATAAATTAATAGGTACCGTAAAACAACTGACTGGAACGCTATTATTATGTAAGAACATAACAATTTTATTGATTACACCCTATTGTATAATTATAAGAAATTTATTACTACTTCACGTCTCTGTCTGCTTGTTGATTGGATATGGTGATGAGTTTTAGGGTTTTCAGTAAAGGTAGCAACTCCGGAATAACTGCTATTAAGAGAAAAGAACTATACGACAGCTTCACGTCAACTTATCAATAAAGTAATTTGGTATTTTTCGAATAATAAGAAGATCTCAAAATTAAATTGCTGCAACGGACTCTCCTTTTGCTGGAAAGTATTTGTCGTGATTTTTTTATTAAATTCAAGTGACAAAGTACTAATTATTATTCTGTAGAGATAAGTAAACCAGTATATCTACCTATTATTTAGATATAGGTAACCACTCGATTTTCAACTTTGTCAATAGCGAGCTCCTGACTGAATAAAGTTGGAAAAATAGGCGAAGCCTTTTCGCTTTACTTGAAACTATGGAAAACTCATTTAGGTAGATTATCTCGTCTAGGTGAATTCATTACGAAATTTTTTTCTTCATTTCTGCTCAACACCATGAACAAAAACTGTACTAAAACTAAATTGAATGATGAAAAGTGTTTCAGTTTGATTAGATTGCGGTTACTCGCAATGTTTGATTTAATTTTTTTTCTGAAATGCGCTAGGTTTAATCAACAAAAATCGAACGGTAAAGTAAAAAGATCCTACTTGTAACAAAAATAATCATAACAGTATGTTATTTTATTGGAAATGTTTATGTTTGAGCTCGTGCGCGAAATTTAATAACTGCTTTTATAACATTGAATCATTCGATATCAGTTGTCTCGTTAGTATGGCCTGTCATTACTTCCTCAACCAGCAAAGTGAGTACGCAACAATTCTCGGCGTGTGCTCGCTACTTCCTACGATTATGGCCATTAGTAAGTCACTAGGAAATTGATGTAATAATAAATGCTTAGTCAGCATTTCGCATTTCACTACATACAGATATTACCGATGTTGAGTCTTTCTCTCTTATAATTTAGATCTTTCGATAACTTCTAGTTACAAACTTACCATGATTTTCAGATATTAGATAAGTATTAAGGGTACCCTGTAACTCTTGCTAGTTGTTGGGAATAGTTTGAGATAAGAAAATATTATAAATCTACGGGAAACGAACAGCCTATCTCTCCTGTCTGTAAAGGCATATAAGCCCAATCAATTATCTTCCAATCTCTACAAGCCACCTACTATGCTCTATGCTCAATCTGCGGTTACTAAAATGCGGTCTACACTTCGTCAACTTCCAAAGTCATCAATTACGGTCGTTATGAACCATTCCATTCAGTAGCTTGTTAATCCTGTGAGATAATGTCGATTTTGTTTTGTTCTCGAATTAATCTCGTTTTCAAAATAATTTTATCCCTCTGAAAAATGCTGAAAAAAATACTAAATGAAATTCTTTATCTGGTTTCCAGAGGCGACCCGCGCGGCTGGACTGGCGCTATGGCTGACCATGCTGGGAGTAGCGCGCGCGCAGAGCATACCAGCCGACACGGAGACGCCGCCTTTCAACACACTCTACAAGTGGAAGCATGTAGACTTCGAATTCCCCTCGGCTAGACACCGTAGGCAGGCAATAGCTGATGGGTAAGGAATTACGATCAGAGATCTCAACATATATAACAACTCTCACATCTTGCAGTAGAAAGCTACTAATTTGTCACTAATTTCTTTATTAAAATGTTTTAAGGCCGGGTACCAGAGAAAATGGCGAAAATGAGGTTTTCATTTTTCATTTTTGAGGTACTTAACAGTAAAATTAAAGGCTAAGATTTTTATTGGGCATAGTTGAGGATATTTTCTAGGGCTATTAACGGATGGAAACACGATTTGATGAAGTTGACTCGATAGAATAAATTCCCAAAGTTACCTCTATTCGTTTTCTATTTATGGTTTTATTTTTAAAATAAGCGATTTGAGATTCTAAATCTTTTACTAAACTAAAGTTCAGAAATAACTTGAGGGCTTTTAACGGATGAAATTTTTATATTGCGTCTTATTTAGTTACTATGTTAAAAAATGTGGAAAAAATCGTCCATGACGGCTTGGACAATCTCAATCAGTCGCGCGGTGGCGCTTACGGAGGACGGACGTGTGTCAGTTTTTTGGCTGTGACAGTTCGCGATTTGTCAATATTTTTGACAATGATGACTTTGATGAGTCACAGTATAATAATATCAGTGTTACTGGAGAAAACTTAAATTCAATTCAATTTTGTCTACCTATTGAAATTTAAATCGTTCGCATCCTTTTAAACGAAGACTCTACTCATGATACATAGTACATTCCTCAAATATGAGACAAAACCAATGAGTTAAAATTACATTTGAATAGTACCTACATACAATCGTCTTACACTCTTTAGAAGAGCACACTGACACAAATAAATAATAAAAAATACTGTCTAAGGTCTGTAGCTAAAGGTCTAAGCTGTAAGATAGAAGAATCTTCTAGCCAAAAAGATGGCAGATGCAGCAGATGTCAACGGATTTAAAACTGGAGTTCATATGACTCCTTGTAGACTTGAGTCTCTAGAGCGTCCCTTCCTCCACCACGCGTAAGAATTTTCACAAAAATACTGTCTAAGGTCTGTAGCTAAAGGTCTACGCTGCAAGATGGAAGAATCTTCTAACCAAAAAGATGGCAGATGCAGCAGATGTCAACGGATTTAAAACTGGAGTTGATGTGACTCCTTGTAGACTTGAGTGTCTAGAGCGTCCCTTCCTCCACCATGCGTAAGAATTTTCACAAAAATACTGTCTAAGGTCTGTAGCTAAAGGTCTAAGCCGTAAGACAGAAGAATCTTATAGCCAAAAACATGGCAGATGCAGCAGATATCAACGGATTTAAAGCTGGAGTTCATATGTATCCTTGTAGTTTTGAGTCTCTAGAGCAGTGGTTCTTAACCTTTAAGTCATGAGGGACCATTTTACCAAATTTCTGTCTTGTCAGGGACCACCTCATAATCGGTCAAAACCAGTTTGACTGCAAAAATCAGTTAAAAGTGGTTTTGACCAAGGTGTGCAAGTGCACATCGTGGACCACTTGGAATGCCTCCAGGGACCACCAGTGGTCCGCGGACCACCGGTTAAGAACCACTGCTCTAGAGCGTCCCTTCCTCCACCATGCGTAAGAATGTTTCAAAAATACTGTCTAAGGTCTGTAGCTAAAGGTCTAAGCTGCAAGATAGAAGAATCTTCTAGCCAAAAAGATGGCAGATGCAGCAGATGTCAACGGATTTAAAACTTGGAGTTCATGTGACTCCTTCTAGACTTGAGTCTCTAGAGCGTCCCTTCCTCCACCATGCGTAAAAGTTTTCCAAAAATACTGTCTGAGGTCTGTAATAAAAGTCTAAACTGCAAGATAGAAGAATCTTTTAGCCAAAAACATGGCAGATGCAGCATATATCAACGGATTTAAGACTGGACTGGCACCACCTTGCAATGTCATCCTCTCATTGTTATCTGTAATGTAAATTATTTTTAAAATGTATTTAAAAAATAAAATGTTCGTTATATTATTTCAATAATCTGACCTCTCAACTCAACTACACTACACAAACACCTTTGTTCGCAACTGTACTGACGAAACCTCGATATTATACCGTTCATTTAAGATGGTTCAGTTCACTCCAGGTTTATTTATTTATTTATTTATTTAGTTAAAATGCAAGTGAGTTTACAGATTTATATCCAAAGCGCTCACATTGCCAATTGCCAGGTAACCGTGTGTGATGCTTATTGCTCATAGTGATTTTCGATACAGAGCCCCGTACATACGTTATACATAAATTATGGAAAGAAAACACCCAGACCAATAAAAACAAATATGTATGCAATTTTAGTATGATATTTTTATTTATTAACTAGCTTTCCGCCCGCGGCTTTGCCCGCGTGGAATTTTGTCTGTCACAGAAAAACAATATCGCGCACGTATTTGCTCACCGTTTAGACCTACCCTGGACTACGACAAACATTTTAAAACCAAAATCAGCTCAATCGGCCCAGCCGTTCTCGAGTTTTAATCAGACTAACGAACATCAATTCATTTTTATTTATATAGATAAACAAAAAGACTGAACAAAATTGATGCGTGTACTGATTAATGTAATTAACCACATGCAAAGCTTTGTGAATTGCAACAACTATAATTTATTATCCAAGCTCTAAATAATCGCTACTACGAGTAACTGATCATAAAATGTTTTTCCAATCGCTCAAGCTCCCGAGGATCTACCGATAGGTCGGGTGACGTAATCTTGAAATTTTTTTAGCCGGCGCGGAACTTCCGGAAGGTCGGGTGACGCCACGCCTCTTTGAACCGTGTTTACTTTGGCAGTTATATTCTATGTTTATTCGATTCTAAAATATATTCCCAAAAATTTTGAAAGTTGTTTTAATTTGCATCACTTGGATATGATTTGTATTAGAAAGTGCTGTGAGTGTGACGCTTGAAGGGAAGGAAGTCAACCTAACCTAACCAACTGCGTATTTCCAAACTGCGTATTTCTATACTGTGTAGCCGCGAGAGCTCTTTGGCGCGCTGTCTTCGGCGAAGTATTGCGCGCGCAGATTTTGACAGCGCGAAATACCTACTTTAGCAGAAATACCAAGCCTTAAATGTAATAAAACTTTAATCAACATGATCCTGAACTGAACTAACCTGTACTAGGTCAAATTCTGTGCCTGAACTAAGAACTTTTTATGTATCATGTTTCAGAAAGTACATTCCAGAGAATGTTCTTCCCCTGGGCTTAGAAGTGTGGGGCTCACGGGTGTGGGTCACGCTGCCGAGCTGGCGGAAAGGAGTGCCCGCTACCCTGGCCACGGTGCCGAGAAACGGCGGCATGGCCTCGCCGCCTCTTACGCCTTATCCTGACTGGACTTATCATAGAGCTTACAGTAAGTATACTTGCCGTAACCGTATCACATCCCATTGGTAAAAAAATAACTATTTAATTTATTGGGAAATTAAGTATTTAAAAAAAAAACACATTTTAGCGAAGTAACATCAATCTGTCGATCCTCACACATCAGCCATATATCAAAAGCTTTTATTTATAAATTATTTAAATTCTGTTTCAGACAATGGACAAAACTGCACTGGGCTAACATCAGTGTTTCGAGTGAACGCAGATCCATGCGGAAGATTATGGGTCCTGGATTCCGGACAAATAGATTCACAAGATAAGCCTAGACAGATCTGCCCTCCAAGCATTGTGCTGTTCGATCTATACTCTGATAAAATTATTAACCGTTTTGTGATTCCCAAAAAATATGTTTTGCAAGACTCCTTGTACTCAAATATTATAGTCGACACACGGACGCAAGATTGCTCTGATGCCCACGTTTACATAGCCGATACTTGGCGTTTCGGCCTCCTAGTCTTTAGAGAAAAAGATGCACATTTTTGGAGATTTTCACATCATCTGTTCTACCCTGATCCTTTGGCATCCAATTTTACACTTCATGGTGTCAACTTTCAATGGGCAGATGGAATATTCGGTCTTGCACTGAGCCCTATTGGTCAATATGAGGAGCGGATTTTATTTTTCCATTCTCTATCAAGCTACAGAGAGTTTTATGTATCAACAGCGGTTCTTCAAGACCCTTCAAGAACAAATAGTAGTGCATCAGAGTTTAATCTAGTCGGTGATAGTAGAGGTTTAGCTGGGCAATCATCCGCATCAGCCGTTGATAGGCGAGGCGTAATGTTCTACGGACTCGTCTCGAGAGACAGTATTGGATGCTGGGATTTAAAGAAACCGTACCATAAAAGGACTATCGGAGAGGTCGCGAAGAATTCTGACACTCTCGTATTCCCTAATGACATAAAAGTTGATCAGGATGAGCAACAAAGTGTGTGGGTAATATCGAATAGACTGCCGATGTTCCAAGCGGGCCCATTGGACCCGGACGATTACAACTACCGCATTTTGTACGCAGATACCGCGGAGGCTGTGAGGGGTACAGTCTGTGATCCTGAAGAATCAACACTGTTTTAGAGCCATACTTTGTTACTTATTTAAATGAAAAATATTGTTTTTGTAAATACATCTGGTACTGTAAAACTGTGTTTATCTTACTCTATTATGCTATACGTTCTCACCTAAATAAAACATTGCCGATAATCGTGCTTAAGGCGTTAAAGACGTCAAGAATTCAGCGAATCTAGCCAATCAATGTATGTTAAGTATCGTTTTCATGATCGCTTCGTACCTAAACAGCAGCGTCTGATAACGAATACCTATATAGTGAATTGGAAACGAATTGTACATTATATCTGCAGGCACAGAACTCACGTTTCAAAAACAACAATTGTAAAACAAAACACCTATTCACAAGTGGGAAAAGAAAATGGAATTGAATAAAAAGAAACTAACTAGGTACTCAACATAAATAATTTGCAACTCTAATTATCTTGTTGGTGATTATAGAAGCATATTAACGACGTCTTGCATACAGTAGCTATTTCAGAAAACTTTTGAGAAAGCTTTCAACAAAACTAATATTCTTTGGAATACACGATCTGGATATAAACTTGCGACAAAAGTTTATATTTTTATGAATGATTTATCAATAGTGTTACTCAGCCATGAACTACTAAGATTTGTACATACTCAAATTATCATAGTTGTAAGTAGAAATACCATAACTTAATTGGTTTTGTAATAGTCGACCGAGTTTTGTGTTAGATAATTATGCAAATTAATAGGTATTTATAGGTATGTTATACGTGCATAGTTTGTTTTTGGAAAATGTCCACCGTCCATTCAAGTAGGTAATTACTGCGCTAATATAACCAGAGCAACTTTACGAACTTGAGACCACGAAAATAATTTAGTGGCCATATGAGGATTGGCCTTCTAGGAGCTCACACGCATTCACATAAAGTATAGGTTCTGGTGCTGTGATTGTAATAATTCAATAATTTTGATGTGGTTTCAAAAGTGTTAACCGGAAACTGAAAGGTAAGTCATTTTTAAAATATTATGTCTGTTAGAATAGATATTTTATAATAACTCTAAACATCCCGTTTTCTTTATAAGTAGGTATTTAGTAGAATTAAAAGGTTCTTTTAGTAATGTTTCCTTGATTTAAACAAAGTAGAAATAAAAGATTTTGAAAATATATAAGTTGTAAAATGATAATGATAAACATTATCTTTTTTTTTAACTAAATCTGGTGGGAATGGAATATGTTTATGTTAGCATCATAAATGCAAAATACTATTGACTGAGTACATAATAGGTACAATATTACCATATAGCCAGATGTTATTGTTACTCACCCAGCTGTATAACATAAATAACCGTAGAGAAAGCCTTACTATCGCCTCATCTATTTGACTAAAATCGAATAATTTTTATAAAAATGCGTAATTAATACCCTTTTTTTGTCAATTTTAATCTACTCGTAAATAAGAGTAGATGTACAAAGCAGGTTTAAGGGGTATTCCTTCGCATATAATTTATATTGCGACCTTAAATGTGACCTTGCGTATTGAATTTAATGTATCGAACTTAAGTAAGTTCTTCATTTATCATTGTCTTCTGATACTTGATCTCAACGAGTTATAATATAACTTCTTTCACTCTCTGTCAGTGATTGATATCATATATCCTACGTATCACGGACACTGCTGTTTTGAACTAGGCAGTGCCGCTGACCTCACATAGGTAGGTGCTGCGGTTAAATCTTGATAATCAACACCAATACTCATTCGGGCGTGTCAATCAGTACTATTTCAGCATCTAAATTCGTAAACGTTTCCACAAAATGCGTAATTACTTATTCATCGTAATTACAACCTAATCATTAAAAAAAAGTTTCAGGATGTTAGCATTTGGCCATTTGAAATCCCACAGAAAATCTTAGAAGCTACTAATTATATAAATAAATTCTGTATTAGGTACATAAATTAATAACAGAAAGTTGTCATTTGAATAAATGGTCTCAAATTTAAGACTACACTTTCATAAAATGTCTAGATAACACTACTTTCACACTAAAACCCAATCAATCTATTCCGAAATTATATCCGCACTAATAGATAGGAACTCATTCTTAATTAGAATGGTTTGGTAATCAACTTACATACCTTCTTACTGTAATCCAACTGTTGATTGCATGGGCGTGGTACCTAGTTTGTGGTTGAAGCATAATTTGCTTGAATTAGCAATTATTTGCGGCGGTACTCGATTATTGGCTCCAAGACGACTTGCTTACTGTATACCTACAATTTCAATCGTTATGTGTATTCAAAAAGTGTTCGTGTACTACTTGCATTTAATGTTTTTCACAGATGGAACCAAAATCCCTGCTGTTTAAACTCGGTATCTTAACGCTGTATGTGACTCAGTGCTTTGCTGTCGACAAAGCCATAGGCACTCTGTACAGATGGAAACAAATTGACTTCGAATACCCAACGCCTGAAGAGCGACTAGCAGCTATACGAAATGGGTAATGTTTTTTAACCCACGTTTAATTTTCAATTATTGTAAGCTTTAAAATATATTTATTATTCTTTACATCTTTTTCGAACGCAAACGAATGAACGACGTGGGAGGTTAAATAGAATATCCGTAGAACTAACATATTATTTTAAATTTTTAGGGAGTTTAACCCAATTAACACAATCATCCTGGGGGTCGAACGATGGAAGGAGCGAGTGTTTGTGAGCACTCCAGCTTGGAAGAAAGGTGTCCCAGCTACTCTTTCTTCTTTGCCTATTGACGTTGAGTCGGAGTCAGCACCACTGCGCCCATTCCCCAATTGGGACTGGCATAGAGCAGGTAATTTACATAATTAATTGAAAGCGTATATATTTTTATCCTATCTATTGTCAAAATTGAAAGTTATTTTCTCTTTAACAGAAAACTGCACTGGCTTCACATCGATCTTCCGCATGAGTATTGATCACTGCGGCACCATGTGGGTCCTTGACTCCGGTCAAGTTGAGGCTTTTGAAACCCCTCGTCAGCTGTGTCCACCATCTCTCATAGCGATAGACTTAGCAACAGACTCTGTGGTTGCACGTTATGAGATACCCCCTGAATACGTCCTACAAAACTCTCTTATTAGTAACATCGTGGTCGATTCGAGAGACGCTCGTTGTAGAGATACTCACGTTTACATTGCTGACACGTGGCGATTTGGCCTCATCGTATTCCGCGCCTCTGATGCTGTTTTTTGGAGATTCAGTCATTTCACATTCTTCCCGGAGCCACTGATGTCAAACTACACGTTACATGGATTAAACTTTCAATGGACAGATGGCATATTTGGAATGTCTCTGGGACGACTACAGAATGGCGACCGACCGTTGTATTACCACGCAATGTCAAGTTCGCGGGAATTTGTAGTACCAGCGTCAGTGATTCGAGATCAGTCACGTGTTTCAAATTCAGTAGGAGAATTCAAACTTCTCGGTAATCGTGGGGATGAAGGACAGATTTCTGCCGCAGCCGTGGACCGCAACGGTATTATGTTCTTTAACCTCATTTCACAAGACAGTATCGGGTGTTGGAATACGCTCAAACCATATGAAAACGATAACTTAGGCATCGTTGCACACAATGAAAGAACACTTATATTTCCCAACGATCTCAGGCTTGACCACGAGATACCACAGAGAGCATGGATAATCACGAATAGACTACCGATGTACCAATTCAATTTGATTGATCCAAATGAATACAATTTTAGAATTATGTTTTTGGACCCAGTGAAAGCAGTTCAAGACAACGTATGTCAAATTTAGGCTATCGGACTAAATATACAAATTAAAACTTAGTATAGTTAGGTGTAGAACTAGAAATAAGAAGTAATACATCATATCAGTTAATGTGATTTACTTTTAGATAAACAATATTAACGTAGGTATTGTATTTGAATGAAATAATGTAAAAAAAACTACTAAACTTGTAAGTTTATTTATTTGTGCTTTTCTTATTATTCCCTTTTTTCAGTTTTGGATTTGTTAGACGTAAGACTATCAGCTGAGCTTTCCTCATCATCACTTAGTATCGTAACTGAAGATTTTTTATGTTGATTTGATTTAACAGCCCGGGCTTTGTTATCATTTTTATCTTTATTCAAAGATTTTGTTTTCAAAGACCGGTGCTTCTGCATACCTTCGATAATTGACTCCAAACTATCTTTTTCTTCTAAATTTATAGACTTATTATTTTCCGATTCTGACGTTCCATTCTCTTTCTGTTTTGATTCATTTGCTAGTCGCTGTGTAAAGGAAATTTTCTTTTTTACATCTTTAAAATTTACTGACCTTTCACTTGACACACCTGATTGTATTTTGTTTTGTGTTATTTCCCTAACATCTTGATTTGATGTGTTGCTTAATTTCTTCGAAGTACTTGGAGTTTCCGTCTCTACAGATACGGCTTCGTCAGATGGGCTACTACTCGAACACTTATTATTATCGGTGGTGTTATTATTTTCATTGACTTGACTTTGATTTCTCAATAATTGAGAAGGAGAAATTCTCGCGTCAGAAGTTAGCGTTATAGTCATATCTGAATGTAGTGGAATATCAGAAGGCTTTTTGCCAAAGATTTGTGGATAATCTCTCAAATACGACGCCGTTCTTCCTTTGCTATTTCCCACAAGTAGTGGAGTGTCAGTGTCGTCTGGAGGCATAGTTGTGCAGTCATGATTACTTCTTCTATGTTCCATTAATACTTGTGAAGTAGCTGAATTTAATATTTGTGAAGTAGCTGATTCATTGCCTTCTTTAGATATGTATGCCCCAATTCGAAGCATCATTACTCCGAATTGCTCGAGTATACGATCTGAATCGCGTGGAACCATAACTTCACTACCAAAGCATTCGTCATAGCATCCCGTATCTGACATGATGCGATTAGAAGTAGTCGATAGGGGATGTACCATAATATCGTTTTCTTCCTTAGTGTTGTCCTCGGCACTTGTGTCTGTGGCATGGCTCATTCTTGAAGAGTAGTCGGGCCTGGGTCTGAGGACGTCTGGGTTCAATGAGTGACGCTCGTTGTAGCTGTAAATTAAATATCAATCTTGTTTATTAGAAAGAAAAATAGTTTATTAAAATTTTAATCACCATTACAGTAGGTACCTAGGTACACGCCAAGCCCATCGACAGCCCGGCAGCTTGGTGTCGTGTCGGTGACTTTATTTCAAAAGAATCACGACCGACAACTTTATGTTATCAAGTTTACTTTGTGATGTAGGTACCTAATACAAATATTACTCACACATTACAAAGTAGCCGCCTTCGCAGCTGTTCCTCGCCTAGTAACGATTTTGTTCGTCGTCTTCTGACGGCTAGTTCCAGCCCATAATCATGTTCGCTAGGGGGAAGAACTACGGGGAATGTTTTAAACACTGATGCCACTTTTAGGACGTGATAGTAACTAAAAAGAGAAAAATATATTTACTACTTTATATAGCTTTTGATCTAATTGTACGTTTATGTGGGTGAATATCCCAAGCACGTTTTTTACGCGGCGGAGCTGAGAATCGATGGGAGAAATGTAACTAGAGCAATGATTTTTTTCTGTATATAGTTTAAATAGCGTTTTACACGATAGCAAAGTCTTCAGGACAATAGGTAGTTATTTTATGTGCTGAAAAATTTTTCAAAGACCCAAAATCTAATAGCGGTGGCGTGTCCTGACTCTATTTCTACTCATAAATTGTGTTATTCCTTCTTTCTCGGGGATTCTAGTAATTTAAGAATAATATAGTCATAAAACACATTAATTAAGTCTTCCAAATGATATGAAAGAAATGTCATATTTCATAATTTAAGTGTTTTAAATAGCCTTTCAAAATTGTCCCACGAAAAAAAGCAATTACAGTGGCTCAATTTCGACACTCTCTTACTTCTCTAAAGAAGCTTTGAGAGACGTAGAGTTGTTCTTCCCTGCATCACTCAGCTGTGTCCTCCTGATCGGGCTATAAAGACTTGCGACTTGTGGTTTTGTTTTTCCCGTAGACACGTAAATATTTGTATCAGCGGCACAGGAATACAAAATTTTTCAATTCCGCTGTCAAGTGTATGAGTGAAAGCTACTTACTTAGATGCTAAACGATTCTTTTACATGATTAAAGTTTGGTATTTTGTTGTATCTACATACAGAAATTATTGATCAGAATTATTTTCTTTATAATTTGAATTTTGTAACAGTTTTTTAATTCCGGTGGCGCAATTTCGGTGGCTCCGGTGGCGAATCTATTGCCAGAATTGGTCTTATTGGCTCTGGAGCATTGTGCCTAGTTCTACTAAGGTCTCAGCCATAACTACAATATCGTCAGTGAATTGAAGTTGTCTTGATACTGAGCTCGCTCTAGCTCAGAAGCTTGAAAACCTCTAAGTGGGAGGTTGTGAAGACTTTAAGAGATTATGGTGTCTCCCTGTCTTAATTCTCGGAGCAACCAGATAAGTTTCGAGTTCTGATCTTGGAGGCGGGCTGATATGATGAAGTTATCATACAAGTACTTCAGAAGTTGCATGTATCAACAGTCAATTTAGCGCCATTAAAGAGTCTGTAGTACAGCCCAGGTCTCGACCGAATTGAAGAAGGTTTTCTTATAGTACAAAAAGGTCAAGAATAATGACTGAATATAGTATCAGTCTTCTGCATAATTTGACGCAGCATTACATAGAACGTCTTTCCGAAAATGAGGTTGTCTGGGATACTGAATGTCGGATAGCGAGACAGTCATATTTCAGGAAAAAGCGGTAAAGCCCGAAGCAGGAGGCCTCACCTGACTCTGGACCATCGCCGACGTCCATGTAATTCCAGATTACCACCTCCTTGCCTTATTTTTTGGGTTCTGGGCCACTAAACATGGTGGTATTTAAGGGGACTTTAGTATTAGCATTCCATCTAATTTCATAAGCTCAGTTGTGATTTCATCATCTCCTGGTACATACATTTTTGTTTTTAACAGGGCATTCTAATCTCGCTCAAGCTACAGTCTAAGATGTCTTCGCTAAAGTGTCGGGATAATCTTGATTTTCAGCCTAATTACTGTTCTTAATCTCTTCTAGCAGCTTAGGCATTTACCAAAACGGTTCTGCTATCCTCGTTATTCAACGTAGTATATTTTTGATCCTCGCAAATGCATACTTTTGATTTTATTACACATAATCGCCTCTATAATACACTTTGTATTAGAGTGAGGACTTGGATAGCTATTAAAACATCAATACTAAGCAGAATCTTAAAAACAGATGAGAACAGTCCTGAAACAGCTAAAATTTCCGTAGCCTTGTAGGTTGCAATCTATTCTGCCACTCGAGCTGAAAATTCGTGGGGGTTTTGGAGCTGGATTGGCACTGGTCGTGGCTTAGACTTCATCAGTCGACATCTTTCGAGCTTCTTTTATTCGGCATTCTTCTATGTGCGAAACTTGACTAGCCTGGACCAACATTTTTACTTATGGAAGATAAACCTAACACCAACCTGAGGCAGTTGGTCGCCCTCCCGGGAATAGAGTTGGTTTCTGGGTTTGAGGGTCATACATGATGTCTTTGTGATGAGTTTAGAACAACGGGCCTGCCGGCGACTAGAGTCAGAAAGTTTTGGATTAGTTCTCTATGTAGGGTTTTTGCCGTTATCACCATGCTTTGCAGGCTGGTTGGTAGTTGCAGTACGGAAGTAGGTATAATACCTGGAAAGATGCTGCAGCCCATCCTCCAGTATTTTGATTCCTTAGTCGCCTCTTACGACACACATGGCTTTTCTAGGGTCACATTATGGGCCTGAATATTGTTACTAATTTATAAACATCGTTACTGGATAATAATACTTAATTGATTACAAATAAATAAGTAATTTGAGGCAATCGTCCATAATATTCCTAATTTCGCTGTATAAATCAATTTCGGTGGATTGGTTCTTAATCCCGGTGGCTCGAATACAATTTCGGTGGCTCTCGATAATTTCAAACTAACATAACTCGAGAAGTATTAAGAATATTTTGATCTCTACCTTAACATTGAATTATACAAGTCATTTACTACTATTTCAGCCACAAAAAAGTTTTGGAAAGTGGAAATTAAAATTCGCCACCGGAATTAGGCAAAAAACGAGTTTGTTGATATTCACCCATGTCATTGTTTGCTTACCCGTAAACAAGCATCCACATGTAAAATGAAGGCATAATGGAAATAACCTTGATGACGACAAACTTGATACAAGGTGGTCGGGCGGCACCCAAAAGGACGCAAGTGCCCAGACCGAGGGCAAGACTTGTCAATTCACACAGTAGCTTCCTTATCGCAGCCAGCAAAAGCCACGGAAGAACTAAGGTCGGACGTTCCTCCTGTTTCACAAAATATGTACATTTTTTATAACACAGTATGCAATACATATTCTACTAGACTTCGGTCAGGGTGACATTTGAAGGAAAAACGTGATGACGAAGTTTGTAGTTTGTGAGTTTATAAACTTTTTCAATACCTACCTAACCCTATTATTTTTATTTACCTACTTAGTTTACTTTCACAATCCTCGTGCGTGCTAAATTTAATATTATTAGATGAACCAGACAAAGCTAATGCATAAAAGTTGCAAACTTTTTATTTACATGCTATAAAATAAATCTACATCTGATTAACTTTTTTACGAGACGCTTACAGAATCATAGATTATACTTTCTTTTACACTGTCTGCTACTTGTTAAGAATACTAACTTTAACTGTAAAAAAGCCAAGTAGATTAAAGAAAGTACCAGGAAAACAGGATAGAGGAGGACTATGTACGATGCCAGATACACGTAGACCGTGAAGCACTGCACGAGCATAATGCCCGAGATCATGGTACGCAGCACGCGCTGCACCGGCAATGACAGCTCTTCTGGCATGGTCATCTGCCATACCTGCCCATGTGAAATATGAGTTAGTAAGACGGCTTCTTAAACTATTTATGATATTATTATGATGAGTTAAGAATCATTTCAATTATCAGAGTGAATTATTGACGAATTGTTTTTTGGTAAATTTCTAAAAATCTAAGAACCGGTACAACTTGGTAACCGTCCACTTTCGACCCCTGGTTCAATTGATTTGTTACTATATAATGATCTCTAGTATTACAACCCTTTTCAAGGAATAGGTCGAGTTTCCCTGTACCTACTGTATTATGTATCCGCATGTCATGTAGTGGACTTATTTAAATCAACAACAAATGTGCGTGATCTCCATAGTATCCTTGCGAGTTCAACTCAGTAGAACAATCAATCGATTAATTGACATCGTTTACTATACTCATTCATCGAACATTACAAAAGTACCTACTTGATTGAAGAGTAGATTGTATGGATCATTCATAAAAACACTTCGGTTATGGCACCTATCATAATACGTTTCAATGCAAGTTTAGGGTTAATTACTGAACTTTTTAGTTTGGTAGAGATAGTATCAAACCAGCATCTTACACAAAATATTCTAGACTTATATAGACAGGCTGTCTTGGAAGACCAAGAGTTTGATTTGCAAAACACATGACTTTATTAGCAAGGAAGCACCTGTTTCAAATTAGCATTGACTTTGAACAGAGTAGCGTCGAATATCGTCCGCACGAGGCCCAGCAAAGTCCACAAGCACACTTCAGACTGTAAACTCATGCCTACATAAGATAGGATATTTATCATGTTTCCTGTTTAATTTAAACTGAAATTAATTTTTTTTGCTCGTTTTGACTTCCGGTTGGACATTGCTTTGATTCAATCAACTTGAATTGTTACTTTAACTACATTTTATTGTTTGAAAATATTGTTTGGTTGTTGTTGTGTATTTTTATTGGATTTTATGCCAAGTTTGAAAGCTGTCAATTGACTTATTGTTTTTACATACCTACATGAAAACAAACGCAAAGAAATTGTTATTTTGTGTTATTCCCATACGTTGCTCTCCTATTCATGATATTTTAATTAAAATATGAAATAAATGAAAATCAGTGCAAAGTGTGGCGCTATCTTGTCCAGTAAATAAGAACAATTATTTAAAACCAACCAAACACAAGCAACTATCTTTATGGGAACAGGCATCATAGTTACTTATAGCCTGACCAGGAACATAAAAACCCTGTCATAGAGGCGCGTCAATTGCATTTGATAGTGCAACACTAAGTACAGTCGTACCTGTGTAAAATTAATAGGCTAACTTTATGTATCAGTATTCAGGATTACTGGCTAATTTGATATTTTCATAAATTATCTAAAAAATATTATTATAGGTAACCTGGTTTAAATAAATTAAATGAAACCATCAAACGACCTAGTAGGATTTATTTTATTATTCATCAATAATCAAATTCAGAACTTGAATATTCCACTGCAATGTCTGCTCATGAACGCTTCAAACTCGGTACTTCTTTCCCAATTCCATAAAATTCAACACTTAGAAAGTAACAAAAATTTTTAAAATAGGTAGTTGAAACAAACCACAGCTAATTTTCATAGTGGACTGTACTATACGATAAACATGTCAGTCAATTTGACAACCTTTGTCGGAAACATTATTCAATGAAAATATTGTCCGAACCCTTAGTATTTCTCTTCGACAAATACTTTAACACATTGTGAACCACTTTTCTTTCACGACTATAAAAAGATTTTAGCAATTTAATTCACAAAATCAATTGCACACATTTAAAATAAAGTTTGTTTACACTTTGACAGCAATAGACTGACATGCAAGGTGACATGTCAATGAAGTTTTCAGTTACTGTTGCCATTAAAAGAAATTAGTACCATTAGTTTTCCGCAACATGGCGAGGGTTTTTATGTTCCTGGTCAGGCTATACACTCTATCATTACTACTGCTATGCTTTCAGCGCCTGACATATTTCTCCAATAAATGTTTTACTACAGCAAGTTTTCTGTGCTGTGTGAAGCGTTTTATTTGTTTGACTATTAGTAAATGTTTGCCGCAGCAGCCATAAGAAAGGTTAGAGCCGTAATCGCACGCGTCATTAGTAGAGTAGCGGAGCCGCGGCCTCCGTCCACACGCCACAGAGGAACGGAGCGATCTCGCCGGCGGACGCTCGGCACGTGTTCTTCAACTAAAGAACCACGCTGTCGTGACAAATAGACGAACTAGCTTACAGTGACCTTTTTGCGACAACTGTTTCCCCATTGTGTAGTGCTGTGTTGTGAAAAATAAGTGTGTCTTTTGAGGTAACTATCGAATTTCCTTTCTTTTTTCTTATATTTTCTTCTACTTACCTAGCCGAGGAAAAACTTTATTTAAATTATACGAATTTTACGATAGAAAATATAGTCCCGGAGACCTTGGTTCGATTTCGGAATAACATTACGTATATTTGGGTTGCGTCCTTACCTTGAGCGGCATGAGTCGCGGTTTATTTTTGATAATTCTCTAAAGACTCAACATCTCGTCATGTTTATCTTCGATCTGTAAAAGTGATAATTTGCTAATTACTTTCTGCTTTAACATCTTCTTAGATTAGTTGTTTGTATTACGGTATAAAAGTATTTAGCTTTTCACGAGCTCGCTTAAGCGCGGGAAAAGCTGAACTTGTTCGTAATTTTATTCGCATTTCAAAATTTTCAGTTCAGTTGTATCAAAGTTGCAAAGTTTCCTCCTACGAACATTTTATTTGTAAACAAGCCAATATACTTAAATAAATATGTGATTATGTATTCACAAGAAGCTAACAAGGGCATCCTAAGAAAAGTATGATGTCATTCGCGATATGCAATGCTGTATTTTATTACTTTCTGCGTAGCACAGCTTGTCGGTTACTATTTTTATACGTGTATGCACGAGTACAACAACAACACTGCATCCATTTAATTTTATCTAACCAATTTGTTTTCTGCTTCAAATAAGCTATTCACATAGGTAATAAAATTCTTCTTGTTCAATTCAATTCAGTTCAAGTTTTATGAACAGTCTTTATGTTTTTAGAAAATGCACAAGTAGAAGAGATAAAAACTAATGGGTGTAGCTTAATATGGTTTAGTTAAAAAATCCAAATTATGTGTTAAATCGTCGAACATAGTGTAGGTCGAAGTCATCGCGGGCGTCATGAGCCCACGCACGATTACAATACTCCAGGTGATGCACGATCACATCTCAAGGTTAAAAATCGCTAAATAGGTAGTTTATATAGTAATAAAGATAAAACCTTATCATAGAACCTATTTTATTACCTTACGATAAGATTTTTACTTACTGAAACCACAGACTGAAATGGTTGAGAACTACAGAGTGAAAAAGGCGAAAAACAATAACTATCAAAAATGTTAATGTTGGTGAAGAAAATAGTTGAAAGAAGACTATTAAGTATTTTTGTGATTAACCATGATGTATTTACATATTCTACCTGTATGTAGGTATAGCTTGAGTTTGCTTTTATCGTCTTTAATCGAGTTTTTAACCGTTCCCTCCTCTTTCTTATTTTAAACATACTTTATTTATGTTATTTTATGAGTTATCACCGCTTTTATTTAAAAAAAGTCGGCGGAAACACGTGTAATAACAGAAGCGATGCGGAATTCCGATCCGATGATAGTTTAAACGCCGATTATAGTTTCCGTAGGGCTCTGTCTTAACTTTTTGTTGATAGAGTCCTATGTCATAAGAAATAAGAAAAAAAAATTGGACGACGACTCATTTGTAAATAAGTAACCCTTGTATTGTAGTCAATGTATTATTCGTATTTTCTCATATTTTGCAAATTATAAGCGATGAAGAAATAATTAAAAAAAACATAATTCTCCATGAGACTCATCTTCGAATGCATGGAGACGCCCATTTTTCGGATTTCATATTAAAATGGTTTCACTATACATATAATTACTAAAAAGCTTAACTCTTCCATAATCACTATGTCACTATGTACTGTGGTAACGCCAATGAACTTACAAAACCGAATTGCTAATTTCAATACAAACTAAATAAATAAACATTAGAATGTGTTTACCTCTACGGCGATTTCTTAGAGTGACATATGAAACGGTTCTGCCGTGGTGGGCAGTCACAGTGACGAGTACGTGAGGGCACGCCGCGTTCCCGACCATACATGGAATGACTGCATATGGTGGGGCCCACATGCCTAGACCATCGCCCGTTAATTTATCCCCGATCTCCCAAGCTTTCTAACTTCATATGCTGTCGATAACGCTGTATCCGTTAACGACAATGTACACTTAAATTGTACAGTTCATGTAAGATCTGCAAAGATTCAAGTTGCAGTTACGATAATTAATATCTTCAGCAGATTTGAAAACAAAAGACAAATGCCCAAGCGCATGAAAACTGAAAGCTCATCAGTGTAAGGACGCGTGTGTATGGACGTGTATATCGTAACTTTATAACTACCAGCGTAGTTCTAAGCCCATTCGATTTATTCTCGGCTCCTATTTTCTGTAGCAAGTACTTAGGTAGTTCATAGTTTTTTAACTAATATATTATGAACATAATGGCTCGATGTAGTTTAGGCAGCTGCAGTTTCGGAAAAGACAGGGGAAGAAATAAATTAATATGTTTAACTCGCTTGATGTCATCACATTATGCCCCTAATAAGTAGGTAATATAAATGGGACCAAATATGTCTGCTCTATTAGGGTAATAACAATCATACCTCATTCTGTCATCATGTTTTGACCTCCTCGTAAATAAATCATCATGCCATTCATCGATGTGTCAACGTATTTACCGTTGTTGTAAGCTCTAATATGGAGGGGGAATGTAGAGTTTATTGTTACAGATGTTTTGTCACGTAGTATGTATCAATTAGAGCTTTAAAGCTTCGTTCGCATGACGTCCATTTGACTTGACTTGATGACTTGAACTTTTTTTTGTCAGTTAATTGCAGTAATTTTTTCAAGTATTTCAATAATAAAATCTACATTTATCAGCCCTATACAAAATCTAAGAGAAAAATAATCAAGAAATAGTAACTTTTTAAATTCGTCTCAATCCCCCTTAACCAAGCGTTATTGTTTCAAAATTATTCTTCCTTAACCTTCGATATTTTGTACAATGAGTATCACCCGATAATGTTATCAACGGTTATTTTCTTAGCTCTCCCTTCATGTTCCTAAATGGACATTGAAAAGAGGTCAATAGTCAGACAAATATTCGACGATGCCTCATTTGAGTAAACAAAGCAGAGTTAACAACGTGAATCTCTCATAGTGATCTAATTATCGCATTCGTTAAAATAGTTAACATTCATCTGCGCTCCCGAAGAAACGGTATCTGAGCGCAGAAATGGAATGTACGCTCTATGAATCATCATTATGTATTCTACTTGTATACTTAATCAGTTTTAAATCGATTAAAAAATAGTGTAACTTAATGATCACCTAGTGGAAAGAAAATCTACAGAAACAGGCACATTTCCTTACAGTGGATTTACGAGCCCGACATTCATCAATGATATTTTATCTCCGGTAATCTTCGTACCTATATGGGGTAACCTTGTCTGAAGTAGAAGTGGACATACTGACTGGGGAGTCTCAGACAGTTAGGGTCGATTTGTATGAAGATTTTACCGTTGGGTGGATTTTTTCTGAAAATAAATAGTGAGCAAAGCGTTAAAATTGTAAAGGACCATTTATGCTAAGACATGACGATATTAAGGATCTAAAGTCTCTTTAAAAGTTTATCCTTCGTCCCATCCCGTTGGATGACTCGATGGTGAGTAAACTTACAAATAAGCATTAATCATGAGTCACACTTTTGTTGCTCAAGGGATTGATTACACATGACAATATTACCATCAGGGATGACGTCACGGGTGAATAACTTTTAAAATGTAAAAAATGTAATAAGTACCGATCGGCAATTTCAAGATTAATGTTACTTATTTCTGTCATTCACTCCTTTGAAGTCACATTATTTATACTCGAATCATGATTCTTCTTTGTAATCGTATTCGTAAATATATAAACCCACATGTTACATAACAGCCACAAGGTCACCTATACAGGGTGGAATTTTGTAATACCACCTGAAGGGAAAGTACTCTTAATACCTACTGTAGATAGAAAATTTTGCTCAAAGAAAACATTCCTTTATTTTTGAAAAGAAATAGAACTGCATGAATGTTTTCTTTGATTAAAATTTTCTATCTACAGTATTAAGGGTACTTTCCCTCCAGGTGGCATTACAAAATTCCACCCTGTATACATATATGAGACCACAAATACATAAAGCGGCTTGGGAGATAGGTGTAGCTACAAATTAAACGTTTTCATTGCGAATATTAATAGCGGTCGACCTTGAAGTCTACCAGTGCCAGTGCCACAGTGAGGTCCCCGACCATATAGGGCTCGCTTGAGAATACAGTTTCGCGTAATCTGACATTGACATTGCGGCTGTGATTGCGAACAGTCATAATTGTGATGTCATTCTGTTGTTGTGGTTTGATTCTGACACATGCCTGTGTTGCCTTGCACAGCAGCTTCTTAAGAAAATGACTAAAACGATACAACTCAACCTCGAGGCTACATCACGTATACCTACTGGATTTTAATTAAAACAGATGGTAGGTACAATACTGTAACTTACACACAAAGAACAAAAAGCACATGCATAAAGTGGACACAGATTTTTTGTCACAAAGTGAGAACCATATTTACTCGTACTACGTAAGGTGGCACAGTGCTTTTCTTGGTGATGTCATCCGCCCCTTTTATGCATATTATTGAGCAAGCTTCCTTCCTTACGAAAACTATACGACAAGTAGAAACAACAGCTGTCTAATTTTAGCTGCATAGCAATATTTTTACTCCATAAAAACTACCAGACCATGGCGATGATAAATGAACTGCAGGTGCATCCCATTTTCCCTGAAACAGTGTAAAATTTCATAATGAAGACACTGTGTTAGTTATGTAACTAACATCAAGAATATTTGTAGGTTGATAATAATAGAACCTACTAGTTTTATTTCAGTTCTAAGTGCATTAATCACTCATTATCAGACTCATTTTACTGCTTTGTTTGGTAGAGCTACTAGATAAGTGATAAAGAAGTCAACGAACACACAAACTAAAACCCAATGTAAAGCATTATTTATCGTCTTCTTAGCTCGGACACCTTATTGTTTACAGTTTATGGAGATGTAGGAGTATGTAAAGTGGTTTGTTGTGTGTGTGACGCAATGACGTAATGCCTTCCGTGATGCGCGAGCGCAGTCGAGCTGGCCTTCGCTGGCAAGTTAATTCTTAACACCTTTGCTGCGGCAGTAACTTTCTAATACTTACCATTCCTTCGGTACAAGGTCAGTAAACCTGGTATTAAAACTTACATTGTGGCGGCACAAGGCTTAAAGACCTTGTAATGTTTAAGATATATTAATTTTATTTTTGGCTTCATGTTAATAGATATTGTGTTTTTTTTCTTTGAATCTTAATAATAATGCATTTATTGACATACACCTGAAGGCGTTCGTGAATAACTTGTTTAGTATAAAAATTATAGCTATATTCAAAATACAAGGCTTATGCACCCTGTGCCGCACTGAAGTAGGGAAGTCTAGTGGGTATTCTAGGGATGTGAAATACAAATATCGATAGTTTAAATTAAGTTTTAATAAAAAATTAAAAAAGTAACAAACAAAGATGTTTTAATAATTTAGTCTAAATATTTTACAAATAAGACATACGTGCATAAATACTTAAATAAGCTATATTTAAAGAAAACATATTATTTAATAACATTTAGTTACAACTTCAAATGTTTGTCACGAAAAACATTATGTTAATTAGCAATAAATCGTGTAGCAAATTGAATTATAATCAATTTGCAGTTTTGATTTTGTTTGTTTCTCTTGACGCCATGTCGACATGTGCGTTTCTTACGAATGCGGGGCAACACTGGCTGCACGAAGCTAGCGTGGGGTGCGGTACCAGGTGCGCAGGGTACAAGGTGCTTCGACCTGGTTTCGCATTGTGAAGACATTTTATTACTTCCGCGCGGTACCAGGTCTAAAAACCTGGTATTAAGGTAGGTACATCATTGGATTCTATTTTAAGAATACATCATAGATATATATTCATCACTTTCCTACACCGGACCCAATTGAAGTTATGCCTTTCGCACGACAAGGAAGACTATAATTTTCTTAGCCGCACGGTAAGCGAGACGCACACAAGGTCTATAGACCTGGTTTCGCACTCAACGTGTTAATACATGACTCCAACAAAGTGATAATAAAAATAGATTAATTAATATTCATAGCAAGTGCTAGGCTTAGAGCAGTATAATAAAATGTCAAAAAAGGTATTGTTGTTTGATTGATTACCCACTCAATCATTCTACAAGTATCCAGGGTAAATGAAACTAAATTTTAAATTAAATGGCATAAAATAAATGAAATATAATTTTCCCTGAAAATCCTGAAATCTGTCATTTAAATTGATATTCACTGAATGTTAATTTGTACTTTGAAATCTTGATTATTGGAGTTGGTCTCTACCGTATTTTAGATTCAAACTCTACGCCATGCCATAAACTCAGATGATTTTAATTTCTTAACTAAAGTATTTGTCTTAAAAATTGAATATTATACAGCATGTAGTTTATTCATTGTAAACCTAAATGTGTTAAATAACGAGGTCTGTGAGTCGGTTAATTAGTTAATGACAATGACTTTGCTCTAGCATTCCGGTTGTCCACGCGGCCTTGTGCCACGAATGCGGTCCATTTCGAAGTGGGCGTCCACTAAAAATATCTTAACAAGATCTAGTAATGTTTACGATTTAGGTTTAGTTAATCCCGTAATGAATATAGGGCTTAACTTGTAACAGTGTTACAGTAGCAATAAGTTGCATTTTGTTGGTTTGGTTTGGATTCTTCACTAAGAAACAATCATAATTCTAAATTTTGACTTATCAATCTGCAAAACATGTTTACAAGCCACAACGTCATTAAGATCAACAATTATTTTATAGTTAT
Organism: Ostrinia nubilalis; assembly: GCF_963855985.1. Taxonomy (NCBI): domain Eukaryota; kingdom Metazoa; phylum Arthropoda; class Insecta; order Lepidoptera; family Crambidae; genus Ostrinia; species Ostrinia nubilalis. Next base: position 7,889,744 of record NC_087096.1, on the reverse strand, counting down.
AGTTATCTAAATCAATTTATTTATCTCTGAGTTCAGTTTTAACCCAATTCATTGATGCATAGCTAGGGTTGACAACTTTTTCCGGAAAATATATTCCATATATGTGATTTCAAAATGTATAATTGTATAAAAGTAAGTACAGAATTAATATGAATGTATATAAATTGAGTAAGAAACTAAGAAATAATGTAATAAACAGTTTGAATTTGAATAAAACGCGCTACAAAAAATGAAGTTAATAACGACATCTTGTCTTTCTCTTCAATTGGCTTCCAAAAAAGTGTAGTAGTGACGTAGTAACATGAAACCAAATCCATCTTTTCCTAAAGTTTCCGGGTGACTGGCAGCGTGCGTGCAGCCCTGCGCAAGCGCATGTGGGAACGCGCGTGGGCACAGCGGAGCGGAATGCCCGGATCAATTGCACACAGATGCTCGAGATGCACTTTAGATTTAGTTAGTCGAAGATACACTCGATTGCTTGAACGATGTGAAAACAATACGATATGGTTGATAAGTAGAGTATTCAGAGTAAATAATATTGATAAGCTTTCAGTAAAGCTTTTCCCAAGTTTTTTTTCAGTAAAGACTCAATTTAAATTATCACTGAAAAATTGAAAGTTGTTCTATTGTTAGTTTTTATTATCTATTATAAGTTTATTAAAAGTATAGAATTAAGAGATTAAGAATAATACAAATAATTTTTTATTAAATTAAATGGTGTTTGGTGTCATTATTTTATACTTGGGAGTTCCATACGAAATACAAATGTAACAAGTTCCCAACAACACTTATTAAATGACTCTTTTCACTATTTATAACTACTTACTCTATTTTAGAAACGCTTATAGTTTATGACTCTTATCTAAAAGAGGATATTTAAGGACATTTTAATGCTGAGTACTATCGCTTTATTACTTCGTTGCTGAGTGTTTAAATTCTAAAATAAGTTATTACTATTTGAGGTTCAATAACTAGATGTAAGTACTTCTTATTGATTAAAATCCCATTATGGGAAGATTGACTACGAGTATTTTAATAATATTTACCATTGTGCGCCATTTACTAGTTGTATAGTATACAAATTAATTAAGAACCTTCTTAGATCAATGTATTATTGGTAAATGTAATGAAATGTCTAATTAACTTAACAGATAACGTGTTAATTAAGGGTAATGTTCTTTTTTCAAACTCTCACGGGAAAGTTAGCTGTGACCTGAGTTCGTTTGATGACCCAACCTTGATACCTTACAGTTCCCATTGTGTGTCTGGTCCGCAGTATTTCTACGTTGGCCTTCGTGTGTCTAATGACCAGAGGGCTAGCTGCCAACAGTGCCAAGTGTCAAGCGACTAGTTCATTGACAGACCTACAAATATACTGTAGTTGAGACGCGCTTCTAAATTTACATTAGTATCCTCAGTTTATTTTACTTATAGGCTTACCTCTGATTAGCTAGAGATGGATCTTCCACTTGTAACCTTATCAGATTTAAATTCGACTAGTTTGCTGCAACAATATCTTTCATTGATATAATTTTACTTACTATACCATACATAACCCCCTCATTCCTCTGTGGCTAATGCGGTTGACAACTAATTTGTACTTCACAAACACCGATTATCTTTTTCTGATACGGTAATTAAACAGTAGGTCAGTGACCGCATCTGTGGTTGATGATGCAGCCAAAGTATGCGCTCAGATGCATGCTCGTATAGCGTCGCGCCCACATATGGCTAATCAAATGATTTTGTCGCTACAGAGATCGATATCAAGGGACGCACTCCCATTGAGGCTGGGGCAGTCATCAGTCATTAAATTTTATTGAACATTTCTTACAATAGAAGCACCGCGTCAGATTTTTTTATGGAGTCAAAAACAACTCTATTTGAGCCTTTTATATTTATTACATTTCCAGTAGGTATGTACTGTGCTTTTAAGATCAGTATACAAAAGTAGAGTCACTAAAGTTACATTGGAAAAGATTAAATAGTTATGCCTTAAGGATAATTTAAGATAATAAATAAAAACTACTTGGGGGCCTTTGTCCAGCAGTGGACATCATTTAGCTGAAACGAACGAACTTTTATACTTATTAAATAATTTTAATGAACAATAGGGAGTCAGTTATATTTCTAGTCTTAACGCCTAGTTTTCCAGATTTAACATCACTTGCTTGCAGAAGAATGCTTACAAAAACGAATCAAACGGCACAAGGACACAGCTTCTGGTATTGGCTAGTGACTTTATAAACAAAGATTAATAGTACCATAACGGTTGTGCCCACGTTACGACGTACTACCATAATGACATTTGCCACAGTCATCAAGCGTTGCGTAATACTTTAACAAAGAACACTACACAATGTTTAATATATGTATTACAACAGCGACAAATAATATCTCGCACCATTTAAAAATAAACCTTAAAATTTTAGTAACAAGCACGTTTGTTTCCCCAGCACATATGAAGGCGTCGCACGCGTCGGGTTATGACTCTGATAACCACCCATTCTGATTTATAATGCGTGCCTTTGTATTTAGTTAATTTACGATACAAATCTGTTAAAATGGGTATGTTTAAACGCTACTGTTCAAACTAATGTGATATTTTGGTTTGGTTTAAAATTAAATTCAGATAATATGATAAATGAATTAAAACGGATTTGTGTTTTTTTTAATTTATTGATTCATATTATTGAAAATGTACATTTTATAGTACGCACTCATGATAGAGTACTGGTGGGTGAGGTTAGGCGGTGTCCATGAAATATGTAGATAGAACACAAATTGCTGTCATTGTAGCCATTACAATAATGACACTACTTTAGTGCCTTCTCAGTTTACGACCAGCAAAAGCTTTAAACGGCCAGTATTCGCAAATTGGTAATGGGTTGGAGCGTCCTTTAGCCAGAGTGCAAAGGTGGGGCGTTTGCTGATCTAATGGGGCCATAGCACACGAACTGGGTCGGTTCAGGGTTGACTGGATAGAACATCACCGCAAACCCGACAAAAAACCGCAGCAAAGATGAAATAAAGCGTTATTATTTTTCTGGCAGTGGAGCTTTTCAACAGCGCCAAGAAAAATACTACTTACCGTTATTAATATTTAAACCATCAGGTGTCATTTTACAATAACATCTAACATAGCTTACAGAGCTACAGATCCCTTTATCTGTCGGAAAAATTGATTGAACCTTGATCAAACTTGAGATTTCTATCCTAGAGAACTAGAATTTAAAAGGTTAGCAGCACTATTTTAGTTGCGTAGTAGTAGTAGTATTAGTAGTCCCTAACCTAACCTAACCTAACCTTTTATATCACCATTCATATTCTACTTCATAGCAAGTTGGTTCGTAATCGGCGGATTTCAGAAAGGTTATGAAAATGAGGTCCCCGGATACAAAACTAGGGCAACACTGGGTAGAGTTCCGATATAGCTAGTAGAGCACATGACAGCCCTAGGTCAGGCCAATGTCAAATGATAACGGAGGGTTACCGTCGCGATGTCATATCCCGCCCCGCACTGATTGCACTTGCCTTCTGTACAAACAAATCTGTGTCACAATCTGTGTAGTGGTAAATTACCTGATGAGTCTAAAATGGTGATAAGTGTAACACATAGTAGCATAACTTGTAAATAGGCACAATCCATCAGGTAATTAAAAAAATATGTATATACCAGGGTACACACTACACAGGTACATAAATATCAAATTAATCTAAATTGCTAAAAGATGGTAAAAGATAGAGTTAGTAAGACACATTTTCATCTATTGGTTTTAAAACGAGACAGCTAAATTACCCAATAAATAATTTGAATAAGTTTAAGGTCTAAGGGACAAATTACATTAAAGGTACAAGTAATACATACTGTTCAATAAAGGTACCTACTGAATAATATTAGAAGGAACTAGATACCAATCATCTCGGTCGGTTTTATTTAAGCTGGTTTATTTATAATTGAATGTCGGAATAACAAGAAAGTTGGTTGTTTAATACCTACTTCATTATGGTACTCTTTCTTATACCAACCGAGTATTTCTCCCTGCAACCATCCATATCATCTAATGGGTTTACAAAGGGCAACCTGGCCTATAAATCTATTTGGTATGGCTCGGTATTAGCTAATGCAGTTAATTCTGGACTGTGAGTGACGCATTCGATCATCTGTACTACAATTGCGAAATTTTAAGCGCAGCTAAAATAGTTTGATGGAGGCATTAACGTCTTAAAACGAAGCAAGAAATAGTAGCCCTAGGTTATGAACAAGATACAACTGTAAGTAGGTAGGCACACTTTGTATCAATGAAATAGAAATAATTCACAGTGTCCTTTATTAACACTATCAGTAGCATGAATATTGATCAATCAATATTTTATAGAGCTGCAAGGGTTTTGAGATACCTAAGTTTACTTGTAGGTACGCGGTGTCATATACTTTTCTGTTTTTGTCGAAACCGAGACAATATTTTACCTGACTTGTGTTACTAATACAAGTGGGTAGGTACCTAGAGTCCACTCATTATTTAAGTAACTAATTAGTATTATTTTTCGAAGGTTACTTGGTGCACTGCTGACTAAATTCACTAGACACTATTATACTCATAATTAAAATTAAAAATCAAGTCATCATTTATGATGATTCTTAAATTTTTTCAGATTCTATAATACTACGCCTTTTCTAAGCTAGGACACCAAGAACAATTTTACTATCACTTCAAACGTTAGGAAGTACATCAAGGAAATTAGGTTAATCTCCGAGTTCCCGATGACTGCGCAGGAGTTTGCCTGGCTGACGGACTCAAACAATGACGTCGTTAATCTACCTTCATTGCGCCATTCATTAATGCAAGGAGTTGAACTGCGCAGTTTAGTATCTATTTACTGTTATAATTAATTTATTGGATGCCCTTGTTTGCACATTTTGAGAATATTTTAAAGATATGGTTGAAACTATGTGATCATAAAACCTCGGACAATTAGTTGATTGTCCGAGGTTTTATTTCCGAGGTTTGAGTGCAAATGCCACACCTGAGACTACTTTTTAGCTCAAGACTGTATAGAACTCTCAAGAAATAGTATTTTTGTGATACAACATCAAAGTAAAATCATGATGAACCCAAAAATACTCATTATTTTATAACTTACATAATTTTTCAGCACGAGACGCGAGAGATTTTGGCAGATTTTTTAAATATCTTGCCTACGTTATTTTCAACCAAAATAATGAGGTGTCCCCATGGCGTAGCAAAAATAGCCCACCGTCAACTCAGTCAACAAAGTCTAAAACCGACACCTTGCAGTTTCGTTGCGTGAGCGGATGCCGGCCCACCGGCCACACCGACGATGTTTTTACTGTCTTAAATTTATATGTCCATTACCTTACAGAATGAAAGACTGTGCCCTGTTATGTGCCTAAAAGCAACTATATTTCTTCACGCACATTGTTAAATAAGTTTTATAGTTTCATAATTCCTTTTGAATTACGTTTCAAAGGCGATTGAGAATTACTTATATAGGGTTAACGAAATACTCAAAAAAGAAGCTTACAAAGCTAAATAATCTGTCTCTACCATACTGTAATACAATTGCATAGGATTAAACGTATTCTTTACTTTACGATTGAGTTTAGATAATCACTTGTTAATCAGCACACGAGGCGATACACATTATAAAATATGTTGTAAGTACTCATTACTAAGTCCTCTGATTCGTATAATTCTAAGTCAAATAAACATCTCAGACGTTTTGTACACATAAAAACAGACCGTGTCGAGACTGGTAATCCAAACAAGTCTAACGAGATAATGTATCCGAACATCTAGCGTTTCACATGGCGGGCCGTGTGAACAGCAAACGAAACCCAAACTTGTGGCCCGGAACATAACGGGCTGGGTAGTTTCGGACGCCCACCACAACGACCACACAGACTCGCACTATCATACTCGCTTAGATACACGAGAACTCTATCTTTATATTTTGACATTCAAGTCAGTCAGTTTACACAAACTAAAAAGTAGGTACCCAATGATTTTCTCAAATATCTCAAACACCGTCCTCTATACGTGGGTTGTCTGGATGAGATCGCTTCTTAGCCATGAAACCGCCTAGGTTAATACGCTATTTAATTAAGTTAGTATTAGTAGCTCTGTACATTGAGCGTGAATAGATAAATAGGATATAAAACAATACTACTTTAGGTATTCCGGCTCTATCTACAGGGTGGAAACGATAAGTGATCTCACTCGATTATTTCTAAACTATACAAGATATCCAAAAACTGGTTTCTGATCCTGAAAGTGCTTTACGAGCTCTATCCAACGGTACCAATAATAGGTTACCAAATAAACTGGATCCATCCGAAAATTCAATGTTTCCGGCTTCCATACATTTAGTAAAACCACATAATATTAAAAACTATGCAAAATATCCAAAAACTGGTTTCTGATCCTGAAAGTGCTTTACGAGCTCTATCCAACGGTACCAATAAAAGGTTACAAAATAAACTGGATCTATCCGAAAATTCAATGTTTCCAGTTTCCATACATTTAGTACTGTCACAGTCATGGCACTCATGTCTTGATAATATTATAGCAAGTAAAGCCTAAAACTAATGTTTTTCATGAATAATTTTAAATAAGAATGCAATTTGAAGTTCAATTTAAGTGTTTATTATTGAATAAAAAAAATAACACTTCTGATATTGTGTGGCTGGCATACATTTAGTATGGAGCCTGAAAACATTGAATTTTCTGATAGATCCAGTTAATTCTGTAACCTGTTACTGGCACCGTTTGAAAGAGCACGTGAAGCACTTTCAGGATCAATCACCTATTTTTCGATATCTTGTATAGTTTAGAAATAATCGAGTGAGATCACTTATCGTTTCCAGCCTGTATATTATAGCCCCTCGTACTAAGCTAATGCTTGTGTCACGAGTGAGCTCACCACAATAGTCGACCGAACCCGTGTTCCCCGGATCAAGAGTCGGCCAGTCCGACCCCTCACCGTTCGGTTATCGTAGCTTCAAAATATAATATGTTTATAACATTACCTAAACTTCTTTCTTTTTGTTTCAGAGGACATGCGGCGGTGATACGCAACCCTTAAGTCTGATAGTATACCTTGCCAGCCATCATGAAGCGCCTCCAGAAGTGTTGTTGTTGCGCGTCCACGCGATCGGGTACCCTGATCACGGCGGTACTGGGCGTAGTGCTCTCTATAGTTACCATCATCACCGTATGGGCCGTGGAGAGGCACAGGGTCTCGTTCAAAACCTTTATCTTCGGCGAAGACTTTGATAGGAAGCTTCTAGCTCTAGACAGTATGTAAACTTTTATATTGTTTTTTTGTGTCAATGAATTGCTAATTTATTGTCAATATACCTAACTCTGATTATGTTGATAAAATTAACTTTCCAATATGTTTGGATAATTAACCAACTTTTAGGTACCTAATGTTTTGGTCAGGCAATATTAAATCTATTTTTGTCTCTTTCCAGTTCCGAGAATAATATTAACTATCAACTTATGCTTTACCATCCTGATCTGCATTCTTCTGTTTGTTGCTGTGCAGAAGGTAAGAACAGAATAATTTTCAACTATCTCTGAATGTTTCACATTATACAATCATGACTTAAGTCCATATTTTATTTTAATTGCAATCTCAGACGTCATTTTCGGTAAGTTTAAAGTAAAGGACAATGACCAAAAATGTATGGAGTGTGGTCCAAATGTCCACCACTAACGAGACTTATGTAGTAAAATAGTCTACTAAATACTGATTCATTATAACCAAACCGGAATCAAAAATATGCTGTCAGTAAAAAGTTATGACTGAATGAAAAATCATGTTTTTTACCTTTTCATCTGAAAAATGTTCTTGATATCATTCTACCCATCGCACATTTTTGGATTAATCTATGCATGTTATGTCATGTCGCTTAGTGTGCCGTGTTAGATTCTCACTAAAAGAAAAAAAATAAACTCGGAAGAAAGACAACAATATTGGAATTATGATAGGGTGGTCGGTGCTCCGTCCGTCCCTATTGGTTGTAGGGTGATGTTATATAACCTAAAACCATCCTTGATAAATGGGCTATCCATAACAAAAATATTTTTTCAAATCGGACCAGTAGTTCCTGAGATTATCGCGTAAATTACTACAATTATTCCTACAGTCATAACTTTTTACTGACAGCTTCTTTTTTTTTCGTCCCATACTGAAAGTTAATCTCTATTTAATGGACTATAAGCCAATATAGGTCTCATTAGTGGTGGACATTTGGACCACTTTTGGTCATTGTCCTTTGAAATCAAAATCATCAAGTTTATAGAAACAACAGACATAAAAAATCATACTTATTAAACACTCTAGCTCTAGTATGCACCTACTCTTGAATAAGATTATTGTCAAGGTGTAGCGTAGGCGCAAATTAATGGAAAAGCGATTCTTATTTGTGTAATTTGTTAATAACTTTACATACAGTTGTAGAAATCGTAAAGATTTCCATTATGTATAACAAGGTAGATATTGCAATATACGGCGTATATTACAATACCTGCCTTGTTATGTATATTATACGCGTTGTGAAGATTTTATTATTTCTCTAATATTTTCTTTCACTAATTCAGAGAAGATCATGGATGATGCTGCCGTGGGTCGTGCTGGGCATCGTGCTGGCTATCGGCCTGCTGATCAGCGTCCTGCACACCTCCATCTCCTTTTACATCCACGACACCAACGACGAGGAGGAGAAGTACAACTACAACATACTGGCCACGATCATTCTCGTGGGAGGAATCATTTATTTATGTAAGTTTTTTACTTATCTTACTTTAATTGACGTATTTTTATATTGATGATGATGCTTTAGCAGCAATCTACTTCTTTAATTGTTGTTCTATATACGGTGCAGATGAACTTAAATAATTATTATGATAAATCCATTTCAGTAGAAATGTTGGAGCTAAATTCAATCTGAAATTTCAGTATTTCAGTCTTAATTTGTATGTACTACTGCACTTGGATAACCTACTGAAGACTGAATGTTTTAACTTTGTTACTCGTATTAAATAATATTCTGTAAATAAAAAGTATTGACTCTACACACATTTCCACTTTACGTCGCTTGCTTAACTTATGTATTTTTCTAATATTCCCAATGATTATTTTCAGGTGTGTACCTGTACCTTTGGGCGGTGGTATTCAGTCATTACCTGGACGTCCGTGACGAAGAAGAGCGCGGCAGATACCGAAAAGCGCCCTACAGACGATAGAAAACATGTTTTAGCTTTTAGAAGTCTAGTTTATAATGTGTGCTAGCGATGAATCACCGCTAACAGGAGGAGAGTTCTGAATAATTTTAATCTATGTCTTTTGATGTATGTTTTAATATGAATCACCTCTCGATCGAATAGAATCTTAAGCCATATCTATGCCAATTCTTAGTGAATTAGCAATGATTTGATTTTTAAGGGACTTTTACGAAAATAAACTGCCTATAACGTTAAATCCTAGTTAAGTTTTCCGATACTCAGTTAAACAGTAATAAATTTTAAATAATGCGAATTATGGATTTTAATAATAACTACTAAATAAGCCTTGTCCTTAATTGGTAGGTAGGTATTATTTGGACGACACGGTAATTTCAGGTAATTTGGAGTAAATAATTAGTTTGAAATGTCATGGGTTGACTTTATTAGTAGGGAATTATATTTACAATAAATAAGTATGAGTAATTTCTGCAATCGGTTACTTTTTCATGTGTGCCTCTTGGGCTTTTGTTGCAATTCAACAAAACAAGCACAATTTTTGACAAATAAGATATTTCCCTAAGTAATAATATTTTAACACTTCAATGGTAGTCTACACAACTTAATCATAAAAAGTAATAAGGTAGGTTACATTATTATTTATTTAATTGTTATTAACTTATTTTTATATTTACATTGAATGTTGAATGATGATAATAAATGTCTATACTTATAATAACACTGAAATTTTATTCAACGAAGAATCATAACAATTTTCCGATCATCTCTTATAGCAGAAAAAATAGTAACGTGTCTGATCATTAGCAGTAAACGTTAGTCAGTAAGGAAGGTCACAAAATGAAACTGTAAGTTAAAGACAAATGAAATAACGTAGTACCTATTAATAAATGAACATTTTACGTGGATTGACCTACTTAATTCTACGTCAGCATAAAATGCACTGTGTGCCTTATAGCATGACTTAAAACAACCATCAAGAGAGCACTCGGATGGTCATCGCAAAGAGAATGTAACACATTACAACGCCATTTCAAGAATGTACTTTTATCTTGATAATTAAATCTATTTTTATTTCGCATTATCTGGTCCGATTAATTTCAAAATTGCGAAATTCTTTCATGCAGCCTTCTTCATTCACCCAGCTTAGTGCTTTAGTAAACCAGTGCTTACGGTGAAACTCCTCATACCCCATCATTGCACACAATGCGACTGAAAAGAATTAAATGAATTAGTTATTTGTCTATCTTTGTAGATCTAAAATCAACATCGAAATGGCATGGCTAAATTGAGACAAAAATAAAACTGAAAAACACCTAACTCAATAATCTTTGTACCAAGTTTCTCACAGTTTCAGCTTGAAAATCCGCTTAACTATGAGACGACCCTCTTTCCCATAATTCATAGACTACAGTGGCGTAAGCAACAAAGCAGAGTAGGTACGTACTATGCTCCAAAAATAGATCCCTGACGAAAAATCCTCTTCGTGCTAGGTATACAGCCTCTCGATACATAAATGCACACAACTTATCAATTTCTCTAAGGTCAGCTTCTTCAGATTTAATATAGCATTTTCTGATTTTCAAGCGAAAAAATATATTGAGCAATCTGCAAGAAAAATATTCCAATCACGTTAAGCTAATACGTAAATATAAAATCAGAAGATGAAAAATGATGAGCTATTGATAAAATGAATGTGCGAATCAAAGATAATTACTCTCCGAGCTTTTGAGTAATTACCTACAGAAATATGATATTTTGTGTTGTCTTACCGATGACTTAAAGAATAAGCAACAGATGGTGGCGAAAGTATACGATGCTCACAAAAATCGTCTACTAGACATTGTTGTGTGGAAGTAAAATCATATGGCTCTCGGTTAAACGCGACTTGAGACATACAATTATCTGTAAATATAGTTTTTCAATTAATTAAGTAGCAACCACCCCATAAACTTTATTGTTAATGGAAAACAAAACATTTTTTACCAGAATCTTCCAAACTTATAAAGTACTCTGACATAGCTTGCACAAACTCTACAAACTTTTCCTTGGGTAGAGTCCCCTCATCGATTTCTTTGATGTGCTCATTCATAAATTCATTACTTAGGACCCAGGGATTTAAGCGATTTCTGTTGAATTCACTAATGCTATTTACCAGAATAGTATCGTCTTGAAACAGTTTTGATACTGAAATGTTGTAAGATGTCAATACTCAATAGGACACTAAAAATAGTTTCTCTCTGCTTAAAAATAGTTTGTAGGTAATAATTTAATTCTTTCAAGTACTGAAATTTTAGAGATCCGCAATAAAAATTATTAATGTCCGTTAAATCGCCTAGCCCAGGTACTAATAGTCAAGTATGAATACCTAAAGCATCAGACGGTAGTGTTCCCGGTTTAAATTCGTTTATTATGCCTGACAATTTATTCAAAGCGGAATGAGGAATACGATTTTCAATAGCCCATGTTCTTATTTTTTGCGAAAGGTTAAATAATTGTCCAAATTAAAATTGTATTCACTATCACTAGAACTGCAATCATCACACTCTGATATCTGTATATTTTGAAGGGAACTTTCAGGTACAGGCATAATATTTTCCTCTGCATCATGTACAGAACCACCATGAACAACTAAAAACAGGCTTGGGGAAAAGTGTAATAGAATATCACATTCACATTCATGTTCAGTTTAAAGCAAATAAGAGTAGTACTTGTGGACAAATAAACTGCTATTGATGTTAATGGACAACACATATATCTAGTCCTTTTAACAGCCTACAGTGCACATGCGAACCATTGAAACACTTTTGTAAAGATAGTAAAAAAAGGTTATTTTAATTACCTATCACAAACAAGTCCTACTACAGCTACTAGCTGTATAACAGTCTAAAACAAGTAAACATAACAGCCTTTGGCTTTATAGGTACATTTTTCTCACCCCTGAATTCAAGATCTGTCCAATCGTAAAAGGCATTGAGATAAATGTAATGTGACACAATATTTTCCGCATCGTTTATTATTTGCTTTATATGTTCTATATGAGAACTTTGCAGCTTACTTCGATAATCAAGTAGGGTCCTTCTCAAAAGTGCTGTGAAATTAAACGCATCTTTAATTAACAATTAGGTAAGTAAAAATCATTTAAATCAATCGTAGGTATAATTTACTTGTTGACGAAAGAAAAGATAAGTTAGTCGGGTGTCTTTTAATTTAATGAAAGCGTTTAAGTATATTTTGCACAGCCGCCACTTACATTTTGAGAAAAACAAACATACGGCAGCATTGCAATCTGTTGAATTCGGAAAACGTCCAAAATATTTTACAGATTTTCGTAAATTATTTATATACAAATTTAGATCTCGTAACGTAGACTTAGCTTGATCTGGATCCAAGAATTGAATGGGAAATTTCTCTCCCGTGTAGTTTAAATTGACTGTATTAATTGTTTTGTAGTCACGTTTTACACTTATTACAAAGTCAATGGTATAAATTAATGATACTAAATGTTTAAAGGTCACCATTTCTTATTACGTACTACAATGCAGTGAGACAACACGTAACTATTGCTTTGAAACAAACGGTTGAACCAAGGAAATCAATTATATCGTCGATTCTTTTTAATTTCTTTTCTATTACTAACCCATGTTAATCGTCATAGGTTATCGTGTTCATTCATTCGTTTCAGCCAAATGACGTCCACTGATGGACAAAGGCCTCCCCCAAGAATACTGTACTATAGGTATGTATATGTTACAGATGACAGTTAATGTGATAAATTGAAAATTATTAATAATAACCGGTTATTATGAATAATTACCGACAGTCGCGGTAAAAGTGATAAATTTATCACATTTAACAGTGATTATTTAATAATTCAACCTTAGTACTAACAAATTTCATAAAAGAGAACAACATCTTGTGTACGTGCTCGTGTACAGCCAAACTTTTTAACGTTTTGATATCATATATTAATATAATTTGGCATAATGAGTTTGGAATGTTTCTTGCATAATATTACTTTTCCATGATGCCTATAAAACATAATGTTTTGATTTAAAGTGAAACATAGGTTAAGGTGCGGCGGGGGTGGCCCTTGGGCCACCCCTAAGCCGCCTATTTAGTTTTATACACACATAAATGACCTCATATTAATCACATTTACTTACTAAATCATGCAGTAATTATTCATAATGTCGGCCGTTTGGTGTAGTGGTTCGAAACGGACTACTATATTCCGGAGGTAGCGGGTTCGATTCTCGCACAGTACAAACATTTGTGTGCATGAACATATTTGTTTGTATTGGACTGGGTGTTTTCTATGTATAATAAGTATGTATTTACAAAAAAAAGTATTTAAGTATGTTTATATCCGTTGTCTAGTACCCATAGTACAAGCTTTGCTTAGTTTGGGACTAGAAGCGCAGTGTAAAATGTCTAAGGATATTTATTATATTTATATTTATAATAACCGGCGATTATTCATAATTTTCACATTTATCACTTTGACCGTAACATATTATATTATGAATAAATTAAATTAAATGTTTAAAGTAGGTGTGTAACAAACAGGAAACTTTAATAAAACTTAAATAATGTACAGTAAGTTCCTCGACTCGGTTCTGGATTTGATTCTCAGCCTACCTAAGTAGGTACATAAGTTGACTCGGGAATCGAACTCTAGAATTCACGGCGGTCGGACGGGCGTCGTTTTGTCCAACTGTCTAATTAATAAAGGAAGTGACTGGATCACGGAGCTTTTAAACATTCTAGGCTACGAGGTTTTTTCATACAAGTCAATAACCCTGATCCTAGACGACTATTGATCAAATAAACACAATAACCACGGTATATTGTCGAACAAAATCTTCTTTCTACTATTTTGACAAACGATTAGGGCATAAATCGGAACACAGTGACCGCTTCGTCACAGTCAGTACTGTCACTGTCAGAACTGTCAAATCGTTATCGAACTCGAGCTGGTGCGAACTGCGATGTTATTTTTTATTACCCATTAGTGCTCAGTCTTGAGACAGCTACCACATAACACAAAACGCTTTAAAATCTCAGTTTACAGTTACGCTTATCTTCAAAATGGAAATATCTTTTAAAGGGAAAAGAATATTGGTCACCGGCGCTGGACAAGGTTAGAAAAAAATATTTATCGCTTGTATTTATTTACTACTGTACACACGTGTGAATATTCACTACCCATGTATTTAACTATTAATATGCTTTATTACCAAGCGTGAACGAATGACTTCTGCCTTTATAAATGTGTTTTACTTTTAGGTATTGGCCGTGGTATAGCCGTAGAATTATGGCGAGCCGGCGCAAATATTGTAGCGTTATCAAGAACTCGCTCACACCTAGAAGCTCTGCAAAGTGAATATCCTTCAATTGACATAGTTGATGTTGATATTGGGGACTGGGAAAAAACTAGGAAAGTTGTTGAATCTCTTGGACATTTTGATGCACTGGTGAATAATGCAGCAATCGCCATATGCGAGCCCTTCCTGACATGTTCATCAGCTGATTTTGATAAGTATGTTATCAATATGTGTGGTATTTAAAATCTGTTTTTGCAACTTGAATTGGCTTATTCCTAATCTATTTTATTTATGAAAATCTATTTCTGTTATCACTTATTAAAAATCCATAGTTATTAGTATATTTTACTAACTTAACTTCCTTTGTTTCAGAACTTTTAATGTCAATGTAAAAGCAGTACTTAATATAAGTCAAGTTGTTGCTAGAAAAATGATTGAGAATAAAACCCATGGTGCCATTGTCAACATCTCATCACAGGCTTCTAAGGTAAATAATAAAAAAATAAGACTAAAAAGATTTACTTTTTTACTTCCATTCCATACCTGAAAAGGAAAATGGGATCTCATAGATTGCAGTTTTTGTGTGTTATGAAGTCTTGTTCTTTATGATTTTTGTTTTTTTAGGCTGCCCTACATGATCATGCCATTTATGGTGCCTCAAAGGCTGCTCTGGATTCTCTAACCCGTACCATGGCTTTGGAACTAGGCCCTCATGGAATCCGTGTAAACTGTGTCAATCCTACTGTCATCATGACTGAAATGGCTAAAGTTGGCTGGTCTGACCCTGCTAAAGCCAATAGTATGCTGTCAAAGATTCCTCTTGGAAGGTAAGTAAATTATTTACATTTTAATAAAGTAACAATGCTTATTCCACATCTAATTACATTGTTAGATCTTAGCATACAATAAAGTTAATGTCTTAGATTATAAAACTCCCACACTCAGCACTCTTGAATAAAAATAAAGATGCATGCATTGAGATAACCAAGATGAATATTAACACTAGATGAAATTAAATTTTCCTGTTACAGGTTTGGTGAAGTTTCTGAAGTAGTGAATGCTGTAGTTTTTCTTCTGAGTGAAAAGTCAAGCATGATCAATGGTGTTGAACTGCCAATTGATGGAGGATATCTAGCCACATAAAAATCTCAATTTGTGTACAAGTCTCAGTCTCGAAAATGACTTATTATTTTTATAAATACTTATCCAAATATATTATGTATGTTTTTCATTCAATGCTTATAGCTTTATCTGAACCAGTGCAATAAGTAGGATAGATCTATGGAAGAAAATATTTAGGCACTAATATAAATTCTCCATCTAATCCATGCTGCACTTTTACTGGATCAGATAGTAGGTATGTGACACTGGAAGTGATTTTTACTACTTTGAAAAGGGTATATACCAAAGAAAATATAGGTCTAAAATATGTTGTTCAGATTTAGACTGTGCCATTATTTTTTGATTGTCAATATAACAGGTATTCAGTGTATTTTTAGTGTACCTAAGTGTGTAACTGTTGTTACTTAGTATTTTGTTCCTATAATTTATCAGACAATAGAAAATGAATTGCGTCACGTGAGGATCAGCACCTCCGCTTACTGAAGGTTAAAAGTTGACATTAAGTATATTATTCAATATTTCTATATTTTAAGTAATATTCTTTTATCATTTAACCCTGTTATTATTATGAAATAAATACATACATAATTTTAAGCATTAAATTTTTCATTTTAGCCACTTAGTCCCATTTAAAGAAAAATGTGAGGTATAAACAATATATTATTTAATACATAATTATTGTTCACAGTTCCCCTCGCTTTCCTTATCTGACATACTTTAGTTGCCTAAGGAAGTTGTTTATAGTTGCTTTATCACATTTTATACTACACATATTATCAGTATAAACAAGCCAGTTAATCATTATAGCCATTTACACATACACGTCGTCGATTTAATTTCAAACGTCAATTTTAATTTATTAGATAAAGTGCTTACAAAAATAAACTTACATCAATGGATAAATTCAAGGGGAAAAGAATACTTGTAACTGGTGGTTGCCAAGGTAAGCTTATACAGGGTGTATTAAAATGGAGGATTTTTAAATTTTTCATTTCCCACTTATATGAGAATACTTAATCGTATTTTTTTCCATTAATTAACAGGTATAGGTAAAGGCATAGTAACGGAATTATGGAGACAAGGTGCAAGTGTAGTTGCTCTTTCGAATCAGCCTGAAAATCTACAAAAACTTAAGAATGAGTATCCATCTGTGGAAATTGTTAATGTAGATCTTCGAGATTGGGATCAAACACGACAAGTTGTAGAATCTTTAGGAGTCTTCCATGGAGTGGTTAATAATGCTGGAGTGGCTATTATAGAACCATTTTTAGAAAGTAAACCTGGCAGCTTTGACTTGTAATTATTATGTTTCTATAGTACATTTTTATTAATCTTTCTTTATGCAGTAACCAAAGATTGTTTCATAACTTTCAGGACTATGGATTTTGTTAAAGCAATGCTTAATGTTAGTCAAATTATAGCCAAAAAGATGATTGACAACAAAATAAAGGGATCAATCGTAAACATATCCTCACAAGCGTCTATGGTAAGCTTTTTCAATTCAAAATGTTTCAGTCCTAAAGAATTAATGCCTATTATTACGTCATAATCTTTTCATTTTTAGGCTGCACTAAAAGACCACGTCGTTTATTGTGGATCGAAAGGTGCCATAGATGCAATGACGCGCGTTATGGCTTTAGAACTCGGTCCACACGGTATTCGAGTGAACACGGTAAACCCGACAGCCGTCATGACTGATTTAGGTCGCCAAGTGTGGGCTGACCCTGCCAAATCGTCACTAATGCTGTCGAAAATACCACTGGGCAGGTAAATCATAAGTTTAATACAGCATTAATAAATAAATCAATGTTAGCCTAAGAATGTATTATTTTGGTTTGAGTATAACTATGTTTCAGTATTTAATTATTATTTTTCGCAGATTTGGGGAAGTTCATGAAGTAGTGCATGGCGTACTCTTTCTCTTAAGTGATGGCGCCAGTATGATCTCCGGGGCACAGTTGCCGATCGATGGAGGTTTTCTCGCTACCTAAATCTGGATATTCATTGAAAAACTAATAAACACCTAATCGTTTATTTTACTCAGTTTATTGTGCCAAAGGAATTAATACATACTGGACATAGGAAACAATGCAAGCATAACAATTTATATATAATGCGTATTATGCTAAAGTAGGCTAGCATAAACGTATGTTCAAAGAGAAAATATACTATGGTAAGGTAAATTAAAATGTAACACATTGGTATTTCTAGAACAAGTAAAAGTTCCACAATCATCCGCAGTTTACTCATTCAGAGGAAAAGAACGCACTCGAAACTTACTTAAAATTTAGAATTTACGATATCCAATAAAAGCCAACGATCGTTTACTAAATTCCTTACTCATTCTACGACTACAATTTGCGTTCATTCCCTCCTTGGCAACGAGTAGACTGTCGGCCGAAAAGGAGATATTTGAAATTCATCAAGTAGGAATATCAATCGGTACGCGCCACGCAGCTACACAAGACCCAATAAAAGGTAGGCGTAGAATAACAGCAAATCATTTGAATGACATTAACTCTACAACAGTTATGTATTTATTTTCATTATCTATGATATTGTAAAAAACAGTGTGTCGGCCTTATCTTAATACCTTACAATTATTATATACAAAATTAAGTCCATAAAGTCTTTCGTCGATTAGAGCATACATTTAACGTTAGGAGCAAGCCACGACCTTCCTCGCCACAAGCGTTTGTAATACATTTGTAACACGACACTCCGCCTTCGCACTGCACACTACACTTCCGAACGACTCGACACTAAAACTTCACTACCGTAAACTTAACTAATGCAACGTCATAAGAATTAGTAACACAATATAGGTACCAATATAATATTTTTGGATATTAATCATATGATTACGGGTAAATAACTAAAATCATAATCGAGTTCCTTGCGTATCAATATCAATATTGACGGCGGAGAATATGATTATAATAATTAACTAAACATGACAAATGAACTGTATTGTTATAATAAGAACACTGATATAGTTATAGATGATGACTGCGAAATGCTACAAAATACCCTGTTGACTATACAACTTATTAATTTGTTTCAACTAATAATTAAGTGCAGTCACTTAAAACTTGGGTAGGAAATATAAATGATAACATTTTCAAAATAACTATACACAATTTCGTAAATATAAATAAAATAAGCCTATTTTGCTTATTTTTGACAAAATTAACTAAAGTATGAATATAAAAATAACTACTAATATGTATGATGTATCGTGACAACAAGATGATTATATCAACCCCAGAGCGTTTTCAAAACAAACCCTTAGTAAAAAATTATATCATTTATACAAAAATTGAACCTAATTCTCAGTCATATTAAGAGAAGGATAGTCCATTCCAGTCAAAAGGTGACGCCGAACAAACCAATCATCTAGTTCCCTATATGAATGTTCCCCACATTTCAAGTTTTACATTGGAATATTTACAGAATGTTATCAACAAATGTTATTAGTAGCAAGTTTCGCTTAGGTTCCACGTTATGGAATAAACTAAAAATAAGAACAAGTTATAATTGCAATTATAATTATACCTCGTGTTAGATGAGACATGAAATGGTAACCAATTACAAAATATATTGATACAACCCAACTAAGCAGTCATATTAAGTTTACAAAATATGAAAATTTGGTAAATTATATGAGATCATAGTTAGCATGAACAGAAAAGTGATAAAGGAAAGAATTTACGGGAATGTGTTTGTCTAGAGTCAGAGTGATAACTAAAACCAGATAAGTTCTTTAGAAACACAATCTATTTTCAAAAAAGAATGTTACATTCCCATTCAAGATCTTCAAGCTCAAGTATGACAATTTCCTAAACGTTATATCTGATTTAATTAGCAAACTTACCTAGTTAAAACTATGGCAGTGGCTGGACATTATATTTTTTATACGGATTGGCAATAATTACATCAAGCCTGAACAATGTTTATTTAGATTAAATTTTAGTCGCCATTCCATGAATAAAATATGGAAGACAAAATATTAACAAAATCACACTTAACCGCATTAAAACAGTTTGAAAAAAGAAATGAAGAAATAATATTGCACAATACATTATATGCCAACTAATTTACATGCTAAAGTTCTGAATCAGAGACTCAACAATCATCAGTTGTCACAGTCAATCTATTAAATATGAATACAAAATGGCAATTAAGAAATGCACATGGCATATTAAATAGCCAGTAGAAATATTTAATTGCAAAAACCGTCTTCTGGTAAATTTAATTTACACTCTTCTATTTTTTTTTAATGATTTCTGTACAAGCATTTGTGAACTTTCATGATCAGCCCAGCAGTCACAATTTTGAAGAGAAATGTAAATTAAATTCAACAAAGGACGAGATAAATGATAATTTTGTCAGTATGATTCATTTCTATGTCTAAATATAACTGAGCATAAAGTACAATGGATGCACGGGCAGGCCTAACAGCTATGCTTAAATGAGTCACATTAAAAACAATGAAAACGTCAATTTTACCTAGTTCTCGGCCCACTCACGATCTTAGTCTAAAATTAAATAATTTACAATACATATGAACGTTAACGTGAATGCATACAAAATTCCTTAGTTTTACAGAAATCGCATTCCGAGCGGGGAGGAGCGTCGCGGGACGCCCGCGCTCGCATCAATTCCGGATCGATCGACGCGCCAAAGCCGTCGTCGACAACACCATCATAATACGTGGATATACCGAGTCTGTGGGACGTCCGCTCGAGCGGACAGATCGCGGAGGTCACAACATGAACAGGGTCCTACGACGGGGCCTCCCTGCGGCGCCGCGAGTCGCCTCACCGCCACTCCGAGATGGCCGCCACCGTCGTGCTGGGCTGCCCCGCCGCGCCCGCCGCTGCAACAATAAATAAATTAAATAAAATGCTATTTATTTCTCACCACAAACAAGTAGATGCAATATGCTTACAATTAGGTATAAACTAAATACATGTAACTTGTTTGTGGAGACTGGTGATCTATGGTAAGTAAAAGATACTCGTGTTACATCAGGTCTTACTTATAAGTAGGACATTTATGTATTTTAATGATTAGTTTTTTTATAAAAAGGTCCTCTTTCTCTTGGTACGATAACTTATTTAACCATCTAAATAAGGTTTCTTTACATTCGTGCTTGTTTTTAGAGTAAATAACAGTAACAAAGCATTAATTTTATCGTACTTTTGGTCCTTGCGTATAACACGCGTTACACACTTATCCATCGAATACACATTGGATTCTCAACTGATAAATTCAGTTGGGTCGTGTATAAGTGCCCTGAAAAGGGCCTGCATAAAGAATTCGTTTTGATTTGAGTTACTGGCACTATTACTATCTTAAATCCTATATAGCCAGGATCAACAGCTTCGTTACTATCAATAAAACTAAGGTTAAACTATTAACTGTGTCAATAATATTCTTCTTGAAAAACTATCAGTTTCAGTCTGGGATTTTTTTTAAATTTTAATTCAAAGCCACGATTTTATTTGAAGTTGAATACTAAATTATGTTAGGCTGGTTTTAGTGTCACGCGGACCCGCTCCGCACGGCCAATCTGTATGAACTTCTAGGGAGCGTTTTAGAGTAATGCGCTCCGGAGGAACCGCTCCGCTCCCTTACAGTTAGAGAATACAATCCCGGGATCCCGATACCGGGGATCCCGGGATCCCGATCCTTTTCTGATCCCGAAAATCCCGGGACTGTACTTGGCTAATCCCGGTATTTTCGGGATTGATATAAACAGGTCTATTTTGCATTCTACGATCCGTTGCGCCTTGACTATGACCTTGCCTAGATTATAACTTAGCATAAAATTATACAGTGTGAGTCACGATAAAGTGCACATATAAAATTAGGTGAAACTAGACCAATTTTTATCGACAAAAAAGAGGTAAAAAAATTTCTGAGTTTTTTTTTCTTCCAATTACTTAATGCAAAGAAAACGTAATAACTTTTGAACTAAGAGGTATATCCTGATAAAATAAAAACAGTAATAATGCTAAATAACAGGCGACACTAAAAAAATACATAAAATACTCAGAAAACGCCAACAAATATTAAAAAATGATACTTTTTGAAAAAAATATGCTTTTAAATACGAGTTTTTTTGATTATTTGATAAATTTCTCCATAATGCCCTTATTAAGCTCGATTCACACATATCAGTGAAGCCACAGTTCCGTCACAGTGTCCGCTCAGTTCAGTATCAGTGCTACAGTGTTGCGTCAGTGAAATATTTTGAATATTTTAAAATGTCAGAGAGCTGTTTCAATATTCTTGTTCAGAAACTATGAAGTAAGTTATTTTGTTTTTGATGCCGCGGCGGCGTCCGTGATCCGACAACAAATATAGTCGTCAACGAATACGTCCGTGATTGTCGGTGTCGGCACTGACACTGAGAGCACTGTGTCGTCACTGACACTGATAAGTGGGGATGCGTTCATAGAAACTGTATGAAAGAATATTTCGCACTGTGCCGGTACTGAGCCTGAACTGTGACTTCACTGATATGTGTGAATCTGCCTTGACAGGTAGTTTTTGTTACTTTGTATTATTCTCTATCGTATTACATTCGTAAAACCAAAAATTTTATGTCTCTATCCCTATCACAACGTTTGCAATGATCGAAGCCAATTCCCACATAAGGCTGATCCCGGGATAGTCCCGGGATCCCGGGTTTACCCATCAAAAATCCCGTAATCCCGGGATTGAAAAACATGCTCGGGATTGTATTCTCTACTTACAGTTCATACATATCGGCTGTGCGGAGCGATCCGTACTGACAGTCCGCGTGACACTAAAACCAGCCTTAAACTGAGAGGATCAGCAATAAGATCCAGTCAGTAAAAACACAAAAAAACACATGATGGCGTATAATGACCTCTAATCTCGATTAGAGGACATAACACACCTACGGTGACGTTTGTTTTAATAAATATGATAAACTATTTATTACCAATCACTTACTAGTTTCCTGTTCTTGATTTTGTTCGTGGCGCCTGAGCGTGCGGTCATTTGCGCCGGACTGGTAGTTGCCTCGTTGACCACCTGTAATTGATCATTAGCTTGCAATCATCATAATGCCTTTATTTTAATGACTTCTCAATTTAAACCATAAGGAAATGACAATAAGGATCTATTATTTGATGTCAACTAACAATAAATAGATATAATTTATATAATGCTATAAATTATGAATACCAAAAACAGTAACTTGCTCAAATGTAGTTTGTGTAAAATAAATATTTACCATTATCACAGTTTTATTTGAGGCACATCTTGAATTAATAGGCAGTGCGAGACGCAGTCGCTAACTACTACGCGTCACGTGTCGATAAACGTGCCGCGCATAACCTTAAGGGACGTCGTGGTTACCAAGATGTATCTATGCTTAAATACGTATGGACTGGGGTTAGGACACCACCAGTCAATTGTTAGATTAATAATAAAGCTTTTAGACCAAGGCTGCTCAACCTTTTGAAGAGTCGGGCCAAACGGTGGATTCAGTTGTTAACGATGGGCCACCTACATTTTTGACAGCTAACTTCAAAGAGATCTTAGTTTGTACCGTGCTCGGCGGGCCACTTAAAATTCTTTTGGGGGCCACACTGTGGCCCGCGGGCATGGAGTTGAGCAGCCTTGTTTTAGACGAAAGGCATGAAATTCCTTAGAATCACAGGCCAAAATAGTGTCATCCATCTACACAAAAGCAGTTTTTTTTTTCATTTAAAGCTTTTTAAATCAATTTCACTCTTCTTGGGAAACAAAACTGGTCATTGAGCCAGTATAAACAACCAGATTTGCTTTGGTAAATACAAGCTGTCTATCTGCAGTTATTTGTTTTTAATATCATCTAAATAAATACATACCAAACTTGAGCATATTCCAGTCAAAGACGTAGTCATAAGTGAATCCTTGTCGATGGAAGAGCGTGCGGAACAGTTGACGCAAGTGACTGTAGTCTGGGCGCTCTTCAAAGCGCAACCGTCGGCAGTACTTTAGGTACAACTGGAACTCGATTGGGTGGTTCTGTAAAGACAAAAGTCCTTTATTTTAACCAAACTTTTAATGATAAATTAATTAAATTTAAAAGAACCAAGTAAAAATGTACTTTCAGAAAAAAGGCATTATTTGAATGTCATAATTAAAAAAAAATACATCCCTGATAAGAATCAATGCAAGTTTACTTAATGATGTTTTTATGACTCTCATCCCAGACAAAGAAAACTTATTATACAGTAGAACAGTCAAACATTGTTACTGTGTAGTGTAGTAAGTTTATTTACTATATCTGTAACTTTGCTTAAAAATAATTATGTATTATTGAAATGTTTGAAAGACAACTCATTGCCAAACCAAGTACTTACTTTACAAAGTTCATCAAATGGTGTGGATAATTTTTTCTCAGATATTCTTTCATATTTCTGACGTTTGGTAACAGCCTTGAGGCCTTGCCATGGTAAACTACCACGGTTGAAATACATCAGCACATAACCCAACGATTCCAAATCATCGCGACGAGATTGCTCAATGCCTAAATGAGTGTTCACTGAAGCATATCTTGCAGTACCTGTAATAGTTTAAAAAGTGATGGTTTAAGTAGGTGATTCTGTCTTGATTGTTAGAAAATGAATATCTTCAGTAAATAAAAAGAAAAATTAATCCACCTTATTCAGATAGATATAATTGTCAGGAATGTGTAAGCCCAAATAATACAATTGGGATTATTGGGATTATCAAAGCAAGTTTATTATTTACTAAATTAGTACAAACAAATTGTTTTGTTGTGTATCTTACCTGTCAAATTTTTGTTTTCTCTGTATGGAATATGTTGCAATGTGCGAGGATCTTTGTACTTCTTTGCTAAGCCAAAATCTATTATATACACTAAGTTTCCTTTTTTACCTAAACCCATAAGGAAGTTATCCGGCTTGATATCTCTGCAAAAATAATAACAAGTTATGAATATAATAATGATAATTATATGCTATTAATTGGACTGCATTTAGGCAATTTATTTACTGTGTTTAGCAATATATTATTTTTAAAAAGAAATACAGCAATTAGATTTGCATTTCAGTCATGATAAACTTCAAAGATAATTTACAGATAAGTCACTGCCATAGTGATGTTCTTATCTCTGACCTTACAACCTACATCAACATGAAATGCTATTACTAGACTTAATAACGTACCTATGGATAAAGTTTCTGTAATGTATGTCCTCAATGCGGGTGATGAGCTGGTCAGCTAACAGGAGCACAGTCTTGAGGGAGAAACGGCGAGAACAAAAGTTGAAGAGGTCTTCCAATGATGGTCCGAGGAGTTCCATTACCATAACATTGTAATCCCCTTCTGATCCACACCATTTTATAGCAGGGATTCCAACTATTGAAACAAAAGAGATCTTATAAATAACACAATAATTACACATTCATTCTAATTGAAATGTCTTTTACTTCATCAAGAAGTGTAAAACATGTTACAGGCAAGAATCCCAAGCTTCATTGTGTATGTAATTTCAGGTAATG
This sequence comes from Ostrinia nubilalis, assembly GCF_963855985.1. NCBI lineage: Eukaryota > Metazoa > Arthropoda > Insecta > Lepidoptera > Crambidae > Ostrinia > Ostrinia nubilalis. The sequence goes on along the minus strand of NC_087096.1, from coordinate 7,864,475 downwards.
TTGACTAATCTTTTGTTAAATGCACAATAACGTCTGCTAGTAATTATCACATTATTTTTAACTAATATCGGCCCTTTACATCACAAACAGGTTGTTTAGCTAACCTAATAAATTTTAAGGAATACTTACCACCCCCTTGCATCAATTTGTAAAATTTGCTTTCTATGTGCAGTTGTGGGTGCCTCGTTTTTATACATTCTAATTTGATAGCTACCTCCTCTCTTGTCACAATGTTGGTTCCTGGAATACAAAATACACTTTGGTTGAGAATAGATTCGTGTACAAACGTCCAATTGCAATGGGTTATGGTCTTGAAGGCAAAAATGAACCAAATTCCACATACACATAACAAGTTACACACAAAGCATTCAACTGGCCCAATTAACAAATAAAATGAGCAATGTGTGTAGGACTATCGCAGAATACCACGCTCCTGACACAAAAAGTAGATATTTCGAAACAAAAAAATCGCAGCTGGCCTACAATAGTGACCATCTTTCTTTGTTTACAATCGTCTTGGACCTTACTCACCGAGATATATGTCTCCGAAAGATCCTGAGCCAATTTTACGACCCAGTCGGTATTTATTACCGACACGAAGTTCCATTTTGATAGTTTCTAGGAGATGAAATCACAATAATATCACTGACCACCGATTCATTACAGGACGGCCATATTGCGATAGACGCAGATCTCTATTTGGGCGAACTCTGTAATTTTGGGTGGAATTTGTTATAACGCCTTGTGTATTGCAACGCCCTATGACTTGTAACTTGTGCACTTAAACTATTATTCACAAAAGCTTCGTTATTTACTTAGAATCAAGAAATTTGATAATTTATTCTAGCTACACACGCACATGAGGAATTTTTTCGACAGATCGTTCAAAAATCATGGATAGAAAATGGGAGTAATGTCATTATACGTTCCTGGCAACACCGGCACTACTATCTTTTTTTAAAAGTGTTAAGGCAGAGGATTCATGCTATTTAAGCCACACAAATTCAACTCATTGTTGATAATATTCATTGAGCATTATATGGTTGGCTGATATTAATACGGGTCTCCAGCGTGTGTTTTTCCCTACATGATAAAAAAACAGAACATATAATAATAGGCGATTTTGTTGACTGTTGATATGTTTTTGTTGATTGTGTAGAGCAAAACACACGATGAAGACCAGAGCCCCGATTACGGTAATTTTTAACGTTTCCAATCCAGACGCGCTTCATCGATTCTGCGATACGATTGGTCAGCGTAATGATCAAAACAGCGTACGTCAGCTGTTTTGACCAATCGTATCGCAGAATCGATGAAGCGTGTCTGGATTGGAGACGTTAAAAATTACCGTAATCGGGGCTCAGACTTTAAACAATATCGAGATCTTAATCTTGGTTCATCCGAAAGTCTAAAATTGTTGTGTGTATGTTGCCCTTAATAGACGTTTTATAATACTATTATTGTGATATACACATGTAGTGCGCACCAACCTTAATTTACGCCACACCGGAGCTGAGTAATAAAAAAAATCCTCTTTACACTTTTTTATTAGCACAGTGCAGTTTGTGGTTGCCAGTGTTGAGGGATTTTTAATGCTCTATTTTTATCCACATTTAGCTTTCCCGCCAAAAAGTCTTGGTTTGAAATTTTGACCTACACTACAGGTTGCCTGGATTCACCAGCTAGTCCAGGCTACTACCTACTACCTACCTGTGTTACTACCTACTACCTACCTGTGCTACTACCTACTACCTACCTGTGCTACTACCGAGCACTACTTAAATTGCGAAGTAGAGATGCTGCTATAATAAGTGGAGTCCTACCTAAGTAGTTACTTAGTTGTCGTCAGCAGTTGCCATCCACCAGAAACATTTTTCCAGGGGCAAATATGTTGCCAAATACATTTTCATAATATTACTAGTTTTCCGCCCGCGGCTTCGCCCGGGGTTTTCCTGAAAATTATTCGAATTTTTCTCGCCGTAAAAACCATCATTGGTCTTCAACAATCATTAAAAAAAAAAGAATTGGTAAAATCTGTCCAGGCGTTGTTGAGTTTTATTAAGCGCTTATCAACACATTTTGCATTTTTATATTATGTATAGACTTACCTAAAAACAAGTCGGTCAGGCGAGACTGTTTCCAACGCTTAATTATTTGATCTAATAATTAATTATACCTACCTTTAGAGAAAAGACAACCAAACTTACTCACCAACCCCACCAAGGATATTGTGCGGGGATCGAACCCGTGACCTCTGGCGTAGTAGTAACAACCAGTAGGTAGGTAATCTTTTTAAACTCATTTAATAAAAACAACGTTTAAATTGCACATTATTTATATTTTGTTATACTTAAATAACAGGAACGATAACATCAATAAAATTCTAATAACATCCACATTGTAATTGAATAATTTCTGAATTATTTGAATTCCTACTTATTAGATTTCTTATTTTATTGTACAAAATAAGTAATTGGGTATCACTTCAATTATAAACAATCTGTTACTATAAGGGAGGGTCCAAAGTTATTTTCATTATTTCTTCCTCATAAAATGTCTTACTATTGTTCTAATCACACGTATGTGTACTACTTTTTAAACTTTCTTTAACCATTTTAATAACTTGACTTATGATGTTTGTTTGAGTATATATAGATAGTAGACACAAACTACGTAATAAGTACAATAATGACCATGTACTACTTAAATAACAAACACATTTAGTTATTTAAGTTTTGCAATTCGAAAAATGTTTTATTTGAACCTCATTAGTTTTAACTTATGATGATAACGAAATGTGATGCAAAATCATGGACAGGAGGATATGAAACTTATTACAGTTTCCATTTTAATTAAAATAACACTTTAATGACCTTAGTAATAGACTGTAACAACAAATAATAAATGTCCGTCCATTTAAATCTTACGAAGGGGTAACTCAAACTTTCAAACTATGATTTTTTAAAATACCTACTACAAACTACACTGCCTAAAATATTTATGGTAACTATAAATTGAGATTTACTTAGTATTTGTATCAACATAACTTTCGTGACTTAATTTTATGAGTTAGGAATTGTCACACAATCGCTTTGATGATCAGTTTCTTTTAATTGACGATTAATAAGAAAATTACCCATTGATATCTTTTAATTCCAAGATAAAAAGTAGTAAGATACCTAAGTCATAGTACAAAAAATCTTTTACAAAAAAACAATTCTATAAAAGTAGTTTTAATAATCAAGATAGCTATTGAAAGAATTGACGGATCAGGAAAAAATATGCAGATATCTTTATTAGATACCTAAGTACCTTTGGCCTTAGAATAATAATACAAAAAAAATCTAAGGTAGTTTTATAGATAAGCTAGAAGATTATTTCGTAAAGAGCCCTGGATGATTCGAGGGATTTTTTTCAATGTAGGTATGAGAAATTATATTTAGATGGATAAAAAGACAAAAATATCAATAAGTAAGTCTAGTTTTTGATCATTATCAGTTATGTATTTTGTCATTTTTTTATACCGAGATGAATGCGTATTTTTTTAGTCAAATGGGCAGTACTATATCATTACTTCAACCAAAACGATAAAAAAGAATGACACGAGCCGAAAAAATAATAATTTAAAAGGGACTAGTTCTTAAATAAACTAAAAATAAGTAGGTGCCTAGCTCTACTTCACGACAGATTCATTATAAATGGCCAGGAGACGTACTGGTGTAAGTAAAGGAATTTGAAATAGGTAGGTTCATGGACTGACTTTAATTGACTGAAAGGATTGACTTTAATTGAAACATTATTGAAATGCCTTATTCATTCCTGATACAACTTGATGCCAATTATCTTCTATTCTAATAAATTACAATTTTACATGAGCAATGAATTTGATCCTAAATGTTGGAATGATGTAAGAAAAGGCAAGAGAAGTATCAGTACTTATGCCTGCAAAGGCAAAGTGTATGTTTCGTACGGCTCCTGCTGCTGCCTTCTTAGGCAGTTACTACTGGTTGCGGTCGCGGCGCATCCTTTCCCGGTCGCACACTGCGCAGGAGTCGATGCGGACGCGCTCTTCGCCAACACGCTGTCAGAGGCTGTCTTGCTCCGGCGTTTCTACGAGATCTTCATCATCAGAACTGTTGTTATTATTACTTTCACGCATCATCATGAATACTGGTTCGACGTTCTCATCATCGGCCGTGAATCTGGAATTTGAAAAAAGTAATGGTTTAGTTTCATCTAATAAACTCGTCCTAAAATGCGGTTAAAATATTAAATCAAAATACTTGTCATACATGTAATCCATAAAGAATTCTGGCTGGACTCAGTTTTCAGAGAATTTGAAAACCTCATAAAGGACATCATCCATTTTGGTCCAAAATCAAAAGTGCCGGCCAAAAAATAAAAGTGCTGTATTCTGATAGAATACGTCCGCCTTAGCATTTATTAATATGGCACCAAAGCTGTAGCACCACTGTGCATCGTAGTATTTGAGTTCTAAAAATATATGAAACGACTGACTTTGATCTCAAATACTACGACGCACAGTGGTGATACAGCTTTGGTGTCACAGTAACAAATGCTAAGGCGGACGTATTCTGTCAGAATACAGCACTTTTTTTTTTATTGGCCGACATTTTTGATTTTGAACAAAAAATGTATGAATCGTCGATGAATTTTAGATCTCAAATACTCGACGCACAGTGGTGCTACAGCTTTGGTGCCATAGTAACAAATGCTAAGGCGGACGTATTCTGTCAGAAGACAGCACTTATTTTTATTAGCCGACACTTTTGATTTTGAACAAAAAATGTATGAATCGTCGATGAATTTTAGATCTCAAATACTCGACGCATAGTGGTGCTACAGCTTTGGTGCCATAGTAACAAATGCTAAGGCGGACGTATTCTGTCAGAATACAGCACTTTTTTTTTATTGGCCGACACTTTTGATTTTGAACAAAAAATGTATGAATAGTCGATGACTTTTAGATCTCAAATACTCGACGCACAGTGGAGCTACGGCTTTGGTGCCATAGTAACAAATGCTAAGGCAGACGTATTCTGTCAGAATACAGCACTTTTTTTTGTTGGCCGGCACTTTTGATTTTGGACCAAAAATATATGAAACGTGGATGATGTCCTTTTAACTGAACATTTTCTTACAGTAGGTAGCTCTTAGTTAAGTAATAGAGTCTTTCTTTCTTTCTTTACTCACCGATAGCGAGGTTCTTCGCCTCTCATCGAGCACACGGCGTTCGTGAGCGCTTTCACATAATTTTTGGCAAGAGTTAGGGTTTCTATTTTGGACAAGCTTCGGTTGTCCTTTTTAACATGAGGTATAACACGCCGTAGATCCTGTAAATTAAAAAAAAAACCTTACAAAAGTGTGGCAGCGTTGACAAAAATGTATAGTCTATATTAGATTCAGATTTATATTAGATGATTTCAATTTCGCACTGTATAATTTAACACAATATTATTATGTGAACTTGTTTTTGTACATACCTCAAATGCACGATTCAGGGAATGCATTCGCATGCGTTCGCGCTCGTTGCTCTCGAGGCGGCGAATGTTCCGCTCGCGAGCGGACACAGTGCAGCGGCGGCGACGACCAGGGCCGGTGCTGCTAGTGGCTGGAGCCGTACTGGCGGCGCTGCGCCGGCTGCGGGTGACGTGCCGCGGCGACTCCTCGCTGTTGCTACTGCTCGCTGCAGGACTGCCGCAGAAATCTGCAATAGGGAATATGCAAGGCTTTTTATTTCTCATATTTCAGTAGTTAAATCATTATCAAATCATTCAGTGCTTTTCTGTAATACAATTCTCAAAATATCAAAATCTACACATTAGAAATCTCGTCACGTCTGATATACAATAGTCGCTCGCTTTTTATAAAAAAGAGATTTTCAACGACTGTAAAAAGTGTTTTAAAAACGAAATATTTTAAAACGTAGGCAACTGAAATTTAGTTCAGAGCCAATGAGGCATCAGATCTAGGTAAAATCGAATAAATGAATAAAATATTGCACATTGCCCGCAAACGTTGACTTCAATCAAAATGTACTGGGTGTAAACAAAACAACATAAGATCCGCAAAAACTTGACTAAGTAAGTAAAAACGTACATTCAAAGTAGTAAATAATAGTTAATTACTAAACACATTCACTAAGTAAAAAAATCGCTGAATTGTTGCAGTTGCGGACACAGCATGCTTATTACATTGAGGACTGAAAAAGAAACAAATAAAAGCTTTGGGCTTTCAGTTTGAAGAAAAAACCAATTTAATATCGAATTCGCCACAGCCTCTGGGTGTACTGTAATTTTTGGGCAACTCTGTCACACCCTGTGCGCTGAATTCAGTTCGTTAAGTTCTTAACGAGTCGTTAGTAACAGTAAAAGTTCGATAGTCGTCATTCTCAGCATCTTCGACACGAATCTTAAGCAACGAGGGACCGCTCACGACGCGAAGCGAGAACGGAGCGTTTAATTTTATGCAACAAGTTGCTGCTTCGAAACCGCGGTTACGTGACGCGAGAGCACGCTTGATAAACCATTTTTGCGTAAGCGCGAGTGCAGACAGACTAATCGATTAGGCGCACGGCTATGGACGATTTGTAATGCCCTTATCTGCTTCGTGCTTTAAGATGATTTTAAATAATAATAACTATTTTTAATCACGTTCGGCACGAGTTGGTTTGGATATGAATGAAGTTTACTGCTAGATAACATTTTACACAATAAGAGATTCATGATTTTAATTACTGAGCGAATGCATGCATGATATCCCTACTTAAATTCATCATATGATGAATGTCTCGGCTTATAAGCATTTGGTGGCGATTTTTCTGTATTTTATATTTACCTACGACATCGACTATGAGGAACTTATAAATCAAGGATAATTTTTTATTTTTGGATTTTCCAAAGATGTCTATCTTTATAAATCTTTCCCTATACCTCTACATTCAACAACGGCTTCAAAAGAAACGAAGTTTCTTGCTCTACTTACCTCCAGCATTTTCTATTTTCACATCCACGTCAACGTCAACCTTGTTAACGTAGTATTCTGAGGGCTCGTCGTAATATAGCATTAACTTGCCCGGAGATTCAGCTTCTGACCCCCCACCGCCTTCAGCACTGGCCCACTGAGGCATTTTCTGATCTGAAAACAAAAAAAATATTTAACTCACAGTTCACATTAAAATACGCGTTTTAGGACGCGTTAATGTTTTGCACCGAAACACTGGTATCTTCAGAATAAATAGTTAGGACAGTATGAACCATGTCAGGCACAACAAAATTAGAGGAAAGGAGGACGCAGCATCAAATAAGTATTTTGCGAGTATTAAATGAAGAAAAATCATCCATGTTTTGTCTTGAGTCCGCTCACAAAACGTCTCTACATGAAAAGTTTTCCAAATAATTAATAGTTTATGAAAATAAACTATGAATCTAAGTCTATGATCAAGTATAGCCGGTAACACAAATTGTTTCAAAATCATTTAACACTACTTGCCTAACCAGTCGGTGCGGTATAATTTGTAATTAACTTTTACTTCATAGTTGAGCAGAAAGGCAGAAATAGAACACTGCACCAGTGACAATTTAAAGTCAAAGCTACTTTGTTGTAGCAACTTCAATTTAGAGAAATCGAGTTGATCCCAAGTAAAAACTGTACTTAGATTAGAGGTAAATAAATAGATGAGAAGTACTTATATCTAGACGAATCGTTAAAACATAAATGTAGAGTGAGAGATCCTGAAATTTTATGCTGGAAAAGTGGTAATAATAGTTTTTTATTTACTGTTTACTTTTCACATACTAGGTATATCAATGGCAAGTCCTTAAATAATTGTGGGATGTAATGTTTATATCTTTTACAGGCAGTAATTTCTATCGAAAATAATTAAATAATGTAGTTACCAAAAGTTACTTAACTAGGTACTTAAGATTGTGAGATAGAAGTCTTTTTTACTCTCGATTCAGGGATAATCAACTACTAAACCCGTAGAAATAAATAAAATACTGAGTACGTACTTAAAAACTTAATGCACATTATCTTTTCGATTACCTTGATCTTCAAACATTTCAAAATGCATAGGTATATTTTAACTTCACTTGAAAACCGTATAAAAATCGTTACATTAAAATTAAAATTCATGGTTAAAACAACATGTGATGAATTTAACGTTAGTTTGATAGGCGTGTCGGGAAACTAATGAAATACGTAGACCTGAACAAACCGTGTTTTATACTTTTCAGGAGTAATACCGAATGTTATTATTCAATATTTTATTACTTACCTACATTTGAATTAGCTGATGTTGCATTTCAGTTAACAACAACTGCGTGAAAATGCAACGATCAATATTACTATATTAGCAGTTACACATGCTGAAATCAAGTGTATTACCTATTTTATTCGTAATAACAACAACACTACAAATTATAATTTAGTATGTAATCAATATGTAATATGTAGTTTGACTAATTAATTACGTTGCTTCCCAAGCCTACCAAATAAATAGCATTTAATTATATTACTAAATCAGTTAAAAACATGTCTTCTTTAATTGTTGTAACTAACATGTACGAGCAACTAAGATAATAGAGTTGAAACTTGGGCGCCATTGGGTCGGCAAGTGACAGCGGCGGGCGCCCACTCGGCGATCCCTGCCGCTCACTTATGAATCCGTCTCAATATTTAATATAGCCCTTGTGATGAGCTCTAACAAACAATTAACATCAATTTAGGCCATCGACGATAAAATGTTTTCAAAGCTACGAATATCCTGAAAGCTTCGGAGCCATACTACGACACTTATCACGCACGGATAAAGTGCTACGGCCACTTGCCACGTCACCGTATTCGTAGCACGCGTTGCTACGAATGATGAAACTCGATTTACAAAATTAGATAGGTACTTAATTGTTAAGATAACCTGCTGTTAACCTTGCTCAAATGAAATATGCATTCTAATATAATTGTATGTAAGTCTGTCAGTCTTCGCCTAACGTTTTGTTTGTTTTTTTTAAAACAAACAAAAATACAAAAAATATCGTTTCATTTTCAACGAATCAAATGAGGAACTAATTTATGTAGTCAAAAATGTCGTGAAATCAACAAAACCGTGTTTGTGCCCAACAACCGAGTGCAACTGTTGTAAGTGGGCCAGCCCGCACGTGTTTAATTATTCATTTTCGCGCAGGACTCCGCCTTAGCATTCAGTGTGCAATGTCGCCGGTTTCGAGTCTGGCAGTTTCTATTAGGATCATTTATAAAACATTCTGTTACTTAGTCTTACTTGTATAAATCCAAGAAAATAAGTTTGTTATGTAAAATTTATAGATCTCATCATCATTTCAGCCATAGGACGTCCACTGCTGTGCACTGCAGTGAACATAGGCCTCCCCCAATGTTTTCCATGTTGATCGATTGGTAACGGCTCTTTCTCGGAAAAAAGAAAACCCAAACTCCGAAGAAGAAAATAAATCTTAAAATCGTAGCTTTTGTTTGTACACCAAAATAGTAATAATTTAGGAACTCAGACATGATGAATACTGCGACATTTCAGAATTTTAGTTTATACTAGCGGCCGCCCGCGACTTCGTACGCGTGGATCCCGTTTTACCCCCTTCATCTATCTTACGCGGTTTAGATTTTTTCATAAAAGTGTTTTTTCCCGCTAACTCCTGTTCCCGTGGGAGTTTTGCAATATCCTGTTGTAACTAAGCTTTAAGTTTACTAAGATACCTGCATGCCAAATTTCAAGCGTCTAACTTAAGCGATTTAGATTTTTTCATACAAATGTTTTTTCCCGCTAACTCCCGTTCCCGTAGGAATTTTGCAATATCCTGTTGTAACTACTAAGCTTTAAGTTTACTAAGATACCTGCATGCCAAATTTCAAGCGTCTAACTTAAGTGGTTTAGATTTTTCACACATAAGGATTTTCCCGCTAATTCCCGTTCCCCTGGGAATTCCTAAGTATACTATAACCTGCCCAGGAGTATGAAGAATAATTGTACCAAGTTTCGTTAAAATCCGTCGAGTAGTTTTTATTTCTATAAGGAGCATACAGACAGACAGACAGACAGACAGACAAAAATTTTACTGATTGCATTTTTGGCATCAGTATCGATAACTAATCACCCCCTGATAGTTATTTTGAAAATATATTTCATGTACAGAATTGACCTCTCTACAGATCTATTATACCTAAGTATAGATGTATGCCTGAAGCAAATATTAGTTCGACTAGTTTGCACGTGCTGAAATGTCAGCCGTGAATTACAACATCAAGTAATTTGAAATTGGTAATGCTGTATATGTTTATGGTAATATTTTTAGGCCTAAAACAATCTTAATCAAATGATTGATTTAAGTGCATTTATGCAAATAACATATCGCGTTTAATGCACAAGCTCTACAGTCGAATTGATTACCGTCATCAGAGTCAGCATAGGTTGACTGGATAATAAATAGTAGTTACATAACTATTCGATTATGTATTACCTAAAAGTAGTAAAGGTACACCGGACATAATCATCCTCATCAGGTAATTTAGCCCCCACTGCAGGAGTACCTCCTTCTCTAAACTAGAAGCAAATGGAAAACTTTCCCTACACTGCAGAATAAGTAGGTACTTTCATCTTGTCGTATATTTGGTCTATACGACTATGATTAACTGGATTTGATCACCCAGGTGATCAAATACCCTCAAGTTCGCCTTTTACGACCCACGGTAGAGTCAAGTGTGAGAGTGGTCCAATATCTACTCCACAACCAGAATTTATTATTATTCATATTATATTCGTAAAATAAGCACCTGTGTTTTTCTTTTTCCGGATGTTTTGTAGAGCGGTTTGGTTAACGTCATCGACTTTCGCGCATTTATCGCGGGTAGCGTGCTTGGCGCACGTGTGTTCGGATTAAATCACTTTTGTTTGTTGACAAGTTCGTTGTAACCTAATAAGAAATCTTAATAACGTATAAGAGAGACGCCTTTTAGTCTCTGTCAGTAGTTCCAATCCAAAATTTTAAAAATACTTTATTATAATACTGTATTGGTCATAAATGAGTGAATAGAAATGTTCACATCATGAAAAGCTTAAAATAATATCCTGTAATAATCTTAGAAGACAATGAACATACATTTAAAGAAGGCAGTTAAATCCAATTGAGCCCGTATAACCCTGTAATGTAGTGTGAAAGTGCTGTATAAATTGATACCATATTTTTAAACTTCAATAATACTTCGTCCAAGAAGAGCCAAGGCAAGGCTAAACGGCTTTCAATAACAATAAAATTATTCCAATGCAGACTTGATGGTTTTAAAAAAAGCAATATACTTAATAAGTATTTGCGTTCGTTGATTTACGTCAGTTTCAGCTCTACACCTGTTTTAATATAATTACAATGTACGCTTTATTGTGCTGTGGTGTATCGTGAGTATAATATACATACCTTCAAAGTAAATATTTAAAGCATAAATAGGTATTGCGTCGGACGTTTATCTCTACTTTTTATTTGTATTTTGGAATTAAACTCGTATATACCTACCTATTTTGTAAGTACTTGCATATTGGTTTTATTATTTTCAAGTAAGTACGTGCGGTGCAAATAATATTAGCCAAGGTGATCTGTGAAACTACTATAAATATGAATTTATAAGGCATTAACTTTATAAATCCTTATACATTTTGGAGAATACTTATTGTAAGTTTAAATAAGTATTAAATAAGAAACTGCAGGCTACCTTCGAAGGTTAGACTACTACTGATTTGACCAATGGGCAGTTTGGTTTTAATTTTATGCAAGTTGCTACAGTGACATTGAACGCTATATCAACAGGTTTACAATCGCGATCATACATTGACATTTGCGTGACATTTCCAGCGGTAATGTCAGTAGCGCCGCGTCACGCAAGTTTTGTGCGTCCGCGCACAACGCACGGATATTGCTACGTCACTTGTACAAGTATCGAAGTTACGATACCTAAGCAAGATATCACCCGTCTCTATCACTCGGTAAAGGCCTAACAGAGATGCTGTGGCATATTAAGCTCAACTTAAGTCTGGTGAGAGGATTTGGGCTGGACGGTGTGGCCTTCATACGAGCACTTTCACCTTGCCTGCCACTGTTACCCCACTTACGTTTATCGCTCCTATTGTTGCTCTTATTATTGCATAAATTTATCATTTTACGATACAAGTTTTAATAGCCTTGTGAATAGGAGATGATTCAGAACTATCAGTTTTATTGGTTCTTGCTGCTACGTACGCGGATGAGGTTCTTGCTTAGATAGAGGTGAATATCAAGATAATTACTGGCATTATGTAGAAAGCTAAGAAACTTACTTTAATAAGAATATGTAGATATTTTAGCCTAATAATGTTTATTACATCTGATTATCTAATTTGGCGAGTTGCTTTATCTATTCATATATTCTGACAAAGAATGTTTAAGTGAAAGTTGTTCTTATTACGCTCGCTTATAAGTGACTATGTATTCTTACGATACGCGGTGCCCGTACGCATGTGAATGCATGGACGTGAGTATCAATGTGCTATAATTTAAGTACACGCAAGCTGTTTTGAATGTCGCTGACAATACTTAGGTATCAGCTGGGTAAACATTAAACAATTCGATTTAATTGTGGCCGTCCGTTTGGTTTGTGCTCAAAGGCTCTGCATTAACCACGTTTGTGTGATTTTTATAAGATATTTAGACCAATAAATCATGAGAACTAATGTTAATCATTAAATTATCATGTACAGTCAGAGGTTCACAGGCTTAGTTAGAATGATTATGAATCGGTATTGCTTGTTTGAGCTACCCAGTTACCTAGATTACCTTTAAGTAGGTAGATGTAGTGACTGCAGTATTGAACCTGTTTCCACGAAAACTGGGCGAGCTCAGTGCAAAACTCCCCGGGATGCCCGGGAGATGTAAACGCATCCTGGAATTTACACCCGTAACGTTTTGCAGAATTGTTGATACAAATTTCAACATGGAAACTCTATTTTCTACTCTGTTGACCCAATTTTGTTGTAAAATGTAATAACAGTCTTTATGAATGCTAAATGTAGGCACTATGTTATTTATTTTTATTTGGAACTAAATCTTCTATCGACCTCCATCACAGTGATCTAAGATAGAGCGCTATGCTCTATCTTGTTGACTTACTTAGTATAAATCTCATCACACGAGGCCTAGGCCCAGTTTAAAGGTTTATTTTCATAATAAATAAACATAATTTTGTTGTCTTAGACAAGTAAATTCAATATAACTATTAAATTGTACATATTTTTTATCGACTCTACACTTGACATTGCAATTAATTGCACTTAGTAAACTCTAATCGCACTATTAATACAAGTGTAAACTTGCCTGATAGATGGAGCTTAAAAACTGGTTTGACACTATTCTACTTCATTAATAACTACTTTTATTAAGATACTTTAAACTTGATGTTTTTCTTACACGTTTTTTTGTATCTAAGCATATAATCGTGAAACGTTAATAATAGTTATTCTTTTTATTCATTTATTACATTTTATTATGTTTAAACGTGTGTCATAAACCAATGTTCAATTTGGTATTTGTCGGTGGTTATTTAAAAATAAATTTGAGTACCTAACTAAGTTTTTCTTTAATTTTCACACGTAGTGCAAAGAAATAGAAAAAGAAGATCAATAATACAACTGCAAGGACAATGAATGATTCGCTGTGCAACTATTAGTGACAAGTTACTTTATGTGTCTTGGGTATTTTCGAACATCTTATCATAAGATTAATTTTTCCCCTGACAACTGATTTACTTAAAATAAATGTAGTAATAACCCATCCATTTCAAAAGTATTTTAAATCTACCGCAGAATACGAGCTACATTTATATTAAAAGTGAAGGTTTGACTTTCGCTGACGTTCTCAACACTATTCGTCGTCGGTTTGTTTTTTTACAATCCATTTAAGCACTTTCTATAACTAACGATAGCACCATTGATTTAAAATAGGTCGCTATTTTGAATTCGTTTTATATTTTGTTCATTCACCAGCTATATAACAGTTACATAAAATCTTGTAAAAACTTAAAAATAAACCGTACCTAACAGTCATATACATTAATAATTGTAGAGATATACTGTAAATACTCTTCAGTATTTTATTTTAAACTCTATATTTTAAGTTGTTAGTAGAATAAGGTGTAAGTACCTACTATGTTTTGTATAACATTCTACCATTTAGATCAGCTAGCACTAGAGTCTAAGATAGGCCGCGATTGGTTATTAGGAATACATTATATAATACCTGCCAGATAATTTGCTTATTTATGAACTAATATGCAGTATATTACTAAATAGTATATAACCAAAAGTGGCCGCGACCTGACTACTTATCTACAAAACAATAATAAATGATAATGAGTATTAATGAGCGTAAGGACTTCCTGCCCATAATACCCGCTTAATGAAATTCAAAGTTATAAAATACCAATTATTGTATTCCAGCCTTCATAATAGTAGTTTCAGTTCAAACCTCCTTCCAACCTAAGCCTAGTTAAGTATGTAGATGTAAAACGGATTACAGCTACAGAATTAGCTCTACAATTGGAATCCTAAATGTCATCAATATGACAGTATCAGATGATTAGGGTTCCAATCGTAGAGTTATTTATGAAAGTCTAAAAACCTTTATACTTGTTGGTTCATTTGGGTTATGAGGGATTATAAGACGCTTGTGAACTATTAGGTACAACATTGTAGTTGTCTCATAGAGAAAACAACGAAGATTATCGCATTTATTAATAAACAAAATGTTTTCGAACGTGAAAATAATATTTATCATTAAAAACTTGTTATACATAAACTTGGTTGTCTACCAACATACTCGCGAGCAAATTGTATTGATTTATTGCATGCATTTTAAAAATTGATAACATTTATCGCTCCATTCTTTGGTATCGATGTTTGACTTTGTAAATATCAGCGAACTAAGTACGAATTTGTTGTTCACATGCACTATTATTAAACAATTACATACTATTATACAATGATTACAACATGTGAGTTGGATGAATTTATAAACATTTAGTCAATAGATATTTTTAATACCAAGCATTTTAAAAGTTTAATGTTTAAAATTACACTTTTAGAGAGTTAAGTATTTATAATTTGCAAGGACTTACTTACCTAATCCTATATTGGTCATTGAGAATCTCCAGCATCAATCCTTCCACCTCTCACAACAAGATTAACACATTTTCTCACACTTATCATTAATTAAGTTACTCAAATAAATAAAACTTAATAAATCACCCGATGATATTTTAAAGTAGAATTTGCCAAAGAATTTGCCTTTCACTTAGCATTCGGAACTGACACGTAGAGCGAGTTAAATTAAATTCGGGTTGTGTAGCAGAACTTACCTGGCAATGCTACAATGTTGCAAGCCGAAATTCACAGTGTTATCATAGTTTATGAAATTTGTGGTAGTTGATGATTATTTTTCGGGTCGTGTTGGCTTCGGATGGCAGCGCCGAGCGCTTGCACTCGCGGCGACCACTCGGCTCGGAGTGAGGCTGGCGCGATTACCGTCGAGCCCTCGCGAGGCTGTGCTTTGTTTTCCATGAAAAACAAATACAAACAGCTTAGTTACTGAAGTCGCGGCAATTTTCAGAGCTGAAAAGGAGACTTCAGGTGTAAATTGTAATCTATTCTGATTTTGTTATATTTTATTATGATAGATTCCATAACTCTATCTTAAAATAAATAGTCACTTTCATTAAGCTTTGGATTATTGTGATATACATATGTAATTGTACTTATTTTTTATTTTACACTCGGATGTTATGAATTCATGATCTTTAAATTTTAACTCTCTGAGAGTTATAGCCATAGCTGGGCACCGTTAATCAAATAGTTAACTTTGTTAATCGTTAAACCGTTACTAAAAAAATTAACTTCGTTAAACGTTAAAACGTTACATTTCGGAAGATTTAACGCAAGTTAACGTTAATCGTTAATCCGTTTAACACGTGACAATAAAACGAATAGTTGTATGCAAGGTTCAAATAATTTCGAAAGGATCGGAATTTTTCGGAATTTATTCCTCTTTTATGAATGCGCTACAAGCATTCGAAATTATTTGAACCTTGCATATGTACAATTATTTTTTTGGTTTTAGTAAAACTGCATTTCAGAATAAAAGCTTGTTTTTAAAAAAAGGTTTTTTAATTATAATTTTATTACACTTTTTAGTTGTATCTCAACTCAATCTCAGAGCCTTGGTACAATAACAATACAATTTAGCACCAAAGTGCTCGAAAAGACAAATCCAACAAACCCAAACTCGATAAGTTTCCACCGTTTCGTTTAAGGAATTCCTATGGCCACCTCCTGACTCCATCATCAGGACCCTGGACGTCATCTAGTACTAAAGTGCTAGAAAAGACAAATCCGACGAACCCAAATTCGATGCGATTCCGCCGTTTCATTTAGGAGTTTCTATGACCACCTCCTGACTCCATCATTAGACCAGCTCAATGGTACAAAATAACATTGCATTGTCATCGTACTTACATGAGTATACTAAATTTCAGCTCAATCGGTTGAGGAGAACTGGTCTTAAATGGCAATGCCAGATTTTGTATGGAAGGTAAGAAATTGCAACAAATTAATAGTGACGTCTTTTTTATTGCGCTGATTCTGCTCCACACTGATGGCTAGAGCCTATAATGGATGGTATTGTTTGTTTACACATACAATGTCACTATTTTGTTGCAATTTCTTACAAAACTTGCGCGCAGAAAGCAAATCTAGTATGTAAAATCATCAAACTTCTAATGCTCGTAACTCAGTTCAGACTGAGTTTAGAGGTATACATGTCATAGTAAGTTTGGTTTATTACACTATTTTGTAATCAAAAAATAAGGTTTGGTCGATGGCCGCGCGAAAAAAAAGACGCCAATTTCCGGCATTCTTTTATTTACAAATAAAAAAACTGCATTTTTTATATCGTTGCGTTAGTGATCTGGTTACAAAAACTATTGTTTTGGGTCCTGGAAGTTCTGGAAGCCCAAACGTACCTACTTGTCAGAACGCGTTTTTCAGCGTGCCTGCTGTATCTTTTTGGTAAATAGTAGGGGTACTGGATTAACGATTAACGGACATAGGATAATTTAACGGAAGTTAACGAGTCCGTTAACATTTTTTAAAGTTAACTTAATAGTTAATCCGTTAATAGAAATGTTAACTTCGTTAATTAACGATTAACGGATTAACGAGTTAATGCCCAGCTATGGTTATATCTATATATTCACATCAAAGGGGATTACGTTCATCAAAATTATTTCAAGATTATAATTTGAATCGTTACATAGCAATAATATAAAACGACGTTTCATTAATTACGCAAATAACAGATGTCGTATAGTTAATAGTAATTTGTTTACTGAAAAATGAGTTATGTAAGAATTACATAATTTATAATTTAGTGCTTAGTAGCTTCAGACTCAAAACTTTCAGATGGGTGCTAAAACTGGAAACAAATAAAATAGGGATCAATTCCAATGCAAAAAATTCTCAGTAAATTGAGAAGCCTCTTCGCATAATTTTTATTACTTTCCTATGCTACTAGTTCTTGAAAATCCATCAGCAAAACACAGGACTGAGATATGATACCTAGAGGTAATCCTTTCTTTTCATGCCATACTATTGCGTCACAGTTGACCTATAAATAAAGTAACAATCTTGTAAGCGTGGGTTGAATCAGTTGAATGGATAATACGAGTATACATAATAATATGTGAGATACGACAATGAGCAAAAATTAGCAAACTATTGTTTGCTTTTAGTTAGACAGTCCTTTGAAAAATACTTGCCTGAAAACAAATGAGGTTTTTGTCAACAGTTCGGCAAGCAACAGGTACTGCTTGTAGTACGAGTATTATAAGACGCTCTACTACCTGTTGCGTTTAACAACGAAGTAATGTAGCATTGTAATCCCTCTACAAAAACTCTTATTTCAGGCGACTGTATGGTTTCATAACTTATGGCCTTGTGAACTGAAAAGCTCATACCCAAGGCTTGAATCAAATACGAATCAAGTAACGGTGCAAAAATTGTAAGTTATTCGTACTATGTTTTTATTTATTTTTGACTCAGCGCTGTTGAGTCTTAAACTATGCAAAGCTTGTACCTACTTACTATAGGTACGAATCAACGCTTATAAAATAATTAATTAATAACTTTTTCCATTCATACAATTAGGTACCTACTTATTACAAAATAATAATTATAAGTAACCTCGGAGAAAGCGCAGCACACCCCTGAGCTGGCAGACGCCAATGTTGCCCCTCAGTCCGGTCTATACGACCCATGACGCCAGGGGGGGCCCATTTAGTCGCTGGCTAGTCACCGCCTGCCATTTTTTCAGTCCGAGACTATGAACCAGGCAGGTGACCCGTAGTCTCCATCCATAGCCCAGTAACCAGTCCCTCCATCCTTCATCCATAACCCTAGTCCGTTCTCTAATAACTGCAATAGCTCCACAATAGATCGACAATAGGTATGTAGTATACCGTAGAGACCGCCAGAGTTCATCTAACACAAAAAAAGATGGCGGTGGTGTAATGCTGGCAATTTCTCGCGAAATATCCTCAAAGCGCGAAGCAAATTGGGAATCAGACTTGGAGGATCTCTGGGTTACAATACAAGTAAAAGTTAATGACGTAATAAAAAAGATCTCTATTTGCGTTGTATATCTTCCTCCTCCAGTCAAAATAGAGTCTATATCACGTTTCCTTGATAATGTTGAAAGAATAATGAATTACTGCGATGATCTTGTATTTCTTGGGGACTTCAACCTTGGATTTATTCAGTGGGAGCCTAAGCAGAGTCACCCTCAAATGTTTCCAACCAATTATAACAACCCTTTGGGCTATAAAATGGTCGACTTTATTTCCTGTAACAATCTTTATCAATTGAATTGTATAAGAAACGACGATGGAAAATATCTCGATCTCATTTTGTGTAATTTTCAGAATGCTTCTGTGTCGGGTCCTTTATGCAGCCTGAGCAAGTGTAACAGATACCACCCTAGTTTATTATTGATATTATACAACGATAGTATTAATTATTTGCGACCAAAGACAGATACTAGGTATAATTACTATAAGGCAGATTACGAAGCGATTTTTCTGAAACTGAAGTCTATTGATTGGATCAGTGAACTTACTTGTTGCGCGGATGTTGATGAAATGGTAGCGAAGCTTTACAAGTACTTAAATAATGCCATTGAGGAGTTTGTGCCGAGAAAAAGACCTACAAGGCCTGGTTATCCGTGCTGGTTTAATACATCTCTTATTAAAATGCTATCTGAAAAAAATAAAATTCGCAAAAGATATCTTAAATTTGGAAACCCGCGTGATAAGCTAGAATTCGAACTTCTTCGAAGACGATCTCACAAGCTTCACAACACATGTCTTCGAGACTACAAAAACTTAATACAATCACACATGCATATTAATCCAAAGGCTTTTTGGAGTTATGTTAAGAGCAAAAGGGGTGGCCTCTCAACAATACCTACAAATATGGAGTTAAATGGTGCAATTGCACAATCTGGTGCCGATGTAGCCAACTTTTTTGCTCAGCACTTCTGTTCTGTTTATTCAGAACCGGTGCCTTCACCAACTGTCGATCCCTCTGCCCTCGGTTATGAATTGCCCTTGAACGATAAACATATCGCTTCACTAAGCTTTACTGAGAGACAAGTACTCAATGCGATTAAAAAGTTGGACGCATTCAAAGGGGCTGGCCCAGACGCTATACCTCCCCTATTCATCAAGCTCTGTGGCCCTGCTCTAGCATTGCCACTGTCAATTTATCTTTAACTGCTCGCTTCGAACAGGTGTTTTCCCCAGTACATGGAAGGAGGCCCGAGTCATACCAGTCTTCAAAAAAGGTCGGCAAGACGATATTAAGAACTATCGTCATATCTCAATACTCTCATGTTTCCCAAAGATATTCGAGTCTGTGCTATGTCCAATCGTGTCAGCCTTTGTCGATGACATGCTATCGGATCATCAGCATGGTTTCCGGGCTGGTCGTTCTACACTGACGAACCTCATACCTTTTATATCCGATCTATGTGAGGAAGTAGATAGAGGCTCCCAAGTAGATGCAGTATACACTGATTTTAGCAGCGCATTTGATAAGGTCGATCATAGGCTTCTCTTAAAAAAACTGAGTGTACTTGGTGTGAGTGGTTCTCTGCTGAACTGGTTTAGGTCATACTTGACACACAGGCACCAACGTGTTGCAGTTAATGGCTATGACTCGGACACATATCTGTCTAAGTCTGGAGTTCCCCAGGGTTCACACCTGGGCCCGGTCCTCTTCTTAATTTTTATCAACGACCTAACAGCTCAAATCAAACATTGCAAAATATCCATGTTCGCCGATGATCTTAAGGTTTACAGAACTGTTGGGTCCCTTGCTGACTCCAACCTTATACAAATAGATCTAAACAAAATAAAAGATTGGTGTGACGCCAACAATATGACCCTGAATCCTACTAAATGCTTTCACATTAAGTATGCCAGAAAAAGAAAGGCGCTTGCTACCACCTATAGGATCGATAACGTAGTACTTGGTGAAGTTGGGGAAATTCGGGATCTGGGCGTTGTCATCGATAGCAAGTTAACTTTTATCTCTCATGTTGATAAGGCGGTCACTAAGGCTGCCCGTATGCTTGGCTTTCTAAAACGAAATAGTAAAGGTTTTAAGCAGAGCACTAAAATCATCCTCTATAATGCACTGGTGCGCAGTAACCTAGAGTATGCTTCCACATCGTGGAATCCATACTACGCCATACACTCTCAGAGGGTGGAAAGTGTTCAGCGAGCTTTCACCAGACATCTTGCCTTCTGCTCTAGCGAATTTTCCCATAGAGCTCCCTATACACAGCGCCTCGACAAGCTCAAAATGTCTTCTCTCAGCGACCGTAGACTTCTTTTAAGCATGTGTTTTTTGCACAAACTTAGCTTACCCTTAAGTGACATATATATCAGAAATGTTATGTTCATAAATGTTAATCATAAGAGTATAATATATATGTTGTTGGTATGCCATATAAATAAATAAATAAATAAATAAATAAATAAAGCTCCTGTGCACAGGCTGGGGTTGGTCTCTGGCTACATCCCATGATATAGTCAGAGACTAGATCCAGCATGTGCACCACTTTCACTTTTGTCGATTATTTTGCGCTTAAAACGGCCTCTACGTGTTGGATCTGTATCCCCACGCAAGCCTTATAAAGGACCGGGCCACTTTTGACCCGTGAGCTCCAAAGCGTACAAACATAATAATAATAGCTCCTGTGCACAGGCTGGGGATGGTCTCTGGCTACATCCCATGATATAGTCAGAGGCTAGATCCAGCATGTGCACCACTTTCACTTTTGTCGATTATTTTACGCTTAAAACGGCCTCTACGTGTTGGATCTGTATCCCCACGCAAGCCTTATAAAGGACCGGGCCACTTTTGACCCGTGAGCTCCAAAGCGTACAAACATAATAATAATAATAAATCTTTGGACAATTTCACACAGCGCCAGCTAGCCCCAAAGTAAGCAACTTAATGCGTGTGTTATGGGTGCTAGCTTAACGGATATACTACTTATATACTTTTTTTTTTAAATACATAAATATTATACATAGTCACACCCAGACCCGTCACAGAAATTAAAATTCATCATTTCAATTTCTGCCCGGCCGGGAATCGAACCCGGGACCTCTCGGCATAGTAGTCCGTTCTGAACTTCTACACCAAACGGCCGACAGTACTCAGACGTCCTCAGAATGAAAAGAACAAAATGTGTGTTTTGTGCGGTAATTGAAACAGCATCCTGTCCTGTTGCGTAAGTACCTACGGGACACTCGAACCACCAGGCATGGAGACTGTTAAACTTATCAAATTATGAACGGTAAATTCCTTATTTTTATTGAATTGAAGTTTTTCATTTTTGACGTCTTTTAGATTGTAAACAAGCGTATGAAAAAATTTACGAAAGAAATCATAATTTCTTCTATTTCGCGTCTTAAAATAATTACTAATTTCATAATTCATTTATTTGTTATTTGTAATCGATTATATCGGTCGAGCAAGGTTGTGTATTTCATGAAAAAACTATAAATTGAAATACAAAATAGTACAAGTAACCACCTCACGCCTGCATTGTGGCGTAGTGATTAGAAAAAGACTCTATCCTCCTGACCAGAAGCTCATTCATAAGGAAGCAAATGTAAGGACCATCTGGTTGATTAAATAGCATAAAAGAATAGATTTTAGATCATGATATCTCTGAAAAAGGAACTTTAAACTGAGTAATATTATTTATTTTTCACCCTACTGGTTTTGTTTAACGAACGGCAGCTATCGCAAAATTTATCAATAATACTCTATCTACTGTAAAGGGCTTAACTTTTGAACACTCTCCCGATAATTTGCTTATCACGCTACAGAAAAAACGTCCATATACATTTAGTGACGTCAACAGAGTAAATACCAAATTGATCGAACACATTGTCTGTCACCCGTTAACGCCCAGCCGCCCTCTGTACCTACCCACGCGTTAGAGGCGACACGAAGTCGCCATGGATTATGGACGGAATATATACATTAGGTGTTAGAACATGACCTTGTCAGCTTAGTCTAGGAGCTCGTGGTCCCTCGGGATAGCGATTTTCTTTAAAAGTTGGCAGGTTTTCAGTGATGATGACCCTTAAAGATAAAGTAATACAATATTCGTAGTAGTTAAGTACTTTTTTTAAAATAACCACTACGAGTTTGAATTTTCACATAAGAGCTCATGCACACTACGTTTTTTTCAGGTTTCAAGCGAAGTCGACGATTGTTTTACGATCGCGCGTTTAATTGCTTTGCTGGGTAGTAACATTGTTTGCTTTAACATCGCGTGCATAGCGCGTTTTAAGTCGTGAAACACGTGTCGACGGCGCCTGAAAAATTCGCGGTGTGCATAGGCCCTTAATTCACACATTGTAAAGCCAAAAAAACCAAGCAACTGAAATGTTAATAAAGGTTTTAAAATAAGTTTTAATTATAAATCCAAAGCTTAGGGACAATAATCTTGATTAATAATAGAATATAATTATCTTCTTCATATTCTATTGTAGGTAACAAACTAAAATGTTAAGTCTAACTTAACTCCAAAGAGTTTCTAACCATAAAGAAAGAAATATCATTAAGTACTCTGTCAGAGGGTTCACGAGCTCCGAGTCTATACATTAAAGTCTACTCTTAACAAAGGATTCTTGTCTTAGGCAGAGTTGCCCCAATTTACTTTAACCGTAACTATAACAATAACCGGTGCTTTTTGTATGGAGTTTGACAGATTTTTGACGTTAGTCAAAGTTAAAGTAAGATGGTAACTCAGCCTGAAAGTGTTACTATTAAAAGTTTAGTAACATTCATGGCAGAAATTACATTTATTCACAACTCATAATTAAATACTTTTAGGCTCGAAAAATGGAGGTCAATGAAGCCTTCCTTCCTATCGCTATTTAAAAATTGTAATTAGTTTCTTTGTTACTTTTGTTAGTGGTCTTTGGTTATTAATATTGCTTCAGTTAGATTTTATTAATTTCTTATCACAGATCCCAAAATAATCGCAATAATTTATTAGCGGTCTCTGTGACCGCACGTAGGTGGTTAAAGGACAGAAATAGGTGCTAGGTGGTTAAGGGTTAAACAAAAACTACCTTTTTAAATAAAATTTCAGGTAGGACTTACCTATAAAAAAAATATATTAAACAAATTATTTAAAAAAAATCTTGTATAATTATTTAAAAATAAGCCTAATTGAATTAACCAAAACTTTGAATTACCTACTTCGTAAGTTTGATACGAAACTTTGGGTTGCTTGCTAGCAACGACTGCAGAAAAGAAATGTTTGCTACTTTTATTGCTTCAGGTGTGACTTTTTTACTTTATTAGATTTATGTAAAAACAACTTAGTACGCAGAGCCTCCTGCCTCTGCCTGACACAAGACTCTCAGTGTGCCATTTTACCCTAACTTTGGTCCACCAGATATTACGCAACGTTGTCACCCCGCCTAGAGAAAGCTACTCTACATTTTCTGAGTCGCAGCCTCCACTTCAGGATTTATTTACCCCAGTATTTTCTTAATATAAAACTACTTCAAAATAAAGGTACCTAGATAAAGCATCACAGTAGACATCATGACTATTGTAATATCATCAATTTACTCAACTGGCTCTTTTTGTTTGAAACTAAGTTAAGTATTGCAGTAAGTAGATTTGCGACAGAGATGTTTCGTTTTGTTTGAAAGTTTGCCCTGCAGGTCAGAATTTTGTGGCTATTGCAAAATTTCGCGACTTGTCTAGACAAATTAAAATAAGTAGGTAGGTTACTACCTATTCTATTTTGGCAATATGTATTATTGTTTAACAAATCGATACTTTTAACTCTTCTGCGTATGAATATTACCTATGTATTTACTTTCTTGTCATCTGTTCATCAGGTAGACCGATCTCTACCAAGCATAGGTACATACTTAAGTCTCTACATACGAAGTATGTAATTGAATTCTTTTAAAATATCTATGACTCTATTATAACGAAGTTCGATGACGTTTTTCCTCAAATCAAAATATTTTGAGTAAATCTTGTAGATAAAATACTTAGCACTTATCTGATTTTACGTTAACATATATTTATCAGCAAAGTTGCACATTCGATTATTCACATTCATTCAATGACAGGCAAAGTCACAGGAAACTTAATAGTTACAATAAGTGAGAACATACCTGTGTTTTTCTGTAACAAAATGATTTCAGGACAGATTTTCAATAGTTTCATTTAAAAAGTTGAATATCTAATTAATTTATCTTAATTTTAATGAATCTTATTGTTGTTAGGTTTTTAAGTTTTTACGAGCATTTTATCCAGTTAATCGTTTTGAATTACACTAAACAAACAAGCAGGCAAACATTCACTTTTATATTAGTGTAAGATAAATAAATCATTTAAATATCGTTCTTATTAGTGTGTGATTGTAGTACCTACTTAATCATCAACACTATTTAATATTAATTGCGATAACATTTAATCACAAACAAGTCAATATTGTGATAAGACACGATTGAATAATTAATAATCGAGTTGCAATCCTCCTTTAAACCACTGTGGCAGTGAAACTAATTTTCGCAAATAATAAAAACTAAACATGGAAGCATTTTTAATAATCATTCTTATTTCTCTAATAGTAAACTTCTTCTTCGTGTTCGGTGCGATACTCTACACCCTACTCAGGAATGAAAAGGTAAGTGTTAAACTAATTGGTTAAGTAACATATTTTTATACGTAAAAAAAATAACACTAAGAACTTCATGAGTAAGTAGGGCAAATGTGATGCAAGAAACTGATATTGTTGAAGAAATTGAAATTGTATTTTAGTTACCTACTCAACTCAATCAAAAAAGTCTCTTTTGCGAATTGAACACTTTACCTACCTACTGCTGTTAGTTCTGGATGATCGAATAATCTATTTCAATGAAGTAAGCCTACTTACTTAGATACCTATAACACGTATGACTTAATAACTGCACCTATGGCTGATACGTTACCACGTTATGGGAACCTTATCGTGGTTTCCCCTGACATGACTGTAATGGGTGTGTAATGTATGATATAACTACATATCATATAATACTTAGAGGACATAACATCAAATTATATAAAATCATTAAATATAATAATTATTTACTATAATAAACGAATAATATAATTTTAAAACGAATAATTTTAAGACAAATAACTAACAACTGATATAAAATGGTTTGATATAATGAATATTTTCTATAAAACTTACAATGTATACTATTTAAAACAAATATCATTCAAATCATATAAAAATAAAATGTCGAACAATCAAATGACATAAAATTCTTTTCCTATAAAACTTACATCATATAACAATAATAATGTTATATAAATTTCAATTGTTAATAAGCATTGCATGCAGCAATCAAGCAAGCAAACAAGCAAGCATGCAAACGAGTAAGCAAGCAAGCGAGCAAGCAAGCGAGCATGCAGGCAAGCAAGCAGGCAAGCAAGCTAACAAGCAAGCAGGCAAGCAAGCAGGCAAGCAAGCAGGCAAGCAAGCAGGCAAGCAAGCAGGCAAGCAAGCTTGCAAGCAGGCAAGCAAGCAGGCAAGCAAGCAAGCAGGCAAGGAAGCAAGCAGGCAGGCATGCAGCATGCAATTTTGACTAAAAACTTGAGACTTCTGTCACGGCTCCGGCACTGCGGGGCTCTGGCGGTCCCTCGCGTGCTAATCGTCGCAGGTGGCTGGAAGCGAGGCGCCGCGGCTGAGGCTGGCCGGCGAAGCCGGCCAGCAAGCCGAAGACGCGGTGTCGAGCGCCTCAGCCCGCGGGCCGCCTCGCCCCTCCGTGCCTACGCGCTTCTAAATTACACTCTAGGGGTAGGGCAGACAAGACTGCGTGGAGTCGGTTTTACGGCGATTCGTTTTGTCACTATATCAGAATTTATATCAATTAAAGAGTATACCAAATAGTCGTTATAACAAATAATATTTATTTTATGTAATGGTTATATGAAATATTATTTATATTAAACAAAATTACGTCAAATGAGTCTTAGATTAAGTAAGGTTTATATCAAATGTCTTTATGCGTTTTGATTGGTATCTGAAATGACATTATTAGAAATGATTTATTATATGAAGTAAACATTATACGTTAAAAAATTATATCAAGTGTTATTATAACATACGTTTATTATACAATATGAACGTTATTGAAATGAATTTATATCATATAAACTTATATAAACTGTCACGCACCCGACTGTAATACGATGACACGAAAGGGGTGACTTCCCAGTTTCCAATTGAAAACTTTCTTTACTTTACTTCGAAATAAGATATGAATTTTAAGTTTATTTATTTATATGTACCTAGGTATACGAGTATAAGGTCACCTCCAAAAGACAGACGAGATTTACGGGACAAATAAAACATCTTAAATTAATTCGTTTTAGATAATACAACCATATTTTTAGAATGCTAGTTTTCGAGATTTTTTGATGTTATGTCGAGTGAACCCGAAGTGCTCAGTGCGGTCCGGAGGCATGGCATGGATTGTGCCAGACAGTGCATCCGTGTGTCAGCAGCTTATGTAAATAATGTGAAAATGACAGAGAGGGCCGATATACCAAATTAAGTACAGGATGCTCTTAAAAATATTACATTTAGTTTGTTAGGAAAAGTAAAAACCGAAACTAGCTAGCCTATTTTTTTTTTGTTTTAATGCTAGGGCTTTGTTCTAATATAATTAGATGCCCTATTAAAATTTCGTCTGTCTTTTGGAGGTGACCTTATAATTTAATTATGAAAACGTAATTAAATAAAAAGTTACATAAGTTCAATGACGTACCGTGTGATTGATGATGTAGGTACATTACCTATATGAATAGTTTCTAACATAGACTTCATGAGGATAAAATTTTGAAGAAGTGCCTAACATTTAGACATGAAGGTTTGTTGTTCAGAAGCAAGACAGACCAAACCCAAACTGAATAAGAATGAAACGTGCATATAATTTCTTGAAAATCTGGTACCTACGC
This sequence comes from Ostrinia nubilalis, assembly GCF_963855985.1. Taxonomy (NCBI): domain Eukaryota; kingdom Metazoa; phylum Arthropoda; class Insecta; order Lepidoptera; family Crambidae; genus Ostrinia; species Ostrinia nubilalis. The sequence goes on along the minus strand of NC_087096.1, from coordinate 7,836,790 downwards.
GTACATAAACTTACTTGCTATTTTTCTCCAGGAGCCCAGTGTAGACCCAAGAGTTTCCACGACCCATTCAACAACGGCATCAATTCACTGGCAAGACGCCTCGCGCCGCCACAGCAGTCATCCCCAAGTGATGCTGTACCACACCTTCGTTCGCCTGAGCATTGCCTCTGACCACCACCGCCCGCAGAAGAACTCATTCTGGCAAAAATTTAAATGTGGCAGTTCTAATAAAGTCGCGGTAGCGCAGTGAAGAAACGTGGCATTCTTTGTTTACTATGTACTCGTACTTAGATTGACAATGTTTGGCTCATTTCAGTTCGTTTGATTACCAACTTCCATGTCATGAATATCGTTCACATTAATGTCGTTTGGAAAATATGTGAGAAGTAGATACGCATGCTCGTAGAAAATAAAATAAGCAATTAAAATAATACTTATTAATTTGCGGATAGCGGTTACTTTTGACAACAAAAGGAAAAATTCTACTTTTAGAGTTATGATTGAATATTTTAATTGAATTGTAATGATACGTACTGAACTACATAGTTTCTATTCATCATTTATGATTAATAAATGATGCATTCAGGTAGGTACCTCAATTGACTACCTAAGGGGATCAATCCTACTCAAATGAAATTTCCCAAAATTCAGGAAAGTATAAATAAATTTTACAAATTGTAGTAATTTTGAAAAATAACATAACCCTCCTCCTGGTGCAGTCGGGTAAAAAAGCAAATAGACTGTAGGTACTTAATAATTATTTAACTACTTAATTTACTACTAAGATACTTCATCTTAAATAACCTTTTCAGTTTTTGCCAGCAATAAAACTATTCGTTGCGTGTATAACTATTCGTTGCGTGTATGACATCTTTGCTCTTTTGTTGTAGGCACTACCTACTAGAATATTACAGAAGAAAAATCTTTGAATTTACCACAATAATTTTATTGAATTAGGTTTGTTACTTAGGCCTGATCCCTGAGCGGCGCTAAACATCTGTTTACTACATACTTAGATAGAGTCTATCAGTCTTGAAGTTGATGACCACTGACCACGTCTTGGCAAGGATATGAGGGTCATTAATATGCTTACAGCAAGAGAGGTGACGAAGTGATACTCGCAGGTCAAGTTAATATTCCGGTAAGTATATCTTATTGTTTAAAATCTTCCTAGGTCTCCCCAATACAACGCAGAACGGGATTGATGGCGCACTTCTAACGACAGAAGACAGGATAGGTAGCTTATATCCTTGGATAGTAGTAATAAAGACTTCTATAAATAAAACTATTTATAGTGTACCTATTCTACTACTTACCTTCGATGCATACTAGGAATACATACGTCATGTTGGAAGATCTCATTAATACCTCCTACGATCGTTGTTGTTTAAAATTAGTGTCCGACCGAATATGGAAACGAAAACGAAGCTTCGGCTGCAGTCTCATTTTCGGCCGAAAACGAAAACGAAAACGAAAATGACCTTCAACTCTCAAAGAAGAACGGTCATCTGTGACCCAGGCCCGACAGAAACGAGACATGCCTCAGTTTTTTGTCATGTCTTAATTAGTAAAATTATATATTTTTTATATTCGAAATCTATGTATAACGTATAACACCGAATTATTACCCTTTGTTTTTGTTCAGGCGTCATACAAAAACTAATACAAAATGCCTATTTATCACCAAAATTGGTAAATGTATGTACTTACCTAAATAGCTGCTATGGAATGTATCTAGATGACCTGGAGATACAGCCGGATTATACAGGTTGGAAACGAGAAGTTACAAAATCCAAAAATTCAATGTTACCTGCTTCCATAATCTGTAACCTATTATTGGCACCATTTGAAAGTGCTCGTGAAGCACTTTCAGAATCAGTAACTAGTTTTTTCGATATCTTGTATAGTTTAGAAATAATCGAGTGAGATCACTTATGGTTCCATATGTATAACCACCCTGTATAATCCGGCTGTATCTCCAGGTCACCTAGATACATTCCATAGCAGCTGTAATAGACATTTAGGTACATACATTTACCAATTTTGGTGATAAATAGGCATTTTGTATTAGTTTTTGTATAACGCCTGAACAAAAACAAAGGGTAATATTTTGGTGTTATACATAGATTTCGAATATAAAAAATATATAATTTAACTAATTAAGACATGACAAAAAAACTGAGGTATGTCTCGTTTCTGTCGGGTCTGGGTTTTTTTGTATGGGGCATGACCGTTCTTCTTTCAATCTGAAATTATGTAAAAACTTTGAAAACCGTTAATGTTTTGACCAAAAACATAATGACGTTTGACAGTTGATTTTGATAAGGATTGATTAAAGAAAACCGGCATTAAAATACAAAAAAAATAATCATGAATTCTTAGTAGAATATTGTATCCGGTGTATATTGAAATATTGGGAAGTGAAGAAGAAATAAAGGGTGTCCAGTGGGAATTTTTCAACTTCAAAAATGAATAAATCAATATTTTTTTTATTATTTATTAAAAATAATGCAAACTGGAGTTTAACTATGCGAATTTAATTTTTTATAGGCAATGTCTTAGATGATGCCCGTTTTACTATAGGCACTCTCACAGCCGGACCCTTACATTCGCAAGTATGTGAGAGCAAATCGCGCTAATAATTTTCCTGCAACTTCACGGCGGATATTTTCTTACAGAGCCTGAATTATTTAAGGATTGTTTGCTGTAAACTATTGACTTGAAATATCTCCACAAGAAAAAGTCGCATGGTGTGAGATCTGGTGACCGAGGCAGCTAGGGCATGTCCCTGTACTTGCTGATCATTTATTTGAAAAAAAAAATAGTCCTCAGTGTCTCCATCGAGTTAATCTCCGTGTGTAGTGAGACACCTTCTTGCTGAAATAGAGTTACGTAGTTGACCGGGATGCAGTTGCAGTTGTGGTATCAGACATTCATCGATCATTCGACAATACATTTCAAATACTTATTGCTCAACTGCGAACGCTCTGTAGGCTCCCGACCAGTGACTCATGGCGTATTTCAAATCCGCATTAGACTCTATTTTGAAACAATTAAACTTAATGAAAACTTTTTGGTTTTATTTGTATTCAATTTTGAACTTGGAAAATTCTCGCTGGACACCCTTTACAACGTAACCTCACTTCACAACTTCAAAAGAGTGTGACAATACCGCGTCCGTTCAAGTCTGATTGGAATCATGAGTGCACCAGATTCACTCTCGAAGATATCGGAACAATAAACGTCACCATCTTATTCACGTATTTCTGATATTCGGTTTGGCCGAAGCTTCGGCGGGTTTTTGGCCGAAAACGAAAATATGGCCGAAAGTCCATTTTTCGGCCGAAAATGGCCGAAAACGAATATTCGGTCGGTCACTATTTAAAATGCAATTATGAAGACTGTTTCCTCGAGCCTTCAAACAGAAGCAACTTACGTGAATACTAATAGAAAAGTAACTCATTACATTCGAAGGAAAACTCCGTGGTGGCTTTTTAGGGTTTCGCACCTACAACAAAATAAAAAGGAACGCTTACTTATATCAGTTTGATAATACCTATTAGGTCTACTCAATGAGGGCTATCGTTTTTATACTCAACAGTTGGCACCCCTGGCGATTGACAGGATCTTACTCTACAGTGGCGCCAACTGGTGAGCGCTAAAACGATAGCCCTCATTACAAAGTTACGCTTGAAACTGTAGAAAGAAACACACCTTTCAGGCAACAATAAAAATATGGTACCTATCCCTTTAACTCTTTAGGTATCTGCCGACTTTTTACTTCGCTTCTTAGTCTTTTGACAATAACTATAGGGAAAACTTAGGTATTCCCAGAATCATAATATTTTTTTAAAAGGAAAATTCGAATTTGTTGATTTGTACCTAATACCTAAGTAATCAAATTTTTTTGGCATTGGACTTAGGCAGTGGGGGAACGTGAAATTGACCTGCAAGTTTATTGGTTTCATGCGACTAGGTAGGTACAGTCAAAAAGTGAAGTAAGATAAGTAGAACGACTAAGGCTGGGTTGCACCATTTTACTTTGACCTTAACTAACCTATAACGATAACCGGTGTTATTTGTATGGAGTTTGACAGATTTTTTAAGTTTGTCAAAGTTAAAGTAAGATGTTGCAACCCAGCCTACCACATGCCAAACTTTTATAAAGTAACCTAAAGTAGGTACATACCACTATGAGGCAAAGTTAGTCTCAAGATGTAATTTTACACAATGATATTGACTGATTTGAAGTAAAGTAGTGTCAAACATACATGAAACTCGTTTTACTCGTGAACTCTTTCAGTATAAAACCTAATTCAAGTAAAACACTTGTTTAAATAGCAAGAATATGCTAAGTATTGGCTACAGACGCAAACATGTAAGTATACTGACTAGTAATACAATCTACATTACTAAGAAAAAAAACAACGGATGGTGGACAATAGGTAAACGGTGGGTACGTCATTACGGGGCCGCTGGTTTCACGCAATTTCGCATTGAGTAACAGATATTTAGATAGGACATTAAATTTAAAATATTGTTATCATAATCTTCGGGTAAACACGATAAACATTGTGGGTCGACTTATTACGCCGCTCAAATATGAACAAACAATCACATTTTTATCAACGCGACTTACGTATAATAAATCAATCCTGATAGGTTTAACGGTGCCTACTAGTAGGTACTTGTATGCACATACTTTTTACCTAGTACGTACCAAGGCAAGGTAGAAATTTTATGTTTAAGGATATGCTTTATTCATTGCAAAAGCCTTTTTAACTTCAAAAAAGGTAATTATGTAATGTGATGTTTTTCATAAGTTGTATGCTGGTCCCTGTTTAAATGAGCTATGATTAGTCCCGGGTTGATTCCATTCAAAATGTATTAAAATGTTTCAGTTATAAAATAAAAAATATATCCAAGAATTTTTGTTTTTGACGTAAGATAGCCTGTTCTTCTGTGGTTGCGGATTCCGGGTGAAGTGGTTTTTTTTCTAACTGGATTTCGTTATCTTCTGTGTTCCAAGCAGGTAAGTGGCTCTGACTGATCAATCATAAAGATTTGATAAAATGCTTAATATTGGATAGATCTCAGGAAATCGCACATAATATAGTGAATAATTTTCGAGTACTCTTTATCAATCTTAGATATGCGATGAGATGATGTCCACCAGCATTATCTGTAAGTAGGTATGTTTACCTAATAAAGTAGGTACCTACTACATTACGACGCATACGCACTTGCGTGTATTTTTCTAACTCTTTCACGTCAACAAGTTTTACTTAGCGTCCCGGATGTAGGAAACAAAAGACGAATTGTCATGTCTTTAAAATGAGAAATTAAGTTCTCGAAACAACTATATCTTAATTCACTCTTTTGGTTTTTTTTTTTGGGCACACTTAATAGTCACTTTGTTGAGTCAGTTTAAGATCACAAAAATGGTATCTAATATCGTACCATTATCATAGCTGGGTATGGCAATAGGCCGTTGGCGAGTTCTTTTTACCTCCAAAAATCATCTCATCTCTCAATCATCATTTCAGCCATAGGACGTCCACTGCTGAACATAGGCCTCCCCCAATGCTTTCCATGTTGATCGATTGGTAGCGGCCTGCGTCTAGCGCTTCCCTGCTACCTTTTATGATGTCATCAGTCCACCTTGTGGTTGGACGTCCCATGCTGCGTCTTCCGGTACGCGGCCTCCATTCTAGAACCTTGCTGCCCCATCGGCCGTCAGTTCTGCGTACAATGTGGCCTGCCCATTGCCACTTCAGCTTGCTAAGCCATCGGGCTATGTCAGCGACTTTAGTTCGTTTACGGATCTTCGTTTGCTGACGATATTGTGGTCATGGCAGAATCGTTGGAAGATCTTAGCACAATGCTCTTATGAGACCTTAATCGAGCCTCCCAACAGGTAGGCCTCCAAAAATACTAGTAAGTAATTAGGACCTACTTAAACTATATCCAGATGTAGACGGGTAGGCAATGCATACCTATAATATCTAAGTATATACGCGATTCCAAGTTATTTGCCTGGTTTATTCAGTAGGTACCACTGGTTCACTGTTGACCACCCGACCTTATGTATAATTAAATATATTTATTATCAACTTACTAAAATAAAAGAAATCCTCGGGGGTATTATCTATTACGATAATAGTAGTAAGTAGCATTAAGATGGAATAGATACCTAATGATGACTACGATAGTGTAGTCATCATTATCATTCTATTCCATCTTCATATCTTTTTTAAACAACGCCGCTTCTATTATATCATTAAGTCAACGCTAACTGTCATCGAAGTTTCAATAATAAAAAAATATAAACACGGCCACCGTCGCGACCCGGGCATGTTGTAAGCAGTTCTCATGCAGTTTTGTTTGGGCTTCAAGCGGCAACAGACCGTAGATTGTTTGAATTTTCTCTCAATAATTCGTTATGACTTACGCATTTATAATAGTGGTGTCCGTGGCGTTTACTGTAAAGATACTATTTTTAAGTTTCTCCATGTATTTTACACTGAAAAATGACAATGAATCTCAAGTTACACAGGTGAGTGTTGATTTGAATTGTATTCGTTTCGAAATCGCGTCACGTGCTTTAGGCACAGTCCACATTTAAGCTGGAAGTGGTTGCTTCGATTATCGTGACGTAATGTGCCAAAAACTTGTTTTCGAACAGTTGTGTTTTTATTTTGATTCCATACTTAGTGGATGAGTGCAAATTTTTATTTTATGTTTTATTAAAAATCAAAATGAAAATGGTGCCGAGATTCTGTTGATAGTTTATTATTAGGTGTGTATTAGTAATAATAAAAATATTTTTCTTTTTTTTTTCCTACGTGTAGTTTTGGATCTACCCTCAGTTTTAAAATTTAGCTTTAATCGGTACTTTGGTTGCACAGTTTGTAATGTTATCGGTATATTTTTATAACGAAATTTATTTTAATATCATGTCTGCATTGCCAAGAAGTTGCCTCAACGATCCAAATATAATTTGTTACATTTGTGATGTGCACACAGTTAAGAATTTCAAAAATTTAGACAAAATTTTTAATAAAAAGTGCTTATTTTTCTTACTTTAAGTCGGAAATTGTGGTTGTATTCAAGCCGTGGATACCCGAAATTGTTTGTATAATCTGCTGTGAACACTGAGGCAATGTTTCAATGGTCAAAGAAGCCATAACATGAAGTTCAGAGTGGAAAAAGTGAGGAAAAAACAAAAAAAATCCTGGTTTCAGCATAAAAAAAGGTTAAAGCAGTAAATTTTTTATGGCCCACAAATAAGAATATTAATAAAAGATACTGATTTCTTAAGTTTGATGGACGTTTGGAACGATTTACGTGGACTTATTTCGTTGAAGTTACTAAAAGTTTTTTCGGAAATCACAGGACTAGTAACTACTATGAAATTGTGAGACATGCCCTAAAAACTCAGGATGTAATAATTTTCATCAAAGGGCACTACCTCCACAGTCATCTTGACCGATTCCCAGAGAATCTTGGGTCACTATAGCATGCTATAGCTAAGAACAGGGAGAGCGTGGCTATCAAGACCTAAAAACCATTGGAAGAGAGGTACCAAGGCAGATGGGATAGCTATATGATGGCTGATTACTGCTGGAGGATGTAACGTGATAGTTCCATTACACCTCATTCACAAAAGTCTAGGAAAAGAAAGTTTTTAAGCACTTCAAAATATTAAAAACGCTGATTTTGGTGAAATTTTGTATTTTTCTATACACGTCAAAATCTAGAAAACCACACGTAGGAAATCAACAAATTTGCTACTAAAGCAACCAGTATAAGGTCCTTAATCAAAAAATATATACAGTTCCTTGGCACCAAAACCACTGTTGACCAGTGTTATGTATACTAGCTAATTATCTGCAAACACGTATGTTACGATGAATATTAGTTAATTTGAAACTACCCCTATAAATTCTAGCAACTTAAACAAAGTTAGATTAAGAAGGCACCTCACTTCGTCACTTCATAGAAGTGTTTGAATTCATGGGCTTCATTGCGTTGAAAGTAACAAATCAGCGTTTTAATTAAATCGGTATACTTATTAGGTAGCATACTTTTTGTTTCAATGATCCAAGGAAACTTATGGAGCAGGAATTAAATGCATGTACTTACTACCATTTTTCTTTTTTGGAAATAAACATTTAAATTTATTTCTTTACTTATTTATCTAATAAACTTGGTTTGATTCGTTTTTCATTTTTTTATATTCCTTTAAAACCTAACCTTTTAAATACCAACCAACCTCTAAACAGGGTAGGTAACGTAGAAACAGATTCAAAATCGCGATCGCTTTAACCATAGCTACTTACTTACCTACTATGCTTTAACGAACAAAAGACGAAGCAAAGTGAAACCTATGGATCGGGTTGCACTACCGTGGTTGCACCATCATACTTTAACTTTAACAAACGTCATAAATCTGTCAAACTCCATAGAAAAAAACACCGGTTATCGTCAAAGTTAGGTGGTGCACCTCAGCCTAAATAATTATGATTGTTTATGTACTAAGTAGGTATGTGGCAGAAATCATAGTGTTGCTGGGAACATATTATTGTAGAAACACAACATTTTAGTGCCGTTAAGTCAAAAAAATTAAGTTCAATAGTAGGTACTTAAGAGAACTTATAACGAAAGTAGATAGAAATATAATAACGACAGCATGTAGTAATAGCAGTGGCCTTTTAAGTATAATGCGAGTAGACTGCCATTTGTATAGCATTGCGAAAGATTCATTACGTAAGTATTATTTAGGTATAATGTTAGGTCTAATGCCTACCTAAATGCAACGTCGTAGGTACTTACTGAACAAATGTCTAACAATTGAATGCATTCATTACATTCAAGCAGAAATAAGTTCTTACGAAAGGCAGAACGCCTTGTTTGAATTCTTGAAAGGACCATCCTCAAAGTTCATACTACTTACATGTACTTACCTAGGTTATATGATTTTATAAAATAGTTATAAAAAATATTTTTATTGTAACTATAGTTACCTACTGTGTACCTATAAGTTGCTATATTTTACTTAGGTACAATGTTAATGGGCAATTCTAGAAAATCCATTTGTTGCGTTTTAGTTCTGCTTACCGTTTCTATAAATTAAATTATTATGACGTAGTACTCGTACTTATGCAAGTACCCAGTCTGAAATCTACTACCCACTAGATTACCAAGCAAATCGAGAAGACAAAGAATTTAGACTTATCAGAATCTTTATCTTCTTTGCGTGAGTGTGATTTTATTCATCTATCTATGTATTTTAATTAAGTTACATTTATTTCTCATGTGATTCATGATCATGGTCACTAATATTATAATATACTAATATTAAAAAGCCAAAGAATTTGTTTGCTTGAACTCGGTAATCCCAGAAACAACTTACTGGTACGATTTGAAAAATTATTTCTGTGCTAGACAGCCAATTTATTGAGGAAGGCTATACCTACTATATCATCACGCTAAGACGAATAACTATTCCACGCGAACAGAGTTGCGGGCAGAAGCTAAGTAGTTCCTACTTACATAATTCTACGTAACATAGGTACTACGAGCTAAACATTAGCTCGATGTGCTATCATTGTACAATCACTTGAATCAAATCTATACTTACGAGCAAAAGTATGGAATCACCCCGTTGTGTTTGGTTCCAAGCCATCTTAACAACTGAATGACTATGTATGTATCTATAGTATCAATTTAAAAGTATAAAATATTACCTTTAAAATGGTACCATTTTTATTTATCTTCTAATTAGTCATTTAGTTCTTACGATCGCTCGGAACAAGTAGGGTGATTCCATATTTTTGCTCGCGAGTGTATAATATAAAAGCGAAAGGTCACTGACTGACTTGCTCATCACGAAATCTCAGAAACTACAAGTGCTAGGAGTCTCAAATTTTCCTTTTAGAACGTGGGTGCTCACTAAAACGGGATTTTGCAAAATTCAATCCCTAAGGGGGTAAAACGGGGGCTGGAAGATTCCACGAGTACCTACCTACGAAGTCGCGAGCGGCCGCTAGTCACCTATAAAATAACGAGTACACTTTTTCTTGTTTCAGATCAGTGACAGCCAGAGTAAACAAAACAAGAAATCCTTGGCAGTGTCTTGGAGGCAAATTCAACGGATGTTTATTCGCAAAACATTGCATTTCAACTCCGAAACTAACAAACCAAGTTATAGCAATAAAATTTGATGCATTTTACCTTAAGAAAAAGGTATTTACCTCTTCATAACTTGGACAACGTGAATTTTTATATAATTTCGCTGCATAATAAATATTTCCAACCAATTTGTATTTTTATAAATGGATTTTGACTTCAATAACGCATATTTTGTCTTATTTTCAGTAGTTTCTTGCATGAATAAATGACTAATACAAAGTGACCAAATTAAAGTTATTTCATTACATACTTTTGGAAATGCTTACAATCTTAAATTAATAAAGCCTTACAATAAATAATCCAATGCAATACTTCAGCACCCCACCCGAGCACGAATGAATATCGGTCCCGATCGTATGGTAATCGTTTTTGTATGAAGGTTTTTGTTTGAGCCGCAGTCGCTAAGGTTTTTTAAGGAATACGATACCTAACTTTAAGATTAGGCACAAAAGTTATTCGTGCTCTGGGTACCTAGAGCGCAGTAGACCTATTATTACTTATAAATCATCAAATAACGCAAATTCTTGTCCACACCGAAACAAGAATCGAACCCGAAACCATCGAGCCGTGCGAGTCTCGACTAAGTAAGTACGGGACCCACGGAAGCTTTGAGGCTAGTTTGACTTTGTTTCATTTATTTCAATAAATAAGTAATCCTACAACAAATAAAACTGTTAATTTTTCTACAAAATAAAGTAACATCGGTAGTACCACGTTACATAACTATTGTTTTGGAGTAGGTAAACTTCTATTTGATTGCAAAGTGAAGTAAGTAAGATATTTATTGTGATGTTATCTGTGATGGATACTGAAAGTTCAATCTCTGTTAGAGTTCATTTTACCACACATCAACATTAACAGTTAACTGGTATCCTTTACGTAGGTAATGTAAGTTGGTAATTTATACCTACCTAGGTCATAACTTGGGGCTTGTAGTCAGTAGGTAGGTAAAGTACAAAATCATTTTTTGTAACAAGTGATGATAAGTCGGTTAAAATTAATTCAAACTTGCGTGCCTAGTAATATTATTATAGCCGATCTATATTCATTTTTTAAGCTATTTGTAAAAACATTCATAATCATCTAACTGGTTACCGTTTTGGGTGTCTAAATACTTACCTATACGGGTCATTCCACAAAAATATGTCAACTCTCAGTCCGCGCCACATTTCACATGAAATATTTGTTAATATTTTATTCCAAAATTGTTAAATAACAGCTCGCAATGTGCTTTATTCATCACCCATTTATATTTTTTGAAACTATTTTTAAAACATCTTAAATTCCTTTTGAATGACCCAAAACGTCATTCCCTAGGCATGTCCGTACTCCAAAAGTTTGTGTTTTGGGACCCACATTTATAAAAACATCAACTTTATCCTTTGTTTTAATTAACGAATAATCTATTTAAATGTATATTACACCAAATTCTATTAATATTTTGCGGTTTCAATAAACAATAATTTGATTTTCTTTAGTTGAAAAAGAGTCTACAGCTTTTAGCGTCATTCCCTCGCCACGCACTGATTTTATAATTTTGCGCTTTAATATGTATTTAGAGTGAATGACATTTAGTTGAGTTTAAAGTACGATACGAAGTTATCCTCAGACCATACTGGCTTTGCGGTAGCCGTTTTTTGAATTAGTGCAAACGTGCCAGTTGTTGCGGAAACATGTGTTAATCCAGTCACTTCGTCAGTCCCTAGTTGAGTAGCTTTATTGATTACAATTAGAAATTGTATATAATTTAATTAGTATTTACGTGTGGTTTTTTGGCTATTTTCGGCACATCGTATTAAGCATCTTATAATATAAAGTTAATCTGCATTTGTGTTAAGTTTTACTCCAAATCGTCAGTCCCTAGAGCGTCAGGCCCTAGCTTTAAACGGCACTTGGGACTAAATTACTAGTTAGGGAATGATGTTTTTTATATAGTGATAATAACAAAACAACTACATTATTTATATTAACTTATCTATCAATGTTAAGGTTATAAGTTTTATACTTTATTAGAAGTCTTAGAGGAGTAATGTAGTATGAAAAAATTGAAAATTATAATTTCTCCTAAAAGAAAGCATAAAGTGACTTGCCCTTTTAGACATAACATAATTAATTAATAAACTATAATTTACACTAATAAAGTATTCAAAAGCATCTTAAAAAAGTTACGGACAAAATGACGTCGAAAATATACAGATTTTTATGGAATGACCCATACATTTATAATTAAACTAAAAAAACTCAAGCCAGTTTTTCCTTAATAATTCTGTTTTAATGATTCTGTCTGTTGTTCTAATCTTTGACAATGCGGACGCCTGAGTGGCGTGGGAAAAAATAGCGCGCAAATGTTTCTTTCGTTGGTCAGTAAACTTTTATCAGGCGTTCTAGTCACCTATAATGTTTTTTCTCTTGCTTTTGTCTTAAAAGGTGGTGTACAAACTATAATGTAAAGTATGTGTATAGGTATAAGAGTTTTCTTAGACTAAAGTAAAACTGACATAGATTCAGAATAACATAGTGTTTATTGCTCTCGTACTTAAGGATTAACTAGAACATAATTGTTTCACTATTAACATTCAGGCAAGTAGGTAGCTATAACCCTACTCAAAAAGTCAAAACAAGTTTTTCTAAAAAGTAAGACAAGTCATAAATCCATTTCTCACCTCCTTTATACATAAAATAAATATATTATGTAGAAATAAAAAATATTATAAAACCCTTATTTACAACAATTCCGATTTAATAACAATTTATTTATAGTAAATAACACATTTAACTATTTTTCATAGTTTGCATCTTCTAATACTAAATAATTCATTTCTCTTGATATTGTGGCCCAATTTATTTTCTTCTTTTTTAAATCTAATTTTAGTTTTGTATTTTTATATTCTAGAGCTTTTTGTACAAATAACTTATTCAGTTCATGTACATGGGGGTGGTTAGTATATTCCTGGACATCCATCCATTTACAGGCTTTGACTTCTCTATCAGATATGGATATATTGTCTGTGAGTGCCAACATCATTAGTAACACGTATATGTCAGAATTATCATACATCATTTTGTGGGTGTGCCTGAAAGTAATTAATGACTGGAATACAGCATCCACACCTGTTTCTTCTTTTACTTCTCTAATAGCAGCATCAATTAAATCTTCTCCTGTAATTAATTATAGGGTTGTTACTTATTAAATTGAGGTCTTTAGCAATTTGTTTACATAAATGCAGATGAGTTACCTTTCTCCACATATCCACCAGGGAGTTTCCAATGAGGGTATTCATAGTGTTTTTCAGATATTGCTAAAAGTTGATTTTTCTTATTGAACACCATGGCACCAACACCCAAATTTGTGTGAGAAGCTGGCGGTAAGTTTGGCTCTGAATCCTTGGGCAGCCATTTGTACATCATGAGGAAATCATCTCTGGCATGATGAAAATTAAAACCTTTCTAAAGATATATGAAATTTTCATTTATATTTAAGTCAATAATAAAAATAATCTGACTATTTATTACTTACTTGTGCTAATATTGGAACACAATTGGAGTTTTTTATGTTCACTTTAAACCATATACATCTCCTGCCTTCCGCTGTCCATTTATCTAGTGAATCTGTAAGTTTATATAAGAAAGATACAATCATAGAATCATACAATGCATGCATATTTTTATGGTTATATCATAAGTTGTTTACTATAACAGGTTGACTTATAATACTGCCATTATCATTATATAAGAGTTAATTAATATTACTCATCCGACTGCAGATAAAATAACTGTAAATTACCTACATCAATTTGACAAAACTTTACAGATAACCGTTTTATAAGCAATCATTTGGAACTGCTTACTGTAGCTATTGTTTAATCTTTTATTTTATGCAAAGAGAAAGATAATGTTTTAAACTACATAAGTTTTTAAGACCTTACGAGACTAGCAAAATATTTACATAACCAACAAAAGCAAGCCACTAGGATTAGTAGATATACCTACACCAGTTTGTTAGTCAAATAAGTCTTAACTTTAACAAACCTTTAAGTTTCTTAGTAAAATTACTATCGCATCCCTCTTCCTGTAAGTCGACAGTGATGCCATTGAACCTATCCTTCTTCCCATTATACATTAAATTATGTGACGCACTTTTACAATAAAATCTAAAACAAATTGTTTAGTTTCAATAAAATCAACTACGAATGAGAGAACTATCTATCTATAAAAGTTACTTCCTACCTTAAAACTTTATTCAAAGTATTGTATTGCGTAGAAAGTTTTCTCTTACAAGAGAACATTGTGATAATCATTTATTGGATCGGTTACAATCAAAGCAAAGCTGTATTAAAATAAATAAAACACTTTCTTGATAATTTTATTATATTACAAAGCGCGCGACAACGACAGACAGAGTCAGAGTGGGGGCCGCCCACAGATTATCTAACGGCTCTATGTCGAATGTCAAATCTGACAGGTAACTCGCATTTCTTGTCCCAATTATGATCGATCTGATTTCATCCAAAAACTTTCCTCTTTGCATATTCCCTTCCCGACTTCCATAATGTCTCTCCTGTTTCACAAAGATGTTCATGTATATAATTGTATAGCCTCTTTTATTTCTGTAAATAGTTTAAAGTTATGATGTTTGTAAACTTAATTTTTATGTATGTGTATAATAATGTTTATTTTCCCTGTTTTATATCCTTATTTTCCTGATCCAAATCCTTTCCAAATTCCGATATTAGGCAATTTTCCTCAATTCCCGTTTCCCCGTTTTTAACTCGACATTGGCAAAAGGCATAGCGTAGCCATAAAAAAAAAAAAAAAAAAAAAGGTAACTCGCAGATTTAACATGCTATAGATATAGATGACCCACGCTGAACTGTCCAACCAAACTCAATGACAGGGGGGCGCTACCATCGTTCAACTATATGGTTTCCAACATGGCAAAAATCTGAACCAGCGATCCGGTATTGACGGATTTGACGGTGGCGCCCCACTGTCAATGTCATCGACAGGACAGTCCAGTATTTTGGAACTAGATGATACAGCAAATAAATACGTGCAGCAGCCAGTCAATATTATACTTTTTTAAAGTGTAGTGGTGGAGGGAGGGTCAGAATATTTTTTATAGAAAAGAGACAGAAATAATTCCTTCTTCCCTTTTTTGACAGGGTGGAACAGTTTTATTTTTAGTGGAAAACTAAACTTGCAAACAATCTGCATAATGGCGGATTTACACTGCGCGGAAATTAGCAGAGTCAATTTAAGAAACAGTGGAGTAGGGATGAAATTCATTAATTTTTTATCCCCACCCACAGATATGGATTAGAGTAGATACAGCAAGTAGCTCGTCAAAGCGTGCCATTCCGATATGTCCAAATGGACATACATGGTCGAGTGATGTTCATGTAATTCGATTACAACAATCGGTTACGATTATTTTACGAGGACAGTAGTACGAACACGGTAGAAAGAAGAAATTATTACCTGAATGTCTCCAACTTCCTCATTGGCCCTAGAGCAATTCCAAGTATACCATCAATAAAAGCCTAATTAGAGTCATCAAACCTCTCAGTCATTCAATTAGAGCCATTAGAACTTCATAACTATGAGTTGTTTTCTGTGTGTAAGCTGAGGACACGTGTCCCCAGCTGACACATCTGTATCTTCGTAAATATTTATGCTACGATAATGTATTATACCTCAAAAATTACAGTCGAATCCAAATAGTAGGCTTTCCAATTTTCAAGACTTTAGCTCAAATACTGTTAAAACCACGATCAAAAAACTATGTGCGAGCTGGAGTACCGTGTCTCCAGCTTACACATCTGTATCTTCGTAAATATTTAAGCTACATCAATGTTTTATATCTCATAAAGTCGAATAAAAAAACCCGACTTCAAATCTTTCAAAGCTTTATCTCGAACCGTTTTCGAACTACGAACCGATATGTATGTGTAAGCTGGTGACACGTAACACACGGTGGATTATTAAAACCGTATAAGTTAGAGTTGCGTTTTAAAGATCAAATAATTCGTTATAATTAAAGTACACACGAGACATAATTTCAAATCTCTAGGCCTCTTAGTTTCAGAATTAAAAGCCAAAAACTATTTTCCCGCCAAATAATTCAAATAATGTGGGTCGACTGCGACGTTGCCGTTCCGTGCGTCCACTAGAGCAGTCGAATTTGAACCTAAAAACTAGTAGCGTTTGAATCATTTTTATTTGTAGTTTAAATCATTTAATTTCGATTATAAGAATTTTAGACTAGGAGCCAGCTGATTTGTGTATTGAGTACCTAATAACCTATATTTTATAAATAAATAATAATAAATAATGGTTGAGTCCCGGGAAAGGACGTAGGATAGATTTTATCCCGGTTTTTGAAATATGATAAAGATTTTCATCATCATCATAAATCATAGAGTTATTAACTCTATGTCATAAATCATCTGAAAATTATAAATAACTTGAAAAAATCGAGTATTCGGGTAGCCCTAGTGATACTCTACCTCTGGGCTTCGGCTTGACAGTACTTTTTGGGAAACCTTGTATATGTCGTTATGTTCGCTTATTCTTGTAGTTATTTTTTTTTTATTTGATTCTTCAACAAAAGAAGAAGAATTCAATGAGGGTTTTCGCGATTGGAAAATCTGCCAGATGGCAATACGTAGACGCGAGGTCCAAATGCTGCATGATTGGTTATTTTTGAGATGACATTGACAGATATGTCAAAATCCACCAATAACGCAGCATTTGGACCTCGCGTCTACTTATTGCCATCTGGCGGATTTTTCAATCGCGAAAACCCTCATTGTCAACTGTGTTTGTCATAGAGCAAAATCTGTTTGTAACCATAGAGCAAAATATAGTTGTTGCCCATTTTTGCCACTTGACGTAGCAGAATCGTGGGACTTCAAACTTTATGGGGACTTCACGGTATATAAATAAAAATTAAAGTGCTTGCGTTTAGAAACGCCACAAATATTTGAGCCTTTGGAAACAAGTTCGTTACTTGTATATTAAAATATAATTTTGTTTTACCTAGCTTCTTCTTATTAATAAAATATAGGTTATTAGGTACTCAATACACAAATCAGCCGGCTCCTAGTCTAAAATTCTTATAATCGAAATTAAATGATTTTAACTACAAATAAAAATGATTCAAACGCTACTAGTTTTTAGGTTCAAATTCGACTGCTCTAGTGGACGCACGGAACGGCAACGTCGCAGTCGACCCACATTATTTGAATTATTTGGCGGGAAAATAGTTTTTGGCTTTTAATTCTGAAACTAAGAGGCCTAGAGATTTGAAATTATGTCTCGTGTGTACTTTAATTATAACGAATTATTTGATCTTTAAAACGCAACTCTAACTTATACGGTTTTAATAATCCACTGTGTGTTACGTGTCACCAGCTTACACATACATATCGGTTCGTAGTTCGAAAACGGTTCGAGATAAAGCTTTGAAAGATTTGAAGTCGGGTTTTTTTATTCGACTTTAATTTATGAGATATAAAACATTGATGTAGCTTAAATATTTACGAAGATACAGATGTGTAAGCTGGAGACACGGTACTCCAGCTCGCACATAGTTTTTTGATCGTGGTTTTAACAGTATTTGAGCTAAAGTCTTGAAAATTGGAAAGCCTACTATTTGGATTCGACTGTAATTTTTGAGGTATAATACATTATCGTAGCATAAATATTTACGAAGATACAGATGTGTCAGCTGGGGACACGTGTCCTCAGCTTACACACAGAAAACAACTCATAGTTATGAAGTTCTAATGGCTCTAATTGAAAGACTGAGAGGTTTGATGACTCTAATTAGGCTTTTATTGATGGTATACTTGGAATTGCTCTAGGGCCAATGAGGAAGTTGGAGACATTCAGGTGAAATTATTTACGGATTGAGATTTGTAATTAACAGCACAAGTAACAAATAAATCAAGAACTTAGGTCAGTGATCGCAGTATTACGTCTATGTATACGACGGTAATGGATTTTGTCGTTTATAAATATCTTCAAAACTAGGTATCTAGTAGGACTTAGCTTAATGAAAGAAAACGTATTGGCAAAACTAAGTATTTTTACATTTATTAAAAATAAAAAGCTTGAGTTAGTCTTCATTTTATGAAACTAGGTTAGGTACTAGGATATTAATTAAAATTATGAAATTAGATAGGTATGAATTACTAGTAGTACTATTTAACACAATGGAATAACGATCATTACTTTGATAAACATTCAATAAAAATATTACAATTGCAAATTAATAAGAAAATTAATAATACAGAATGACGTTTATTTTAATCTACATTCAGACTAGCTATAGATTTAACAAAATATCAGTTTTATCGGAATTAATTAATTAATTATCGAATCGAGTCACCGATATCATTCGATGACTTTGCGTTTGCAGTACGATGATACGATTATTTTTACGTTGCGGCAATCACTAAAATTCGCTAAAATGACACTAATGACGTGGCACGCTCGTCTTCATACAAATTTTTTCACATGCTGCATCTATCCATATCCCCACCCCACTGTTTTTTTACTTGGCTAGTTTCCGCGCAGTGTAAAAGCGCCTATACGATAATAGTTCGGATTTACGATATCTTTGGTATCTTTTAGACTGTAGTTTTTTTTTATTCTGTGGTTTTGTTATCAGCAGCCAGAGACCTTATCAAAAATGTCAAAATGCGGAAGTAAAGTATTTTGAACGAGCGAGACTACAGAATTTTAATTTGCATTTAGGAATACGGCAAACAAGGTCAACGTAATAATATAAAGTAACAAGAAAAGTAAAAAAATACATAATGGAAACAGTAACATTTTTAGGAACTGTTGATCGATATAATGGTGTCACCGTAGATTCTCAAAAAGAACCTTGCGAATCTAATAATTTCAAACGCCAAATCTCTGGTAAGTAGGTATTTAGATAGCAATCTTACACTGATAAATGAATGTGAGGAAGATACCACAGATTTCGCTAAGGTGGCCTTTACTTTTTGTAAGCTTGATTCTATAGTGCGCAAGTTATTAATTTTTAGTGCTACCAGTTATAAACCATTATTATTCCAGCCAGTTATGCTATTCCAGTACCATAATCCCTCCATAACGATCTTAAGAATTTAATCCCATTTATATCTGTATAATTTTATGTTACAGATTCACTTAAAAAGTGGACTGAAGAGGAAAGACGATGTATTTGGTTTAAAGTTGACATAAAAAATGCTGATTGGGTACCACTTTTAGCAAATGTAAATATGCTACCTCTACCTTTTATTATAAACTGAAGAAGCTACATTTCTGTACATATATTTAATATTATTATGTACTATGATGTCTATGGGAGCTATAAATCCACCTAATAATTCATTATTCTTTCAGGAAGGTTTTAACTTCCACCATTCTAGAGACAATTTTGTAATGATGTATAAATGGTTGCCGACAGACAGGCCAGCTAATTTACCACCAGCATGCCACACCAACTTAGGTGTTGGTGGACTAGTCTTGAATGACAAAAACCAAATGCTGGTGGTGGTAGAAAAACATGCAGAAATTAGTCACTGGAAACTTCCTGGAGGATATGTTGAAAGAGGTTAGACATACAAGTTATTCAATTTATATGTTAGTAGATACTTTAGAAAAACATACTTTTACCACAAAATAATATGTTTTTCTTAACATTGACATAAAATTTGAATTTCAGGTGAAGACATCAAAGATGCTGCAGTAAGAGAAATTAAAGAAGAGACTGGTATAGATGCAGTGTTTAAATCATTGGTTACCTTCAGGCATGCTCATAACAGGATGTTTGGCAACTCTGACATTTATGCTGTAGTCATGTTAGAGGCCACATCAGATACAATAAATAAGTCAGATATAGAAATTAAAGATTGCAAATGGATGGATATTCAAGAGTTTTTGTCTCATCCAGAAGTATATGGTTTCAATCGCTTTATTGTTCAGCAAGCATTAGATTTATTAAATAATAGAAAATTAAGATTTGATCTTGATAAAAGTACAGTCCACTTTGGAAAGTTAACTACAGAAATTACCTCTTTTGTAGTGGAAGATTTGTAATGTTTTAACAAAACATCTAAGGATTGTAATGTAAATTAGAAAGATCCAAATCTGAGTAATTTATAGCTCAATTGATTTTATGGCATATGGGATTATGGTATATTACCTTCCTCCTGGTTATTCTATTGACATTGACTAGCTAATGTATGTATGTAGGTACACTTTTCATATTTATAATTAAAACAAAATATTTAAAACAAGCTTTTAATGACTTACAGTGACATTGCTCCTAGAGTAATCCAATTATTTTATTTTAAGATATTTTGTCACAATCTTTAGTTGGATTCGTCCAATGATTATATTTTTTATGGTGATTGTTTACATAATTGCTTAGTAACTTAAATAACAATTCAAGTACAAAGTTAAAAACATTCAATATTAATAACCATTTTCAGTGTGGAGGCTACATAATAATATGAAAATATTATACCTATATTATTTTAAGTTTTTATGAACCCCACTACACAATGGAATTATTAGTATTGGATTGCTGTGTTAGGTTTAATTAATGACATTTGTTATGACCCTGGAATTAGTTACTTATGTAATGGTATAATAGGATGTTTTTAATTTAAGTTGTATCTAAATATGTTAACCTTCAATTACCACACTGAAAAACTATTCAATTGTAATTTTTATGAGAATTGCAAGCATTCCATATCTTTTCAAAGATTATTATTATCATCTCAATATACTTAAGATTGTTTACCTAACCTTAAGAGTTGGTATTATAATAATTAATGTGCAATATTTTAAATACTTAAATACTTGTAATAATACACAGAAATTTATAATGAAATTAAAATTCATAAATATATTTATTTAAATGTAAGTGATTATCTTTTTTTATGTGTGTTGATACTGTAACATGATTAAATTCAAAAATAAATATTTATTCCTTCCACCATTATTAAAATTGTAGCATAGGTAAACATTTTATCAGTTTCAAATAATTATAAACTATTCTTTATATTATTAGGTCTGTCACTCTTTTCTAAGAATTGCACACGAAAAATGGCTAGTTTCAAATTTTTAACAAATTCATTAATAGAAAAGTACATTCTCTTTTGATTAAAACTAGAGCATTTTCATTCCCTTATGACAGCATTGAATTCATAGAATTGACTATTTAAGTTTCCCCTAAAAAGATCAAATCATTTTAACAGAAACAACATCAAAAATAATGCTAAATTCATTTTTAAGACTCATTAATCATAGTGTAATAATTTAAACAAATGTATTTGTGAATAAAGCTTATGGAAACTTAAATGAAATCAATCTAAATCAGGAGCTGTAGTATTACGGCTCAATAATTCGCCTTCTTCGTCAGAACTATCAACATCACCTATTATTGACTTCAAGAGACCACCCAACATGGAATTTGGATTTCTGTTATCTTTAGGGATCTCGATTCCAAACCAAATACGCCCAATGTTGTCCAAATAAACCGAGTAATTAGGATCTCTCTTAATGCTAATTGCATACCAGTTTCTTAATATTTTGAACTGGGTTGAGTGTCGCCTGAAAAAAATACACTTATTATTATATGCATTGAACAAGTATAATAATAATATGCTGAAAATTCCATAATCTTTACTTACTGCTCTATTGCTCTTAATAAAAACCATAGGAAATTTAATAAGGGGAATAGGTATGGTGGCCCTTTGTCATTTTTTATTGTTGGGTGAGAGCCAGTATATTCTTTGAAAGTTTCATTTGCCATTTGTATGTTACGCAGGCAAAGAAACTGCAAGACCGCCTGTGTTATAAATAGGTCTATTTCTGACTTCAGGCCTTTTGTAGTATGCAGCTCTATTAACATGCTGGCATAAGATGACCCATCACAGGAATGCAAGAAATGTTTATGAGCTGAAGTGTATTTCTTCTCACGCCAATATACTTCTGCTATTTTCTGTAACAAAAAAATCTATCAGTCTTTTTTAACAAGCCGTTGGCAGGAGCCACTTCATGATGGAGGAGATAGGATATAAACATTAGTCGACATTGAAGTATCCAATACCTACCTTGTGTAATAATGGATGTCCTTTTTTATTATCGTCCATAGACCATTTTACAGAATTCGTTAAAAAAGTTTCGCGCTCTGGAATACTTGTATCCATCATCTCGAATAACTTGGCTATCTTGACAATCCATTCTTCAGATGGTTTTGTTTCCGATTTTGTTAGAACATCGATAAGCAAGATAGCCAGATCGGCTCCGCTGCCTTGTTGGTCATGTTCCAACAGTAATGTAGAACCTTTACTTAATAAATTTAATAAATCTGCATACTTTTTTTGGCTAAGATACCTGCAATGTAAATTGTCACGTTAAATAAAACACAGTTGTTGTTCTGGTTATGATGAAATGGTGTCACAATTTTAGTACCTGAAATATAGAGTTCTATACATCTGATGGGCCTCATAATATTGACCAGCATTTACTGATGCTTCTAATTTATCTAAAACTCGCAAAACACCCCTTTCTCCGCGTGCAGCCATGGTTTTTCTAGAATTTCTTCGTACACACGACAATTTACGCCATAGATATCCAATAAGCCACAGATGTCAATGTCAAAAAATGTTTCGTGTCAAAATCGGATCTGTCATGTATTTGACAGATGTGGTTACAGTTCAGAAACTCACCGTACTAGTCACAGCAAGTCACAGTCACAGATATGGATAGATGCAGCATGTCAAAAGTATGAAGACGAGCGTGCCCACAGTAGTATCTCTAAACCGGCAACGTTACTGCATATCTTTTTGTTTTTTTTTTAATATTGTTTTTTTAACTTTTATCTTTAGCTTCATGATGGTCACTAACATAGTAATCATTATGTGCATTATTTACGGAATTACTACCATGTATCATCTCACCCGCAAGTTTCCTCAGTTTATCCCACAGAGCACGTAATGTTTATCCGTGACCATGGTGCTTGCAACAGTGCTGAAATATCGGAAACTCAAAATTAAGTTTAATTATTTAAATCCCGTAAATAATAATCACCTTTATTATGTTATCATTTATGATAGTGCCGGCTTGAGCGCCGCTCGCATCCAGGCACCTCCCGCGACCCTCACCAGATCGTCGGTCCACCTAGTGGGAGGCCTGCCCACGCTACGTCTTCCGGCTCGTGGTCGCCACTCTTTCCTGCCCCAGCGGCCATCAGCTCTACGAGCTATCTGCCCCGCCCACTGCCACTTTATTTTAGCGATTCTGTGGGCTATGTCAGTCACTCTGGTTCTCCTACGGATCTCCTCATTTCTGATTCGATCACGTAGGGAAACTCCGAGCATAGCACGCTCCATCGCCCTTTGGGTGACCTTATGGAGAGAAACAACAATATAAAGTCTAAAAAAGTACCTAAAGCTGAAGTAAATATCTACAGTAATAAAAAAAAGACCTACCTACAGTAAGCAGTTTTTTATCTAATGCGACTGCTTGTTTTTTCCCAAAACAACATACAAAATCAGCAAGGTATCGGACAATGGCAGAATTTGTAAATAAAGGATAGAACTAAGGATTTACTGAGGTGTAAAGAAAAGACATTGCTCTGGGGCAATGCCTCAGGGGAGGTTTTATTTTATTCATTGTTTGGAGTTCGGCATTCCGAAGTAGGTAGGTACGTGAGAAGTTGTCTAAAACTGGCTTTTCAAATAAATAATTACTTAACTATGTCTAAGGTAAAGGCCAAACATCTAATCAAATTTTATGTATATTCAAATCTTATTTACCTTACTAGGTAGGTAAATAAGATGTAATTAAATATTTAGGATCCTATTCCATTTATTATGTAGGTAATTATCGAGATACGTAAGCATAGCCCACTGACTTTATTACATGAGATGTTAAAAGGAGGAACTTAGTAAGTAGTTATTTAAAAGATTACTAAAATGAATGCCAAGGAAAGGGCGACCGAAAAATAGCAGACAACCACATATACATAAGTAAAATATTAAGAAAGTTGAGTACCTACTTACTTAGGTAGTACAAAATTATTTCCTACCCTTAAATTCATTGGGATCAAATTTCGCGCTAGACGCTTTTATTGTCAACAATATTTTCTTTACCTACTTAGTTACTGTAAGTTTAAAAAATTATTTAACCCGTTTTTTTAAGTTTAACCCTTATTCAAATGCGAGCTGGTATGCATTTTTTTTACAAAGTTGAAGTGGATTTTGGGTAATTGTGGGTCACTTATTTCATATTTTTGATCAAAATTTATTAAAAAATAGGGGAAGGGGTAGTTTTTTGGGTGGTAAATAATTTACCATTATCCATTCATGACTACAAATTATTCAATGTTGGTGGTAAAATAGTTACCATTGTCCGTTTTGGTTTATTTTTGGTTCTTGACTAGTGACTTCCTCTTGGTTCTACCTATATTTTATTAAATATTTTGGGAATGAAATAATATTGTTTTTATAAAAATAATATTTATTAATGTTGGTCATTATGCTTACAATTATTATGCTTGCCTTGAGTCTGAAACTAACAATAAATTCACTAATTACGTAATGTCAAAACGTTACGTAAACAGTTATCAAAATAACTTAAAATTTCTCCAAATATTTATTTAGTTTTATTTGTGCACATACAAAAAACAACAGTTATTTTTATATATCATCAAACTTTTGTCAAGACGGGATCGGACAGTGGTAAACTATTTACCACTTCTTTAAAATGTATAAACTATATGAATAAATCAATTGCAGACGCTGCCTATAAGTGAGACTATACAATAAATGTTACAGTTTAGGATTTTGAATCGAAAAAACACTTATCAGAATTTTCGTTTAACAAAGTTTCAAAAATACCAAAAACGCGCGCTAAAAACTTGAAATTTTTTACACCAAAACCGTTTGGTTGACTTTGACATTACCTGACAGTGACAAATGACGTTGAAAAGTTGTAAGATGGCATAGATAAGTAAAAAAAATATGTTTAAAAATATAAATAAGTGACCACGATATCTTTAAGTATCACCATATCGAAAATTAGGATCCTTTTTTAAAAGTAAACGAAGTGGTAATATATCTACCTTTATTTGAATAAGGGTTAAAGTTTTGAATGTAGCATTATAAAATGATCCTCGATAGTGAATAAATAACAAAGTTTAGTAACAGCTTTCTTCCAGCTACTTACTTTACATAAGTAGGTAGTCAGATTTCGGGAGCGGGGTGGAAGCTTTTTAAAAAGGATTATATTTAATTAAACTAAGTGATCACGTCCTCGCCGAGTTGGAGGCGATTTAATAATGATTTAATATTGTGGCCGATCGCAGTCGTCCAGTACGGTGTTTACAATTTAGTTCTGCTGACACATCTCTTATGTGAATAACAATTCTACGAATGCTTACACTGTAGAGCGGAAAGTGATGACTTATCTTGTTTAGTCTAGAGCAGAGGGAGCTGACGGATGCATAACTCCTCCCTCCCTAAGTGAGAAATTATCGGAAGTTTCATTTTTATGAGTATTCCGATAATTTCGTTTACATAAAATTTCTACATGTTTGCGGAAGGCAATTAACACAATTAACATAAAAAGAATCAAAACTAATACAAATGTAAAGTATGTAAAATAAGAAGTGTCTGTTTCATTTTCACTAGCACTGATTGCTGCACTGTGTTTCAGGGCGTATGACATGTATTTGATTTCATCCAAATTGATTCCATGCATATTGAGTGCGCGTGCACCGGATAGCGTTGCGTTTACAGGTAGCTCGGGTAGGTGAATCACCGGTATGTGTTCTACGATGTCTGATGAAATGTAGAGTCGATGGTGGATCTGCAGGCCATGGATTTCCAGGTCACAAGGCTCATCGATGGTGATGATGTACGTGCCGAAGACTGACTGCTTACTGACTTCGCTGTCGCAGTGTTTGGTCAGCGTGGCTTTCAGTCTGCTGTACAGAATCCAGTTGTTCGCGTTGAGCTGCTGGAGTTTTACTTCTTCCAGCTGGATCTGGTGCTGCTTGCAGGAGGTAAGGTCCTTACTGAACCTCATCAGCTGTTCCACGCAGGTAGGCTCGTTATGTAGAGCCTGGTTGTCCGTAGAGCACAGGAAGCGATCGCCGGCGGCAAGCGGGCGACACGGTGTTACGATCGGTAAGTATTTCAAACCCTTCGCCAAAAGGTAAGGAAATTTGGGGAAAATGGAAAGCGTAACGTTTTGGGATTCTTGGAATATAGGAAGTGAGTATATCTTATAATAATTGTAAGTATAATTATCTATCAATGGTATTTCTAAAATAAATGTTATCTGATCCTGTTTCATATAAGATTTTACACAAATAGTTTCTTCTAAATTTAACAAATTACTTTCCGTAGGCTGGTAAACTAAATTGGCAGAGTTTGAAATTAACTTTAAATGATACAATAATTCTGTAGAGTTTACAATTGCTTGGTGTAAAATGGATACTCTACTTAATGCTAATGCTGTTTCTATTTCACTTAATCTTATAAATATTGTACGGAAACTACTTATGAATATGTTATACACTCCTAGTATGTATGTAGAAAAAGTCCAATCGTTTTGTGTGGACGTTATGTTTTGCAATAGGCTTTCAACTCGTTTTAAGCGTTCATCAATAATAATAGAGTTGTTATTTATTTGCTCTGAAATATTTATGAAACTGTCGAACATTTTTGAGACCAGGGTAATTTTCTTAGATATTATCTTTAGTTGAAGGGCCAGCGCCTGCGTCCCTATCATTAGCAGAAGGCACCACCTGCGGAGGGCGTTTTATGTTTTTAATAGGCACTTTGGTAGTCCTATCACCTACTTTAATTGGTAAGATGTTTCGCTTGGCTTTGCCTACAACCTTTGCTTTTACATAACGTGGTTTGTCTTTGCTTTTACGCTTATTTACGTCTTTTGCAAATATTATGTTTCCTTCGGAAAACTCTATATCTGTTTCACCACCTTTCTTTTCCCTAATGGTTTCCTTTTTGGCTGTCGTTTTCTGAGCTATGTATTTATATAAGTGCTTTGTACGTTTCGCATGATCTTGAACTAATTGCTGATAATATTGCTTTTCGAAATTGATTCTAAATGGACTGTCTGAATCTGTATGACCAAAAACTACCTCAAATGGTGTTAACTCAGTTACAGATGTTCTATTTCACGAAGTCCGTTTGGCTATGAATGTTGTAAGGCGTGTGCATGCACGCTATCTTAGTGTGCGTAACCTCGGGAGAGCTTCAGTCACGATCGCGGCGCCGTACGGGTCACTAGTGCTTTTGAGTCCGCGTCAAAATTTTTCGGAGAGTAACGTCAGCATGGCAAGTAAACGGAGAAGAGTTGTCCACAGTGAGGTAACATTTTTTTAAACTTTTTACAATAACATCCACACTATAGTCTTTTTCACCTAAGATGATTCGTATGACGTTTCGAGTTTGAAAGTTATAGATATGTCAGATAACTAAACCATAGAGATTTATCTACCGATTTTTTTCTAAGAGTTAGTAAAACCTACTTTTAGAGAAATATTTTGTATAGGTGCTATTTAACAAAAAATATGTTTTTTTTAATTACAATTATTTGTAATTAAAAAAAACATATTTTTTGTAACAATTTTTTATTCATAATATATTATTCAAATTCCATGGACTTCGTGTTCAAAAAAATGATTCCCAAAAAGTACCTACTGGTTCTATTTCTTTAAATTAAAAACTATTAATTTATTTTTACTGCGTTTATTAAAGTCAACAATCGAAAAATATAGTTGATTTTTGTGATGTTTTTAATAACTAACCCCCTTACTAATAAAACTTACACGCTCGTTGATCAGTGTTTTAAAGTGACGTTTAGTATAGAAATGTCATTTTAAAACAGTGATCAACAACTGTGTAACTTTTTATTAGTAAGGGGGTAAGTATTCACTGCTATCAATTAATGAACCGCGGAAATAATCGATTTTGCTATACAACAAATACCCCAGCACTAAATCTATTCCGTTTCACACAGTGCGTACATTAAATAAAAAATATTTTTACATCGTATTTAATTAAAATATAATCAATAGACTCAGATTTTACTATATATTTCAAGACAAGTAGTTATTTCTTTATTATTATACATATTGCTAATAAAATACAAATATATTTTCAAAAATATTCTGCATGTAAGTAGTATGCGTAATATGGATAACCTTGAAGTGTCTTAAGGATCATCTTATGTGAAAAATACTATAATAAATACTCTTTATGACCGCGGCGGAGCGCGGCGCAGTGTGATAACTGCCAAAGGGTCGTCTATTGTTATTTCTTTTTTTGTGTGCAATAAAGATTTTATCTATAAATAATATTACAAAATGAGTTACTTATTTCCATTTGGTTTTGTTTTAGGGTCGAAGCATGATAGCTAGCGTTTATCACTTTCTACGTGAAGAGTATGAATTTACGAAATCAGTTATGGAACCTAACTGTGATTTGTCTCATTTACGAGATATTACACGGCGTGCAGCTGAGGCTACAGGTGTTTCTATGAAAACTGTTCAACGGATATTAAAAGAAGAGAAGGGACTGCCATCCTCTTTATCAAAATTCACTTCTCCTATGAAGAAAAGAAGAAAGCGGAAGATATGAAGCAATGGCTCAGGGATAAGGGTATACCATTTGAGCAATCTCTCCTTAAATTGGAATTGTACGACATTATAAAAAAATACAAAGCTGAACACATAGCGTACAAAATTGATGATTTTATTAAGAGCAAGGGTTTTGAGGTCATACGCCTTCCCCCCTATCACCCAGAATTAAATGCAATTGAAAACATTTGGGGGATTGTAAAAAATTATATCGCATCAAAGAATATCGAGCAAAACATGACAAACACTGAAAGACTGATCAACGAAAGCTTGTATCGAGTAAGCAGCGAAACATGGCAAAAAACGTGTGCTCATGTCGAAAAAATTGAAAAAGAATACTTAAAATACGTCGACCTGGATTTTGAGTTCATAATTAATTTGCAGGACGATTCCGACGACAGCGAATCGGAACTTGAATCCGATAGTGATTAAGTGCTGTTTTTTTGTGTCTATTCTGTAATAAATAAAAATACTTATTTACCTACAACTGTTGTGTTTCTATTCAATGCAACCTATCATTCAGTTATCGATGTTATCATAATCAGTATCAAACAGTTTAGAACTTTATACTCACTCTAAAATTACTACTTATGTACATCAAATTGGCGTAGTATGTATTTGAATTTGAATTGTAATATCTAAAAAATTTTAAACAAACTTAAATTAAAATTATTCAGTGTGTCAGATTTCTTTGCTAACGCTTCCTACGTTTACACACACACGCGCGCTTATCAGTACACGTCACTACTACAACCAGAGCCAAACGGACTTCGTGAAATAGAATATCTGTACAGAGTGGATGGTGTGATTATATGCCATTACTGAATATGTCATAACTGATGCGGCATCTGTACATCGTCTTTCGTATTTAGCCAATCTATAGATCTCTATAATTGTCGAGTGAAAGCGTTCGATAAGTCCCATAGAATTAGGGTTATTTGGGGTTCCGATGTGAAGTTCAACTTTATGTAAATTTAGAAATTCTTTCATGAGTTCGTTATTAAATTCGGTTCCTGGATCTGAGCTTATACGTTTTGGAATTCCGTAGAATGAGAAATATTTCATAAGTGCTCTAGTAACGTCTGATGTTGATTTGCTAGGTATCTCTATTGCTTGTCCTATTTTGCTGAAGGCGTCAATTAGGGTTAAATATGTGATTCCTTCAATACTGAAGAGATCAATGAAAATTTCCTGAAATGGGGAATCTTGAGTTTTAGTTAATTGCAAAAATGGTTTTATGGGTTTCCTATCGTATTTCATTTTACGGCAGGCTTCGCAAGCGTTAATGATTGCGGAAACTGTTTGTTGCATGTTAGGCCAAAAATGATTTCTA
Source organism: Ostrinia nubilalis (assembly GCF_963855985.1). Lineage (NCBI taxonomy): Eukaryota > Metazoa > Arthropoda > Insecta > Lepidoptera > Crambidae > Ostrinia > Ostrinia nubilalis. The sequence continues at coordinate 7,806,587 of NC_087096.1, read as the reverse complement.
CGAATTCTAATCAATGTTTCCTTAATACCACGGTGGCATGTTTTTCCTTCATGGTATTGGATAACTATTGCTTTTTGTTCACCCTCGTCTTCTATGTAATTTACCCGTTCTGTACACTCGTAAAACTGAACTGCATCTTTCTTAAAAAGTTTAATAATTACGTCTGTGAAAATTCGTCTAAGTTGATCTGATTCAAAATAAATGAAATACTTTGTTTTAGGTTTGATATATTCTTTTAAAAACTGTTTTACCAATTCTGCATTATTATCAGGTAAATGTACTTCAAGAACCTTTTGCTTATCGCGTGAAAGGTTTTTGACTGAAAGTTCATTATCGAATCGTTCAAAGACTAATATTTGATTAGGTTTGTTATCGATTGCTTCGTTTAAGATTGGGATGCCTTGTGATTCGGTATCCTTTGCGGAATGAATAGTTTGTGAGTTATTTGATTGTTCATCGACACAGTTTGAATTATTTGACGACGGAATCGGATATTCTGAACCTAATTGTCTACTTCCTTCTGAGGATGTAGAGTCGGAAATTACTATTGTACTTCCTGATGATAATTTTTCTATTTTCTTTACTACTTTATCAACATGTTTTTGAATACGTTTTTCCTTTTTGCTAACATTTACTTTCATGGACTGATTATCTGAATCGAGAGCATTTACTTTTATGCGGGATAACGCGTCTGCGTTTGTGTTTTGTTTCCCGTTTTTGTACACGATATCGAAATCGTAATCTTGTAAGCGTAAACGCCATCGAGTTAATTTGCTGTTTGGATCTTTTAGCGAGTTAAGCCATGCCAAAGGTCTGTGATCTGTGTAAATGACAAATTTACGACCATAGAGATAAGGTCTGAAGTGTTTTACAGCCCATACAATAGCAAGTAATTCGCGTTCGATTGTACTGTATCGAGCTTCAGTATCACTGAGTGTGCGGCTAGCATACGCTATGGGTTTATCTTTGCCTACTTGTCCTTGTGAGAGTACTGCGCCCAATGCTACATTCGATGCGTCTGTTGTTAATATGAATTGCTTGTCATAGTCTGGGTATTGTAATAATGGGGCATGTGTAAGTAATTCCTTACATTTGTTAAATGCGTCTGTATATTCCTGATTTATTACGATTTTATTTCGTTTCTTTAAACATGACGTTAATGGTTTTGTAATTTTAGCAAAGTCTTTAATAAAGCGCCTGTAATATCCTACAAGTCCTAAAAAGCTCTTTATTTCTGTGGTCGTTTTCGGAATTGGGTAATTTAATACAGCGTCAATTTTATCATCATTAGGTTTAAGACCGTTTTTCGTGATGGTGTGTCCTAGGTAAAGCACTTCCTTACGAAGGAACTCGGATTTATCAAGTTGAATTTTAAGGTTAGTGGCTCTAAGTCTGTCGAAAATTGATTTTAGATGTTCCAGGTGTTGATCTAAGCTGCTGGAATACACAATTATGTCATCAAGGTAAACCATGCAATGGAGTCCTTGTAGACCTCTAAGTATATTATCCATAGTTCTTTGGAATGTTGCCGGAGCTGTTTTAAGGCCAAAGGGCATTCTGAGAAACTCATAATGACCGTTTTGTGTGCTGAAGGCAGTTTTTTGTCTGTCGGATTTTTCTACCTCAATCTGATGATATCCGCTAGCTAAATCAATCGTGCTGAAGTAAACGCTTTTCCCTAATTTATCAAATAAGTCATTAATGTTTGGTAATGGGTATTTGTCGTCGATCGTTATGTCGTTCAAACGTCTGTAGTCGATAACCATTCTGTATTTTGTTTCACCAGATGCGTCCATTTTTTTTGGCACTAGGTGAACTGGTGCACTCCAAGGAGAGTGGGATTCCTGGATTACATTATCTTTTAACATTTTTTCTACTTGTTTAGTAATTTCAGCTTGCTGAGCTGGGGCCTGTCTGTATGGCTTTACGTGGATTGGATCCTCATTTTTTGTCCTTATCTGATGTTTAATTTTGTTTGTGAATGTTAATGGAAGTTGATCGCAATAAAATATGTCTTTATATTTATGACAAAGGCTGTAAATTTTTTTACGCTCTTCGTCGTTTGTGTGGTCTAATCGTAACTTTACCAAATTCTCTTCAAGCAAATTGTCAATTTCGATGTCATTCATGTTTTGTGTCGTGTTAACTTGAATGTCAGTCAATTCGAATTTATTAACTTTAAATGGGCAAGTGATTTTATAACTGATTGGTCTGTCTAAAGTGTTTTGAATAATCGTGGATGCGTATCCGTTGCGACAGTTAACGATTGCACTAGGCATTCTAACGCCGTCTGTAAATTCTCTGTAATTTAGAATAGCGTCACCTGAATATTGGTCAACAGGTAACTTTACGCGTTTTTCTGAACGTGGAGGTAAATTAATAACGTAATTAAGGTTGTTATTAATTATCGGAATACATGTTGTTTTAGTCCTAAGGACCCTGTTTTTCAAATCAATTAATGCTTCTAATTGTTCTAACAAATCATTTCCAATAAGACCATCGTATCTTTTGTCTACATCATACAAATAAAATTTGTGGTGTTTGTCACTGTTAAATGTTGGTAAAAGGGGGATTTCCATAGTTTCATCGTGAATACTCGACGAATGTGTACTCACAACTTGGAACGGTTCATTTCTTATGAATTCACTGAAATACTGATAGCCAATACGCGGACTGAAGAACGAACGCATGCTGCCAGTGTCGATCATCATGCGAGCATCCAGTTCCGGTAGGTAAATATATGGTAATGTTAATTCCGGATCGCAATTAATGTTTATCTGTTCGGTTCTTTGATGGAGGCTGTTTCGTGAAAATCCTGTTGGAATTCAGTTTCCTGTGTTTCCTCGGGAGTTTCCTCGAAATCAGGGTAATACTGTTCGCTGTACATGTTATTATATTCGTCTATAGGGTATTCACAATAATATTGATCGTAATACGACTGTTCTGCTTCGTCGTAGTTCAGATCATTTAAGTTTGTTTCATTTACGTTGTTTGGTTTTGTAGCCGTACGCATAGACACGTCGGTCAGCTGCATACGTGGCGGCTGGACTTGTTGGGCTTTGCTGAGCACCAAACTGTGGCTTATAGCCGAATTGAGGCGGCTTGTAACCGAATTGCTGAGGAGGATGTCTATAGCCAAATTGCTGGGGCGGTCTATATCCGAACTGCTGTGGAGGCCTGTAGCCGAACTGCTGCGGCGGCCTGAAACCTGGTTGATGCGGAGGCTTGAAATAGCCGAATTGTTGTAAAGGTTTATTTCCATATTGCTGGAAGGGTTTGTAGCCTTGATTAGGCGGAAGGCCAAATTTAAATTGTGGAGGAATTATCGGTTTGAAAGCATTAGAGCTGACAAAATGAGGCTGATTGCCAGAAAATTTCTGTTGAGTTGGCGTAAACGAATTGTTAGGTTTGGGTTGCGAATGCATTTTGCTTCGCATGTTATATTGGTCCATAAAGTTTACTTCCTCGAGCACAATCGAGAGGGCGGCTTCCAAAGTGGACGGTGCCTTTAGTCTCACAATGCGCACAAGGTTTTCTGGTAAATTATAGAGAAACACGTTTAACGCGGTGTTGTTGTATATGGTGATTTTGGCGTGACGGATTGACTCGTCTGCTATGGTGTTTACTTTGGATATAAGCATTGACCTGGTTGATTGCACGCGGTTGCAAAAGTCTGTGTACGATTCATTCGATCTGATTTTTAGTGATTCTAATTCGATATTAATGCATGCCTCACTACGCGGGTCTCCAAAATGTTGTGTCAGAATTTCTTTAAGTTCCGACCAGTTTGTTAAATTTTCTTGTTCTGATAACAGTGCTGCTGCATTTTCTGTAAGGCGGCTAGTGATAGCGTGGTACACGTATAAATCTTGCTCAACCCCACCTCTATATCTCGATATAACATACTCACATTTTTTAAGGAACAAATTTAGATGTTTTTTGTCACCATTAAAAAATGGAATTAATCTGAGCATCTCGTTGGGTATTGGCGTGATTTGTACGGATTCGATTTGTGGTGAAGCCATTTTACTGAATTTAAATTTATTAATTGATATGCGCCAGTCAGAATTTGTAACAGTACTTTACACAATATTCACAATTAAAATACACAGTAATCACAATAAAACACACAATAAAATACACAATAAAATACACAATAAAAATACACAGTAAAAATAAGAGTGGTTCTTAATTTAATTGTTCAATTTCGAGAGACAATTAACTTAACAACTTTAATAATTTTTACTTTACACAATAAACTTATTTAATTTAATTCAATATTCAATTTATTTACTTTATTTCACTTTATTTCACTTTATTTACTTTATTTCAATTTATTTACTTTATTTCAATTTATTTTCTTTACTTTGTTTCAATATTTAATTCACTTAAATCTAAACGAAAAGTGTTAACGATAAAGTTTTATGACGAAAACACAAAATGCGATACCCTGGGAGAAGTTCTATCCCGGAGTAGCAATATTTCCCTACGATTTAAAAAGCATGAAAATTACACAGAGGATAAGGAGTGGAAGGATTGGCGAAAAGTTCTACTCACCAACCGACCGTTCTCTGCATACTCGTTCCACCCGTACTTCGATGACAAATTTATTTGGTTCGGCGGATTTATTAGTTTCCCGTAGTATCACGAATTTAAACGGCGGATTTTGACACCAATCGCGTAAACTTTAGGAAAACTTGCAGCAATAAATCCGAACGGCTGCGCCAGTCAGATTTCGGGAGCGGGGTGGAAGCTTTTTAAAAAGGATTATATTAATTTAAACTAAGTGATCACGTCCTCGCCGAGTTGGAGGCGATTTAATAATGATTTAATATTGTGGCCGATCGCAGTCGTCCAGTACGGTGTTTACAATTTAGTTCTGCTGACACATCTCTTATGTGAATAACAATTCTACGAATGCTTACACTGTAGAGCGGAAAGTGATGACTTATCTTGTTTAGTCTAGAGCAGAGGGAGCTGACGGATGCATAACTAGGTACTATAACCATTCGTGATATTTCAAAGGGTTACTCCCCAAACTAAGTAGGTACCTTGCGGGTCCTTTCTGAAAGTCGGTCTCCAAAGAGTCGTATTTAATTTAAAACTCTTATACGGGTTAATTATTCATTTCGTGTTGCTCAGTTAATGAGTATGGACAAAATAACGTTTTAATTAAGGTCCTCGAAATGCTATGCTACAACGAAGTGCTATTAACTAAGTGCAATACCTTTAGTTGTAGCACAGAATAAGTAATAGTACAGGGTTGTAGGTACATACCTACCTACATAATTGCTTGCGTGTCGGTATAAAACGTTTGTTAGGTACTTACATTACCAATCTAAGTACTACTACTACATACGACTTTAGTAGTATGTACCTACTCCTTCTATTTGTAGAAGTTGTCTTGGTGCAGAATTTTTGCGCACCACCAATGAAATTTTTAACACATTAAGTATTTAGCGAAAAACAATAACGAATCGTGCACTTCATATCCTACTTAGGTATCTCTCGCAGTTATTTAACCCCGTGACCACCGCCCAAGATATCCCACATGACAGCTAAAATATGTAGGTTCTGAATGTTCTAGGAACCCATGATGTTTATGACAAGTGGTAACACCTTATACATTTTGCATGAAGAATCTGCATTTAATTGTGTGACCGTGATCGAGGTCGTAACACGTGAGTCGTAACTTTTACCATGCCACGTGATAGATCACATGCCACATCACGTGTAGGTTCAATAATAAAGCGTCCCAAACCTTAACTTGCTAGTATCATTATACGATTCATTATTTCTGTCGAGTTGTCGGAGTTGTAGTAATATTATTTCCATATCGGTTTCCTGAATAAATCACTTCGACTCCGTCACTGTCTCCATCGTTGGACGCCGGCCAAAGGATTCTAGTGGGGGAATCAGGTTTCTTTTTATGGCTTGTGAAATGTAATGAGATTTTTTCCGAACTAAGGCGATTATTGCGTAAGTTAGACCGAGTTCATAAACTTTTATTATTTGTTCCCAAAATATGCAGAGCACGGCAGATTTAATAGGTCAAATCGAACATTTTGGCACTAATTTGTTAGTTAATGAGAATAAAAACCTTGTTTTGTATTTTAATTTTGTCGTTTCTACTGTAAGCCGACTGTTCATTCCAGTTTAAGGCACCTCCTCCACCTTTGATGGTTTTTGAGAGCAAAGCTGAGCAATCCAAGCACGATAATGGTCCCACCATTGAAAAAGGTTTTGGCCGATTAAAGTTACTGCCCGAAATAAGTACTCATAAATTATGACGTTTTAAGTAATCCTCTAATCTTGCGAGTCATTTGATGGCAGAGATCACTAGACTACCGCCCATTGGCATAGGCATTATGTAAAGTAAGTAGTAAGTAAGTAAGAGACCCTACCTAATTTCAAGATATTTGCACAATTCAGTCAATCTGAGGTTCTTGAGTGATAAAATAAAATACTTACATATTACCTAAATATATTTTAGACTGGAGATATTAAAACACTAGCTTTTCACCCGCGGCTTCGCCCACGTTTCAAAAACCGGGATAAAAATTATCTCTATGCCAAATTTTATTAAAATCGGTTCATTGATTTAGGCGTGAAAGCAAGACAGACAGACTGACAGTTACTTTCGCATTTACAATATTAATATAGATTCTTGTCACAATGAGATAAAAAGTTTAAGAGGTTGTAGGTAAATCATCAGTATTTTTTATTTTAACTCTAGATATAACGCTAACTTCCAGGGAAAAGTGGATACATCGTTCTTCCTAAAAATAAAAGAAAAAAAGCGCAATATGGGTATGCCGATAAATATTTGCGGGCGATGAGTTAGAAATTGCGTTTGTATCGGAACTTTTCAATTTTCTCCAAGTCGGGCAGACTGCCAGATAGAATGTGGCTCAACTGCACAGAAGCCTTTATGTTCCTTATGAGGCTTATGCCACTAATACCCACTTCTCTTCTACGCTTTTCTATTTGGGAATCTAAGAGGATGTCTGAAATGTTGACAAAATTTAGACAGGACAAGTTACTTATTTAAACTAGAGCAGCGCGCAAAGGCGCAAAAAAAAGTACAAAAAATACTTCGAGGATGCAGTTTTCACTGTGGAACTTGCTTCGATAAGATAGAGCTATTTAGATACCAGTATTTTTAGATATGGTTATTTTTCTAAGTATGAGTTTTTTGTTACACTGCTGCACTGGGACAACATGATCCTAAAATCGTGATCTTGTCTTCGTCGTCGTCTTGAAATACTTGATAATAGGTGATTCTTATTGAGGTATGATATGATATTATCAAATCTTATTACACCTACCTATTTGAAACGAATAAAATGTTCTTGTTTCCTTTTAAAAGAAATGCTGTTAATGCGTATAATATGTTATCTAATACAAACACCTATCTATTTGGATACCTAAATTACAGTACTCCGAAGCACTATCAAAATATCAATAGGCAGGGTGGGAAAATTTATTACATACTTATTTATTAGTTTTCGGCTCACGTACAACATCAATGTGTTTCGATTTTCGGCTTATACAAGTTTGGGTAGAGCTGTGTAACGGTAATGTATCACTTCCAAGTGGTCTATTACTCGCGGGTAAGTAGATTCCGGTCCGGTCGGATGTCTCGGCGGCAATTAGAGCACTAGTTCGACTGAGATGGTTTGCACTTCAGTCTGGCCACAGTACACACGCTGACACCATGATAAATGGCACCACTTATCCCTTCGTCGACAATGGGAACCAGAACGGCCACCCATTTGCAAGCATATCTAACATCGACACTTAAAGTAAATCCTCTTTGAGATATTTTTAGAATAACATATTACAACTAGTTACGTTATCCAACTTTTTTCTCGATGTCCGCCAGTGAGGGCCAAATGGCAGGGGTCAACGATATTTTTTATACTCAACTAGCTAAAGGTCCTGATAATATTAAAGTCATATTATTAGTGATTTTGTTCAATAAAAGATATACAATCAAAATGCAATAGTAAACTAAGTAATTAAGAGATAACAAAATGCCATCTGCTGCGAAAATCCAGCAATCTGTAAGGACAAGGACTTCAAATGTCCATTTACTCGACGCAACGCCCTAATCGAATGAACTGATTGATTAGAAAAGTTCCGATGCAAAGCAATCTGAAGATTGTATTCATTGAATGTATTAATTTATTTATAGGCACTCTCGTACTAAATAGAAACACCGATGGCCAGGCAATTTCTTGTGAAATTGCATTGTTTTGAATCCATCAAATTACTGTCACCTAAAGCTCAGAAAATCTACATAATAATATACCTAGTATTAGTAATTCAAAATCAATAATAATAATTATGTGAATAGTAGGTAATTATTTGTTTGAAGCCGCCCTGCAACTAGCATTTCCGAAACTCTACGTAGCCGAAAGCGCCCAAGGCCTTGAGAAAACTACTTGAAACTTTTATTCAATACATTTTCTAGCATGTGAATCCTTTGGCAACCTAATGGTGGCCATACACGTTACGGTTTGCATGATGGTTTTGACCGTACATGCTTAACCGACATGCAAACCCTAGCGTGTATGTTATAAAACTGTACAGTTATTGGTGCGTGTACATGCAACCTGACGAATATCAAAAAAGATATTTTTGCCGCTCGGTTATGTTTGCGCACATGCATAACCGAGCGTGTGTGCGCCCGCTCATGCTTGCATGCACAGTTTTCTCTCAGTCTCCTATAATCTGTGGCAGTGAATGGTGGTGAATATTTAAGACACTCATGTGTTCTTCCTGTTGCAAGAAATCTTAATGTTACTGCTAGGTTTGGGATGTGCGTTGATAGATCACTATGACAGCCAGTCAGTCACCTTTGAGTTAAATAAATTTAGATTGTGCATGCAAACCCTAACGTGTATGTGCTATAGATAACTCGGTTATACCTGTCGGTTAAGCATGTACGGTCGTAACCATCATGCAAACCCTAACGTGTATGGCCACCATAAGCGTACTTATAATACAAAGCAAAAGGTTGTTTCCAGTTACCCAATAAGTAACGTCGGGTACTAGATTTTCCACGTTATACAATTCCAAACTTATTTTCTCCTAAGTTCCACATAACTTCCTTAAAATACGGAGCGAAAATGTATTTAAGATTTTGCATAAAGAAAAATGTTGCATAAAGCGCGCGCCTTTTGTCTCGGTGTAAGGGCTTACCTGTGAAGCATTTCTCAAGCGAACAATTAGTACTGCAATTTATATTTCCCGTAGCCCCGTAGGTTACATCGCACGACTAGCCAGGCTGAATGTAAATTACGACCATTAAGAATGAGACGAAGAACTTAACTATTCTCGTCCTCGACCTCGCGAACTAAATCGATCGCGCTAGGACTTATTGGGATACTAAATTGGGATATTCAAGCCTTCGAAGCAAGTGAACATGTGGTGCGGGTATTAACGTATTAATAATAATTATAATTTATGTTAGTGCCCTGTTAACATGGGGAACAGCAAACATTAATAAATGGCCGGTTTATAGTTGGTTGCTGGTTACGCTGGAGATAGCAGCGTGGTGTGTAGCAGTAGGCGGCACAGACCCGGGTCACCCGCCACCCCAGACTGTGTGGCCGTATAAGCCGGCCCGGGTAAAACAGACCAAAATGTATTACAGCTCCGCTGATAGTTACCTAACAATTCGTTTTATTCTGATTTGGTTCAAATGGAATTTAACAGATTTAACGATGGCAGAACAACTCTCAATCAACTATGAGTAATATTCAATACTGTTTACCTACTTAACATTGATAATAACTCTCGCAGGTTACGATTACGATTTATCATTTTTGTACCTTAATGTGGAGGAAAATCCTATGTGTAATTAAGATTTAATCACGATAATGTTTCAAAAAACGATCATCAACATAATAACGCAACTTTGAAATCTTTCGCGCGAAAATGAAATACGACCTTATTGTTAACGCTGAAAAATTTCCCCTGGGGTTAGTATTGTTACGATATTCCCCGTCGATGATGCGGTTCCTGTCTACAGAAATCATAAATGTATTCAACGATCATGTTTGCGTATCACTCAGTGAAGCGGACTGTACTGTTCGTTCATATTGGATACAAAGAGAATCGCAACATATTTATTTACTCTTAATTAGACATAGATTTAAAACTTGGTAAACGATCGGCAACTAAATATTTTTCTATCATTACCAACGTGCTTTTCACTGAAATGGTAATATTTAACAACTTACAATGGAACTTCTGTGAGGCTTTTCGTTTCGTCCGCTATTTCGTAACTTATATCTTTGACGTCCTTTGTAGCAATAGCAATTGTAAGTTTGTCAGGACGAAAACCTCTTTGTTGGTCGCTTATTAATGTTCTGTATAGAATTTGTGCAGACTTTCCACATTTCTATTTAAAGTTATAAAGCAAATCTTTATAAGTTTGCTAAGTGTTGAGTAACTTAGCATATTTGACACGGGTGCTAATGTAAGTATCATTAGTTACTACTTGGAATAGTCGGAGTGCCCTTAGTCACACTATTTCAATTTCGTGCCAACTTGGTCGGTCGAATGCCAAGACGCATTGCCAAATTCCCAGGTGTGGTAAAGTCGTAGTATCAATATTCAAACTTTGTTATGCTGGAAACGTGACATCTTTTGAGTTTTCAACTGCATTCATAATATTATGTTAAACATTTACAGAACTAGCCAGTTTATCTCCAGTGATTTTATATTCTGCATTGTAAAAAGTTGTACACTCTATTAGTACCTACATATCTTTACATGCCTGTTCTCTGGGGCAGTACTCAGGATTTGTCATTTTTCAGTGGTCTCCACTCAAGACTGTGAACGCGATTTTCACGATAATATTATAATAATTTAGATGAAACTTATAGGAAGGTCATAAAACTATCGTGATTTGTGGCTCTATTGGTAAAGTTTGTGTTTTAAAACTTCACCCGGAAACTGGGTAAGAGGATCTAAGTTTCTTGTGGAGTTGTTATTTATTGGCGTTTGCGTCATACGAGTGTGTCGCGTCGGCGTCATTATGCTAAGCGGCGACATTTCAATACATATTCAAAGCGCTTTAGCGACGCGCGACGACGTCGCAGCCTCGCAGCAGCCGCGGCGAGGTCACTGCGCTCAGGTCCTCATGACGGAATTATACAGCTTTGTCACCACACTCATTACAGGATTATTAAAATACTATGTCTAATAATTTTGATATCCAGAGCAACTATGCAATTTCATAAATTAACTAACCAACCGATGTTCTCAAATATGATTGGCTCGATACAGTTGACGGGATGGATATTCTATTTAAGTAGGCAATAAATGTACCCACCAATCTCGTTATAAATAGATCTGAAACGGCAGCTACAGACCCATATTTTGCAGAAAGAAGAATAAAGCAATAAATTAATATAATATTGCGAGTAAATGGTAAAGTGAATGATGAAAAATGGTAGCAATCCATTACTAGAGATTACTTCTGATCTTCTCATAAAACAATTTCTTAAGCCAAAGAACGATTGCAGAAAATATTTGTGTAAAAGCAAACTTGAGGTGAACTTGGCATAATTTGTGCCGGGGGCGGTGGTCGCCGTAATGCTGACGAATGGGCCAGGTAAATCATGCGACCAACATTTTTTCGCTCCGTTAATCTCCCACCAAATTACTTTGTTTTATAACGATATCATTTCATTATTCAGAAAGGGCGGAGGTAAACAAACTCAATAATGTCGATTACATTTCCATAAATTCATTCGACCCTAATGAATTGGCCGCTTGTTTAATAAAGCTCTGCTACCGTAAACTGAAAAGTATTGGTAGCAGACATTAACATTAACGCATGATTCAATTTTATTGTACCTACAGTAATCCATAGAATCCTGTAAGTTTCATTCATTTATGATTTAATTATAATAAATTGTAGGTACGTCGTTAAACTTTTGAAATAAAAAATAGGGCGCAATGAAATGGTATTTACATTAGCATTTTTAGATTAACTCTAATTTCAGATATTCGGACACATAAAAAGCAATTTTGATTTTATTACTCGTTCAACCGTTCGTTCAATATCATTGAGCTTTCCTAATGGAATATTTTATTGGTCCACGATAATGAAATATTAATTAAGTACAACGCGCACACCCATTAATATTGGAAGCAAATAAATTAATTCTCACTGCTGTTTTGGTGGATGACAAATCAACATGACGCGGGCATAAATATGTTGAAGTTGGTTGAAATATTAATAAGATAAACAATAACACTCACATTTGGGGTTCAAACTTCTGCCTGAGTAATTAAAATGATTTTTTTATAAAGAAAATATAAATCATGTTTTAATCAACAGTTATATGTGTTAAAATGCGTAGTATTCTAATCCTCATGAGACATGTAGAATGCATTAATCTAAATAGCGCAAGTCGTAGTGTTAACAGTGCCTATAGCGGACATTATCACTCGCATAACCCATCTCAACGTCAAGACGTTTAAGCACACCTTTGTTGTTTCTGAAGTAATATATATTTCGGGCTAGGAAACACCTTATACGACGCATAGTCGCGTAGAGTATACCTTAGAGTGGGCACGCATATAGTATTTGGATAGTTTAAATGTCTGTGTATTTGAAATGCAATCGAGCTGATTTTCTAAAAACTCAATCATATAGTTTGTCGTGTTTACGAATACGTTCACTTTTATATACCTACTTACACTTATTTTTATTCTTTAATATAAAAAAGAAACAATCATAAAACTAGTAGGGGAGAGTTCGGTATATTGTACCGCCGGGTAAATTGTACCACCCTCATATTTCGTAAAGTATTTATTGAATGTCTGTAATTGCAACACTCAGCGATACACAACTAAAATAAATTAATATCGGCCATGTGGTTTTTGCCGTGACAACAATCACGTGTGTTTTATTTTGAAAAGTATTTTTTCATTGTTTTCAAGTAACTTTTGACAATACATGTTTAGTTTGTAATTTTGTTAAATTTAATCACAGGGTGTTTATTATATATTATTTAGAAGCGTAAATTAGTGTGGATTACAATTATTTGAAACATTTTTCGAAATTTATAAGCTATATTTTTTACCGATTTTTTAAAAGCACTATCACCTAGTTGGATAAATTGTACCACATCAAGTTGTATGGAACATTACCAACGGATTTTGAATTTTTTTTAGTCAATCATATTTTGAAGTTATAATAGCGTAGTTATGTTTGACTAACAATAAATGAAAGCAAAAGACTGGCAAAGTAGATTAGGTACAAGTGTGCGTTACGATAATTGGAATTACAAAACTTGTACTCAAAATCGTGATAACGTGTAAAACAATATCGATTGTCTATGTTATTAACTACTGTTCCTTTTCGTTTCCTAATTTGTTAAGAATGTATCGTATAATATTTTGCCATAGTTTTTCTATAGGCTTGAAATTTATTGAAATTCAATTTAGTAACCCTGTGGTACAAATTATCCAACCGGTTGGCTAAATTGGACCGAAGCTCTGAACTCGTACTTTGTTGATTTGTGCTAAATATACAACAATCATGTTAATTAATACTTATGAAATAGTAAGTTGAATAATGTATCTTTTATTATATACCATGGACATTAGCAAAAACAAAAGAAAACTATGTGTAAAATGGGATTGAAAAAAACTGGTCCAAATTAGCGGACTCTCCCTTATAAACATTCAAGTGATTTGTTCATATGTGACCTTAGTAGGCAATAGGTACACATTTTTCCGGAATCAACAGTCTTGAATTTATAATTTCTAGCAATAAGAATGAGAATGAAAACTTTTTTTTATAAATAAAGTCCCTTCTTTGACAGACAGCAGTGCTTGCTGTAGTATTTAATCAAACATATTGCTTTAAGGAATATCCGGACTACGAATGCTACAAAAATAGAAAAGAAGTATCCATCGTAGCGCTACGAGTATCTGCATAAACGGTAGCGCGTATGCTACGGCGTGCTACGAGCTGCTACGAGCAAATGAAATTCTCATTATGGATGTTGGGCGCGTCCCACTCACACAAGTTCATCAGTCTATGTACATTTTATGTTGATTAACGTACCGCAGCTTGTTAATAGGCAGTCGTTATGTTACGAGGTACTCATTAATTGAGTATTGGGACGACGGCCAGTTGTAAAGCGTTGCTTTAGCATATTTTCCTTTCAAGCATATAGATGTTTATTATTCAATCTGCAGATTTACTGTTCAATGCATACTGATTATTTGTTTATAGTTTTAATTGTTTGTGTGGTTTACGTTCATCAGAGTGAAATTAATTAAAGAACAATGTTTTCGTTTGAGAGATTATAGTTACCTAGGTATTTGTGGTTTCATATTTATAAGCGCTACATAAATTGGACGTAGCGTTCGAAAATCAATTGTTGTAGACGCTTAATATACGAAGTTGAAGGGCCTCTCTGGCAACGTCCCTCGCTCGTTAGCCGTCAGCATTTTTAAACGAATGTGTTATGAACGAATAATTCCTTCCTCAAAAATGTGTTGAATCATCAAGAGTAAAAATCGAGCATACGAATATAATTAAACTCTGGTTTTGCATGAAATTTTTGATTTACAAGATACAAAATCTTTAAGAAACAGTCAAATAATGAAGTATGAATCAATTTGACCATCAATACTATGGTTTTTGTGTTCTTTTAGACTAATAAAACTGTAATTATTGAAATAAACCGTAAACATTCAAGTTTGAGTTAATTGGATGTGCCTAAGTGTATCAATTGATTTAAAACTGGTAATTGAATCAATTCAAATCTTTCTATAATGCGATTAAATGATGATAATGATTTGATTGTATCTCCGTAATAGCCTGAATGCAATGATTGCAGTCATAATCTTAATTAATCCTCGCAGGTGCATTTAATGTACGTAATTACAAGCAATAAAGATATTATGATTATGATTATGATTATGATCCGATTTGCTTCTGTATTCATGGCCTTATAGCAAGATACTGTACATGTAGTCTGCCCCTTTAAAGGAATTTTCCTCGATTTCCGTAGCATCAATACTTCAGAAGTTTATTTCCCCATTCCATTCTATTTTTCCTGCGCGCTGAGTTTGCTAAATGATCTATTTGGTGTTGATTTTTAAAACAATGTGATGTATTACTGTTATGAAGTATTATCGTAATACTTCGTATCGTAGAGTCATATTGAATGTTCATAATACATATTGTATTATAACTACATAGACATTGAATGTTGACTATCAAGCAACTGGTTGAGAATATTAATTAACCCCTCCCTACCTATTCATTGAAATATAGATCTTACCGTTTGTTACAATATTTGCCGTTGAAGTTTTTCTGATGTTGGGATCGAACAACCAATGGCTTGTGTAAATTCGTTGAAAACTAATTTAAATAATGGTTCCGTAAGGTTGCCTTTACATTCATTGGTATTACGCGATCTCGAGGTCCCATTACTCATTCCAGGCCGAGATTATACGTTATGGGAGGTCGAGCATCAATAACGTCGAGCGGCGGCGAACTTTTTAAAGGAAATCGTTGTAGATTATTTTTAGAACAAACGAAATATAACTCGCATTTAGTCAAATCGTTAGTACGATAAGAAAAAGGATTTTCCATTTTGATGGACTGTTGTAATTACTTTTATTGCCGCCCCATTTTTACTTAACGTACCCGAAGATTTATTTTTGTCTGTTTTTACTTTACATTAGTTAATGTTTCAAAACCATTCCATAATAAGTACCTAGAAAGTAAAGGCGCAGGAAACCCAAATCCAAAATTTTACAAATCCTTTTGTCTGTTATGTAGGTATTTTATTTTATTAATAAAGGTAAGTACTTACTATACCAACAGCAAAACACATAAGACATTCGAAGTATACAGTAATAAGGTTTTAGTTTAAATGTATGAAAAAATACTAGTTAACCTTTTATTACTAAAACCCATGGACCTATAAAAAAAGGCGGACGGAACTCGCGCTACAACAAAACTGTGACGCAAAATTTTGGCGTTTGTCTATTGTGTGAGTGAATTTAGGGATGCCATGTTAGCCAAAACATTTTACCCATTTATCTTAAGAAAAACATAGATGGGCAGATATGTTACTTGGAAATGTAGACGAAATTATATCGTGCCATTTGAAAAGGATGAAAGATGAATACGTTGAGGTAGACGCGAAATTTTCAAATTTTCTTACTTTGTTTGCAAGTCAGTGTCAGGTACGATTCACGCAGTTACAAATTATCAATCTTGTGTACCTACGTAATTATATTCTTATGTATCATCAATATTATTATCTCTGATAGAGTTTAACATACAACCTAACACTGACTTGCAAAAATATAAGAAAATTTGAATTTCGTAGTTCCACGCCCTTGGGAAGGATCAAATCTGCCTACGAAAATATATATTATCCCATTAAAACACAGTTATTATGATACATTATTTTATTTCAATAGTATGCGTAATAAACACCTAATAAGTCTTAAAATTATAGATTTCCCACTTTTCGGGTAATTTTCCCACGTAAATAACTGAGAACACTGGCTTTTGACGTATTATTTTGTCGGGTGATTGACGTTTGATTTTAATATTTTAATGTTTATAAAATCGGGGAAATAAGTGATTAGATTATTAGTTTACCTGTGAAATGTGATTCCTTGATTTTTGTTCGTTCGATCAGAACGGTTTTTACACAATTTCACCACGCAAGACATGTCGTATTTGTGTTTTTTTTTCGCCGCGTAAATGTGTCAACTGTGTGAAGTTTGCACTCGAAGTGGTGTATCAGGGTATGAATGTGTGCGTGCCGGCCTGTACGTACAGGCGAGCTGGTATATCCTAATGTCACAGTATTTTGTTGATGAGAATCCGTCCGACTTTTTTTATAGGTCCATGCTAAAACCAAACAGTACCTTAAATTGTGAACGTACTCAGATAGCTCTATTTCTCATATTAATGATCATGTTGTGTACCGAGCGCGTATGAAACGTGACGGTGGAACGCTCGCGATCACTTCTGCCAATAAGAAACACATTGTCGCAGTAGCAGACTCGGGGGATGAGAGCACAATACACACTGATTCCTGAAATACATTGTACTGAAATATAAAATAGGGTTATAGATTAGACTTTAGTCTATTGTTATTATTAAATACAAGTATGTATAATATGTAGTGATTTTATTAACACCTCTTTTAATTGGACTAAACAAATCCAACTAACACGGTATAAACAGAGGTTATGAATTAACAAAATAGAATCATAGGAAAGGGTAAAGAAAGACAAAACTAATCAATTCCGGTTCACTGTTATTGGGTTGGAAATTTGTATAAAACACCCTGAGATTCATATTATTCCAAACAATGTATTTATTTTGTACATGTTCGCTAGACTGCCTCCACGTTTTAGCTTTATGGTTGATAGCGTCCACAATGTAGCCTTTATAGTCGGCGGAAAATTAATGTCTTCTATGTATTTATCAAATATGCATTCAAGTCCGATATTAATGGACAATCATTAAACAAACGACCAATTTCAGTAATTGTACTCAATAGAATTAAAGTACCCCATTTATACATTTACAAAACATATAATTGAAAACGATTAAAATGTAACAAACGATGCCATTTGCGCTCTTAATAAAAATGGATTAAAAAATTAAATTGCATGGAACGTTTGCATGCATAGAGAGATATGCAATTAAGTTGCATATTACACGAGCTTAATCTAAAAATCATAATCACACGCTTCACTGAACAGGCTGTTTGTTAAAAGCTCAGAGATGGCGAGACGGGAATGGATCAACGAACGTTTGGCTTCTAAGCCCTGAAGTGAATAAAACTGCTCAAAAGAGAGCACGCTCCTCGGAGCGGATGCAAGCCGGTGCTCCTTACTCACTGTTTCCGGAAATAAAATACGTGGTTCATTGTAACACTTCTTAACACTAGAAGTGCCGAAGATTACGACCCCCCTAAAAGCGCCGCTGGGTCAATTTTGTCCCAGCATATATTTTGTAACATTTTTTAGTTTCAGGCATGAATATTATGGTTAAAACTCTTTGTAATATCCTTAAAAAAAGGTTTATCTATGTAGTTAAATCAATATGTACTTATTCCTTTAAAAATATAAATGTATTCAATTTTAATTTTCAATTATTAAAAGTCAGATATTTTTGGTTTCATTTAAAAATAGTCACATATTACGTGGTGTTATACTGTATTAAAACAATGAAATTACTACTTTAACTAGTCATTATTATTTTTAAAGGAAAAATAAATATCTTAAAAATAATAGTGCACATTTTGCACAAAGTTTTTTTGTATGGTTTTTTGTCTCTCTGGTGTACTATGTGTTTAGGAATTTCTATAGATATGGTTATTTTTCTGTTATCTGTACACAAACAGTGAAGTTTTTTACCAATTACAATGAAAAATATGTACTTTTAATATTCAAAATTTTATAAGTCACACATTTTAAAAATGTATCAAATCATACAATGTATGAACTGGCTTATGTCTAGAAGCCACCTTCCTACTAATATTATAAATGTAAAAGTTAATAAATATTGATGAATTGAAGGATGGATGGACTGATGAATGGATAGGAAGAATGAATGGGTGGATATATGCCTGGAACTTGAACTAAGTGAGTATGGATTCATGGTTAGATCGATGGATGTTTTTTCACTCTTTTACGCAAAAAATACTAAGCCGATCTTAATAAAACTTTGCAGTTTTATTGTTAATACTTCAGAATAACATAATCTAGGCTATAATTTACAATAATATTCAGTTATTTGGTCAAAAAGCAACGATAAGTGTCAAGAAATTAGGTCTTTCTATGATAAACTTAATTTCTCACGGGTGAAGTCACAGGCAAAAACTAGTACAATATATTTACATTTCTGCATTGTCACGAGTCACCTAAACTCTCATCACCTCTCCACTTTCGTATCTCCTAGAAACAAGGACTCTTCATCGAATTATTGTGGCAAATACTAGGGTGGGACAAAAATGACCCAGTGGCGCTTCTAGGTAAATCCGATATTTAAAATTTTTCTATTAATGTCATATTATCAAAAACATTAAAAAATGATAAAATTCAATAAATCAGTAAAAGTCAAAAAGTTTCATGGACTTTCGTTGAAAAATAAAAAAGTTAGAGACGATCAAACTCACGAGTGGGACAAAAATGGGACGGCGGCCTTTCTAGTGTTAAGATTGTTTTGTATGAAGTAACAACATTTTTTCAGATAAGGCTTGCACACAAAGTCACAAAAACATAGGGCGCACGTAATCTACACCTTAACTAAGCTTTGATTAATTACTCTGTTCAAACTTAGAGTGTATCTCTTAAAGACGTGATTTTAGATCTTGGTATATGTAAATTTTTTTAGACTTTTCAATCATTTGGTTCACCGCATGTAGTCATTAAAACTCAAATAGGTAACCGTTATAATTGACCATTCATTAGACACTCGTTTCAATGTGCTTCACGCCATCAAAAGGACCCGTTTAGGCCTTTAAACCCTGCTCCAAAAGTCGAGATCTTAATTAAGGTGAGAGTGTTAAAAATTTCACATATTCCACGAGTTCTTGAGTTCATAGTGGTGAGGTAGATTGTGCTTAATGGGCGCGACGCCGGGTGCGGGCCCGGCGCGGTCGATGGAACAAGTTATAAAATAAGCCGCGAGGGGCGCCTAGAGCCGTCTCACACCGAACGGACCACGAATTCTGTCTGGCTGACATAAACACGACACAACCTCTGTCTGAATATGTAACCGTACGAGCCCTGAATTTCAATTGTGGATGTGTTTAAGGTGAGTTGGCACCGACACCGCGACGGAAGATTTGGGAGATCAAAAGTCAAGTTTCACAGCGTTTCCATCGTTGCGTTGTTTTGATTCCTTCGTTGCTTTTTTACAATTTATAACAATCAAAGGGTGGTATGTGTGTAATACTTTTAAATATAGGTACATAAAAGCTAAATTATGCTAATAGTGCTATTATTGTTCCCACTCACACAAAATGGCGTATTATTTTTGTCTTTGTCTCACTGCTAGTTACGTGATGCAAATTTCGTCCATTCTGTAGCCATAAATTGTTAAAATATGAGTGCTTACTTGAGCTTAATACACTGTACAGTGCTGTTCCGCTCTCGGTGTGAATCAGCCCTAGACTCGCCGTCCCGTAGCCAGCCTCGAGTGCTGGACCTCTGCCAAACCTTTGCGCCGCTCGCTCTATGGTCCAACCACGCGTGGTTCGACTATTCAATTGCTTCCTTGATAGTGGAAGTCAGAATGTAATTTCTAAGTCCATATACAAAGTGCAAACATTTGGCGAAGACAAATTAGCCGGCAAACAAAATTTAAAACATGAACTTTTACGGAGATAATATTTATAAAACACTAAAATCAACAAAAGAAATATTCATTAGTACTATTCGTCTAACAGAATAAACAAATGTTACATAGAACCAAGCAAGCTCAAGACCCAACAATAACAAAGGATCGGAAGTGCACCCATATTTAGTGCTTAAAGTTTTATGGGCACTCATGACACACCGGAGGAACTTGTCCGCCCGTTCGCAACTTACAAAGCCCGTTCTGTGACACGAGCGACTCCGGACTCGCTCCTGCTATTGACAGCCTTCAGACGAACTGAGCGGAGGATTCTAATTAATATTCCGAATGGATTCAAAGCTTAAAAGCAGCTATTACTTGCCGTGTTTTTCTTACTCCTTAGGCAATTTTTCTTGACGGATTTATATTTTTTTCACGGTGCCGTGGGCGATAATTTTCAATATCAAATAAGTGATGAATTTCATTAATATTTTATCATAATAAACTCTAGATTAATGTCAAGTCTAAAATTAGTTCAGCATAATTTCGCAAATGCTATGATTTGTTTATTGGACTGCCTGGTTAGTTGCAAGATATATGTTCGTAATACCTTATTAAATCATTACAGTCCGGAAGCGTGCACCACATGTGACAGGCTCATTAGTGGTAAAGATGACAGACAAGATTTATCGGCTGCCCCACTCGAGCAGTCGAGGCACCTCATTAGCCTGCAGCGGTATTACGTACACTCTGATGACGTAAAATACCAATAACGATCGTACATCATTCCGTCAGATTCGTACTTCAGTTAATTATCCAGCCTATTATTAACGACTTCAGGTCAGGTTCCGCGTAACCGGGTTTTTCGTCCCTTTGCTAAAACTTATTTCGTTGCTGTCTGTAAGATGGATGGCGTTTATCTCATGGGATACACCTGAACTTTGCGTTCATGAAGATAGATTATCATCTAAAGATTCACGCAATTTATACATTAGAGCGCAAGGTACATAATATGTACCTTCAATGGTTCAACATATTGTGTTGAACACTCATTATACCTTATACGACACATACCTATCTACAATAATATTGTTGTTCCTGCAAAGAAGCCTAACCATCCGTTGTGTCACATCAGTATCCAAGTTGGCGTGACAAGATTTATCGGAATTATCCGTGCTCGGCCGCGTCAAGGTGTCTCATTAGTCTTTGAACGTCATTAAGCTGCGACGGAGCGCCGATAAAGATCGTACATCATTCAGCGATCTTTGCTTCACTATCAGTCAGTCGCAGATAAAGTAGGGCTGTGTGTATTATCTTTATCAAGTGTTCAACTTACCTTCCGCCTAAGTTATATTACAATTTATGCTTATTTAGTTTTGTTTATGTTGTAAAGTGTATGAAAAATACAATAATATCCCTATGATTTACTCAGTGTTTCCACCAAATTCAATACAGTTTGAGCGAGAAATACCATTTACTGATTAAAACATAAATACCAAGAGAATAAGAAATTGAGCCTTACTTCATCATAACAACGATTTATGCTTTCAATATCTTCACATTAATGGTGTTGTAAATATTTATATCGGGGATTTTTCTTGGGATTTAATTAAAGTATCTCGTTACCAACATGGAGCTCGGGCGCGCGTAGTTACCGCACAAAGAAAATAATAATTAGTGGACGGACATCCATCGAGAGAGCGGCTTGTTTGCTCGCAACCCACTTATATTGCTTTGTTGACATTGTAGCGCTATTGATTGATAACTAGAATTTATGCTAAAAGCTTTCTGTATTTAAAGATTATACATATAAAAGGAAAAATAAAATTATGCCTACACTGAAAAAGTTTTATACGAGTATTCTGAAAAATAATACATTACTTATATATAACCGACTTCAACAAAAGGAGGAGGTTCTCAATTCGGTTGCTGTTTTTTATGACTCCCTGAAAATCTATAATTCGAAACGTCAATACAAACATCTACAAAATATAAATACATTTACATTCTCAACTAATAGTAGTACACCACTATTCAGTTCAAGGAATAATTAAGTTTGCACATAAGTGCAGCATGCGTTAGCACATGCCCGCGCACTTACTATTCAGCAACATTCTCACTTTGCTATGCATTAACGACGGTAATGTGCTTAAGTTAAGTTGCCTTCCTGTATGAAATTACCGTGCTCTATAGCTGTTGAGGTTTATTATAAGGAATTTAAGGACTTAAAGACAGTAAAGCGACACTAGAGTAATTGTTTGCGAAATTAAATCAAGAGTTTTAGTTGAAAACTAATTCCAGTAAATACTCGTGTTTCATAATACGCATAAATGTTTCACTCTGTGTTAATAAAGCTTGCGCAAAAACTGCTGTCCTGTTTTGAATTAGTCTGGGATACGCATTTGATGTATGAATATGTAGTTACCCCTAAAAACTAAGCAGAACAATGTTTCAAAGCAATATTTCAAAGGATTGCGGAGCAGGAGCAACTAAATATAACTAGTACGGGCAAGGGTAAACCGTGCTGTAAAACGTTGAACTGAGACTCGGATGTCAGGTTCAGAATAAAGCCCGGTATTATTCTGGCTGCCGTTCAAACGTTTTGATGTGTTCGAATTGTTGCGATAACATAAAACTAACCTGAATCATCTCAAAGCCAGAACTTGTAAGACGTTTGCTGGGAGGAAATGAATTATCGGATTTAATCTATGTAACGTACTACAATTAATTCCAAAAATAAATTAAAATTCAATAATAGAGTGCCAATTAAAAACGAAAAGATCCAATTTTACCTCATTACATTTACACTTAAATCACGAGATTTCTATTTAATATAAAAATACCTTATCAGGGACCTTTTATTTTCATCGCAATCTTCATGCCCTGACTTCAGAAATGCTAATAAAAATATGATTGGGATCACTGCCAGCGATAATACGCTGAGGATTAAGAAGGAAATAAAACACGTCTCATTTCGGTTTAGAAGGAAACTGAAAGGAAAGTCGCCCTTATGGTACGAGATTTAAGTACCTAATGGTTGACGTTATCTCGGCTCTAGATATTACAGAAGTTTATTTTCCTATTTTTCAAATATACTTAATGTTATTGTTTATCTTTATTTTTAAAAGATAATGTTATGGATAATGCACCCCGTACTTGTTATGGCTGTGCTCATAAACTCATTGGATGATATTATGATACTTGATCATAATATTAACCAATGAGTTTAAAGAAGCTTTAATGAAATCATAAAAGCAAGCAAATAAATCAAGGAAAGTTCACTTTGCTTTACCGTAGTTGAGTCAAAGTAGATTGATTCCAATGGATGCATAATGTATCTTGGAGAATAGAATCGCATGGTTCTTTTGTTGAACTTCGTAGAAGGTTTAAAGAAAATTTTAATAAGTAGGTAGGTAGGTAAATGTAATGTCAAGGTAATTTTCACCTACCTGTTTTAATATAAAACCCATTAATGAATAACGATAAATATTGGTAACCAGGTTTACAAGCATATTTATACCAATCACTAAATGTGTCGCGCTGCTCATTTAACACTAATCGTGTAGATGCAGCCTTCTAATAAACCCAGGGGAATTATACTGGTTTAAAACTAAACCGTGGCAAGGCTTATTTACTGGTTCAGTAAATCGTTTAAAACCTCGTACTAATATTATCTGCTTTGTATAGGCTCGGAATAAACTTGATAGGGGGTTTAGTGGTGCCACGAGAGGGAAATGGAAATTGTTTTCACTGAAACAAATTAATTGAAACGCAATCGGTGAACTTCATTCAATTGGATGAATACATAAAAGAGAGAATAATACAGTGTGAGTCACGTTAAAGTGTACATATGAAAATAGATGAAACTAGACCTATTTTTATCGACAAAAAAGAGGTCAAAATTTTTTTGAGATTTTTTTTTAATTTTTTCTAGATTTTTTTTTCTTCCAATTACTTATTGTAAAGAAAACGTAATAACTTTTAAACTAAGCGGTATATCCTGATAAAATAAAAACAGTAATAATGCTAAATAACAGGCAATACTAAAAAAATACATTAAATATACAAAAAATGCCAACAAATAATAAAAAATGATACTTTTTGAAAAAAATCTGCTTTTAAATTCGTGTTTTTTTGGTTATTTGATAAATTTCTCCAAAAAATGCCCCTATAACCGGTGGTTTTTATTACTTTGTATTATTCTCTATCGTATTACCTTCGTAAAACCTAAAATCGCATGGCTATATCCCTATCACAACGTTTGCAATGATCGTTTGAACTAAGCCTCCTCGGGCGCGCCATTCAATGCTTCGTTAACAACGAAACTGAAAATGGCTCTAGATTTGTAATCTTGATAAAGACAAGTTAGATTTCAAATAAAAACAAAAGATTTCGAAGTAAAATAAGCATTTTAGTTACAATTAAAATTGTCTCTACCTGTAGCGGAGAATAATGTTGTGGCAGGCCTTTGTTCAAACGATCATAGCAAATGTTGTGATAGGGATAGAGACATGCGATTTTTGGTTTTACAAAGATAATACGATAGAGAATAATACAAAGTAATAAAAACCACCTGTTATAGGGGCATTTTTTGGAGAAATTTATCAATTAACCAAAAAAACACGAATTTAAAAGCAGATTTTTTTCAAAAAGTATCATTTTTTATTATTTGTTGCTATTTTTTGTGTATTTAATGTATGTTTTTAGTATTGCCTGTTATTTAGCATTATTACTGTTTTTATTTTATCAGAATATACCTCTTAGTTTAAAAGTTATTACGTTTTCTTTACAATAAGTAATTGGAAGAAAAAGAATTCTATAAAAAATTAAAAAAAAATCTCAAAAATTTTTTGACCTCTTTTTTGTCGATAAAAATAGGTCTAGTTTCATCTATTTTCATATGTACACTTTAACGTGACTCACACTGTATACTAAAGAGCACAAAAGCTTAATGATACTAATAATATCAATAGTTAATTTCAAGTGTCATTAAATATTTTGCTGAGCTTAAATTAAAATTTCAAATGTATTATGTGTTACAAAAGTATATTTATAAAGATGAGTAGAAAGTAGAGTCATATTATCAAGTTTATTACCTGCTAAGTATATGGCAGTCTTACGGTATTCTGAAAACTTTCACTGCTTTTGCAAAAGCTTTTAAGAGTAAGGTATCAAGACTTAATGATTTAAATGTTTCACCCAAGTCGTATTAATCAGACAAGTCCAAGTTTATTACACTTGTTTGTGAGAGTTACAATGTACATCGTTAAGTTGTTGTTGTAATAGTACAGTAGAGTGCACATCAACTATTCTTTTTTTTATCATCTCATCTATTACAACTAGGTACATAAGATGCCAAAGTGCTTAGCTTGGTGGCCTTCATCTGTATTCTTCACAACATGAAACATGTATTCATTAGAGAAAAAAACTTACCGAATCATTAGTATGATCAGCAAAAAAGTTATTCGTAACACGAAGGAAATACGGTGTTCCTCAGAAACCCTAATATTATTTAATTAATCTCTTTTTCGCCTCATTAAGATAAAAACCTACGTTAAATGTTGAGAATAGCTCCATTCTCGTGCGGTTGTTTCTAATATCGCACGCAAAGTTTTCTTATCATCCCATTTCCATACTCCAGACAATCGCGATCTTTACTCGAAATGTTTTAATTAGCTTTATTAATAGGGGGATCGTGTGCAGACAGAATGCACGGGGGTGCAGGCTCGGCTGGGCGGGGGCTGCGCGGCGCGCGGGTGGGATGCACCTGGGCGGCGGCCGCCACGTGCCGCCCGCCCGGGCCAGTCGCTCCCGCTCCGCCGCCGCCGCCGCGCGCCGCCGCTGCGCTCCGTCAGCGACAGGTGGCGCCGACGCCCGCCGCTCGCCGCCTGCGCGCTCCACCCGACGCCATACACGGCCGGCAACATCCAACTTTCATAAACCGGTTGTTTCATAAATCCCTGTGAGGTGCTCGTTTGTTTTCGAGATGAGGATCACCAGTTGATCGCAGTGCGAGCGGACCCCGAAATGCTAACCGGCGGATTTGGATTTTGAACTGTCACCGGTCGTTGGAAACTGTAAGTGCGTACGGGATGTGTAATAAATTTTAAAACACTTAAAAAATAAGAATTTGTAATATTCGTGAAATGCTTTTCCTGTTAATTGCTTAGAAAAGGGTCGAAATTACCATACGTCAAGGGAAAGCAAATATGAGTACATTATTAATTAGGTTGAGAGGGATGAACAATTTGAGAGCAATAGCTGCTACGATTTGTGTTCCAGCTCGTAGCTCGTAGTGAAACACGTATTGTTTAAAATAAAGCGTATTTGAGTATGTGTTGCTACGAAATTAGGCGCTCGATCCTCGCGGCGGCGGAGGATGAGGAACACGACAGCCTATACAAATGTTGGTTCAAACACTTACTGTAAATTATCCTCTTACGAGTAAAATGGCCTGTATCTGAAATTACACAAGAAAGTATTGCTATTATCATTTATCAGGGTACATAAAACATAATACATTCAGCAAATATGGTAATAAAAGCTATAAAGTTTAGTATCATGCTATTCGCAAGCTGTTGCTGAATTGATTATATTTTATGTTTTAATTTCTTTCACAGTAATATTAGATACGCGTACAACGAAATGTTTTGGTAGTAAGCTGACGACTTAACTAAAAATCGTTACTTCGCTTAATTCTCTTTCGTGTTTTTCCTCAAGTAATAATTAAGTAACCTATTTTCTGGGGTAAATTAACTGAGATTGATTCTTTTTTTGTTAATAGATGTAAGCCTACTTCGAAATATCCAACCTTCCCGTTCAATATAATTATATTGTAGCTTTTTATCTATAATAACTTTTGCTTCACTGGCTTCTGCCTACAGCTGCGCCCGCGTGGATTTCTGTCTTTCGCAGAAATCGTTAACATTTTAATGGGTTTTATTTTTTGCGTCGAATCTCTCAATTATCATTTTTCTAAAATCAAAAAAAAAATATTAAATTAGCTAAGTATCTACCAGATAAAGTGTTCTCAAACTCAGTGCAACCGTTTAAAAATTAGCAGGAACAAACAGACAGAAAAGTTAGTTAAGATAAAAGCATTTTCTTAAAAGCTGTTATTTAGACATCAAAAACTGTCATTCCAATTTTATTTGTACTTGTATGTATATAGACATAAAACATTTACCTAGTTGAGTGAATTTTCAAATGCATTTTAAGTACTCGCACTCCACACAGTACATAAACTCCGTGCAATTTCGAAATGTCGTTTCCAAATATAACATTTGGCTAGTCAACTTACTGCATTTTATATTTCTGAGCAGAAACTCTTAAAGATTTTTCATCTCGATTTTTGGCTCTGAAATGACTTTACTTTATGTTATCTTGTTCGTCTAGTGTTCTGCCATAAACTTAATGCTCTAACAAGGAAATTAGGACTAGTAGAACTTAAGATAAAAATTTATATGTTCCTAATAACTAACGCACATAACAACCTACTACTACTTCCTCTACAGGAAATGTGAAAGTTTGTAAAGATAGATGTTTGTTATTCTTTCATGCAAAAAATATTAAAAGGATTTTAATGTAATCTGGTAAACTTTAAGACTCGGAAAAACATAGTATAGTGAACAAGCCTTTTGTAACACATATTCATGAATGCAAAGCCGCAGACAAGAGTTAGTAACATAATAAAGTGAGTAGAAAGCTTCTAAACTGCAATATATCATGTCAAGCTTATTTCCTTAATTCCTCGTGTCAGTTGTGGGCTATCCTGATACATCGTACTGGTACATTGAACAACGAGACAGGTTAAGTGGCCGGAACTCCGTGTAATTGGGGGAACTCTCGCGTCGTGCAGGAAAACAGGTTGACATATAAATTCCCGCAGAATCAGGAATCCACTGGGGAATGGCTCATTGAAATCTGTAGCTGAAAGGCCACTGATTTCTGATTTGTATTTATTCAATTAGACCTTAGTGATCACTTTCAATTTTAGATCAGAGTCGCATGTAGAGTAGACCTACTAAAACATCAGAGCCGAACTTTATTATGTGAACCTAAAAAGTAAAGTAAACACAAACATTCACTCTACATTGTTCCGTCTCTCTCCGAGTTAAAAATTACTATACGAGACTTGCGTGTTATTATTTCTCTGCTGGACTTTCCATATTCACAAAGTGAAACAAACCTTCTTGCCGGCATTTCGCACATTAGCTTTTAGCGGGTGGCAAAAGGTTTAAAGGCGATATTTTCTTTCACGCGCTGCCAAGGCACTGCGACTGCACTTATTGGTTTATACTCGGCGCAGTCGGCGCCTACGCCAAACCAAAAAGAACCCGACGCAAATGTTTGGAAACATGAAACTGAGTTCAATGAAATAGTCCAGTCACTCCGTCCAAATAGGCAGTATTGATTTATTACTTTTGCGCTGCTTCTTCAACTGTATTTGTTTAACGCATATTGTGTACGGTATAGAAAAGTATTTGTTTTATATTACAATGCCGGTAAAGTCTGAAATTAAGTTCAGAGAGAGCTTAATAACTTACATTTAATTCAAACGAACATACTATACCATTTAGGTATTCTCACTGAATTATCGAATTGTGTTGAATGATTAACTAGGGTAATAAGTACGTCGAATCCATCTGTGAAATCACGGTTAATTAATACACACTTTATATGAATAGAGTAATTACCCACATAGGTACTAGATACCTTCCATATCAGTGGCTTTGACAGGTGATTATGTCTCAATTAGCAATGCAATGATAAATTGGTTTATTAAACGTACCGTACTCGAAGGCAATTTGAAATCATTTTAAATAAATTGTGGTAAAATAACCATATAATCTCAGTCGGTGTGACGAAAAAAAAAAGGAAAAATCATCCCATCAATCAAATCATGTCATGCCACTTGAGGCACGTTTTATTTGCGCCCAGTTGAAACAAATAGAGAGCGGAAACTATTCACAACTAAACTCCACATTGCCGAGCGCGTACGTCATGGAATTTATGGTTTTTCGATCGAAAAACTTCCACAGTGATAGTCCGTTTGTTTGGAAACGTGTATCCTTGCCAAATACTGCTATAGGACCCATTTAACACCCAGATTAATAATTCATACGCTATTCGTCGCCTAAATATTATGATAGAGAATTTAACCCAATTAAAATAATGATTATGAGAACAATGTTACCCGTCTAGAAAATGTAATTTTGAGGCATCCAGCGAATGTTATAATTTTAGGTTAGTGAAACGGCTGAAACACCATATAAGTAATACAAAAAATAGGATAAAAATTGCCATAGTCACTTATTTATCCTTAGAGGGAACGATCCGAGGAAAGTTCTATTAATAAAAATAATATTTACCTTACAATAATGGCACTTCATAACCCCAGTCGGGTCGATTGTTCATTTATTGAAGAACGTTTCTTCTCCATCGCCTGTTGGTACTTACAGCGTGAAGTACAAGTCTTACAAGTCCTCCTTCTCCTTCACTTCACTTATTGAGTCGGTGACACACCAGTTACTTTCGTTTTTCAACGAACCCACATAATATTTTTACATGCTATACCTACCTACCGACTCTAAGTTTTCATATGAATGTTAAAATTAGTTTCCATCTCAGTTCTGTAACTAGTAATAAATATATAACT
This sequence comes from Ostrinia nubilalis, assembly GCF_963855985.1. Taxonomy (NCBI): domain Eukaryota; kingdom Metazoa; phylum Arthropoda; class Insecta; order Lepidoptera; family Crambidae; genus Ostrinia; species Ostrinia nubilalis. The sequence continues at coordinate 7,776,567 of NC_087096.1, read as the reverse complement.
TAAGTCTTCCTAGATTTCAAATTTCAATTCATACGTTTATGCATTGAAGGAGTTAATATCACATTGAAGGAGTTCAGACAATTTGAAAGTTCATGAATAGTAATGAATGTTGCAGAGGCGCAGCGCAATGGATGCTCGTACCGCCCGCACTTATGTTTGCTTCTATCGCCCATACCCAAGAAACGACCCCATAACTTTACCTTTCCTTCCACCAATTGGTATGGTATTATAGCTTTACCTGAATTTTATTGTTGTACTTTTATTGGATTAGTAACATAATCATTGATAGGTACATTTTATTTCTAATCCATAAGTACAAATGTTACCTGAAGAAAATTGAAGTAAACCATATCCACCATACAAAATAATTCAATTTTATCTATTTCGAGAAAATACAAATTAAAAATACCTACATCCTTATATGTAGTGCATTCAGGTTTATTCAGTTTTAATTAACACTGTTTTATCTGACCATGTCAAAACTTTTGGTTAGTGCATGGATAGAGCGCAAGAAATAAGTTGAATGAATAAACTTTTATACTTTTAACTTTATGTGTTTGGTGCAAAAAATCTGCTGTTCACTTTAACCAATCGTTTTTATAAGAGAAGAATCATTCATTGATCGGTCATACATATCTGAAGATTTTTTTTTATTTTGATGCCATAAAAACGTGTTTGGTTTGTGATTCCGTCATGTCAGTTGCGGCCATTGTATGAAATCGATTCAAAACTGCAACTCCAATTGTATTTTGCATGGTCTAGCTAGCAAATGTTACATTTACTACACGATTGTCTGCACACCAGACATGGAGCATGTCCCATAGGGATAGAGCAAAGCAAATCAGTGACACTTAAACGACGATTTATACTAATGGTGCATTTGCTGATAGCCAAACAAAGCAATGAGATACCTTAATCAGGCCTAAGTAATAGAGAAATTAGGTTCTAATTGTAGTACTACCTACCCTTTAACAGTAACGTAAGGAAATACGTTCCCGTTTTGTTCCCAGACACAGTTGAGTAAAATAATGCAAGGGCTACCTGGCGTTTTCCAAAGGTTATAAAAAACCTTTGACAACAACTTATGGCGGCAATTAGTGGCTATTTACGATCGATTTTATCAACCTTTTTCATTACCTAGTTAACCCCTAAGAAACCACTTGACTTACCGGATAAAGATGTATCTATCTAGATGCTTTTTAATTTGTTTTTCTTACTACGTATTCTTCGTCTTAACTAATCAATTAATAAACGCGGTATCGCCAAACAAAATAAACTGTAACTGTATTCGTAAGTGGATAACACACACGAGTTATTCCTACCAAAGGAACGAAGACAGTCCGCTTTGTAACAGTTGCGTCATTCCGACCCTTTGAATATTAAGTTAGTATACAATCGTAACATAACTATGATTAATGATGGTGAGCAACTATATTTTGTACTCCTTGGAGAGGCGAGAAAATGTCGTCCATAAATTGGAGTCGATGGTTATGAGGTCGCAAGTGCGTGACATCTATTGTAGCGTCGCGGGCCCATCGTGCGCCCATTCATCATAATGTCACAAATTTCACGGCACCCTGTATTTTTATATTTCTTTTCTGCGAGAACAATGCAATGGAATCTTTCGCATTACTTAACTGAGCGGTTGACGCGTAAGGTATTCAGAGTGAAAAGTTTCAAGGTACATTTTGCGAATATTTTCATTAACGTTTAGGTTTATTTCCAGTTACAGTGGCTGCCTTACATATCCATTAAAGGGATGTTTTGCACTAGTCCAGTTAATTGCTAAATAAACTACCTATATAGAACGAATGATGATAATGACGACCCAATTATAATAATCTCTACCAAAAGCCATGCATTATAATAATTATTAGCAATATGATAAATTCATATCATTATCAGTGTGGCATTTGCGGTTTCACTTACATGTAATTATCTGAATGGAATTCAACCCTTTAATGTTACCACAATCCCAACTAATCACTTAATCATACATACGTCAATACAGATATTAAGTATATTGAAAATTAACATATTATTATGTTGAATGCAGTCGGAAATTAATAAAGTTTGGTGAACGTTAAAATGGTTAAAATGAAATACATCTAATATTTTACTCCTGATATCACAAAGTCGATGACGAATACATTTTCGTAACTTTGAGTTCTAAAACTTACTAAATTGTTAAGCTTTTTTTGTGCAAAAAAAAGGTTGCATTATTTTCCTTCTCCCACCCAATATCAAATTATCAATAACCCTATATAAGCTCACTATAACACTCAAAGCAGCGAGCAAACGTCATTTCCGTCACTTCATCAGGGCCCATGTTTGTGGAGCAATTAAATCTCCTTTAACGGGAATATTCGGGATATCAGCCGTCCTGGTGTTTTGGCAATCATGACCCGTGTCGGGTCGCGCGAGTCCCGCCCCCCTCGATATTTCAGCGACAACGCGTCTCGGCAGACACAGACAAATTAATTGTAGCCATTGTAGTCTTGCAATAACCATTAAATATGAACCACCTGTTGGGCCACCTTTATTTTTTGAACGATTCGCGACGTCGGTGCACCCAGATAGGATTTTGTTTGCTGGTCATAATTTTTTATTACTTAACGAAGATTTTTTAAAATAAAATGTTGAGACTGAATTGGACATTGCATTCTTCGACCACTATGAGGTAATTATTTTTTCAATATCCTACATTAACAAAATTACCAAATAAAAGCAAATAATAAGCTGCTTAATTTCATTAAAGTTTTCCCCTTAATTTTCTAGGAAAAATAAATTTTTTCTTGAATAAATTAAAATTTTTATGTACATTTCAAACGCCACCGAGACTTGCTTGCACCCCTACTTGTTGAACGACATTTGTAAATGAAAGACGAAGAGCTTAACCATTTTTATTATAGCTACTTTTAAATTATTATGAAAGTTTTACATTGTACAGCAGCATCCACTCGAAATACTAAATTAATTCTATGAATGTATAATGCAGTCTCATTTGGATAGTGGATATACGAGCATCGTGTTACTTACAGCCATATTTGCTAATTTTGAAAAGAGTAGCGACTTGGGGACCACTGAGGTGCATAATGAATTGCATAGACTCAAAGGGAAAATGAGAGATCCAGTCAGTTTTGGCGCTTTGTGAAAATGACGCCTGGTATTCGTTCGTTTAATGGAATTTTCTCGTATAGTGTTTCCAGTACGCTACAAAAAATATATGTTTCACAAGAAAAAAACCGGCCAAGTGCGAGTCGGGCTCGCACACCGAGGGTTCCGCCGTACAAACGTAGCGGTTTACAATTTATGACGTATTAAATCAAATTACTTACTTGATTCCGTTGCGAGTAGTGGCGAATTTCAAAATATGCGGTATGATTATTTTTTATTTATTTATTTTTCCTATATTTGCATTATAGGTAGGTACCTACCTCAGCGTTTTGAATTTTTGCGTTGATTTAGAATTTCTCACAGTTTAGAGGCAATTAGATTTAAGAAGTGTTTGATATGAATTTCAACTTTAATATCTCTACGCGTTCATGTGAAAAAGGGTAGGTAGTAAGTTTATAATTATTAAAAAAATATTTTATGTCATGTAAGCAAAAATAATATTTTAAATTTTATATAACTTCAAATTTATCATTTTCGCAATTTTTCCTTTATCTGTACTATATAACGTTGCTTCGTGCCGAATTTCAAGATTCTGAGTTCACAGGAAGTACCTTGTAGGTTTTGATTCCCTAGCGTGTGACGGAAATTCGTCTAAGGTGTCGGTATAAACTGCTGTATCTTTTGATCGCGTTAACTTAGAAGTTTGATTTTTTTACTTCTTAAAGGGACAATAGATCTAGGTATTTGGTATAAATTTCAATTTGATACCTTTATTCGTTCGTGAGAAATAAGGTAGTAAGTTTCATTTTATTAAAATATTTTTATTATATTATATAACTAAAAAAATGAAATTTTCGCAATTTTTCCTATATTTGCATTATATGACAATGCTTTATGCCAAATTTCAAGATTCTGAGTTTACGGGAAGTATCCTGTAGGTTTTGATTCCTTTGCGAGTGTCGAAAATTTGTTGAAAATATCGACATAATCGGCTGTATCTTTTGATTGGCTTGGCTTAGAAGTTTGATATTTTCACAGCTTAAAGGGACAATAGACCTGAGTATTTCATGTGAATTTCAGCTTGATACGTTCACGCGTTCTTGAGATAAAGGGTCTTGACAGACGGACGGACGGACAACAAAGTGATCCTATAAGGGTTCCGTTTTTTCCTTATGAGGTACGGAACCCTAAAAAGCAAAAGATCCAGCATAATACTCATATTGTACCACTCTCTCCAACTCCGAATACTTTTGTCAGCAATAAATATCACCATAAGATCTTATCCGTTCGTTGTGGACCCAATATTCTCTTGTTCATCTTCGTAAGAATAGTAGGTTGCCTACATAATCCAATAGTGATTGGATGCGACCCTAGTGATTAGGGTTTATGTCTTTGCCAATCTATAAAACATTTCATACCCTAATATTATTATCTTTACTGATTTATTAATAGAACTATTATTATTCTCTTGCAGAACTAATAAAATAGGAGAGCTTTTAATCCAAGGCATAAACAAGATAGTCCTTCACAAAAAACACTTTCCTAAGTGAAAAGCACGATCATTTTTTATGTTTATAGGGATGCCACTAGAGGCCTTTATAGTTCCTTCAAGCCTTTTATTTTACATGTCTTTGGGGTGACATTTAATAGGGCGATAGTTTTAACGTATTATTTAGTGTGGGACAACCGCTAAAGAGAACTCTGTTAGGTGATTTACAAAACACAAAATTAACTAAAATCAGGCTGCAGTTTCAATTAAAAAGCAAATGAAGAGGCTACGTATGTGAATAGGTATAGAAGTCATACAGATATGTGAAATAGGTATGCTGACGAAAAAGTGTATGAAAGCGCTTTAAATCTAGATTCTGATTTGTAACGTAAAATTATGAGGAAGACCCCTTAGGCAAACCCCTAAGAATAGGGTTCCAAAGATTAGCTATACTATAGGACTGTAATCTGCTAATAAATTGTTCAGACCATAATTGTAATTCCTAAAGCTTGCTAATATTTTTTTCATAATGTTGTCTCATTCATTTAAATTAAATTAGGTTGTATCACTCCTTCAATTATGAAATAGAAATTGTTAATAACTAATTAACTAATAACAGTTCTTAAGCTACGTTATGTAATACGTTGTATAACAAAGTTACAACCTGAGATAGGTTCTCGTAGTTTCAAGAGCTGTTACTCACAACTGAAACTATCTTTGCACATACTGTCGCTGCCGTGTTCGCCTCAAAAATACTATCTATCACGCATCCCTCGGGCACTATAAATATTTCAGGAATAAAAAGTTGCTTATGGCACTCTGGAATAGCGCTGCTTTTCATCGGTAAAAGAATTTTTGAATCATTCGTAGCTCTATTCTATTATTCTGTCTTTTAGATACGAAACAGTAGATAAAAAACCTTAATTTTACCTATTAAATTATGATTAGAATATTTACCAACTAGCTTTCCGCCCGCGGCTTCGCCCGCGTGGAATTTTGTCTGTCACAGAAAAACTTTATCGCGCGCGTCCCTGTTTCAAAAACCGGGATAAAAACTATCCTATGTTCTTTCCCGGGACTCAAACTATCTCTATGCCAAATTTCATCAAAATCGGTTGCGAGGTTTAAGCGGGAAAGCGTAACAGACAGACAGACAGACAGACAGACAGACAGACAGACAGACAGACAGACAGAGTTACTTTCGCATTTATAATATTAGTTGGGATTATTTGTTTTAAGACCAAACTTCTATGTATTTTAAACACGCGCCTACTAAAACATTTGGCAGAATAAAAAAGATTTTCCTCAAATTATGTTCTGTTCATGTAACTTTACTTAGAAACATGTTCGAGGGGTAAAATACGAGCTTATCAGCATCGGGCTTTCTTGAAAAAGGCTCCCGATTGCGGCGCCTAATACGACAGTGTAATGTTTGGCGCGCAGAACAAATCCAAATATTATTGGGTTAGCTCGTTCGAGCACCCGCAGACCGCACGAGTCAGGATTAATGGTCCATACATTCTATGTAAATTGGGAGTCCTGCACTGCGACGTTTATAGGCTGACGAGCCATATCGATTCACCACCATGAGGTTTTTGACTCGGCAATAAAACGAGAACAGCATGCACTCTGTGCATTAAGATACTGCCGTACACATCGGCATCGTGTCACAGTTGAAGTGGTCTACCGTTATTGATTTTGGCACAGATTATAAGCCGAGTTCTACGAAGACAGTAGCTTTTTATTAAAGGCAGTTAAAACAATTTTACGATCAAAATCTAGTCATAATTAAAGCTTAAAGATTTCTAAGAAAGGGTATAAAATAATCAAAATTGATCTTGTTTACTTGTCCAGGAACATGAAATGTTATTTGGTGAGAATATGGGCAAACAGGTTTATATAAAATCTTACTAAAAAAAAAATGTTTCCGTCCATTCCCGGTAAAATATATTTACTTTTCTGTCTATGAACTTCAAATACGCGCTTGGCCACGACCACAAAGGCTGTCCCGTTGTTCCGCACGGTTGTTTTTCTGAGTGTCACATCAAATCGCTCTTGTTTTGTTTGCGCTCGACAAATGGTCGCAGATTGCGGTTACGTACTAGTACTTATCCAGTATAGCGAGTATGGCAACTTGTGTTATTAGGTAAAACTACTGAGATCAGCCTTATGTACCGAATTACGCTTCACACGCACGCTTCTTATTAATAACAATAATTGAAAAATAATCAGTTGAAGAGGACTCTTAAAAATTGGTCGAAAATTTATTTAACCGTCTATGGAAGTAGATCTCTGAGACAAAGATACTTTTGTGAGATTTCCTTACAATTCGCAGTTAACAGTTCTCAGAATTTAACGTTTCCTTAAATGTTTTATTTGTGACCCATCATCAGCTTTTCACAAGAGACAAGTTGATTTCAATATATCGGAGTCGTTTTATTTTCTTGTGAATAATTTCTTTGCGGGTCAGACAGTTTAGCTCTCCTTTGGGATTACCCAACCTTCACTGTTTTAATGGCGGTCAAGCTTAACATTGATTCGATTTCAGCAAAATGTATGGTCCTTCAGTATAGTTGAGTGATAATGGATAACAAGTTAGTCATTTTCAAACAAGTCGATCCCGTTATAATAATAATACTCTAGATATGTATTCTGATTATACTTTGAAATCATTGGTATATTATCCTATTAATATAAGACTCTACTCATGATACATAGTGAATTCTTCAAATATGAGACAAATCCAATGAGATTTTTTGTCATTATTTTTACTAGGTTTACGTATTTGTATTAGGGTGCTCTTATAAAGAATTTAAAACTATTGTACGTCAACAGCACATCAGCCTATACATTTAGTTGCAAAATAACACTTACTACCTACATCGAAATAAGATGTGCTGTCATCTGTACAAGATTTTAAATATTGAAATTTTAACTCATTGGATTTGTTTCATATTTGGGGAATATACCTACTATGTATCATCTTAGAGTAGAGTCTTATTTAAAAGGATGCCAACGATTTCAAAGTCACCCTGAAGAAACACAATGTATGGAACCATGTAATAATTTTTAATTTTCACTACTGTCAGCGTGTCGTGTCAGGTTAATCCACATCTACCTGCATGTCACCGTAATCCTATAATACTCTGTGTATTCGCAGGTCGCGGTAGGCGGTACGACGAGAGTGGCGTGTCGCGGCATGTGGCGCCGATGACGCGGCGCGTGCCGCGCGACATGCCCTGCTGACATGGCTCGCAGCCGCTCCGCCCTCCTTTCGTTGGCAGCTCTCGCAGCACTCGCCGGTAATCCACTTCCACTTTTTTAGTGTAGGCTGTAACCAGTAATATGCTAAAAGTTCTTATCATCATCCTCATCATCATCTTCATCATCATCATCAGGTCATTAGTCTCCCCTAGAAGGTGATCCTCTTTAATTTGTCAGAAAAAATGTAGGTATGGCCTACACTCCCTACTCTGGCCAGACGGGTGGGGAAGCCGAATGTTGGCAAATTTCTTCCTTAGACCATTCAAACACATCTCCTTCCCTGTACGTCCCCTTCGATGGAAAGGTCATCCACCAGAATAATGGAGGTGATTCTGTTCGACCTACTCTGCCAGAACCACACACCAGCACCTTACTTGTATAACTACGTTGTTCACATTCCGAAACATTGATACGCTTTAAATACACGTTGTCTGTGGTATCATCAGGCTCAAAGCGACGCATGATAGCGTTGATTCGCACAGTGATTAGGCTCTGCGGATATGCCTGCACAGTTGCTCTGCTCGTTTTCATTGCCTATGTATACCTACGTAAAACCTAATAGTCTAGTTAGAAACGCATAAACGGTCTTAACGAGCCTGCCTACTGCTAATATGGCATGACCTGCTCGGGTTTGTAACTATTTATTTATAATGCCGTATTAATCAATCATAGCTCACGGTTCATTAGCAACTAACACGAGTCAATAAACTGATAATTGTTATCAAATTAAATTACCTTAAGGTATCCACGTGTAACCTGATAGCTTTTCATCCGGAAAACCGCGTTTATTAATGTCACTGACTTTAGTAGGTAAAAATGTTTAAATTAATATGCTTTAAAACTCGCAGATAGGTATATTCAGCATAAATGTTTTTGCACAAAAACATTTATGCTGAATATACCTATCTGCTGTTTTCACATAATTCATATGTTTTTTGGAATCAACTAATAACTTTTGCTTAGTATATGACTAGATAATACAATGTAAACTGCCAAGAATATTTCTTTTAACTCTGTCAGAGTGCAACTATCTAGCACAAACAACCCGTTCAGAAATAACGGAAACACTTTTACAATGCAATAAACGGGGAAACATTCAATCTAATTCCGGACAGAGCTGTCTCAGATGTCAGTCCCTGTTTCCGTACATTTTGCAGGCCCGTTAATTCGGGAAGGGAGGGCTCAGATAACATTATGCCCTCATCACACATTGTGTATGCACTTTACACGTTCGTGATGGAGATTTTTATGAATACAGAATTGAAAACATTTTTTTCGTTTACCATATAAATTCAACTTCAAAAGAATATATTATATAGGAGTAAAGGATCAGCTTAGGTTTTCGCTACCAAATAAACCAATGTTTGTTTATTTTGTGGAATTGATTGGGAACAATCTTTGTTCTTGGTCAGCATAAATTCCGTGTTAAATAAATTGTAGAAAAAGCGAACTGTGTGTCTCTCAAATAAGTCTGTTATAGTTTATCGTAGGTACATTATAAACTTGACAATACATTACTTATGAAGATTTTTTTTTAAATAACTATATTATAGGCATACCTACTTCACTTTTTTTTAATTGCTTTTTTACTTATCAATTTATCATAAACGCCTCTCAAAGTATAAAAATAAGTTCTTAACCTTAAGTGAAGATATCAGGTGGATGACGACTATAAAGGTAATTGAAATGTAAACAAAAAGGTTGCTGTGGTGTAGATCAATTTACCTGTCTAATGTTACCCATATAAATTCAACCGCAATTTAGATAGAATCTGCTCTGTTTATTTATTACAGGAGACCCTGACTAATTATTAGAAACTGACTAAAAATGTTGCATTTAAAGTAAAAGCTTGCGAATTTACATTCATGTTTATAAACTCATTTTATTAGGCTATACAAAAAGAGCAGACAGTTCAACAGTGTTGCTGTGGTTCTATTCTGAGCATTATTTATTTAACTTTGCGCTGGTCTGCATAATTAAAATTGGTATTTTATTGGATTCGTGTTTGAGTGCAAATAGGAACACGAGAGCAGTGTATTTCTGTCAGTATGAGAGACGCGCATTGTTTGTTGAATATGTATGTCTACGTATGTAGATGTTTCGGAATGAAAACAATGAATGAATAGGTGCCAGTCAAAGCATTCTCTATCGGAAGAGGCGAACCTTGAAAGCCCCTGTCGCCCGCTGTGTTCTTTCACCTTTCCTTTGTGTTGCTAATTCTATGGTATTGGAAAAATATCGCAAGAAATCTCTTACCTGCCTTTTGTTTATCATAAGATCTTTTTGTTCTTTTATTAATAAAGAAAACATGTTGCCGATTGATGTCATGCTTATACATATTTATGACATTACTCGTATCATGTTTCGAGTCCGTATATTGTACCATAAACACATACTTTCATACCAACTATGCTTTGATACGCTACGATTTTCGTAGTAATAATATTGTAACGCAGTGTCGTAGCAAGCTGTGCACTTACTACGTGCTGACGCAGAGTGTGCTACGGCGCTACGGTGCTACGATGCTACGGCGTAGTGCTTACCATTATTATTATCATAATAGTAACGTTCTAGACAGCTTGGTCTGCAGTGGGGCCTTTGCGTTCAATATTGGCTTCCAATAATTGACCTTATTGTTTTATACATTAACTAGGACATAAGGCAATAACTGCGAGAATACCGACTTTATAGCTTTCCGTAACGGTGTAATGTTAGTTTTATGGCCCACCTTCTACTTTTGTGAGAAATTTCTGATTACTGTGTGAATTTCCCGATCCGAGTATTTCAAAGAGATTTGTAAACCTCCAGATTAATCTTTCGGGCGGGCTGAAAAGTTAATCGCAATGAAAATAAATGAGGCCATTTCTGTAAACATTCAGATAGGTACAAAATATTCATCTGAAATTAAGCAGATGTTTCGTTAAACTCTATTGCAGGTTTATATTTTTATTATGATGCATCATCACGATTTGGTCGACTTGACAAATAAATATCTCTAGTTTTATTCATGTATTAAAGTTATTGTTCTTTAAGGCCCAGAACACACGGTGAAACGCAACTGCAACTTCTAGTTACTTTTGAGTTGCATCTAAGTTTCTGCCATAGCGTCCGTTGAGAGACCACACATGACGCGACCAGTTTGAAACTGGTCAAGGCGTTTCACCGTGTGTGTAAGGTCAAGGCCTTACGTAAACAATTCAACAAAATAATTCCACGAAAAACCAACTTCTGTTCTACGAAATGGTACCAGTGCGTTGTTGATTAAAGCACAACATAAGTTGTTTATTTTTAATGATGTTTGCAATACACAGGGTGTTGTGTGTGCGCGCCGCAAGGCAGTGTGCAGGGCGGCGTGCAGGGCGGCGCACAGGTGCCCCCAGGCGTGCCGCACACCACCGCGCCCCCTACCGGCGTCGGCGGCGTCCGAAGGTACGACAATTATTCCCATCAATACCCAACACTTTTCACTTTACTTGTACCTACATCGTTCGAAAACCACATATTCCGAAGCACAAAGATGTTGGGAAATGACAACAGTTAACCAAGAAAAACCGTGATTCTATTAAATTATCTTCCAAACTCTTTTCAAATTATTATTGTCGTTGGTTTGTTAATTAACTTTAATAATATGTTGTGTCATTTTATTTACACTTAACGACTTTCTTTGATGCTTGGTAACTAATCTCCCATTCTGTTTTTGTCCATTTACAGTATAGGAAACCCATTTTATACCCACATCCTTTTTCCTATACAGCACACCTCGCTCTCTGCCAAAGTATAATATAAATGACTGTTTTTGTTGATCAATCTTAATAAATTATTCTAACTGTTGTCCCTTCACAACATCTTCATTTCAATTGAATGCATCATAAGCAAAAATACTACTCACAATCACGACGCATAAATTATGTCTGGAAAACTTCGCGGGGCCTTTCGGAGAAAAACACGCATAAAAATTTTTGGGGCTACGCAAGATAGTTGTAAACACATTCACAAAATAAAGGGTCAATGTATAGTTTATAGGTCAAACTTCGATTCAGAATTAAGAGATTGTATGCGAAGATTGAAGGACATTTTTATAGTTCCGATGTCAACATTATATCGCAGAAGCGAAGTATCATAATAATAAGAAAGAAGCAGTAACTAAATTGATTTGAATGAATAATAATAATATTCCATTCATCGTTATTGGATTATCTAAGTACTTATACACTTATACCGTATCAATTTACGAGTATAATATGGCCGTAATTCAGACTGAGTAATCCTATGGTATTGCCAAATAGACTGTATCGACGGTCGATATGGATTTCTTGGATTTAAGTACAAATGTTAGGTAACTTTACTACGCCAACGCTCCTCAATCTCGGGTCGCCATGTACATATATGTGTTGGATTCATTGGATATCCAACACAATCGGATCGCTCCCAGTTTGCTATTTACACCAGAATGGAATACGTCTACAGTGCTGTGAGTATGAATTTAGATTATTCTTAGTTTATATGATAAGTTACTAATCTAAAAATACAATAACAATAAAACACATTATAAAAATTACAATAAAACTTATTAATAAAAGCTATCATTTTCTTCTAAAGCAACGCGATTGATTTGACATTATTGGGACCAATTAATAGATACACAATTTTGAATCAATTTTATCCATTGTTGCACGTTATGTATGATCTCCGAGAGTCGAGCGTCAATAGTTACCGAAAGGTTTTATAACAAATGGGTACAATCAACTTTACTGATGACTGCCGCAGGCTTAAAAAGTTTCAATGCTGCCGAAATACGGCGATTATTTTATTCCAACCGATATTATCTGATATAAAATTTATAAAGGACCGAGTCATCAACTTTTTTAATTAATCCACAGTATTTACAACTCACTAACGTAGTTATTTGTTGAACATTGTCACTGTTGGCTTGTGTATTATGATATTACACTGTGGAAGTGAAGTAATCCAGGCTTGCAATGTTGTCAAAGGTTCGCTTAGATAATTTCACTGGCGCACACTCACATTGTGTTACGTAAGCCGACACATCGCAAACGAAATAATCTGCGTGTCACGTGGTATAGAGCCGTTATCGGAGTTTCATTACGGAATGCCAGAAGCACAGCACTGCAGCGTTAGATAGTCGAGTCTCCACTTCGTTAGGTAGCCACTACGAAATTGCTCTGCCCTATTAATCACCGCTACATTCAAGAACAGATTCAATTACAGTGTAATCTGATCTTTATTAATAAGAACCTGACTATGACGTCGTTACATGGGGGAAGTAAGGCATTTTTCATCTTTTTATACAGTGACTAATTAAAATTCTTGGAAAGCAACTGATCATTAAGTGGACAAAGTAGTCTCTTCCCTGTAACTATGTGAAAAAAACAGTCAAATAAGTTTCAATTGGGTCATACGAAGAGGTATTGAAGATTTTCAGAAAAAGAAATGGAAATGCCTCTATTGTACATATGAGAACTAATAAGACAATGGGCAGAGAGTTCACATATTGCACAGGTGTGTTTAACCGCACACGATCTCCAGTACTGTGTATCTGCTTATATTTTACCAAATATGTATATTACGCAGCAAAGGCAAGCCACTGTTAGGTACTTAACAGTTTGTTAATATTGTTAATATGCTAAGCACATTTTGGTTTAAATTCAATATCAAAATCAGGTCAAATAGACTAACTGTGTTAAGACTTAAAGGGACAGGATATTTGCGCAAAATACACTTGAATTCAACCCTTTTTGCCTACACTTGTATGAAAACATTAATGTAATGCTCGAAACACGTTTATGTAACGGTGAAAAAGAAATATAGAATTATCTAACAATAGTAATTGAACAAATAATAATAAGTTGTGTAAATAAAATGTCAATTTCAATTTTGGTTTTATATTTCACATAAATGTTTTCACTCAAATGTACGTGAGCGCTAGTGTTGTTCGCGCAATTATCCTTTCACGCGAGTTTAGCAGATCCTAGCGGAGCCGGTGTTAGAACACACAGATCAAGCTCCAATTCCATTGCTCCAATGCCGATCACTTATAGAATCGAGGTTGCGTAACATGCTTCCGCACGCCTCACAGCGGTTATCTACCCCAGTTTTTCAGTTCCCACTATCTGTTTGGTCCCATTACTTACTAATTGACTATTTTTAAATGTTCTTTTACGTGTTAAATATACATGAAGCCAGCTTATATTTAATATTTTATTATCCGCAACGAAATGGCTGCGACGAGACAATGTAAGTAATTTATTGCCTAGAGGAATATTAAAGATTTTTTTATCATAGGAGCCAAAAGCAGAAATAAATTCCCATAAAGCATCGATTATTACCGATGGTTGAAATGTTTTATAGTTTCGCTGCATGAAAACAGACATTACTTGTGATTATTTGCACGTTTCAATCACCAGTAAATAGTAGTTTGTACATAGGATTTTTCAGGTTATGTGACCTAAAAAAATAGGTACAAATTGTTATTTTACAAAGGCAGTTACTACTTGCTAAAATTTGTATATAGGAGTTTTGATAAGCCCTTTTCATAGCTCAATTTTTAAATCATTAAACATTTTCCAATTAAATAATTTTAGACCGCTAGGTGTTTATTCTAATATTCTTATAAAATATTTGATATAATAATAACTTAACTTTTAAAATTATTATTAATTATTAAGATCTCAATCAAGAATAGTGCGAAATTGAATTGTTTTGTTCAACGCATTTCACAAGATAATGTTCCTTTAGAATGGCCACAACCACCTGTAAATCCGAATTTTGTATCGTTCCTAACAGCATTGATAATTGTACGGTTTGATTGAATTTGCTTTAGAATATTTCCATTTGTCACGGTAGTTACAACTGCATTCGCATGAACACTTATTTAGGCATCTGCACGAGTCGCAATAAATATCCTAATGGCGGATAATGGTAACAATTCAATTTCGCTTTTTTGCTACTATCAGTATTGAGGTCCTATTTATGTGGACAGTAAGCTTCGGCATAGAAGATTTTGGCTTCACGCCAGGTTTGTGATCAAAGCACCTTCAGCAATTCTGCTGTGTTATAACGTGCTATGGTGTAATTTTTTTCTCCAGTAGAGATAGCAGCGTTTAAAGTAGACAGATAAATTGGGGCTATGGCTAGCTTAAAGATAGCGGTTGGTCCTGAGAGGCCGAGTTTGAAACAATTCGTTTGCACACAGATTCAGTCAGTATTCCAGAGGGCGCGGCTACCGAGACTGGCGCACCCGCGGGGATCCGACGCTTATCAATTCACTCTGGCGCAGCCGGCAGCCTCTCGGCATTCGCAAACAGCTTGGTGAGAACAATAGTATCCGTTTCTAGTTTCCACAATACAATAAATCCCGTGCGGCCCAATCCTGTTGAAATTCTCTTCTGTTATTAATACATTTACGACTGAATCTGAACTGGTCGTCTCTGAAGTTTGTTGGTCACGGTCCTACTTTGAAACAAACAGAAAATATGACTCATTTTTCTTGGAGAACCTTCTCATACTAGTCTCGACTATGACATGTGCGTGTACGCAGGAAACGCCGAGGTGTACATAGTACTGGCGCTGCTGATCGGCTTCGTGACGGTGGTGGTGGGGTGCTGGCTGTCGGACAACTGCTGGTCACCGGAGCCGGAGGACGCGCTGGCGGGCGGGTGACCCGTGGCGGCGGGCGCGTGCACGCACGTGTAGCGCCCGCCGCCCGCGGAGGACAGCCCGCGCGAGGGCTCGCTGTCGCCCGTGCTGCCCGCGCCGCCGGCGCGCGCGCGCCCCGCGCTGCTGCACGCCGCCACGCACCTCTGCCGCGGCGCCTGCCTCCGCCTCCCCTGCGAGACGCGACAACCGGTTTTTTGACCCGAACTCTCGCAGGGATCCTGTCTCCTGCATGAAAAGACTAACGGAAACCACATTCCGACTATCGCCAATGGTGACGTGTGTGATAACGACTTCAATGTCGTCATTTGAAAATTTTTTGACCTCGACTTTGTGTATGTGGAAAGTGTTCCCAAAAGTGAAAACAGTGATACGGTGCAGGTAATCGTTTTAATGAACTGTAAGAGCTTTGACTAAAATTTTATGTATTCACTATGATAGTGTATGTTATTTAACATTATAACTGTATTAAAGGTACTACGTGATGTATCGCCGATCGAGCGCTCGGGATTAGAACCTAGAAGACTCACTGTACTTATCGGATCTCTCATCGTAGGACGCTTCTAGCGGTCTAATTTGGATTCACTGATGTAACCTTACCTGACGTGGTGCAGCTACGTTTCTCTTTGTACCACTTTACTATTATTTCTAAAAGTATGTGCCTTGAAACGCTTTCCTCGACTTGACTCGTAGTTTAGAGCGTGTTTTGAACCATTTAGAAGAAATTTCTTCTCTCTGTCTGTATGGACAAGTAATCCCATAAGTGCAATACACATCATGACCGTGCCTTTACCGTTCTATAGACTTTGAGAGGGACGTAATTAACAATAGGTTTTAAAATACGCTTTCCTCGAAGGAGGGTCACCTACCAACGATTCTTTTGTATTTTTGTAAAAAGTCCAGCTTCTTTTTTTATGTTTTATATTAATTAAGACGCAGTTAATAGTAATAGAGGAAAGTGAGTTAGGACCAAAGTCTTTCACTAAAAGTGCGTCAATTGGATTAAACTTACTTGAAATTACCATCACAATAGGATAAGATTCGACTTGAAAGACAACGATATGAGTACATTATCTACTGTAAATGTAGATTTTCGATACATCTTTTTTGGCAATTTTGTATACATTATTGTAAATTTATTATTGAAAACATACTTACATTGATACTTAACATCTATCCATCAAACATTTTTAGTGATTCCTTTATAAAAAAATGACCATTCAAAGCAAAATTCTCTCCATATTAAACCACCCGCAAAATACTTACATACAACGATTTCAACATACCACCCAACAAGTAAAGTCTAGAAAATGACATATAAATGGATAGGTACAACTTATTTCTATTTTGTAAATCTTTTAGCCACTTTAGATCCTATGTTTTATTTGATCTTGTAAATGTTTCTATGTAGCTCAATTTATTTTTGTCATAAATAATATATTATAACATCTTCTTTAATTAAGGGCTTCACGATTAAATCCTTGGTTTGATAAACTTTGCCTAGTTAATTAACATGTAAGAAAATACAATAGATAGTTTGTACATTTTGATAAAATGAAATAAGGAAGACGCGTAGAATATTAGTGTATTAGAAAATCTGCAGCGACCGATAGTTAGAAAGCTTTACATTTTAAATTAACTGCGGTTATCGTAAGCTTTAAACCTACGTAGGTGAACCATTGAATGCCTACCGAAGCGCACTAATACTTTTTTTTGTAAAATAATTACGACAATCTTAGAGTAAGAAATATTCCGACTACGACTTTTCAATTACGTGAATTCATAAGAATTAGTGTGTAACTTAATGTGGATGTACGGATATGATATTTAAATGTCGTCTGATAATAGCTAGTCTTCATAATCTTCAAGTGCCATATCCTTTGAATCAAAGGGCATATCTTAAAGACCAGCTTTGACTGGCCTAAGTTAGAAGTATAACAACTTACTTCTGACTTTCGCCAGGCGCTGAGCTTCGGTTGCCTAGATCTAGATTATCTTCACGGTGAAAAAAATATGTATTAGTACGATCTGTCCGACAAATCTTTTTCGTACATAATACGAGTATAATATTTTTTGTGACATTTTAATTTTTATTCACTTTATTATTTTCAAGCGTTATTTTATTTAATATGTAATATTTAATCATGCAGGGTGTAAAGGAGACAGTATAAACAAGTATCATTATAGGTACGTACTTTAAAAGTTAGAAACACGATGAGAGGAGTCATTCAATAGTTTTTGCCAACACTGAAACCTGTCTCTTACACCCTGTCATGTGCAGGCTACTCATACCTACATATTTTCATTTACAATTATTTTAAATTATTATGATCTATATTGTTTTGTAGTATTAAACTAACTTAGTTGTAAATAGTTAGGTCGCGTTGCACATTCAAAGCAACACGCAACAAAGTTGATATTATAAAACATTGTAATAAACTGTGCCAAAATGAATGCCATGAAAATACAACTTTTCATCGTTGTGCCACACTTTTATGATGATAGTAGAGCATAGTTGTCACTTTCACACGGGCTCTCATTTGTATAGGTCTAAGCGAAACAGGTGTATTGTATTAGTGGATGAGAGACCTACCATAGACAAATGTACAGTACACATTTATAGGTGTGTATGCGATATGTTAAATTATGTCAAATCGGTATAATACTCGTTGTAACGTTAAGGAACCCGACTGAATAGTCAAATATTTTAAGCATTGTATAAATTGTCGGTAGTGAGTAGTTTGTCGTAGGTAAACATTTTACTCGAATATCTGGTCAGGGGAAAGAGAACAGAGTCATCCTTTTGACGTTCCAGGTTTGTAAATTTTTCAAATAAGTGTTTTAAAACGTACTTATTTATTGAGTTCACGGACGGCTCTTAGAATAGGTGATTCTTTATTCCACATATTTTGATTAAAATTCAAGCATGTATAATGTTTCTTGTGTATACATAAGTACTTTGACACATTGTAATTTGTTCGGTGTAATTAATTTTAAACAACAAAGGGACCGCCAGTGTCAGGGCCAAGCCAACGAGCGCGCCTTATTAACGGTGGGTCAAAATAAATATTCGAAGGGCGAGTAACGATTTTTTAATTCAGTTACCCACTGGATCACAATTTATAAGCTTCTTGCGTATTAAAATATTGTGGTTTACATTTCGCTACATAAGATATTTTAACCATTTAATCGCAAATATAATTGTTTAAACTGGTCCAACATTGAAGCTGTAGTTGAGTAAGTGTATTTATTGACTAATTAAACAAAATAGTTACCTACCGGTAGGCACTCGGAGCCGCCCTGCTTCTGTTGCTATGTAACAACCCACCACACGTAAGAGTTGATTGTTAAAATAATTAATTATTCAACGTGTTTGAAAATTAAACTTACACCGTTAACGAAACTCCACAACCAACAAAATCTATAATCAAACGCTGTATTGTATTGTTGTTAATGTGGTTGGTTATTTACATTTTATTCAAGTAATCGCGGTATTATAGTTACCGATTTATGTGAAAATTGTAAATATTTGGCGAATCACTTGCGGTTGTTTGTTCACTTTATGGAGTGTGATTGGCTTGGCTGATTTAGGAATTGAGAGAACTCATAAGCTCAAAATACTTAGCGATTACATAAGTATACATTATTATATGTCATTATTTGTCACGAATAAATTCAAATAAATGTAATAATAAAACCTCACTCGTTTCATTTATGTCGGCCTCTTTTATTAGCATTAGCCGTTATAAAGTTTAAGTTATTACATATTACACTAACACTAACTGGTGTAGTTATAGGAAATGGACCTATTATACTTGCAGCAGATGTGAACCATTAGTTTACGTAGCCAGCATGGGCCACCATTAAAATAATATCGTCACTGCATACGTAAATAGAACTGAAAATGACCACGTACTAAGTCAGAACAATTAAACATGACGCATATTATTGCGCTGTATTTATTAAGTAATCACAGGCCATCACAGATTCTCAGTCTGAAAATTTGTTTATACCCAAATACATAAAATAGGCGTCTACAAAAATTGGTTGTTTATAGGCCCCTCGCCGTAACCGCAATTTCACGGGTGTCAATTTCAATAGTTACTTAGAAAATGGATATCAAGATGGAAGCGGCCGCAAAAGGGTGTTTTAGCGAGCAAACTGTTTCCATAGAAAATATAGGGCATGACGCTCTTCGCTCCGCTAGCCTGACACAAAAAGGCTTTCTCGCTCTGGTCCCGCTCGTACATGCCTATACTACGCTCATCTACGTTATTAAAAGAACTCTCTGGCTTGTAGAGCAATCGACTCGAGACTCTTGTTTAGATGGCTGCCGTGAGACACTTCCTGTGCCCGACCATTGTCTCGAGACGCCTTCCCTTTATTACAAATGTCGTGCGGACATTAGCATTCATTGCCTTTTCTTAGGTTCTTTAGTTTTTGTCGCCAGCGCCAAGATTACTTTTCCTGTTCAACCGACAATTCTTCGTTCTATATAAGTAAGTTATTTTGAGATTTCCAAGCTAAGGGCACAAATGAAGTAATTACAAGCTTTCAATCTTCGAGAATATTAGAAAAATTTAAGCATCCTATTAAGCTTAATAAAACAGTGTCAGTAATTCATAAACAAATACTCACTTTAATAACATAAACTGGATGACGGTTATAAGAAGTAAGTTGTAACACAATTATAAAGTTTTACCAAAAGCTTTCCAGTTTCCTCACCTCTCTTCTCGCAATCTTGAAATGAACAAAATATAAAAATAGGTATACTGATGAGAATATTATTAAAGTAACAGTCACTTCTCACTTAAATAGAACATATCGACTGCCGATTATAGGCGGTATAGGCCTTATGTAACACCATGGCAATCGTAAACAAACTAAGAAAGGAGCGATCTAGATATTTGGCATGCATTTGATCGCCCTTTTATTTATCGTAACATCCATCACCTCACGTCAGCTTGCTGATATATGGATTGTCCATATGTTACCCGAACGTGAACTACATGCATGCAAATACGATTTCGATTTATGGAACTTCCCCGTCAGATTTAGCTGCTAACTTCTCTGACTTGTGTTTGAAAAGAATAATATACATCTTCGGAGAAAGAAGTTTTCCAATAACCAATATTTACTTGTAACTACTGAAATAAATGAATTTTTGTACAAAAATACTATCTACACGATTAACCGTCCGATTAAACCATTTGAAATTAGCACTGAATCAATGAGCAATACTCATATTTATGAGTGCACAGTGAAACTTTTTTTTTTTAATCCTAACATTTCTGTGCTACAATGTTTTTCGCTTTTACTTTGAAGTCTCGAGCTCTTGACTCGATTGTTCTGACGAGTTGTTAAACAAATGCGGTGCAAAGCCGCTGTCGTCTAAACGACTCATTTTATTCTTTAAAATACTGACGAGCTTTTGTGCTGTGAAAAATAAAATTGGTACTTTACGTATTTGGTATTTAAGTGTCTTTATATTTTCTAGTTACTCAATTATGAGATAATAAATGCGTTTCATAAATCTCACAACTATTTTGGTCATCCCAAAAATAGTTGTAAATGTAAATGGAAGGAAGCAAATACTGTGTACAATATTTGCATTTGTAGTAAAAGTCATTTATTTTCTGCAAAGAAGCTTTCATAAAAGCTTTTACCTCACCTCGACCCCATAAAGGTGGCGGGAAGGCGCTGGATGCAGGCCACCACCAACTGGCCATTGTGGAAATCATTGGGGAAGGCCTATGTTCAGCAGTGGCTGAAATGATGACGATGATGATGAAAAGCTTTTATACGTCCCTATACTTACTACTAGTGATCTCAATACTTCTTACGAGTATAAGAAAAAGAAGCTTTCAAATATAATATTCTGTATCAACCCTGTACAGTTCTTAGATAGAATTTCCATGATATTTATTTTTCAATTAACCAATCACGAAATGCCCTTCGGGTCGTTTCGCTGTCTTTCACTCCGCGCCGTTTATTCAGCGACCAATTCATCTAATATACAGGGAATGGAAGAAAAACCGCCCCCGTCGCTGCGGGATGGCACTACGAGGGAGGGTATGTAAGGTCAGCGTTATTAATGGACTACAAATCGGTGCTTTATATGGACATGTTTTATAACTTTCACTCGGCCGTAATTTTCTTGTATGTATGTACTTTATACGATAATCGGTGTATAACATTTGAAAATGAAACATGTGCAATATTTTTACTAGTGTCCGACCGAATGTTCGGTTTCGGTTTCGTTTTCGGTTGAGTTTCGGTAAAAACACGAGTTTCGGTTTAGTTTCGTTTTCGGCGGCAAACTTGCCGAAACTACGACCGAAACCGAATGTGCATTCGGGAGTTTCCGCGCTGTTATCGGTCATGTTCGGCGCGTTGAATGAGTGAATGAATCCGATCAGAGTCAATGTCGTGATTCGCTCGCTTGTTTTTTGCTGTTAGTTTTGTTTTGTTGTGGTGGCGAGTTTTCGAGTGATTTATTTTGAATTTGGTAAGTTTTATCTCGTTTTATGTCGTTATAACATAAGAGCAGGTAGTAAACATCAAAAAAAATATTCAATATGACTGATAAAAGTATCTGTAATCAAGTTTAATCTAACCTATAAATATTTTTTTTGGTTCGCAAATGCTATACGTAAACAAACATTAGTTAGGTAGTTAGTAATGACTATAGTGCATTTCATGGTGGATTCAGAGTTTCAAAGTTCATTTTAGTATTTATCACCAAGGTATCCAAGTGGCAAGTACAGTAGATACTAACTTACGTACTTTTTTTTATTTTTTTTTATCCCCAACGAGGAAGCTCTTGGCCTGTATCGCACCTGATGGTAAGTGACGATCAGGCCGAAGGTGGAAGCGAGCTTCACCCGGAATCCTCAACCACGGAGGAACTGGCTATCTTACCTCTAACTGCCGGAACACAATAATGCTGTTAACATTGTTGTTATGGCGACAGAATTAGGTAAGATGGTGGTAGCTAGCCAGGCGGACTTAGAACAAGCCCTACCACCAACCAACCACCAACCGGTACTACCAATTTTGTTTTGAAAAATTATTAAGGTAAAAAACCCGACCATGGGACGGGTTATGTAGATGTCCTGAATATTGCGAGTAATTAAAAAAAATCTAGACTATAAATCCTTCTTTTTCTTTTTTAATACATAATTTGATACCTTTTAGAGTAAAAAGGCGCTTTACAATTTTAATGCAATTTAAAGAGAAAACAATAAAGACTGACTAATTAAAATAACGTTTTCTTTATTTTATCTCAAAATATGAGCCTTGTAAGGAAGTTTCGGTTTCGGTTTCGGTTTCGGCCGAAATAGACACCGTTGCCGAAATTCGTTTTCGGTTTCGGTTTCGGTCGTAAAACTAGTTTCGGTCGGACACTAATTTTTACATATCTACTCTATTTAGATTCTAATCGGTAACTTTTCACCAAAATCGTCTTTACCTTGGCATTCAACTTGTGAAATAAACATAAAGCGAATAGTTCGATGCTTTAAATAAAAAGACATTTTAACAACTTAACATGTGTTGAACAGACTACGTAACATTGTCTATACAAGAAACTGTCACATATTATTAGAAAATGCCGATGCAAGCAATAGGTCCAGTTTATTTTGGTAACTTTATAAATATCTGAAAGCCGAGAGCCTGAGGTACGGTACAAGAATGTTATAAAAGGAAAGTTGTGAGTAGAGTATATTTAGAGGTAGAGTTAAATCTGTTGGTGCATCTTTGTTTGGAAGCATTATTTCGCGACAATCTGTGTTTATACTTACATTTTGTTTTTATTAGCAATTTCAATACACTAACAATAAAGGATAGTGCCAGGGTCTGGACCAAGTGCTGCCCAGAATCAACCCATAGTGCATTTTGTTCCTCAGACCAATACTAATGTGTAAACCGAAGCGCACTGCAATCTATCCCTGGAGTTAAGAGAAAAAAAGAGTTTTGTTTTGAAATATTTACATACAAAATATCATCGATATATACGTACTACGCATAAGATTTCGTGATTTTGGCATTAAATAACACTCGCTATGTTGAACTTAACCATACTGCATCCGTACACCTTACTTTAGTGCGACTTAGACATTCTTTATAAGCGATCTAGCGCTGTTGCAATAGTTTGGTTGGTTGACAGAAATCTTTATTTCCAAAATGAAGCAAGAAGTTTTAGTTCTCTATCCTTGCGAAAAATCAATTTATTGGTGTATTACAATCGATTATATTATTGAAGTTATTGTAAGCTAAAACTTCTTGCTCTATTTTGGAAATAATTAATTTCAGTCAACTAACCAAACTATTGCGTAGTAGGTATACATCGATGATATTTTGTATGTAAATAATTCCAAACAAAACTCTTTTTTTCTCTTATCTCCAGGGATAGATTTCAGTGCGCTCCGGTTTACAAATTAGTATTGGCCTGAGGAACAAAATGCACTATAGTTTCATTCTGGGCAGCACTTGGTCCAACTTCCATACATGGATTGGCACTGTCCTTTGCCATAAACCGGCAAAAGCAAATTCCATCAATTGAGTCGTATAAAATTTGTAACGTGTGAGTTATTAAAATATCATTGAAAAATACAAAATTGTTGAAACATCACACACATGTTAAATAAAAACAGATCCTAATCTAAACACAAATAAAAGACAAAGAAGCACCCGTTTATTAGTGATGTTGCAAACGTTATAATAGCCTTATTTAAACTAAGATAATAGGAACTACCATGAATCCAGGAGATTTACCGCTCTCTAAAATAAATCCCAAAATCCTTTTTAAACTTTCAACTTTGCACAATCACCTACTTGGAGATTTTAAAGAGATTTAAGATTTCTAACTTAGCAAATACTTAGTAGGTAGGTACCTGCTTACTTGTTATATCAACCTAGGTATTCCAACCCGTACTTTATGTTATAAGATACGACCGAACGTATCATATATTTGTAAATGTGTTAGGTAATCTCTGCATAGACATCTTTACTATTCCCAAGAGACATAGGCCATCTTTCTGCCAATGGGTGTGTAGGTATATTACACATCTCGCGAGGGAGCGGTATCTTTGACTCCACGAGCAGAACCATGGGCAAAAGACTATTATATTTTTTGGAAGTTTATTACTCTAAATGTTAACCACACGTGTGACCGTGGTGGCATTTTGCCCGAAATTTGTGAAGGTAGAAGCTGTTTTAGACGGCGTACCGGAGAAAAATGGTCAAATCTATAGAAATATTACAACACAAATAGAATGAAAATAGTACATTTTATGAAAGCTGCACGTGCATATAGAACGCACTGAGGAGAAAAACTGATTTTTTTATCCATAACGAGGAAGCTCTCGGCCTGTATCTCACCTGATGGTAAGTGACGATCAGGCCAAAGGTGGAAGCGAGCTTCACCCGGAATCCTCGACCACGGAGGAACTGGCTATCTTACCTATAACTGCCGGAACACAACAATGCTGTCATTAACGTAGAAATTTAATTTAGGTACCTATTTCTTTAAAATATACTGACAAAAAACTTTCAGATATCGTATTTTTCTTGAGGATGGAATGAAGCTTAAAACTCGATTAACTAGCTAACGACTGGGGAATTCATAATAATCCTGGTGTAAATGCCTTGAGTTTTATTATTAGGTATTCCTTTCTAAAGCTTGACTGAGAACGCGGCGACCCTCGATGGCCTATATCTGTCTGGTATCGGCTCGGGAACATTTCATACACCTACGTTATAATACACAATCGCTGAGCGCTTACGGATCGCTTACTTTATTCAACCGTGCATAATCCCTGTGGCTTTTACCTTTTACTACACGCCTATCGCATACTTAATGACGTTAGATATGCTCTACCTACTTACCAGATACTGATTTTTCCATATAATCAATCATATTTCTATATATTATGGGAAATATATTTAAATCAGGATTTTGATATATTACTCTTGCTCTCTCTCTCTCTCTCTCTTTATTTCCGTGTTTCAAGGCAAGGTTGTCAAGGCAATGAAAATTGCCTGTCCTGCATTAGTTTGTGTATTTAAAAAACACACAAACTAATGCAGGACAACGTGCGCCGTTTTACAGAATGATGTCGTTGTATAATCATTACCTTTATGAGGAGGATATGTTTTCCTTAACGCCGAGCGCATTCAAAAAGCGAATTATTGAAAAACTTTAATTATTATATTATTTTTTTATATACTAAAACTTTGGAGTGGGTCTGTAATATGCATGCTTACGATTACGATAAAATTACTTAATGTGACTAGAATTTGAAAACTAGAGAAACAGATTAGACACTTGAATGCGTGGGGTTTCATTGTTGTTGTCCGATTCGGTGTTGGTACCTACTCTCTTGTTTGCCGCAGATCGTTTACAGTTGGTTCTGTAAGGTATCATGAAGTTCCATGTGGCCTTTGCGTTTTGTTGACACTTTCGCATTTATGTTATTAGTAGTGGTAATTTATTAAGTATCTGTAGGGTACGTAGTAGGGTGGAGCGAAAATTTTTTTTTCAGATAACTGTAATGTAATAGTCAAAATTTTGTGCCTTTAGGGCTTAAATGAAGTCATGCAAAATATTAATCAATTCGGTTTAGAGTAACTGCCTCCGCATCGACACTGAATTTATAAAAAAAGTTGGTTTTAGACCTCACTTAGGCGCCACATATCTGTGCAATATTTAAATAAAAATACTATTTTTTTATCACAAATCGTTTACTGATATGCTATATTTTCAATGTAAAATACACAAAAAAGCCAGGCTTTGGGTTTATAATTTTAATAAGGGCAGTGAGGGAGCGCGAGAAGAGAATTTTTCTGGCCCTTTTCGCGACTCGCGTCTTTGTCAGATAGTCTACTGGAAAAGCTCTGGAAACATGTGAGAAACTGCCTATCTATAAATTTGAACAAATTGAAGGACAAATGTGATCAGAAATGGCCAATTATCTGAGTACTGATCAGCAGAACTTGCATAAAATTGCTTCGGCGGTAATTAGGCGTATTCTCACAAAATCTCGCAATAATTTCTCCTGGTGAATTGTAACATGCCCGTTAGATCACACGAGCGTACCGAATACTACGTTTGTATTGTAGGAACTTAAAATCCATTAGAAATTTTGATACCTCTGGCTACTATTGTGGTTAAAGTCTATGCTTCGTCCTGGTTTTTGGTTAAGAACAAAACCATCATGCAAAGATGGCACCCGTCATCTGTTTAAAATTATTATGGCCTCGAGAGGCCTGCCAGATACCCTATGAAAGATTAAAGAACTAGTTACCCGGAGAAAAAGCTATTACGAGTATCCTGATAGCAGTCTTCTTACGATGTCAGAGAGCTGGCCGCTCGTCGCATACTAAAGTCACACAGTACGAGTCACCCTTTAATACCTAGATTTTTTTAAGTACCAGTGATACACTTTAATGCTATTTTATATATTGATTTAATTTACTTAACCAAACAGCCGCTTTTGAGATATTTATTTGGCTAAGAAATTCAGCACATTGTCAAATCTGGTGGTGAGAGCAAAACTTTGTTTTAAGGCTTCTCTACCTCACTCAAGCTGTTGAGGGACCTGTGAAGATTAAGATCAAAGATTCTATTTCTCACTGCATCCAGAAAGTCACTAATAAGGTGCAATAAAAGTCAAGTTGGAATCGCGAAATGTGATGCCTAAATTTTGATTAAAAAAGGATTTTCAAGCATAATAATTAAAGTAATTTATCTAATTCTTGTATGTATTTCTTGTTATATTACCTTAGTAAATATCTAATCTATAAATTATCTGTCATTTAATACCTTCTTACTAATAAATAGAGCGCAATATTTCACTTTAGACGACTTTCAACTTTAAATAAAATTTTAAAATTTTGAAGTCACTGCGGAGGCTGAAGATATTCATTAAATGGGATAAAAAATTACAGTTATTTATACTTTCATATAAGGCACAAATCCCCCCCTATTAGAACTTCGAAACTAAAAAAAAATTTTTTCCCATACAACCGTGCTCCACCCTAGTACGTAGGTACATTGCATGTTCATTTTATTAAACTAGGATAACGGTGTTGACTGTCCAATTAGTCTGTATATTTATTGAACTATCTTAAGAAAAAATATGTATTGTTCAGTTGTTTGTTTTCCTAAATAAATTAAAAAAAAAAAAAAAAAATCTACGGGCTTGGTAAACACCTTGGCTTCTTTTGATGCGCTATTAGGAATGCTCAGAATTCTGTTACAGTATTATTCTTCAAATTAGAAACAGACTAAAAAATTGCGAATAACTTATTTTTATTTCAACCCTCACGGTCGTGTCAACCACAGAATAGAATATTTTTAAAACAAAGGTGTTGAAGAACAGGATGAAAGCAAGAAAATCCCACCACAGGTTGCCGTAAAACGCGGGCGTGTTTAAACGAAATTTTACTCCTGGGCAAGGGATTAAAATTACAGAGGATAGACGGACAGGGTTCACGAATTTTTAATGAATGAACGATACAAATATTTTATGTGTCGAATATACTCCGCCAATTTTTCCTTGACTCGGTAGAAATCTGGTTAAATACTTCCTTTCCTTTCTTCCTTGTAGTTAAGAAAATCATTAAATTTAATATCAAGAAAATCTTCCGTTAAAATTAAACTAGGCTTTTCTTCTTTTCACGCTTAAACCACGTTAAAAACATGATAAATGCATAAATATTTTTGGACATTACCAGACAACCCAATAGATAAAATTATTAATACCTTCTGAAAACTTAATCTTGCAGGACCAGAGTAAACCACTTTTATGCAGTAAGTATTTATTAAATATGATTACAAACTTTCAATCGATGCGCATCGAGTCAGGCGTAACGGCATAATGGCGGACGGTGACTACGCCGTCCGTCAATACAACAACTTATAAATTTAACAACGTGAATTATTTAACTAAATCTACATTTATATAATTTTAAATTAATATTATAATTAATATAACAGTAATAGTATGTCATTTGCTTTCATTCGGCCTTTCTGACAATGCACGCATCCTTGCGTGTTTAGATGTATTAAGTATACATTAACATAATAATAACTTAAAAATAAAACATCAAAAAGTACATAAATACTCTTAAACTTTAAGAAAATCCAAACGATAATCTAACCAAAAATAAAAATAAATACAATAAAAAAAATAGCACGAACTTGTGCACACTGATTACTTCATTAACTGCTATTTACTATACTTACACAATTTTTAATATTTATGTCAATTTTTAATTTAATCAATCAATTGATCACTTTAAACTTAAGATAGGTAGGTATAATGCAGACTAACAACGCTAATAAAGGCCAGCAATTAATTACGCAATGCAAACATGGGTTTGGTACACAAACGCTAACACCTCAGAGGGCTACTAACAGCACCACACAAGGTTATGAACAACGCCACAATGGACTGGTATCGCCACCCAAGGCTGGTATCGCCTCAGAGGGCTGGTATCGCCACAGAGGGCTGGTATCGCCACAGAGGGCTGGTATCGCCACAGAGGGCTGGTATCGCCACAGAGGGCTGGTATCGCCACAGAGGGCTGGTATCGCCACACAGGGCTGGTATCGCCACACAGGGCTGGTATCGCCACAGAGGGCTGGTATCGCCACACAGGGCTGGTATCGCCACACAGGGCTGGTATCGCCACACAGGGCTGGTATCGCCACACAGGGCTGGTATCGCCACACAGGGCTGGTATCGCCACACAGGGCTGGTATCGCCACACAGGGCTGGTATCGCCACACAGGGCTGGTATCGCCACACAGGGCTGGTATCGCCACACAGGGCTGGTATCGCCACTCGGGGCTGCCTATCGCCACACAGGGCTAATTTATTATTAAATATATTAAATAATTGTATTATAGCTGTGTGTTATTACAAGCTTTTTTTTACATTGTATGTACATAATTTTTATTTAATCGGTACCACTATTATTCGAATCACTATCTATAGGGTCATTTGAAAACACTAACCAGGGGTGAATTTTGTCAACCGCAAATATAGCTTTGTACAAAGGTTTGCCTGTCTTTTTGGTTATGGGGGTATCTTCGATCTCATATCTATCGTTACCTAAGATCCTAACAATTCTGTAAGGCCCACTACATTTAGGAACCAACTTTTTAGATTGTCCCGGCACAGAAGATCCTATTTCACGTTCGACCCTAACAAGATCTCCTATTTTGTAAGTATGAGCTAGTTTTCGTCGTTTATCAAAATTAGATTTCTGTTTCATTTGCTGACTTTCATTACGATCCTTAACCTCAACTCTTATTTCATCGCGATTTTCAATGCTATTACCTTCCGACACAACAGAGTTCATCGTACCATCCGAAACTCCAGTAGGTGCGACGCCAAATAAGATTTCTGCTGGGCTCTTCCCGGTAGCTTTGTTTACCGTGTTGTTAAGACCCCATTGAACGCGCGGTATCATGAGGTCCCATTCATCATCAGGTCGCTCATGATTTATTGCTGTAAGCGCGTCGACAATTGACCGATTGTAACGCTCTATTTGACCGTTGGCTCGGGGTGTTGCAACAGCATTTATAATATGTTTCACTCCTTTCTCTTTAATGAAATTGTTAAATTCTCGGCTAGTAAAACTAGTTCCCTTATCTGTTACTAATTTGCACGGTACTCCAAACAGAGAAAAGTATTCCTCAAAAACGTTAATTGTAGTTTTACTTTTGCAATTTTTGACTGGTTTGATGTAAATGAATTTTGTAAAAGAATCAATTATGGCGAGAATATAACAATTCCTCTTTTTGCTTTGAGGAAACGGCCCACAGTGGTCAGCGTGCAACATTTCAAAAGGTTTGTCAGGCTTAGGAATTGGATGAAGCATCCCTTCCTTTGGTCCTCCCGGGAGTTTGTTGTGTGCACAGTTTAAGCAAGATTTGCAATATTTTTTAATAAATCGGCGCATATTCTTGAACCAAAATACCCTGCGAACTCTTTCATAAGTTTTATCGTAACTGAAATGACCGACGTCATCATGATTGCTTTTAACAATCTGCCATCTCACTGACTTAGGAACAACCCACAACAATTTGACAGTATCATTTTTCCTCACCACACGATAAAGTTTATTATTTTTAATCGTAAAATTATTTTTAATTTCTACTACATTTGCACTTTCCGGGTCTTTTAAAATTTCTGAAATTCTTTGTAATTCGCTATCGGACTGTTGTACAGTCTGAAGCCATCTTTCGTCAGTTACATCAATTTTACAAACGTCCCATTGTATGCCAAAAACATAATCATCGTCGTCACGAGATGGAGGATTTTCCGCAACAACAGGATTTCTGCTTAAGGCATCCACGTGTGTCATTTTAACTCCTGCACGATACTCTATGGTAAAGTCAAATTCTTGCATTGCAATCCACCATCTCGCGACACGAGGTATCAAATCTCTCTTAGTCATGGTGCTTTTGATCGCATTGCAATCCGTCACTAGTTTAAACGGTGTGCCGAGTAAATATACCCTAAACCTGTTCAGAGCTGTGATAGCGGCAAGAGTCTCCAACTCATAGGAGTGAAATTTTTGCTCCTCGGGTGAAGTTTGTCGACTGTAATAGGCAATGGGTTGGAGGCCCTTGTCGCCATTTTGTAATAGAATTGCCCCAATGCCCAACTTGCTGGCATCCGTATGAACTTCAAGTGATGCTTTAGGATCGTATAAAGCGAGAATTGGTCGGCTAATTAACCTTTCTTTTAAAGTTTCAAAAGCATTCATTTGTTCTTGTCCAAAGTGCCACGGCTGGTCCTTTTTTTGTTAGAACAGTAAGCGGTCGCGCTATTGCTGAAAAATTTCTAACAAATCGCCGAAAATAGCTCGCCAGTCCTACAAACTGGCGAACTTCGTGGACATTTTTAGGTACACGAAATGACTTAACTGCCTCAATTTTTAGTTTTCCCGGACGGATGCCATTTTCTGAAATTTCATATCCTAAATATTCGATATTTTTTTGAAAGAAAACACACTTCTTTGGGTTTAAAGTTAACTTCGCTTTCCTCAGCAATTGAAATACCTTTTCGAGTTTGCCTAGTCCTTCCTGTATTGTGCTCGATGGAATCAGTAAGTCGTCCATATAGGCCAATGCTAAATTTGGTTCTGCACAATTGAGCATTGAATTGATTGCCCTTTGAAAGACGCCAGGCGCATTGGCTAACCCGAACGGCATACGGTTGTATTCATATAAACCGTCCGGAGTAATAAACGCCGTAAGATGTTTACTGTCCTCTGCTACAGGTACCTGATAATAACCTGAAGCGAGGTCAAGGCTCGTAAAGAAACTATTTCCACCTAGACTGTCTAACCTATCCTCAATTCTAGGTAACGGGTACTTGTCTTTAAGGGTCTTTCGGTTCAATGCACGATAATCAATGCATAAACGCTTTTGTCCATTCTTCTTGTTAACAAGCAGAACTGGACTTGCATATGAGGAGGAACTTTCGCGTATAATACCGTTCTGAAGAAGATCACCTATGATTTCAGACAACTGCTCTTTTTCTTTCATAGACATACGATAGGGGTTATATACAACCGGAATATCATCTTTAAGTTTAATAACCATCTCCGTTAAATCAGTCTTACCTAATTCTGACAAGTTAATTGCAAAGCAATCTCTATATTTCTCCAATAAGTCATTGAATTTAGTTTCCTCTTCATCTGATAATTTGACACCGACCTGAATATCTCCCAAGGGTAAACTATCTGCTTCCTGGGATGTACTAGTTGTTATTATCGCGATATAAGGTTCCGTAACCTCCTCATACCCTACGCCCCTAGCCAAAGTCTGACCTTTTGAAATCTCTAGAATATCTTTATTGAGATTGGAAATCATCACATAACCTTTATTATTCTGAAATGTATATAAACCAGGCAAAATCACAAATTTTCTTGTGTCACTACAACAGTAAGTCGTTGGAATAAAAAGGGAACCTGAATATTCTGTCGATGTTTCGACTTCAACAGGGGAGGTTGTACGTGGTTGAATGACCGTTTTGTCTAATGAAATAAGTTTCACCTTCAAAGAAATTTCCGAACAACTAGTGTCAGCCGCTTTATAAAATATTAGGTTATCTGATGTTTTATACATAACCAAGTTAGGAAGTTCAGTAAATGTTTGACCAATGATTATGTCACAAGGCATATAACGGTCTGCGACTATCACCAAATCAATTTCCGCGCAAATATCATCAACTACAACGGTACCCTTAATAGAACCTATCGGCGTGATACACACATTGCCAAACCCTCTAAGATTCGGGATTTTTAAGTCAATTTGATAGTCCCCGTAGATTTCTTTGGCCAAACTTTCCTTTATTAGAGTGCAATTACTCCCTAAATCTATAAAAGCCTGTCTTTCAAAACCATCTACCTGAATATCTTTGAAATACTTTTCACTGTCCGCTCCGTTTGCACTAATTCGCATTACATTTTTATCGTGAGGAGAAGTCATGTTCTGCGAGGAACTATTAGTATCATTGCTACCATCAGAAGGATTTGGAAAACTTTGATTTTTATTACTCCGGCATTCTTTTGTTACATGACCTACTCTCCGGCAGATGTTACACTTTTTCATTGGTTTTGTACATTTTGTTCGAATATGGCCAGCTTCCCCACAGTTAAAGCAAATTATACCAGGTTTAGAAATTTCCATGCTATCAGACACAGAGTTCGACTGTGAATGTTGCGATCCATGATCCTTGTTCCACGATACCCTTCGCCTTTGCATCGCATACCCGTCACTTTGTACTAGCGTTTTCAAATATGAAAATAACTGTTCTGGGTCCTCAAATCGACATGAATTAGCACTCATCCTTATAAATTTGTCATCGATACCATGCACTAGACACCCTACCGCTTTACGTCCAACAATCTCACATTTGTTAATCAAAATCATTTTTTCATAATAATAGACATCCAAAGGTTGCCCAATTTTGCAGCGAATTTGCAGCATCCGTTGGAGAAGATCACCATAGTTCTCAGTGGAAGGAAACGCAGCCTTAAGTTTTTCCATCCACTGTTCCCAACTAAAAAGTAGGGAAGGCAGTCCCTGATACCATCGCTTAGCAAGTCCCGTTAACTTAGCTAAAGCGTAATGAGAAATCTGAGTTTCATTCCAAGAATATATAGTCGCACATTCGTTGACTTTATGGATCCAAGATTCAATATTTTGAGATCCATCACTAGGATCAAACTCGGGAATAACATTTATGTGGGTGAAAGATTGCACCGGAATTGAAAAGTTATTAATGTTACTTGAGGAAGCACTATTTGATTCTAAATTAATTGATGGTCCAGGATTGTGTATAATATTTGGCTGAGTTGTTTTTTCAGTTAAAGGAGGAGTTCGAACCTGTGATCTACTTGAACTGCGATTAGACCTATGTGACTTGGTTTTTCTATTTTTCTTTGAATGTTTATGAGTCCGTTTTTTATTGTAACTATCAGATCGTTTTTTAGACTTTTTACTTCGCTTAGTATACCGTTCACTGCTGGACGCTGATGAAGAAGTATCCATACTAGAGGATTCACGACGGTGACGATGTTTCGATAGATGACGCTTACGCGATCGAGAACGTCTATCTGACCCCATAGTTTAATGATTCGAATCCGGTTTAATTAAAATGCATTAAGTATAACTGATTGACACAGACAACTACAATAATGTAACACTGACTATTACGTATTACAATCATTGTGGATTTATCATCAATAAGTAAATTAATAACAACATCGTATAAAATCACACATACACAAAAAAAAATAACACCATCAACTTTTTCAGGCTTCGATGGAAAACATCCCACTTCTGATTGAAAACTTAATCTTGCAGGACCAGAGTAAACCACTTTTATGCAGTAAGTATTTATTAAATATGATTACAAACTTTCAATCGATGCGCATCGAGTCAGGCGTAACGGCATAATGGCGGACGGTGACTACGCCGTCCGTCAATACAACAACTTATAAATTTAACAACGTGAATTATTTAACTAAATCTACATTTATATAATTTTAAATTAATATTATAATTAATATAACAGTAATAGTATGTCATTTGCTTTCACTTCTTAAATACTTTTTTACGGTACATAATATCATTTTTACATTAAACATCCATACAAATATAACAAACAGATATAGGTATAATCATGTACACAAATATACTCGTAAAATAATGTACTATATTATAAATGTCAAATATACTACACGTTTCTTGTAAACCTACATGAAAGTAAAATACCGATTCCACAACCATGATGATACTTACCTTTTCCATTAACTCTTCTACCTACATCAAAAGCAGGTGCATTTCCCATTATAAACATTTTACATCCGCAGCTGTTCCCGACCGCTGGGACCACTTAGAAAATTTCGGGACTTTTTGTCAGTCAACTGTGTAAGCCTAAAACAGAAATCTTGTTCATAATTCCAACATAAAGTTAAAGTATTCCTCAACCTACGTAATCTATTCCCAATCTGCTATCGGAAAATTCAAGTTTTAAAGTTGTTATAGGTAAGGAATTAATCCAAAACACAAAGTTGATCACAAAATCTATCGAAGCTTTCACGTCAAGAGCATCCGTAACTTCCAAAGTATTATATAGCTGAAACTTATTTGGCTTCTCACTTTATAGTATGTTTTATAGGAAATTTATGAGCCTGGACGCGCCCAAGATGGTAAACGCCTTTAGGGCGAAAGGTAATTTGTTTTAAGTTATTTATTTATGCTCATTTTACATCTTGGATGAATGAGGCCTTAAGTGAGATTGTTCACGAGTAAAATAACTCTATGGATGGTAATAAATACGATTTATACATACTACGTGTAATGTCTTAAAGCGGAAATCTACGAACATAAACTTATGAGAGCAACATTTTCACATTCTTTGCGTATAGAATATAAATAAATATTATGTTTTATGATCACGGAATACATATACGTTACGATTTCAAACGCCCCATTACTTTGTAAGTAGTACTTACATAGTAGTAGGTATATTTAGTTCTTCATTGGCATATATTTATTAAATCCAAAACGCTATGATATGAATGCTAATCAAAAATATAAAAATATTGTCAAGTAAGTGTCACATTAAATAAAGATTGGCATAACCACTCAGACAACCATTCGACGGTAACTGGATATACGTCCGAAAGTAAGCCACTTTAGCGTCGCCATATCGCCCGAAAATGATTGAGGGAAGGGAAAGTCTGCGCGAGTACCTATCGGCTCACGATCATTGCAAACATACACACATGTATAAGAATGTTGTTTGCGTAAGTTAATACACAGATATATTAATAATCTTTCAGTTGTTCTTTGTGTAGCAAATTGCCAAATACATTTTGAATATTAACTTTCATAAAGTGTGAAAATAAAGTATATAAGTATAAAATTAGGATCCTGCTATTTCAGTTTCAATTGCCTTTCTCCAATATTCTTAACTCGATTTGTCGGGGTATTCAATAACTTGTAACAACATTGAAATAAGCAAAAGGTACGGATGAAATTTCATTGCTTTCAAACGTACAGCGAATAAATGGAATTTTCTCCCAGAAACAGGAGGCAATGCATCTCACCCCATGATTTTACTCGAACAAAAAACTTCCTGCCCTACATCGCTATGTATAACGTTTGTTATTTGATACTTTCGTTCTTTCACTCGTTAAGGGGTGTCCGATGATTTCTGTTCCAAAGCCTGTAACTAAATATGTAGTACCTAAATAAGTAAGTATGTAATATAAGTACAAAAATGCTGTATAATAAATAGATGTGTGTGTGCTTTCAAAATGTTTAGTCTATGAATTAGGCTTTTAGACCTTGGGCCAATCTGACTAATCCTCAATTTTCGAGCTCGACAATAATATTCCAGCATATTAACACCGTTAATATCTCATCAACCAATCACAATTTACGCAATTTATTTGTCGCCTGTACTAGTCTGTTAATCTTGATGTTGGAATACTAGCCACGTTGGAACTGGGCTTCGAGCTTGGAAAGGACAATGTTCGTTCTCCATACATTGTTCGCCTAAGAACCAACAATTTTGACATATTACTACCCGAAAGCGAAATAATACGATTCTGTGTGTAAGAACAATGATTCCTGATGGACACTTGCCATAAAATTAATGATTAAGAATATTAAATTACAGCGATTTTATAATATGTCGTTTATGACAACATGGCGTCTAATGTATTGTGTGAATGTATGAACACCGATTCGCGAAAAATGTTTTGTATTGTCGTCACGCCGAGTCGCAGCCAAATAGTATAAAATAATAGAACAAGTTTTAGAAATACAACTCGGCATTCCACTTTTATAATATGCCCACATATTGCACGTAAATAAACAACATGAATCGTATGTTGTTTCCACCCTTGTCATCTGACACATGAAATAAACTCCTATTGTATTATAGATATCGAAGCCGAATCGTATATAATAATAGAATGGGTTTTGGAGATCACTCGGGGTTCCACTTTTATAAAATACCTACATATTGCATAAAAATAACACGAATCATGAGTTTTCTTTTCACCATTTACATCTGACACGAGATAACAAACTCCTATCACCATGACTACCGTCGTAGTCTATGCCAAAGACTACAATATTTTAAGCAAGAAGTTTCAAACCTTAGCGGCTACAGTAACCCCTGGGCCACATACATCGTGATAACATTCGGTCGACACCGGAACGAAGTCTTGCGATTATGCAAAAAAGCACCGTATTCTAGTGCGGCTATATCACGTTCAACCGGGGTTTTAATTCTACTAAAGTCCTGACTAAAGACTGGAAGAAAATACGCCGCATTGTATGAGCACTTCGTGTTCGTTAAAGCGGCTTCAGATCTAGAGCCTACATAGTTTTCTTTCCAATAATATCCGCAAGTAGCGCTGCATGATCTTTACAACAAAAACGGCAATAGTTATTAAGGTGCCAAAATTATATGATTACTTTGGCACGGTATTATACACGTTCGAAGATTTGTCATTTTCATTCATTTCATCATCATCATCATCATTTCAGCCACAGGACGTCCACTACTGAACATAGGCCTCCCCCAATGACTTCCACATCGCACGGTTGGTAGCGGCCTGCATCCAGCGCCTTCACGCTACCTTTATCAGGTCGTCGGTCCACCTTGTGGGTGGACGTCCCACGCTGCGTTTTCATTCATTTATTATTTTCTTAAAGTGCCGGAAAAAGTATATAATAGTTTCTAGCTGTCCCAGCAACTTCGTCAATAAAAAGTTGTCTTATCTTTAAAATCGTAATATTAATTTCTGAACGTATAGTCGCAAGACTTCACTCCGCTGCTGTCAAATCAATGTCGCATAATGTTATCGCAATGTGTGTGGCCCTTGGCCAAATCACAGAAGCCTATGCGAAGAAAGAGCACTTGAATGACAATGAAAATCAGGGTTACCATTTTATAAGATCTCCTCACTATTGAGGGTAACAAAGTAACATTAATAATCTAGCCATTAATTACATTTATTACCTATACGAGAAAGTAAAGGAACATGCGGTTTTATTTTAATTTGTAAAATATTTGTAACAGTTTGTTCTAAGTTTAGTTTTACAACAGTATTGCTGTTTCAGCTGTCACTGTGAAGTTTTGGGAAAATAAATAAAATAGAAAAAATATTAACATAAATATTTATTTAAGTTTTTATGTTCATTATCATAATAAATGCCAATTTAAGTTACACTGTGTGACAGTCTTTGACACTAAACAAACTCTTCAGCTTAATAATACCTACCTACAGGGCGTTTTTATAGTTACTCTTGCTGATGAAACAAGAAGGGTTGATTCTACTACTGAAATACAACTACTTTTCTTACAGGACCATTATCAAATTCTCAAAAAAATTCACATCCTCGTGATGGTGATAATTTCTATGGAGAGGTTTTTTTTTATATTCGGTCTCTTGGGATAAGTTATTCCATTTGAGCAGTAGAATTAATCCTTTTTATTTGATCACATATAAAAATAACACAAGTGTTTAGGAAAACTTCTTCTTTGGTATGGTATCACCACGGAGTTATAATGGCGGCAACTCTGTATCACTGACTTGTAACTTTCAAACAGTATGAATAATAAGGGCTCCACATTGGTTTTCTTTCTGAAAAAAGGCTTTCACTTTTAGTACTAACCCTTTAGCACTATTTCATTGAAATAAAAATACAATAAACGCACAGAAGACTGAAATTGAGTGAACTGACGTGACATTTATAATTTGTTGACATTATGACAGTTTGACAAGACTAGGGATTGAAAAAGTTTTAATTGAAAAAGTAAAATGACAATTTATTAAAACGATTCACAAGGACATAATCGATTAAAAATATTTATAAAATGTTCTGATACTTGCCTGTAGCCATTATCCAATCCTGGTTTCTACTGAAAAACTACCTCGTGGCAAGATTTTAATAAAATAATAAAATCTTTGTCTTCTCTTTCACAATCTATAAAAGTTCATTTGGTCTATTATTATACATGTGCTATGAATGAGGGTTTTCGCGATTGAAAAATCCGCGAGATGGCAATACGTAGACGCGAGGTCCAAATGCTGCATGATTGGTGGATTTTGACATATCTGTCAATGTCATGTCAAAAATAACCAATCATGCAGCATTTGGACCTCACGTCTACGTATTGCCATCTGGCGGATTTTTCAATCGCGAAAACCCTCATTGGCATAGATTATGAGAGACTGGCAACTATACTAGGTTGATATATGTTTCTCTCACTTCAACTGGCATTGGATTCAACATCGGATTCTGACACTTTTACAGTTATGATGCCATGAATATCAGTTTATGGTCCTAATTATTTTTATTTTATTTACGACCTTCGACCAGTTGGACACTTTAGATAACTTCTTGTAATAGTGTCAATATCTTTTTAGCTTTTAACGCAAATCTAGTCTTTAAAGCAGTTTAATCGATTTATTTTATTTTCAAAATCGATATTTTATTGTCTATGATGGCCGCCTCGTACAGATTTTATCGGCAAAAATTATGGAACTTGATAGGTTTTAGACCATGCCACGCACTAAAACGTCCGGAAGTTGTAATAGTATTATAGAATAAACGTTAAAAGACTTATTTATTTAATTTTTCAATGCTTAAGTGTCCATTAGAATGAAAGGGTGCTTAATGTATTAAAAAAAATAGAAAATAATTATGATGGGTTCATGTTTTTGGGCGGTTTTTAGGCGATTTCTGACAATGTCCTTTACTGTACCTTGATTTATTAGACGAGAGTTAGTAACCGGACTCTATTTGAATAACAATATTATATGTCTGGTTGATTAAATGACTCACTCATGCGCTGACTATTAAATGATATAAATCGATCCTGTAATCTAAAAGAATATGTACCAACCATCAGTTAATTTAAAGAATTACTTTCATTCATCAATCATCTATTAAAATTCCTAAATGATTTATAATCAATCAGCATTCTCGGTGCTTAGCGAAGGGAATACTTAGTGGGAAATTGAGGGCCCTTTTTCATTTTGGATGTATTTATGAAAAGAAGGAGGAACGGCCGCCTCCGTTAAGGAGGGCCGCGGCCTGGTTAAATTCATTATTCAAGGGAATTGCGCGTGTAACTCATCCGCGTGGAGGCTCCAGCCTCACGGCGCAGCTGATCTGATTCCACGAACCTATTA
Source organism: Ostrinia nubilalis (assembly GCF_963855985.1). Lineage (NCBI taxonomy): Eukaryota > Metazoa > Arthropoda > Insecta > Lepidoptera > Crambidae > Ostrinia > Ostrinia nubilalis. The sequence goes on along the minus strand of NC_087096.1, from coordinate 7,736,273 downwards.
CTACTGTACACTGTACATATCACCCTATAGCCATAAAACGTCAAACAATCATTTACCAGAACATTAATGGTTATGTTTTTATTTAGTTCCTCACAGGCCACTGAACATGATAGCCGAGTATTAATTTTGCTCGGTTGATTATATTGTGTACCATTCACCATTGTTTCATAACATATAATACTATGGCTGAGTTGCACCATCTAACTTTAACGGTAATAATGACGATAACCGATGTATTTTGTATGGAGTTTGACAGATTTTAACGTTTGTCAAAGTCAAAGTAAGATGGTGCAACCTAGACTAAATATTTTGATACCAAAATAAATGAAAAAAAATTACCTGCATTGCGAAATTCTAAAAATGAAAACTTATGCACTCTATTCGTCAATTTTCAACACACAAAAATAAATCTGAAATCAATTAGTACATATAGTCGTATTAATGTTATTTAAAATAAATCCTCGAAAAAGTTGTAAGTATTAAATTGTATTATAACTCTGTGTGAATTTATAATTAAACTTTTGTTCTGATTACAATACGCAATAGGGTTGAACTGCAATCTGGCTTGGAATGTGTTAACCAGATTATGTCAACTACACTGGCCAGCAAAAGTAAGCATGCATCACACTTTTTACCTATGCCCATTAAATATACCAAAAATATTTATTCGCAGCTCCAGGGCATCTCCCTGCAAAGTCCCTTTGCATGTTTGAACCGATCTCTGTGTGACATTTAAACCCTTTTTCCACATGGCAAGACTTTTATTTTTAAACAAATATAGCGGGATAATTAATTTTCAAAAGCTTGCTTACACTTCATTTGGTTTAACGAATATACCTACAATAGATTTTCTATTACGCCAGCTTTCACGCATGTCGCAGTGATTATACTGATAATACAATAATTGATGTAACTGAATCTGAAACTTGAAACGAAGATTGATTTAGAACAAGCACGAATTATCGGGTAAATCGCGTTAGTTTATCCATCGACTGATAAATGGCAATACCTCCGAGTAAATCATCGAGCCTCGTAATTAGTGGACGGCCTTTACACATTTCAGTGTGATTTGTCATTGACTCTCTTAATTATTAGGAACACAATTAGCAAATCCTTTGTGAATTGTAAAACAGTTTCAATTTAGTTTGCATTATGGATGTTACGAATTTATTATTTTCAGTATCATGAATATGCCCAAAAGATTATTTTGCGTTAGTCACATGTAGCTCGCTTATTAATCAAATAATATCACGAAACAAACAACTTCAATAAAATCTTTACTGGTTTGGCGTCACGACGTAAAATATAATTTTGTTACCACACTATTCAAACTTCCAAGTTTCTCATCTAAAAAAACATCTCTATTCGTTCAACTTAACTTCTGTATAAACAAGTTGCCAAAGAATCCGTCACTAGCGCTTACGCTTCTCACATAACACACATTGTCGTTAACTAGCAAAGTTTACCAACTTTTGATATTTTGGTCACGTCCCATAAATAAAAGTTACATCGGAAACTTCTACAGAAGGAAGAGTCGCTTGTTTTCACCCCTAAAAACTAGAACAATGACTACCGTCGTAGGTATTGATAGGTACATTTTAAGGATTCGCATTTTATTAAAAGGGCCGATGCGTAGTGTTGTGGTGAACCAATAAAACTTTGGGTAATTTATCTTAGCTTCAAACACAACAATAAGATTTTCGGCTTTTGAGTTCCTGACTTGAGACAGCAAGAAAGTTTGAAATAGTCTACTTTCGCGAACCTCACGGGAACCTCTTTAATGGAAAAACTTTAGCATAGGTTTCTAATTACTCCCCTTTGAGCGTGTTAAAGGTTAAGAGATATACCTCCTGCGCTATTCAGAACTTGACGGTAAGAAGTTGCTCGGTCTATGAATCTTGATTGAAAACGTTTAGACTGCTGGCAGTATCAAAAGATCACGATTCTTAGCGACATAACTTGGAGCAGAAATGTTTTACCTCGATGAATGGTCTATTAATGTTTCTTTTGAAGGCTACTGTAGAAGGAATCTCAGAGCACCGACTTGGTCGCGGAATGAATGGCGAGTTCTTTTCAGCGGAAAAAGTGTCTGAAAACATCTCGCATTCATCAACAAAACTGCATATTACGTACTTTTCGCGTATGTCTGTGTGTACGTGTATAGCCGCTACTTTTGGACTGTGTTCAGCCGTGTGGGAATTTTTGTTCAACTGGAAACCGCAACGCGATAATATCTGAACAGCGAGCATTACGAAACTGCATATTTGAAAATGGGGTCGGAGACAATGCGTTATCTTTTTTTGTTAGATAGTCGGCAGCAAAATGTTTAAAACCTGCGTATTTTGGAGCGTCCAGAGTCAAACACAAGTTTATCAGTTACACTTGTACTGCTTGTACTTATACGAGTAACAAATAATTAGATAATAACCCTAAGCTCGAGAACAGTTAATATTTTATAGAGGTAAATATGAATAGGTACTTAGGTAATACCTTACTTACAAGTACTGTAGTTTTGGATGATAACGTAAGTTTTATTTATATCTTCTTGTTAGTTCAGATATAAAACACAACTTTGCCCACATTTCACAGTTGAAAACTCCGACAAATTTTATACTACGAATAATAAACCTTAAGAACGAGCCTGACTTGGAAAGATTTCTTTTTAAGTTCAGGAACCCGTTTTTAATTTAATTTAAGAAAATATGAAGTAAGTCTCTACTGTTATTCAGGAGCTTTATGTACATTAAGCTAACTACAAGCGAAGTTATGTGAGGTGCTAAAAATTTCTATCGGCATACGAAACCATACTGTAACTAGTATCATTAGGAGATAAGGAAAAAGTATTGGCTTGGCGGGGCCTTTATTACGGCGATAAAACGGGAGTTGCGAGCCGGTTCTGCTACACCAAAATTCTATCGAAAGGCACAACTCCTTGGTAATTTTTCTTAGTGATTTGTAAAGTCAGTATGTTCCTAACTTGAGTAAGATAGACAAGTTCGCTTCTTAGTTGAAAGTTATTATGATGCGGCTAGCAAAGTTTCTTGGGTTCAATGTGAAGTTGCTAACCCGTGCAAAAGCATGCCTAAGTACTACTCGGTTCATGCTTGAGATTTTGAATATTTATGAGGTGTGTATTACGTACAACCTAAAATGTATTCCATGTTATTCTTTTTTGTTTTACTTGACATGATTTTCTTTTTTAATACTCGTAGTTTCGCGTAACAAATTCTCGGTTGAGATGCTAATGGGTACTTCTCATTTACACTCAAATTTGATGGTCACACAATAATAGTTCATAAACGGTATAAGTTAGAACAATAATTTTGAAATCAGATGATAAAATATCTATTTAGCTACATACAAAATAAATTTTATCGTAATAGAAGCAAAAATAATACGAAAAAATCACATGAAACGATAAAAAACGGGGTCATTTTTCGCGTTCTCATCGTGTCACACCTTCGGTTGCAATGAAACATTTGGTTACTGCATTCACAATTTTCATTCAATTTGTGTGTAGCATATACTAAAATCATCGTTATTAAATCTACTTTCCACACAATAGTCAAAAAAATATCTTCTTATAATTATTTTGAATTGAGAAAGCGAAATACGTTGGTCACACGATTTTAGGTACCTAAAATTTTGAGTAATAATACAAGATTGCCGTTAAACCGAACACCAGCAACCAATCACAGCGTTCTATTCGGTTAACGTCAGTCGCGCTTCGACGATTGGGGAGGTGAGATAGGTCGATTGTCGCTCCGCGAAAAAAATACGTAACTTTTTGTGATTATCCATAGACTTACCGTCGCTTGCTTGAACAATATTTTCTACCTCTAAAATTTAAACAATTTGATTGAAACTTTGCCATTGAAAACTTTACATGTCAGACTTATTTGTGTAGTATTCGACTTGAACCGTTAAATTCAAATTTAAGGATAATTCATAAAAAAACAAAATTTTCGTCACCTTCGTGGCATCACCTTCGTGGTGTTTTATACACGAAGGTGATTTTAGGCCACGAAAGTGATTTCTTGCTTTGGTTTATTTTAAAATATAGTGACTGGTGTTTATGTTTTTACAATATTTTAATAACTAATAAATTATACGTGGTAAGTACATCAATAAATAAATAAGGGCCTCGTATTTTTGTTGTCTGTCTGTATGACTGTATGTATGTCTGTATATGTGACTGTGTATCTGTTTGTAAGATAAATTTAATCTGAAATTTGAGTTAAAAGTTGTACAACAAAAATACGAGGCCCTCTGGCCTAAATAAATAAATATTTTTGTTGAGGGACTGATAAATCAGTTAGAGTTCTTTTTTTATTGGCTGGCTGGTTCACTCGTCATGTCTGTGAACAGGCGCTGGTTTCGGGGACTGGTCAATTCAAATTTATTAATGCGAGTCATTTCTACTAGTATTTAAGTATCTTAATCTGTAAGTCTAGATATTAGCACGTTACTACCTTATTTAATATGCCACGCAATTTTGTATACCCATTCTTATAAGATACACCATACAAGAATACGTGGTAAATTCAGTGAACTGCTCCTGAATCAAATGTACCTACTACTGCTTTTTCTATTTATTTATATTAACCGGCAGACAGTGGTGACTGAGTTTGTTGCGGCGCTTCTTCTCAGCACTTGCCAAATGTTGGTCTCGAAGCGCTGGTAGGGTAAAAAGATTATGAGACATGTAGAGGCTCCTTAAGAGCAAAATGACGATTTGTAAGAACTATTAATAAATAGTTCTTACAAAGACTAATAAGTCTAAACAAATAAAGAAATTTTGACTTTGACTTATTGAGGTACTGATAATCCGTTTTTTGCTTCTTTAGCATTTCAGAATGCCACCACGCCACAAGTGTCACCCTTAAAACCAATTGCGTAGAATCTTGTAACTTAGTAGGTGACGTAATCGGTAAAATTTTATCTTGTATTTAAGTAGATACCTATTTATATTATGTTATTGCTATTTATCTATGAAAATATGTTTTATAAACACTTAAGAGTCATTTACGGTAGTAAAGTTTGAAAAAATTATGGCTGTGAAGTACAGAATCACTTTCGTGGCATCAAAAAATTCAAAACGTTAAAGCTTCCAAACGAAACTCACAATTTGACTGATTTATTGAGAATACAATCTTCACATCAAGCGCTACAATTTTTGTTTACAAAAAGTTGAAATAAGTTAGAAATAAAATTCGCCACGAAGGTGACGATGAGAACCGTGGCGATGAGAAATACCCTAATACAAGCTTAATATCACTATAATCGTCTGTTATATGAGCTAATTAACAAACAACAACACACATTAGACCTTCCTCTGGCAAACAAATGGCGCTTAAAATTAAGCAATTAATTTTTACTAGATTTTGTTTGTAAAACCTTTTGTCACTTACCAAACTTTGTTATCAGTACTAGAAATAGTTAGGTATTATGGTATTATAACCGTATAACTGCCACTATGTGTCCGCCGTCTCATTAAGAGTTCGTCGTGTAACGCTAACTACTTTCAAACTACGTGTCGTGCGCTTGGCGCGATAACTCGGCAAAAACTCTCACTCACTTTTGGAACCTGTGTCGGATTGTGATCTACTGCTATTTTTAACCTTTGACGTGGAATAACTATAGATATTGTAAGGGATTAATAACATACCAGTTATATATAGATGCTACCTGACCCAGCAATCGTTGTAGGTATTGGGGTATGAAAAAAAGTTTACATCCTATTCTTAGATCTATTGAATATAGGTACACACAAAATTTATCAAGCCATTTGTGAGGTTTTTTACAAACATGTGATACGGGAATTTAATTTTATGTTAGCAGAAAAAATATAAAGGCTCAATTTAGGAATTCGCAAGTATAACAAAAGACTCAGATGAAGATTTAAGAAAACATTAGGACTCTATTATTGTAGGTGCTGAAGCTTCTACGAGTATTTATGTAATAGGGACTATTGGATTGAATCATAATACAAAATAATGTCAGTAACATCAACGTTTATTGACGCAGAAAACAGGTTTGTTGACCCCCAAAATAACATTATTATTATTTTCGCCTTTGCCCTTTTCTGATAAAGTCACTATCTCTGTAATTTTATTGTTTAACCCGATTTCGGGGGCTGAAAACCGTCCAGCTTTTTTAAAGAAATAGATGCGTTAGCTATGGTACTGATAAACATTTAAAGTTTTAAAAGATTACATTAATTTATTTTCTGTAATTATAAGCTAACATTATTATTATGCAGTAAATCTAAAGAGAGATTGTTAAAGAACATTTATAAGCAAATAATTAAAAAACAAGCATTAATTTAGTTATACAATTAAAATGGTAGGTATTCCTATTTAGTCGGGCCCAATACTTATACAACTAAGCAATTACAACCTAACATAGTATAGAACGAAATACATAATACATTTCCAGTGCTAAGTTTCGTTTTTGGTTTGTTATCGTAATTTTACATACCGGGCGCGACGAGTTTCGCAATGAAAACATAAAAACGCTTAGTCCGTGTAAAACGCGGAGTTTTATGCAATCTTCACTGTGCAAACGAAGTAGCGTTTCAGCGGGTGTGAATTGTTATATCCAGCCCGGGGCGGCCGGTAAACAACGGCAAAATAATTTCATTTGCATATAAAATCCTATATTTACGCCACTGCCACTTGCAACGTAATAAGTTTCATATAATCATTACCCGAGTGCAGTGTCAAACAATTTTGCAATCCATTCCTTTACATGGTCAAATGTATTTGAATTTATTTAAATTGGTACCTATGGTAAACCCATCTAGAGGTTGAAAATTTAAGACGCATGTATGAATAGTACCAACATAGCTGGGCATTAACTCGTTAATCCGTTAATCGTTAATTAACGAAGTTAACATTTCTATTAACGGATTAACTTTTAAGTTAACTTTAAAAATTGTTAACGGACTCGTTAACTTCCGTTAAAGTATCCTAAGTCCGTTAATCGTTAATCCAGTACCTACTATTTATCAAAAAGATACAGCAGGCACGCTGAAAAACGCGTTCTGACAAGTACGTTCGGGTTTCCAGAACTTCCAGAACCCAAAGCAACAGTTTTTGTAATCAGATCACTAACGCAACGATATATTAAAATGCATTTTTTTATTTATTTACAACTGAATTTAAGACCAGAGGTGGAATTGTGTAAAGCAATCGTTATAATTTGACAGTTCATAACGTACGATTATTCTGTCAAACGCTTTGTATAACTGACTTTATCGTACGTTATGAACTGTCAAATGATTACGATTGCTTTACACAATTCCACCTCAGTTCTCAACCGATTAAGCTGTATGGTATACTTATGTAAGTACGATGACAATGCAATGTTATTGTTGACGATGGCCACCTAGAGTAGGTACAACTTAGCTAGATTTAAATATTATTAATTAAAATGGCTACTTATGAAACTAATTTACTATCTTATTAGATTTGCCTTTCATTTGTATGAATATGTAACTGATGGTGCCTGAATGTAGGCTATACAGGGTCCTTCTAAACTAGCTACATTCCGTTTAATGGGGGCATCTATACGGTACACTGAACAAGTTCACCAAATTTTCAGTAGGTATGTGTTTTATAATGATTTTACAAAGTTACATTTTCTGGCAAAAATAAAAATTCATTGCGTCTTACATAATGGAACATGCTGTATTTTTTACTCACACAACAAAGCTGTAGTGTATTCATTCTGCACAGGAACACGAGACACAACACACACAATGATCACTACCACTGCACACTTTTTTGTTGTTTACACTCACGTCATAAGTTCATAACAACTCACAGGCCTCACAGCAGTCGTCACAGCTGATAGCCGATTAGCTGATCAACTGATTGGGCGAGCTATCACTTCAATGTTGCAGGCCTACTCTCATATCGTTGTCTATCCTTATTATCTTATGTTGATCACAGTAAAATGGATTCACGATACCATCGAAAAATCAACCAGCAAAGGCCATGACTTTTAAGGCGCGTCTTAGTAAATTTATTTGCATTTGTGCACCTGTGCGTCATAGTTCACTTTACGAGCACTACAAAACGCACCTTCACACAAGAAAGCTAGTCAAAAACTGAATTAAATCAAAGCGCACGCGCCGACAAATGCCGACAAGCCGCACGCCCTTTGTTGACACAAAGACGCCGACGCCGCCAAAGCAAGAGCCGAAAAGTTGGCATAGGCGTACAGTCGACAAAAAATAAACTTATTTATTTATAATTTTATCTGCTTGCTTTCGATTTCAATTGATTCGAATCTAAATTGTGGTGTTGAGTATTTCATGGTAAAATATCCTATAACAGATAATAATTAAAAATTAATCAAACTTATTGTTTTGTGAAGGTAATTCAATGGCCTAGTCAATTTATGTAGAAACATTTAATTAGACTATTGAAGCCAATAAAACTCTTCAATTTGTTTGTATTGATATTCCAATTATCCTAAATCAAAGTCCATTCTTAAATTAATCGTTAATGTCATCATTTCTATTACAATAGAAAAGTAGATGAGGTAGGTAGGTACCTAATTAGTTAAATAAAATTTCCGAATCATTTCCGTTCCAACTTGGTATTTATTTATGACCTATCTTATGTACCTATGATTTAACAATAAACACAATTTGAATTTGAATAGTAAAAAAAAGTTTGTTGCATTTCTTAATTTTATTTTGGTGACTGTACATTGCGCTAGCCGGCGGCCGGCGGCACGTGTCTAATGATTGAAATTGAAAAGATTTTTGCAAGCGCAGAGGTATTTTAACGAATTTTTGAATAAACATCATTCCATTAAGGCCACTAAATAAGTACTTACCTACATAAGATTTTTTTTATGTTACCAAAATAAATAAATTTTAATTTTCTCCTTAATTTAATCCTTAAATAACTAGTAAACTTACGTAGCTTGGGATCTATTAACTAAATATGTATGAATGTTTAATAACCTATGAGTATATTTACATCGTAATAATAATAATGTACACTGTTATTGACCATTATGTCGAACTTACACTGTGTGTATGTGTTTTTGGATCATTAAATAATAAGAAGCGAATTTGGGTGCGCGCGTAGGTAATATTATTATCGCGCGCCTAGAACATTCCAAGCTAGCCGTTAGCAATGCGGCCCGCTGATTGGCCGGAGGCCTCTATCCTTTTATGGTCAGCGGCTCACCGCGCCGCACACGCGGCCGCCAGTCGTCTCGTCGTCGAACTCTCGTGATCTGCGAACGTACTTGTGCGCACACCCGGACGCGCCGCATTTTCAATATTCCTACCTAGACTTTTCATTTCATCTTATCACCTACATTCACCCATCGACCTACATCGCCTACAGTTATGGTATTATTGAACTGGTCTGATGATGGAGTCAGGAGGCGGCCATAGAAACTCCTAAATGAAACGGCGGAATCGCATCGAATTTGGGTTCGTTGGATTTATCTTTTTGAGCACTTTAGTACTAGATGATGTCCAGGGTCCTGATGATGGAGTCAGGAGGTGGCCATAGGAATTCCTAAACGAAACGGAGGAAATTTATCGAGTTTGGGTTTGTTGGATTTTTCTTGTATAATAAAATTATAATTTAAAAAACTTTTTTAAAAACAAGCTTTTATTCTGAAATGCAGTTGTACTAAAACGAAAAAAAAACCGGCCAAGTACGTGTCGGACTCACGCACAAAGGGTTCCGTACCATTGATTATTTTTATTTTTTTTTAAATTTAAGTTATTTGTATGAAAGATTACGCGGTAATAGGTAAGCAGTTTACGATTTACGAGGTAATAAAAAAAAACTACTTACTAGATCTCGTTCAAAACAATTTTCGTTGGTAGTTTTTATAGTAATGTACATCATATGTTTTTTTAGATTTTTATTTTCTTAATTAAGAAGTTAAAAATCCACAATTTATATTATGCAAGGTTCAAACAATTTGGAAAGCTTGTAGCGCAAACATAAAAGAGGAATAAATTCTACAGAGGATACAAGCTTTCGAATTTATTGGTATTTTATTCGTCTTAATATCACATGTTAACGGATTAACGATTAACGTTAACTTGCGTTAAATCTTCCGAAATGTAACGTTTTAACGTTTAACGAAGTTAATTTTTTTAGTAACGGATTAACGATTAACGAAGTTAACTATTTGATTAACGGTGCCCAGCTATGAGTACCAATACACTTACCCTACGTGTTATTCCATTTCTATAGGTAGGTACCACTGTCATAAAAAGACCCGCTTACAGCTTAGTTGTTATTAATAAATGCCTAACAAAATTGGGATAAACACTTTAGTAGATGGGCTTTTAACATAAAAGCGGCAGGCAGTCCACATAATGGCTGAATTATGAAGCTTCTTATTCTTCGTATCACGAGTGATTAGCAGTAGGTATAGATATAAACCGCAATCATTTACAGTCGAATTATGAAGAAGACATTAACGCTGAAATGATTCACTTTCAGTATTAATGGGACCAATTTACGGTGAAAATAGGTACTAGGCCAGTAGTATTAAACACAAAAATGAATTAAATCGGAAATAATTCCTACTAAAGATTTTAGTGCTTTAATGGCTTCATTACTTGCCCATAAAGACTCTCCTAAGTTTTCGACTTCGACGGAGTTGTGCTTAAGTGGTGGGGGCCCCCGAAAGGGGCGCTTTTTCGGTTTTCCGGTTATACCGCGTAAAGAACTTACCCTATCGAAAAGTGGTCTTCCTGACGGTTGAAGGGCATTTAATCCTGCATTAAATAAGACCAAATTCATATGTTTTGAACAAACCGTTCTCGTGCAAATGTTCGGCAAAGTAGAAAATATGTGTATAATTAATGACTTGGACAAGGCATATGGCTAAGCAATGCAATCGTACAGGAGGGTACAAGGAAGAGGAGCAGCCACTGTAGGTAACACAGAGTCGTTCAGGAGAGTGCCAGGAAGAGGTGCAGCAACCGCAGTTAAGGAACGGCTGGGACGAACAAGGATAAGCGAATCCAACTCGTGAGCCTAGACAGGGATACGCTGGTTAAGGCGACCCTTTACAAGGCTTGGGAGCCTACGAGTGACGAGCTATTGGACGTGGAGAGGGTCATTAATTATACACATATTTTCTACTTTGCCGAACATTTGCACGAGAACGGTTTGTCCAAAACATATGAATTTGGTCTTATTTAATGCAGGATTAAATGCACTTAAACCGTCAGGAAGACCACTTTTCGATAGGGTCAGTCCTTTACGCGATATAATCGGAAAACCGAAAAAGCGCCCCTTTCGGGGGCCCCCACCACTTAAGCACAACTCCGTCGAAGTCGAAAACCTAGGAGAGTCTTAATGGGCAACCAATGAAGCCATTTAAGCAATAAAATCTTTTGTAGGAATTATTTCCGATTTAAAATCTAATTCTACTGGACTATACTGCGAGTTGGAGTCTCCTACGCGCCCGCCCACACAAAACCTGTATGTTCGCGAAGTTTTGTATTAATTAATCAATAAATTAACTAAGAGATTCGTTCAGATATCAGTAAAAATTAATAGATATTAGTAAGTACTATGAAACGATATGCATATGTTTTTAACAACCAGTTCTAGTTTTGCATTAATTCAGGTAATTCTAATAATATGTTTTCTACGATAAAAATATACTTACTGTAAAACAATTTCCTATTTTAGGCTCCAGTCCTCTCCAATATTATGTGTTTACTTACCCTATTTTCAACTTAACAACTCTCAACTTCATTATGTAATGCAATATAGTGAACATGTAATGTTGTGGTGGAAATAAAGAATTTATTAATTTATTATTTATTAATTTAAGAGTCCTTTTTCATATTAGTTTCATGTTATTGCAATTGCAACATTGCATTGTAATTGATAGTAATGCAATGGAATAGGGAAAGTATTACGGTTATGAATTCGTTACACCAAGTATTTACAAAAATGGAGCCCCTAAGAGCGTTACACGGCTTCAAATTATCTCCACCCGCACGCAATATTGACATTCCCTTTTTGTATTCCCGGCAAATATAATAGGACATCACGCTTCTCATTAGCTACTCTTATTTTTGTATCCATAAAGCTGGCGGCCGTCGCTTCCTCGTATTCACCCGAAAGATAAAATATTTAAGGGCCACAATTCCTTTACGGCAGTAAAATATATTATGTACGGGAAAGAATCCTGTGGTGTTTTTAAAATTTAAAATAGGTAACAGAAAAAGCGTTGGTATGCGTTTGTAGTGGCAGGTGACCGCAGTTCCGTCCGACCGGCCATTGGAGCGCTAGGCCCGTTTGCATTTTGCATGAGGACTATTGTTTGGATCACTATGCCTAAATAACGGTGTAGTGTACGGACCGCCAGCGAGATTTACGAACGACCGATACTACCCACGCCTCGTAATTAGGTACGCCTTCAACAAACAGAAGGCGTAGATACCATCTTTTGAACAAATAGTTATTCCTTAATTCCTCTTTATAAAAATTCTGTTATTGTAGAATATAGGAAGGTTAAAATAAATATAAAACTTCCTTTTTTGGATAATTCCAATAACTTTGTGGTTGGTGATTAATCGTATTAAAATTAGATAAGAATTATAAGAAAAAATTTACAGCCTGAAACGAAGGGAATCTTGCTTTGATACCATCTTAAGGCACCTATTAGATGGACCTTTTAAATGTTCAACTTTTCTATAACTAACTTAAAATTACTCGCATATTATCATTAATAGCCAATTTTCGACTTGATTGTTTATCCACTCTACAATAATATATCAGCAAGTGTAATGAGATAGCTGTCAGCTCTGGGTTCCCCTCCAATTAGTTCCGAAACAAGAATTCAGCAATCATTGTTTTGTTTTAGGGCGAGGCACACGAACAATGATGAAAATGTTTGCAAAATTTTGTAGGTAGGTAAATAAAAATCCCTTTTTGTGTATTTAAAAATAAATATAATTGTTAGCTTGTTAAATCAATACACTGCTAATTGAATCACAAATTGACAGTGCTGATATTATGGCCTTATGTGATTAGGTAGGTACCTATACAGTTTTAAAAATGTATCAACTTACATTAATTTATTTCCATAAACCATTTTTAACCTTAAACATATCAAATACTTCATTGAAAAAAAAATCCATTATTCATGCTTTTATGCTTTTTCTCGTAATACGAGACCTTCCTAGTTTCAGTTGTAATAAAAAAAAATCAGTTCACTTTGGAATGCGTACATGCTCTATGACTTACTAGCCGTAGGCGTTTATGCTTAGTTGGCACCAACAAGCTCAAATATTTAGCAGCAGCAACGGTCTGTAGTCGTTTTGTAAAGAACAGCGCAACGTGCCCCTACGTAGACATTTTTCCACTTTGTGTGTTTAGAGAATAAACCACCACTACACATTGTGTGGTTCACAATGTAAAAGCAAAAAATATCTTGTTAGTTAGCTTAGCTATGATTACAACATTCGCCATCTTTGCAACCTCCAAGATTTTCTACGATTGCTGTGACAATGCTGAGCTTAAATACACGCTTTATTGTAAAGTTCAGGCGATAGCACATCACACTCTACATTTTTATTGCAAAATAGCATCTATTACAACGACGTAAAATGCTACATTGTTGACCTTTATGTGGCGTCGCGTCGTCGTCCGCATATTTTACAGATGTCCCAAATTGTGGGAATGAAAATGAATGTGATTTATCATTCCGTGAAATATTTCGTTGGAATATTTTTCATGGAATGCGGTGCAAAATCGAGTCGATTAAACAATTACACAAATAATATTATGATACCAGTTCATTGATACGCATTAAATGTATTTTATCTTACAATTATTTCAATTAAAAGTTCTAATCATAAATAAATAATGTTATCTACTTGTTTATATTGTGTATTGGTACTATGGGGTTATGTTTTCAGGAAGCTGTTTACCACAGCCGCTCGTCACAGGAAGCAAATCTAGACCACAGCTTAACGAGATCAAACCTAATCGTAATGTAAAGATATTTTACGTTTTAATTTGGGTTAAATAAAATTAGAAATCGTCAATTATTATGTAATACAATACCAGTCCCTTAAATAAATTAAAATCAATTTCTGAAGACTTATTTCCTCCTTCATGAATGTGAAAGTAAAACAGAATTTAAATGTTGAAGTCTGAAGTAAATTTCTTCTACTAATCAGCTTTGGCAGGATGTCCACTTTTTATTAACTAAAGAAAAAAGCTCTCAACGTACAACATAGGTACAGACAATGCAACAATGCATATTTTTTCATATAGAGGTATAAGTTGTACTTTTTCAAATGCAAGTAATTTTGTTACTATGACTCTTCGATTATCTTAAATATGAGATACACTTCTAATTCCCGAGTGCTCTTATGCTCTAGCCTTTACTTCTCAAAATACAGTTTTCGAGAAGTTCCGGGTAGTCTTTCCGAGAGAAGCCCCGGGCACTATCTTACAATTAAGAGAGTGGCTGTTCTGTTTGGACCAAACCCGGTGGAGGCAGGCGGCGTTGCGAGCCCATTAGCTATCGAGCTATAATTCAAAAGATTACCCTCATTACCTCTGTTTATTCAGCCCACACCGTCCGACACAGCTACGAATTCTATTAATAGTGAATTGATGAGACCATTGTACTGCAAATTGGAAAATTACGACAGATCGATTGGTAATATGCATAATGTAAAGCGGTTAAAATGTTTTTAATGAATGGTGAAGGCTCGATTTTACAGCTCAACATCTTGCACATTTTCTTTCTAAAATTGGTAAAATATAAAATCTGGATTCAACTAATCCAACAAAGTAAGGCACAGTATATTTGCTGTGGTCTTAGCTCACGACTTTGTTCTCTAGATGTTGCATTGTCTAAACCAGGGATGGCGAACCAATGGCACGCGCCACAATATTTAGGGCACGCCCGTCAATCACAAAATTCACTATAAAATAAAATAATATGTAATGTGTTTTAAATAAGGGCTATCGTACTTATTTGCCCTCATCAGTTGGTGCCACTGTAGAGTAAGGTTCTGTCACTCGCCAGTGACGCCACATGTACTATACCCCTCATTGATAGCATTAGGTATTATTTGATGGCAAGTCCATGACTACATCAAACTTTTTTTTCAGAAAAGTGGCACGTTGATACATAAAGGTTCGCCATCCGTGGTCTAAACAATACTACTGTGCATCCCTGGAGAGCTGTGTATATCACTGAAGCCTAAAGTAGCCTATGACACTCGGAAAGTTATTCACGTAAAAGCACATTTTGATTCAGAGTGATATGACGAAAGTAGTCATACAGACATAAATAAATTAACAATATGATCACTAGTTACTGTTAAGCACTTTAGAAATGTATTTTAAATAAAAAAACTTTCTTGAGTTAAACCGATAACTTAATAGAGACGACATGGAAAGGACATTTCTACAGTAGGTAAATGGCTTACCCTATATGGGTATGGGTGGCTATGGGTTGAACAAGATTTAGTCTTAGTATGACATATCTACGGTCAACTTATAAAAATATTAACATGTCTACTGAATTTAAACTGGGGTCAGTGCGGAACATAACTGGCTGGATTCTGCCAAGTTTTGTATCAAGAAAGAAATAATAAAAAATCCACGTATTCGTGTACCAATTTATTTCTACTGACTGGCTACTGTCGGATTCAGAAGCTACATACTCTTATTGCTTATTAAAGCTAACAAGAGGCCTCACTCAACTACTAAAGCTGCCAAAACTCCCACAAAGTTTTTCACAAATGCTTTTGAGGGTAACTATAATTACTTAAATACCAAATATAAAGAGAAATATTTTGGACAAAGAAGCCCGCGAGCGGAATACAAAAACATAACAGCCGAGATGGTTTCTTACTCGTAAAATAAACACGAGAATTTACGTCGCGCACCCACCTACTGGTGACGCGGGGTCGGGACTCTAAAAAACACCTACGTAACGACGCAAGACGACAATAACCTATCGTCAAAGTATAGCTAGCTTGTTCTTCAACTGGTTTTTTATTCAGACACCTTTTTCTACATTTAAATTCTACGGGTGTGATGTGGCACAAATATTCGACGCACAACGATCTTGATTACGAGTACTTACTGATAAAAGCTCCACGGGGGGTACGATTTGAAATTATCTTACGCATACAGTACGGTTTAGGGCGAGGGCTTTAATTTAGAAAATGTAAAAAAATCTTATATTGTTTTTTTTAAGAAGTAATTTATTTATTACATACACTTTACTACTTACTTTCCGTCTTCAAATTGGTAGAGCAAAATAACCCACCCACATTCGCCTAATCAGAGTATTGTCTTCAATATCGTAATTTCATATCTCGTGGTAACACGATACACATTCATTATTGCGTCCTAAATCTTTCTCTGATTAAAGGGGAAAGCAATTACTTTATAAATCCACCCACTCGATCATTATAATTAAAATCTTTATCCGTTAGCTTGGAAATACAACGGCAGCGGCAACCAAAATATACGAGAGATAAAATATTTCCTCGTCACTGGTTTAGTGGGTGGTTTCTGTTTACCTACGGCGACTAGCGCGCTATTTATCCTGACAAGCCTGAGTGTTAGTGTTTCATTTACTGTCGTGCAAAAATAAGCCTAATTGCAAATAAATAAAGCGGGCGTAAAGGACAGGTTAGCAAAAGCATCAACAGTGAATTCATTAACAACTCACAAGTTTATTACCGTGTCTTTTTTCAGATTCACGATTTTGTCTTTCCTTTTCATAGCGTATGAGTTACCCTTATTGTTATAAACTATACCTAACAATCATTACCGAATTAATAATAATAAATATTCGCTGATGATAGCATTAATATTTCATTTAATTCATTTCAGCAGCAGAATTACTTATTCCTTTTGCGGTATACGTCTATTTGCTAACGCTTTGCACGACATAAAGGATTTTAATAGACTCATATTCTCCATCTACGTAGTGCAAGATTTTAGGGGCCTTTATTAAAACTTGGCCAACACAATATCGTTCACACAGATTTGAAAACCGAGCAAAAAATTTTGGGAAAGATTCCCAGAGAATTTAATAAAGCTCAAAAATTGCCGGCGAACGAACTGCACCAGTGATTCTATTACTCAAGAAGTAATAAACTTATAAGGAATATGCACACGCTTAAAAGTTTGGCTCATAGAAAGTAGAGAGGAATCTCTTCTTCATCTTTTAGAAAACACTGCAACTGACACTAAACTTTTCGTTTGGTTGTGGTCGTAATGTGGTCTGTATAATTCGTGGAACCCATGAGACCGTGGTAACAATTGATTTCTTCTGTGTACTTGAAGTGACTCACATAGATCTACTTAATGACTAGGGTAAGTCCAGGATAGATGCCCCACTTTTTGAAACAGCTCTGTAACTCAGTCAGTAAGTTTTTATCAACAATTTGATCTTAGTATCTGTAAACTTTGGTCTTTCGTCTATGATATTACTATAATTATTTTAGTTTAAGTTATACCGATTCTGAGTAAATAGCATTTTAATTGACCTCTAAAAAGTGGGATAGACGCCTAATGTGGGGGATAGAAGACTCACTGTATGATTGCTTCAAAGGATAGATGCCTGATGCAGGGATAGATGACTCGTTAATACAGTTTTTGAATTCTAAGGATCAAATGCTTTTTGAAATCAAACAAGCCAAGTATTATTATTTAAGATTGTTTGTTATTAAATGAATAAAATATGAAATTTAATATTTTTTATTAAAAATAGTACATAGTACATCCACCCGAAGTCGGGAAAAGAGGTAATTCGATCAGAAGGGCACCCTATTTATTACTTTCCTAAGGTTAGCCGTACTACATTCTTTTTTTCTTCTTACTTGCTACTTGTGACAAAAAGAGCAGGTTAGGATAGATGCCCCTAAGAGCATGGGACATGGCCCTAAGGGCATCTATACCCAAAAAAAATTAGGCAACTATCCTTTTAGCATAGGATAGGTGCCTTTTTTAATAAAAAATATAATAACACTAAAAATCGAATTAAACATAGCTATCCCGTCTAATTTATAAGATAGTCTATCAAATTATATAAAAATCTGCTTCATTTTACAGCTGACAAAAAAATTATCCATTAAAAGATACTTACCAATTTTATTTCGACGCTCGCTAAGGTTTGGCCGCGGAAGATTTTTGCTCTCACTGGCTAAACGAACGCACTCTTTGATGGTTTGCGAGGCGAAAAGTGGTACGGGGAGGTCCCTTTCTATTATACATACTATAATTTTATGCTAAGTTGCTTGTAACATAGTGTACTTAAAATCGCGGCACCTATCCCACTGGGGCATGTATCCTGGAATTACCCTATTAAAATTCGTAATTCGTTCTATGTGACTAGTGTTCACGTAAAATAACGTCTATAACTAGAGTCACATTCCGTCTGCCCAAAATATGAATGAATGTGCGACTTTGCTAAACACTGTCATCTGCACGTTCAAAGATAAAATTTTCAATTCATGCAGCCACAAACACTCTTTTGTAGCGTGTAAACTGCACCACTAAGCTAGATAAAAACTGTGTAATTGCTCTTTAAATAGCCAAATGAAAAGGCACTCACGGCAACACGCGCTCTGCTCTGCACTCAGGAAATGCGAGAAATTAAGTAATACATCTGAAGCACGATCTGTACATACTGTAAATTAAACAGCGCCCCCTAGGGCGGCTATAATATAGGGGGCGCTGTTTAATTTTTCATACAAAATTTTTCGATGACACTGAATACGCAACGAAACGAACTCGAAAGTTTTTCCTACTAGAGGTACTGAAAGTCCAACTATTGAGCCACAAAGTAAAATCATTGGTTTCAAACTAAATAGTTTTGTTTTTTTGTTGTTTTATACGTTAAAAGGCACAATTTGTTCGAAATCGAAAACGGCTGAAATCAATCTTAAATGAATGAGCTAGCTACTTATCAGTCATTTCACGAAATAAATAGATTCTCATTTAAAGTCCAAAAACATACCTATTTACCATATAACAGATTGGTAGTATTCACAGAACGTTATGCGTAACAAATTAGGCTGCCAACATTGGTGCCAATTGCTGCCAATCATTTTGTGTTTACAGAGGGTGCACCGCTTGTCACGAGCCGGCTGTCGATCGGCCGTTATTCCATTTCAGGCAGATGTGCACTGGGAAAAATAGGATTTCATGATTACCGTTCCACGTGTTAAAAGGTTAATATGCAAATACGACTCGATATTGAAAATCGTTTGTAACTCACTGATATTTTTTGTAGTCTGCTTTTAGATTTAGTTCAACTAATGTCATAAATATTTCTACATACAAATGTGGACGACGGTGTTACGAATTAAATTAATATACTCTTCCTAAAATCTCAACAATCAACATACAATATATCATAGCGGAGCTCAAATATATTATCCCATTTGCTACAGAATAATGCTCGTTCATTGTTCTCGCAAGTAGGTACGAGTCGTACTAAGAAGCAACCTCCACGTGGAACTAAGCAGTGCATGTAATTTACAGCTGCCTGAAACACTTCGGAGAACAATCCTCTTCGAGGGATTAGTATGCATGCGTGAGATACGTTAAATTACGCGTTTAAGTATTTGCGAAATACGATTTCATTTCCGACCAACAAACATCACTATAGTAGCCATAAATAAAATTGGATCGCGCTCAAAACAGCTCCGTCGGAACACAAGAGGGCCAGCAAAATGGATTTACACAGAACTTGGTCCGCAGTCTCAAATAAAACTCGTTTAAGCCTATGTGTAAATCTGCAGACTACAGTGAAGCGCTCAAAGTTTCGAGACGATAGATAAATAAACCTGAAAACTCTAAAATGTGATTACGGCTTGGCAGCCATCTGAAAGGATATTTAAAGCTCTTCCGAGCAGGACTTGAGTCTTGAGGCTCGAGCGATAAAGTGGCTGTGGTAAACGGAAATCCTTCCATAAAAAGATATGTTACGGTTTCATAGTTCACACTTTTAGTAAGTGTCTTCTTTATTTTAGAACAAATTGTTCTTTTTCCTACCTTTGTTTTGTTTTGGCTGTTAGGTTAAGTATCTGTCTTTATTTTCTTATAGTACTTATTTAAAGTAAAGTAATAAAGTAAAGTAATAAAGTCTTTATTGTGTATGAACAAAGGTTACAAGGGTTCTTATAAATAGGTTACAGGCATCTCTTAGTTCTACCTTTTCAGGCGTATACACTACTATACACTATACATTATTATAACATTACAATTTATTTATATTGCAAATATTCTTGTACACTATAGAAACATTTATCAATAAGCCATTTTTTCAGTACAGTTTTAAACTTAGTAAATTTATACTCTTTAAAATCATCTGGCAATTTATTATAAATTTTGATGCACATTATAAAAGTATTATTAGAAACAAGTGTTAATTTAGACTGAGGTTTGTATAGTTTATTTTTATACATCGAGCGAAGATTACGTTTAGAGACTTGACAATTTTGTTCGAATAGGTCATTATGTTGATACACAAATAGACATATATCAAAAATATATAAACTGGGCAGTGTAAGTAAGTTATAGCGTCTAAAGAAAGGTCTACATGAATCTATTTGCCTAAGGCCAAATATGGCGCGGATACACTTCTTTTGTAAAATAAATACCCTATCTTTATTGACAGAATTTCCCCATATCATAATTTCGTATCTTAAACAGGAATTTACGTAGCCGTTGTAAGCGGTAAGCGCAGCCTCTATCGATACAATCTGACTGATGCGAAAGAGAGCAAATACAAATTTATTTAATTTGGAGCATAAATCACTTATGTGCTGTTTCCAATCGCAGAAGCAGTCCATTGTAATCCCAAGAAATTTAGTACTTGTAGCTGTTTCTATAACTTTGCCATTAAAATTAATATTAAGTTTATGACGTTTTTGTTTATAACTACCAAATTGAAGGTACTTAGTTTTTTCAATATTTACATTTAAATTATTACAACTTAACCATTCTAGTACTTCAGACAAGGCAGTGTTTATATTATTTTCATAATACTTTACATTTTTGTTTTTATCTCCCTTAATTATGACAGTTGTATCGTCTGCAAATAAAATACACTCATGCGACAAATTATTAGGCAAATCATTAATATATAAGAGGAACAATAGTGGGCCCAGAATGCTACCTTGAGGGACACCAAATTTATTGACCCTAAAAGTAGATTTGTACTTCTCTAAACATTTGGTCTTAGGACAGCATCTCTGGATTTCCACACATTGTTCTCTTTGTGATAAGTAGTTCTTAATCCAATCATAACATGATCCCCGAATTCCATATTTATAGAGTTTCATAAGAAGGCGTTTATGACACACAAAATCAAAAGCCTTAGACATATCTAAAAAAAGTACTGAAACAGGAATGTTATCGTTCAGGCAATCGGTAATCGTTTTGAGTAGTTTGAATGTAGCTAAAGAGGTACTTTTATTTTTCCTAAACCCATTTTGCTCGTCTTTGATAACATTATTACTGTCTAAGAAATTTAACAATCGCTCATACATAACTTTTTCTAAAATTTTTGAGAAAATAGGTATTAAAGTTACTGGTCTATAATTATTAAGAGACGATCTAGCACCTTTCTTAAATAGTGGTCTTACAATTGATTTCTTTAGACTTTCAGGAAAGATACCTTCAGTCAGGAGTCTATTGATTACGAATACCAATGGCTGGATTATCAGAGTAATACTAATTTTAAGAATATCGGTTCGAATTTCATCGTATCCAACCGATTTTGAATTTTTGAGTGAATTTACTATTTTCAGCAGCTCAATCTCACTAAAGGTAGCATTCGGATCAAGACGACCGCGACGCGAGACCGCGACTCGAGACCGCGACCGGCGACCGCGACCCACTGCTTTATATGAATTAATAGGAAGTGCTGACGGATACAAGCGACCGAGTCGCGCGACGTGTGGGCGTGGCCTGCCGGCTACTTGCGTCGCGCGACTCGGTCGCTCACAAGGCAGTGCCGTGGCGCGACAGATGCAAAATGGCCGTGTTTTCTTCGCACGAAGACGAAATTTTAATAGAATTAGTAAGTAAAAACGCACCTGTATTCGATACGAGACTTCAAGCTTATAAAGATAATACTGTGAGAGACAATATTTGGGAAAAAATTGGAAAAGCATTAAATAAAACAAGTAAGTTCAAATGATACATATTTTTATTAGAAAAGGTACTTATTTTTATTGTTTACAGATAGGTACTATTTTACTTTAACTGCAAACATACTGAGTTTCGTATGGGTCGCACGACTCGTGTCGCGAAGATTCGTAAGTAGCTGTCGCCCTGCGACCTGCGACCGGTCGCCGGTCGCGGTCTCGAGTCGCGGTCTCGCGTCGCGGTCGTCTTGATCCGAATGCTACCTTAAGTGGGTTCAAAAATATGGTTTTCTCTACACATGCTATATTATTATCAAAGTGTTTACAATTTGTGTCTGTTACACGATTCTCTTAGACATTATCTATAAAAAACTGATTAAATGTTTCTGTTATTTTTTGTGGGTCATACACGTCACTCTCCTTTGTACTTATCATATTTATATTATTATTACTTGAATTTTTCGTATACTTATTAATAACATTCCATACAGCTTTGCATTTATTATCAAGGGAATTTATATATTTCAAGTTATTACATTTTTGTGAGAATTTAATACATTTTTTCAGTATGGACGCGTACTGTTTGTATAAAGTAACATATTTAGTCTGGTCATTGCGGTACTTCAAATATAAATTACGTTTTGTACAAACACTTCTTGCAATACCTTTTGAAAGCCATCTTGAAGTAACGTGCCTTTTTGACGTTCTTTTTACTTTAATTACAGGGAAGCATAAATCGTAGAACAACTTAAATAAACTATAGAATTCGTTAAATGAATCAGATGCATTCAAATCTAAATTATAAACATCAGAAAAAGCAACGTTTTTCAGACATGCAAGAAATTTGTTTTGATTATCCAGTGAATAGTCTCTTTGTAGTTCATACCACCACTTTACGTTTGGAGTTTTCCTTTCTTTTATTGGAATCTTGAGTGATTGTGCTGTGTGATCAGACAAACCTAGCTCATGTATGTTAGATATGCTGTCCTTGATGTTTGTGGCTATTTGGTCAATACATGTTTGAGTATTTACTGTGATTCTGGTTGGCTGATTTATCTTAAGGTTCAAATTATAATTCGTCATAATTTCGCAAAGCTCTTTAGATACATTTGAGTTTATCAATATGTTTATGTTCCAATCACCACATAACACAATTTTTTTACGTTTCTTTTTACATAATATATTGAGAAGGTCACTGAGCTTACGGAAAAATAAAGAAGATGTAGACGTTGGTGCCTTGTTCGTATATAAACACACTACGATTATTCCATATTGCACTAATTCTATTCCACAGCATTCAAAAACTAGTTCTTGTGAAATATCCGTCAAATTCTCGATCATCTTGTACTCAATATTTTTTTTCACTAAGATAGCCACACCTCCTCGCTTTTTACGTTTTCTTGAAAACCATGACGCTACAGTAAAATTTTTCAGTCTCAAGTTGGACTGAGATCCCGCTTCCATATTCGTTTCACAAAGGCAGATTACGTCTGTGATGAATTCTTCGCTAATCTCTAAATGGTTTAAGGAGCATAACAGATCATCTTGTTTATTCAAGGCTCCTGATATATTTAGATGTAGTATTCCAATTGTGGCGCCACTGTCTTTCACTGTGTAGAAATTATCAGGAGTTTCTGAAGCAACAGCGTTTTTAGGAACGAAAAAATCTTTTTCCTATGTCTATATCATATATTAGATTTTGAACACTACTTAGTATACTTCGCATTCCAGCTTTATTTAGTTTTCCAGTACGAGACGAAAACATTGTGTACGTCAAGTCTCGATTTGAGTCAATGCCGTAACAATAACCATGATTGTTAGCATCCTTGTATAGCAATCTGTTGAAATTCTCCACTTTGTAGTTGAAAATTGGCGAACCGCAAATGTATGTTGGGGAAACAAAGATAATGTTAGTATGCAATATCTTTTTTAGTATATTTCTTATTTTCGCTATTAGATCGTTATAGTTTAAATGATCTTGATGGAAATCATGCTCGCCTAATATGATTACACAGAAATCATTTAAATCGAAATCTTTCAGCTTCGATTCAAGACCCTCAAGAAGTTGAAGCGCTCCTGCACCATTTTTTATAAAGTGACAATAGTCATATTTACTGTCATGGTATAGATCTTCAATTATTTTTAATATTTGATTTTTATTATTGCTTGATATGATGCTTATTTTATGTTTCTTTAAGTTCTGTGTATTTTCAACTCTATTTATGTTCGTGATATTGTATGTTTTCAATTGTTTTTGTAGTTCATTAATAGTATGGTTCATCCGCTTAGCTTCCAATTGAGCTTCTAGCAATTTATTTGACATCTCGGTCATTTGTGTGCTAAGATCATTTATGTGTTTTCTATCGTCCAGTGTGACGGCGATATTCCCTGGCCCATCGCTTAAATCAGAACAACCTCCTTGCGACATTTCCATATTTTGGCAATTTGCTTCTTCTATTAGCATTGAAGAGTCTACGTGGTTATGGCATATATCCTTTAAAATTTTTATCTTTAAGGTTAAGTCCTTCACTGTTCTGTTGAGTTGATTATTTTCTACAATTTTATTTTCTAACTCAACTTGGGTGCTACTCAGTTCTGTCTTTAGACGGTTCAGTTCGTATTTCATATCTTTGATAATGTTCAAATCACAGATGTTTTCAGCACTTTTGCATACACTTTTGTCGATAGCTAATGTACTAGTATTGCTCACAAATAACTCGCTTTGATTTAGTGACTCGCAAGATTTTGAAGATATCATGTGACGTTTTTTTCTGTGAGTGATGTTTTCACCAGATGTCACTTTTTTGTCTGGATTTGGTATATAGTCCCGTTCTTCAGATTTAGTTGATGGCGTTGGAGTAGAAGTAATGTTTGGTGGTAGCATTTTTTTCAATGATAAATTGCTACCAGTAGCAGTAGGTGTCGCTTTTCTTCTTAAACAGGTGTCGCAAACCCATGTCATTTTTCGTTTTGGTGACATGGTGTTGTTAAAACGTTGAATTGACACATTGGCACAGTGTAAATCGTATCGAGAATTGCACTTTGAACAACACAAAAATTCTCTTTTGTGTAGTGTTTTTTTACACTTTGAACACAGACCCATTGTTTATCTTTTTCCTTTCTTCGGACGAGAGCAAAAAAAAGAAAGAAAAAAAAAATGTTTTTTCAAACTAATAAAAATTATTTGAAGAGAAGAAGAAAAAAAAAAAAAAAAAAAGTATCAAAAATAAAGTCTGCACTGGGATCCGAACCACTGTTCATAAGTTTTTTACCCGTACGTAACGTTGTAGGCTATGTGAACTATACGTTGACTGGCGAAATGTACAGTCTAATGATAATTCACTCTAAAACACAAATATTGTCGTTACAGTTTATTTTAGAATGCAGGTATCGTCCTTTTTTCGTCCAGCACAAAAACACTGTCACCCACAAATGAATATTGTTATGTATTATGATTATTTGTTTTACACTTTAATCACTGTTTTTATTGTTTTTTGCACAGTTATTTGTATTTTGCACTGTAATCATAATGTTTTGGTTTTGAATGTCACTGGTTTAACATCGACACTGGTCATAGTTTATTTATAAAGTTCGGATTTGATTTACACATATTATAGTTAATTAATGTTCTAGATAACGTTCACTGTGATAATTTATACGATGTTCTTCACTTTTAACACCTTAGCAGGACATTACACTAACTTAAACTATTTTTTGCAACAATTTGACGCGGAGCTAATGTTTACTTCAAGGCGCTTGGCGCGTGAGACGTGAGACCTCATTGAATGTGAATTTTCTCGTGAATTTTCTAAGTAAGACATTAAAATTACAAAACCTTAAAAAGCTTACACAAAATCTCAACAAATCTTTTGAAGAAATTAAAAATGATTTAGGTCAAATGTAATCGGATTGAACCATAAGGATACCAAAGAATTATCATATTTAAACGAAGGCATTCCATTTAAGATGTAAGTAATATCCCAAGGGACAATAAGCTCTTGCATACCTACTCTGCTTACCAAACATTGAATATTTACAGCTCTACATTTGTAATTTGTAATTGGCTATATTTACAAAAATGTTTTGGTTAAGATTTAACCAAGAATTTTGATAGGGATCAGTGTAAATAATACCTATGTACAGGAATTATACGTACAGTAAGGC
The DNA here is from genome assembly GCF_963855985.1 of Ostrinia nubilalis. Lineage (NCBI taxonomy): Eukaryota > Metazoa > Arthropoda > Insecta > Lepidoptera > Crambidae > Ostrinia > Ostrinia nubilalis. The sequence continues at coordinate 7,709,953 of NC_087096.1, read as the reverse complement.
TGAGTTGCGCCAACTAACTTTCTTTTTGTATGGAGTTTGACAGATTTTTGACGTTTGCCAAAGTTAAGTACTTAAGATGATGCAACTCAGCCTAACGCCCGTATTCACAAACGATGCTTGCTTAAGTAAAGTAGCAAATCGAACGCACAGCGTTGAATACAGCTCTGTGATTATGAAACCTCATAGTAATGTTTGTGAATACGGGCGTTAGTCTCTTTACATCACAGTAGTCGTTATAATGAAAAATCCATCCAAATGACTCCGCAAAATACTGTTCTTTCCATGTTGAATGTTAATAGGCACAAAAAACGCTCATAGGACAAGGGGAGGGAGGGGGAAAGGCGAGCGCCGACAAACGGAATAATTAATCTGTCAAGAGGTGTCTGCGCGCATTGGAGCCGGCGCCCGCACTCGTCTAGCTGCCACCAATATACAGACCGACAAATTATATGTGCGTAATTAGAGGCATAAACCGCCGGCAACTCCGTACACACGCAATGATCATTAACGGATTTTAATTAAACTTTGTGCAACCTTATAGCTTTAAGCCGGGGCTTAAGAAGATCGCGGTCTCAGTATCAAGTTGGAGCAATATTGAACATTATAACAAAGTAACAAAGATATTGTAAAAACTTGTTTGCTTAAAAGTTAACATCTCTTTACAGATATTTCCTAATTAGGCTTGGTAGCACCAACTTACTTTGACTTTAACAAACGTCAAAAATCTGTCAAATTCCATACAAAATACACCGGTTATCGTCAAAGTTACGGTCAAAGTTACATGGTGCAACTCAGCCTTAGATACGAACAGTTGACATCACCAATCAAATGATATTGATTGACCAGTTGTTTTATGCGCTATCAAAACGTGAAGGTTTTGATAGCGCATAAAACAACAGGTCAATGACGGAAGGATTAACGTTCCAGGCAACTTTGTAAGTTTGTTCTGTCTGCATTTTGTGTCAAGCGCACTACCTCATTAATTAACACAACAGAAAGTGGATACATGAATGCATATGTATGCAAATCCTTAGTTTGGCCCGCTAGTCTGCGACTTAACACCCTGACTACAGCAGAACTTTGTGTTGAACGAAAACCAGTTGTGCTTAGCATCTTTTAAGAACATGTGTAGGTACAGCTACGGCAAAATTACATGTTCATGAAAATTACTGTTGTAGTTTGCTTGAATATTGTAGGCAAATAAATAAATACTGGCTGGTTATAATATTGGTTCACAAAACACAATGCTGTCAGCAAAGTTAGAAATTCTAACTGGGCCACGATAGGATGCAGAATCATCAGGTATTTTATCGGTTTACTAGTATTAAACATTTTACCTACACTACTATAAAACAACAAAAGATTTCTCATTACGCCTCTAGGGCATGAGGATACCTATCTATGTATCTTCAAATAATATTATCACCAAGAACAAGAAGATGGTATATTTAATTAATCAGGGTAATCGCCTTATAAATTGGATCGGAACCAACTGTCGCTAACTTCCCGTTCAGAGGTCAGATTGGGTTTGTTGTTCAACTGTTCAAATGGAATACCGTTTTGCCTTAATTCACTCAACTCGGTGTGTACTCAGCAAATAATAGCAGGTACCTACGTATTTTCCTAAGAAACAAGCCCATTCGGATATGCAAATAAAATATTCTAAATTAACCGTTGAAAAGTTTCTATTTAGGCCAGTAGAATTAAACACAAAAATTGATTAAATCGGAAATAATTCCTACAAAAGATTTTTTTGCTTTAATGGCTTCATTGGTTGCCCATTAAGACTCTCCTAAGTTTTCGACTTCGACGGAGTTGTGCTTAAGTGGTGGGGGCCCCCGAAAGGGGCGTTTTTTCGGTTTTCCGGTTATACCGCGTAAAGGACTTTGTTACCCTATCAAAGAGTGGTCTTCATGACGGTTGAAGGGCACTTAATCCTGCATTGAATAAGACCAAATTCATATGTTTTGGACAAACCGTTCTCGCGCTAAAGTTCGGCAAAGTAGAAAAAATACGTATAATTAATGACCCTCTCCACGTCCAATGGCTTGTTACCCACATGCTTCCAAGCCTTGTAAAGGGTCGCCTTAACCAGTGTAACCCTAACAAGGCTCACGAGTTTGATTCGCTTATCCTTGTTCGTCCCAGCCGTTCCTTAACTGCGGTTGCTGCACCACTTCCTGGCACTCTCCTGAACGACTCTGTGTTACCTAATGTGGCTGCCCCTCTTCCTTGTACCCTCCTGTACGATTTCATTGCTTAGCCATATGCCTGGTCCAAGGTTCGACGCCACAAAATCAACTTCGTACGAGTGAAAATAGTTTAAATACTATTTCCCGTGCTTGCAACATTTTTCTTTACTGCTTCGCCTCTATTAGTCGTAGAGTGATTGTATATATCCTATAGCCTTCCTCAATGTATGAGCTATTCAACACAAAAATAATGATTTCAATCAAACTAGTAATTCTTAAGATTAGCGCGTTCAAACAAACAAACAAAAAACTCTTCAGCGTTTTAATATGAACTTGTTGTTGTTGATTTCTGGCGTCGAACCTTAGACCAGGCATACGGCTAGGCAACGTAGTCATGCAGGAGGATACAAGGAAGAGGGGCAGCCACAGTAGGTAACACAGAGTCGTTCAGGTGAGTGCCAGGAAGAGGTGCAGCAACCGCAGTTAAGGAACGGCTGGGACGAACAAGGATAGGCGCATCAAGCTCGTAAGCCTTGATAGGGTTACACTGGTTGAGGTGGCCCTTTTCAAGACTTGGAAGCCTGTGGGTAACAAACCATTGGACATGGAGAGGGTCATTAATTATACGTATATTTTCTACTTTGCCGAACTTTAGCGCGAGAACGGTTTGTCCAAAACATATGAATTTGGTCTTATTCAATGCAGGGTTAAGTGCCCTTCAACCGTCATGAAGACCACTTTTTGATAGGGTAAGTCCTTTACGCGGTATAACCGGAAAACCGAAAAAATGCCCCTTTCGGGGGCCCCCACCACTTAAGCACAACTCCGTCGAAGTCGAAAACTTAGGAGAGTCTTAATGGGCAACCAATGAAGCCATTAAAACAATAAAATCTTTTGTAGGAATTATTTCCGATTTAAAAGCTAATTCTACTGGACTAATTTGTTTGTAGCTAGAGAGAGAGCGTTCTCGTAGCAAAAACAAAAGTAGGAGCATTGTAAATAAATTGTTCATTTACAATGGTAATCTACTCACGTCTTTCCTGTTTGATACCCTCAAATCCTCCAATAAGAGCTCTGGGAATTCTGTATGTACCACAAATTGATTAAAACTAAAGTAAACAAACAATCCAACGTAAACATTTTCCTAAGTGCGGGGTCTACTTCGAGTTTAAGTGCAACTTATTACTTAGCCATGTAATTCAATGCGAACGTGTACCACGATTTCAGTTCTAGTTTTGCAACTCTGGAAAATTACTGAGAAAACTTTCTTTACTTCTTTATGTCCTGGCATTTTCTTACAATTTATAGGCGTCTACATTAATTTTCTTTAAAACGTAAATTGTTTCAGTGGCTTTATTATTCATGAAACATCGTTTCATTTCTTTACTGCAAACGATTTATTTACTTTTACTTTCTTCGGCTACCCTTTATACAATTTTTCTAAATATTTCTGAGTCCCTCTCCTAACCGATGTTTTAATAAACATCCAATTAAAAACTTTCAAAATCTCCTTTAACATTCTTATTAATATGTTTGTACTCACACCCATACATCCTGTACGTTTAATGTTGGTAATAATAAGTTGTATGCACACAATCTCAATAACTTTGACGCATCTAATTGCTCGCTAACTTGTCTCACTCCACTCTGCTCAAGTTTCACCAAAGACGTATTAAACGAGATATGACCGTCAGTGTATGAGACCCACATCTTGGGGTTGAAAGTTCATGACTACGGAATTGATACTGGGAATAAACGTGTACATCAAGTTGATAGTCTGCTCAGCCTGACGAAATAGCAGCGACTTTTAATGTAAGTTAGTAATATGTTTAAAATGTATCGTACAAATACATTGTAATACAAAGCTTTGAAATTCAGCACACGCTTTATTGATGAATTTCCACACAAAAATATGTACCTACCCAATATAAACAAACACAAAAAGTTCAAAAACAGTCAACAATGGAATGAGAAGCTGAAGGAATTGGAATTTATTGTTTTCTAAACGAGCGTTAATTAAAGGGCGTAATAGCCCTGGCAACTTTATATAAAAAATAACAGTTGCTTTCGTTCTTGTTTACTTACCTGTTGAATCTAATTAGAGCTGCAAAATACTGTTTAACTGAGTGTTCCACCTCCGACAGTGTACAGACAAATTAACCCTTGACATGAAACAGAATGAAACATGTCCTCGACCCTACACATCGTTCGACACAAATGTAATTTTCACAAAAGTGTTTACTTATTTAAACACTTGCCTACACACGGGTGCCCTACCGTAGTGTGTTCAAAGATGCATCGTCTTGGTGCCTAATATATTATGTAAAGTCGGTTGACGCCGGGAGGAAATTCAAATAAAGGTGTCCTATACAAATTGTAGTTTGAGGCGAGTTCAAACAACATTACCGCGGGGTTCGGTTCGTTTCCCTCTAGTTTTCGTTTGCGCAATCAGGAAATTAAATAAAGTTCACGACACGACGTCTGGCTCAACCGGGGTCACTGGAGGAGCCAACTCCTGGCGTCACGTTCGAGATAATAAAATGTCTACTAAGTTCTGCTTAAGTAAACCTCGGCTCGCCGTACGGGCCGCACAAGATTGCACTGACTCAGTGCACCCTCAGAGGGTCTTATAAGTTATAATCTCCGTAGATGCGATCTCAGCAGCCACCTGCATTTAGTCTTTCTTTAACTCTTTAATAAAATTTCATTCTTAGACATTTAATCAACGAAAGACAACTCTTTGCCTAGGTTTGGCGCTGGAGTAGACTAGACGCTATTTTATAAATAGTACTTATTCAATTAATAAAGCATAATATTATCTCCGAGATTTAAAAGGCTAATAAAAAAAACTATTTCACTTTCTACTATTGGCCTACTCGTATTTGAGATTAATTAAATATACATTCTAATAGTAAGAAAATAAGATTAATGTAGTCCATCTTTCAAAAGACTATGCTGAAATTGCGTCTTGGGTAATCATTAAGAGTTAATTAAATAATTTATACAAAAATCTCACTACAAAATAAATTTTACAACTAGCTAGAATTTAATAACTGAAACTAAAGCCGGTCTACAAACGGCTTAAACAAAGAGCAGTGGACACCGGCTAAGTTGAAATTACTTTGAAGACTCTTCAGCAGTGAATTAGTCAGTATACAGGAACTACATAAACGGCTATGAAGTAACGTCAAACGTCTAAAGTAGGAAATAAAAGAATCAAATGGAGATTTACTCGTATCAAGATTTGGAATAAAAATGTATAGGTACATATAATCTGATGTGCGGTTGATTGTGTATTGTACAGACGACGGCACGTGAAGCAAAACATTCCGGTCATTATTTAATTAGAATAGGAACTAATTTACTTACTACAAACATGCATAGTCTTATGTTGTCTGTACATAGATATTCCGAGGCAGACTAACATTTTCAGTTAATAAATTTTAAGAAGCTCGCGGATACGAATGTGAGGCAGTCGAGTTGGCGAGCGCGACTCCCCGATGCAACGCCTTCAGATCCAAACTGAAAGGAAGCCGGAAAGTGTTAAATTCGTAACACTACTCGCTCCAGCGAACCTCGACCCTCGCTCGCACTAACCACTATACACTACCACCACATTACTCCCCCTATTTACGACTATTTTCTTCAAAACAATTCGGCGATATTTCGTTTTTCATACACATTTTAGTTCCGTATTCATAAATAATGCACTCCACACTCTCGCAGCCGTAGCCGCTGAAAGACATTTTTTCATGGTACGCAGTATTTTCTCTGCAAACGGAATGATTACCTTGTCCTTAATAATTTATTTGAGCTTCTACCAAGTAACACAAAGGCCAGTCTTATCTTCTGAATAAAACATTGTCTCCCTAGAACCGGGAGCAAATAGCTATAGGTTCTCTTTACACTTTTAGTGAATTCAGAAAATCTTCATTCACCCAAGGGAGTTTAACGTGTGGGCACATAACTTTGTTCCGTGTAGTTTACATATACACAACTGGACATGTCCTATTGTTATGTTCAACTTTGCAAGAAAATCGAAAGTAAAATATTCAGTTTTACAGATAAATTGTTCAAGGCTACTGAAATAAGGTTTGTATTTCAAATCTAGACAAGATAAAACAAGACGTTTAGATTTTTGTTCACTTGTTTTTTGATACTTTTTGATCAAAATGTAAAGGAAACTGTGATCGTAATTTGCTTTGCAATTATCATAACTCACAGCATAAGCGTCCGTATCCCTCGTGGTATTAGCGGGCAGCTTCGATGGGACATATCTTCAATCCGGATTTGCTCATGAAATACTGGTCGGTGCAACGGCACTGGCGGCGTCGCGCCTTGCAATCTAATTTATGGCCTATCTATCGACGCCAGCTTGCCTGAGATAAGTCTTAATTTGCTATCCGTCTTGTCTCTCCTAAGTAGCAGTTTCCAACCATTAATCTTGGAAGTTCGACGAAAGAAAGATATAGGAAGATTCAGCCAGTTTAGATTGTTTAAAAGTTAAAAGTACGTAACCAGTTTTGAATATAAAGACGTACGTATCCATTTTTGAAGTTCAAACGTCCTGTTTTCATCAATATTGATATGTTATATTGATAAATATTTATCAGTTTGTTTTTATTATAGCTCAATATGGTCCTTTTATCTCCAAATAAACCTAAGTAAGGCTCGTAGATACTCTATCTAAGCCGTCGTTGACGATCAATGTCATGCTCGTGAATATGCCTACTCAGCCGTCACGATCATATTGCTACAAAGTGCCTTTTTAACATTAAAAAAAGTTTAAAAGCTTGTATAAGCAAAAAATATTTTTATTAAACCGTTTTACGTTTTACTTTCTGTAACAAAAAGAACAGTTGGACGGTTCGCCATTACACAGCTGAAAGATAATAAGAACGTTCAATTTCAGTTGTTTATCGAGTAATTAACTTGTCGCCCGTTCTTATTAATGTTTCACGCGAGACACCCGACACGGAAATGGGATAATTCTCTCGGGCGTCCTAAACATCTTTTGCAGTAACCACGGCCAAGGCTCGGACAGCTTGAGCCCACAATCAATGGACCCAGGCCGAGCCCTGCTGACTTTACGACCGGGGAGCCACACATGTCTGCTAAATAAAAGCATTAGGATATGAGACACAGGTACAACGACAAACGGTCACGTACGCTATTTGTCTTTCACGAATGTTGGAACGAATCTGTGAATCAGCCCCCAAATGATGACAGAGTTGCGAGGACGATTATATGAGAAATGTTTTTGAGGTTTTGTTTCTTACAAAGCCTTGCAAGAATAACTTGATTCTTGAGATTTGACACAGCTTTTTTATAGGAGATGCTATATAGCTTTAATGCTAATTACATTTTATTATAGGTAAACTAAAACATTTGAATGCGTGAACCGTTTGAGAAAAATATCTCCCTACAATTGTTGTAAATGATTACCAGCAAACTTGCAGTTTCGAAAGATGAATAATTTTTCACGTAATGTTTATGTTATAATATTTGCAGTTTTGGACCGGCTAAAACCTCTTGTCGGAGTCGTGGGATAGCCAACGCTACAATCACATCTGGGTGGAGTTGTGGAGCTCCTGGGAGTAAGTTGGTTCGAGTCTGGCAATCTTGCGTCCCCGTATAATTGTAGTCATAATAAATTGTACCTTGACTATCACACCAATTGCCTAGCCACATACTATGTTACTTTGGTTGCTAAACAACGAACGAAAACGATAAGTGATCTCATCCGATTATTTCTAAACTATACAAGATATCGAAAAACTGATTACTGATCCTGAAAGTGCTTCACGTCACGAGCTCTTTCAAACGATATCAGTAATAGGTTACACAATTAACTGGATCTATCCAAAAATTCAATGTTTTCAGCCTCCATACTAAATGTATGCCACTATGCTAGCCACACAATATTAGAAGTATTATTTATTTTTATTTTTAATAATAAACACTTAAAATTAACTCGTAATTTGCATTCTTATTTAAAATTATTCATGAAAAACATTGGTTGGCTTTACTTGCTATAATATTATCAAGACATGAGTGCCATGACTGTGGCAGTAGTAAATGTATGGAAGCTGGAAACATTGAATTTTCGGATAGATCCAGTTTATTTTATAACTTACTAGCTGACCCGGCGAACTTTGTTCCGCCTTAATGGCAATAAATAACGGGATAAAAAGTATCCTATGTCCTTCTCCTGGCTCTAAACTACCTCCCTGACAATTTTTCAGCTAAATCGGTTCAGCCGTTCTTGAGTTATAAGTGGAGTAACTAACACGACTTTCTTTTATATAATAGATTATTGAAAGCTCGTGAAGCACTTTCAGGATCTGTAACCAGTTTTTGGATATCTTGTATAGTTTTTAATATTATGTGGTTTTACTAAATGTATGGAGGCTGAAAACATTTAATTTTCAGATAGGTCCAGTTTATTTTGTAACCTATTATTGGTACCGTTGGATAGAGCTCGTGAAGCACTTTCAGGATCAGTAACCAATTCTTGGATATCTTGTGTAGTTTAGAAATAATCGAGTGAGATCACTTATCGTTTCCACCCTGTATAGATAAAACTATAAAAAAAGCTATAAGTAAGTATAAACGTCCCTGAGTTTGAAGAAAAATTCCGATATTAATTCAATGCCATAACGCAGATACTTAGTTGTATTCTTCGAGTAGTTACTGATTAGTAGAAAAAACTTATAACTAAAGAAGAATATTAAGGCTGAGTTGCACGACCTAACTTTAACGGTAACTATAACGATAACCGGTGCTTTTTGTATGGAGTTTGACTGATTTGACGTTTGTTAAAGTAAAGATGGTGCAACCCAGCCTAACGATTGCAAATATTCTTAAATTTCTCACACTTTCGAAAACAAGAAAAAAAACACGGCGTATTCTGTGTGTTACGGCCCAGACTTTGGCACCGTAACAAATGGGCAATATGAATGAGATTTAGTATGTTATAGTGTGGGGTTTTCATGGACATCATTCCTAGTTTACTGCTCCAATAAAATCATGTATTATCTTACAAAAATAATGCTCTAGACAAAACATGTTGAGTAATATTATATCTTAACAATACTATGTTATCATTAATAGGATGGTCGATTATCTAGCTACTTGATATTTATTTGGTAAGTAGACATTTATTTATTATTAAGGCTTGGTATTTCTGCTGAAGTAGGTATTTCGCGCTGTCAAAATCTGCGCGCGCAATTCTTCGCCGAAGACAGCGCGCCAAAGAGCTCCCGCCACAATTTCCAGCTACACAGTATAGAAATACGCAGTTGTTTAGGTTAGGTTGACTTCCTTCCCTTCAAGCGTCACACTCACAACACTTTCTAATACAAATCATATCCAAGTGATACAAATTAAAACACCTTTCAGACTTTTTGGGAATATATTCTAGAATCGAATAAATATAAAATATAACTGCAGAAGTAAACACGGTTCAAAGTGGCCGTGGCGTCGCCCGACCTTCTGGAAGTTCTGCGCCGGCTTAAAGAATTTCAAGATTACGTCACCCGACCTATCGGTAGGCCCTTGGGAGCTTGAGCGATTGGAAAAACATTTTATGATAAGTTACTCTTAGTAGCGATTATTTAGAGCTTAGATAATAAATTATAGTTATTGCAATTCACGAAGCTTTGCATTTGGGTAATAACATTAATCAGTACACGCATCAATTTTGTTCAGTCTCTTTGTTTCTTAATAAATAATAATATCATACTAAAATTGCAGAAACATATTTGTTTGTATTGGTCTGGGTGTTTTCTTTCTATAATATGTCAAAGTCAAAGTCAAAGTCAAAGTCAAAGTCAAAATTTCTTTATTTGTTTAGACTAATAAATAGTTCTTACAAATCGTCATTTTTCTCTTAAGGAGCCTCTACATGTCTCATAATCTTTTTACCCTACCAGCGCTTCGAGACCAACATTTGGCAAGTGCTGAGAAGAAGCGCCGCAACAAACTCAGTCACCTCTGTCTGCCGGTTAATATAAATAAATAGAAATAGCAGTAGTAGGTACATTCGATTCAGGAGCAGTTCACTGAATTTACCATGCATTCTTGTATAGTGTATAATGGGTATACAAAATTGCGTGGTATATTAAACAAGGTAGTGACGTGCTAATATCTAGACTTACAGATTACATACTTAAATACTAGTAGAAATGACTCGCATACATAAATTGGAATAACTTGGATTGACCAGTCCCCGAAAGCAGCGCCTGTTCACAGACATGACGAGTGAACCAGCCATCGCTTCACTCGACCATATTAGAGGGAATGTATGACGTATGTACAGGGTTCTGTATCGAAAATTACTATGAGCATCACACGCGGTTACCTGCGTACCTCTGTGCACTCATGGGAGTTTAAGCAGAGGTCCCTAGAGTTTGACTTTGAGCTTTGTTTATAGTCATTACGAAGCAGACTGATGGGAAAATGCACTGTCTTGAATTCGAAAGGGTAATTTGACGGTGTTAGGGGAATTCTAGGAATAAATACAGAGTCTCCTCATTGAGATTGAGACATTTCAATTTGAGATTTCACTTGACATTGAACACAATCTGACATGGAGTTTTCAAACACTTGTAAAAATAAAAAGTAATTAAATCAAAGGCACTAAGTAGTATTGATATCAACTTCGAAGAAAATGACTGCCAAAATTACTTTCTACCCGTTCCACACGTCTTTCATGAATTATATTAAGCAATTGTTAAGCTAAATTTCAAGTACATTGAACCAATGAATCACTTTGTCCCATACAAACTTTGCCCCCTTTTTTCACCCCCTTCATTTTATGACCCCATTTCGGAAAATATTTTCTTATGAGATGCCTACGTCATACAAAGACACACCTTCCAACTTTCAGGTCTCTACGATATCCGTCATTCATTTATGACAAAGCATTTTTATTAGTTGTCCAATACTCTATCGTTCCAGGTATGTCATTGACAGGAGGGCACTACTATCTTAATGGGTTATTCATTAGTCCCAACTTTATGCCACTTGACATTTCAGAATCGTTTGACTTTAGATACCTAAGCGATTTGATATTCGGAGTCTTTTAATGAAATCAAGTTCTGAAATAACTTGAGTTGTTGTACCCGATCAAGCTTTTCATTGCAGGACAGTTAAATAGTTTTATTATTAGTTTCTTCTATAAGTCTTAATTTGTCAAATTTAGCTTTATAATAGTTTTAAATTTTTTTCTTGAAATATTTGACGCCTTGTAATCTCTCGTTAATATAGATCCACACAAATAAAGAATGTTTGACTTCGACTTTAATAATTATGCTCTTACATAATTATAAATAAACTAGCTTTCCGCCCGCCGCTTCGCCCGCGTGGAATTTTTCGGTTTTTATATTACCTATTACACTCAGATATTTTATAATGTGGCTTTCTATTGGTGAAAGATTTTTTTAAAATCGGTTCAGTAGATCCCGAGATTACCCCTTACAATTTAACAAATATACAAACACACAAACTTTACCTCTTTATAATATTAGATATAGATAGGTAATTTGAAACCCTATTTTGTTTTATTCTTTTTTTTTATTTTAAATATTTCACAATCCAAACTAATATTTAATGTAAGTAAATGCTAAATAGTAAATATTAGTTTGGATTGTGAAATATCCTACTAATATGTCTGGATGTCATGATGTCCGGATGTTTGTTACTCTTTCACGCAAAAACTACTGAACGGATTTTGTTGAAACTTTACAGTATTATTGTTTATAACCCAGATTAACATTATGACGATATGTGGCAAATAAATTTCAATAAATAAATATGACGTTTCTAAAAAGCGCCATCTATCGTCATTGGTTAAAATCTGCAGCACTGGACAAACTACGGTATGACGTTCGTAAATATTCATTCGGGGGAAGCCGTGAAACGCCATCTATCAACATGGGTAAAACGAGCTAAAACATCATATTTAACGGGGGTAAAACGAGGTCCACGCGAACGAAGTCGCGGGCGGCCGCTAGTTCATAATAGGTAGCTTTCCCTCCGCAACCTTATTGGTATTCCATGTATGTGTCTTTTAACTGATTTCTGTTAAACATTTCATGTAAAATTTGTCCAGTTATAACTCTATTTACATCTGCATCTGTAAGCAAGGATTCATGTTCTCCAGCCCAGATGCCGCGTAAACAGAATCGTCTTTCAGTGACGTGCAGCTGCCCCTATATTTGACCTAATTTTTTATTATTTATTTGTGTCAGTGTGCCCTTCTAAAGAGTGTAAGACGATTGTATGTAGGTACTATTAAAATGTAATTTTAACTCATTGGTTTTGTCTCATATTTGAGGAATGTACTATGTATCATGAGTAAAGTCTTAGTTTAAAAGGATGCCAACGATTTAAATTTCAATAGGTAGACAAAATTCATAATTCTTAATTATCAAAAATGTTAGCTTTCTCCAGTAACACTGATATTATTATACTGTGACTCATCAAAGTCATCATTGTCAAAATTATTGACAAATCGCGAACTGTCACGGCCAAAAAACTGACACGCGTCCGACCTCCGTAAGCGCCACCGCGCGACTGATTGAGATTGTCCAAGCCGTCATGGGCGATTTTTTCCACATTTTTAAACATAGTAACTAAATAAGACGCAATATAAAAATTTCATCCGTTAAAAGCCCTCAAGTTATTTCTGAACTTTAGTTTAGTAAAAGATTCAGAATCTCAAATCGCTTATTTTAAAAATAAAACCATAAATAGAAAACGAATAGAGGTAACTTTGGGAATTTATTCTATCGAGTCAACTTCATCAAATCGTGTTTCCATCCGTTAATAGCCCTAGAAAATATCCTCAATTATGCCCAAAAAAAATCTTAGCCTTTAATTTTACTGTTTAGTACCTCAAAAATGAAAAATGAAAACCTCATTTTCGCCATTTTCTCTGCTACCCGGCCTTAAAGATTTACCAACAACATATCATTTCACATGCATCGTTACATTATAAGACATATATGACTATGACTATGACTATAACCTACATAAGAGTAATTAAGTTAAGTATTACTTGTATGTAGGTAATTATTATTATTATTATTATTATTTATTTATTATTCATTATTGAGCAATTACATATTTGATCCAAATAGCGTCCTAAATCCTTTTTAGGTTTGTCTAGACACTATTGTTCTCTATACAAATAAAAACAAACGTTTTAGTATAAGCATTCACAACACTTTCAGATATACAAAATATTATTTTATTGTAATAGGTAATAGGAGTACTTGAATTAGGTACACTATTTCCGCATACTAAGTATTTGAACTTTATGCCATTCAAAATACCTCCCCAACTCATACGTATTTTAAGAATAGTTTCAGAAATGTAGCCAGTTTCTATAATTCAACGCCTGAGAAATGCTCGAAGGCGTTACGGCGTAGCAAGAATCGCTGTAGTCGGCAGAGCAAACGACCGGCAAGCGCGACGAGTTCGCCGCGGGCGTTCACTGCACTTGCCTTGCCACCAAATATTTGCTAGGTCCGATTTAAACCACTATCACACTAGACTAGTGATTTCGGAACACCGACGCCATCGTCATCGGAACGATCACGTTGCATCGCTTTACAAAGGAAACAATTTTGTACTTTCAATGGAATGTGAGCGATACAGAACGACGATGGTGAGAATCCGACGAAAATACAGCAACGTTGAAATTGCTCGCGTGATAGAATCGGACTCATAGCAAACACCATTTCAATATGCGAAGAATAACATATTATATTACGCTATGTTACTCCATTCGGAACTCTACATACCTAGTCGAAAAGTCGAAAACTTTGTTGATGAGTCCATAGTTTCTCCCTGTTTGGACCGGTGAACGAACGGCACAAACAGAACTAGACTGACTATTTGTCTACCCTGACTAATTGTTCACTAGTCGAATGCAGATGATGTTCAAACAGTTTTGTAAAACAAACCCTTATAGCTAGTGTAATATTTTATTTGTGTAATAAATTAATCATACAGTTAACGAACTGGGAATAGAAGTAGGTAAGTCGAATGGAAACGAATAACTTTAGTTAATTCGGGAGGAATATAAGTACTTACTTATATTACTCCATCCAATAAGTCGTTCTTAGAAAGCTACTATAATAAAACTAAGGATTTATTGCAGTAATTTCGAACTTGGAGAATAGAACGTGAAATTAAACATTGAAGATTTTATTCGATATTTTACGTCTAACAATAAACAATCGAAACGTTCCATCGTCGCCAATATAATTCTAAGAGTACCTACAAACCAGATGACGGACAAAACCAAATCATCCGGCAGCAGGTTTCCGATCCAATTAGAACAGGTGAGAATGTTCTCACATAATTCAGACAGAAATTCAAGAGTGGAGCATGGACAGCACTTCACTTGAGACTTTGCGATGCCCCGAAGCGCCCCGCTGCTAAAACTTTGATATTGTAGTCTTCAAACTTACATCGAGTGACATCCTATAAAACAATGAAGGGTAATTCAATAAAGAAATAGAAACTGAGTTTTTCGAAGACCAATAAGTTCAATAAAATTGTTAGGTACTGAAATCACATTCAACTTTTAAAACTCAATGATTTTTTTAATGTAGAAAAGCTATAAAAAGCAATATAACTTGAAGATTGAATTTTGAAGTGGACTTAAGTTCAAAAGCGAGCCTTATTTAATCACTTTAAGTACTGACTCAAGTGAGCCTTTTGAACACAATTTACTTATTCTTATAATGCCAGTTCTAATGGACAAAAAGTTTTCGCAAAGCAAATTTACGTTTCCATGTAGGAAATACACTCGGTCAGTTTTGAAGTCCGCAGCTTGCAGCACTACGATGCCCCGAAGGTTTCCGACGCTAATGAAACTTTGAATCTGTAATAACCAAACCTGTACCTAAGTTTAAACAGCTACGCAGGCTATATTCTCATTTCCACATCTAAGCGAATTCAATTTTTCTCAGTTAACTAGGTACATCTTCAATTTACAACTTTGATCTTTATAACGCACAGTGTGTTATGGGACTGTATAAACGGACATTCTCATTGATTTGATGAAACGTATAGAGCTCAGTTATACAAACATGATAGTAAAACTCCCGTTTAAAAATTCCACGTAGTTTTCGCGGTATAAAAATTCAAAGTTACCTATTTTTTTACTTCATAATGAGGATCATTTCGATTTTTAGCTGTGAATGCAGATTTATAGGGCTAAGAAATCCTTAATACACAGTCCAAAAATTTTTGTTCTACGACAAAAATTGACGAAGTTATGGCCAAATTACTAAAAAAGTTCACTGACCGCCCGGCGCGGGGACGATGACGTCATTATATCCGATCCGAACGCTGCCGGCGTACTGCGTGGATAGAAAATATTTTTTTCTAGCCAAACTATCAGTTTTAGAGAAAAACTTGTAATGACATTTATTCATCAGAATAAAGTAAGCTATCGATAGGTAATTTTTAAAAATAGAAATTGTGAAAAATAACGCAAAAAATCCACACGCTCATACTATTCAATGGAACGCAGAAACGCGATTGGGGTCTCCGCGGTGGTATATTTGGCGATTTATACAAATAAAGTAGTTAGCCTAGAAGCTGGGTATGACTCCCCCGCCCCCCTCCTCTCCCCAGGTCATAAGCCGGGCATGACTTCCCCTCGGCCAGAAGTTGGGTATGATTTACCCCCCCCCCCCCCCCCCCCCGGACCGAAACTGGGTATGACTTGACCCCTCCCCCTCCCCCCAGGCCATAAGCATAAGCTGGATATGACTCGCCTTCGGCCAGAAGCTGGGTATGACACCCCCCCCCCCCCATGCCAGAAACTGGGTATGACTTGACCCCCTACCTCCCCCCAGGCCAGAAGCTGGGTAAGGCTAGCCCCTCCCCCCAGCCCATAGAAACTGGTTATGACTTGACCCCCCCCTCCCCCAGGCCAGAAGCTGGGTAAGGCTAGCCCCTTCCCCCAGTCCATAAGCATGGGCTAGGTATGACTCCCCCTCGGCCAGAATCTGGGTAAGGCTAGACCCTTCCCCCAGTCCATAAGCATAAGCTAGGTATGACTCCCCCTCGGCCAGAAGCTGGGTATGATTTACCCCCCCCCCCCCCGGACCGAAACTGGGTATGACTTGACCCCTCCCCCTCCCCCCAGGCCATAAGCATAAGCTGGATATGACTCGCCTTCGGCCAGAAGCTGGGTATGACACCCCCCCCCCCCATGCCAGAAACTGGGTATGACTTGACCCCCTACCTCCCCCCAGGCCAGAAGCTGGGTAAGGCTAGCCCCTCCCCCCAGCCCATAGAAACTGGTTATGACTTATGTCGTATGTATTAAAAGATATATCTTTCTTATGTCTTAAAGATTAACGTAGATACTAGTTTTATTGAATTTTCTACAACAGTACTGATCCTCATTATGCAAAAATATTCTCACTCGTTAACTAATAATATTTAATTCAGAATTGTTATAATACTTCATAGAGCGCTTAAAACTACACGTAATAAGCGTATTAAGTGCTTCGTAAACGCATTCAGTTAATTAGGAAAAATGATTTTAGTGATTTTTGTTTTTATATTTTTTCTCAATTATACCTTAATATATGCAAACATTTTTAATTGCAAGATATATTCTGATATTTAATCTAATTGTATAAAAAAATCAGCTTTAAATTCCGTGATATATTTGAGGAAAATCAAATTGAAAATATGCGCCATATAGAATTGTAAATTTCCCATCACTTTTTAATAGCAATACAGTAGAATCCCGATTATCCGGATCAATTAAAACCAGGGGTGTTCCGGATAATCGAAAATCCGGATAATCGATTTCAAATTAAAATCAAACAATGATTAACTTTTTGCAATATAAAGGGTTTTCAATACATCATTTTAGAGTCTAAAAATCTAAATTTTAGACCATTGGTCATCCATTTCTTTTAACAATGAACTAAAAAGTCGTCCGTACCATGTTACGGTGGCGGCGCCTTCGGTTTTTATGGGTCCAGATCCTGAATCGGTAATTAGAAACCGTGAAGAATGAGTCCGGATAATCGGATATCCGGATAATCGAAGTCCGGATAATCGAGATTCTACTGTATTTCTTTTGGATGTTTAAATATCATCAGCTCGATTGTACCAAATTATTGTATTGACATTCGATTTACATAGGTTTCAAATCGATGAGAAAATTATTAAAGGTAGGATAAATTCGACTTCCTAGATTTGTTTACATACTTTTTTAGTTAGTTACTTACATACAACTTAAGTTAATATAAGAGTTTTAAAAAAGAAAAAAGACTCGACTTGAGAACCTCCTCCTTTTTTTGAAGTCGTTTAAAAACAATGAGAATGTGACTTTTTAGAACCTTCAACACTATGCACATAACAGGCGGGATTTGAAACTTTTTAGACATGAATTATTCCTTCCAAAATTGTCGACCCTAGACTCGTAAAAATTTTATTAAGACGTTTTATGATTTTTCTCAAATATGTCACGGAGTTTAAAGCTGATTTTATTAATACAATTAGATTAAATATCAGACTATATCTTGCAATCAATAATGTTTGCATATATTAAGGTATAATTGAGAAAAAAAATAAAAACAAAAATCACTAAAATCATTTTTCCTAATTAACTGAATGCGTTTACGAAGCACTTAATACGCTTATTACGTGTAGTTTTAAGAGCTTTATGAAGTATTATAACAATTCTGAATTAAATGTTATTAGTTAACGAGTGAGAATATTTTTGCATAATTATGAAGTAAAAAAATAGGTAACTTTGAATTTTTATACCGCGAAAACTACGTGGAATTTTTAAACGGGAGTTTTACTATCATGTTTGTATAACTGAGCTCTATACGTTTCATCAAATCAATGAGAATGTCCGTTTATACAGTCCCATAACACACTGTGTAACGCCATCTTTAGAAATACAGGATTTCAAATCACATTTAATCCGACTTAAAATCGGTCGCGAAAAGCCAGAAAGCTAAAGTGACTAGTTATGTCATCAGGTCCGGCTTTTGGGTCGGATCACTCGTGCCGTCTCCCGAGGGCGCTAAAAGGTTTGTGAAGGAGGAAAAATTAAGATAGGAAAAATAAAATTGGGATTGGGAAATTATAAGTATTTTTATTGACTTTCTATGTTTTTACAGTATAAAAACATCAATATGTATTGCGCAATGTATATTTAAATGCACATGACGTAAAAAACGACGTGTTTTCTTTAGTTAACTTTAATCTTATTTACATAACTTAGACACTGAAAACCAATTCAGCAAGTTCATTGTTTTGTTGTAAGGAATGTTTCTACTCTACAATGTTCTTAATTTGGAGCTAGGTGATTCGTGTGATAGGAATAATGTTATTTAGGTATGTCTACTAGGTATTCTAAAGGTGAGCTTGAAAAGCCGGCTCTATATCCATACCCATCGTAGTAAGCTTTAAGTCCCATTCAGGTCCACTGAAATGTAGCTAAGCTATTACCTAGATCTAAGGGAAAACCGAATGGGTTAGTAGGGTATGGGATAAAACCAGGGGAAACGGCTAGTTTCATTGACGTTTTATCACTTAAACATATATTATGTTTAAGTTCTGCCGTTCAACTCTACTTCAACTTTATGTACGGTAGATACTCTGAGTTCACAAAATTACCTACACTTTACGTTTACGCTGAGCTTTTTATTTTTTATTAGTAAAAATATATGTTCATATGTTATTCAAAAACCGACAACACCCGAGAAGCAAATTCCGTGACCGTGTATTCCGTCCACATTTTTATCGCCAACGGGCAACTGAATAAATCGTTGGAAACATTTTACGGGAATGGAACCGTGAGTTCCGCATCATAGAATATTCACTGAAACATTAATGGCCAAAATCTAGAAGTCAATTAGTCCTTTCAAGCTGTGTCCGTGTGGCGCTGAGCCAAGCACGTTGCCCGCATTCCTTGGGAGTGCTTTACAGCTTCTGAAGACATGCATTATGGATGTAGTGTTTATATTTACATGACACCGACATCTTGCGTTTTGGCGAACAGTCGTAGTTTAAACGAGATGCTGGGAGATTGGTGGTAAATCAAAAAGGTAATTCCAGGTTGTCATTTCTGATAGATTTATGTTTTGTTTCCCATGGACTTGCAATTCACTACACATATATTTTTACTATATTTAGGTTACTTATGTAATATTCATATCAGTTTGAATATTAATATGTACCTACTAAGTTTGTTTAACCTATTGTTAATATTTTGCATAAGTAGAAGAATTTGGCCTAAGAGTTAACTCGTATTTAGAAGTTCCTACAAAAAGAGTCAAAAGGTGATTTTTAACTCCACAGTTTAACTCGCCGCCGGAAAATCACATGTCGTCTTAAATATTGACGGCACTTAGAAGAATATGCTCTAGCTAAGCATAAAACATCACGGTATTTAAATAAAAAGACAAGACGTCGTTAGTGAAGATACTTAAAAAATAAGTAAATCAACAGTTAAAATTTAAATACACCCTCTAAAGTTTTGGCTCATTAAAACAAGAGACGATGCCCGAAAAATAAAACTCAACGAACCTAGTTTAAGCAGTCGTTGCCAAGTGATGATTAACAGCCATGCTTGAATTGACATCCGACTGATACCCTAGTTTCTTTTTCTTTATCCAAATTAAGTTCATTTACGGTCATGATCCGTATAGGTACTAACGTAGCTTAACTACCCCTTAATACAAGACATTTTTTTTCTCTAGACTACTTACCTACTGCAATTTTATTTTAAATAGTGAATTTATGTCGTGCCGATCCAACAAACTGTACCTATTTATAGGATATGATACCTACATTTAATAATTTGTCAATCCGGTGGATCATACATAATAATATGTAATGTTATTCATCTAATATTGCTTGAACCGTTGGCAGCTTGCGCTACCGATTTTCCATGATCGGAATTATAGAGGCAAAGTTGCGGACTGTTATAAACTTTTCAAATTAATTAAACTACATGCCCGGCGATATTCTGCGAGTTGTTAACTGATAGACTGTCCGATAGCTCTATAATTAGGTAGGTTGGTACACTTGGTAATTTTCATCTAGGAGAATGAGCAGTCACAAATTGAAACGGTTTCAGAATTTCATCATTGGCTTAGTAAGTAGTTAAATATTTTAACAAACAAAATAGTTAAAAACAAGGTGCAAAATTCATGTTGTGATATATGGGTTTCTTTCAACCTAGGTACTTCATATTAAACCCAAAACCTCACCACAGTATGAAATTTATAGCATACCAATTCGAACTTTAGGTTTTTTGGAGATGTAGGTTCATCCTAATGTACTTAGGTACTTATCAAAAAACCAAGATTCTATGTAAGTACCTATACCCGAAGATAATGCTGTACAGAATAAAAATTGTATGACAGCGCGGGCGTAAGCCACTTCCTTAAAATAACTTCAAATCTGTACTTTTCTCTATGAATAAACTAGCTGACCCGGCGAACTTTGTTCCGCCTTAATGGCAATAAATAAGCAGACTTTTTTTTTATTTCGAACGGGATAAAAAGTATCCTATGTCCTTCTCCTGGCTCTAAACTACCTCCCTGACAATTTTCAGCTAAATCGGTTCAGCCGTTCTTGAGTTATAAGTGGAGTAACTAACACGACTTTCTTTTATATATATAGATAAACTGGAAACAACAGCGTAAATGTTGCGTACTACGTTAGATATGTAAGTACATCATACCGTAATAGTTGAACCATTTTATATTTGGTACCTCTTATTTCAAACTAATGTTCATCATCCATCAGAAAAAAGGCTATACATATGCCTATAAAAGATTTTCTCCCAAAAGGCTCCATAAAACTGATTTACATAGCTAGAGGCGGTCGCGTTTTACGAGCCCGACTTCTGCAAATCTCACTGTGCACCTTTACAGCCCGGGTAGCACGTAATGACACGTTATTCACATTACCGGGGAATCGCCTTAACGCGAGACACTCAAGACTTCACATCATTGTGATATTATTTGCCTAAGTACCGTAAAGCGCGTGTAGGTACCGGTAAATTCAATACAGTGGCGAAATCTTCTTTACTTTCAAAATTATTGGAAAGGGTCAAGTAGACATGTAGATCTGTGTGTGTAGTAACATTTCTCTTGATTAATAGAGTTCTAGAGCTTTCTGACTTCTTCATATTTATTTTATTCTTATTGCACCAATTTGCACAACTGTTGGACATAATGCCTAGCTAGAGAAATTCTTTCCCTTTCATTTAATATTTTTTGCGAAATCTCAATAAAAATTAAGAACTAAAATCTAAACATTTTTTCTGTAGTTTAAGTCGGCATAGTACTAGAATAGGTACATTACTTGGATACTTGGATGCTTGGATATGTAAAATAAAATAATATTTACAACAAACTAACAGTACAGTATGCATGCACATCGAAGTAGAGTAGATTGGTAATTTTCCGAGGGTTACCTATTCAATGGTAGGCATAAGAACAATCAAAATAAAATTATAAAACCTATAAACCAGCCTAACTCACTTTAATAGAAAGCCACAACGACCGCACAAAATTGAAATTAGCACGTAACACCTTTCTTCAATCCAGGTGTTCCTTTCTGGATATCAGCCAACAATATGTACCTACTTATACAGGTTCTTTGTAATTGGTATCCTTTGCTATAGGACCTATCTACTTACGGGAATCATTTCTTTTCTATTAAGTATACATTTTGTACCCACTTACCTGTATAAATAAATAAATAAATAATAATAACCGCCTTTGATCTGCCGATTTAATATGTTACAGAATTGAGATCTTAAGGCTGATTTTCACGTATTAAGTAGGTAGTTAAGTAAGTAGGCGGGTAACGAATTCAAGCGTCACTCTCTCTGCCGTGTGCGGTAAGTAGTTGGGTGGCATGCAGCCTCTCCTGCAGCATTCTCTCAGGAAGTCCATCCAGGGGTTTCCCTCTCTTGACCTCGTACAGGGCCAGGGTTCTCAAGTCCAACGGAATGATCCTCGCCATGAGAGCAACCGAGGTCAGCGAAGGCCTGTGCCTTTGAGTCACAAAACCTACAAATGTAAAAACACTTTGATAAATCGGTGCAATTTTTTTTTATTCCTCTGTCGCAGTTTTGTTTAATCAGAAAAAAAGAGCGGTGTTATAGCCTTGTTTAACTTCAGACACACGATAACCGCGCGGTTTCTGGGTTTTCATTGGCAAGGTCATAATATTATGTATACAGGGTGGAATTTTGTAATGCCACCTGAAGGGAAAGTACCTACTTAAATAGTTAAGCGAACTTAAATAGTTAAATTTCGGAAGTCAAAACTTTCGAAAATTCGCTTGCCACACGCGAGAATCAAACCTTACACTGGCGAAGCTTTCTGAGGCGGTTTGATGCAACTTTTAGAAACCGCGCGCTTATCGCTGTGTGAACCATGCTTATAAATCAAAACCTAGGAGACGGGCCTTACTGTCGTCAAATATAAATAATATTAAGTTTAACAGCATTGCATTTCATATTAACAGTTGTTAACTTTATAACAGCAAGCTGAGCCAATTAATGATCTCTCGGGTCTCAGCGATAATTTTGAAATAGTGTATAACGGATATTCGTTGGCAACTAGAGCTCTATATTTATTACATTATCTTTGCCTCAACTAAACGTTCAAATAATAGTTATTTTCAACTAAACGTTCAAATAATAGTTCATTTCAACTAAACGTTCAAATAATAGTGTGGCTGTCAAAAAAAAATACAGCAATAAATGTCAATTTGTGACTTGTCAATTTAATTTCTGTTTTCTTTCCAATACACGTGAGTGATAACCTAGAAGTTTAGAACTAAAAATAATTAAAAGTTCTCTATTAACGTTATATTTCATATTACAATGGTGTCATCAAAAAAAGCCGACGTTAAGAAAAGGCCTGTACTTAAAATGAAACCTGAAAAGGTAAAAGTAAAGAAACAAAGCACCGGTAAAAGTAAAACTACTGTCGAGAAAATCCTTACCCAAACGGAAGAGAAAAAACCAAAGAAAGATGTGTTAAAGACTATAATAAAAGACCAACAAAATGTAGCCCCGAAAACAAAGTTTGTCATGCCTTCCAAAAACATCAAGGAAGCAAATGTTGATTTATGTCTGGCTGCCTTAGAACAAGTAGCTACTAATACTAAAAACAAAAATGCTATTTTCGATGATGAAACACAAATATTTGCAGAAATTAACTGCATCAAAATACAAACTACTACAGGGAATATTAAGTTGTAAGTACATTTTTTAGAATTTCACATTAATCATTCTATTGTATGGTTTTTCAGTGATGATAACACTCAATTAATACTTATATATTGTTTCCAGTGTCCTGCCACATAGTACAGCAGCATCAACAGGAGAAATTTGTTTGATTACACCAGATTTGAAGAAGGGTAAAAAAATTGATCATGAACCTACTGTGGATCATTGGGAGGAAAAACTCCGACAAGCCAATGTGACATGTGTATGTATTTATATAAATACCTCCTTAAAAATCATAAAAATTAATCTGTTATACAATGGGAGATTTAACTTGAAAAAATATTTCATTTTAAACAGAATAATAATTTAAATTCCTTATTACTTTAGCTTGTATGTACCTAGTTAGTTTTCTTGTAATTGTATGTAATGTAATTTTTTGGTGTTTTAGGTAAAAACTGTTCTACCAATGAGACAGCTAAGGGTGGAATATGATCAGTTTGAATTGAAACGCAGACTTCTTACACAACATGACTTCATTATGGTTGACACATCAATATTAAGCCATGTGTCTCATTTATTAGGAAAAATGTTTTTCAAGAAACACAACATGCTAATTCCTGTCAGGCTGCATAAAAAAGAAGATATAAAGAAAAGTATTGATCTTGGATTACGTACAGCTATGCTACGTTTGGCAGAAGGAGCAACATCCGTTATTGTGGTAGGACACACAGGCATGCCAAGACAAAAAGTCAAAGAGAATGTTCTCTCTTTAGTACAGCAACTTCGTGACAAATATCCTGGAGGGGAAGCCAATATTAGATCAATTTCACTTAAACTGCCACTATCATTGGCAGTGCCTCTGTATCTAACATTGCGTAAGTATAATATAGTTTTAGTAGATGTGACAAGTAAACTAGGCAAATAATAATGTACCTAGTCATCATTGAAATTGTTGCAGACTATTTATAAATCATGAGTTTTGCAGTAAATTGTTTATCTTCAAATATTTATTTATTTATTTTTAAACTTACATGCACATGTAACGGTGCCTTTCGGCATTATTAAATATGGCATTAATGTGTTTTTATTTTCCAGGACCATCAAACTCCATAACTCAGCCTAGATTAGTTAGGAATAAACCTAAAAACTTCAGAATCCTTGAAGATGAGCTGTCTACTATTCCTAATAGTACTGTCAGAGTAGCCCCAGATGGTACAGTTCAAGTAAACAAACTGGGAAAAGAAACTAGGTAACACTAACTTTATTTGTATAAAAAAGCTTTATTTTCATTTATTGTATTTTAGCATGTAAAATAAATTTATTGTTTCTCTTTTCAGTGACAGTGAAGATAATGAGATGGATCAAAAGGAAGATAAAGAGGAAGCAAATGCATCAGATGATGAATGAAAGAGAAAACACAAACATTTTTAACATATTTTAATCATCAAATGTGTAACACAATTACGTTTTAATAAAAAAGTTACAATCTTCCTTACGAATTTTATTAATTCCTTACAATTTTATTGAACAGTAACCTCACCTTCATTAGTGATCATATTATTTTCTTGAACATCATGGTTAATTGAACCACTTTCATTAGGAATTGTGTTGTTCCCTTGTTCATTATAGTTAGTTGAACTATTTTCATCCTTGCTATTGTCCACCTTATAAATGCTCATGGATGACCTAGGAATTATAGTCACCTGCATTTTTATAGGCCAAACCTTTTTGAATTTCTTGAAATTCTTCACCTGACTAGACTGTTCTTCTACTGCAATAGGCTCCTTCTTTATTATCAAATCTGGCCTCACTTTGACAATTGTAGTACCCAAGGTTAGCTCATTCATTTTTTCATCTAATTCTTCCTCTTTGATTTTTTTCAAAGTAGTATTCTCACTTTTCATAAATTTTTCATTGTTTTTCATTAGCTCATCCAGCTTAGATCCTCTCAAAGCAGATAAATCTACATTATTAATTTCACTGTTCCTATCATTAGTTTCATGGTCATGTGTGTTTGAATCTGTGTTAGAATTGTTGGCACCAAAAATATTGGATTTAGATGTGTTAGCTGGTATTTTTGATCTGTCCTGTATAAATTGGAATAAATCATCCTCTTCATCTTCACAGTCCAACTTGCGCTTTTGTGGCTTTGCCAAATTTAGACGTTTTATTGTAGATTCACTTGAAGTATTATCAGAGTTCCCACTGTTAACAAAGTTGAAACCATCTTCATCAAATTCGGTAGCATGCTTTTTAGATGGATTCGTTTTTGTATCATTGCTCTCATCTACTTTTCTTTTGATGCCACCCTCATGTCCAGCGCTGCCGGCAGCAAATTTCTTGGTCATATTATTCTGAATGTCATCATCACTCATTTTTCTCTTGAAGCTATTATTTTTGTCAGACATAGAAGTGTTAGTAAGACTCTCATTGATCACAACATTTTCCTTTTTACATTTAGCTCCATAGTTGTACTCTTGAGTTTCCTGTGCAAGAACTGTAGGATTTTTGGCAGTCTGATCAGTTTGCTTTATCACCTCTGAAGGGAAATTGAAGTCTGGATTGCAGTATTTATCAGTAGAACAATACAAAACTGCCAGACCGATCTCAACATCAGTTATAACTCTTTTTCCTTTGCTTTTCAAATAGTTTACAATATCCACTATTGAATTTCTTTGAGTTTGTGTTTCCTGAGATGATGAAGTTAAATTGTACTGGATAACAAAGACATCTTTTTCACACAACATCGATTTTGACATCTTAGATTCACTCAAGAGCAGAGGACTAGCAGAGGCATTAGTCAGAACAGCTTTATACATATCAAATTGAAGTTTGGAGAAAAAAACAACTTTCTTGCCAAGTAATAGACTTTTTCTGCGATCATCAGGCAGGAATGAAACAACTTCTTTATTGAGTGTTGACTCAATAATTTGAGGTGTGAAGTTATTTGGATCAGGCAAAGCCATTTGGGAATTTACAGCTTCCAAACATTTACTCCAAAATTCCACAGTAACAATATGTGCCCCTTGAACCAGAGCCAATACTACTTTCATTGTAAGAGTGATTGCAGGCATTGTTAGGTACTTACAAGTACTATCCCAGTCACTTTTTAATGTACCTGAAAGGCTGGTCAGACAGGTTTTCAAGTTTTGTAAATTTTCTCCTTTTAAAGTGGATGTACAAGTCACAAAAGATTTTGCGTGTACTATCCATACACTGCCCATTTTTCCAAACTTTACAATATCTTTGTCATTGAGTTTGATCATCGAGTTGCTTTCCACTTTGACCTCACCATTATTTACGAATGTACCGTAACGAGATCCTAAATCTTGTAAAAACAATTCATCGTGCAAGTTGGTAAGGGTTGCATGTTTTCTGCTGATTGAGGGATCATCTGGTATCACAAAACTGCGTTGTTGGGCATCAGCACTCCGTCCAATTGTTATTTCTTTGTTTTGTCCGGCAATGTAGATCACTCTATGATCGACTTCAGAAGTTAAATACCACATATTTGTTGATTTACACTACAGTAATTAAGCTACTTTACTCGATTTCAACAAATTAAACACAAAACAAGAACGCCGACTTCGTTTGCGGAAATCAGACAGATCGTCAGACGTCAAATTGATGGAGGACGCGCAATTTGTCTTTTTTTTTGAGGCAATGGAATACAGATATTGTTTTTTCTATTGGAAAATACCATGGATGTTTGTAAAGTTTTTTCCGAGTCCCCAACACCCACAACACCTCACAACATCTTAAAAAAGGTTTTTTTATTTTGTATTTCTAGAGAAGAAGAAGAAGAAGTTCAATCCATGCTCTGTGGCTCAATCAGCTCGCTCAATACTTTTATAATATCTTTGGTGGTACACTTGTTGTGACGTCTTGTTGCTACGGCAACCGGTTCGGCAACGGGCAACCATGGAAACTAAAAACCAAAAACAAACAAACATTATCTGTCAAAAATCTTACTGGACTGAAATCTAAAAGAATGTTTTAACAAATCAACAAATAATATTGTGATTAATATCATTACTTTGCTGCTCTGGTAAAACACATACACCCGGACATCTAATTGAAAGTATAATAACTTGCTGAAATTAACATAAATTAAAATATAAATCATGACGCTTTACATTGATACAAAATTGAATTTCACCGATGTGAATATGGTTTCCACTGTTGGATCCTGGCATCCATCATTACCATTGTTAGCTGTTGGATCCTACAACCAAGAAAAGGGTGGTTTTGTTACAATCTTCCAAGAAAATGTAAGTTCGGTTTAAATAGCTTCTTTCTATGTATTTTGTTGTTTGACAACCTAATGTGACCTATCTATGCTTTTTAGGGATTAGCATTAGAAGGCTGCGAATGGCCGATACTCTTGTCTAATCAAGTGACAGCACTGGCGTGGCATCCTACGAGACGCTTGTTAGTAGTCGGTTGGGACGGTGGAGAGCTCTATATTTGGTTGGAGTACTCATGGGCTCGTCTTGAAGCACCCCACAATGCTGCACTGACTACCATCGCCTTCAGCCATGGCGGCGGAAGGCTCCTGGCGTCGGATGCTGCTGGATCCTTATCTGGATGGCAATCAGGTTCTGGTGCACCACTTACCTCCTTTCATCACCAACTTGGAGATGTTATAACTCATGTAACATACTGTTCTCCTCGTCCCTCATGTGAATCTTCAATAAGAGGTTTAGCTAGAGCAGCTGTTGCTGGAGATGAAAATGCTTTAGATGCATTAGCTGCATGGCGTCCAAGAACTACGGCCCGAATGAGAGAAGGCACCCAGCCTGATAACCATGCGTGCTATGCTGCTCAAGACAATGGGGTAATTTTATACATTGATCATACTGGAGCATGCTCTGAAGTTCTGAATGCCCCAGGCAACATAATATTCATGGGTATAATAAGTAATATTTACCTACTCATTGCATGGGAGTCTGGAGGTGCTCTTAGTTTGACAAGGTTCATAACAGCTGATGATGGATCACTGACAACCGATACACATGTAAGATTGGCAGCCAGGAATGGTCAAAGTATAGTACTTGCTGGGAACTTTTATGTAGCTGTCATAACTGGAGACAACTTAATCAGAATTTGGGATAGTGAAACTGGGGACAATGATGTCTTGCCCAATGAAAAAGAAGAAATTGCTGCAGGTGACATTTTCACCAGTATTAGCTATTGCAACTTGAGTGACACTCTGTGCTGTGGAACATCCCAGGGTAATTTATATCTGTGGCGCAGGGACCATAGAAATCAGTGGAAACTTATTAGTAGTACAGCTGTTAAGGGTACAGTGAAAGAAGTCAGCTGGGGCTCTGAAGGCCTAATGAACCCCCTTTTACATGTTAACTGTATCACAAGTGCATTTATTCTTAGAGAGCAACCAGTATGTTGGGGTTATTCTCCCAATGTTTGGATGGTTCAGAGATCTGCTGTTGAAATAGCAGTTACAAATAAAAATAACTTGATGTCAACTATTGATACTACAATCACCATTAAAGCATTTGCTTTTAAGGATCAATATGTAGCATTAGGAGATGGAAAAGATGTACAGGTAAAATATTATTAAAACATTTACATTTAATTTTTAAATCTTGTTTCCTATTTGTTTAACTACATAAATAATGTTTCCATTACAGATTTGGATGTGCAGCAAAGAGAGTGATGTGAAATTTTCCCTGATTCGAACTTTCCCATGGAAAACAGATGTCCTCATCATTCATAATGATGTATTGGTTGGCTTGGTAAATCCACACATTGAATGTTATACAATAACTGGTAACAGTTTAGGTATTCTGCCAAGTACAGAAGGTGAAGGTGAACCTATTGGCATCACAAATACAAACAAATTCATAACAGTTGCAACAATGGATGGAACACTTAAATTAGTTGAAATAACTAAAAAGGGTCTCAGAATGCCCTTTCCCCCTAAAAACTGTTACCAAATGATTGAAGATTTTGGGGAAGTTATGAGAGCATCAGTAAATTCTGTTGGCAGATATATTTGTTTGAGCATTGCCAATGCAGGTCTAGCACCCGACCCTAGGTTATACCTTTGGGATGTCGCCAATGATAGTGTCACAAGTATGCATCTTGATGAAACTGCAACTCCACCATACCAGAGTGTTCCAATAGCAATCATTTGGGATCATAATGATCCTAGAATATTAGCTGTTCATATGAGATCAGCAGATGTAGACAGCATCCACTTGTTTTTTTGTCATGAAGGAAAACTTTATGAATACAAAAACTGGTGTTCCTCATCTGAAGATTACTTTCTTACTGATTTTATGCTGTGTTCTCTGTACACGCCTCATGTTGTTATTTTAGCGCAACAGAGCTTGAAGAAGATAATAATGAATGAATTTTCTGATTTTAGTGATCCTGACCCAAGTATTTTGCGTCAGATATTAGATTTCTTGTACTACATGACTACAGAGCATTTAGAAAAAGCAGTTGTTGTTGGGACAAGTATATCTGGTGGCAAAAGTTCTATTATTTGGGACAGCTTGGCTAAAGTGTGTGTCTATTGTAAACGACCTGAAGTAGGCGCAGTATGCCTGGGAAAAATGGGGAACATAAAAGGTGCGCTCATGATGCGCAAAGTTATGAATGATAATAGCATAGATGATGTATGTAAAGTCGGAGTTCTTGCGGTAAACCTTGGTATGACAGAAGAAGCTGAGAAGCTCTTTCGTGCAGCTCAGAGACCTGATTTGGTCACTCGGCTTATATCAGCTAAGGAGGGTGGTCTCAATGAAATAAGTAATGGCGATAATGAAGGAGAAAATGTATTGCTTGTAAAGAGTGCTCAGCATAAGCTTGCTAAAGTGTTATGGGCCAATGGGGAAACAAGTGCTGCATTAAAATTATTTGAAAGTGCTGGCACTCTGGTACCTCATGTGCCCAGGATGCTGATTGCCCAGGGTCAAGCACAGTTACTTGCACAGTATGTTGTCAATTCTAATGATGTGAGCCTTATAACTTGGTGGGGGCATTACCTTGAAAGCATCGGTGATTTAGAAGGCGCACTCGAGGCTTATGCTCGCGCTAACGATCATGGGGAACAGACTAGGTTGCTGTGTCACATGGAGCGAATTGACGAAGCCGAGAAGTTGTGCCATAAGGACCCGGCTTCTACGTACCAGATGGCGCGGTATTTAGAAATGCAGGCTGACAAAACGGAGAGTGCGGTGAAGGTATGGAATATAAACTTTTGAAAGTATTTTTGTTCGACTGTATCATCTTGTTTTATGTTGGTATTGTTTTAGATGTATATTAAATGTGGTGCTGTCTCATCGGCGATTCGCGTCGCTGCCGAGGCTAGTGCGTGGAACCTCGTGTGGCGCGCTGGCTCGGCGTCGCAAGCGCACGCTCTGCACGCAGCGTCGATCCTTGAAAACGCTGGACAAAATGAGCAGGCAATAGCTTTGTATCAAAAAGCAGGTACTAATTCCAAATAAAATAACTGCTTACAACAAATCAGACAATTACGATAAATTGAAACGACTTAATTTTTTTTATTTTTCAGAAAAGCCGCACTTAGCATTGAAGTTAGCACTGCAATGTGGAGATACAAACGCTATGATCGCTGCAGTTGAATCGCTCGGAAATCGTGTCGACCCAGAACTCGCTCACACGTTGGCTGCTCACCTGAGAAAAGCAGACCACCATTCGCATGCGGCCGCGTTACTGGCAACAGCTGGCAAGGTTCGATTGAATTCTTAGAAAACCATTTTTGTTACAAAGCCCTAAGCTTGAAGCTTTATTTACGTATTGTGTTGAGCATCTTCCTTCACTAAATTTTTTTTTACAATTTTCAGTATGAAGAAGCCCTAGACATAGTGGAGCAGTCATCAGCTCCCCTGTCAGAAGAGCTGAGCGAGCGACTGGCCGCGCCCGCCGGCACGAGCGGCCGCGACGCGCTGCTCCGGCGCCTGGCAGACGTGCTGGGCGGGCGGGGGCTCTACCACCAGGCGGCCAAGCGCCTCGCGCACGCCGGGGACAAGGTACTCCTTGCAGGTGCCTGAGCCGTGAGCTAACTAGAGCTGAGCGAGCGACTGGCCGCGCCTGCCGGCACGAGCGGCCGCGACGCGCTGCTCCGGCGCCTGGCAGACGTGCTGGGCGGGCGGGGGCTCTACCACCAGGCGGCCAAGCGCCTCGCGCACGTCGGGGACAAGGTACTCCTTGCAGGTGCCTGAGCTGTGAGCTAACTAGAGCTGAGCGAGCGACTGGCCGCGCCCGCCGGCACGAGCGGCCGCGACGCGCTGCTCCGGCGCCTGGCAGACGTGCTGGGCGGGCGGGGGCTCTACCACCAGGCGGCCAAGCGCCTCGCGCACGCCGGGGACAAGGTACTCCTTGCAGGTGCCTGAGCCGTGAGCTAACTAGAGCTGAGCGAGCGACTGGCCGCGCCTGCCGGCACGAGCGGCCGCGACGCGCTGCTCCGGCGCCTGGCAGACGTGCTGGGCGGGCGGGGGCTCTACCACCAGGCGGCCAAGCGCCTCGCGCACGCCGGGGACAAGGTACTCCTTGCAGGTGCCTGAGCTGTGAGCTAACTAGAGCTGAGCGAGCGACTGGCCGCGCCCGCCGGCACGAGCGGCCGCGACGCGCTGCTCCGGCGCCTGGCAGACGTGCTGGGCGGGCGGGGGCTCTACCACCAGGCGGCCAAGCGCCTCGCGCACGCCGGGGACAAGGTACTCCTTGCAGGTGCCTGAGCCGTGAGCTAACTAGAGCTGAGCGAGCGACTGGCCGCGCCTGCCGGCACGAGCGGCCGCGACGCGCTGCTCCGGCGCCTGGCAGACGTGCTGGGCGGGCGGGGGCTCTACCACCAGGCGGCCAAGCGCCTCGCGCACGCCGGGGACAAGGTACTCCTTGCAGGTGCCTGAGCTGTGAGCTAACTAGAGCTGAGCGAGCGACTGGCCGCGCCCGCCGGCACGAGCGGCCGCGACGCGCTGCTCCGGCGCCTGGCAGACGTGCTGGGCGGGCGGGGGCTCTACCACCAGGCGGCCAAGCGCCTCGCGCACGCCGGGGACAAGGTACTCCTTGCAGGTGCCTGAGCCGTGAGCTAACTAGAGCTGAGCGAGCGACGTTCCTGAGTAGTGCTGATCGCTCAACGCCGACGCTTTATACATTTCGGCTGTCAGCGCTGACGGTCAGCGTGCGTCAGCGTGATTCTGAAACCAGCCTTACAGGTGCCTGAGCTATGAGCTACTACCAGGTAGTCGAGCAACTCGCGCATTTTGGAAAAGAGTAGGTATTGTCTTACAGCGATAAATTAGGTGATTTCTCTGTCTCATCTGTGATGTGTCTAAGCAACCAACAATTGCTTTCGTTAGCTATGTTATGTAATAGCGTGTTGTGTCTTATCATTATTAAAGTCTCGCGCACAGTATTTTAGGTGCTATGTTTCCAGTTTCAATGAAAAAACTCAATACTTACTGCAACCATATAAAATTGTTATTTTTCAGGCAGGCGCCATGCGATGGCTGATGCGTTCAGGAGACGCAGACCGCATCGCGACATTTGCAGCGGCGACTCGCGACCGCGCTGCACAACTAATGGCGGCTGACTACTTGCGCAGGTAAGATTTTCAATAGTTATACGTAATGCTTGACGAAGTCATTTGAACGTAGCAACGGGTTTTACGGGTAAAGTTCTTGGTGAAATGAACTATGAAATTTTGTGCATAACAACCCGGTCAAGTTAACTGCGCACTTGGCTGCCGTGACGTCACATCGACGCTAGTACGGACGGGGCGAACGCGAAAAAGGTGTGCGAGTAAATGCGAGGGAGAGTAGCATTCTAGTCAGGTGCGCAGTTAACTTGACCGGGTATTAAATAATATTACATACTTCCAAATAAACTTATTTTGTGCGTTTATCTTTTCAGAAGAGCCGACTGGCGTTCGAGACCTGATCTGACCAGGCACATCCTGCATTTCTACACCAGAGCCAAGGCGTACGGAAAACTTGCCGCGTTCTACGCAGAATGCGCTAAAGTCGAAGTTGATGAATATGACGTTAGTAAATCGTAGTCATGACGTAAAGTATCAGCATCAAATAGTTCGTGACAACCAAAGTAGCCAAAAAGTTGATAACACAACCTTATGCCAATAGTAACAAAGCGATCATTGGCTACTTTGGGTGTCACGAAGTATTTTACGCTGACTGTACCATAATATTTATGGGAATAAATAAATTATTATAAATATTAAATAAGTTATGTTATCTTTGCAGAACTATGAAAAGGCGTTAGAAGCATTAAAAGAAGCAACAAGATGTCTTGCGAAGTCTTCTGATCCGGAATCAGGTAAACAAACTTTTAGCAGTCAAAATATCTCTTGCGTAGGTAGTAAAGATATTACGATAAAGTTATAATAACCGTTGGATACCGTTTTGCTGTTTCCAGGAGCTCAAACAATGGCCTTACAGGAGCAGAGCACTATAGTAAAACGTTTCATAGACGTCAAGAAAACTTTAGAATCCGGTGAAGAGAATGCAGGTATTCTTAAAAACTACATTCATTCTTAAATTTAAAAAATAGCAGTCACGAAATGTTGGTGTCTTTGCAAGTGCATTCCACTTGCTTATCGTAAATCGTCAAGGCGCAAATACACTATGTGGGAAATTGACCGAGACGAAGCGCGCGCACATCTAAATATGGGCGACACACGGCGAAACTAACCGAAGCGCGTGTTTACACTATACGTCTCAATCAAATTCCCGCATAGTGTACTTGCGCCATTAGGTTTATTCAGTCCGTCGGAACTGGCACAAGACAAGGGCGTTCATCATGGCAATATCAAACAGGCAAAAAGTACAATATTATTATGTTTACAGGTGTAACAAGTGGTCAACAATTGCTGCGAACTGTGAGTGGTCGTCCCGGACTTATAACCGAAGATAAAGTCATCAAATTGCTTCTCCAGTATGCTCCAAACCATCCTGATGCAGCACGTATGTATTTAATTACAGTTTTTATCCGCGACTTGGCCCAAGTGAATTACGGTTTGTCATAGAAAGAGTCTATCGCGCGCTTGCCTTTTAAAATCTACTGTCTATCTATACCAAATCCATTTAGCCGATTTGATTGTTGATATTGTACATTAGTAGGATGCCTTCGCCGTCGCAAAAAATAGATTTTTTGTTTATTTAAACAATTTCAAGATACATAGTAATTTTTCTCTCTGAACATTTCAGAACTGGATCAACAGTTACGGGGAATGCAGAAATCGTCTGAGGATGACAACCAATCAACAGAGTCACCTGATCAAAGTATCGAAGAAGTTATTTAAATTCTCAAGTGCTTGTAGAATGTTACAAGAACAACTACGAGTAGCTACTTATGTCCGTCGAAAACTATGGAGTGAATTTCCGTGAAGACAGAATAATATAAGTACAGTCAGCGTCAAATAGTTCGTGACACTCAAAGTAGCCAAAAAGATCGCACGTCTGTTACAATGCGCGATTGAAAAATCCTCCAGATGGCAATACGTAGACGCGAGGTCCAAATGCTGCATGATTGGTTATTTTTGACATGACATTGACAGATATGTCAAAATCCACCAATCGTGCAGCATTTGGACCTCGCGTCTACGTATTGCCATCTGGCGGATTTTTCAATCGCGAAAACCCTCAATGGAATAAGGTAGTGTTATCAACTTTGTGCCCACTTTGGGTGTCACTATTTGACACTGACTGTACTAGTACTTCAGTTGTAGTGAGTAGTTTGTTGGAGGATATTTAATTTTAAATCCGTCCTATATTGTAACACGCACAATTCCGTCCTTTTGTCCGTCCAGTACTATTGTTACATTTGTGTAAATATTTTAGTTGCATTTTATTTGTTATTATTAATTATGTTTATTAAGCATAGAATTAAAACTGAATATTTATAAATAATATTTTTTATTGTAAAGACTGTAGTTAATTTGAACAATTGGTTAATATCCGGTTCGAAGGACCAACGAAAAGAGTAGGGACGGTGTCTTTCTTAGAATAACGACACACGCTATAATACAGGGTGTTAGGTAAATGGGTATATGAGCCGACACTAGCCCATGTTAACATATACATATAAATGGTCTGGTGAAGTCAGAAAATTGATATCATCATTTTAATTATTTTAATTTTCATACAAATCTGATTTTATAAATTTTATTTTGTATGAACATTTAAAAAATTAAAATGATGATATCAAATTTCTGACTTCACCATACCATTTATATGCATACGTTAACATAGGCTAGTGTCGGCTTATATACCCACTAGCTTTCCGCCCGCGGCTTCGCCCGCGTGGAATTTTGTCTGTCACAGAAAAACTTTATCGCGCGCGTCCCTGTTTCAAAAACCGGGATAAAAACTATCCTATGTTCTTTCCCGGGACTCAAACTATCTCTATGCCAAATTTCATCAAAATCGGTTGCGAGGTTTAAGCGGGAAAGCGTAACAGACAGACAGACAGACAGACAGACAGACAGACAGACAGAGTTACTTTCGCATTTATAATATTAGTTGGGATTTACCTAACACCCTGTATAGACAAAAGCACACAAGTATTCCTAACAAAATACCTACAGTGTAAAAAACTGTAAACTCTTTATAACGACACTAAAGGACTGAGCATTTTCGGCGTTAAATAGAATGGTCGTTAAATGGAGAAAAAAGTTAATAAGAGATTATTTTACACACAATGTTATTATGCATGCAAATAACAACACGTTTTGCCTTAGTCTGTTAACTTCGTCTGATGGTTTTTGTTGCTCCAATACATCAATTGTATTTTATTACGTATTTTACTCATAACTTGAGATGCTGCTGGATCAATTTGATTATATAAAAAGTATTTTTCTAATACTTTCGCTGCATCAAGTGCTTGTTTAATACTTGGTGGAGAGTCAGGTTCATCTGTTTCATCTTCTTCATTCACTTGTTGTTCCTGCTCTTTGGAGAGCTTTCCTCCCACAAACTTTTCTGCTTTAAATTTCAATGTTTTGTGAGTTGCCAAGTTACAGGATATTCCAGTTTCGCCAGCGTTAGAAAGGTCATTCGGAGCATACTCTACCTTCAAATACGCATTAACACCTTGCACTTCTCCATTAATTTTACCATAGTCGATGTGGTGACGTTGCTTGAATCTCCCGAGCCATCCTTCTGATGCCTTGAAAGCAGTTAATCCTAATTCTTTGGCAATTTCTTCCGCCTTAGCTTTCATGATCGGCCCTGAGACAGGCACATTATTCTGGCGCTGATTATAAAACCATGCTAGCATCGGTGGATCCAGATCTTCGTATTGAGGTTTTTTTAATTTCTTAGCAGATTTTCCATCCGCCTCTGCTTGCAGAATGTTTTTCCATATTGTAGACACAGTAGAGCGGCTAAATCCAAATCGTCTTCCAACATCACTTATCTTTTCTCCCGCCTCTATTGAGCGTATTAATAAAACTTTTTCGTCAATACACAAGGATTTTCGTTTACTCGCCATGTTTACTCGAAAGTCTGTAAGCAACTACAAATGATAAAGTAACGTATAACAACTTACAAGTCTAGTCGTGCAAGTTCATCATAGGGTAATTGCGCCGGTTTTCCGTCCAGCTCCTGTTTTCGTCCATTTGACCGACTTGCCACAAACAAATACGGAAAATTAGAATACAAACCTAACTTTCCGTGCAAGTTTGGACTTGTTACAATCTATATTATCTAAGTAACAGTTCTGCCTGCATGAAAATGTAATTTGACAAGTAATAACTCCAAAAAAATCTACGGAAGTTGCTGCTGCACACAGGTGAATGGAAAACGTCGTCAAGTTAGAAAAAAAACGTGCCGGTAGGGAACTTTCATGATATGTTTAATTACTGTTTTAGCTACTTTACGTAATGTTTTTGGCACGTATGTCTAATTATTAGCATAATAAACACTATTTTAAGGGTTTACT
The DNA here is from genome assembly GCF_963855985.1 of Ostrinia nubilalis. Taxonomy (NCBI): domain Eukaryota; kingdom Metazoa; phylum Arthropoda; class Insecta; order Lepidoptera; family Crambidae; genus Ostrinia; species Ostrinia nubilalis. Next base: position 7,672,555 of record NC_087096.1, on the reverse strand, counting down.
AAAGTTTTTGTATAGAAATCTTAGATAATTAAGTGGACTAATACTAGCATAACAATTTTGCAAGATTTTGGTTTTCGTCCACGTGGACGGAAACCCTGACACCTAGTTAATATTTTTAATAATCATTTTACTTCAATGGACCTACAAAATACAATGTTTTTTCTTCCAATATGATCTTTATTGCTATTACATTAAACATTTTAGTTTACGTCCACTTTTTAACAGTGATAAACCCATAAAAACCGTTAAAAAGATGTGGACGAAAATAAAAAACAGCTTTAAACGTTGTTGTGTTTTCGTCCATGACGTCATGAGCAAGCACTGGGGTGGACGAAAACCAAAATTAGCTATTCCTGTAGATTAGTTTTCGTCCATTTGTCCTTCGACCTATTGCAATATTTTCCTAAATTTAGGTAAGAAACTTATTTAAATCTTTTTGATATCATTTGAAAGCTAACAAAATTACCTTTCAAATGATATACCACAATCCATAGTTACTGTATTGTAGAATTGGTTTTAAGTTAATAATACAACTGCAACCTTTTTTCTACACAGTGGTCGAAAACTAGCGTACACTAGGACGAAAACTGATTTTTTTGGACGAAAACTAGTGAAATCGCCTCTTTTGCATAAAATATTTTTTATAAAAAAACCCGTGGTATTTACTTATTGTCATATAACATTAACGTAAAGTAGACTATATAAGGACTAAAATGACATATGATACATATGAGTAAGGGTATTTTAAGATATTCATTTCGCATCACAAAGTTGGCAACTCCGATAATTGGACGAAAACTAACGCACTTACCCTAACTAAAAAAGACAAAATTTAGAATCGTCAGTCGAAGTTAACGGATGTCAAACGTACTAGATATAAATAAAGCAACATAACAAAGCAGCAAAGTAAAGAAATAACGTACCTGCCTACACAGCACCTCTCTTTGTTTTCGGCAAAAAAGTAGGTGTTTGTTTAGGTTGGTATAATGATGTAATGCTGATTGCCGTAGGTATTGTTTTAGCTATAATAGCGAATAGCATGAGCGTGATGCTAAGTAGGTACAAATTGTAAGGTACTCGTAGACCTATATTTATTTAAAAAAACCGGCCAAGTGCGAGTCGGACTCGCTCACCGAGGGTTCCGTACAAACCTGCAAGGTTTACAAAGTTCGTTCATTACGACAATCGAGTCATAACTATGGTATTTTTATTGCAAAATGAAATTCATAAGTTTATATTTATTAAAAAATATATATTTTGTAATGTAACTAAAAATTTAAGGTTTTCGAAATTTTTCCTTCATGTGTGCTATAAAACGTTGCTTCATGCCAAATTTCAAGATTCTAGGTCGACTGGAAGTACCCTTTAGGTTTTGATTCCCTTGCGAGTACTTGCGAGTTTCAAAATATGCAGCTTAAATTGCTGTTTCTTTTGATTGCTTTGACATAGAAGTTTGATTTTGTTACAACCTAAAGGTATTATAGACCTGAGTATTTGGTATGAATTTCAATTTAATACCTCTACGCGTTTATGAGGAAATGGGTAGTAAGTTTAAAATTATTTAAAAAATATACTATATTATGTGATGTAACTAAAAATTTATGGTTTTCGTAATTTTTCCTTTATCTATGCTATAAGACGTTGCTTCGTACCAAATTTCAAGATTCTGAGTTCACGGGAAGCACCCTGTAGGTTTTGATTCCCTTGCAAGTGTCGAAAATTTGCGGCATAAACGGCTGTATCTTTTGATTGCGTTGGCTTAGAAGTTTGATTTTTTCACAGCTTCAAGGGACAGTAGACCTGAGTAATTGATATAAAGGACATCATTCTTTTTGGGCCTTTTCTAAAAGTGCCGGCCAACAAAAAATTATGGTACGTATTGTTAGAACTAGCTATTTGGAGCAATAGTTAATATGGCACAAAAGTTGTAGGACCACTCAGAACAAAGTCATACAAGTTCGATGATTCATCATTTTCATACATTTATTGACTTTTAAAGTGTTGGCAAACTTGAAAATAATTACATATATGTTTTGTTAGAAACTCATGATCCAAAACAATTATCAACCGACCGCTCTAAGTTAGCGATCAAATGACGCGACGACGAAACGAAAAAGATACATCCGTGGCCCGCGCTAGCAGTGTCGCTGTGGCCGAGAAGAAACGAGCAAACATGCCAGCCAATAGGATGGCTCGGAGCATACCCGTCAGTGAATGAGACGGGGACATTGAAAACTGAAGTGAAGGTCAACCAGTTATCCATGCGACTCGCGTTACATCAAACGGTTAAACATCATTGTTAAAGCCCGGTCGCCGAGTAGGTACGTAGAATTTCGTCCAATGACCCCAAGCTATCCATCTTTTTCGTTCGCACGAATCTATGTTGCTGTCGCGCTCGCACACTCACTGCGGCCGCCCGTCGCACAATCGCGACAGCAATAGGTATAATTACGCGCGAGCGATAAGGATGGGTAGCTTGGGGTCATTGGCCAAACTTCTACGTGCTCGGCGACCGGACTATATGTGAATATTCGACTCAGATTCCGTTTGTTGTGTGAAGTGGCTAATCATTTGTGTATAAGCTGTCGTGGAGATATTGGTACACGGCGTAGATACACGTGGGCTTCGTGAGAGGAAGGTTTTATAAATATTGCTCAGATTATAATGGATGAACTGGTGGAAAATGAAGTAACATGAAAACTACTTTTTTGTCACTTAAATAACTGAACAGACAATGAACCCACACTTTCGCACTATAATGACAGATGCTTCAAATAACTAGTTCTAGCAATATCAATAATCATTATATGATTCTCTGCACTTTCAAAAATCAATAAATGCATGAAAATGATGAATCATCGAACTTGTATAACTTGGTTCAGAGCGGTCCTACAACTTTCATGCCATATTAACTATTGCTCCAAATAGCTAGTTCTAATAATACGCACCAATTTTTTTTGTTGGCCGGCACTTTCAGAAAAGGCCCAAAAATGTATGAAGCCTGAATGATCTCCTTTCAGCTTCATACCTCCACGCGTTCCTGAGAAAAAGGGTCTTGACAGACGGACGGACGGACAACAAAGTGATCCTATAAGGGTTCCGTTTTTTCCTTTTGAGGTACGGAACCCTAAAAACAAGGTAAATTGGGTAAACAAACACCTCAGTCCACCATTTCGATGTTTTATGAAGTTTGACGTTAAATCGAGTGGCGTTAAAGAGAGAGACCACAGATTTATCCAAATCTATGGTTCACACTGTTTAAAATTTTAGGGAAATATCTCTAGGGACATGATAAAGTAGTAAATTGAATTAAATTAGTAGGTAAATAAAATAGATAAGTTTTTAGGATTCCGTACCCAAAGAGTTGTTATCGATTATTGTATCTGGCTGGTAATCGCTGTTCCAATGCCTTAACGTTTTTATGATTAAAAATATATTTTGAAGTTTCTCTGTGGTCTATTGAAAATAAAAGAATGGCGGCGATTGCCTTCGTAAGATCGTAAAAACTGTGTTTAATTTAATATCACAAAGTAAAACTTAAAACTCATATTCGCTACATGGTAGCAGAGCGTAGTTCCTCAAAATGGAGGTGCGATATGAGGAAGTAAATAATATTGTGCGCCTCGTGGACGCCGATTCATATTCCATGTGGAAATTCCAATTTACCATACTACTAAACAGTTATGGTCTGATGGACGTAATACAACTACAAGATGAAAAACCTAATGAAAAACAAAGAGTTGTGGACGTCAAAAGGGACGCACAGGTACAGAAAATCATTGTTCAAACAATTGATAAGCGACATATACCCTTGATCATGTGCATGAAAAACGCTAAAGAGATGTATGACAAACTCGAGTTCATATTTGAAAAAACATCCGGTGAGCAAAAGTGCAATTTGTTACAAGAGTTCTACAAGTATACGTTTGATCAGACGAAAGACATCACGTATAACGTTTCAAACATACATAACATTGCCCAAAAGCTAAATTCACTAGGAGAGAACATCCATGAAAATATGATAATATCGAAGATACTTTCGAGCTTGCCACCAAAGTGGAATTATTTCATCACTGCTTGGGATTCAACCCCATTGACAGAAAGAACGTTAAATCAACTAACGTCAAGACTGTTATCGGAAGAACTGAGACAGAATAAAGAAGATGTCATGACCACAACAGTAGCATTTAGAGCGCAAACAAGAAAATATCAGAAATTTGAAAAGAAGTGTTCGATATGCAAAAAGAACAACCATACTGACAAGGATTGTTTCTTTAAAAATAAGGGTCTGCGAAAATGTTCAATTTGTAAGAAAACAAATCATACTGAGAAAGATTGTTTTTTCAAGAACAAGAACAAAGAACATTTCTCATTTCTTACTACAACTGAAGACTTCGTTGTTGACTCCGGATGCTCTATCCATATGACCAATAATAAGGATATTCTAAAAAATAAAAAGAAATATAATGTTAAAGTACAGACAGCGGAGAAAGAGGTTAAAATTGAATCAGAAAATAAAGGTACAATAGAGTTAGAGAATGTTACGTTCAGAGATGTACTTTTTGTACCTAACCTACAAAAGAATCTACTATCAGTAAATGTAATAACAGAAAAGGATGGAGAAGTCACCTTCACCAAGAATAAGGTAATTATTAAAAAGGATAACAACACAATATTGATGGGAGATAAAAATAAAAATGGGACCTATAGCATAAAACTAAATGCTGAAACTGAAGAACAGGCATACTACTCTACAGCTGAAGATTGGCATATAAGATTTGGCCATCCTGGTAAAGAGACTTTGAAAAATATAATAAAGAGTGTAGATGGCATGAACATAAGAAATGATGATATAAACAAATTGACAACTTGTGAGATTTGCCTGAAAGCAAAACAAACGAGGTTACCATTTTATAATCGAAAGAAATCTGAGAGAAAATTACACACAATACATACAGACTTACTTGAAGTTACCCCTGTGTCCTATGATGGAAAAAGATATGTGTTGTCAATAATAGATGATTTTACAGACTACACCGAAACTTATTTACTCAAGTATAAATCCGAGGTTTCAACGTACCTAAAAAGATACATACTAAAAGTTGAACGAGAGTTTGAGTTGAAAGTCAGCAAAATAAGGTGTGATAATGGAGGAGAATATACAAGCATTGAACTGACAGAGTGGTGTAACGATAAAGGAATAAAACTGGACTATACTATCGCATACACTCCACAACAAAACGGGAAAGCAGAACGCTTTAACCGCACACTGATGGAAAAAGTGAGAGCTATGCTATTTCAGTCAGGTCTCGGAAAAGACATGTGGGGTGAAGCAGTATGTTCAGCGACTTATATTATAAATAGAATTCCTAAAGATACTAAAACCCCCATTGAAAAGTGGACAGGGAAACGACCTAATGTCAAAAATGTGGTAACATTTGGGTCAGAAGCATATGCGAAACGACTCGTAGCGCTTAAAAAATTGGATGAAAGAAATGAACAGCTTATAATGGTTGGATATGCACCAACAGGATATAGACTATGGAATCCAAACACTAGAAAAATTGTAATCCGACGTGATGTTATATTCAAGAAACCAGAAATACGAGAAGTAAAACAAGATGACCAACAAACAAAATTCGTTTTCGACAACTCTCAAGAAATAATAATTGAAGAAGAAGAAAAAGAGCAAATAAGAACCGAAGAAACATCAGAACAAATACTTAATGAAGAAGAAGAAGAAGAAAAAGACCAAATAAGAACTGAAGAAACATCAGAACAAACACTCAATGAAGAAGAAAGAATCCCTATGAGAAGTTCAGAAGAAACAAGACAAAGTACACAAAATTCTAAATCACGTTTTGGAAGAACCTTAAAGAAACCTAATTACTTAGAAGACTACTCACTATTGGCAAGTGAAGAAGAAAGAAAAGAAGAAGCACCCATGACATATAAAGAAGCCATTGAACAAGAAGATTGGATACAAGCCATAAACAAAGAATTACGAGCGCTGGAGAGCAATGAAACCTGGAAAGAAGTAAAATTACCTGAAAATAAGAAAACAATTGATACGAAATGGGTATTTAAAGTAAAAGATGATGGTACAAAGAAAGCAAGACTAGTAGCACGTGGATTTCAACAAAAGAAAGAAAGTGAATTAGAAACAGTATACTCACCTGTTGCTAGAGCTTCTACCGTCCGTTTACTAATATCGAAAGCAATAAATGAACAATTAGATATCAAACAATTAGACATACCAACTGCTTTTCTCAATGGTAAAGTGAAGTCTGAAATATACATAAAACCACCAGAAGGTTATATAACAAAGGAAAATAATACAGTATTAAAATTGGAGAGATCGCTATACGGATTGAAAGAGTCACCCAAATGCTGGAATGAACGAATAAATCAATTTTTTGAAGAGAATAATTTCCAAAGATCAAAGTATGATACCTGTTTATACTATAAAAATGATTGCTGGATAATATTATATGTGGATGACATAATTTTAATAGGGAATTATGAAGAAATTATAATCAAACTAAAGGAGGAGTTTAAAGCAAAAGAGCTGGGAAAAATCAAGACATTTTTGGGAGTAGAATTTACAAGAAAAGAGGACTCTATTGAAATTACACAAACAAAAATGATAGAAAAATTATTAGATAAATATAATATGAATGAATGTAAAGATATGAAAACTCCAATGGAAATAAACTTCAAGATACTACACGAAGAGGAAAGTAAAGATGAAATTAAAGAGAGATACAGAGAACTAATGGGAAGTCTACTTTATCTAGCTACGACTACAAGACCAGACATTGCATACTCAGTGAGCTATTTAAGCCGGTATCTAGATAAAGCAAATGAGAGTACATGGAAAGCTGCTAAAAGAATACTGAGATATCTGAAAGCTACAAAAGGAAAAGGGTTGATTTTCAGGAAAGGAAGTACATATGACTTACATGCTTTTTCAGATGCAGATTGGGCAGGAGATGACAAGGACAGAAAAAGTGTAAGCGGAGGAATCATATTGCATGGTTGCAATCCAGTTACTTGGTTCTCCAAAAAAACAAGGCTGCGTGGCGCTCTCAACGGCAGAAGCGGAATATGTGGCCGCTGCTGCAACTACACAAGAGCTGCTGAACCTCATCGGAGTGGCAAGTAATTTGGGTTGTCTGAATGATGTAAAACTATTTGTTGACAATCAAAGTGCAATACTGATGTCAAAAAGTTTTGAAAATTCAAAACGAGCCAAACATATTGACATCAAATACCATTTCTTAAAAGATATCATAAGTAAAAACATCATATCAATTCAATATGTAAACTCTAACAATAACCTTGCTGATATTATGACTAAAAGTTTATGTTCTGAAAAGTTTAGTAACATATGCACTAAAATAATTGCTTAGCAATTTTATGATTATCTTAATAGAAAGTATGGTTTATGTTTGTTAATTTAGAGTCATAGATTTGTTTAAAATTAGTTAAATAAATAAATAATAAAGTAATTAGTTTAGTTATAAAATTAGTTTAACTCAATATTTGTAAGAAAACCTTAATGCATAATTGGACAGCAATTAAGAGGTGGTGTTATCGATTATTGTATCTGGCTGGTAATCGCTGTTCCAATGCCTTAACGTTTTTATGATTAAAAATATATTTTGAAGTTTCTCTGTGGTCTATTGAAAATAAAAGAATGGCGGCGATTGCCTTCGTAAGATCGTAAAAACTGTGTTTAATTTAATATCACAAAGTAAAACTTAAAACTCATATTCGCTACAAGAGTAATAAAAACGGTACCGGTCTGTTTGTCAACAAACATGATTGTTTAGCTCGAAAGCCCTAATTTCAGGAATAAAATATTTACATACCTACAAGTTTGTACGGAACCCTCGGTGCGTGAGTCCTACTCGCACTTGGCTGGTTTATTTTTTTTTATGGTGCATATCAAAAAGTTACCCACTTCATCGGTATTATTTTGTGTATGTCATTGATGACTATGCGTCATTAAAAAAACTATTGTCAATGTATCTGTGACATTGACATTCCGTGGTAGGTGACATTTAACAGCTGAGTGAGAGTTTGAGGTTATGATTTGAAATTGAATAATGTTTGATACAACATTGATTAATAAACTTACTAACATTAACTGAATTAATGATGGGAAAAATGATACATTATACCAGGCTGCTGAGGAATATAAGTGTTTTACCAAATACATGGTTTTATACAAGGTAAAATCAATCTAGTAAGTATACTTCATGTTTTCACACCAATTATATGCATTATTCCAAGACATTGTTTTCATTTTAGCTTAATAGGTAAGCGCTTGAAATGCTCAGATTCTGGAAACAGTGGTTTTGAAGTGGACAAGATCAGGAACTTTAGTATTGTGGCGCACGTCGATCATGGAAAAAGCACCCTTGCTGATAGGTTACTTGAATTAACTGGTGTTATAAAGCCAGGCACAGAACATGCACAAATCCTGGATAATTTGCAGGTAATAACCATAGTTATAAAAGCTTATCTTTGAATCTACTAATTATTATTTATAGAAAACAACAGTGATACATTGAAAATGTTATTTATAAGATTTAGACTTAGGATTTCTATTACTGATTGGCTTTCTGGCGGTAGCCAACGACTAATGTCGCTGTGTTATGTTATTGCTAACAGGTCGAAAGGGAGAGAGGGATCACTGTGAAAGCTGTTACAGCATCATTGGATTATACACACAATAATGAGAAATATCTACTGAACCTGATAGATACACCTGGACATGTAGACTTCTCTAATGAGGTAAACTACTTATTATCAAACTAATATCGTAAATATGTGTTTTTTTTAATTTGCTACTGCTTTTTTATCTTTTCAGGTGGTTCGTAGTGTTACTGCTTGCCAAGGGGTAATACTATTGGTTGATGCAAATGAGGGTATTCAAGCCCAAACTGTTGCTGTCCATTCTTTAGCCAAAAAAAACAACTTAGTGATAATCCCAACTTTAAACAAAGTAGATCTACCTAGAGCTGATCCTGACAAAGTGAAGGCACAACTAAAATCTGTATTTAATATAGAACCAGACACAGTAATGAGTATATCTGCAAAAAAAGGTTGGGGTGTTAAGGAGTTGTTAGAGGCTGTAATACAAAGAATTCCCCCTCCACAAGTAAATAATGACGATCACTTTAGAGCCCATATAATAGACACATGGCATGACAAATACAGAGGAGTTCTATGCTTGGCATATATCCATTCTGGCAAGGTCAGAGTTGGCCAATCAGTAAGATGGAGGTCTGATACTAAGCAGCATTCTGTGAAATATTTGGCACTTCTGAGACCTAAAGAGGAAGCAATAGAAGAAGCTGTGGCTGGTCAAGTGGTAATGGTAGGTAAGTGTTGTATTTATAAATACTTAGCTGAGATTTTTAACTTGCAAAATATACTGCCACAGTCATATTATCACTAGCAGAAGGTTATGGGTTCAAGTTCTGTACTTCTGTCTGAGGCAGTTCTTTCATTCAAATGAAAAATTATGTTAATATGTTAAAATCAATAAGTGACACGAAAAATACAGAAAATTAAATGTCTTAAACATTTAAGTCTTAAAGGCCACCTTCTATCAACGGGAGCGCGTGGTAAGTAACTTGCTTCTGAATGTATTGTAACTTCCTACTTTTTTATATTTTTAAACCGGCAGACAGTGGTGACTGAGTTTGTTGCGGCGCTTCTTAGCACTTGCCAAATGTTCGTCAAGAAGGGCTGGTAGGGCAAAAAAAGAATGAGACATGTATAGGCTCCTTAAGAGCATTTGACGATTTGCAAGTACTAATTTAATTAGTCTAAACAAATAAAGAACATTTTGATTTTGATTTTGAAGCATTATAAATGCAAAAAAAAAAACATTAGAATTAACAAAGACTGACTTAAAAATATTTATTTTCTTGCCTGTTTCAGGTTGTGGGCCAAGAGGAGGTGGTAATGTCGGCGATCAATTGCTTGCCATCGAGTGCTCAGAGAATGCTAATGCCAGCAGCATGCCAGCTGTAAGACACATGGTCTATGCTGGTATCTTTCCAGCTGATCAATCTCAACACACACTCCTCAGTGATGCTATTAAGAAACTGGCCTTAAATGATTCTGCTGTGTCTGTAAAGAATGATACTAGGTATTATCTCAACCTTTTAAGTTGTTCATCAACAGCCCTTTACAGTCCACTGCTGGACTATGAGCCTCCTCTACTATAGTGGAGGGTTTTGCCATAATCTCCACGCTTGGCAGGCGGGTTGGAGATCGCAGTTTAAAAGATTGATGTTTTTCAGAGAGCGCTGCTGCCCATTCTCTGTTTGATGTGTAGTCCCTAAGTCGCCTCTTACGACACCCGCGGGAAGAGTAGGGGTTGGTGACAAATGTATTCTACTCTGCCGTCACCACACGGCTAAGTTTAAGTTGTTATTAATAACTAAATGTGCACTAAGTCTAGGCGCACACCACCGACTTTTACTTGGGCCCGATTCTAATTTGTATGAAGAAATGGCCAATACCAAATCGGTGTAATGAGCGCACTTTAATACATTTCCTAATACTGATTAACTGCCTGACTAAACTATAGGCCGACAAAAAATCGGTGGTCTGCGCCTAGGCTTAATCCTAAACATTTTTTTAAATTATTTATTTATTAACAACCAGTGTATTTGCCAGTATTATTGTTTAAAAATCCTAAACATCATTCTTATAAATTTTACAGTCCTGCATTAGGCCAAGGCTGGAGAGTTGGATTCTTAGGTCTACTCCACTTAGATGTGTTCACTCAGCGTCTATTACAAGAATATAAGGCGGAAGCTATACTGACTGCCCCTTCTGTTCCATATAAAATAAAGTAAGTTTCAAAATTGACGATTTTTCTGTTCTATGTCTATACCTATAATTCTGTTATAAATAATATTATATTTTTCAGAGTACAAGGTGCTAAAGCCATAAAAGAATTTAAAGGTGAAGAAGTTATTATAACAAATCCCTTGTCATTGCCCGAAGCTTCGAATATTGCTGAATATTTCGAACCATTTGTAATAGGTTTGTGTCTGCAAAATATTTGATAAGCGTAGCTGCACATGGGCTTCACGCCACAGCCACAAACGCGGAGAAACTAAAAGCGGCTACAAAATGTAGGTAGCTGAAGCGCGCGACAGCCACTTGTGGTCGATGGCCGCCACTTGTGGTCGATGGCCGCTACTTATGGTCGATGGACGCCACTTGTGGTCGATGGCCGCTACTTTTACACCCATGCAGGTTCACTTATGATGTTAGAGAGACAGGGCGCGCAAGTGGCGTCTAGCCAGAGCAGACCACAAGAAGCGAGCAGCGGCGTTTTTCTGCGTGTGGCGGAAACCGGCGTCAACTGTCTGCGGCGAGTCCACATAAAATGTATGAAAACTTCAGGAAACTTGTTTTGTGGTTGTGACCGGTGGCCCGTGTGCTGCGACTCTTCAATTTATTTTTTAAATAATTAGTGTAATGTTTGTACTAATATCCTTGCTTATGTAGACGTTCTAATCTTGCAGGTACCATAATAACACCAGTCGAGTATATCGGGCCAGTCACTACACTTTGCATAGACCGTCGAGGCACGCCCCTTCCCTCCAGTGCTGTGGATGACCAAATGACAATGATGCAATTTATACTGCCACTATCCGAGGTCGTAATTGATTTTCATGATACTCTAAAAAGTATAACTTCAGGATTTGCCAGTTTCGATTACCAGGATTATGGATTTCACCCCAGTGCATTAGTTAGAGTAAGTTTTTTAAATGTTCAATTTTTTAAGTTACATAATAATGTTTTGGGTAACAATAACTCAATGGTTTTAGTGTTGGACTGCCGATTATAATGTCGTTACTCCGAACCCCGTCGATCGCTGAACTATTGTGATTTGTGTTAACAAGCAATTTAATTAGCTGGGATAGTTAACTTTACCAAATAATAATGAAGTTAATTATCTTTATAGATGGATATCCTACTCAATGGTGTTTTAGTCGAGGAGTTATCGACTATTGTGCACGTCAGCCGCCTGGAGTACAATGCTAGAAGACTCACCGAAAAACTGAAAGAAATGATTCCCCGTCAGATGGTACAGGTGAGTGTATTATGAAGTACCTAAAAATGTATATTTAGAGCCTCCGCTAAAATTTGGGCGGACGCCCGCGCGCGGTTCTGTATCAAAAATTATTACGAACAGCTCACGCGCACCCGCCTGCCCGCGGCATTTCTATGCATTAAAAGACGGGAGCACGCGGCGGGCACCCGCGCGAGTTTTGGCGAAGGCCCATAAGTATGTTCATCAATTCTGAATCTTGTACAATGTTTCGTTTTGACTTTCAGGTCGCAATCCAAGCTGTGGTATCTGGAAAAGTTTTTGCTAGGGAAACTATCAAAGCTTATAGGAAAGATGTTACTGCAAAACTGGTGAGTAATTTCAGCGATTTGTACCTCAAAACCGTAAGGTTGTTGCCACCATATTTTGAAAAAAGTTCAAAACCAATGAAAAATATTTTTCTCTATAGCAGTTTAAGGGTTAATGAGCATCTACAGCACAATGTGTAACTAGTTTAGTTAGTATGACCTAGCAGTTATTCAACCCACATATAGAATAACAATAGTGGGAATAGTTAATAAAAGTAATTGCGCATTAATGGACGCCATAATCAAACTGAAATATTGTTTTAGTATGGTGGAGATGTGACGAGAAGAAAAAAGTTACTGAAACAACAAGCAGAAGGGAAAAAGAAAATGAGAAGTGTTGCCAACATTAAAATACCCAGAAATACATTTATAGATGTACTAAAAAAATGATTTAATAAATTATAATATGAGCTTTAATAAAACCAGTTCTATTATTTAGTATAGAAATAATGCGGCTACTTAGGTCATTTAATAAGTAAAACAAGTGTTTGGATATTTATAAAAATATTTCGTTTATTACATAGCAGCAGATTATGATAGGATTCCTGTATGCTTAATATCACAAAAGGCTACATGTTGTGTAAAGCAAATTATAATTCGTATTTTAAAATAAAACCTTACAAAAACGGGAATGGTTACCTCTATTCACGAATATATGAATTCTAGCATTATTTTCCAACATGAACATTGATTTGCACAAGTTAAAGAAAATTGTAGTCTAAAAAAGAATATAAGTAGTAATATTGTGTTTTGTAATAACAAATAAGCACTCATTATTTAAACTTACCTATATTAACTGAATGAACATTAAAATACATTTTTAAATTGGTCCTGTCGTGGGATTGAATAGTGCCTTGCGAAATAATCTAATAAAGTATTCATAAGTCAAGAAAAAATATAACATTTAGGTGCTTTAGAAATACAAGGTGAGTTTGATAAAGGCCTTTAAATATTGCACTATGCTGCTTTGCATACTGCTTGAAAAATAATGAATTAACATGTAAGTAGGTATCCTGAGTATAGCTATATGATTGAAAATATTATTTTTATGATATCAGCATACAAAAGTACATAAATGAATACAATATTAATGTCAAAACATATAAACAGTCATAGTTGTCTATTTTTGGCAAATATCCATGGTAATATTTTGTAAGTTCACTTCCATAAATTTTAATAAGGTACTTTTGATTCTCAAGTTCTAGAAGTTAAAACTTTCATCACACACGATCAATATATCAATCCTTCATACAAAAAATCCATACTTATTGACAGTAAAATAACACAAAAGGAAATGAACTTAGAAATAAGCCCATGCACATTATAATATATGTACTAAATAATCAATCATTATTTTTCTCATCTACAATTTTATCAATAGAGTATAGAGTTAAGAATTTAGGCTAATTTTCTTTCACAAGTTTAGTCAACTTTGACTTAGGACTAAACAGTATTATGATGATAGGATAAACACCGATGATATGATATCTTTGGCTAATAAAAAAAAGAAATACTAAGAAGAAGCATTGAATTAATTATTATGTTGTAAAATATTTTACATTCTTAATTTCAAGCATCAAGAAGTCCTAAAAATATATTATAAGTACTACATACAGTTTATTTCTTAATAATTTGTTGTTAACATAGTTGTTCAGTCATACAGACAATCTGTCCAAATCATACATGATGTAAATGAAATCGTAGATTTCTCATTGTTATCAGTTCATTATGTTATCGCAAAATTTCAGTCAGTGTCAATATGGATTTTTGAATGTTGTGAAGTACTTTTATGATGCTGCCTAAAGCATCCAATCTCCCTCTTAGAACGGGACAACATTTGTGGTATTAATTAATCTAAGTGATGTATTTATGATGCAACCAACCAACCTTTCAAGATATACGCGATTTCATTTAGACCTTGTAGGACATGTTTGATGCATTTATGATTTGCAAAATTAAAGATAACATTTTGTAATGTTTATTTAAATCAATAACATTTATGAAGTTAAACACAACACGCAATAGATTTTGACAAATATAGGTAATTATATTAAAATTCAGTTGTACTGATTTTGAAAATCACATTAAAAATTTAATTTCAACATTACATAATGTTCGAGTGACACGTTCGTAACTTGCAATATTTGTAAGTCATTGAATTCTTCTATAATTATAATTTACATTATAAAGTTAAAAAACTTGCTTTTATCTGTAACATACTTAAAATACAAAAAATCTGCACCGTGTCGTAAGTATTCGTCATCTATCCAAAAAACTAGTGTCTATTACTAATAAAATAGGGTTTACACACTGAAAATGAGAAGCGGACTTTTTCCGAAACAATCATTCTCGCCTCAGCAAAAGTGAGCCTCATATTTTAATTAAATTACTTACAATATTAATGCAAATAATCCAATTGTAGGAATGTGCCAACTCAACCTAGGAGTTTCAAACTTTTATGTAGGATATTTAATTTTGTCTGTCACTTATAAGGACATTTTTAATGGAAGAAATACGCGTAAGATGAAATAGCGTTTTCGTATGTCTGTTGAAACTCCTTAAATTATACAGCAAGTTGTGCACTTCCTTTTACTCGCATATGTCGTGTTTATTTGCGGTCATTGACTATACCACAATAAAATTTCATATCTATAGGCAAACCCCTTTTACCGAAAAAAGGTTTTTTGTCATAGCTACTTAACAAATCAATTTATAATTTCTCAGTCATTATAAAATAAGGGCGAGACATCAATGGCCATTGGGAAGTTCGTAGCGTCGTTTTTTATTTTAGCAGCAGGCATATTATTGTTTTGTATTAATCATTACTTGTTTGTACTCATTACAAATGCCGTTACGAATCCCTCTATAGATTATGAGGCGAGTAAAACCTTAACCTTAAAACATCTAATGGGTATCTTTTATTTTTTGAAACCAATAAAATCAATTATCTAGATAGGCGAGACACAGATTTTATTCGTGAGTAACTATGTGGTCCATAAAATGTATTGTTCCTTTAATAATATGTGTTCCTTCCATTAAAGGTATTTGTTGCTGCTAAAATAAAATAAAAACAATGCCAATTTTACCCAGACCCTTCGATGCCAATTACATGTAAGTCAAAAAGAAAACATCACTGAAGTCCATTAAACTTGGCTGACTTATTTCATCCAGCTTCATCATTGCAGCATTTATTTATCTATCCTCGGATGTTTCCAGAAACTGGGCATATACATCTCTTGTACACTCACCTTTTTCATTGAATTTGTATTTGTAGTATGATCCATCAGCACAAATTACTGAAAAATAAAATTAATGTGATGAAATTATAGCTAATAATATTACTTAATAAAATATAGGCAATCTAAACAAAATTATGTCTTACTAAAATGTTACTCAGATATAACAAAATTGTATAACAATTTATAATTATAATCAATTCTTACCTATTATAGAACTCTTATCTACTCCAAATGCACAAATGCATGGAGGCCCATTTGGTATAGTAAACTTGCAGAAACTCCAATTACTAGAAAAATATTTGGGTAAGAAATTCACAGTTGCCAAGCTTGACTGCTTATTCAATTTCTCATCTTCTAGACTGAATACATGAACTGTTCCATGGTCCGATGTCACACACAAGTTAGTGCTTGTGTGGTTAAAGTTAATACAGTAGATAGTTGCCTGAAACAAATTGTCTTACTATAATGAGCATAATAAATAAAAAATGTAAAAGCAATAAGTGTGTTAGGGAACATTTTTGGAATTCACATAAAAATCCATGAAAATAATGTATTCTGGAATTTGTGTAAATAACTATAAATATTATATTTGTTTATACCACTGAAAGACTGTAATACTATTGAGTTCTTTTTTTGAGATACTGATTAAGTATGAAGAAGCAACACAAAGACACAAAGAGCTTCTTTACATCAATTAATATGCATGAAAAATGCATTCCCATTGTGATCCCTCAGTGCACCTATCAGAACCTTAAAATTTGATTCATGTAAAATAAAAAGGAAGTACATAATTCAACAAAAAAGAATTGAAGCATAAAATGCAAACTTAAACGGTCACACAATTTAATTATCATATTTTGCTTATTTACTTGTTTTCTCTTATTCAATTAAACAAAATTGAAATTAGCCTTTACCTGATGAGCCCCTCGTCTTAATTCAGCAAGCTTTTGTCCGGTAGAAGTGTCAAATACACGAATGAGTGTGCCTTTGGTCGAGGCAGTGGCCAGCCTAGTGCCTCCTACGTTCAGAGCCAGGCAGCCCAGTGGAGCCTCGTGAGCAGCTATTAGATGTCCTTCTGGTGCTGTGCTGGTTCCTGCATGACTGCTCAACTCCACCAGCTTTGAAACAAAGAAGTAATAAATGAAGAAAAATGTGCATTTATTAAAAAAAATATGAAGGTAGTAAAAAAAATCTTACTTGAACATGACCGGGTTTTCTACTTGGATAGGCAAGCAATGCATTATTGCTGTTTGGGCACACAACACATAGCCCACGAGAGTTTTGGCATGTCTCAAAAACATGAAGTAGCTGTGGCTGAGCAGTAAATGTATAAACCTTTATTAAATTTTCTGAAAACAGTAAAATTAGTTCATTTCATCTTCTGTTAGTCACTGGAAGTATTAGATATTTGTGTGTACAGATAAGATAACAAACATTACCCAAAACAACAACAATTCGATCTCTGCGTAGCTTCACAGCTTTAACAGGGCTATTAAAATCAAGGGAAATAGCAGAATCTTTCTTCAAATCATCCCAAATGATAACTCTGTTTGGAGGATAAACGGGGGTTTTTCCACCCCCGACTAAAGCCATATAGTTACATCTAAACAACATCTCTACGTAAGACAGGCCTCCTTCGGCGAAATTTTGCCTTTCTTTTTCTTTCAAAGGATCACTATTAAAGACGCGGAACCCATTCTCAGTGCCACAAGCGAAACAACCTGAAAAAATTACGAAACAAAAAGTGAATAACAGTAAACGATTTCTAGATAGACAAGAAATGTAGGTACCTTCACCTTGTAACATTTGTTTACCTTGATCTTGGTTAAAACCCACATACAATAGGCCATTTCCAAACGCGTTATCTTCAGATAAGTTCATTGTAAAGATCGAATAAAAAAATAATAAGATTGTAATTAAAACAATAAACAAAATGTAACTTCAATCACCATTGCACACTCCATCAACTTTGCGGCAAATTGACAACTAGTTGACAAGTCTAGTTTGCTTGCCACATGAAAAAAAGTTACAGCCCAAAGAAAACAGTCTCACTATATGTTGAGCTCGAGCTCAGTCAGTTGAACTGGTGCATCATTATGCTGTTGTTTACACGACTAAAGTGAACCTAAGCACAGGATTCTTTTAATGTGTTATTTTTTTATTTATAATGAAAGGATTTTTCGTTTAAATTGATTAAAAAAATTAATTAAATCGAGTCATTGGCCTCTCTGAAGGGTTCTTCATGACGCGCTAGGTGCGTCATGTAATCTGTTAGGCAGCATATTGCCATGACTTTGTCCCTTTTACCTACCTACTGTATTGAGAGACTTTGACCAATTCATTTTAACAATATTTGTTTATCCAATTTACATTTTAATCCTATTTCTGCTGATACACTTTCAGGCGCTTAAAATTTTTACTAGTCCCAAAGGTTGCCTGGAAGAAAATTCTATTTTGCATCAGGTTCGTCTTTTGTTCAATAGTCTTACTTAAATAAATACATAAAATGTGACTTAATACATATTTATTTCAGGAAATACAAAAATTGCAGTATGTAACATTTTTTTAATAATTAAATTTACCAAAACATAAAAACCTTTAATATATTCTGACTTAAGAACTAGCTACTTGTTTTAATGGCCCCTCTAAATACTGAGCAATGGCATTTATTTTCTCTTTCAATATTCCAAAACCTACTGTTTCTTTGGCATAAAGACACAGTAATAGATTTGCTACTTGAGTTATAGCTATCTTCCCATCTAAGCAGTCTACTAGAATCAAGTGCAATCTATCTTCTTTAAACACGTTTCTTCCATGCTTTTCGTACGCAGCCCACACGTTACTAGCGATAGCAGCCGTAACCCTGGCGTCCTTGTCGTTGTAGCCAGAGTAAGCAAGTAGTGCTCCTTGATGGTTTAGCAATCTGTAAACATAAAAACTCCATAACTAAAAATATAATCAATATACCTGGCACGAATCAACAAGCACTCTAATCCATTTTTTTAAATAGTTTAATAGTAAAATAATGTAAATGTTTGTAGTAACAAAACAGAATGTTAAATTACAATGTATTTTCCACGCCCCCAGTGTTTGCCTGGCTTAAAACTTGGGTCAAAGCTTTGGGTTTTAACATTTTGTGCTTCACTCGTATTATCTACAGTATAAAACAATTTTAGAGTAAAAATAACGTCTTTATTTGTTTTTGATGCACAAATTTCGCTGTTTTTCAGACTGATTGATGGTCAACAACCATAGAGAAAAGTAATACATAGGAAATAGAGAACCCTCTCTGTCAAATTTTTGAACCTACTAATTGACAGCCTGGTGTTAAATTCCCTGTACTTAACCTACGTACGTAACGCTCACATACATACATAGTCCACGCACACATACATACATAAAGTCCACGCACACATACACACAGTTCACGCACACATACACACAGTTCACGCACACATAGGCCCTCATAACCTTCAAAGAATTATTGTTTTTTTGATGTACAATGTAGAATTTTTTCAAATCCATTATTTTGAAAGTATTTATCTTTATGGTGTACGTATTGTATTATTTTCAAAACAATGGATTTGGAAAAATTCTACATTGCACATGGAAATGCAAATAAACAAAAACTTTTCAATTAATTATTTTACTTTATTTATGAACACACATAATATTATACACCAAAAGCGTCTTTTCGCAAAGTTTTCAACAACACTAAAAAAGCATTTGCACTTTGAGAAAACTCAGATCACTTGTGAACATAACAGAAAGTTTCTTCGCGATTCACGAAGGAACGAACAAAACTCCGATGAACCAGAACAGCAGCAGGTACGAAGGAATGAACTTGAATTTGACTCGACTCTTCAATACTTTAATAGGGCCACAGAACTCATCACAGATTAGAGAGTATGTCTAAAGACAGATAGGAAACGGCCCTAGTATTGGTTAAACGATAAACAAACTGGTACCGAGCTAGATTGTCCAGTAGGTGGCGCTGAATACAATATGGCGTCTGCCGCCCACAGATTAAATATACCTGTCATACTTTTTTATGATCCGTTCCTTTTCATGTATGTTATTTGTTCATGCGGTTAAAAATAAAACTATTGAAGTATCAAATGAAACTTTATTGATGAAATATAACATGAAATATTTTGTTTACGAAAATCAATAAGCATTAAAACCATTGGATTTTAAAAGATTACAGTTACTGTTGTGATTACAGTAGGTACATTGTTTTAGTTTTTACATAATGTACTCACGGCTTGACATTTGTATGTAACTCATACAAAATAAGTTGCGTTATGACATATAGTAAAATAGTTTTTAATGTTCTCCATAAATTCACACGTTCACTCTCACTTTGGTTCTGTCCAATCCAATAGCCACTGTAAGCAGGCCAGATCTACACGTTTCTCACCACCTGTAAAATATATGAAATATTTGTAAATTAAGAGCAAAAAGATGCGCATGTCACCGTAAGACTGTAATCTCCTACATCATCTACATTCTACACTAATATTATAAAGAGTACAGCAGATGAACAAGTGATCTGTCTTATCTACCATACCTATCTTACTGTCTGTTTTGTTTCTAGATTTGCACTACTTTGTTAAATAAAATTAATTTACCTTGTCAAATGTGTACTTGTCAATCAATTACATGTACATTCACAGAATCTGGATTCCACCAATCTGTAATTAAATAATTAACTTTTATTTGATCCTAGTCGAAAAGCGTCAGAGGATAGTGTTAGAATCATTTTGAGGGTGTTTTAAATTTTAAAGGTACTTACCAAATGTTCTTATCAACAGAAGTTAATATTCATCTAATACAAATCTTCCTAATTTAATGCATTTATGTCATGGCATAACTTGCAAATGAAATGAGTTCATCGTTTGTAATCAAGCATTCTTGGTCTGGTTTTATTGCTTATATAGGTTTCTTCTAAACTTATTTGAATAGGAAGTAAAGGTTGGTTCATCTGGATTTTAAGTAACAGTTGACAATAATGATCAGCACCGGTGATTCCATAGCAAGCACTTTTATTGTAATTGCAGCTTAACACCTTATAAGTTCGATATTAACCTGAAAAAAATAGGTACTTAGATTCACTGTATAAAACACGTACCTATCATCATTCACTGTGTCCTGCAATCTATGCCTGCAATGTACCTACGTGTATTGTATTTTGGGTCCAAACTCCAAAGTATGTTGTTACTCCATGAAACGATCCATATTTAGTTTCCATTGATTTAAATGGAGTTATGAATGATATTGTAATGAAGATTTAATCCTTTGTGTGGTTCAATACTTGATAAAACATGATGTTGCTGCAAGCTGCAATAACCTTTCTCGAGTGGATATCTTACTTGAGAGAAATTTCTTCTTAAAACAAACATCAATCCAACTGGCAATCCATGCACATGTAGTTCTTATTAATATTGATTGAGAAATTATTGATTTTAGATAAAATTTGTTTAAAGAAAAACACGTTTTTTCGATGAAAATTTTTGACGTTTTTTTTTTTTAATAATGTCACAGTTGTAGACTTGAGACGGAACTAAATTGATTAAAGTGAAAATTACGACTTTGAATTAATATACTTTTAAATAAACATTTCATTTATAGAATGCAAATAGATTCAATAAAATAATTTATAAATAAAAGTTGAAGTTGTAATTCGAAAATGTTTACTAACTTGATTCCAGACACGCAAAAGACCATTGCCATTGTCGCATAAAGGACAACTATAAAAAAAGTCACTTCCTCTCGGAACTGTCAAAAAAATTCACTCTCTATGGAGCTGTCAAACTCTATGGCGTTTCCACCCCGTGGAACTCATAAACGATGGCTAAGAAAACAAGAATGCATTCAACCTAACAAAAACAACACCGGCCATTTTGGAGGAAAAACAAAGTTGCCATATGTTAAATAGTAATTTCTACTACTCTATTATGTAAATTATAACAAAAAATGTCACCGTTCAGTTTTAAATTAAAACAAATTAATTTCATTTTAAAAAAAGTTTTCACATTGTAATTAACAATATTCTGAAATATATTTTAATTAAGAAAAAAATGAAAATATGAAGGAAACAGGAGCAGCGACATCTAAAGCGTTTTAGGGTAGTTAAAAAGTATTGCTTCCTCATTGTTATAGCATTGCTGCAAAATCTGAAAAGCTTTTAAATATTTTAAGATGTGTTTCTGGAGTCTGGTGGGGTGCTCACCCAGCGTCATTAAGACTTTTATACAATGCTATTATAAGAAGTGTACTTGACTATGGCAGTTTCTATCTAGAGCCTTGTAATTTAGTTGGTTTAAGTAAATTGGATGCGATTCAATCTAAAGCGCTAAGGATTATAGCTGGTGCTATGAAATCGAGTCCAATCAATGCCTTGCAAGCTGAATGTGTTGAGCCCCCATTGAAATTACGCCGCCAATATTTATGTGACAAGTATCTTTTCCGTGTACCTACTTCAATTTGCTGACCATCCTATATATAGCAAACTCAACAGACTTAATGATTTAATTGATACTTCCTCTTATTGGTCACGTAAATCTCCTCCTTGTGTGATTATTAGTTTTCGTAAATTTATATCAATCCAAGCCCCAGTCCACAGAACCTCCTTTCTTCCGATATTTTCTGTAAATTTTGAATCCCTTATTCTTACTCCGACAATTCATTTCAACCTAGACATACATAAGGATGACTACAATGCTAACATTAAGTTCAATCAGATCGTAGACGAACACTGGGGCGATTGGCATCATATCTATTGCGATGCATCTAAGCACTCTCCAACGGGTCATGTTGGCGTTGGCGCATACCATAAACAATATCATATTGTCCAGAAAATAAAACTCCGTCCAGAATCATCAGTCTTTACAGGAGAATGTTTTGGACTGTTTAAGGCTTTAGAGTATGCTCTCCTTATGAAATTAAACACAACTGTAATATTTTGTGACTCTAAAAGTGCTTTGCAGGCATTACATAAATTTCCATTTAAGAACAATACTAATTATCCTATTATTACAGAATGCAGGAAATTACTTCACAAATGTAGTCTTAACAGTCATTTAATTAATTTTGCGTGGATTCCTAGTCATACCAATATTCCAGGAAATGATAAAGCTGATAAGCTGGCCAATGAAGCGGTTGAGTGTGGAGATATACATCCGTACACAAATTATTGCCATGACTTAACGGCAGCCCTTCCCAAAGCTTATCTCAAATCTGCCTGGGATGAGAATTGGGAGTTCACTAGCCAATCTAAGGGGAAACATTACAAGCTCATTCAACCATCCATCCTTTGTAAACCATGGTTTGTTAAAATTAATCTTTCCAAAACAGTTACTACCATTTTAACTAGAATGCGACTTGGTCACGTGTGCACTCCAGCACACTTGGCTAAAATTCATGTACTTGATTATGATTCGTGCACTTGTGGTTCTGGCGTCGGAGACTTAAATCACATATTTTTTTACTGTTGCCTAATGATCGTTCCTCTTTTATTAGTTCTCTTTTAGCCATTAAAATTCCTTTTCCTACATCCATCACTTGCCTATTATATACCAATAACATTGATGTTTATAATATCCTAGCCGAATTTATTACCCATAATAATATAAAATTGTAAATAGTAATGTATATTGTACTTATGTAAATATTATTTTATTTTTATTATTTTGTACTTATATCACACCTAAATTGATCCTATGAAAACCATCCTTTGTTCCGTTTCCTTCCGTAATTGATTCGTTTCCCTACCTTTTAACTTTAACCCAATCCCACCCTGTCTAAACGCAATGTCCGCAAAACTTATGGCAAAACTGAACGCAAAAATCAAGAACCCCGTCGTGGCTAAACGCAATCCGCGAGAGCCATAAAGAAGAAAAAAAAAAAAAAAGTATTGGAATTTATCGACTGAAGTCGCTGTTTGGAAGCAAGTTTGATCGTAGTATGGAAGTTTCCGTACCCTGGTCAACAACAGCTGACTGTGACATCCAAAGTGACATCTAATGACAATTTGTTTCTTAAATTTTTGTAAGCTAAAACATAAATAAATATAACTTGACTTTTTACCTAATTACACAACAAATATTCGTTCTGCCAATGTTATTTCACGGTTATTTTTATTGGTGAAAATAAAACGATAAATTTCTACTAAACCCAATCCATGGCGGCGTTTGGCTGAAAATAGAATTGTTAGCGGTAATAAGAAAAATTGCGTTCGTTTTGCGGTAAGTTCTATCACTGCTAAAAAAATGTATAGGAAAACGTCACTGTCACTGTTGACGATAAAAAAAGTGTCCTCGGTCTTCGCCGAAAGCCGAAAACATGCTCAACTTTTCGGTGGTTGCCATGGTGATCGTCATTTTGCTTACAAATTCTATTTTCGGCCAAACGCCCTCAATGATGTCTGTCACTTCTGTCAGACATCATGTTTGTCTGTGTTTGTCACTTACGTCAGAAATGTCAGTCAGTCACCTCACGTCAATCTTTATTTTGGAGGTTAAAGTATCACGAGGTTGAGTAATTAATTAACTTCTAAATAAAATCTCGTGACAAAAATTAAATGCAACTTATGTTTGGTGAAGAAAAGTGTTAAACTGCGCTAAGATGGGGCGTCACAATAACCAGCTGCCGAACAACCTTACACAACTGCAAAACTTGATCAAAAGGGATCCTGCGTCGTACAAGGAAGAATTTCATCAACAACTCGCTCATTTTGATACTACTTTGGAAATTTTCAACTTAAATCCAACGCAGTATAATAAAAAACTCGATGAACAGTCCATGTTCTTAGCCCAAGTGGCAAAATGCTACCTCAATGAAATGAAACTGTTTCCTCAAAAGATTGTGGATATACTGAAAACACATAATACAATCTTGCACAATGAGATGAGACTGGCTCTATGTAAGTGTCTCATATTACTTCGGAACAAAAATTTCATATCACCGTTTGATTTACTTGAGCTTTTTTTTCAACTGCTGAAATGCCAAGACAAATACCTAAGAGAGTTCTTGAAGACCCACATCATAACAGATATAAAGAATATTAATATGAAACACAAGGACATGAAATTTAATTCAACTCTGCAAAATTTTATATTTTCAATGCTAAAAGATACAGATGCTAGAGCTGCAAAGTTATCAATAGATATTTTGATTGATTTGTACCAAAAAAACATTTGGAATGATCACAAAACTGTGAATATTATTGCTGATATTGGTTGCTTCTCTAAGGTTACAAAAGTGATGGTTGCATCACTCAAGTTTTTCTTGGGCAAAGATGAAGAAGAAAAGGAAGAAGAGTCAGATAGTGAAAATGAGGTGGACCCTCGAGACACAATGATATCCAACAAGTTCAATAAAAAAACAAGGAAGAGAGAAAAAATGGTAGACAAAGTGAAAAAGATTGCCAAAAAGATGAAAAAGAAGAAACAAAAAGCACCATCATTCAATTTTTCTGCTTTACATCTTATAAATAACCCCCAAGGATTTGCTGAAAAATTATTCAAGCAAGTAGAAGCGTCCAATGATAGATTTGAAGTCAAGCTTATGTCTCTTGATGTGGTATCCAGATTAATTGGCTTGCATAATCTGTTTTTGTTTAATTACTATCCATTCATTGCAAGATTACTTATGCCCCACCAGAGAGAAGTTACTCGGATTTTGCAATTTGCTGCTCAAGCCTCACATGAGTTAGTGCCACCTGAAGTCATTGAACCAGTTATGAAAGCTATTGCTAATAACTTTATAACAGAGAGAAACTCAACTGATGTGATGGCAGTTGGATTGAATGCAGTCAGAGAAATTTGTAGTCGCTGTCCTCTTGCAATAGATGAAGATCTCCTTAGAGATTTGGTTCAATATAAAACTTACAAAGAAAAATCTGTTATGATGGCAGCTAGATCACTTATTCAGCTGTATAGACAGTCCATGCCAAATCTTTTACATAAAAAGGACAGAGGAAGGCCAACTGAAGCTTCAATAGAGTTGAAAACCAAGAAGTATGGTGAGATGGAAATCAAAAACTATATTCCTGGCTCAGAGGTTCTTTTGGAAAAAGAGAAGATTAAAGATACAAAGAAGAAAAATAAAGCAAAAGATGACTCTGATAGTGACTCTTGGGTAGATGTGGCATCATCTGATTCTGAAATAGATATACCTACAGATAGTGAAGCTGATGATGATGATGATGAAGATGAAGAACAGGCAAGTGAAGAATCCGAAAATGATGAGGAGGACAATAATGAGGACCAGGAAGAGAGTAAAGTAGATGACAAATCTGTGAATGTATCCAAAAATACTGAAAATCGAAAGATATTGAAAGCAAAACGCAAAGAAAAAGATCTTGATAAAGAAGCTAAAATTAATACTGCCAGGGAAATTGCAATGGAAACGATTTTCACTGATGAAGATTTCAAAAGGATTGAAGCTGCTCAAGTAAAAAAACATATCAGTGGTATCAAGAGGAATAAAAGTGCAGTAGAAGATGAAGATAATGCATCTGGAGAACTTGTGAAACTTTCAGATATTGAGAATATTCACAAAAAACGTAAACATGATAAAAATGCAAGAATGGAAACTGTGCTCAAAGGAAGAGAGGAGAGAGACAAATTTGGACACAAGGACAGAAGGAAAAATATTCACTGTTCTAAAACCAACAGAGAAAAGAGGAAGACCAAAAGTTACCAGATGGTTAAGCATAAAGTAAAAGGAAAAATAAAGAGATCCTTCAAAGATAAGCAAATAGCTTTTAGAAATTATTTGATAAAGCAGAAAAAAATGCGCTAATTATCTCCCATCATCTATATGTTGTTTAATGTATTCATTATATTAAATAATTTTATGGTTAAGTAAATGTTTTATTTTTTATGGACCTATTTCTATGACAAGCAATTAAAAATGCTTCTAAAGCGAAAGGAATTTAACTTGTTTTGTGGCTAGTCATATTTTTATTTTAGACTAATGGTACAAGAATGGTCCTTAAACATAGAAGCTCCCATAAAATGGTCAATCATCAGATTGCTATTTAATAATATTTTATTGACGGTTTCGTTGTTGGCATATCGAATCACCACGGATCACAACAGCTGCAAAATCGAATCTCATTCACATAGAACATTTTTCTACACTGACATCCAGGTGCCGACTACTCCAATCAATAATCTCGATGATCTCAAATTCTCAATGGTAAAATACAATATCTTAAACATTGAAGTTCAACTCATACGCGTTAAAAAAAAAACAACTGTCAGTGGCCAGTGGTGTCATTCAGCCACGTCATTTTTGCTTTGAATGAAAAAGTATACGCGGCGTATCGCAGAATCTGTACTGTAAAGTAATAAATCATGAATATATTCCGTTTGCTTGGTGATTTGTCTCACCTTCTAGCCATAATTATATTGCTGCTTAAAATTTGGAAAACGAGATCATGTGCAGGTAACTTGAATGACTACCACCACCTATGATGCCTTGCCGGCGTGATCTGAATGGAGGTTTGTACTGCCCAATGGTTATTTCAGTTATGTACATCATTTTTATGTTTTCAGGTATATCTGGAAAGTCACAGATACTATTCTCTATAGTATACACCACTCGGTATCTGGACTTGTTGACGACATACATTTCGGCCTATAATACTGTAATGAAGTTGGTATTTATCGTGGCGTCATATGCAACTGTTTACTTGATGTATGTGAAATTCAAAGCTACTTACGATCACAACCACGACACCTTCAGGATTGAATTTCTGTTGATTCCAGCTTTAGTGTTGTCATTGTTGATAAATCATGAGTTTACTGTACTTGAGGTTAGTACTTTATTGTGAATAATCCAGTTGGTAACTACTTTTAAATTTACATCTTTAATCTTGTATTAAATTTGCAATTTAAACATAATTAGCATTTAAGAAAGTTAATTAATTTCTAATTTAACAGGTATTATGGACATTCTCAATCTACTTGGAAGCTGTAGCCATTCTTCCCCAACTGTTTTTGGTTTCCAAGACTGGAGAGGCTGAAAGCATCACATCTCATTATCTATTTGCCCTTGGCTCATACAGAGCTCTCTACCTCTTGAATTGGGTCAGTATAGTTACCACAGATTTGGAATTGTTACAATAATTAATATTCATTAAAATAACATATCAAGTAGTGACATAGTAAGATTGTTGTTGTGCAAGTTGTTATCATTTGATCATTTCTTATCTCTGTCTTCGGACTCGTAATGAATATGCACAAAAATTGTTATAGCGTTGAAAATATTTTGTTCTAAGGTTCAATGGAATTTGTTTCTTGTTTTTAGGTGTACCGTTATGTTGTGGAAAGTCATTACGAAGTCATCGCAATTGTGGCTGGTGTGGTGCAGACGGTCCTTTACTGTGACTTCTTCTATTTGTACATTACAAAAGGTAAATATGGTGTTTATATTGCTTTTTATAACATTTATCTGGAGATGAATCAAATAATTTGATTGAACTAATTTCTCTGA
Source organism: Ostrinia nubilalis (assembly GCF_963855985.1). NCBI lineage: Eukaryota > Metazoa > Arthropoda > Insecta > Lepidoptera > Crambidae > Ostrinia > Ostrinia nubilalis. The sequence goes on along the minus strand of NC_087096.1, from coordinate 7,644,353 downwards.
AAAGCTTTGACTCAAAAAAAGTCAATTAGTTTCAATAAAGCTTTGAAAATTCTTTCTTTAATTAAATATTCAATAACTTTAATTAATTAATTTTAGGCTAGCTGAAATGAATTATTTGTTTTTTCAAAGGAGTGTATCATTTTGTAGATTAGATAAGTATCTAATCAGATTGCTTGTCTTGTCTTTAAACTGTCTAATGTAATTTGTCTTTCTGTTTCAGTCCTGAAAGGCAAGAAATTGCAGTTGCCAGCTTAAGCATCTTGTAACACTGTTATGATAGTAAAAATTAAATCTGACTATGAATGTCTGTGAAGATGTTTTGTATAAGCCAATAATTTACCTAAGAGCTAGTTGTACAACCATAGTATGTACCAGTATGTATGTACAGTCGTTGATTACTGAAGGCAATTATGTGTGATGAATTTCAAACAGAACTAAGTACTAATTTAATTTAAACCATTTTAACTAAAATGATTCTTGTGCACTTCCATTATATTATAATAATACTACATGGCTGTAAATTAAGCCATCATTTTCTTTAAATGATGGTATGGTTAAAATAATAAGATTACAGTAAAATAGCTATTAATATTAACAAGCAATATAAAAAGCAACATGTTTCGAATAGAATTAACAGAATAGAATATTTTTCCAGACATTTATTACTAAATTAATTAATATTAGCAACATCTGATAGGCATAATTGAAACCAAACAGTAGTGTATTCTTAATTTTCATGAGGATGTGTGTGTGATTAATCAAAATGTCACGAGGCATATTGTTGTCACACAATGTATGGGATGATTACTATTCTGTATTAAAATCCCTTCCATACATTGTAACAATAAATATTATATTCCTTTGTATGCTTCCTAAGATTATATATTTTTTCATTGTTAAAATTTTAAATTCTTATCCTTATTTAAATTGGCAGCTCAAAGTATTCAAAAGTTGCATTTTGTATTGGCGTATGTACTTGGTCAATACGTAGTTAAATTAAGTTACTGCTGCCAATTTGTATAATAATAATAATCCCATTATTAAGTTTATTTAACCTTTCCCATTTAAATATATCTGGAGAATGAACTTTCTATAGTAAAATTATTTGTAAAACCGTAATAAGTCTGTAATCAAGACAAATTAATGTTTGACTAATAATTAATATTAACAGCATGAAATTACAATTTATTGAAAATTTAAAGGTAGATCAAACAACAAACCTTAATTTTTTACATTTAGTATTAAGGATTTACTGTAAAATCTTGCAATAAGAATTCCTGAATAAATAAAATTGAAAGTGCAAGTGTTGTTTTTAATCAATCTTTATTTTCCACATACTAAAACTATTCTTTATCATTTGCGACATAACAACATTGCATAGGAGTCAAAATCGGCAACATGTACTTCTTCCTGGAAAGAAAAATGTTTAGTAAGATGGTGAAGGACTATCTAACACAATAATTGCCGCTCTGACAACATTAAACTAAAAAGTATGTATGTATTATAATGGAATGTACTTATACAAGAAATATTTTTTGTTTATTTTCGATTTACGAAAACATTTTAGAAAATAAAAAAAGTACATGGCATTCAATGTTTTATAATGGTACGCAAGAGTTTTTTTGCGAGTACGACCGAGTCGCCGACTCGCCCATGGCTGGCTTTATTAGGAATAGGGGTACCAAAGAGGGTCACCATCACCACCCCATAACATTTTTTACACAGCGCCATCTACCGATATCGACATCGGGCGATATGGCACGCTTTATTATTAATTGGTTGGGTGATGTGTAATTACTTATTTATGTTATTACCGTTAACATCGTACTGCTATTTAACAAATTAAATATTCCATTTGTTAAAGTATTATCACATAGTATGGCAGTGTAGGTCACACCTAACTGCAGGTTTTCTTTTATCTGTAACAAATAACATCAATGAATGGTTTGTCATTCGTTTTTATGTTTATACAGATGTTTTACAGTCTTAGGTATTACACATAAATTTTAATTGTAGTTCTTTAATTGTTTGTAGAGTGGTATAGCCTCGTAAGTCCTGTGTTTTTTCAACAGCAGTATTCATATCTGCCGGATGTACTATACCAAGTACAAACTAAGAAATGTGCTTCAGACCGAGATAAAGTATTAACGGTTTTACATAGTTTTTTAAGTGTTACCTTATGTTTTGTATTTTTTACTGTAAGTTTAGCATCTTTAGCACCTGTTTTAAAAGAAAAATATTGAAAATAGTTTGTACTCCTGTAAGTACATTAGGCTTTTTATACAGTGTAAAAAAATAATCTAATTAAGATAAAGGTTTTATTTAAATATTTAAAATAAATCATATTTTTCTTCTAAACGTCACTTAAGTAAGCAATAATTATAAAATTCAGTCTTTAAGACAAAATTATTTGGCCTTAGCGTTTTATATGGAGAATTTCACCAAAATTAATTTTTCCATACTAATTTTTTGTGATTTTTTAAAAAACCATAAATTTAAATTTTATGAAATTTTGTAGATAGATTGAAACAACATTAAGCTATAAAAACATTAAGACATTTTTTAAAAATTGGTATCTTGTATAAAAATATATTTATTTTTGTTTAATGAAAACTAGAGATGAAACGGATAGTTGTTTGGCCGGATACCGGATACCGGATATCCGGCGAGCTGCTAGGCCGGATAGCCGGATATCCGGCGGCCGGATAGTTGGCCCTTTGACGAGTTTAGCGCCGTACAGTGCCCCGATTGCGCTAAAAATTTTACGACTTTAAAGATTTAACGACGAACGAACTTCAGCTGTTTTGACAAATCCATATCGAGATGTTGTTTTGACAGCTAGTTGAAACGAAGCATATTCGTAAACAGAGAGTAGCTGCGCCTTCGAGTGAAGTTAGAAAATTCTTCAAAACGTTCAAAACAAAGTAAACGTCATTATTTTCTGTCGAAAGTAGTGCAACCACACATAACCTTCGAAATCGACCTTCGATTCTAGCTAAATATCTAATGTGATAATTTTGTATCTGTTTTGCGCATAAACTTTACCCTGATACCGAATTTGCACCTCAGCTGGAATGAAAAACGAAGCGCAACTGGAGAAGAACCGCCAATGAATTGGAGACGTTAAAAATTAGCGCAATCGGGGCCCTGGTGCTTCGAACGCGATCAGTGGGTCTAGTAGATTAAAGAAGTCACACTTTTCGAAAATCGAATCCGTCCGAATAGAATGTCAGATTTTGCCACTTGTCTAGGGGGCAGATCAATTTTATTCATAATATAATATTTTATGAATAGCGAAAGTTAAATTAGTTTACTTGCTGCGTAATCTGACTGAACTGCATCATGTCATCAGACCATCAGTGAAAAAAAGATCGCCTATTTTATTTGGCAATATTTCGACATTAACAGATATTTACTATTTATGTATTCGTCATTAGAGTGAACAGCCCAGAAAAAGAAATTAGTTTTTCGAAAGGTCTTAATATGGCTTTATTGAAACTTTTTGGACTTTTTAATAAAAGCCGTCATTATTATAAGTCATTTTATTGATATTTTTACCTCAAAGATTAATGTATTTCATTTTATTATAGGAAATTGTCGTAGTTTTTTACTATCCGGTATCCGGCCGGATAGTGAGTTACTATCCGGTATCCGGCCGGATAGTAAATTTAGGCCGGATATCCGGCCTACCGGATAGTTACCGGATATCCGTTTCATCTCTAATGAAAACGGACGACAATTAGGACGAGCTGTCTTTGAAGATTAAATTCTAATTTAAAAAATAAAATTAAGTTTAACATTTTATACGCAAAAGTAAGCCCTTGAAGTCAAATTTCAAATAAAAAAAAGAATGATGGACATACTATACTATGAAAGAAATTACATAGTAATGAACATTGAAGAAAAAAAAAACGCTAATTTCATACCTAATACAACTTTCATACAATTATTTGTGTAACCAACGCCTAACGTACTATATCAAGTACAAATTAATTTGACCGTTCATGAACCTCCTAAAATACTAAGTTTCTTTTTAAATTTTGTTTAATTTATAGAAACTATAATTTATATTTACTGATACATTTAAAAAACAAGACAAAAAACAAAAGATTACTTTGATATAAACAGATAAACTATCCTCGTGCCGGCCGGCAATCCGACCGCGTGACCATTTTGCGAAAAAAATACACTGAAACTGACAGTTGACGTTACCTGTCTACCGTGGCGGAATTGACCATAGAGTATTGAATGATATGTATGGTAAGTATGGTCGTATCATTTTTGCCATTGTAAAAAAACTACCCGGTAAATGGGGAAAGAAAAATTTGTACTTGGGTAAGTACATTAGGCAGTTACTCTTGCTATGTAGTTTAAATGTCAGGTCTAAACTACTATGCTTAGTTTGTACTTGTACAAGTACGCGGGGACTTACGAGGATAGTTATTCAATAATATTTATAAATTTTAACCTGTTCTTCCAATGCAAGTGTTAAATCAGGAAGATAAGATGATATATCTTTTGATTTTAGTCTTTGGCGCATTAGATTAACCAGTCCATTCATGTTTGTTAAGTCAGTTTTTTCTGAAACAGAAAGTAGGTTAGGTATATTAATATGAGGGTGCAGGTACAGACAGTTTACATGAAAAATGTTTACATTTAAAATGCCTTATTATGGGCTTTTACAGTTTTTTTTTCATTTAATGAAACATTTCTGTTCACTATATTATTTCAACTATTCAGCTAGCTCAGAAGTTTTTTTTATACAGGTTGTTTAAGAACTATCATATTGCTTACATAACACATTTCAAGGACATCCCTTTATTTGTACACCCTATATTTTATTGAATACATACCTTTAGTGTTCAGTGCAAATGATATTTTGTATGGAGTCATGTTTCTGTGCAATTTGAGGTATTCACTATCTCTCTTGTTCATCATGCCATCTAACAATAATATAAACATGGCTCTTTCTAATGACATAGAACATTTCAAATGGGAATAGTCCTCCTGAAAAGAAAGATGTCAGGTAGTTTGTTTGAAAATGTTAGACAAAATAAGGTTTCAGGAGGAAAAAATGACTTCATAAAAAAATTACTGACTGTTCCCCTAGAAGTCATTGATACAGTCTCTACTGTATGATGTCCCCAAGGAAATTGTGCTACAATATTAGATTCTGCTGTTTCTTTTTCGTATTTAAATTCATTAACAGCAAATAAACTGGGTGTAGTTGTGACCTGTAATTCAAATTATTTGCATAAGGCCTGATTTTTCAATCGTCGGATAACTTTTAACTGAAGAATAAGTTTGGCATATTGACAGTTTCAGTATAGGAAATATGTCAAAATGACAAGTTTATTCTTCAGTTAAAAGATATCTGACGATTGAAAAATCAGCCCTTAGATTAACAAAATTAAAAATTACAAGTTTTTATTTCATGTGATATAAAATTGTACTTAAATTATGTAACTTACAGAACTCCACCAATATTTTCTATGTCTTTGCCATTGAATAAAATACTGCATGCTTGTGTGATGAGGCACAATCATATTTAATTGAAGTAGTGATGTGTTCTTTGGTGCACAATCTTCAATATCATGGTGTAACACTGCGGACTCATCATATTTAATAACATGATTTTCAAGAAACCCAAATGGCTGGTCTTGAATGTGATCTTCAGCATATTTCTTAGTGATGAAAACTGGCATATGTTTATTAGTTTTAGTACACACAGATTGCAGCCAACTTATGTAAATGTTTTGAAGAAAAAGCAAACTACTTTTGCTTAAATTATATATAATGGTTGTGTTAGTTGATTTATTTATTGTAAAGAATTTTCTTAAATTCAAAACTTTTTCTAACTCAGTTTTCATTTTTGCCAGAAACTTTTGGTTCTATCTCTTCTTTTTCCAATTCGTGCCAGGGTATGTTTCCTGGGGGAGCCACAAAATAGTCATCTTCTTTTAGCGATGCATTCTTGAGAATGTCTTTTTGACAATTTCCTTGAGTAACAAGATCTGGTCGGAGGTACAAATTCCTGGAAAGTTACCATAATTAAATATAAGACATAATTAAAATAATCTAAAAATGTATACATTATAACTTACTCTTTTTCTAGTACAGAATATAGAGGTTGGACATGATCAGTATTGATATGAAGGATTTTATTGGCAAAAGCTATTGAGTCTTCCAAAACTTTAACACCTTCAACTGTATCACACTTTACTAAAGAAAGCCTCTCTAGCAAAGATATAGTTTGTTTATCTACAACAACTTTTTGATCTTGATTAACCTCATAAGTTTTTTCAGGACTTGCAGGTATTTTTGAGTTGGAGTTCCGCACTATTCTTATTACAATGCTATTTACTCTGAAACGGTAGCTATTTATCATATTTAAACGTGTAACAGACGATAGATAGATTACAAATTGAAATTAGCAAGAACGAAAAACTCCGATCTGAGGAAAAGCTATGTTTTTTACCTTTTTTGTTTTTTTACTACTGTACTGTCAACTGTCACTGTCAAACTACTGAGCAAATTCTGTCAAAATTTATTGACGTATCATATACTTTTATGCATTTTACGGCTATAGACCAAAGCCATATGGCGTTACCGGTAACCGCTGTGGGTAACCGGCAGATTACATAAGAATTTCTTCTCTTAATGTGCAGTCGACAGCACATCAGACTACTTATGTGGCAAATTAGCCTGCGTTAAAAGGAGATAAGACGCCACTTGTGGTTAGCTTGCTGTGCACCTGTACATGATAGATTATTTATTATTATTTTTATTTAGAAAACCCATAGCATTCTTCTTCTTAAAAACAGCTTTCCAGCCCATGAATTTTATGCCATGCTAAAAAAGAAATAACACCATTCAATGAATGTCCAAAGCCGGAAACATTATAAAAAATATAAACGTCACTCACCAACTATCAACTAAAAAAAAAAAAGAAAATAACCTCTCGTCTTGGTCTGAAAATTGATAAATATTTTAAAAATCTCATTTTTTTGTATTTATATTGCGTGCGTTGGTAAGTTATCCTGTTGTAATCAATAAATAAATAAGTCTTTTTAATGCCTGTCTAGGTCTTAAATTTATAGATGTCCATTCCCGGACATTACTTGCGTTGGGATATATTTTTTCTTTACCTTCTACATTACTATACAGGGTGTTTCTTGTAAGGTGTCAAGCCGAAGGCAGGTGATAGGTGAGGACTAGACCTATCGATTTCACCCCTATGTATGTTCTACGATTTTTCGTAGTTTAGAAGTTATCGTTAATTTTGTGATTTTTTCAAATTTCATGACCTAGTGGCTTAATTTTTTTTTTATCTTTTTTTTGGGTTGACTTTTCTCAGATTTCTTTTTTTTTTACAGATTCCCTATTAGTTGCAGATATTTGAAAAAAATAATCACCTTCCTATCTTTGATGCAAGATACAAAATTTTTGCTAGCAACATAAAAAATATGCTTTTAGCAGAACATTCTAAAATTTTCAACTGAAATGTATGAGAAAAAAAAAGAATTTCCATAGGTCCAAAATAATTTTAAAAACTGCGCAGTTTTCTAAACTTTCATAATAACACAAAAAAACATGTACTTAATAGGCCATTATTTTCTGTAATCGCTCTACTAAAGTAGTAAGTCGGAGATTCTGTTGCATGTTTTTGACTTTCTTAGGACTAACTAATGTTTGCAATCCACTAAGTGTATGTTACGTAGAACACGTTTAGAGACAATAACTGAACAGAACATTTTTTATCCACAACGAGGAAGCTCTTGCCCTTCATCTGACCTGATGGAAAGTTGGAAACTGCTGGATGATCAGCGAGCTTCACCCGGAATCCTAAACCACAGAGGAATTGGCTGTCCTAAATAGGTAGTCTTACCACTAGACCACAGTGGTGATTGTTACTTTACGATTAAATTTGATATACCTACCTGTTAGTGTGTGTGTGTGTGTGTGTGTGTGTGTGTGTGTGTGTGTGTGTGTGTGTGTGTGTGTGTGTGTGTCTGTGTGTGTGTGTGTGTGTGTGTGTGTGTGTGTGTGTGTGTGTGTGTGTGTGTGTGTGTGTGTGTGTGTGTGTGTGTGTGTGTGTGTGTGTGTGTGTGTGTGTGTGTGTGTGTGTGTGTGTGTGTGTGAGAGAGAGAGAGAGAGAGAGAGCAAAAAAGGGTGTAATGATTTAATTTAAAGTAAATGTTCAAAATGTCCGTCGCTAACCTGAATGCACATTCGACAACGACGCAAAACAATTATTCGTAAATTTACAAAAGCTTCTTGCATTCTAATGTGGTAAATCATCAAAATTTTCATATTCCCTTTTGTATATGTTACGGTCAAAGTGATAAATGTGAAAATTATGAATAATCGCCGGTTATTATGAATAATTACCGCATGATTTGGTAAATGTGATTAATATGAGGTCATTTATGTGTGTATAAAACTAAATAGGCGGCTTAGGGGTGGCCCAAGGGCCACCCCCGCCGCACCTTAACCTATTTTTTACTTTAAATCAAAACATTATGTTATAGGCATCATGGAAAAGTAATATTATGCAAGAAACATTCCAAACTCATTATGCCAAATTATATTAATATACGATATCAAAACGTTCAAAAGTTTGGCTGTACACGAGCACGTACACAAGATGTTGTTCTCTTTTATGAAATTTGTTAGTACTAAGGTTGAATTATTAAATAATCACTGTTAAATGTGATTAATTTATCACTTTAACCGCGACTGTCGGTAATTATTCATAATAACCGGTTATTATTAATAATTTTCAATTTATCACATTAACCGTAACATATACAACATGAAGAGCAAGAGCTTCCACGTTGTGGATAAAAAAAAATCTTTTCAGTTACTGTCTCTAAATGTGTTCTACATAACGTAAACTTAGGGGATTGCAAATATTACTTAGTCCTAAGAAAGTCAAAAACATGTAACGGAATCTCCGACTTACCACTTTAGTGGAGTGATTACAGAAAATAATGGCCTATTAAGTACATGTTTTTTTGTGTTATTATGAAAGTTTAGAAAACTGCGCAGTTTTTAAAATTATTTTGGACCTATGGAAATTCTTTTTTTTTCTTATACATTTCAGTTGAAAATTTTAGAATGTTCTGCTAAAAGCATATTTTTTATGTTGCTAGCAAAAATTTTGTATCTTGCATCAAAGATAGGAAGGTGATTATTTTTTTCAAATATCTGCAACTAATAGGGAATCTGTCAAAAAAAAGAAATCTGAGAAAAGTCAACCCAAAAAAAAGATTAAAAAAAATTAAGCCACTAGGTCCTGAAATTTGAAAAAATCACAAAATTAACGATAACTTCTAAACTACGAAAAATCGTAGAACATACATGGGGGTGAAATCGATAGGTCTAGTCCTCACCTATCACCTGCCTTCGGCTTGACACCTTACAAGAAACACCCTGTATAACTAGGTATTCGTGAAAGAACTTTCACTTTCGGATTGAAAATTAGATTTATTACGCCATATAAATATTCTTTATAAAATTTAGCACTGCTATCCAAGACACTAATACATAAAACTGCATTGTTATTATTTTTCAGGAATCATGAAGAAGTATGCACGCAGTCAACTTTATGATAAACTGCACCGAGGAGGTGTTCTGGTTTGCATCGGTCTCACTATTTATGGAGGAATCTTGTTAGGCGATCACTTCTATAAATACTATAAATATGTGAAACCACAAATTGAAGCCAGCAAGGCGGCCGCAGAGAGAGAACTGCTTGCGGAAGGTTCTTCAGACAAATATTTGTTAAAAGATTGATGTTATTACTTAATTAAGACCTAATTTTATTTATTGTTATTGTACATAGTTGATAATAAATTAAATGAAAAAGTAGGAAATCAAACTATGATTATTTTATTCTTTTGTGCTAGGTTCTTGAGAACCATGCTGGGTATTTTCTGGTAAGTCAATCAAGTTAATTTTGGCCATATGTAGGTACATTCATAGCTGCGATTCATAGGAATGAAATAAATAGTTTTTTTTTTACTCCAAAAAGCAAAACTATGATCTCTATCAAAGATGTGTTTTATTTAAAATAGGAAATGCCACCACCCAATAAAACTAAACATTTTTAATTTAAAATAACTGAATAATGATGTAGGTATTGTAGTAAAATGGCACATTTAGCCCCTAATGGCTTATCAGCCAAGTAGATGACCCATAATGATCTGAGCCCATAACCTAGGCCTAACTCCTAACTAGACCAAAACTAGCAAGTGATATAAAGGTTACATAAAATAGAAAATAGATGGCGTTGTAAAAAATACTGATTCAGTTACCACACATACCAAAACGCTGTAAAGGTTTATCCACATCCTTATTATACAGGGTGGAAACGATAAGTGATCTCACTCGATTATTTCTAAACTATACAAGATATCTAAAAACTGGTTACTGATCCTGATAGTCCTTCACGAGCTCTATCCAACGGTACCAATAATAGGTTACAAAATGAACTGGATCTATCAAAAAATTCAATGTTTCCAGCTTCCATACATTTAGTAAAACCACATAATATTAAAAACTATACAAGATATCCAAAAACTGGTTACTGATCCTGAAAGTGCTTCACGAGGTCTATCCAACGGTACCAATAATAAGTTACAAAATAAACTGGAACTATCCGAAAATTTAAAGTTTCCAGCTGCCATACATTTAGTACTGCCACAGTCATGGCACTCATGTCTTGATAATGTTATAGCAAGTAAAGCCTAAAACCAATGTTTTCCATGAATAATTTTAAATAAGAATGCAATTTACGAGTTCATTTTAAGTGTTTATTATTTAATTAAAAAAATTAACACTTCTAATATTGTGTGGCTGGCATACATTTAGTATGGAGGCTGAAAACATTGAATTTTCGGATAGATCCAGTTAATTATGTAACATATTACTGACACCGTTTGAAAGAGCTCGTGAAGCACTTTCAGGATCAGTAACCAGTTTTTCGATATCTTGTATAGTTTAGAAATAATCGAGTGAGATCACTTATCGTTTCCACCCTGTATACCTACCTATGTATTGCGGCGTTTGTATGAATCTTACCCGGCCAACATTTTAAAGAGTGCAGGCTAAAATGTATACAAATGTTTTGTTGCGTAGGTACTTATCATCCATTATAATGCTAAAAATCTGATAAAAGCGTGGCATACAATGACAATCATTTCATGAATTGCTACTTTTTATCCTGATTGATAAGAAATATAAACTTAGTGATGTGATTGGTTAATAATATTTGCATGCGATGATAAAATACGATACAAATTAATAATTATACACGGGAAGTAGGCACCACAGCACAGTTCAGTGTGATTCGCACGAGACATGGCGTCAAAACTAGCTCCCCTAGTGAAATTTAACAATGGACTTACGTGCCCTATATTGGGACTCGGCACTTGGCAGGTTAGTCTTGTTTTTGATAGGTACAAGATTAAAAATTAGAAAACCACACTGTATTGGCCAAGTAGGTAGGTACTTAACCGATTTAATTTTTTTAAATACTTAAAACTACTTACCTATTTTTCTTTGTTATTATTTCACAGAGGTCCTATCGTAATATAACAACATCATTAATAAAAGCGAAACTACACATAATGGCCAAAATAATAAAACAGCTTATTGTATGAGTTTATAAACACTTAGGTAGCTAGGTAAGTATATTTTTAAGCCACACTAAGTGGCGGGCTGCTTTTTATTCCGGGAATATTATAGTACCCGAGGGATGCGCGATTATCTTTTTCTGTGACGAACCAAAACAACAAGTGGAGCTGCGGGTAAACTTTATTTTTAACCTAGTTTAGTATTTTTTTTAATATCAAATAAAAGCTTTTTATGATTTTTTAATCTTAGGTTTCAATAGTTTTTCATGGTTTTTTTTATATTTATGATCTCTCCATTACCTACTTACTCGTATAAGGACGCTTACTTAGCAGTCTCGGTTATAAGGGACCTAACTTTGTATGTAGCTTACCTACTTACTTTAGTTCCGTCCTTTAAGTGCCAGCTACTATCACGTGTAGTATTAAGTATTGAGGCGGCAACTACATTGTCAAGCAAAACATGCAATACGTACTTACAATAACTGTAAGTAACTGACTGACTCAGCAGCCGGCCGGTTAAGCCAGTTTTGTAGTCCCCTCCTCGCGTCTCCCCTCCCTTACATTGCATGCCAGTCAACTTACGCAAGCGCAGTTCAGGCATGCAATCTGGCAAGAGGGGCGGGGGCTTGATACTGCATGCCAAGGAATGTGTGAACGCACGCGATAGCTCCGGGCATGCTAGTAGCTGGCTCACTGCCGTCGTTTGCGAACGTGTGTTGTGATTAAACAAAACCTAATTAGTAATCATGCCACGATGGGGAGACGAAAAGACTATCAAGTTCATACGATTATACAAAGATCACGAATGTCTTTGGAATTCGGGCAACCCAGCGCTTTATAAAAACAAACAAGCACGTGACAATGCCTACATGCAAATTATAGATGAAATGAATGAGTTTGACATGACCATCCAGGATGTGAAGAACAAAATAAAAGGTTTGCGAAGTACCTACCACCAAGAACTGAATAAAATTAAGAATTCCAAAAGTTCTGGAGCCGTGGAAAGTGATGTTTATAAACCTAGTTTGAAGTGGTTTGGAGAAATTGATTTTTTAAAAGATACTTTTCAAAAGACAATATGTTTCGAGGTAAGTAACAAAAGTAACCTACTTACTTAAATTATTTAACGTTACATTAATCCCTGTTACTATTTAGATATGTACGCTACCGATAGCACAGATTTATTATTAACCTAACAGCTCCAATTTAGTTCGAAAGTTAATTTCTGTGTTCCTTTTATTGCTTTGTGTAAATTATTAACACCTGTATTTTATTTGTACGACAGATACAACAGGCTTCTCCTCAAACAAGTATCGAAACACTCAAGCGAGAGCGGCCTTCTTCTGAAAGTTCTGAAGCACTGGAACAACCTCAGAAGTCTCCTCGTATAAGTGAAGCACTCGAACCACAATCACATTCCAGTCAAAAACATTCAAATAAGCGATACCGAATGGTTGCAAGAAAAAGAATTCAGAATAGAACAAAATGTGCAGAACCTCACAATGAAATTATTAATTCATTGCAAAGACTGGAAAAAAATATCACAACGGTAGACTATAAAGACGAGTTTTATTATTTTGGTCAAAGTGTGGCAGCACAGTTAAGATCGTTGCCATTAAGTAATGCAATGGAAATGGAATCGAAAATTCAAATGTTGTTGTCCACGGAGAGATGTCAGTTACTACAAAATGATTTATCCTAGGAAGAGCATTCAGAGCAATGAACTTTCAATTTGGTTAATTTTAGGCTCTTCCAAAAGTTCCAACTCTACATAATGCACGTTCTTCTTTCATTTATCTCAACCTAATTAGTAGTGCAGTCAATTTTTTGATGATGTGTTCTTTGAGTTTTAATGTAGGTACTCTACTCAAGTCTTGAATAAAAATCATAATAATACCTACATAAGAAAACTGTTTTTCTTTCATATGTAAAAGAAAACTGAACCGCTTTATAAATATCGCAAGTAGGTAGCAGTAGTGAAGTGAGCACAGCTACTTAGTAAAATATGTACCTATAATATTTACTGAACCTGTTGCACTACGCACTACGGACCTGAACACGACTGTACGGATGTGATGCTAATGTGCGATTGAGGATGCTGTGCTAACCCTTGATAATTTGAGAACCGGCCGTAAATTATTATTATGCCCGGTTCTGCAATACCAAACCGATTTCAGACGTGATAACTCATCAGATGTTTTTTATCTTGATATCTGGGAGTCAATATCTCAATACCTATCGTTATTTTACTAGCAGACATACACCTGTTTATAATTACCTAACCTTGAAAATATTTTAATGATAAAAGTGTAGCTTTACTCCGTCTGAAGATACGATGAAGACAATGATATCGCAAAAATCGAGTACTTTTTTCTTATTATAATTTATTTATGTGTGAAAAAGATTTTTGGTTAATTAAATCTCTATTTATTTTGTGAGTTAGCAAATAATAATGGATATTGTAACAATAACTTTATGGATAAAATATAGATATTGTTAATAATTAACTATGGATATTGTCATGTAAAGTCAATTTTGGCTGGTCATCCAGGCGGAGTCTGGCGACGACGTGTACCGCGCGATATGCGAAGCGATCGACATGGGTTATCGGCACATCGATGGTGCGTACTTTTACGATAACGAAAAGGAGGTCGGACAGGCGATCAGGGATAAGATTCAACAGGGAGTAGTAAAAAGGTATGTAATTTCCTACCGGTAGCTAAATCGCCTTTAATTTTAACCGTTTAACACGCAAGGTTGTGAAAGATAACTTTAAGTCAGGAACCCGTAAAATAAAAATAATTATAGAGGTAATACAATCCAATAGATGATGAGGTAACTGGCATCAGATTCTCAGAAATAATCTCAAGACGAAAGTTCAAGCCTCTTAACATTTTCAATGTCTAGCGAACCGCACCAGCTTCGCACGAGTGCTAATTACTTAAAAACATAAATCAAAATTAAGTATGTTTTATCTTTAGACATAGAAAGGCACTTTATTCAAGAACAATAACAGTTAGAAGAACCTTAATATCTAACAACATTAAGTAGTTTACTTTAGGTGTTATTACTTCAGTCAATGCGGTGTTTTTAGATTTTATTGTTATTCGGTAACTATACCGACGACCGTAACCGAGCAGTCGAGATCCACTAAATATTTGTTTCATTCTTTACTTACAGGGAAGACCTTTTTGTAACTTCGAAGTTATGGAATACATATCACAGGCCGGATTTGGTAGAAAAGATGGCAAAGGTTTCTTTGTCCCTGCTCGGATTGGAATATCTGGACTTATACCTTATACATTGGCCTATGGCTTACAAGGTGAGTTCTCGATAAACCCGCACGTATTGGAAAAAAAAATAAAGCCTGTGTCTGATAGGTGTGTAAATAGTTTATTCGTTACTTTTAGGAAGGCGATAACCTTATACCTTTAGATGCTAATGGAAAATGCTACTATTCTGACGTCGATTACGTTGACACGTGGAAAGCAATGGAAAATTTAGTTGAAAAGGGTCTGGTCAAAAGCATCGGTCTCAGCAATTTCAATTCGAAACAAATTGACAGAGTGTTGGGAATTGCTAAAATCAAGCCGGTGACCAATCAAGTAAGTATTATGTGTGAAAATTGAGGTTGCTGCTTGCTTTAGTAATTTTAGTGTGTGTGTTTTTATGTAGATGCAGAGAAATATCATGTAATAGGTACCTATCATTGATGCTCTAGGAAGGTGAGCTACTTGATTTTTACCAATACATGGTAGATCAGTGATGGTTTGACCAGTGTTTGTAGAGAAAGATTTCTGCATCCTAATAACGTCTGATGTAGAGACAATTGACGATCTTTTTCTCTAACTCTATGTTTAGGTGGAGTCTCACCCGTACCTGCCACAAACAAAGTTGTTCGAGTTCTGCAAGGCGCGTGGCATCACCATCACGGCATACAGCCCGCTCGGAAGCCCTGCTCGTCCATGGGCTAAACCAGAAGATCCGAGCCTGTTAGACGATCCCAAAATAAAGGCAGTGGCCAATAAGTACAAGAAGACTACAGCGCAAGTTTTAATTAGGTAAGCAACTTTGACCACTATTTTAAGGCAGGCAGTGGATTAAATTGGCTCCGTGCACGATTACAGCGCCAACTAGCGTCCACAACTTTGTGGGTTCTGTCACATTGACATTTAGGTCGTATATTTGTGAAAAAATATCGAAATGAAAAAATAACAAATATTTTCAACTAATAAATTGTTGTGATACCACGATTTGGGTGGAAAAAAGGTTTTGAAATCATTTTGGTCATTCAAATCAAATGAGGTAAGTCCAAAAAGTGTGTTTAATTTTGATTGTTTCAGGGTTTGTTTACTTCATTTATAGTTGTAGTTTTACAGTAAAACAAAAAGAAAAAGCTACTTTAACGGTTTCATTATATAACAGTAAATATATTTAAATGTTTCTGTATCGCTAGTAATAAATTAAATATCGTTTTCAGATCGAAATGAGTATCGTTTTGAAGACCGGGTTTGTGAGAGTTACAATATCAAATTCCAACCACAAACCGTATTTAAAGGAAAGTTGTTGGTATTGGCTGGACAAGTCCGAGATGTAGAAGAATTAAGAACAAAACAAGGGCAGAGTTCAATAATTCACGCTCTCATCATAAGGCAAACATCTGTGCACAACAACTACTGTGACTCATTTTTGTACTACCACGTTGTATAGTTTAGTTATTTCCAAATTGTAAACGGCTATTAAAACAGCCCTATCGAAATACAGTCCACTCTTTTATTTAAGTTCCCAGTAGGACCCTTTTCATGCGATTAATTAATGATATTAAAATGTATTATGTAGAATCGCTTTGCCATTGACAGATACATCTGATGACAGAGCTTACATTATTTCTACTTTTGACCACCATGAGCGCTGCGATAGATTATGTCCCCCCCACCTAGTACTTCGCACCCAGCGAATACGATTACAAAGAGTTCTTCTTATTAATAGTATTATTGATATAGTAAGTATTCCAAGATAACGTTATGATGACGGGTAATAAGTACTTCGATGGCTTAAGTATATTGATAAACTTATAATTTTATGTACAATAATGCTTGGATGACCGATGACTTAACATTTGTGAAGTCATTCTACCATTCAAATTCAAGGCAACAAATGCCTTGTATATAATATTATCTTATCTTGAAAAATAATAAAAGTAGTACTACATAGTAATTCGGGTAATGCATGGATTAAATGGTTTAAAAATTATGTAAAATCATCATTTCCGTCTGTATGTACCTACTCATTCTTTAACAATAGCTTCTTACCTTATTTTCCGATCGATTACGAATTCGTTATAGTTATAGATACTTTTGACAAACCCTTATTTGCGAAAGTGTATTCAAATTCAGATTATTTTATTGCACGTCACATTGCCATGTATTTTTTTAATGCTAAAAAGTTTGATGTTATTTATACCTCCAGATACCACATCGACCGCGGAATGATCGTGATCCCAAAGTCTTCAAACCCAAAACGTATGTTGGAGAACTTCAGTATATGGGATTTCACGTTGACAAAAGAGGATATTGCTGATATTTCTACTTTGGAGTGCAACGGTCGCTTCGTATTGCAACATGAGTAAGTTCAGAATTATAACCCAAATTCTTACCACGATAAAGAGTTAAGAACATTACAATCTACTTTTCTGGGTAAAAGTTACTCAGATTTATGTCACTTTAAATAATAAATTAATGTAGCAAGTCCTAAATTAATATTCATAAAAATATAAAAAGCTAATGGAACAGAACTAAATCTGGATTAAACTGATTAATTTGCTCGATAAAATGTGTTTTAATTTTTAATCCATTTAGCCACTGAACAATGGCATATCGTATATCGTAAAGTCGTATTTTGGCAAAGTCTGCGACATTTGGCACAGTCTATTGATCTGGCGGTATATTTAATCGCCTTATTTCAGGTCAAAGTTAATAAATGTCACCTATAAAAGATAAAGCTCGGTCTTGGAATCGAATCCAAGCCAATTTCAAAGTTACAAGGGAGAAATTACTGACGCGTTCGTATATTGTAACATTACGCGGTGTTTTTTTCTTTTAGCTCTATACTTAGAGACTAAAATGCAAATGCTTTAAAATAATTTGAATGTTTTTTTTTTCTTTACAGGGGTCTAGATCATAAGGATCATCCCTTTGGCGTTCATGCCAAGGACTTGGAGTTTTAAACAATTATTATTTATTTAAAATAAACATAAAGTATATTAATTATTAATTTATTGTGATTTTGTCTTTAATCTTCTTAATACAAGAACTTCCCAAAAATCTTATCCCAAAAAAGTGCAAATAAAAAGCAATTCCGCTCAACACAATCGTTACAGTTGAATACCAATGCGCGTTTCGGTCAAACAGAAAAAGCTATTATGTTTCAAGGCCTAGAGTCGAGTCTGTTAATGAATGACGGCTCACGACACTCAATGAACAGGCTAGCGAATCTTAATGTATGGGAAAATTCGACCGGAGTGCTGTGACCGTTTTACAGACCTTTCATCGAACGTCATTGCCAGGCATTCGTAGGAACTATTATGGGAGTTAATGGATGACCGATAAAGCTATTAATTTTGAATTAAATAAAATTGCATCCAACGTTGCACACAAAATTCAGTTCAGTTAAAACTGAGAAGTTATTGAAGTACTCAGTTTTAACAAACTTGAACTTTAACATAAGCATAGGTATACGCGATACAGGTTGCAATAAGGCTCATGCACACGGCAAACCGGTCAACCTGGAAATCTTTTGGGAATGCCTATTTTCAGCTATTCCTTCCTGTAGCTGAAATGATGATAATACATGATATAATCTTCACACACTATTTGACGCATTAAAACTCGATTATTTAGCTATTTTAACTACTAATTTTAATGTTCGTAACGGTCAATATAGTCTGCTACACTTTGATAAAGTAAATAGTGATAGTAAACAGGTTTCCAATAAAATTACACTCCAATTTGGCCTTCGGCGTGGATGTGCCAAAGGACGTTCAAGGAAAGTCGAAGGAACACGCCGTGCGAGCCGAGTAATATCCGGGCAAACGCCATTCCCTGCGTGTGTTTCCGCCTACACTCACTGACATTTAGAGAAATTGTTAACTGTACCCACCTAGTGCTATTTTAGGTTGGCTATTTTGTAAGCAATATTGTTTATTTACTTTTGCTAAACTTTGTGTTGTAACCTTTCGTGTATGGTTCATGGAATTTGCAGAAAGATTATGATAAAATTCTTTTGAAACAGAATGGAACTTTTTTAGTGATCTTAACTTTTTGTAACATTTAAATGTTACATTGGGACAGAATTTAAATTGATTTTTTTAAACAAAATATCGAGCAAGTTCTATACATTTTGTCTATAAATACCAATAATCTCGCTACCAGCGCTTCGAGGCAAACATTTGGCAAGCGCTACGAGGAGATGTTTCCTCACCCGCTAGATGGAGTGACGAGTCGATCAGCGTAGCATGATGTGGATTGTAGAGCCAACGTTGTAAAGTGCTTATGGAAAGTTGATATGGTATCATAAGCCATAGCATTTATCACTGTAATCTAAGTAAGTACAATACCCAGCGATTATTTTATTGTTACTTTTAGCTCGACAAAGTAACTAAGTCGTTATAAACGCAAAAATTTTGACTGTGTTACGAGCGTTTGCCATTTCAGAGAAATGCAATTAAGTCACAGAATCAATCTCGGTAGAAATCTTTTTGAAACTCTAGGGATTAGAGACGTGATTGTAGAGTTCTTCTGTTCTCATAAAAAGATTATTTTCTTGGTATAAGCAAATCCATTTTGATAATAGGCCATCCTATTACACATTTTTGTCTGACGTTGAAAGAAGAAACTTGAAAAGAAATGTAATTTTGCAAATTGTATATCACGGCGCGATCCCCTCTGGGCTCCATTCATTTTGTGAGCACTTACATACATTTGTTATTTATTACTTTTGTCTAACGCGATATAAAGTCTACAAAGAATTTGAACTTTGTAAATAAAGCCTTTTACTTAACTATTTAAAGAAAGTTTTAATTAAAGCTAGTAAATTCCAAGAGCATGAAGGAGCGGACGTCGAGTGATTCGATTTATTTCTCGAGTACCTACATTTGCGAGTAACTACACTTATTAAAACAACTCAGTTACTTTTGAACAAATATTAACTAGCGCGCAAAATTCCGTCTCTTTGCAATTTCAGATCGCAAACAGATGGGAGACTGTCGTCTTCAACCGGCACTTGTAGAAAATATTGAATTTAAAGCAAGTAGAGCATTTCTTTGGAATTTCATGAGCATAACAAGCGAGTTGAATAATAATATTTTTCAATTCCAAAACATTTCTTAGAAATCATTAGTATTGCTATGTTAAGTGTAGGATGGTACTTATTTCAGTTAGGCGGTTAAAGATACTTACGAAGAATTGACTACCCACGACGTAGTCTACGCTCAGCTCTCTAAAAAGTTTGTAGATAATTGGAAATGAAATAATTGGAATCCATTCGTTTATAGAATGAAGTAGGCTACAGTAATTTTATCTACGAATCTCTACATTTTCCAGTAAAGGTTGTGCATTGTGCTTCCAAAGCATCTGATTGCGAATTAGCTGTGCTTTACAACTTTTATCGCTCGTCTGATAAACAATATTCTAAACAATAGTGCAAACCTAACTTTTCAGAAGAATATTTAAAATTTAAAGTATACTTAATGTAGGGAATTTTATAACGTCTAATGCATCCTACACATATATCCTCACTGGAGTCTGCGAGTGTCAAAAGGTGTATTCTGCTCACTGGCCGTTGCGTACGATTCTAGGAAATGTCAAAGGTCGTCCATATTTTTCGATTCTCGTAAAGATGTCATAAAGTTTCGCTTCGAAGGTAGATAAGGAAGTTATATGGATGGCGCGACCCTTACGGCCGCATCTAACTCTCACTATCCATCACGGGTAATTGCAGCACTTCCTTCAGTGTTCACAAGAAGCATAAATGGGACGACCTGCACGTGACCAGCCCTATCAAGCAATTTATTACAGGCTGTTCACCTGTTCTCTTAAAAATATTACACGCGCTGGTGGTTCGCACGGGCGCCGCGAGTAATTGAATGTAATTTCGTGATGTGTGAAATAAATGCTCTAACTACCAACTAAAAATTCTTCAATATACTGTCTACAGATTGAATGTAACATGGCTTTGAGTAGAAAAAACTATAAAATTAAAGTCTACCACGCTTGAATCCTAATTAGCTTTTCAGGATGTTTTTCTTATGTGCTTATTTAGTCAGCTAGGAATATCATTAGAATAATAAGATTTATTTTATGAGTAGATATAATCAGTTACATGTTTAATATTCACTACACTCGCAGGCTTATTGACTTCAATAGAATTCCCACCCACTGAACATTAATAGCGTGAGCCAATTTGTTGATACTATAACCGGAAACGTGTCTGGGTCGTCAAATCCACACGACACGGTATGAAACAATAGGCCGGGTGGAGAAACCGTAAGCCTGCGTTCATCTATTCCTATTCCGAGCACTTTATTGTGAATACAAATTAAATTGTTTAAGCCCGGTTCCAAACAATGGCGCTAATCTGGCGTGCTTTGTAGTGGTCAGGCCGCAAGGACGCGCGCGGGCTCTCGATAGGCCGCCCGAATGATTATAAATTCACCGCTCCATTATTCACAATTGGCTCCATAGCGCCACTGACAGCTGGCCCGATAATTCGTTAAGTCCTAACAGCGACCGCTGCGTGCACCCGATAACGTTCCAATAGGATTCAACAAATACGCGTTTATGCGAGGAGCGTTACTGCGTGAAGTTGTTTGTTCGTCTCCGAAGCAAACTGGGGCGGTTAACGCTGTTTACCGCTCTAATCAGCGTATTTCACCGGCTAAGTTGTCGGATATAGCCACGCTATACCAATATTATCTTCAGTTTTTAAAGTTCACAAGCGCGATGCGCGTGCCCCCGCCCCCGTTCAGCGACTCGTTAGTGAATCCGGTTACTGTCGACGTTCAAAGTTTGTATGCTCTCGCCTCTGTCTGACGGATGTCCAATATCCTGATTTTCCGTATGCCGATTTTGTGACTTCTCTACGCGAATTTTTGATGTTTGCAATTTGAAAATTGTCAAAGCCACCTGAATGAAAGTACTGAACTAAAATACGAATCTGTCGTGAGGAAACTACCCACATAGGTAGCAAGTACGTTTTCGATTATGAAACATCGCAGATATGATTATGTAAGTATTTTTGTCGCAGAAACTTTGTTTCCCTCGAAGCTTTCCTGTCGTCAGGCTAAAAAATACTTGATTAATTCGCCCGGGAATGTTATAAAGAAAATGAATAAGTAATAATCAAATAACAGGAGATGGACAGTCGGAGAACTGCGGCAATTACGAGTGATGGATCGTTGAAGTTCTCTCCGACAAAAATGACCCGTTGCTTTAATATCGCCTTGTTTCTTTCTTAGGACCTTTAGGTGATTTGTCACCAAGGAATTTTTGTTCGAATAAAAAAGAAACGTTTTCCTTTGAAATCCGTACACGAGCTAGGAAACCAGACTATAATAATACTCAATACAATATTATCTAGGTACTTAGGTATTCCGTCTCGGTGGTTTAGTTAGGTAAGAGCAGTTAAATAACTTCCAATCTGTTTGGATAATATACGAGTACATACCTACCGTACCTATGTATTGACTCGTAATTAAAAAGACCAAATTTAAAATTAATGGGAGTAGAGTAGAGACTTACGTAGTAGTAGTACATAGTAGAGACTATGGTCAAACCCTATAATAACTAAACTTAAATTTTTAATAACTACGCGTAAGTGTCACGGCATGTATGTAGTCGTAGTATCTGCCGTAGACAATTTCCGTATCGTAGTACTCCACTTCCCCGGTCATAGAGATACGGGTTTACGAGCAAGCGTGAAGGCTTTGGAGTAAGTGCAGTGGGGCAGTAATATACTAAATAGATTAATGTTATTGGATACGACTTTGTAGTGGCTTGTAGGTACTGCGTTTGCTTGGGAGTTTTTCTCTGTATTTTTAGTATTACTTACCAAGATTGAAATGCAATTTTATTCAAGTTTCATAACGTACCGGTTACAGCGTTTTGGGTATTTATTTCTTTTTATATACTCGTACATGTTATAAACAATTATACCTTTTCTATCTAACCTTTCTCATATTTTCAAATGTATCCTAATATTTATTATAGTGAGTGTCCCATCTGTGAAACTACGTTATAAATATTCCATACACGTACCTACGAACGTACTATTGAATGGAAAACTCAAACCCAATAAAGATAATAGAAATTCAATTGAAAAGAACTCATTAGTGTCTGGACCGAGAATTATGAGGTCGATTGTATCCTAATCCTAACACAAGAACGAAGTAGTTAATGCATAAAATGTAAGTAGCTAATGATATTTCAAATGACTGAACTATAACACTAAATTCTAATGATCTCAATATGAATTACCTATTGTTTAGAAACGAAACCGTTAAAATAGGTTTCTGCTACAAAAATGTTGTACAAACAAAAAGTAGCTACTACATTTCATACGTGCTTAAAATATTTTAAATTAATAACATCACCAGCTTAGTCAGGTTTAACTGCATTACCAAAATGGCTTTAACATAAATTACATTAAAACGTGATATTTGCGGCGATCGATAAGTTGGTCGGCGGCGTAGCGTGACGCGCCATCCATCTTGCGCCTGCCGCGGGATTTACCTGTGTCGAATCAAGCGAATGTGATTAACGGGGGCACTCATGCCCTCATAAAACGGACCGATCACCGCATAAAGGCCGTTTAACATATTAAGACGAATACCCAAACCCTCTCCCTATCATAAATCGCTGACTTCCTCTTTTAACAGCTTAATATTTTATCAGACGAAAAAGCAAGCTTAGCCTCCATCGAGCCGTCGACCCATTGAGCCGTAAGCGCTTGATTAAGTACCCACTATCAACTGTATCTCACTGTCTCTGATAGAATTTAGTTTTATTAGTCACGTGACTGGAAAACTGATGTTTCGATTAACGTACGTACTTAACTTTTCTTCTAATCTTCTACTAACTCTGGGTATTCAGATTTACTAAAGAGCGGGAGTCAGTGGCGGACTAAGCCAGAGTAAAACTAAACAAAGCCCTGTATAATTAGGTACTCTGTTTTAGCTTACAGGATTTCATTTTAAATAAAGTTCTTTTTTGTTGTAGACAGACACCCTTATTATAATTACGAGCACCCACTTACCAAAGCAAGAGTAGGGAGTAGTATGGCCTCCCAACCAGTTTATAATTTCACTTCAGTACAAATTTTTCGAGGCCTCATGATCGTCATTTCTCGACTACACTCGATAAATAAACTAACTGGGGTTACGGGTGTCTATGGGCGGCGGTAACCACTAACTATAAGGTAATCCGTCTGCGGGTTTGCCTCCTGCCCTTAATAAAAAAAAAACTTTAAGTGGAGAACTACCAAAATGTTTAAGGTAAAGGGCCCAGGGGCGACCGTATCTTCTTCGCTCTCCCTTAGTCCGTCACTGGCTTAAGTATTACATGAAAAATATTCCACTTACCTAGGCATTAATCTTTGACAAATTGCGAACTTGATTAATAGCTATTTAGTGTTTCTTGTTGCGAATTGTTTCTATGAACTCCTTAATCATGAAAGTTGGAATGAAAGGGTCGTCAATCTTGCGTTAAAAAACAGCCCGAGTCACTGAACTCGAAAGAGCATAACTAAAGATTTATCAGAATGTTGAGAAGCGCTGAGACTGCGACGCGACGTGACAAGCTCCCGTTAATTCTTACTCTCGACGAGCTTCTAAACTGTTAAAAGAGCGAGGTAATTAAGTATGATGGATATTCTGAGTTTATCGCGTGGCAGCGGGGCACTTGCAACTTTCTTATCGCCCTGGGACGAAGTTGGCGCCGTCTTCGCGACGCTCCTAGACCTTGCGTGCGGCGCTTCACGCTCTGACGAACTAGTGTCTGTCTACAGACACTTTGTTTGACAAAATCACGCCCGCGGTTTTGCCTTCTTGGATTTATTTTATCGACAAAAGGGGTATTTCACGGGCCACATGGAATCATGAGCGTATCGAGCTTTTGGGTTGAGATTTTTTCAACTGCCCTTTCCCTGCGTGGAATAGCTGTGTATATTTATTCCGTAATGAGAAGTTAAATCGTGAATACTAAAATAATTTCTATAATAATACCTAGATATAAAATTATAGAGAAGTATCGCAATGTTGGTTTAAGGTATGAATTTTTTTAACGTTTTACGTCTACTATTTAGTTTAAAAATATTTTTTACGTTTTCCAACCAAATGCGGTTTATATTCCGTTGCCAAATATATTCAAAATACACAACATAACCTACGAGGTATTCCTCACGCGCCGCGAATAATCCTCGCTCGCGATGCCTGTTATGTATTAAGCAGGCTTAAGTACTACATTGTCCCCGTGATGAAATTACTGCCACAAATTCCTTTAATAAATTAATGATCCAGCCACTATCAACTACACCAAAGCGCTTGATACTCGTAGACTATAAAGGGTAGAGCAAGGTGATGTAACATTGCTTTGAAATTGTAGGAAGATCCGAATTAAATTTGAGCAAAAGGTAATTCAGACGTATATGCCGACATAAAATTAATATCTGGAGGATATAACAGAATTTATACAAACCTAATTGTGTTGGTATGTACTTTCACCTAATAATTTTCAGGAGGAATGTTTTTACGACAGATCAGAATGTTTGAAATGAACTTTATCATGTTATCAAAGGGAAACAAAATATACTCGTATATCTGAAATACTTTGTTACTTTGTATTCGTACAATCTCTAGACGGCTATTTAGACAGGTATGTAACTAAATGAATTCGTAGCTTTTCGTTTACGATGCCGGAAGCCGACCGTTGTCAGGGCAGATTTCAGAAAACAGACGGTTAATAAATATCATACGCTTCTGACAAGTCGCTGGTAGACCAGCTAGGTAAGTAAGTTATCTTTTGGATATTATGTTTATTAAATAAATAAGCCTTTATACAGTTATGTCCGTAGTAATTATACAAAAAAAAATCTTCACTTATTACGTTTTCGGAACGTAATAAAAAAATACTTACGCATAATTTCATGTTCAACGTTTGCAGAATGAATAGGGCTGTCGCAGGTGTTAAAAAGGTCTGTGCTCTGACCACAATAGGCAATCGGGCTGGTTACCCCTTCACCTGCTAATTAGGGCCCTATTCCGGATTAATACGGACACCCCTCGTTGTCTCATTCAATTAAACTGCACTCGACTCACTTTGAAAATGTTTCTTTCTAACGACTCCTTGATTTTTTATTAAAAATTAAGTTGTAAGCCATCGTATTATTTTTACTTTACCGTTATTACAATGATTCGATTTTAAAATTTATTTGTATTAATATTTTCAAAGATTAAGAACGAAGAACACCCATAAGAAGATCTGGTAAGGAAAGATAAGAATAAATTATTAATATTTAAGCGTAAGTAAGTGGGGGCTTTGCTTTATCAAATATGGGTGAAGGACGACCGTAGGAAAACAATGATAAAAAAATGACATTCAAACCGTGATCTAGCAGGATTCGTTGTTATACCTTCCTTATTTCTTCTTGGCCGAAAAAACAGTAGACCCTCGTCAAGACGGATTTGTTAACTTAAAAAAAGATGTACAATTTGGCTTTTTATGTTTTGTTGCGTCACCTGATCAAGATACGGGCAATGGAAATCGCTAGCTCGGTTTTGCGGATAACATCGTCTTAAACGAAACTATGTTATTTCGTCTTTGCGGTCTTTATAAAACCGTCAGATATAATATTGTACTCGTTTGTACCGGAATGAACGTTTTTCTTTGAACGTTGTGAAATATGATCCTGTAATATTTTGCGCTTTCATCTCACATAATGTACGTAATACTCATAGAGGTATTGTACTGTACATGTACGAGTATGTTTTGTAATAATGCGTTGCCTACTTACGGATATTTTTGTAACTGATTTAGTGTAAGAGATTAGGTAAATGTTTACAAAAAACATGGTTATTACCACTCAAGGTTTTATATAGTGCAATAACCAGAAACTTGATCTTTCAACATTTTTTACAGCACAGTCGTAAAACTATACCTGCCAATATGTCATCACTCTTGCAGAAAGCCCATTTGAGCGAATTGCACGTTACAGTGTTTTTACGTCCGAAGTGAACTAAAGTAAAATTTATATCCATCCAAAAATATAACACGTTTATTCACTAGTAACTGAAATAGAATAAAACCATCGGAGTTCAGCTGTGGTCGACTAAAGTCGCTGCGGCAGCTAACCGTATGCATAATAATCTTTTGCCCGCCAGTGTGCAAAGTGTTTTTTGGCGATTCGTATTTGAACAAAGCGTAATCTTCTTTTAAATGCAACAAAAGACATTTGAAAAAGAGAAATGAAAACGTGAAAAAAGTATGGACCAATACGTTTGTATTTGTTATTTTGTACATTGTTACTCGTATATTTCAACATTTATTACTGTTTTATTTAGGCATCTGCTGAAAACCAGTTTCGGACATGCTTTAATGGGTATCCCGATTAATACTGAGCCAAAAAGCATCCCTTCCCTTTTTAGGGTTCCGTAGCCAAATAATGGCAAAAAACGGAACCCTTATAGATTCGTCATGTCTGTCTGTCTGTCTGTCCGTCCGTCCGTCCGTCTGTCCGTCCGTATGTCACAGCCATTTTTTTCCGAAACTATAAGAGCTATACTGTTGAAACTTGGTAACTAGATGTATTCTGTGAACCGCATTAAGATTTTGATGCAAAAATAAAAAAATAATAATAAATATTGGGGGCTCCCCATACTTAGAACTAAAACTCAAATTTTTTTTTCGTCAAACACATACGTGTGGGGTATCTATAGATAGGTCTTCAAAAATGATATTGAGGTTTCTAAAATACTTTTTTTCTAAACCGAATAGTTTACGTGACAGACGCTTCCAAAGTGGAAAAAAGTTGGTCCCCCCCCTCTAACTTCTAAAATAAGAAAATGAAAAATCTAAAAAAAACATATGATGTACATTACTATAAAAACTACCAACGAAAATTGTTTTGAACGAGATCTAGTAAGTAGTTTTTTTTAATACCTCGTAAAGGGGGATTCTACGAGAAAGTAAACCTTGAGCTTTTTTTTAAAGTTTTGTTTTATATTATCAATTATTATATTTATCGATACAAAATACTTTGAATTTCACGCTACTTAAAAAAATATTAGTATATTTATTTACTTTAATTTTTTATTAAGTTGCAAACATTGATAAACGAACCTTACGTAAAGTTGCCAACACTGTGGCGTCAGTTGTGATTTGAACTTGCAACTGTTATTGTTCTTAAAATTCAATACAGTCGCTCCACTTTTTCAAAGACTTATTTATGGGTACTACTGCTGATTCAGATCTGACAAGATGCAAAGCTATTAAGCAAATATACTCAACATCAAATAAACCGCACCTTCCGCGACGCGAACTTTAACGATTTTCTTCTGACACAATCATGGTACCCCAACAATATTGGTGTTATTTGAAAGCCCAATAAATATCCTTAAAGAAAAACACATTTAATTTCTTAATAAATGATTAACATATACCATAAATGTGACTTGAAAAAATACCTCACTTTGGGCCCACCTATGGGATCAATTAGACCAATTTTTATGTTTATAAAACCAAATAATGATTTCACGTGTCCTCTTTAACAGATGGATAGCAATTAAACCCAACTTAACAGTTTTATAGCCATAAAAGTTGGCTCTAGCGTAACTACCTATTTTTTGAAGAAGTGACTCTGGATCCTTCTAAAGACACATTTTTGGGGTAAAAACCTTTCCTTTAATGAAATGAAGGTTAGAACTAGGCTTTTAAATGGTACCAATATTGGTGGGAAGTGGGGATGCATACGTTTGAAAATGCTTGTTGCGGGAGGTGCGATTTATTTGACGTCGAGTGTATATACTCTGATACAGACTCAAGCAGCTGAAGTGACTCTGATTATGAAACTTTAGCATCCATATTATCAAGAAAAAAAACTTATATGCGGCTTATTTTGCCTAGTAAATCGTACGTGTGCCACCCGTGACATTGTGAGTCCCACCCGTGACACACTTTATTTAATTTTTGTAAAAAAATGTCTGAATCATAGGGCATTATTTTCTATTCATATTGTAGGTATGTTATGTTCAGTTTATTATCTCAAAGAAATATCGTAATTTGCATTAAAAAGTTTAATCAATTAGCAGAGTTTTATTGAATATGATTAATGTCTAACAAGAATGTCACATTTCTATCCCACCCGTGGCAAACATTTACTGTCTTTTTTATTTAATATTATATGCATAGCTGGGCATTAACTCGTTAATCCGTTAATCGTTAATTAACGAAGTTAATATTTCCATTAACGGATTAACTTTTAAGTTAACTTTAAAAAATGTTAACGGACTCGTTAACTTCCGTTAAATTATCCTAAGTCCGTTAATCGTTAATCCAGTACCTACTATTTACCAAAAAGATACAGCAGACACGCTGAAAAATGCGTTCTGACTAGTACGTTCGGGCTTCCAGAACTTCCAGAACCCAAAACAACAGTTTTTGTAACCAGATTACCAACGCAACGATAAAAAAATGCATTTTTATTTATTTATACAACGTGTCCCAAAATTCAAGGATAAGCCGGCGTCGCAGGATGGACATAGTCATAACTACTTTAGGAAAAATAAGAAAAAAAATCTATCTCAATTATTTTTTAAGTTTAATATTTATAATTTATTGTGTAAATTATGAAATTCGTCGAAAATTTACACCCCTTATGATATTTTACATTACCACGACCACAATTTTTCAAATATTTCTGTTTTTTTGTTTGTATCAGCAACCTAAGTAGTGCTGCTGTCCATCCCAACTCCTAAAACCCCCAGAATCCTTGCAGTTTTTACACAAAAGTTAATCAAAATATGTTATTTCCTTAAAATTTTGAACGATTTTTACTTTCACTCCACTTTGACTCATCGTTTTGTAAAAAAAAGTATGAACACTACTGCGGCAAGTTTTTTATAAAGTTGACGCAACTATCCAAGATTCCAAAATGGTATAGTACCTACTCTAAGAAACCTAGTCGCAAAAAAGATATGCGTACCATTTTCACTAGCACTTTGCTTGTTAGTTAGAGCCCGGACAAATCTTGCAACTGAATTTAAGACCAGTTCTCCTCAACCGATTGAGCTGAAATTTAGTATACTTATGTAAGTACGATGACAATACAATATTATGGTACCATTGAGCTGAATGGAGACTGGAGGTAGCCATAGGAACTTCTAAACGAAACGGCGGAATTGCATCTAGTTTGGGTTCGTTGGATTTGTCTTTTCGAGCACTTTAGTCCTACATGATGTCCAGGGTCCTGATGATGAAGTCAAGCTTGTTTTTAAAAAAGTTTTTTTTTATTACAACTTTATTTTAAACTTTTTAGTTGTTTCTCAATCTCATGGCCTAAATGCTCGGGAAGACAAATCCAACGAACCCAAATTCGATAAGCTTCCGCCGTTTCGTTTAGGAGTTCCTATGGCCAGCTCCTAGCCACCTCTTGGCTTCATCATCAGGACCCAGGACTTGCACTAAAGTGCTCGAAAAGACAAGTCCAACGAACCCAAACTAGATGCCATTCCGCCGTTTCGTTTAGAAGTTCCTATGGCCATCTCCAGACTCCACTTAGAGTATTATACCATTTTGGAATCTCGGATAATAGTTGCGTCAAATTTATAAAAAACTTGCCGCAGTAGTGTTCATACTTTTTTTTTTTACAAAACGATGAGTCAAAGTGGAGTGAAAGTAAAAATCGTTCAAAATTTTAAGGAAACAACATATTTTGATTAACTTTTGTGTAAAAACTGCAAGGATTCTGGGGGTTTTAAGAGTTGGGATGGACAGCAGCACTACTTAGGTTGCCGATACAAACAGAAAAACAGAAATATTTGAAATACTGTGGTCGTGGTAATGTAAAATATCATAAGGGGTGTCAATTTTCGACGAATTTCATAATTTATTGTGTAACTTAAAAAATAATTGAAATAGATTTTTTTCTTATTTTTCCTAAAGTAGTCATGACTATGTCCATCCTGCGGCGCCGGCTTATCCTTGAATTTTGGGACACGTTGTATACAACTGAATTTAAGACCAGTTTTCAGTACCTATAGGTACTTATGTAAGTACGATGACAATGCAATGTTATGGTACCATTGAGCTGGTCTGATGATGGACTCAGGAGGTGGCCATATAAACTCCTAAATGAAACGGCGGAATCGCATCGAATTTGGGTTCATTGGATTTGTCATTTTGAGCACTTTAGTACTAGATGATGTCCAGGGCCAGGGTACTGATGATGGAGTCAAGAGGTGGCCATAAGAATTCCTAAACGAAACGGTGGAAACTTATCGAGTTTGGGTTTGTCGGACTTGTCTTTTCGAACACTTTGGTGCTAAATTGTATTGTAATTGTACCAATGCTCTGAGATTGAGATACAACTAAAGTGTATAATAAAATTATAATAAAAGCTTTTATTCTGAAATGCAGTTGTACTAAAACGAAAAAAGTAATTGTACTTATGCAAGGTTCCAATAATATCGAAAGCTTGTAGCGCAAACATAAAAGGGGAATAAATTCCATGCGCGATACAAGCTTTCGAAATTATTTTAACTTTGCATACAATATTTTTTTTCGTTTTATTATCACGTGTTAACGGATTAACGATTAACGTTAACTTGCGTTAAATCATCCGAAATGTAACGTTTTAACGTTTAACGAAGTTAATTTTTTTAGTAACGGTTTAACGATTAACGAAGTTAACTATTTGATTAACGGTGCCCAGCTATGATTATATGGTGTTATCCCCGTCTCTACTGTTACTATAAAAGTACATAGGTTAGTTTGTTATTTTGTATATAATCCAATTTGATATCATTGATATGATTACCGTAAATTACTTACACATACTGAAAATGAAGGTACAAGTGTCCCACCCGTGACGGTAGAATCCCCCTAAATCGTAAACCGCTTATTACCGCGTAATCTTTCATACAAATAACTTAAATTAAAAAATAATAATTTTAATTTCATAAATCAATGGTACGGAACCCTTTGTGCGTGAGTCCGACACGCACTTGGCCGGTTTTTTGTACTTTATGTTTAGGTACGTATAATTTAGTTATACTGTACTGTAAGCATGATAAAACCAAACAGTGGCATATGTACATTAGCGTACATTAGTTTCAATTTTGAAAGCTACGTACGTACTTAACCACCGACTTTCATCAATAAAAATCCGAACGCCAGAAAGGCAATGTCCAATTGCCTTTATTATGCGCATGCCTCTGCAACTACGATGTTTTAACTTTTAAACCGTTTCGAATTACTCTATTAAAACGTGTTTGTTATTAAACTATTATTTTACACGTATTCAAAGTTGTTATTTCATCGTAAATATAGTATTCAAAATATTATGGGTTTAATTCCTCTGCAATAAATACAAGTTATAAAGTTTTTTGTGTGTCCTACAAAATTCCCTAGTAAATTGAGTTAGCCTGCAAAAATCGTACAGGGTTAATGACGTAAAAGCCTTCGAAATGAAGGCAAAAACTACATGTTTCTTTCGTGACCTGAAAGACATTTTAGCAAAAAAAGAAAGGAAAGGCGAAATTGTCGGGGCAAGTTAAAATCACATAAAACAAAAGTTGTTTGTTTCCACTAGCCTTATCACTTCTATTACGCTTGTCGCATTTTAAATCAGCTTATCTAGTTTTTCTTGTGGGGGAGGAAACAAAATGGGATGTTTGTATTCCGGCCCTCAATTATTATCGGCCTAGTTGTAACCCTTTGTTTTGTAAAATATTTTCACGGGATACTATGTATATTTTGTTCGGAACAGTTAATAAACAAACGTGTGTTTCAGGTGAACATCTTCCTTAATTACTTATTTATATGTATTCAATACGCTTAAAAATCAAAATACCGAGATGAAAACATTTTAAGATATCTAGTCAAAGACTATTGTGGGAGATTTAGTTGATGCTACTTAACTTACGTTCAGTAAAATTCTTGTTCATTGAGCCGTGGAAGTGTAGCTACGAGCTACGTGCTACGAACCAACAAAGCTTCGACACTACGTCGTAGCAATACCACGTGCTACGTGATCGTTCAAATAGAATTTGATGATCTTTAATTTATTGATTCATTCCGTTAATTCGGATGCCAAAAGAACATACAAACAAGTTTCTAACGAACTTAGTTGGTATATTAAAATGGTTTTCATGTTTAATGTTTGTAAAAACTCATTTTATAACAGAATACGTAGGAGGTCTTGCTTTTGGTACATTAACTAATGGTTAGCTACTTTTAAATGTTTACCAAATTAACACGAATGCCTGAATTGTATAAATAAATGGTTGATGACAGGCCAAAATGTATTTATCTTTGTCTAAATGAGGTAAGCATTACTTTTAAGGGTTTAATGCGCATTGTGCGTGCACGCGTTATGACTCGCGATCGTTCTTTTATTAGGTGTTTATTTAGGGAAGACAAGGTAACTTTTGTTTTGATTTTTTAAGTTTGATTACACATAATAATACTTACCAAATTATAGATGTTCTATTAAAAGAATATTTTCTACTAGTTATTTGATTTATAAGTTAAATTACTTATACTTATTCCCCTTTATCATTTCAACTAAATAAATATACGCTTGTGTTAAGAATGTTAAAAAAGAAAAATAGTTTTAAATTTAGTTCAAAATAAGTAACAGAACCAAGGTGGCAACCAATCAGTAATTCTACACACCATTAAAGTGCAATAATTCAGGAACAAACCTTTTGAAAAGAATTGTCCATTTAATTTCCATTACCCCAAGACTTACAAGTTATAACAATATAAGAACGTGAAAATGAGCCGCAAACTGTCCCCAGCCACCGCGTCGCAGGTGCGGGCGTCGGCCCCTTTGTTGGCGAATTCCTAATAACACGGATTTCCCAGCATTCCACAACCAGCCGCTCTGTTTACCCACAGTCCGACTGTTAGTTTTCTCACACCGCCAAAAATATTACAGAGCACTTCCCCAACATTTAAGCGATGTTTGTCTTCCACCGAAAAGCCAAACGAAGGATTGACTCCGCGCTTTGCAAATTACCACCCTCGCTATTTCAGATAATATTATTCAAACAAGTAAATCCTACACTATTAAACTACTAAGGATTACTATTAATCACGTCAAGATGTTTACCCTCATCCCACGTCAGTTCGGAGGGAATTATCTAAGTCGAGATAAATAGGAGCGTCGCTCTCGCGCCATTCACGTACTTTGGCGCTGTTTGAAAATCTCCTCGGTCCGTAATAGGGTTAACATAGACCAGTATTATCTCGTCTGCAAACGAATCAATTTATAAGCGATGAATGCAAATCAGACGACCTTCGAGTGCGCTTAACACTTCCGCTTGTAGCATCTTTAAGTTGGAAAAGGCACAGATCGAGACCGGGAGATTGTACAAACCCCTACTTTATAGCCGTTTTAAGATACCAATTTGCAACAAAACTTGGAGAAAGTTGTATTAGGATATAAAAATGGCGATAAATCCTTCCCATCTATGCCTTTTCTCGTTTATTTGTGATCGGCTTTATATGTCATTTTCGAGGTTCGGGATTCGGCTTGCGGAGTGGATCTATTAGAAAGTTATGTCTACCGGTATGATGTTATTATTATTACTCTATTTTTATTTTGTAAGATCTTATTTCTTGCAAACTTTGTAGTTTATTTTTAAATAAATACGATTACATTTTAATCAAGATATTAATAAAACACGCAATTTTGTGAACTCCACGAGCACCTGCGAACAAACTAAAAGTCCATCAGCGTTCATAAAAGTTTTCAGTCATGCCACTCATGAAAATTTTCAATTAAGTTTAACCATTTTTAAAATAGCTGATGGCTAGGGCTATACGTGTTGCGTGAACAAAATAAAAAAAGCTTAAAGTTAGTGACAGAAAACAAATTCATACCGAAATAAAAATAGGGAGTGTTGGAATTATTTTCGAGGCGAAATGTGCAGCGTTTCCTACCTCAACCAGATATTGCAGATCCAAGCTGTTCCTGACGTGTATTGTGCTGTGGCGAACTCTGTAAATTGCTTTTCGTGACGATAAAATATTTTAATCTGATTGGTGGTCTGTAACCAATTAATTGCGGCTTTAATTTCGCCCAAAAAACTAGCAGCAATATTTTTAAAGCGTTAAAGATACAAGGTTATGATTTATCTAGTCTATTTTTGCAGCGGTGTGAGTTAGTTGTTACAACACCAATAAATTTACGAATTGTATTGACTAATGCGTCTAAAATGGTTCTTTTCGTGCAGTCTATCAACTAAACCTGAAACCCCAGCATTAACACGACACAAAATGTAAAAAGGAATGTACCAGAATCCACTTTTATCGTTTTAAATATATACTCGATAAAACTATTTTTAGATCGATTGTCACGAACCGGCTGCTCTCGCGCACGTAATTAATTCACGAAAAGCCTGATAAGTGCCGCCATTTATTTATAAACCGGCCTATTAAAGCATAACATTTTTGCGTGAAAGTGAATTGTATGGCTACGATGAATTTTAATAAAGGTATCGCTTATGATTTTGTATTCATGCCGAGGCGTTTTATGCGGGAAAGAATTGATTTATGTTAAACTTACAAATGTCGAGACGTATATGTCTTTACAGCAGACAAAGGTGGAAAAATAGAGGGAAGTTAAATATTGGAGACATTGTATGCAATAGTCTCTGTTCATATACATATTAAAATATCTACGAGTATCTATATTCTTTGGCAAACTTAAGTACATATCTGTGGCTGTACTGTAGATTCACGACATTGCGAAGTCAGTAAAGAAGACGAGTGATGTCTCTCGTAACAGGGTTGCCAATAATTCATAAATATAATAATACAACTATGCTATCTTCATTACATAAGCTGTACATTTCCCAAATGAAGAAAATGGAAATAAAAAATTAAGTGAACAAAGTTTAAGTTTTAAATTACACTTTAAACACTTGTTAGCTCAGTACCTATCACATATTTTTTTATTTAATTTTAAATTTAGGCAAGTGACGTCCACTACAGTTCATTAGTATACAAGTACTTTTAGACTTCCTGCCGGCACATTTTTTTTACTGAAAAATATTTTTTATCTTCCGTTGAGGGGTTGTCATATTTTAACCACTCTTTGAGTTGATTGCATTTCAATTAAGAATACAGATAAAGGATCAAATAAATCCAGCCTGTGTAGCCGACCCTGGGTGCTCATTTAAAGATGTCTAACTCCGAGTCAAAGTTTATCTTGGAGCGCGGCATCAGCCGGCGTGACGCGTAAGTTTGGATGCACCACTGATGCCGTTCGTTTTCTTCGAAATGTCGCTTAACTTATTCCGAAATTGTTATCAAAGTTAGCATGGTTTTCTGGTCACGCTTTTGCTTGTGATATTGTTAAGTTTTAGCTTGTTTATGGTATGATTGATGATGTGTTTTTGATTAGTTTACTTTATTTAGTGGCTATTCATTGTTGTCATTTATAGTGTATAAATATTTGAACGATTTGAAAGCCTTTTCATATTTTGAAGCCGGTTAAAAATTCACAGAACAAAGAGCTGGATATTTGGACCGCAATCACCAACAAAGCTCGTCATAATCTGTTGATAAAATGAACATGAAAAATGCGTGCATTAAAATTTATTTGTATAAAGTGCCAGTTTAATTGATGGCCGTTTAAACCGACGGAGGTGAGGTCGAGCTTGAGCTGCGACCGAGTGGATGCGGCAGAGATAAGGCACAGTGTTGTTTTTGAGGATCGGGTTTAAATTTACCGAGAGTAATTGTTGCTTTAGTAGCTGCATTCCGTGCGGAAAAAGATAAAGAAAATAAACAAAGCTCTTGTTATTTTCCCGTAAAAGCCGCCCGTGACGAGGGTCGCTCGGTGTTATTCAGCATCGAAATGAAATGAGGGATAAAAACTAAATTAAATGCTAATTGGAGATTCAGCTGCGGATCCGAGTGCGGAGCGACTGCTCGCGACCGGGATATTGACCAGATTTACGGTAGGTACGCAAATTGGATTTGAAGTATTATCAACTCCCTTTAACATATAAATTGTATCACTGTGATATAAAATATAAAAATATATTTTTATGTAATTTGACGATCTAATTTGTTGATTACGTTGCAGGTGAAAATGTTAAGGTGAAGGTTAAGGTTGTAACGTTTTATTGCGACTAAGTATTGAGTATAATAATCACTCATGTTAGATTTTATTAATTGAACCAGGTCTGAAATGCTGTGCTTTATTAATTTTACTATATAGGTACTATAATATTTTCACGTTAAAATCGATACCTGGTACATTTTCAATTGGCCTACTTAATATTATTCAGTAAACGATACCACCAATGGAAATTGCCGCTGATTGTCGGTCACTTAATCCAATTTGGTTTTATATTATTCTTATGACAAGACCAAATCTACACACGCGGAACCACGGTGAAAGCCTGTATTTAATAACTGCGTTCCACGGTTGTTTCGCTAACGAGAATAACCCTGCAAACGAGACGTTTTGTTACAACATAAAACGTATCAGTTATTGGATCGTAATGTAAATAAATAAGACGGCGCCAACGAGTCCGTGACTCCTATTTATGTTGAATTTTATAAAAAGCCTGTAATATCTAATAGGTGATAACATAAACACGGATACAGGCAAATACGGAGTTGAACCTTTCCGTTCATGTAATAACGGGTAGCTGAGAGGAGTTTTTCCCGTTTATTGGGTCGTTAGGATATAATTTCATCTCGTGTTTATGACGCCATAAAAAGTTTGCAGCGCTGATACAACCACTGTCAATTACCGGCCCTCGACTCACGAGGGAGTTTTCGATCAAAAAATTACCTGCCCACGCTTGCGCTTTGAAACTTAAGAAAGGGGGTTTCAACTTGACATACCATGATGTCATGATTAAATGAATGGTATAAATGAAAAGCGAGAAAACATAATTGATTGCTATAACAATATTTTACGATGGAGACAGTGTAATGTTACTTAAATTGTGTGGTAGCAGCTTTTACACAAGTTCAGCGATTATCTCAATTTATAAGTAGATAAGTACGCGGATTTATCCAAACGATCAATAAAATAATGTCTTTAATTTATTTATTTTAAACTTGTATGTACATAAAACAGTGTAAGGCGGACTTAATTATGCACTATACTTACATTAAAGGCTTCCATAGACCAAACGCGGGTCAGAAGCAGTGCGGGTCAGTTGCAGCGCGGCTGAGGCACACTGAAAGCAGCGCAGTTTCAAAGCAGTTGCAACGCGGGCGGTTGTCAAAAATTTAAATATTCGAAAACCACTTTCAACGCGCTGCTACCGCCCTGCGTCCGGTGTGTCATGCTAATATGGCCGCCATAGTAATACAACAGCGCGGGCCCGCGTTCACGCCGTTTCTGTCCCGCACCCGCGCCGCCTCGTTTGTATTTCGGCAGTTGCAGTGCGGCGCGGTTGGAGCGCGGGCCTGCGTTCAAATTTGGTGTGACATACTTCAAAGAGTTTCTTGTATTACAACTTGCGCGGGCCCGCATTCAAACTGCGCTGCTACTGCCCTGCGTTTGGTCTGCCCAAGGCTTTAGGGTTTGCGCGCACGGGTGACTTTTGTCGCCATGACTGTTTCGTCAATCCCATAGAGATGTATGGAGGTGACAATAAAGTTTCTGTCAGTCACGTCGCTACGTGCGGGCTCCTCCATACATCTCCATGGACTTGGTATGAGTGACGAAGTTACGGCGACAAAAGTCACCCGTGCGCGCGAGCCTTTACTCCTTTCTCGTTCACGTTTCACCCCAGGGATGTTTGACTCAAAGGAAGTCGTCTGTGACACACGGCTAAGAAGCCGTGCGATGACGTAATGTCACTCGTCTCGAGCCAATCCACCTGCTTTGCCGATGCTAAGATTGATGATCGAATAATGTCGTGAGATATATTACGTATTGGGATCAACGAGGATGAGACGTGGTGGATTTTTTTTCTAAATATGAGTTCACATGAAAATACAAAGTTCTGAAGAAGGATTTTCAATTTAAGGCTGAGTTGCACCATCAAATTTTAACAGTAAGTGTAACGATAACTGGAGTTTTTTGTATGACAGATTTTTGACGTTTATTAAAGCTAAAGTAAGATGTTGCAACCCAGCCTAAGTCTTGAGAGCTAACATAATTAATAGTATACAGATATACAGAACTATGAAAAGTTATTTTCGGAAATGCTAAAAATATTGTAAATATTCGATCGATTTTATGGCTATTAACAACGTTTTGGGTCATTAGTATAAATTTCTCATACGCAATAAATAGGCTATCCGGGACTAATTTTATTATGGCCTAAGTTTTAGTTAATTAATTGATGA
This sequence comes from Ostrinia nubilalis, assembly GCF_963855985.1. Taxonomy (NCBI): domain Eukaryota; kingdom Metazoa; phylum Arthropoda; class Insecta; order Lepidoptera; family Crambidae; genus Ostrinia; species Ostrinia nubilalis. Next base: position 7,605,118 of record NC_087096.1, on the reverse strand, counting down.
GATGCATCCGATGTTTGATGTAATGGCCTGTCACGCGCTGCGCAATATTTATTAATCCATTTTTTGTTTTAATAGTCTCATTAATTATGAACCTTATTCAGTAAATGCTATTTTTATTACGAGGATCTAATTAATAACTATCCCGTGACTTGGTGTAAGTTCCAATTTCACTGGAAGGTTGAAAGTTTAATTAAATTGAACTAGGGCTGTTGTTTATTTAGTACGTAAATGGCTACTCCGGAAATAGCCACCGACTCATTTGCGATATGAGCTATTCAAAAAAGGACTATGTACTCTCAAAAATAAAGATAAGTTCTATTAATAAGTCACGATAATATTGACATAAATTATTATTTTTAAAGGAACTAGTTTTCACAATTATTAACATTTCATCGTTAAACCTTAAAGGTATAAAGGTTAACCTTATGTCATCTTATGGTATTCCCTTCCAGTCAACCTTTAGGTATGTATATTAAATATAGAGACCTAGGGCAAATAACATAATGTATGGGATTATACGACCAGAGATAAATATGAATGCAGAGCCCAGAACCTACAAAACACTTAAAATCCATATTGATTATACTAATTGATGCGGAGCGAGGGTCTTGCCATCCTCGAAAATATTTTAAGAGACCCCACTTTTAATTAGTCGAATAAAACGTAAAGAACATTAAGAGCAAGAAGTCCTTTTTGGTATTAGAAATTAATATCCATTGGTCGTGATTCCGGAAACGAACGAGGAAGGAATTTTGAAATAGAAAATTCCAGAGAAACAGAGGTTGTTAGGTTCGTATAAATTAATTTCATCCTGACCTGTGTATTAATATTCAGGGCACTCTCAAAGTTGGCTCTAACTGCGAGGCGAGATATTCGAATTTATTTAGCGGCTGTGGGCTCTTCCTTTAGACATTAAAACTGACATATCATTACGTTGAATAACTGCATTAAATTATATTCACGGTATCACGGCATTGAAACTCTTATTCCATCCATCAATACTCAGAGTTACTTACTTTCCCCAATCTTGTTTATGGCTTCGTTCTTTTTAAGCTCATTTTACTGATATGGCAGTCTCGAGTACGCGGATTTGTCTAGTCCAACGAAGTTATCCAATAAGCTGAAAAAGAAAACCGCACAAAATATACTCCTGGAAGATTTTCCACGCCGTATACAAAATACAATAACGATAAATTATTCCTTAATCGTTACGGATAATACAACGGATCGTCGGCCTACCAAAGTTGAAATATTAATTAAGTACTTTCCCGTAAATGGACCGTAGGGAGCTCTTCTTTCTATTTATTTATCGAATTAAGTTGTAAATGTTACATAATGACAAATAAACAACATCGTTAATAAGATACAGTTTCATTGATCGTAAAGTTTATTTATATACTCAATTTTGAAATGGATTATGGGATAAGGAATAATAATTTGATTAATATAATTAAAATATTGAGTCAATCACATTTATGTAGAGTTTATACATTATTAAAAAATACTCAAAAGCATTAGGAAAATCATAGATCAAGATGTAATGAATACGTGGGAGTTAGTACTTGGTTCCACACGCGCTCGTAAATCGTCACCTTAAGCTGGTATAATGAACGTTATTAATGGTTATTCTATAACGGGGTATAGTGGAATGTGGGTAGGTGTCTAACTACTTAGATTTAATGTGCACTGCCTATCCTGATAGGCGGGTGTTATACTATCATATCCATGAGGCTTAGAGGGCCACTTTCGTGTGCATGAAAACCTATAGGCACTGAAATTAGTTTGGATACTTTCCTATGATTTGTTTCAGTCCGTTTCCAAATGTCTCCTTTAAATAATGTAACAAGAATTTACTTAGATGGACTTTTAATCGCCTTCTCTTTACCATCGGACCAACAAAGTTTAGGATACTCGGGAAAAGTCTGAGAATAAATATTTATTTCTGAAAAATTTAAATCACTACTATGTTTATGAATGTTACATGGATTAAATATTTAAATATGTAGGTAGTTGTGAAATTAGTAGTATAATTTAAAGAATCCGTAACGTTTGAAATATCATTTACTTTGCATTGGTTGGTGTATCGTTAGGAAACATGACCCTTGAACTTACTTTTACTGATACTGTAATCCTACTGAATATGTAATTCAATAGGATAATACAGTATCATCTTTCCCATGCCCTTAGGTCTATATCAGCACACCCTTCTTTGTGAAACCCATTCTATATCTGTTTTATTATAATATTGAACTACCGACGTTCGGTGTCTAGTTGTATTTTTTAGGACCTCATATGATTTGGTCTTTGACCTTTCTATTGTCATAACTAGAATGTTAATGCTTTAGTTAAAGATAATTTCGTCTTTAGAGACATTCATGCATTCACTCAAACGTTGAACTACGTTAATGTAGAGTACGTTATTGTACTTAATAAGAACTGCAAATCTCAGCTGTGCAATTTAGACCGTTACTCGTTCAATGTTTAGCTATAAAACATGAATTGGATTGCTTTCAAACATTTACAGCATTAAATTGTCAAGACAAGAACAATTAAATTACCAATTAACGATTCAATAGAAGTAGCTGTGTTGACATGAGCGAAGTGCCGATCCATTTATAATTAAAGTAACCAAGTCGCTAACGCAGAACTTCCAGATAATTTGTCGGCACAAGTCACAACAACACAAACAATTAAGATGTAATTCCGTGTTAATTGCGGTGAGCCACGATGAATCATTAAAAGGATTTGAATCGCGCGAGTCTTTGGATTATGCTGGAATTTCAGCTAGTCCTAGTTTTAGGATAGAGTTCCACAATAGGTTCTATTAAAACGGTTGATTTAGTTGGATAATACTTTATTCCTGAGCTAGATGACAACAACTTATCAGTAATAAAGACTATCTTACAAAAAACGGTATTTCAAAAGGTTTGTCGGTACCCATTTTTTACAAAAATAACTAGGTATTTCATTAACCCACAGCAGTTTGAAACGATATTTTGTAACATTTATTGGTTTTAGATTTAGTGGGATAATTACTTACTCACTTTTGAAGTCGTAAGTCAAACGAATGCTCTTCGGCTTTCAAGTTAATGATTGAAGCAAATTGAGTTAAGTTATTTTAGCATTATGTTCTTGATTGACTAATATTGCCGTAAATACTTTAAGTACATACTTGCAGCCATAATAATGTTGATTTTGGTAATAATACAGTTTGTCAAGAATGTTTCTCTACCTAAACAATTAAGCCTATGGTGTGGCTCTATGGGCTCGTAAACTTATCTCTATGGGAGAATAGTATCTTACGACGGCAGTATACAGGGTATCTTACCTTAAACGGGAACCGGAAATTATAGGTAGCAAGCAAGTAGGTACCCATAATTTCAGGAATATGGCACAAATTACCTAACAGTTCTCGGAAGATGTCTAGAGGAAGCTTCTATGTTAAGCTTCTATGCTTAGTAGCGTTATTACCATTTTCGCAGAATTAAGATTTAATTAATAAGAGGAGTAAAAACGAGTAGGTTGTTTTATCATCTGATTCTGCTCGTGTGGGCTTTGATTGATTGCTTGAAAAAAGTTAAATATAATCAACCGAAAGTTAATATTAATTTACTTAATATAACTTCTTGTTTGTTTCAGTGTCAACAAAATTTCCCTTTGTTATTTCAAAAGTTTGTTAAGTGGCGTGGTATGCGATATATTACATATAACACGCTTTTATTAATATACCCACATTGCAGCATTTTTATCCGTAAGCAAAAATATGTGTTTGCATTATAGCGAAACCAAACAAACGCAAATCATGAATATTAAAGCTACCAAAATTCATGAACAGGATTGCGCTGATGGAGTAAGCGTTCGAGCCGCGATAGAAACGGAAAATGTTTCTCTTTTTGTGCCAACGATGGAACGTATTATGTTTTAAACGTGCGTAATAATCCTCCGCTTCGTGTATTGTGGGGAAGCCTTCATCACTTCCAACACGGGCTTACTTTCAAGTCACAAAAAATACTTAAGTCCGAAAAACAGTTTCCATTTGGTGAGCAGGTGTCCTTCGCAATCCCATCGTCAGCGGATTAGTCCATTGTACGGATATAAATCTCCCTCGGACGGAAGGACTAGTGCTTACCTCGTTCTTTTTAGACACGGTGGAATCCATCGGAGCAGGGCAGGTACCTATCTTCGTGTCTTTTCTAATAACCGAGAAAAACAATCCCTTCTTGCGTGCGTCCCGAGATTGTTTGTTTACGTCAGCCGAAGTCACCGTGATACAATTATTCTGGGAGGCGTAATTTCTACCATTATTAAGTTAGTGTTGGCAGATGTCGTTAGTAAATTATGTTTATCCGACAGGACGCAGCTGTAGACGGGTGGCACTTAATCCCCCACACGGTGTTGCGAACTTCGTAGAAGTGTGTCAAAGGGAAATATGAATAATGACACGAGCTCAGTGTCATCACAGGTTTGCTTACTCGACTTCTGGAGGAACGATTCGAAGTCCTATTCAACTGGTCCAAGATTTAAAATAAGAATGGCATGTTAATATTCTTGAAACACAAGGTTCCGGATACCTTAGCTAACTTTTTCTAAGTATATTAAAGTAAAATTGGTTGAAGTACTGTGACTGCTATGACAAGACACCCTTAATCAGGGTGCAGGTGTGATGAATTTCCGGATTAAAGACAGCTCTAATACATTTCGTACATAATATATTACGCCTACTTACCCAGCCCCGTGTCTGGCGGGTACTTTCTAATTTTCTTTGTCCCCTTAGTGCTTGACACCTATAGCTATTACAGATGATATTGAATTCTTCGCCTTACAACTTTATTAGATACCAACTTATAAGGCAAATTAAATTATCTCAATTTCTTCCTTCCCTCTTGGATCCTAATAATTGAATTAAGTAGATTAGTACAAAGCCCCAGCAGATAACAAATAGTTCATGAATTTTGAGTGTTATTAATATTTTGTGACGGATTACCTTAACATAGTGGAAAATTACATTTATTTAATTCAGACATAGTTTAATTGCTTAAAATTTGTCCAAAATTGGTTTCAGGATATATGAATTTTGATTACTGAAAGGTGTTCGTTGACGATTTATCAAGTTATGTCATTTCTTAAATAATATTTACACAAAAAGTGTTTCTGTAATAACTAATAATTGTTCAAGAGAAGGTTAGAATTAGTAAAACAATGCAACATAATAGTTTAAAATATTATAAGGTTAGAATGTCCTTCCTTGTAGCGTATGACCATCGATTATGTGTCATACATAAATTACGACCACTTAAATCATACTTAATGGTGAGTACGCATATTCTCGTGCGAAATTTATTGGATGATAGTAGAATATATCAAAAATCGACTATAAAGTTCGCTTAATACTGCGTTATGATCTATTTCATGCCATATATTAGATCGTGCTTTGAAAATATTTTAAGATATTTGACGGTACAGTGTAGAAGTAGCGTGGATTTTTATCGATATTATGTATTTAAATACTATGTATGAGTAAAATGTTTTTTTTTGCGAATAGGAAAGTAAACGAATGGGACCGCAGACATATCGTGTTAGTTTGCAAATAATTTTTATACTTGGTAATTAAAAAAATCATAACATACAGTAAATATCACTTAATTAACAGCATGGATGGTTGGTATTATTAAATATGAATATAAAAGATTCGTGGAGTTGATTGGCAACATGAAGAGCAAACCTCTCATAAAATACACATCAATTTATCAAGAAAATACGTATTTTTATCTTTCGACATGTTAAACGATTCTTAACAGACAATACTGCTCATGATATATTTAGATATAAGTAGGAAACTCTACATAGAAGACATGAGGAAATAGAATTTTCCTCCGCTGTAATACGTTTCTAGCACGCTATTTTTCCATTATCTAATATCAATATTGTTTTGTCTTCATCGTTCAGAAACTGTTCGGCAAGACTATACTACTAATGATGGCATTGCATGACCTCCTTAAACCATTCGTTTGAGCGTACGAGTATGTTTCTAGTTTTATATACATATCTATACTTCTATGTGAAACAATGTATTGTTACGGAAGAGCGAGATTTCTTTGTGATCAGAAAATTGTTACGAAGATAATTATCTTTTGCTTTTCGCTACCTCATTCTCTTCTATGTTGGCTTGCACTAAGAAACTTATTTGTTATAGGTCTGTATACTTGTACAACTAGAATTCATCTGATTTACACATGCGCGGCATGTTCTATTGCTAATTATGTACATCTTCCCTGACAAAAATAGAAGGGAAAATCCAAGTAAGTTCTTAGTTTCCCAAGGCCCATTTAAGCTGGCTTATAAAAAGGTTCACTTTCACGAAATCCTATGGTATCGGAAGAAGAAATTTGCCAAAATTTATGGCGGGTTAGAGAGAGTTTATATAAAATGAAGTAGCTACAGAAATTCTCTACATTTTTCTATTTGCATAAAATAAAAATAATACTCCTTTGATATTTAATAAAGTAATAGGTTAATTAAAGTAAATATAAAAAGTACGGGCTAAGATATCTTACTTAATTAGGGTTGCTAGCATGTTAGACGGTTCTTGCGAGTTTAATTATGTATTTGGTTGGCAAGTCACAGCAATGTTTTGTGCGGGCGCCTTTAGGCTAAGGCTTTATCATGTTACAGCGTAACCGATGCCAAGATTAATGCTCGCCTAATGAATCAGCCCCCGTGACAAATCAGGACGCCATGACGGATATTCTTCTCTTTGTTCCCGCCCAACCAGTAGTGCCGTGAGAATCGGATCGGTGTGATGCTGACTTTAGGATTAGGTAAATTTACGCATATTCTAATTTTCTGATATCGATATGTGGGTGCTGGAGTTCTTCTAAAATCTAACATTACTTTTTTATTTGGGATATAAATTCGTGAGTGAGAGTCACATAAGTAATGATTTTCTTATAAAAGCAAAAGTGTGCGGTATTTTCTTACGTTCGATTGTGATATTGTTGAAGAGGTCTCTTGGTGACGAAGTCTAAGTGCTTACTTCAATACAAATACAATATCCAAAGGATTGTAAATATTATGGGACCATTAGAGCTTTTCAATAAATCCAAAGTCGGTCTATCTTTTTTGACACCATAGACTTTGTGCACGAGTATGGAACGCCAGCGCCCACGTGATTGATGGATTCCGCGATGCGATTAATTTGAAAAATATCATCGTTCAGTAGACGGTTTTGTCGTCAACGTTGTCCCATATTAATTAATAAGACGTGTCAAATCATCTTTTGAATGTTGATGGCGTAGTGTTAAAGAGTCGATCAATATAAGTTCCGTTATTATGATGTTTTGATATTAAATGTAAACGTATTGTATTTTCGAATAACCGTAAGGTAATATTAAAATTTATCATACTATTAGATTAGCGTACCTTTGATTTAACATGAAAACAATCGCGTACTCTATCACTGCTTAAGTTTCTTTTGCTAATGTACCTATATCATTCGTAAATTGTGCCTACATGTGCGTCAACATACTAGAAAATTTTATTGCATAATATAAGTAGTTTCAAATTATTGTTATCCTAGACTGCAAGTAGATCTCTGGAGACGAAGTATAATAAGGAAGAGATAAAGAAACAGAATCGTCGAGAAAAACATTTCCAATGTAATTCTGCCCGCCGCACCACATGGCCGCATATCCTGAAGGCTCACGTGATCACGTCGATACTGGCAGCAAGTCTTGCCGACTTCAAAAGCGAGCAGTAATTACCTATTGAGCAAGATAGCGGCAATATCTCGACAGATTGAAGTTCTGAACTTGACAGGCTATCAGAGCCTAAATGGAGCTATCAATATTGTTGTTCAAATATTCTGTTCCTGAGACCGTATAGTTTATTGACGTGTAAAGGAAATTATACGAGAATCATTTGACACGACAAACAATGTTTGCCGTCGGCATTTGGAAAATTAAATATTATGAAATTCTTTGTTGAATATTTTAGTTGAAATTAACAAGATTTTCATGACGAAAAATATAGTCTTGAATTCTCAAGTGTTAATAAGATTTTGAGTTTAAGGTAATAATTTCTCAGCGTAGGAATTTACATCAATATTGGCTATAACGGTAATTATTACGTTATAACAATCTATTGATGAAGGGCGTCTATAACTTAGGGAACTTCCAGATTCTCGTTCACAAGATTTCCAGGTATAGTGTAGATCTTAATTGGTAACTGACTTAGGTAATGTAACACTGTAGGTAATTAATTTTTATTGTATGTCCACTTATGTTGTAGGTATAGGTACAGTTGACTATTAAAATGCTTACAACTATGCATGTATGTGTTAGCAAAATTATGAGAACCATACCATACCATAGAAAGGGACTATGTACGAGACTGTAGTTTATACGCCAAGCTGATCTCAACAATAAAGAGTAACCGTGCCATTTAAACCTTGAATAAGTAGAAAAGGAAATCTTAAAATTTAATGCTTTATTTTTACCATTTTCCCTCTGAAAGACAAACTCCTATTCATTTGTAAGCATAATCCATCCATGAGCAAAGATTTAGAGCAAGCCAATTTATTGTATCTTATTGGGATAAAAGGAAACAATTAAGGAGAAATGATGCTTGATGATCGACTAATAATACGGGGGTTGATTGCGATTTCATTTACGTTTTTATCACCAGTGATTAGATACGTTTATCTAAGCTTTTTGGCTAGGAGGTTCAATTACCGGGTCGGAAAAACTGAGCAGAAATAATCTAGATTATCATAGCGGTACTAGAAACCACCGCTATATCTAGATTTTTGGTTTGGAAATATCTTATAAAATGCTTTAATAGTATTTTTATTTAGAAGTCGTTATAATTTTTTTTTTTCGGCGACACACGTTAAATTTTTTCGAACTTTTAGTCTCGTCTTCGTATAACTATGTTGATAACAGCAATTCATTGGATGAATACTATCCTGTTTATAAATACAATTACACAAAAATAAAGTATAAGGGGTGGACTTGATGCTAACACCATTCTCCACCTGTCAACTTTTGGGTCATGCAAAAACCTACAATGTCATAAAAATTACAGCCGTTTGTCAACAAACAATTCAAAGTGCAAATCTTGCTGTTGTAAACTTTTAACAGAAAATAGATACCAAAAGTGTTAGTCCCCATCTTGACCGACTGTACCCATGTAGTGTTATTTGGCACTACTAATAGAACTAATAGTGACAATCCACCAGGGGCCGGTGGATTCAATCAATAGTGCCTCGTTACGACAGTGACGCGTCCCGGCGCCCCACCGGGCACAGCGGGACGCGCTCATTAACAAGTGGTTATGTACAAATGACATCAACCTAAACTGCAGCAGCTTATTTAGTTGGATTAAGGGCGATTTTCCAACAAAAATGTGCAGCTTGATGTGCCCTCGTCCGTACATTGATGGCACGTCATCTACATGTTTGGGGACATTTGTAGCTATTCATAATCAAGATTGTTAATTGAAACTGTCGATGGAGGTAAGGTTGGCGATGTTTTTTCAAGAAATTATACAAAGACAAATAGGAAATGTATGAAATTATCTTGTATGTCAAATAGAGTTTGTCATAAGTAGATGAAGGACAAGACAACACTTGTCTCTACAAATTCGTAAAGAATACAAATATTGAATTCGCCTTAACCTTACGAGACAATGGAATTCAAAAAATCATTAATATTAAATTGTTTTAAATCATTTTAATCAAATTTTTCAAATTAATTGTTGAATGTTGTAAATGTGATTCAAAAGAAACTGTAGTGGAATTGGCATCTGGTAGATCTGAACTCCTTATCGGTGACAACTTACCCCGAACGTCTTTTATGTCAAACGTGGCTACTTTTTCATTATATTTGTAGTTTTTCATTAATTAATTTTGTTTGAACATTTATCTCATAAATTACCTAACCTAAAACTAGACTATTTCTTTAATTAAAACAAAACCGTTTATTCCTGTTGATATTTCGATACCTCTGGGCTCAAAGGTCGTAAAGGACAAAATACCGAAAATGAGTTATTTATACAGTTTTACTCAGAATTTAATTCTCTATCGATCTGTATATTTAGTTTGTCGAATTTCCCAAAAAAAGTGCCTTTACGACCCATCATTTTTGATAAGCTAAACAGAATTCATCGTGAAAATTGGGATGTAAATACCATTTGATTTCTTAGTACAGTTACCATGGTAGTAAAGAACAAGTAAACACAAATTTATGGGCGTATAATATACATGTAGTATATCTATAGTATATAAGTAGTATATCCGTTAAGCTAGCACCCATAACACAAGCATTAAGTTGCTTACTTTGGGGCTAGCTGGCGCTGTGTGAAATTGTCTAAAGATTTATTATTATTATTATTATTATTATGTTTGTACGCTTTGGAGCTCACGGGTCAAAAGTGGCCCGGTCCTTTATAAGGCTTGCGTGGGGATACAGATCCAACACGTAGAGGCCGTTTTAAGCGCAAAATAATTATTATTATTATTATTATTGTCCTATACGACCTAACATTTTCATACCAAAGTCTAAATAATTTGTCCTTTACGCCCTTAGATTATCTCAACAAATATTTTAAAAATCTATATTAAAATGAGTGAAAAGGTAAAATTTATAGACGTTTCTTATTGTATAGTATGTGCGTTTGGAACAAACGAAAGAACTAAAAAAGTCATCAAAAATATGTAATAAAACTATTTTAGAGTGTAACATTTATGTGATTTGTACATATAAAATGATGACATCTACCCACATCGGGTAAAGTAATGTTGCTTTTTATTATTTCTCATATTTGAAGAAACTAGGTATTTGTCAGGTAAAAGATAATTTAAAAAAATGATTTAAGAAAATGAAAACATGCTATAAAATAAATAACGTATTAAAAATGAAAAAGTTAGATTTGTTAAAAATACACTCGACAGCAAATAAATCGCACCACCAATACCATTCAAAAGCCTAGTTCTAAACTTCATTTCATTATAGGAAAGGTTTTTACCCCAAAAATGTTTCTTTAGAAGGATCCAGAGTCACTTCTTCAAAAAATAGATAGTTACGCTTGAGCCAACTTTTATGGCTATAAAACTGTTAAGTTGGGATTAATCGTTATCCATCTGTTTAAGAGGACACGTGTGATCATTATTTGGTTTTATAACCATAAAATTTGGTCTAATTGATCCCAGAGGTGAGCCCAAAATGAGGTCTTTTTTCAAGTCACATTTATGGTATATGTTAATCATTTATTAAGAAATTAAATGTGTTTTTCATTAAGGATATTTATTGGGCTTTCAAATAACACCAATATTGTTGGGGCACCATTATTGTGTCAAAAGAAAATCTTTAAAGATCGCGTCGCGGGTGGTGCGATTTATTTGCTGTCGAGTGTATTATGAAAAAAAAAGTCACCTTACTGTATGTACAAATGCTACACTTTACAATTGTTTTTAATGATTTCCTAGTAATTTTGACTAACGCTCTTGGTCAAAACCACTTTTGAGTTTTGACTGTAATAATTATAATAAATAAGTGTAGTTTCTAAAGTTATTTGGATCAGCTAATAAAATATAACTAGTAGGAAAAACTTTTGAAACCAACATGGGAAAATATAGTGTCAGTTGAGACATAATCTACTAAAAAGCGTGAATGCACTTTTTTTTCAAAGTTATATTTTTATATTAAAAATAATAATTGGCTTTTAAAAACGGTATTATGTAGGAGTAAAGTAAGTGGATGTACTTTACTGGAATGAAAAACTTTCTTCTTGTAATCTTACTTACTTAACATTTCTACTTTTGTACCAAGTAGGTACAGTGACATAATTTCAAGCTACTATGAATAATAATGTTTAATCTATTTAGAATTTAGAATAGTTATAGTTTAGTTTTCGTTTGTCCTTAATAATTCTATCCTATCTGCATTATCATAAGATCAACTGGTTTACAGACTGCCCTATGAAATTAAGTCCGCCATTTGTAGTTTTTCGAAACAATAATAATGAATAAATAAATAAATAAAATCAAATTGGTGTCGGCTTTTCGTATAAAGTAGACATTTATGAAGTTTTATTTAAAAGCGTCATAATATTTATTTTCTAAATTCGCTCTTATTTCGGAAATGGTATCTTCTAGTTCGAAGATATCAAAACTTCTGCTTAAATTAGTTTCATAAATTGTGTGCATTAAATTATGAAGCGACGAAAAATCATTTTATTTCATTTAAAAGACCATAATTCATTTAAAATATGTGAAGAAATGGTATATTACATATCAAATACCATAACACATTAAATATTTAAGCTAAATTATCAATTTACCCTTGCATAATACCTTACCTGGGTGTTCCGTTACGACCTATGAAAACCTATAAAACTATGTAAATTGTCATTTACTACCTTGGTTTTGTAGTTTTGTGAAATAAAAAGAGACTTACGTCCTGAGTAACTTGCCTAGGACGAATATTTGAGGGGCGTAAAGGTCTTTTTATTGTAATTTTGAGGGCGTAAAGGAAATTTATCTCAGTAAATACAGCTCTAGTCCAGTTTTTCAATACCTCCTCGGAAAATGCTGTGAATTCTAAGCACTTTCTTCCTAGGTCATATTTTAATAGCTCTAAAAACAAAAAAGTTACTGTCGAATAAAAAAATAAAAAAAACGTTTTTTGCTTCTCCTGAAAAGTCGTACTATGTCCTTTACGACCTTTGAGCCCAGAGGTATCGATTTGATGAATTAAAGACGGATTTTGAGAATAAAAATATACTTTTATTTAACTACGCCATGACAGGACGCTTACATGTTCGAGAAGAGCGCGAAAACAAAAAATGTCCACAGACAATGAACTTAAGAAAAAAACAAAGTTTGGCAACCTACGCCAATAGATGGCGCTATGCGTCCATTATATCAATTAAGCATTAGAAATTTATCCTAAAATACAACACGCCTCCTTAAATTTATAATCTTAATTAAGAAGACTAAACAATACTTTTACATTCTTACTTAATGTAGACTAAACTAATCTTAACTCTAATCTATTTTTCAAGAACTTTGTCTTGTCTAAACTTTTGGTTAACATGTCTGCTAAGTTAAATTCTGAATCAATTTTAACAATATCAATTATTCCTTTTTCATAGTTTTCATTTATATAATGGTACTGCACTTCAATGTGCTTTGAATTTTTTGTGAAATTACCAAATTTAGCAATCGAAATTGCACCTGAATTGTCTTCATATAATTTAATTGGTTTACAAAACTTTACATCAAATGATTCAATTAGTAAGTTTCTAATAAAAAGTACTTCTGTCACTGCCTCTGACATTGCAATATATTCTGCAAAAGTTGAACATTTAGTTACAGTATTTTGTTTATGTGTTTTCCAAAAAATTAAGTTACCGAACAATCTGATTATAAAACCTGATGTAGATTTTCGATCCACATTATCTCCTGCATAGTCAGAATCTACCATACAATCTAATACTTCAGTAATTACATTATCATAATAAGTTAACTTCAAATCCTTTGTTTTATACAGATATTTTAAGATTCTCATAGCATATTTGTAATGAGTTCGGTTGTAACAACTTTGGTATCTACTCAGATAATTAACACTGTACGCTACATCTGGCCTTGTGCCTGTACTAATATACAATAATTCACCTATTAAATTCCTGTACTGAATACTTTCATCTATTTCCTCAGCCTGTTCTAATTTCAAATTTGTTTCCATTGGAGTATCATATAATTTAGTATTTTCCAGATCATATTTTGCAGCCAAAGATTCAATATATTTTGTTTGATTTAGAGTCATTACATTTTTATCATCACTATAGTCAATATCTATTCCAATATAACTTTTAATTTTTCCTAACTCTTTCATTACAAATCTTTCCATTAAACAAGTTTTTACCTCTTCTATTTTACTTTTATCTTTGCAACAGATTAATAGGTCATCAACAAATATTAATATGTATATTGGATCTTTGCTTGTTCTATTCACATATAAACAGTAATCATAGTTACTTTTAACAAAATTCAACTTTTTAATATATTCATCAAAACAATCATACCATACTCTAGGACTTTCTTTCAGACCATAGAGAGCTTTTTGCAATTTATAAACTTTATTGTCTCCAGTTTCATACCCTTTTGGTTGATTTATAAAAACTTCTGACTTTACATGACCATTCAAAAAAGCTGTTTCGACATCCATCTGTTCGATAAATAGATTATTTTTACAACTGAATGACAATAAAATTTTTAATGTTTGCATTTTTCCTACTGGTGAGTAAACATTTTCAATGTAATCTTTTTGCTGAAACCCTCTTACAACTAATCTCGCTTTATAAACATCATTGCTTTTCTTTCTAAAAACCCATTTAACATCTAAAACCTTTTTAGTTTGTGGCTTTTCAACAATTTGCCAAGTATTATTTTTATTTAAGCTACTCATTTCTGAGTCCATAGCCTTTTGCCATTGCTTATAATCATGAGAGTTCATCGCCTCCTCAAAGGTATTAGGTACATTAGCATCAATATAGTTTACATAAATAAAATGTGAAACTGGATTACCATATCTAGAAACTGGATTTCTTTTTCTTTTTGACGTGCCCTCTTCTACATACTTGTCCCTATTATCATTTTTCACAAAATCTTTCATATCATTATTAGAAATAGTCTCACCTGAATCTACATAATTTTCATCACTTTCATACTCTGTTTTACACTTATCATTTGACACATTTGAGGTTGGGTCACTGTCTGAATCTATACATTTTTCTCTTTGATCATCAAGTTTTTCTAAGCAAATTAACATAGTATTTTCTTCAACAACTTGTACATGTCTAGCATTAATTATTCTGTTATTCAAAAGAACTCTGTAACCATTTTCATTATAACCCACTAAAACTCCTAATTTGGCTTTGTCATCCCATTTACCTTTTCTTAAAACTTCAGGAACCCTGACAAAAACTCTACTTCCATAAATTTTCAAATGCTCAACATTAGGTTTTATTCCAAAAAATATCTCGCAGGGAGTCTTGTTTTCTACTGTATTAGCAATTGTCCTATTTTTCAGATATGCTGCTGTTTTTATTACTTCAGGCCAATACCTCCTGTGAATTTTAGCTTCTCTCATTAAGCACCTACCTATATCCATAGCAGATCTGTTGTATCTTTCCGCTACTCCATTTAATTCATGGACGTAGGGAGGACATGGTAACAACTCTATACCCTTTTCCTTTATAAAATTACTAGCTTTCCGCCCGCGGCTTCGCCCGCGTGGAGTTTTGTCTGTCACAGAAAAACTTTATCGCGCGCGTCCATGTTTCAAAAACCGGGATAAAAACTATCCTATGTTCTTTCCCGGGACTCATACTATCTCTATGCCAAATTTCATCAAAATCGGTTGCGAGGTTTAAGCGGGAAAGCGTAACAGACAGACAGACAGACAGACAGACAGACAGACAGACAGACAGACAGAGTTACTTTCGCATTTATAATATTAGTTGGGATAAATTTCTTTGTTCAAATATTCCTTGCCATTATCGCACTGTAATTTCTTAACTTTTTTATTAAATTTGTTCTCTACTAAATTTACAAACTCTTTAAAACAAGCAGCAGTTTCATCTTTACTTTTAATACAAAAAATTCGTGTACATTTACTATAGTCATCGATGAATGTCAAGAAATATTTTTCTCCACCATAACCAGTTGTGTTATGTGGGCCATTCAAATCAGTATGAATTAGTTCTAAAATTTCTGTAGACTTAGTTCTATTATTTTCAAAAGGTACATTAGCCATTTTACTCTGGATACAATTCGAACATTTCATTTCCGTGCTTTCAATCTTGTCTGGCAAACCATCTACTAATTTATCTTTTATTATCTTGTTTAAATATTGAAAATTTACGTGACCAAGTGCCCTATGCCATTTCTCTTTGTGAGTCAATTTAATTGAATGTACATACATCTCATTATTACAGTTGTTTGTTAAGAAACTTTTTATACAATACAAATTATTTATTTTGTCAGCAACAACTATGAGTTCTCTAGCCTGATTATAAATCTTTGCATTTTCATCTTTTGCCACTATTGTACAATTTCTGGTTATCTTCGAGAAACTCAACAAATTTTGCTTAATACCTTTCACAAAATAAACATTCTTTAATTCCACATGTTTTTGGTTGTAATAATTCTGAAAATAGATTTTAACAGTACCTACTTTAGTGGCTTTTAACATTTTTCCATCTGGCAGTTTGACATCAACAGGGATTTTCAAGTCTATATAATTATAATAATAGGTATCATCATTTATTATGTGATCAGTACACCCACTATCTAAAAGCCAGTTTATTTCACAGTTAATATTACTTTCTTCATTTTGAATACACCCAAATACCTGATTTATTTCCGGATTACATACTTCAGCTGTCCATGACTCCGATGAGTTGTTGGATGTTTCACCTCTCGAATGACCTTGTCCTCTGCCACGGCTGCGTCCCCTGGAGAATGCGCCTCTGTTGTAACCTCTCAGATGTCCTCGCTGACCTTGACCGTGTTGATATCTTTCTTGGTAACTCTGTTGTCCTTGGTGACTCTGCTGTCCTTGATTATTTCTCTGCCCATGCCAATAATCCTTCTTGAGATGTCCAGTCTTTCCACAGATGAAACATTGTGGTTTGGTTTTAGCTGCAAATGTACTCATATTCTTCCTTTTGTCTAAGTCATTAGTAGTCATGTTCTTCTCTTTTATTTTAGACTGTACGTAATCAACTGTTCTCTGTTCTTCTGGTATGACATCAAGAAAGTCTCCAATATAGCTATAGCTTGGTGGAAGTGCTTTGAGCAGGTATCTTAGTTTCTCAGATTCATCTATTTTTCCTCCGGCCGCTTTGAATTCATTTGTAGTTTTCTCAAAGTCGACAAAAAATTCTTCAATTGTGCTGTAGTTGTTCAATTTAATTTCCTCAATTTTACCTCTGCATATTATTTGCATGGCTGTAGACTGCGTTAGATACATCTTGTCAAACTTATTTACCATTTCAAATGCTGTTTTGCATTCACTGACATACTCCAGTTGTTTATCTGAGATTGTACTCATAATTATTGTTCTTGCCTTCAGATCTTTCTTTTTCCAGTCCGCCTCTTCTTTCTCAGTCTTAACACACACAGGTTTCATGCCAATAGCTGGTTCATTGCATTCTTTGTACTCAAGTAATGTCAACAACCTTAATTTCCAACTCGAATAACTTGCCCCATCAAATATAGGCAGCGTGATGTCTTCTATTCTGGCTTGTTTAGCCATCTTGATGATTATGATAATAACTTCCTTGTATGAAAATGTATTTTCACGTTATTTCATTTCTTCACATATCAAATAGGTTACCTCAACCTTATTTTGTTTGTTCTCGACTTGATTTATGTTTTACATAACACACTTAGTTTTTACTCGCAACTACGCTCTGCTACCATGTTGATATTTGATGAATTAAAGACGGATTTTGAGAATAAAAATATACTTTTATTTAACTACGCCATGACAGGACGCTTACATGTTCGAGAAGAGCGCGAAAACAAAAAATGTCCACAGACAATGAACTTAAGAAAAAAACAAAGTTTGGCAACCTACGCCAATAGATGGCGCTATGCGTCCATTATATCAATTAAGCATTAGAAATTTATCCTAAAATACAACAATTCCTTTCAGCCTTTCTAAATACACAGAATACGTAAATCAAATTGTATTTTATTACGAAGTTATAACTCATTTTGTTTCAGCATTTAACACTGAAGGGTAGTGAGAGTTTCTCCTTAGTGATGAAACGAAGTGTTTAATTAATTGTGTATTCAGTACTTTGTAAACGTTTCTCATGCAAAATTATTTCGTTCCAGACTATTTATTTACTGTGCTTAAAGTTAAAACGCTTTAAAAATACAGTACGGACAAGAATAGTCTTAAACGGACGCTAGTAAATTGAACTTTTATTGTATTTTGTGCTGCTAACGTGGCTACGGCAGCTCGTGTAAATGGACAAAAAGCGCAGCATGTTAAGAAGCAAAAGTGAAAATTGCCGTATTACTATTTTAATTTCAATAATTAGTTGTTAGTTAGTTATTGTTAGCATGTGCATGTTAAATTGTAAATTTTTACATGCACATGCCCGCTTTATTGGGTAAATATGGAATTAATGCCTCAACATATTAGTTTAGAGCGGAATGCTTTTTCCAATATGGGCCTATTTATCAAGTGATTTATTAATAGATTGCTGGTTGGTACGATTATAAGGGATAATAATGCCATTACACTTTTTGTAATAATATTCTGCACAAAACCATACCGTAACATTATTGAAACAATGTAATATTAGCCGACCAATATTTCCCGATGTCGAAATGTTTCCGTGTCACGGTCTATAAACTCCCAAGTCATTTCGTAGGTACGAGTATTGTTTAGGACACGTCCGCATTCTCCGGATTTAATAAGCTCCTGTCACAGGACAATGAGACTGCAGATTTCATATTTTGCTAAGAACATTGTCGTAGATATTAATTTGATTTCCAGGAAGACGATATTTGAGTGAACTAAAATATCGTCTTCCTGGAAGTGTTCTTCATCATAAAGTAGAAACGCTTTAATTTTAGAACTTTTCTGTTCGAATCAAATTCGTTTAGCCTCACTATAAAACTACCTAGTTCTTAACTGAAATAATAATAGCGTGTGCAACTGCAAACCAAAATCGGTTTTTATTGTTCACGTTTTCCGACTAGCATCCCGGCCGCATAAAAACTATTCGATTCAAAAGCGGTTATTTGATATTTTGTTTCTCTAAGTTGGCTGCAAAAATATTATAAAATGGTTTGGATACAAAAAGCGGCATCGGCTCGTTCGCACCTGGTCCCGAGAGCCGCAAGCTAGCCGCTGCGGCAAAGAAGGCCCTACGCAAACGAAGCAATAGCTGTTGCAATTTCAATATTATATTATTTATAGCCACGATAGCCGAACGGTAAAGGGGTAGGAGTGGCCGACTCGAGATCCGAGGAACGCGGGTTCGAATCCCACCGCCGCTCGACTGTTGTGGTGAGTCCACTCGTAACACAAGCTTATTTAGCTTTCCACGAGGGGCTAATGGGACTATTAGGAATTTGGACAATACAAATTGCTAGTAATATTTAAAAAAAAAAATATATAGATATATTTAATTAACTACAGTTTAAAAAAATAAGGCATTTCGATTGTCTTTGCTAGACGAAAAGGACATTGGGAACTTTACTATGAGAAAATGCCCCACGGCGGACAAAGATGAAACGTATTTTATTTCAAAGCTTTATACTTGTAGGTATATAAAGCGCTATGTTGTGACTTAAGGGAATTCTGAGATATGACGAGTCTAAGTTGAAAATATATTTGTCTAAAATGATTTGATATTTTTACATGTTATGTTGTTTGGCATTGCAGAGTAACCAATAAAAGTAAATAAAATAATATAAATGAATAAAAAATATAAATAAATAAAATATTATAAATAAATTAATATTAGACAACATCTCATACATTACTCCAACCCAAAATAAGTAGCTAAGGCATTTGTGTTATGGAAATCGGGAACGACGAATCACAACACACCCAAACCAGAGACAATGTGAAAAGATCGTTTTCTATATTGTCCCGGCCGGGAATCGAACCCGGGACCTCAGGATTGACCCGGCACACCTTGAAAACCGGTGTGTGCGCCCACGGAGGTCGTAAAAAATGTTACCTATATGTATTTTTTACTTAAGTAGGTATATTGTGGCGCTATTTCTTGTAAAAGAAATTCTACGTGACCTCTGTTTGTCTCAAGGAATGCTTGAGATAGTCTATGTTTTCTGCGCCGCAACACAGATCGATCACAACTAAGACAACGGTTTTGTCTATCCATTTTAAACCGAAACCCAATCAAAGAGCAAACTCGATAATGTCCGTAATACAAAGCAATCAGTTGGTTCAGTAATAAGTTAAAAAACACGGGAGCGCACAGATCACAACGACAGATGTCATTTGGCGTATTTTTGTGATGATATTATTAATATTTAGATGCAATAAAAAGTTTAAATGTAAAATAAAATAAAATATTAAAACTTCATTTTCTCAATATTCCCATATAAGAGAAAGAAAAAAATGCACGGAAATTCATTGGATATTAGTATGTATCATCTGTGATAGGTTTCGTTTGTGTCCGCTACTTTTCGAGAAGTGGGGCAAAAAGTTCCCAATGTCATTTGTTGAGTGCAACGCGTCCAAGAAGCAAAGCAGTGGTAGGGTTAATACTGGGACGTGTAAAAGTGCTTTTTAAAAGCCTATTTGTAAAAATAAGTTTTATGAGTTTTAAAGTAAGTTCACTTTTGCCTTTTTTCGCAAGTAACAACAACACGGTAATTTATTTGAAGGTACTTTAGATACTTGCCTACTTTAAAACCAATAAAAAGTATCTAAAGTACCTTAGTGAATAGTCGGTCGAAATAGTCATCCAAATATATGTACCTAGATCTTAGGAAAATGGAAAAGCTATGTTTATTTGTTATATTATATTTTATTTTTAAAGCATTAAGAAAATCTTTCATTTCACTTACATAGTATGTGCACAGCCTTAAAATAACCGCCCACTAAGCGTTCCGCTTAGGTAAGTAGTATCCAACTTTTGTTCAAGAATCTTTCTTTCAGTAGCGAAGTAGAAAGAGAAACTTAATACGCTTAAAATCTACGATGTTGGTTATAATAGGTAACAAAGCGTAGGAGTTTTAAAAATGTAAAATGACCGAGCATTTATTCTAACGTTTTAAGTACAGGCGAGTTGTAAGTATTTGCTTGTGTGTTCGCAAATGATATTAACTACTTAGAGTTGTGTTTTATTTGTAAATTAGAACGTAAGTTAACGTTTTCTAAACGTCATAGAAGTTTAATTAATATAAATGATTACTTATTCTAGGTGTCATTAAATTATTCTTGAAAATAAGCTTCAGAACAACTTGTAGTAGTGTGGAATTGGAAAGCGCACCTGAGTAATTGGTATGATGTATTCAAAGGTTTAAAACTCATAACAGTGCGAGCGGCGTATATCGAGGCATCTACGAGCGCTGCACTGCACACATCAAACATTTAAGCCGGCAGAGTGACAGCGTGTGAAAAATATCGGAAAAATACTTTTTTTTCTAGAAAAAGTAACGAGTATTTTCTACACTTGTAATATTTTAAAACTCTGTCGCCCTTACGAGGTGCTACGGTTCAGAAAAATAGGTACTTTTGGTACTTGATTTAATTTGGTGACAGGGCGAACGCAAATTAGAAGAGCCAACCCCACTTCATGCTGGGCAGGGAGAAAACGAAGCTTGTTCTTTTTTTTTTCAAATTTTTATACTTGACAACGTAATGACACTTTGGACAATATTTTTTTCTTGGTTGTAAATATTTTTAAATTAAAATAAAAAACTAATTAGGCACACAATCAACTAACTTTCAAGGACTTCTTAATGTACTTATTTTCATTCATCTCAGGCTCAAAGAAGCGGCTCCACATTCAGTATACGTACAGGTGAGTTTTATAATTTACATTTAATTTACACGAAAGCAGATGAAAGCGTCCCGGCGCAGCGAAATGGCAAAGAAAATATTTGAGTGTTTCGTTCGTACCCACGTCTCAGTCTGTAAACACTCGCGCACCTTTAACACTATTTAAGTGCTGAAAATTCAAGGTATCGTATATACATTTTGAAAGCACAATTTGCCGGCAAGGCATTGTTAACGAGCGGGTAAAGCGCACACTATGGCTACGTTAATGAGAACGTAATAGGTGTTCCGCGGAACGTTGTGATCTGGAACCGTATTCCCTTACCCTGCCTCTATTAGTACGCGTTAAATGTTACCCTGCGAATGAGCGTCAGATTACATTTGAATTGAGGTAATTTTAAACTTATGTTTTCATGTTTAGGGACCAGGGTACACGCACCGGCAAGGGACGGCTGCTGCTCTGTAATTTGACGTCACGCAATTCTGAGGGGTCAAAGTTGAGTAATGCCTTTTCAGTTGAAAAGTTGCCAACTTCAAAAATGTCGCCGACTATTGTAGACGAAATCGATTTTTCTTTGAGGTTCTGGAGAACATTTTCTGTGTTAACGCAATATGCATTTGGAATAGAAACGTGTAAAACTCGCAATGCGGTATGGCATCTGTGTAAAATAGGTATTTAATACCCTATTCCATTTAAGTTTAGTAATGAACGCAAACATGTGTATCATATTCATAAAACTGATGACAGTTTAATTCTATTTGGCATAATTAAGCTACCATTTGCGTGCCACGAATTTAACGATATAGGATACCTATTAATTTACGTATCTTTTGTTTGGATAGTACTAATGAAGTTTTAAAACAATTAAATAAAAAAAATAAAATAAAAATTAAATGAGCAGTCTACCGGCCCGCCCTAGTTTCGCACGGTTGTGTAGCGACGCATTTCCAAGTAGGTACTTATACAGTCCTGAAAATACTGAATGAACTACGCCATATAAGTACGACTTGTATATACTTTAGTGGAAGAAAGATAAGATACCCGTGGGGATGAATAAATCATCAAGATACTAGTTAACATGATATTTTATTAAAATGGTCTCGGCTAGTAAGTAATTAAACTCTATATTCAACTTTGATTGGTTTTGATGATAATAAGGGTTCAGACTTAACGGCTACGTGAGATGATCGACGAATTTATCATCTTTATGACTATATAGTAAGCCTATTATGATTATTGTGTAATAAATGCCTATTTATCACACCCTTCAGTTGGGACTTGTGTTGTGCAGTAACCTTCTCTTTCGTCCGATATCATTTTACATCATTTATAGGACGACTACATCACTATTGTCTGTGTAGATACTAACAGTAGCCATCAGAAGTAAGAGCTGCAGTCATTTACACAGTATAGTATCACCCGATCGGCTTAGTTCCATTGTAATGGAACCACCTGAATCGTTTGTGGCGCACAGACCTGGCTTGGTTGGACTCCGACAAATATTTACAGCGAACTTTGGAACAAATGCTTTAAACATTTCACCAAACAACAGTCAAACAAATATGCGTTCCATTTTGATGGAAACAACTAAATTACCCTTTTTCGCGATTTAAAAAGGTTTCAGGTTTTGTGTATGTACAGTCACGGAATGAAAAGGTTCGTCAGTTTTCAAATTGATTCCTTCAACGAATCGCGAGCACATATTACCTTTTGAAACTATGTTACAGAATAATCTCGAGTTAGAGAAAATAATCTTTAACTGTTCGTCAGTAAAGTTCAAAATTATTCAGATCAAAGTTGTTTGACGATTTATCTTGTCAAGATTATTATTATGATTGCTAAACTAAAACCTTCTTGTTGGTTCAACCTGCCATTATTATTTCTTATAAAATAAAAAAAACTATTGTCAATTGGTCAATGTCATCATTGCATTGCACTGATGATGGGATAGAAAAATAAACAAGCAAAACCTTATTCGTTAGCAAACGTCATATTTATTTAAATGTTAGCAGCACTGTTTCTTGCACTGTTATGTTGGCAGGGTTTGACTCTTACAGTACCTAGTGCAAGCGAAAACCGACACTAAGGTGACGAACCTTTTCATTTCGCGACTGTACCTACCTACAATTGTACACGTTTGTGATTGCTCTTACAAGGTCATGATTCGTTTGTTTTTTGCTAGCAATTATTGTGCTGAAATACAATTTTCATCAATCTCATCCTCAGTTACACGTGATAGATATATCTATAGGTTGATGTCGAATAGGTTAAAAGTTTTCTAACTATTTGACTCTTGTGTTTGATAAGGGTCATGAAAGTGTCAATGCGGTACTGATTTAGTTAAGATGTTCCATATATTGTAGAATGTTTTGTAAGTTGAGGCAGACTTCTGCATAAGTGATATCGTTCATTAATATATAAATAGTATCTATCAAAGCTGCTATAATAAGTACCTACCTATGTTAAATAAGTTCTTTAAGCAGGTATTCTTTGTCAGCGTTTTAATTCATAATTTTTGTATATTTTATGGAAACAGTTAAATTACAATGATACATTTAATTAGCCTTCGCATTCCCATTGAACATAACAAGCTTAAACCGAAATGGGTATACAATTCAATTCATGTACGCTAGTATTGCCCTTCAAGAACATCGTATATAATTTCCCAATGGTTTAGTTCGCAAGCTCATTGACATGCGGCGCGATGATGTGTAAATGTTATGTAGCACACAAGCAGACAGAGTGCCTAATGACCCGAGCACTGTTTAGCGATAATGCCACGTTTCAATTGAATTTCAAACAGGATAATTGGGTTAAAGGGAAGGGAACAAAAACTTCCATGAATTATTGCTCAACTATTTGCCGTAGTATTGTGCATGTTATGTCCAAGTGTTATAATCGTAAAGGACACAATAATAGACATGAGAAGCAACAAAATGAACTTCTATCGAAATGATAGCCATGGTTGACCTGTTTTGGTTATAATGATGACAGGTTTTTGATAATGATGAACCATGAAATCCAACGCCCAGCCTATTAGCTTAATTATTGCAATATTTAAATGAAAATTTTGTTTGAGATTAAATTTTGATTACTAGTCTAATTATGTATTTTGATTGGATGGGCTTTGTGTCGAATTACAATTACCACCAATAAAGTGGGCTTTCGAGTCTTATTAATTGTCTTACAACGCCAAATTAAAGTGATATGGGAAGCCTCATATTTAATTATTCCGTTCGCGTTAGTATGCTCCCGTACTTGCCAACGGAATCCCTTTATGATTAAACGTTGTAAAATGTTTTGGAAATTACCCCGAATTTGATAAAAAGGGAACATTATTAGCAATAGAGGCAATGATCGCGATAAAATCGTTTATAATTTGTACTGAGCATTCGATGTAGGGGAAAGTAGTACGAGATGATCCCCTTAAGCGGAAATCGCTGTAAAATACATATTTTTCAAGGGAAACCAAAAATAAAGACGATTACTACTAGTATATTTATCTATCCAACTTTCCTTATACTCAAAACCAGAAATTAATTGAGGTTTCATTAAAATATTTCATTTTTTGCAAAACCTTACAAAGTGATCATCTTGTACACCCCTGTGGGTAAGATGATCCCCAGGTAGGGGTGAGATGATCCCTATGATTCTGTTCTATGATCTATTCTTTTCTGGTTATATTCCTTTCGGAGTACCTAATTATGCGAACAAATCGTTAAAAAGTTAGAAAAGAAAAACAATTACGAATTAAATAACGAAAATAACTGATTCTTTCTTAGTACCTGCTAAAAAGCGTTTAAATAATTGAAACTCTTTTTGGCTGGAGCTGTGTTGAATATATCACAAATAAATTCACCTGCTTCATCACCCTCTACCCCAGCACATGCTTTATGGCCCCATTTTCCACATGCATAACATTTTATCCATCCTTCACCCTTGGTATCGCTTGAAAACTTTTCTGTTCAGTACAGCCACTCAGTATCATCTCCTTCAGACTCAGGTGAGTTATATGAAGTTCTCTTTCTTTTATTTCACTTCCCTTTACCTACTCCATTGACTTTTTTGTTTTAATTCCCAGGGATCATCTCGTACATATAGGAAGGGATCATCTTGACCCAAGTCCCATTTTTTGTTAAATATTTGCTAAAATAATCTACAAGTACGCGGCTACGTTTTTATGGCCAAAATATTAAAATTAAACATAATAGAAAGCCTAACGACAACAGTAAGTAATTACATTTAACATTGTTTGAATAAAAGTAACATAAGCTCAAAGTCATGCCTATTTTAGATCAGAAGTACACAATTTTTCTTTTTTCTCGTCAAATTCGATGTATCGCTCACGCCTCTATTACGATTTGACTGAGGCGGGGATGTGTCCAGAGCTATGTTTTACCAGTGAAAGAAACTAAATGACGTTAGTGGTTTCAGCACAATCGCGAAAGATCATCTTACCCCAGGGGATCAACTCGTACTACTTTCCCCTAAATACAACGGGAAATGTTAGTATAGCGCTGTAGAAACTAATTACGATAGCAATTTTGAAGCGTTTACTGCGGCAATAGAGAACACTAGTACAAACTAAACACTATCATATTAAACAGCGATCAATTGCAGTTTGCGCACGGATGTAATTAGAAATGCGAGCGTTTACGGTTGAACTGTCGAATGTGTTCGAATGGCAACTTTATAGTTGCAATATTATTATTGGAGCACTCATAGTGCGTGATCTCGGGAGGATACGAACCTTATCTTCCAAAAAGCGTGACTCCTTTATTGACGTAAGTATACAAATAGAGATACGTGTGTGCTGGCGCGGAAATATTTCAATCGCGAATGTGTAACGAGATCCCACGTGGAGCGCCCCCGGCGGTGCAGCCAAAAGAAAACAATCAAGTCAGTGGGTACTCTACTAATTACTGGCTTAGAAACTTGTACTTGCATTGTCCGAAAATATGAAGTGGAGTCTGAGCTATCACTAAATTTATAGGTAATTGAATAAATTTTACGATTGAAAATTAAATCAAAATAGGCATTGCTCAAACGTTCACACCTTGAATTAGTTCAGCACAAAACATTGGGAGTATTTATTACCTATAAGTTATTTAAACCAATGTTAATTTATAAAGCGAAAATAAAAAAGATTTTTCTTCGATTTTTGTTTAGTAATATTGGTGAGTTTAAAATTCCTAATGGAAAACGTAATGTTTCGCATTTTATTTTTCGCTGAATTGGTTTAATGGAAATTCCAAGTCTTTATTTGTATTTAGGTCAGGCCGTACTCTTTGAACTGTGTCGGCTTGAGCAGGCTGCGGGCCGCATAACTACCATAAGGAAATAAAACGCTCCCCGCCGACCCTATGTTTGCCTTATCTCTTGCAAATTGTTACACCAGCAATTAGATTTCATTTGTGTTCGGCCTCCAGGATTGCTACGTGAACA
This sequence comes from Ostrinia nubilalis, assembly GCF_963855985.1. Lineage (NCBI taxonomy): Eukaryota > Metazoa > Arthropoda > Insecta > Lepidoptera > Crambidae > Ostrinia > Ostrinia nubilalis. The sequence goes on along the minus strand of NC_087096.1, from coordinate 7,578,115 downwards.
GCGTGAAATTATGCTTACAGGGTAACATTGCTCTTTCTAATTAATAAATTAAGACTTGAATAAATATATTTGCGGGATTACTTTAATTTACTTAGCGAATGTGAGAGCAGAGCGCGGATTAGTATTGCGAAACCACGTACATTTCGTGATACGAGTATAGTCCTTGTGAGAGAATATTTTACTTTGGTAACTGAGTATTTTACGTCTGAAAACTTTTTTAAAAGCATTGTAGCAGTACGTATTTCCTGAATGCAGTAAAATTGTTTTTTTTTTGCTGTGGAAAAATGTGAAGCTTTTTAAAGTGAATCTTTTACCAAATGAATAACATTTTTATTTGTTAAAAAGGAAAAATAAGTTTTTAAAAATCGGTCTCTTCCACCTCGTTATTGAAGCACCCGAATTATTTTCATAATTTTATAGTGAAACTTGTTCGTTTTGAACAGTTATAATATCTTGATTTACATATTGCACTCATTTAACTCGTATGTCATCACGACATACGATAGTCCACTATCTGTATGGGCCTTAAACCAATACTTTTTCTACTTACAAGACCATAAATTAATTAATTATAGTTACATTTAACTGAAATTCCGGCCGAAGAAACAATTTTCGAAATATCACCGTGATAAAAAATAAAAAAGTGTCGCTATTGAAAGGAAATTGTAACTAGCGGCTCCATCGAAGCGACGCACTCGGAATATAATGCAATTACGTGAGATGGATTGCTCGCTCGAATCGGGGGCTCGTATAACTTCCTTATCTTTCAAGGTACCCAATTTTATGACGTCTTTATAAAAAAGAATAAAAGATATGAGTCGCTGTTTCCCGACAGAGCCTATCGGAATGGCGCACACGTCGCGCCGCTAAAGGTAAATCGTCAACGTGTTCATTACAACGCGTTGTAGTGAATATTTTCCGTTGTGTATTTAGTTGTGGATTTTGTTTAGTTAGTTTATTTGCACAGTCCCAAAACACGAATTGAAAGCAAATATTTTGAATTTCAAATGTAGACAAAGCCGAAAAATATTAAATCAAATAGTGATTGCGACCGATTGACAAAACACAGTTTTTTTTTCAATTTAAATTGTTCTACTTTTTCATTATTTATTGATTTGTCATCAGAAAAGGGTAATCAAAATTCCATTTTCGGATTCGGATACTAATATTGATGCAAAATTTCACTTATTAAGTACAGCAGTATAAGATGCGACAGTGTTCTTCAGCCTGAAGTGCAGTTGTATGTTTCGTGATTCTCATTCTTATCTAAATCGAGGATAGTTGAAACAATTTATTTATTTATTTTTGTAACAAAATCAATATCGTCTTACATAGGTATTTCTGTCCGATTCCTTTCCAATATTTTGAAACTCACTATCCCAAGGCCTGTAAAAGAAATATGTAATTCTACATCCGGTTGTCCCTCGAGGCCAAATGTGAGGTTGGTTGCTTCTGTGGAGAGGAGGTTGTACTACATGTTTTGAGATTAGATTCACTGACCCGATATCGCAGAATGTACTTCTGAATCATGTTTTATATTAATTTATTTATGATATTATATTTATTTTGTTTTTCTCAAATATACCTAATTGACGTACCTACTCGTACAACTCCATACCACCCATGTAAGTACCTACCCATGTAAGTACCTATCCATTAAAAAACTAAAAGTCAACTAAACTCATGATGCCTGATTTCACCATCAATCCCTAATTTTTAAGTGACCCCTATAGGGGATAATTTGGTTTACAACTTATAAGTTGTAAACAAAATTATGTGTTACCATAGGGTCACTTAAAAATTAGGGATTGATGGTGAAAACGGGTATCAGTGTCTTAACTAGGCTAGAGCCTGTATTACCGTGAACCAATCAGATCACTGTGACTCGGTTATACAGGCTCTGATGAGACTCGGAAATTATTACACGTGCTTACATTTTATTTAGGGTATTATTGTAAATGTGGGTATAAATGTCATGTCATCCCACGTAAATGTTACGGGCAAATGTTACTAAAATTGTCAGATGTTAAAGGATGCCATGTAAAAGTTAAATAACGAAATATTTCAACAGTATTCAAATACTGCGGTGAGTCTTCCCTAGTATTAAAATAAGTCGCTTCAAAAGAAAACTTAAGTTAATTACACTATCCAATTTCGTAAAATGTTTTTTCCAATACGAATTGCACATTTTTGTCGGTTCCGTGAAAGCTTCCTTCTGGTTAAGGTTACGACCTTATTATAGAGTTTTAGCATTTGTGGTTGTTTTACACCGTAGAAGATGAACGTAATAAAGCTGTAAATGCAGCCTTCTCGGAATTAGAATTTCGCGTGCTTCAATTTGGTCCATTCCTTTTTATTATTATGAAGAGCAATATCATTAGTTTGAGATATTAAGGTTAGGTGTGGTATTCACTTTCATGTTCCATACAGGAATGCAAAGTACATGAATAGCCACCGTTTCAAAAAAAAAATCCTCTACGTTAATATTTGTACCAGAAATAAAACACAATACAAAGGATGACCTTTATTCACGCATCTAAATAAGGTTTATTTCAGTAACACAATAATAGCTAAAAACACAATTTTATTATTGGTACAAATTATTGTAGAGCGGCCTGTTCATCCCGCGAGTTTGCATCGAAAACAAAACACGCGTGACGCACGCACGCGTTTTTTTCACCCATTTGCATTGTAAAGACATGAACTATGTATGATGGAAAGTAGAAAAAAAGGTGGTGTAATTAATACTGTGCAGTATTTTAACTGCCTGAATAATATTAGAAACACAAAATATAATTCATTCTTAATCATGTATTTCCTCCCCCATTTTCCGCAGTTTGGCACTTTACGTCACACATTATTTTACCGAAGTTAGCCATATTATGGCATCGACGCAGTGCCGATCGTATGTCAACAAAACGGTGCTCTTGAGACAAGCTAAATTACACCATACTGTTGACATACATACATACGTACATAGAGCATACATTTTTTAATACCTTCGCGAAGAAAACCTTCTGTACGTAGTACTTAAGCATGGTAGCAGTGTGGTAGCCACAGCCGCGCGTAGCACGCTACAGCACCCACGCTCGGTTTCAGCGATTCCGCTTTCGTAGTCATCCGTAGCGGCTACGGTTAAAATTTCCCGTCACTCGTAATTCATTGAACCATTGAGACTGTTCAGTAGCGCATTTTAGCTGATTGGATCAGAATGTAGGTATGGCTTATATTCTGAAATGCATAAGACTTACATTTTCTAAGATACCTCAATACTTTCTAATAATGTACAATACTTATGTTTTAAAGACTTTCTTCAAATAGAGTTATCGTAGGTATATTTTTAAATTTTAGGTAACTTTAAAGTTTCGTTTAGATCCACCATATTGAAGTTGGACCGAAAGAAGCTATTTTAAGAATTTCGTATGTAAAACAAAGCAATGCGCTCGTCAAGTGAAGCAAACACGGGCACGATATTACCATATTTAGTCGAATATTCTCAATTGTGAGATCATACTTACTTTGTATTCCCCATCGCAACGTGTACCAGGAATGACTGAATAAAATAAATACACTTTTATCCCATTCAGCGGTAAGAGGTTGCTACGCCGGTATTTACGTTATTCACTTTGTCGTTGCTTATCTCATACGTGTCGACAAAGATACATGAAGATAACGTACTATTTTCCTTAAGAATTTATGTGACACGTTGCTTTCCAGAAATAATCAAGAGTGGAGAAGAAACACGCTTTAGAGGCAGCTAAGATGGGAATGTAATGAAAGGCTCCACAAATCTTTTAGGCAAGAACATCTATTACAATTTAAGCTAGGGTTTAGGCTGTTTTATTTGTTCCTACGTGCTTACTTTTGCTATATTGAGAGTCCATTTAATTCACTACACCTAATATATTTTACGCAACTTAATAGCTCTATGTTAAAAGAATTAAGTATTTAACAGAAAAAATATTTTAGGTGGCTCTATTGTAGTTCTCGTTTGAAAAAATAAAAGCTTTAACTTAGTTGTGGCAATTTTGTTACGGTTTTCCCTCATAGGTAGAGTTTGAACCTACGGGAAATCGATTTTACAAGCCTATACAAAATCGTTTAAACCAATTTACGACCCTTTGCTATTGCATACAGAAGCCCACATCAAAGAGTAACTGAATGTGTCACTAAACTGTTACATGGCGCCTACATATCGATAAATGTTTATAGGAGGCCGGTCCTCGATACTGTTAAGACAAAAGGACAAATTTGGGTTAATTAAATTCCAGTGTTCGGGGCCCACCGTCGGGGCTAGTCACGGCTTCTTGAACAAAGTAAAGTCTTATCACCGCGCTAGTTGGTTTGTATTTCCCCCACCACTCAGAATGTTCGCACTTGGTGTTGCCAGGCTCCGTTACTAGCAAGTTACTAATCTTTCTTTCGAAACTTAAACTTCTGGATTTTGTGCGATAAAATTGCAATATTTGCTAGTTCAGCATATTTAACACAATATCTTTATACATTTTTAGATACGTAAAATAAAGTGTAACTCTATGTATGTATTACATGTAAGTGATTTTATATGAATCCGCATTAGCTTGGGAACATATTTTCCTGTTTCAATGAATAGGAAGCCAAAAGGCATGCGGGGATTTTATTTCAAAATTCTTCCTAATGCTCCGAGTATTAAAGTTATTTACGTCGGAATTTCATTATGTCTGCTGTTACCTGCTTTCAATAACACGGGAATACCTATTAATATATTTTCTTTATGATATAGCTCTTTTGAATGTAACGGAAGAAGAAGCCAAAACGTATCCAGAAATTACACACGACCCTTATTTGCGTATTTATATTTTTGAGTTTTATTGATTTTAAGCTAAAAATAATTGTTTTCATTGGATACATACTGTAAAAGTTTGCCTAACGTCCTCAAAATTGCTTGGTTTAGTTAATGTTTGAATATAAAATACAGTATTTTTGTAACACAAGTTACTGTAACTGTAACACAAGTTACAGTAACTGTAACAAAAAGTTGCTGTAATTGTAACAAACGCAGTTTTTCGGCAACGCCGCTCACACCTCCGGCGAAGATTAATGCTCGTCTAATGAATCAGCCCGCGACAAATCAGCCCCGGTAATGGATAAGGCCTTCCTGATCTTGCGACCGCGATCAATTAGCAGGCCGTTACGTTTTTGATTTCGTCTTCCTATGGCTTAGAAGTGAACGTAGAAACGAACTAACGCTAACGTTTAGTTTTCGTCACTGATATTGGCCGATTTGGTTATGTAATAATACTTTATCTTTCCGATAAATGGGAAAATAGGTAGGTACATACAGTAGGTAAATACATACCTGAAAATTTTTGGACAGTTTGCTGTAACGACTAACAGTATCTACTTATGAAAGTGAGAAAATAAGGCGTAATCAGACTTACTTTAGTTTGACGTCTGTGAATTGTACGAGTATAGCCTGTCCTCTTTAAAGAGAGTTTAGTGTAGTAAATATTTCAACAGATTTACTTCCATTAAAAACACAAAAAGGGCGAGCTAAGTCAGCATTGCGAGCCCTTAGCTTTATGTTTTTAATTTTGCCTTTGGAGACCGAAAAATGACTTCGCTTCCGATTTTTTTTCATCTTTCCTCAAGTAAATTAGATCGAATTTCGACTTGCGTTACGATTGTCAGCGACATCGTTGCTAAGTTAATATTTTAGCGATTTGTGTGGTGTGAATCAAATCTCCAATTAATTTCTGAGAGGTATTCTTTGGTCCCAAAATTGTAACGAGTCAAACAATATTGAAAACCAAAAAATTAAACGGAAAACGCGGCTCGTATTTTTTTGCTGAGTTGAATCTGTCGTTTTATAAATTTTAATAACTTTACTATACTTCTTTTGTTAATTATTTGTATGACCTTGTTATATTGTATAGCTTGGCATATAATAATGATGATCTAATCTACCTAAAACCTATGTTCCATTACTTAAGTTAGGCTAGTGTTGCTGGTATCAACTCATGCTGTTCTACATGATTGTATAGTACATATAATAGTTCACTCACAGAACGTCAACTGAATATTCCAGCTACGCTTTTTCGTAAAAAATACATGTTGCACGTGATATTATGTATGTGTAGGGTAAATTCCATCTTTATACGACGGTAATGATCTGAGGGAATGTTGCAGATAAATTTCCCAGGCGAGTCAGCGCTTGCCAACAGGTAATAGTGCGTCTGGCATTAAGCAACCTCATCTTGGTGAAATAAGTCTCACTGGGTACATTTCTGAGTCACACAGCCTCCATACCGCTCCTAAGATCGCAACTACGATCATCATGAGTTTCATCTTTATGAAACGTTGCAAGTAAATGTGTCACAAACTCGTAATTAATGGTACGCGAATCAAAGTTATGCGTAAACTGAGACCCCGTTAGAGTTGTCATAACGGCCTCTGAGGCAGTTTCATAATATTGTTCCCTTTCAGTCAGCGTCGTTAGACGAATAAAGCCTGCCACGTCAGATTTTAGGTCAACAACAATAAAAATGAAGCAATCCTGTAACATAAATAGAATGGCAAAGGTTTTATTATTTATTTGTGTCACAAAACTTTGGATCGTTGCGGAATTGTTTTCATGTAGCATTAATATAATAATTTTAGAAGTCTTATCGTCGTGATACTCATTTTCCTATATAGCTATCAGCAAAAAGTAAAGTACTTTTTATATACCAATCAAATATGTAGGTAAAAATGTAAATAGAAAGTCAAACGGTGTCAAGGAAACCGCTTTAGGTAATATAGGTAAATAGCCGTTTCATTTCAACATCGACTTCCCGCCACATATTTACTTCTAAACCTCATTGAGAGTCGTCACATGTATTCCTTACAATTATGCTATTGAAATTCCAATTGAGGAGTCGAAAACAGGTTATTTGCTTCCTTTCCAGCCCCGTTTAATTCGTTTAAGTAGTCGAATTACACCGTCGTCAATGCCTCGTCAGTTATTTAGGTTAAACGAGGTACCAGGTGAGGCTGACATTTTGGTGACATCTGAACTACATTTAGCTTAACTGCTTTCCCTTAAGGACGCGATTGACCGGAGACGAGTTTTGTAAGGGCGACTAGTGACGTGGTCAAGCGTGTATTTTTATATGGAATTGTCTCCAACTCGATACACGTGCCTTATATGTATAATCGATACTAATATTATAAACATGAATGCCTGTAAAGCTGGCTTTTTTTTTACTTTTTCATGCAAAATTGGCCTTGGTTTAGATTTGATGAAATTTTATTAAATTACTTAGGATATTATAGCATACATCAGAAAAGCACCATTATTCTACCGAAACCTCTTCTAGCGAACCATGTGCTATTACTATTTCGATATCATACAAAAAATAGCTTTTAATGTTCTTACCTTACCTAAATTACTTAAAACTTTTCCAAGGAAAACACTTTATAGTAACCAAGTACTTACAAAAGATAAGAATATCGAAATACCTATTCATTTTCCGCATTCACTGAGATTATTTCTGCATCATACGAAAGTTCTTATTGGAAAATCTATTTCTGTTATTTCCACTGAAATCGATTTAATAATCGAGTCGAGTCGCACAAGATATGCCATCTCTGCGACAAATCCTGGCGCTTGGCTGGTCGGTTAGATGAGGCCATTTGTTTTCAGCATGTCGACAATATATTCGCCAGAATCGTTTGTACCCTCAAACGCTTCAAAAAAGCTCAACCTACTTTTTACTCGTGTAACCGGAAAATTCCCCGTATTATCTTTGTTGTAACATTTATGTAGATAGGAGTATGACATTAAAAAAAAAATTAGGTATACTTTTAATACACTCATAAGGTTTTTTTAATAACGTTAATTCTGAACGAAACTTTTAAACTTTTACAGTGATTTAAAGCAGCAAGTAGTGTCCCACCCATATCAAACTTTGTTTCTGTACTGTACTCGTACCTACTTCAAAATCGCGTAAACCTTGACCTTTTGCAATTGAAAGGTATATAACCTTTTGTATTCTATTTATAAGTCGGTTTAGTTATTTTCAAGGGTTAAAATACACGGGAGAATAATATCAATCAACCGAGCGTGTCAATGTAGGAAGATCATAATATCAATCCGCGGTCACTCCGTTTGCTCAGCGGAGGCCTTTGTAATGTCTTCGCCTGGGGCAAAGCTGCTTCTAGATGAGTACCGTAATAAGTTTCTTGAAATGTTTTGCTCGGTAAACTGTTTACTGGTTCAACTCGAATATTAAATTCGAATTTACAAAACTACGAGTCTTAAGCAGTGCAGCATTATTCGGACACAGACCTCTTAGTGAAAATAAAAGAAAAGCGCCAAAAGTTACTACTACCAAGTGTAAATAAGAAAATTTGCCGGAGCAAAATAAAAATAATTATTTAAATTGATAACAATTTATTGTGGGTGAGACACAAAAAATTTAAAAAGAGAAAAAAAAAGGGATGGGTCGTTGGGCCGTTTGGTTGGTATGGATTAAAAATACTTAATAATACGGGATTAGCGCGCTAGTCACCACCACTCGGCTCAACCCCCTCCGCACCCGTCGGGCGCAGCAAGTGTCTGGCACTGCGGGACAGCCGGTGCCAAACACCTTATAGCCGGTGTCAAACAGGACAGCCGGTACCATACACCTCCTATTGTACAATAAAAAATTATATTATACAACTGCACAATACATAATAGTAAAAATAATTTAAAAACAATAATCCATCGCTCTCGAGGATGGAGCAAATGTGAACACAGCAAAATCCAACGGTAATTCATTACAATGGTAAATTCATGTAGAAAATAACATTTTGGTAAAATGTAATCTTTGTAATTATTACATTATCTACTTTCACAAAGCGAACTAAAAATAGTTAACACAACAAAATCCATCGATAATACATCACAATGGTAAATTTATTTAGGAATTAACATTTTGGTAAAATGTAATCATTACGTGGGTAATCTACTTTTTCAAAGTAAACTAAAATAATTGACAAGCTCAATAGAAAATGGAACCAACCTATGAAGTAGGGTAGCCCGTGACCGAGTGCCACGTTTCTAGTAATTCATCCTAACTCAGCGGAGAGGTGAATGAGGTCGAGAAAGAAATTACAACATACCTTCAACGGAGGAAAAAATCCGGCGACAGCCGCTAAAGCAGGACACAGCGCAGAGCTCGCCACCGAGCACTGCCCAACCAAAATCTGTGAATAACAACCACGCGCATTGGTTAACAATGCTAATGCAAACAAGAAAATAACAAGGAGAAATCCTAGGTGATCCTTGGGATAGCACCTGCTTACCTCGATCAAGTGTGGGTCTAAGCGTAGCACGTGGCAGTGGGTCCGCAAAATTACGGGGCTTCCGGATTTATTCCAAAATTCCCTTTTTACGCAGAGGATGACGATGCGTGCCCTGCCCGTTTATCAGGGAATGGCACGGTTCAGACCTCTTGGAATTCGGGACACTAGGACACCACGCACACCGGAACTTCCACTCGCGAGCACGGCCAACCAAGCAAAAGGAAAGGACACTCCAAAAAGCGCCGGTCATCACCCGTGACTCAGATGTTCGTTCGAAAACTTGTCACTCCAACAAATCACAATATCAAGCAGTTTTGTATAATTTTTTTTCTTTACTTTCAATAAATGCTACTTGTGTTAACTAGCCTCTTATTGAATAATTTCGATATGAGAACTCACAATACTGCTTCTCTCATTTAAATTTAATTAAATAATTAAACTTTAGGAAGAAAAAAAAAAAACAAACAAGCAAGTTTCTGAACGTCACCTGCGTGTTTCGTTTCACTCAGAATATGTCAAATTTCTAGAACGTTCCGAATCCATGATCGATCAAGATACATTACAATGTTATTTTAATGTAAACATTGAGGAAAATACTGTAAATAGCTAGAATTTAAATTAAAGAGCCTAAATATTAAGTTTTATAAAAATTTAGTATTGGACATTTAATTTTGTTATACACTTTTTTTACTAAAAGAATGAAACGTAACGCATTGATCTGTCAAACGGAGACATTCAAAAAGTGAGGTTATTTATTGCTCTGTTTACCAAAACAACGTAATTAATTTTTAATACAGGTTAATCTAAATTCAGTGAATCTCTAACGACGACACAATCAAGTGACAAAGGAAATACTGTACACTTTGTAATATGTGACCTTACGGTCCGTTGGAATGTTTGTTTGTGGAAATCGGTAAGTACCTATTCAATCTCGCCAAGAAAAAAAGTGTTACACAAGTCTAAGGCTGGGTTGCACCATCTTACTTCAACTTTGACAAACGTCAAAAATCTGTCAAACTCCATATAAAAATACCGGTTATCGTCATAGTTATGGTCAAAGTTAGGTGGTGCAACTCAGCCTAAGAATTTATTAGATTTATCAACTTTCAAAGGCGTGAAATGTAACAAACATAGATAATGCTAACATGGAGTCAGTACCTACATGTACCTATGTCTATCCAATATAGCTTGATTAGAATGACAGCTGCCATCAAAAGTAACGACATAACTTTGTAGTAGCGATCAATGAGAGCTAAATATTGGCGGACAAGAAATAATTCACGTCTGACCTACAAACAATATTTTCGACGACAGTGCTTCTAATAAAAATGTTAATTTCGTGTATATGCAGCGTTAAATTACACCAATAAGTAGTAATTCGAAATTATAAAAATCAAGCTAGAGTATTAACGACGTCTCTACAAGGTTATCTCGAGTTACAAAAATGTTAGTGTTGGGACATATCGACAAATGTCATATTAAATTAAAACTATTTTTTTAACATATTTAACAAATTTTTTTTCTAACTAATTTTTTAACATATTTAAGTCAAGTTATACGTTTTTCTAAATGTTCACTATTAAAAACCAAAAAACATTTCATTCTTAAATAATCAAACATCGGAAATCAATCACCGGTAATTTTTTGGGTATTCATAGCACCGTTGCTCTAGAAGAGATGCCCACCGCCCTCTAGCGAGAGGAAAAAACCACTGAAGAACACTGATGATAATGACTACGACTTAGGTTGTACACCCTTGACATGAATTTTAAATTTTACTGTCTTTAAATTTAAATCATAATTGTCATTTTTATGAATAAAGATATAAAGAAAAATTGGGTGCATTTTTTATATCATTTTTTCGAAAACTTATCGATACATCTATGTGAACCGTACGAAACATACCCAACACTAGTCACATTCGTTTGACAGCCGTCATTCTAATCAAGCTATATTGGATAGACTATAAATTGCGTATTCTCCCTCGCGTGACATCGCGTTTCGCACTTATTCCCAAATCGATAGTAATTCAGTTACCCCGCGCTGTGTATAAAATTTAGAAATAACATTTGAAATGAAATTTGGGCGTGAAGTACGAAAGCCACAATCTAGTTCACGGTAAACTAACAACCCGGGGGAGTTGGGGACGAGTTGGCGCAACGACTGGCTAATACTGGTCCATCCACGACTATCTGACCCTTCATAATTACGACAACATTTTGATTCAGGAATGCAAATTAAGCCTCCGGCCCACGTTGCGGTACGACGCCCTTTGTTATTAATTTTATTCAAAGGACTTTTTAGGAACGTCATACTTAGCCCGAAGAATATTGGGTTTCAATCGATATCCTCGGAGGCGAGCAACAAGGGGAAGTAAGGGAATGAAAACAATTCACTGTTCTTTGTTAACGGGCCTCTCCAAGGAGACGTATTTTTTAGAGTTCTCGTGTGTCCCCAAGTGAGCTTCGAAGGAAAAAATGGTGAACTTTTTTAACGATCGAAAATATTTACCTTGGTGTGTTATCTTGGTTGTATGCATGGTACAGGAGGCTTTTCGGATAAAATAATTTAAAGAAAATATTCTTTCAAAGATAGTAGACCTTTTATATTTTATTAAAATCGTCACCGCCTTCCTCTTCATAGTTATTTTAAACAACTGTCCTCTTCATAGGTTGTCTGGAAGAGATCGCTTTATAGCGATAAGACCGCCTAAATTGTACTATCCCTGTGTATATCTCTATCTCTTGTTTTGTGCGTGGAGTACAATAAAGTGTCATTATTATTATTATAGTAAAAATAATGGAATTAATGTAATATATCAACCGTAAATCATGCACAAAACATCTGCATTTAAATGTGGTATGTTATGGGAATAAGCACGTTTAATGGTAACTTTTTCTGGATTCATTTAGTCACCGGCAGACGGACTTAATGGGTTTTAATTTAATTTAAAAGCCATGCGAAGCAAACGTGACTAGTCACCGAATACTCATTTCGTGATGGCTCCGTGTCACCTTCAACGAGGTCTGCTTTAACGAGTCTCGCTAATGCTTATAAGCCTATGCTTTTTAAATAATATTTTTGGTTTCTGTTACCAAAATTATCATTTCAAGCTTTTGGCGTTGGCTTAACATGACGAAGGTCTGTATCATAGAATTACTGTGTATAAAACAGTTAATATTAAATTATGCTTGAGCTAATTATACAGAAAAGAGACCTTGGTTTTGCTAAGCCAGCGCTAACAAACCATGAATAATATTTAATTTTATTCCAGCCTTTGCTCTGCCCGCGGTTTCACTTACGTACACAACAGTAGGTATATCAAACGTAGCATGTTTTGAGCCGACCTTTATTGCACATGAAATAACACCCATACACTTGATATGCCATTGGTGTACAATTCACTCATCGTAAAACAATGACCACGGAAAATGTATTCCAGGAATACAACCTTGATATAAAATAGGTTGGGGTTTGCTTTCTATTAGTGTAATTATTCTTGGAATTCGATCAATGGTCCCAGAGATTGCCTTTTTCGAATATAACGGCTACCTTAATTTGAATAACTTTGAATAATTAAGTTTAGCAAGTTGTACGCGCTTAAAATAACTCAAATTATTTACTATCCAATAAACGAGATTTGATTTTGTTATTGGTGAGAAAGCAAACCTTAATTGGTTTACGATGAATTCATTAAACAATTCGAAGCGCGCGATAAAATTATGATGGCAACTGGAGAATTTAATAATTTGGAGTTAGAACAATTGCGTTAAATTGGTCAATAGATAATACAAGCTTGTGTGTGCTCCGATGCAGAGGTGATTTTATTGGTCTCAGCAGAGCGTAAGCCTGTGTAAGGAACGTAAAGAAACTTCCCCCGACCCAAAAGTTTTGTCATGTAACAATGTAATTAGCCCCCGGGAGTTTCGGCCCGAACTTGTAACAAATTCTTTATCTCGCCTCAGCGTTTTCACTTACTAAAATTAAAACTCTTCGGTTAATGAAGGATCGCTTACAGAATTAATAACGATATCGGTTAATCGTTATGCGTGTTGCGTATGTAGGGAGTTGTGCGTATCTTGTTGCTGTGCTAATTTGCAACAGATTAACGTTATCATGTAACAATTTAATACAGTTGATTAAATATCAAATATCAGGCCTTTAGTTGGTAAGTTTCGAAACTGCATGTAATATTTTTATAAATTTGCCAAGTTACCAAGTTATTTTTGCCAAGGAAATTCAAGTTTCGTAAAATTTGGCAAAGCACGGTAATCAGATCAAACATGATTGAAATATTTTTTCCTCGTTAATTAATTATGCATGATGTTCGTAAACATTAACATGGAAATTTATTTCAATATTTCATGCTTATTGAACGCGACATTGTTTGATAATTTGTTTTAATAATAAAACAATTAATGGTTAATAATTAACAAACGAAAACCGTATAGCACGTAATAAAATAACGTTGGAAATAATACAATAATATGTCATGTGATTTACTGAAAATGATGAATAAATTTCTCGCTAATCAATAGACAGAATTAGGTATTAATATTTATGCCATGTCAGGAAGTCGTTCGCGTAAAATATTTTAATTAATTTGTTGATTATGCACTGTAGTACGCTGTAAAGCTTGGAGCATATAAATATGCAATATTACAAATCCTTTAACTAATGGAAAAATACGTTCATATGCTACAATCCGAATTTGCGGCCAATTGGTCTCGTCAGGTGTACCTAGTGTGGATTGGTTAAATGTATCAAATTGTCAAAGGCAGTAAAATGACATTTATGCACGCACAGGCGTAACGATATTTATGATTGAAATAATATTACGATCTGAATGGTTATACTTACGACCGCAGCATGGGTTGCTTAACTTTGTTAACGCTACTGTTACTGAGCTACAGGCACCCCCCCACCACTTACATTTTACTCCTAGTTAAAGTTAGTTTTCTCCTTATTTTGTATTCGTGAAATTTAAGCGGCAAGTTTATGTGAGGCCTGGCGAGTAATTACAACTTCTAAGTAATTTTCTCAGCAAAAAACCCCGAACTTTATAAAGGACGCTGACGGTCATTTAATATTGATAGGTGCTATGTGTGCGCACTGCGCACGCAAAGTTTGCAACTTCTTAATATTTGATCGTAATTAAAGTTAGTTACATACACTGAAGGGAATCTCGCGTAAGATTAATCCTCTAGAGTTAGTAAAGCTCTCGCGCCCAAGTTGCTAAGGTTGTTAGCAGTAGTGGCCTCGACGCATGTTTATTTCAGAGATTGCGAGGGTGTAACTTGAGACTGTTTGCTGGTTTTGAGGGCGGGCGTGCAAACACCGCCTCGCGTATACACTACAACTTAACGAGCCAACTCGTGCTCATCGGGGAATTTCGTGTTTTTGGACGGGGCGATGTTAAAATTGTGTCAATAAAAGTTTGGGGAGAATCGGGTGTTATTCATGTGTGATAGGTACGTGAGCCGTGACAAGAGAAAGAGAAAAGTTTGTGCGGAATGGCGGCGGATGAGTTGTTATCAGACGCGAGCGGCGCGGGCGACTCACAATCGCGCCGGTCCCCCGCCTGAATACGCGCGCTCTCTGACGGATATTGGGTAGGCGGGCGGCGGGCGGCTGCAGTTTAAACTGCACACTTTCCTTACAAAGCGAAAAGTTTGCGTTCAACTAAATGCATACGGCCCTTTTGTGCGCTCTGCCGGGCTTTACATTTGTCAAGTTAGAAACTTTCCACCACACTAACTACCTGTTGTGGCGTGAATTTCCTTCTGATTCTGGCACACTTTTGCCTCAAGATATTAGTGGGTCGCGTGATCGTAATATCAGATTATGGTGTTTTTGCTTAGTCTGTAAACAAACGTAGGCGGTTTACAACAAAGGCCGGCACTTCAAGTAGAAATGTAACTGGATATTAATATCCGGGCCTGAAGCCTTATAATTTTAACGCTTAGGTTGTAAAAGATTTGTATTTAGTTTCTGCTTTCACTAGGTATTCATATTTTACCTACTACCTGGTTCTTGGAACTTTGAACATTAGACAATATGACAATTATCTACATATTTTTGAGCAATAAAGTGACCACTTTTGTGCCCTGTTGTGAATAAAATGATCTGAGCTCAGGGTTTACCTATCAACATCAAATGCATATTGAAATATCGATTGAAAACAGTTTCAAACAAAATCGAGTGTAAATGGCCAGTGGTCGTGTGTTTAGTCTCAATTATGTAGTGCGCTGCGCCGGTGGCGTCGTGTCAGCGAGAGATGAATGGCTTTCTAATGAATCGGCTGCCGAGAGCAAAATTCGTTAGCGTAATGGATAACGTGGACGACAACCATTATGTGCTACGTGGCGACAGGTTGCCTTTTATCCGCGTATTTACATCCGTCCATACAGCGTATTTTTACCCTTGCTCCAGAGTTTTATTCGGGAAAATGTTCCGTTCTTTGACATACGGGTACCTGATTGGCTTTGCTCTGACACACAAAATGTAAATAAGGTCTTCGGGTGAAAGACAGTGGTTACAAAATAGGCGACCTTTTATGAAGGTTGTTAGTTCTATAAAAATGTTTTTTTAAACAAATATCCCATCTTGATTGTTGAAATAATAATTGTCATTCATCCCGAATGAGCAACCCTTGTGCAGTGGTCGGGCTTTGCATCGGTAACCCAGTTGATTGCTGAACGTGATTTGATTGCTAAATATATTAATAGTTTCATAATATGCATATCGCATATGGTATAGGCAGTATCCTGCCTATGTAGTTAATATGTTAACTTTAGACAGTGATAGAGTTGGTTTCAGGACAGTTTACCTTACGAAATGCTGATGTATCTACAAAGCGTAGTGCTTAGTGAACTTTGCGTAATAATATTGTAAATGTATTTCAAACATTATTGCCATAGCTTAGATAGTTTGAGCAATGGTTTGAGCATATCTAGTGAAACTTACTTACGTAAGTTAATTCCAATAATATTACACTAGAATTAAGATAATTGTGATATTACAAAACAACATGGTTTCATAAATTTATGTAATAAGTAGGTACTTAGATGTCGTTATTTTCAACTGACTAGCAGTTTATCCAAAAACCAACATTGTAGAGCTGGATTGCACCATCTTACTTTAACTTTAACAAACGTCAAAAATCTGTCAAACTCCGTTCTACAAAAAGCACCGGTTATCGATAAAACCGTTTTTGAAAAAGAGAAAAGTCAACTTACTGAGATTAAATGTATTTTTACTTTTTCAGGAGGCCTTACGTGTATGGAAATAAATGTCTGCGAGCCTACGTTTCTCACATTGTAATCTCGCGTATATGAAGGATTCCCGGTTACCCTTGTGATATTTTACATATTTACATTCTGCAATACAGTCAACGCCCGCCAAACTGTTGTGAATGCTAATTTAAGTTACCGTGTATAATCTTAACTGCAAAGTTTTGTGGGTTCTTGGGACGAGGAACAACTATCAAAGTATTCTCAGCACATTGTCTCCCGCGATATTATTAACACGGTGTAGCACCAGTTCGGGTGTAGTCGATGTCAGGGCCGGATTAGGGACTCGTTTGCGTGCACCTGCCGGCAAAGGATCACAGTGCAATTTAATGCAGAAGGCTATCGATGTACATAAAAATCGACATACTTTTTGTAAGTTGTCCAAACATGGTACTGCCTACTGCTACTACTGGTTTTTCGGCAACTAAATTGACTTGTCTTGGTCATACAAAATCAAAAAATGTTAACTAACATATTCACAATAACCTCCTCCTTTTTTTGAAGTCGGTTAAAAATGGCTAGCACGGGAAGTATTATTATTGAATGCTTCTGTGATTTGTATTTCGAAAGTATTGCAAAATATTTTCATCTGTCGTGGAAAATTTACAAGCAGTGCGTGCGTGCATTTTCTACGATATATGAACAATCGACTAATAAATTAAACAGCAGGAGTGTGTTTCATGAGTGACAATCTGCAACCGAAGCGAGTTTGGTTTGACTCGAGTGTGGTTAAGTCACGTTACTGTCAAATTTTGTACTGTGACGAGATGAATTTAGGAGGCTGAGGCAAGCGACACCTGTCTGACACGAGATAATACGCTACTTATTCGCCGGTGGAATATGAAATTCTTTGTGCGGGATTATCAGGCAAGCTGCCGCCGAGTCGTGACGCGCCAGGGTTTGAATGACATGGCAGGATGTCGCCGTATAAGTGCTTAAAGTGACAAAGGTGTGCATTCTGGAAATCTGAGGAGGATACGTAAGAAAATGATTTCTTAGATGTGTCCCTGAGTCAGCTTTATGAAGGCAATTCGTGGAAACTAAGTTTTTTAGTAACATAACATTCAACTGTTCACATATAAAAAACGCTTTTTATTTCCATCAAACGATATTTGTATGTATTTCTTTTTTCCTTCGCAGAGTTTTTTTAAAATAAATAAACTCAATCTAACTTATTTTTATAATGGTGTGTACTACACATAATGCTTACACGGTTTTCCGCTAATTCGTGAACTCAAATGATTTAAACATCATTACAAATTAATATTTGCGTCAAGTCCCATAAAACTCAGCTTACACAGAAAATTCGTAAATGAGAAACAGAAACAATAAAAGTTTAATCATCAAAATTTTAAGTCATGCAAATTAGCATGGAGCCTCTGTTTACGCTGCTCTTTTAGGATAACCCTAATTTTCCTGCTCAAAAAGTAATTACCTCGTAAACATGACGACTTAAGTATGGAGTGCTTAAACAAATGTGTAAGTCGCACTTATTACCTAAAATTGGGAATTTTCTCTTTCTGGAAAAAACTCATTTGATCGTTTCGTCGCTTGCTTCTCTAACTGACGTATCTGACATTTTTTTCGAAACTGAGTTATCTACACCATCTTAATCAATTTCGCAAGACGAATCGATCTATCTAATCGCCTGAAAATTTTGCTAAATGTCAGTTACGTCAGTTAGAGAGGCAAGCGACGGTTTAACAGTAGATTAAAAAGAACTACGAGTATTATATCAAGTAGATTTAGGTTGCGTTATGTTTAACAATATTATGTTAAGCTTCTATCATGGGAAACTTTGACTGCACATAATATCGTTTTCTGGAAAGCCCTTTACTATATAGAGCCGGAGGGCCACTGTCGGATCAGATTTGCCTAACATCTATAAACATTGGCTGAAAACCTGCAATATTCAATCCAGTCTGTTTGTGGCGATTTCTGTAAACAAATGGTTTTCTACGAAAAGCGGTTTCGTAAAACAATTTAGCCGAATTTACGCATGAAAAAACTGCGTAATTGTTAAAACTAATTAGCTGTGAAGCTTATTTTATTGTACACTAGCGGCCGCCCGCGACTTCGTACGCGTGGATCCCGTTTTACCCCCTTCATCTATCTTACGCGGTTTAGATTTTTTTCATACAAATGTTTTTTCCCGCTAACTCCCGTTCCCGAGGGAATTTTGCAATATCCTGTTGTAACTAAGCTTTAAGTTTATTAAGGTACCTAAATGCCAAATTTCAAGCGTCTAACTTAAGCGGTTTAGATTTTTCATACAAAAGGATTTTCCCGCGAATTCCCGTTCCCGTGGGAATTTCGGGAATTTCTTGTTGTAACTAAGCTTTAAGTTTACTAAGGTACCTACATACCAAATTTCAAGCGTCTCACTTAAGCGGTTTAGATTTTTCATACAAAAGGATTTTCCCGCTAATTCCCGATCCCGTGGGAATTTCGGGAATTACTTGTTGTAACTAAGCTTTAAGTTTACTAAGGTACCTACGTGCCAAATTTCAAGCGTCTAACTTAAGCGGTTTAGATTTTTCATACAAAAGGATTTTCCCGCTAATTCCTGTTCCCGTGGGAATTCCTAAGTATACTATAACCTGCCCAGGAGTATGAAGAATAAGTGTATCAAGTTTCGTTAAAATCCGTCGAGTAGTTTTTGTTTCTATAAGGAACATACAGACGGACAGACAGACAAAAATTTTACTGATTGCATTTTTGGCATCAGTATCGATCACTAATCACCCCCTGATAGTTATTTTGAAAATATATTTCATGTACAGAATTGACCTCTCTACAGATTTATTATAAGTATAGATAGATTTCATTATAATTCGACAAAAAAGTAATCAAGGTAGATTATAAACAAAGTACCTAATGTCTAATATAAATCCGTTAAATATACGTTGAATAGACATTTATTGTAATTTGTGGTACCTACACTCTCATATAGACCGAAAACTTTTCGGACACACGTGTAAGCTATACGTTAATGTATTTATAAAACCGATTCACGGGCGGCTGCGGTTGCCCTATACCTTATTTATGCGACACGTTTTTTGCGAGGAGCGGTGAAACAAAGGACAATAAAACAAATTGCTCCTTTTGAATTACCCCATCAAATACCACTCGGCAACAATAGGCTTTCTGATGAATTATCAATTTTCTCTTTGTCACGCGCCAAACAAAAACTGCGATGATCGTGCCTCGGGAGCGTGTTATCTTGGCAGAGACATATGACCATTATTTGTTCAGGTGATACCTATGTGAGTGCATAAGTGTGTGTGCTTAGATATCCATCAATCGGCGAAGACAGATCCGAAGATGCGAGCAGATTCGGTTTAATGATAAAAGCTACAGTGATATGTCATTATTATCAGTAAATATCTACTATCTATTTTCCTTTTCGTCAACCGCATTGATGGGAAAGTACAAATCTAAATTTTGAAACGTTCAGCGTCTTTCGTTTTAATTATTCTATTGTTTTACAAAATGAGAACGACATTACGTTAATTTAGGCTATAATTATTTTTGTGGTTCACGCAGAGCTGTGTGGGAAGCATCAGGTGTTGACTACTGAATTGACAATAATGTTAAAGGAAACCAACATCTAGTAAACCGACCGGAACAAACGCTCGCCCTTCTCAAGAAGCCGTGACACTGTTCTACTCGTATTTCTTTGAAATCCTATTAGTAATGTCTTGTCGCCTATTTGTGGCGGGAGATGAAAGAAGTATAAATACATTTTTATGACCACTAACCAGTGTTTTCAATTTTTTTCAGATGTTTGTCGCTAGATCTTTGTCATTGATACAAATAAAGACTTTTTGCCGATTCTCTCGGCTAATTGGATTAGTGTAATACCAATCAGATGGTTGTGATAAACGAGTCCCAAGATAAAAGGCTCCACGCGGGTGTATCCTACTCACCACTCCTTGCCGATTAAAGAACACAGCGCAGTCTTTTGTTCGTTATTAATTTGATTAAAACATCCAATTTAACCTAATACACTTCATTAGCTTGATGAAAGTTAGTTTTTGTTACTGCGTAACTGATCGGAGTGATCGGTTATTAGATACCTATTGGGCGGCGTTGTTTGCGCAGCGCTTCCTGTCGGTTCAGCCTAAACTAACAAAGTAATGATGGCCGTCACTAGCAGCCGCACCTCAATCCTCATTCCGAATGTCCTTGTTTAATTCCATCTTCGTCTCCGGATATGAAGGGTCCTCTTAACCCGTTATCCCACCAAAATTCAACGGTAAATATTTTCAGTCCTAAGTCCATTAAACAAACTACGCTACACTCGTTCCGACCCGATTTGTTTGATTTATTACGTCCAACTTCCCTGCTCATTTCTTTCCATCTTTATTCTAATATAAATCTTTAGACATGGGTGCCCATTGAAGTCATAAGAGTCGTTTTGAGCTTTTTTTATTATACTCTTTTTGCTGTCTATTTTTCTTACTGCGTATGTTGCTCGTTGTATCCCCGTGTATTACAGAAAAACAATAAAAGAAAAGTTGTCGTTAGATCAGGTAGCGAGTGAAGTGGCTCGGAATTTTCCTCCTCAACAATACAAAGAATTAAAGAAAACGAAAGTCATTGGTCGTTCATTTCGTTCTCTTTTCGCACCATCAGTTTTTACTGGAAGCGAAAAAGTAGCTATTATGTGGCTGATAGTTTGCCGAACTACCTAATTGTTCGTGTCTTAAGCACATAAGCTCCTGTATTGATTGATTAGCACTGCTCGATACTGCAGTAATTTGTGAGTGATAGTCAAGCTACTCGTATATCACTATCTATAAGCGCCATGAATCTCACTGGTTAATACCTAAATAGCCTGTGGAGTTTGAGCCCATTACTATAAATTAAATCGGACTTTAACGAAATATAATTAAATGTTCTACAAAGTTTGAAATATTAAGGGCCTGTTTCACCACTTGATTGTCCGTGATCTATTAAGAACTTATCCTTAGTTAAACTAAAACTTTTGGATTCATAGGTCTCGGAGAGATATCTAACATCACCAGCCTTTATTTGTAGATATCCTAACCTTTATCTATACTTATAATAAATCTGTAGAGAGGTCAATTCTGTACATGAAATATATTTTCAAAATAACTATCAGGGGGTGATTAGTGATCGATACTGATGCCAAAAATGCAATCAGTAAAATTTTTGTCTGTCTGTCTGTCTGTCTGTCTGTCTGTCTGTCTGTCTGTATGTTCCTTATAGAAACCAAAACTACTCGACGGATTTTAACGAAACTTGCTACAATTATTCTTCATACTCCTGGGCAGGTTATAGGATACTTAAGAATTCCCACGGGAACGGGAATCAGCGGGAAAATCCTTTTGTATGAAAAATCTAAACCGCTTAAGTTAGACGCTTGAAATTTGGCATGCAGGTACCTCAGTAAACTTAAAGCTTAGTTACAACAGGATATTGCAAAATTCCCACGGGAACGGGAGTTAGCGGGAAAAAACATTTGTATGAAAAAACCGCGTAAGATAGATGAAGGGGGGGTAAAACGAGATCCACGCGTACGAAGTCGCGGGCGGCCGCTAGTAAAGAAATAATTAAAATGAATCAAGAATTTATGACACAAGAATTCATTAAAAATATTTATTAAATTAGCTGTACGTACGTAGGTATAGCTTACTTGTCTAATTAAGAAGTTCATAAAGGGTAGTTAAATGAGTAGATATTACGCAGTGAGTTTAAACAAAAACCTAATTATGTAATGCTATAAAAGGAGAACTCTTGATATCAAAAGGATTAGTTAATTAATAAAACTCTTTTGTATTGGACTAAAGCCTATAAATTAAGAAACTCGCGATAAGAAGAAGTTTTCATTATTGTAGACGGGAAAGTTTGAGCCATATATTTTAAATTTTGCTACGATAAAGAGCAGTGAAGCGATTAAAGAATATTTTCACAAATGGTGTCTTTGCCATTAATATCTTACGCTAGCTCTATTTGTTTCTGCTGGGGCAAGTATTACAACTTTAGTGCAATGAGTACGAACATTTTATACTGAAATGTATGTTTATTAGTATGTTTTGATAGGTACTTATTTATTTTAATATGCTCGTCGATTGTTATCTGCCATAGTAGACAGAATATCTGTCAATCAAATGTTATGTGATTTGTATTTAGTGTTTCTAATCCACAGATTCTCTTCATTATTTACTTATTTATTTTAATATGCTCGTCGATTGTTATCTGCCATAGTAGACAGAATATCTGTCAATCAAATGTTATGTGATTTGTATTTAGTGTTTCTAATCCACAGATTCTCTTCATTGTGTAGGTACCATACAAAACAGCCAATCATCAGAAGTACAAAGCAATAATATTGGACAATCTTGACAACACTAGAATGCAGCATAGCCTAATAATATCGGTCCCACAAAATGAACCAATTCCAAATCACCTGAATAATGAAGTTACTAATTGTGAACTCTGATACAAAGTCGGCTGTCTGCCGAGTTATCTAACTTTGAACCATTAATTTTGCCACACAATCAAATGAGCTCATGTAATAATTAACTTGGGGTATCTACGACCGATACAGAATGCCCGATTTTCAACCCAATAAGGAATGGGCGTTTTAATTACAATAATTTATGCTGGACCGTGTCCGAGTAGTTTAAACGTCAGCAGTATCGCGAATACAATAAATGAAACCATTTTAATTCATACAGTCGCTTCATTTTGCGGAGTCACAGAACAAAAGCTACAGTAAATAACGACCATAACCGCTGTCATTTTCATAATTTTCCTTCTTTCCTTGTGACTATCTCCGCATGTCTAAAGCGGCGTCATAAAATTCAGTTGTCCGAGAATAACATTAAGATAATTGCACCCAACCCGAGGCAAGAAGCAATAGCAATCGTTTGCTGCGAGCACGGACAATTACTTTAAGGCCCGAAGACGATTCCTCTTTCCATTCACCATTCTTTATTGGACTCGAAACTACGTTAGATCCAACTGTACCTATTCAGTCAGTGCTTGAACTCGAAGCAAATCTATTGCACCAAATCTCAATGGTTTTATTAATCCCATCTTAGGCTTGATCTATGAGACTACTTAAACAGACAATACAATCACGGTTGATTCTATCCGTTCCAGACTATTGTGTAACAAATCTCTTTGATAAGTCGATTCTATAGCTGTATATTATGTTACGGATTATCCTTTAATTCTAAATGTAATTTTGTAATGAATGAACGTACTGAACGTACCTGTCGCGGGAAGATTGTCGTTGGAATACTTTGAGAAAATCTTGTTTGATTGCTGGTTTCTTGAGCTTTGAGTTCGAAAGAAACTTTTTGAGATTAACTAAAAAGCTTTCTGAATGAATAGTATTGAATGTTAGCTATCACATGAGATTGATTATATCAGAAAGACCTTGTGAGTAGACGTTCACAAGATTACCCGCTGGTAGGACTAGATTTGCTTTTGTAAGAGTGTTTTCTTTTCATTTTGACATTGGCTAGTCGTTATGATATTTTATTCGCAACTTTTTTTTTATATCTTGATGAAGGTTTACTTAAATAAATAGTTATTGCCCCATAAAGCTTATAGTAACCTTTTCTTTTTGTCGATACGAGTTACCGCGTCGCCTCGTGCACACAGTTAAAATGGACGTAGGAAAAAATGACCGAGTCATCAAAATAAATGAAGCAGATTTCGTTGAACCGCTGCTGTTAGAATTTGTGTGATATAAGCGTTAAATTGAATGACAGTGGTAGTGTAAGAGCTTACCTTTGTTGCCGATTCAGGCAGCGTATGTGATAGGGATGTGCTGTGTCATTAATAACAGAGCTCGAGAAAATTCGTTACAGTTTTCATTTGTTTGCATTTACTTCTTCTTAGCTTATACATATTTACACAGATATTGCTACCTTTTACAAAATTATACATAAAATATATTGTCATATTAGAAACTTAAGGAACTGAATAAAAATATAAGTCTGTTCATATGACAGTTACAGTGATAGAGTTCAGACAGATGTTAAGGAGTCAAATAAGTAATTCGATGTTCTAATAATCAATGTTTTAATTTGAGCAAAAAATGACTGACTGTAGTAGTACTTTGGTGTTTACCTACTTTTCCTTTTATGATGGGTTGCGTGCACCTAAGCACATTGTAAAATATCGATAAAATATGACACATCACTGGTACATGGAATGTAATTGAAGCGTGCCAGTCGGGCTCCACCTCTTGGGACTTCACCGACAGAACATATGAACACGCACGCGCAAAAACGCGTTACAACTGTATGATGGAGGCACAACTAGGTAACCATCAATATTCCACTAAAATAATACAGTATACACTCTGGGAATTCGTTATGGGCACAATGAATTCAATGGCTGTCTCAATTTGATAATAAAGGTATAATTGTGAGTTTGAGAAGGGTGGTCTAGCTACTAATGTGAGTTGAAGTGGGAATTCACTGCGTGAAAAAGTAGTTAACAAATAATTCTTCTTCTTCCCTTGTCAATCGGCTCACTTGGAACATAGTTCGGTTTATATTGCAACCTTCACCTAACTCAAATGTACTAGAAAACTTTTAGTTCAAGAATAATTTATTTCATTTGAAAGTGGCGAGCAAAAGTAAGTAAAATATATTTCAAAGGTATCTATCACACTTTTGATTTATAGATCAAAGTTTTCTGTATTCTGAATGTGATAATATGGTGTGTATGTAGTGTTTGATGCTTACCCAGTTGTCTTTTTCCCTCATGCAGATGTGTTTAGTCATTTTCGTCTATTCCTGCTTATATAGCCTCTGGTTCTACTGTTTTCATGACGTCATAAAGCAAGTGTGAGCGAATTTCTTGCTTTAAGTATATCTCAAGCTATCGCAGGAAATGTTCTCTTCGTAGAACTAATTTTTCATTGAACTCGGTGTAGAAAATAGAGTTTAGAACATTTATTTTTCTAAAAGTATCGTTTTAATTTTGTAATCTGCAAATCCTTACTCCATACCTATATAAAAAACTAAACAGACTTTTGCATATTCAATCTAAAAATACGATTAAAACATGTCTGGTTTTAGTAAAAGCGAGGACAGAGTGTTGGATAGGTACTCAAATTTTTATTTCTGTCGTAAACAGACGAAGCATAAAATATTTTTTATAATATTAGATTTTAACTGTACGGCACAAACATCTATTTTGCTGAAATAGCATTTTTCTTACATGAAAAACTATCGACGTTAAAACTATTTTTATATTTGTTTTCTGTTTTTTAAACTTTCTGTGTGTAACTTTTATTGTATTGTTTGTACCAAATAAATGTTTTATTCATTCATGCATAGAGTAGTAGAGTTCTTAATTGATAGACTTATTGAGAGCTCTCCAAAACAAATACGAAAACAGAAGAGAAAAAAAAGAAAGATCGAAGACAAAAATGATATTATCACTTGAAGACTTATATCGACGTATGACAGCGCTATAATGAGAATAGAACTGACTAACAGGCTTGCAGAAGTGTTAAGTTATTTTTGTTCGGAGTCAGTTGTGAGTTAGCGCTGGGCCAGGCTATAAATTGTGAGGAGCGTGCGAAGTGTTACGGTTGCAGATGAACAGTGAAATATTCCAGATGAAATAAAACCTCCTATCGTTCTGCTAGACATAAGAATTATTCAGACAGCTAAAAAGAATAGTATAAAACCAATAATTAATAGACTGATCGGTAGCCATTTCTAATTTCACAAATATTTGCTTGCTCAGTTCCGTTTTTATCGTTACTATAAAACACTTTTTGACAATTTGTCTGATATGAATTACGTACCTTCTAGTCAGTGTAACTTTAAGGTTACTTACTCATTAAGCTTGTGAAAGCCCAAATTCATCAAAAGTCGTATTCCAACCTAGATTATTATCAACGGTTATTATGCATTGTAGATTGAAATCTCAAAATTACAGTAGTCAGAATTAATAACGTCCACAGCATTGTTGCTATCATTATATTCAGGTAAAGGTAGGTCACGACACATAATATACGAGTACCTATTATGTATGACATTTTCTGTGTGGCTTTGAAAGTAGGTTAGTTAACATTGGTACCTTCGTAAATTATTTATTTGCTAATTTTGCCTGCGTTGAAAAACAAATTTTGAGTGGCTAACTTTAATACTACTTACTATAGAAAAATTATCATCTAGACATTCTGAAAATATCGGCAGTTTCCCATTTTGCCTGTAACATAGGCACTTCGATGTCGGGATGCGAGATCGCTGCTTGAATCTGTAGGAACGCGGACTGTGATTTAATCCCGCGTGTGGAGCGCCGTCACGGCGAGATATATCACGGTTCTAATTGCGAATATTACAGATGTTTACTTTTGCATATTATGTTAAAAATATTTTTTATTGGCTAACTTGAAGACATACTATAGAAAAAATATCATCTAGACATTCTGAAAATGTCCGCAGGTTCCCATATTGCCCGCAACATAGGCACTTCGATGTCGGGATGCGAGATCGCTGCTCGAATCTGTAGGAACGCGGACTGTGATTTAATCCCGCGTGTGGAGCGCCGTCACGGCGAGATATATCACGGTTCTAATTGCGAATATTACAGATGTTTAGCTAAATGAATGCCATCTGCGAGCTGATTGCCCATTTAGCGTAATATCTTAGTCTTTCGTGTAAAGGCGGGTAATAAACTGTACTTACGCGTCATTTTGTAACGATCTTTCGTTTTTTATTAAGTGTTTCTTTTGGTAGATATTTTTCATTACCATTTTACAGATAGACATGTATTTATTTTGTATGCTTGTTAATCAACCGAGTTTGCTAGTCACTATGTAATATAAACCTTTTAACATGATTATGTCCTAACATTTTATGACAATACGCTATGTGCCCCTATGGAATAATTGTGACTTACGTAATGTAGGTACGTGCGTTATAGCTTATATCTTTTAAGAGGGATGTTTTACTGAAAATACAGCGTTGTTTTAATTAAGTAAGTGACACGAGTAATAGAAACGTTGTTCGTACAGTCTTGGGGCGTGACTCTGGGACAGCAGAAGTAGAACAGCCAGCTAATTCAAGTCCGACTACAATAATGTAATCTACACGGGACAAAAGGTACCATACAGTGAATCCGTAGCTAAGCATAAAAAGAACGGCAACATAAGCACTATATTATTAATGACGACATAATGTTTAATTGAGTAGTAATGACACAAACTAAAGGTTAAAGGTATTTTTAGCCAATATTGTTCAGTAAATAATTCAACTCAGTTTATTTGGTTCAATACAAATTGATGACTCAGGGTAAATATTAGTCGTTTATTAGTATCTACAGAATATTCTGTGGTTATGCAATATTATTAAAAATATAATGTGTTGGCTGTTTTATAAAGTTTCTGCACGTTTGGGCGTATAGGACCGCTGAAGGACTCGGTGCCTTCATAGTAGGTACTCCTTAACTTAATTGCAAACATAGCTACAATGATTTACGTTGATCCTCCCGTCACGTGTTGCTCTGCTCGGATATACTCTATACTCACTTGGGAGTTGTGGCATGGATCGCATTATCTACTGCCTAGATCTTTGAGTGTATTAGCTCCGTATGGCAGGTAGTAGTTGTAGGGCAAGCTATATTTGGGACGTGTATAAGTGCCCTGGAAAGGGCCTATGTAAATAGGCCCTTTTTAGGGTTCCGTACCTCAAAAGGAAAAAACGGAACCCTTATAGGATCACTTTGTTGCCCGTCTGTCTGTCTGTCAAGACCCTTTATCTCAAGAACGCGTAGACGTATCAAGCTGAAATTCACATGAAATACTCAGGTCTATTGTCCCTTTAAGCTGTGAAAATATCAAACTTCTAAGCCAAGCCAATCAAAAGATAAAGCCGATTATGTCGATATTTTCAAAAAAATTTCTACACTCGCAAAGGAATCAAAACCTACAGGATACTTCCCGTAAACTCAGAATCTTGAAATCTGGCATGAAGCATTGTCATATAATGCAAATATAGGAAAAATTGCGAAAATCACATTTTTTTAGTTATATAATATAATAAAAATATTTTAATAAAATGAAACTTACTACCTTATTTCTCACGAACGAATAAAGGTATCAAATTGAAAATTATACCAAATACCTAGGTCTATTGTCCCTTTAAGCAGTGAAAAAATCAAACTTCTAAGTTAACGCGATCAAAAGATACAGCAGTTTATACCGACACCTTAGACGAATTTCCGTCACACGCTAGGGAATCAAAACCTACAAGGTACTTCCCGTGAACTCAGTATCTTGAAATTCGGTACGAAGCAACGTTATATAGTACAGATAAAGGAAAATTTGCGAAAATGATAAATTTGAAGTTACATAAAATATTATTTTTGCTTACATGACATAAAATATTTTTTTAATAATTATAAACTTACTACCTACCCTTTTTCACATGAACGCGTAGAGATATTAAAGTTGAAATTCATATCAAACACTTCTTAAATCTAATTGCCTTTAAACTGTGAAAATCAATGTGATACAATTCACACCTTTTTCAGTCACCATTTACAGATTTGGTTCAAATTTAAGACATAATTAGTTATTTTCAATCAGATTTCTGAATGATAAAATGTTGTAAATAAATAACTTTAATAAAAGAACTTTTACAAGGTACTGGCCTACTATTTGAGTTATATTATAAAATAAAAATTATTAACTATGTTGACTCTCACGAAATTACCATAACTATGATTGTTCTAAACTGAACGGTTTGCGCGAGAGTCACTTCCAAAGTATTAAAATGTGTCCCCTCTCTGTAAGTTCCAAAATAAGATAATATTAAAACTAAAAAAAATATATGATGTGCATCACGCATTACCATGCAATTATAATATATAAAAATTGTAATAGTTTTAGGCTTAGATTCATTTGCATGATTTTTACAACAACTGCTTGGAAATATTCCATGTTGTGTATACATGCTTTGGGATAATGTCTGGTTTTGCTTTTTATTTCATATGTCATTGTATTGCTTAGGACATTGTCCTGTTTTGTATACGTAATAAAATAAATAAAATAAATTGGTTTGAACGATATCTAGTAAGTAATTTGATTTAATACGTCATAAATTGTAAACCGCTACGTTTGTACGGCGGAACCCTCGGTGTGCGAGTCCGACTCGCACTTGGCCGGTTTTTTTCCTACTGAATAAACTACATAGGTATTTGAATTTACTAATAATTACTAGTACTTATCTAACAGGATATCGTGATGAAAATTAAAACTACTGCAGCAGAATAAACCAAGTATTTGAATGCAATCACACCTGATGAGAAATGAGATGCAATCTAGGATCATACCTGCCCTGTAAGTGCCTATTCACTATGCCTTGAAGATTCATATTTGCGTACTCAGATACCCAAAATTAATTATCAATTCAGTGGTTTATGTACCTCGTAAGTAAACACTTAATCATAATTCATGCGGTGAAATTTGATATGACTAAACCAAAATATTAGCAGTTATGTGATAATATTATTATGTAGAGTGAAGTGCAGGATCGAGTTTGCCTTTGTCGTGTATAGAACTCGAATTCAACCGGGTGTCAATGGGCCGAGCAGGTTGGAGTGTTCACAGTAGCTATTCGGATCGGTTAGATTAATTCTGGGAAGCTAAAATTGTCCGTGGCGAATCGATGCTGCAAAACAAGAACGTTCTGTGCAGTCAGGAGAGTTGTGAAGCTTGAAAACGGTTTGATAAATATTTAACTTGGTGTACTACTGTATCAATCAGCGAGGCATATTGAAAAATACTAAACTTACATATAGCATTGATTGTCCTACTGATATTATAAATGTGAAGGTTTGTGAGTATGGATGGATGTTTGTGACTCTTCCAAGCTTAAATCACTGAACCGATTTATTATTCGAGCTAGTTTGAGACCTACCGGTTTTAGAAGGAAGACTCTGAACCCATAAAAACCGAAATTCACGCGGGTAAAGCCGCTGACTAAAGCTAGTACCACATATTGGTGTTTTAGTATGTTGCCCAAAGTATTCGGCGTAATTAATGGTCGGGATAATTTGTAAACAACACTTTGGGTGAGTTTTATTGATCGTGAAGGTCGAGACAGCTGACATTGCCCCAGTAATATAAAATAAATAGCGTGTAAAACCACTAGTTTTAATTAAATTGGGTCTAGATAACTTTATTGAAGAGCTGTAATATCACAAAGATCCCAGGTAATTTTATTAAAAAATCTAGACCAGCGTCTACCTTAATGTTGAAAGACGAGAATTCTAAGTAATTTTAGATTGCGATAAATTTATTATATTTCGGACTCTAATTAATGGTGGAATAGATAAATGATTTATCATGAAATCTTTTGAAATATTTTCTTATGTAAGAAGAATATAATTGGCGCAATTGTTAAAATCACTTCAAGGTACTTATTATGCGTTAAAATAACTTATTTTATTATTGCTATTTATTTGGAAGCTTACTCTTGAGAAAAATAATAAATAGAAATAAAATTACTAAGTAATAGAAATTTTCATTTGCACAATTCCAGCTCATTTTTTATTACAAGAATCAACCCATACAAGTTTTTTCACTAATCATTTACTTTTCTAGTTTCAGCATAACTGTTATTTATTAAAGGACAGAGGTATTCAATTTAGCCTCGATAATATTATCGCCGGCAGCTCAATATGTCACAGTCAAGTTGCATGGAATACCAATCCGCCTCTACAGATTTGCTCAACACGCTGTCAAAGCTGGCAGTCCGGGCTAAATTAATTCAGGCGAATTAGCAACAGCCAAAATAGCTGAATCGATAAACCATCAAGACCGGCACGGAAATTAAATGTATTCATTGCTAGTCTCTTGATTTGTGGCACACGCTTCGTTGACTACCAACGTTTTATTGGCATGCACTATTATGCCTCTGCCAATAGGATTCGTCGGAAATCGATTAGCCTTGTTAGTAATGACAGTATTTTCCCAAAATTGAGACCATTTATGTTAGAAAATGATTTCTAAAAATTTATCTAATTACTTACTCACTTAGACCCAAATTGAACATGGCTTGAAAACGTAATTTTGGGTTTACATACATCCAATCTCGTTGGACCCGTTTCTCGCGCCATTGATCGTCTCGTTTTCTCTATAAAGAGGATAATTTGAAGAGCATGGGTAAGTATATTATAGGTCAAATCAATCGCAACTTTCTCTTAGCTAAATTCGATAACCATTCGTTAAACAAGTTACGTAGTACATTCCTATTATTACCAATATTCTCAAGATGTGATTTCAATTTCTGCATTGATTCCCGCTGTGTATAAACAGAATGTTGGAATACTATTACGTTGAATTCAAACTTTTTAGTTGCTTCACGAACTATTATAATGTTACCGGGGATTGTTATTATTTAAGTAGCAACAATTTTCGAACCAGTTCGACAGTGCTAGAACAAAGTGAAGCAATTTGCTTTGAGCTCTTGCACGGGGATTAAGCATGATGCTCCGGGGAGCGGGTGCTGTTGAAATCACAATGCGCATTATAATGTTGCTGCGCTATACTATCCCCCAACAAAGGCCCACTTAAACACAGTTACACAATTATTAAAGACATCTCTCCGGATTACCCACGCTTGACCTACATTCAGAATCAAAGGCGGAATAATATTTTGGAAAAATATTTAATTTTATACATATTTACAAAGGTAACACATTGTCAATAAAATTCACTACTTAAAATTTACAAAACGATAACTTATGAGATCGTATTCACCTAATAGGTACGCTTAATATAGGTAGTTTGTAGTATACATTTAAAGTAACGTATTGAATTCTGCGAAACTATTAATTGACTTTAATAAAACAAAACGTGATTAATTTACATTTACACACACCTTATTAGAAAATACGTTCCTTAGAGAATTCCATGCATTAGATGAACTCTTATTAATTACACTACCTATACACGCCGACATACCTACATAATATTCCAGTTGTACCGTGTATAAAATTGTTTTCAACTACAGTCCGTCCAATTAAGTAATTTTACTATAGACCTTGTGATTGAAACATATTTACAAGTTATCTAAAGTGTAGCGATGGTTATCGTGGTATCATCTAAGGATGAGGGTCCAGAGAGCTATGACGACTGTGTAAACTACGTCGGTGTAGTTTGGTTGGGCGTCGCTGGAGAGAGCGCTGGCGTGGCATTCTGCCTCGTCGGCGCGCAGCTGAAGTAACGGCACGTGGCGGCCATTTTGGTCTTTGCAGGTGGCGCTGCGGACGGCCCGACGGAGCTCCGTCCCCGCCTCGTTCTCTTGTAGCCATCGACGGAGCCAAGCCCCGAGCCAAGCTAGCTCGCACTCGCAGCGGAGAGGGTTGCCAGTCAGTATTAGACCACCTGTAATAATTCAGCCATTTATTTTTCCATCATCGTAGGTACCGAAAAAGGAAACTCGTGTAAAAGGAAACTTTTCAAATAGGTATAAAAAAAAATAGGTATGTATTTGATAAATGAACACGTCCCTAAATTATATTCAAATGTTTCACCATTTTTATGGTGACTGTACGTACATTGAGACAGACACATGGGAATTTTGGTTTCAAAACTAAAGTGCAATGTTCGTGTCATATAGATAAAACTTGCACTCGAAAGGAAATATGATTCTTTTACGTTTTCCAAACGTGCCTGATATACAAAGGTGGGCTTGCAACTTATTACCATTTTCAGGCCACAAATCTTACGCCAGGAAATAGATGCCCAGCATACTAAGTGAACACTTGCGACTTATATTTTTATGACTACACCTTGAAAGTAGTTCGTAAACTTGTAAGTGTATTATAAATAAAACAACATTTCTCGCACCACAATCTGAATGTGATCTCGTAAATAATGCGAAGGAAGTTAACAACACTGCCTTACAACGAGATAAGTTCCTATTAAAAATTAAAACCCATTACGAAAGACTCCATAAAGTTTAATAAAGATTGTACAAAGTCTTCAATGCTTAAATTGTTGAAGAAGACAGATTGCCTAGTTAAGTTATATGGTAACATTATTCAAATATGAATGTTTTGTATTCGTACCTGCTACCAAATCAGTAGTTTGTGTTAAATTTGAATTCCTGTCAGGAAAACATTATTATGTCGATAGCGTTAACGTCGACAATATTGATGAACTTTGGCTGCGGAGCGAGCAACAGTAATTCGACCTTATTTACCTATTCACTGAACTATTTTGATTGATTAAACCGTGATTAAACCACAACACGAAACCCCATCTATCATAATTTATTATTAAATGTTTGTGTACCTGTCTACACACGTATTATCAGTTATAGACGCACACGTAAAACGTTTTGTCGGTAGCTTCACACAAAGTTATTAGAACTTTTCTTATTACATTAATAGGGCAAGTAGAAATTATTACACCTTTGGTTAACTTCATACGTACCCGATAGTAATTTAGTTGCTACGTGACTCCAGCTCGTGAAATTTGGATAGAAGATGGCAGGATTAAGTGTCGTGAGTTGATTATAACTTAAGTCGACGCCCAATTGCGGAATCTGCCCTAAATGTTTCATAAACTCCGTTGGTAGTTTCGTCAGAGATGTAGCAGTTATCCTGATGAATATTTCTTGGCTGCTGGCAAATGATTCGAATGCCTCATCATTTATGCGCTTCAGGTTCGCGCCTCTTATTTCTAAGTAGCGGATGTTTCTCGCGTCGACCCCATGGAGCTGCGTGTCCATGACATTATCCGTCCAGTGTATCACTAACTTGTACAGGGATGGCAGGGACGAGGTGATGTTACAAATGCGGAATGTGGAGTGGTTTATGGTGGACCACGACTGAAGATGCAACGATCTCAAAGATATTAGGGGACGGAAGGAATTTTGGTCAACTATGTCTAAGTATTTAAGTCCATTTAAATTCAAATGAGACAAATTATTCAACCACTTGAAGCTATTTGGCGTGATTCTCACTATAGGGTTGAATGATACATCGAGTACGTTCAAATTGGTTAAATGTATCCACATCTTTGGCACTAGAGAGGTAAGACGATTATGACTTAGATCTAAACTGCGAAGGTTCCCTAATCGTTTAACATCAGTCTCTTTAAAACTGTTTATGTAATTTGAAGTTAGATTGAGACTAGTTAAGTTTGTCAAAGGTAGATAAGGCACTGACTTTAAACTTACATTTGCAAGATTCAAATGCCTCAAGTTGGGGAGGTTGTGAAACAGTTCCTTAAAGTTTGCCTTTATAGAGTTGAACCCCAGGTCCAGTTCGCGCAGCCCTCCGAGGCTCGAGAACGTGTTATCAGATAATACAGTTAGCAAATTGTGGCCTAAATTTAAATTTAATACGAATTGCGTGTTCCGGAATATGTTGCTATCTAAGTACTCGATCCTGTTGCGAGACAGATCGAGGTACCGCAGCGTGAAGCCGATCTGGGACAGCGCCGTGACGGGGAACAGCGATATATCGTTGTGACTTAGATCTAAATGCTCGATTATAGTGTTTTTAAACACATCTCTTGGAAGTAACCGTATATTATTATGATCTAACTTTAAATATCTTAATTTATTTAAATTACAAAATTGCTCTACGGACATCTGAGAAATTATATTAAATGAGAGATCCAATATTTGCACAGATATAAGATCAGAGAAAGATTTTCTTTTAATACTATTAATATTATTCTTGTGTAAATCTAGAATTTCCAAATATATCGACTCTCCGAATGCTTCACTGTTAATATGGGTGATCTTATTATGAGATAATATAATTTGTCGTATTGAAGATTCTATGTTCATAAAGAAATTGTTTGGCACATCTTGGAATTCGTTATACGAACCGTCAAATATGTTAATGGATATCGTGGAGTCTCCGTCGATATATTTAATGTGATTTCGGCTAACGTTCAAAGTAAACGTTATATCTGGATGTGAAACGTTATAAAACGAATTTACTGATAAATAAGTGAAGTTGTTGCCTTGGAGTTCCAATATTTCCAATTTCGGTAAATTAGCAAAGGTCTCAGCTTCCATCGAATCGATTATGTTACCCGCAAGAGATAAATATCTCAAGTTTGGTAAGTTTGTGAAACTGTGCTTAGTTAAGTTATTGATGCGGTTATAAGATAAATCCAAGTTCCTTAAGTCCGGCATATACGCGAACGTGCGACTGTGCAGCGAACTCAAAAAGTTGTACGCTATTCTAATATTACTCAAAGGTAATGAAACATTTTGATAGTCGTCGTCTACAACAATATCTACGATTCTATTGTAATCTAAGTTCAGATATTTCAGATATGGAAATGTAGAAATATCCGATAACCGAAGAATATGAAAATCGTTATTATCAAACGATAAAACGTTAAGATTTTCCAGACCTTCATCCACTTCAAACGGAAAATAACCGCTGAAAAGAGTCGAAGACGACTCTAATACTTGCAAGGAGCTAGTTACGTTGGAAAAAGATTGTGGATGCACATAGTACAGGTCGTTAAAGCTCAGATTAATCTCCTTTACTGGCATTGTTGCCGGAAAAACATTCTTATAAATCTGCGCAATCCTGTTACCCCTCAAATTGATGGTACCGAGAGAAGTGGTCCAGTATAGGAATTCGTTGGGTAACAAATTAGATATCCTGTTGTAGCTTAAGTCGAGATAACGAATGGAGCCGGGTTCCAGCGTTTGAAGTGCAGTGGGTATTGAAGTTAAAAAGTTGCCGGCCAGTGAGAGCGTCTGAATCCGGCTGGGGAGAGGAGGGGACTCCTCCAGCTGGTTGTAAGCCAGCGATAAATGGCGGAGCCGCGCGACCTGGGCCAGGCTGTCCGGCAAGTGAGACAATTTGTTGTGCTCCACTTCCAGATGCTCCAGTGAGTTTCTCAACGACAAAAATACGTCCCGATAAATTGAACTCAATTTGTTGTATGAAACAGACAATTTCTCAATTCTGTTATTGGTATACACTAGTCTCGGTATAACAGTAAGTTCGTTAAGATCTAATATAATTTGTCTAATTTGAATTTCTCTCAGCACTGGAATATCTGAGGAGTCATTAATTTTATTATTACTTACGTCTAACTTTTCAATCTTTTTGTTTCTGTTGCTCGAACAAGTGGAATTAATGTTGAAAGTAATAAAATTATGCCGCAAATGTACGGACTGTAATCTGGGAAGATTAAAAAGTAAGTCACACGAGACTTCGTGTAAGAAGTTGTTTGATAGCTTTAGGATTGTGATGGAGGCTGGTAGGGATTCAGGACTGATGGTGCGGAGATGGTTGCCGTCCAGGTCTAGTTGCGACAGGTGATAGAGGGTCGTCAGGGCTTGCGCCTTCAGGTGAGTGATTTGGTTGTTGCTCAACGACAAACTAGTTAGCGTTTCTTCCAGGTGATGCCATCTAACTTCAGCTCCAACATGCGCTATGTTATTGCTAAAACAATTTTATTTTGTTAATGAAGTTAAGTTAAACGCTCAAGTAAAACTTTTATACAATTTAGATTCAAAACTCGTACTTACTTCTGCAGATTTAACCAGTTTAAAACTTTTAAATCTTTCAAGCCTTGCTGCGGTATTTCAGTAAATTCGTTGTAACTGAGGTCTAGCGAGGCTAGAGTACCAGCCATAGAGCTGCAAACAAATGATGGTTATTAAAAAGTGCATTCGGGGAGAAACGTTGCTAAAGTTTTGCTATAATACTAAAGCTTACCTAAATGCATGTAATTCGATGTGGTGCAATTTGTTAGCTACTAAAACTAAAGTTTGTAATCGTAAACCGTCCAATGCACTTTCAGGTAACACTTCCAGATTTGACATACTGATGTCCAAATGTTGCAGTTCTATACGCGGCCATTCTGAAAAAGAAATAATCGATCAGTGGAAAGCAAAAAATATAAAAGCTCCTTCATAAAGTTTTCCCTTTTATTTTGTGGGTGCTGCATAATACAGGAAATGTTCCCTCACTCTGGTTGAAATGTAAATGTGCTTGAGGAATTCAAAACCTGCGTTTGAGAGTGAAGTAACATTCCGACAATATTTCGTCAGATGCGCCTCATAAAACTGGCTCAAGCGCGAGTGGCCTTATGAACAACACACATGTGTTGTACTGTTCTTTTGCAGTTATTACTAGAACATTTCGTATTCAGCTAGAAACACTGGAATAAATCGCGTGTCAGTTGGGAATATTCATCCGAATGAGCGTGTTGGAAAGCATGCCTAGAGAGGATAAAATAACACTAACTCACGGAAATATTTAATTGAGATAGGGAAAAACCAGTTAATATTTTAACAAAAGATCTTTAACAGTGTCGTAGCCAGGAAGTTAAGAATATTAAACGCAGATTTGCTTATCATGCCGCCATCGCTTCATGTCAATATTTGTATTTGTTGGTTTACTTGAGTTATTTACCTTTGAAACGCAAAATGTGGCTCTTTACTGTAGCATGTGGTAGCTTATGAGTAAACTGTACTTTATGTTCTGCCCGTTTAGTAGTCCTACACACACTTTAAGGCATACGTAAATAGTTGTTTATTGCCATAAATGGCTTTCTGGAAGCCATATCAGCAGACAATTTAAGACATGGGCAGCGATTCAGCACACAATATCGTAGATACAATAACACTGCAACCTGCTGGGCTGGCGTACTTCTCTAGTCACTACAGTGACTTAGTGAGACGGTGCACTTAGGTCTGGGAACCTGTGTCGTGCCACGGCTCCAGCCGCTGCATTTCCACGTATCATTACTCGTGGACCTGTGCAGTACCGTCATGTGTACCTGGGAACCTGTGCAGTAGCACGGCGATGCAGGAAATGTGCGCGGTGCGGCAAGAGCACAGCGGGCTATTGGCGCACGGCACCAGCCGCTGCATCTCAACGTATAATTACTTGTGGACCTGTTCAGTGCCGTCGTGAGTAGGTATCTAGGAACCTGTGCAGCGGCATAGCGATGCAGGGCATGTGCACACGGCCTGAGTCGCTGTATCTCTATGCATCAATTACTTGTTGACCTGTGCAGTACCGTCATTTTTACCTGGAAGCCTATGCGAGTTTACATGTGCGCGGCGCTCGGCAGAAGCACAGCAGGCTGTTGGCGCACGGCTCCAGACGCTGTATCTTGACGAACTTAGCTAAAGCGTGCTTATTGATCTGTGCAGTACTGTAATTTTTACCTGGGAACCTGTGCAGCGGTACGGCGATGCAGGACATGTGCACGGCGCGGCAAGAGCACAGTGGGCTGTTGGCGCACGGCTTCAGCCACTATATCTCAACGCATAATTACTTGTGGACCTATGCAGTGCCGTCATGTGTACCTGGGAACCTGTGCAGCGGCACGGGGATGCAGGACATGTGCGGGGCGCGGCAGGAGCACAGCGGGCTGTTGGCATACGGCTCCAGCCGCTGTATCTTCGACGCATCATTACTTGTTGACCTGTGCAGTGCCGTCATGTGTACCTGGGAACCTGTGCAGCGGCACGGCGATGCAAGACATGTGCGCGGCGCGGCAGGAGCACAGCGGGTTGTTAGCGCACGGCTCCAGCCGCTGTATCTCAACGCATCATTACTTGTGGACCTGTGCACTGCCTCAGCCGCTGCATCTCGATGCATCATTACTTGTTTACCTGTGCAGTACCGTAATTTTTTACCTGGGAACCTGTGCAAGTTTACCTGGGAACCTGTGCAGCGGCACGGCGATGCAGGACATGTGCGCGGCGCGGCAGGAGCACAGCGGGCTGTTGGCGCACGGCTCCAGACGCTGCGGCGCCAGCGCGCCCAGCAGCAGGCACACCAGTAGCGCCGCCTTCTGCAGCGCCCGCGCGCAAACATCGCCCAACACCATCACTGGAACAAAGATTAATCAACAATAAATACCTACCTATTGATTGATCTATTTATGTATGAAAAACAATTGACTGCCATGACTGGATAAACAATGCGCGATAATATAGTGCTACGTTGCAAAAAAGAGAGAATAATAGAGTTCTGTCGCATTCCTTGGAAAGCTTACGGTCAGCAGTGTGCTACCTATTCGCTGAAATAAAAATGATGACATTATAAAATGTATTGTACATTTTGCCTAATGCTCAAAAAATCGTTTAATAAGTAATGCTATCCAAGTGATACACAATCCTGTGAAAATTATTGAAATAAGCTCACTCTGCTAATAAATGGAAAATATTTTTACTATTTAATAATCGGATGAACAGCAATGCAGTAAACATATCACAGCCCAAATTGATATTTTATAGGCTCAGTTTTCATCCTAGGATAACATGTTGGTATGATGAAATCTTCCTGTAACAAATTGAATTCGACGCGGCCTGTGACCAACTAAATGTTTCGTGTAGAGCCGCAGGCAATGGTGAGTTTTTTATATTTCCACTCCACGTGTATAATTACTGTAAACGCCGCCTCTGTTCCAAGAACGCGTTGTTTTCAAACTAATATGAGTGGAAGTCTTGCGGCTGAAAATGTTATTACGGCTACTTATAAATAAGTATACAACAAGTGAGATTGCCACACCCATTGCGGTTCAATGAGGGTTGGCGGACTAGTGCGCCCAGAGTGGACATTCTCGCCAACCTTATGGGCTCTCCGACATGGCTTAACGACCTCTATCATAATTAATTATAGCCGAAGCCGAGGTCAAGAATTGGGGATATAACTACGGCCTTTATAAAAGAGGGCTCAGAATAAAGATAGTAGTTATACTGAATGAATACGATATTTTATTATCCCCAATTTCGTTCGCTCCAAGCCGCGGAGTAAAGCTAGCTAAAATACGATCGCGGCAACGTTGATTCAAGTGCTTCAATTGTTTGAATGACTCTCCCAAAGCTACATCACTGCTTTGATACCGATTTGTACTTTTTGTTCATAACATTCGATGTGTCTGCGTATTTTCAACTTAGATGAACGAAGAAGAGCTACTACGTTTATTGATACAAGTAGGGTTGTGTTTAGTCTTGCAAACGTTATTACATTATAAATCCGATGTTTTCCCGAGGAAATACGTATTTATTTGGTATGCCAAATTGCTAAGGTCTGTTACGTAAATACTTATGTACTTAGGTATTAAAGTAAAATACAAGGTTATTTGTATAGGTATTATTAAAACACTGTGCATACTTATATTTATACTTATGAGTGAATATTTGCAAAGAGGTAAATGAGAGCAAAGCTGCTTTGATACAGCGTATTGTAGGTACTTCCATTATTGACCACAACATGCCCAAAGCCAAATTTAAAATTTATTGAAAAAAAATCATGTCATGTGTTGAGCGGCATTCGTCGAGCGGGATTAAAAATGTAATCTGCCTCGGTGTGATTGCGAAATTGCATATCGACTGCAGTCGATCACAGTTCACCATAGCACCATGCTCGTGGATAGAAGCCGGCGTAAAATTGCATCACGAATTCTGTTTGCGACCGCATCTATTCATTGAAATTTCTGCCCACAACATCTACACATCTGCAGTATGTTAAACAAACAACACTAATCATTTACGTGTTTTGAATTTATAATAACTGACACTACTAAACGGCTATCTGTAGATAAAGCCTACGTTGTAATGACTATTCATAAAGTTAAAGTTCGGTTTTACATTCATATTTTAATTCGAGCGTGGTTTGTAGGTAAGCTAGATATTCTAGATAATATTAAACTATTTAAGTGTTGAGCCTAACTATGAAAACAAAGTATTTTATTATTAAAATGGTATTAATTGTGTTTATTGGTATTCTCTTTCATGATCTATGTACTTTTGGATGTGTCTGATACACTTTTCATAGCAGTTTTTCCTTTCTGCCTGAGGCACCTCCAAAGCATGGTTTTTGAGCGCATGAACAGTTACTTCTGTCCACTTAAATCGCTGTCCACGCATTTAATTTTAATATATGGGTATCAAAATAATAGTTTGGATTCCAAGTAAGATTTTAGTAATGACTGACCCAGTTTATTTCATATTTTAAGTGTTCTAATAGTCAGTTGTATGACAAGACGTGGAAAATCCCACTTTTTCATCAAGAATGACGATTTTACTGTGTTGGTCAGTTTTCCTTATTATACTGAAGACTTTTGACAGTTAGTAGCGATTTACTATTTTTATAAATTTTATAACCATTATAAATTTCTATAGTGACGTTTCTGTCAGATTATCAGGTATTCCGGAAAAATAAGCGACCGTAAGTTTTAAAGTGTTCCGAGCGCTTGGGACTTTTGTCGGAATTGGTTCACCTTAAAACACCTCAGTAGCCGATTGCTGTTTATTTTCAGGATCTTAAGCGTAGTTCCTTGGTTCGTCAACTGTCATAATTTTAAAAACTGCTTTTGAAGCTCTTTAAAGGTATTTTGCAAGCATTTACAAGGACTAATCGACACAAGCATCCTTTTGAGCGTTTGAAAAATTTTGTGACATCCAACGAGAAAAAGTCTTATTAATGATAATAATGATCATGCAATATTTAATTACTGCTAGTGGAATTAATGCCTAGGGTTGTCTCAATCCTTAGATTTTTCTGACAACATCAATGTTTTCTGCCACTATTATCTACTCATTTTGGACGACTTTCACAAAGTTTGCTGGTGAGCCAATGATATACACTATTATATTTACTAAACTAGCGTTTTACAATTGTAAAATATAGCTCTTCATCACCAAAAATTAAATTTAGCTGACCGCTTCAGTTTTGTATTGATTATCCACGTCCTAAGTCATAATAAATCTCCGCACGAAAATTTCCGCAAGTCAATTCCATATTCATGTGGTCAAGATAATTTTCAAATTTATATTAATAATATAAAACGTGCTCAAATGATAAAAAGTTTTGAATAAGGTTATAGTCAAGAATGACAAACTTTTCAATAAAAGTATCAGATATCGTCTAACAACACGTATGTTGTCAAGGCTCACAACTTAAATAGTGCCCTACGTAACATAAATTGGTTTAAATTACAATGAAATTACGTAGATTTAGCTAAAAATTACTGAGCAAATATTTTGTTTTGTGTAGGCGTTTGTCTATCTTGTGGGCTGAGGGCTTAGAGCCAATGTCAGAACTAATTGGATGGCCAAAAATAGAAAATAACCACATACACGGTTAAGACGAGGAAAGTGACGCTTGTCTTGTGGTGAGACAGAACAAAGAACTTTGTGTCGTTGCTTGGCTTGGATAATACTTATTAATTAAACATTCAAATTCCGCCATTAATAATTAATTTAATAGTAAACATTTAAAATATCGCTTTGGCTTGTTCATTATGTTATAATCATAACAAACAACATAAAAAATTTGATTTAGGTACGCTTTAAATATTGTCATTCTAAAACTATTATTTAATAAAAGTTTTTGATACAGTACAAAAATTACAAAAATGAAATCGACAAGCTACAATCTTTTACTTTTCTTTAATTCTTAATCTAATAAATTAAAGAAAAGACAAAGATTTAAAAACATGACTCCCTATGTTCGAAAATACTATGATTCAGAGAATTAATTTTTACAAATTAGTCAAAAGCAAACTTTAAAATTTATCTGCCTGGACCTTGAAAATAAATATTGAAAAGCAAAAACCCTAAATTAAATCTTGAAATTTGTTTAATCAACTAACAAGAGCTTTCCTTTACAGGCTACCGAACCAGTAAACTGATATTAATTAAATTTAATTAACTGAACTTCGATCGACTATAATTAAAGGAGTGTCTTGTGTTCGTACACTTATTTTCCCTGGGGTGTGAAATGTGAATGTAAAAATTAAAATTACGCTATGTCTGCGTGAAATACAGTTTGTCACAAATCGTTATAACATAAATTATAGCCTATATGTTATTCTGATGTTAAATAATAATACTGTAAAGTTTCATCAAAATCCGTTTAAAGTACGGCCAACGAGAAGCAATACCAAATGTAAACAAACCCAATGTCATTGTCATTAGGAATAGTAGGGGTGGGTTGCACCACCTATCTTTAACGGTAACTATGACGATAACCGGTGCTTTTTGTATGGAATTTGACAGAGTTTTGACGTTTGTCAAAGTTAAAGTAAGATGGTGCAACCCAGCTTACGGGTTTGACTTTGACATATTTTGGCGGGAGAACGAGACATTACGACAAATACACAAGATGGGAAGAGACAGAATAGATTGTCAATTCAAAAGTCGAATCGACCTTTTGTATCGCTTCTCGTTGGCCGTACTTTAGTAGTTTTTGCGTGAAAGAGTAAAAACATCCTTACAAACTTTCACATTTATAATTATTAGCAGGATAGGTCGATCTGGGACTTGCATGAACCAATTAAAATCCAGGCACAAAATATTTTATAAGTAGGACATATTTTTTTACAGCCGTTATATTAATAACAGAGAATTTAATCCGTAGTTAAACTGTCCAGAAGATTGGACATTTCTGTGTTTTGACAATACATATATTGATCACTAGAATATATTTCCTATAATTAATATTCGACGATCATCGTCAATTTATCATCAAACATCTCTAGGGGGAAATACACTTTGAATATAAATGGGTGTAGGATTTTCTTTTGTTGGTGTTTGCGGGGTGTTATGTTATCGAAACAAAGAAACAGACGTCTTGTATATTCTATAGACCTGTCCAGTTGCCATAACGGTTCCCAATATTACAAAAAAGGTCTTGGAAGTGGATTGTTAAAACAAACAGCACAATTTAACTTAATGAGGATACAAAGAAAGAGATTCTAACTTTCCGGTTCAATTTTATACTGTTAAGCAACGGTTTGCAGTTCTAGGTTGCAAAAATAGATAGCAAGATGTACTCGTATTTGTGAATTACGTAGTTAGATTTACAATCTAACCTAGCTCACTGTTAGTTTATAATCTCACGCGCTATTATAAACTGTCAGAGTTCGCAATTTCACGTTGACATCACAAAGACAGAGAGAAATCAAAATGCTTTCACCGTCCTAAAATATTCGTTAGCTGACTGCAG
Organism: Ostrinia nubilalis; assembly: GCF_963855985.1. NCBI lineage: Eukaryota > Metazoa > Arthropoda > Insecta > Lepidoptera > Crambidae > Ostrinia > Ostrinia nubilalis. The sequence goes on along the minus strand of NC_087096.1, from coordinate 7,533,539 downwards.
TGATGGTTTCTCAGAAGTTCTACACAAACGAGTATAGGTATCTACTGCATACAAGAGCTTTGATGAAAATCATACAGAAATATGGGCTGTCAGATCCAGAATTATTAAGGGAGGATCCGGTAACAGAGAGGACATAGGATTCATTTCTGACCTGTTATGTCTTCGGAGAGACGTAGCAGAACTATATTATTTAGGTAAAGCTTTAGAAATGCCAATTTTACTCGTAACTTAAACTCTGTATACCTATTATGATTCAAAATCAAAAATATCTTTATTTGTTTAGACTTATTAAATTAGTTCTTACAAATCGTCAAAATGCTCATAGGAGCCTTTAATATCTTAATATTTTTTGCACTAAGTACCAGAGCAGCGAGACAAAAATTTGGCAAGTGCTTTTGAAGAACGTATTCCATAGACTTATACAACTTATTTGGGTAGTTTGGAATGATCACAGCCGAGATAGAGATCCTTGTGCAAAGACTAACTATAGTTGTCTGTTTGTAAAGTTTTCCAGGATAGAGAAACCTAGTTTGTAAGTCGGAACTCTAATTAGTTAGCGTCGCGTTCTAGGCATTCGTGCATTGTTAATGTTAGTAGTGGTTACAACAACTCCACTTATGATATTTTGGCCTAGTTGTATAATTGCAATATTTTGACCCCCGTTTGTGATATTAATAATACTTACTTAGAAAGAAAGTGTTAGATGCTGCAAATATTTATAACTTTAGTAACCATTTACGGAAGCGTTGTCATGTTATTAATAAATCAAATAGTTACTTTTGTTGATTTTTAATTAAGTGAATTCGTTTAAGCTGTTTCGGAAGGTATACAACTCGCCATAATAGTAATTTTGTATGAGAGCGAGAAATTTTTTTTTCATTCTATTAGAAACATTTTAGTATATTCACATAGTAGCCAATATTTGATACATGAAAGCACCAAAAACCCAATATAAAACATGTAGGAAATCATTCCATTAGTTTTCAACTTCATTTTGCCAAATTATCCCTCTTACTTAGTGAATATTGGATTAGGTATATCAGAAACCAACTTACAAAGTTATGTGCAAAAATATAGGGAAAAGTCTTAGCAAGGCGTTCTCAAATGTCCTTTATCCGATTCAAATTCTTTGAACTTTTGTGTTCATTCGAAATCAGACAGAGAGGGAAAAAATTGATTTTTTACACACGAACTCTCAAAGAGAATTTATTTGATAGCAAAAGTTGTCGGGTTATTTACGTCCTGTGAAGGTGTTTTATGGTGGGCTAAAAAGTAAAGATTGGAGAGGCGCCAAGCGGGAGGACTAAATGCTCCTGCTTCGGAGGTTGACTTACGGCAATGCGTTTGCGCGATGCACGACGAGCGTTCATTTTGATGACAGTAAGTGGAATATAATGCAAGTACAGCGACAATAAACAAACCACATCTTGCTAAATTATGTCGCATATTTTGTTTAGTTGGTATTTCGACTTTTTCGATTTCGATTCTTTTAATCTTTAGATTTATTTACGACATTTGGAAGTTCAGTGAGTGCGTAGCGATATCGGTTTACGCGTTGTTCCCTCCTAATGATTTAGTTTGTCTGTTTGTTGAAAGATTGTGTATTCAATATCGGTGGTAACTAAATGTTTTATTTAATATTTTGTAAGTTATAGGTGTTATTTGCTACAGTCATATATGGTCTGGTGAGTTGTTTACTGTAGGTACATTGGGAATTATTCATAAGCATGAAATTTTCATAGCTACAAAGGTAATAAGAGAAGGAATGGAACGACTAATTAAGTAGATAACTCTAATAATTGAAGGGTACAGTAAAATAATTACGTCAATTTGACTTTGGACAAAAAAATATAGACACGCAAGTTATTACGGTGGCCTTGGACCAACATTTTTATTGATTGTTTACTCCTAATTATTCTAATACACTACATTTTGTCCACTAACAAAACTTTTCCATAATACATTTATAACCCTTTATACCTATAATGTGGAGTATCGATTGAAGTATGTAAAAGTTTTCCATGTCGTAGATATACTTACTTGATACGTGTAAAAGCACCGAATGATTTTAAAGAGATGATAAAAAATACTTCAAAGTTACTTGTGGTTTAATAACAGTAATGTAAGAACAAACGCTTAAAAACCTAATTTGCGTTATTTTGGAAATGATATTTCAAACCTTATTTACCTGCAAATAAAAGCTAATTTAAATAATCTTGGAAAATAAACAGTCACGAGCACGACTCTCCCGAGGCTCTGGGCCATTAGTGCGAGTTGGATCAAGATTGTAGTAGTTTGCCGAGACGTACACACTCGTATACGTGCCGTACTTAGCCGCAACTTTTATCCAGCCTGTATAAGGTATGTACTGATTACTTAATTTAAACTCTGTTGTTTTAGTCCAAGGTTTATTCTTAAAAAGTTTGACATCAACAGCGATAACTTCTATTCTATCTATATAAAGGATTCGCGTTATTTATTAACAGCTGTATTTATAGAGTCGACGCTCAAAATGTTTTTAATTTGCGGGCAGTTTGACGGCGCCGCGAACGTTATTCACATGGCAACACCATTCTCTATTTAAATTTTGTCCACTGCATTTCCTTTTAGCGCAGTAATTGAAGCATTAGGCACTGGGGACTGGGATGTGAAAAGGATGGAAAAAATAAACGAAGTAAAGAAAGAAATTAAAAGATGAAAGAGACCGTAACGAAGTGCTGCGTCGAAAAAGTGAGAAATTATTTTAAGACATTTGAAGCAGTAATAAGTGGCACAAAAGTTTTTGCAGAGATTTCCACGTTAAATGGTAATCTGGGAAATTTCCAAGTGCCACAATCGGATTAGCCGTCACCTTAAATGTATTTGGGGAATTTCGGGATTATTCAGATTGAAAATTTTATCTCATCATTATTAGCATCGTTGTGGCGGATAATGTTATCTTTGAAATTAACTGAGGTACGAAAACAGACGCAAAGTCAGAGGCACGGGCGCAAAGTCAGTGGCACGGGCGCAAAATTACGAACTCTGATTGATGGGTTGCTAGCAATTTTGGTAAAGATGTTTGAATTTCGAATGGCATGAAATAGCTGCGGGAAATCGCGTGTACGCTCCGTTTCCTGAACATTCAACAGCCATTTCGAAGTTGGTAAGAAAACGGGTTTTCTAATTGCTCGTTGTTTATTTTTGGTTTTCCCAACCATGACCACAGGTCCATGAAAATAAGTCTGTCATTTTGCATATTGTATTTTGATTTTACATTAGAAATGATTCACAGTAACGTTATTTCAGTGCTCGTTATAGCTTCTTATGCGCGCGAGCCATCGTAACGCTTTGAAATAGTACGTGTGTGCACGCCCATTTGGTTTATTGAAGCGCGAAATGTAGCCCGAATTTGCATTTCCACATGAAAACGCGTTGAAGAAACCGCTAATCTGAGCCCATATACGTTATGGGATATGGTTGAAAAATCTGCTCTTACTGAAGTAATCATTTACGAGCACATATCACATTGCCTAAAGTTTAGGGTCATCATATCTGATTTATGATTAGATAGCGTTACCTGAAATCCAAAGGAACATTATTGTAATTTTATTAATATTTTTCAATATCAATAGACATTTATGTACCTTCCTTTAACAAGACTAGTGTACTAGTTTGATTTCGTAGAATTTCGCATGAGATCCCTTTTTGTTAAGCCTTGGGGTATAATTTGGAGTTTACCTAAAGGGCGAACAGAGGTCTGAGGTTAAGGTAATACTATTATTTTACGAACAAAAACTTTAATGAATACTTAAGAGCCATTTTACATTTTCGTGCAAATTTCTAAGATTTTGGAAGCATGAATTACTATCTTAAGCAACACCCAGAGATTATTTAATTACTGCGAAAGATAGTTCAATTCTTGTTGTTGACCAATAATGTAACGGATTTACTAAAACTCTTTTGATTAATTCTCAGTGCCCCATCTCCCACAACCATTTTACGGAAAAATTGCCGCAGACTCAATTTCAAAGTCCTGTATCTATTATTTATGCTCGTATAATAAGCTTAAAAATATATAGAAATCATCGGACATATATTCTTGTAGTCCAATAATCAAACGGATTCTTGAATTTCATTACCATTATTGAGTAAAATCTAAAAATATTTTGGCAATTTTTTAAGATTTACGTCACATTTTGATCGTGATTTTTGGTTTTAATACACAGCAATAACAGCAATAAAAGTATCCCAAAATAAAGAATATTCATTGGAGAATTGATTTCCACAGTTATTGTTTAAATATTAGTAACTACTTTGTCAAAATATTGATGTGAATATCAGTATAAATTACAATGCGGAAGCCGACATTGATTAGTACGGCGCGAGCGCCCGTCAAGGCAGGACCTGTGTCATTTTTCCCGCCATGACGTTTACGTGTGTTCGTGTCATGAAGCGGAGATTTATACGGCGACCAAATACTTTTGATACTATGCCGGGAGGTCCGTTTTGAGTCGGCCGTTTGGTGGTTCGAAACGGACTAATATGCCGAGAGGTCCCGGGTTCGATTCCTGGCCGAGCAGAAATTGAAATGATGAAATTTAATTTGACGGGACTGGGTGTAACTATGTATTTATGTATGAATTTAATTTAATAAATAAATTATAAAAAAGGTTGTAAGTACATAGTATATCCATTAAGCTAGCACCCTTAACACAAGCATATTAGTTGCTTATTTTGGGCTAGATGGCATTGTGAAATTGTCCAAAGATTTGTTTATTTATTTATCCGCTTTGAGTTTTGTTTCGTGAAGAAGAAAAAGAACCGTTTTGTTTCAAGAGGGAAGTTTTGTTGTTAAATCAATAGTAATAAAAGAGGAAAGATTTGATTATTTGTTTGTTTGAAGGCAATAGGCTCCGAAAAGAAATTCTTTCACTAAATGTTTCCTATGTTGGCTATAAAATATTTTCAAAAACTTTACTCCAAAATCTTCGATAATTGGTCGTTTAATAAATAAATTAGATAACATATTAATATTTTTTTATTGTTTCGAGTACGATTTCAGTACTAGTTTTTAGAAATTCTATGATTTAACTAAAGTGTTATTTTATGCATAATTTATTAACTTCTAAAATATATTCCCTATTGATAGATGACGTGCTTCGTATTTGGTTAAAAAGGTGTAGAATGTTATTTTGAAGATAACTTGCTTCCATAGAGATATAGAAAGATGCTAAGTAATGCGCTGAGTTCGAAACTCAGTGTCAAAGAAATCAAAATATGTGCTCATTATCCACTGCGGTATCAGTATTCAACGTTTGAATAATCTTTAGTAGTATGCAAGCAATGTAAACTGTTTACATTATAACGTCGCTGCTGTCATCATTGCTATCACAAGCAATATGTTCTGTTTTTGGGCATATTGTTGCGACACCGGCTCCGCCCCCTTATCACATTTCCCTTTAGTTTCTGTGATCTGTGTTTGTTTCGAAGTTGATATCAATTAAATATTCCTTAGTGCTTTTGATTTAAATTATTTTTTTTATTTTGACACGTGTTTGAAAAATCAAGAAATAGTCAATAATACAACAAATGAAAACGAAACATTGCATTGCAAGTTGCAATGTTTCAATATTGATGAGGAGATTCCATTGGAAAGTCTGTATTCATTCCTAGGATTCCCCTAACACCATCAAATTCAAGAGAATTCTAGAGAGTGCAGTTTCCCATCTCATGCTTAGGGCCACGGTTTAAAATAGCCTGCAACGGGCAACCGCGTGCGCTGCTCATACTAATTTTCGATACAAAAACAAGTGTTGGCTCACGAGTTTTAGCGGAGTTCCATGTGGTAGCGGGAGTAGACTTAAGGGAAATCTATGCTTCTCCGACGGCCAGTTGTAAGTTGTATGCTCCAGAGTGTGCACACAATAGCCTGGTGATTTTAGCACCCGAAGGAAATGTTTCAATTTTGTTGTAGAAAGATATCATAATTTTGTAAGTATTCAGATATTTAAACATACCTAATAATTTGTAGGTTTTATATTAAAAAATATTATCATATAACAAAATTAATAATTTCTTAGAATAATTTAGTTTTATTAGAACCAGTTTCCACTTCTTCGCGGAAAAAGTCGCGGGCAAAAAGCTAGTATGGAATATGTAGTATTGCCCGCGGCTTTACTCGCGTGAAATTTAGTTTGCTACAGATCGTCATAAATATATTGTTATTCTGGTCGACGCCAGGGATGGATGAGCATCGCTGTCGCTGGCGACAGGGTCTTCTGGTTAAGGGTTCATGACGTAGTTCTCAGGCAAAATGAAATCCACTCATAGAAATTAATAAACTTAGTGTATTCACGAGAATAATTACACACAGCACTAGAGTCGTATCGGAACTGAGTGAACCAACGGTCTTGCGATAGGAACGTCCGACCCGAGTGATAGTTGAACACAAACTGCCTAGTACTGCTGTACTGTACTGTAAAGCTTCATCAAAATTTGTTCAGTAGTTTTTGCGTGAAAGAGTAACAAACATCGAAACATCCATACAAACTTTCGTATTTATAATATTAGTAAGACTTGTAAGAAGAAAGATAGTAAGATGAATTTATTTTAGTTAAGTATTTGTTAAATAATAATAATATTTATTTATTTCTTAGCTCTGTCTGATAATGGATCTGGAGGAGTTGCAATGGCCACCTCCATTGCAACTCCATAACAAAACAATAGAACCCTATGGAGTTTGGGCTTGTGTAATTCGCCTTGACGAATACTTCGTCTAGGTAAATGATATCCAGGGTCCGATGATGGAGCTGCAAGGGGGCAGATTTTTTTTCACTATGTGACTGTCTTTATTTTGTACTTAATATAATATATTTTACATATTATACCTATTCGTGTTTCATTATTAATCGAAATAGGTATAAAAATCTTTAAAAGACTAAATAAACTCTATTAAAATTTTAAATTAATTTATCATGTTTTAATACCTTATTCTACCTTAAAATTAATAACTTATATCAAGTCTTAATACGGTCACGGCTCAAGATTTTTTTGTCCATTTCGGCGTTCTTTTTACTCTTTTGTCGTTGCGTTGACAGTTTGTAGCTAAATTCGCGCGGAATATTTTTGTGAAATGGCTCTTAAACATGAGAAAATCTAATACAAAAAAAGGAAAAGACTTTCCGAATTTTATTTTCCTTTTGAGACCGTAATTGACGTAATTTTCAGATTGCTTTGAATGATTATAAAAAATCTACCCACATATTTTGAAGAAAAAATTAAATAAGGTAGTCTGTCACTTTATGGCCACACAAAAAAGTCGTTGAGTCTACGCTCGCCGCAGAGCCTATTAGGTATAGCTACTTTACTGCTAAGCGCTGCGCTTAAGCGCGGATTTGGTTATTTTCGTGGCTGTTAGAATTACATTAATGTACCATTTCCCAAAAATAAGCAAAGCTTAAAAAGTAAATGAGCGTAAATACGCTTGCCTGCCGCTTAATGACCGGGGAGATGTAGAGCTTGGGAACTGATTTGATTGACTCATTCACGCCGTCGAGGTCTAATAATGTAAAAGGCATACGCAAAATACTCGTTTGAGAATCTTGCTTTATTTGGGAGTAAGGTTCAGAATGTAACATATTGCTAAGTGACATAAAGTCGTATTGCTTTCATTTAAGTAGAGTGCTATCTGTCTATCAGATATCTTAATTTTTGACGCTTTACGTTCTGTTATGTAAAGAACATTTCTTTACAAATTCATTCATTTCACAAACGGCGTCATATTTTGTATAAACGATCACTGGTTCACAATTTGTCAACTACATAAAGAATACCATAGTACAGATATTTCTTGCTTCATATTTGAAGAGGATCGCAACCCAAGCCGATTTAGGGCATACCGTCTTAAAAGCCCTAGCCTACTGTAGCCACAGTTTTGTATAGTAAATATTCGTATACGATGTGTATAGTGTTCGAAATATTTCATTTCTGAATGTGAGAAAATCATAAGGTCTACAAGGACATCCATATTCTTGAAAGATGGTTGTAGAATTGAAATTTCAATTCCACAAACACACTGTGTTGATTTTGTAGCAGTTAATATACATGTTACTGTAAAAGCTCGAACTACGGTTAATCTTAAGATTTAAGTGTAAGTCTTAGGATTTACCGACATGAGTTGGTAAATGTAAGTATTTCTGAAAATACGACGATTTTTTCGAGCTTTTACCATTCGAATTCAGTATATGCTAGGTTTTACCTCTGTCAGCTGGTAGATGTTGGTTTTAGGAATAAAACAATGAGTAATTCTTAATGGGGAATTATAACACGATCGACTAAAAAATAACTTAGCGACTGATGATGGCATACTTACTTTTTTAATAACTTGAGCGGTATGAATTAATTGAGTAAGCGAAAAATTAACTTAACTAACGACGAATATTGATTAATATAATCAAATGCAGAGCCAACGAGCTTACAAAAAGTGGGTTATGTTTAATCCATTTTAGATATTAAAATTCTGTCCGTGCGACTACATTACTAAGTGAGCAAGTAGAAATACAAAGAGGGCAACTTCAATATTAAGATTGATTCGATTTTTTCCAATTGAAGTAATTTCTGATGATGATGATGACGATGAGATGCGCTGAGTTTTTCAACATTTACCGTGCTATTAATGTAAATCCTAAGATTTACCAACGAAATGGTGGTAAGAGTTCGCATCGCAAACCTTTTGGGACATTTACCATTAGAAATTGGTAGATCTTAGGTTTTACTGGAATATCTTAGGATTTACTGCAATTCGAGCTTTTACAGTAACATACATACACGTTTATATTTCTGACATGTGATATGGGTGAGTGAGTATAGGTAATTCAAAATAATTTATGATGTCAATCGATAGTCAAGGACAATTTATTTTATATGTGCTCCAATCCCAAGTTGTGATAAGAAAAACAATGTTTAATAAATCAAATGTTGTTAGTTCAGTTTGGAAGTTTGGAAGATGTGAGCCATCAAGAACAAATTCTTTGTGTCTTTACGAAAATTCAATGCTCGAAACAAAGAAAAAAGTTTCTTTTCAGGGTCGATTTTCAAGTTTGACATATTATTACGATTATTACTGGCAGTTTCTGTGGGATTAATGTCAAAACATCAATTTTAATCTTCTTAAAGAAATTATTTTAAAAATTAGCCCTTATTATAATTTAATAAAAAGTTATAATAAAATCTGTTAGCAAAGTTATAACAACATTAATGGAGGATAAGCTCAAATTATTCATCCATTTTCATTAAAAAATTAACAACCAACAACAAGGTTTTTGTTAATGCATATTTCAGTGTACATTGACGTCGAAATACCTATTAATTGGATCCTTTGCAAGTTACTACAACACTCGAGCTCAATTTCCACACAGTGTATGCAAGGTTTATGTTATGATACTTGATGTTAACAACTTAACCAGTGTTATTTTCTGTTGTACACGGTTGTATTACTATATATACAGTGATATCTGCTTTTGTTAGCATATTTTCGCTGGTTTTAACGTGGGCTTATGATATTTTTTACGTGATGTAAAAGAAATCGTACGCTAAAAGATAGTAAAGTAATTGTTAACGAGCAACATTAACAGCGATACGAGTATATTGACAGCAAGCACGTTTGACAAAGTTGCAGCCATATATTCGTAAATGGTTGCAATGTATTACTTATTTACCTATTGGGGAAATGCACAGTCATAACGCATTGAAATGTCAGTGCTAGATTGCAAAATATTGGAGTATGTCAATTGGAATTTGCCGAAACATTTTGCTTGCCGAGCAATGAGCCAGAGTGCAACAAAAATAGTGATGTGTCGTCATCATCATCGTTATCATTTCCGTCTCAGGATTCCAATGATAGACGTATTATAGCCTAACAAATTTACTTATCGACAAAGGCTCCAATACTAAAATATGTATATTTAAATATACATCTGTTGAATAGGAGGTCAATACGATTTGCTGATTCGCAAGCACTTTACTAGCAATAATAAAATCTGCATCGTGTAAATGGCTAAGGTAATACCAATATTTGCTCGTATCATAAAACAAGTGTAGAGACGAGATAAGTTTCCAGCATAACCAGAGCAGTTTTTCCCAAAGGAAATTGGAATTCAGTACTTACTTGTACTTTCGTGTGAGGTACGAGTAAAACAGGGTAAAATTGTTCGAGGCAAGATATCGTTGCAGTTTTAAACTACAAGTTTTGTCAGATTCCGAAGTTCAATAGATTGGAGTTGTAGTAAATCTACTGGAAAGCTTTTGCGGAGAATTGGAAAGAAATATTGTTATTTCGCTCTATATTTTGAAGAGATCAGCCAGATTATATTTAAGACTTTATCGAAAAATCATATTGGTTACGTCAGTAAGTTGTTTGATATTTGTTTGGTATTTCTATCGTGAATGACATAAGAACCCTGGTTTCAGATATTATGAACAGTCATAAATACCTGCCGTGTATACATTGGAATCGGCTCTGTGACCTCTTGGAGATGTCCCAGTCAATCTTGAATCAAAATCATAGTTATATTTGTGCATCTCTCCTGATAAATGATTTAGGACCCGAATCATGAAAGCTCATCATCTATTCATATACTAGTCTATGAAGAAAATGTTGTAAGTTGAGCTGAGCTGAATGAGGTTCGGGAAAAAATACAATCCCCAGAGCATCACCATAGTTCCTATATTGTACTGGAATCTTATAGGTTTTCTAGTGTTAATTGAAGATATCAAGTTAAAGCCATCAAGGACTAGTAGGTAACCCAAAGTGGACATAAGACAGTCTTGTCTGCCGTAGACTCATAGCCATTGGGGCTTATGATTTCTGAAGAGAAGACCGTGTCTTGTAAATCTAGAAGGGAATAAGCCCAGAGCTAAATGGCGTGGGTTGTTCAGCAAAGGACTAATGTCAGGTAAGGATGATACTGAGTTATGTGATATAAGGATATGTCTTAGATGGTTATTTACCACCTCCCGTCCACAGAGCCATTGAGAAAAAATCAATGATTTTCAATGAGGTCTCTTTATGTTGTTAAAGTTATTGTGTGGAAAGCTATGTCTTAATTTATTTTATATGTTACATTCAATCTACTGATAACATCACGTTCATTTCATATTGTTTCGTTTCATAGTGAACAAAATCATACTCCATACAGAGTTGCTTGTAAATATTATGTCTTGTATTTGAAATGTTAGCTATTCACGCGAGTATTGTAATAAACGAATTTACTACTTAGAATACACATCTCGACTGAGAAGCACTTAACAATAAAATGAAGACGGAAGTTTTTACGACTGTCATTTACGATTCGACTATCTCTGCCATAATTATTGGCATGACTTTTCATATCGGCCTCATTAATAAAGATTTACCGCGTCTTGCATTTCAATAAGGATTAAAATTGTATTTGGAATTATTTTGCCTAATTAGATGTCACAATAAGTATACTTGAAAGGCACTTAAGCCTTATATTAGAACGTGTTTTATATAGAACACGTTTCCAACGACATATCCCGAAATATGGCAGTACTTCGCGGGTTATATAAAATGTCAGAAACAATAAATAACCCTCCGAGATTTTCGCCAGCTTCAGCTCGTATTAAGAAAGTTTAAGTCCTCTTCAGATGGGTGGCAACGTTTTGAGTGCTGTACCTATTCTACTCTCGCAAAAAGGCTTTTAGTTCTGTATACATGATTAACGACGTGTACTTTTAACGTGATAGTAATAATAAAAGTGACAACGTGAAAAACACTGTGTCAGTTCCAACCTATTATTTGTGTCGCTGCAATTTGTTGGACTGCCAATATTTTATTTCCAGTTGTTGAAATCCCGATCCGATTCGAACATGGAAAAGATTTCAAGCGCGTAAATGCAACCAATTCCAAAAAATATGATAAATCTTTTTTACGGTGTGCGCTTCCAACTAAATTTACTTTTATATTGGATCACAGCCGTTTTTGTTATCCCGTAAACTAGTCGTTAACTTTTGACGGTGATTAATTATTTTTTAATTACGTTATTCTTATTTTAATTAACATTAATGAACTATTTAAAGTAAGACATACAATTTTCGATCAATTGTGGAGAATATGGATTTATGATTATAAAACATTAACATTAACATAAAGGTAAATTATTCTGTAATGAACACACAGGTAGCAAAGATACTTACGAACTATTAATCACATCGCATAATCACCAATACGGGACAAATCCAAAGTTTGCTTATAACTATTTTTATGTTTTATTATTCCGCAACTTCATCAGTCACTTGCTTTATCAATCACTGGTAACTGGTTTCGCGAGAGGAACATTTTAAAGTTGGCGCACTGGTGAGAGCGGCGCGCGGAGACGCGAGAGAGGAACGAACAGGAACGAACTGGCACGTCCGAGCCATGCGAGCTTCGTCGTCCAACTAACGCACGGGCCACGGACGGACCAATGCCGAGGGCGGCACGATCGACACTTCAACTCACCTTTCAGGTAGAGCTACGTTACCAAAGTCCTTCATTTTTAAAACATTCGTCCCTCTAATAAAATGTAAGGAAATACCATTCTTTACTTTGTACAAGATCAACAAAGCATGTGATTTTATTACGTAGTTCTTGAACTCACATAAAACCCACGGTCCCATTTCACATAATTAAATTAGGCGGCTCCATAATTTACTTAATACTTATGTGAGCATTTACGGACTTTTGCCATTTGCGGAGGGTCGTATCTTTGTCTTTGCTGCAATGCTTTTTATTCTGTTCCTTATTGTTTACAAAGTTTTTGATGTATTAAGGCGTCCCACGTTTGTATTAAGTCGTGACGAGCAAGAAATTTACTACAATGTTTTGAAATGCTAACCGACTCTGTTGCTTTGTTATGGTCGGATTTTCCTCATTCGCGCGGTTAAAATAATGAATGGTATCATTATTCTTCATGTGATCAACAAAATCTGGTTATTGTATTCATTTTGATGGAGGAACAGTTGAATTTACAAACGCATTCACTTGGAATCCTGTTGGCATATACATGTTACCAGGTAACCTTCCTGTTTCAAACACATGTTGGGTTTCCATCCTAAGCAAACACACCTCACTTCTTATTACATACTTACCTACAACTACAAAGTAGGTAGTAATATATTATACAGGACGGAAGGGATGATTTTATGAAAGGAAATTATGCGTATTTGAGTTAGACGTGTAAAGCAAATACAAATATTATGAATAATTTAGATCGGTAATACTGGCACGCTTCACAATAATGGTATTCAATAAAAGGTTGAGAATAATGAAGGTGATTGTAATAAAAATGTTACCAAAGTAAAAAACATGATATTGCAGACCTACTTACGATATAAGAGTCCTTAGTTTTCCGAAGGTTTGACATTATATCAACGTACTTACACAGGTAGGACTTCTCAGAATTTGATCTTTGTTGCCGACATTAAAAGTGTTCTTTTTAAATTTCGTTGGCTTTGATTCCTGAAACAGAAATACATATATTCTTCAGTAATTACATCACATATATCTCATTCATTTTTTAGACCATATCTTAATTTGGCTTGAAATTAATTTGAGTATTTATGGCTGTTTCTTACGTATAATTTAAGATTTTATTTGTAATCGGTATTCCTTAAAAAATCATAGGTTCGTTTAGTCAAACAAATATGTATATGAATAAGAAAGAACCTATAATGTAATCTAAATCTTATCCTGTTTAAAATAGGAAAAATTGTAAAGGTTGTCTTTCACCGGGAGCACTCGTGTGTAGCAATACAAGATAAAGTTCATCTCTTGTGCTACATTTTCTGTTTTATTGTGTATACGAGTAGGTGTAGCTGAATTTTTTGGTTGTTACGTTAACAAGTTCATGTCTTTTGGTGTAGTTATTTTTCAGATGCAAATATATAAAAAAACTCTGGTTAGTAAAAATAAAAAAAAGTATTAGGGTTTTATTGAGGACCTGTGGGTTCCTAAACTGACAACCAGGACTGTTCTGAAGAAATCGATAAAACTAAACTGTTACAAAACTCTCAGAGCAAACCAATGAATTATGCACCAAAATAATTACATTACGACACCAGTTACATAACTGAATCAGTTCCAGAGGTAAACGTTATTATAATTTCATAATGCCTACTGGTATGGGATTTCCGAATATCGCTGAGAGTCCTTTCAAATATTCAACATGAATCTCTTAAACCTCAGCCGTACAAATGAATCCTAAAAGCTCGGAGAAAAAATCAATAATGAATCCATCTTCCAGGCTTGGCAAGTTCGGGAAATGTTAAGAAAATTCAAGATTAGACGCGTAGGAGAAACTTGTATAGTGTGAACTAATCTAACACAAACTGGACTTAGTTCTTGTCAACGTATGTTTTGAACTACAAAACACAAACAAAATATTAAAAAAAAAAACCCAAATTACTTGTGCTATGTGGAACATAAGTATCTACGATAGCAATTATTTCTTATCCCAAATATCCGAGTGTTTGTTAAATAGAATATGCACGAGGTTATTTATTACCTACTGCAAAATTTAACTAATTTTCATCGACCTTACTAACTATCGTGTTTAATTTAGTGCCAAACAGGAAGGATGTCCCGATGTTGGTTTTCAGCGGATGCTCATCAAAATGCGCCATTATCGACAAACTGATTACCTACCTACTCATAGTATTGATTGAAATCATAACAATATCTAAAACAGGTTTTTCTATGAAAAGATTGCCTTAGCATATCCCACATATGAAGCTAAGATCTTTCGCTTGCTCGGATCTACTTAGCTACGGAAATCCATCGAGCAAAAAATCTTGTTTCAGAGTTTCTTATTCCTTTAGTCTCCAAAGTTTCAAGAACACTCCTCTACAGTGTTTTTGATACAGACGTCATAAAAAGCGTCAGACGGAACACATAAAGATGCGTGACGAGTGTGTTCCACTCCACTCGCGAGGGATAAAGACAACGGGATAAAAGTCGAACGCACGTGAGTTCCACTCCGCATTGCACGCAGTGCGTGAGCGAAGCTGTGAATGCGTCTAGACGCTATTGTGTCCCACTCGTGAAGGTTTTGCAGACCAATTAGCATGTTATTTTTAACTAGAAGACTATTCTAGGATTAGAAATGTTCGTTATCTCGACGGTTAGTTAGTGGATTTAACTGCCTATTACATAGAACAGGATACCTAAGTACTCGTGCTGTTTCTGATTGGTATTAGCTAGATTTTCCCGGAATTTATTGACTATGTATACAGGTTCTAAGAATCGATAATTGACTTGGTTTTCACGAACGAATAAGTAGTATTACATTTGCGAGGCTGCAGGCAGTCTCAATATAGGTAAGTAAATAAGTTATCTTCATTGCGCACAGAGCATACCATTAGATATTATTAGTATTAGATATTATTATGACAACATCTACGCTATAAAATGAAAATCTTATTGTGACATATCCATAACAACCCTTAAGTGACTCTAATCTTTTGATATTCGTGAAAAATGTATCTTTATTAGGTACATAAATTAAGGAGGTACAATGTGATCTTTTTTTGTAGAAGCTAATCACTGGAACCACTAAGCTGATTTTGAAAACTTTTTCACTAGTAGAAAGCTACAGTATTCCACATAGGTATCTTTCTGTGACAGATAGAAAAACTAGTAAAACACGAAGCCGTGGGCAAAAGCTGGCATTATTTTATAGGTTCACAGTTAATAGTTTTAAATTGAACTACTTTTAGTAAAGTTTCGTCTATCGAGCTGGGTTGTCTGTACAAGGGCTCCACGATTCATGCGCTAAGTCGATTGTGAGCCGGAACTAATGAGAACGCGTTTTGAGGAAAACGATCAAACGGGACCGACGTGTGTAGTGTAGGTTTTACGGTGAATTGCAGAAATGAGGCCTTTCATGGCGTTCAGAATTGAAAACTGTGGGTGGGTTGTAACTTTAACAATATGTAAATATTGTTGGCTGTTTTGAATTTTAATAAAATGTATTAATTAAATCAATTTCGTTAACAATCCAACGTGCATTTATTTCAATGTGTATTGAATGTGCGATACATGTTAATATTCAGTTGATATGGCTGGTGAAAATCGATTACCTTTATACAATGTTTTATTTGAAGTCTACACAAGGTCATTGGACGCAATTCATTAGATTACGGGTGCAAATTTTTTGCAATAAATATTTAAAACAGTTTAGAATTGATTAGTAATGAAAAATCGTTTAAGATACTTCGCAGTCGTTGAAGTAATAACGAATGCACCAGCTATCAGTGTCGATCAGCAGATTGCTATATAAAATAGTCATTGTGTGCACCAAATAGCTTTGTTTCGTGCTGGCTTTTGCACCTACACAATTTCCAGGCCACTTCATACAAAGCGTTTATGAATGTAGTGGGAAAACCGACTATATTTTTACCTGTAATTATACAAAAGCTGTTTTTAATAAACGTTTTTGTTCGGAAAATGCATAGGTACAGTTTTTGTTTCATACGAATTTTTATTGTTTAGCGTTTTTCATTAATTCAGAAAGATAGCAACGTTTTTTAATTTATTTTAAAATAAATTTATAAACGTATATTTGCTTCACTTCTGTCTATCTTTTCGGGTGATATCGTCGTATACATATTATACGAGTACACATAAAAGTAACCGCATCTGGTATGTCATTATTTTCAACGAATACGTAATAACCTCAAAAATGTTTAAAGAAGTTACGGCGTAGTCGCAAAACTACGACATTTCTCTTTTACGTATTCTCTCAGCTACGAAGGTAACTAGTGCTACGAGTCACAGTTGCATGCTATTATTATTTTCTCATGTTTACAGAAAAGTTCGCAAGTCGGCCAAGTTACACTAAAAGCGTACGTACAGTTTGATACAGAAAAATATCTTCACATTTAGATTTTTATGCAATAAACTAAAAGTGAAAATGACTTTTCCATCTAAACCGACTGTACACGTAACTGAAAGTTCAACTTAAATGGAAAACGTAGCGCATATATTTCAGAATCTTGAGAACAGCTGTGAAAATATGTAAATTGAGATCGATTTGAATATTATGCGATGCGCTGGACTATTGGAAATCAACTGGACTCTATACTAATGAGACCCAGAATATCCCACGAGGTGAGGCGGGGAACTTATTCGTTCGCAGAACAATGAATAATAGATTCGCACGATAGGCCTGGGCTTTGAGCCCGAAAACCCTCTATCTACTCTATTTATTTATTGCGTTTATAAAATAGCACGTTTGTATGCGTGGGATCGTGTTTCAAATTGGATTTATTTAAAGTTCATACGTGTGCGTTTCATGTCGGATTATAGTGGATAATTTGTTGCAAATTCAACTGGATATTTTTTAAAGTGCCATAAGTGTGGTCTGTGGTCTAGTTTTGATGAAACGATACGGTTACAATGGAGGCAATCATGAAATAACGTATACCTAATGAAATTGCTCAGTGGTACCTAGTCGAGAAACGAGCATTCCATGGCATAAGCCTACCATAGACCTACCTCAACAATACAACAATTTATTTCGGTCGGTTCGGTCTGTGATGGTGGAAAAACTTTCTTCGGATCACTAAAGAAAAACAATTGTTGACATAAAGAGAAATTCGTTTGTTAAATTAACAAAAGGGACAAAAGTAGAATAGGATAAACGTTTTATTGTAATTTTAACAAAACCCAAGCTAAATTAGTAAATTGTAAAAAACATGAACAAGAAGTTTTTCCATTTATAGTTAAAGAAAATGTTACATAAAATCTTCTGAAATACGAATATACTTACTTGCTTACTATTTGAATTCATTGAAAATTGTATACGAATACAAATATTGACTGAAAGTTCGCCATTTATAGTCCGAGTAACTCAATACACACATATTTAGATAGTTACTAATAACGTTGAGTTCGTACTCGTATTTCTGAAAGATTAATTTAAAACGCGTCCTTTGAAAATAAAACTTTTAAATTAAAACTGAAGCTAATATCTCTTCACTAACAGATTTCTCTTTTACTTTAGGACTTAGTGGTTTGTTCTTTTGTGCTCTGAAAACTTAAATCGCCCTTACCTCTGCCGACAATGGATTTAAACCGTAAGAAAGAAGCTGTTATAGGTACTTATGTGTTCAAGAGGAAATGCACCGGTTATTTTATTGTGGAAATAATAAAATGGAGCGTTGGAAAGTTAAGCCATGATTTTATTGGATTAAAACTGGTAAGACTGTTGTGGTGACGGTACTATTTTTTATAGAACTGAACCATTACATTACTTATGTCTGTTTCACCTTTGAGACAGTATTGGCAAAAACTACTGACTTAATGGAGTGTAGTAATTTATTAGGCACAAAGATGCATTTGGAGATCTAACACCTTGTGAAAATAAAATAAAAAACTTTGAATAAGTTTTAGAAGGTTGATCTCCTGATCAACCTTCTAAAACTTCTAAAGCTTTTCATTTTGTATTTTAACGTGTGTTATTTGTAAATCAAAACTAGGAACAGCAGCGTCAAATAGACCGAACCTCGACCTCATTCCAATTGTAAAAAAGACGTTTGCGAACTTTTTGGCTACTACTTTGGGTCTCACGAACTATTTGACGCTGACTGTACTCACCTATAAATTTAGGTTTACTTTACGGCGTAGAGTGATAAATTTAGTCGGTTACATAAAGCAATTGAGGAGAAGAATCACTTTTTCAAGTAATCCACACCAGATAGTAATTTATTTGAAAGCAATTAGTATTTACAAATTGTACTAAGTTCAATTTAAAGCAGCGCTAGTGGCTGGTGATCCAACACGAAGCCACAGCGATGTATTTCACGGTGATGTAAACAGAACAAAGGGAAATGAGCATAAAAACTAGTGTGACGATGTAAGTAAATAATTCTAAACGGGAATGTACGTGTGTAGCTGTTTTCCGTAACTTTGTTGCTATTTATAGTGGACAGCTTTGTTCTCTACAACACAAAGTCGCACAAATAGAACAGCCAGCGGATGCCAGAGAAATGTTGTGGCTATCCCATTTTGCTTATTCCATTCTGGTAGTCCGCATTCTAAATGGGAAGTAAATTGTTTATCAAGGTATCGCTTACGTCGAATGCTCTGTAAATAAAGTCAAAACAAGCCTATTGTAAATGAAAGTGTGTTATTTTCTCACAAAGAAGACTTCATTCACAATTTATTGTTTGAAATATTTGTGTCCTGGCTGATCAATACTAACTGTAACAGTACAGCGTTCGGCTCGACTAACGATTGTAGATTAACTGACCTACAGGGATTTAAAACGGAAACGAATGGAACTTGAAAAATATTATCTAGTCACGTAAGATTTAGTATTAGAATTTCGAATAAACTTTCCTTAAAGAGAACTTGCCGTGTCTAAATCTTAAAAGGCCACACCAGTGATCAAAAGGCACTATAGCCGTTTTGCATATATTGGCAAAACCTAACAATTTTGATAATGAAAATTCCCTATTTCCCTGTTGATGTCAGTAACTACTTTGTCTTAGTTATTTGTGAGAAACCGCCACGTGGCTAGTATTAAATGATTTTCTTCCCAAGTTTACATTTTTATGCCGCACGTGATTTCGCCATTTTAAAATTGTGAGTGATTGGTATTTCAGCCGATCACGTTTACAGCTCGGCTCAGCGCTCAATCTCAAAGCCAGGATTTTTTTGTTTGCTAGTGATCTCCACTCCTGGCGTTTTACCGCCATTTTTTCCCACTGCGAGGTCACAACGAATATAAGTTACTTAGTTTTCTATTTTTCATGCAGCACTGAAACACAAATCTGCATGTCAATGTTATTCGTTTGAATACTTAATCATTTGGAAAATTAGTATGGCAAATAATTATTAGGTACTTTTTGCTATAAAACGATTCCATATCCCTTAATTTATTAAACAGAGCTTATCCAAGCAGCAAAACATAATACTAGCACTAATTTTAACTGTTTCAAAATATCGATAGTCCTCATATTTAAGGTGGCATTCCGTTATCATTTCAAAACACAAACTTTCAACGAAGTAATCTTACCTCCGCAAACAAGTCCTATTTTAAGTGGGGAAAATATTTTCTTGACAATTTACAATAAAACTCAAAAACACTCAGTTAAACAGCTTACTGAGATCGACTTTTAAGTCTTCTCGGACGCACTAAGTTTCGGACTTTCAGGGTTCAAAAAGACGAAGGTCTAAAGTACGACATAATTGCTGTTCCTCACAGAAACGCAGATCAAATGTCCAGCCGACGCAGCATACTTGTTCTACCCTGGGTATACACTGGAACACAAATTCCAAGCCCGGGCGGGAGTCTGTATCTATGCCCGCGATTACATTTGCATCAAGCGTCTCAAATGCCTGGAGGTTCCTGGATTCTCTGTAATTTGGGTTTTGGTGGACACAGGCCTAGAGAAATTACTCTATGCCTGTGTTTACCGTTCGCACAGCGGTGACCATGAGACAACCCGGCTGTTCGACTACCTCAGCCAATCAGCTGATAAGGCACTAGCCCGATACCCCTCTGCACAGTTGGTGATTTTGGGGGATTTCAATGCACATCATCAAGAATGGCTCTTCCCATATCAGGTGACCGATCACGCTGGGAGAGAGGCACGTAAACTAGCTCTGACACTTGATCTCTCCCAATTGATAGACTGTGCAACCAGGGTCCCGGACGTCGACACTCACACAGCCAATTGCCTAGACCTTGTGCTGACATCAGATCCAGACAGATATTCCACCATGGTTGCTGCTCCTCTTGGAACTTCTGACCACTGCCTGGTGAAAGCTGTATCGTCATACTCCCCATCCGATCGTGGCCCTTGTGGAGTAAGAAGAGTATGGCGATACAAGTCTGCAGATTGGGACGAGATGCGCCAGTTTTTCGCATCTTTTCCTTGGAGGCCGGCTTGCTTTTCTTCTCAAGATCCAACGATTTGCGCCGATGCCATCACCGAGGTTATACGTCAGGGTATGGAATTCTTTGTTCCCTACTCAGACATTGCCTCAGGTAGCAAAGCTCGCCCTTGGTTCAATGCTGATTGCCGTCATGCTGAAGCGTGTAGGCAGTCGGCGTTTCTGCCATGAGCAGATGCTCGAACGCGCGGCTCACCAGACACTCGCAATCTGAAGAAAGCCTACAACCAGGCCTCCAAGTCTTGCAAAAGAACACTACGCAGCGTTTCGATGACTCTTTTATAATGCGAACAGCTAGGGACTGGAATTCGTTGCCTGCTGCTGTCTTTTCCGAAAACTATAATCCGGGCCTTTTCAAGGCGAGAGTGAATAGGCACTTACAGGGCAGATTATGTACCATCCTAGACCGCATCCCACTTAACATCAGGTGCGATTGTGGTCAAATACCTGCCTTGTTATGCATAAAAAAAAATAAAAAAAAATACAATTTGAACAAAGTTTTATGGTCGCCTTTCTTTGTATTGTTGAACTTTAATTGACTCTTGAATTTCTTTATAACAAGGTTTATCAAACTTTTGTTTCCAACGCATGTTATTTCGAAACTGTAGCATAAAATTAAATTGGATAGGCTCCTAAAATCTAATTACACTCGTGATTGTTTAGCTAAACGCATGCATGGTAGTAAATTAATCGTTAAATGTTTCAATAACGATCAAATTAATGAGTTTGATTGGTGGTTGGTAACGGGAAAATTTGTGAAAGTAGGATGCTATAATAAGGTATGTAAGTTTATTGTAGCACGCGTTAATTACTAATTGCAATTTCACATTGAATAAAAAGGTAAAACTGTATAACTTGTACAAACTAAATCTCATATTTGTTTACGTCATTATTTTGTTAAAGTAATGACGTAATTTAAACTTTATATTCCGAACAGCTTCTATAATAGTAATATATTTAGAAGTTTATGCATATAAATTACAAGTTGCTCCAATTATCTTAATGTAAAACCGTAAAAACTACATGAATTTTTTGAGCAAGGAACTCAGCACTTATACGGCAATGTTAATTAATAATAAAGGTAGTCATTAACGAAAAACCGAGGAAAAGCCACGAGCACGACACTGCTGAGCGCCTTCAAATAAAGTGCACATAATTGTCAAGGTGAGTGCGGCGCGGTACAGTCGCAATTATTTACCGCTAGACATAGGGGAAGTTGAGGTTACCACAGTTTATTGGATTGCACGGATGTGAGTATGAGTTTGTTATCAAATTATCAATCAACATTTGGCTAAAATACTAGTTGTTTAAATTCTTCAACTACAATATACTTAGACACGTAATACCTATGAGGTTCCCAAGACATTTTAAGTCAAATAACTTCGAAGTTATTTGAAAGTACCTAAGTATGTTATGATTAAGTACTTGTTTTAGGTAAGTAACTTAGTTATTGTAAGATAAGTCTTTAGAACTTTGTAATAAGTAATTAATTTTGCTTGTGTTAAAAGCACCGCTCCTTCATAGCTTTATTATTCTTCATACTTTTTCAATTAATATAAAAACCATTATAAAATTGTAACTGAATTAAATTAAGTTATAGGTCTATTATTTTATCATAATTTAAAGCTCAACGTTCTTAACGTGCATGCAATGCTTATCAATAACACGGTAGAAAATAAACCCTTGATTACAGTGAGATTATGAAAATGCTTTTTAATTTAAGTCTTCAAAACCGAGCACGTTAAACCTTGACATGTCAAGATATGCTGACGTGTGGTAACCACAAATGAAGTGGACTTGAGGCCGCGCCGAGCGGGCCGCCCGCCCACCGCCGTGTTAAGAACTGCGTCTACCTGTAAGTACCTATTCATAGGCCTTCGTATGTGCACGCCTTTACTTGCTCTAAAGGCTTTCCATACGTCGGCTACATGACTATCTGTCAGCGTACAAACGAGCTTTAAACGTAAAGAACAAATTGTACAAGTTTTGCTTTCGAGATACTTAAAGATTACATAATCAGCAGCAACTTTATTTGCTTTCGTATACTTTTTAATAAAACAAAAGAATGCTGAATAACGACCCAGATACGTAAAAACTGGCAAGAAGAACATACTGTTTACAAGTTTACAAGGAAGATTAACAAGCTAATTTCGCAGACACTGCAGTTTTCTCGTTAATGGTGCGGCTGAACAACAAAGTTGTTTTTTATGAAAAAGCTCCGATAGTAGACTGCCGAAGATTGTGTAGTGCGAAGTTTGCACTTTCCGCGTAAAGAGCCAAGTTTGCATTTCAGAATTGCGCTGCTAGTTTATAGGGTTTTTATGCACCATGTATTATGTTGTCTAAGCATGCATTTACAGGATTAAAACTTTTTGTTTTTGTTATAAACTGTGTGTTAACAAATATGGAGCAGCTATTCTATTTTGTATTTAAATCTATTGCGAAATATACATTTTGTATACCTAGAAGATTCAGTTTATAAGGAAGGAGCTATACATGTAGAATGCCTGTGTAATTACCTAAGTTCTTACATAATAATTACTATCAGTCTTAAGTTTTGGGGTTCATTATGTTAGAGGCCGATAGATCCATTCTCATAAATAAAACACTGAATAAGTACTCAAATTTCACATTATATTGCCTTAAATAAAATACAATTCATCACTTAGCACAAAAGCGCGGGGAGTCGTCACCGCGCGTCCCTCTATTCTAGTTTGATTCTGGTGTGACATTGATATGACATGACACTATGACAACAGTGGGTCTAGTCAAAACGCACTTTAAAATCGCAAACCCATCGCAAACCAGTCGCAAACAAATAAACAAATCGCAAAAGAGGTCGATAACAAAAAAGGCTTAGCCAAACGGCAAAAAATCGAATCGCAAAGCCCTACCTATCGATAATCGAAAGACTGGATTGAAATTTCCCATACAAAGGCTTAGCCAACATGCATTTAAGACTCAATCAAAATCGAATCGAATCGCAACACCCGCCATTTTCATTGCGATTACTTAAACCCCGGTGATAAGCTTCGATTATATCGAAAACCAATAGGGTGAGTTGTACCACCTAATTTTGACCGTATCTATGACGTTAACCGGTGTATGGAGTTTGACAGATTTTAGACGTTTGTCAAAGTTAAACTAAGATGGTGTAACCCACCCTAAGGCTGTTTTGACAAATCCGTATCGCGATGTCGTTTTGACAGCTAGTTTGACAGCGAAGTATAGACGTAAACAGAGAGCAGAAAGAAGGAAGAAACTAATTTAAAAAAAAAGCTAAAAAAAGTAAAAACAATCGCAAAGTCATAGACATTTTTTAACTTTTATTCGATTTTGAATGAACTTTTATTCGCTGGGTGCGAAGTACTAGGTGGGGGGGACATAATCTATCGCAGCGCTCATGGTGGTCAAAAGTAGAAATAATGTAAGCTCTGTCATCAGATGTATCTGTCAATGGCAAAGCGATTCTACATAATACATTTTAATATCATTAATTAATCGCATGAAAAGGGTCCTACTGGGAACTTAAATAAAAGAGTGGACTGTATTTCGATAGGGCTGTTTTAATAGCCGTTTACAATTTGGAAATAACTAAACTATACAACGTGGTAGTACAAAAATGAGTCACAGTAGTTGTTGTGCACAGATGTTTGCCTTATGATGAGAGCGTGAATTATTGAACTCTGCCCTTGTTTTGTTCTTAATTCTTCTACATCTCGGACTTGTCCAGCCAATACCAACAACTTTCCTTTAAATACGGTTTGTGGTTGGAATTTGATATTGTAACTCTCACAAACCCGGTCTTCAAAACGATACTCATTTCGATCTGAAAACGATATTTAATTTATTACTAGCGATACAGAAACATTTAAATATATTTACTGTTAAAATAAAATAATGAAACCGTTAAAGTAGCTTTTTCTTTTTGTTTTACTGTAAAACTACAACTATAAATGAAGTAAACAAACCCTGACACAATCAAAATTAAACACACTTTTTGGACTTACCTCATTTGATTTGAATGACCAAAATGATTTCAAAACCTTTTTTCCACCCAAATCGTGGTATCACAACAATTTATTAGTTGAAAATATTTGTTATTTTTTCATTTCGATATTTTTTCACAAATATACTGTAGCGTTGCGGTTTGCTGTTTTTTCACAAATTAATATTTCTTCTCAATATTCTGATTTTGGATACCACTAGCGACATCTATTGGCGTGATTTAGAATTAATTTGCAATAGATGGCGCTTTTTGCTCAGTTAATTGAAATATACTTTGATGAAACATTTCCTAGTGTTTTTATATTGATTATTCTATTTTTCAAATAGAATATTTTCAGTGTTCTGGAAATTGTTTTCATCATGGTTTTATTAGTACAGTATTTACTTTTTCAAACGGCGAAACGAAACGTATCGCGATGTCTATGACAGAGCGGCTGTCAGTGGAGCTGTCAAATGACTTAGGAATTTGTCGATCGTGCGCAACCGCAATTTGATTATTTTCGGGAATGTAATTCCTTTTATTTCAAATCGGGTGGTGCAAAATGCATCCACGATAATTTCTTGATGAATAAATAAAAATAACACACATGAGAGATTCCCTAAATCCTATTCGGATGAGGGTATTGGGTTGCTGAAGACTGCGAGTGAAGCTTAAATTAGCGAACAGTCTTCATGCGGAATTTCATATTTTACGATTTTACATTTCATATTTTAGATATTTCAATATTTCATATTGATTTCTATAATTATTACTCCTTTCTGAACTGCTGATCTCTTCGCATTTCCTCCTTGTCATCAAACCTCTGTCTCTGCAAGAGTTTGAACGCTTACCTGTCAAAGAGATGCAAGAGCTTCATCTGGCACTGCGCGCTTGAGGCCGTGGAGGACGCTGCTTGTAACCTAAAAGTGTGCGAGACCCGTTGGACCCCGGAAGAAGAGAGGAACGTTCAGGGTAACGGCTTATAATCGCATGGCTTCCAAGGTACCCACTTTTCCATCCTTCAAGTAGGAGTCTTTCCGACCTGACATCGCGCAGTTATCTTAACTAGTAGAGTCTTTTAATATTTAGGCTGAGTTTTAAGAAATTTGTAGTGGCAATAATATTCACCAAACCGAACCTAATTAACGACCCTGAATCCCTTGAGATTGGCACTATTACAGTAGTTATTATAATATCGTAATTGTTAACTATATACGAGCATACGAGATAAAAATAAATTGTGTCAATTGAGAGGGAGCTGTTTTATTTACATTTTCTAATTTCACACAAGGAACGGTAACTTATATAAATTTCTGCAAGCCGGACAACCTCTTTCCACGTGCAGACAATTCACCATCTTCTCCGTCTGCACCGGTGGCGGTTCAATTCCAGTCACCAAGCCGCCAGGAAAAAATCCATTTCTTGCAGTGGCGCCCCTCTTTGGTGTTTATTATTGCCACCCTTTTTGTAAAGGGTTTATGGGTGGATGGTTAATAAAAGAAGCGACATTGTTTGCTGACTATCCTCTCATACACTTTTGTTTAGTTATTTTATTATTGTAATTAGGGAATTTCTCATGTTGTGTGTTGTGTTTGTCCTGTATTTTATTTTTGTGGCCCACATTTTGTTAACAACATAAACTTATAACCTATTTAAAACAGAGCGTACTCACTCTTATTTATGAGGAACTACATAATGTTTGGTTATTTTGTTGAGTTGAAACTTGTTTTATAGTTGGGACAAGTAAGTAACATTTTTATTGTTAGGTTATCAATTTATTATACCTACACTGCATTTGTGTTTCTTTATGTAAACATATAACCCGTTACTTACTTTAATTTTAATTAATTTTTCAAAGACAAACACATTTGTTGAAACTTAAAATTAGTTTATGTAATAGGATAACTAAGTTACATTTACTTGTTATTTTGTACTAAGGTAACAATTTCCTTTGTGTCACTGCGGACATATAACAATTTAAATTCATTTTCATTCTAAAATTGGTTGCGGACAATTTAAATTCATTTTCATTCTAAAATTTTTAAATAATATTTTTGCCACTTAGTTTATTTTACACATAGTTTTTTAAAATGGATACCAAAACGGTTTACTATCATTCACTATTACGCGACGAACTTATTTACGAGATAACTGTTCGATCTGAGTCTCCGGAAGATACAGTTCCCAAAATGAAAAAACAACTTAAGTCATTGTGTTCTGAGTTTAGTCCTGAGGAAATTATTGATGAAGAACTTAAACCTAGTGTGGAATTGCCCAATATTTCTGGCAAGTTAAAGGAATTACAATCACACTTAGATAATTTCAAGAAGACTAAGGAGCGGTATCAGCTGACTCGTTCGAAGGCTTTGTATTGTCACTTGCTTCACCGACTGGATAGGCTAGCAGCGTGTAAGGAATCTGTTGACGCAGCTATTCATGCTAGCTTAAAACAGAAGTTGAACTTGTGCTTTTCAGTTTTAGAAGGCTTCGTCACAAACAAATCAGATGGCGAATCTAGTTCCAATTTATACTCGGACGATTGTAGGGAAACTGTTGTTGTGGACCAGTCATCGAAGGTAAATGTTTTAAATTGGAACATAAAGTTTTCAGTTGATTCCAGTGTGCATTCCTTTTTGGAATTAGTTAATGAACGCGCGACAGCTTTTGGTGTTTCTGATAGTATTTTATTTAAGTCGGCGTTTTGTTTTTTCCATGATCAAACACTCTTATGGTATAGAGGTGTCAAAGATCAGGTCTCGTCGTGGAAGGAACTAAGTGAATTATTGGTTGAGGAGTTTGCACCTGCAGATTATGACTATAGGTTGATAGGAGAAATTCGTTCTCGTACACAAGGTCAGGATGAACCTACCCACATTTATTTCGCTATTATGAATGGAATGTTTTCGCGTTTGAAACGGCCATTTTCTGAACAAGATAAGATTGAGATCTTGTTACATAATATTAGGCCTATCTATGCTGAATTGTTAGCTTTACACGACTTCGACACTGTTGCTGACCTCAAGGATAAATGTCGTAAAATTGAAGTAAGACGTCAGCAAACTAGTACCTTCAATGAACCATCTAAACAGCCGTGTATGAATCCAGAGTACACTTACAAGGGTAAATCACCAAAGCCTGTTACTGCTGTCACACAACCACCCTTTTCTGACAGTAAACCAACTTCTAACAAAAAACTCTTATGTTTGAAGTGTAAGGCAAATACACATAGTACAAAATACTGTACGGATAAACGGTTGTTATGTTTTAAGTGTGGTGAAGTAGGGTACACTACTAAAAATTGTGCTAAGTGTAAGAGTGCTACCAATTCAAAAAACTAGCAGGTAACCGAAGTAATGTTATTTCAGAAGATGTCGAACCTTCTGAAAATAAACAATGGTTGGACATTGTTGATTCTTATTTCAAAAACAACAACGTTACTTCGGTTTTGTTTAAACCTAATATAAATGATGTTCGGCCATATTTGAACGTGAACATTTTAGACATGACTGTTTGCGGACTATTAGATTCTGGAGCTGCAATTTCAATTATTGGTAACGGAGCACACCAACGTTTCATTGATCTGGGTTACTCTTTGGATGAGTCGTGTGCATCAACGGTTACTGTTGCTGATGGGTCTTTCTGTAGCACTATAGTGCTACAGAAATATATAATATATAATAGGTAATGTGATGGTTCCTATAGGAACCATCACATTACCTATTACATTTAAGGACGTCACAAAGGTAATTACATTTTATGTCATTCCTTCAATTGTCTCTGATGTCATTTTAGGAGTAGACTTTTGGAAAAATTTTAAATTAATGCCAGAGATTTTTCAAAATATTTGTTACGTAGAGGCACCTAAAAATTTTCTTAAAACTTCATCGAACATTGACAAGCCTATCAATTTTATTCAGTCTTTTGAAAACTTAAACTTGGAACAACGTGAATTGGCAGACAGGATGATCAAACAGTTTCATAGTGTTTCTTTTGAAAGCAAGGGCTTAGGTAGGACGGATCTTATTGAGCACACAATAAACACAGGCGAAGCTTCACCGATTAAGTGTAGGCCATATCCCATGTCACCTGAGAAGTCTAAGGAGTTACATAAGGAGGTAGATAAGATGCTGGAGCTAGATGTTATTACACCTAGTGAAAGTCCGTGGAATAATCCCGTACTTATGGTTCCTAAATCTGACGGTTCATGGCGATTTTGTTTAGACTGCCGTAAACTTAATGCAGTCACTAAAGGTGATGCTTACGCTATCCCGTACATACCTCAAATTTTAGACAGCCTTAGAAATGCTAAGTACATCAGTTCTGTGGATTTTAAATCTAGTTTCTGGCAAATTAAATTAGACGAACAGTCACAAGAGAAAACTAGTTTCACTGTTCCAGGGAGAGGCTTGTTCAAATTTAAGGTAATGCCATTTGGTCTTTGCGGAGCACCTGCTCGTCAGCAAAGATTGATGGACATGTTGTTCGGAACGCCTTTTTGTAGTGACATAACTAAAGGAATGATCTTTTGTTACGTTGATGACGTCATAATAGTTGCAGAGGACTTCAATACGCACTTATTATTACTACAGCGACTGCACCAACGTATCCAAAGTGCAAATTTGACGATTAACTTCGAAAAAAGTAAATTTTTTAGACAGTCGCTGAAATATTTAGGGTACATCGTTGATGAGTATGGTTTGAGGACAGACCCAGACAAAGTGCGTGCAATTCTTGATTTCCCGGTACCAAAAACTTCGAAAGAGGTTAAAATGTTTATTGGCACTTGTTCTTGGTACCGTCGGTTCATCCGGAATTTTGCATCCATTGCTGCGCCTTTGAATGCCCTCACCAGTACTAAGACTAAATTTTTGTGGAACCCAGCTGCACAAGAGGCTTTTGAATCTTTAAAAAATTGTTTGGTCTCTGCTCCAGTTTTAGCATGCCCAGATTTTGAGAAGCCCTTTTCTGTTCATTGCGATGCGTCAAGTTACGGCATAGGTGGTATGCTAACCCAGACAGTAGACGGGAATGACCATCCTATTGCATATATTAGTAGATCACTTAATAAGAATGAACGTAACTACAGTGCAACCGAAAGGGAAGCACTAGCGGTAGTTTTTGCGGTAGAGAAATTTGAACCGTACCTAGGCACCAGACCATTTAAGGTTATTACGGATCATGCTTCCCTTAAATGGTTCATGAACTTAGAGAACCCGACAGGTCGTTTAGCTCGTTGGGGATGTCGTCTGTCCTAATACAATTTTACTATCGAGCATCGTAGGGGGAAGGATAATGTTGTCCCAGACGCTCTCTCGCGTTTATTGAATGTAGATGCTATAGATACCTCAGTTTCAGTAGACGTTGATGACGAGTGGTATAATAAAGTGATACATGGTTGCACGGCTTATCCAAAGAACTACCCCAACTATCGCATTGAAAATGGGAAACTGTACAGGCTTAGTAAAGGTAAATATACCCTGACACAGGAGTTTGACTGGAAAGAAGTTGTGTCCAAGTCCAAGAGGAAAGCAGTCATCGCCGAAAACCACGAACCTCCGACTTCAGCACACTTTGGTGTATTCAAAACACACCGAAGATTGAGCCTGAGGTATTATTGGCCGGGGATGTACCGCGACGTCATGGACTTCGTAAAAAATTGCACAACTTGTTCCGCGTACAAACACAAGACTACCTTGACACCTGGACTCATGGGTCAGCCTAAGCAATGTTTCAGACCGTTTCAAGCTTTGTCGATAGACTTAGTCGGACCTTTGCCTAGATCCCGATCAGGTTACATTCATCTGTTAGTGGTCACTTGCTGTTTTTCAAAATATACAATGCTATTTCCCTTGAGACGCGCGACTAGCGCAGCTGTGGCAAAGGCGTTCGAGAACTATGTTCTCCTGGCTCATGGAATTCCTGAAACCGTAATTACCGACAATGGGGTTCAATTTACGGGATCGGAATTTTGTAGCCTGTTGGAGAAATATAACGTCCCTCGTGTACATTACGGTCCTAGATACACGCCACAGATAAACTTGGTCGAAAGGTATAACAAAACAGTAATGACTGCTGTATCTTCGTACGTGAAAGAAGATCATAGAACCTGGGATCTCAATTTGTTTAAGATTCAGTTCGCACTTAACAGTGCTGTGAACGAATCTACCGGATTTACACCGTTCTTTTTGGTTCATGGCAGAGAACCTATAATAAATGGCTCCTTTTATAAGCAAACGGACGACTGCGAGTATGAAGTTGCTATGCCAAGAGAAGACTATGCAGGGGAGTTTGGCGTCTTGAAGGAAGTGTTCGAGAAGGTACGTTCGCATTTACTGAAGGCCCACGCTACGAACACCAGGTACTACAACCTCAGAAGACGTAACGTCAAACTTTCAGAGGGTCAGGAGGTGTGGCGCAAAACGTACATTCAGAGTGACGCTGAGAAGTTCAAGGCTACCAAGCTTGCCCCAAAGTACGAGAAGTGCATTGTCAAGAAGGTACTATCTCCGCTTGTTTACGAGTTAATTGCTCACAATGGCAAGCCTCTCGGTACTTGGCATATCAAGGACATCAAGGTTTAATCCTTGTCTTTTGTTTTCACCCTCAGTTCGCCGAATAGTTTTTTTGCCAGGGTTCTCAGCCGTAGGACTTGTTTCACAAGTGTTGTTTGGTATTCTACCAACAATGACGCCAAGGCTACTTTTCCCTTTTAGGGAAACCTTTAGGTTAGTTTTTTTTTGTGATCGCCCCATTTAGGGTATGCGATTTATTTTTCTTTTTTCGAGTGGACAAGTATCTGCTGTATACTTGCCTCGTGTTTTTTTTCTCTGTGACTTTATAGTCCAGATTTTTGTTTCCAGGGATGACATCATGTGTTTTGAGCACTATTCCCTGTGGTTGTGTTTTGTTGCGATGACGTCCAATTATATCGTGATCAGCGACGTTTTATTCTGCGGTTTTATAACCCAGGCATTTTTATTTTATTTTAGCAAATAATGTTAGTTATGGCCGAAATAGCCTAACAACGTTTTGGAAAAGGAATGAGTAGAATTGCATGTCAAGTTCTACTTTACTGGGGAAATCGAGTACCACTGGTTCACAGTTGGGACTTTATTGGGAATTTTGGATGCTCGGACAGGAGATATTTTTTTTGGTTGGTAGAACATCAGTCCTGGTAGATGGATCATTTTGGTTTGGTATTGCTTTTGTGAAAGTTTAGTTATAGTTAGTAAGTTAGTTTTTTTTCTCAATTGGACTTTTTGGGGGTCTTTCTGGTGTAAAGATTCACTTATTTTTTTTTTTCTCTTATTTTCAGTTTGTAGTTCGCTGAGGGCAGCTCAGATTCTTTCTCCGTGCGAATGTCTAGGGGGGAGGGTATTGTAGCGTTGCGGTTTGCTGTTTTTTCACAAATTAATATTTCTTCTCAATATTCTGATTTTGGATACCACTAGCGACATCTATTGGCGTGATTTAGAATTAATTTGCAATAGATGGCGCTTTTTGCTCAGTTAATTGAAATATACTTTGATGAAACATTTCCTAGTGTTTTTATATTGATTATTCTATTTTTCAAATAGAATATTTTCAGTGTTCTGGAAATTGTTTTCATCATGGTTTTATTAGTACAGTATTTACTTTTTCAAACGGCGAAACGAAACGTATCGCGATGTCTATGACAGAGCGGCTGTCAGTGGAGCTGTCAAATGACTTAGGAATTTGTCGATCGTGCGCAACCGCAATTTGATTATTTTCGGTAATGTAATTCCTTTTATTTCAAATCGGGTGGTGCAAAATGCATCCACGATAATTTCTTGATGAATAAATAAAAATAACACACATGAGAGATTCCCTAAATCCTATTCGGATGAGGGTATTGGGTTGCTGAAGACTGCGAGTGAAGCTTAAATTAGCGAACAGTCTTCATGCGGAATTTCATATTTTACGATTTTACATTTCATATTTTAGATATTTCAATATTTCATATTGATTTCTATAATTATTACTCCTTTCTGAACTGCTGATCTCTTCGCATTTCCTCCTTGTCATCAAACCTCTGTCTCTGCAAGAGTTTGAACGCTTACCTGTCAAAGAGATGCAAGAGCTTCATCTGGCACTGCGCGCTTGAGGCCGTGGAGGACGCTGCTTGTAACCTAAAAGTGTGCGAGACCCGTTGGACCCCGGAAGAAGAGAGGAACGTTCAGGGTAACGGCTTATAATCGCATGGCTTCCAAGGTACCCACTTTTCCATCCTTCAAGTAGGAGTCTTTCCGACCTGACATCGCGCAGTTATCTTAACTAGTAGAGTCTTTTAATATTTAGGCTGAGTTTTAAGAAATTTGTAGTGGCAATAATATTCACCAAACCGAACCTAATTAACGACCCTGAATCCCTTGAGATTGGCACTATTACAGTAGTTATTATAATATCGTAATTGTTAACTATATACGAGCATACGAGATAAAAATAAATTGTGTCAATTGAGAGGGAGCTGTTTTATTTACATTTTCTAATTTCACACAAGGAACGGTAACTTATATAAATTTCTGCAAGCCGGACAACCTCTTTTTCACGTGCAGACAATTCACCATCTTCTCCGTCTGCACCGGTGGCGGT